>NC_091067.1:20866034-25666034 GCF_000393655.2 Nicotiana sylvestris | reverse complement strand
AGTATTGTAAGTATGTAAGTAAGGCGAAAGTATTGAACTAAAGGCTCGAGGTATTCAAATCGAAGTAATGGTGTAAAAGTATTGAATTGGAAGTGTGTTAAAAGTGCGGAAGGGTAGTCCATTTTATAGTGCAGAGAAGTAAGTAAGAAAGGTAAGAAAATAACTTGCAATCAATCACATAGAATTTCCCTTCAGTTAAGGGATTTGATTTCAAACGGGTAGAAGACATTTAAGGAAAGAAATTTTGATTAAAACCTTTTCAAAAGGGGTAAATACATAGAAGTTTGTTTAAGGAAAAGCTCAATGGTACACGGCTTAGGAAAAATAAGGAAAGGGAATCAATCAAACAGCCAGGGAAATCAATGTTACATGTTTAATCTCGAATGAACCAAGTCAGGAAAGGTAAAGAAGGTTCAATTAGAGAGAATCAATAACAATCAGACAGGACTCATTAAAAGGAATTCGAAATCAATCAATTAGTCGGTAAAGACCTTTTGAAAGAAGAGTTCCCATATATAAAGCACACAAACATGTGAATTAAGAAGTTATATAGAAGAGAGTTTACTCAAAGAGAGGTTTAGAATCATGAGCAAGAAAGAGTACAAGTCCAGTTTGCAGACTCACAATGAGTCTAAGAGTTCAGGGTCCCAAAGCGGAACCCTAACTCGTACAAATTCAAAATTGCCAAGAAACCCCCAAATCCTAGGGTTTCATAGAGATGAGAAAGCAAGTCATTGAAACAGGCTCAGAAGCCTCTTTCAAAGACTTATGAGAAACAAACAGACATGATACAAAGAAAGAAAGCTAATTTGAGGTCATAGAGAACATTTTTTAGAAACTCGGAACTTAAGCAAGTTAAGAAAAGAAGAGGTGATAATGACTTAAAATAAAACAGAGGAAACATGTTCAGCAAGAATGCAAACAGAGTCTAATAGAGCAAACAAAAATCAAAAAAAAAAACTCAACAATAAGCACATATAGTAGAAGAGTAAGGGAAACATAACAAGGAGTAACAGGTATAGTAGGAAAAGAAGAGTAGGAGAACAATACACGCGTAGTAAAAGAAACCATACGAGCATAACACAGACAAACACATATAAAGAAAGAATCAAAAGATTTTTTTGAAAACATTTTCAGAAACGATTTTTGAAAAGAAAATTTGGGTTAAACACTTTAGAAGCCCAGTAGAACACGAACATACCATAGATCTAAGAAAATAAACAGAGAAGAGCCTCGAACAACTTAGGGTTTCGGAGAGGTGAGGAATTAGGCTCCTAAGGCCTGAATGTGCTGGAGCATGGCCGAAGAAGCTATAGAAATGAAGATCTGAGAAGATCTGGAAGAACCATCAAAGTCAGCCTTCAAAACCTCGAACACCCAAGGTATAATGATGGAGAGGGGTGAGTACAGACTGTCCATGGCCTGAGAAGCCATGGATTCCGGTGAAAACATGGTGAAATAAGGTAGGAGGAGGCTAGGGTTTCGAATAGCTGATGAGAGAATTTGAGAGTGTTTGGGATTCAAAGGCGACGGGTCAGGTGAGAATGAGGGAGACTAGGGTAGGTCGTTTGGTTTAATTATGGAAGGGCGAATTATGGCCATTGATCTTATGTGATCAACGACCCAGATTTAGGAGGGTAGGTGGGAACCGGGTAAGGGTCATTTGGATCGGGTTGTGGGTTTGGTCAAATTAAAAATTGGGCCGGTCCAAATGGGTTAAGATTGGGTCAAATAATGGTTAAAATTGAAAGGTAAAAAGGCTGTATTTGAAATGGAATGAGGCTAAATGTTAAATAGCTAGTTTTCCCTTTTATTTTATAAAAATAGTAAAAAATAATTTTAAAAGCAAACTAAAAGTACTGAACCAATTAATAATATATAAATATTAATTTAAAAATACTGAAAATAATTTTACAATTGTAAAATGCTATTAATCTTAAAGTAGGCTGGAATTGAAATTATATGCAATTTAGCTTTAGAAATACCAAATAAAATTTGTAAAAATATACAAAAATTACCTTAACTATATTTTGGTATAAATATGAGAATAAGATAAGTTATTCACCAAAATGATAATCTTGGGAATAATTATTGGTTTTTGTACTACTAAAGTGGACAATAAATTGATTATAAAATCTTTTTAAAAAAATTAGAAAAAATACCAAAATACTTGGGCATGCTTATATATACATATATATGCTATTTTGAAAGTATTTTGTATATAAAAATACATAGGAAAAAATTGGGTATCAATACGGACTAGATATGGCCATTATGAGTTCCTGATGATGTCATTTGGCTTGACTAATGCCCCACCCACATTCATGGACTTGATGAACAGGGTATTCAAGCCTTACATTGATTTATTTTTCGTTTTCTTCATTGACGACATCTTGATATACTCCCGTAGCCTGGGGGAGCACGAGCAGCATTTGAGGTTAGTGTTTCATACCTTGCGAGAGTAGAAGCTATATGCTAAGTTCTCCAAGTGCGAGTTTTGGCTAGAGTCAGCGGCATTCTTGGGGCATATTGTGTCAGGAGAGGGTATTAAGGTGGACCCCAAGAAGATTGAGGCAGTTCAGTATTGGCCACGTCCTACTTCGGTGATCGAGATTAGGAGTTTCCTGGGGTTAGCAGGCTATTACAGATGATTCGTGCAGGGCTTTTCATCTATTGCATCACCTTTGACTAGATTGACCCAGAAGGGTGCTCCTTTCCATTGGTCCGATGATTGTAAGGTGAGCTTTTAGAAGCTCAAGACAGCCTTGACTACAGTATCAGTTCTTGTGTTGCCTTCCGATTCAAGGATGTATACGGTATATTGCGACGCTTCGCACGTTGAATTGGGATGTGTATTGATGTAGAAGGGGTGAGTTATTGCCTATGCTTTACCCCAGCTAAAGGTTCATGAGAAGAATTATCCTATACATGATCTAGAGTTGGCCACGATCGTTCATGATCTTAAGATATGGAGGCATTATTTGTATGGGGTGTCATGTGAGGTTTATACGGATCATCGCAGCTTACAACATTTGTTCAAATAGAGGGATCTTAATTTGAGGCAGCGCAGATGGCTTGAGTTACTAAAGGATTATGACATCACCGTTCTTTATCATTTGGGCAAGGATAATGTGGCCGCGGATGCCTTAAGCAGGAAGGCAGGGAGTATGGGTAGTTTAGCATTCATTCCAGTAGAGGAGAAGCCACTAGCTTTGGACATTCAGTCATTGGCTAACAGACTTGTGAGGTTGGATATTTCAGAGCCCAGCCAAGTTCTTGCGTGTGTGGTTTCTTAGTCTTCATTATTGGTGCAGATCAAGGCCCGACAGTTTAATGATCCACATTTGGCGGTTCTGAGAGGGGCAGTGCTTCAGGGAGGTGCTAAGGAGGTTTCTATTGGCGAGGATGGTGTTTTGCGACTCTAGGGTTGTTTATGTGTCCCTAATGTTGATGGTTTGAGGGAGAGGATTCTAGAGGAGGCACACAGTTCGCGGTATTCCATTAACTCGGGAGCTATGAAGATGTATCGCGACTTGAGGCAACATTATTGGTGGCGGTCGATAAAGAAAGACATAGTAGAATATGTGGCTAAGTGTTTGAATTGTCAGCAGGTCAAGTATAAACACCAGAGGCCAGGTGGCCTACTTCAACAGATGCCTATACCAGAATGGAAGTAGGAGCGCATCACCATAAATTTCGTAGTTGGGTTGCCGCGGACTTTGCAGAAGTTTGATTCAATATGGGTCATTGTCGACCGGTTGACCAAGTCGACCCACTTTATTTCAGTGGCAACTACTTATACAGTAGAGAGGTATGCTTTGATTTACATTCGGGAGATAGTCCGGTTGCACGGTGTGCCTGTTTCCATCATATTAGATAGAGGCCCTCAGTTCACTTCCCATTTCTGGAGGGCTGTTGAGAGTGAGTTGGGGACCCGTGTAGAGCTCAGCACCGCATTTTATCCTCAGACCGATGGTCAGTCAGAGCAGACACTGCAGATTTTGGAGGACATGCTCAGAGCATGAGTGATTGACTTTGGAGGGCAGTGGGATCAGCTCTTGCCCTTGGCGGAGTTTGCATACAACAATAACTACCAGTCCAGCATAGAGATGGCTCCATTCGAAGCGTTATATGGTCGACGGTGTCGTTATCCTATCGGGTGGTTTGAGCCTGGTGACGCTAAGTTATACGGTACAGATTTGGTACAGGATGCCTTGGATAAGGTAAAGTTGATTCAGGAGAGGCTTCGCACAGCTCAGTCCAGACAGAAGAGTTACGCGGATCAGAAGGCACATGATGTATCATTCACGGTTGGCGAGAAGGTTCTCTTGAAAGTCTCGCCAATGAAAGGCATCATGAGGTTCGGAAAGAAGGGCAAGTTGAGCCCAAGGTTTATTGGCCCCTTTGAGGTGTTGAGACGAGTTGGGGAGGTTGCCTATGAGCTTGCCTTACCCCCTAGCTTATCGGGAGTTCTTCCGGTTTTTCATGTATCGATGCTTCGGAAGTATCATGCCGTCTTGTCCCATGTGTTAGACTTCAGTACTATTCAGTTGGATGAGAGTTTGGGTTATGAGGAGGAGCCAGTTGCCATTATAAATAGGCAGCATCGCCAGTTGAGGTCCAAGAGGATTTCTGCACTGAGGGTCCGGTGGAGGGGCCAACCAGTTGAGGAGGTGACCTAGGAATCCAAGGAGGACATGCGGAGCAGATATCTCCATTTATTTAGCAGCCCAGGTACTTCTCTATGTCCGTTCGAGGACGATTTGTTTAAGAGGTGGAGAATGTAATGACCCGACTGGTCATTTTGCCTTTTGAACCCCGCTCCCTTAAATAAGACTTCCCGCGCTTGCTTTAGCTAATTTACAACTTGCGAGGATGGTTGGTTCGGGATTTGGAAGAGTTTGGAGTGAAAATATGTCCATTTGGTTCCTTAGAGTTTTCTTAAAAAGGCTAAGTTTACTTGGGTCAACATTTTGAGCAAATAGACCCGGATTCATAATTTGACGGTCCCGGAGGGTCCGTAGGAAAATATGGGACCTGGGCGTATGCTCATAATAGAATTCTGAGGTCCCTAGCCCGAGTAATGAATTTTTATTAGAAATTATTAATCTGAAGTTTTAAGGATTTAAAGAAACTAATTAATGATTGATTTCGTGGGTATCGGGCTCGTGTGTTGGTTCTGAATCCCGGTATAGGTCCGATATATCATTTAAGACTTGCCCGCAAAATTTGATGTCAATCCGAGTAGTTTAAGGGCGTTTTGGCCCGTTGGAGGAAAACTAAGAACTTGAAGTTCATAAGTTTGATTCCTTTGGTTTAGGGAGTGATTCTTAGATTTAGCGTTGTTTCGGGTGTTTCAAAGATTCGAATAGGTCTATTTTATGATTTCAGACTTGTCGGTATGTTCGGGCGGGGCCCGGGAGCCCCGAGCGTCAATCGGATGCGGCTCGAGTGAAGTGAAAATTTTTGAGAAGTGTTGAAGCTGATGTTTCTAACATAACCGCACCTGCGATTGGTGGACCGTAGGTGCGAGACCGCAGATGCGGTCCATCCATCACAGATGCGTCCTAGGGAAGGCCAGGCCAACTGCAGAAGCGGCTCAGCAAAAGCGGCCCCAGGACCGCAGAAGTGGTCCCAGCCCTTTTTGCCCATTTCGCAGATGCAGTCCTTTTCTCGCAGATGCAGTCCCCTGAACGCAGATGCGGAAATAGCTGAGGCAGTGAGATCATTTATTACGGGTTCTAAGTCCATTTTTGCCATATTTCACTCCTCCATTGGGCGATTTTAGAGCTTTGAGAGAAGACCTTCACCTAGTATCTTGGGGTAAGCGTGTTCTACCTATTTCTAGTTTAATATTTATGTCTTAGGTAGATTAAACACTAGTATTACGGTGAAATCATGGGGTTAGAGCAAAAACCTAGGGTTTTAATAAATGTTGGATTTAACCACGAAATTTGTTATGGAATAAATTAAAAATCGTATATTATTGATCCTTTGGTTAGAGAGAACAACTTCCTTCGAAAAATTTTGGAATCCGGACATGTGGGCCCGGGGTTTGATTTTAGGAAACTTATGTTAAGGGTTGGGAAATTGCTTAAATAGCTAGAATACGATCTTGTGAGTCTATATTGACTAGTTCCTACCTCATTTAATTAGTTTGGGATCGTTCGGCTCCGAATGAGGGCTTGGACTCGTTCTTGGTATTGGAAGTGCACTTTGGAGCGAGGTAAGTCTCCTTTCTAACCCAGTAAGAGGGAATTGTCCCCATAGGTATAATAATTGAGTAATTTGCTACTAAATGCGGGGGCTACGTACGCACGAGGTGACGAGAGTCCGTGCGTAGCTACTATGATGTTAATTGTCCGAGTAACCTAGGACCCATATCATGCTATATTTGTGAACATCTCTACATTTTCTTGCTAATGTGATCACTTAGGATATGCTAGAGGCTAGGAAAGGGATACAAGTGAGCATATATACTTGTTGAACCTTTGTATGAATTTATTTGAATATAAATGCGCCTTCGTGTGTATCTTTGATATTATTTGATATTTGTGGATTGAGCCGATCGCCTCGGTATAAATAGATGCATCTATGGTTCGCATCATTCGACCCTCTGGAAGTGCACAGTTTATTTTCTGTTAGATCGGGTCGTCGACCTCAGCATAGTGTGCGCATGATATCTATGTGAAATCTTATCCATGACTTGACCGGATAAATATTTGAAATGTAAATGGCTAATTGTAAAATTGTTAAGAACATGACATATTGCCTCTTGCTATAAACTGTTGATTATTTGAGACTTTCATGCTTAGTGTAACTCTACATTGTATTATTGACCTTAGTAAGTATCAATTCGACCTCTCTTCTCTATTTCTTCGAGATTAGACGGGATACTTACGAGGTACATATTATTTATGTACTCATACTACACTTCTGTACTTAATTGTACAGGATCTGAGGCAGGTATATCTGGCTATCAGACTGGTGCGCGCCCCTGATTCATAGACCGAGACTTCCACGGTGAGCTGCTCCCTTCCTGCGCTGTTCAGCATCTTGATGGGGTCTTTCTTTACTTTTGTTGTCTATTCTATCCTGGACAGTAGGATAGTATTATTCTTTTGTACATTCTACTAGTTGCCCACTACTTGTGACATCAGGTCTTGGCACACACATTAGTAGACAGTTCTTTTGGGTTGTATAATTATTATTAAATATTGCTTATCATCATCTATTTTAAGTGCAAATTAAGAAATGATGTAACCGAATTGGGTAAGTAAAAATAAGAATTTACTAATACTTTCGCGTTGGCTTGCCTGACAACGATGTCGGGCGCCATCACGACCCTTAGTGAATTTTGGATCGTGACAGCACCACATTAAATGTACCCGCAATTTACGATATGTTTATTTTATTATTATTCGAAGTTATGGCCAGATCACATGAAATGCACACCCAAAATAGGATTTATGTATCGTGACCATGCCACGGGAACCGTACCCATAATCATGATGATTTATTTATGCACCTAAAGCACACTACGATATTCATAATTGCTTAATTTCCTAAATTTCTAACTAAATGTAAAGAGTCCATGAGTTATGGGAGATTTTGATTAAAGAGACTGTGTGAGTTTATTAGTTAATAAGGAACAAACAGGTTCCAAATAGCCTAAGAAAAATCAATGTAAGCCTACATTTGGACTCCTTGTTACTTCAGTTAATTCAAAGAGAAACCAAGCTGGCTAAACATTTGAGTAAAATAAAACGCTACTGTATTTTGATCAAAACAAGACATTTACCGCAAAAGATAAATCAAAATAAGTCAAATATCCCTTATCAGATCATGACTTGAATCATATTTCCATTAACAATTTACAGATTTTTTAAATATTGTGACCTCAAACTTTAGCTCAACTACTGGATTTTCTTGTTAATCACGACATAACTGAAAAACAATGAATCATATGGAAATTATGCATAATCAGTAGGTTAAATCTGAATATATTTAAGGGAAAACATCACAGATTGAATAGGCATTTTGAACATTAAAATTTCTCAGTAAATGACCTTTATTAGTCTAAATTTAGTCATGGAACCAACAAGCAGTTACATATGGGCTTGCAACGTACTTAAATGCAGGAAAACAACAATGAAAAACCAAATCCCGATTTGAGAATTCAGTGGTGAAGCTTAGCTAATTTCGGAATAGCGGCAGGGAAAATCAGCGAGCAACAATACTTCTATCAAACCCAAACATCAATATCAAAACCATGAGAAATTGAGGTCAGCTACTCTAAATCCAACTTCCTTCTCTTTTGTTTTTCTTGTCTGAAACTCTTTTTCTTTGGGATTTTAAATCTAAAATTTAATCGAAAAAAGCTGGTCGCATTTTTTTAGGAAGGAGGAGAGGGATCCAATAGAGCTTCTGTTCGGAGAAGACGCATGAACAGGTGTGGCTAGGATTAGATTTTTTGTAGGGAGGATATTTGTGAGAGTAAGTGTAAATGGAAAAGAAGGGGGAATGGAGAAGAAGAAGGGGGTACGCCGTTTTTGTCCTAGGGTTCTAAAGGGGAAAATCTGATGTTAAGAGGAAATTAGGGATCCCCTCTTTAATGAGGTTAGGGGTTGTTTTAATGATAGGGAATGGGTATTTGGGTAGTGGGCTAAAACGGTATAGGCTTGGGTAATGTTTAAAGCAAATTAGATTTTGGGCTTCAAATTAAGTTGTGGCCCAAACGAAATTAAAAGACCAAATTTACTTCTTTTTTTTGTTTTTTTTTATTTTAAATTCTAACAAATTAAATCCTAATTTAAGACCCAACTTAAATATAATTAGAAAAATTAATTCTATTTATCTATTAAAAAATGTATGTAAAATTTTAAAAATATTTTGTTTGATTTTTATGTATTAATTCTAACAAATTAAAGAGTAATTAATTCCTAAAGTGCAAATTAAACCTAATATGGCATGAAATTAAATGTGACAATTTTATTGTTTTTCGATGATTTTAAGATATTAAAAATATATAAAATGGAACTAAATAAAGAAAAACCCCTAAAATCCATTAATATTGTTTTTGATCTTTTTTTTAAGAGTTATTTCCATGCGGGGCAAAAATTTGGTGCTCACAGATTCCCCTCTTTGCTTGGAAACATGAAGAGTTTTCGAGCGAAGATAAAGTGAGCAATTACGAGCAATTTTTGCCCCTTAGACACTCCAATGGATGCTCTTTTTTGAAAAGGTTTGATCGAACCTTGCTTCGGATGTTGCCTACATATCCTTGGCTATAAAAGAATCAGGTCAGTGTAGTTCTAGAAGTTTTGGTTCTGGAAGTTCAGTGAGCTCCTTATTAACCAAACTCAAATTGCAAAAGACTAACTAACTAAAGCTATCACCTACGAGTTACAAGATTCCTATCTATAAATCTTCTGAAGCCTGATCTTGAGTCTTGGCTAGTTCTTTATGCAAAGTCTGATCTGAATCTTGATGATTCTTAGCTACAAGTGTTGGTTTATTCTTTTTCAGATTTTCGGATCAAGGCGGGACATGCAAAGCTTGTGACTTCAATCATGCTGGTTTATTCTTTTTCAGATTTTCACTTCTTTTTTTTATTCTTTTTCTTTTATTCTGGATTGAGACTTCTTCTTTTGGTCATCTCAAACCCTGTGTCTCGAGGTATAAACTACTCAGACACCAAAACAAACAAACGAACGGAATTTTTCTGCCCCAATTTTTACTAGGAAAATTTCGTGAGTTATTTGTAACCAAAACTCTATACTACTTCATTATTGAAAGCAATAAAAATCAGGATTGTGTATCCTTGGGAAAAAGAAATTACGGAGTGGAGACCCTATATCTAAAATGAAATCAACTAGGGATTGGAGACCCTATTGTTAAAAAATCATCAACTAGGGAATGGTGACCCTAGGTTGGCACCAGGTTATGCTGGCATCAACTAGGGAGTAAAGACCATGTGTTAGCATCAACTAGGAGTGGCGACTCTATGTTGGCATCAACTAGGGAGTGGAGACTCTATATTGGCATCAACTAGGGAGTGATGACCCTATGTTGACATCAGGTTATGCTAGCACCAACTAGGGAGTGGAGACCCTATGTTGGCAAATCATCGGGTTATACTGGCATCAACTAGGGAGTGGGACCCTATGTTGGAAAATCATTAGGTTATGCTGGCATCAACTAGGGAGTGAGACCCCTATGTTGGAAAAGTCATCAGGTTATGATAGCATCAACTAAGAAGTGGGACCCTATGTTGGAAAAATCATCAGGTTATGATATCATCAACTAGGGAGTGGCACCCTATGTTGGAAAAGTCATCAGGTTATGCTGGTATCAACTAGGGAGTGAGACTTTATGTTGGAAAAGTCATCAGGTTATGTTGGCATCAACTAGGGAGTGGAGACCCTATATTGGCATCAGGTTATGCTGGCATCAACTAGGGAGTGGAGACTCTATGTTGGCATCAACTAAGGAGTGGTGACCCTATGTTGGCATCAGGTTATGCTGGCATCAAGTTATGCTGACATCAACTAGGGAGTGGAGACCCTATGTTGGCATCAACCAGGGAGTAGTGACCCTATGTTGGCATCAGGTTATATTAGCATCAACTAGGGAGTGGAGACCCTATGTTGGCATCAACCAAGGAGTGGTGACCCTATGTTGGCATCAGGTTATGTTGGCATCAACTAGGGATTGGAGACCCTATATTACCATGATTTGAATTTTTCTTCTTTTCTTTCTTTTCATTTCATTTTTTTCATCATTTTTTATTTAAGAGAGTGAGTAAAATGCGGAAAAGAATTTGGAGGAGACTCCCCTTTTGGATTGATTATTGCTGGAGATCTATTTTAGTCTTTGCGCGATTTCTTTTTGTTGCACATGCTTCTTGCAAGGTTGCTTTGAATTACACTTGTTTCCTATTTCTCAAACAAAGAACAATTTGTCAGTTTGAAACAATGGTTGGTTTTGTGACCTTGAGCGTTTCAGTGACTTGATCTAAGCTCGGCTTCTTTGATGAAGATCTCAACTACAACTGCTTGTTCCCTGAGGACCGATTTCATTTCTGGCCCTAAAGAACCTCTGGCTTTTCCATACTTTGTTATGACAGTTGATCGCATGGGACTTAACCTTTTCGACTTTATTTTGCCTTTGTAGGCCTTTCACTTCTGACTTGTTTGTTTGTTTCTTCAATTTTTAACTTCCGAGCATTGGAGAACATTTTGATCCTCAAAATTTGCTGCAACGACTAGTCGCGTGGGACTTAACCTTTTCCAATTTTATTTTGCCTTCATAGGCCTTTCATTTCCGGCTTCTATCTTCCAACTTTAATTTCAGAGTATTTGGGGTATCTTGGCTTTTCAATCCTTGCCGAGACGGTTAGCCACGTGAGATTCAACTTTTTTAGCTTTATTTGCCTTCATAGGCGCTTAAATTTGATTTTCTCCTTCCAAGAGTTTTCCGTTTCAAAACATCATCCACCATGGCCGGTCAAAGTCGACTTGATGCCCTTGCCGAGGCTGGGTGCCTTCTTGTGTATTAGCTTGTATCAAAGGAGGGATTTGTAAATTAGTCTTACCATCTTTTCTTTGTCTTAATCTCGGCACTGAGTTAGACCGAAAGGGATTCAAAGAAAACAAACAACGAAATGGAGAATAAGTTTAAACAAGGTGTGTCCCTTTCACGGAAAGGGAAGAATGACTTATCTGGAGTACATGCGGACTTCAATGAATATGACATGTCTTTTAGACTGGATTCCTGACCCGTGTAAATCGTCTGACTCTCAGAAATTCATCACAGTTTTTGCTTCCAAATCGAGAAACCTTGCACAGGACTGTGCCGATGCCAATGGGTGTGAGGATCTTTTTTTCAATTGGTGGGGCCCTTTACGGGTTTGTACCAGCTGGCCTCTCTCATTTCTCTTCTCACCATCGCCTTATAGTTCTCTTTGCGAGTTTTCACTAACAAGACTCTCTCATTTCATTTCTCTCATTTTGGCGTATTGGATCCAAGTAAATCTATCTTCCAATTTGAACCTCTTTGCCGATCAATCAGAAGGACTTGAACATGGTTTTTGGGTAAAAATGTTTTAGAATGAGTTACAACTTTGAAACCTTTCGGGCGAAACCATCGCCGAACCATTATAACTTCTGCCCCAGTTTCAACTTTGGGGAAATTTGGATTTTTATTTGGTGTGACAGAACCCCAAAGAGAGGCTGCCTACGTATCCTTTTGGAATCAAGTCACACGTAGTTCAGGGAACTTTGTTTTTTTTTTCTCTCTTTTACCTTTCCTTTTTCCTCTCTATTTTTCACTTTTCATTTTGTTTTCTTTGTCTTTTCTTCCCTTTTTTGTATCTTTCACTTTCTTTTTTTTCATTTTTTTTTCATTTTTCACTTCAAACAACACTTTCAGGTTCCAAAGAGGGTAATCAAAGAAGAGTAACCAGCTCAAATGGTTTACAAAAGGGTTAATTATGTTTGGGTAGCAAGAATGAAAGTCTTCGTCATCCTAACCAGAGAATATTAATACTATATAGAGGATCAAACATAATACCTTTTGCTTGCATTTTCATTGAAGGTTGTCACAAGGACATTTCCTTCGATGTTTCCCAGGTACAACGCTCTCTTTGGCAGTACTCTTGTTACCATGTATGGATTTTTCTAATCTGGAGCCAATTTTCCTTTAGCTGTTCCAACTCTTTATTTTATTTCTTTAAGCTTATCTTTATTGCAATCTAATTATTGATTTACTATTTCGAGGTCTGACAACATTTTAGGATCTGGGCATAAAGTCCACAAGCATGTCATGCTATTGAAACCTTCATTTAACAAAACTGAAAAGAAAATAAGAAAAATGACAAGATTAAGAAAAGAGACATTCATGTACAATGAAATATTAATTTCGTTTGTTTTTTTTTTTGTTTTTTTTGAATCTTTAATATAGAAGGGTTTACATCGGAAAGTAAGAAAATAAAGTAAAACATTCGTATCATACCCTAAAATAATCTGAATGCAAAAAGTATAGTAAGTCTGGCTACTGAGACTCCCGTCTGATGGGGAACTTTCAAGCTTGGCGACCATTTTTTGAATTTTCTTCTGCCTTGGCAATGGCTTCAATGACCTTTAGTATTGGATCAAATTCCTCATCTTCACAAATCATTCCGACTATTGGCCCAGTGTTGTGAGCAGACAACAAATTATTCGTCATATCTGGAGCCTCTTTGTCCCAAAAAACAATTCTTTCAACTTCAATCAAATCTTCAATTGCCCTTTTGAGGGTCCACCAATAGTACTGTGTCCCACTGCTCGAGAGTGGTATTCATATCTAGCATCAACTCGATGCGATGGGGACTCAGGGTTCGGCCGGTTCGGGCCCACTGGCTGTAATAGATTTAGCCCGATTAGCTTTTAGAACAAGCTTGAATACGATTCACCAATAGGGGTGAACTGATTCTTTTTGAAAGGCTCTCTTGGGCGAGGATTATACTGGGGAACATTTGATTGGGGATTATATGGAGCTTGGTAAGGATGGACATTTCTAGGAGGTGGAGCTCGGTTTTGTGTATAATGTTGTGGCCGCGTATAAGGTTGTGCGTTCTTCACCGCATAGGGAGGTGGTGCCATGGCATAAGCAACATTTTGATGGGGATAATAGCGTTGAGGGATCTCAAGAAGCATATATGATTGGGTGAATAACATGCGGGGCCCCCTCGAACTAGAAGCCATAATGGCTCCTTTTTCTCTCCCATTTCCATTTATCAAACCCTCTGAACTATTTTGAAAATCTGGTGATGTGGCCTTAAAATGAGCATGACTCAAGATTCGACCCATTTTTAGCCCACTTTCTACCATCTCCCCAATTTTGATAGCCTCAGCAAACGGCTTTCCCATAGTGGACATCATGTTTTGGAAGTAGTCCACCTCTTGGGCCTATAGAAAGACTGCAACCATTTCTGCTTCGTCCATTGGAGGCTTTACCCTGCCAGCTTGCTCACGCCATTTGACAACATATTCGTGAAAGCTTTCCGCGGTCTTCTTTTTTCAAATTGGACAAAAAGTTCCTGTCGGGAGCGATGTCCACATTATACTGGAACTGGCAGACAAAATCTCGGGCCATATCATCCCACACATTCCAATGGGTAATTTCTTGATCCATATACCACTCAGAAGCGATTCCGGTGAGGCTTTCTCCAAAATAGCCATCAAAAGTTCTTCTTTTCCACCAGCGCCTCTCAATTGGTTACAATATCGTTTCAGGTGAGCGACCGAGCCTCCATGCCCATCGTGCTTTTCATATTTTGGCATCCTGAAGCCAGCTGGAAAGTGGACATAGGAAAACATATAGAGGTCAAAGTATGAGACACTCTTTTGGCCACTCAAACCTTGCATGTTTTTCAAGTTTTGTTCCAAGCTCTTCATCTTCCGAGCCATTTCCTCTTGCTCGGGATTTTTAACAACCTTTTCTTGCTCTACCGAGAGATCATATTGCGAAGGTTAAGTGAAAGAGTTCGGGGTCACATATGTTATTTCTGATTAACGTTGTGGACCCTGAAAGGTGAATATCGGAGGCTCAATATACAGCCATGGTAAAGTTGGTTGTGCACTGGTGCATACTGGTGCTGCAGAGAAAAAATATTGGAGGTGCCCTAGAAACTGGCGTCTGGGGGCTAACCAGAGAAGGTATGCCAGGATTATTGGACGGCATTGGAGGGTGCCCGCACTGGATGAGTGGGTTGGACACAAGGGCATTGGTAACCTGACCTGACCTTGGGATCAACTCAGGGAACCCAGGGATTGCACTTGGCGGTTTCCTACCATTAGACTAGACGGCCCACATTTCCAATACGCGGAGACGCAACATCCTATTCTCTTCAGCAGCTGTTGATTCTGGCTGTGTAATAGCCGGTGCTAGGCTATCCTCAGGATCGATGATTTGTAGATGTCTTTCAGAGGCCATAGGAACCTTTCCTTTGAATCTAGTGAAGTAAGGATGGGAAGCCAAATTACCAACAAAACAAACAACCTAAACAGAACCTGGCTATTTTGCACACCCAACAACCTTGTTAGTTTTGAGACGCTTAACATATAGGAAATTGCATATTAGGATGCAATGCACCTAAACAGTTAAACGTTTCTACTATGTGTTTAAACGAGTTACATGTTTCATTCCGGCCTTAACTAACCTTTTCTTCAATCTGCACCTTTTTTCTTTATTTTTGTTTATCTCCAATCACTTTTGATTTTGGTTTTGTTTCTGTCGCTCTTTTATTTTGGCACTCTCTTTTTATCTTTTTTTGTTTTATTTTTGTCACTCTTTTGTTTTATGTCGCTCTTTTTTTTATTGTTGTCACTCTTTTCTTTCTTTTTCACTCAATTTTTTTCAGTTTATTTTTCACTCAATTTATTTTATGGCTATGATCGAATCTGATGGGGATTGCCTACGTATCATGAAGCCGCATGAATTAGATCTTGCGTAGTTCGGGAATACCAGGAACAAGGTAAATGAGCTAACTCTTCTTCTTCTTTTTTCTAATTTATTCAACTTTTTTTAATATGAAAATTATACCATAGAAGCTCCTACCAAGGAAAATATTTTGGATTTTGGATTTTAATTTTTTTTATTTTATTTTTTGAAAGGAAGACTTCTAACAATTCCTTTTCTTTTGATTTGAACTTTGGGAATTTCAAAAGTAAAAAAGAAAATATTTTTGTTTGAATTTTCATTTGTTTTCTCTTTCTCTAAAGAAAAAAAATATTTTTGAATTTTGGATGTTGCCTCTTAATTTTCGAAAGAGGGACTTTCAAGAAAATATTGGGTTTCTAAGAATGTTTTTTTGTTTCTAAAATTTACAAAAGTATTTCTAAAGAAAAACGAAAATATTTTGGACTTTAAGTTTTTAATTTTTTTTGACATTTACGAAAGAAAGACTTTTAAAGAAAGAAAAGAATATTTTTTTGTTTTTTGGATTCTTCTTTTTTCTGATTTTCTTTTTTGATATTTTGGGAAAAATACTTCAAAATAAAGGAAACTCATATTTTAGATTTTTATTTTTATTTCTTTTTTTTCCGTATGAAAGACTTCAGAAAGAAGAAAACTATTTTTTTGCGTTTAAAAAACTTTTTTTTTAATTTTCTAAGGAAATACTTCAAAAGAAGGAATTAAAGGAAAATATTTGTTTTGGATTTTTTAAAAATTGGAGGCCGGAACCGATGAAGTTTGCCTACGTATCTCACATCCGGTGAAGATCAGACCAGTGTAGTTCGGTCAGTTTTGACGGAACAAGGAAAACATGGCACTTGAAAATTTTGGTTCATTTTGAATGACTTTTTTTTTCCCAGAGTTTCGGGATTTTCAAATACCTACCTCACTCTTTTTATTTTTGATTTTCTTTCCCTATTCTAGAAGTTGGTCAACATGCAAGCTGAAACAAACAGATGCGCAAGTAGCACGTAAGATGCATCAGGATGGTCTTTTAATGTGGGTACACCTGCCCTAGATGGGCCCAACACCTGTGTTGAGTCCCCAAAGTCAAATGCATGTGATGCAAACAAGTGTTCCTACTAGGGATCCATCATGAGGCTATGTTATTCTAGGTTTAAAACTTGGGTATATTATTCTAGACCTGGCTTACCCGAGTGGACAACTTGAGCGGGGGGGGGGGGAGCGTACCGGAAATACAGAAGCTTCACCGGCTTTGCAACTTGTCTAAAATTGGGATATGACTCAAACAGAAAAGAAGCCACGCGAATCGCACGTTTCCCAGATGATTTAGAAGACTGAGAGAGAAGAAAGGTTTCGTAATAGTTTATATACAGTTCACACAATATCAAAGTGGTAAAATGGCATTTAGCACATTAGGCTCAAACACATAAAAGATCAGATAATAAACAAAAGTCAACTATAACAATTATTCTATGCTCGAATTCTGTACACTGAACCAAAAGTTCTAGGTTCTTTTCCCCAGCAGAGTCGCTAGAGCTGTCACACTTCCTTTTTCCGAGGGGGATATAAGGAATTTTTTTAAATTTAAATGACATTAATCGAAATGGAATTATTTATTTAATTTCAGAGTCGCCACTTGAAATAATTTACGGTGTCCCAAGTCACCAGTTTATTCTATATCCCAAATCGAGGAAATTAACTCTATTTTTGGTCCGCGATCACAGAAGACCAGGTAAGAAATTCTGTTAACCCGGGAGAAGGTGTTAGACACTCCCGAGTTTCGTAGCACGGTCGCTCAACTATTAAAAATTAGCCTAATTACCTGATTTATTACATGCTTTAAACCTAATTGTGCATTTTTAACTTTATAACCGCTTTTATTTATTTATGAAATTATTTCTAGAACAAGTCATGATGTCGTACACTTGTCGTTTTGGTACACGACGCAAATCGCGCCACATGAAATGCACCCGCAATTTACGATATGTTTATTTTATTATTTTTCGAAGTTATGGCCAGATCACATGAAATGCACTCCTGAATTGGGATTTACATATCGTAACCATGTCACGAAAACCATACCCATGACCATAATAATTTATTTACGCGCCTAAAACACACTACGATGTCCATAATTGCTTAATTTCCTAAATTTATAACTAAATGTAAAGAGTCCATGAGTTATGGGAGATTTTGATTAAAGAGGTAGTGTGAGTTTATTAGTTAATAAGGAACAAACAGGTTCCAAATAGCCTAAGGAAAATCAATGTAAGCCTACATTTGGACTCCTTGTTACTTCAGTTAATTCAAAGAGAAACCAAGCTGGCTAAACATTTGAGTAAAATAAAACGCTACTGTATTTTGATCAAAACAAGACATTTACCGCAAAAGATAAATCAAAATAAGTCAAATATCCCTTATTAGATCATGAATCGAATCATATTTCCATTAACAATTTGCAGATTTTTGAAATATTGTGACCTCAAACTTTAGCTCAACTACTGAATTTTCTTGTTAATCACGACATAACTGAAGAACAATGAATCATATGGAAATTATGCATAATCAGTAGGTTAATATGAAAATATTTAAGTGAAAACAGTCAAACATCATGTGAGCACAACAGGAGAAAGCATTTTAACATCACAGATTAAATAGGAATTTTAAACATCCAAATTTCTCAGTAAATGACCTTTATTAGTCTAAATTTAGTCATGGAATCAACAAACAGTTACATATAGGCTTGCAATGGACCTAAATGCAGGAAAACAACAAACAAAAACCAAATGCCGATTGGAGAATTAAATGGTGAAGCTTAGCCAATTCTGGAATAGCAGCAGAGAAAATCGGCGAGCAACAATACTTCTATCAAACCCAAATATAGATACCCAAACCAAGAGAAATTGAGGTCAGCTACTCTAAATCCAACTTCCTTCTCTTTTGATTTTTTTTGTCTGAAACTCTTTTGCTTTGGGATTTTAAATCTGAAATTTAATCGAAAAAATTGGTCGCATTTTTTTTTTTGGAAGGAGGAGGAGGGGGATCCAATAGAGCTTCTGTTTGGAGAAGACGGATGAACAGGTGCGGCTAGGTTTGGGATTTTTTGTTGGGTGTCACGACCCTAACACCGAACCCGGTCGTGATGGCGCCTCTCGTGGAGACAAGGCCAGCCAGTTCAACCCAACTCAACTTTTAAAACAGTTAATCAACATAAAAATAGTCTAAACATGATTTAAACAATACTAAATAACGGAAATATCGATAACAATGCGGAAAGTCCAACCCGACACAGCCCTAACCGGGGTGTCACAAGTCACGAGCATCTCTAAACCATAATACTAGTCTGCTAAAGTCATAAACTACTACAAGTGTTTGAAAGGAAACAGAAATAATAGAGAAGTAGAGACACGGGTCTGCGGACGTCAACAGCTACCTCGTAGTTTCCGAAAAACCGCCTGGAACTGGAGGAATCAACACTCAGGAGCGGTACCAGCTACGCCTGAATCTGCACACAAGGTGCAGGGAGTAAAGTGAGTACTCCAATTCAGTGAGTAACAAATGTAAATAACGACTGAAAGTAAGAAAACACATAAAACACAAGACATTCTATACTGAAGCAGTAAAATCACTTAAGACAGTAAAACAATGAAGAGTCAAGTAAATCCCTTTTTAACAAGTAAAACAAGTAATTGACAGGTAAGTAAAAAAAATAGAAGTTCGCCCCTCGGACATAGTATCAACAAATCCGCCCCTCGGGCAACATCTCAGAACAGTACCAGCCCCTCGGGCTCAATCTCAGAACAATATCAGCCCCTCGGGCTCAATCTCACATCACAATGGGTACTCACACTCACTGGGGGAGTGCACACTCCGGGAGGGGCCCCTTACGGCCCAAGAGCAATATCAAGCCATCTCGTGGCATCAAATCTATGCCCTCGGCCTCATATCAATCAAGCCACCTCGTGGCGTATATATCTCAAGCCCTCGGCCTCATAAACAATATCAACAAGCCACCTCGTGGCGTACATATATCAGGCCCTCGGCCTCAAATTAGTATCAATGTTTCCTCACAACTAGGCCCTCGGCCTTACTCAGTCAAAAATACTCACAAGCCCCTCGAGCATTAGTAAAATAGTATTTCTCAGCCCAAAACATCATTTAAAATATCATTTAAGTCTCAAAACAGAGTAAAAATGGCTGAGTAGTAAAACAGTGAAAAATAACATGACTAAGTTCAATTAATAAGTCCAAACAGTGAGGAAATAGTAATAAAAATCTCCGAATGGTTCAAATAGTTGGCACAAAACCCAAATATGACAATCAGCCCAAATCATGATGATAACATATAAGTTTCAGTCAAATACGCGGTAAAATCATTAGTCGGGACGGACCAAGTCACAATCCTAATAGTACACGACCTCACGCTCGTCATCAAGCATGTGCCTCACCTCAATATAGCACTACGATGTGCAATCCGAGGTTTCAAACCCTCAGAGCATCATTTACAATCATTACTCACCTCGAACCAGCTAAATCTCTAACTCGCGACGCCTTTGCCTCTCGAATCGGCCTCCACGCGCGTCGAATCTATCCAAAAAATCAGAACGAATATGTCGCAATATGCTGAGGGAACAAAGCCCAAAAAACAATCAAATTACCACAAAATTCCAAAAATTGGTCAAACCCGACCCCCGGGACCACATCTCAGAATTTGACAAAATTCATAAAACTAGAATCTTTATACTCTCACGGGTCTAACCATATGAAAATTATCCAATTCCGATACCATTTAGTCCTTCAAATCATCATTTTATATTTTTGAAAGATTTCACAATTTTCTTCCCAAATTCCATCCCAAATCATGAATTAAATGATGAATTCAATGATAGATTCATGTACTCTAGCCAAATCTGAGTTAGAATCACTTACCCCGATGAATTTCTTGAAAAACCTTTAAAAATCGCCAAAATCCGAGCTCTCTAGGTCAAAATATCAAATAAAATCCAAAACCTCGTATTTATAGAGTACCCGACAGATTTTCACCTCCGCAGACCGCACAAAATTGACCGCGGTCCGCGGTCCGCACAAAAACGACCGTGGCCGCACAAGCTTTCCTCTACATTGACATGCTTTAGTATTTTGTCCACAACTTTCGCTACAGATGTCCAAACTGCAACCTTTATGGAAATAAGACACTAAGGGCTACAACTTTTGTTTTTGAATCATCCCAAAATTCCTTGTAGATCAAAAGATATGAGCTTCCGAAGTAGGACCAATGAAATGTCCACCACCACGGCCGCACTGCATTTTGTGCGGTCCGCACAGCACCTACCGCGGCCGCACTTCATTTTGTACGGTCCACACAGCACATACCGTGGCCGCACTTCTTTTTGTGCGGATCACGTGGGTGGGTTCCGAGGCCTGCAACCCTTCTGGACCTGCTACAGCTATGATTTTCGGCCTAAAACATCCCGGAACCTACCCGGAACTCCCGGAACTGCAAACCAATTGTACCAACACATCCCATGACATCGTTCCAACTTTTTCAAAACTTCGGAACGCTCACAACAACATCAATCACCAATTTAACATATGATTCAAGCCTAATAACTCTTAAATTATGCTTTCGATCAAAAAGTCTATCAAATCTCGTCCGAATGACCTAAAATTTTGCACACACATCCCAAATGATACAACGAAGCTACTGTCACTCTCGGAATTCCATTCCGACCCCTATATCAAAATCTCGCCTATCAACCAAAAATCGCCAAAATATAAATTTCACCAATTTAAGCCTAAATCTTCTCTACAACTCCAAAACCCATTCCGATCGCGCTCCTAAGTCACAAATCACCTCTCAAAGCTAACCGAACCATCAGAACTCACTTGCGAGCCTTCTAATACATAAGTCAATATCCGGTTGACTTTTCCAACTTGAGCTTTCTTAGAAGAGACTAAGTATCTCAAACTTCACCAAACTCCTTCCGGACTCGATCCGACCAACTCGATACCACAAAAATATGGATAACAAAGCATAAAAAAGCTTAAATGGGGGAAATGGAGCGGTAACTCATGAGACGACTGGTCGGGTCGTCACATTGGGAGGATACCTTTAAGCATTTTTGAACTAAAACACAAGTAAAAGAGAGCAAATAAGCGGTCAAAGTCCCTACTTATCAACCACACCTCCCTAAAGCCCATAAGCCATTGAATTCTCTCTTAAGTACCCCAAAAGTACCACAACCAAGGTACCCACTCTGAAAAAAGAAAATATGTAAAAAGTTATTTCCTTCACCTTTCTAATAGCGATATGTAGAATCCATAAGGATATAGAAATACCGCGAGTCTCGACACCATCCAATGTAAATCTTAGTTTCTAGCCATATGCAAATCCGAAAAATCGCCAATTGTTACATATAATTCTTGAATCCATGAGAACCTTCCCGAGAGTCATCCACTCTACTTAAATCTAAATTGCACCGCCCAACCCTAGGCCTATGTGGTTGAATCCGAGATTCAGACTAAATCTACATTACCTATTCACTCCCAAACCTCGATTATGTGATTTGCTTCAAAATCCGACCTCAATTCGAGGTTTAAATCTTAATTTGTACAAAATTACTAAATTCTACCCAAAACTCCTATTTCTTACTTTGAAATTTATAGATTTAATGTTAATATTCATGGAAAAGTAACAGAATTTGATTGAAGACTAGCTAAATTTGTTTACCAATGAATTTGGGAATGCGAGATCTGTAGGCTACACCAGCAACAACCGATGCTCAACTATACGAAAAACACCAAAACTCACCTGCAGCTCACTCGAGCCTCTCGGGCTACAATCCGAACATGCACACAAGTATAATAACATCACACAAACTTACTCGCTAACATAAATCCTCAAAATAATATCAAATATCAAAAATCGATCATCAAAACTAAAAATTCCAACTCAAAACTCGACTTTTGCTAATTTTCACGTAATGCACCGAAATGCGCTCGCGCCACCCGGGACCCTAACCAAATGTGCGTAAAAGTCCAAAAATATCATATGAATCAACTAGAATCATCAAAACATTTATCTGAGGTTGTTTACCAAAACATTGTGATCAACTTTAGCCTCATTTTAAGTCAAAATCACCCTTTTTTTTAAAAACAATTCACATATAAACTTTCTGGAAAACTACATGGACCACGCATGCAAGTCATAAATCATCAAATTAATTAGAGTACACGCAAATGGAGAGTATCAGAAGCATAACATAGGATCCAGTACACGCAAATGGAGAGCATAATTACTGCGTTCAACCTATCAACTCAATATTTTCGACATGCAATTTATATGCATAATATAAGAACGTAAATATTAATTCCATAAAATTAAAAATCCTAAGTCCATGTTTGATAGGATTATTCACTTAATCAAATGGAGTAAAAAGGAACGCAAAGGATCTATATGCAATAGACTTTAGTGTTATTCCCCTTTTAATTTAAATATGTTTACACACTCTCAAATGTATCTGACTTTTATAACTAAATCTTACCTGGCTCTTGTTGTAAAATATACAAATTAGAATCAATTGGACTTGAAAACAAAGTTCATCAAGCATAGAAATCTTATTTGAAAAGAAACCATGAAATTTATTAAATTAAAGCATACATTAGAATAAATCCATCATGAAATATATTAGTAATGAATCATTTGAATTTCCATCTTTCATATTTTTCTTTTTATGTAGAAATTAAGCTAAGAACATTTACAGTGGCACACATGCTTATTTCCCTCTAATTTGCAAGCTCCTCCGAGCTCACAGTCACTGACACAGAACGTCCAACATTTTCCATCATCTTCTGGATTATCATCTACACCAGGTACACATGAACCAAGCTCTGGGTGATCCATGCAATATTTTGCTGCATCAACTATATTCTTGCAACCTACAAAATAACAAGAAGACATTATATATGTAAATATACACATATGTATGTGTGCACGTACATGCATATCTGGATTTGTGCTAACTAATATTTAAAATTTCTTAAACAATCTTATTATTTGAAGATGTATATTGTGCTTGAATTATATAAAAATTCTCTCAGCCCTTTGAATAAAGAGAATTTAGTTCTAAATGAATACAAATTCATGCATTCTAGTATCACTTGAATTGCAAAAAAAATGAGAGCAACACAATTAAGCACTTTTTTTTTTGCAAACCAAAGATCTATTCCATAAAAGAATTAAAAAAAATAATCAAATAACATTAAGATATTAAACAAATAAAAGACTGTAGAAAGTATAAGGAGTGTAAATAGAAGAACTGAAACATTCTTGATAGCCATGCTTATTGAACAGTTAATTTTCAGAATTGGGTATATCAATCATACTGAGAGCATCCTATTAATTTATAGTGCTAGAAATGACCACGGGTCTTTAAATTTTATATTACAAGCATCCATATTAGATTAGTATCATAATTAACTAGCTTATAGAAAAAAAAGTAGTGCTGATTTGCTTCCATCTTACGAAAAAAGATAAGATAATGTACTAGAATATTTAGTGAAATGCAAGGAATGATATACTATCTAGTAATATTATTTCCATATTGGTCCTAACATTTGGGGATTATAATCATATGTTATTTAAGAGCCTACTTGGTTAATATGCAAGCTTATTATGTGTCACGATCCGAATTTTCTATCGTCGGGACCGTGATGGCGTCTAACATTGTACTCGTTAGGCAAGCCAATGTTACAGAATATTTCACCTTTTTTCTTTATCTTTTATAATTAAAACTTAACAAAACTAAATCAACGAAAATAAAAGTGGAAGTACACAAGTTGAATGATTATATTTATGCTAGTAACGAAAGGCGAAATAGATACCACCCAGAAACTGGTGTCACAACTCACGAACAGTCTACGAATACTACAAGTAATGGTTTGAAAGAAAATATATTTATCTCGGAGAAAGTAAAATAGAAAATAAAGTAAAGATAGGAGGGGATGCCAGGGTCTGTGGATGCCTGCAAGACTACCTCGGATCTCCTAAGTGCAGTAACAGCAACCAACCTCTCAATTAGCCACTAGTTCCGTAATCTGCATAGGAAATGCAGAGTGCAGTATCAGTACAACCAACCCCATGTACTGTTAAGTGTCAAGCCTAACCTTGATGAAATAGTGACGAGGCTACGGCGGGGCATAACAACATATATAACCTACAACAGTTTATACTAAAACAGAAAGGAAATACAGAATGAAATATAACAGAAACTTGCATTAAATAAATACGGAACCCAGTCGTTCTACCAATACTCTACTATAACCAATCCTTTAGGGAGTTTCAACATCAAAGTAATGAACCTCAATAGAAATGAATACATAAAAAACAACTGATGTGACATGCATCCCGATCCCACCTATAAATAATAGCAGTATCAATATTCACCCTTATTACTCCTTGTTGCGGCGTGCAACCCGATCCCACCAGTTCACCTTTATTACTCCTCAATATATCACCCTTATTCCTCCTATTGTGGCGTACAACCCGATCCCACCTATCCACCCTTATTACTCCTTGTTGCAGCGTGCAACCTAATCCTACCAGATAATTACATTCACCTTTATTCCTCTAGTTGCGGTGTGCAACTCGATCCCAATATATATAACAACACCAATCACAAGATAAAAATGAGTGTTTCACAAATCGACTCAAATCCTCCACAACACTTATTCCTCAAACCAACACAGTGGAATATCACTACAACTATAAAACTTCACCAGTTAGAACTACACAGCGAGACCAACCAAAGTGTACCGTGAAATACCAATAACCAACATAAACCAACAGTGTCATATAAAGGAACTATGGAATAATTAACAACACCGATAGAGAAACAACATTTAGCTAGACGCATTTAGACATGGAATCATCAATAAGCAAGTAGCAATTAAGGCAGGAAAGCAATATATAGGGAAACAGGGAAAGGAAGCAGGCTAAACAAGTAATTTGGTGATGCATAGGTGCTCGCCACCACACCCAAATCACATAGTCATTGTTTGCTTATATGTGGATGATATGCCGATAATGAGTAATGACATTGCCAACAAAAATGCGACTAAGCGTATGCTAACTAGCAAGTTTGATATGAAGGATTCGGGAGTTGCTGATTTAATTCTAGGTATTAAGATCCATAAAACTCCTCAAAGTTTGGCGTTATCACAATCTCATTATATTAAGACGGTACTTGAAAAATTCAAGCAGTTAGATTTTAAAGTTGCAAAGACTCCAATTGACGTGAATCTTGCACTAGCAAAGAACAAAGGCCAAAGCATATCACAATTGGATTATATTCATGTGTTGGGATGTTTAATATATATTATGAATTGTACACGACCATATATAGCTTGTACTAGAAGTAAATTGAGTTGATACACGAGCAATCCAGGTCAATCTCATTGGATGACAATGAAACGAATTTTGGGATATTTAAAACATACCTAGGACTTTGCTTTACACTACAGTAAATATCATGCGATGATTGAGGGATACTGTGATGCAAATTGGATCATTGGTTCAACTAATTCTAAGTCCACAAGTGAATATGTATTCAATATTGATGGAGGAGCGGTATATTGGAAGTCATCCAAACAAACTTGTATTGCCCACTATACAATGGAGACTGAGTTCATAGCCTTAGATAAATCCGGTGAAAAAGCTGAATGGCTCCGGAATTTCTTGGAAGACATTCCATTTTGGCCCAAACCATTGGCACCAATATGCATATATTGTGATAGTCAAGCGGCAATTGGAAGGGCTGAGAGCGTTATGTACAATGGTAAATCTCGTCATATACGATGAAGACATAAAATCGTTAGGCAATTACTCTCTCGAGGAATTATCACGATTGACTATGTAAAGTCAAGTGATAATATGTCGGATCCACTTACATAAGGCCTAACTAGAGAGGTAGTTGAGAAATCATCGAAGAGAATGAGACTATGTCCGAGAAAAAGTCATTGTGGCGGTAACTCTACCTAGAAGACCGGAGATCCCAACCATCAGGTCAGGGTTAAGGAGAAAGATATTCTGAAGACAACATTCAGGACCAGATACGGGCACTTTGAGTTTCATGTTATGTCATTCGGTTTGACCAATGCCATAGCAGTATTCATGGATTTGATGAACCATGTGTTCAGGCCCTTTTTAGATCTATTCGTAATTGTATTTATCGACGATATATTGGTGTATTCTCGTTTAGAGGCTGAGCATGCAGATCATTTGCGTATTGTGCTAAAAATTCTAAAAAAGGGAAGTTGTATGCAAAATTCTCCAAATGTGAATTCAGGTTGAATTCTGTAGCTTTACTTGGGCATATCATTTCGGGTGAAGGTATCTGGGTTGATGCACAAAAGACTGAGGCAATAAAGACTTGGCCTAGACCCACGTCACAGACGGAGGTTCGTAGCTTTCTAGGTCTATCAAGTTATTATAGGATATTTTTAGAGGGATTTTCTTCCCTTTCAGCACCTTTGACAAAGTTGACTCAGAAGGGAGCAAAGTTTCGATGGATTAATGCTTGGGAACGGAGTTTCCATGCATTGAAGGACAGATTAACTTCAGCACCAGTTCTAAAGCTCCTAGAAGGGACCGATGGTTATGTTATCTATTGTGACACTTTAGGCGTTGGATTGGGTTGTGTGTTGATGCAGCATGGTAAGGTTGTAGCTTATGCTTCTAGAAAACTAATAAAACACGAGAAGAATTACCCAACTCACAATTTGAGTTAGCCGCAGTGATTCATGAACTAAAGATGTGGAGGCACTACTTGTATGGCATTCATGTTGATATCTATATGGATCATAAGAGCCTCCAGTATATCTTCAAGCAAAAGGAATTAAATTTACGTCAAAGAAGATGGTTGGAGCTACTTAAAGATTACGACGTTGATATTTTATACCATCCGGGGAAGGCGAACATGGTAGCGGACGCCCTCAGCCGTAGATCTATGGGTAGCCTATCATATTTACAGCCATAGAAGAGGGGAATAGCTCATGAGGTTCATCAGCTAGCTAGTTTTGGAGTTCAGTTACTGGACTCAAGTGATATTGGAATTACTATTCAGGATACGGTAACATCCTCGTTAGTAACTGAAGTGAAGGAACGCCAGTACGAGGATCCTACGTTAGTTCATCATAAGGATACCACCCCTCAAAAGGAGAAGACACCGTTTGAGATTTCAGAAGATGGAGTCCTCAGATATAAAAGACAATTATGTGTCCCTAATGTTGTAGGGCTGCGTCAGCAGGTTATGGGAGAAACTCCTATTCTCGTTATTCTATCCATCCAGGAGCAACAACGATGTACCATGATATCTGGGAGATAAATTGGTGGGACGGAATGAAAAACGATATAGCAGAGTTTATTTCTCAGTGCCCTAACTGTCAGCAGGTTAAGATTGAACCTCAAAAGCCTGGCGGATTATTTCAGGCTATGGAGATTCCGACTTGGAAATGGGAAGTAATTAACACATATGGTATTTCATATAGCAAGCAAGTCGGGGATCCCTAATCTCTCAAGTCAAGGTTAGACCAAACACTTACCTCAAGCCAACGGGTATTTCAAAGCTCAACCACCGCTTTACCTCTCGATTCTGCCATCAATTCACTCGTATCTAGACATAATTAACTTAATAACATCAATAAAGGTAAAGAAACCACTTCTATTGCATAATTACAGATTTCCCAACATTTTCCCCAAAAAGTCAAAAATCGACCCCGGGACCGCTTGGTAAAAACTCGAAATTCGGACCAAAACTCGATTACCCATTCACCCCCGAGCCCGAATATATAATTGGTTTTGGAATACGACCTTAATTTGAGGTCTAAATCCCCAAATTTTGAAATTCCTAAATTCTACCCAAAACGCCCAATTTCCTGTGAAAAACCCTAGATTTTTTATGAAATCTTGTAAAAAGATGAAATAGATTGAAAGAAATGAGTTAGAAATCGTTCATATGATTTGGGGAAGAACTACTCTTTAGAAAATCGCCCCTTGAAGCTTAGGGTTTGAAATTTTGAGAAATGAATTGAAAATCCCATCTAAGTCCCTTTTTGCACAGTTGCAGATGTTGCATTTATGACCAATTGTGAAGCTCGCAAATGCGAGATAGGCGTTGCAATTGTGAACCAGCTGCATTTATGCTACAGTCGTAATTATGAACCTTTGGTCGCAATTTCAAGGAATCCCCCTTCCCTGATTACTTCGCATTTGTGAAGGTTGGTTCGCATTTTTGAACCCTGCTGGCCCAGGCCTTCTTTGCAATTGCGATGAAGTCCTCGCAATTACCATGTGTCACACCTCCTTTTTCCGCCCCCGCGAGGGGTGAAGGGAGTTCTTTCCAATTAAAGGACAATCGAAACGGGATTTATTTATTTATTTATTTCAGAGTCGCCACTTGGGAGATTTAGGGTGTCCCAACTCACCAATTTTAATCCCGAATTGAGGAAAAGAATGACTCTGTATTACAGTCCGCGAACCAGAAATCCGGATAAGGAATTCTGTTAACCCGGGAGAAGGTATTAGGCATTCCCGAATTCCGTGGTTTTAGCACAGTCGCTCAATTGTCATATTTGGCTCATTTGTCTGATTTTTAAACAATTAAGAACTTATATGCAAATTTAACTTTTAAAACCGCTTTTATCATTATTTATTTTATACAAAATTGCAACGTCGTGAAAACGCATCTCGAACCACGCCACAACCAGTGCACACGTGATTTTTTTGACGCATTTTGACTTCGTCAAGATCGTGATTTGGGTTACATAAATGTACACTCGTATTTAAGAAAATAACCTTATTAAATATGCGCCAAAATACTACGCGTTATGATACTATTATGTAGGACTGTGAATTTTACTAAATCACCCATCTCGGAATCTAGGTATTTTCTTATATTAAAAAAAAAAGATTGGAGGACTGCAATTTTTTGTATTATTTATATTTATTTATTTGTTAGCGAGATCCTCCCTTATTTTATGAATACCCTTTAATGACTACATCTTTATTATTACTAAGTTTGTCCATAATTATGAAGTCAATCTCTACATACTTAAAAATAACATATTAATTACTAATTCAAAACAAATATTAATGGAAAGTAATATTACTAAAATGATAATTACGAACAACATGGAATTTCCCAAAAAAGTAAAAAAAAAAAATTAATTATCCCATAGTTGGATTAAAACATATTGTTAGTATGACTTAAGCTTATTGAAATTAATTATTTACAAATACTGAAAATTAAAAAAAAACTTGATTACTAAACCATATTTCTAGAAGTTAAACAATTTAAACTTAACTAACTTTGTTTTAATTCACATCATGTCCTAGTACTTGATTCGCAAACTAATTCATATTTTAAATGAAATTAACTACATAATTCCGATTAACTTAATGTTGACAAAAAAAAACCTTATGAATAATGAATTAATCAATTTTTGCCAAACTGATTCAATAACGCCATTTTTTACGTTATTTCTTCTATTTTGATTATTAAACAGTTTTAATTAGTAATCCGTCTTGAATATATTTCCTAATAATCCGGTTAAGGCGTTATTTAATATATCGCTATAACATGTCTAATTATGCCAAATGACAGTGATTGACAGAATAATAATACATGAATAATCTAAATACAATACAAAAAAATTAAAACTAAATTAAAAATTTAACATTCCGTTCTTCATTTCAGCTTACAAAATGCCAAAATTACAGTTGTGTACCTGGTATTGCCAATATAAGAAGAAGAAAGTCAGCCACGCAGTAATAACAAATACAGCACAGCAACAAAAGTCCAATAGCAGTAACAACCCAGGAACAGAGTTTGCAAACCGGTGGAGTATTAAACTCAAAACAAAAGCTTCAAGCTTTGATGAAAAACAATTAATTCTGATTTCAAACAATGAAAGAAAGCAAAAGATTTTTTTTTAGTTTTTTTTTGAAAGTTTAAATATTTTTTCGGAATTTTCTCTCTCTTAAATGTTCAGCCCTTTTTTTTCTCTCTCTTATTTTTCTTTATGTTCAGATTCGTTCTTTCTCTTCTGTATTCTCTCGTATCTGTCTATTCTAATTTCAAGACTTCTTATAACCCCTCCCATAAATCTTTCAATTAATTAAAATCAATACTTTTTCTCTACCCAACCCATTATCTTCCCACTCATCCCCATTACATTAAATAAACATATCACACCACCCCATTATATTTTGTCCCCCATGCCTAACATAAAATAAATACAAGATTCCCCCCACTAAATTTTGTCTTGTCCCCCCTTTATATTAAACAACTATATCACAACCCACCCCATTTCATTTTGTCCCCCATGCTTCATATAAACAATTACAAAATGTACAATTCCTAAACTACCCCTCCGACCCTATTACAAATTACTATTTTACCCCCGAAAGTACTATAAATTACCAAACTACCCATCAGCTATAACACATCAATTAATCAAACTTAACCAAAATATAGACAATATGATCAATTTCTAACAATGTTTAAACAACAAATCACATGAACATGATTTCTTCAACATTTCAACAACAAATCACATGAACACAAATTGAACAACAAAGAACAACTAAAATTTGATTGAACAATATTTTAGCAACAAACAATCCTATTTTCGGATTCAACAACAACAAACAAGTATATTTAGATTTCTAAATTCAATCATATTGAACTTAAAATCAATTCTAACAACATTACAACCAACAATTCCTATATTAAACTTTATGAGACAAATTCAAGAAACAAATTCAAGAAATAATCATAAATGATAGACAAGAAATCAAAATAATACAAATTTCGGATTCAAGAACAATTAAACAAAGTATGGACATGAATTAAATTTATTTTGAACAAAAACAACATGACGGATTCAAATGATTAAACCAACATACTTCCCTATCACAACTAAATTCTTTTAGGCAAATAACAAAACAAAACCTAAGAAGAAACAATTATGAATTTAAACTTGAACTTTAACAATATTGACCATTTTTGGAAAATACATAAAATACATAAAACAAATTGAGGAAACAATTAATTAAACTTCAATTTGTATCTAACTAACATTAAACTAACAACATTTACCTAAACAATAAAACAAACATGAAATAAACATGAAAAATTCACCAAATAATGAACAAACTAGAAAATTATTTCAACGAAGAACAAACCAAACAAGAATTGAATCATTTATCGATTTTGGATCCGAAAAATACCAAACAAAAATATGGACGATAAATGAGATTCAAAAACCAACTAACCGGAAATGAAACGACGAACAACGACCAACCAACGACGAACTCGGACAGTGATCGACGACATCGACCAAAACTCATCCATGTACGCGAACTCGATTGGACTGAAGCAGTAGCATCCGCTACTGCTGGACATCGGCGCTTGAACTGAATGACGAAGATGAAGCAGAAGCAGCTGACGATGAAGAGAAATGGACGCAGCAGCAGCTTAATGAAGAAGCCATAGTCATCGAGGTTCGCGAACTCGACTGGACTGAAGCAGTAGCATCCGCTACTGCTGGACATCGGAGCTTGAAATGGACACAGCAGCAACTCGGACGCGAGGAGGAGCAGCGGCTACGGTGTGGTTTGGACGATGAAGCAGCGGCTATGGCTGTTCGAGCTGAAGAAGACGAAGTGAGGCAGCAGCAACTCGGTTGTTCGAGCTTGGTCATTAATGGCAGGCGTCTGGCGTGGTCGTTCATGGTGAAGCAGTAACGAGAAACAGACGATGTGAGGCAGCAGCTAGGAGGACGCTGAAGCAGAAGCAGCGGGCAGTCCATGGTCGAGCTTGAGCTCGTCAATGGAGAAACAACGCTGGGGCGATGGACTATCGTGGTGGTTGTGTCGTTTGGTTGTGTATGTGTGTGTGAGTGTGACGACGCGAGGGGGTGTTCGTGGGGGAGGGTGGTCGACGTTGCAGGCTGGGGTTTGTAGGGGGGGCAGCCATGGATGGGGTGTTTTGGAGTTTGAGGAAGAAGAAGGAAAACGAGGGGGGGTGGCGGATGACTTAGTAGTTTTAGGGTTTTTTGGCCCTTTTTTTTTGTTTTTGTTTTTGTTTTGTTAAAATAAAAAATGATAGGATGTTGGGTTATGGACTAGGTCAACCCAGTTCGAAATGGACTGGGTCGTTTGGGAAGATTGGGCCATTTTTTGGGCCTGAGGCTTGAAATCGAAGAAGAGGCCCAATTCCGACTTTCTTTATATTTTTGCTCTCTTTTCTTCTTTTATTTCTCTAAAACTAAATTATAAAAATACTTAACTTATTATTAAGAACTAAATTAAGTTATAAAAGCGCAAATTAACTCCAAATAACAATAAACGCATAATTAAGCAATAATTAAGCATAAAATTGTATATTTGGACATTAAATGCTAAAAATGCAAACGATGCCTATTTTTGTAATTTTTAATTTTTGTAAAACAAATTTAATTACTAACAATTGTATAATTAAATCCTACATGAAAATGCGACATATTTTTGTATTTTTAATAATTTAACAAATAAACATGCACAGACAAACGTACAAATATTTACACAAAATATCACAGAAATTCCACACCAAGGAAAATTATTTTATTTTTGAATTTTTGGGAGTAATTATCATATTGGGCAAAAATCACGTGCTTACACCATGCCTATTTGGCTCGCAATTACAAAGCCTGATCTCGCAATTGCGAGATCAGAGGCCTGCAACAGATACCAGATACACCAGCAATTCCCTAAGTTCCAAAATCACTCTGTATCCTATCCAAAACTCACCCGAGCCCTCGGGGCTCCAAATCAAACATGCACACAAGTCTTAAAACATCATACGAACTTGCTCATGCGATCAAATTTCCAAAATAAGACCTAGAACTATGAATTCAACACCAAAATGCATGAAATTTTCAAGATAGTTTCAACTTCCTATTTTCTCAACCAAAGGTCCGAATCACGACAAATTACTTTTGTTTTTCACCAAATTTCACAAATAAGGTTTAAATATTATAACGGACCTGTACCGAGCTCTGAAACCAAAACACGGGCTAGATACCAACAATATCAAACATTATTCAATTTCTAAAAACCATTATATTTTCAGTTACCAATTTTTCTTCAAAAATTCATTGCTCAGGCTAGGGACCTCGGAATTCAATTCCGACATACGACCAAGTCCCATATTTCACTACGGACCCTCTGAGACTGTCCGAACACGAGTCTGGGTCCGTTTATCCAAAACATTGACCAAAGTCAACAAAATCATCTTTTAAAGCCAAAAATCATCTTTTCTTAAATTCTTCACATAAAAGCTTTCTGGATATGCGCTCGAACTGTGCATGGAAATCGAGGAGAAAGAAAATGAGGTTTTCAAGGCCTCGGAATACGAATTCGGATTGTAAAACAAAAGATGACCCTTTGGGTCATCACATTCTCCACCTCTAAAACAGTCGTTAATCCTCGAACGGACATAGAAAAGTACCTGAGTCGGTAAAAAGATGGGGATATCTGCTCCGCATATCGAACTCGTACTCCCAGGTAGCTTCCTCAACAGGCTGACCTCTCCACTACACATAAATCGAAGGGTAACTCTTCGATCTCAACTGACGAACCTGCTGATCTAGAATAGCTATCGGCTCCTCCTCATAGGTCAAATCCCTGTCCAACTAGACAGTGCTGAAGTCTAACACATGGGATGGATCATCGTGATACTTCCGAAGCATGGACAAATGAAACACTGGATGCACAACTAATAAATCCGGCAACAATGCAAGTCTGTAAGCCACATCTCCCACTCGAGCAAGGATCTCAAAAGATCCAATGAACCTAGGGCTTAGCTTGCCCTTCTTCCCAAATCTCATCACGCCCTTCATGGGTGACACTCGAAGCAACACTCGTTCTCTGACCATGAATGCTACATCACGAACCTTACGGTCGGCATAACGTTTTTGCCTAGACTGAGCTGAACGAAGTCTATCCTGAATGATCTTAACCTTATCCAAGGCATCCTGCACTAGATCTGTACCCAACAATCGAGCCTCCCCCGGCTCAAACCACCCAACTGGCGATCAACACCGTCTACCATATAATGCCTCATAGGGGGCCATCTGCATACTTGAATGGTAGCTATTATTGTAGGCAAACTCCGCTAACGACAAGAACTAATCCCAAGAACCTCCAAAGTCAATAACACAGGTGCGGAGCATATCCTCCAACATCTGAATAGTACGCTCGGACTGTCTGTCTGAGGATGAAATGATGTGCTTAGCTCGACCGCGTACCCAACTCGTGCTGTACTGCCCTCTAGAAATGCGAGTTAAACTGCGTACCTCGGTCAAAAATGATAGACATGGGCACACCATAAAGATGAGCGATCTTGGGATATAGATCTCAGCCAACCGCTCCGAGGAATATGAAATTGCCACAGGAATGAAATGCGCTAACTTAGTCAGCCTATCAATAATAACCCATACTGCATCAAACTTCCTCTGAGTTCGTGGGAGTCCAACAACAAAATCCATAGTGATACGCTCCCACTTCCACTCAGGAATCTCAATCTGGTGAAGCAAACCATTAGGTCTCTAATGCTTATACTTTACCTGCTAACAGTTCAAACATCGAGCTACATATGCAACAATATCCTTCTTCATTTATTTCCACAATAATGCTGCTGCAAGTCCTAATATATCGTGGCAGCGCCCGGATGAATAGAATATCGGGAACTATGGGCCTCCTCCAGAATCAACTCATGAAGTCCACCCACATTAGACACACAAACTCGACTCTACATCCTCAAAACTCCATCATCTCCAACTGTAACCTGCTTGGCACCTCCATGTCGCAATGTGTCCCTAAGGACAAGCAAATGAGGATCATCGTACTGCCGATCTCTTATACGCTCAAATAATGAAGACCGAGCAACTGTACAATCTAGAACACGGCTGGACTCAGAAACATCCAACCTCACGAACTGGTTGGCCAAAGCCTAAACATCCAAAGCAATCGGTCTCTCACCGACTGGAATATATGCAAGGCTACCCATGCTAGCCGACTTCCTACTCAAAGATTTGGCCAATACATTGGCCTTTCCGGGATGATACATGATGGTGATCTCATAGTCTTTCAATAGCTCAAACCACCTTCTCTGCCTCAAATTGAGCTCCTTTTGTTTGAACAAATACTCCAAACTCTTATGATCCATGAACACCTCGCACGACACGCCATATAAATAATGCCTCCAAATCTTCAGTGCATGAATAATGGCTGCTATCTCCAAGTCATGAACTGGATAATTCTTCTCGTGAATCTTCAACTGATGTGAAGCATATGCAATAACCTTGCCATTCTACATCAACACCGCACCAAGTCCAATACGAGATGCAACATAATATATTGTATATGGCCCTGAACCTGTGGGCAAAACCAACACCGGCGCCATAGTCAAAGATGTCTTGAGCTTCTGAAATCTCACCTCACACTCGTCTGACCACCTGAACGGGGCACCCTTCTAGGTCAACCTGGTCATCGGGGTTGCTATGGATGAAAACCCCTCCACAAACCGATGGTAATAACCCACCAAACCCAAGAAACTCCGGATCTCTGTAGCTGACGTGGTCCTAGGACAGTCCTTGACTGCCTCTATCTTCTTAGGATCCACCTGAATACCCTCTATTGATACAACGTGACCCAAGAAAGTAACTGAACTCAACAAAAACTCACATTTTGAAAACTTAGCATACAATTAACTGTCTCTCGGAGTCTGAAGAACGACTCGAAGGTGTTGCTCATTCTTCTCTCAGCTACGGGAGTAGATAAAAATATCATCAATGAAAACAATCATGAAGGAATCTAGATAGGGCTTGAACACCCGGTTTATAAATTCCATAAATGTTGCTGGCGCATTTATCAACCCAAATAACATCACTAGAAACTCATAATGCATGTACCGAGTGCGGAAAGCTGCCTTAGGGACATCGGATGCTCTAATCCTCAACTGATGGTAGCTACATCTCAAATCAATCTTCAAAAATACCTTGGCACCCTTAAGATGATCAAATAAATCATCAATCCTCGACAATGGATATTGTTCTAGATGGTGACTTTGTTCTACTACCAATAATTTATACACATCCTCATAGATCCATCTTTCTTCTTAACAAAGAACATCGGCACACCCCAGGGCGAGACATTATGTCTAATAAAGCCCTTATCAAGCAAATCTTGCAATTGCTCCTTCAATTCTTTCAACTCTAGCGGGGCCATGTGATATGAAGGAATAAAAATGGGCTGAGTGCTCGGAGTCAAATCAATGCAAAAGTCAATATCCTTGTTGGGTGGCATCCCCAGCAGGGCTGCAAGAAATACCTCCGAAAACTCCCGAACAACTAGTAATGAATCCATAGAAGGAACCTCGGCACTAGAATCACGAACATAAGACAAATAATCTAAACACCTTTTTTCACCCATACGTCGAGCATTCATATAGAAATAACCTTATTGATAGAATGACCAGGAGTCCCTCTCCACTCTAATTGAGGCAACCGCGGCAAAGCTAAGGTCACGGTCTTGGCCTGACAATCCAATATAGCATGGTAAGGTGATAGCCAATCTATCCCCAAAATGATGTCAAAATCCACCATATCGAGGAGTAGGAGATCAACACTAGTATCAAGACCCCCCAATAACAACCACACACGAGCGATAGACATGATCTACAATAATATAATCCCCTACGGGCATGGACACATACACGGGAGCACTCAAAGAATCGCGAGGCACAATCACATATGGGGCAAAATAAGATAACACATAGGAGTATGTAGACCCTGGATCAAATAGAACTAAAACATCTCTACTACAAACTGAAACCGTACCTGTCATAACTGCATCGGAGGACTCAGCCTCAGGCCTAGTTGGAATAGCATAACATCGGGGTTGAGCCCCACCACCCTGAACCATATCCTTGGGACGACCTCCTACTGCCTGGCCTCCACCTCTAGCAGCCTGGCCTCCACCTCTAATGGCTTGACCTCCACCTCTAGCGGACTGACCCCTACCTCTAGCTCTCTAACCCCTATATCTAGTTGGTTGGGCATGCAGTGCTGAAATCATGGCATGAGAACTCTACTGCTGCGACTGAGCACCCACTAATCTCGAAAAAGTCCTCTGGATATGCATATACTCACCATGCTCAAAACATCCATCTGAATAATATTGCTGGGGAAACTGAGAATAGCCTTGATAGGCCTGCTAACTTCGATAATAGCTCTAAATAGGAGGTTCTCTGATGAGAGCTGGCGGTGCATTATAAGCTGGTTGCACTAAAGGAGGTACATAAAGACCACGACCCCTTGAATCTCCATGGGATGCTTGAAGCGCTGAATGAAATAGCCTGGGATGATGGCCTCTACCAAAAGTACCTCAACCTCCAGATGAGGTCTCACTGAATCCACCGAAGTGACGAGGCCTCTTGTCAGACCCCTGACCACTCCCCTAAGCTAAAACCATCTCAACTCGTCTGACCACATTGGCTGCATCCTAGAAAGAAATCTCACTCCATGTCTCCTTAGTCATCTGTAATTTGATAGGCTGAGCAAGTCCCCCAATAAATCTCCCCACCCTTTCTCTCTTGATGGGAAGTATAAGAAGAGCATGATGGGCCAAGTCCACAAATATGGTCTCGTATTGAGTGACGGTCATGGAACCCTGCTGAAGGTGCTCAAATTGCCTCCGATAGTCCTCTCTATGAGTGATAGGAAGATACTTCTCCAAGAATAGTTGCGAGAAGTGGTCCCAAGTGAGAGTTGGTGACCTAGCTGGTGTGGCCAAACAATAATCTCTCCACCATTTCTTGGCAGAACCTGACAGATAAAAAGCAGCAAAGTCGACCCTGTTGGTCTCCATTATCCCCATATTTCGTAAAACCTCATGGAAACTGTCCAAATAGTCCTAGGGATCCTCTGAAGATGTACCGCTATAGGTAGTAATGAAAAGCTTAGTGAACCTGTCCAACCTCCACAAGGTATCCTAAGACATAGCTGATCTTTCACCGGTCTATGCTATAATACCCGACAAAAATACCCCAACTGCTGAGCTACTGGAGTCTAAAACAGGGGAATCATCTGCTCTGGAGAATGAGTAGCGGGAGTATGTTCTCCTCCCCTAGCCCGAGAGATGGTTGGTGCTATAGGAAGTATGTCAGCCTAGGTAACACTCTTAAAAAGGCCTACTAGATGAACCAAATCATCTTAAAGTACTGGGGTAGCCATGAACCCCTCCGGAACCTGAGCTGGGCCCGCTGGAACGGTCTGGGTCGGAACCTCATCATTAAACTCTACCTAAGGCTCTACCGTTGGTGCTGCTGCTCGAACTCTAGGCTAAGCCCTGCCCCTGCCTCGGCCTCTAGCATGACCTTGATCTCGTCCTCTGCCCCTCGTACGAGCTGCCACTGGGGCTCGGGCTGCTGATCAGCTAATGAAGCGGTACGTGTTCTCGCCATCTGTGAAAGAACAGAGTAGAGAATTCAATTAGCATTGAGAGATTAAACCGCAAGATAGAGATAAAAAGAAGTAAAATTGTTCCTAACTCTGTAGCCTCTAGGGGATAAGTACAAATGTCTTCGTACCGATCCCTCAGACTCTACCAAGCTTGCTCGTGAATTGTGAGACCTATGCAACCTAGTGCTCTGATACTGTGATGACCCAGTCAGTCGTCTCATGAGTTACCATTCCATTTCCCCCCATTTCTACGTATTTATGCTTTGTTTATCCGCGTTATATGGTATCGGGTTGGTCGGATCAAATCCGGAATGATTTTGGTAAGGTTTGAGACACTTAGTCTCTTTTAAGGAAGCTTAAGTTGGAAAAGCTAACCGGATGTTGACTTATGTGTTAGAGGGCTTATATGTGAGTTCTGATGGTTCGGTTAGCTTCGGGAGGTGATTTGGGACTTAGGAGTGTGATTGGAATGAGTTTTGGAGGTTCAGAGTAGATTTAGGATTGAATTGGTGAAGTTGATATTTTGGCGATTTCCGGTTGGTAGGCGAGATTTTGATATAGGGGTCGGAATGGAATTTTGAGAGTTGCAGTAGTTCCGTTGTGTCATTTGGGATGTGTGTGCAAAATTTCTGGTCATTCAAATGTGGTTTGGTTGGGTTTTTGATCAAAAGCGTAATTTTGAAGATTTTGGAATTTTAGGCTTGAATCCGATGCGAATTTAGTGTTTTGATGTTGTTTTGAGCATTCCGAAGGTTGGAACAAGTTTGAATGAGGTTTTGGGATATGTTGGCATGTTTGGTTAAGGTCCCACGAGCCTCGGGTGAGTTTCGAGTGGTCAATCGGACCATTTCATGAAGTTTGGAATTGCAGAAATCTGTTGTTCAATGTTGCAAACATTTGACCTTCGCGTTCGCGAGAGGGGAGCTGCGATCACGAAGGGTTAGCTAGAGAAGGCTGAGATTTTGGCCTTCGCATTCACGAGAAAGGATTCGCGTTCGTCAAGGGCTGGGAAGTGATTCATCGTGTTCGCGTAGAGGAAGAGTGGTCAGCTAGGTTTCAGGTATTTTATTCATCGTGTTCGCGATAGGGGGGACGCGATCGCGAAGGCCTGTCTAAGTAAAGCATCGCATTCGCGATGGGTTGTTCGCAATCACAAAAGAGGAAAATCGGTCAAAGTTAATTTGTGCTTCGCGAACGCGAGGATTTGACCGCGTTCGCGAAGAAAGATTTCAGGCCTGGACAGAAGGTTTGAAAGATCATCTTGTCCGTGAATGTGGGGTTTATTTCTTCTATTGTTGGTCATTTTTGGAGTATTTTGAAGGGGATTGAAGAGAGATTCAAGGGATATCACTTGGAGGTAAGATTCTTAGACTTAAAACTCGATTCTAATGTGAATTCCACCTAAATAATCATGGAAATTAAGCCAAAAAAATTGAAGAACTAGGGCTTGGAAACTTAGACCTTTTATTGAGGATTTGAAGGACCATTTGTGGTCTGATTTCAGAACTTTTAATATGTATGAACTCGTGGAGAGATAATGAATCTATTGATGCAAAAATTATCAAATGAGATGTGGGCCCAAGGGTCCGGTTTTGGTAATTTCGGGATTTGTGTCATATTTTGATTATTTTCGCTTGGGCTTCATTCCCTTAGCCTATTTTGACGTCCTCGTTCTGATTTTGGATAGATTCGACGTGAGTGGAGGCCGATTCGAGGGGAAAAGGTGTTGCGAGTTAGATATTTGACTGGATCGAGATGAGTAATGATTGTAAATGATGTTCTAAGGGTTTGAAACCCCGGATTGCGCATCGTAGTGCTATATTGAGGTGACGCACATGCTTGATAACGAGCGTGGGGTCGTGCACAATTAGGGATTGTGACTTAGTCTGTTCCGATTGACTATTTTACCGCGTATTTGACTGAAATCTATTTGCTATCATCAATATTTGGGTTGAATGCCATATTTGGGCCTCGTGCCAACTATTTGAACCCTTCGGGGATTTATATTGACATTTCTTCACTGTTTTGACTTTATACTTGAACTCAGTCATGTTATTTTCCACTATTTTCATACTGAGCCATGTTTACTCTTTTTTTAATACTTAAATTATCTTTTAAATGATAATTGGGCTAAGAAACACTATTTTACTATTTCCCGAGTGGCTTGTGAGGATTTTTGACTAAGTAAGGCCGCGGGCCTATGTTGTGAGGAAACACTGATCATGAATTGAGGCCGAGGGTCTGAGATATGTACGCCACAAGGTGGCTTGATTGATATGAGGCCGAGAGCCTAGTGATGACGCCACAAGAGGGCTTGATATTGCGCTTGGGCCGTAAGGGGCCCCTCCAGGAGTCTGCACAACCCTAGTGAGTGCGGGTACCCATTGTGATGTGAGATTGAGCCCGAGGGGCTGGTATTGTTCTAAGACATTGCCCGAGGGGCGGTTTGTCGGTACTGTGCCCGAGGGATGAACCTTTATGTGTTTACTTTCCTTAATTGCCAGTCAATTACCTGTTTAATAGTTGAAAAAGGTCTTTCATGAGATTACATTTGAGTTAAAGGATTTTTACCTATCTTTCACTAATTTACTATTTTTAAATGGTTTTACTGCTTCATTATAGAATGTTTTGTGCCTTACGTGATTTCTTGCTTTCAGTCTTTATTTATGCTTGTTACTCACTGAGTTGGAGTACTCATTTTACTCCCTGTACCCTGTGTGCAGATTCAGGCGTAGCTGGTCCCGCTCCCGAGTGCTAATCATTTTCAGCTCAGGTAGATCCGAGGAGTCTCTAGGTAGCTGTTGGCGTTCGCAGCCCGGAGCTCTTCCCTATCTTATTTCTTCACGTTCTTAGTTTCTGCATTAAACTCTGTAGTATGATTTGGAGTATCCATTTTGTCTAGATGCTCATGACTAGTGACACCCCGGTTTCGGGCTGTGTTGGGTTATTTTCCGTGATTTATGTTATTAATTGCTTAAGCCTTGGTTTTTTTGATCATGCTTTATACTGTTTTCTTAATGTTCATCTGTTAATTACTAAAATAGGAAGTGTCGGCTAGCTTGTCTTCACAAGAGGCGCCATCACGACCGGGTCCGGGTTTAGGGTCGTGACAAGTTGGTATTAGAGTCTAGGTTACATAGGTCTCACGAGTCATGAGCAGTTTTAGTAGAGTCTTGCGGATCGGTACAGGGACGTCTGTATTTATCCTCAAGAGGCTGCAGAACCTTTAGGAAAAACTTCATATTCTTGTCGTGCGAATTTGTTGATCCGAGTACTAAACTTTTGTTATTCTATTCTCTCACAGATGGTGAGGGCATGTACTACCAGTCAAGATGGATGACCACTAGTACCACCAGCTATGGCCACTAGTGGTCGAGGATGCGGTCGTGGTCGTGGTAGGGGAAGAGCAGCTAGGGCAGCACCTACAGATCCACCAATTGCCCCAGTTCAAGATGCTCCAGCAGCACCATTTAGGCACCAGTTTTGCCCATCGTGATTCCGAGTCTTCAGGAGGGCTTGGCTCAGATCTTATCAGTTTGCACTGGCTTAGCTCAGGTGGTTTCAGCCACTATAGACGTAGTTAATTCTTAGGCCGAGGGAGGCAATCAGACTCCCACCGCTCGCACACTTGAGCAGGTCGTACAAAAACTTCAGATGTCGGGGGCGCATCCAAACCAGCCGGTTGTAGCTGCTCAAGACTATGTAGTTCCTGCCATGCTAGAGGACAAGCAGCGTAGGTTGGAGAGGTTAGGTAAACTTTAGCCTCCGACCTCAGTGGTGTAGAGGGCGAGGATGCCCAGGCCATTTTGGACAAGTGTCAAAGGATGCTTCGTACTGCAGGTATTCTGGAGACCAGCGGGGTCGCTTTCACACCTTAACAGTTTTCTGGAGTTGCCTTCACTTAGTGGGAGGATTTTGAGAGGCGTAGGCCTATTGGTGCAACACCACTTACCTGGCAGCAGTTCTCCGTTCTCTTTCTAGAGAAGTATGTGCCGCAGTTTCGCAGAGAGGACCTACGCAGGCAGTTTGAGTGGTTGCGTCAGGGGGAGATGACTGTGTCATAGTATGAGTTGAGGTTCTCCGAGTTGGCTCATCATGCTATCTGGTTGGTTTCGACCGATAGAGAGAGGATTAGGAGGTTTGTTGATGGTCTCACTTATCAGCTCCATATTCTCATGACCAAGGAGAGGGTGATTGGTGCTACTTTCGAGGAGGTTGTGGATATTGCCTATGAGATTGAGTCTGTTCGTCACCAGGAGCGAGAGGAGAGGGAGGCCAAGAGGCCTCGAGGATCTGGTAGCTATAGTGGTGCTCCTTCGAGACGTTAGTCTCATCACAGCAGAGTCCATCCATTCAGGCCTGCTCAGCCAGCTCGCCCAGGTTATCGTGGGGCACCATTGGGTCATGGTTCTCATAGTTCTCATCGGGGCTAGTCATCACTTAGCGCCCTTCCAGCTTAGAGTTCGTCTCATGCTCCATCATATCAGGGTTCTTCTATGCCATGTGCATCTACTAGCTACTCTGGTGCCAGGGGTTCCCTTCAGTCCCCTTCTCCAGCACCTAGGAGTTGTTATGAGTGTGGAGAGATGGGTCATATGTGGAGGCAGTATCCTAGTCGTCTTGCGAGTTCATCTCAGTAGAGGGGTCAGTCATCGGCTTCAGCACCAGTTACTTCACCACCACCCGCCCAGCTAGCTAGGGGTGGAGGTTAGTCAACTAGGGGTCGCCCCAGAGGGGGAGGTCGATTAGGTGGCGGTCAGGCCCGTTTCTATGCACTTCCAGGAAGACCCGATGTTATTGCTTCAGATGCTGTTATTAGAGGTATTGTTTCAGTCTTCCACAGAGATGTCTCTGTATTATTTGATCCCGGTTCCACCTTTTATTATATGTCATCATAGTTTTCTCATTATTTGGGTATGCCCCATAAGTTTCTTGCTTCATCTGTTCATGTATCTACCTCGGTAGGCGATACTGTTATTGTAAACCGTGTGTATCGGTCGTGTGTGGTGATTATTGGGAGTCTGGAGAGCCGAGTGGATCTTTTATTATTGTGCATGCTGGATTTTGATGTCATTTTGGACATGGATTAGCTATCTTCATGTCGTGCTATTCTGGACTGCCATGCTAAGACAGTCACATTGGCGATACCGGGTGTGCCACGGATTAAGTGGCGAGATGTGACTGATTATGTCCCTAGTAGAGTGATCTCTTTCTTGAAGGCCCAGCGTATGGTTAGGAAGGGTTGTCTTTCGTATCTAGCGTTTGTGAGGGATGTCAGTACTGAGACTCCCAATATTGATTCTGTTCCAGTTCTGAGGGATTTTCCCGATGTGTTTCCTGCAGACCTGCTGGGCATGCCACCAGATACGGATATTAATTTTGGTATTGACCTGGTGCCGGTCACTCAACCCATTTCTATTCCGCCGTACCATATGGCACCAGCTGAGTTGAAGGAGTTAAAGGAGTAGCTTTAGGAACTCCTTGATAAGGGGTTCATTCATCCTACTGTGTCACCTTGGGGTGCGCTGGTTCTATTTGTGAAGAAGAAGGATGGCACTATGAGGATGTGAATCGATTATAGGCAATTGAACAAGGTAACAATTAAGAATAAGTATCCTTTGTCTCGCATTAATGATCTATTCGACCAGCTTCAGGGAGCGAGAGTGTTCTCCAAGATTTATATCCGTTCAATTTATCACTAGTTGAAGATTAGGGACTCAAATATTCTTAAGACAGCTTTCAGGACTCAATATGGTCATTATGAGTTCTTGGTGATGTCTTTTAGGCTGACCAATGCCCCATCAACGTTCATGCATTTGATGAACAGCGTGTTCCGATCCTATCTCATCTCAATTGTCATAATTTTGATTGATGATATTCTGGTGTATTCGCGTAGTCAAGAGGAGCACGCGGAGCATTTGAGAGTTCTGTTACAGAGATTGAGGGAGGAGAAGATTTATGCAAAGTTCTCCAAGTGTGAGTTTTGGCTCAGTTCAGTGGCTTTCTTGGGACATGTGGTGTCTAGCGAGGGTATTCAGGTTGATCTGAAGAAGATAGAGGTGGTTCAGAGTTGGCCCAGACCGTTCTCAGCTACAGAGATTTGCCGCTTTCTTGGTTTGGTAGGCTATTATCGCTGGTTTGTTTAGGGATTCTCATCTATCGCATCGCCCTTGACCAAGTTGACTCAGAAGGGCGCTTCATTTATATGGTCGAACAAGTGTGAGGAGAGCTTTCAGAAGCTCAAGACACCCTTGACCACAGCTCTAGTGTTGGTTTTGCCATCAGGTTCATATACCGTGTATTGTGATACTTCAAGAATTGGGATTGGTTGTATGTTGATGCAGGAGGGTAGAGTTATTGCTTATGCTTCTCGTCAATTGAAGCCCCATGAGAAGAACTACCCCGTTTATGATTTGGAGTTGGCTGTCATAGTTCATGCGTTAAAGATTTGGAGGCATTACTTGTATGACGTATCTTGTAAGGTGTTCACTGATCATCACAGTCTTCAGCACTTGTTCAAGCAAAAGGATCTTAATTTGAGGCAGCGGAGATGGTTGGAGTTGCTTAAGGATTATGATATCACTATATTGTACCATTCGGGAAAGGCCAATGTGGTGGTCAATGCTGGAGTAGTGCATATATTCTAGTTGGGGAGAGACCTCTTGAATTTGATGTTCAGACCTTGGCCAATCGGTTCGTGAGGTTGGATATTTTGGAGCCCAATCGGGTATTGGCTTGTGTGGTTTCTCGGTCTTCCTTATATGATCGCATCAGAGAGCGCCAGTATGTTGATCCACATTTGCTTGTCCTTAAGGATAGAGTTCAACATGATGATGCTAGAGATGTGACCATTGGTGATGATGGGGTGTTGAGGATGCAGGGCCAGATTTGTGTGCCCAATGTGGATGGGCTTCGGGAGTTGATTTTGGAGGAGGCCAATAGCTCGCGTTATTCCATTCATCCGGGTGCCGCAAAGATGTAATAGGATTTGAGGCAGCACTATTGGTGAAGTAGAATAAAGAAAGACATTATGGGAGTTGTAACTCGGTGTCTCAATTGCCAGCAAGTGAAATATGAGCATCAGAGACTGGGTGGCTTGCTTTAGCAGATGGATATTCCAGAGTGGAAGTGGGAGAGGATCACTATAGACTTTGTTGTTGGACTTCCATAGACTTTGAGGAAGTTCGATGCTATTTGGGTGATTGTGGATCGGCTGACCAAGTCCGCGCACTTCGTTCATGTGTGTACTACCTATTCTTCTGAGAGGTTGGCGGAGATTTATATCCGGGAGATTGTTTGTTTGCATGGTGTCCCAGTTTCCATCATTTCAGATAGAGGCACTCAGTTTATTTCGTAGTTTTGGAGGTCTGTGCAGCGAGAGTTGGGTACTCAGGTTGAGTTGAGCATAGCTTTTCACCCTCAGACAGACCGGTAGTCCGAGCACACTATTTAGATATTGGAGGACATGTTGCGTGCTTGTGTCGTTGATTTTAGAGGGTTATGGGATCAGTTTCTACCGCTTGCAGAGTTTGCTTATAACAACAGCTACCAGTCGAGTATTCAGATTGCTCCATATGAGGCTTTGTATGGGAGGCGGTGTAGATCTCCAATTGGTTGGTTCGAGCTCGGTGAGGCTAGGCTATTGGGAACAGATTTAGTGCAGGATGCTTTGGAGAATGTGAAGGTGATTCAGGAGAGGCTTTGTACATCACAGTCGAAGCAAAAGAATTATGCTGACAAGAAGGTTCGAGATGTGTCCTACATGGTTGGTGAGAAGGTTCTGTTAAAGGTTTCACCTATGAAGGGTGTTATAAGATTTGGGAAGAAAGGGAAATTGAGTCCACTATTCATTGGGCCTTTTGAGGTGCTTCGGAGGATTGGGGAGGTGGCTTATGAGCTTGCTTTGCTACCCAACTTGTCGAGTGTGCATCCGGTATTTCATGTTTCTATGCTTCAGAAGTATTTTGGGGATCCATCTCATGTTCTAGATTTTAGCACAGTTCAGTTGGATGATGATTTGACCTATGATATGGAGCCGGTAGCTATTTTGGGTCGTCAGGTTCGGAAGTTGAGGTCAAAGGATATAGCTTCAGTGAAAGTGTAGTGGAGAGGTCGGCCCCTAGAAGAGGCTACCTAGGAGACCGAGCGGGAGATGTGGAGCAGATATCCTCACCTGTTTGAGGCTTCAGGTATGTTTCTTGACTTGTTCGTGAACGAACGTATGTTTAAGTTGGGGAGGACGTGACGACCCGGCCAGTAGTCTCATGAGTTACCGCTTTGTTTCCCCCATTTATGCTTCTTTATGCTTTATTTTTCTGCGTTATGTGGTATCAGGTTGGTCGGATCGAATCTGGAATGATTTTCGTAAGATTTGAGGCACTTAGTCTCTTTTAAGGAAGCTTAAGTTGGAAAAGTCAACCAGATGTTGACTTATGTGTTAGAGGGCTCGGATGTGAGACCCCATGTTTTTTTCTTTTTCTCTTAAGTAATATACGTAGCATGGCATGGTTATATTAGGTATATATGATTCGGTGTAGCACATTGGGAGAATAAGAATGAAAATGTGTGGTAATATCAAAGAACTAAACTAAAGCTGTAGGTCAAAGGAATCCCTTAAACAAAGGTTCGTGGTTAAAGAAATGGCTCGGGTGGCACCCCGCACGTTCGGAAGGTTTAAGTTAATTTACACATGTGGGATAAGACCAAGAGTGTCAAATATGCTAAGAATAATGTGTTATGAGGTATTATAATATCACACTGGTCACATGTTATGTTTTGGAATCAAACAAGTTGCGAAATAAAGGTCGGCAAAAGTTATCGTAAATTTCTCTAATAAATTTTCTAAACTTTAGATCAAATGTATCAGATCATTTATACCAATATATAAAGGGTTATAGGACCCACGGCCTACTGAATCGAAGGTCTACGAGTCTAGTTCGCAACCAAAAAACCCTGACATCAATCCGACATCGGAGTAAAAGGTTATGACTATTTTATGGCGGACTGTCCAGGCTGAAATCGGGTCGCGAACTGGGTCGGATAAAACAAGTAGTATAAGTCGGAAAATTCGACTTTTCAGACCTAAAAACATTTCATTTTCGTCCTAAAACAGTACGAAAGCTGAAGAGAAGATTCCATGGTGTTCTTGAGTGATTAAGGTGCATTTTTAACGATGTCTATCGTTAAAACTTGACCCCGTACCTAGAAACGCAATCTCTACGCTTTGCAATCGTTTCCCCTTCTATTAGTTGTGTTTGGAGATATTCTTGGAAGATAGGAATTTGTTGTTCTTACTGGTTCTTCAGGCTTTATACTTGGTTTTCTAAGGTAATCATCTTGGGACTCTTTTATGATCGGTTTTACAATATTTTACGGACGTTTCGTCAAGTTAGGGTCATATGGCAAATCTGCCGATTTAAACTCAATTATGAACTGTTTATATGTGCGTATAAGCTGTATATATCTAGTGTTTTCGAAGTTTAGGACGTAAGGAACAACTTTTGTGAAGGAACTACAGTCATTTGAACGTTCGTTGGAGAGGTATGTTAAGGCTAAACATTGTCCTTCCTTTTAGCACGAATTCTGGGAAATTCCTAAGACGTCAAATGTGATATTTTACTATTCTATTACTAGAAAGACCTTCTGTGAAAGGCATTAGGATCGTAGCTGAAGTATTTTTATGATGCTATTAGGTTGATATTCCACTCGTTCGGTTAAATAGGGTATTCAACATCTATATATGTCATTTGTTCGGCTTTCTTAACTATATGTCTATATATGTGAATTCTTATTCGTCTTTGGGTTGTGTGACTAGAAAATAAAGACATTTAGTATTTGCGATCAGTCCTTCTCCCTTGTTAAAGTGTATCTTAAAATCTCTAAAGTGACACGTCGATTTCCAAAAATCTCAAATATAATTTTTATGTTTAAACTACTAAAACACTTGATTTTTGAAATACTTTCTTTTACTAAATATCAAGAAATCAGGTATAAGGACTAAGTGAAGCACCTTAAGCTTTTTATGAACATCTTCAGAGTTAAGTTATCTTTCTAAAAGTCGAGTTAAGTTTTCAAGCTTATTCAAAAGAAAAGAAAACATATGAGGTTCCACGAGACAATTGTATGCGATACGAAGGTGATTATGAGATCATGAGGATAAGAGTACCTATGAGCCAAGATTGGCTAAGTTCTTGTTATGGCCTATTATGTGCATTCAAAGTTCATATCATACATGGAATATTATGCATGGACTTCGAGCTATAATCGGAGGTAAGGGGCCTATTTGCCCGAAAAACTATATATATTGTACAGATGGCGACAGGTTGGAAATATGATACCGGTTAGCTACCGGAAGAGACCGTCATTGCTAGCATTTGGTTGGGTATGTGCATTTGCATCAATATATATGTATTCATGACATACGATTACACGAGCATACCATGCATATTTGATTACTATGAAGTCAGATGTCGTCCATCGAGGCTATCAGAGTTTCAGTGTCAGGTGGTATCTCTATTACTTTTTTTTACATCAGCTATGTATGATTCTACGGTCTGCCTTGCATACCAGTACATTTTTATTCGTACTGATGTCCCATTGCTTGGGGACACTGCATTTTTGTTTCGTGCGTGCAGGTCCAGGTAGGGACTCTGATCGACCCCTCCGCTTGGATTTCGGGGTTCAGCTGTGAGTTGGTAAGCTCCATCTCTTCCTGGAGCTTTCATAGAATGGTTACTTTTGTTATACAATTTGGGTATAGTCGGGGCCTTGTCTCGACAGTGCTTATGACACTCTTAGAGGCTATTGTGGACATAGTATTCTGGGTTTCTTTTTGTAGCTTTCAGTCTCCAGCCCATAGGCTTGGCATGTATATATATGTGTGTAGGCATGTATGTCTCCAATCGCAGCCTCGTCGGCCAGCTAGTACTTTATTATTTTTGCTCGTCTAGCTTTGTTTATATGGCTTATTATTATTCAGGTCATGACCTTAATGGTCCAGGCTTAGTTTTTCAGATGTTGTGCTGCCCGATCTGTTGGGCCCCTAGTTTAGTTAGCTAGTATGTTTAGTGGCTAACTTGATCGAATACAGTATCGAGTGCCAGTCGTGCCTCCCCTAGTTTGGGGCATGACAAACTTGGTATCAGAGCAGGTCGTATCCCAGGGAGTCCACAAGCCGTGTCTAGTAGAGTCTTGCTTATGGGTGTGTTGTGCACCACACTTATAATCAGAAGGCTATGAGGAATTTAGGAATGGTTACATTTCTTTCAATTAATAAATCGTGCTATAGAGCGAAGTTATAAGAACATATGAAATCTAAATCGTGCTTTGTGTTTCTTATCTAACAGGCTACCTACGCTCAGGAGATGGCACAGCGAGAGATAGGTATGGATCCAGGGGAAGGTACCAGTCATTCCCCACCAGGTCAGAGGGATAGATTTCTCTTAGAGGCACACAGTGAGTTTCTAGTACCCCTAGTTTCGGCTTCCCCAGCACGTGTTGGAGCCCCGGGAGATGCAGTACCCCCAGCCTCACTAGTTCCATTAGTACCTATGGCAGCTAGAGACACAGGACCTCCAGTACCTGTTGTTCTCCCATCAGAGACTGGGGAGCAGGGGATGAGGGAGGCAGTTCAGTTGCTGACTAGGATGGTTTCTATTCATGAGCGACAGCTAGAGTCGGGAGCAAATGCCTGGAGAGATTGGACAGGAAGCTCGACGGTACGAGAGTTTCTTCACTTGTCCCCTCCATTATTTAGAGGATCCAGTTCCACTAAGGATCCCCAGGACTTTATAGACCAAATGTATAGAGTATTGAGGGTGATGCATGCCTCCATCATCGAAGCTGTGGAGTTGGCTTCTTTTCGACTACGTGATGTAGTTGTCCTATGGTATGAGGTATGGGAGAGATCTAGAGGACCTAATGCTTCGCCAGTAGAGTGGGAGGACTTCTCTCAGGCTTTTTTAGCCCATTATTTGCCACGGGAGGTTCGGGAAGCCCGTCTTGACCAGTTTCTTAACCTGAAGCAGGGGGATATGGGTGTGAGGGATTATAGCCATAAGTTTAATTCTTTGGCGAGGTATGCACCAGATATCGTACGTACCATGAGGACTAGAGTTTATCATTATGTGGATGGTTTGGGGGATCATCTGATTAGAGATTGTAGGGTAGCATCCCTATCGGATGATGTAGATATTTCCCGCATACAATCTTTCGCTCAGACTACAGAGAACCTTTCCCGTCGGATTCGTGATACTCGTAGGAATAGGGAGCAGAGTAAGAGGGCTCGTACTACGGGGTTTTATAGGGAGCCACGGGGCGATTTTAGGCCCCCACTCCATCGATATCCACCTTGGTCAGCAGGTAGTTTCCCTCCATGTACTCATTGCGGTAAGCTGCACACCGGGCAGTGTAGACAGGGTTCGAGTGCATGTTATCATTGTGGGTAGACAGGACATTTTATTAGTTGGTGTCCGGGGTTAGGGAGAGGTGCACCAGCTCAGCCTTCAGGATCCACAGCAGCCTCTTCGCCCTCAGTCTGTGCTCCCCGACCAGGTCCACAGTCTACTCAGGGCTGTGGTAGGGGGAGAGGTGGAGGAGACACCTCAGGTTCTAGTGGTAGCCACAATCGTTTTTATGCACTCACAGGCCGATAGGATTTAGAGGCATCCCTAGATGTTGTCACAGGTATATTGACAATACATTCTCATGCCATTTATGCATTGATAGATCCCGGCTCTACATTTTCATATATTACTCCATTTATTGCTGGTAAGCTTGACATGAGATCTGAGTTATTGCCACAGTCAGTTGAGGTGTCTACGCTATTTGGCGACTCTATTGTAGCTAATCATGTCTATCGAGGTTGTACAGTGTTAATTAATGACCGTCCAACCTCTGTTGATTTGGTTGAATTGGTTATGCTAGACTTCGATGTCATTATGGGTATGGATTGGTTGGCAGCTTGTTATGCTAATATTGATTGTCGTGCAAAGGTGGTTCGATTTCATTTTCCTGGTGAACATGTCCTTGAATGGAAAGGTAATGCAGCCACGCCCAAGGGTAAGTTTATTTCATACCTTAGGGCTCAGAAGTTTATTGCTAAAGGTTGTATATACCATCTGGTTCATGTCAGGGATATAGATAAGGAGCTAGCGACTCTTCAGTCGGTTCCTATTGTGAATGAATTCCCGACGGTATTCCTTGACGAGCTTCCAGGAATTCCCCATGAAAGGGAAATCGATTTCGCTGTAGATTTGCTTCCTGATACACAGCCTATATCCATTCTTCCCTACAGAATGGCTCCTGCAGAGCTAAGGGAATTGAAGGAACAACTGAAGGACTTTCTCGATAAAGGCTTTATTAGGCCAAGTACATCCCCATGGGGTGCTCCGGTGATATTTGTTCGAAATAAAGATGGCTCCTTACGGATATGTATTGACTACAGGCAACTAAATAAAGTCATTATCAAGAATAAGTATCCTCTTCCACGGATTGATGACTTGTTTGACCAGTTACAAGGTTCCAAATGCTTTTAGAAGATCGACTTGAGATCCAGTTATCATCAGTTATGAGTCAGGGATATTGATATCCCAAAAACAGCATTTAGGACGAGGTATGGCCATTTTGAATTCCTTGTCATGTCTTTCGGGCTTACAAATGCCCCAGCAGCCTTTATGGATCTTATGAACCGGGTATTCAAACCATTCTTGGATGAATTTGTGATTGTGTTTATTAACGACATCCCGATATATTCACGATCGGAAGCCGAGCATGCGGACCACTTGCGAGTTGTATTGCAGACTCTCCAGGACTACAGGTTATATGCTAAATTCTCTAAACGTGAATTTTGGCTAACTTCTGTAGCTTTTCTTGGTCATGTTATTACCGCTGATAGTATCAAGGTTGATGGCCAAAAGATTGAAGCTGTGATGACTTGTCCGAGGCCCTTGAATCCGACAGAGGTTCATAGTTTTTTAGGCTTGGTAGGATATTACCAAAGGTTTGTGGAGGGAATTTCCTCTATCTCTGCACAATTGAAGAAATTGACACATAAGGGAGCTAAGTTTTAGTGGACTGAGGCATGTGAACAAAGTTTTCAGGAGCTAAAGAAAAGGCTTACGACGACACCTGTCTTGACTCTTCCGGATGGCACCGAGGGTTATGTTGTATATTGTGATGCCTCAAGAGTTTGCCTAGGTTGTGTTCTTATGCAGCATGGTAAGATTATCACGTACGCTTCCAGACAGTTGCGGGAACATGAACAGAACTATCCTACGCACAATCTTGAGTTAGCCGCAGTTGTCTTTGCCCTAAAGATTTGGCGGCATTATCTATATGGGGTTCATATTGATGTTTTCACCGACCACCAGAGCCTTCAGTATTTATTTAAACAGAGGGAGCTGAACCTACGACAAAGAAGATGGCTAGAATTACTAAAGGACTATGATGTTGATATTTTATATCATCCCAGCAAAGCTAATATTGTTGCTGATGCCCTTAGCCGAAAGTCCATGGGCAGTCTAAGCCATGTTGAAGGTGATAAGGTCAAGATGACCAAATATCTATGCCAGCTAGCTAATTTGCAGGTGCATTTGGTAGACGCAGAGGGTGGACGCATTCTCGTTCAGAATACAGCAAAATCTTCTTTTGTTACCGAAGTGAAAGAGCAACAACACGAGGATCCTGAGCTTATAAAACTGAGGGAAAGTATTCCACAGTAGAGACAACCTTTATTTGAGCTAATTGGAGATGGAGTCCTTAGATACTAGGGCCGCTTATGTGCACCGACAATCGTAGAGCTTCGCGCCAAGATTCTTTCTGAGGCCCATTATTCTAGATATGCAGTTCACCCCGGAGCGACAAAGATGTATCGGGACTTTCGACAGATCTATTGGTGGAATGGAATAAAAAAAGATATCGCAGAGATGGTAGCCCAATGTCCCAACTGCCAGCAAGTTAAAGCTGAACATTAGAGGCCTGGAGGCCTAACTCAGTATATTGAACTTCCATTATGGAAATGGGACATGATAAATATGGACTTCATCACTGGTTTGCCTTGCACTCCACAGAGGTATGATTCTATTTGGGTAATTATAGATAGACTTACAAAATCTGCTCATTTCCTGCCAGTCAGGACGACATATTCAGCTGAGGATTATGCCAAGCTTTACATTCGAGAGATTGTTCGCCTTCATGGAGTACCATTATCTATTATCTCTGATCGAGGGGCTCAATTTACAGCACATTTTTGGAAATCTTTTCAGAAGGGTCTAGGCACGCAGGTAAATCTTAGCACCGCTTTTCATCCGCAAACTAATTGAAAGGCAGAGCGTACTATTCAGACAGTTGAGGATATGTTACATGCCTGCGTGCTAGATTTTAAAGGAATTTGGGATGATCATCTACCTCTTATTGAGTTCGCTTATAATAACAGCTTCCAAGCTAGTATTCAGATGGACCCTTACGAAGCACTATACGGGCGGAAATGTAGGTCACCGATCGGTTGGTTTGAGGTCGGGGAAGCAGAGTTGCTAGGTCCTAATTTAGTCCAGCAATCAATGGAAAAGGTAAAACTTATTAGAGACCGGTTGCGTACAGCACAAAGTCGGCAGAAGTCTTATGCAGATGTTCGACGACGAGACTTAGAGTTTGATGTAGAAGATTGGGTTTTTCTGAAAGTATCGCCTATGAAGGGCGTCATGCGATATGGAAAGAAGGGGAAGCTCAACCCCAGGTATGTTGGACCACATAAGATTATTCGGAGGATTGGTAGGGTGGCGTACGAGCTTGATTTGCCTTCAGAATTGGAAGCAGTCCATCCTGTGTTTCATGTATCTATGTTGCGGAAGTGCATTGGAGATCCTTCACGTATTATGCCCATGGAGGATATTCACATTGTTGAAGACTTATCTTATGCAGAGGTACCAGTAGCTATTTTAGATTGGCAGGTAGGAAAGTTTCGAACTAAAAAGTGGCTTCCATGAAAGTGTTATGGCGAAATAACAACATCAAGGAAATGACATGGGAAGCTAATGAGGAAATGAGGAAGAAGTACCCCCACCTATTTACGACTTAAGGTGAGTCGCATTTAAATAATTGGCAATTATTCCTTTACAACAACTTAATTGGATTATAAATAACTTGAAAGTGCAATTTAAATTTCTTATTGCGAGATAGCTATACGAAACCTAGTAGTTGGAATCTTCAGAATTTGATATAGCCTTGAAAATAACGTATTAGCGGAAAAGAAATGAAACCAAGGAATTGACTTGACCCATTCACGGACGAATGTTCTTAGGGGGGGGGGAGACTGTGAGACCCTATGTTTTTTTCTTTTTCTCTTACGTAATATAGGTAACGTGGCGTGGTTATATTAGGTATATATGATTGGGTGTAGCACATTGGGAGAATAAGAATGAAAATGTGTGGTAATATCAAGGAACTAAACTAAAGCTGTAGGTCAAAGGAATCCCTTAAATAAAGGTTCGTGGTTAAAGTAATGGCTCGGGTGGCACTCCGCGCATTCGGAAGGTTTAAGTTAATTTACACATGTGAGATAAGACCAAGAGTGTCTAATATGCTAAGAATAATGTGTTATGAGGTATTATAATATCACACTGATCACATGTTAAGTTTTGGAATCAAGCAAGTTGCGAAATAAAGGTCGGCAAAAGTTATCGTAAGTTTCTCTAATAAATTTTCTAAACTTTGGATCAAATGTATCAGATCATTTATCCCAATATATAAAGAGTTATGGGACCCACAACCTACCTAATCTAAGGTCTACGAGTCTAGTTCGTAACCAAAAAAACCTCACATCAACTCGACATCGGAGTAAAAGGTTATGACTGCTTTACCGCAGACTGTCCAGGCTGAAACCAGGTCGCGAACCGGGTCGGGTCAAACAAGTAGTATAAGTCGGCAAATTCGACTTTTCGGACCTAAAAATATTTCATTTTCGTCCTAAAACAGTAAGAAAGCTGAATAGAAGGTTCCATGGTGTTCTTGAGTGATTAAGGTGTGTTTTTAACGATGTTTACCGTTAAAATTTGCCAACGTACCTAGAAACGCAATCTCTACGCTTTGCAATCGTTTCCCCCTTCTATTAGCTGTGTTTGGAGCTATTCTTGGAAGATTGGAATTTTTTGTTCTTACTGGTTATTCAGGATTTATACTTGGTTTTCCAAGGTAATCATCTTGGGACTCTTTTATGATCGTTTTTACAAAGTTCTACGGACGTTTCGTCAAATTAAGGTCATATGGCAAATCTGCCGATTTCAACTCAATTATGAACTATTTATAGGTGCGTATAAGTTGCATATATATAGTGTTTTTCGAAGCCTAGGATGTAAGGAACAACTTTAATGAAGGAACTATAGGCATTCAGACGTTCGTTGGAGAGGTATGTTAAGGCTAAACATTTTCCTTCCTTTTAGCACGAATTCTCGGAAATTCCTAAGACGTCAAATGTGATATTTTACTATTCTATTGCTAGAAAGACCATCTGTGAAAGGCATTGGGATCGTAGCTGAAGTATTTTCATGATGCTATTAGGTTGATATTCCACTCGTTCGGTTAAATAGGGTATTCGAAATCTATATATGTCATTTGTTCGGCTTTCTTAACTATATGTCTATATATGTGAATTCTTATTCGTCTTTGGGTTGTGTGACTAGAGAATAAAGGCATTTAGTATTTGCGATCAGTCCTTCTCCCTTTTTAAAGTGTATCTTAAAATCTCTAAAGTGACACGTCAATTTCCAAAAATCTCAAATATAATTTTTATGTTTAAACTACTAAAACACTTGATTTTTGAAATACTTTCTTTTACTAAATATCAAGAAATCAGGTATAAGGACTAAGTGAAGCACCTTAAGCTTTTTATGAACATCTTCAGAGTTAAGTTATTTTTCTAAAAGTCGAGTTAAGTTTTCAAGCTTATTTATTCAAAGAAAACATATGAGGTTCCACGAGACAATTGTATGCGATACGAAGGTGATTATGAGATCATGAGGATAAGAGTACCTATGAGCCAAGATTGGCTAAGTTCTTGTTATGGCCTATTATGTGCATTCAAAGTTCATATCATACATGGCATATTATGCATGGACTTCGAGCTATAATCGGAGGTAAGGGGCCTATTTGCCCGAAAAACTATATATATTGTACAGATGGCGACAGGTTGGCAATATGATACCGGTTAGCTACTGGAAGAGACCGCCATTGCTAGCATTTGGTTGGGTATGTCATACATTTGCATCAATATATATGTATTCACGACATACGATTACACGAGCATACTATGCATATTTGATTGCTATGAAGTCGGATGTCGGCCATGGAGGCTCTCGAGCCGAGGGGGGGTAGCGTACCGGGAATACAGAAGCTTCACCGGCTTAGCAACTTGTCCGAACCTCGTTCTAAATTGGGATTTGACACTATACAGAAAAGAAGTCGTACGAAGTACACCCTTCTTCATGATTTAGAAGACTCAGAGAGGAGATGGGTTTCGGCACAGTTTATACACAGTTCACGTAATATCAAAGCGGTAAAAGCAGCATTTAGCACATTAGGCTCAATCATGTAAAAATCAGATAAAACCAAATATAACAATTTATATGAGCTCGAATTTCTAACCCTGAACCACTGGTTCTGGGTTAAGTCCCCAGCAGAGTCGCCAGAGCTGTCACACCTCCTTTTTCCGGCACCGCGAGGTGCGTAGGGAGTTTTTTCCAATTAAAGGACAGTCGAAACGGGATTGGTTTAATTATTTCAGAGTCGCCACTTGGGAGATTTAGGGTGTCCCAAGTCACCAATTTTAATCCCGAATCGAGGAAAAGAATGACTCTATATTACAGTCTGCGTACCAGAAATCCGGATAAGGAATTCTGTTAACCCGGGAGAAGGTGTTAGGCATTCCCGAGTTCCGTGGTTCTAGCACGGTCGCTCAATTGTTATATTCGGCTTGATTATCTGATTTTATACAAGTGTGAACTTATGTGCAGAATTTGAAACTTTTGATCGCTTTTATCATTTACTGTTTTTATCAAGAATTGCAAAGTTGTGAAAATGTATCTCGAACCGCGTTACAATCAATGTACCCGTGGTCGTCGGCACATTTTGACTCCGTTGAGATTTGGATTTGGGTCACATCAATGTGCACCCGAGTTAAGGAAATTAAATTATTAAAGGCGCGCCTAAAGCGACTAGCGTATTTATTTTGGGTAAGACCGTGGAATTTTACTAAACGGTCCATCCCGAAGTCCAAATAATTCTTAAAGCAAACATTTATTGAGGGCCCCGCAATTTATATTTTTATTTGGCGAGGCTCATCTCATTCTTATTTTATTTTTAAAAATGAATTTGCAACGTCATGGACACGCATCTCGAACCACGTCACAATCAATGTACCCGTGATTAGAAACACATTTCGACTCCGTTGAGATTTGGATTTGGGTCACATCAATGTGCACCCGAGTTTACGAAGGTAAGATTTATTAAGGCGCGTCCTAAAGAGTCTAACGTATTGTTATTTTAGGAAGGTTGTGAGATTTGCTAAACAACCCGTCCTGGAAACTAAATGCTTCACTAATATACATTTAACAAGGGCCCCGCATCTGCGTTTTGTTTATTTTTATCGAGGCTCATCTCGTTGTTATTTTTAAAGGATATCCTATAGCAACTACGTTTCTTGTCGTGTTTGTCTCTATCAATTGAAAGCAGTAAATAGCCTTAGTCGATTATAAAACCGGATTTAAAGTGCTTTTACAGAATAATAAAATGTGACTGCACTTATGGACAACTAGTCGCAAATTATGGGCCCAAACCTAGCTCATGCGAGATGGCCAGACTTGGGCCCTGTTTTTCCGATACAGGCCTAGCTGATTTTTTTCGATTTGGGCTCGGCCTTCCTGAGGTTGAGGCCTAGAACTGATTCTTTGTTCTTTATCAATTTATATGTGACAAACTAGCAAAAGGGGAAAGAACTTTAACTCATGTGGATAGTTTTCCTATTTTGGCCTACATTATAGAATATACTACACCATCAGACTAAGTCTAAAATACAACTTATTACACTGGGAATGTTTTTTCACCTAACAGCATACATACATGACTATCATTCATTAACCTACATTGATATACTGAGCATGTAGGCTACTTCTATTATCCAAACGAAAATGCAACTATTTTATGACATTTAATGTAACAGTTCATGTATACATAAAAAAACAATCTGCAGGTCCTCTCTTTTGCATTCATGCTCAAACTCTCAGCTACATTGGTGGTATCGATTGTGTACCTGGTAAGGAAAGGAAAGGAAGAAGGAGAGTGATCAGTTGAGTAGCATGCAACGAATACAGCAGCAGCAGACACACAGCAACAACACAGCAACAACCAACCAAACCAAGTGTTTTCCACAGCCACAGACAACCAACAATGCCTCCCAGAATACAAGAACTAACAGATAGTCGAGTAATCCCAGGAAAGAGTAGAGAAACCACAGCACTAACAGAGTGTCCAATGCAGCAACACCCACAGTTCAACAACCATAAACAGCTCAGTCAATGCAAGCAACAGAACTTGGCCAAGACAGCTTGACCAAAATGCACTCTTATGCAATTTTCAGACAGTGTTTTGTTGCAATGTTTACTGGAAACTACCTTATGTTTTTCAGTTTTTCTTTGGACTCACTCGACCTCTCTTCAGATTAAAACTCCAGCCTTAAGACTAAAAATTCAACTTTGTTCTTCTCTTTTTCTCAAGACTAAAAGTCCAGCCTGTTTTAGTTCTCGAATGGCCTCTTTATAAGCCAAATGTCCAAGTGCAGCTAAGCTGCCCTCTTTTGCAACTTGCAGTCTGCCCATACTCTTTAAAGCCCATGCCTAAGCATCTTTTGGTGCCAGCCCCTTTATCCCCCACGCCTGGTTTTTGTTTAATCCAGAATTATGGGCTCATTTTATTATTCATTTTAAGCCCCATACCCTTGTGTCTTGTTCCCCATTGGTATTAGTTTAATCCCAACTTAATACCCTACTTGTCAGCCCGTTTAAACTAATCTTTTCTGTCTTTTTCAACACCCCAGAATACCCCTGCTTAACCTTGATTATTACTGCCCTGCCTATTGCAGCATCAGGGCATTTTTGAATTGATGAAAGTTCAAACTCAAGACTGCCTGGACTGAACCTTTTCAGTCAGTTTTACAATGCAAACAAACCATTTCAAACAATGTTGGGGCATTCAGTCAGTGGCAAAGTTCAATTAGTCATGCGACATTATTAGCTCATTCGATTGATTAGTTATAGAAAACTAATCGACGACATTTATCGAGTTGACTATACTAATTATAACAGGTAATAATCAGTCGTTCAAATAAACAACACATACAGGGACCTAAAGGGCTTCAGACAACTTGGTCAGTCACTAGGAACCTATATAAGTTTATTCATGCGACGACCATACTAATCGGACATGCTTATCATATGACACATTTAAATCATACACAGAAAACAATCGACCAAATAAAAGGTCTTTACAGAGATGAAAGAAATTAAGAAACTATCAGAAAATAACAAACAATTACCACAAAGCATGCTAATGACTTAATCAGCAGTTAATATAAACGAAAAGGGAAAGAAAAACTTACCGACAAAGTTTGAAATCAAAATGGACCCAAATCAGACTCAACTTCAAATTCTTGAGGCCGAACAAACTTTAATCAGGGTGTTCTCACATGAGAACGCCTTGATTAAGGTCTATTAGACCCCAAACCCTTGTCAAGACCGGCCGGATTCCCTAGGTGCATGTGTTCTAAGGTCTAGATTTCCAGATCTGATTTTTAGGGAGTTGTGGGTAGATTCGGACCAAACCAAGCTTGGTTTGGTCACGAGGAAGGTCAGGGGAGTGGCTGATACAAAGATGGTGAGGTTTGGTGTAGATCGAGTTTTGTCTCGAATCTTCAAATCCAGATTCGAGACGATAGGAGATGATTCGAGGTTCGTGGTTAGTGGATTCGTGTTCAGGGGAGTGAGGGGGTCTTAGGGTGTTCAGGGGGTGGCCACCGGCGTTCGTGCCACCGGCTTTAATGGCGAAGGAGACTAGGGCGGCTGCTAGGGTTTGGGGGTTTCAGGGTTCGGGGAAGGAGACGAGTGAGGGGTGGGGTTCGGATAGGGGGTGCGGGGTAAGGGCTGAGTTTATATATGGGGAGGTTGATCGGATCTGAGCCGTTAGATCATATGATCTCAACGGCTTGGATCTGAGGGTGAGAAATGAGACGGGGTCGTTTGGTAGTTAAACGGGGTCGTTTGGTTTAAGTGAGGGGTTGGATCGGATTGGTTATTGGGTCGGGTTTGAACACGGGTTGCTAAAAGGGGATCTGAGCCGTTGGATTGGCCTGGACGGACGGCTCAGATTGATTTGCCTGAAACGGCGTCGTTTCAGGAGAGGCCTGGGCAGCCGGATTTGGACTGGGTCTGGGCCTGTTATTTTTTGTTTAATTTCTTTTGGCCCAAACCAATTTCCTTCCCTTTTTGTTTTCTAATTTCATTTTTCTTTTAAAACAAAAATAAAATAATAGATAATAAAATAACGAAATTAAAACTAAACAACAATGTAACATTTTAACACAATTATCACAAAATATTTAAGTAAGTTAACTAAAAGCCTAGAACGGACGATGCACACATATATATATATATATTTTTTTTTGAATTTTCTTTTACTGACATATATTTTTGTATTTTTGTTTGATAATGACTGGATGCAAAATGGACAGATCCACAAATGACTAACAACACGTGTCACGAAAACTCGAACAATTGTACAGCGAAACCATTTGTTACTATTTTTATTTTCTTTTGGAGCGATTGCTCATAAAGCAAAAATCACGTGCTTACAGCTGCCCCTCTTTGCACGAAGACACGAAGGGTTTTCGCGCAAAGATAAAGCGAGCGATTTTTGCCCGTCCGAATACTCCGTGTGAAGCATTTTTGAAAAATAATTGACCGAACCTTTGCTTCAGAGGTTTCCTACATATCCTGGGCTGAACAGGAATCAGGTCAATGTAGTTCGGGAAATTTTGGTAGCTGGGACTACCGTGTGACTGTAGTGTTTGCTGTTGTTGTGCGCTGTTGTATGCTGCTGTAGGATGCTACTGCTCAACCGATCTCCCTATTACATTGCTCTAAAAGGAAAACAAGAAGCTAAGCTAAACTGAGGATCCTGAAATCTCATCCATCTTCAACTTGTTCTTGTTGCCTTGCTTTCTTGTCGGCTAACGCTTTCCTCCGATGCCTTTATCTTGTGACTTTGGGAGATGATGTTGGTCCTTTGCTGACGTTTGAATGCCAGTTTTCATCACTTTGCTTGATCCGCTGGGAACATGACCTGTTCTTCAAACCTTTCCATTGTTTCTTTGGTGGTACGGCTTTTCATCAAAATTGTTATGTTGGGCATGCTATAACGTTCTCAAACTGCTTCTTTTGAGACGCGTTCCTTTTTCCTTTTGAACTTAAATGTATTCCCGCATTATACTGGTGGGCGACCTAGAACTTAAAATGTATTCCCGCATTATACTGGTGGGCGACCTAGAACTTAAAAGTATTCCCGCATTATACTGGTGGGCGACCTAGAACTTAAAATGTATTCCCGCATTATACTGGTGGGCGACCTAGAACTTAAAAGTATTCCCGCATTATACTGGTGGGCGACCTAGAACTTAAAAGTATTCCCGCATTATACTGGTGGGCGACCTAGAACTTAAAAGTATTCCCGCATTATACTGGTGGGCGACCTAGAACTTAAAAGTATTCCCGCATTATACTGGTGGGCGACCTAGAACTTAAATGTATTCCCGCATTATACTGGTGGGCGACCTAGAACTTAAAATGTATTCCCGCATTATACTGGTGGGCGACCTAGAACTTAAAATGTATTCCCTCATTATACTGGTGGGCGACCTAGAACTTAAAATGTATTCCCGCATTATACTGGTGGGCGACCTAGGACTTAAAATGTATTCCCGCATTATACTGGTGGGCGACCTAGAACATAAATGTATTCCCGCATTATACTGGTGGGCGACCTAGAACTTAAATGTATTCCCGCATTATACTGGTGGGCGACCTAGAACTTAAAAGTATTCCCGCATTATACTGGTGGGCGACCTAGAACTTAAATGTATTCCCGCATTATACTGGTGGGCGACCTAGAACTTAAAAGTATTCCTGCATTATACTGGTGGGCGACCTAGAACTTAAATGTATTCCCGCATTATACTGGTGGGCGACCTAGAACTTAAATGTATTCCCGCATTATACTGGTGGGCGACCTAGAACTTAAAAGTATTCCCGCATTATACTGGTGGGCGACCTAGAACTTAAATGTATTTCCGCATTATACTGGTGGGCGACCTAGAACTTAAATGTATTCCCGCATTATACTGGTGGGCTACCTAGAACTTAAAAGTATTCCCGCATTATACTGGTGGGCGACCTAGAACTTAAATGTATTCCCGCATTATACTGGTGGGCGACCTAGAACTTAGAAGTATTCCCGCATTATACTGGTGGGCGACCTAGAACTTAAATGTATTCCCGCATTATACTGGTGGGCGACCTAGAACTTAAAAGTATTCCCGCATTATTCTGGTGGGCGACCTAGAACTTAAAAGTATTCCCGCATTATACTGGTGGGCGACCTAGAACTTAAAATGTATTCCCGCATTATACTGGTGGGCGACCTAGGACTTAAAATGTATTCCCGCATTATACTGGTGGGCGACCTAGAACTTAAAATGTATTCCCGCATTATACTGGTGGGCGACCTAGGACTTAAAATGTATTCCCGCATTATACTGGTGGGCGACCTAGAACATAAATGTATTCCCGCATTATACTGGTGGGCGACCTAGAACTTAAAAGTATTCCCGCATTATACTGGTGGGCGACCTAGAACTTAAATGTATTCCCGCATTATACTGGTGGGCGACCTAGAACTTAAAAGTATTCCCGCATTATACTGGTGGGCGACCTAGAACTTAAATGTATTAAAATTGCTTCCCCGTTCTTCCGAGAAAAAATTTCGACAATCGGCAGAAAATTTTCTGCCCCGGTTTTGGTGACTTCCCTGGCGTTGCATCTCGCTGTCATCATCAATCCTTTGTTTTCCTGCAGCAGACAAAAGGATTTAATTAGTTTTTATCGTGGTGGTAGAGGGTGCCTTTCTGGCGGATGATTTTCCTTTCTTCCCCCTTTCTTGCTCTTTGTCCCCATAATTGGTTGGCGGGCAAAGTTGCCTGTTGGGGGTCTCTAGCCTGCTGGGGATTGGTTTTCAATTTATCCCCTTTTCTGCTTTCTCTTTAAACACATGATGTGGGAGTCTGCTTCTAACTCCCGAAACCACTCCCTTTTGGAGCTTACTTCTTCCAAAATTTCCGGGCACAATCCCTGCATTGCCTGGGACCGGCCTTTAAGACTGTTTGTATTATCCTGCATTGGATGAATTCCCCTTTGGTTTCTGGTAGTAAGCTTTGAAAAATCCTTTCAAGACACATTTTAGGCGAAGAAATAAAAGATATGGAAAGGAAAAAATCTTTCTGAACCAATATTTTTTGTGGGAGGAGACAATCAAAAGAACTTATCTGGAGGACACAACTGGTCCCTGTGATCATGGCGTGCACCATAGATTCCCGACCCAGTCTATTTGTATCAATCGATTTGCCGGATGGTCTGACTTGCTGGGGATGATAAATGACTGTCCATGCTGTTGCAAATGTGGTAGCTTTTGTTGATTCGTCTTGTCGCCTCATAGTGCCCTTCGAGGGGTTTTCACTAATGAGACTCTCTCTTTTCTCTCATCTCCCGGCGCCTTATGGTGCCTGTGAAGGTTTTCACCAATAAGACTCTCTCATTTCATATCCCTCATCTTACATCGCCTCTCGGTGCCTGCGAAGGTTTTCACCGATGAGACTCTCTCATTTTATTTCTTTCGAGGAATCGGGGCGTTGTAGATACGACCCTCTCTTCTGGAGATTCCTTTGACTATCAATTCATTCCCAGTCTTACGATCCTCTTCTTTGCTGGGGATTGGTGTATTATTCTCGGTCTTATTCGCCTGACTCGACATCTCTTGAACATTGATCGGGAGGTCTTTTGGACGTTGATGTTGGGTTTGGTGTGGAGTTAAAGAAAGGCTATGAAAAATGAAAATAATTTGATGGGTGGTGCGCTACAAATTTTGGAATCAAATCTTTGTTGGAACTTAAAACATAACCTCTGCCCCAGTTTCTTGCTTGGGGAATTTTATTTTTTACACTTATGTTGCGTTATGTGCGTTACGCACGCTGTGCCTATTATGCACACTATGTACATTATGCATCATATATTTACTATGATGCATACTATGACCGAGCCGTGAGGCGCCTACGTATCCTCTTTGAGGAATCAGGTCAAACGTAGTTCCCACGGTTTTGTATTTCTTATGATTTTATCTTCTTCTTTTTTCTTTTCCTTCTTTTCATTTTCTTTTTCTTTTCTCTTTTTTTTTCATGTCTTTTCCATTAGTGATTCCAAAAGAGGGGTATGAAAGAATTACTTAGGCTCGAAGGGGGAAGTAAAGGTTAAAAGTGTTTGGATAGAAGAAAGAATTGCCTCCGTCATCTCATTATTCAACAAATGCCAAATACAAACAAATAAACCAAAAATTGCCATAATTAAAGAAATTACGCATAATATCTCTTGACTGCATCTGAATTGATAGACATGTCGACACATCTACCTTCGACATCTGTCAAACACAAAGCACCATTGGACAATACTCTGGTCACGATATAAGGCCCTTGCCAATTTGGGGCGAATTTGCCTTTTGCCTCGACCTGATGTGGGAGGATCTTCTTTAACACCTGCTGCCCTACCTCAAACTTCCTGGGGCGCACCTTCTTGTTATATGCTCTTGCCATTCTCTTCTGATACAGTTGACCATGGCACACTGCTGCCAATCTTTTCTCATCTATCAGGCTCAACTGTTCCAATCGAGCTTTTACCCATTCATCATCATCAATCCCGGCTTCAGCGACAATTCGGAGGGACGGAATTTCGACCTCCGCTGGTATCACGGCCTCAGTTCCATACACCAACAAATAAGGAGTTGTGCCTATGGAAGTCCGGACGGTAGTGCGGTAACCCAACAAAGCAAAGGGTAATTTCTCGTGCCATTGTCTGGACCCTTCCACCATTTTTCGCAGTATCTTCTTGATATTCTTATTGGCTGCTTCGACTGCTCCATTCGCCTTGGGACGATATGGGGTGGAATTGCGGTGTGTAATCTTGAATTGTTGGCATACCTCTCTCATCAAGCTGCTATTAAGATTCGCACCGTTATCCGTGATGATCACTTTTGGGATCCCAAATCTGCAGATGATATGGGAGTGAACAAAGTCCACCACTGCCTTCTTGGTTACTGATTTGAAGGTTTTAGCCTCAACCCATTTGGTGAAGTAATCAATGGTCACTAGGATGAACCTATGACCGTTGGACGCTGCTGGCTCGATGGGCCCAATGACATCCATGCCCCATGCTACAAACGGCCAGGGTGCTGACATCGTATGTAACTCTGTTGGTGGAGAATGAATCAAATCCCCATGTATCTGGCATTGATGGCATTTCTTCACAAAAGTGATGCAATCGTGTTCCATGGTGAGCCAATAACACCCTGTTCGAAGGATCTTTCTTGCCAATAAATATCCGCTCATGTGCGGTCCGCAAACTCCCGCATGTACCTCTGCCATAATCGTCGTTGCCTGCCTGGCATCTATGCATCTCAACAATCCCAAATCCGGGGTTCTTTTGTACAATACTCCTCCACTGAGGAAGAAACCATTCGACAAACGCCGAAGGGCTCTTTTTTGGTCTCCAGAGGCATGTTCTGGATATATCCCCATTCTGAGGTATTCCTTGATATCATGAAACCAGGGTTCGCCATCTGCTTCTTCTTCTATGGTATTGCAGTAGGCGTGCTGATCACGGACTTGGATATGCAGAGGATCAACATACATTTTGTCAGGGTGGTGCAGCATTGATGCTAAGGTGGCTAAAGCATCTGCAACCTCATTGTGAACTCTCGGGATGTGTTTGAACTTCACCGATCGAAATTGCTTGCTCAGATCATGCAAGCATTGTCGGTATGGTATGAGCTTTAGATCTCGTGTTTCCCATTCACCCTGAATTTGATGTACCAAGAGGTCCGAGTCTCCCAAGACCAAGACGTCTTGGACATCCATGTCAGCAGCCAAGCGCAGACCCAGAATGCAAGCCTCATACTCGGCCATATTGTTGGTGCAATAGAAGCGTAGTTGAGCCGTAACAGGATAATGCCGTCCTGTTTCAGAAATGAGTACTGCTCCTATTCCAACCCCTTTTGCGTTTGCAGCTCCATCGAAGAAAAGCTTCCAACCCGGTTCCTCGGGTAATTCCAACTCATTCGTATGCATCACCTCTTCGTCAGGAAAATACGTTCTTAAGGGCTCGTATTTTTCATCAACGGGATTCTCTGCCAAATGGTCTGCCAGTGCCTGGGCTTTCATGGCCGTCCTCGTTACGTAGATGATATCAAACTCCGTGAGCAGAATTTGCCACTTTGCCAACCTTCCCGTGGGCATAGGTTTCTGAAAGATATACTTCAATGGGTCCAAGCGGGATATGAGATAAGTAGTATATGAAGACAGGTAGTGCTTCAACTTCTGAGCTACCCAAGTTAGGGCGCAGCATGTTTTCTCGAGTTGAGTGTACTTGACCTCATGCACTGTGAATTTCTTGCTAAGATAGTAGATGGCCTGCTCCTTCCTTCCTGTGTCATCATGTTGCCCCAGTACACAACCAAATGAATTTTCCAAGACCGTCAGGTAAAGGATTAGGGGTTTCCCGGGCTTAGGCGGGACCAATACGGGTGGATTAGACAGATACCCTTTGATTTGGTCGAAAGCCTCCTGACACTCTGCCGTCCAACCTACCGCAGCATCCTTTTTCAGCAGCCGAAATATGGGTTCACAAGTTGCTGTGAGTTGAGCGATGAACCTGCTGATGTAATTGAGTCTACCCAGCAAACTCATTACCTCTGTTTTGTTCCTTGGCGGTGGCAAATCTCGGATGGATTCAATTTTGGATGGGTCTAACTCAATCCCCCGTCGACTGACGATGAATCCTAGCAACTTTCCTGATGGAACCCCGAATGCGCATTTGGCCGGGTTAAGCTTGATATCATACCTCCGGAGTCTTTGGAAAAATCTCCTTAGGTCTGCTACATGGTCCTCCTGACGCCAAGATTTGATGATCACATCATCGACGTACACCTCGATTTCCTTGTGTATCATGTCATGAAACACAGCAGTCATTGCTCGCATGTACGTCGCCCCGGCGTTCTTTAACCCGAATGGCATTACCCGATAGCAGTAGGTTCCCCATGGCGTAATAAACGCTGTCTTCTCAGCATCCTCCTCGTCCATTAGGATCTGATGATAACCCGCATAGCAATCCACAAAGGATCCGATCTCGCGCCCAGCGCAGTTATCGATCAGGATATGAATGTTGGGTAGCGGGAAATTGTCCTTGGGACTTGCTTTGTTGAGGTTGCGGTAATCAACGCATACCCTAATTTTTCCATCCTTCTTTGGGACCGGTACCACATTGGCCAACCACTCGGGATATCGAGTGACCCGAATGACCTTCGATTGCAACTGCTTGATCACTTCTTCTTTGATCTTTACACTCATTTTTGTTTTAAATTTTCTTAGTTTTTGCTTGACCGGAGGGTATGCCGGGTCAGTGGGTAATTTGTGAACCACTAAATTGGTGCTTAATCCAGGCATATCATCATATGACCATGCAAAAACATCTTTGAATTCCCTGAGAGTTTTGATCAATTCTGCTCTGACATTTGGCTCAATGTGGATGCTAATTTTGGTCTCTTGGACGTTATCAGCGTCTCCTAAATTCACAGCCTCGGTGTCATTTAGGTTAGGCTTGGGTTTCTCTTCAAATTGGCACAGTTCTCTGTTTATTTCTTCGAAGGCTTCACCTTCGTCACATTCAGATTCATCGTCACAAACGACCTTTTGCATCATTGAGTCGGTTTCAGATTGATTTATTAGACTAGGTCGAAGATCCGCTGTGCATGCCATGTCATTAGAACCAGTGAAAAGAGAACTGTTCAAAAAGAAAAAGAACAAAAACAAAAAATTAAAATGGGACAAAAGAAAAGAACTTTATTAAATTTGCGGGATAAAAGGGTTCACACTTTTACAAAACGAAAGTAAAATTTGGATTACACCCTTGAATAATCCGATCAAACAAACAAACAAACAAAACATTAATCAAAGCCTACTACCAAGACTCCCCTCGGACAGGAAGAGGAGTAACCGTCCAATTGTTGGTCTTGGCCTCAGGCCCCACAAATTGTATCTCTGCTCTGCTGGAACCTTCTCCAGCTTCCACCATACTGACATCCGCGAATAGCCTCTCAAAACTCTGATTCAGGTCTTCATTTATACCGATCAAAGGTCCTCGAATCTTTGGGACCGGCGACCCCTTGGCACTTGCTTTGACAAAAGACCTTGAGAGACGTGGCACTGGTTTAGGCAGAAACCAAACCCTCTTCTTCATTTTTCGCGCTTGCTTCCTATCTGCTGCGGTTGGTTTGAACCCCAATCCGAAAGTTTCCAGATTTTTAGGAAGGGAGACAGGTTGGACAATCCCTTGAAGCTCGACTCCCAGGCCTTTTCCCGGCACAAATCCATTACCCAGCATTTCTGAGACCATCATGACCGTTGCGGCAGCTACCCTAGGGTGTGGGATGATTTCTCCTTCAGAAATTTTGTTGGCCGACCCTGTATCGAGAATCTGGTAGACCCAAGGACCTTTGTCATCAGCATGTCTCTATGAAAGGTACAATGGTTCCGCCCATGGTGCATGTTGTATCCTCGCCGTGTAACACGACCTCTTGTCTTTCCCACTCGAACTTCACCGTCTGATGTAGGGTGGAAGGCACCGCTTTGGCTGCATGAATCCAGGGTCGTCCTAACAGCAGATTGTAAGAAACTGTGGCATCTAACACCTGGAATTCCATGGTAAACAGGACCGGCCCAATGGTCAGTTCAAGTACAACATCCCCCACAGTGGCTGTTCCGTTTCCGTCAAACCCCCGGACACAGATGCTATTCTCCCGGATTCTTCCACGGTCAATCTTTAACTGGTCCAGGGTGGATAATGGACAAATATTGGCGCTTGAGCCGTTATCCACCAATACTCGAGTTACCACCGAGTCTTCACATTTGACAGCTAGGTATAGAGCTTTGTTATGCTCTGTACCTTCCACCGGCAGGTCATCATCTGAGAATGTTACCCTGTTCACCTCGAAGATCTTGCTGGCAATGGTTTCCAAGTGGTTTACAGAAATCTCACTGGGTACATGAGCCTCGTTCAATATCTTCAACAGGGTCCGACGATGCTCCTCAGAATGGATCAACAACGACAACAGTGAGATCTGGGCCGGTGTTTTTCTCAGCTGTTCGACCACAGAATAGTCATGTACTTTCATCTTCCTCAGGAATTCTTCAGCCTCTTCTTCGGACACTGGCTTCTTGGTTGCCACTGGGTTGGTTTTTCTTAGCTCCACCGGAGCAAAACATCGACCTGATCGAGTCAGCCCTTGCGCTTCACAACTGACTTCTTCCACCTGTTTTCCTTGGTACGTCACCACTGCCTTTTCATATTTCCAAGGCACAGCCCTGCTGTCAATCATCGGCAGTTGGACCACAGGCTTTATGGTCACCCGTTCTCTACATACCCCTTTCAACACGACTGCCGGTGTGGGCAGGATCCCTGGTATTACCAACTTGCTTGGCTCGGGTTTGCTTGCTATGATGGACGGGCTCTTCCCCAATATCACTACCGGCTTGACGCCTTCTCCCTGCGACTGTACACTTGTTCCTCCACTGGTTAAGACTTCTTTTCGGGGCGGCTTGGATCATCATCACTGTTTGTGAGGGTTTTCTTAATTCTCCTCCCTCACACACCAACTCAATCATGTGAGTTTCGTGGTGCGCTGGCAGTGGGTTTTGGTTGATGTTAGGAGCCTCCGGTGTCTGGACCTCGATCTTATTGGTGTCAATAAGATCCTGTATGGCATGCCTTAACTTCCAGCACTTCTCGGTATCGTGCCCGAGCATCCCTGAACAGTATTCACAACTGATTGATCGATCTACATTCTGAGGTGGGGGATTTGGTTCTCGAGTCTGGACAGGACTAACCAAACCCAATTGCCGCAGCTTGTGGAACAAAGCGGTGTAGGTCTCTCCCAGCTCTGTGAAGGTTCTTTGCTTCCGCAACCTGTCATTCCTAGCATCTGGATTTCCCCGGAAGCCTGCCCCTGAAGGATTTCTATATGCCCTTGGCGGAGGGTAGGTGTTTTGTGGTGGTGCATATATGTTCTGGGGAGCCGGTGCGCGCCATTGTGGGCGAACCAGAGGCTGAGTGTATACCTGGGCTTGGTGTACGGAACAATGTGGTTCTCGAGGTGGATAGAAATTTTGTGGTGGGTTGTATGGGTAGTTTGACCTGTGGGGCCTGGGTTGGTTGTAGTGCGGCCTGCCAGCCCTGGACCAACTGCCTGCCTCGATCGTGGCAACCTCTTCTTTCTTTCTTCTCAGCGCACCCCCCGTGCCACTTTGAATATCCTGGGTTGTAGCCTTAAGTGCCGAATAGTTCAAGATCTTGTCCGACCTCAAACCTTCTTCTATCATGACCCCTATTTTGACCACCTCGTTGAAAGATTTTCCAACCGTTGTCACCAAGTGACCAAAGTAGGTTGGATCCAATGTCTGCAAAAAATAGTCCACCATCTCTCCCTCTCTCATGGGAGGATCGACTCTAGCTGCTTGTTCTCTCCAGCGGAACCCGAACTCGCGAAAACTTTCCCCGGGTTTCTTCCCAGTTCTCAATAACGTGAGACGGTCAGGGACTATCTCCAGATTGTACTGGAAATGACCTGCAAAAGCCTGCGCCAGGTCATCCCACGTGTACCACCTGCTGAAATCCTGCCTGGTATACCATTCCAGTGCAGATCCGCTCAGACTTTGGCCGAAATAAGCTATCAAGAGCTCATCCTTGCCTCCTGCCCCTCTCATTTTACTACAGAATCCCCGCAAATGTGCCATGGGATCACCGTGCCCTTCATATAAATCAAACTTGGGCATCTTGAACCCAGCCGGGAGTTGGACATCCGAGAAAGGGCACAGATCTTTGTATGCCACGCTGACTTGATTGCCCAACCCGTGCAAGTTCCTGAAGGATTGCTCCAGGCTTTTGAACTTTCTCAACACTTCATCTTGTTCAGGGGCCTTAAACGGCTTCTCAACCTCTGCCGGTACTTCCAATTGTGGATTGTAAGCCTGTGGTTCGGGTGCATGGAATGTAGGCTCAGGGGGATAGTATTGGGTATCGTGAGCCTGAAACAATGGCTCACTGGTCGTTCTCTGCAAAGGGGCCGATATGGGTCCCACAAAAATGGGAATATTGGGTGTTGGGAGAGGTTGATGGGGTGGTGGAGCTTGGGAATCATGAGGGCTTCTTTCTTGATGATAAAGGGGATTTGGGCGGCTTGTGGAAGGGCCAGAGTGAGGGTATTCCGGCATGTGTCCCAGTGTTTCAGGGCTCTTTTGTGTTTTGGCTAGGGCTAGTTGCATTGCATTCATCTCTAGTCCCATCCTTTCAATCTTTTCCATCGCTTCTTTTAACAACTGGCTCATCGGCCTTTCTTCCTCATTGCTATTCTCCGAAGTAGTCATGCTTGTTGCTATCGGTCCTTTGGATCTGGTTTGGTATGAATGTGCTGCCAGAATTCTTTAACAACTAACTGTCTGAATCAGACAATAACAAACTTCGTTAGCGTTAGATTTCAACAGATTTGATCATAACACATAGCGGATGTAATGCACCTAGGCAGTTAATCGTTTCTACATGCTTTGCCTCAAACAACATGCGTCATCCCGGTTTGCTCATTCGTCCCTTTTTAAAGTACCTTGGGAAACCCTGTGTTTTATTTTGTATATTTTTTTTTTATTTATTAAAAGCGGTCGAATCTTATGGGGATTGCCTACGTATCACGTCCCCGCGTGAATCAGACCAGGCGTAGTTCTGCCTTGAGGCTAACATTTATAAAAAGAAAATGAACAAACATTACATTTGAAAACTTTGTAAAAACAATGTCTTGAAATACACACAAAAGAAAATGATCAACATTACATTTGAAAACTTTGTAAACAATGTCTTGAAATAAACACATTCAAATTGAAATAAAAGATACAATTCTTAACATCTCATAACGTGCCCCACTTTCCACTTGTGTTGTAAATTATTTGATCATTTGCTCAAGGCGGGGCTTGACCCGGATGTCCTCCCAATGTTCGATACATCCTTTCCAACTCCACTGCTAGATGACGGGCAAAGGTGGGTGCATGCTCGGTAAACCTTTCATAATCCATTCCTTGGCAGTTTACATAACTTTGAGAGGTGTAGACCGCCAGGTCGTGGATCTGTGCCCTGAAATCTTGGAGATGTTGGCCTTGATTCTGCAATTGCTGCTGGCGAGTGGTGGCTATATCTCTGATACGGTCTTCACGATCTAGGGCTGACTCTAATAGAGCTCGGAGTCTGGCCTGCTCTAATCTCATCAGCGCTCTTTCTCTATCAATGTCCTCTTGTTGATGCTCTCTGTACCTTCTTGCCTCTTCTAGTTGTGCACGAAGTTGGTCTTCTGATCGTATCCAATGGTCTTTTTCCTTCTCGAATTGTGCCATGTCTTTCTCGGATTGCCTATTTTGGCGTTCCTTATCAGATCTGGCTTCTTCGTTTAATTGTTGGATCCTTTCTTTTGCTTTGCTCAACGCCCTTTCTTTTGCAGCAAGAATGGAATCATAATCCTGCATTCTTTCAAAAAGATTGGCGATGGTTTTTTGATCCTTCCAATTCCTCATTGGCGTTTCAGAAGCCTTTTTCATTTTCAGAAATCGAGCATGAAGACTTTCATTCTCACAGGCTAGACTCTTCTTCTCGCCTTCAGCTTCTTGTGCTTGCAAATCCTTCTCCAGACTGAGGTTCCTTAGATTTTCCTTTAGGGCGTGGATAGTTGCTTTGTACCCCTTCTCTTTTTCTCCCCAGATCAACCGCTCTTGGATTTTATCATTAAAGTTTTGAATATGGGGTCTTTTAGTTGGCCTTCTCAGCTTAGGTTCTGGTTCCTCATCCACGCGAGACCGTTTCTCGAACCACCTTGCATATCCAGGATTTATCTCACCCTTTGTAGTGTCTGGGACTTGAGTATCGCTTTTTAAGTATCGACATCCATTCCACATCTGCTGAAGTAACGCCTCAGGAATAGTGGCCTCTGGGTGTAGTTCGATTTCTTGCGCACTCAAATCTTCATCATCAGGAACTACTTGATATCTTCCTAGTTGTCTTAGGACTCTCAATGGCGCGTATGGCTGGATGCTTCTCAATCCCAATAGTAGCAGATAACTATTTGAGTTTGACATATGTATTACTTCCCTCATTGATAGCCATCCCAGAGTCCATTCAATTTGATTTGCCGTTAGAGCCCTTAGCCGAGATACCCATGCTTCTGTCCCCTCTGGAACCTGATAATTTTTCACTCTTTCCTCATAACCCTCGATGTAATTATCGTTGTTTGGCCTGTACTGTATGATCTTGGGCTGTTGTTGGAGATGTTCAATCAACCACATTTGCAACAAAATTTCGCATCCCTCGAAGACTTTCGCTCCCGTTTTACATAAAGTCAAAGCCCGATAAATGTCCTGAGAGAATGATGGGGACAATGGTGTGGTTTTCCTTGGAGGTGAGGATTTGCACAACTTTTGCGGTGCGAATATCGATTGTTCGTTCTTTGTTCGGGAAGACCATGATTCCTAGAAAAGCCACCATGAAGGCGAAACGACGGTGAACCTGCCATGCGTCTTTGTCTTGTTTGTTAGTAAGGCCTTTCTCATGAATTTCGAACCCATCTGACTTTCCGAACCTTGAATACAAAAAGTTGAAAGAACAACATCCGTTGACGACGTTGCTTTTCCTGATTTGACTGCTGATGTTCAAAAGACCGAAGAATCGATGTACCGAGGGAGCCTTCGTGAATATCAAGCTTTGATTCCTTAAACTTCCGTCAAAACCAACATATCCAGCTACCTCTTCTAATGTAGGAGTGAGCTCGAAGTCAGAGAAACGAAAGACATTGTGAACAGGGTCCCAAAAGGTTACTAATGCCGCAATCAGATCCTCACGGGGTTTAACTTTCATAATGTCCGGGAGATTTCCCAAATGCTTGATGACCCACTTTTGACCATCTTCGCCCAATTCACACCACCACATTTGAAGTTGGAATAGAAACTCTTCTGGATTTGCGGAGGAGGGGTTTTGTGTGGTGCTCATTTTGTATCTGAAATTTTAATTTAATAAAGTCAAGACTCATTTTGAAAACATACTCCAATCATTTTCAGTCGAAAACTATTTCAAAAACTATTTTTTTTTTTCGGGAATTTTTTTTCAAACTATTTTCAAGATTAAATACCTTTATTTCAAGATTTCAAGATTTGAGAGCTATATTTTATTAAAAAAAACCGTTTTATTCCTCAGCTCTTACCATGATTTCATTTAAACCGGTCAGCAAGCATGTTCGAGACAAATGAATGCACATATAGCAAGTAGGATGCATCAGGATGGTCTTTTTATTCCGGGTTCACCTGTCTTAGACAGACCCAACCCCTGTGTTGAGTCCCCTAAGTCAAATGCACGTGATGCAAATAAACGTTCCTACTAGGGATCCGGTGCATGGCTGAGTTATTCTAAGTGTAACCCTGAGGTTGATTGTTCTAAACCTGGCTTACCCAAACGGACAGTTTGAGCCGAAGCGGGGGCAACGTACCGGGAGCACAAGAGTCTGCCCGGCCTAGTTACTTGTCCCAACTCCGTCTTATTTGGCATGACTTTAACAGAAAGGTGGGTCACGCGCACGTGTACACCATAAATTCAGAAGACTCAGAAAGAAGGGTTTTGTAGCAGTTTTATATACACAATTCAGATAATATTAAAGCGGTAAAAGTATCATTTAGCACATTAAGCATATATCATGTAAAAATCAGATAATAAATAAAGCCAAATAACAAAAATTATTCTAAGCTCGAATTCTTAACCCTGAACCAGTGGTTCTGGGTTTCTTATGGTCCCCAGCAGAGTCGCCAGAGCTGTCACACCTCCTCTTACGCGCCCGCGGGGGCGCACGGGGAGTTTTTCCAATTAAAGGACAATCGAAACGGGATTTGTTTATTTATTTCAGAGTCGCCACTTGGGAGATTTTAGGGTGTCCCAAGTCACCAATTTTAATCCCGAATCGAGGAAAAGAATGACTCTATATTACAGTCTGCGTACCAGAAATCCGGATAAGGAATTCTGTTAACCCGGGAGAAGGTGTTAGGCATTCCCGAGTTCCGTGGTTCTAGCACGGTCGCTCAATTGTTATATTCGGCTTGATTATCTGATTTTATACAAGTGTGAACTTATGTGCAAAATTTAACTTTTAACCGCTTTTATCATTTACTGTTTTTATCAAGAATTGCAACGTTGTGAAAATGTATCTCGAACCGCGTTACAATCAATGTACCCGTGGTCGTCGACACACTTTGACTCCGTTGAGATTTGGATTTGGGTCACATCAATGTGCACCCGAGTTTAAGGAAATTAAATTATTAAAGGCGCGCCTAAAGCGACTAGCGTATTTATTTTGGGTAAGACCGTGGAATTTTACTAAACGGTCCATCCCGAAGTCCAAATAATTTTTAAAGCAAATATTTATTGAGGGCCCCGCAATTTGTATTTTATTTGGCGAGGCTCATCTCATTCTTATTTTTTTTAAAAATGAATTTGCAACGTCATGGACACGCATCTCGAACCACGTCACAATCAATGTACCCGTGATTAGAAACACATTTCGACTCCGTTGAGATTTGGATTTGGGTCACATCAATGTGCACCCGAGTTTACGAAGGTAAGATTTATTAAGGCGCGTCCTAAAGAGTCTAACGTATTGTTATTTTAGGAAGGTTGTGAGATTTGCTAAACAACCCGTCCTGGAAACTAAATGCTTCACTAATATACATTTAACAAGGGCCCCGCATCTGCGTTTTGTTTATTTTTATCGAGGCTCATCTCGTTGTTATTTTTAAAGGATATCCTATAGCAACTACGTTTCTTGTCGTGTTTGTCTCTATCACTTGAAAGCAGTAAATAGCCTTAGTCGATTATAAAACCGGATTTAAAGTGCTTTTACAGAATAATAAAACGTGACTGCACTTATGGACAACTAGTCGCAAATTATGGGCCCAAACCTAGCTCATGCGAGATGGCCAGACTTGGGCCCTATTTTTCCGATACAGGCCTAGCTGATTTTTTTCGATTTGGGCTCGGCCTTCCTGAGGTTGAGGCCTAGAACTGATTCTTTGTTCTTTATCAATTTATATGTGACAAACTAGCAAAAGGGGAAAGAACTTTAACTCATGTGGATAGTTTTCCTACTTGGCCTACATTATAGAATATACTACACCATCAGACTAAGTCTAAAATACAACTTATTACACTGGGAATGTTTTTTCACCTAACAGCATACATACATGACTATCATTCATTAACCTACATTGATATACTGAGCATGTAGGCTACTTCTATTATCCAAACGAAAATGCAACTATTTTATGACATTTAATGTAACAGTTCATGTATACATAAAAAACAATCTACAGGTCCTCTCTTTTGCATTCATGCTCAAACTCTCAGCTACATTGGTGGTATCAATTGTGTACCTGGTAAGGAAAGGAAAGGAAGAAGGAGAGTGATCAGTTGAGTAGCATGCAACGAATACAGCAGCAGCAGACACACAACAACAACACAGCAACAACCAACCAAACCAAGTGTTTTCCACAGCCACAGACAACCAACAATGCCTCCCAGAATACAAGAACTAACAGATAGTCGAGTAATCCCAGGAAAGAGTAGAGAAACCACAGCACTAACAGAGTGTCCAATGCAGCAACACCCACAGTTCAACAACCATAAACAGCTCAGTCAATGCAAGCAACAGAACTTGGCCAAGACAGCTTGACCAAAATGCACTCTTATGCAATTTTCAGACAGTGTTTTGTTGCAATGTTTACTGGAAACTACCTTATGTTTTTCAGTTTTTCTTTGGACTCACTCGACCTCTCTTCAGATTAAAACTCCAGCCTTAAGACTAAAAATTCAACTTTGTTCTTCTCTTTTTCTCAAGACTAAAAGTCCAGCCTGTTTTAGTTCTCGAATGGCCTCTTTATAAGCCAAATGTCCAAGTGCAGCTAAGCTGCCCTCTTTTGCAACTTGCAGTCTGCCCATACTCTTTAAAGCCCATGCCTAAGCATCTTTTGGTGCCAGCCCCTTTATCCCCCACGCCTGGTTTTTGTTTAATCCAGAATTATGGGCTCATTTTATTATTCATTTTAAGCCCCATACCCTTGTGTCTTGTTCCCCATTGGTATTAGTTTAATCCCAACTTAATACCCTACTTGTCAGCCCGTTTAAACTAATCTTTTCTGTCTTTTTCAACACCCCAGAATACCCCTGTTTAACCTTGATTATTACTGCCCTGCCTATTGCAGCATCAGGGCATTTTTGAACTGATGAAAGTTCAAACTCAAGACTGCCTGGACTGAACCTTTTCAGTCAGTTTTACAATGCAAACAAACCATTTCAAACAATGCTGGGGCATTCAGTCAGTGGCAAAGTTCAATTAGTCATGCGACATTATTAGCTCATTCGATTGATTAGTTATAGAAAACTAATCGACGACATTTATCGAGTCGACTATACTAATTATAACAGGTAATAATCAGTCGTTCAAATAAACAACACATACAGGGACCTAAAGGGCTTCGGACAACTTGGTCAGTTACTAGGAACCTATATAAGTTTATTCATGCGACGACCATACTAATCGGACATGCTTATCATAGGACACATTTAAATCATACACAGAAAACAATCGACCAAATAAAAGGTCTTTACAGAGATGAAAGAAATTAAGAAACTATCAGAAAATAACAAACAATTACCACAAAGCATGCTAATGACTTAATCAGCAGTTAATATAAACGAAAAGGGAAAGAAAAACTTACCGACAAAGTTTGAAATCAAAATGGACCCAAATCAGACTCAACTTCAAATTCTTGAGGCCGAACAAACTTTAATCAGGGTGTTCTCACATGAGAACGCCTTGATTAAGGTCTATTAGACCCCAAACCCTTGTCAAGACCGGCCGGATTCCCTAGGTGCATGTGTTCTAAGGTCTAGATTTCCAGATCTGATTTTTAGGGAGTTGTGGGTAGATTCGGACCAAACCAAGCTTGGTTTGGTCACGAGGAAGGTCAGGGGAGTGGCTGATACAAAGATGGTGAGGTTTGGTGTAGATCGAGTTTTGTCTCGAATCTTCAAATCCAGATTCGAGACGATAGGAGATGATTCGAGGTTCGTGGTTAGTGGATTCGTGTTCAGGGGAGTGAGGGGGTCTTAGGGTGTTCAGGGGGTGGCCACCGGCGTTCGTGCCACCGGCTTTAATGGCGAAGGAGACTAGGGCGGCTGCTAGGGTTTGGGGGTTTCAGGGTTCGGGGAAGGAGACGAGTGAGGGGTGGGGCTCGGATAGGGGGTGCAGGGTAAGGGCTGAGTTTATATATGGGGAGGTTGATCGGATCTGAGCCGTTAGATCATATGATATCAACGGCTTGGATCTGAGGGTGAGAAATGAGACGGGGTCGTTTGGTAGTTAAACGGGGTCGTTTGGTTTAAGTGAGGGGTTGGATCGGATTGGTTATTGGGTCGGGTTTGAACACGGGTTGCTAAAAGGAGATCTGAGCCGTTGGATTGGCCTGGACGGACGGCTCAGATTGATTTGCCTGAAACGGCGTCGTTTCAGGAGAGGCCTGGGCAGCCGGATTTGGACTGGGTCTGGGCCTGTTATTTTTTGTTTAATTTCTTTTGGCCCAAACCAATTTCCTTCCCTTTTTGTTTTCTAATTTCATTTTTCTTTTAAAACAAAAATAAAATAATAGATAATAAAATAACGAAATTAAAACTAAACAACAATGTAACATTTTAACACAATTATCACAAAATATTTAAGTAAGTTAACTAAAAGCCTAGAACGGACGATGCACACATATATATATATATATTTTTTTTTTGAATTTTCTTTTACTGACACATATTTTTGTATTTTTGTTTGATAATGACTGGATGCAAAATGGACAGATCCACAAATGACTAACAACACGTGTCACGAAAACTCGAACAATTGTACAGCGAAACCATTTGTTACTATTTTTATTTTCTTTTGGAGCGATTGCTCGTAAAGCAAAAATCACGTGCTTACAGTGTGTAGGCATGTATGTCTCCAATCGCGGCCTCGTCGGCCAGCTAGTACTTTATTATTTTGGCTCGTCTAGCTTTGTTTATATGGCTTATTGTTATTCAGGTCATTACCTTAATGGTCTAGGTTTGTTATTTCAGATGTTGTGCCCGATCTGTTGGGCCCCCAGTTTAGTTAGCTAGTATGTTTAGTGTCTAACTTGATCGAATACAGTATCGAGTGCTAGTTGTGCCTCCCCTAGTTTGGCGCGTGACATCGGATGTAAGTTCCAATAGTTCGGTTAGCTTTGTGAGGTGATTTGATACTTAGGAGTATGATCAGAATGCGTTTTAGAGGTTCGGAGTAGATTTAGGCTTGAATTGGCAAAGTTGATATTTTGGCGATTTATGGTTGGTAGGCGAGATTTTGATGTAGGGGTCGGAATGAAATTCCGAGAGTTGTAATAGTTTTGTTGTGTCGTTTGGGATGTGTGTGCAAAATTTTAGGTCATTCGTACGTGATTTTGTTAGGTTTTTGATCAAAAGCGTAATTTTGAAGATTTTGGAATTTTAGGCTTGAATCCAATGCGAATTTTGTGTTTGATGTTGTTTTGAGCGTTCCGAAGGTTGGAACAAGTTTGAATGAAGTTTTGAAATATGTTGGCATGTTTGGTTGAGGTCCTGGGGACCTCGGGTGGTCAATCGGACCATTTCATAAAGTTTGGAATTACAGAAATCTTTTGTTCAGTGTTGCAGACATTTGACCTTCGTGTTCGCGAGAGGGGAGCCGCGATCGTGAAGGATTAGCTGGAGAAGGCTAAGATTTTGGCCTTCGCGTTCGCATAGAGGAAGAGTGGTCAGCTGGGTTTGAGGTGTTTTATTCATCGCGTTCGCGATAGGTGGAATGTGATCACGAAGGCCTGTCTGAGTCAAGCATCGCGTTCGCGATGGGTTGGTCGCAATCGCGAAAGAGGAAAATTGGTCAAAGTTAATTTGTGCTTCGCGAACATGGGGGTTTGACCGCGTTCGCGAAGAAGGATTTCAAGCCTGGGCAGAAGGTTTAAAAGGTCGTCTTGTCCGCGAATGTGGGGTTTATTTATTTCATTATTGGTCGTTTTTGGAGCTTTTTGAAGGGGATTGAAGAGGGATTCAAGGGGAATAACTTGGAGGTAAGATTCTTAGACTTAAAACTTGATTCTAATGTGAATTCCACCTAAATAATCATGGAAATTAAGCCAAAAAAATTGAAGAACTAGGGCTTGGAAACTTAGACCTTTGATTGAGGATTTGAAGGACCATTTGAGGTCGGATTTCAGAACTTTTGATATGTATGAACTCATGGGGAGATAAGGAATCTATTGATATAAAAATTATCGAATTCCAAGACGTGAGCCCGGGGGTCAGGTTTTGGTAATTTTGGGATGTGTCGTATTTTGATTATTTTTACTTGCGCTTTGTTCCCTTAGCCTATTTTGACGTCCTCGTTCTGATTTTGGATAGATTCGACAAGAGTGAAGGCTGATTCGAGGGGCAAAGGCGTCGCGAGTTAGAGATTTGACCGGTTTGAGGTGAGTAATAATTGTAAATGATGTTCTGAGGGTTTGAAACCCCGGATTGCACATCGTAGTGCTATATTGAGGTGACCCACATGCTTGATTACGAGCGTGGGGTCGTGCACAGTTGGGGATTGTGACTTAGTCCATCCCGATTGACTATTTTACCGCGTATTTGACTGAAATCTATTTGCTATCATCATTATTTGGGCTGAATGCCAACTATTTTAACCCTTCGGGGATTTATATTGACATTTCCTCATTGTTTTAACTATATACTTGAACTCAATCATGTTATTTTCCATTATTTTCATACTTAGCCATGTTTACTCTTTTTTTAATACTTAAATGATCTTTTAAACGATAATTGGGCTGAGAAACACTGTTTTACTATTGCCCGAGTGGCTTGTGAGGATTTTTGACTGAGTAAGGCCGAGAGCCTATGTTGTGAGGAAACACTGATCATGGATTGAGGCCGAGGGCTTGAGATATGTGCGCCACGAGGTGGCTTGATTGATATGAGGCCGAGAGTCTAGTGATGATGCCACGAGATGGCTTGATATTGCGCTTGGGATGTAAGGGGCCCCTCCAAGAGTTTGCACACCCCCAGTGAGTGCGGGTACCCATTGTGATTTGAGATTGAGCCCGAGGGGCTGGTATTGTTCTGAGACATTTCCCGAGAGGCGGTTTGTTGGTACTATGCCCGAGGGGCGAACCTTTATGTGTTTACTTTCCTTAATTGCCAGTCAATTACCTGCTTAATAGTTGAAAAAGGTCTTTTCATCAGATTATATTTGAGTTAAAGGATTTTTACCTATCTTTCACTGATATACTATTTTTAAATGGTTTTACTGCTTCATTATAGAATGCTTTATGCCTTACATGATTTCTTGCTTTCAGTGTTTATTTATGTTTGTTACTCACTAAGTTGGAGTACTCACTTTACTCCCTGCACCCTGTGTGCAGATTCAAGCGTATCTTGTCTCGCTCCCGAGTGCTGATCATTTCCGGCTCAGGCGGATCCGAGGAGTCTCTAGGTAACTGTTGGCGTTCAGAGCCCGGAGCACTTTCCTATCTTATTTCTTCATGTTCTTTAGTTTCTGCATTAAACTCTGTAGTATGATTTGGAGTATTCCATTTTGTCTAGATGCTCATGACTAGTGACACCCTGGTTTCGGGCTGTGTCGGGCTATTTTTCGCGATTTATGATATTAACTACTTAAACCTTGGTTTATTTAATCATGCTTTATACTATTTTCTTAATGTTCAACTGTTAAATACTGAAATGTTAAGTGTCGGCTGGCCTTGTCTTCACGAGAGGCACCATCACGACCAGGTCCTGGTTTAGGGTCGTGACAAGTTGGTATCAAAGCCTAGGTTACATAGGTATTACGAGTCATGAGTAGGTTTAGTAGAGTCTCGTGGATCGGTACAGAGACGTCTGTATTTATCCTCGAGAGGCTGCAGAACCTTTAGGAAAAACTTCATATTCTTGTCGTGCGAATTTGTTGATCCGAGTACTAAATTTCTGTTATTCTATTCTCTCACAGATGGTGAGGACACGCGCTACCGGTTAGGATGGACAACCACCAGTACCACCAGCTGTGACCACTAGAGGCCAAGGACGCGGTCGTGGTCGTGGTAGGGGTAGAGCAGCTAGGGCAGCACCTGCAGATCCACCAATTGGCCCAGTTCAGGATCAGGTCCTAGTTATGGACGCTGCAGCAACACCAGCTCAGGCACCAGCTGTGCCCATTGTGATTCCGGGTCTTCAGGAGGCCTTGGCTCAGATCTTATCAGTTTGCACTGGCCTAGCTCGGGCGGTTTCAGCCACTACAGCCGTAGCTACTTCTCAGGCCGAGGGAGGCAATCAGACTCCCATCGCTCGCATACCTGATTAAGTCGTGCAGGGACTTCAGACGTCGGGGGTGCATCTAGCCCAGCCGGTTGTAGTGGCTCAGGACTATATAGTTCCTACCATACCAAAGGATGAGCAGCTTAGGTTGGAGAGGTTTGGTAAACTTTAGCCTCCGACCTTCAGTGGTGTAGAGGGCGAGGATGCCTAGGGCTTTTTGGACAAGTGGCAGAAGATGCTTCATACAGCGTGTATTCTGGAGGCCAGCAGGGTCGCTTTCACTACTTATCAGTTTTCTGGAGCTGCCTTCACTTGGTGGGAGGATTTTGAGAGGCGTAGGCCTGTTGGTGCAGCACCCCTTACCTGGCAGTAGTTCTCTATTCTCTTTCTGGAGAAGTATGTGCCGTAGTCTCGCAAAGAGGAGCTACGCAGGAAGTTTGAGTGGTTGCGTCAAGGGGAGATGACCGTGTTGCATTATGAGTTAAGGTTCTCCGAGTTGGCTCGTCATGCCATCTGGTTGGTTCCGATAGATAGAGAGACGATTAGGAGGTTTGTTGATGGTCTCCCTTATTAGCTCCATATTCTCATGACCAGGGAGAGGGTGACTGGTGCTACTTTCGAGGAGGTTGTGGATATTGCCCGTGAGATTGAGTCTGTTCGTCACCAGGAACGAGAGGAGAGGGAGTCCAAGAGGCCTCGAGGATCTGGTAGCTATAGTGGTGCTTCTTCGAGAGGTCAATTTCAGCATGACAGAGGTCGTCCATTCAGGCCTACTCAGCCAACTCACCCAGGTTATCGTGGGGCGCCATCTGGTCATGGTTCTCACAATTCTCATATGGTCCAGTCATCACTTAAAGCTCTTCCAACTCAGAGTTCATCTCGTGTTCCATCAATTCAGGATTCTTCTATGCCATGTGCATCTGCTAGCTACTCCGGTGCGAGGGGTTCCCTTCAGTCCCCTTCTCCAGCACCTGGGATTTGTTATGAGTGTGGAGAGATGGGTCATACGTGGAGGCAGTGTCCTCATCATCTTGCGAGTTCATCTTAGCATAGGGGTCAGTTATAGGCTTCAACGCCAGTTATTTCACCACCACCCGCCCAGCCAGCTAGAGGTGGAGGTCAGTCAGCTAGGGGTCGCCCTAGAGGGGGAGGTCAATCAGGGTGGCGGTCAGGCCCGTTTCTATGCATTTCCAAGAAGACCCAATACTATTGCTTCAGATGCTGTTATTATAGGTATTGTTTCAGTCTGCCACAGAGATGCCTCTATATTATTTGATCCCAGTTCCACCTTTTCTTATGTGTCATCATACTTTGCTCGTTATTTGGGTATGCCTCATGAGTTTCTTGCTTCACCTGTTCATCTATCTACCCTGTGGGCGATACTATTGTTGTATATCGTGTGTATCGGTCGTGTGTGGTGACTATTGGGGGTCTAGAGACCCGAGTGGATCTTTTATTATTGTGCATGGTGGATTTCGATGTCATTCTGGGCATGGATTGGCTATCTCCGTGTCGTGTTATTCCAGACTAACATGCTAAGACAGTCACATTGGCTATACCAGGTGTGCCACAGATTGAGTGGTGAGGTGTGACTGATTATGTTCCTAGTAGAGTGATCTCTTTCTTAAAGGCACAGCGTATGGTTGGGAAGGGTTGTCTTTCGTATCTAGCGTTTGTGAGGGATGTCAGTGCTGAGACTCCCAGTATTGATTCTGTTCCAGTTGTGAGGTATTTTCCCGATGTGTTTCCTGCAGACCTGCCGGAAATACCATCGGAGAGGGATATTGATTTTGGTTTTTACCTGGTGCCGGTCACTCAGCCCAATTCTATTTCGTCGTATCGTATGGCACCAGCAGAGTTGAAGGAGTTAAAGGAGCAGCTTCAGGAACTCCTTGATAAGGGGTTCATTCGGCCTAGTGTGTCACCTTGGGGTGCGCTAGTTCCATTTGTGAAGAAGAAGGATGGCACTATGAGGATGTGCATCGATTATACGCAATTAAACAAGGTAACTATTAAGAATAAGTATCCCTTGCTTTGCATTGATGATCTATTAGACCAGCTTCAGGGAGCGAGAGTGTTCTCCAAGATTGATCTCCATTCAGGTTATCACCAGTTGAAGATTAGGGACTCAAATATTCATAAGACAACATTCAGGATCTGATATGGTCATTATGAGTTCTTGGTGATGTCTTTTGGGCTGACCAATGCCCCAGTAGCGTTCATGCATTTGATGAACAGGGTGTTCCGGCCCTATCTCGACTCGTTTTTCATAGTCTTCATTGATGATATTCTGGTGTATTCGTGTAGTCAGAGGAGCAAGCGGAGCGTTTGAGAGTTGTGTTGCAGAGATTGAAGGAGGAGAAGCTTTATGCAAAGTTCTCCAAGTGTGAGTTTTGGCTTAGTTCAGTGGCTTTCTTGGGGCACGTGGTGTCTAGCGAGGGTATCCAGGTTGATCCGAAGAAGATAGAGGCGGTTCAGAGTTGGCCCAGACCGTTCTCAGCTATAGAGATTCGCAGCTTTCTTGGTTTGGCAGGCTATTATCGCTGGTTTGTGCAGGGATTCTCATCTATCACAACACCCTTGACCAATTTGACTCAGAAGGGTGCTTCATTGGTATGGTAGGACGAGTGTGAGGAGAGCTTTCAAAAGCTCAAGATAGCTTTGACCACAGCTCTAATGTTGGTTTTGCCATCAACTTCAGGTTCATATACTGTGTATTGTGATGCTTCGAGAGTTGGGATTGGTTGTGTGTTGATCCAGGAGGGTAGAGTTATTACTTAACTTCTCATCAATTGAAGCCCCATGAGAAGAACTACCCCGTTCATGATTTGGAGTTGGCTGCCATAGTTCACGCATTGAAGATTTGGAGGCATTATTTGTATGGCGTGTCTTGTGAGGTGTTCACTAATCATCGCAGTCTTTAGCACTTGTTCAAGCAAAATGATCTTAATTTGAGGTAGCGGAGATGGTTGGAGTTGCTTAAGGATTATGATATCACTATATTGTACCATTCGGGAAAGGCCAATATGGTGGCCTATGCTTTGAGCCGAAAGGCAATGAGTATGGGGAGTTTGGCATATATTCCAGTTGGGGAAAGACCTCTTGCAGTTGATGTTCAGGCCTTGGCTAATCGATTTGTGAGGTTGGATATTTTGGAGCCCAGTCGGGTATTGGCTTGTGTGGTTTCTCGATCTTCCTTATATGATCGCATTAGATAGTGCTAGTATGATTATCCACATTTGTTTGTCCTTAAGGACAGAGTTCAGCATGATGATTCCAAAGATGTGACCATTGGTGATGATGAGGTGTTGAGGATGCAGGGTCGGATTTGTGTGCCCAATGTGGACGGGCTTCGGGAGTTGATTCTAGAGGAGGTCTATAGCTCGCGGTATTCTATTCATCTGGGTGCTACGAAGATGTATCAGGATTTGAGGCAGCATTATTGGTGGAGAAGAATGAATAAAGACATTGTGGGATTTGTAGCTCGGCGTCTTAATTGCCAGCAGGTGAAATATGAGCATCAGAGACTGGGTGGCTTTCTTCAGCAGATGGATATTCTAGAGTGGAAGTGGGAGAGGATCACTATGGACTTTGTTGTTGGACTTCCACGGACTTTTAGGAAGTTCGATTCCATTTGGGTGATTATGGATCGGTTGACCAAGTCCGCGCACTTCATTCCTGTGTGTACTACCTATTCTTCTGAGCGGTTGGCAGAGATTTATATCCGGGAGATTGTTCGTTTGCATGGTGTCCCAGTTTCCATCATTCAGATAGGGGAACTCAGTTTACTTTGCAGTTTTGGAGGTCTGTGCAGTGAGAGTTGGGTACTCAGGTTGAGTTGAGCACAACTTTTCACCCTCAGACGGACGGGCAGTCCGAGCGCACTATTCAGATATTGGAGGACGTGTTGTGTGCTTGTGTCATTAATTTCGGAGGGTCATGAGATCGGTTTCTACCACTTGCAGAGTTTGCTAATAACACCAGCTACTAGTCGAGTATTTAGATGGCTCCATATGAGGCTTTGTATGGGAGGCGGTGTAGATCTCCAGTTGGTTGGTTCGAGCCCGGTGAGGCTAGGCTATTGGGGACAGATTTAGTGCAGGATGCTTTGGAAAAGGTGAAGTTTATTCAGGAGAGGCTTCGAACAGCGCAGTCGAGGCAAAAGAGTTATGCTGACAGGAAGGTTCGAGATGTGTCCTACATGGTTGTTGAGAAGGTTCTATTGAAGGTTTCGCCCATGAAGGGTGTTATGAGATTTGGGAAGAAAGGGAAATTGAGTCCGCTGTTCATTGGCCCTTTTGAGGTGCTTCGGAGGATTGGGGAGGTGGCTTATGAGCTTGCTTTGCCACCCAGCTTGTCGAGTCTACATCCGGTATTTCATGTTTCTGTGCTTCGAAAGTATATTGGGGATCTGTATCATGTTCTGAATTTCAGCACGGTTCAATTAGATGATGATTTGACCTATGATGTGGAGCCAGTAACTATTTGGGTCATCAGGTTCGGATGTTGAGGTCAAAGGATATAGCTTTAGTGAAAGTGCAGTGGAGAGGTCGGCCCATGGAGGCTACCTGGGAGACCGAGCGGGAGATACGGAGCAAATATCCTCAGTTGTTTGAGGCTTCAGGTATGTTTCTTGACTCGTTCGAGGACGAACGTTTGTTTAAGTTGGGGAAGATGTGACGACCCGACCAGTTGTCTCACGAGTTATTGCTCTATTTCCCCAATTTCTGCTTTTTTATGCTTTGTTTATCCGCGTTATGTGGTATCGGGTTGGTCAGATCGAATCCGGAATAGTTTTGGTACGGTTTGAGACACTTAGTCTCTTTTAAGGAAGCTTAAGTTGGAAAAGTCAACCGGATGTTGACTTATGTGTTAGAGGGCTCAGATGTGAGTTTCGATGGTTCGGTTAGCTTCGAGGGGTGATTTGGTACTTAGTAGCATGATCGGAATGAGTTTTGGAGGTTCGGAGTAGATTTAGGCTTGAATTGGCGAAGTTGATATTTTGGCGATTTTCGGTTGGTAGGCGAGATTTTGAAATTGGGGTCGGTATGAAATTCCAATAGTTGCAGTAGTTCAGTTGTGTCATTTGGGATGTGTGCGCAAAGTTTCAGGTCATTCGGACGTGGTTTAGTTAGGTTTTTGATAAAAGCATAATTTTGAAGATTTTAGAATTTTAGGCTTGAACCCGATGCGAATTTAGTGTTTGATGTTGTTTTGAGCGTTCCGAAGGTTGGAACAAGTTTGAATGAGGTTTTGGGATATGTTGTCATGTTTAGTTGAGGTCCCGGGGGCCTCGGGTAAGTTTCGGGTGGTCAATCGGACCATTTCATGAAGTTTGGAATTGCAGAAATCTGTCGTTCAGTGTTGCAGACATTTGACTTTCGCATTCGCAAGAGGAGAGTCGCGATTATGATGGGTTAGATGGAGAAGACTGAGATTTTAGCATTCGCGTTCGCGAAGGGCTGGGAAGTGATTCATCATGTTCGTGAGGTATGCTCCGCGTTCGCGTAGAAGAAGAGTGGTCAGCTAGGTTTGAGGTATTTTATTTATCGTGTTCGTGATAGGGGAAACGCGATTGTGAAAGCCTGTCTGAGTAAAGCATCGTGTTCACGATGGGTTGGTCACAATCGTGAAAGTGGAAAATTGGTCAAAGTTAATTTGTGCTTCGCGAACGCAAGGGTTTCACTGCGTTCACGAAGAAGGATTTCAGGCCTGGGCAGAAGGTTTGAAAGGTCGTCTTATCCGCGAATGTGGGGTTTATTTCTTCCATTGTTGGTCGTTTTTGGAGCTTTTTGAAGAGGATTGAAGAGGGATTCAAGGGGAATCACTTGGAGGTAAGATTATTAGACTTAAAACTCGATTCTAATGTGAATTCCACCTAAATAATCATGGAAATTAAGCCAAAAAAATTGAAGAACTAGGGCTTGGAAACTTAGACCTTTGATTGAGGATTTGAAGGACCATTTAAGGTCGGATTTCAGAACTTTTGATATGTATGAACTCGTGGGGAGATAAGAAATCTATTTATGTAAAAATTATCGAATTCCGAGACGTAGGACCGAGGGTCGGGTTTTGGTAATTTCGGGATTTGTGTCGTATTTTTATTATTTTTGCTTGGGCTTCGTTCCCTTAGCCTATTTTGAAGTCCTCGTTCTGATTTTGGATAGATTCGACACGAGTGGAGGCCGATTCGAGGGGCAAAGGTGTCGTAAGTTAGAGATTTGACCGGTTCGAGGTGAGTAATGATTGTAAATGATATTCTGAGGGTTTGAAACCACCAATTGCACATCGTAGTGCTATATTGAGGTGACACACATGCTTGATGACGAGCGTGGGGTCGTGCACAGTTGGGGATTGTGACTTAGTTTGTCCCAATTGACTATTTTACCGCGTATTTGACTGAAATCTATTTGCTATCATCATTATTTGGGTTGAATGCCATATTCGAGCCTCATGCCAACTATTTGAACCCTTCGTGGATTTATATTGACATTTCCTCACTATTTTGACTTTATACTTGAACTTAGTCATGTTATTTTTCACTGTTTTCATACCCAACCATGTTTACTCTTTTTTTAATACTTAAATGATCTTTTAAACGATAATTGGGCTGAGAAACACTGTTTTACTATTGCCCGAGTGGCTTGTGAGGATTTTTGACTGAGTAAGGCCGAGGGCCTATGTTGTGAGGAAACACTGATCATGAATTGAGGCCGAGGGCTTGAGATATGTACGCCACGAGGTGGCTTGATTGATATGAGGCCGAGAGTCTAGGGATGACGCCACGAGATGGCTTGATATTGCGCTTGGGCCGTAAGGGGCCCCTCCAGGAGTCTGCATACCCCTAGTGAGCGCGGGTACCCATTGTGATGTGATATTGAGCCCGAGGGGCTAGTATTGCTCTGAGACGTTGCCCTAGGGGTGGTTTGTTGGTACTGTGCCCGAGGGGCGAACCTTTATGTGTTTACTTTCCTTAAAGGATTTTTACCTATCTTTCACCGATTTACTGTTTTTAAATGGTTTTACTGCTTCCTTATAGAATGCTTTGTGCCTTACGTGATTTCTTGCTTTCAGTATTTATTTACGTTTGTTACTCACTGAGTTGGAGTACTCACTTTACTCCCTACACCCTGTGTGTAGATTCAGGCGTAGCTGGTCCCGCTCCTGAGTGCTGATCATTTTCGGCTCAGGTAGATCCGAGGAGTCTCTAGGTAGCTGTTGGCATTTGCAACCCGGAGCTCTTCCCTATCTCATTTCTTCATGTTCTTAGTTTCTGCATTAAACTCTGTATTATGATTTGGAGTATTCTGTTTTGTCTAAATGCTCATGACTAGTGACTACTCGGTTTCGGGCTGTGTTGGGTTATTTTCCGCGATTTATGTTGTTAACTACTTAAACCTTGGTTTATTTGATCATGCTTTATATTGTTTTCTTAATGTTCAACTGTTAAATACCGAAATGGGAAGTGTAGGTTGGCCTTGTCTTCACGAGAAGCGTCATCACGACCGGGTCTGGGTTTAGGGTCGTGACAGATACCAACTTCTCACAATACGAATTTTCCACTGTCGGGACCGTGATAGCACCTAACATTATACTCACTAGGCAAGATGACGTTACAAAATATTTCACCTTTTTCCTTTATCTTTTATAATTAAAACTTAACAAAAGTAAATCAACGGAAATAAAAGCGAAAGTACATAATTTGAATGATTATCTTTATGCTAGTAACGAAAGCCGAAATAGATACCACCTAGAATCTGGTGTCACAACTCACGAATAGTCTACGAATACTACAAGTAGTGGTTTGAAAGAAAATACATCTGTCTCGGAGAAAGTAAAATAGAAAATGAAGTAAAGATAGGAGGGGACGGTAGGGCCTGCGGACGCCTGCAGGACTACCTCGGGTCTCCTAAGTGCAGTACTAGCAACCAACCTCTCAATTAGTCACTAGCTCCGTAATCTGCACAGGAAGTGTAGAGTGTAGTAGCAGTACAATCGACCTCATGTACTGGTAAGTGCCGAGCCTAACCTCGACGAAGTAGTGACGAGGCTATGATAGGGCATAACAACATATATAACCTGCAACAATTTATACTAAAACAGAAAGAAAATACATAATGAAATATAACAGAAACTTGCATTAAATAAATATGGAACCCAGTCGTTCTACCAATACTCAGCTATAAGCAATCCTTAAGGGAGTTTCAACATCACACTAATGAACCTCAGCAGAAATGAATACATAAACAATAACTGATGCGGTGTGCATCCCGATCCCACGATATAAACAATAGCAGTATCAATATTCACCCTTATTACTCCTTGTTGCGGCATGCAACTCGATCCCACCAGTCCACCCTTTACTCCTCAATATATCACCCTTATTCCTCATATTACTGCGTGCAACCCGATCCCACCAGACAATCACATTCACCCTTATTCCTCATGTTGCAGCGTGCAACCCGATCCCAATATATATAATAGCACCAATCACAAGATAAAAACGAGTGTTTCAAAATTGACTCAAATCCTCCACAACACTTATTCCTCAAACCAACACAATGGAATATCACTACAACTATAAAACTTCACCTGTTAGAACTACACAACGAGACCAACCAAAGTGTACCATGAAGTACCAATAACCAACATAAATCAATAGTGTAATATAAAGGAACTATGGAATAATTAACAACACCGATAGAGAAACAACATTTAGCTAGAAGCATTTAGACATGGAATCATCAATAATCAAATAGCTATTAAGGCAGGAAAGCAATATATGGGGAAATGGGGAAAGGAAGCAGGCTAAACAAGTAATTTGGCGACGCATAGGTGCTCGTCACCACACCTATGCGCCACACACATGGGATTTCACATAGCAAGAAAGTCGGGGATCCTTAATCCCTCAATTCAAGGTTAGACCAAACACTTACCTCAAGTCAACGGGTATTTTAAAGCTCAATCACCATTTTACCTCTCGATTCCACCACCAATTTAATCGTATCTAGTCATAATTAAGTTAATAACATCAATAAATGCTAAAAAAAACCAATTCCAATGCATAATTACATATTTCCCAATATTTTCCCCAAAAAGCCAAAATCAACCTCGGGACCGCTTGGTCAAAATTCGAAATTCGGACAAAACCTGATTACCCATTCACCCCGGAGCCCGAATATACAATATTTAAGGTCTAAATCCCCAAATTTTGAAATTCCTAAATTCTACCCAAAACACCCAATTTCCCCGTGAAAAAACCTAGATTTTGTGATGGAATCTTGTAAAAATATGAAATAGATTGAAAGAAATGAGTTAGAAATCGTTTACCTATGATTTGGGGAAGAACTACTCTTTAAAAAATCGCCTCTTCAAGCTTAGGGTTTGAAAATTTGAGAAATGAATTGAAAATTCGTCTAAGTCCCTTTTTGCACAGTTACAGATGTCGCATTTGCAACCAGTGCTTTGCAATTGCGAAGCTCGCAAATGCGAGACAGGCATTGCAATTGCGAACCTGCCACATTTCTGCTATTGTTGTAATTGGGAACCTTTGGTCGCAATTTCGAGGATTCCCCCTTCCTTGACTACTTCGCATTTGTGAAGGTTGGTTCGCATTTGCGAATCCTGCTGGCCCAGGCCTTCTTCGCAATTGCGATGAAGACCTCGCAATTACCATGCCTATTTGGCTCGCAATTGCGAAGCCTGATCTTGCAATTGCAAGATCAGAGCCCTGCAATAGATACCAGATACACCAGCAATTCCCTAAGTTCCAAAATCACTCCACAGCCTATTCAAAACTCACCCGAGCCCTCGGGGCTCCAAACCAAACATGCACACAAGTCTTAAAACATCATACGAACTTGCTCATATGATCAAATTGCCAAAATAACACCTAGAACTATGATTCAACACCAAAACGCATGAAATTTTCAAGATAGTTTCAACTTCCTATTTTCTTAACCAAAGGTTTGAATCACGTCAAATTACTTTCGTTTTTCACCAAATTTCACAAATAAGGTTTAAATATTATAATGGACCTATACGGGTTTCGGGACCAAAATACGGTCCTGATACAAACAATATCAAACATTATTCAATTTCTAAAAACCATTATATTTTCAGTTAACAATTTATTTTCAAAATTTGATTTCTAGGGAAAGGGACCTAGAAATTCAATTCCGGACATCCGTCCAAGTCCCATATATTACTACGGACCCTTCAGGACTGTAGGAACACGGATCCGGGTCCGTTTACCTAAAATGTTGACCAAAGTCAACAAAATCATCTTTTAAAGCCAAAAATTATCTTTTCTTAAATTCTTCACATAAAAGCTTTTCGAATACGCGCCCGGACTGCACACGCAAATCAAAGAGAAATAAAATGAGGTTTTCAAGGCCTCGGAACACGGATTTGGATTCTAAAATTAAAGATGGCCCTTTGGGTCATCACATTATGATCATATAAGTATATTGTTATGACCACTTTTTTCATGGGAATAACATTCAGTTACGGTCTGGAAAAAATTATATTCTATTACATATGAGTTTTGAACATTATTTGGTAGAATTAGAAAATATGAATTATGATGACTAAATGGTATTTAAGCATGACACATTTAATATGCTTGCTTAATCTGATATATATACTTTGTTTTAATTTTGTTAGCGCTCGAAACTTGTAACGATTCAATCGGTCGTTTTGTGTAATTGCACCATGTTATCCATTTTATTGCTTCACACTTATGTGTTTATAATTTTATGACTTACAAGGTAGATTGGTTTCATTCCAGGAAGCTTTCGGGTTGATATGGACCCTTGATTCTTGACTTTGAAGATTGAATTTATAAAATGTTGACTAACCTTTGACTTTTGTGAAAATGACCCCGGAATAATATTTTTATGGCTCTGATAGCTTCGTATTGTGATTTTGGACTTTGGTCATGCCCAGAATTGATTTTGGAAGTCTGTAGGTTGATTGGTGTTTACTTGCAGAAATTTGGCAATTTTAAAGTTGAAAAGTTTGACCGTAGGTTGACTTTTAGCTATCGAGCTCAGAATTTAATTTGGGACTTGGAATAGGTCCGTTATGGTATTTTTTAACTTGCCTGCAAAAATTGATGTTGTTTAGAGTTGATTTGTTAGTATTCGGACAATTATTTGTAATTCTAGAAGTTCTTAAAATTTTCTATGAAAATCACGTGTTTTAGAGATCAATTCATAGTTTTAGATGTTAGTTTGTGTTTTGATCATGAGAGCAAGTTCATATGATATTTTTAAATTTGTGTGAAGGTTTTGTTTGGAGCCCCGAGGGCTCGGGTATGTTTCAGAAGGTTTTTGGACTGAAAATGGCAAAATTTGATGTATGGTGCTTTGCTATTGCAAATGCAAACATCAGGCTTGCATTTACAAAGGTAGTAGGTGAGGGGAAATTGTCGCAAACATGAACTCCCCTTCACATTTGCCTAACCAGCAGGAATTGTACAGTGTTCGCAATTGCGAACAATTGTTTGCTTTTGGGATGTTCCCCAGTTCGCAATTGCGAAGACTCTATCTCAATGGCGATGTATGTTGAGTCTCTCAGGGTTCCCATTTGCGAGCCCTAGTTCGCATTTACGAGGGCTCGCAAATGCGAACTCTATATCGCAATTGCGACATCTGCAACGGGTTAAAGAGCTAGGTGATAAGATTTTTGAACTCATTCTCACATTTTTCAACCCTAGACTTGGTAGGAAGCGATTTGGAGAGGGAATTTTCACCTATAAACCTTGGGTAAGTTATTCTAATCTATTTATAATCATATTCCATCAACATTGTTTGATAAAATTGAGTCGATTTTGGTTAGATTTGAGATGTATGGAGGCGAATTAAGGGAAAAGTTATTTCCGAGTGTTGAATTGGCTAGTTGGCGTAAGTGTCTTGCCTATCTTCGTGTGGGAGAATTACCCTTAATATTTGTATTGTTTGATTCAATTGTGCTAAGTGAAATCTGTGTACGCAAGGTGACAAGTAAGTACATGAATTTGACTGGTTTAGGCTATTTAGACTATATTCATGTTTTAATTGAATGACATATCATGTTCTGATTCTCTTAGTCAAACTATTCGTACTTGTGCTAGTCTATCCTTACATGACTTAAATGATTTCGTTAATACTTGTTCTACCTCCTAATTGATCATTTTCTCTTATGCTGTAGTAGAATTTGTTGCCTCTTTTATTATTACATGTTATCTCTTCATTGTTAATTATCATTATTTGAAGTTATTGATCGTGTTATCTCTTTCCTTATTGATTATCATTTACTTGAAATAATCGTTCATGTTATCCCTTTCCTTGTTAATTTTCATAATTTGAAACTCATTGCCACATGTTATCTGTTTTATTGTGAGTTGGTCTTATCGAATATCGTGGTTATACATTAGTTCTTTTGATTAAAGATTTGACCTTTTTCGATTGGGATTGGTTCATTTAGCATTGTTTGATGTATTTGAGCTGTTTATGGTTAGTTTAGAGTCGTTTAGAGGTCAGAACGCACGGGATGGCATTTTTGGAGCATCGCTTGGCTTGCTCGGTATTGGAATTGGCTTGTTCGAGGTAAGTAACTCTTCTAAACTTAGTGTTGAGGGTATGAAACCCCGAATTATGTGCTATGTGATCGATGTTGAGGTGACGCACATGCTAGGTGACGGGCGTGTGGGCATGCAACGTGTGAATTATGACTTTGTTATTGTTGTGGTACTATGTAGTTACCTAATCTTACCTGTAACTAGGGGTGCTCATCGTTCGGTTTGGATCGGTTTTTCCCTAAAAAGAAACCAAACCAAGTAAGTCGGTTTTTCAAATTTTAGAACCAAACCAAGTAAGTCGGTTTTTCAAATTTTAGAACCAAACCAAACCAACTAAGTTAGTTTTTTCTTGATTTGGGTTATGTCGGTTTTTCGGTTTTTTCAGTTATTTGTCAGTTTTTTCTTAAATATAAGACATACACTACCAAACACATATTTCGATGACCATATTTTCAATGTAACACTATCAAATTAATTGCCCTTTGAGAAATCTATTATTTACCAAGATATATTGATGATAATTGAATCAAATAGTGATGAATAATTTAAGGACTCAATTAAAAATATATTATTTTTAACATGAAATAGATTCTTACACTTAACAAAAGAAAACTACCAATCAAACTAGAATGTAAAGGTAAGGACTTGTACTAAAAGTGCAAACGATTAACATTTACTATAAAAAAATTGAAACTTTGTATAAAAGTATACATATATATAGGTGTAATAATAAATTTAAAATAGCTACTCCTATATTCGGTTTGGTTTGGTTTTATTTATTAAAACCAAAACCAAACCAAATTTGATCGGTTTTTAAATTTCAAAACCAAAACTAAACCAAACCAAAAAGTATCGGGTTTTTTTTGTCGGTTTGGTTTTGTTTTCGGTTTGGTTCGGGTTTTCGGATTTTTATGAACACCCCTACCTGTAACCATGAAATTTCTAAGTACTTGAGATATTGAGCTGTGATCCATGCTAGAATCCATGTCTAGGCTACATGCTTATCCGATTGGGACCCACTAAGGTCATTTCTGTTGTTGAGCTATCTGCTTTCATTGCATTATATACTCAGTCATATGTATTCATATGCATATCATATCTCAGTCTCTGTTACTATTTATTGATACATCACATCATTATTTTTGGGCTGATATTTCATGACATTGAGAGCCCGAGAGACTGGAGAGATTGATGACCGAGTGAGGCTGAGGGCCTGGTGAGGATATATATATGGGATCGGGCTGCACACCACAGCATATTTTAATGATATATGCCAAGATTGGCTTGTTATAGTGCTTGGGCTGAAGGAGCCCCTCCGGAGTCCGTACACACCTCCAGTGAGCGCAAGTACCATACTGAGTGCGAGTGTCGAATGCCGAGTGAGTAGGAGGATAGAGTGACTGTGAGGATTGAGTGGCTGTGAGGACTGAGTGACTGGGAGGACTGAGTGAATTGATACTCTGAGAGTATGCATATGGTTTATTACTGAGTCGCATCGTATTTGACATGCACATGATATATAGGCATAGAGATGTATTTTTCTCATGTCGTACGATATCACGTCATTCATGACTTCTCACATATATTGACATATGGGCATAGAGAGGTATTTTGCATTTGCTATCTTGAGAGAAAATGATATATCATATTTACTGTTCAAAGGATTTTTGGGAAAAACTGTGACTTTTCAAACTTACTTCTATTTTTGACATTTTCGATAAAGGATTTGGGTTTCATTCATATACTTGAAAAGCGGAACTATTTTTGGAAAACTATGAAAAAGATGAGCATTTTATCTTTGAGTTACTTCTTTATTTAATTGCTTTATGTTGTTTTGAATTGTTTTATGCTATTGGTGTTGGACCCGACCTATGTTCCTGCTCGTCACTGCTTTCAACCTAAGGTTAGGTTTGTTACTTATTCAATAGATTGGGTCGGTTATACTGATACTACACTTCTGCACATTGCGTGCAGATGTTGACTATTGTTGTTGTTGTACTCGACGGTTTCCGGATTTGAAGATTTGTGTTCCTGTTGTAGTTGCCTCTTGTTCATGGATGCCTTAGATTTATAAAAACTCTATTTATGTACTTTTCAAACAGAAGATGTATTTACTTCATATCAGCTTTGTAAATTCTATTCTTAGAAGCTCATGATTTGTACTATCAGTCTTTGGGGGAATGTATAAGATTTAGATAATTCCCTTTGTTTAATTGTCTTACTAATATTAGTGGAATTGAATAGTTATTAGCTACCTTACCTAGCGGGTCGTGTTAGGTTCCATCACGACTAGTGGCTTTTGGGTCGTGATAATGTCCATGTGTCAAATGTTGTAATACAATTTTAGGAACACGTAAGATTGTAGCTGCACATTTGAAAGTATATGGAATAATTCAAAATTATACTTTTTGGTATCATCATGGAGAAGTTTTAGGTGAGTCATAATCTGAATGTGATGATGAATATGATGATGAAGTAAAGAAGTGTGAGAGTGATGATGAAATACGAGAAATTTTGTGTGATTTATATCCTAATATTGATGGAGGCACACGGGCATTGGTTCTGATGACTTCCTTGAAGAACTGAATATTGAAGAAGAAAACTTTTACAGCTTATTGAAGGATTTTGAGCACCCACTATATCAGAATTCTAAATGTTCAAAGTTTTCTACTTTGATTAAATTGCTTCACATAAAAAGTAGTGGTGTTTGGAGTAATGAGTCATTGACAATGTTATTGAAAAAGTTAAAGGATGAATTATAGCCTGATGGAGCTAACTTGCCATGCTCATATTATGAGGCAAAGAAGGTAATTCGAGATCTCGGGCTTTCTTACCTAAATATTAATTCTTGTAAAAACAATTGCATATTATATATGAAGGATGATAACTGCTTGAATCATGCAAAATTTGTGGCGCGACTAGATGGAAATTGGATAAATATAGCGGGGAAACAAGGAATAAAAATGGTAAAAAGGTAGCATCAAAGACTTTACGCTATTTTCCATTAAATCCTAGGCTTAAGAGGTTGTTCATGTCTTCAAAGACAACTTCTTTAATGATATGGCATCAAGATGAAAGAGTTGATGATGGAACGATGAGGCACCCAGCTGATTCAATGGCGTTGAAGTCTTTTGATGAACTTCATCCCTCATTTGCAGCTGAGCCTCGTAATGTTCGACTTGGACTTGCTAGTGATGGATTTAAGCCATTTTGAAATTCAAAAACCTCATATAGCATTTGGCATGTGGTATTTATTCCTTATAATTTACCACCTTGGTTGTGTATGAAGCAAGAAAATCTTATTTTGTCAATGCTTATTCCAGGTCCAGATAGTCCCGGAGATGCAATTGATGTTTATCTTCAACCCTTGATAGACAAATTGAAGGAGTTAGGGAAATTGGTATTGAGACCATTGATGCATCTACCAGACAGAATTTTAGTGTCACGCCCCGAGCTTAGGGGCGAGACCGGCAGCCGATGCCTTATCTATCCTTGCGTACCACTTGCGACTAAGAGGCTCTGTATATGTAATGTCATACTCTGTCCATGTCCCACATTACAATATAATGTGCGAAGCAAAATATAAAACTAAATATAGAGATTAACGCTGAATAAATGTCAACATAAAGTTAGGTCGGCAAGGCCGTCATAACCACTATAACTGACAAGCCAACAAAATATACGTACATGGCCTACAAGCCCAATATACTACACTAACTGACAGGATATGTCTACGATCCTCTACTGATAGATGTATGTGCTCGGAATAGGGCCCCGACCTACCCATAAACTAGCTACATATAAACACAAGATGTACACAAAATTTCTAGACCCGGCAACTCCGAAGGATGGGGAGCTTACCGATAAAGCTGAACTCGAGCAACACCTACTGAGGAGGTCTACATGTTTGTCTGTCTGAACCTGCACCAATGAAATGCAGGCGCCCCCAGAAAGGGACATCAGTACGAAATAATCTACCAAGTATGTAAGGCAATATACTAAAAGCTAAAACTGAATTGATAATATAATAACTGAAAGCAAATGTGGGTTAAAGATAATCTGAAGATATGCTTATGTGTTGATACTAACTCTATTCTCTCAATAAAGTAAGTAAAATAGTCGTTGTTACTCCCCGCAATGTTACGTCAATATTACGTCCCGCAGTATTATATTACGACAATGTTATGCTCTGTAGTAATATGTTACGATGATGTCACCCTCTGCAGTAATATATTACGATGATGTTATGGCCAGCAGTATTAAGTTACGATAGTGTTCTAACCTGCAGTATTACATTACGGTAATGTCAGATTTCGCAGTATTATGTTACGACGATGTTTCACCGTACAGTATTTTACATTGAATTTGTCGTAAGGTAATTTACATCAGTCCAAGAAAAAGATTATTTAGGGATTATAAGGATTATGCTATTTCACAAGTGATTAGTAAATTCATGAAGGTGAAAGGGGGATCAAGTCTAAGAAAATGAATTTTTATCAAAGTTTGGCATTTTGGGATAAAATACGGCCCGAGCTAAAATACCCAGTATTTATGGACTAGTGCCATACAAAGTATTACATGGCCATAATAGTAAGGTGTACAAGGTATGTTATAAGAGAGTAGTGTTTAATTAAATTGAGATAATTTTTAAATTATACGGGTAATTGATTAATTATTGGGTAATAGGACATTACTTAATTATCTAATAAGTGGATAAGGATCTTTTATGAGCTGCCACATGGCATTAAGCCAAGCCAAAGTGGCATCAATGTTTGATGAGTCTTAAGACATGGCTTGTCTTGATTACACATAAAAAGGATTACAAATAAACCAAAGGACAAAAACAAAAAGCTGACATATTATACTCATATTGAAAGCCTTTACATTGAACATCTCATGTGTTGTTACGTCCATTTTCATTATTGGTTCTCGTTACGTCCTTCACAAAGAAGAAACTTTTTTTCATTATTGGTTCTCACTAAAAGGTAAAGCTTTTTAATCACCCTTTGGCGAGGTTCTCATCTTCCTGGAGGTCGCCTGCTTGTTCCAAAATGAGCCATCCAAGTTCCAACTTATTTTTGTGGTCGGAACCTACCTATTCACTTGTCTAAGTTTTATGATGAAGTTCTCTATGCTACAACCAACTAAATGCTTTTTATTCCAAATAAAAGAGAGTTAGACGGATTGTCAAGAGAATCGGTCCAGGTATGTTAAGGCTATCCCTTCTATTCTTTTGGCATGATCCATACGATACGAACAAAACATACAAATGCACAAATTCCATAAATGACTCTATTCATAGAAGTATTAGAGATATCTATTTTCTTGAATTTCCATGTGTCATAATATATTATCTTCTGTTCATGGGTCTCAGAATAATACACAGTTGAAAAAGTTTATCCGGAAAATATATTGGGATTATTACGTATTTTTCATGCATTTCACTCATTTATACATGTGCATTGACCCATGACCAGATGGTGTTATATATGCGTATATATGTAAATATATGTATATGGTATATGGGAAAAGGTTACGGTGTTATATACGCACCACCACCTGATTAGCTGGTATATGATGATGATATTGCCCATAGTGGCTAAAATATGATTCAAACGGTGTTATATACGCGTATATATATATGTATTCAAATGACAATATATACGCGTATATATGTATGTATATATATATATGTGTATATGGGATATGGGAAAGGTTATGGCGTTATATACGCAGCACCACCTGATCAGCTGGTATAAGATGATGATTTTGCCCACAGTGGCCGATATGATATGATGGGATGCTCTCAAAGGCTGATGATATTATGAAACATGTACCTATGCACGACATGACATTCATATGCATATGTATGACGCTAAAAGTATTTCATGATTTACAAAGTTATTCCGAATTATAGGTTGAGTCAAGTACTCTATATTTCTTCTATGTTTGTTATGTACTTATTTATGTGCCATACATACTCGGTACATTTTTCATACTGACATCCCTTTTTCCTGGGGACGCTGTGTTTCATGCCCGCAGGTCCCGATAGACAGGTCGAGAGCCGTTCAAGTAGGCTATCAGCTCAGTGGAAAATATTGGTGCGCTCCATTTGCTTCGGAGTTTCTTGTTTGGTTAGTATGATTTAGATGTGTATTGTTTGGTATGGCGGGACTCTATCCCGACCTTTATGACATTTATGTACTCTTAGAGGCTTGTATACATATGTCATATACGTGAAAGATTGTACGGCCTTGACGGCCTATGTTTGAGTTTATAAATGATTATGTTGGCCAACTAGGCCCGTATGTCACTTGTATATAATGATGTAATAAGAAATATACATTACGTTGGTACTCGGTCGAGTAAGGTACCAGGTGTCGATCTCGCTCCCAGGTTCAGGGCGTGACAAAAGTGGTATCAGAGCAGTTCTGTCCTAGTGAGTCTACAAGCCGTGTCTAGTAGAGTCTTGTTTATGGGTGTGTTGTGCACCACTATAAGCAGGAAGCTATAGAGCATTTAGGATTGCCACTCTTTGTTCTTATTCTAGATCGTGTGGTAGAGCTCATTTATAAGAATTCAAATTCCAAAATTCTATTTTATTCGTAATAAGACGATATCTAAAGAAGGTTGGAAAGAGATATGGTTGTGGAAGAGCTGAGTCAAAGGACTTGGATTTTTGTATAATGTCTACAATAAGTAAATGTGTGGTCTTTGGCAGATCATGAGTGCACTGAAAGGTGTAAGCTTCCTGATAAGAAGCCTTAAGGCAAGAATACCTATCCACCTTAATGGTGAAAGACAATGAGAGATTCAGAAGATAAATACAAGTTTCAGCAAGCAAAAGAAGCAAGATGATGAAGAGTATGAGGCGCCCAGTTGATGAAGATTATTAGCATTACAGTTCCGGCAGAAAAATATAAGCATTAAGAGTTACCCTCAACAGTAACAAAGGTATGTACAATTGGTCGTACCCATCTCAGTTATGCCTTGTGGGAGCTAACAGGTGCAGTTTAAGAAAATGACGGAACATCAGGACCTAGCTGGGGTTAGAGTAAACCAAAATGGTAATGGATTGTTTGTGTTAGTTGACATTTCCGAAGGATATTGCAAGTGAGCTAGTAAATCTCCTTGTGAGACACCCAGATGGTATACTTTAAAATAGTGCAGCCAGATATGTGTACTACAAAGACATGCACTATAAGCCTTGAAGGGATAAATATTACCTTAGTGCGGCTCCCGCCCCCAGTAAAGAAAGAATGTTAGTTAATTGAAAGAGCTAAGGGATGGAGCAAGGGGAGCCAAAAGCAAAAGAATGTTTTGTTTGAGTTTTCAGAGTAAAGCAGTAGACATAGATAATTAGCGGGAGATAAGAAGAGAGTTAATAAAGCATTATGAGTAAGATATGATACATTGATGATAATGGTAGAAAAAAATGAATGACAGTATTATAGAGTCTATATTCAAGGGGAGATAAATACAAGAGGTGACAGGCCTTGAGGCAACAAGGGAGTATAGGCCATAAAGTTATATCCTCATTTCGAGAAACAAGTTTGTGACTCCAATGCAACTACCAAAAAGAAGAGTTAAACCCAGAGTTATAGAAATTAGTATGGGCTGGTGAACAAGACAAACTAAACATGAATGAGGGGCTAAGTGATTTGATAATAGTCAGCATCATGAAAATTTTAGATTTTCATTACGGCAATGATAGAATAAACAACAAAAGAAGATTCATGAGAAATTCCGAGAATGGTCGTTCAGGAAGATGCTTCCCTAAAGTAAGAAATGTGAGCAAAGTTAATCTTAAGGGACTGTAGGTGCTAGTTACACTAAGTGCCACCCTCGTGAGTAAGAAATTTTGTTTTCTTGGTACAAAAGGATTATCGCAAGGCGAGTAAGGGTCATCGATGATGTGAGAAGACGCCAAGGCTGAAGAGGTAAAACATCTACATGTAGACCATTGTAGTGCTAAATCTTAGTACACCCCTAAAGGGGGGAATATAGAGTGATATGGCACTAAGTCAGAATTAAGTGGTTCTAGTGACTATGGAGTGGTAAAGGAAGAATGCGATAAATGATAGAGGAATGAGATGGAACTTATCCAAATCTTACAAATACGCTATGATTTAAGAATATTATGTAAGCACGACGTCAAGAAGAGGAAGTAAAGGTTCTTGCCCGAGCTGTTATTAATAAATAAGGAGCCAGTGCGAGACGTAAGTTAAGACAAAGAAAATAAATCAAGAAAGATTACGAGGAATGTTGATATGAGAATGGGCCAACGAGTAGTTAGTAATTGGTCAGGAAGATCCCAGTTGTAGCTAAATAAGAGGTTATAAACGAGTCATCAGATCGTGTAAGATAAATATAGTAGAGCCCAACATGGAGAATAGTCTTGAAGAATATCATTATAATACTTGAGATATATTCAAACAAGAGTCGGGGTAGCTAAAGGTACTGTATGAGTGTTACGGGGATAAAAGAAAGTGCCACTGGGAAGGTAGTCAAAATATCAGTTCAGAAGCAACCATACAAGCACAAAGACATGGAAGTAAGCAACTACAAATGATTATAGGCAAGCAAGGACATCAAAAAAGGGTTCGTAATAAGCTCACAGCTTTACGAGAGTCAAAGGTTCTCCCTAAGTACTACAGTAATGGACTAGCTGAGGAAATGAGGAAGAAGGCTTCAACTTAAGCACAGTGACCTAAAGAGGAAATGGTCTTGTAACAACAGTTTCTACCTTGCAGTATTACATTATGGTAATGTCAGACTTCGCAGTATTAAGTTATGATGATGTTGCACCCTGCAGTATTTTACATTGAATTTGTCGTAAGGTAATTGACATCAATCCAAGAAAAAGATTATTTGGGGATTATAAGGATTACGCTATTTCACAAGTGATTAGTAAATTCATGAAGGTAAAAGGGGGAGCAAGTCTAAGAAAATGAATTTTTGTCAAAGTTTGGTATTTTGGGATAAAATACGGCCCAAGCTAAAATACCTGGTATTTATGGACTAGTGCCATACAAAGTACTACATGGCCATAATAGTAAGGTGTACAAGGTATGTTAAAAGAGAGTAGTATTTAATTAAATTGAGATAATTTTTAAATTATACGGGTAATTGATTAATTACCGGATAATAGGACATTACTTAAATATCTAATAAGTGGATAAGGATCCTTAATGAGCTGGCACATGGCATTAAGCCAAGCCAAAGTGGAATCAATGTTTGATGAGTCTTAAGACATGGCTTGTTTTGATTACACGTAAAAAGGATTACAAATAAACCAAAGGACAAAAACAAAAAGTTGTCATATTATACTCATATTGAAAGCCTTTACATTGAACATCTCATGTGTTGTTACGTCCATTTTCATTATTGGTTCTCATTACGTCCTTCACAAAAAAGAAACTTTTTTTCATTATTGGTTCTCACTAAAAGGTAAAGCTTTTCAATCACCTTTTGGCGAGGTTCTCATCTTCCTGGAGGTCGCCTGCTTGTTCCGAAATGAGCCATCCAAGTTCCAACTTAGTTTTATGGTCGGAACCTACCAATTCACTTGTCTGAGTTTTATGATAAAGTTCTCTACGCTACAACCAACTAAATGCTTTTTATTCCAAATAAATGAGAGTTAGACAGATTGTCAAGAGAATCGGTTCGGGTATGTTAAGGCTATCCCTTCTATTCTTTTGGCATGATCCATACGACACGAATGAAACATGCAAATACACAAATTCCATAAATGACTCTATTCATAGAAGTATTAGAGATATCTATGTTCTTGAATTTCCATGTGTCATAATATATTATCTTATGTTCATGGGTCTCAGAATAATACACAGTTGAAAAAGTTTATCCGGAAGAAATATTGGGATTATTACGTATTTTTCATGCATTTCACTCATTTATACATGTGCATTGACCTATGATCAGATGGAGTTATATATGCGTATATATGTAAATATATGTATATGGTATATGGGAAAAGGTTACGACGTTATATACGCACCACCACCTGATCAGCTGGTATATGATGATGATATTGCCCACAGTGGCTAAAATATGATTCAAACGGCGTTATATACGCGTATATATGTATGTATATATATATGTATATGGGATATAGGAAAGGTTATGGCGTTATATACGCACCACCATCTGATCAGCTAGTATACGATGATGATTTTGCCCACAGTGGCTGATATAATATGATGGGATGCCCTCAGAGGCTGATGATGTTATAAAACATGTACCTATGCACGACATGACATTCATACGCATATGCATGATGCTAAAAGTATTTCATGATTTACAGAGTTATTCAGACTTACAGGTTGAGTCAAGTACTCTATATTTCTTACATATTTGTTATGTACTTATTTATGTGTCTTACATACTCGGTACATTTTTCGTACTAACATTCCTTTTGCCTGGGGACGCTGTGTTTCATGCCCGCATACTTTTCGGGACATGAATTTTTCTTTATTACTCGTTATCAAACTCATGTAATTACTAGATCATGCCAAAATGAAATTAGGGCTTAGCCTTAACTAATGAGTCATTTGTTTTGGGTGGTGGCTTGCTGCCACATGGGGTGGGGAGGGGCTTTTAATCTTATCCTATAATTAATAATTAATTAGGTATTATCCCGCTACCCGATAATTAACCAATTACCTACATAATTAAGAATTATCTCAAATTACTTAAAATTCTACTTATTTTTAATATAGTTTATACAGCATACTATCATAGTCATATGGTACCTTGTATGGTACTAGTCCATAAATATCGGTTATTATTGTTCGGCCCGTATTTTATCACAAATGGACAACCTTCAACGAAACTCATTTTCTACCCTTTATCCTTCATGGCACTTACTTATCGCTTGTTATAAATAGCATAAATATGCTAACCTCAAGATAATCTCATCCCCGAGTCTATGTCAATTAACTGAAGACGAAACATTAACGTATGAGAAACGCGAGATGTAACATTCTTCCCCCCTTAGAAATATCCGTCCTCGAATGTTTACTCTTAGATACCTTGGAAAGATTTTTTTTTTCCAGAGTCTTCTCCGTACACTAGACTAAAACCAACTCGTACGCAGCCAGAAAACATACTATACATGCCACACTTGGCCTCACATAGTTGTCCATTATAAATTTGGAACGTCTAAAACAAAAGCTTACCTAAGGACCTACTGGCCTGAATAGGGTTGTGCTAAGGTATCCCATCTCGAGCCATATCTCCAGTTTGAAATAGGTGGGATTATTTAGACTTCATTTCTTCCTCCGCTTCCCATGTCATCTCTTCCACGTTCTTGATTCTCCATAAGACCTTCATGGAGGCTACCTCCTTATCCCGTACCTTGCGGATTTGTCGGTCTAGGATTGCAATCGGAATTTTCTCGTATAACAAGTCCTCTGTAATCTATACATCGTCTATAAGCACCATAGGATCGCCAATGCAATTCCGTAACATAGATACATGAAAAATTGGATGGACAGACTCCAATTCCGAGGGCAATTCTAACTCATAAGCTACTTGGCCCACTCTCCGAATAATCCTATAAGACCCAATATATCGTAGGCTAAGTTTGCCTTTCTTGCCAAAACTCATCACACCCTTCATAGGTGACACCTTTAGGAATACCCAGTCATTAACCCCAAACTCTAAGTCTCATCGCCGCACATCAGAATATGACTTCTAAGGACTTTGAGCTGTCAACAGTCGCCCCCGGATAAGCTTTACTTTTTCTATGTCCTGCTAAACCAGGTCTGGCCCATGTAATCCAGATTCTCCAATATCAAACCACCCTATAGAAGAACTGCACTTACACCCATACAAAGCCTCGTACGGAGCTATCTGGATACTTGAGTGATAACTGTTATAATATGCAAACTCGATAAGAGGTAGATATTCATCTTAACTTCTTTTAAAATCCAACACACATGCTCGTAACATATCCTCGAGCGTTTGAATTATGCGCTCATCTTGTCCATCAGTTTGTGGATGAAAATGTGTGCTAAGATTCACCTGAGTTCCTAAACCTCTCTGAAGTATCCTCTAAAAATGTGCTGTAAATTGGGCCCCACAGTCAGATATAATAGATACTGGTACTTCGTGTAGTCGTACTATATCCTTAATATATAATTTTGCATAATCTTCTTATGTGTATATAGATCTGACCGGTAGGAAATGAGCTAATTTTATGAGCCTATCGACTATCACCCATATGGAATCGAACTTACAATGAGAACAAGGTAAACCCGTGATAAAGTCCATGTTTATCACCTCCCATTTCCAACTCGGGATCTCTATTGTCTGCATTATCCCTCCGGGCTTCTGGTGCTCTATCTTCACCTGCTGGCAACTAGGACACTGAGCGACATACTCAGCAATGTTTTTCTTCATATCGTTCCACCAGTACACATCCTTAATGTCATGATACATCTTCGTCGACCTAGGGTGAATGAAGTACCACGAATAATATGCCTCTAACATAATCATGTCTCGTACCCTTGCTACATCTGGAAATCACAAATGACCTCTGTATCTTAGAACCCCATCTCCCTTGATCTCTAACAACGGCTTCTTCTACTGTAAAAATCGCTCTCTTAACTCAACCAACTCTAGGTCCTCGTATTGCCTCTCCTTTACCTCAACTATGCGAGATGAATTTGCAGTATTTTGGAGTACAACTCCACCATCGGCAGAGTATACTAACCAAACCCCCCAAACAAGCCAATTGATGAATCTCTCAAGTTAATTGTCTTTTTTCGGCCCCTACATGTGATAAGCTACCCATAGATCGGTGACTTAAGGCATATGCTACAACATTAGCTTTCCCTGGATGGTTGAGAGTGTTAACATCGTAATCTTTCAATAATTCAAGCCATCGCCTCTGTCGCAAATTCAACTATTTTTGCTTGAAGATATATTGCAGGCTTTTATGATCTGTGAATACATCAACATGAACACCATATAAATAATGATGCCGTATCTTAACTGGATGGACAACCGCAGCTAACTCAAGGTCGTGGTTCGGATAATTTTGTTCGTGCTTCCTTAACCGCCTTGAAGCATACGCAATTACCTTCCCATGTTGTATCAGGACACATCCTAACCCAACACCTGAGGCATCACAATACATGGCATAACCATCTGGACCCTCTGGAAGTGCTAGAACTGTCGCTGAGGTCAACCTGTTATTAAGCTCTTGGAAACTCTCCTCACAGGCCTCTGTCCACTGAAACTTAGTTGCTTTCTAAATCAACTTCATTAGTGTTGCTGATATAGAAGGAAAACCCTCTACGAACCTCCGGTAGTATCCTGTTAAGCCTAGAAAGCTACGAATCTCTGTCGGGGTGGTAGGTCTAGGCCAGGATTTCACAACCTTAATCTTTTGAGTGTCTACCTTTATACCTCCATTGGATACAATGTTCCCCAAGAATGCTACAGACTTCAACCAAAACTCACATTTTGAAAACTTAGCATATAATTTATTATTACGGAGGGTTTGGAGTACCTCTCAGGTGGTCCACATGCTCATCCTCTGATTGTGAATAAACCAGAATATCATCAATAAAGACTATCACAAACAGATCTAAATATGGAAGGAATAGACTATTCGTAAAGTCCATAAATATGGCAGGTGCATTCGTCAACCCTAATGACATGATAAGGAACTTGAAGTGGTTATATCGGGTCCTGAAGGCTGTCTTGGGAATATCTTTCTCCAGAACTCTGACCTGGTGGTACCCCGACATCAAATCTATCTTTGAAAAGCATCTAGCTCCCTGCAGATAATCAAACAAGATGTCTATCCGTGGAAGTGGAGACTTATTCTTAATAGTGACCTTTTTTAGTTGCCTATAATCGATACACATCCTCAGTGAGCCATCTTTCTTTCGTACAAACAGTACCGGTGCACCCCAAGGTGAGGTACTAGGTCTGATGAAACCTTTCTCCAGCAAATCTTTTAACTGCTCCTTCAATTCGGCAAGTGTCATTCTATATGGAGGGATGGATATTGGTTGCATTACCAGAAGTAAATTGATGCTAAAATCGATCTCTCGCTCTAGAGGAATACACGGAAGTTCATCTGGAAATACATTCGCGGACTCCTTTACTACTGGAATAGACTGGAGTGTAGGTATCTCAGCATCTACATCTCTAACTCACACAATGTCATAGATGCATCCCTTTGTGATCATTTTTCTCGCCTTCATGTAGGAAATAAACCTACCTCTGGGTGTTGTTGTATTATCTACCCATTCAAGGACTGGCTCACCCAGAAAATAAAATCTGGCTATCTTTGCTTGTTAATTAATAGTGGCATAGCAAGCTGCCAATTAGTCCATGCCCATGATAGCATCAAAATCCAACATCTCTAGCTCAACTAGGTCGGCTGAGGTCTGCCGACCACCAACTGACACCATACAACCTTGGTAAACCCGTATAGTAATAATCGATTCTTTGACCGGTGTAGATACCGTAAAAGGATCACTTTGTATTTCAGGCACTATACCAAACTTCCCCACGACAAATGGGGTAATACTCGATAAAGTTGATCCTGGGTCTATCAAGGCATAAGCAACGTGAGAGCAAATGGTCAACATACCTGTCACAACATCTGGTGAAGACTCCTGGTCCTGTCGTCCTTCTAAATCATAGCTACGATTGTGGTTATCACCTGAACTGGAACTTCTACATCTGCCTCGACCTCTACAGGCCAAAGACTGAGACCCGCGCCCTGAAGGATGCACGGACATAGATGATCCTATTGCTAAATTCGTTGGTTGCGCCATACCCCTAGAATCTCTATTTGCGCAATCTTGCATCATATGCCCAGAACATCCACATATATAATAAACATCAGAACCAGCTCAGCATTAGCCCAAGTGTCCTCTACCGCAGATGGCACACCACTATGGAAATGACCATGTCTGCCTTAGACCTCACTGTCGCTGTAAACCCGATGCCTGGGAACTTTTACCTGGTCATGACTGAGTGTAACAATCATACTTGTAGCCCTACGACTGAGGTGGTGGAGGCCTAGGCGGTTGTTCGAAGTATTGGGGCCTATAATTACCCTGAGATTGCTCCTGAGACCTGGCAAATCTCATCCTCTTACGCTGCCCTAACTTAGTCCTCTATATACCTTACTGCCGACGCTTGCCCCTTTCTATATTCTGGGCAAATTACTGAATCCGGGAGATATACATACTATCCTGCAATGCAGTGGTGGCACATGCCTCGATAAACTCTGGGGCCAACCCTGCTATAAACCTGTGGATCTTATCCCGCAAGTAGCAACTATGGATGGTGCATATCTGGCCAATGAGTCAAAACAGAGACTATACTCTCGAACACTTATATTACCCTACTTGAGGGCTTAAAACTTATTGACTCGGGCCTATCGGATCTCCCGTGGTAAGTACTGGTCAAAAATGCATCTAAAAACAATTCCCAAATAGCTGGAGGTGCATCACATCCCCTGGACCTTTCTCATCCCTTGTACCAAAGGATGGCTATATCCTAGAGTCGAAAAGCTGCTAGCTCAACTGCCTCTTTCTCCGTGGCATGCATAACTCAAAATATCCTGTGAAGCTGATCTATGAAATCCTGTGGGTCATCCCTCTAATCTGTCCTCGTGAACTGTAGGGGACTCAAAGCAATAAACTCTTGAACCCTTGAACTCCCAGACCCCTCAGAAAGTCCTGCACTAGCAGATGCCCTAGCCTGTTGCTGGGTAGCTACCAACTGCGTCAACAAATGCACCGCACTCCTCAAGTCCTAATCAGATAGAAACGGAGGGGGAACTGGATGTGCGATCTCCCTATGAATCTCCTCAGGTGGTAGAGGAGCCGGTAATAGCTGGGTAGGGGTCTCTCCTTAGTCCTTAGATTCGGCCCCATCTACTAGGGGTACCCTTCTAGTCTCCTCACCTACTGATGTTTCTCTCCTCTAGCTAGTTGTAGTCTTCCTAGTTACTGTCATATGTGCATGCAAACACCAACACATAAGGTTAACTCAAACTTCCTATAACTTAGTGGTACAACACGATTTAGATTTGAAAGAAAGGTAACCAACTCCTAAATTTCTTGTAGTCCCCTGCTTATATAATGTGGTGCACCACACATTTATAAACAAGATCCTAATAGACATGGCCATAGGACAGAACTACTCTGATACCACTTTTGTCACAGCCCGAGACTGGGGACGAGACCGGCATCTGGTGTCTTACCTATCCTTGGGTACCACTTGCGACTAAGAGGCTCTAAATATGTGATGTCATACTCTGGCCATGGGCCACATTACATGATAATGTGCGAAGCAAAATATAAAACTGAATAGAGACTAACGATGACTAAATGTCAACATAAAGCTGGGCCAGTAAAGCCGTCATAATCACTATAACTGACAAGCCAACAAAATATATGTACAGGGCCTACAAGCCCAACATACTACACTAACTGACAGGATATGTCTACAAACCTCTACTGATAGATGTATTTTTATCGGAATAGGGCCTCGACCTACCTATAACCTATCTACATATTTACACAATATCTACATATATATATATATATATATATATATATAACTGATGTGTCGTAGTAGGCTCGCTCATACGCTCTCGGCCATAAAAGGCTCTGTATCTCGACCAACTGGGCTCGCTCATAATTGCTCGGCCATAGTAGGCTCGGTATATAACTTACCATCTGATCAGAGATTGCCCAATAGGGGCATGTCCATCAATTATAGCTCGATGGTAATAAAAATATTGTAATACTATATATATAAACTCTCTGCTCTCTTGACTGAAAAAAGAAAATACTCAATTGAATATTGTACTTACAAGACTAGGAAAAATATACGTAAATTCTGGGACATGAATTTTTCTTTATGTCTCGTTATCAAACTCATGTAATTACGAGATCATGCCAAAATGAAAGAAGGGCTTAGCCTTAACATACCTGGAGTAGGGGAAATCTACGTGATATTCTTGAGAAGGTTTACACTGTGCTCCCTTAAAATTTCAAAATCTCACATTGCTTACGATACTACGAAACCTCTGTTTGAATCTTTAAAGATCCTTAGCTTCATATGACTTTCAACGGTGGCGTCAGGTGCCTTTTTCGTCTGCTTCTGATGGGCCTTTTCTATTTTCTCCAATGTTGAAGATATTAATCTCTTAATTCTTAAAATATATGTAGCCGCCTAATGTTTTAGAACATCTGTTTAAGAGATTTGTTTAATTCTATCAGATGTTGAAGGCTTTTCTCTTAATATATTACCACCTACCCAACATGACTAATGAGTCATTTGTTTTGGGTGGTGGCTTGCTGACACATGGGGTGGGGAGGGATTTTTAATCTTATCCTATAATTAATAGTTAAGTAGGTATTATTCCGCTACCTGATAATTAACCAATTACCCACATATTTAAGAATTATCTCAAATTACTTTAAATTCTACTTATTTTTAATATACTTTATACATCATACTATCATGGCCATATGGTACCTTGTATGGTACTAGTCCATAAATATTGGTCATTACTGTTCGGCCTGTATTTTATCCCAAATCGACAACCTTCAACGAAACTCATTTTCTTTAATTCGTGTACCTTTTATCCTTCATGGAACTTACTTATCTCTTGTTATAAATAGCATAAATATGCTAACCTCAAGATAATCTCATCCCCGGGTCTAATCAATTAACTGAAGACGGAATTTTAACGTACGAGAAATGCGAGATGTAACATTTAAGTTGTGTCGTGCCCCCTTTTTCCTCGCGGAGTCCGGGTTTCGACATTCTAGGACAACTCCTTTCCTTTTGGGAATTGGGTATGAGATTTGAAGAGTCGTCACCTAACGGATTAAGGTGCATTAGCGAACCTAGAACAAATAACTCATGTACTAGTTTACGTCATCATAGATTGGGTAAGGGCTCGAAATTACCTTGAGGGGAAGGTGTTAGGCACCCCTCGAGGTCCACAACATTGGGTCCCGGCCAAACTCAATTTAAGCGATTTAGTCATACAGAAATTTAAACAAATAGGAATTATTTTAGAACGGGAATAAAGGGGGTCCTAGTTTATTAGCCTATAGGATCACTTTTGTGCAATACTCGGTAGCCTGCCTCAAATAAGAGGTGTTACGCGTAGCATTAGTGCACAGGTCATCATATCATTTATTACCCGATTACGCTCCTCTTAATTATTACCTAAGCATTCTAAACGCATCAAAAACGTATCCTATGTGTGCACTACCCATCCCTTACTTGTGGCCCTGGAGGTGTCTAGGACCTCTATTTAAGGTGATTCTAGACTCACCTATGGTGCTTAAAAGGAGAAAACTAAGCGACAAACAAAACGAGTAGGATTGTCACATAAAAGATCACTTAAGGGGGCTCATATTTACCTCCACAAATAGACAAACAAATTCACTCTATTCAAGCAAGAAATTTTAAAATGATTAGGGTCCTCTAGGAAGGATATCTAAATGGGCACAAAATATGCAACAGTTTTATTAAGGCGAGTCAGTGAATCCTTATCACTTTGCCTACTAATTTTTATCACTTACTGAAGTTGGGCCTGTTTATAAGCAGTCAAACAAATGCAGTTTTAATTGTCCTATAGGCTTGCCTAGGTGATAATCGGGCAGAATCCTATAGACATGGAATCTTAATGTTAATCAGCATGCAATTATAAACCAGTGATTAATTTAAACAGGCAAATTTTTATCTTTTAGACCTTATAGGCATGCTTTCTAAGTGCTGAAATTGATTACAAGCGTTATTTCACGGCATAGAAACTGATTTTATACACGTTCCCTATAGCTATGATATCTAAGTAGTCAAAACTGATTTTAAATATGATTTCCTGTGGACATGATATCTAAGTATTCATGCTGATTTCAAACATGATTTCCTATGGACATGATATTTAAGTGAGCAGAATGTTATACGAGTTGATAATTCCCAAAAAAGATCTTATAGGCATAGTTTCTAATGCACATTGAAACTTGAGAATATGCATGAACATGAATTTTGATACAGAATTGATAAACGTCCTATAACAGGATTTCTAGGATGTAAAGTGGAAATTCAAGACAAATATGAGGATAAGGCCTATAGGCATGGTTTCTAATGCATATAAATAATCACAACAATCCTATAGGCATGATTTCTACCCGATCCCAACAAAGATATATAAAAATCCCTCCCAGCTTTACTAATAACCCCATATCTATTTTTACAAGAATTATTATTACAAACCAAAAGAAATGAATCAAATAATGAAAATTACTATACTATAAGGAGCCTTGATGGGCCCAAAAGTAAACCTGGAAGCTAGGCCTTCAATCAAATCTGGAGTCCAACATGCAGTCCATAATACACCAAATGGGCTTCTAGTGTGTCAAAGTTCCCAAGGGCCTCAGGCCCCCGGGCAATGCTCACACCAGAACCTTTTCAAAGAAGTAGTTTTTGTAAACAAGTTTGGAAAGGCCAGCCCCAGTGTGTCAGAGTTTAGAGGAGTTCCATGGACTCCTAGGCAGTGCTCACACTAGAGGGGTAGGATCCTAGATATCTAAGAGTAGGAGTTGAAAATAGTATATGAAAATAGGAGATAGTTTTAGGAAAAAATAGTTTGGATTTTAAAAGTGAGTAGAAAAAGGTTACAAGATTAAAACTACAAACAAGACCATATTCAGCAGATTGTTCAAACATGTATTCCAGCAGTCAAATAGTAGATAGAACAGAGTCACAATCAATTCAAACAAGGTTCCACATTGCCTGGGATTGACTTAGTTCATTAGTTATCACTAGGTGAGCATATGGACATGTATTAAATAGGGAATAGCATGCTGGGATCAGAGTCTTAATCAGACAATTACACAGAAAAGGCAGCAGGGGTTGAGAGCATAGAAATCATTAATCAGGAACTTGTTAAGGTAAACACATAAAACAGGACAGGAAGGAAAGCATGCTAGTTGAGAAACAAGTAGACAAGTATCTTGGATCAAATAGGAACATGCTAAAGTATATGAACCATATTGACATATTGGACAAGACAAATTCACAAGAGTTAAGGCATGCTAGTTAACAAAAACATAAAGCAGGCAGAGGTAGGTTGATATCTACAACAGAAAAATTACATAACATATTGAATATGACATAGTAACAGAGATAGACATGCTGATTAAGAGCAATAAACAGGAAGCACATAGGTCTAACTACATAGCATATTGAATGATAATAGAAGTAGTCATGCTGATTAAGAGCAATAGACAGGAAGCACATATGTTTAACTTCATAGCATATTGGATGATAGCAGAAGTGGAGGCTTACCAGTTAAGTGATAGCAAATAGGAAGGTGAAATTATGCAGAATCCAATAGTCTAGCCTTGGCTTTTAGTCGGCTAGATAGTGCAACAAACACAAGTAACAGAAAGATTTGCAATAGATAGTGAATAAGAGCAAGAGTTTGTGGGTGGGTGTGACTTTCTGAGTGTGTTCGTATGTTTGAAAGAAACCAGAATGGGGTTTATATAGCACTTAGCAAGGTAAAACAAATAAGGCAAAGAATAATAGAGTTCATAAATAAGGTATACAAATAAAACATGTTAGTTAATTGGGGCTAAACCCAACTAATTAGTACAAACAGAATCCAAGAAAGACACATTAAAATAAGGGGAATCAATTATCAGCCCCATATTGGGATTCAAATAAGGTAGGAAATAAGTCATAGGCAATTTATAAGTCGGTTAGAGTAAATCAAAACCTAGAAATCAAGCTAATAAACTAATTAAGGCAAGTAGTACCAATTAGGACTCATAAATAAGGAAAATAGGTAAAAATCATAGAGAAGTACTAATTTCAACAGAAAGATATGATTCCAAACCCTAATTAGGAGGATAAAATCAAGTATCCTATGTTAATTGACAGGACAAAGAATAACGAGCAAATATTGAAGCGAACAGTGAAATAATTAAACAAACAAGGGATTAGAACATTGGCATGACAAAATCAGTAGAACTAGTAAAGATAATCAGATTCAAGCACTTAGAAACTTTAGAAACTTTTTGCAGAGAACTTAAGAGGAAACCATAGTTTTAGGAAATATTGAAATCGATTAATAATAAGGAAAATCAGAAGGGTTTTTAAAGAAATAGCAAATAAACTTAAGATCATCTCAAATCTACAAGGATCTGAACACACTCAAGTAGAAAGAGATTAGGGTTTTGAAAAGTGGAGAGAGATTAGAAAAATCGAGTTAAGAACCAGAGTTCCAAGCCATAATCATAAAGATAACAATACTTACAAACATAGCGATTAACGCAAGGCAGGTTCATCACAAATGAAGAGTTTAGGTCGACTCTGAGCTGAGTCTTTTGAGATTCCTTCAAACCACGAAGAAATCGAACAAATAGAAGAGGTAAGAGGCCGGCGGGGGCCTGAAATCATAAAGAAATCCCATGGAACGGGGTGTTTTCCGGTGACGCGACTAGGATTAGGGGAGAGCTTGAGAGAGAAGAGAGGAGAACAGGGAAACAGAGGCGGCGTAATGGGAAAAGTGAGCAAGGTTTGGGGTGGGAGATTATTTAAAAATGGTAACTCTTTCTTGGACTGTTGATCTCTAAGATCAACGGCCATGATTTGATTTGGGGGTTGGACGGGTTTTATGAAATGAGTCAGGGTGTTTAGGCTATGAGTATTTGAGTTGGGCTGTGGGTAATGTTTTGGGCTAGGTCCAAATTAAAATAAATTTAAAGAGTCTATTTGTTAAATACCCAATTAATTGATAAAATATTTTATAAAAAAAGGTAATAAATGATAAAAATATTGTTAGTGCATAAAAATGAATTTAAATAATTATTTAATATTTTAAAAATATAAAAATATTTTTTCTGGTGAAATAAAGTAATTAAGCACACATGAGCTATTATTGCGAAGCTATTGCAATTATAACCCTAAAAATATAAATGTGGCAATTCATGAAATAATTAAAGCTTAGTATAAATATAACTGATAAAAATTAAGCAGTAAAATTTTTATAAAACCATTTGTGATGCAATTAGTAATTATTTATACAATAAAAGACTAGGATAAATTAATAAAATTCTTTAAAAATGCAGAAATTATGGAATGATATCAATTGATGCTCATCCATGGTTTTAAAGATGTATATGCATTTTTGAAAATAATATAGGGAAAAATTGGGTATAACAAGCTGCCCATCTTTACCTGGGAAGGATGAAAGAGTTATCGGGTAAAGATATGATGTCCAGTTTTGACAGAGTAAGGCGATTTGAGAGACATAGGTCGTACTCTAGTTTCTGAGCTGCCTATATATCCCTGGTTTTACAAGAATTAGGTTGTGTGTAGTTCTGGATTCACTGGCAAAATATACCGATGAAGTTATCACAAGAACGGACACAAGGTTTCGAATAGATGAAATGGTTACGGTGAGCAGTTAGGTTTGAAAAAGTATGAAGGAGCGGGTTTGCACTTGTTAGGATAACGGTTGCTCATCGGGTTACCTACAAATGAAAGACGCACTACACGCATATATTTTGCATAAATTTAAACATGATGCAAATTCCCTTCAAACAATTAGAATTGTCTTTGGACGGTTGAGGATGACGTCCTTAGACCATGATGTCTCGGGCCATGAATTGCGCGGTAAGGGATTCGCAGGCTATGAAATGATGTTCTCGGGCCATGAAAATGGTACCTCCGAACCATGACACCTTTGAATAATTATATGCAGGTATTGAGAGATCCTCAGGTCATGATATGGTGTCTTCAGGCTATGAGGATGATGGCTTCGGACTATGATGCCTTTGGACAAGTTGGCTATACATCAGCCTATGAAATGCTTAGCCTTGCGCAGAGTTTGGGGGGTAGAGCTTAGCCCCGAGAGAAGAAGATGATGCAAAGTTTAGAATAGAGCAACACTTATGCATGGGGAGACAATGCTTAGTCCCATGAGAAGGCAGTGCTTAGCCTTATGCAAATAGGGAGGCAGGGCTTAGCCTCATGCAAGATTTGAGATAGGGATTAGTCTCATAAGAAGAGAAGGCAATGCTTAGCCTTACGCAAATATGGAGGCAGGGCTTAGCCTCATGCAAGATTTGAGACAGAGCTTAGTCTCATGCAAAGAGAAGGCAGTGTTTAGCCTTATGCAAATGTGGAGGCAGGGCTTAGCCTCATGTAAGATTTGAGACAGTGCTTAGACTCATGCAAGAATCGAGACAGGGCTTAGTCTCATGAAAGGAGAAGTCAGTGCTTAGCCTTATGCAGATATGGAGGCAGGGCTTAGCCTCATGCAAAATTTGAGATAGGTCTTAGTCTCATGCAAGGAGAAGGCAGTGTTTAGCCTTATGCAAATATGGAGGCAGGGCTTAGCCTCATGTAAGATTTGAGATAGCGCTTAGTCTCTTGCAAAGAGAAGACAGTGTTTGGCCTTATGCAAATGTGAAGGCAGGGCTTAGCCTAATGCAAGATTTGAGAGAGTGCTTAGTCTCATGCAAAGAGAAGGCAGTGTTTATCCTTATGCAAATGTGGAGGCAGGGCTTAGCCTCATGCAAGAATTGAGACTAGGCTTAGTCTCATGCAAGGAAAATGCAGTGCTTAACCTTATGCGGATATGGAGGCAAGGCTTAGCCTCATGTAAGATTTGAGACAGGGCTTAGTCTCATGCAAAGAGAAGGCAGTGCTTAGCCTTATGCAGATATGGAGGCAGGGCTTAGCCTCATGCAAGATTTGAGACAGGGTTTAGTCTCATGCAAGGAGAAGGAAATGCTTAGCCTTATGCAAATAGGGAGGCAGGGCTTAGCCTCATGCAAGATTTGAGACAAGGCTTAGTCTAATGCAAAGAGAAGGCAATGCTTAGCCTTGTGCAATGAACAAGAAGCAGATAGGAGTAGAATATTTCTTAGCTTGAGATATATTTGCGTCTGGTGGCCTGATTGATAGTGATTTTTATATGTGTATATTTGCGAATAATCTTGTTATGTTCATCGTGCCTGCATCTAAAGAAAAATCGTGAGTTTTTTAGGGGAGGTTGGTTCGTGCCCTTGTTTGCTTGCTTTGCTTTGCTCTATTCTGGGGCCCTATTTAAGTCATCCTGGGTAACACCTGGCTGATGTAGAAATAGAGTTTCGAAAAATATGCACTTATTTGATAAAATAGAGTTATTTTAGAAACATAATGTTATATAATATTATGTGAATTAGATGAACTGGTGACTGTAATGCTTTTAGAGACATTGCGGCTTCCTTGCATTAGAATTTTGAGGGTCCTCCTCCAAATTCTCCCCCAGTTTGATCCTTTGGTCGTTTTGCATGCAATGAAATTTGTTGGATCTACTCCGAAATTTGGAGAATCATTCTCAAAATTTTGCCCCAATTACTTAACCGATTTCTAACTATCAAGCATATGATGGTGTCGGCTGGACTTGTTCCGAAATTTTGAGGGTCCTCCTCAAAATTCTGCACAGTTTCTGGTTCTAAGGGAAAATGACAATTTTATTAAGATATGACCGAACCCACAGGGCTACCTACGTATCCCCTCTTAAACAGGAATCAGGTCAACCGTAGTTCAGTTACATCAGATGAATGAGTGTAAACAATCTAAACATAGTATCTCTTAACTACATCTAAATTGATGGGTTTTGGCCAAACTTCTCCTTCTATTTCTGCAATTATGAGTGCTCCTCCTATTAGCACCAGGTGAACCATGTAAGGACCTTGCCAATTGGGTGACAATTTCCCTTTGGCTTCGTCCTGATGCGGGAAGATCCGTTTCAAAACCAACTGCCCTGGTTCGAATTATCTTGGTCTGACCATTTTGTTGAAAGCTCTGGACATGCTATTCTAATAAAGCTGACCGTGACATACTGCATTCATTCTTTTTCCATCTATGAGGGTTAGTTTCTCGTAGTGTCTCCTTATCCATTCTACATCACTAAGTTCGGCTTCCTGTATGATCCTTAAAGAAGGAATTTCTACCTCGGCTGGAATGACTGTTTTGGTACCATAAACTAGTAAATAGGAAGTTGCCCCAGTTGATGTGCGGACCATAGTGCGGTATCCCAATAGGGCAAAGGTTAACTTCTCGTGCCATTGTTTGTGATTTTCTACCATCTTCCTTAGTATCTTCTTGATGTTCTTGTTGGCAGCCTCCACAACTCCATTCATTTGAGGCCCGTATGTTGTAGAGTTTTTGTGCTTGATTTTGAAGGTTTCACACATGGCTTTCATCAGATCACTGTTGAGATTGGTGGCTTTATCAGTGATAATGGACTCGAGAACCCCGAATCGGCAAACAATACGATCCTTGACAAAATTTGCGATGACTTTCTTGGTTACAGCTTTATAAGATGCAGCCTCTGCCCATTTTGTGAAATAGTCGATATCCACTAAAATGAACTGGTGCCCGTTAGAAGCGGCGGGCTCGATTGGACCAATGGCGTCCATTTCCCAGGCAACAAAAGGCCAAGGTGCACTTGTTTCATTGAGCTCATTAGGTGGTACCCTATCATGTCTGCATCTACCTAACATTGGTGTCATTTCTGGATGTTCTGGATGCAATCCGTTTCCATGGTCATCCAAAAATATCCCGCTCTGAGTATCTTCTTGGCTAGGACAAAACTGTTCATATGTGGTCCGCAAGTTCTGGAATGTATCTCCTCAAGCAATCTGGAAGCCTCCTATGCGTCAACACACCTTAACAACCCCAAATCAGGAGTTCTTTTATACAGGGTCCATCCGCTTTGGAAGAAGTGACTGTACAACCTCCGCGGTGTACATTTCTGAGTATGGTTTGCATGTTCTGGATATTCTCCTTTTTCCAAATATTCTTTGATGTCGTAGAACCAAGGTTTTTCCTCTGTTTCTTCTTCAACATGAGCACGGTAGGCCTGTTGATTATGGATCATCATCGGGATGTGATCGATGAAATTCGTATCTGGATTTTGTATAATAGATAATAAGGTGGCCAGTGCGTTTGCGAACTCATTTTGAATTCAATATTTGTGAATATCTTCATCAATTCCTGTATATGATACAAGTATGGTAGTATCTTGGTGTTCTTCGTAGCCCATTCTCCTTGAACCCGATGTACCAAAAGATCTGAATCGTCAATTACCAGCAACTCTTGTATATTCATATCGATGGCCAAATTGAGCCCCACGATACAAGCCTCATATTCTGACATATTGTTGGTGTACGGAAACCTAAGCTTTGTAGACACCGGGTAATGTTGGCCTATTTCTGATTCCAAAACTACTCCAATGCCCACTCCTTTTAAGGTTTGTAGCCCTATCAAAGAACATTCTCCTACCGTCGCAGGCTTCAGCAATGTCCTCTCCTACGAATGATACTTCTTCATCAGGAAAATATGTTTTTAATGGTTCGTACTCTCCTCCCATAGGATTTTCATCAAGATGGTATGTCAATGCTTGTCCTTTGACCGCCTTCTGAGTTACATAGATGATATCGAACTCACTTAAAAATATTTGCCACTTGGCTAACTTCCCGATTGGCATGGGCTTCTGAAAGATGTACTTCAGAGGGTCCATTCTGGATATGAGGTATGTGGTATAGGCACAGAAGTAATGCCTCAATTTATGAGTTGTCCATGTCAAAGCACAGCAAGTGTGTTCCAGCAGAGAATATCGTGCTTCATAAGGTGTGAACTTCTTACTCAAGTAGTATATGGCTTGTTCCTTTCTTCCTATCTCGTCATGTTGTCCCACAACATATCGGAAATCCCCATCTATTACGGACAGATAGAGTTGCAAAGATCTCCCGAGTTCTGGCGGGTCTAGGACTGGCGTTGTAGACAGGTATTCCTTGATTTTGTCAAAAGCCTTCAGACAGTCCTCAATCCAACTAGTTTCAGCATCTTTCCTCAACATTTGGAAGATGGGTTCACATATTAGCGTGGACTATGCTACGAAGCGGCTGATGTAGTTGAGGCATCCTCGGAAGCTCATCACATCCGTTTTACTCTTTGGTGGTGGTAACTCTTAGATAGCCTTGACTTTGGACGGTCCAATACGATTCCTTAGTGGCTGACGATGAATCCCAACAGCTTTCCTAGGGGAACCCCGAATGCACATTTTGTAGGGTTTAGTTTTAGATTGTACCTCCTTATCCTGTCAAAGAACTTTCTCATGTCTGTTAGGTGATATGTGGCCTTCTTGGATTTGATGATGTTGGCGTCAACATACATCTCTATTTTTTTATGTATCATATCATGGATGATGGTTGTCATGGCTCTCATGTAAGTAACCCCGGCATTCTTTAGACCAAATGGCATCATTTTGTAGTAGTACACTCTTTATGGTATAATGAAAGTCGTTTTCTCTATCTTCTTCGTCCATCCAGATCTGGTGGTAACCCACGAAGCAATCTACAAAGGATTGGAGTTCATGCTTGGCGCAATTGTCGAATAGGATGTGTATATTTGGTAGTGGAAAATCCTCCTTGGGACTTGCTCTATTAAATCTTGATAGTCAACACACACTCTGACATTCCCATCTTTCTTCAGAACTGGTACAATGTTGGCTAACCAGACTGGGTACTCAACTACCCTGAGGACTTTTGATTTGATCTGCTTAGTGACTTCCTCCTTGATTTTAAGACTCATGCCTGGTTTGAACTTTCTCAGTTTCTACTTCATTGGCAGACACATTGGATTGGTAGGCAACTTCTGAGCCACTATGGATGTGCTCAGACCGGTCATGTCATCATATGACCATTCAAAGATATCCTCATATTCCTTCAGGAAACGAATGTACTCTTCCTTCTTTGACGGTGATAAGTGAATGCTTATGTGAGTCTCCTTGACGGTTTTGGTGTCTCCTAAATTGATTGCTTCGGTATCGTCCAGGTTGGACTTAGCTTTGTTCTCAAAGTTTTCAACTTCTCTGACAACTTCCTCAGGTATTTCAACTTCTTCTTCTGAGTCACTATCCTTATATTACGTTGTCTCATCACATGTCACAGTCATCGGTTCATCAGGAAAACTAATAATAACGCTGTAGACAAAAAAATGTGAAAGATAATAATGAATACTAAATAGCAGTGCGTTAATTAAATTTGAAAATATCAAAAATAGCTACGGCTCGATGACTCGAGCAATTATTTCGAAACAAAATGCATCTTTAAAACAAAATTACTGAAAATATCTTAAATGCCTAGCATGGCTATAAAAACAAATCAGGCCAATTGCCAAGCTACACAGGGACTCGGCGGGCCCGGGATGGTGTGGCAGCCAAATTTTTTAGAACAGATCCCTTCTCCATAGTCTGAATGTTGAGGCCTTCTTCCTCCTCCTCCTCAATTATCACATTACAATCCATATTCTCGGCGTCCAGGAACAAGTTTCTCAACCCAGCCAAAGCTTCTTCCTCTGCAGATCCCCATATTGTATCGGTCTGGTGAAAAGTCTAACTTAGGTGTGGTAGCGGTTGCTCGAGAGGGTAATAAGGACCATGCCATGGAGGCGACCAATCATCATATTATTGCTAGATGTTTGGATATCCCAGCCCAAAAGTTATGTTGTGACGTTTCAACTATATCGGTTTGGAAATGCCCTGGAGTTCCTTACCAAGCCCTTTGCCAGGTTCACACCGAGACCATGCCAGTGTGCTTTCTATTTTGTTACTCCACCCCTTGTTCTTCTCAATTGCGTTGACATGTTCAATGTGGTGATAAGTTTCTCCACCCAGCCTTCTTCTATTCTCGATAATCGGGATAGTTTGACTGGTGTAAATGGGGTTACTTCCATCTCTGTGAATGATTACCTCCTGATGGTTCCATTAGAACTTCATGGACTGGTGTAGCATAGAAGCCACAGCACCAGAAGCATGTATCTAAGGTCGACCCAATAGAAGATTGTATGTAGCTGATATGTCTAGTACTTGGAACTCAACATTGAACCAAGTTGGTCCCATCTATAGACAAAGGTTAATCTCCCCAATCATGGCCCTTTGAGACCCATCAAATGCTTTCACGTTCATACTTCCTGCTTGTATCTCATAGAAATCTTTGCCCAACCTTTTCAGAGTAGTCAATGGATAAATGTTGAGGAAATAACCCCTATCTATTAGGACCCTGGAAATGAATTTATCTTCAAACTGTACTGTGATATGCAGTGCCCTGTTATGACTTAACCCTTCAGGCGGTAGTTCATCCTCGTAGAAGGTGATCTTGTGACTCTCCAGTACTTGCCCTACCATGTTGGCCATCTCTCCACTGGTGATATTGTTGGGCACATAAGCTTCATTCAACACCTTCATCAAAGCACTCTTATGCGCCTCTAAATTTTGCAATAGTGACACGATGGATATTTGGGTGGGGGTCTTGTTTAAATGATAGACAACAGAGTATTCCTTCGCCTGTACTTTCCTCTAAAGATCATCCGGTCCTGTTTCAATGATAGGTTGTTTGGTATCAGCCTTCCTTGCTTGATCCTCCCAAATTTTTGGGTGTATAGATCCTTCCAGTTCTGGTCATTCCCTATGCGGCACCAGATTCTTCCATCTTTTCTTTTCCCTTTCGCCTAGCTTCGGCAACGTAATCCCAAGGTATGCCATTGGACTTGAAAGGAGGCATGGTTGCTACTGTCACTGTGAAAGGAATGGCCACTTCTACCTCAAATAGACCAGGTGTGGCTGCGGGTGATGTTACCTCTACCTCAAATGGAACCAATGTTGTTATCTCAACCTCAACTAGCGGTTGTACCTTGACCATAATGGGATTGAGCGTGATTGCGGGCTTCTTTGGATCGTCGCCCTCTTTGATAAGTCCAATTGATCCCTCGGGATCTCACTCCTTATCAGTTTCTATCACATTGATCCATTCGCCCCTATGATCTGGAAGAGGATTGTTACGGACGTTGGGTGCAGCTTTCTTCGCCTGTATGACCTTATTATTGATCAATGTCTGGATCTTATCTTTCAATGTCTGGTACTCATCAATGGTGTGCCCCTTCATACTAGAATGATATGCATAAGTTTTGTTTGGATTGACCCATTGAGATGAATTTTCCCTTGCCACAGTGGGAATAGGGGTGACATAACTAGCAGCCTTCAATCTTTTGTACAACTGGTCGATGGGTTCAGCAGTGGCGGTGTATTGTCTGGGTGGTTTGCGATCAAAATTAGGTCAGGGTTTCTGGTAATTTGGACGAGTTGGAGGTAAATGATAGTAGGTTGGGTGGGTGTTATAAGTGTGATAGGTGGTGGCGGGATGAGAGTATCTGGGAGGTAAGGGTCGGTATGTAGGTGGAGGTGTTTGGTATGTGAGTGGAGATTTTAGACCTTGGGCCACCATTACTGGCCCTACTTATTTCTTCTTTGATATGCCACCTGATTGCAATGCTTTGTTCGTGGCTTGCAATGCCTCAAAATTTGTCACCATCCCACTTTTAATACCCTCTTCAATCCTTTCCCCAAGTTTGATGATATCGGAGAACTTATGATTCTCAATAACCATTAGCCTTTCATAATAATGTGGGTCATATGCCCTGACAAAGAACTTGTTCATCTATTCCTCGTCTAATGTCGATCTGACCTGGGCTACTTCTGACCTCCATCGAGTAGCATACTCGCAGAAAGTATCAATTGGCTTCTTCTTTAGGTTCTGGATATAGAAGACATCTGGTGCATTCTCCGTATTGAACCTGAATCGGTCCATAAAGTATGATGCCATGCTCACCCAATTGGCCCATTTATTAGGATTCTAGATTATGTACCAGGATAGGGCATCTCCGGTAAGACTTCTCATAAAGAGTTTCATTCGAATCCTTTCATATTTTCCGATCCCCACAAACTTGTCACAATAAGTTCTCAATTGAACCTTGGGATCACCTGTTCCATCAAAAAATTTGAACATGGGAGGTTTGTAACCCTCCGGTAGTTCCACATCTGGTTGTATGCATAAATCCTCGTAGTTCATACCTTTTATCCTTTTACATCCTTCAACACCCTAAACTCGACTTTTCAACTTCTTGAGTTCCTCGGTTATGTTCTTGATGAGCAGGTCCTTCTCAGCGGATTCTAGTGTATAGGAGATTGGTTTAGTGGAGTGAGGTAGGGTTTCCACGTATATGGGGTTGTTTTGGTATGTGCCAGAGATTTGGGTATAGTGGTGGTCGTTGGTCGAGTTTTGAGGATCCGTAATAGGTTGTGGTGTGTTTTGAGGAGTGTGATAGGTAGTGGTTTTTGGGTACTGGTTTGGTTAATGATGGTGTTTTGGAGGAGTTAGTACCGGTAGAGGATTTGGATTTTAAGGTGGTGTGGCGTATTGATGGGGTGTGGGAGGATTTTGTGGACATTGGTTTGGCATATTTTGAGGAGGTACTGGGTTTTGAACATTTTGTTGGTTAACATCTAAGACGTTCAGAGTGAGGGCGAGGTTTTCCAAGTTGTGGACATGATCAAGTTCTCCCTGTAACTCCAGTATTTTCTGCTCCAATTGCAGGACCAAATCATTCTGGCCTGGAGTACTCCGACCGCCTAAAGTTTCAATATTCTCAACATTTTCTTTTCGTATACCACTCAAGTCATCTATCTTACCTTTTCCTCTGCTTTTTGGATTACTCAGAGGAGAAGGAGGTGGAGGGCCTCTAGATCTGGTGTGATATGTTGATGACGCCAGTATGTGCGAACTAACCTTAGGGGATGGAAATAATAAAATAAAGAAAAACAAAAGGTAAACAAGTCAGTAATGATTCTGAAAGTGTTTGCAGTATTTAAACACATATTGCGGGAAGATAAATCCGCGTCCTAATTTGGGATCCTCGTTATGCCTGAGGTAGGCCTAGTGACAGATAGATTTGGAGAATTTCAGTGCCAATAATTGCATCATTTCAATAATATAAAAATAGATGAATCTAAAACGACACTAAATAAGATAAGTCACTAATGGCACTTGGCCTTCTTACATTTGAAAAAGTAAATAAACCTAATCTACTTGGTCCCATAAGGACCTTCTCCAGGCTGGATGCTTTTGTCGATCAAATTCCCCAGTTCGCACAGGTTCAGCAGTACATCTGCCTTCGTTAGATGTCCTCCTTCGCTTCCTTCAGCATTCTGGAAATCTATGACTCTCTTCCTCATTTATCCATTCAATTCCATTAGACTGTACTCCAAATATTCCAACATTTCACTTGATTTAACAGCCATCTCTCTCCTTTCATTAATTAGTTCCATATCGGTCTTGTGTCGCTCCATATGCTCTGCCTCGGACTCGTGAACTCTTTTGCGCAATTTGTTGTACTTCACTTGTGCCTCGGCAACTTCATCTATGGCTCTATTTCCTGGACCAACCATTGGCTCGAATATTCCTGCTATGTTGTCCTCTAACCATGATAGGTAAAAGTACACATGACCAGCATGATATCGATCTGGCTCGAAGGTATCCTTTTCCACGTAATTTTCAAATGCCACATATGTTGAGCTTCACATTTGTATGGGACGTCGTCATCTTGAAAATTTTCCCTGTAGTGACTCATTTTAGCAACTCGTGGTATGAACTGCTTCCTGTTTGCCTGTCTCATAACTCTGATGGGAGCATAATGGTATATGCCCCTCAATTTGGTCAGTACCAAGTGTGGAACATCCCTAGATCTGATGATGAACTCGTCAGTAGGGAACCACTCGAACATCCATTGAACCTGATCCTCGGTCAAAATGCTGAAAAACTGCGCCCATCCTATAGCATTTTCGGGTTGAGCAAACCTGTCTGGGATATATGACATTCTCTTAGGATTATGGAAAGTTATGTGGTCATTCCACGGCCTTTACGGAAGCTTTTGACGGTATTGACCCTTTCGGAGATGCTCTAACAACCAAACTTGTAACAGCAGATTACAACCTTCGAAGTATTTGTACCCCTACTGACAGCGCTCTAAGGCTCGGTATATGTCTTAAATTATCTTAGGGATAATGATATATGTTTGCCCCTTGATCCCATCCATCAAGGTTTTGGCTATCATGGCAAGTCTGGTTTGGATTCTATCCCCTTGGATTGGAACACTAACATACCCAAGAAACAGACAATGAACACAAAAACCCTACAGTGGATCCAACCCAATGAAGTGATAGAGAACTCGTCATCGAAGATATGATAAGATCTGTTGTGACCGTATCATTCAAAGAGGAAGTCGAAGGGTATGTAGGAATTCTACAGACACTCCAAGTCATCATTCTTCTTTAATCCCATCATCTTTAGAAACCCCCTAGTAGAGCGATTTTTCGGCACCAATAAACCAGGACTATCCCAAGGTAGCCAAGCGAATCCCCCTATTTCTTCCAAGAGAGGGGTCATTTCTATGTTTCCAAAGCAAATCACGACTCTTTCTTGTCCCAGAACATTGTGGCAGCTTCGATTAACATGTTGTTTGGCTGGAGGTCCAATAAAGAAGGCAAATTTCCCAAGACCCTTTTCACATGATTCTTATCACTTGATGGAAGATCCTCCCACCAATCTAGCAACAATGGTGGTATGTTACGGACCATGTCAAACCTGAGGACTTCGTGCCTTATTTTCTGCAAAACAAATATGGTTAGGCCCTTTCCTCCTCCAGATCTGACTATTTATACAACAATGATTAGCATATTGGCAATTATTTCTCCAAAATTAATGCACACAATCATGGTTGCATCCGTTGTGATTATGGAAAACGCGATGGACTTTTGGACAAGGCTTGTCTTAAAGGGTTATTATGTGGAAAACATATTAACTCGGATAAGTTTGATCATGATGCATGTACAATTAATCAGAGTAAGATTTGTAGAAAGGTCTAGACTGGTACCCTCAAGTGGACAACTTGAGGGGGAAAGGCACGAAACCGTCGACTGCACTGCTGATTGACTAGTTTTATCGCAAATACGCCTTTCCGAATTTAAAGGTGATATATAGGAAGGGCACAAACACTCACCAAGCGTTTCTATAGGATTGATTGTGCACAAGTGGAATATGATGTTGAGCATTATTTATGCAACAACAAATAGCATGTTTTCACGTATTTGCACGTTAAAAATAATAAATGCAGTATTTAATAATTGAAAGACATTTAAGAAAGAAAACAAGTAGACAAGTCAGTTTCTATAATAAAGGAAATCGTAAATGCTTGAAAAATAGGCAATTAAATCCAAATAAATGGGGTAGGAAAGGGTGCACATGTATTAACAGCATAAAGCATGCTTAAGACTAATTAATAAAAACAGGTTTGTTATGATAAGAGCCTAAAATATCCCAAGTAGAGTCGCCATGCTATCGCGCCCTCTTTTTCCTCGTGGAGTTCGGGTTTCGACATTCTAGGACAACTCTTTTCCTTTTGGTAATTGGGTATAATATTTGAAGAGTCGTCGCCTAACGAATTAAGGTGCATTAGGGCACCTAGAACAAATAACTCGTGTACTAGTTTATGTCACCAGATATTGGGTAAGGGCTCAAATTACCTTGAGGGGAAGGTGTTAGGCACCCCTCGAGGTCCATAATGGTGGGTCCTGGCCAAATTCAATTTAAGCGAATTAGTCATAAAGCAATTTAAACAAATAGAGATTATTTTAAAACGGGAATAAAGGGGGTCCTAGGTTTATTAGCCTATAGGATCACTTCTGTGCAATACTCTGTAACCTTCCTCAAATAGAGGTGTTTACGCATAGCATTAGCGTACAGGTCATCATATCTTTTACTACCTGATTACCCTCCCCTTAATTATTATCTAAGCATTCTAACAGCATCGAATACATATCCTATGTGTGCACTACTCGTCCCTTACATGTGGCCCTGGAGGTGTTTAGGACCTCTATTTAAGGTGGTTCTAGACTCACCTATGGTGCTTAAAAGGAGAAAACTAAGTGACAAACAAAATAAGTAGGACTGTCACATAAAATATCACTTAAGGGGGCTCATATTTACCTCCACAAATAGACAAACAAATGCACGCTATTCAAGCGAGAAGTTTTAAAACGATTAGGGTTCTATAGGCAGGATATCTAAATAAGCACAGAATATAGAGTTGTTTTATTAAGGCGAGGCAGTAAATACTTATCAGTTTGCCTATTGATTTTAATCACGTACTGAAGCTGGGCTTGTTTATAAGCAGTCAAACAAACACAATTTTAATTATCCTATAGGCTTGCCTAGGTGATATTCGGGCAAAATCCTATAGACATGGTATCTAAACATTAATCAGCACGCAATTATAAACCAGTGATTAATTTCAACAGGCGAATTTTTATCTTTTAGACCCAATAGGCATACTTTCTAGGTGCTGAAACTGATTACAAGCGTTATTTCACGGCATAGAAACTGATTTTATACACGTTCCCCATAGGCATGATATCTAAGTTGTCAAAACTGATTTTAAATATGATTTCCAATGGACATGATATCTAAGTATTCATGTTGATTTCAAACATGATTTCCTATGGACATGATATCTAAGTGAGCAGAATGTTATAGGAGTTGGTAATTCCCAAAAAGATCTTATGGGCATGGTTTCTAATGCACATTGAAACTTGAGAATATGCATGAACATGAATTTTGATACAGAATTGATAAACGTCCTATAACAGGATTTCTAGTATGTAAAGTGGAAATTCAGGACAAATATAAAGATAAGGCCTATAGGCATGGTTTTTAATGCATATAAATAATCACAACAATCTTATAGGCATGTTTTTACCCGATCCCAACAAAGATATATAAAAATCCCTCCTAGATTTACTAATAAACACATATCTGTTTATACAAGAATTATTATTACAGACCAAACAAATGAATCACATAATGAAAATTATTATACCATAGGGAGCCTTGACAGCCCAAAAGTAAACCTGGAATCCAGGCCTTCATTCAAATCTGGAGTCCAACGGGCAGTCCATAATACACATAATTGGCTTCTAGTGTGTCAAAGTTCCCAAGGGCCTCAGGGACCCTGGGCAATGCTCACACCAGAACCTTTTCAAAGAAGTAGATTTTGTAAACAAGTTTGGAAAGGCCAGCCCTAGTGTGTTAAAGTTCGGAGGAGTTCCATGGACTCCTAGGCAATGCTCACACTGGAGGGGCAGGACCCTAGATATCTAAGAGTAGGAGTTGAAAATAGCATATGAAAATAGGAGATAGTTTTAGGAAAAAAAATAGTTTGGATTTTAAAAGTGAGTAGAAACAGGTTACAAGATTGAAACAACAAACAAAACCATATTCAGCAGATTGTGTTTAAACATGCATTCCAGCAGTCAAACAACAGACAGAACAGAGTCACAATCAATTCAAACAAGGTTCCGCATTGCCTGGGATTGACTTAGTTCATTAGTTATCACTAGGTGAGCATATGGACATGATTAAACAGGGAATAACATATTGGGATTAGAGTCTTAATCAGACAATTACATAGAAAAGGCAGCAGGGGTTGAGAGCATAGAAATCATTAATCAGGAACTTGTTAAGGTAAACACATAAAACATGACAGGAAGGAAAGCATGCTAGTTGAGAAACGAGTAGACAAGTATCCTGGATCAAATAAGAACATGCTAAAGTGTATGACCATATTTATATATTGGACAAGACAAATTCACAAGAGTTAAGGCATGCTAGTTAACAGAAACATAAAGCAGGCAGAGGCAGGTTGATATCTACAACAGACAGATTACATAACATACTGAATAGTACATAGTAACAGAGATAGACATGTTGATTAAGAGTAATAAATAGGAAGCACATAGTTCTAATTACATAGCATATTGAATGATAATAGAAGTAGTCATGTTAATTAAGAGCAATAAACAGTAAGAACATAGGTTTATCTTCAAAGCATATTGGATGATAGCAGAAGTGGAGGCATACCAGTTAAGAGATAGCAAACATGAAGATGAAAGTATGTAGAATCCAATAGTTTTGCCTTGGCTTTCAGTCGGCTGGACAGTGCAACAAACACAAGTAACAAAAAGATTTGCAATAGAGAGTATGTGTGAATAAGAGCAAGAGTTCGTGTGCAGGTAAAACAACTAAAGCAAAGAATAATAGAGTTCATAAATAAGGTATACAAATAAAATCAGTCAGTTAATTGGGGCTAAACCCAACTAATTAGTACAAACAGAATCCAAGAAAGACACCTTAAAATAAGGGGAATCAATTACCAACCCCATATTGGGATTCAAATAAGGCAGGCTAATAAACTAATTAAGGCAAGTAGTACCAATTAGGAGTCATAAATAAGGAAAATTGGTAAAAATCACAGAGAAGTACTAATTTCAAAAGAAAGATATGATTCCAAACCCTAATTAGGCGGATAAAATCAATTATCCTCTATTAATTGACAGGACAAAGAATAACGGGCAAATATTGAAGCGAACAGTGAAATAATTAAACAAACAAGGGATTAGAACATAGGCATGAAAAATCAGTAGAACTAGTAAAGATAATCAGATTCAAACACTTAGAAACTTTTGAACCTTTTTGCAAAGAACTTAAGAGGAAACCCTAGTTTTAGTAAACATTGAAATCGATTAATAATAATTAAAAACATAAGGTTTTTCAAAGAAAATACTAGATAAACTTAAGATCATCTCAGATCTACAAGGATCTGAATAGATCAAGTAGAAAGAGATTAGGGTTTTGAAAAATGGAGCAAGATGAGAAAAATCTAGTTAAGAACCGGAGTTTCAAGCCATAATCATAAAGATAAAAATACTCACAAACGTAGCGATGAACACATGGCAGGTTCATCAAAAATGAACAATTTAGGTCGACTCTAAGTTGAGTCTTTTGAGATTCCTTCAAACCACGAAGAAATCGAACAAATAGAAGAGGTAAGAGGCTGGCGGGGGCCTGAAATCATAGAGAAATCCCATGGAACGGGTTGTTTTCCGGTGACGATGTCTAGGGTTAGGGGAGAGCTTGAGAGAGAAGAGAGGAGAACAGGGAAACAGAGGCGGCGGAATGGGGAAAGTGAGTAGGGTTTGGGGCGGGAGATTAATTAAAAATTGTAACTCTTTCCTGGATCGTTGATCTCTGAGATCAACGGCAAGGATTTGATTTGGGGGTTGGACGGGTTTTATGAAATGGATTAGGGTATTTGGATTGTGGGTATTTTAATTGGGATGGGGGTAATGTTTTGGGCTAGGTCTGAAATTAAAATAAATTTAAAGAGGCTATTTGTTAAATACCCAATTAATTGATAAAATATTTTTATAAAAATATGTAATAAATGATAAAAATGATGTTGGTGCAATGAATTTAAATAATTACTTAATATTTTAAAAATATAAAAATATTTTTTCTGGTGAAATAAAGTAATTAAGCACTTATTATTGCGAAGCTATTGCAATTATAACCCTAAAAATATAAATGTGGCAATTCATGAAATAATTAAAGCTTAGTATAAATATAACTGATAAAAATTAAGCAGTAAAATTATTATAAAATTATTTATGATGCAATTAGTAATAATTTATATAATAAAATACTGGATAAATTAATAAAATTCATAAAAAATACAGAAATAATGGAAAGATATCAATTAATGCTCATGCATGGTTTTAAAGATGCATATGCATTTTTGAAAATAATATAGGAAAAAATTGGATATCAACAGTCGCCCCTCTTTACCCGAGAAGGATGAAAGAGTTATCGGGTAAAGATATGATGGCCAATTTTGACCGAGTAAGGCGATTTGAGAGACATAGGCCGCACTCTAGTTTCCGAGCTGCCTACATATCCCTGGTTTTATAGGAATCAGGCCCTGTGTAGTTTTGGATTCACCGGCGAAATATACAGATGAAGTTATCACAAGAACGAACACAAGGTTTTGAATAGATAAAATGGTTATGGTGAGCGGTTAGGTTTGAAATAGTATGAAGGAGCGGGATTGCTCCTTTTGGGATAACGGTTGCTCATCAGGTTACCTGCAGATGAAGACGCACTACATGCATATATTTTGCGTAAATTTAAACATGATACAAATTCCCTTCGTATCATGAGAATTGTCTTTGGACGGTTGAGGATGACGTCCTTAGACCATGATGTCCCTGGCCATGAATTGCGCGGTAAGGGATTCACAGGCCATGAAATGATGTTCTCGGGCCATGAAAATAGTGTCTCTGAACTATGACGCCTTTGAATAATGATATGCAAGTGTTGAGAGATCCTCAGGCCATGACATAGTGTCTTCAGGCTATGAAGATGATGCCTTCAGAATATGATGCCTTTGGACAAGTTTACTATACATCAGCCCATGAAATGCAAAGATATGATACCAAAGGTAATAACAAGGCAATTCTTAGACTTGTGTAGAGTTTGGGGGGGCAGAGCTTAGCCCCGAGAGAAGAAGATGATGCAAAGTTTAGAATAGAGCAACACTTATGCAAGGGGAGACAATGCTTAATCCCATGAGAAGGAAATTCTTAGCCTTATGCAAATATGGAGGCAGGGCTTAGCCTCATGCAAGATTTGAGACAGGGCTTAGTCTCATGCAAAGAGAAGGAAGTGTTTAGCCTTATGCAAATATGGAGGTAGGGCTTAGCCTCATGCAAGATTTGAGACAGTGTTTATCCTCATGCAAGAATCGAGACAGGGCTTAGTCTTATGAAAGGAAAAGGCAGTGCTTAGCCTTATGCAGATATAGAGGCAAGGCTTAGCCTCATGCAAAATTTGAGATAGGTCTTAGTCTCATGCAAGGAGAAGGCAGTGCTTAGCCTTATGCAGATATGGAGGCAGGGCTTAGCCTCATTCAAGATTTGAGACAGGGCTTAGTCTTATGCAAGGAGAAGGCAATGCTTAGCCTTATGCAAATAGGGAGGCAGCGCTTAGCCTCATGCAAGATTTGAGACAGGGCTTAGTCTCATGCAAAGAGAAGGAAGTGTTTAGTCTTATGTAGTAAACAAGCAACAGATAGGAGCAGAATATTTCTTAGCTGGAGATATATTTGCGTCTGGTGGCCTAATTGATAGTGATTTTGATATGTGTATATTTGCGAATACTCCTGTTATGTTCATCGTGCCTGCATCCAAAGAAAAATTGTGAGTTTTGTAGCGGAGGTTGGTCCGTGTCCTTGTCTGCTTGCTTTGCTCTATTTTGGAGGCCCTGTTTGAGTCCTCTTGGGTAACACATGGCTGCCATAGAAATAGAGTTTCAGAAAATATGCACTTATTTGATGAAATAGAGTTATTTTAGAAACATAATGGTATATAATATCAAGTGAATTAGATGAACTGATGATTGTAACGCTTTTAGAGATATTGTGGCTTCTTTGCATTAGAATTTTGAGGGTCCTCCTCAAAATTCTGCCCCAGTTTGATCCTTTGGTTGTTCTACATGCAACGAAATTTGTTGGATCTGCTCCGGAATTTTGAGAATCCTTCTCAAAATTCTGGCCCAGTTACTTAACCGATTTCTGACTTTCTAGCATATGATGGTGTCGGCTGGACTTGTTCCGAAATTTTGAGGGTCTGCCCCAGTTTCTGGTTCTAAGGGAAAATGAAGATTTTATTAAGATATGACCGAACCCACAGGACTGCCTACGTATCCCCTATTAAACGGTAATCAGGTCAAGTGTAGTTCAATTACATTAGATGAATAAGTGTAAACAATCTAAACATAGTATCTCTTGACTGCATCTGAATTGATGGGTTTTGGCCAAACTTCTCCGTCCATTTCTACAAGTATGAATGTTCCTCATATTAACACCCGGTGAACCATGTAAGGACCTTGCCAGTTGGGTGAAAATTTCCATTTGGCTTCGTCCTGGTGCGGGAAGATCCATTTTAGCACCAACTGCCCCGGTGTGAATTATCTTGGTCTAACATTTTTGTTGAAAGCTTTGGACATTCTATTCTACTAAAGTTGATCGTGACATACTGCGTTCATTCTTTTTCCGTCAATAAGGGATAGTTGCTCGTAGCGTCTCATTATCCATTTTGCATCATTGAGTTCGGCTTCCTGTATGATCCTTAAAGAAGGAATTTCTACCTCGGCTGGTATGACAGCTTCGGTACCATAAACCAGTAAATAGGGAGTTTCCCCAGTTGATATGCGGACTGTAGTGCAGTATCCCAAAAGGGCAAAGGGTAACTTCTCGTGCCATTATTTGTGATTTTCTACCATCTTACTTAGTATCTTCTTGATGTTCCTGTTGGCAGCCTCCACAACTCCATTCATTTGAGGTCTGTATGCTGTAGAATTTTTTAGCTTGATTTTGAAGGTTTCACACATGGCTTTCATCAGGTCACTGTTGAGGTTGGCGGCATTATCAGTGATAATGGACTTGGGAACCCCGAACCAGCAAACAATTTGATCCTTGACAAAATCTGCGACGACTTTTTTGGTTATATATTTGTAAGATGCAGCCTCTACCCATTTTGTGAAATAGTCGTTAGCCAATAAAATGAACCGGTGCCCGTTAGAAGCGGTGGTATTGATTGGACCAATGACATCCATTCCCCAGGTAGCAAAAGGCCAAGGTGCACTTGTTGCATTAAGCTCATTAGGTGGTACCCTTATCATGTCTGCATGTACCTGGCATTGGTGGTATTTCTGAACGTACCAGATGCAATCTGTTTCTATGGTCATCTAAAAATATCCAGCTCTGAGTATCTTCTTAGATAAAACAAAGCCGTTCATATGTGGTCCAAAAGTTCCAGCATGTATCTCCTCAACCAATCTGGAAGCTTCCTTTACGTCAACACACCTTAACAACCCCAAATCAGGAGTTCTTTTATACATGGTCCCTCTTCATTGGAAGAAGTGACTGGACAACCTCCGCAATGTGCGTTCTTGAGTATGGTTTGCATGTTCTGGATATTCTCCTTTTGCCAAATATTCTTTGTTGTCGTGGAACCAAGGTTTTCCATCTATTTCTTCTTCAACATGAGCACAGTAAGCCAGTTGATTATGGATCCTCACCGGTATGGGATCGATGAAATTCTTATCTGGATGTTGTATCATTGATGATAAGGTGGTCAGTGCGTCTGTGAACTAATTTTGAATTCTGGGCACATGTTTGAATTTTATCTTTGTGAATCTCTTCATTAATTCCTACACATGATACAAGTATGGTAGTATCTTGGTGTTCTTCGTAGCCCATTCTCCTTGAACCTGATGTACCAGAAGATCTGAATCGCCAATTACCAGCAACTCTTGTATATTCATATCGATGGCCAAATTGAGCCCTATAATGCAAGTCTCATATTCTGCCATATTGTTGATGTATGGAAACCTAAGCTTTGTGGACACCGGGTAATGTTGGCCTATTTCTGATTCCAAAACTGCTCCAATGCCCACTCCTTTTAAGGTTTGTAGCCCTATCGAAGAACATTCTCCAACCGTCGCAGGCTTCAGCAATGTCCTCTCCTGCGAATGATACTTCTTCATTAGGAAAATATGTTTTTAATGGTTCGCACTCTCTTCCCATAGGATTTTCATCAAGATGGTCTGTCAATGCTTGTCCTTTGACCGCCTTCTGAGTTACATAGATGATATCGAACTCACTTAAAAATATCTGCCACTTGGCTAACTTCCCGGTTGGCATGGGCTTCTGAAAGATGTACTTCAGAGGGTCCATTCTGGATATGAGGTATGTGGTATAGGCACAGAAGTAATGCCTCAATTTATGAGTTGTCCATGCCAAAGCACAGCAAGTGCGTTCTAGCAGAGAATATCGTGCTTCATAAGGTATGAACTTCTTACTCAAGTAGTATATGGCTTGCTCCTTTCTTCCTATCTCGTCATGTTGTGCCAAAACACATCCGAAAGCCCCATCTAATATGGACAGATAGAGTAGCAAAGGTCTCCCAGGTTGTGGCGGGACTAGGACTGGCGGTGTAGACAGGTATTCCTTTTTATCAAAAACCTTCTGACAGTCCTCGGTCCAACTAGTTTCAGCATCTTTCCTCAACATTTTGAAGATGGTTTCACATATTACCGTGGACTGTGCTATGAAGCGGCTGATATAGTTGAGACATCCTAGGAAGCTCATCACATCCTTTTGGCTCTTTGGTGGTGGTAACTCTTGGATAGCCTTGACAATGAATGGGTCCAACTCGATTCCTCGGCGACTGACGATGAATCCCAACATCTTTCCTACGGGAACCCCGAATGCACATTTTGTAGGGTTTAGTTTTAGATTGTATCTCCTTAGCCTATCAAAGAACTTTCTCAAGTCTGCTATGTGATTTGTGGCCTTCTTGGATTTGATGATGACGTCGTCAACATAAACCTCTATTTTTTGTGTATTATATCATGAAAAATGGTTTCATGGCTCTCATGTAAGTATCCCAAGCATTCTTTACACCAAATGGCATCATTTTGTAGCAGTTCACTCCACATGGTGTAATGAAAGCCATTTTCTCTGCGTGTTCTTCGTCCATCCAAATCTGGTAGTAACCCGCGAAGCAATCTACAAAGGATTGGATTTCATGCTTGGCACAATTGTCGATCAGGATGTGTATATTTGGCAGTAGGAAATCGTCCTTGGGACTTGCTCTGTTAAATTCTGATAGTCAACACACTCTGACTTTCCCATCTTTCTTCGGAACCGGTACAATGTTGGCTAACCAGACTGGGTACTCAAATACCCTGAGGACTTTGGCTTTTATCTGCTTAGTGACTTCCTCCTTGATTTTTAGACTCATGTCTGGTTTTAACTTTTTGAGTTTCTGCTTCACTGGCGGACACACTAGATTGGTAGGCAACTTATAAGCCACTATGGATGTGCTCAGACCTATCATTTCATCGTATGACCATGCAAAGATATCCTCATATTCCTTCAGGAAACAAATGTACTCTTCCTTCTCTGACGGTCATAAGTGAATGCTTATGCGAGTCTCCTTGACAGTTTTGGCGTCTCCCAAATTGATTGTTTCGGTTTCGTCCAGGCTGGACTTAGGTTTGTTCTCAAAGTTCTCAACTTCTCTAACAACTTCCTCAAGTATTTCATCTTCTTCTTCTGAGTCATTATCCTTAAATTACATTGTCTCATTACATGTCACAGTCATTGGTTCATCAGGAAAAGTAATAATAACGATGTAGAGAAAAAAATGTGAAAGATAATAATGAATACTAAATAGCAATGCGTTAATTAAATTTGAAAATATCCAAAATAGCTACGGCTCGATGACTCGAGCAATTATTTCGAAACAAAATGCGTATTTAAAACAAAATTACTGAAAATATCTTAAATGCCTAGCATGGCTATAAAACAAATCAGGCTAATTGCCAAGCTACCCAAGGACTCGGCGGGCCCAGGATGGTGTGGCAGTCCAATTGTTGAGAACAGCTCCCTTCTCTATAATCTGAATGGTAAGGCTTTCTTCCTCCTCCTCCTCCTTAATTATCACATTGCAATCCATATTCTTGTTGTCCAGGAATAAGTTTTTCAACCTAGCCAAAGCTTCTTCCTCTGCAGATCCCCATATTGTATCGGCCTGGTGAAAAGTCTAACTTAGGTGTGGTACCGGCTGCTTGATAGGGTAATAAGGACCATTCCATAGAGCCGACCAATCATCATATTCTTGCCAGGTGTACGGATATCCCAGCCTAAAAGTTGTGTCGTGAGGTTTCAACTGTATCGGTTTGGTAATGGCCTGGAGTTCCTTCCCAAGCCCTTTGACGGGTTCATACCCAGATCATGCCAGTATGCTTTCTATTTTGTTACTCCGCCACTTGTCCTTCTCAATTGCGTTGACATGTTCAATGTGGTGATAAGTTTCTCCACCCAACCATCTTCTATTCTTGATAAGCGAGATAGTTTGACTGGTGCAAATGGGGTTACTTCCATCTTCGTGAATGATTACCTCCTGATGGTTCCATTCGAACTTCACGGCCTGGTGTAACGTGGAAGCCATGGCCCCAGCAGCATGTATCCAAGGTCGACCCAATAGAAGATTGTATGTAGCTGATATGTATAGTATTTGGAACTCAACATCAAACCAAGTTGGTCCCATCTGCAGAAAAATGTTAATTTTCCCATTGTGGCCCTTTGAGACCCATCAAATGCTTTCACGTTCATACTTCATACCTGTATCTCATGGAAATCTTTGCCCAACCTTTTCAGAGTAGTCAATGGACAAATGTTGAGGCTATAAACCCCATCTATTAGGACCCTGGCAATGAATTTATCTTCAAACTATAACATAATATGCAGTGCCCTGTTGTGACTTAACCCTTCAGGCGGTAGTTCTTCCTCGTTGAAGGTGATCTTGCGACTCTCCAGTACTTGACCTACCATGTTGGCCATCTCTCCACTGGTTATATCGTTGGGCACATAAGCTTCATTCAACACCTTCATCGGAGCACTCTTATGCGCCTCTGAATTTTGCAATAGTGATAGGATGGATATTTGGGCGGGGGTCTTGTTTAAATGATTGATGACAGAGTATTCCCTTACATGTACTTTCCTCCAAAGATCGTCCGGTCCAGTTTCAATGACAGGTTGTTTTGCAGCAGCCTCCTTGCTTGATCCCCCCAAATTTTTGGGTGTATAGATCCTTCCAGTTCTGGTCATTCCCTGTGCGGCACCAGATTCTTCCATCTTTGCTTTTCCGTTTTGCCTAGCTTCGGCAACGTAATCCCAAGGTATGGCATTGGACTTGAATGAAGGCGTGGTTGCTACTGTCACTGTGAAAGGTGTGGCCACTTCTACCTCAAATGGACCAGGTATGGCTGTTGGTGATGTTACCTCTACCTCAAATGGAATCGATGTGGTTATCTCAACCTCAACTTGCGGCTATACCTGGACCACAATAGGATTGAGCGTGACTACGGGCTTGTTAGGATCATCGCCTCTTTGATAAGTCCAATTGATCCCTTGGGATCCCACTCCTCATCAGTTTCTATCACATTGATCCCTTCGCCCTTATGATCTGAAAGAGGATTGTTGCAAATGTTGGGTGCAGCTTCCTTTGCCTGTATGACCTTATTATCAATCAATGTCTGTATCTTATCTTTCAATTTCTGACACTCGTCAATTGTGTGCCCCTTCATATCGAAATGATATGCATAGGTTTTGTTTGGATTAACCCATTGAGATGAATTCTCTATTGCCACAGCAAGAATAGGGGTGACATAACCAGTAACCTTCAATCTTTCGTATAACTGGTCGATGGGTTCAGCAATGGCGGTATATTGTCTGGGTGGTTTGCGAACAAAATTAGGTTAGGGTTTCTGGTAATTTGGACGAGTTGGAGGTGAATGATAGTAGGTTGGCTGGGTGTAATAAGTGTGATAGGCGTTGGTAGGTTGAGAGTATCTGGGAGGTAAGGGTTGGTATTGACTCGAGCAATTATTTCGAAACAAAATGCGTATTTAAAACAAAATTACTGAAAATATCTTAAATGCCTAGCATGGCTATAAAACAAATCAGGCTAATTGCCAAGCTACCCAAGGACTCGGCGGGCCCAGGATGGTGTGGCAGTCCAATTGTTGAGAACAGCTCCCTTCTCTATAATCTGAATGGTAAGGCTTTCTTCCTCCTCCTCCTCCTTAATTATCACATTGCAATCCATATTCTTGTTGTCCAGGAATAAGTTTTTCAACCTAGCCAAAGCTTCTTCCTCTGCAGATCCCCATATTGTATCGGCCTGGTGAAAAGTCTAACTTAGGTGTGGTACCGGCTGCTTGATAGGGTAATAAGGACCATGCCATAGAGCCGACCAATCATCATATTCTTGCCAGGTGTATGGATATCCCAGCCTAAAAGTTGTGTCGTGAGGTTTCAACTGTATCGGTTTGGTAATGGCCTGGAGTTCCTTCCCAAGCCCTTTGACGGGTTCATACCCAGATCATGCCAGTATGTTTTCTATTTTGTTACTCCGCCACTTGTCCTTCTCAATTGCGTTGACATGTTCAATGTGGTGATAAGTTTCTCCACCCATCCATCTTCTATTCTTGATAAGCAAGATAGTTTGACTGGTGCAAATGGGGTTACTTCCATCTTCGTGAATGATTACCTCCTGATGGTTCCATTCGAACTTCACGGCCTGGTGTAACGTGGAAGCCATGGCCCCAGCAGCATGTATCCAAGGTCGACCCAATAGAAGATTGTATGTAGCTGATATGTATAGTATTTGGAACTCAACATCAAACCAAGTTGGTCCCATCTGCAGAAAAATGTTAATTTTCCCAATTGTGGCCCTTTGAGACCCATCAAATGCTTTCACGTTCATACTTCATACTTGTATCTCATGGAAATCTTTGCCCAACCTTTTCAGAGTAGTCAATGGACAAATGTTGAGGCTATAAACCCCATCTATTAGGACCCTAGCAATGAATTTATCTTCAAACTATAACATAATATGCAGTGCCCTGTTGTGACTTAACCCTTCAGGCAGTAGTTCTTCCTCGTTGAAGGTGATCTTGCGACTCTCTAGTACTTGACCTACCATGTTGGCCATCTCTCCACTGGTTATATCGTTGGGCACATAAGCTTCATTCAACACCTTCATCGGAGCACTCTTATGCGCCTCTGAATTTTGCAATAGTGATAGGATGGATATTTGGGCGGGGGTCTTGTTTAAATGATTGATGACAGAGTATTCCCTTACATGTACTTTCCTCCAAAGATCGTCCGGTCCAGTTTCAATGACAGGTTGTTTTGCAGCAGCCTCCTTGCTTGATCCCCCCAAATTTTCGGGTGTATAGATCCTTCCAGTTCTGGTCATTCCCTGTGCGGCACCAGATTCTTCCATCTTTGCTTTTCCGTTTTGCCTAGCTTCGGCAACGTAATCCCAAGGTATGGCATTGGACTTGAATGAAGGCGTGGTTGCTACTGTCACTGTGAAAGGTGTGGCCACTTCTACCTCAAATGGACCAGGTATGGCTGTTGGTGATGTTACCTCTACCTCAAATGGAATCGATGTGGTTATCTCAACCTCAACTTGCGGCTATACCTGGACCACAATAGGATTGAGCGTGACTATGGGCTTGTTAGGATCATCGCCTCTTTGATAAGTCCAATTGATCCCTCGGGATCCCATTCCTCATCAGTTTCTATCACATTGATCCCTTCGCCCTTATGATCTGAAAGAGGATTGTTGCAAATGTTGGGTGCAGCTTCCTTTGCCTGTATGACCTTATTATCAATCAATGTCTATATCTGATCTTTCAATTTCTGACACTCGTCAATTGTGTGCCCCTTCATATCGAAATGATATGCATAGGTTTTGTTTGGATTAACCCATTGAGATGAATTCTCTATTGCCACAGCAAGAATAGGGGTAACATAACCAGTAACCTTCAATCTTTTGTATAACTGGTCGATGGGTTCAGCAATGGCGGTATATTGTCTGGGTGGTTTGCGAACAAAATTAGGTTAGGGTTTCTGGTAATTTGGACGAGTTGGAGGTGAATGATAGTAGGTTGGCTGGGTGTAATAAGTGTGATAGGCGTTGGTAGGTTGAGAGTATCTGGGAGGTAAGGGTTGGTATTTAGGTGGAGGTGTTTGGTATTTGAGTGGAGATTTGGGCCTTGGGCTACCATTACTGCCCCTACTTCTTTCTTCTTTGATATGCCACCTGATTGCCACGCTTTGTTCGTGGCTTGTAGTGCCTCAAAATTTATTACCATCCCGTTTTTAATACCCTCTTTAATCTTTTCCCCGAGTTTGATGATATCGGAGAACTTATGATTCTCAATAACCATTAGCCTTTCATAATATTGTAGGTCATGTGCCCTGACAAAGAACTTGTTCATCTGTTCCTCATCTAATATTAGTCTGACCTTGGCTGCTTATAACTTCCACCGAGTAGCTTACTCGCAGAAAGTCTCAAAAATGGCTTCTTCTTTAGGTTCTGGATATAGAAAACATCTGGTGCATTCTCCGTATTGAACCTGAACCGGTCCATAAAGTCTAATGCTATGCTCACCCAATTGGCCCATTTCTTAGGATTCTGGCTTATGTACCAGGATAGGGCATCTCCGGTAAGACTTCTCATAAAGAGCTTTATTCGAATCCTTTCATCTTTTCCGACCCCCACAAGCTTGTCATAATAAGTTTTCAATGAACCTTGGGATCACCTGTTCCATCAAACATTTCGAACTTGGGAGGTTTGTATCCCTCCGACAATTCCACATCTAGTTGTATGCACAAATCCTCGTAGTTCAGACCTTCTATCCCTTTACCTCCTTCAACACCCTAAACTCGACTTGTCAACTTCTTTAGTTCTTCGACCATGTTCTTGATGAGCAGGTCCTTCTCTACGGATTATGGTGTATAGGAGATTGGTTGAGTGTATTGAGGTAGGGTTTCCACATATATAGGTTTGTTTTGGTGGGTGCCAGGGATTTGGGTGTAGTGGTGGTCGTTGGTCGAGTTTTGAGGATAGGGAATAGGTTGTGGTGTGTTCTGAGGAGTGTGATAGGTATGGGTTTGTGGTTACTAGGTTGGTTTATGATGGTGTTGTGGAGGAGTTAGCACCGGTAAAGGATTGGGATTTTGAGGTGGTGTGGCGTATTGACGGGGTGTAGGAGGATTTTATGGACGTTGGTTTGGCATATTTTTACGAGGCGCTGGGTTTTGAACATTTTGTTGGTTAACATCTGCGACGTTGAGAGTGAGGGAGAGATTTGCCAAGCTGCGGACCTGCTCAAGTTCTCACTGTAACTTCAGTATTTTCTGCTCCAATCGCAGGACCAAATCATTCTGGGTCGAAGTACTCCGACGGTATGAAGTTTCAATATTCTCATCATTTTCTTTTTGTATACCACTCAAGTCATCCATCTTAGCTTTTCCTCTGCTTTTCAGATTACTCAAAGGAGGAGGAGGTGGAGGGCCTCTAGATCTGGTGTGATATGTTGATGATGCCAGTATGTGCAAACCAAACTTAGGGGATGGGAATAATAAAAATAAAAATAAAAACAAAGGGTAAACAAGTCAGTAATGATTCTGAAAGTGTTTGCAGTATTTAAATACATATTGCAGGAATGTAAATTTGTGTTCTAATTTGGGAGCCTCGTTGTGCCCGAGGTAGGCCTAACGACAAATAGATTTGGAGAATTTCAGTGCCAATAATTGCCTCATTTCATTAATGTAAAAATAGATGAATCTAAAATGACACTAAATAAGATAAGTCACTAATGGCACTTGGCCTTATTACATTTGAAAAAGCAAATAAACCTAATCTACTTGGTCTCAGAGGGACATTCTCCAGGCTAGACGCTTTTGTCGATCAAATTCCCCAGTTCGTGCAGGTTCAGCAGTAGGTATGCCCTCGCTAGATGTCTTCCTTCACTTCCTTCGGCATTCTGGCAATCGGTGACTCTCTTCCTCATTTATCCCTCCAATTCCATTAGACTGTACTTCAGATATTCCAATCTTTCGCTTTATTTAACAGCCATCTCCCTCCATTCATTAATTAGTTCCATATCGGTCTTGTATCGCTCCATATGCTCGGCCTCGGACTCGTGAACTCTTTTGTGCAGTTTGTTGTACTTTATTTGTGCCTCGGCAACTTAATATATGACTCTATTTCCTGGACCAACCCTTGGCTCGAATATTCCTGCTATGTTGTCCTCTAACCATGATAGGTAAAAGTACACATGACCAGCATGATATCAATCTGGCTCGATGGTATCCTTTTCCACGATAATTTTCAAATGCCACATATGTTGAGCTTCACATTTGTATGGGACATCGTCATCCTGAAAATCTTCCTTATAGTGACTCATTTTAGCAACTCGTGGTATGTCATAACTTCTTGCTTGCCTGTCTTATAACTCTGATGGGAGCATAAGGTTATATGCCCTTCAACCCGATCAGTACCAAGTGTAGAACATCCCTAGATCTAATGATGAACTCGTCGGTAGGGAACCAATCGAACATCCATTGAACCTGATCCTCGGTCAAATTGCTGAAAAACTGCACCCATCCTATAGCATTTTCGGGTTGAGCAAACCTGTATGGATTATAAGTCATTCTTGTAGGATGATTGAAAGCTATGTGGTCATTCCACGGCCTTCACAGAAGCTCTTGACAGTATTGACCTTTTTAGAGATGCTCTAACAACCAAACTTGTAACAGCAAATTACAACCTTCGAAGTATTTGTACCCCTTCTGACAGCGCTCTAAGGCTCGGTATATGTCTGTTATGATCATAGGGACAATGGTATATGTTTGCCCCTCGATCCCATCCATCAAGGTTTTGGCTATCATGGCTAGTCTGGTGTGGATTTTGTCCCCTTGGATCGGGAACACTAACATACCCAAGAAATAGACAATGAACAGAAAAACCCTGCGGTGGATCCAACCCAAAGAAGTGATGGAGAATTCGTCATCGAAGATACAATAAGATCTGATGTGACTGTATCGTTCATAGATTAAGTCAAAGGGTATGTAGGAAATCTTTAGGCACTCCAAGTCATCATTCTTCTTTAATCCCATCATCTTCAGAAACCCCCTAGTAAAGCGATTTTCCGGCACCAATAAACCAAGAATATCCCAAGGTATCCCAGCGAACCCCCTATTTCTTCCAAGAGAGGGGTAATTTCTATGTTTCCAAAGCAAAACATGGCACTTTCTTGTCCCAGACATTGTGGCAGCTTCGATTAACATGTTGTTCGGCTGGAGGTCCAATAAAGAAGGCAAATTCCCCAAGACCCTTTTCACATAATTCTTATCACTTGATGGAAGATCCTCCCACTAATCTAGCAACAATGGTGGTATGTTACGGACCATGCCGAACCTGGGGACTTCGTGCCTTATTTTCTGCAAAACAAATATGGTTAGGCCCTTTTCCCCTCCAGATCCGACTATTTATACAACAATGATTAGCATATTGGCATTTATTTCTCCAAAATTAATGCACACAATCGTGGTTGCGTCCGTTGGGATTATGGAAAACTCGATGGACTTTTGGATGAGGCTTGTCTTAAAGGGTTATTATGTGGACAACATATTAACCCGGCTAAGTTTGACCATGATGCATGTACAGTTAATCAGAGTAAGGTTTCTAGAGAGGTCTAGACTGGTACCCTCAATTGGACAACTTGAGGGGGAAAGGAACGGAACAGTCGAATGCACCACTGATCGACTAGTTTTACCACAAATACGCCTTTCCAAATTTAAAGGGTGATATATAGGAAGGGCGCAAACACTCATCAAGAGTTGCTATAGGATTGATTGCGTATGAGTGGAATATGATGTTGAGCATGATTTATGTAACAATAAATAGCATGTTGTCACGTATTTGCCCATTAAAAATGATAAATGCAGTATTTAATAATTGAAAGACGTTTAAGAAAGAAAACAAGTAGAAAAGTCAGTTTCTTTAATAAAGGAAATCATAAATACTTGAAAAATAGGCAATTAAATCCAAATAAGGTGGGAAGGAAAAGGGTGCATTTATATTAACAGAATAAAGCATGCTTAAGACTAATTCACAAAAACAAGTTTGTTATGTCAAGAACCTAAAATATCCCCAGTAGAGTCGTCATGTTGTCGCGCCCCCTTTTTCCTCATGGAATCCGGGTTTCGACATTCTGGGACAACTCCTTTCCTTTTGGGAATTAGGTATGAGATTTGAAGAGTTTCCACCTAACGAATTAAGATGCGATAGGGAACCTAGAACAAATAACTCATGTACTAGTTTGTGTCACCAGATACTAGGTAAGGGCTCGAAATTACCTTGAGGGGAAAGTATTAGGCATCCTTCGAGGTCTACAATGGTGGGTCCTGGCCAAACACAATTTAAGCGAATTATTCATAAAGCAATTTAAACAAATTGTAATTATTTTAAAATGGGAATAAAGGGGGTCCTAGGTTTATTAGCCAATAGGATCACTTCTGTGCAATACTCGGACCTTCCTCAAATAGAGGTGTTACGCATAGCATTAGCGCACAGGTCATCATATCCTTTACTACTCGATTACCCTTCCCTTAATTATTACCTAAATGTTCTAACAACATCAAATACGTATCCTATGCATGCACTACCCGTCCCTTACTTTTGGCCCTGGAGGTGTTTAGGACCTCTATTTAAGGTGGTTCTAGACCTACCTATGGTGCTTAAAAGGAGAAAACTAAGCGACAAACAAAACAAGTAGGACTGTCACATAAAAGATCACTTAAGGGGGCTCATATTTACCTCCACAAATAGACAAACAAATGCACGTTATTCAAGCAAGAAGTTTTAAAACGATTAGGGTCCTATAGGCAGGATATCTAAATGAGCACAGAATATGCAGCAGTTTTATTAAGGCGAGGCAGTAAATACTTATTAGTTTGCCTACTGATTTTTATCACTTATTGAAGTTGGGCCCATTTATAAGTTGTCAAACAAACACAATTTTAATTGTCCTACAGGCTTGCTTAGGTGATAACCGGGCAGAATCCTATAGACATGGTATCTAAAAGTTAATTAGCACGCAATTATAATCTAGTGATTAATTTAAAGAGGTGGATTTTTATCTTTTAGACCCTATAGGCATGCTTTCTAGGTGTTGAAACTGATTACAAGTGTTATTTCACGGCATAGAAACTGATTTTATACACGTTCCCTATAGGCATGATATCTAAGTTGTCAAAACTGATTTTAAATATGATTTCCTATGGACATGATATCTAAGTATTCATGCTGATTTCAAACATGATTTCCTATGGACATGATATCTAAGTGAGCAAAATGTTATACGAGTTGATAATTCCCAAAACGATCCTACAGGCATGGTTTCTAATGCACATTGAAACTTAAGAACATGAATGAACATGAATTTTGAGACAGAATTGATAAGCGTCCTATAACAGGATTTCTAGTATGTAAAGCGAAAATTCAGGACAAATATGAAGATAAGTCCTATAGGCATGGTTTCTAATGCATATAAATAATCACAACAATCCTATAGGCATGATTTCTACCTGATCCCAATAAAGATATATAAAAATCCCTCCCATCTTTACTAATAACCCCATATTTGTTTTTACAAGAATTATTGTTACAGACCAAAATAAATGAATCACATAATGAAAATTACTATACTATAGGGAGCCTTGACAGGCCCAAAAGTAAACTTGGAAGTCAGGCCTTCAATCAAATCTGGAGTCCAACAGGTAATCTATAATACACCAAATGGGTTTCTAGTGTGTCAAAGTTCCCAAGGGCCTCAGGGACTCCGGGCAATGCTTACACCAGAACCTTTTCAAAGAAGTAGTTTTTGTAAATAAGTTTGGAAAGGCTAGCCCCAGTCTGTCAGAGTTCGGAGGAGTTCCATGAACTCCTAGGCAGTGCTCACACTGGAGGGGTAGGACCCTAGATATCTAAGAGTAGGAGTTGAAAATAATATATGAAAATAGGAGATAGTTTTAGGAAAAAATAGTTTGGATTTAAAAGTGAGTAGAAACAGGTTACAAGATTAAAACTACAAACAAGACCATATTCAGCAGATTGAGTTCAAATATGTATTCCAGCAGTCAAACAGTAGACAGAACAGAGTCACAATCAATTCAAATAAGGTTCCACATTATCTGAGATTGACTTAGTTCATTAGTTATCACTGGGTGAGAATATGGACATGTATTAAACAAGGAATAGCATACTGGGATCAGAGTCTTAATTAGACAATTACACAGAAAAGGCATCAGGGGTTGAGAGCATAGAAATCATTAATCAGGAACTTGTTAAGGTAAACACATAAAACATGATAGGAAGGAAAGCATGCTAGTTGAGAAACAAGTAGACAAGTATCCTGTATCAAACAGGAACATGCTAGAGTGTATGAACCATATTGACATATTGGACAAGACAAATTCACAAGAATTAAGGCATGCTAGTTAACAGAAACATAAAGCAGGCAGTGGCATGTTGATATCTACAACAGACAGATTACATAACATACTGAATAGGACATAGTAACTGAGATATACATGTTAATTAAGAGCAATAAAGAGGAAGCACATAGGTCTAATTACATAGCATATTGAATGATAATAGAAGTAGTCATGCTGATTAAGAGCAATAAACAGGAAGTACATAGGTTTAACTTCATAGCATATTGGATGATAGCAGAAGTGGAGGCATACTAGTTAAGAGATAGCAAACAGGAAGGTGAAAGTATGCAGAATCCAATAGTTTAGCCTTGGCTTTCAGCCGGCTGGATAGTGCAATAAACACAAGTAATAGAAAGATTTGCAATAGAGAGTGTGTGTGAATAAGAGTAAGAGTTTGTGTATGGGTGTGACTTTCTGAGTGGGTTCGTGTGTTTGAAAGAAATTATAATGGGGTTTATATAGCACTTAGCAAGGTAAAACAAATAAGGAAAAGAATAATAACGTTGATAAATAAGGTAAATAAAATCAGTCAGTTAATTGGGGCTAAACCTAATTAATTAGTACGAACAGAATCTGGGAAAGACACCTTAAAATAAGGGGAATCAATTACCAGCCCCAGATTGGGATTCAAATAAGGCAGGAAATAAGTCATAGGCCATTTATAAGTCAGTTAGAGTAAATCAAAACCTAGAAATTAGGCTAATAAACTAATTAACGCAAGTAGTACCAATTAGGAGTCATAAATAAAGGAAATAGGTAAAACTCACAGAGAAGTACTAATTTCAACAGAAAGATATGATTCCAAAGGTATTCAACCACTTGTCCCAGAGGTATTCAAAATAGCGGGTCGAGGATCTTACTGGGTTATATTTACATATAACTCACTTCGTATCTGCATATCTATGCAGATACTATTGGTGAAGGCGGAGCTAATAGCTGACGAGTTCGCTAGAGTGGATTCGGTTATTGAGGTGAGCCGCCGCATTGTTCGTGGAGGCTTTCAAAAGAGTCTTTATCATTTATCCATATGATGTCTTTTGTAATTCTCTTAGATACTCCATGGTCTAGTGTAGAATTTGGGCTAGAGTTTTAATTTAATATTTGAGATACTAATTTTCAGAATTAATTATCAATTTATTTGGATACTTTAATTAACCAAATATTGCAAATTAATGGTTAAGGTATGAAAGTATGGTTCTCCTGGCAGGTGGTGTTAGCTGGGTGTCAGTCACGTCTAGGGGGTAATTTGGGACGTGACAAGTATCAAGTACTTCGGACAAATCTATGTCCAGGGAAATCCATCATTCAATAATATCATACGCGCTCACTGAGGGTGTGTTACAAACTCTAGAACGGCTCCTATAGCCCAAGAGCTATCATAATCATCAATATAACTGATGCGTCGTGCAGCCCGATCTCATAACTGTCACTCATATTCAGGCTCTCGGCCTCACTCAGTCATCAATCTCTCCAATCTCACTCATGGGCTCACAATGTCATGAAAACAAACCCAGAACAATGATATAATGATTAATAAATAACTAAGACTGAGATATGATATAAAAATTCATGAACATGACTGAGTACGGAATATTAATAAAAATAGTGAGATGACATAAAGAAACGACCACTAAGGGTTCCAACAATACCGGCATAAAGCCTAAATATGATATCTAGCATGATTTACGGCTCAACTACTGTATCACATGATGAAAACATGGATATCAACGGGATAGAGTCACTAAATGGTGCCATGGAATCACCCAGGTGTGAGCACGTAATTTTTGCCCTACACGAATTACTCTCATAAATTCAAAACAAAGCAATTTCTTCCATCGTTTACAATTTTGTGGATTTTTGTGGCATTTTCTATTAATTGTTTGCATATTGACTGGGCATGTTTATTTTTATTTAATTAATGAAAATACAAAAATAGGCTGCATTTACATTTAGGATTTAACTTTGCATTTTAAGAATTAATTAGTAATTAAGTTGCTTTACGAAAATGGAAAATCACAAAATAGTTTATTTTGCTCTTTAGTTTTGATTTTTTAATTTTGGTAGTTTTTCTTTAATTTGGTATTTAATTAGTCGTGGTAATTATTATTTAGAGTTAGTTAATTCAATTTGATGGGATAATTTATTTAGGAATTAAGTTAGGTTTATGTTTAATTTTGATTTTGATTTAAAAGGAATTAGAAAAAAAAACTAATTTGAAAAAGAAAGAAAAAGAATTGAATAAGAAGCCTGGGTTTGGGACATTCTTGTTTAAAAATCTATAGGCCCAAATATTTTGCCCTGAAACCCGTCCCGTTTTTCAGCCCTGACCCGCCCCAATCAGGTCCGCCCTACCTCAAAATTAAAACGACGTTGTTTAGTGCAAATGTGATCCTAGCCGTCGAGGTTTGTCTGATCTAACGGCTCAGAAGTGAGGGATACTTAATATATAAAGGTTCGAACTAGCCACCACCACCCCCCAGACCCCTACCCCTCTCATCTCCTTCACCGAACCCTCATCGCCTCCGCCGTGAACCGCTGCCGAAAATCGTCTCCGCCGGCAGCGTTACTCCAATTGACCCCATTTTTACAACACCGATTCTTCTCCTTCTCCTCTTTCTAAATCACCAAATCCCCACCCTCGAATCCCAGCCTAGCCTCTCGAATCTTGCATCAAAGAGAGTGGCTGAAACCCTAACTCATCCAATTAACCCCAAATTTACACCCTAAAACCCCCGGCCCTTTCTCGTTCAGATTAGCTAAATCACTGCCTTCAAATCACCCTAGACCACGTCGAATCTTGAATCCAAGTTTGAACCCTAAAAATTCCAAAACTTCCGAACCGAGATTTCGTTGAAGATTTTAGGTCTAGTATGATTTTATTCGTATGTTCTTGATAAGAACACCCGATTAATATCAAATTAGGCCGAGAATTGGAAGGTTTGAAGACTCAATTTCAGTTTCTACCATCCGAGTTTTGTAGGTATCTCCTCTTTTCTTTTGTTTAATCTTTCCTTCCTTTCTTTCCATCATTTTTCTATATTCTATTTTCTTCTTTTCTTCTAGTTTCTTTCTCGCTTCTTCCTAGTTCTTCAGGGTCATGTTCTTTATGCATGTTAGTATTAACTTGTTTAATTAACGTGATTCCATTTTTTGTGTTAGATTGGTTCGAACTTTTTTTATTTTTCCTTTGAGCCCAAGACCTCATGAGTTTTTATGACTTGGTAGGTCACTTAGGCCGATAAAGTTTGTTGTTGATTTTGGAATTTGGGTTTGTCAAAATTCAATTGGATTTGGATCCTGAAAATTTGAAGTCCAAGATCATGATATACAGACCCATACCAAATTGATTTGGGTCAATTTGACACATGCTCTGTCCGGTTTTTTCAGGTAATAACAGGGTCATTAAGGGGTAATTTGGGTAGTCTAGGCTTGGGAATCTCTTTGTAACTGCGTGGGGAAGCTTCTAGGAAGCTGGGGAGGGGATTTGTTTGCAATACTGATTTCTAACCAAGGACATTTGAGCTAAAACAAAAATTAGAAAAGGGGCAAAGAGCAATTTCTGAAATGTATATTTGTTGCCCTAACACCCCTCTATAAAGCCTGACTTTCCAAAAGAATGAAGGGGGATTTTTTTGGGGGGGGGGAATCATAAAATGTCTGAAAACACTAAAAGAAAATAAGAGGTTACTGTTCCATTGCATTTCCTTCTATAATTTTGAAGATTTTAAACTTCTGAAGAATTTCTGATTAATCTAGCGCCGAAATGAATTGAGTTTGAATGTTTGAAAGTTTGTTTTGAGGTTGCTTTGGTCAGTTGTTCGATTAAGACTGTCTTGTACTGCTTCGTATCTATTTTTCTGGTTTGAATTGGTGTTGATGGTGCTGAGTTCTGCTAAATACTGTTGTTGATTCCTCACTTTGTTCTTTGTTGTCAATATCCAGGTACTTATTCTAAGACCTACAGAATGTGAATCCAAATTTGATGAATGAAATGGACAGGGAACCTTGAAGCAGTGCATTAAATTTGTTCACTTTATAGCTTAGCCGTATTTTTGCTTTGCTCGTAAAATGTCACTCATGTCTTTTGGAAATCATCAGAACGTGTAGAGTAGTCTGATCTCCCCTTTATCATGTTCACCCTTAATTATTTAGCTTTAAGCATGTTCTGTAATACTGGGTAGATCATGGATTTTGGCCCTTGAATGAGTTCGAATTCGTGTTAGTAAGACTTTAATTTTGTAATTGCTAATTTCATGTTGGTTTGTTATGAACTCTGGTTAGTTTTTTGGCTAAGAGTTGCTGAGATTCTCTAATGAAGATGTACGTTTGAGTTCACTGAGAAATGACAAATTGTTGGTTTGGTCTTACTTATGCGAGATTGGTTTGATTTGTTTTAAATCTTCAGGTCTTTATTTTAAGTTAATTTGGAGGTCTGGAAATAAGTTGCCTACTTCCAGTTATTTAAATTAACCTTTCAACTGCTTGCAAACCAAATCATTGTTGAATGACATATGATTGTCCATTGATAAGCTAGAAGATGATTCCCAAAGTTTGCTTATATGTGTATTGGTCCCATGGTTAGTCTTTTGAATTTATGTGGGCCGTTTGTAACGCCAAGCATTATTCACGCAATGTGGGGACTCGATACCGAATCGTGTGCTCAGTGGTTGTAAGGCCCCAAAATTTGGGCTTCACGCTGGGCCCAAATTTTAACTTCAAACCATTAGCTCCTTTCTCTTATTAAAAATACATTCTGTCAGCTTGAACCATAGTAGGATCCTCGCCCATTGATGATTGGGTAATTGAGTTTCTTTAATTAGTGGGGGTGAGCCGTACTAGATAATAAATAGTTCATGACCATCCAAATATAATTTGAATTCCCTTTTAATCCTTAGAATTCGAGGCGTGCCATTTAGCGAATTTTCCATGGCCCTCGCAAAGCTGCAAATGCATTAGTTGCTTTAGGCGCACATTTTAATAATATTACCTTCCTAAACTCGGGTGTGCATTTCATGTGACCCAAATCCAAATCTTAACAACGTTGAAAAAAATGTATTTCGGATTGCGGTGCATTTCATGTGCCGTGGTCCAAAGACATGTTTTAGATGGCGTTGAAATCTTCCTTAAAATAATTAAAAACGGTTTAAAGTTAAAATTTGCACATAGGTTCATAATTGTTTAAAATAGGATAATTAAGCCGATTATAACAGTTGAGCGACCGTGCTAGAACCACGGAACTCGGGAATGCCTAACACCTTCTCCCGGGTTAACAGAATTCCTTACCCGGATTTCTGGTTCGCGGACTGTAATACAAAGTCAAGCTTTTCCTCGATTCGGGATTAAACCGGTGACTTGGACACCACAAATTTTTCAAGTGGCGACTCTGAATCTTTTAACAATAAATCTCGTTTCGATTGTCCTTTAATTGGAAAAACTCCGTTATACCCTTCCGGGGTATAGTGAAAAAGGAGGTGTGACACCAGGTCACAATTCTCATGGTGCAAGCCCGCACGCCCGTCACTTAGTATGTGTGTTACCTCAATATCAATCACATAACACATAATTTGGGGTTTCGAACCCTCAGAACCAAGTTTGGAAGCGTTACTTACCTCGAACCGAGCAAAATCCTACTCTGCAATGCTCTTGCCTCTCAAATAGACCTTCAAACATTCTGAATATAGCCACAAGTAATACAATACAATCAATATAGGTTAAAGGGATCAATTCTACAAGAAAACTACCAAAATAGAGTCAAAATCAAAAATCGACTCAAGCCCGGCCCCCGATCCCACATCTCAAAATCCGACAAAAGTCACAAAACTTAAAAGTCCATTCACTCACGAGTCTAACCATACCAAATTTATCAAAATCCGACCTCATTTGGTCACCCAAATCCCCAAAATCCACTCTCCAATTCTCAAGTCCTAATCTCCCAAATTTCACCTCAATACCACATAATCTAGGTGGGAAAATCAATGGTAAACAAGATTTATGATCAAAATCGAGCACAAGAAGCTTACCTCAGAATTCCCCTCGAAAATCCTCTTCAAAATATGCTCTGCCCAGGTTTTTCGCACTTACGGCTCAATTTTCGCATCTGCGGAGCCACATTACGGACCAAACTCCACTTTTGCGGGAATCACTGCCTCCGCTTCTGCGATCAAGTGACCGCATATGCGCTCATCGCATGTGCCGAAGTCACATCGCAGGTGCGGTCCAAGCTCGCACATGTGCCCTGAAGTCCGTTTCTGCGACCATCGCAGGTGCGGGGAATCCATCGCACTTGCGTCCTTTGCCCAGATCTTCCTTAGTCGTATCTGCGACCCTTTTGTCGCTTCTTCGGGCTGCGGTTCCCACTCCGCAGGTGCGGTTACACCAGTAGCAGGAGCACTTCAGCTGCATTTTCTCAACTCAAATCAAGTTGTCAACCATCCGAAATAATCCTGAGGCCCTCAGGACCACAACCGAACATACCAACAAGTCCTATAACATCATACGAACTTAGTCGAACCTTCGAATCACGCAAAATAATATCAAAACACTAAATTACACCTGAATTCAAGCCTAAAGAATTTCTAAACTTCTGAATTCCACAAACGATGCCAAAACCTACCAAACCACGTCCGAATGACCTCAAATTTTGCACACAAGTCAGAAATGACACCACGAAGCCACTCCAACTTCCGAAAATTCAATCCGATCCCGATATCAAAATTTTCACTGCCAGCCAAAATCGTTAAAATTCTAACTTTCGCCAATTCAAGCCTAACTCTACTACGGACCTCCAAATCACATTCCGGACACGCTCCTAAGTCCAAAATCAACTAACGGAGCTAACGGAACCATCAAAATTCAAATCTGAGGTCGTTTACACATAAGTCAACATCCGGTCAACTTTTCCAACATAAGCTTTCAATTAAGAGACTATGTGTCTCAATTCACTCCAAAAACCACTCCAGATCCGAACCAACTAACCTGATATATCATAATATAGCTGAAGAACACAAAAGAAGCAGGAAATGGGAGAACGGGACTATAACTCTCGAAACGACCGTCCAGGTCGTTACACAATTAAAGCTAATTACCCCTACCTACCCACCCATTCCAACTTTTTTTTTACTTATTTGGCTTAGCTTAGCTTGATTTGGCTTAACTTGATTGGCTAGGCTTGGCTCAGCTTAATTTGGCTTGCCTTGATTGGCTTGACTCTGCTTGATTTGTTTTAGCTTGGTTTGATTTATAGTATCTTAATTTGACTTCATTTGATTGGGTATTAAAAAAATGTGTAGGAGAAAACAAAGTGGGTAGGGACAGGCAAATACTTTCCGCTCCACGGGTATTCGAGTTAAAATAAGATGTATCTAATGCCAAGATCATAATGATAAGTGCATTTTAAGAGCCTTTTATTTTGAACTTGATTCCCATTTGTTTTATTATGCTATAGATTGTTACAATCATTTTCATCAGATGATATTCCACATCAAAAATTAAACTTGAACAATTTTAATTTTTAATTTTTTTAGCATTTAATACACTTTATTTTTAAAATTATAAATTCATATCTATTAATTGTACTCTTTGTCAAAAATAATAGTAATAAAATTTCTCTTCGAGATAAAATTAAATACTAAGATTCTAGGAAATGCACACAAGTATTAAGATTTAAGTTAAAGTTCAGCAGCAAATAAAAGCTTATCACTTTGACCTCCAACATTTTTATTTTGGCCCCATTATATGTTTTGTGGTTATTTTCATACTTTTCTCGAGAAACGTTTTTGCTTTTACACATATGTGAATTTGGAGATCAAGATTATGGTAAATAATAATGTTAAAGCGAACTACGCAAGTATTTCACATGTTCTCATATTTAATTTACTTATATAACATTCGTAATTCACTCATTTGACTAATTTAAAAAATGAATGCTTCATTAAAAGAAAAGAAAAAGTGTTCGCTATCAAAACGTTTTCATTCTAATTATTAGATTATGTGCTTTCGTAGACACATTTTTTGAATAATAGATAACAAAGATTAAATATCAAAATATAGACAGATAAGTTAACGAGAAATCCACAAACCCAAATAAACTAATTATATGTAGTTCTAAAATGAAAAAAAAAAAAAAAAATAGCACATCTTTATTTTACAAGTTATTATGGTTCCATCCTGCAAATTAAAGACTGCAAAACAATATGTACAAATATTAAACTAGTCTAAACAAAGGAAAAATCTACTCAAGTGAAGAATCCCTTTTCTGAACAGTTCTTGAAAAAACTAAAACATCGTCAAGTTGTTGAGCACCCTCTTTCTTCTTCATCTTATTAGTAGTACTGGTGTTTGGATTTTCACCATCTGTGATAATTGCTTCTCTAATGATTTCTCTGGCTTTAGCCATGGGATCATCCTCCTCTTTCTTTTCCATTTGTTCATTCCTCTCTTTTGTTGCTTCCATTGATTTCTTTTTCACTGCTTCCTTCTTTTGCTATCAAATGAAGATAAAGACACTCAGGTTTTTTTGGTATATAAAAAGTTGATATGCATTTACGTGTAGGAGCATAAAAGTTTACACGTGTATTAGGTCCAGCACAACATGGAAGTTGTCTTTATCTTTTTAAATACCGGTGTTGTTTGAGTTTTTCTTTTCTTTTTTCAATAAAAAATTACCATTGAAGGAAAGCGTTGGAGCAACGTTAAAGTTTTTGATATATAAATTACGAGTTCAAACAGTGAAAGCAGTCACTAATGCTTGAATTAGGATAAGTATAAGTGATTTATATTACACCATTCCTCGTACTCTGCATGAATACAAGCGCACCTAACTACTCAATGTGTTGCTTTAGTTAATTTCCATATGCCTAACTATTCTATTTGGTATCTACTACTTCAGCAGTATTCTTAAGAGTTAATTTGCATACACTTCACTATTCTACAAATACTTGTTACTTTCTACTATGAGTAGAGGACACTGGATAATTTTGTTGTTTTTTGTACTTTTTACCTCCCCTATCATTGCTTTCTAGCTTTCTAGGAGTATCTGTTTATTTCTTCTTTTTTGGCACATCAACTAAGGGAAAGACAGTTTGCAATTACCCCCCCCCCCCCACTCTCAAATACTTTCTTACAATAATGAGTTTAAACACTAAACTTGAGTAATTTTCGCATTTTATTGACCAGTAGTAGGCCAGAAATCACAATTGGCACAATAGTTCATGTCAGGCAAAAGATGACACATACAAAGATAAACCAAATATGTAAAGTTGAACAAGCACTTCCACTTTGAAATTGAACATTGCGAAAAAGTCCTGCAGCCCAAAAGGCCAAAAACAAGAGGCAACCGGCATAGTAGATCCAAAGACTAAATTTAACCTCGACAACAAAACCTGAAACCTGGCTAGTACCATATTACAGTTCAAACTCCAAAAACCAACTTCTAAAGAAACAAAATTTGCTGCAGCTTAGTGAGATTCTTTTAGTTCATCCTCCTGATGAGCTCATTGATGTAATTCTCGCGGTTTCCAGCGTCACCACCTTCAACATAGTGGTTTCTCTTCTTCTTCAGTCCACCAAGAGGTGCCTTAAGCTGGAACGGCCATAGGAAGTTGTTAGCCTCCTTGAAATGTGGTCCGACAGTAATGATCTCGTGGACAAGATCTTCGATGCAAATAATTCCATGTTTGCCCAACACCTGCAATAAAGGTACATTTTGATGAAACACCAGTAGAGATATTAAGGTGTCGAAAATGTATATGTTTTGTATATTAAGTATGAATATACATATATATACATAGAAATACATAAATATACATAAAATATAGATATAATATACATATTTTATACATAATCAATGTACATGTTTTGTATATTTGGGCTCCTGTAATTATTTTGGCCGCAGGGACCAAAATGAAAAAGCTTTTTTGTTATGTTAACTAAGAATGAACTTCAAAAATACATTTGGCACTGACCTGCTCAATGACGGAATTGTCTGTCAAAGCAATTCTCTGCTTCTCTACCTTGCCGTAACCTCGTTTGTAGATCAATTCTCTAATGCTCTTCAGGTTGGGATAACTGTGAAGATAAAAGAGATACAGCAACCAATAATTATAGGGGAACTCCGTAAATGAGAATCAACCCCGGAAAGATACAACGCTTGAGAAATTCAATAGAATGGTACCCGTAAGTAACATAGGGCTCAACCCTGTGCAGCATGTTCACGGTTGCCTTGTTAACTTTCAGGAAGACACCGTTGAAGATCTGCAACATAGCGAAGAGTCCTCTCATAAGACAAACAGAAATGAGTCGGGGAAGTAATAAACAATGAAGAAAAAGAAAGATACTTTTAGAAAAGGAACCAATGAAACAGTAATCAGCAAGTCTACAACAAGAGCATATCCATCTGTATTGCCTGGGGATAGGTTTGTTATGTTCACTCGACACTCGCACCACAACTTAGACTTGGTAACCAAGAGGCACTAGCAGAAATCATGAACTAACTACAAATCATAAAATAACTACCAAGTAAAATGGCTGCCCATTCATGAATTTTCATACGGTACAGCATTAAATTATGCAACGTGACGTGATAGAAAGTGTAATAGATGAATCAAAAAAGCAAGGACAAAAAAGAACATGTAATGAATGATCCAACAAAATGATGCAAAGCCTACAGCCCTACATGATAATGTCAAATTCTGTTTTGGCATGACAATCACAGTGGAAATTGCAAGTTAAATGCTACTCTAACTATATTTCCGGCGAAAACAAAACCTAACTGACCATAATAATAATGCGATCTGCAGCAAATGCTGACCAGATAGAATCACTTAAGCTTACAAACTGGCATGGAAACCGTATAAGAGAAAATAGATTCCCATATTAAATAAAGTAGATTGATCATACTTTTTGTGCCACAAGTGATAGCTAATACTTGAACCAATTCATACATAAATAAACAGGAAGCATAAATAAATTACCTGTCGCAATCTAAGAAGCTGCAGAATCTTTTTTGTCTGAGGAGCCATCGCATTAATACTAAAAATTGAAAACGACAGTCAATAACTCCGACTTTATTCATCAAATTCAGGGGAAATCAAACCGGCAACATCTTACCCACGGATTCTGATGATGAAGAGCAACTTTGCCTCTGGGTCAACATAGAATCCTCCCTTCAATCGTGCCTCGCGCTTCAATTGGATCAACTCCCTCTCCTAAAGACATAAATACAGTTCTTGAATACCACAGTAATAGAGAAAAAATCAGTTCTTTTCACTGATATATTGGGCTCATAATTACCTGCGCCTCATACTCCTTAGCGTACTGCTTAGCTCTGTTGTAGATCAGTTTGCGGTTCTCAGTATTCTTTTTCTTGGCTGCTTCAAGCTCTTGCTTCTTTACAAGGGCCCACTCCTCACTTCTTTTCTGCTTCTTCAGTACAGACTCTGGGACCAGTACACCTCCCTCACCCATGACTCTGTCATGTGGAAGAGCCCAGAAATATAAGTTAATACACGTTTATCAACACATTAAGATCGAGAATCCTACTTGCTTCAGATGCAAAAGTTTTGGGATGACAATTTCAAGTCCCCACCCCCCACCCCCCAAAAAAAACCATACTTCAAAAAAAATCATTGAATGTGTTTCATTTAGCATTTCCTTTCCTTATGCTACCTATCCATGAGGTTGACCGAGACCTATCATCACAAAACTCTTTAGACTTTTCATTTAAGGATATGATAATTCTTGATTTCCCACTAAATATTTAACATCACTTTTCAGGTCAAATGTCACACAATAAAATCTTTGAAAATTGTTCGTCCTACAACTAGGATTACATGATTCAAATTTCATCAAATTCAAATCCAAAAAAACACACAGTTCGCTAAACCGCCCGAAAGGAATAAATGGTAATGAATATTCAGGTATCTAGGGGTACTTTGCAAATACTCTCGATAATCACGCTACCACATAACATAATCATAGCCAAGGAAAAAAATAAACAATAGATTCTAGCACAAAACTAGAATTAAATAGCCCAAAAACCACAAAAACAATGAGTCTTTCAAATGAAAAACTAAATACACAATAAATGAATTAACAAGCAGATAATAACAAAATACCTAAATCGGGAAAAGAAAAAACAGAGAGAACTTACAGGGAAGTACACCTAAAATTCCAAAGCAAATCAAAGTGATGCCATTATATTAAACTAAAAACAGAACTAAAACTGTAAAACATGTTACACAAGCACATTTCAACAAAACTAAAACTCAGATCTTTTCACTAGCTAAAACCCCAGAAATAATGATTCTTTTAAATGCTCAAAATCTCATTACTGTCTACATAAGAAACTAAATGAAATATAACATAAAACCTGAATCAAAAAGCCCAAGAAAAAAAGCCAAAGATAAAACTAAATAACAAAAAAGATACAAACTTTTCACACAGAAGATGATTTCTTATCAAATGCTCAAAAGAGAAATACAATGCCAAATATAATACAAAACCGTTGGACAATATGAGAAAATGGGATTACCCTTTTAGCTGTGCAGCAGACTGAGGATGTCTGTTTGGTCTGACTCTTTCTCCACAATCACAACTACACGGCTGCTGAGCTGATGATATATTAGACCCTAGGGTTTGGGGAGGAATATCTATTGGTATGAATTCTTGGGCCTGTTTGTATTGGACTACATGGCCCAAATTTAGTTCTAAGACCAACTAACAAGGCCCAAATATCTAAGTATCTATGTATGAACGGTTCTTCTCATGATTATCCCCGCGAAATAAAATTTATATATTACTAATGCAAGTATTAGTTATACAACATATTTGGTATTATCTATGTATAACTAATACATAGCAAATCATGGTATTAGCAATACCAAGGCTATTTTGTCTATTTTGACTATTAAATTACTATTCCTAAATATTAGAAAAATAATCTACTGATTATTTTGTCCAATGTAAACTATATTTTAAAAGGATAAAAGAGACGAACGATATTTTGCTAAGTGACTTTATGCTTTTAATATAATAATAATAATAATAATAATATAGATAAAAAGCCTCACCATTTCCTTCACATTAGAGTGAGTAAGGTCTCATTTGTTTGCACTTAATTGAGGTCTGAATCTTAATTATTCAGATCTCAGACATTAAGTGCGTTTGTTTTTAAAGTCTGAATCTTAATTATTCATATCTTAATCACTAAGTGTGTTTGCTTTTTTTACTTCACAACCACTTAATGCGTTTGAATAGGTTTATATGATTAAGATCTATAATAGAGACTTAATTTCATTAAAATGCTATCACATATCCATTATTAACTGCCGCCACCGCCTACCATTATCAACTACCACCATGCCGCTGCCGCCATCACCACCATCATCCTCAATCATAGCCGCCACCATTATCGACCATCACCACCCACTATCCCCACCACTCCGACCACCATTATTCTCACCCACAATCAACACTCATCCGCTCCAACTACCACAACTGACCACCCCATCATCATCAACAATTACAGGCGGTACCGCCCATCATTATAACCTACCACCAACCACTTTCCTCAGTCACAACTACTACCACCACCTGCCTTATTAACTATCACCACCTACCACCATCATCCTCAATCATAATCGCCACCACTACAAATCACTACTAGCTACTAGCATGAACCACCATCATCAACCAAAACTACCACCAACCATCGCCTCTAGTCGGCATTCACCCACTTGCCATCACCACCAACAACTATCATATTTTAAAAACTCATATATTATATTGATAGAATACTAGATTAGTTAGTATTTCATTTGAATTTTATGTTTATTAATTTTCAAATAAAGATAAATTTTATACATTCAGATTTTAAAATCAAACAGTCTTAACTATTTAGTATTCAGATCTTAATATATTCAGATGTGTATTCAGATTCAGATGTCTTAATCTTAATACACATCTTGATATTCAGATGTGTATTAAAATTCAGACGTCTTAATTTAAAAAAAAAAACAAATGAGGCCTAATATCCTCAACATGTTTCCAAATTTCTATTTCATTTTTTCAAGTTTTAAATATTAGAAAAAGTGGTAACTTATTAATTAATAAAGAATTCATTATCATCTTTAATAATCACATCAGGAAGTAAATACCCTTTCAAGACCTTCTAATTAATATATAACCTTATTATTTTCTTATACAGTCATAGAAATACACTCGATCCTTTTTTCTGGTTTTTAAGTTTTTAGTTTAATTTCATTAGTTATCATCAAGTTTTAGTCCTCTAAAGACTAACATAAGCTTTTTCTTAGCCACCAAAAAACTACCGTTTTACTACTTCTTAATTAAGAGGGAATACAGGCACCTCAGGGTCAACATGCCTGTCTGTCATAAATAAGGGTATTTTTGTAATTTGAATAAAACAGAGTAATACGATTGGCTGGGAACGAATCTTACTGTAGCTGTTACATAAAATCTTTAACGATTTGACGAAATTGTCCCTTATTTATCTTATCAACCAGTAGCACGTTCTTCTGACAAGTGTCAACTCTATCTACTTGTCATGAGTATTGCTAACTGCTAATTATAGTTTCTTCTTTTTCTTCCTTCTAAAAGTTAAATATAGTTTAATATATTAATAGCATAATTTTGTTTTGCCGTATTACTACATTGATCTTATTCAATTCTTGTAGCTATTTTTATGCCTAACTTTAGTTTTAATTTTAATTACATAACATTAAAAAAAACTTATTGTTGGCATTTGGATCTAAAAGTTAAATATAGTTTAATATTTTAGCAGTATAATTTATTTATACGTTGTTTTGCCGCATTACTACATCGATAATCTTATTTAATTTTGTAGCTATTTCTAAGCCAACTTTAGATTTTAATTTTAATTACATAACATAAAAAAACGTAACTGACTGTGGGCATTTGGATAATATTTGATTAAAGTTGAAAAATTAGATCAACTGAAGTTGAAGTTGAAAAAATATATATTTGATAGTTAAAATTATGATTGGATATGAATTTTACTTGTAAAGAAGAAATTAAATTATGAGTGAAATTTTTTATTTCAGTAGAATGCTCCTCAAAAAAAGTTTAACATAATGCTTCGCTACTATCTCCATCGTATCTACCGAGCTAAAAAATGCTTGTTCAAACTTTATGATTCCCTGAGATATTAATGTTTTTATACTATTTTCTCTAGAAAAAGTATTAAACAATTGTACTTATTGTTGGCATTTGGACAAAATTTATATCACAATATTAGATAAATATAAAGTTTAAAATTTAATTTGCCTGCAATTTAAAATAATTACATAGTTTGACCTTTTTCTTTGCACGTGTAATTGCTTAGTTAATATAAAATTAAGCGTAATTAAAATCAAGGAAGGAGCTTATAATTCAAACAGGAGATCATCTCCATTGAGGAAAAATCATTTTTGATCAATTTGAATAGTGATATTTCAACTGATGTGATCTAAGAGAATAGTTTTAAAGAGAAGAACACTTTATATATAAGTAACACCTCAAAGATTAAACAACATCCAAATCAACCATGTATGAAAATGCATGTATTCCAAATATTTTAAAATAAATTTTTTGGTAATGCAAAATAGAAAGGGGTATAGCTTGTTAGTTTTGCTTATGAAGACTTATGAAGAGATTTAAAAATTTAGGTGCTTGATTTTGTTAATGGCATTGCCATTTTCAGATACTTAGTGTCTTTGATTGAATATTTGGATGCAAAGTCGCAAACCACTATTAATAACATAAGTGTGTTCGAATTATAGATGGAAGTAGACATATGTATAAAGAAAAAGGTGCTTCGCAAATGAAAATCCAATGTAATTACATTTTAAAAAATATCTGGGGAAAAAAAGTGATAACAAAGGCCGGTTTAATGATATTGAATTTCTCTACCAATAAAAAATTACTTTTCTATCAGACACTTTGAGGATCTAACATAAAGTTTACACGTTTAAAAATTAATTTCTAATCACAAGAAGACATAAAAGGTGAAAATAACTAGAAGAATCTAATGATCAAATGTAAAAGAAGAATTCTCAGCGAATTTATAAAGGACTCAAAACAAAAATGGTAAAATAAAAAGGATAATTTTGTAGTAATTCTTGGGTTGTCGCCCTCAATCTAGCTCTCTGTTTTTATTTGAACTGTGCACTTTCCTTTGAACAATTATATCTTTTATTTGAATTATTATATGAAAATTGAAGTTTTCTATGATGTTAAAATTTGTATTGTCAGAATATGTAAGTTTGGCATAAATTAGTTATGCTATTTAACGCAACCTAATTATGAAATAAGTTCCGTTTAAAATTTATTTTCTAGATAATAGTTTGGGACCAGTAATAACAATGTGTGTGTATATATATAGTACTGTTTAGCGATGTTATTTGGCGGTGCGCAGCACATGGTATCTTACTAGTATGTCAAAAAGGGTGAAAACTTACCTGCAATGACATCTATATCAAATCAAACTAACGGTTTCGTGGTGTAAAAGTTTGAATGTGCTATCAGATCATTTACAAACTCATGTGGTGCTTTACTCATTACCATCTCTTTCATATCCACGGATATCTAAATATATTCTTGATGAGGTCCGTCTCATTGAAGAAGTATTAGGCATGTGCCTAATAAAAGTTTCTTTGGTTTGGTAATCAACCTTGTTGAATTAGTTTGGTTTGGTAGCCAACTTTGTTGAATTTCTTTGGTTTGGTAGCCAACTTTGTTGAATTGTGAAAAGTGTGTGTAAATTGTCAAATATGGTAGGCTTTAGAGAGTGAAGCTTTGGCTATAAAAGGAGAGCTTCAACTCTCATTTCTACACACCAACAAAGAGAGAAAGAAAGAGTGAGGTTTCACAGACAAGGTATAAGAAAATAGTCTGTGAGGAAAATAGAGAGTGAGCGATATTGTAGTGAGGTGGGAATATCAAAAGAGGGTTATTTCTTTTGAGTGTTGTAGTGGTCTTTGGAGTATTTATCTCCGACCTACAAAGTGTAAAATTCCTTACTATAGTGATATCAGTTGCTCCTCTCGGGGTCGTGGTTTTTTCCCTTATTCAGAAGGGTTTTCCACGTAAAAATCTTGGTGTCATTGTTACTCTTTTATTCTTGTTAATTACCGTATCTCGGTGCTACATTATTATTCCGCTTTATTACCGTGAATATTATTTTGGTAAGGGGTTTATTCCCAACAATTCTCGCTACTTTTAAATAATTTGATAGATGTCTTAGAGAGGAACTGAAAGTTGTCAGCAATACTTACTCTAAGAACTTTCTCTTCTCTCTCTCTTATTTATAAAAGTAAATAGCTTCTTTGATATCTTTTGTTTTATATTTTTAATCTATTTTTCCAAAGTTAATAAGGCCGCATTTTGCTTCACTTATCACGCTTTTGTCATTTGCGAATAATTTATTTCCTCACAATCAAGTAGTAATTCGCTACAAGGTGTAATGACTCGGTCGGTTGTTTTATGAATTTCAGCTCCGTTTCTCCTATTTCTGCTTCTTTATGTCTTGTTCAGTTGTATTATGTGGTATCGGGTTGGTTGGTTCGGGTTCAAAGTGGTTTTAGAGAAGTATGAGACACTTAGTCTCTTTTGAGTAAGCTTAAATTGGAAAAGTCAACCGGATGACTTATGTGTAAAAGGTCTCGGATGTGAATACCGATGGTTCGGATAGCTCCGTTAGGTGATTTTTGGCTTAGGAGCGTATTCGGAATGTGGTTTGAAGGTTCGTGGTAGATTTAGGTGTGAATTGGCGAAATTGGAAATTTGGCCTTTTTCGGTCGGCAATGGAAATTTTGATATCAGGGTCGGAATGGAATTCTGGAAATGGGAGTAGGTCCATTGTGTCATTTGGGACGTGTGTGCAAAATTTTAGGTCATTCGGATGAGGTTTGATATGTTTTTGGATCGGTTGAGGAATTTAAAAGTTTCTAAGTTCTTAGGCTTGAATCTGAGGTCGATTTGGTGTTTCGATATTTTTTTGAGTGTCGCGAAGATTGGAATAAGTTTGAATAGTGGTATATGACTTGTTGGTATCTTTGGTGGAGGCCCAGAAAGCCTCGAGATGAATTCGGATGGCTAACGGAAGGATTTGAAATTTGGTTGAGCAGCTGAACTTTGTTGCTTCTGTCATTCCGCACCTACGGATTGGGAACCGGAGGTGCGAGTCTCGCAGCGAAAGCGAGATAGGGGCCGTATATGCGGAGAGTTGAGGAGCTGAAGAGAACCGCATATGCGCATAAGGACCGCACCTACGAGCCCGCAGGAGCGGGAAGCTAACCGCAGAAGCGGGAATCCCAGGGTTAAGTGAAAACTGCATCCGCGATGGTTTTTCCGCAGGTGCGGCGTCGCAGAAGCAACTCTGAGCCCGCAGATGCGGAAAACACTGGACAGAAGGTATAAAAAGGTCTTCTTCACGAATTTTGCTAAGTTTCTCCATTTTTGAAAACGGGAATTGAGCTTGGGCAGTGATTTCTTCAGTTGGGTAAGCCACTTAAGCTTTATTACTTATGTTTATGACCACTTTTCTATTGTTTAATCATGATATTAGTGGAAATTAGGGAAGAAAGTTGAGAGATTAGGGCTTAAAATTGGAAAGCTTTGAGTGGGGATTGGAGGGGCCATTTGAGGTCCGATTTCGATGCTTTTGGTATGAATGGATTCGTGGGAGGATAAAGATTCTAGTGATGTAATTTTTATCAAATTTCGAGACGTGGGCGAGGGGGGGTTGGCCAATTTCAGAATTTTTGAGTTAATTTGATAATTTCCGTATGGGTTTCATCCCTTTAGCGTATATTGATGATAATATACTAATTTTGGTTATATTCAGAGTATTTGGAGGCCGAATTGAGAGGCAGGGGCGTCGCGGACTAGAGTTTGGCTTGGCTTGAGGTAAGTAACGCTTCCAAACTTGGTTCTGAGGGTTTGACCCCGAACTATGTGTTCTATGATTACTATTAAGGTGACGCAAATGCCAAGTGACGGGCATGTGGGCGGGCACCGTGAGAATTGCAGCCTGGATCATTCCATGGCACCGCTTAGTAACTCTTTCTTGTTGATATCCATGTTTCTATCATGTGATTAAGTAAAGGGATAATTTCATAAAAATACAATTAAACAAAATACATTTCAACCGCTTAGCCTAAAACAATATCTTCATCGGATGGCCCAATAAATATTAACAATCAATTCTTTTTCTAGCAATATGATTTCATTCACATGGTATGACAAGATTTTTTTTCACTCTCTCAAGGTTACAACTTTTCCCTCCCCCCCCCCACATCCCCCGCATTCCCCCTCAAAACTTTTGTCTGTGTCTTTGTTTTTTTTCTTCCCCAACGTAAATACCAACAAATTATGTATTAAAATAAATATTTTCTCCTATTTTCTCTTTTTCTTATGGAAAAACATGATTTTTTAATGAAATATACCAATCTTCTATTACTCTTTTAAATGGTAAATCATTTGGGTTTTCACATATCAAAATTGTTAATCAAAATTTAAATTAAAAGTGAAATTTTATGTGCAATTGCTGAAGCAATTCAACAAGATAAAAGAAAAATCAAAACTTGATTAAAAAAATTGTAGAATCCTTCTAGCACATATAAAAACTTTTTCATATTTCACATAATGAAAAAGAAGAGAAGAAAGTGTCAAACTTCCATGGAGGCCTCTTATGTAATGACATTGTATCTAGATTCTTATAAACTAAAAAATATATAATTATATAGCATTGTACATAAATATACATATTTATACATAAGTATACAATACCATATAACTGTATATGAACACTAGTTATACAATATTTTCAGTAGAAAATACATTGTGCCAAACACTACACTAACTGTAAACAATATAGCAACTTGTATAAACATGTATAATACTGTATAAGAGGTATTTATGCATTCATATACATAATTATACATTATTATATAATGTCGATACAAACTGCTACATGGTTATGATTTTTTATTCCAACTTCGAGTTGTTGCAGCATGTATTACAACTTTATGCGAACGATTCTGAATTTAATACCCAGACAAGATACATCCATTTTTATCCGAGACTTCAAACTCCTAACAATCCTGATTCGAATTTCAAACTTCAAATTCTTCCAAAATTAGTGGTTATTTCTCAGCGCAAATCAAGTTTGAGAGCTAAAGATTTCAGATCTGCGTGGGTTTTCATTTTTCTTTCAAAATCTTCAATTCTTCTTCTGCTTGCCACCATCGGACTTGGCAGGCTTGGACGATGGAGGAGGAGTCTGAGCCAGAAGTGTGTAGAGAGTAAGGGGAGGAGGAATAATGAAGGCCAGGGTAAGAGAGGATGATGGAATCTGTTTGGGTTAGAAAGAAAGAAAAGACTTGGTTGGGAGAGAATTGGGAATGAACAAAAAAAGAAAGAAAAAACCTTTTAAGTGCTTTGGGCTAACTGATGAAAATTATTTTACAATATATGTACAATCTGGGTTAAATCGGGTAAGGACCTAAAATATGGGCCTATTTTTGTTGATATGTTGGGTCAACTAACAATGAAGGTAATTTTCTCTTAAGTAAATATGCTGTAAAAACATGCTAGATATCCTGTTAGGGCTTCACGCCGATACTGTTGAGACCCGAGTGATCATTTCTTGCTGTCATCTCATTACATTCATTGATATTCTGTACTCAGTCTTGCTCATGCATATCATATCATGTCTCACTCTCGTTATTATTATTTGGCACATCATATCATTGTTTCGGGCTAGTTTCATGACATTGTGAGCCCATGTGTGCGTGAGATTGGAGAGTGATGATTGTGTGAGGCAGAGAGCCTGATTATGAGTGACAGTTATGGGATTGGGCTACACGCCGCAGCGGTTATGTTGATGATTATGATAGCGCTTGGGCTGTAGGAGCCCCTCTAGAGTATGTAACACACCCCAGTGAGCGCAATTGATTATATTCAGAGATGGATCTTTGAGATGGATCTTCTCCATAAGGCTGGTTGGCCTGTTCCTCGATACTAGAGACCAATGATCTGTGATGTGTATATATTCCAGGATGGATCTTTCCTGGGCCGTATGAGCCATATACAGTACTGAGCAGGGGCAGACCCACCTTATTGCAAGGGGGTTCAGTTGAACCCGCTTCGTCGAAAAAATTAATTATTTTTACTTGTTAACTTCATCAGAAAATCATGAAAGCAGATAATATTGTAAGAGATCAACCCACTTGACACAAATAGAAGCTGCAGAGCAGCGACAAAGGGGGTTCATTTTGGGGCCAGACGTCGCAAGTTCGAATCTCTGCTAAAGCGCAGACTTAGGCGTGTTCCACAATTCATTATATGTCCAGTTGTCACTTTGTTATTTTCTATGTTGTCTTCTTTTCCTACTTCTCTTTATACTTTTTTTTGGTAACTAAATAATTTTATTACCAAGTAATATTTTACACGCAACTTCTTACTATAGCTTGTTCTGGACATAAGTCCCAGACTAAGCTATTTCTTCTGTATCGCTACCCCCCCCCCCAAAACTTTCTATACATTTCAATGAACAATAGGATAATAATTCAACTCTAGTAATCTTCCCTTCAATCGTTGCTTCGCATTCCCTCTTCAATGCAGATCCTGTGCTAGTAGTCTAGTAATTGTTTCAGCATTTCTTTGTGTTGCCTGAAAAACTCTTGCATTCCTCTCTTGCCGTATATAGTATATGCTCACAGCTAGCATCATCCTGTATATTTCAGCATTTGCACTTCTTCCATGACAGTGTTGCTCAGCCCATTTCAGTTCATGCTCCCTGTCACACCTCCTTTTTCCGCGCCCGCGGGGGCGCAAGGGAGTTTTTTCCAATTAAAGGACAATCGAAACGGGATTTGTTTATTTATTTCAGAGTCGCCACTTGGGAGATTTAGGGTGTCCCAAGTCACCAATTTTAATCCCGAAGCGAGGAAAATGATGACTCCATATTACAGTCTGCGTACCAGAAATCCGGATAAGGAATTCTGTTAACCCGGGAGAAGGTGTTAGGCATTCCCGAGTTCCGTGGTTCTAGCACGGTCGCTCAACTGTTATATTCGGCTTGATTATCTGATTTTATACAAGTCTGAACTTATGTGCAAAATTTAACTTTTAACCGCTTTTATCATTTACTGTTTTTATCAAGAATTGCAACGTTGTGAAAATGTATCTCGAACCGCGTTACAATCAATGTACCCGCGGTCGTCGACACACTTTGACTCCGTTGAGATTTGGATTTGGGTCACATCAATGTGCACCCGAGTTTAAGGAAATTAAATTGTTAAAGGCGCGCCTAAAGCGACTAGCGTATTTATTTTGGGTAAGACCGTGGAATTTTACTAAATGGTCCATCCCGAAGTCTAAATAATTTTTAAAAGCAAATATTTACTGAGGGCCCCGCAATTGTATTTTATTTGGCGAGGCTCATCTCATTCTTATTATTTTTTTTCAAAAAATGAATTTGCAACGTCATGGACACGCATCTCGAACCACGTCACAATCAATGTACCCGTGATTAGAAACACATTTCGAATCCGTCGAGATTTGGATTTGGGTCACATAAATGTGCACCCGAGTTTAGGAAGGTAAGGTTTATTAAAGCGTGTCCTAAAGAGACTAACGTGTTGTTATTTTAGGAGGGTTGTGAGATTTGCTAAACAACCCGTCCTGGAAACTAAATGCTTCAATAATTTACATTAAACAAGGGCCCCGCATCTGCGTGTTTTGTTTATTTTCATCGAGGCTCATCTCGTTCTTATTTTAAAAGGATATCCTATAGCAACTACGTTTCTTGTCGTGTTCGTCTCTATCAATTGAAAACGGTGGATAGTCCTAATTAATTACATGCTTGCAAGTTGTTTGTAATGGAATTCGGAAATGCTTAACAACAAGTCGGGACCGAAGCTGCGTGCACAGTCGGCCAAACAAATAATCCTGGGCCCAAATCCAACCCACGCGCGGTTGGCCAGACCTGGGCCACTGCTCGCTCGATGCGGGCCTGCCTGATCTGTCCTCGACCTGGGCTCGACCCTTGTGAGGTTGAGGAGTGCAGGCTTGCGCCGTTTATTTTAAGGCAATGGTTTGCCAATTATAGGGGGACAATTTATCAAAAGGACACAAAATTAACTAACATGGATAGTTCTATGTATTTAAAGCCATGCTAACCTTATAAAACCTAAGATACAACCTACTGCTTTGGGGACCCTTTTATCTATCAGCCTACATATACAAACTAACATTCAATCACCATATATTGATATCTACTGGGCACACAGGCTACCTTCAGTATCTAAACAAGAATGTAAACTATTATACATTAAATGAGGTTCAATATAACAGTCTATGTACGAAATAAACAACTTCAGCTCTTCTCTTTTATATTCATGCTTAAACTCTCAAGTTACATTGGCACTGTTAATCGCGTACCTGGTATAGCAAAGCAGAAGAAGAAGGAGAATTGTCAGCTGAGGGGTATGCGGCAAATACAACAACAGCAGATAAACAGCAATAACACAGCAACAATCCAACAACCACAAATGTTTTCCACAGCCCACAAACAACCAGCAATATTTCCCAGAACAAAGAAAACCAGCAAATAGTCGAGCACCAAATGAGCAATCCCAGGAAAGAGTGATGAAACAACAGCAATACCAGAGTATTCAATGCAGCAACACCAACAGTTCAACAATCACAAGCAGCTCAGTCAATGCAAACCACAGAACTTGGCCGAGACAGCTTGACCAATATGAACTCTTATACAACTTTTCAGACAGTGTTTGGTTACAGTGTTTACTGGAAATTAACTTATGTTTTCAGTCTTTTTCTTTAAACTCACAAGACCTCTCCTCAGACTAAAAATTTTCCAGCCTTTTGTTTTTTTCTCTTTCTGAAGACTAAAAGTCCAGCCCTCTTTTTGTTTTCGAATGACCTATTTATAAGCCAAAGACTAAGTGCAGCTAGGCTGCCCCCCCCCCATCTGCAACTTGCAGTCTGCCCATACCCCTTAAAGCCCATGCCTAAACATCTTTTGGTGTCAGCCCCCTTTATTCCCCACGCCTGGTTTTTGTTTAATCCAGAATTATGGGCTCATTTGTTTATTCATTTTAAGCCTCATACCCTTGTGTCTTGTTCCCCATTGGTATTAGTTTAATCCTAAATTAGTACCCTACTTGTCAGCCCATTTATACTAATCTTTTCTGTCTTTTTCAACACCCCAGAATGCCCTTGTTAACCCTGGATTATTACTGCCCTGCCTATTGCAGCATCAGGGCACTTTGGGCTTTGAACATTCGATTTCAGAACTGCCCCAACCTGGCCTTTAATTGTTTACAATGTAGTTACAAACTACCATTCATGGGTAATGCCCAACATTCAAATCACAATACAGGCTCATTAGTCATGCGACATTATTAGCTCATTCGATTCATTAGTTATAGAAAACTAATCGACGACATTTATCGAGTCGACTATACTAATTATAGCAGGTAATAATCAGTCGCTCGCATAAACAATACGTTCAGGGACCTAAGGGGTATCAGACAACTTTTGTTAAATTACTGGGCCTATATGAATTAGTTCATTTGACGATTAATCTAACTGACGATCATGTTTATCACAGAGAGTATTCAGAACAAACAGAAGACAATCGACCAAATAAAAGGCCTTTAACAGAGATGGAAGAAATCCGAAATAAAAATAACAACATAACAAACAAACACCACGAAACATGCTGACAACTTAATTAGAACTAAAACAAAAGAAAGGAAAACTTACCAAAAGAGTTTGAAATCAAAACGGACCCAAATCAGATTCAACTTCGAACTTTTGAGGCCGAACAAACTTTAATCAGGGTGTTCTCACATGAGAACACCTTGATTAAGGTCTATTAGACCTCAAACCCTTGTCAAGACCGGCCGGATTCCCCAGGTGCATGTGTTTCAAGTTCTGGATTTTCAGATCTAATTTTTAAGGAGTTGTGGGTAGATTCGGACCAAACCAAGCTTGGTTTGGTCACGAGGAAGGTTAGGGGAGTGGCTGATACAAAGATGGTGAGGTTTGGTGTAGATCGAGTTTTGTCTCGAATCTTCAAATCCAGATTCGAGACGATAGGAGATGATTCGAGGTTCGTGGTTAGTGGATTCGTGTTCAGGGGAGTGAGGGGGTCTTAGGGTGTTCAGGGGGTGGTCACCGGCGTTCGTGCCGCCGGCTTTAATGGCGAAGGAGACTAGGGCGGCTGCTAGGGTTTGGGGGTTTCAGGGTTCAGGGAAGGAGACGATGAAGGGTGGGGTTGGTATAGGGGGTGCGGGGTAAGGGCTGAGTTTATATATGGGGAGGTTGATCGGATCTGAGCCGTTAGATCATATGATCTCAACGGCTTGGATCTGAGGGTGGGAAATGAGACGGGGTCGTTTGGTAGTTAAACGGGGTCGTTTGGTTTAAGTGAGGGGTTGGGTCAGGCTGGTTATTTGGGTCGGGTTTGAACATGGGTCGCTGAAAGAGGTCATGAACCGTTAGATCGGCTGGGACGGACGGCTCAGATTGATTTGCCCGAAACGACGTCGTTTCAGGAGGTGCCTGGGCAGGCCTGGTCTGGACTGGGCTGAGTGATGGTTTGGGCCTGTTTTTGTTTCATTTATTTGGGCCCAACCGATTTCAACTTTCTTTTGTTTTCCAATTTAAAGAAAAATAAAAATAAAAATAACTAATAAAACCAATGAAATTAAAACAAATAACAATATAGCACTTCAACATAATTATCATAAAAATAAAAATGTTTAAGTAAGTTAAATCACAACCTAACACGGACGACGCACACATATATATTTTGAATTTTCTTTTGGAGTGGTTGCTCGTAAAGCAAAAATCACGTGCTTACAGCTGCCCCTCTTTGCACGAAGACACGAAGGGTTTTCTCGCAAAGATAAGCGAGCGATTTTTGCCCGTCCGAATACTCCGTGTGAAGCATTTTTTGAGGGAGATTTGACCGAACCTTTGCTTCAGAGGTTTCCTACATATCCTGGGCTGAAACAGGAATCAGGTCAATGTAGTTCGGGAAATTTTGGTAGCTGGGACTACCGTGTGACTGTATTGCGTGCTGCTGTTGTGCGCTGTTGTATACTGCTGTAGGATGCTACTGCTCAACCGATCTCCCTATTACATTGCTCTAAAAGGAAAACAAGAAGCTAAGCTAAATTGAGGATCCTGAAATCTTATCCATCTTCAACTTGTTCTTGTTGCTTTGCTTTCTTGTCGGCTAACACTCTCCTCCGATGCCTTTATCTTGTGACTTTGGGAGATGATGCTGGTCCTTTGCTGACGTTTGAATGCCAGTTTACATTACTTTGCTTGATCCGCTGGGGACACGACTTTCTTCTTTAAATCTTCCAATGGTTTCTTCAGTGGTATGTTTCTTCATCAGCATCGCCATGCTGGGCATGCTACAACGTTTCCAAACTGCTTCTTTTGAGATGCGTTCCTTTTTCCTTTTGAATTGCACACTTGCCTCTGCAGTTGTCTGCTTCTTGGTGCTGGGGATTTTATTGTTTCCCGTTTGGGGCTCTCTGTTGTACCCTTCCGTCTCCAGGTGGGGTGACTGATTCCAAAATCTAGAGCTAAAGAGTATTCCCGCATTATACTGGTGGGCGACCTAGAACTTAAAAGTATTCCCGCATTATACTGGTGGGCGACCTAGAACTTAAAAGTATTCCCGCATTATACTGGTGGGCGACCTAGAACTTAAATGTATTCCCGCATTATACTGGTGGGCGACCTAGAACTTAAAAGTATTCCCGCATTATACTGGTGGGCGACCTAGAACATAAATGTATTCCCGCATTATACTAGTGGGCGACCTAGAACTTAAAAGTATTCCCGCATTATACTGGTGGGCGACCTAGAACTTAAATGTATTCCCGCATTATACTGGTGGGCGACCTAGAACTTAAAAGTATTCCCGCATTATACTGGTGGGCGACCTAGAACTTAAAAGTATTCCCGCATTATACTGGTGGGCGACCTAGAACTTAAATGTATTCCCGCATTATACTGGTGGGCGACCTAGAACTTAAAAGTATTCCCGCATTATACTGGTGGGCGACCTAGAACTTAAATGTATTCCCGCATTATACTGGTGGGCGACCTAGAACTTAAATGTATTCCCGCATTATACTGGTGGGCGACCTAGAACTTAAAAGTATTCCCTCATTATACTGGTGGGCGACCTAGAACTTAAAAGTATTCCCGCATTATACTGGTGGGCGACCTAGAACTTAAATGTATTCCCGCATTATACTGGTGGGCGACCTAGAACTTAAATGTATTCCCGCATTATACTGGTGGGCGACCTAGAACTTAAATGTATTCCCGCATTATACTGGTGGGCGACCTAGAACTTAAATGTATTCCCGCATTATACTGGTGGGCGACCTAGAACTTAAAAGTATTCCCGCATTATACTGGTGGGCGACCTAGAACTTAAATGTATTCCCGCATTATACTGGTGGGCGACCTAGAACTTAAAAGTATTCCCGCATTATACTGGTGGGCGACCTAGAACTTAAAAGTATTCCCGCATTATACTGGTGGGCGACCTAGAACTTAAATGTATTCCCGCATTATACTGGTGGGCGACCTAGAACTTAAAAGTATTCCCGCATTATACTGGTGGGCGACCTAGAACTTAAAAGTATTCCCGCATTATACTGGTGGGCGACCTAGAACTTAAATGTATTCCCGCATTATATTGGTGGGCGACCTAGAACTTAAATGTATTCCCGCATTATACTGGTGGGCGACCTAGAACTTAAAAGTATTCCCGCATTATACTGGTGGGCGACCTAGAACTTAAAAGTATTCCCGCATTATACTGGTGGGCGACCTAGAACTTAAATGTATTCCCGCATTATACTGGTGGGCGACCTAGAACTTAAATGTATTCCCGCATTATACTGGTGGGCGACCTAGAACTTAAAAGTATTCCCGCATTATACTGGTGGGCGACCTAGAACTTAAAAGTATTCCCGCATTATACTGGTGGGCGACCTAGAACTTAAAAGTATTCCCGCATTATACTGGTGGGCGACCTAGAACTTAAATGTATTCCCGCATTATACTGGTGGGCGACCTAGAACTTAAAAGTATTCCCGCATTATACTGGTGGGCGACCTAGAACTTAAATGTATTCCCGCATTATACTGGTGGGCGACCTAGAACTTAAAAGTATTCCCGCATTATACTGGTGGGCGACCTAGAACTTAAATGTATTCCTGCATTATACTGGTGGGCGACCTAGAACTTAAATGTATTGAAATTGTTTCCCCGTTCTTCCGAGAAAATTTTCGACAATCGGCAGAAAATTTTCTGCCCCGGTTTTTGGTGACTTCCATGGCATTGCATCTTGCTGCCCTCATCAATCCTCTGTTCCCCTGCAACAGACAAAAGGATTTAATTAGTTTTTATCGTGGTGGTAGAGGGTGCCTTTCTGGCGAGCAATTTTTCTCTCTTCCTCTTTTCTTGCTCTTTGTCCCCATAATTGGTTGGCGGGCAAAGTTGCCTGTTGGGGGTCTCTAGCCTGCTGGGGATTGGTTTTCAGTTTATCCCCTACTCTGCTTTCTCTTTAAACACATGATGTGGGAGTCTGCTTCTAACTCCTGAAACCACTCCCTTTTGGAGCATACTTCTTCCAACATTTCCGAGCACAATCCCTGCATTGCCTGGGGCCGGCCTTTAAGACTGTTTGTATTATCCTGCATTGGATGAATTCCCCTTCGGTTTCTGGTAGTAAGCTTTGAAAAATCCTTTAAAGACACATTTTAGGAAAAGAAATAAAGATATGGAAAGGAGAAAATCTTTCTGAACCAATATTTTGTGGGAGGAGACAATCAAAAGAACTTATCTGGAGGACACAACTGGTCCCCGTGATCATGGCGTGCACCATAGATTCCGACCCAGTCTATTTGTATCAATTGATTTGCCCGATGGTTTGACTTGCTGGGGATGATAAAGGAGTGTTCACTTCGTTTCTAATGTGGTAGCTTCGCTGATCTGTCTCGTCGCCTCATAGTGCCCTTCGAGGGGTTTTCACTAATGAGACTCTCTCTTTTCTCTCATCTCCCGGCGCCTTATGGTGCCTGTGAAGGTTTTCACCAATAAGACTCTCTCATTTTATATCCCTCATCTTACATCGCCTCTCGGTGCCTGCGAAGGTTTTCACCGATGAGACTCTCTCATTTTATTTCTTTCGAGGAATCGGGGTGTTGTAGATACGACCCTCTTTTCTGGAGATTCCTTTGACTATCAATTCGTTCCCAATCTTACGATCCTCTTCTTTGCTGGGGCTTGGTGTATTATTCTCGGTCTTATTCGCCTGACTCGACATCTCTTGAACATTGATCGGGAGGTCTTTTGGACGTTGATGTTGGTTTTGGTGTGGGGTTAAAGAAAGGCTATAAAATTGAAGATAATTTGATGGGTGATGTGCTACAACTTTTGGAATCAAACCTTTGTTGGAACTTAAAAACATAACCTCTGCCCCAGTTTTCTTGCTTGGGGAATTTATTATTTATACTTATGTTGCGCTATGTGCGTTACGCACGCTGTGCCTATTACGCACACTATGTACATTATGCATCGTATATCCACTATGATGCATACTATGACCGAGCCGTGAGGCGCCTACGTATCCTCTTTGAGGAATCAGGTCAAACGTAGTTCCCCCGGTTTTGTATTTCTTTATGATTTCATCTTCTTCTTTTTTTTTTTTTCATCTTCTTCTTTTTTTTTTCTTTTTTTTTCTTTTTCATTTTCTTTCTCTCTTTTTTCATATCTTTCCCATTAGTGATTCCAAAAGAGGGACATGAAAGAATTACTTAGGCTCGAAGGGGGAAGCAAAGGTTAAAAGTGTTTGGATAGAAGAAAGAATTGCCTCCGTCATCTCATTATTCAACAAATGCCAAATACAAACGAATAAACCAAAAATTGCCATAATAAAAAAATTACGCATAATATCTCTTGACTGCATCTGAATTGATAGCCATGTCGACACATCTACCTTCGACATCTGTCAAACACAAAGCACCGTTGGACAATACTCTGGTCACGATATAAGGCCCTTGCCAATTTGGGGCGAATTTGCCTTTTGCCTCGACCTGATGTGGGAGGATCTTCTTTAACACCTGCTGCCCTACCTCAAACTTCCTGGGGCGCACCTTCTTGTTATATGCTCTTGCCATTCTCTTCTGATACAGTTGACCATGGCACACTGCTGCCAATCTTTTCTCATCTATCAGGCTCAACTGTTCCAATCGAGCTTTTACCCATTCATCATCATCAATCCCGGCTTCAGCGACAATTCGGAGGGATGGAATTTCGACCTCCGCTGGTATCACGGCCTCAGTTCCATACACCAACAAATAAGGAGTTGTGCCTATGGAAGTCCGGACGGTAGTGCGGTAACCCAACAAAGCAAAGGGCAATTTCTCGTGCCACTGTCTGGACCCTTCCACCATTTTTCGCAGTATCTTCTTGATATTCTTATTGGCTGCTTCGACTGCTCCATTTGCCTTAGGACGATATGGGGTGGAATTGCGGTGTGTAATCTTGAATTGTTGGCATACCTCTCTCATCAAGCTGCTATTAAGATTCGCACCGTTATCCGTGATGATCACTTTTGGGATCCCAAATCTGCAGATGATATGGGAGTGAACAAAGTCCACCACTGCCTTCTTAGTTACTGATTTGAAGGTTTTAGCCTCAACCCATTTGGTGAAGTAATCAATGGTCACTAGAATGAACCTATGACCGTTGGACGCTGCTGGCTCGATGGGCCCAATGACATCCATGCCCCATGCTACAAACGGCCAGGGTGCTGACATCGTATGTAACTCTGTTGGCGGAGAATGAATCAAATCTCCATGTATCTGGCACTGATGGCATTTCCTTACGAAAGTGATACAGTCGTGTTCCATGGTTAGCCAATAACACCCTGTTCGAAGGATCTTTCTTGCCAATATATATCCGCTCATGTGTGGCCCACAAACTCCGGCATGTACTTCCGCCATAACCGTCGTTGCCTGCCCGGCATCTATGCATCTCAACAATCCCAAATCCGGGGTTCTTTTGTACAATACTCCTCCACTGAGGAAGAAACCATTCGACAAACGCCGAAGGGCTCTTTTTTGGTCCCCAGAGGCATGTTCTGGGTATATCCCCATCCTGAGGTATTCCTTGATATCATGAAACCAGGGTTCGCCATCTGCCTCTTCTTCTACGGCATTGCAGTAGGCGTGCTGATCACGGACTTGGATGTGCAGAGGATCAACATACATTTTGTCAGGGTGGTGCAGCATTGATGCTAAGGTGGCTAAGGCATCCGCAACCTCATTGTGAACTCTCGGGATGTGTTTGAACTTTACCGATCGAAATTTCTTGCTCAGATCATGCAAGCATTGTCGGTATGGTATGAGCTTTAGATCTCGTGTTTCCCATTCACCCTGAATTTGATGTACCAAGAGGTCCGAATCTCCCAAGACCAAGACGTCTTGGACACCCATGTCAGCAGCCAAGCGCAGACCCAGAATGCAAGCCTCATATTCGGCCATATTGTTGGTGCAATAGAAGCGTAGTTGAGCCGTAACAGGATAATGCCGTCCTGTTTCAGAAATGAGTACTGCTCCTATTCCAACCCCTTTTGCGTTTGCAGCTCCATCGAAGAAAAGCTTCCAACCCGGTTCCTCGGGTAATTCCAACTCATTCGTATGCATCACCTCTTCGTCAGGAAAATACGTTCTTAAGGGCTCGTATTTTTCATCAACGGGATTCTCTGCCAAATGGTCTGCCAGCGCCTGGGCTTTCATGGCCGTCCTCGTCACATAGATGATATCAAACTCTGTGAGCAGAATTTGCCATTTTGCCAACCTCCCCGTGGGCATAGGTTTCTGAAAGATATACTTCAATGGGTCCAAGCGGGATATGAGATAAGTAGTATATGAAGACAGGTAATGTTTCAACTTCTGAGCTACCCAAGTTAGGGCGCAGCATGTTTTCTCGAGTTGAGTGTACTTGACCTCATGCACTGTGAATTTCTTGCTAAGATAGTAGATGGCCTGCTCCTTCCTCCCTGTGTCATCATGTTGCCCCAGTACACAACCAAATGAATTTTCCAAGACCGTCAGGTAAAGGATTAGGGGTTTCCCGGGCTTAGGCGGGACCAATACGGGTGGATTAGACAGATACCCTTTGATTTGGTCGAAAGCCTCCTGACACTCTGCCGTCCAACCTACTGCAGCATCCTTTCTCAGTAGCCGAAATATGGGCTCACAAGTTGCTGTGAGTTGAGCGATGAACCTGCTGATGTAATTGAGTCTACCCAGCAAACTCATTACCTCTGTTTTGTTCCTTGGCGGTGGCAAGTCTCGGATGGATTCAATTTTGGATGGGTCTAACTCAATCCCCCGTCGACTGACGATGAATCCTAGCAACTTTCCTGATGGAACCCCGAATGCGCATTTGGCCGGGTTAAGCTTGATATCATACCTTCGGAGTCTTTGGAAAAATCTCCTTAGGTCTGCTACATGGTCCTCCTGACGCCAAGATTTGATGATCACATCATCGACGTACACTTCTATTTCTTTGTGTATCATGTCATGAAACACAGCAGTCATTGCTCGCATGTACGTTGCCCCAGCGTTCTTTAACCCGAACGGCATTACCCGATAGCAGTAGGTTCCCCATGGCGTAATAAACGCTGTCTTCTCAGCATCCTCTTCGTCCATTAGGATCTGATGATAACCCGCATAGCAATCCACAAAGGATCCGATCTCGCGCCCAGCGCAATTATCGATCAGGATATGAATGTTGGGTAACGGGAAATTGTCCTTGGGACTTGCTTTGTTGAGGTTGCGGTAGTCGACGCACACCCTGATTTTTCCATCCTTCTTTGGGACTGGTACCACATTGGCCAGCCACTCGGGATACCGAGTGACCCGAATGACCTTAGATTGTAATTGCTTAATCACCTCTTCTTTGATCTTTACACTCATTTCTGTTTTAAATTTCCTTAGTTTTTGCTTGACCGGAGGGTATGCCGGGTCAGTGGGCAATTTGTGAACCACTAAATCGGTGCTCAATCCAGGCATATCATCATATGACCATGCAAAAACATCTTTGAATTCCCTGAGAGTTTCGATCAATTCTGCTTTGACATTCGGCTCAATGTGGATGCTAATTTTGGTCTCTTGGATGTTATCAGCGTCTCCTAGGTTCACAGCCTCAGTGTCATTTAGGTTAGGCTTGGGTTTCTCTTCAAATTGGCACAGTTCTCGGTTTATTTCTTCGAAGGCTTCCCCTTCGTCACATTCGGATTCATTATCACAAACGACCTCTTGTATCATTGAGTCAGATTCAGATTGATTTATTAGACTAGGTCGAAGATCCGCTGTGCATGCCATGTCATTAGGACCAGTAAAAAGAGAACTGTTCAGAAAGAAAAAGAACAAAACAAGAAATTAAAATGGGACAAAAGAAAAGAACTTTATTAAATTTGCAGGATAAAAAGGGTTCACACTTTTACAAAACGAAAGTAAAGTTGGGATTACACCCTTGAATAATCCGATCAAACAAACAAACAAACAAAACATTAATCAAAGCCTACTACCAAGACTCCCCTCGGACAGGAAGAGGAGTAACCGTCCAATTGTTGGTCTTGGCCTCAGGCCCCACAAATTGTATCTCTGCTCGGCTGGGACCTTCTCCAGCTTCCACCATACTGACATCCGCAAATAGCCTCTCAAAACTCTGATTCAGGTCTTCATTTATACCGATCAAAGGTCCTCGAATCTTTGGGATCGCTGACCCCTTGGCACTTGCTTTAACAAAAGACCTTGAGAGGCGTGGCACTGGTTTAGGCAGGGACCAGACTATCTTCTTCATTTTTCGCGCTTGCTTCCTGTCTGCTGCGGTTGGTTTGAACCCCAACCCGAAAGTTTCCAGATTCTTAGGAAGGGAGACAGGTTGGACTATCCCTTGAAGTTCAACTCCCAGGCCTTTTCCCGGCACAAACCCATTACCCAGCATTTCTGATACCATCATTACTGTTGCGGCAGTCACCCTAGGGTGCGGGATGATTTCTCCTTCAGAAATTTTGTTGGCCGACCCTGTATCGAGAATCTGGTAGACCCAGGGACCCTTGTCATCAGTGGTCTCTATGAAAGGCACAATGGTTCCGCCCATGGTGCATGTCGTATCCTCGCCGTGCAACACGACCTCTTGTCTTTCCCACTCGAACTTCACTGTCTGATGTAGGGTGGAAGGCACCGCTTTAGCTGCATGAATCCAAGGTCGTCCTAACAGCAAGTTGTAAGATACCGTGGCGTCCAACACCTGGAATTCCATGGTAAATAGGACCGGACCAATGGTTAATTCAAGTACAACATCCCCCACAGTGGCGGTTCCGTTTCCGTCAAACCCCCGGACACAGATGCTATTCTCCCGGATTCTTCCACGGTCAATCTTTAACTGGTCCAGGGTGGATAATGGACAAATATTGGCGCTTGAGCCGTTATCCACCAATACTCGGGTTACCACCGAGTCTTCACATTTGACAGCTAGGTATAGAGCTTTGTTATGCTCCGTACCTTCCACCGGCAGGTCATCATCTGAGAATGTCACTCTGTTCACCTCGAAAATCTTGCTAGCAATGGTTTCCAGGTGGTTTACAGAAATCTCACTGGGTACATGGGCCTCGTTCAATATCTTTAACAGGGCCCGACGATGTTCCTCGGAATGGAGGAGTAATGACAATAGTGAGATCTGGGCAGGTGTTTTTCTCAGCTGCTCAACCACAGAATAGTCTTGTACTTTCATCTTCCTCAGGAAGTCTTCAGCCTCTTCTTCTGACACTGGCTTCTTGGTTGCCACTGGGTTGGTTTTTCTTAACTCCACCGGAGCAAAACATCGACCTGATCGAGTCAGCCCTTGCGCTTCACAACTGACTTCTTCCACCTGTTTTCCTTGGTACGTCACCACTGCTTTTTCATATTTCCAGGGCACAGCCCTGCTGTCAAGCATTGGCAGTTGGACCACCGGCTTTATGGTCACCCGTTCTCTACATACCCCTTTCAACATGACTGCCGGTGTGGGCAGGATCCCTGGTATTACCAATTTGCTTGGCTCGGGTTTGCTTGTTATGACGGACGGGTTCTTCCCCCATATTACTACCGGCTTGACGCCTTCTCCCTGCGACTGTACCTTTGTTCCTCCACCGGTTAAGACTTCTTTTGGGGCAGCTTGGATCATCATCACTGTTTGTGAGGGTTTTCTTAATTCTCCTCCCTCACACACCAACTCAATCATGTGAGTTTCGTGGTGCGCTGGCAGTGGGTTTTGGTTGATGTTAGGAGCCTCCGGTGTCTGGACCTCGATCTTATTGGTGTCAATAAGATCCTGTATGGCATGCCTTAACTTCCAGCACTTCTCGGTATCGTGCCCGAGCATCCCTGAACAGTATTCACAACTGATTGAACGATCCAAATTCTGAGGCGGGGGATTTGGTTCCCGAGTATGGACAGGACTAACCAAACCCAATTGCCGCAGCTTGTGGAACACAGCGGTGTAGGTTTCTCCCAGTTCGGTGAAGGTTCTTTGCTTCCGCAACCTGTCATTTCTGGCATCTGGATTTCCCCGGAAACCTGCCCCTGAAGGATTTCTATATGCCCTTGGTGGAGGGTAAGTGTTTTGTGGTGGTGCATATATGTTCTGGGGAGCCGGTGCGCGCCATTGTGGGCGAACCGGAGGCTGAGTGTATACCTGGGCTTGGTGTACGGAACAATGTGGTTCTCGAGGTGGATAGAAATTTTGTGGTGGGTTGTATGGGTAGTTTGACCTGTGAGGCCTGGGTTGGTTGTAGTGTGGCCTGCCAGCCCTGGGCCAACTGCCTGCCTCGATCGTGGCAACCTCTTCTTTCTTTCTTCTTAGCGCACCTCCCGTGCCGCTTTGAATAGCCTGGGTTGTGGCCTTAAGTGCCGAATAGTTTAAGATCTTGTCCGACCTCAAACCTTCTTCTATCATGACCCCTATTTTGACCACCTCGTTGAAAGATTTTCCAACCGTTGTCACCAAGTGACCAAAGTAGGTTGGATCCAATGTCTGCAAAAAGTAGTCTACCATCTCTCCCTCTCTCATGGGAGGATCGACCCTAGCTGCTTGTTCTCTCCAGCGGAACCCGAACTCGCGAAAACTTTCCCCGGGTTTCTTCCCAGTTCTCAATAACGTGAGACGGTCAGGGACTATCTCCAGATTGTATTGGAAATGACCTGCAAAAGCCTGCGCCAGGTCATCCCACGTGTACCACCTGCTGAAATCCTGCCTGGTATACCATTCCAGTGCAGATCCGCTCAGACTTTGGCCGAAATAAGCTATCAAAAGCTCATCCTTGCCTCCTGCCCCTCTCATTTTGCTACAGAATCCCCGCAAATGTGCCATGGGATCACCGTGCCCTTCATATAAATCAAACTTGGGCATCTTGAACCCAGCCGGGAGTTGGACATCTGGGAAAGGGCACAGATCTTTGTATGCCACGCTGACTTGATTGCCCAGCCCGTGTAAGTTCCTGAAGGATTGCTCCAGGCTTTTGAACTTTCTCAACACTTCATCCTGTTCAGGGGCCTTAATCGGCTTCTCAACCTCTGCCGGTACTTCCAAATGGGGATTGTAAGCCTGTGGTTCCGGTGCGTGGAATGTAGGCTCAGGGGGATAGTATTGTGTATCGTGAGCCTGAAACAATGGCTCACTGGTCGTTCGCTGCAAAGGGGCTGATGCAGGTCCCACAAAAATGGGAATATTGGGTGTTGGGAGAGGTTGATGGGGTGGTGGAGCTTGGGAATCATGAGGGCTTCTTTCTTGATGATAGAGGGGATTTGGGCGGCTTGTGGAAGGGCCAGAGTGAGGGTACTCCGGCACGTGTCCCAGTGTTTTCAGGACTCTTTTGTGTTTTGGCCAGGGCTAGCTGCATTGCATGCATCTCTAGTCCCATCCTTTCAATCTTTTCCATTGCCTCTTTTAGCAACTGGCTCATCGGCCTTTCTTCCTCATTACTATTCTCTGAAGTAGTCATGCTTGTTGCTACCGGTCCTTTGGATCTGGTTTGGTATGAATGTGTTGCCAGAATTCTTTAACAACTAACTGTCTGATATCAGACAACAACAAACTTTGTTAGTGTTAGAGCTTAACAGATTTGATCATAACACATAGAGGATGCAATGCACCTAGGCAGTTAATCGTTTCTACATGCTTTGCCTCAAACAACATACGTCATCCCGGTTTGCTCATTCATCCCTTTTTAAAGTACTTTGGGAAACCCTGTGTTTTATTTTGTATTTTTATTTTTATTTATTAAAAGCGGTCGAATCTTATGGGGATTGCCTACGTATCACGTCCCCGCGTGAATCAGACCAGGCGTAGTTCTGCCTTAAAGTAAAGAAACACACAATTCTTGTGAAATCATTAAATTCATTCTCAAAATTTTGCTATTACAAATTACATCAAGCAAGGAATAGCAATAGTACAGACTCCACAGTTCTTAACCCGTTTTGACTAAAAGAAAGGAAAATAACATATGGAAAAACGACAAAGCCAAATAAACAGGACTCAACCAAAGATTAATTTTCCAACTTAGGGACCCGCGAGGCATCATTCGGCCTTTCCGCGGCCCTTGGTGTGAGGTCCCTCTGCAGGTTTTTCAACTCATTCATGATTCGGTGGACGCAACCCATGATGGAAACAAGGAGGGTCTTTCGAGGCTTTTGCTCGCATGCCAGGCATCTCATGTAGATGTAATGCCCAATCTCGTCGATCTTTCCCCGAATGTTGTCCCTTTCTGTGAACAAATGCCTTATCTGTTGGTTCTTCAATCCCAGTGTTTGCGCATTGTTGGCAAGCTGATCCTGGAACATCTCCATTTGCCTTTCCATTCTGGTCATTGCATCGCAACATTGCCTTCTGTCGGCTTGGGCATCTCGTGTTCGCTTGAGGATCCTTTCTCGAAGAGAGGCATTCGTTTCCCTTAATGTCCCGACGCTCAGTTCATACTCCCTTATGACTCGTTGCAGGTGCTGCCTCCGAGCCATCGCACCTTTTGCCCACTTGGTTCGCAATTTTGCCGTGCTGGCCCTGGCTTTTTCCAAATCTTCCTGGCATTCCGCAACCTGATCCTTTAACCCTGCTATCAATCTTTTATCTGCCCGGCTTCTCAACTGGCTATTAGCCTCTTTTTTCATTCTCTGGATCTGAGCTTTGAGGACCTCGCCTTCTCTGATTAACCTGTTCTTTTCTCCCTCGTGGGCGGCAGACTGTAATTGGCACTCAAACCTCATATCCTGAACTTGTTGCTTCAGTTTGCCTGCTTTGACAAGATATTCCTGCTCTTTGGCCAACCAGCCCCACTGTTCTTGTGAAGATTTGGCAAATTCTTGCAGGTGAGGTCTTTTGGTCGGTCTTCCAGATGATGTCTCCCCTTTGTACCAGGCCTGATACCCGGGCGAAACTTCCCCTTTTGCCCGATTCATTACACAAGTATTTGCTTCTAAGTATTGACATTGGCTCCAAATTTGACGAACCCTTGCTTCAGGAAACTGGCCGTCGGGACTGATCTCGATTACCTGGATGCTCAGATCCTCATCTTTCGGCACTATCTGATACCTCCCAAGTTGCCTTAAAACCCGATGCGGTGCGTATGGTTGAATGCTCTTAAGTCCCATTAAGAGAAAATGGGGCCTAGCTGCTGGCATGTATATGACTTCGTCGATCGATAACCATCCTAGCGCCCATTGTATTTGACTGGCGTTGAGGGTATGGAAATATGAGGTCCATGCTGTGACTCCTTCTGGTAGGTAGGTTTCATTAACTTTGGTATAGAACTCCTTCTATGCAGGTCTTTCCAGCGGATCCATGGCTCAGAAACTGGGCTCGGTGACATAGGTGTTCGGTCATCCACATTTGCAACAACAAATTGCAACCCTCGAAAAAGCTTCCTCCGGCTTTGCAAGAAGTGAGTGCCCGGAATATATCAGATACTATCATGGGCGCCAACGTACTATCACTCTGTGTGAGCAACGTACTGACGACCCCTGCTATCTTTATGTCAATATTCCCGTCTTTTCTTGGGAATACTAGTAGTCCTAAGAAAGTTATTATGAAAGCAATCCGTCTATGTTCTTCCCACTTTTGGCGATTACCTTTGCTGCACAACTGGTTTTCTGGCTTGTCGAATCCTCCTATGTGACCATATCTTTGATATATGAAACTCATGCTGCAAAAACCTTTTGCCAAGTCAGGGTTATGAATTGTTCTGACTATCTTTAAGGAGTCCAGGAACCGGTGTATTGCTACAGCTCTTGGAGCAATCAGATATTTGTGCCTCAAAGGAGTCTCAGCGCTGCCGATATACCCTGCTATTTCTTCTAAAGTTGGGGTAAGTTCAAAATCTGAGAAACGGAAGACATTGTGCGCAGGATCCCAGTGGGGGACTAGTGCCCTTATGATATCTCCTCGTGGCCTGATATCCAACAAACTCGTGAGGCCTTTCAGATACTTCTTGATTTCGTCATGCCCTTCTTTGCCCAAATCATTCCACCAGAGCCGCAATTGGAGGGGAATTTTATTCATGATTGAAAAGGGTTCATTCGGAATCGTGCTCATTCTGCACATTTATTAATAAGATTTTAACAACGACACTTATCCTGATAAAACAAAAATATATGCGATTTTTTGTGAATTTTCGTATATATATATAAAAACTTTCTAAAGAAGTCAATAACGGAAAATATTTTAGATTTTTGTTTCGAACACTGGGAGCCTGAAAGGACTTTTCTAGACCTTTAGCAAGACAAATACTTTTGCCACAAATAAAGATATATATACATTTTGAAGTAAAGCAAAACTTTTGAACTTTTCATATATATATATATATATATATACATATATTTGCAACAAATAATAAAAGTAAAGACAACACAAGACTCTTTTTATTATTATTTTCATAAAATAACCATTTTAAAAATAAGATCTCTTTTTTTTTTTAATTTTTATGACAAGACAAATTCTATATTTCTATTGATATTTTATTTTTTTGAAAAACAGAACAACGACTTTTTTTTTCAAAATTTTGGCAGAGTTTTGACAGTATTTGTTTTTTCTTTTTTTCAACAATAAACAATCAATTCCTAACCGTTATTTCCTCTTTTTTTTTCACAATATTCCAAACACCGGTCAGCATGCGGGCATGAGACAAATAAATGTACGGAAAACAATAGGATGCATCAGAATGGTCTTTTCATATCAGGTTGCTAGTCCTAGACGGACCCAACCCCTGTGTTGAGTCCCCTAAGTCATATGCAACATGATGCAAATAAGCGTTCCTACTAGGGATCCGGCATGAAGTCACGTTATTCTATGTTCAAAACCTGGGTCGGTGTTCTAGACAGTGTACCCGAGCGGACAACTCGAGCTGAGGAAGGAGCTCCTTTCCGGGAACCAAAAGGCCAGCCGGCTTAGAAACTTTCCGAGCCTCTTTTTATTTAGGGTATGACACTAACAGAATAGGGAGTCTCAACCAGTGAGCACATCCCCGGAGGTAAGAAGAGAAAGGTTTCGGCACAGTTTATATACAGTTCAAATAATATCAAAGCGGTAAAAGCAGCATTTAGCACATTAGGCTCAGAACATGTAATAATCAGATAATAAATAAAGCCAAATAATAACAATTATTCTAAGCTCGAATTCTTAACCCTGAACCAGTGGTTCTGGGTAAAAAATCCCCAGCAGAGTCGCCAGAGCTGTCACACCTCCTTTTTCCGCGCCCGCGGGGGCACAGGGGAGTTTTTTCCAATTAAAGGACAATCGAAACGGGATTTGTTTATTTATTTCAGAGTCGCCACTTGGGAGATTTAGGGTGTCCCAAGTCACCAATTTTAATCCCGAAGCGAGGAAAATGATGACTCCATATTACAGTCTGCGTACCAGAAATCCGGATAAGGAATTCTGTTAACCCGGGAGAAGGTGTTAGGCATTCCCGAGTTCCGTGGTTCTAGCACGGTCGCTCAACTGTTATATTCGGCTTGATTATCTGATTTTATACAAGTCTGAACTTATGTGCAAAATTTAACTTTTAACCGCTTTTATCATTTACTGTTTTTATCAAGAATTGCAACGTTGTGAAAATGTATCTCGAACCGCGTTACAATCAATGTACCCGCGGTCGTCGACACACTTTGACTCCGTTGAGATTTGGATTTGGGTCACATCAATGTGCACCCGAGTTTAAGGAAATTAAATTGTTAAAGGCGCGCCTAAAGCGACTAGCGTATTTATTTTGGGTAAGACCGTGGAATTTTACTAAATGGTCCATCCCGAAGTCTAAATAATTTTTAAAAGCAAATATTTACTGAGGGCCCCGCAATTGTATTTTATTTGGCGAGGCTCATCTCATTCTTATTATTTTTTTTCAAAAAATGAATTTGCAACGTCATGGACACGCATCTCGAACCACGTCACAATCAATGTACCCGTGATTAGAAACACATTTCGAATCCGTCGAGATTTGGATTTGGGTCACATAAATGTGCACCCGAGTTTAGGAAGGTAAGGTTTATTAAAGCGTGTCCTAAAGAGACTAACGTGTTGTTATTTTAGGAGGGTTGTGAGATTTGCTAAACAACCCGTCCTGGAAACTAAATGCTTCAATAATTTACATTAAACAAGGGCCCCGCATCTGCGTGTTTTGTTTATTTTCATCGAGGCTCATCTCGTTCTTATTTTAAAAGGATATCCTATAGCAACTACGTTTCTTGTCGTGTTCGTCTCTATCAATTGAAAACGGTGGATAGTCCTAATTAATTACATGCTTGCAAGTTGTTTGTAATGGAATTCGGAAATGCTTAACAACAAGTCGGGACCGAAGCTGCGTGCACAGTCGGCCAAACAAATAATCCTGGGCCCAAATCCAACCCACGCGCGGTTGGCCAGACCTGGGCCACTGCTCGCTCGATGCGGGCCTGCCTGATCTGTCCTCGACCTGGGCTCGACCCTTGTGAGGTTGAGGAGTGCAGGCTTGCGCCGTTTATTTTAAGGCAATGGTTTGCCAATTATAGGGGGACAATTTATCAAAAGGACACAAAATTAACTAACATGGATAGTTCTATGTATTTAAAGCCATGCTAACCTTATAAAACCTAAGATACAACCTACTGCTTTGGGGACCCTTTTATCTATCAGCCTACATATACAAACTAACATTCAATCACCATATATTGATATCTACTGGGCACACAGGCTACCTTCAGTATCTAAACAAGAATGTAAACTATTATACATTAAATGAGGTTCAATATAACAGTCTATGTACGAAATAAACAACTTCAGCTCTTCTCTTTTATATTCATGCTTAAACTCTCAAGTTACATTGGCACTGTTAATCGCGTACCTGGTATAGCAAAGCAGAAGAAGAAGGAGAATTGTCAGCTGAGGGGTATGCGGCAAATACAACAACAGCAGATAAACAGCAATAACACAGCAACAATCCAACAACCACAAATGTTTTCCACAGCCCACAAACAACCAGCAATATTTCCCAGAACAAAGAAAACCAGCAAATAGTCGAGCACCAAATGAGCAATCCCAGGAAAGAGTGATGAAACAACAGCAATACCAGAGTATTCAATGCAGCAACACCAACAGTTCAACAATCACAAGCAGCTCAGTCAATGCAAACCACAGAACTTGGCCGAGACAGCTTGACCAATATGAACTCTTATACAACTTTTCAGACAGTGTTTGGTTACAGTGTTTACTGGAAATTAACTTATGTTTTCAGTCTTTTTCTTTAAACTCACAAGACCTCTCCTCAGACTAAAAATTTTCCAGCCTTTTGTTTTTTTCTCTTTCTGAAGACTAAAAGTCCAGCCCTCTTTTTGTTTTCGAATGGCCTATTTATAAGCCAAAGACTAAGTGCAGCTAGGCTGCCCCCCCCCATCTGCAACTTGCAGTCTGCCCATACCCCTTAAAGCCCATGCCTAAACATCTTTTGGTGTCAGCCCCCTTTATTCCCCACGCCTGGTTTTTGTTTAATCCAGAATTATGGGCTCATTTGTTTATTCATTTTAAGCCCCATACCCTTGTGTCTTGTTCCCCATTGGTATTAGTTTAATCCTAAATTAGTACCCTACTTGTCAGCCCATTTATACTAATCTTTTCTGTCTTTTTCAACACCCCAGAATGCCCTTGTTAACCCTGGATTATTACTGCCCTGCCTATTGCAGCATCAGGGCACTTTGGGCTTTGAACATTCGATTTCAGAACTGCCCCAACCTGGCCTTTAATTGTTTACAATGTAGTTACAAACTACCATTCATGGGTAATGCCCAACATTCAAATCACAATACAGGCTCATTAGTCATGCGACATTATTAGCTCATTCGATTCATTAGTTATAGAAAACTAATCGACGACATTTATCGAGTCGACTATACTAATTATAGCAGGTAATAATCAGTCGCTCGCATAAACAATACGTTCAGGGACCTAAGGGGTATCAGACAACTTTTGTTAAATTACTGGGCCTATATGAATTAGTTCATTTGACGATTAATCTAACTGACGATCATGTTTATCACAGAGAGTATTCAGAACAAACAGAAGACAATCGACCAAATAAAAGGCCTTTAACAGAGATGGAAGAAATCCGAAATAAAAATAACAACATAACAAACAAACACCACGAAACATGCTGACAACTTAATTAGAACTAAAACAAAAGAAAGGAAAACTTACCAAAAGAGTTTGAAATCAAAACGGACCCAAATCAGATTCAACTTCGAACTTTTGAGGCCGAACAAACTTTAATCAGGGTGTTCTCACATGAGAACACCTTGATTAAGGTCTATTAGACCTCAAACCCTTGTCAAGACTGGCCGGATTCCCCAGGTGCATGTGTTTCAAGTTCTGGATTTTCAGATCTAATTTTTAAGGAGTTGTGGGTAGATTCGGACCAAACCAAGCTTGGTTTGGTCACGAGGAAGGTTAGGGGAGTGGCTGATACAAAGATGGTGAGGTTTGGTGTAGATCGAGTTTTGTCTCGAATCTTCAAATCCAGATTCGAGACGATAGGAGATGATTCGAGGTTCGTGGTTAGTGGATTCGTGTTCAGGGGAGTGAGGGGGTCTTAGGGTGTTCAGGGGGTGGTCACCGGCGTTCGTGCCGCCGGCTTTAATGGCGAAGGAGACTAGGGCGGCTGCTAGGGTTCGGGGGGTTTCAGGTTTGAGTTTGGGGACGATGAAGGGTGGGGTTGGTATAGGGGGTGCGGGGTAAGGGCTGAGTTTATATATGGGGAGGTTGATCGGATCTGAGCCGTTAGATCATATGATCTCAACGGCTTGGATCTGAGGGTGGGAAATGAGACGGGGTCGTTTGGTAGTTAAACGGGGTCGTTTGGTTTAAGTGAGGGGTTGGGTCAGGCTGGTTATTTGGGTCGGGTTTGAACATGGGTCGCTGAAAGAGGTCATGAACCGTTAGATCGGCTGGGACGGACGGCTCAGATTGATTTGCCCGAAACGACGTCGTTTCAGGAGGTGCCTGGGCAGGCCTGGTCTGGACTGGGCTGAGTGATGGTTTGGGCCTGTTTTTGTTTCATTTATTTGGGCCCAACCGATTTCAACTTTCTTTTGTTTTCCAATTTAAAGAAAAATAAAAATAAAAATAACTAATAAAACCAATGAAATTAAAACAAATAACAATATAGCACTTCAACATAATTATCATAAAAATAAAAATGTTTAAGTAAGTTAAATCACAACCTAACACGGACGACGCACACATATATATTTTGAATTTTCTTTTGGAGCGGTTGCTCGTAAAGCAAAAATCACGTGCTTACACTCCCATGTCATCACCTGTCTATAGATCCTCACCCATTACAGCATAGCAGTCCATATTTGTGTATAGAATGAACATGTAAAGAAGAGATGATCAGTAGTCTCTACTTCTGTATTGCATAGTGGACAAATATCATCTTCTACACAGTCCCATCTTCTCAATCTGTCTCTTGTTTGAAGTCTCCTATGAGCAGCCAGAAACATGATGAATATCCACTTAGGTAGTCCACTGTAGTTACAAATGAGTATTCTCCATGAAACTTTGCTAAATTGTCCTCTTTGCTTCAAATACATAGTTTTGATCGGGAATGTTTCCAGTCTAAGCACATCTTCCTCTGTATACCCAGCTTCTTCAAAGTATTATTTGGCTTTAAAAATCTTCTGAATCACCCAAGATACTTGTTTTGGCTCATCTCCCCACCCTGGATTATATTTCTTATAGTACACATGGACTCACTGCACCCACATTTTGTCCTTCTTCTTGCATAGATTCCACAATAGCTTGCATATTGCAGCTTTATTCCATAAGCCTATGTCCATCAAATTCTTTATACCTTCTTTTCTCAGCTTATATCCATTATAGTTGTTCTTATTAAACTCTATTTTACTTTGCTGAGATTATTTGTAGTTGTTTAATTTAATGAGTTTAGTTTATATTTGTTATTGCTTATTTGTATTATATTGAAAGTTCTAGTTTGGTGTATAATCTCTTTTACTTTAATGTTTGTATCAATTAGCTTAGTTTATAATTCCATTTTTATTTTTATTTTGTTTGTAAATACTTATAATGTTAAATTTCTTACAATTATAAGATTTTTAAGTTGGTTACATTTTTTTTAAAGTCAATAAATTTATAAATTTATTGAAGTTAAATTTGTTAATATATATAGATAGAATTCTAAAATTAAAAGTAAATATTTTTTTTTAAAAAATTCAACTTTGATTAAAAAATAGCGTCAATGACTTTATTTTGAGGTCACATGATGAACAAAATTGAGTAGTGAGCAAATTGTATTAACCGATACCGCTTATATTAGTGGCTACTATGCTCTTTGACTGAACCCGCTTGTATAAAATTCTGGGTCCGTCACTGGTACTGAGTGGATGATCATTTGAGATTGTGGGCACATGAGGCACTCAGCATGGTGCATTCCATACAACATGTGCACTGACATATAGATGTAGCACAGTCTCATTTCTTTACCATGTTCATATCTACTCTATTCCCTGTTTTGAACTATCTATTTAGCTGAAAGCATGCCTACGTTTCTGTACGTTATTTCTGTTATCTTTGAGGAGGTTGAGTTCGTCACTATCTCTCAGTCCATAGTTTGGACTTGTTACTTACTGAGCTGTTGTACTTATGTTACCTGTGAGCACGTGATTTTTGCCCTATATGAATTACTCCTATAAAATCCGGAGAAAATAGGTTTTATGTTAATTATTTGCCATATTAGGAATTTTTGTAGAATTTTCTTAATTATTTGAATTTCTGCGCATGTTTAATTTTTATCTAAACCATGAAAACAAATACCAAAAAATGTCATGCATTGCATTTAGGATTTGTTTTTATATTTTTAGAATTAATCAGTAATCATTTGTTTTATAGAAAAATAAAAAATTATAAAAAATAACTCACTTTGCATTTTAACTTTTTAATTTTGAATTTTATAATTTTTCTTTTAATTTAGGAGTTATTTAATTTTTGTAAATACTATGGCTAGTAATTAGCTTAATTTGAAAAATTAATTTAGTTTTAAGAGTTAATTTAGGTCTTAAATTAATTTGGAAAAGAAAAGAAAAATTGAAAATTAAAAGAAAAGGAAAAGATTCAAATAAGAAGGTTGACTTTTGGGCCAATTCAGCCAACCCAATTAAAATTTCCCAAGACCCGTTCAAAATCCGGCCCAAACCTACGCCTTTACTCGGTCCAGTCTTCACAGCTTAACCAAACGACATTGTTTTGAGTTTGTTTGGTTTGAACAGATCCTGGCCCTTCGTCTTTCATCATCCAACCGCCAGAGAAGCCTCATTGAATTCATTTAAAAATGTCCAAACAACCTAGGACTCGATCATTTCCACTTCATCTTCCTCATCAGACCTCTAACCCTAGCGCCGCCCTTGAAATCCTTCACCATCTCCGGCCGGCGCCGGCTTCCAAATCCTCTCAAAACTTAACCACACAATCCCCACACCCCATGGAACACGAATCTAACACTAATATCCCCAAAATCCCCACTCTTACTCTCAAATCCCAAATCTGATGCCCAAATTCGAAACCTTAATTTTGCCCGTTTTCCAAGTAGAAGCAGTTTTCATGGGACGATAATGAGTCGGGACCTATTCCAGTCGATTATGCTCTTCGAGGATGAGTGATTAGCATGGATTTCAACTTGATTCGAAGTCCATCAGCCCCATGCAAGGCCAAAGACCGACAAATCTTGCCAAAACAAACCTCACTCATGTGTTTCTAGTAAGATAGTGCATGTTTTCTTTTTTTGATTGTATACCCTTTTATTCTTTAACTTTGTTTTCCTCCCGCTTCTGATTTCACCTCTTCTTCTTACCATTCCTTCATTCATTTATTGCTGCCACGGTTTATTCAAAATAGTAGGTCAAGTTCCTCTTGTTTTCTTTGTTTAAATCAGAGTTCCGTTAAATCTGTAAATGGTACCAGTATGCCCAATTCTACTATGCTTCTGTTTTATTCTTTTTCTTCCTAGCTGAATTAGTCATTGGGTTTGGGTTCATCATGTTGGGTTCTACTGATTATTTTGAGTTTTTTGTATTTTACTCGATTTGTTTCATTACCTTACTGATTTGGGATCATGTTTGGGATTTATGGCGGTCCAAACATGGGGCATTAAAGCCCATTGGTTTAGGCCCAGGATTGGGATTCAAGTAGCCTACTTTGTCTCAGACTAAGAAGGTTAATAATGGAATTCGAGGGGTAATTTGGGGAGTTTGGATAAGGGAATCTTCATTAACTGATTGGGAAACTTCTAGGAAAGTGGGGCTTGGGACTGACTTAGCAAGCAAACTAGAAAATCAGGGTCTAAAGTGAACAAATTGGAAATTGGGGAAGGGGTAATGGTTAAATGGCAGAACCAATTATGCTGCCCTAGAAGCTTTCTATAAAAGGCATGTTCCTTCATAGCCAAGGCAGATTTTAGAGATTAAAAAGTCTGAAAAGTTAGAAACGGCTGAAAGATAGTTACTCACTGAAAAAAGCTTTGAAAATTAGAAAGAAAGGAGAAAAATCTCACAATCACGGTTCCATTATAGTTTTGCCTTTTCATATTTCTGGGAATTTTAAAAGTTCAAGCATACTGCTATTCTCTTGGGTTCAAACGATGGTATTAGCTGTTTAAATTTGTTGTTTACTGCTGATCGAATGTTGTGGCTACTGTTATTGCTTTGATGAGAAGCTCTGTTGTTTGTTCTTATCATTCCAGGTATTCTTTTGAACCATGAATGGCAAATAAGGCTTGAATATGTGTTGTATGGAAGATACATGTTCTGCTGAAGTCAATGAGGATCCTTTTGTTTTGGAGTTTTATTTTTCATGTCTCTTTTAGGCTATCCAGATTTTATCCCATTTTTCCTTGTCCATCTCTTTGTTTATTATGTTTAAGTTTGCTCTGATGTTTCTTTTGTGAATGGAGTTTGTTCTATGGTATATGTTCAAAAACGCATGTTGAGAGTAGTGAGTTTATATAGCAGTCTTGTTTAAAGTCATAGTACAATCAGCTCATTGTTTATTATTCATTGAAATGAGGATCTGAACATTTTTAATGGCTTTGAGGTTTGTTTGTCATTTTGAAGGATGAGTTCCAGTCCCATGTTATGTGTATTTTGGAAGAGATTTCATGTGACTGCATAAACAATGTCCAAATAGGTTGTATTAGAAGTCAAATGTTGTTATGGGTAGTTGAATGTATGCATTTGACAATTCAATACTTGTTTAAGGTTATTTGGAATTGGATCCGATGTTTGGAATTAGATAGAGCTGAGCCTATATTAATAAATGTATTCTTTATTTGAAACCATGCTAGTGTTTGGTTTGAAGTCCTGAATTCTATTAGATTTTAAATGATGAGATAATTATGTATGAGTTATTATAACATTAAGGGATGTATTTTATTATAGAATGTGACTTGGCATTAAAAATATGCTTTGCATCTGTTTAAAATTTGCAAGAGTTTGTCAGTAGTCATTTTTATCTCAAGTTTTCATGAAGGATTGTAATTTTGCTCAATTGACCATACTGAATCACGTAACTGGGCCTTTGGCGTTGGCCCAGTTGTGCCCAATGCCTCTTTGACGTTCATTTGAGCATTCTAGGCTTCATGCGAGCCCGATTCCCCTTTCGTGTTTTGACATGTAAACTTTCAAAAGGCAATTGGGCTTGCTGCCAACTTGGGCCCTTCAAACAACCAAATGCCCGATTTCTTTCAACACCAATCCTTTAATTATTAGGTTTAGTTTGAACATTAGCTTAAAAAATAAATTAGAATTTCCTTAGTCTTTTAATCAATTAATTAGACTCCTTTAATTAGATCGAGGTACGCCGTATTAGCAAAACCTACAACTTATGGCCTCGAAGATTAGATCAAGAAATCTTTTAAGAATAATTTGAGGCGTGCCATGCCAAATAAATTTATAACCTATGGCCATCATGTAATTATTACTAACTCTCTAAAAATCGGGGTGTGCCATCAATTGAATTTTCCATAGCCCTCGCAAACTAGTTATTAATATGAAATTTCGTAGTTGCTTTAAGCACACTATTTAAATTGATTTTCTTTTAATTAATAACTTCGGGTGTACATTTCATGTGACCCAATTTCAATTCTTAGCAACGTTAAATAGAACGTGTCGTTAACCGCGGGTGCATTTCATGTGGCGTGGTTCAAGACATGTTTAAAATGGCGTTGAATCTTCCTAAAAGCGTTTTAAAATAATTAAAAGTGATTTCAAAAGCTAGAATGCACATTAGGTTTTAAACATGTGATTAATCAGATAAATAGGCCAATATTAACAGTTGAGCGACCGTGCTAAAACCATGGAACTTGGGAATGCCTAACACCTTCTCCCGGGTTAACATACTTTCTTACCAAGATTTTTATGTTTGCGGACTGTAAAACAGAGTCAATTTTCCTCGATTCGGGATTCTAAACTGGTGACTTGGGACACCATAAATTATCCCAAGTGGCGACTCTGATTTTTAAATAATAATCTTGTTTCGAATAATGTCACTTAAATTGGAAAAACTCCCTTATACCCATCCAAGGGTAGGGAAAAGGAGGTGTGACAGCTCTGGCGACTCTGCTGGGGACAAGAACCCAGAATCTCTGGTTCAGGGTTCAAGAATTCGAGCTTAGAATAATTATTATATTTGGCTGTATTTATTATCTGATTTTATTTACATGCTTGGGCCTAATGTGCAAAATGTTGCTTTTTACCGCTTTGATATTGTTGAACTATATATAAATTGATACGAAACCCTCATCTCCCTGAGTCTTCTTAATCATCTGGGAAGTGTGTACTTCGTGTGACTTCTCTTCTATTAGAGTCATATCCCAATTTTAGAACGAGGTTCGGACAAGTTGCAAAGCCCGTGAAGCTTCTGTATTCCCAGTACGCTGCCCCCCTTAGCTCGAGCTGTCCGCTCGGGTAAGCCAGGTCTAGAACAAATAAACCCAGGTTTTTAAACCTACAATAACATAGCCTCATACCGGATCCCTAGTAGGAACTCTTGTTTGTATCACGCGCATTTGACTTTGGAAACTCAACACAAGGGTTGGGTCTGTCTAGGACAGGTGTACCCGAAATGAAAGACCATCCTGATGCATTCTACTTGTTACTTGTGCATTTATTTGCTTCGGATTGCATGTTGACCGACTTATGAATAATGGAGAAAAGTTGGGGAAAAAATCAATTTGAGGGTTGAGGGAGATAATTACCCGTTTTGAAAAACCCGATGTCCAAAAGTACCGAAACTCTGCCGAAATTTTGAAAAAAAAAGAAAGAAAATTTGTTTTGAAAAATATTTGGTATTGTTTTTTCAAAACTTCCCGAACTACGCAAGTTTGATTCTCACAGGATGTGGGATACGTAGGCAACCCTCATCGGGTCCAACTCCTTTTGCAAAAATAACCCAAAAAAATGTGAAGTGTCGTTGTTTTGTCATAAATAAATTAGGTGGCGCCATTCTTGTCCAAAATAGCCAAAAAATGCCCCAAAAGGCGCCGGAAGGCTGTTTTGCAAAAATAGCCACCTAGGGTCCTTTTTCAAAATTTTGGTTGATTAACAAAAACAGCCCTAATTTTTTTTATTTTTTTATTATTAGCTTGAGGTGCTGAAGGGTTGTATTTGCAAGAATGTTTTGTTCTAAATTTTGTGAAAATGAGTGTTTTTCTCTTGAGTCAAAGTAAACCACAGTCGTTTAATCAATCACCTTAAATAAATATGCAAGATGAGCACAATTGAAAATGAACCTTTCACAGTCGACGAGGAAATCCCGTTAGAACTACATATGTGGTGGAATGATTTGGGAGAAGTCAGCAGAAAAACTGTAATAAAAGCTTTGGGTGGTCTTGTTGGGCTTCTGAAGATAAAGCCGAGGAAGGATATAATTGAGGCTTTGATACCCTTCTGGGACCCAGCACATAATGTGTTCCATTTTGCTGATTTTGAGCTAACTCCTACGCTGAAGGAAATAGCAGGCTACACTGGTTTTAGTGAAAATCTCAGAAATCAATACCCTGTGACACCTAGAACAGTGACTCCCCATAAGTTCCTGGATCTACAAAGCATCAATCGGGAAGTTCAAGACGGAAACTTGGCTAAGGGGTTATGCACATTCTATTTCTTGTACCGACGTTACATGAATCCTCATGGTTTTAAGATGCCAGATACCGGTCTTACTCATTCGGGAAACAAAGACAAGTGGGAAGCTCGGCGGGGATTGGATTTTATAGTGGCATTCTTGGGTGTTTTGATTTGTCCAAGAAAGGATGGAAACATAGAATTGGGGCTCGTGGGAATAGCCGACTTCATGACTAAAAAGGCAAATGACACCATTATAGCAATGATGATCTTGGCAGAGATTTACTGAGCTCTAACTGTCTACCGAGAATGGGGAAAGTTTTTTGAAGGATGCAATATGCTTATACAACTCTGGATGGAGGAACACCTTTGCCACCATCCGAGGTACATGAACTGTGGCATGACCGTTCTTGAATGCATTGAAAAACATGAACAACGGGTGGAGGGCTATGAGTTCCCGGATGGTACGGAAGCATGGTTTGCACACTTGAGCTCCCTGACTGCAAACAAGATTGAATGGACATTCGGGTGGCTCTCGGTCAGTGAAGTCATTTATATATCAGTTGAGGTGTGTTTTCTTCTATTGATGGGTCTCCGGAGCATTCAAACTTATGCCTTGCACAGAGTTTTATGCAAGTTAGGCAGGTACCAGACCATCCCACATGATGAGGATTTGAGTCGGCAGGTCATCGAACTGGAACCAAAAGTTGCTTTCCCGAAAGAAAGGGTGTGTCGGATTTGGCATCAATGTAGGTTCTTAGAGCCAAAGACTCAGGTAAGAGACCTATCCAAAGCCGAGTTGGAGCCTAGTTACACAACTTGGTACGGTAAGAGGTCTCAAATCCATCTAGAGCCCAAACGGCCCGCAAAAAGGCTCCATGTCCAACAATTCACTGATGGAGCACAGGAGCAATGGGATTTGTTGGCAAAAGAGGCAAACTACAGAGCCACCATAAGCAAATTGGAGGGACAGATTCAAGATCTTAAATTTGACAAAAGTGTACAGGCCGCTGTCGATAAAGGGGAGAAGAAGAAATTGGCTCAAGAAAACATGGTCGTTCGAGCACAGATCCAAAAAATGAAAATAGCTCTTGAGAATCAGGAAAGTAGACGAAAGGATGAAAGACTCATAAATAGTCTCAAGAGGAAAATAGTTGAGTGTGAGGATGATCTGGAAAAATCCGAGGGTAATCTGGCGAAAGCCCGGGCACAGTTAGCGAAGAACGCAGAGGGGCGAGCAGAGTTTGTCCGGCAGTTAAAAAGGAGATATGAGGGAATAGTTACCAATTTAAAGAAAAGGCTAACTACCCTCGAAAATGAGATGGCCAAGCAAGTGCCCAGGTTCTAGAAGCTAGGACTTAGCAAATAGCGTGTTTGCTCCAAGAAAAGGGTATCATCAGGGAGAAGGTTAGAGCAATTGCTGACTACATCGTCATGAAGTGACATGAATGTGAAGACATGACCAGAACCACCTTTTTTGTCGCAGTAATGACCTTAGTTCATCAAATAATGAGTGACCTAGAGAGCCTTCAAAGGGATCTTGCACATAGGCCCATAGCGAGACCGACTTGATGTCCCGCGGGCCCCTGGAGCAGTTAAGGCATTGATATATTCATGATTTTTATTCGAGTCTGTATTTTCATTTTCTTTGTTGGAGTCTGTTATTCTATTTTTGGGTCTGTATTTTCATCTTTTTGTTGGAGTCTGTTAGTCCCTTTTTTCGAGTCTATTAGTTTTAATGATTAAATTCAGTAGGATGAGTCATTGTAATCAAAACATTTTTTTATAAAAAATTTGAAAACTCCAAATGTTTTTTGATTTTTATGCTTATCCCCTAGAACTACGCTTGGTCTGATTCATGCGGTGTCATGATACATAGGCAATCCCCAAATGATTCGATCATAACCGTGAAATGGAAAAAAAAAGGAGAGAAAACAAGAGAATTGCGGGAAAGAAATAATGGCAAAACAAGAGAGGAAGATGAGAGAATAAAGAAAAGCAAGAATCAAGCAAAAGAAAAGCAGGAATGAAAAAGAGAGAAGTTGTAAAATGGAAATTAGGGAAAGTCGGGATGACGCAAGCAACCGATCAAATACATAATAGAAAATGGTTAACTGCTTAGGTGTGTTGCATTCCCAATGTGCGGTTGCCTATCTATTAAGCACTAATCGTTAACAAGTTTGTTGTTGTCATCAAGTCCAGGTAGGTGGTTAGTTTGTTTGGCATTCTAGCAACTCATCCATATAACACCAGGTCCAAAGACAAGTTGATCATGGCTAACCAAGAACTAGATGCAAGTGTTATTGATCCATCAAGGGAGGGGGAAGAGTCTGATGCTAACTTGAAAGAGGAGTTGTATAAGTTGAAACACCAGATGGCAGAGATGTACCAGGCATGGGCAAAAGGGCATCCACCACTATCCTACCCCGCCAACCCTGCTTTCGTCCTGCCCTTGGATCAATCCCAAGAACCTCCCACTGTTGATTCATCTCCAGACTTCCCTATTTACCACCACTACTAGGGCACCACCTCCGAAACACCACAAGCACCACCACCCAAACCAGTCTCATACCCTCCTCCACCAGCCACCCTTGTTTTCGTGGCACCCCCACCCGCGACACTCCATCGATTCTCCAGTGAGACTTTATTCCAGACCCAAGATAACCAATACTATCCTCCAGAGCCTACTTTCAAGGCCCCAGAGCCTTACTCCTATACCCCATGTTTCGATTTCCCTGTTGAGACTAAGAAACCACCTAAGAACCTAGAGCAGGAGGAGATGTTCAGGAAGGTTAGAAGTCTGGAGCAGCCATTCAGAAACATGCAGGGATTGGGAGGCCAGGTGAGCGTAGCCTACAAGGATTTATGTCTATTTCCCGATGTTCAGTTGTCTGTGGGATTTAAGATGCCGAAGTTTGATTTGTATGATGGGCACGGAGATCAAGTCGCCCACTTGAGGTGATTCTGCAGTAAAATGAGAGGAGCCGGTAGGAAAGATGAGCTATTGATGGCATACTTTAGCCAGAGTTTGAGTGGTTCGACATTGCAGTGGTACACTCATCAGGATCACAACAGATGGTGTACCTGGGATGATTTGGCCCAAGCATTCTCCCGTCATTTCCAGTACAACATTGAGATTGTTCCAGATCGTTTGTCTTTAACTAAGATTGAGAAGAAGCCCAGTGAAAGTTTCAGAGAATATGGCTTTCACTGGAGAGAACAAGTGGCAAGAGTTAACCCCCCGATGGAGGAAAGCGAAATGGTGGAGTACTTTCTGCAGGCTCTAGAGCCCACTTACTTTGGCCATTTGATATCGACCATAGGCAAATCGTTCAACGAGGTAGTGAAGATGGGTGGCATGGTGGAAAAGGAGCTTAAATCAAGTAAAATCATGAGTTACTCGGCTATCAAAGCAACTACCCAAGCTATTCAGAATGGTATTAGGGGAGTGATTGGAAAGAAGAAGAAAGAAGATGTGGCAACAATTGATTCAGGATCATGGTTTGAACCCAGGGGCCCGTCACATCAATATACCCAGCCTCGACCCCATCATCAAACCTACACTCAAACCTCATATAATCCACCCCAATACTACTTCCCGTCACCAGAACCTCATGTTTCTGTTCACCACGCCCAAACATATACTCAACCTCCTACCTACGCATAATGGCGTGCCTAGCCCCAAAGAACACCTATCCAGCTCCACGAAATGCTTACCCACCCTCACGAGCCTACCGAAACCCTACCGGCCCCGATTTCCGACCCAATCTAGCATTCAAAAATGAGAGGTTGCAGTGAAAGAAAACCTTCACCCCATTGGGAGAATCTTATACCAATTTATTCCATAGATTGAGGCAGTTGGATATGCTGAGGCCAATTAAGTCGAAATTGTCAAACCCTCCCCCAAAGAATCTTGATTACTCTGTGAGCTGTGAATATTGTTCTGGTACTTCAGAGCATGATATAGAGAAGTGCTGGCACCTAAAAAATGCCATATAGGAGCTCATTGACACAAACCGGATTGAAGTCCAAACTCTAGAGGCACTCAACATCAACCAGAACCCATTGCCAACCCACCAGGAAACAAACATGATCGAGATAGTACATAAGGGAGGGGATCCCAAGAAGCTTTCACAGACTGTCATGATGATTTAGTCTAGTGAGGTCAAGCCAGTTAAAAAATCAACAGTTGAAGGATCAGTGAACAAGTTGACCAAGGCAAATGGTGAATCATCTGTGTTAGTCAAGGAAGGATCCCCTAGTGATGTTGCGGTGAAGCAAGAAAAGTCAAAAGTGGTTGTGCCAGGAGTGGCAAACAAGCCTTTCATAATTGTAGAAGGTGCCCGTACGGATCCTGTCATCATCAAGCCTGTAACCCAGCTGCCGGTAATCAGCATCAAGGCCATCCCATGGAACTATGAACGGGTGATAGTGACCTATAAGGGAAAGGAAGTGAAAGAAGAAGTCAATGAGGCCCAGTGATTAACTCGTTCAGGGAGATATTTTGCCTCAGAATAGTTAAGGAAAGCTAAAACATCCATAGATAAACCAGTTCTGGTGAAGAAAGCAGTGATTGAAGAAGAGGTAGAGGAGTTTCTGAGAAAAATAAAGGTACAAGATTATTCCATCGTGGAGCAGTTGAGAAAGATGCCTGCTCAGATTTCATTGTTGTCATTGTTAATTCACTCAAACGAGCATCATCGGGCCTTGATGAAAATTCTGAACAAGGCTCATGTTCCCGAAAAAATTTCAGTAAACCATCTAGAAAAGATCGCCAACAAAATATTTGAGGTGAACAGGGTCACCTTCTCTGATGATGAGTTGCCTGTGGAAGGTACTAAACACAACAAAGCTCTCTATCTTACGGTAAAATGTGAAGATTTTGTGGTTACTAAGGTATTAGTTGACAATGGATCCAGTGCAAACATATGCCCACTCTCTACTTTGAACAAGTTGAAAGTGGATGATGAGAGGATTCACAAGAACAACATCTGCGTTCGGGGATTTGACGGTGGGGGGAAAGGTTCAGTTGGTGAATAGTACTTGAGTTGACAATAAGACCGGTGGAATTTACCATGGAGTTCCAAGTGCTGGACGTAGCCATCTCTACAATTTGTTGTTAGGTCAACCTTGGATTTATGCCGCCAAAGTAGTCTCCTCCACTCTGCACCAGATGGTCAAGTTCGAATGGGATAGACAAGAGATCGTCGTGCATGGTGAAGATAACTTGTGTGCTCACAGTGATGCCTCTATACCGTTCATTGAGTTTGAAGATGACAAATGGACTTGGGTCTATCAAGTTTTTGAAATAGTGTCGGAAGAGAAGATTCCAGAAGGGAAATGCGTTCCAAACCCAAAGATAACCTCCACATCAGTCATAGTGGCCTTTGAAATGCTGAAAAATGGCTTTATGCCCGGTAAAGGTCTGGGTGCATCTCTCTAGGGTATCGTACAACCGGTGTCCCTCCGTAAGAATTTGGGTACGTTCGGTCTTGGATTCAAACCTACAGAGGCAGATGTGAAAAGGGCTAAAAGGTTGAAACAGAAGGCGTGGGTACTTCCAAAGCCTATTCCGCATCTCTCTAGGTCTTTTGTCAAGCCCGGTGCCAGGAAACACCCAGTGACGACAGTTCCAAGTTCTGTGGTTAACATTGATGAGGAGTTAATTAGAAGGTTCCAGAGGTTGTTTGATGATGTGAACATGGTGAAGGTTGGAGAAGGTTCTAGCAAAGCGGACGTGCACTTCGTCGGGCTGAATGCAAAGGTTAGCAATTGGAAGGCTACTCCTCTCCCTACCCGGAAGGAGTCTTGGTAGTTTGTTTTGTTTTCCTTTCTAGCTGGGTCATTCCAGGGTGTAACCCAAACTTTTGTTTTCCGCTTGTTGATGTACAAACCTTATTATCCTTTATTTTCAATGAAATGCAATTTCCCTTTTCCATCATTCCTGATATTTTTATTTTTGTTTTTATTTTCTTCTCTGTACAGTTCTTTTTATGCTGGTTTCAATGACATGATATGCATGGAGAATCTTCCGCCTAGTCTTAAAAGTCAATCTAATTCTGAAATAATAATTCAAAAAATAGAGTGTGATGATTGTTGATACCCAATTTTTTTCAATATATTTTTAATATGCAAAATACTTTCAAAACAGCATGAATATGCATATATAAGTATGTCCCAAGGTTTTAATATTTTTTCTCTTAATTTTAAGGATTTTTAAATCAATTTATTGCGTTATTTTAGCAAGAAAAACTCAATAATTGTTCCCAAAATCATCATTTTGGTCATTCATCTATTGGATTCTCATATTTGCATTAATTATATCTAACATAATTTTTGCATATTTTTTATAAATTTATTTAGTATTTTTAAAGCTAAATTGCACGTAATTGCGATATTAGCCTTTTTAAGATTTAATGGTGTTTATATTTATAAAATTAACTTCAGTATTTTTAATTGGATAATTAAATATTATTAATCATTTTAGTGCTTTTAATTTATTTCTGGAAATCATTTTACTATTTTTTATAAAATAAATAAAGGAAAAATGGTTATGTAAATGATAGCCCCATTTGTATTTCAATTTTGGCCAGATTTGAACCCCTAATTAAACCCAATCTCAAATCCAATTACCCAGCCCAAATCCTAAATCTACCCGGCCCACGACCCATTTGAATAACCCGCCCGAATCCCCATTTAATCCAGGCCGTTGATCAAATTGATCAACGGCCACCATTCACCCTTCCTAAATTAAACCAAACGACCCCCCCAAACCCCTCTTATTTCGCTCACTCAACCGACTCTCTCTCTCTCTCTCTATCTCTGGTTCTCTCTAGAACCTTCCCCTTCCCCTTCCTCTCCGATGAGTCTCATCCATCTTCGCCGGCCATATCCTGGCCTGAATCTATGGTGGTCTCACCACCTACCAACCTTCCATGGTGCATACACGCTCGTTTGCTGAGGTTTCATGGCCTGACCACGAAGAAGCTTCATCCATGCCTCGTTGATTCAAGTTTTATGGCCATCTCTGGCCTTGCTCCGGCAAGCTATGTCTGTGTCAAGCCTGGCTTCGATTCCTCCTTCTTTGATCCAGGCCTTTCTCACTGTTTGGGTTCCTCTGAAACCCTAGCTTTTGAGGTTTTTCTGATCTCTTTAGATCTATTCCAGATCCATGTTTTCCCTCAGTTTTTAAATGATTTCTTGATATTTCTTTCTAAGCTATGTTTTCAAAACCCTTTATTTTTTTTCTGACCTAGGGTTTCTGAGTTATTTAGAGGCTTCTCTGATTTTTTTTTCTTTTGTGTTTTTTTTACTACGTTTCTTCTACTGTGTTCTCTGTGATTTTCTTATTAAGTTTCTTCCACTTTGTTCTTAATTAGTTTCTTCTACCATGTTTCTTTATATGTTTCTCCTACTGTGTTCTGATTAGTCTTCTTCTACTATGTCTCTTATTAGCTTCTTCTACTATATTTCTTTGAGCTCTTCTACTGTGATTCGCTTGTTGCTCTATTACTATATTTCTCATGAGTTTTCATTACTGAAAAAGCATGTCGAAGGCCCCAGTTCCCTTCTGAGATCTTTGAACTTGTTTTCGACTAGTATCTTCTTCTTGATTACTTGTCCTCTTATCTCGACACTCGATTGATGGTAAAACCCTAGAATTTGGGGTTCATCCGAGTTTGAGAACATTAGCTATGTGATATGTTTGTTCTTCATCTTTAAAACCGTCTGATTTCAGAAACCCTAACTATTTCGAGTTTCTGAATTTGTTTCTCAACTGAGTCTTGAAATCCTTGTTTCAACCTCTGTCTCTTTAAGCAATTCTGATTTTCCACTCAACTCTTCTAAGATCTTTTACACTTGACCTTTTGTATGTTATTTGATGCTACTTATCTTCTATATTGCTAACATATGTGACTACCATGCTCCAGTAGTCTATTATCTACTGATTTTGCAATGACACGTCATTTCCTTTCAGCTTAGCATGTTTGTATGCTCTTTATATGTGCTGAATTTCCCTCTAAAATGGCCTTCAAATTTGTGATTAGTTCAGACTTGCTTCTGTATAGGTTTGATTGATTTCTTTCCTTGTTTGCTGATTTCTGTGTGACTCGACTTAATTTAAAACTTTTCTCAGCTTTTCTGACTTGGTTCATTCATGGACCAGGGATTACAAAATCTCTGATCCTCGATTTACTAGCTACTAATTGATTTTTCTTACCTTATTTATGTAACCGTGTCTTTTAGAATTCTGCCCTTAAGTAACTTCTTATGTATTTACCCCTAATTGAATGCTTTGCACAAGATGTTTATTTGATTTCTTCCTTTAAATAGTTTTCCCGTTTGAATCTGAGTTCCTTAATTAAGGAAAATCTTGTATTGATTGATTTTTTAATTGATACCCCAGTCCCTTAATTGTTTTCTTACCTTATTTCTGCCTATTTTCCACACTATAAATACACTACTCTTTCATTAGCACAAAAGAATCTATCCCTCACTCATAGTTTTCTTAGGAAACTACACTTACACACAATAGTATTCTCTCTTATTTGCTTGCATCGTGGCCAGTTTACAAGACCTACTGCTTTTCTCTATTTGTTTTTTTGAAACCGGTATGTTCTGATTTAAGCTTTAGCACCACGACAATATGTTTATTTACTGCTTTTGTATCCATGCCTACTTACTGTTTCTGTACATTTCAACACTTAAATTAGCATGCTGATTTCTTTCTGCTTGTTTCTATTATGAATCTCAAACCCTGCCCCTATGTGTTTGAGTTATGGCTTAAGGCATGACAATATGCAAATTATTGTCCATGAATTAAGCTTGATCCCTTGGTATCCTAGCCTCTAATAGTGTGTTCTAACAGGCTTATGAGTGTGCTAGCATTCACCATTGATGGGTATGCCCACAGCCTGCCCTTGGATCTTTACAACCTCCTCGTTCCCCTGTACCCCTATGTGTATTTATTTGTACCTGCTTCATTTCCCCTTTACCTCTCTTAGAATTCTTTTCTGCACTTGCACTCCCTCTTAGTCTTTAAGTTCTGTCCCCTTCTTGTGAGCCTTGCCTTGGGACCTTGAGTTCCTTCTGAACTTGGACACTTGAGGGCTGGCCCTTCCACACTACACTTGTCCTAATCTGAATCAGGCTCTCCTTTGGTTGTACTTTTATTTTTTTCTAATGTATTTTACTTTATTCTGGGCTGTAATAATTTTGTAATAAACATTTGGGGCTGGTTAGTGAAAGGGCGGGTAACTATGTATGTAAAGGGTAGATGCCATGCATATAGGTATTTCTGAATTATGTACTCTCACATAAATGCCATGACTATAGGGATTTCTGAATTCTGCATAGATACCACGTCTATAGGTTTTCAAACTCTGCACATTCAAATGCATATAGAAAGCACGTCTATAGGGAATTCTGAATGTCCATTTTTCATATAGAAATCATAATCATAGGTCTGCTACTCTCGTCTGGAAATCATGCCTATAAGTCAATCTGAATTCTGCATATGCATATAGAAAATATGCCTATAGATCTTTCTGAATCTTGTATATCCATTTTCTCATATAGAAGTCATGTTCATAGGTCTTAAACAAATTTCTGCACCTAGATACCATGCTCATATGACTTAAACATCCAATTGCACTTCGGTATCATGTCTTAAACATAATTTAGCATCTAGATATCATGTTTATAGGTTTAAGACGAGTTTTATGCATTTTTATACTATGTCTACAAGGTTTTAAAATCAGTAACGCCTAGAAAGCATGCCTATAGGAGTTTCTAATTGAATCTGATTCGCCTCACTTAATGTTAGATATAAAAATCAGTAACAATAGATATTGTCAATTGCAAAGCTTATAATCAATTTGTTTGAATTCTGCCTTTCTTTTAATAATCTGAGTCTCTCACTTAGTCAGTTTAATGAGTACGCAGATAGGGTTTCAAATAATTCATTTCAAGTTTTACTGTTTTTTGAATCATGCCTATAGGACCTTTTTCCTAACACTTCGGCAAGCCTTAGGGTGATAACTGCCAACTAAATCTGTTCTATTAACTACAATCAGCAGGCAGTCCTGATTCGGGCTTCTCATCTGAAATATGTAATAAATCAGTCTGCCTCAACCTCTAAGTTCTTTCACATTTAGTATTTAATTAGACCCTAAACAGTACGTGCAAAACATGCTAAATTACGTGCTTCTTTGACTAAAGGAGGTATATCTGAGCCTTTTTGCCTGTTATGTGCTTTCCCCCAATTTGTTATATATGTTCTTGCATGTCACCTTAAAATTTTGCCTTTGAAACTACAAATAAGCCGATATCCTTTCCCTTTAGGATTAGTAGTCCTAAATGCCTCCGGGACTGACAGGATTGGGGCGGGTAATAGCATACAATGAGTAAACGAGATCATTCCACGCTTTAATACCTTAACAGGGTTGGAAGGGTAGATATGGATATGATGACCACGCGATAACGTCACGTGTAGCCCCTCATTGAGGAGTGATTACCGGACGTTGTGTGGGGTGATCCATATTAGTAATAAACCTAGGACCCCCTTTTCTTTATTTATTATCTTCTTTTTTTTTAAAGAAAAATCGACTTTTTTCTTCTTTCCAACTTTATTTGTTTGTAAACACTTATGTGAAAATCCCCTCTTATTTGAAGCTTTGTTTGTTTACGTGTTATTTGCACCTAAGTTCACAACAATACTCTGGCCGGAAACCACACTAGTGGATCCTGAGGGGTGCCTAACACCCTCCCCTTGGGGTAATTTCAAGCCCTTACCCTATCTTTGGTTACTCAAATTAAACTCTCTTGGTGTCCTAATGCACCTTAATTATGAGGTGGCGACTCTTCAAATGCAAGCCCAGATTCCCAAAAGGGAATGAGTTATCCTCCCAAATGTCATAAACCCGATTTCGCTCGAGAAACAGGGGGCACGACGGCGTGGAGAATCTGCTGGGGATTCTTAGGCTTTTACCATTTCAGACTATTACTGTTAATTTATGCTTCTTTATGCGCAATTATCTGTTTATTTCTTTCAAGCATTCAATTTTTCTTTTCGATTGCAAAACTGACTTGTCTTTTTGTTTCTTTCCCTTATTACTTTCCTTTACTGCTTTCCTTTACTACCGCTTTAAATTATTTAAAAAAAACTGTTGTATTTGCTGCTTTCCTAACATACAAATACGTGACAACCTACTTTAATTGTTGCATAATCATGCTCAACATCATATTCCACTCGTGCCAAACAAAATACCATAGCAATGCTTATAATGAGTGGTTGCGCTCTTCCAATATTATCACCCCTTTAAATCCGGAAAAGGCATATTTGCGGTAAAACCAGTCGATCAACGGTGTAGTCGACGGTTCCATGCCTTTCCCTCTTGAGTTGTCCGCTTAAGGGTACCAGTCTAAAACCCCATAGAAACCTTACTCTATTTAACTGTGCATGCATCATGGTCAAACCTAGCCAAGTCAGTTATGTTGCCACATAATGACTCTTTAAGATAGCCTTGTCCAAAGTCCACTGGGTTTCCTAAAACCCAAACGGACGTTACCACGTTCTGTGCATTTATTTGGAGAACTAAATGCTTTTATGCTAATTGTTGATATTAAATAGTCGATTCTGGTGGGGGTAAGGGCCTAACCTTGTTTGTCTTGCAGAAAATAAAGAACGAGGTCCCCAGTTTCGGTATGGTTAGCATGCCCCCACTCTTGCTAGACTGGAGGAGGAGTCTTCCATCAGATGACCAAATCAATGAGTGGAAAGAGAGGGTTGCCAAAGCTAGCAAAAAGTTGGAATATCTGGAATACAGTCTGCTGGAATTGGAAGGAAAAGTGAGGAAGAGAGTCGCTGACTGCCAGAACGCTGAGGGAAACGAAGGAGAACACCTGGCAAAGGCATTTTTACTGATGAACCTATGTGAGCTGGAGGATTTGATCAACGAGAGCATTTAACCTGAGGAAGGTCCTTCTGGGACCAAGTAGATAGGAATTCACTTTTTCGTTTTATGAATGTGATAGGGCCAATGGCCACTAGTGATATTTTATTTCCTGTTATTTATTGTCGATTTGGGATTTGTCTACTTTTTATCAATAAAATGAGGCATTTAGCATTCTAAGTTCTCCAAATCAACTCGTCGCTAGGCCTACCTCGGGCACAAAGAGGTTCCCAAATATGACACGATTTACATTCTTGCACTATGTGTTTAAATATCGCAACATTTTCTTATAATCCTCACTGACTTGTTACCTTTTTATTTTTATTTTTGTTTATTCATCCCCCTCCCCAAAGGTTAGTTCGTGTACTATGGCAACATCATCTTATTCAACGAGATCCAGGGGCCCTCCACCCACTCCTTCTCTTAGTCCTATCAGAAGCAAGAACAAAGGAAAAATGGAAGATTCGAACAACGCTAGAAAGGAAAACTCAACTGAACGGGTAAAGGTCACTCATGGTACTCAGGTTTCCAAAAAAGGTGCATCTCAGCTTGAACAAAAGCTGCTGAAATTCCAAGAAGAACTTGATTAGGTTCGGAATCTGGCGAATCTGTCATTTTCCTTCATCACTCCCGACGTTAATTTCCCAAATGTTCAGAACCCCACACCTCCGCAGAATATCCCAAAGCCACAAAACCATCCCGCTCCTCACCACCACTGCAACACTTGCCACACCTCCAACAATACTCTACTGCTCATCCCAGAACCTTTGAACTCCACAAATGACCACTTTTACACCCATCATATCACCCTCATCTACGTGGAGACCATGCCATACTCCACCCAACCCATCTCAAGCACACCCGAGTCTGATGATAAAGACTCATTCATCAGGAATCTGGCTGAAGAACTTAAGAAATTGACCAACAGTATCCAGGGCGTCAAAAGAAGTAAGGGGATTGAAGGGTTGAACTATGAAGATCTCTGCATACAGCCCGATGTTGAACTGCCCGAGGGGTACAAACCTCCGAAGTTCAAAATGTTTGATGGTACAAGAGATCCAAGGGTCCATCTGAGAACGTACTGTGACAAGCTGGTTAGAGTAGGGAAAGACAAGAGAATCTGTATGAAGCTTTTCATGAGAAGCTTGAAAGGAGATGCTTTGTCTTGGTACATCAGCCAGGATCCAAAGAAATGGTCAAACTGGGTAAGCATGACGTCCGACTTTATGGATAGGTTTAGGTTCAACACGGAGAATGCGCCGGATATGTTCTACATTCAGAATCTAAAGAAGAAGCCTGCAGAAACGTTTTGCGAGTACGCTACTCGCTGGAGGTCCGAAGCTGCTAAGGCCAGACCTGCCTTAGAAGAGGAACAAATGAACAAATTCTTTGTCCGGGCTCAGGACCCGCAGTATTATGAAAGTCTGATGATGATTGAGAGCCACAAATTTTCCGACATTATCAAGCTATGAGAAAAGATCGAAGAAGGCATCAAAAGTGATATGGTTACAAACATTGAAGCCTTGCAAGCTACTAAGAAGGCCTTACAGTCTGGTGGTGCGTCCAAGAAAAGGGACGTAAGTGCCGTAATGGTTGCACAGAGAACCAAATCCCCTATCAAATACCAAACCTATCCAATGCCTCCACTCATATATCAGCCTACTCCGAACTACCAATCACCCTTACCTTCTTACCAAACTCCACCACCCACTTATCAATCACCTCCACCTCTCACATATCAACCTACTTTACCCAGATATTCCCAACCCGCACATGTTTACCAAGCCTACAATACTCAACCATCCCACCATAAATCACCTCCTACACGCCAAAACTTCCCTAGATCTTGACCAAATTTTGACTGCAGACCTCCTAAACAGTATACAGCCATTGCCGAACCCATTGACTAGTTGTATGAGAGGCTCAAAACTGCTAGTTATGTCACCCATATCCATGCTATAACCCCCGAGAATCCTTCTTAGTGGGTTAATCTAAAAAAGTCCTATGCATACCATTCCGGCATGAAAGGACACACCGTCGACGAATGTCGCTCCCTGAAAGACAAGATCCAGGCTCTGATTGACAACAAAATTATTGTGGCAAAGGAACCTGCTCCAAATGTTCGCAATAACCCTCTGCCAGACCATAAGAGTGGAGATGTTCACATAATTGAAATAGAGGATGATTGGGACCCCAAGGGATCGATTGGTTTGATCACAGAAGGCGACGATCCAAAGGAGCCAACAGTCACCCTTAATCCGATTGTAGTCCAGATTCAACCTTCTGGGGACGCCGAGGTAAATATATCCATGCCATTTGAGTTTGAAGCACCATCCTCTGCAAAGACTCCAACACCGATTGAGGTCGAATTTATGTCACCAACAAATGCACCTACACCATTCGAAGTTGCAATTTTACCACCCAAGGAACATGCTCCGTCCGGGGTGAAGATAGCCACATCGATCCCAGTAGCAATGTTAGCTGTGATGCCATTCCACACAAAGGCTATACCATGGGACTATACAGTTGAGGCAAGGAGGAAAGGCAATGTTAGGTTCGAGGAAACTGTTGCCGCATAGGGTATGACAAGAACTGGTAGTGTCTATACCCCGGAACACCTAGCTGAGTCAAGCAATCATGCCTACAATCGGTCGCCCATCATTGAGATGGGTTCAGATGATCTTTGGAAAATTATACAAGCGAAGGAATACTCGATCATCGACCAGCTGAACAAAACACCGCCGCAGATCTCCATACTTGCTTTGCTACAAAATTCTGAGGCACACAAGAATGCTCTATTAAAGGTACTAAGTGAATCATATGTACCACGCAACATCATCGGAGGAGAGATGGCAAACATGGTAGGGTAGGTATTGGAAAGTCACAAGATCACTTTTCATGAAGATGAGCTGCCACCAGAAGTGTTGAGTCACAACAAGGCGTTGCACATCACCGTGCAATGCGAAGATTATTTTATCACCAGAGTCCTGATTGATGGAGGGTCCAACCTTAACATTTGTCCATTGGTAACTCTCAAGACATTGGGAAAAGGACTGCATGAGATCAAGGACGGGGCCATCAACGTCAAAGCTTTCGACGGTTCCCAAAGGTCCACCATTGGCGAAATCAGTCTGTGTTTGCAAATAAGGCCTACTTGGTTCAATGTTGATTTTCAAGTAATAAACGTGCCACATCTTACAATTTGATGTTGGGACGATCGTGGATTCATGCCACTGGGGCCGTAGTGTCAACACTACATCAGGCGGTGAAATTTGAGTGGAACCACAAAGAGGTGATCATTCACGGCGACGGTAGCAATCCCATATACAGTCGCCAGACCATCCCAGCAATCGAAGGTAGAAGAAAGATAGACGGGGAGACATATCACCACATCGAGCAAGTCAACACCGTCGACAAGGACAAATGGTGGGACAACAAAATTGAAAGCATATTGAATTGGAGCGGATACGAACCTGGCAAGGGACTTGGCAAGAACCTCCAAGGAATCGCTAAGCCTATCAAACTAAATAAACATGGCACCACCTTCGATCTGGGATATGAGTACACTTGGGAGGAATTCAACAACTGGTCGCCACCATGGCGCGGTCCTTACTGCCTACTGGAGCAACCAATACCACATTTGAAGCAGACTTTCCAGCTAGCCGATGTTATTTATGGGTCAGAAGAAGAGGAAGCACTTGCAGCAGTAAGGAATTTGTTCCTGGAAGACAATAATAGGGATTGTTGTATTGTTTTCGAGGAGGAGGGGGAGAAAGGCCCTTCCATACAGGCAGTGAGCAGAGGAGCATGCCTCAATAACTGGACCATCAGAACTACCAAAGCCCAGAAAGCCTCGGGGTGGCAAGGCTGAACAAGCATCATGCACTATCTTTCATTTTTACTAGTTGACTTTCTTTCGCATTTTAAAATTTCGCAATAAGATCTTCAATGTTCAAAACAGTTATGGAATTTTCAAAGCATTTCGATTTTCCACATAAATATTACTCTTATTATTCTCTCTCATTATTTTGCTTATACATCATTACTATTACTTATCTTGATGAACCAATGACTGTGACATGCAACGAGACAACGCAACAAACGGACACAGATTCAGAAGAAGATGAAATACCGGAAGAGATTGTTAAGGAAGTTGAGAATTTTGAGTACAGACCTAAGTCCAACCTGGACGATACTGAGATTGTTAACCTAGGAGATGCAGAGAACGTCAAAGAAACGAGAATCAGTATCCACTTATCGCCATCAGAAAAGAAGGAATGCACATAATTTCTAAGGGAATATGAAGACATATTCACTTGGTTGTATGATGACATGACTGGTCTGAGTACATCTATTGTGGCACACAAACTGCCAACTGATCCGACATGTCCGTTGGTAAAGCAAAAACTCAAAAAGTTCAAACCTGATATGAGCATGAAAATCAAAGAAGAAGTCACTAAGCAGGTCAAAGCCAAGGTTCTCAGGGTAGTAGAATATCCGACGTGGTTAGCCAACATCATGCCGGTACCAAAGAAGGATGGGAAGGTCAAAGTCTGTGTCGACTATCGGAATCTCAACCGAGCCAGTCCAAAAGATGACTTCCCCTTACCAAACATACACATCCTGATCAACAATTGCGTCAGGCATGAGTTGCAGTCATTTGTAGATTGTTTTGCGGGGTATCATCAGATCTGGATGGATGAAGAAGATGCTGAGAAAATAGCTTTCTTTACATCGTGAGGGATGTACTGTTACAAGATGATGTCGTTTGGATTAAAAAATGTTGGGGCCACCTACATGAGGGCCATGACCACCATTTTCCACGATATGATACGCAAGGAGATCGAAGTATATGTAGACGATGTTATCATCAAGTCCAAGAAATCCACTGATCACATGGAAGATTTGAGGAAGTTCTTCAATAAACTGAGAAGATACAACCTAAAACTGAATCCCACAAAATGTGCATTTGGGGTTCCTGTCGAAAAACTACTTGGGTTCATTGTAAGTCGCTGAGGAAAAGAATTGGATCCATCAAAGGTCAAAGCTATTCAAGAGTTGCCACCGCCAAAGAACAAGAAAGACGTGATGAGTTTCTTAGAGAGACTTAACTATATCAGTCGGTTCATAGCACAATCTACAGTTATCTGTGAGCCAATCTTTAAGATGTTGAAGAAGGAGGCCCCTACAAAATGGACTGATGCCTGCCAAAAGGCCTTCGATAGAATCAAGGAGTACCTGTCAACACCACCAGTCGTGGTCCCGCCCGAGCCATGTAGACCTCTATTACTCTACCTCGCAGTATTGGATGGAGCATTCGGTTATGTTCTGGGGCAACATGATGAAACGAGGAGGAAGGAACATGCCATCTATTACCTCAGTAAGAAGTTCACCCCGTACGAGGCCTGGTATTCTCTGTTAGAGGCACCTGTTGTGCTTTAACTTGGGTAGCTGAGAAGCTGAGGCACTACTTCTGTGCCTATACTACATATCTCATATCAAGGATGGATCCTTTGAAGTACATCTTCCAGAAGCCCATGCTCATTGGAAAGCTAGCCAAGTGGCAAATCTTGTTGAGTGAATTTGACATTGTCTACGTAACTTAGAAGGCAATCAAGGGACAGGCACTAGTAGATCACCTTGCTGAAAACCCTGTGGATGGAGAATACGAACCCCTGAAAATGTATTTTCCTGACGAAGAGGTATCATTCATAGGAGAAGATATTGCAGAATCCTATGTCGGTTGGAGAATGTTTTTCGATGGAGCAGCAAACTTCAAGGGAGTTGGCATAGGAGTAGTCCTCGTATCGGAAACTGGTCAGCATTATCTGGTGTCCGCCAAACTCAGATTCCCGTGCACCAACAATATGGCTGAGTATGAAGCCTGCATCTTAGGTCTCAAAATGGCCATCTACATGAACATTCAAGAGTTGCTAGTAATGGGGGATTTAGATTTGCTTATACATCAGGTCCGAGAAGAATGGGTGACCAAGAACTCCAAGATACTCCCTTATCTACACCATGTATAGGAACTGAGAAAGAGGTTCACAAAGACAGAGTTCCAATAAGTTCCTAGAGTCCAAAATAAGTTTGTTGATGCATTGGCCACCCTATCATCCATGATGCAGCATCCAGACAAGAACTTCTTTGATCCTATTCAGGTAGAGATCTATGATCAGCCAGCTTACTATGCTCATGTCAAATAAGAAGCAGATGGAAAGCCTTGGTTTCATGATATCAAGAAATATTTGGCAAAAGAAGAATACCCAGAACTTGCGAACACTACTCAGAAGTGCACACTTCGAAGGCTGTCTAACAATTTCTTTCACAACGGAGGAATCCTATATAGGAGGACTCCGGATTTGGGATTACTAAGGTGTGTCGACGCAAAGGAAGCATCCAGGCTACTAGAGGAAATTCATGATAGGACCTGTGGCCCGCATATGAACAGTTTTGTCTTAGCAAAGAAGATACTCCGTGCTGGTTACTTTTGGATGACTATGGAGACAGACTACATCCAGTATGTCCGGAAATGCCACCGTTGTCAGATACATGCAAACATGATAAAGGTACCTCCAAGCGAGCTTACTGCAACAAGCTCAATGTGGTCGTTCGTTGCCTGGGGAATGGATGTTATTGGACCAATCGAGCCCGCCGCCTCCAACGGGCACAGATTTATCCTAGTAGCAATCGACTACTTCACCAAATGGGTCGAAGCAACATCTTACAAAGAAGTGACTAAGAAAGTCATGGCAGACTTCGTCCGCGACCGTATCGTTTGTCGGTTCGGGATTCCGGAATCAATCATCACTGATAATAGTTCTAATCTCAACAGTGACATAATGAAAGCCATGTGTGAAACCTTCAAGATCAAACACAAGAATTCTACGGCCTATAGATCTTAGATGAACGGAATAGCAGAAGTCGCCAATAAGAATATCAAGAAGATACTAAGGAAAATGAGAGAGAAGCATAAGTAGTGGCACGAGAAGCTATCATTTTATTTATTGGGATACCACACCATAGTCCGCACATCAACCGGGGCAACCCCATATATGCTGATTTATGGTACAGAAGTCATCATTCCCACCGAGGTGGAAATTCCCTCATTAAGAATTATACAGGAAGCAAAGCTAGACGATGCAGAATGGGTAAAGATTCATTACGAGCAGCTAGCTCTTATAGATGGAAAGAGAATGAATGCAGTTTGCCACGGTCAGCTTTATCAGAACAGGATGTCCAAAGCCTTCAACAAAACAGTCAAGCCAAGATAGTTCACACCGGGGCAGCTGGTGTTAAAGAAAATTTTCCCGCATCAAGATAAAGCCAAATGGAAATTCTCTCCCAACTGGTAGGGTTCGTACATGGTTCACTGGGTTCTAACAGGAAGAGCCCTCATACTTGCGAAAATGGACGGAAAAGTCTGGCCAAAGCCGATCAATTCAGATGCAGTCAAGTGCTACTATGTGTAATCTTTATTCTTTCCTTTGTGATGTAATTTGAACTACGCCTGACCCGATTCCCGTTTAAAAGGGGATATGTAGGCAGCCCTATGGGTTCGATCACAACTCAACAAACCTTTCATTTCCCCCCGCAATTGGAAACTAGGGCAGAATTTTGAGGAGGACCCTCAAAATTTCAAAGTTAATTTCAGCTAATCATCGCTAGCAGCAGTCAGAAGCAGCAACCCAATAAACTGGGGCAGAATTTTGAGGAAGACCCTCAAAATTCCGTAACAAGGAAGGTTGCAATGTCTTGGACCATGTCACAGTCACCGGTTCATCTAAAAGTTGTTCTTGATTATACACTTATGTCATATTTTTTACAAAATCATGCATGTTTATTTCTAAAATCGCTTTGTTTAGCAACGCTACCCCAATGATACATACATTATCACCAGATCCAATCCGAGCAGAGCCAACGAGGATATGAACTAACCTCCCCCCTTTACAAAACTCACGATTTTTCTTTGGATGCAGTCACTTGAGTTGCAAAATCATCAAATATACTATACACTCACGAGACTCACATTGCTCAGAAATACGACTCTCAGAACCATCGCACTTACTCATAGCTGCTATCCGCATGCAGTGTCCCTGGCAGATACAGTATCCCCAGTAGTCGCAATATCACGATCCGCTATCAGCTAAGAAAATTCTATTATTATTTGCCTTTACTTCCTGCATAAGACTACCATTCTGCCTTCTAAGACTAAGCTCTGTCTCCATCTGTATTTCTACATTGCATAAGGCTACCATTCTGCCTTCCGAGACTAAGCTTTGTCTCCATCTGCATTTCTGCATTGCATAAGGCTACCATTTTGCCTTCCGAGACTAAGCTCTATCTCCATCTGCATTTCTGCATTGCATAAGGCTACCATTCTGCCTTCCGAGACTAAGCTTTGCCTCCATCTGCATTTCTGCATTGCATAAAGCTACCATTCTGTCTTCCGAGGTTAAGCTCTGCCTCCATCTGCATTTCTGCATTGCATAAGGCTACCATTCTGCCTTCCGAGACTAAGCTCTGTCTCTATCTGCATTTCTGCATTGCATAAGGCTACCATTCTACCTTTCGAGGTTAAGCTCTACCTCCATCTGCATTTCTGCATTGCATAAGGCTATCATTCTGCCTTCCGAGGTTAAACTCTACCTCCATCTGCATTTCTGTATTACATAAGGCTACCATTCTGCCTTCCGAGGTTAAGCTCTACCTCCATCTGCATTTTTGCATTGCATAAAGCTACCATTCTACTTTTCGAGGTTAAGCTCTACCTCCATTTGCATAGCTGAAAGATCGCCACCTTATTTATATTTGCATTGGCTGAAAGATCACCACCTTATTTACATTTGCATTGGCTGAAAGATCGCTACTTCTACATTTACATTGCTGAAAGATCGCCACTTTATTTACATTTGCATTGGCTGAAAGATTGCTACCTTATTTACATTTGCATTGGCTGAAAGATCGCCACCTCTACATTTTCATTGGCTGAAAGATCGCCACCTTATTTAGATTTGCATTGGCTGAAAGATCGCCACCTCTACATTTGCATGGCTGAAAGATCGCCACCTTATTTACATTTGCATTAGCTAAAAGATCACCACCTTATTTACATTTGCATGGCTGAAAGATCGCCACCTTATTTACATTTGCATTGGCTGAAAGATCGCCACCTCTACATTTGCATGGCTGAAAGATCGCCACCTTATTTACATTTGCATGGCTGAAAGATCGCCACCTTATTTACGCTTGCATTGGCTGAAAGATCGCCATCTTATTTACGTTTGCATGGCTGAAAGATCGCCACCTCTACATTTGTATGGCTGAAAGATCGCCACCTCTACATTTGCATCTCATGGGCTGAAAGATCGCCATCTGTTGCATTTTATGGGCTGAAATATCGCCAAATTGTCCAAAGGCGTCATTGTTCGGAGGCACCATTTTCATAGCTCGAGAACACCATGCCATGGCCTGAGGACCCCCCATTCCTTTTTAATCTCTTTCATATCATTATTCAAAGGCATCATGGTTCGGAGGCATCATTCTCATAGCCCAAGAGCATCATTTCATGGCCTGAGAATCCTTTATTATACACTTCATGGCCTAGGACACCATGATCTGAGGACGTCATCTTAACCGTTCGAGGACAAACATTCATGGTCCGACGGGAATTTGCATCATATTTAATTTTACGTATAATATATGCTTGTATTATTTATTTGCAGGTAACCGGCGAGCAACGACCATCTCATCAGGAGTGATCCCGCTCCAGTTCCCGCATCTCTCTCATGTTTCAGCCATCCACCCCAACCTGAATATTGCGTCCGTTCTTGAAAGTCTCCATCAAGCCTACTCCGCCGACGGATCCTGAACTACATATGGCCTAATTTTTGTAAAACCAGGGATATGTATGTAGCTCAAAAATCAGAGTACGGCCTAAGTCTCCTCGAACCCTTTCGTTTGGTCAAAATTAGCCATCATATCTTTACCCAACAACTCTTTCATCCTTCCCGGGTAAAGAGGGGCAACTGTTGATACCCAATTTTTTTCCTGTATATTTTTAATATGCAAAATACTTTCAAAATAGCATGAATATGCATATATAAGTATGTCCCAAGGTTTAAATATTTTTTCTCTAAATTTTAAGGATTTTTAAATCAATTTATTGCATATTTTAGCAAGAAAAACCCAATAATTGTTCCCAAAATTATCATTTTGGTGATTCATCTATTGGATTCTCATATTTGCATTAAATATAACTAACATAATTTTTGCATATTTTTTTTAAATTTATTTAGTATTTTTAAAGCTAAATTGCACGTAATTGCGATATTAGCCTTTTTTAAGATTTAATGGTGTTTATATTTATAAAATTAAATTCAGTATTTTTAATTGGATAATTATGTATTATTAATCATTTTAATTCTTTTAATTTATTTCTGGAAATTATTTTACTATTTTTTATAAAATAAATAAGGGGAAAATGGTTATTTAAATGATAGCCCCATTTGTATTTCAATTTTGGCCATATTTGAACCCCTAATTAAACCCAATCTCAAACCCAATTATCCAGCCCAAATCCTAAATCTACCCGACCCACAACCCGTTTGAATAACCTGCCCGGATCCCCATTTAATCCAGGCCATTGATCAAAATGATCAACGACCACCATTAACCCTTCCTAAATTAAACCAAATGACCCCTCCCCCAAACCCATCTCATTTCCCTCACTCAACCGACTCTCTCTCTATCTCTCTTTCTCTGGTTCTCTCTAGAATCTTCCCCTTCCCCTTTCTCTCCGATGAGTCTCATCCATCTTCTCCGCCTATCTCCTGGCCTGAATCTATGGTGGTCTCGCCACCTACCAACCTTCCATAGTGCATACACGCTAGTTTGCTGAGGTTTCATGGCCTGACCACGAAGAAGCTTCGTCCAGGCCTCGTTGATTCAAGTTTTATGGCCATCTCCGGCCTTGCTTCGGCAAGCTATGTCTATGTCGAGTCTGGCTTCGATTCCTCCTTCTTTGATCCAGGCCTTTCTCACCGTTTGGGTTCCTCTGAAACCCTAGCTTTTGAGGTTTTTCTGATCTCTTTAGATCTGTTCTAGATCCATGTTTTCCCTCAGTTTTTAAACGATTTCTTGATATTTCTTTTAAAGCTATGTTTTCAAAACCCTTTATTTTTTTTCGATCTAGGGTTTCTGAGTTATTTAGAGGCTTTTCTGATTTTCATTTTCTTTTGTGTGTTTTGTTTACTATGTTTCTTCTACTGTGTCCTCTATGAGTTTCTTATTAAGTTTCTTCCACTGTGTTCTTAATTAGTTTCTTCTACCATGTTTCCTTATGTTTCTCCTACTGTGTTCTGATTAGTCTTCTTCTCTTATGTCTCTTATTAGCTTCTTCTACTATGTTTCTTTGAGATCTTCTACTGTGATTTGTATGTTACTCTTTTACTATGTTTCTCATGAGTTTCCGTTACTGAAAAAGCATGTCGAAGGCCCCAATTCCCTCCTGATATCTTTGAACTTGTTTTCGACTAGTATCTTCTTCTTGATCTCGATTGATGGTAAAACCCTAGAATTTGGGGTTCATCCGAGTTTGAGAACATTGGCTATGTGATATGTTTGTTCTTCATCTTTAAAACCATCTAATTTCAGAAACCCTAACTATTTCGAGTTTCTGAATTTGTTTCTCAACTGAGTCTCGAAATCTTTGTTCCAACCTCTGTCTCTTTAAGCAATTCTGATTTTCCACTAAACTCTTCTAAGGTCTTTTACACTGGACCTTCTGTATGTTATTTGATGCTACTTCTCTTCTACATTGCTAACCTATGTGACTACTATGCTCCTATAGTCTATTATCTATTGATTTTGCAATGACACATCATTTTCTTTCAGCTTATCATGTTTGTATGCTCTTTATATGTGCTGAACTTCCCTCTAAAATGGATTTCAAATTTGTGATTAGTTCAGACTTCCTTCTATATAGGTTTGATTGATTTCTTTCCTTGTTTGCTGATTTCCCTGTGACTCGACTTAAGTTAAAACTTTTCTCAGCTTAACTGACTTGGTTTATTTATGGACTAGTGATTACAAAATCTCTGATCCTTAATTTACTGGCTACTAATTGATTTTTCTTACCTTATTTATGTAACTGTGTATTTCAGAATTATGCCCTTAAGTAACTTCTTATGTATTTACCCCTAATTGCATGCTTTGTACAAGATGTTTATTTGATTTCTTCCTTTAAATAGTTTTCCCGTTTGCATCTGAGTTCCTTAATTAAGGGAAATCTTGTATTGATTGATTTTTTAATTGATATCCCAGTCCCTTAATTGTTTTCTTACCTTATTTTTGCCTATTTTCAACACTATAAATACACTACTCTTTCATTAGCACAAAAGAATCCATCCCTCACTCATAGTTTTCTTCTGAAACTACACTTACACACAATGGTATTCTCTCTTATTTGCTTGCATCGTGGCTTGTTTACAAGACCTACTGCTTTTCTCTATTTGTTTCTTTGAAACTAGTATGTTATGATTTAAGCTTTAGCACCACGACAATGTGTTTATTTACCGCTTTTGTATCCATGCCTACTTATTATTTCTGTATAGTTCAACACTTAAATTAGCATGTTGATTTCTTTCTGCCTGTTTTTATTATGAATCCCAAACCCCTGCCCCTTATATGTTTGAGCTATGGCTTAAGGCATGGCAATATGCAAATTGTTGTCCATAAATTAAGCTTGATCCATTGGGATCCTAGCCTCTAATAGTGTGTTCTAACAGGCTTATGGGTGTGCTAGCATTCACCAATGCTGGGTATGCCCACAGCCTGCCCTTGGCTCTTTACAACCTCCTAATTCCCATGTACCCCTATGTGTATTTATTTGTAGCTGCTTCCCTTCCCTTTTCCCTCTCTCAGAATTCTTTTCTGCACTTGCACTCCCTCTTAGTCTTTAAGTTCCGCCCCCTCCTTTTGTGAGCCTTGCCTTTGGACCTTGAGTTCCCTCTAAACTTGGACACTTGAGGACTGGCCCTTCCACACTACACTTGTCCTAATCCGATAATACATTTGGGTGTGAGCATTGCACGAGCTCCTTTTGAGGCTCTTAGGGAACTTTGACAGACTCGAATGGGAGAAAGGCTTTGGATCTTGATCTTATGGAGTTGGTTTACCTTATATTTCAGACATGAAGTCTAAATCAGGCTCTCCTTTGGTTGTACTTTTATTTTTTCTGATGTATTTTACTTTATTCTAGGCTATAATAATCTTGTAATAAACATTTGGGGCTGGTTAGTGAAAGGGCGAGTAACTATGTATGTAAAGGGTAGATGCCATGCCTATAGGTATTTCTGAATTTTGTACTCTCACATAGATGCCATGCCTATAGGGATTTTTGAATTCTGCATAGATACCACGTCTATAGGTTTTCGAACTCTGCACATTCAAATGCATATAGAAAGCACGTCTATAGGGAATTCTGAATGTCCATTTTTCATATAGAAATCATGATCATAGGTTTGCTACTCTCATCTAGAAATCATGCCTATAAGTCAATTTGAATTCTGCATATACATATAGAAAATATGCCTATATGTCTTTTTGAATCCTGCATATCCATTTTCTCATATAAAAGTCATGTTCATAGGTCTTAACAAATTTCTGCACCTAGATACCATGCTCATAGGACTTAAACACTCAATTGCACTTCGGTATCATGTCTTAAATAGAATTCAACATCTAGATATCATATTCATAGGTTTAAGACGAGTTTTCTACATTTTTATACTATGTTTACAAGGTTTTAAAATCAGTAACGCCTAGAAAGCATGTCTATAGGAGTTTCTAATTGAATCTGATTCGCCTCACTTAATGTTAGATATAAAAATCAGTAACAATAGATACTGTCATTTGCAAAGCTTATTATCAATTTGTTTGAATTCTGCCTTTCTTTTAATAATCTGAGTCTCTCACTTAGCCTGTTTAACGAGTACGCATATAGGGTTTCAAACAATTCATTTCAAGTTTTATTGTCTTTTGAATCATGCCTATAGGACCTTTTTTCTAACACTTAGGCAAGCCTTAGGGTGATAACTGTCAACTGAATCTGTTCTATTAACTACAACGAGCAGGCAGGCATGATTCGGGCTTCTCATATGAAATATGTAATAAATCAGTCTACCTCAACCACTAAGTTCTTTCACATTCAGTATTTAATCAGACCCTAAACAGTACGTGGAAGACATGCTAAATTACGTGATTCTTTGACTAAAGGAGGTATATCTGAGCCTTTTTGCCTGTTATGTGCTTTCCCCCAATTTGTTATATATGTTATTGCATGTCGCCTTAGAATTTTGCCTTTGAAACTACAAATAAGCCGATATCCTTTCCCTTTAGGATTAGTAGTCCTAAATGCCTCCGAGACTGACAGGATTGGGGCGGGTAATAGCATGCAATGAGTAAACAAGACCATTCCGCGCTTTAATACCTTAACGGGGTGGGAAGGGTATATATGGATATGATGACCACGCGATAACGTCACGTGTATCCCCTCATTGAGGAGTGATTACCGGACGTTGTGTGAGGTGATCCATATTAGTAATAAACCTAAGACCCCATTTTCTTTATTTCTTATCTCTTTTAAGAATTTCAAACTCTTATTTTTAAAAGAAAAATCAGTTTTTTTCTTCTTTCCAACTTTATTTGTTTGTAAACTCTTATGTGAAAATCCCTTCTTATTTTAAGCTTTGTTTGTTTACGTGTTATTTGCACCTAATTTCATAATAATAGTCTGGCCGGGAACCACACTACTGGATCCTGAGGGGTGCCTAACACCTTCCCCGTAGGATAATTTCAATCTCTTACCCTATCTCTGGTTACTCAAATCAAACTCTCTTGGTGTCATAATGCACCTTAATCATTAGGTGGAGACTCTTCAAATGCAAACCCAAATTCCTAAAAGGGAATGAGTTGTCCTCCCAAATGTCATAAACCCAATTTCGCTCGAGAAAAAGGGGGCACAACAATGATGAATCAGAATATGATGAGGATAAGGCCTTTGAAGAGATTAGTAAGGAACTAAGTCATTTTTAGGAAAAACCCAAGCCTAACCGGAATGATACAGAAGTAATCAATTTAGGGGACCCAGATAATATCAAAGAAACTAAGATAAGTGTCCATCTTGAACCACAAATCAAGGAAGAAATAATTAAAGCATTGTTTGAGTATAAGGATATTTTTGCATGGTCATATGATGACATGCTAGGCTTGAGTACCAATTTGGTGGTCCACAAATTGCCAATCGATCCATCATTCCCGCCCATCAAGCAGAAGTTGAGAAAATTCAAAACTGACATGAGTGTGAAGATTAAAGAAGAGGTCATAAAGCAGCTTGATACAAAGGTCATTCGAGTCACGCGGTATCCCACGTGGTTAGACAACGTTGTGCCTGTGCCAAAGAAGGATGGTAAAACCAGAGTGTGTGTTGATTACCGTGATCTCAACAAGGCAAGTCTAAAGGACAACTTCCCATTGCCAAATATCTACATTTTGATTGATAATTGTGCCAAGCATGAGATTGGGTCTTTTGTGGATTGCTATGCGAGCTATCATCGGATTCTAATGGATGAGGAAGATGCGGAGAAGACGACATTCATCACACCGTGGGGAACATATTGCTACCGGGTCATGCCTTTTGGTTTGAAAAATGCTGGGGCAACTTACATGAGGGCAATGACAACCATATTCCATGGCATGATACACAAGGAGATCGAGGTTTTTACGTGGGCGATGTGATCATAAATTTCAGGAAGCAGTCTGACCACGTCAAAGATTTGAGAAAGTTCTTCCAAAGGCTCCGCAGGTACAATCTTAAGCTAAATCCTGCAAAGTGCGCATTTGGTGTTCCATCGAGGAATTTGTTGGGATTCATAGTTAGTTGGTGGGGCATTGAATTGGATCTGTTGAAGATCAAAGCTATCCAGGAATTGCCACCGCCAAAGACCAAGACTGAGGTGATGAGTCTGTTAGGGAGGCTGAACTATATCAGCAGGTTTATTACTCAGCTCACGACAACTTGTGAACCCATCTTCAAGTTGCTCAAGAAGGATGTCGCAGTCAAATGGACCAATGAGTGCCATGAAGCCTTCGACAAGATCAAAGAGTATTTGTCGAACCCACCCGTGTTGGTCCCACTAGACCCAGAAAGACCTTTGATTCTTTATTTGACAGTGTTGGATAATTCATTTGGATGTGTATTAGGTCAACATGACATCACTGGCAGGAAAGAGTAGGCCATCTATTATCTCAGAGAAGTTCACATCTTATGAGGTTACCCTTTGAGAGGACGTGTTGTGCCCTGACTTGGGTGGCGCAGAAGTTGAAGCATTACTTGTCGTCCTACACTACTTACCTCATCTCTCGTCTGGATCCTTTCAAAGTATATTTTCAGAAGCCCATGCCTACAGGAAGGCTCGCAAAGTGGCAAATCTTACTCATAGAGTTTGACATCGTATTTGTGACTCGCACAGCGATGAAAGCCCAAGATTTGGCTGATCACTTGGCCGAAAACCCGGTAGATGAAGAATATGAACCTTTGAGGACTTACTTCCCTAATGAAGAGATAATGCATATCGACGAGGTTGAAAATGAGGAAAAGCCCGATTGGAAACTCTTCTTTGATGGGGATGCTAACATGAAAGGTGTCGGGATAGGGGCAGTGCTTATTTCTGAAACAGGGCATCACTACCATGTTACAGCTCAGCTTCATTTCTATTGTACCAAAAACATGGCTGAATACGAAGTATGCATTCTGGGTTTGAGGTTAGCTGTAGATATAGGAATCCAGGAAGTCTTGGTCTTGGGAGACTCGGACCTTCTGGTGAACTAGATTCAAGGAGAATGGGAGATGAGGGATTTAAAGCTTATACTGTATTGACAATGTCTGCATGATCTTTGTCAACAATTTCGATCAATAGAATTCAGGCACATTCCAAGGATCCATAATGAGGTTGACGATGCTTTGGCTACCTTGGCGTCGATGTTACATCACCCAGATAAGGCTTATGTTGACCCTTTGCATATTCAGGTCCGCGATCAGTATGCTTACTGTAACATGGTGGAAGAAGAACTTGACGGTGAACCTTGGTTCCATGATATCAGGGAGTACATCAGAATAGGGGTATATTCAGTACATGCCACAGAGGATCAAAAGAGAACAATTCGTCGATTGGCAAGTGGAGTTTTCTTCAGTGGGGGAGTTTTTTTACAAAAGAACTCCAGATCTTGGATTGTTAAGATACATAGATGCTAGACAAGCCACGACCATCATGACCAAAGTACATTTCGGGGTTTGCGGGTCGTATATGAGTGGGTATGTCCTGGCAAAGAAAATTCTTTGAGCAGGTTATTATTGGCTCACCATGGAGAGAGATTGTATCAGTTTTGTGCGCAAGTGCCATCAATGTCGAGTACACAGAGATTTGATTCATTCTCCGCCATCTGAATTGCACAAAATAGCCGCACCATGGCCCTTTGTTGCTTGGGGTATGGATGTCATCGGACCAATTGAGCCAGCAACATCCAATGGGCACAAGTTTATTCTGGTGGCCATTGACTATTTCACGATGTGGGTTGAAGCTAAAACTTTCAAATCTATGAACAAGAAGGCAGTGGTCGATTTTGTTCATTCAAATATCATTTGTCGGTTTGGAATCCTGAAGGTGATCATCATAGATAATGGGGCAAATCTTAACAGTCACCTGATGAAAGAAATGTGCCAACAGTTTAAGATTACGCATTGCAATTCCACCCCATATCGCCCCAAGGCGAATGGAGCAGTCGAGGCAGCCAACAAAAACATAAAAAAAATACTTCGGAAAATGGTGCAGGGGTCCAGGCAATGGCATGAGAAGTTGCCTTTTGCATTGTTGGGTTATCACACTACTGTTTGCATTTTGGTAGGTGCAACTCCTTATTTATTGGTATATGGCACAGAAGTAGTGATACCCTTGGAGGTTGAAATTTCATCCCTTTGAATTGTTGCTGAAGCCGAAATTGATGATGATGAGTGGGTCAAAACCCGTCTGGAGCAATTGAGTCTGATTGACGAGAAAAGATTGGCAGCAGTGTGCCATGGCCAGTTGTATCAAAAGAGAATGGCAAGAGCATACAACAAGAAGGTGCGTCCACGAAAATTTGAAGTGGGTCAGCAAGTATTGAAACACATCCTTCCACATCAGGCTGAGGCAAAAGGTAAGTTCGCCCCAAATTGGCAGGGGTCGTTCATCGTAATGAGAATGTTGTCCAATGGTGCTTTGTATTTAACAAATATAGAAGGCAAATGTGTAGATATGGTTATCAATTCTGATCCAGTCAAAAGATATTATGTATGATTGTTTTAGTTTAAATTGTTATTGTGTGTACTTGACATGTTTCGAAGATTGGAATGACGAAGGCATTTTGTTCTGCTATCTAAACATTTTATCCTTTGTTACCCCTTTGAGCCTTATTTATTTCTTTTCCTACCCCTCTTTTGGAATCAGTAGCGAAATTCGGAAAACATGAACGTGAAAGATAAGTAAAGAAGTAAAGAAGGAAAGAAGAGAGAAAAGAAAAGGAAAAATGGAAAAAGAATGAAAAGAAAGAAAGAAAGAGAAAAGAAAAGAAAAAAGAAGAAGAAAGAAAGAAAGAAAAAGAAAGGAAAGGAAAGAAAAAAAAGAAAGAAAGAAAGAAAAGAAAAGAAAAGAAGAGAAAGAAAGGAAAAGAGAAGTAACAACAACAAAGTAATTCCTATGACATGAACTACGTTTGACCTGATTCCTTTAAAGGATACGTAGGCAGCCTCATGGCTCGGTCCCATCAAATAAAAAATTCAAAAGTCCCCAAACAAAGAAACTGGGGCAGAAAGTTGTGATTGTTGTAAGAAATCTGATTCCAAGAGTTGTAATTTTGAACCCATTCAAGCTATTTTGAGCCTTTGTGATACCTTTTCTTTCCAACCCTATCCAAAAACCCACATTACGGTCCAAAGAAAGACCTTCCGATCAGTGTTCAAGATATGCCAAGTCAAGCAAGTAGGGGTGATTCATGTCAGGGGCAACACTCCATTCTGAGCAGGAAAAATGAAAATGATAGAGTCTTATTGGTGAAAACCCTCGTGGGAACCGTAAGGCGACGGGAGTTGAGAGGTGAACAAATGAGAGAGGTTTGTTGGTGGAAACCCTTCAAGGCACCGCTGGCCGAATAAGGTCAGTAATTTGGCAAAGAAATTAGGTTTTGAAAATCTCGGGGCATAAAGTATGACAACTGAAAGGTGATCGGTTGAATAGGCTGGGCTGATTAATCTGAAATGCATGTCATGATCATTGGCACCAGCTGTTCCACTCAAATAAGTCTCTTTTCCTTTTTCCCCCTCTCAAACAGTCGTCCAATTTTAGATTTTCTTTTATTCCTAACTCGCAAAGTCATTGCATTTTATTTTTTTGGGTTTATTTCTCTAAGGTTTTTCCAATATCAATCTTGTTTAAGCCAGTAGGAAAGGGTTTCAAAGCTTACTACCAACTTTCAAAATTGCACAAAACAAAGTGTGACCGAAACATACCAGAGATAACATGATGTAAAGTGGGAAATAAGGTGTCAGTGAAAGTTCCATTGGTCGAATGGTTTAGTAATCTTATGGGAGATAAAAAGGTTCAGATGGGAAGGTCAGAAATGTAAAACAACGGTGTGGGTGTAGAATACCCGGGCATCCAAGGTCCTACGGTTGAGAGCCAGTCAGAAAGTCAAACGGTTTTTGGCCAGTTCAAGGCTACCAGTCAAAGCAAAGCACGGCAGTAGAGAGGCCGCCTTCAGCAAGAATGCCACAAACTAACCACCACATTTTAAACTGACAAGATTTTTCTTTAATTGAAACAGTTGCAGAAAATTTCGTTTGTTTTGGGGAAACCCTCCGTAAGGAAAGCAAGTACCAGATAGGTTCGACCGTAAATTCTCAGGACCCTTATGGACAATGGGACTTAGTTAAAAACTCAAAACATTCGTGAGCAACAAGATCTAGCATAAGCTTTACCTTGAGGACATACAAGTTAGCTTTGAAATTTTCATTCTTAGGATAAGGATTCAATTTGAAATTTTTAGGACCCTCCTGAATAATTGGACTTAGCTTTAAGACCTCCATTAAATAACAAGATTTAGCGTAAGTTCTGTCATAGGGAATATAATTTAGCCTTAAAGTGTCACTCTTAAGATGAGATTTGATTTTAATTTTCAGGACCCTCTTGGATAATCGAATTTAGTTTAAGATCTTCACAGATAACAAGATTTAGCGGAAGTCATACCTTTAGGAAATATCATTTAGCTTTAAAAATTGTCAGTTAACTAGGAATTCTTAGGACCCTCCTGGATAATGAGATCTAGCTTTCAAATTCTTAGAGATATTTGGTAACATGACTCAATTAACAGATGTGCCCAGCTACCAAACTGGGGCAGAAAATTTCCTTTGTTTTGTCTATTCTGTTTTAATCAGGCGCCCACCTGGAGAGCAAAGAAAAATAACACGAGTTTCGAGAATAAAAAGCAGTTTAGGTTCAAGCAATCAGGCACCCACCTGGAGAAACAAGGGAAGACAGTTCAAAGAAAAAATAGTCACAAGAGGAAGTAGTTCAAGCTCAGCAATCAGGAGCCCACCTGGAGAACAAAGGGAAAACAAATCAGGTTCCGAGAAAAAACAATTAAAGTTTTGGCAATCAGGAGCCCACCTGGAGAACAAAGGGAAAACAATTCAAGTTTCAAAGGTAAGGAACACAATTCAAGTTCAGCAGTCAGGAGCCCACCTGGAGAACAAAGGGAAGAGCAGTTGAAGTTTTGGTAATCAGGAGCCCGCTTGGAGAACAAAGGGAAGAGCAGTTAAAGTTTTGGTAATCAGGAGCTCGCCTGGAGAACAAAGAGAAAAAAAACTCAAGTGTCGGTAATCAGGAGCCTACCTGGAGAACAAAGGGAGAAGCAATTCAAGTATTGGTAATCAGGAGCCCGCCTGGAGAACAAAGGGAAAATCGACTAAAGTTTTGGTAATCAGGAGCCCACCTAGAGAACAAAGGGAAAGCAATTCAAGTGTTGGTAATCAGGAGCCCGCCTGGAGAACAAAGGGAAAGCAACTCAAGTGTCAGTAATCAGGAGCCCACCTGGAGAACAAAGGGAAAAACAACTCAAGTGTCAGTAATCAGGAGCCCACCTGGAGAACAAAGGGAAAGTAATTCGAGTGTTGGTAATAAGGAGTCCACTTGGAGAACAAAGGGAAAACAAGTCAAGTGTCGGAGGAAAGAAAGATAATTCAATGTTGGTAATCAGGCGCCCACCTAGAGAACAAAGGGAAAGCAGCAATGTTCAAAGGAAGACGGGTCAAGTTCAGCAATCAGGCACCCACCTGAAAAACAAAGGAAAAGCACCTCAGAATACAATTAAAGACAGCAACAAAGGAACCTCAAGTCAACAGAGCAGCAGAAACCGTAAGATCAAGTTTGAAGATATATATAGGATTCTTGTAATTCATAGATCATAACTTAATATAGCTTCTTTTGTTTTTGTCTTGGTGTGATAAGGAGTTCAGCAAGCAGTAGCAGCAACAACAACAATGAAATCACAGCTTCCTGGTAGTCCCAGCTACCGAAACTTCCCGAACTGCACTAAACTGATTCCTTTATAGTCAGGGATATGTAGGCAACCTCGGAAGCAGGGTGCGGTCAAATCTTTCAAAAATGCTTCCCACGGAGTATTCAAACGGGCAAAAATCGCTCGTATCCGCTCACTTTATCTTTGCACGAAAACTCTTCGTGTTTCCGAGCAAAGAGGGGCAGCTGTGAGCACGTGATTTTTGCCCTATATGAATTACTCCTATAAAATCCCGAGAAAATAGGTTTTCTGTTAATTATTTGCCATTTTAGGAATTTTTGTATAATTTTCTTAATTATTTGAATTTCTGCGCATGTTTAATTTTTATCTAAACCATGAAAAAAATACCAAAAAATGTTATGCATTGCATTTAGGATTTGTTTTTACATTTTTAGAATTAATCAGTAATCAATTATTTTATAGAAAAATGAAAATTCACAACACTTTGCATTTCAACTTTTTAATTTTGAATTTTATATTTTTTCTTTTAATTTAGGAGTTATTTAATTTTCGTAAATACTATGACTTGTAATTATCTTAATTTGGTAAGTTAATTTAGGTTTTAAATTAATTTGGAAAAGAAAAGAAAAATTGGAAATTAAAAGAAAAGGAAAAGATTCAAATAAGAAGGTTGATTTTTGGGCCAATTCAGCCAACCCAATTAAAATTCCCCAAGACCCGTTCAAAATCCGGCCCAAACCCACGCCTTTACCTAGTCCAGTCTTCACAGCTTAACTAAACGACGTTGTTTTGAGTTTGTTTGGTTTGAACAGATCCTGGTCCTTCGTCTTCCATCCTCCAACAGGCAGAGAAGCCTCATTGATGTCATTTAAAAATGTCCAAACAACCTAGGACCCGATCATTTCCACTTCATCTTCCTCATCAGACCTCTAACCCTAGCGCCGCCCTTGAAATCCTTCACCATCTTCGGCCGACGACGGCTTCCAAATCCTCTCAAAACTTAACCATACAATCCCCACACCCCATGGAACACAAATCTAACACTAATATCCCCAAAATCCCCACTCTTACCCTCAAATCCCAAATCTGATGCCCAAATTCGAAACCTTAATTTTGCCCCTTTTCAAAGTTGAAGCAGTTTTCCTGGGCCGATAATGAGTCGAGACCTATGCCAGTTGATTATTCTCTTCGAGGATGAGCGATTAGCATGGATTTCAACTTGTTTCGAAGTCTACCAGCCCCATGCAAGGCCAAAGACTGGCAAATCTTGCCAAAGCAAACCTCACTCATGTGTTTCTGGTAAGATAGTACATGTTTTCTCTTTTTGATTGTATACCCTTTTATTCTTTAACTTTGTTTGCCTCCCACTTCTGATTTCACCTCTTCTTCTTACCATTCCTTCGTTCATTTATTTCTGCCACGGTTTATTCAAAGTAGTAGGTCAAGTTCCTCTTGTTTTCTTTGTTTAAATCAGAGTTTCATTAAGTTTGTAAATGGTACAAGTATGCCCAATTCTACTATGCTTCTTTTCTCTTCTTTTTCTTTCTGGCTGAATTAGTCATTGGGTTTGGGTTCATCACGTTGGGTTCTACTGATTATTTTGAGTTTTTTGGGTTTTACTCGATTTGTTTCATTACCTTACTGATTTGGGATCATGTTTGGGGTTTATGGTGGTCCAAACCTGGGGCATTAGAGCCCATTGGTTTAGGCCCAGGATTAGGATTCAGGTAGCCTACTTTATTTCAGACTAAGAAGGTTAATAACGGGAATTCGAGGGGTAATTTGGGGAGTTTGGGTAAGGGAATCTTCATTAATTGATTGGGAAACTTCTAGGGAAGTGGGGATTGTGACTGACTTAGCAAGCAAACTAGAAAATTAGGGTCTAAAGTGAACAAATTGGAAATTGGGGAAGGGGTAATAGTTAAATGGCAGAACAAATTCTGCTGCCCTAAAGGCTTTCTATAAAAGGCATTTTCCTTCATAGCCAAGGCAGATTTTAGAGATTAAAAAATCTGAAAAGTTAGAAACAGCTGAAAGATAGTTACTCACTGAAAAAAGCTCTGAAAATTAGAAAGAAAGGAGAAAAATCTCACAATCACGGTTCCATTATAGTTTTGCCTTTTCATATTTCTGGGAATTTTAAAAGTTCAAGCATACTACTATTCTTTTGGGTTCAAACGATGGCATTAGCTGTTTAAATTTGATGTTTACTGCTCATCGAATGTTGTGGCTACTGTTATTGCTTTACTGAGAAGCTCTGTTGTTTGTTCTTATCATTCCAGGTATTCTTTTGAACCATGAATGGCAAATGAAGCTTGAATATGTGTTGTATGGAATATACGCGTTCTGCTGAAGTCAATGAGGATCCTTTTGTTTTGGGGTTTTATTTTTCATATCTCTTTTAGGCTATTTAGATTTTATCCCATGTTCCTTGTCCATCTCTTTGTTTATTATGTTTAAGCTTGTTGTGATGTTTCTTTTGTGAATGGAGTTTGTTCTGTGGTATATGTTCAAAAACGCATGCTGAGAGTAGTGAGTTTATATAGCAGTCTTGTTTAAAGTCATAATACAATCAGCTCATTGTTTATTATTCATTGAAATAAGGATCTGAACATTTGTAATGGCTTTGAGGTTTGTTTGTCATTTTGAAGGATGAGTTCCAGGCCCACGTTGTGTGTATTTTGGAAGAGATTTCATGTGATTGTATAAACACTATCCAAATAGGTTATATTAGAAGTCAAATGTTGTTATGAGTAGTTGAATGTATGCATTTGGTAATTCAATACTTGTTTAAGGTTATTTGGAATTGGATCCGATGTTTGGAATTAGACAGGGCTGAGCCTATATTAATAAATGTATTCTTTATTTGGAACCATGCTAGTGTTTGGTTTGATGTCCTGAATTCTATTAGATTTTACATGATGAGATAATTGTGTATGAGTTATTATAACATTAAGGGATGCATTTTATTATAGAATGTGACCTGGCATTAAAAATATGCTTTGCATCTGTTTAAAATTTGCAAGAGTTTGTCAGTAGTCATTTTTATCTCAAGTTTTCATGAAGGATTGTAATTTTGCTCAATTGACTGTACTGAATCACGTAACTGGGCCTTTGGCGTTGGCCCAGTTGTGCCTAATGCCCCTTTGACGTTCATTTGAGCATTCTGGGCTTCATGCGAGCCAGACTCCCCTTTCGTGTTTTGACATGTAAACTTTCAAAAGGCAATTGGGCCTGCTGTCAGCTTGGGCCCTTCAAACAACCAAATGCCCAATTTCTTTCAACACCAATCCTTTAATTATTAGGTTTAGTTTGAACATTAGCTTAAAAAAATAAATTAGAATTCCCTTAGTCTTTTAATCAATTAATTAGACTCCTTTAATTAGATCGAGGTGCGTCGTATTAGCAAAACCTATAACTTATGGCCCTCGAAGATTAGATCAAGAAATCTTTTAAGAATAATTTGAGGTGTGTCATGCCAAACAAATTTATAACCCATGGCCCTCATGTAATTAGTACTAACTTTCTAAAAATCGGGGTATGCCATCAATTGAATTTTCCATGGCCCTCGCAAACTAATTATTAGTTTGAAATTTCGTAGTTGCTTTAGGCGCGCTATTTAAATTGATTTTCTTTTAATTATTAACTTTGGGTGTATATTTCAGGTGACCCAATTTCAATTCTTAACAACGTTAAATAGAATGTGTCGCGAACCGCGGGTGCATTTCATGTGGCGTGGTTCAAGGCATGTTTAAAATGACGTTGAATCTTCCTAAAAGCGTTTTAAAATAATTAAAAGCGGTTTCAAAAGCTAGAATGCACAATAGGTTTTAAACATGTGATTAATCAGATAAATAGCCCAATATTAACAGTTGAGCGACCGTGCTAAAATCACGGAATTCGGGAATGCCTAACACCTTCTCCCGGGTTAACAAACTTCCTTACCCGGATTTCTGTGTTCGCGGACTGTAAAACAGAGTCAATTTTCCTTGATTCAAGATTCTAAACCGGTGACTTGGGACACCATAAATTATCTCAAGTGGCGACTCTAATTTTTAAATAATAATCTTGTTTCGAATAATGTCACTTTAATTGGAAAAACTCCCTTATACCCTTCTGGGGGTAGGAAAAAGAAGGTGTGACATTACCCCCTGCACCTTGTGTGCAGATCCAAGTATCTCGGGCCACGGTAGCGGTTGCTGATCATTTCAGTCGTGGGCTTTCATTGGAGATAGCGAGGTAGCTGCCTGGCGATCGCAGTTCCGCATTTCTCCTTCTTTATCTTCCTCTTAGTGTATTTGCTGGCTATTCTCATACTATGTTAGTCTTGTTTTATGTCGAACAATTATTTTGCTCATGACTTAGTGACACCCGAGGTCGAACTTGTATTTTCCGCTTTGTTTGATTTTTACTTTATATCTTTTATCGGATTTCAGTTGAAAACATGGTTTTACTTAAGTTTGAAATGAAATATGGATTATTTGGAAGTGAGTTGGCTGGCCTAATTTTACGATAGACGTCATTACGACCGGGTCGGTTTTGGGATCGTGACACAAGGGCCATAGCAGGCCAGTGCAAACATCTTGTAAAATTCAAAAAGAAAATTTCGTTTGAACACTTATACAAATAGTTTTATTTATGTTGCACCTCGCCCAAAAATCGTCCAGAATACTTAATAAATGATGTATCCTGCTAGCTTCTATCTCACTGCTCAATTAGGTAATTTGAAACTGATGATGTAGTTGAGAAGTATAACTTAACAAGAAGAGCATTTGATCTGTTACGCAACGCCTTCCTGATGATCTTTGGAAGGGCAACGTAAGGCTAAGCAACCGATGTCAGTGCGGTTGCTGTCCGCCAATGAGGTCCTCGCCGCACGCTAGACTAGATTGTCAGTGCCGTGCGGGAAAACCAATGTCGTGGGCAATTGCGGAAGCTTGAGAGAGAATTGGGTTTTGAATGATGATGATGATTTTATTGCTGAATGAAAATGATGATTACAATGATGCGGTGTCGAGGGGGAGAGACACCAGAAAATGCTTGCTTGAAAATGTTTGATTGTTTGGTCCCCCTTAATAATGCTTAAAAAAAATAAACCAACATGACAAGACTAGTCCTAATAAAGCTGTAGAAGCACACTGAAATGAAAATGATGAAAACTAGTCTATGATTACAATGAAAAGGACTTAGATTATTACAAGGAAAAACTAAGTCCGATGGCAGCATCTTTGTCTTGCGGGTCTGCGCGCGCGTTGCTGTGGGCGCGCGCGACACTTGATGTGCTGGCCTGAGGCTGGGCACTGGTGCTTGGCATCAGGGTCTGTGCGCGAGGCGCTGCTGGAATGGGCCTGCAGCTGGGCGCTGGCGAGGCATCAGGATCTGCGCGCGCGGCATTGTCAGGGCGCGCGGCGCTGTTGTCATTGGCCAGCCCTTGGGCGCTGGCGAGAGGCATCGGTGGGGCGACAGAGGCACATGCGCGCTTGTCACTTGGCGCAGCCAAGACCACGGGGCCGACCATGGCGCTAGGCATTGTGAGGCTTGCTAGGCCGCCATGGGGCGCGGCCAAGGGGTCATGGGGCATGTCTGGAAAGCAGCCCATGACATTCTCCCCCACCTGAGTTGGCGCCGTCCTCGGAGCCTTATGATGATGATGATGATGATGATGATGATTCTGATGGTTGTTGGATGGGAGGTCTGCGCCCCTCTGTTCTGTGAGCTTGCTGTTGTAGCGAAGCAATGATTTCATGCGGCTGACATGGAAGACTGGATGGATCTTCCACCAGGATGGAGTTTTGACCTGGTATGTGGACTTCCCAATGCGTTTTTCAATGGGCAGGGGCCCGATGTATTTTTGTTGCAGCCGAGGGTCATGGGTCCTTTCTGCAAACAAGTACTGCTTTGGGATGCGTAGCATTACTTTATCCCCTGGTTGATGTTGGGAAAAGCAACGCTTTTGTTCGGTGAACCTTTTTGCCCGCTCTTGGGCCCTGGTGAGATAGCTCCGCACTATCTCCATGTTGCGCTCCCATTTGCTCGAGAAGTTGGCAGCTCGAGGAGATTTCGGCATGGTTGATGCATTCACCGTCTGCGGGAGAAGCGGTTGCTGTCCGGTAACAATTTCAAAAGGGCTCTTGTTTGTATGATGGCTCTTTTGAGAATTGAAACACAGTTGAGCAGCATCCAGGAGCTTCACCCAATGCTTCTGTGATCCGGTTGCGAAGTTGCGGAGATATTCCTCCAGCATGTCATCGAACCGGTCTGTCTGGCCATCCGATGGTGGATGGATGTCTGTGTTGTGACTCAATGTTGACCCAAAGCACCTGAAGAGATGGGTCCAGAAGTTGCTAGTAAAGCGTGAGTCGCGCCTACTAACAATGTTTTTGGGCAGGCCCCAATGTTTGACAATGTGCGAGAAGAAGAGTCGAGCTGTATCTTCTGCTGAGATGTTTTGCGGGGCTGCTATGAAAGTTGCATAGTCTGAGAACTGATCTATGACAACCATGATGGATGCAAGATTGCCAACTTGGGGCAATCCCGTGATGAATCTGAGGGAAACACTTTCCCATGGTCTCTGAGGGACATGTAATGGCTGCGAGGGTCCCGGCTGTGATGAGTGATCCGACTTGTCCTTGTGGCATGGCTGACAAGTCTTCACACGATGATGAGCGTCACCAGTCTTTTGAGGCCGATGACATGATGACTGATTGTTGCTGCGAAGGGTAGCCTGAACCTGAGGTTCATGTCTGTTGACTACCTTCTCCAACTGCATGGCCGAGATGTTTTCAGCGGCCATCTTTATGGGAAAGCATGGTATGGTGCAGGGCTTGGCCCCGTTTTCTCCCATCATCAGGAGCATGTTGGCAAATGGTACTGGAATGGTGTTGGTTTGCCTCATGAACTCCAAACCCACTATGATGTCGAAGTCATCTATGATTGCGATGCGCAGGTCGATGCTTCCTTTGTATGGGCCAAGTTTCACTGGGACATTTGTAGCTGTTCCACCCAATGTCTGAGGTGGTGAGTTGATAGCCTTGACGCGGCCTTTGCTCTTTTGTACCACAAGACCTAGGCGCTCTACTTGCGTTGATGACAAGTAGTTATGGGTGGCACCCGTGTCTATCAATGCGTGAAGGGGCTTGCCGTTCACTTTCAATTCGACGAACATTAGGGTCCTCGCTTGCTTAGGAGGTCCTTCGTCCATCTTTTCTTTCCCTTTCCTGGTGATCGGGACTGATGTTTTCTTAGGAGGACATGCACTGGTCCCCGCTAAGGCATGAGGGATAGAGCCAACAATTGCATTGAAGGCGCCTACCTGGTTGTCTTCTGATGTGTCTGATGCATCTGTCTCATCCTCGACAGTCTGATGAGCATTGACCTTGATGTTTGGGCATTCATTGTTCCAATGTGCCCCGCCGCAATGACGGCATTCTGAGGGAGGCTTTCTCCCCTGATTGTTGTTGATGGATGCAGCACTGTTGCTGTTGGAGGGAGGAGTCTTAGTTTTGGATGCACTCCGATCTCCCCCACTTTTGCTTGGGCCACCATTGCTGGGATGGTGCCCGTTGGATCCCCCTCGGACAGACGGCTGGGGCCTGTCGTTCTGAGTTCCCAAATGATAGTCGCCAAGGCATTCTGCAGCTTGAATGGCCTTGGGCAGGGTGTCTACCCGTTGTCGCTGTAGTTCCATACGGGCATGAGGTTTCAAACCTTCTATGAATGCGAAGAGTTTGTCTTTGTCCCCCATGTCGCGTATGTTTAGCATGAGTGCGGAGAATTCGCGCACGTACTCCCTCACTGATCTGGTGTGGCGGAGGTCCCGTAGCTTTCTCCTTGCGTTGTATTCCACATTTTCGGGAAAGAACTGCAGGCGTATGGCTACCTTCAATTCATCCCATGTCTGGAGAGTATCTTCACCGGCCTTGATGGCTTCGTATTTGACCCGCCACCAAAGTTTGGCATCGCCCTGAAGATACATGGCAGCAGTCGCTACCTTTTTGGATTCCTCCAAATGGCCCACGGCATCGAAGTATTGTTCGATGTCGAAGATGAAGTTTTCCACTTCTTTAGCATCCCGGGATCCGTCGTATGGCTTTGGCTCCGGTATCTTAAGCTTTTGTGGAATGGGGGTGAGATTTGCTGCACCCCTGATGTGATGGTCGCCTTCTCGAAGTAGGCTCTGTAAGGCAGCATTGACAACGTTGAGCTTGTCAGTCAAGTCGTTTATGGTTTGCTGCATGGCAGTTAGTCTGTCTGCCTCATGTTGCTGATGGGCTAAATCGTCGGCACGCTCCTGTTGGAGGTCCTCAAATTTGCCATGAATATTGGCAGTTTCAATGGCTGCCGTTTGTCGGTCCTCGTCGGAGTCACGACTGATGTTTGCAATGTCATTTTCGGCCTGCCGCATTCGGCGGTCCAGGTCGTCCAACCTTTGCACTAGGTTGTTGCTTTGATCAGGCACCGTTTCTACGATGGGTCGTAATCGGTCAACCGTCTCTTCTAGGGATGCTAGACGCTCCCCATGATTCACCATGGTCAGAAATGGTGATGATGGCAAATGTTCCCTCGTCCGATGTCGAGCCTAGGCTCTGATACCAACTGTTACGCAACGCCTTCCTGATGATCTTTGGAAGGGCAACGTAAGGCTAAGCAACCGATGTCAGTGCGGTTGCTGTCCGCCAATGAGGTCCTCGCCGCACGCTAGACTAGATTGTCAGTGCCGTGCGGGAAAACCAATGTCGTGGGCAATTGCGGAAGCTTGAGAGAGAATTGGGTTTTGAATGATGATGATGATTTTATTGCTGAATGAAAATGATGATTACAATGATGCGGTGTCGAGGGGGAGAGACACCAGAAAATGCTTGCTTGAAAATGTTTGATTGTTTGGTCCCCCTTAATAATGCTTAAAAAAAATAAACCAACATGACAAGACTAGTCCTAATAAAGCTGTAGAAGCACACTGAAATGAAAATGATGAAAACTAGTCTATGATTACAATGAAAAGGACTTAGATTATTACAAGGAAAAACTAAGTCCGATGGCAGCATCTTTGTCTTGCGGGTCTGCGCGCGCGTTGCTGTGGGCGCGCGCGACACTTGATGTGCTGGCCTGAGGCTGGGCACTGGTGCTTGGCATCAGGGTCTGTGCGCGAGGCGCTGCTGGAATGGGCCTGCAGCTGGGCGCTGGCGAGGCATCAGGATCTGCGCGCGCGGCATTGTCAGGGCGCGCGGCGCTGTTGTCATTGGCCAGCCCTTGGGCGCTGGCGAGAGGCATCGGTGGGGCGACAGAGGCACATGCGCGCTTGTCACTTGGCGCAGCCAAGACCACGGGGCCGACCATGGCGCTAGGCATTGTGAGGCTTGCTAGGCCGCCATGGGGCGCGGCCAAGGGGTCATGGGGCATGTCTGGAAAGCAGCCCATGACAGATCGCATGAATTCAATGCAACTATTTGCTGGCATAAGTTGCTTCTACGACTGTATGTTACACGTTGTGGTTAGATCAAATCAAATATAAAATAGGCACCAACTTGCTTCTAAATTTAAAAAAAAAAAAATAGCGAGCGTAAATTCCACACTTGAATTTGAAAAATGAAAGAGCTGACAACTCGTGGCTGAGTAGGAAGAGAGCCGGCGAAGTAGAGTTATTTGTTACAACTAAATTAGCACTTTGTTAGTTCCGGTTAGAGGTAACAAAATAGATAAAATTTATAATTATCCGATCAAATATATGTTGGATATCTGATTTATTAAAAGTGGATCAAATAAGGATATTCTTCATATTATCTATTTAAAAATAGATATCCAATACAATTTTACCCTTCAAGTCAAAAATATTTCTAGCTTCTTTCTCGCTGAAGTCGCTAGTTTTACCATAATTCCCAAACTTTCCCTCTCTTCAGTTTACCCTAGTTCTCAAATTATTCAAATCTCCTGAAGCTATTTTCACCCAAAATTATTAGTGCCGACTGAATGAACTGTATTACAAAGTGCATCCAAAGAACGGGTGTTGAGGCATGGACACCTTCATCCTTAGGATTTCGTTTCAAGTTCAAATAATTGAAGATTTCTGTTGGCATTTGCTTCACTTCTTTATTTTAAGAAGTTCCGTCTGAAGTTATTTTCATCCAAAACCTCTGTTATTTTAATTTAAGAAGGTCATTTTCATCTTTTATAGTTAAGACGCAAAGATCGTGTAATTTTCTTCAGAGTTTTGTTTCTCTGTTCCTTTTTTATAGTTCAATACAGTTATGCCAGATATCCAATAAATTCTGTTTACTTCATCTTTAGGTATGATTCTTGTGAACTGAGCTATTCACCTATACTAAAACGATCAAAAAAGATAATTTCTATTATTTGGGGTTCTTTTGTTAATGTAGTAGAATATGGTATTTCTAGTGATGAAAAGATTAAAGTCCAATGTACTCTCTGAAAAAAAGACTACATATACCATCCTAAATCCGAACATCGAATTTGAAGTGTCATTTGGTAATAAAGTATCCATTGAATAACGCAAAAGAGGGTCAAAATAAACCAATAAATCAAAAAATTTATCGAGAGAAGATGTTATTGATCATACTCAAGAATAATCATGCTTTTAATTTTGTAGAGCATAAAGGTAGTAGGAACCTTTATTGGTACTTGAATTCAGTAGGAAGCACATATCAAGAAATACAAACAAGTCAAATTTCTTGAATATATGCTAAGAAAAAAGAACTTTTAAAATTGCAATTTATTCCTAGTAGAGTATGTTTGACATCAGACATGTGGACTTCATTAGCATTTAATAGGTATATATATGTAACGACCTATTCTTTAGGAGAGGATGTTAATCTTTTGTCATGTTCCTTCGGGTGCGATTTTAGGTTTCTTATTGATAGCTTTCCTAAAGAATGGGGAATCGAAAAAAGAAAAATATCCTTACTTCGGATAATGTTACTTACATTATTTTTTATGCGTTTACTAGTTTGTGAGAGAAAGTTTCTTCATTTCCTTTATGAGAATTATTTTCTGAACTTAATTTTTAAGACGGGCTTCGAGAAAGCTAATGCAGCTATTACAAAAATAAGAGAAGGTGTTAAACATATCAAGAATTCATAAATAATAATAAAATTTGTAGAATGTCTTAGTAATCTTGATCTACCACGTTCTAAGAAACTTCGATAGATCAAATGTTTGAAAGTACTCTTTTTAATTGGCAAGCTTATATTCACTATAACTTGCTTGACATTAATTTTGGACATGGCCTTTCTGAAAGATGACTGGAAAAGGGTTGAGATTATAACTAAGTTTTTCAAGTTATTTTATGATATTACGACTTGTTTCTTGGATGTAAGCACCCTACGACTAATTTGTATGATTATAATATATGAAAAACTAAATATTATGAGTAGAATAAAAAATAATGGAGATTCTGTAATGAGTGAGATGGGCACTTCGATGTTGGAAAAGTTTAAAAAATATTGGGAGTCGTATAGTGTAATTTTATCTATAGTAATTGTCCTTGACCCTGATATAAATTAAAGTTTATTAAGTTTTGCTTTTCAAAGTTTCATTCTAAGGAGATTGATGATGAAAAAGTGAAGGCTATTGAAGATAATTTATAATTGTTGTTCAAAGAGTACTTGATATCTTCAACTACAACCTCATTATCAAGGTATCATGCTTGTAGTAGTGGTAGCAATAAAAATGAGGAATGATTTTGATGAGTATGAGAGTTAGTTGGAGTGAAGTACCGGTAAAATATAACTAGACTTCTATTTGGAGGAAGCCAATCTTAACCATAAAACAAATCATAATCTAGATGTACTTTACTTTTTGAAGGATAACAAACATAGGAATATGGAATTCTCATTAATGTCACGGCATGTCTTGAGTGTTGCTATTATTACATCAACCTCTGAACATGCATTTAGCATTGGTGGTCGTGTCACTAGAAAGCTTTGAAGTTCTATTCTTCCCGCGATTGCTAAGGCCAAGTTATGTACTCGGAATTGGGTTTGTAGAGGATAATATAATTAATCTTCTATAGATTGATTTATTTTATTTTTGCAATAACTAATAAATTGTAATATCCGTTTATTTTAAAGATTTTGATGAAACTCTGATGAAGAAAAATGAAATTGAAGCTGATCTTTAACCTTATCTTGCAAAACTTAGAGGTAAGAATATCCTCCATTTTTCTCATTTTCCTTGTTTCTCTTTCTTTTGTTTTTAATATACGAATTTTCTTTTGTGGTGCTCAAACGTGACGTATAAGCAATTATATCGACGTCACAACTTGTGGAGGTACAGATAAGGCCAAGCTTCCTAAGGAGATTATTAGTTAAAAGTTGTTTTTCAACGGACAAAGAAGCAAATCTTGGCTTTAACAGAACAAGAAATGGAGACAGAGAGAAGGAAGAAATTTTCTTCTTCAATTGTATACATTTTTCTATCTATTACAAGGCCTTTATATAGGTATGAAAAGTGAAGAAAATATGTCATGGAATATGTCATTGAAAATAGAAAATATGTTGAAGGTGTTGGTTTATGTTTAGTCAACAATGGCTTACCAATTGGAAGAGTTGGTGGAAAGAGTTGGTGTGGATGTTAGGAGGAAGCTTCCTCCTTTGATGTCACACATGACATCAAAAGGAGGTCTTTACCTCTATAAATAGATGCACTCCTTCATTTGTAGAAACCATCCCAAAAATAATTCAACACATTGTAGTGAGTAGAGAGTTAAGAGAGAAATTCTCTTAAGTGTAATTGGAAACTCTCCCCTTCCTTTGTTAATATTAAAAAGACAACTGTTCTCTGGTGGACGTAGGATTATTTTGATCTGAACCACGTTAAATCTTGTGTTCTTTCTTTTACGTTTCTGCTAACAATTGGTATCAGAACAATAGGATTCTTTAACGATCCAAGGAGGAAGAACAAGCAAAGATGAGTTCCATGAAGTTTGAAATTGATAGATTCAGTGGACGCAACAACTTCAATATCTGGAAAATCCAGATGATGGCGTTACTGCGGAGGGAAGGTTCAATCCATGCTATTGACGGAAAGTATCCTAAGGATATATCAGCTCCCGACAAGGAGAAGATTGAAGGGGATGCATTGAGTGCAATCCAACTATCCCTTGCACCTAACGTGCTTTGTGAAGTGAGTACGGGTACCGAAGAGACGGCCAAACAGTTATGGGAAAAGCTAGAAGGGCTATACCAAGACCGATCAGTGACAACAAGGATGTTGTTACAACGGCGTCTTCACACATTTAAGATGGGGTCAGGTACTTCGTTACAAGATCATTTAGATGCGTTCAATAAACTTGTCATGGACTTACAGATTGCAGGAATTAAAAGGAGGAGGAGACGCTTGCATGTGCTTTGCTATTTTCATTGACTTCAGGAAATCGTGATATGGAGAATTCAATGATGTATAGCAAGGAGCCTATCAAGCTTGAGCAAGTGCGGCAGGCACTTAACTCTAGTGATGTGCGGAGGTACATTGAAGGAGATAGAGATGACCAGGCAAGTGGGCTCTTTGTGAGAGGCCGGACTAGCCAACAGGGAAAGAGCAAATCAAAGCACAGATCAAAGTCTCGTGTGAACAAGAAGAATACAGAGTGTTGGGGTTGTGGCAAGAAGGGGCACTTTGAACGAGACTGCCCAATGTCAAAGTCCAAGGAAAAGGCGAGTGCATCCACAGTTGAACAGGTACATGATTTTGATAATGATTATGTACTAACAACATCGTGTAATAATAATAGTAGTTATGGAAACAAATGGGTGTTAGACTCTGCTTGCACTCTACATATGACGTTCCGAAAAGACTGGTTTAGCAGCTATGAGAAAAGTGGAGGAACCGTAGTAATGGGCAATAATGCAACTTGTGCAATAGTTGGCATTGACTCAGTTCGGGTTCGCTGTCATGATGGAGTCATGAGGACTATTACACAAGTCCGTCATGTTCCTGATCTGAAGAAGAATTTGATCTCCCTGAGTACTCTGGATGAACAAGGCTACAGGTACATGACCGAAGCAGGAACTATAAAGGTGACTAAAGGTTCTTTAGTCATGCTGAAAGGCAAGCTGGAGAACGGCCTTTACACATTGTCCGGAAGCACCATTGTTGGCTCTGCAAATGCATCTACAGTGCAGTTATCTAATGATGACAAGGCAAGACTATGGCACATGAGACTGTGTCATATGAGCGTACGTGGACTGGAGATGTTGAGCAATCGTAACCTTTTGGAAGGTGAGAAGATCAGCACACTTGACTTCTGTGAGCACTGCATTCTAGGGAAGCAAAAGAAGGTCAGCTTCAGCACTGGCAAATACAAGACAAGAGGAGTGCTAGACTACATCCATTCAGATTTATGGGGTCCCTCTAAACTTCCATCGAAGGGCAAAAAGAGGTATCTTCTCACTTTTATTGATGATTTCTCACGAAAGGTTTGGGTGCATTTTTTGAAGGCAAAAAGTGATGCTTTTGAAGCATTTAAAGAGTGGAAGATTTTGGTTGAAAATCAAATGGAGCGGAAAATCAAGTATCTTCGCACAGACAATGGCTTGGAGTTTTGCAATGAAGAGTTTAATGAATTCTGCAAGGTTCATGGGATCTCAAGACATAGGACTGTCAGGCATACCCCACAGCAGAATGGAGTTGCCGAGAGAATGAACAGAACTCTTCTTGAAAAGGCTCGTTGTATGCTCCTACAAGCCAAAATGTCCAAAGTATTTTGGGCTGAAGCAGTTCACACTGCTGCTCATATTGTCAATCGATCTCCAGCATCGGCAATTGACTTTAAGACTCCGAATGAGGTATGGTCAGGTGAACCCTCTAACTATTCATACTTACGAGTATTTGGGTGTCCAGCTTATTATCACGTTAATGAAGGAAAGCTTGAACCAAGGGCTAAGAAGGTCATATTCGTAGGGTATGTGGATGGAGTAAAAGGGTACAAACTTTGGTGTTTGTCTTTACTCAAATTTATAGTTAGTAGAGATGTCACCTTTGATGAATCCTCTATACTTGATCCCCGTAAAGTTTCCGTGGAGTTTTCAGGAAACAAGAACGACGAGCAGGTGGAGCTTCCGGTGGAGCTTGCCAAGGAAAAGGATCAAGAGACTCAGGTTAAAGATGAGTCAGAAGATGTAGACCTTGAAGAACTTGTTGTCAATGAACCATACACAATTGCAAAGGGGAGGGAGAAGAGGCAAACACGAGAACCGGAACGCCTTATAGATCAAGCAAACTTGATTGCATATGCGTTCGTAGCTGCACAAGAAGAGATTAAAGATCTGGAGCCCTCCTCGTATATTGAAGCAACTTCTTGCAAGGATGCCGCACAATGGCGGTTAGCCATGACTGAAGAGATGGAGTCTCTTCACAAGAATCAGACATGGGTCTTAGTGAAAAGACAAAAGGGGAAGAGGACAGTTGGATGCAAGTGGGTCTACCGAAAGAAAGAGGGAATTCCTGAAGTGGAAGATGCTAGGTTCAAGGCGAGATTGGTTGCAAAAGGATTCAGTCAGAAGGAGGGAATTGACTACAATGAGATTTTCTCTCCAGTCGTGAAGCATAGCTCAATTCGCGTGCTACTAGCATTGGTTGCCCAATTTGACTTGGAGCTTCAACAGCTTGATGTCAAAACTGCTTTCTTACACGGTGATCTAGAAGAGACAATCTATATGGATCAGCCTGAAGGTTTCCTAGCTGAGGGAAAAGAAGATCACGTATGCCAACTAAAGAAGTCTTTGTATGGTTTGAAGCAATCCCCTAGACAGTGGTACAAGAGGTTTGATGCATTCATGACTACACATGAATTCTCAAGGAGTGCATTTGATAGTTGTGTGTATCACAAGAAGATGTCTGGTAACTCAATGATTTATTTACTGTTGTATGTTGATGATATGCTTATTGCTGCTAACAACATTACAGAGATAAATGCTTTGAAGAAACTGTTGAGTAAGGAATTTGACATGAAGGATTTAGGAGCTGCAAAGAAAATCCTTGGTATGGAGATTTCAAGAGAAGACGGTGTTGTACATCTTTCTCAGAAGAGGTATATTGAAAGGGTTCTCAAGAGATTCAATATGCATACGTGCAAGCCTGTAAGTACACCATTAGCTCCTCATTTTAAACTTTCAGAGTTACAAATGCCTCAGTCCGAGGATGAGGTGGAGCATATGTCAAAGATTCCTTATGCCAGTGCAGTTGGTAGCATTATGTATGCTATGGTATGCACACGTCCAGATATTGCTCAATCTGTAAGTGTGGTAAGTAGATACATGTCCAGCCCAGGAAAGAGGCATTGGGAAGCTGTCAAGTGGATATTGAGATATCTCAAAGGAGCTTCTGGTGTTGGTCTGACCTTTCGAAAAAGTGGTGGAGGTATTTCAATTCTCGGTTATGTAGATTCTGACTATGCAGGAGATCTTGACAGAAGAAGGTCCACAACTGGATACATCTTTACCCTCGTTGGCAGTGCCGTTAGTTGGAAGTCGACTCTGCAGTCGATTGCCACTTTGTCTATGACAGAAGCAAAATACATGGCAGCAGCGGAGGTGGTGAAGGAAGCTATCTGGTTGAAAGGTTTAGTAGCGGAATTGAGTTTGGTTCAGCTGGAATCAACTCTTAGATGTGATAGTCAGAGTGCTATTCATCTAATGAAAAATCAGAGATTTCATGAGCGCACTAAACACATTGATGTCAGATTTCATTTTATTCGAGATGTTGTTGAAGAGGGAACTATCAAGGTCGTGAAGGTTATCACAGACGATAATGCTGCAGATATGTTGACCAAGATAGTCCCACTCGCTAAGTTTGCACACTGCAAGGACTTGGCGGGGGTGTGCATCAACTGATGCAACTCCGAAGAGAACAGTTGTTAGGTGGAGGTGGTATGTTCAACAATGGTTTGATTCTTCTTGTTTCTTACAACGGGGTTGCTCAGTAAGCTTAGAAGTTTTGGCCAGAGTTGTTCACACACACGCTCGAAACGCAAACCAAGGTAGAGATTGAAGGTGTTGGTTTATGTTTAGTCAACAATGGCATGCCAATTGGAAGAGTTGGTGGAAAGAGTTAGTGTGGATGCTAGGAGGAAGCTTCCTCCTTTGATGTCACCCATGACATCAAGAGGAGGTAGTTTTATGTCACCAATGACATCAAGAGGATGTCTTTACCTCTATAAATAGATGCACTCTTTCATTTGTAGAAACCATCCCAAAAATAATACAACACATTGTAGTGAGTAGAGAGTTAAGAGAGAGATTCTCTTAAGTGTAATTGGAAACTCTCCCCTTCCTTTGTTAATATTAAAAAGGCAACTGTTCTTTGGTGGACGTAGGATTATTTTGATCCGAACCACGTTAAATCTTGTGTTCTTTCTTTTACGTTTCCGCTAACATATGTCATTGAATATGTCATTAACCATTTGAGAGAAAGATCATGGAGGAAGAGTAGACATCCACCATATTTTGATTTTTGTCATAACACTCCCCCTTTGATGTCCATAAATAATGTGTCTCGTTAAAACCTTATTAGGAAAAAACCCTATGGGAAAAAAATCCTAATGAAGGAAAAAGAGTAGACATATTTAGAAATACGCCTTTTGGTTGTCTCGTTAAAAACCTTGCAAGGAAAACCCAATGGGACAAAACCTTGTAAGGAAAAAAGAGTACAACGTGTATTAACTCCCTTGATGAGATCATCAGTTCACATCGTTGAGCCTTCGTATCCCAATCTTGTACACTAGTTTCTTGAAGGTTGACGTCGGTAGATATTTGGTGAATAAATCAGCCATATTATCACTTGAACGGATCTGTTGCACATTAATATTACCATTCTTTTGAAGATCATGAGTGAGCAATAATTTAGGTGAAATGTTCTTTGTCCTAACTCCTTTATGAATCCTCCCTGTAATTGGGCTATGCATGTTGTATTTTCTTCATACAAAACTGTGGGTAGTTTGTCACACTTCAAACCACATTTGTCTCGAATAAGATGTATAGTAGACCTCAACCATACACATTCTCGACTTGCTTCATGAATAACAATTATCTCAGCATGATTAGAAGAAGTAGCAACGATTGATTGCTTAGTCGATCGTCAAGATATGACAGTGCCTCTACATGTAAACACATAGCATATTTGAGATCAATCCTTGTGTGTGTCAGATAAATACCCCACATCGTCATAACCAACAAGATCGGTATTGCAATCATTGCCATAAAATAAGCCCACATCGGTAATACCCTTTAGATAACGCAATATGTGCTTGATTTCATTCCAATGTCTCCTTGAGCGGAAATATATCTTGCTAATACATTAACTGAAAAAGTTATGTCAGGTCTTGTAGTGTTAGCAAGATATATTAGTGCACCAATTGCATTAAGATATGGTACTTTAGGACCAAGAAGCTCTTCATTACTTTAATGAGGTCGGAGTGTATCTTTATTTATATCGAGTAATCTCACAACCATCGGGGTACTTAATGGATGTGTTTTATCCACATAGAAGCTCTTTAAAATCTTTTTAGTGTATGCTGATTGATGGACAAAAATTCCATCTTTCATATATTCAATTTGTAGACCAAGACAAAATTTTGTCTTTCCAAGATCTTTCATTTCAAATTCTTTCTTTAAACATTCTACTGCTTTATGAAGCTCCCCGTGAGTTCTAATGATATTTGAATCATCAACATACACGGCGATTATAACAAATTCAAATTCGGATCCTTTTACAAGGACAAATTGAATTATCCTTGTACCCTTCTTTCAACAAGTATTTGCTCGGGCGATTATACCACATGCGCCCTGATTGTTTCAATCCGTATAAGGATTATTGAAGCTTTAATTAATAAATTTCTTGGGAACCATAATATGCTTCAGAACAATTTAAATCCTTCAATTATTTCCATTATACGCATATCAAGTTTTTTTTATGTATTGCCAGATTAAAACCTGAAATGACTACATCCACCACAAGAGAACATGTCTTTATATAATCAATGTCAGGATATTTACAAATCTTCTTGTGACACAAGTCGTCTTTATGTCTATCGACTTGTCTTTTTTCGCACAAGAGCATATCTATACCTCCACTGGCTTTATACTTTCAGGTTTGGGACTATCCGTCCAACTTCACATTTTTCAGGTGAAATCAATCTTGATTGCGTATATTTTATTTTATTTTGGTCAATCATTTATCTGTCCAAATTTCATGACAGATTTAATCTCAAGATCCTCGTCAATATTAATAATATTGAGCGCTACATTATATTAACAATATCGTCGACGGTCATTTTATGTTGGTTCCATTATTACCTAATAAAGACATAACTTATTGAGATCTCTTTATCTCATTATTTTTAGGTACCTGAGCCTCTCCCATGATGTCTTATGAAGTGTTATGTCATGGTGCTCTTCTAGGGTACTTGCCTCCTTATTATGACCATTTTGAATATTTGTCTCTCTCCTTCTTCAAGGAGTTTTATCTTTGGAACTGATTGGTCTGTTACGCTTCATGCGTGCCATAGACTCTGTCCCTTATGGACTTTATTCTATTTGGAGCATTAGCAGCTGAAATATGACATTTAGCTTTGGGTCAACAAATGTGTCTGGCAATAATTTGTAAATGAATTATCACTTGAACTTCAAGTTCATATTTTCTTGTACGAGGATCTATATGTATTCATAATAATTTATTTCACATATCACTTTCTCAGCTGCCCATTTTATCCCCCTAATGTTGGGATCACCAACACATTTCTCAACCTTCTTTGGGAACTATATTTGTGCATTTTGGTGGCATAATTAAATCATATAGCACATCCATATTTCTATATAGAAATTATTTGGTTCTTGACCCTGAACCGATTGTGATAGGGAGAAATTTTTATAACTTGGCTAGATGCGTACAAGCGATGTTGTATATTAAATAATACATCTCATACCAAATTTTGTTTTTGGGAATTTTGATTTAGCTATAATTGGAGGCATACAAATTCTGCTAAACCAACTTGGATTTAAACCAGTATTATTAAGATAAATCATCATAATTTATATTCTGGAATTGTGCTCTAATAACTTGAGCAAGCAATCTTGCAAAAACCAAACTGCAAGTTGATAACAAATGCACATGTGACCATATAATAGATGCATCTATTAAAATCATGTAATAGTAAATGGTCCACATGGCAGGTGACTTGACCTATATATTTATCACCTTTTATTTGTTCCGGAAATCAAGGGATTCAATCCCAACCTGTAACTGGTATATCATGAGAATAAGCATCGCAAGAGAATTCTTGAAGAAACTTTTATTACTTCAATATATGCCAATGTAATTCTCAATTAATTTTTCGCATCGTAATTGAACCGAGATGGCCAACTGGTCATGCCAATTAATATTTGTTTTAGTAAACCTCTAGTTTACTTGTGGCATATGATTCCAGCATCATGCTTATATTTTTGTGTAGTACAAATAGAAAGAAGATCGGGTAACCTTTCATATTTATCCGGTATGATTATAGAAATATGAAGATATTCAATCTTTCTTTCATTTATAGTCTCAATATGCCAACCACTTTGACTTATACATTTGAAACTCAAAAAGTTTCTTTTGAGACTTTACAATATCAATGTCATGAATAATTTTATTCATCCGGATAGTAACAAATTAGTTTTTTCGGAGCTCTTAACAACTTTTATACTACAAGATCTTATATCATACCATTCATATGGTAAATGTCTTCTTCATGGAGAAACTTATATCATAATAAATTGTCATAGTCAGAATCATCATAAGCAAAATCATTTCTTGCTTTAATTTTGCTTTTAATAACTTTTTATAAGGCATGACAAAATACCTTTTGGCGTATCACATGTACACGACCAATGACATATTCATGTAACCATATAATAATATTTATTCTCTTTATTTCACTCAAACCTCCCTTAGAGGTGAGTTGTGTGGTATTCATATAATCATGAATTGCACGTCTTTATTCATTACTTTTATCACATATTGACACATTCAACTTTATGAATGGGTTTGCATTTTCAATGCTTATCACAAGTCACATTCTCTTCAAGGAATGAATCATAATCATCGACGTGCTTTATTATTTTCATACCAATTTGATGGTAAACATTGCTTCACATTTTGAAGGACTATTTTGAGAACCCTTATTGTTCTTCTTTTATAATCATAGTGATGATTATTATTATTTTGATATTTGGAACGCCCACGTTCATTGTTCAACCACTTGTCTTCATTGAAACTTATTATGCACTGCTATCACATTCACTTCAAGAATAGAGCAAATCAAGTGGGACAATTTTCATGCTTTTTCATGAAAAATATATTATTTTTCTTTAGTCATCATTATACCAATATGTTACATTGGGACTCAAACCCAATGTTTTACCAATATAAAGGCATGTTAGACAATAATAAATTGAGACTTAAACCCAACTCTTATCATTATAGAGCATCAGGACTTGATCGCGATGTCTTACCCTCAATCAATGGCATAATAGGCTAAACAATATTGAGATTCATTCTCAAGCCTTAATTTCAATCACATGCCAAGAAAGTTATACACAACTAATTTGCAACTTAGCAAATCAAATTTTCTTTCTAAAATAAGTGTACAAATCTCAAATCAGCGTAAAGCTTTATTAATTATTTGTAGCATCTATATGAAATACAACCGTTTGTAGTCAGAATATTTCTTCTAAATTCTATTAGAATTTAAAAGGATCATAAAATCATTGTCATAATATTTATTGAGTCTTTCTCAAAAATATTGTTGTTTTCAGGGTATATCCTACCTATTGGATTTGATTTAACGCCAACCTTCACTCAATTCAACCAAGCAATTAGTGAATAAATTTATCAAAAGTACACTATATAGGTAACAACACATATATAATACTAATACATAAATTCAGCATTTATATTACCTGAAAAGTGATATTATAGGTAACAACTTACCAGTTGTAGCTTGTGCATCATTCATCTAAAATACTTAAAAATGGTAAGTCAGTAGCAAGCATCAAGTAGGTCATGGATACTCAAAAATACCTCTTCTAATAGTCATACTAATCATTATTTGCTTTCAAATGATACGACCATAAATTATGAAGTACACTTTCTCAATAGCTGGTTTGTTTTCCAAATTTCAAAGAAGTAATTAATCAACCTAGATAAAGATGTGAAGTATTTCTTGTTTTATTCAAGATGATTTATGCTTTTAATCAGTATGTCCATTTTTTTTATTCCTTTTTTTTGGTACTATATGCAAGTGTAAAAATCCAAAAGGAAAAAAATATTCATCCAAGTAAAAGAAAATGTTAAAAGCGGCATGACAGATTGAAGATAGTTAACACACAAATATGCATAAGAAAATTTATATAAAATATCCTTGGTTACCATGACATGCATCATATCAACAATTAACTGCTACTATGATTTTCACATATAGAACTTCGAAAATTTTATTCCATTCATGTAATATAAAAGATGTAATATTAATATGTGCTTATGCAATACAGGTGTAGTACGAAGTTGTGTGCATATGAGATTTTAGAGGAATGACAAGTGTAAGATAACCATACCTTCTTACATTTCATTACTTACCATATGTAGTTTCTGTTTACATTTAACCATGTGATGATATGTATAGCTTTTAATTGTAATCTTTCCGGATGTAGGAAATTTTTTGTAGATATATATACAATTGGTTAGAGACTCGTGTTGATAACGTGTTATGAAATATAACTCAAAGTAACAATATGAAACAAGGAAATAAAAGCAATTTAGTAAGACATGAACAAGAAATGGAGATAGAGAGAAGGGAGAGATTTTCTTCTTCAATTGTATGTATTTTCCTATCTATTATAAGGCCTTTATATAGGCATGAAAAGTAAAGAAAATATGTCATGGAATATGTCATTGAAAATAGAAAATATGTCATTGAATATGTCATTAACCATTTGAGAGAAAGATCATGGAGGAAGAGTAGACATCCACCATATTTTGATTTTTATCATAACAGCTTGAGCATTGTTCAGCCTGTAATTTAGCTAGTTTTTGAATTTTTAGAGTTTTTCTAGATGTCTTAGCTCGAGCCTAGTTCAAGCTATAATTTTTCTAGTTTTTGAGTTATTTTAATATTTGGAAAAATGCATAAGTATCCCCTGACCTATACCCGAATTCCAAACTACACACTCTACCTTTGTGGGGGGTTTTATTACCATCCTAAACTATTTTTAAGTAGAACTAGTATCAGTACCCGCGCGATGCGCGAACAAATCATTTCAAATTGCGGTGTAGGTTGTTTAAATCATGTACAAATAACCTTAAAATATAAACCTCTCAGATAAAAATTATATAACATGAGAATTTAATTATGAAACATGATATGAAATTATTGTTCAAATCTCGTAGTGAACAACCAATCTTTTTAATATATAATTGTAGCAACCTAACCCCTTGATTTTGGTACTTGTATTTCATTCCGTTATCGATATTAAAGAATGCTAAACATGCCATATTGTGATCTATCTTGTTCGAGCACATTAGATCACATTATCTTAACAAAATTCTTATTATCACTTTATTTTTATCTCGAAGTCAAATATATCTTATTCATCACATCACTTTTACATAAATTCTTTTTTTTTCTTTTCTTATAGTTATTGTATTATTTAATATTTAATATTATTATACTATCATATAATTTTTTATTAGCTTATAATTAAATTAATGTCTTGCTTTTTATCCTTCTAATAGTATTTAATAAAAATAAATATTTTATTCTTGAAATTTGGTATATTTTTATGCTTTTATCCTCTTATTCATAATATTTTAATCATTTAAATTTATCAGTAATATTTTTAAATATAATTTTATTATTTATTTATCTATTTTTAAATTAATTTAAAGTATAAGTATCCTCACACTACCTCTATTTTTTTTTATGTACATTCTCTTCCCTACTACAAATGTTAATTAGCTTTTTTATTAATGTTTTACCTAGAGCCAAAATAATGGCATATTTTGTTTTAAATTGTAACTTTTAATTAGTCTAAAATATTAATGCATAAGTTATTTGATTTTCATTTTCCAAATGTATTGAGTTCTCATATAATTAATTTTGTATTAGATGCAGTTAAGTTTTCTTTCTTTTTTAGCTATAAGATACAATTTAATTTTTAATTTTCATTAGTAAGATTACCAATATTAGAAATTTATTTTGTATTTTTAAAATTTATTTAATCATAGAAAAAATTTCTTGATTGTTTGAATACATTATTTTTAAATATTGTAGTAATATTTTTACTGTCATTTTAGTTCTTTACATAATATTTTTTTAAAAAAAATCTCATCTCAAATTCAAATAATTCTTATCATTCTATTTTCTAAAATGGACCGCATTTTTAAAAAATTATGCTATGCATTCAAACTCAAACTAACACACTCGATTCAAATATTAATCATAGAAAAACATTTTCTTAATTATTTGAACATATTATATCTTTGTATAATATTTTCACTATCATTTTATTTCTTTACATAATTTTCTTTCTTTTTTAGTTTTAAGATGCAAATTTAATTTTTGTAAAATTACCTATATTAGAAATTTATTTTGTAATTGAATTTTTTTATTTTTTATTATTGTTTTATTTTTCATAAGTAAGACTTCAATTTCGTGGTATTATCCATAATTTGAGCATTCGCGTCATAGTTTTTAGAACTTTCTAATCTCAAATTCAAATAGTCTTTTCTTTTAATTTCTAATAGTAAATTTCTAATAATTTTACATAATTTTGCTATTTTTTAATATAATATATAGTCTTATTACATTTTATGTGACTTTTCATTAACTTGTAAATTTACTTAATATCATTATCAACTACTTTTCTTTAATAATATAAGATAAATATATAATTTTTTAATTATGAAATAAATGTTTATTTTATTTTAAAAACATTGCTCGAAAAAATTAAATTATTTAAAATTGAATAATATTTTTAAGTATTGTATATTTATTTTATTTTATTCTCTAAACTTATGATTTATAAATGTCCTTACATTATCTCTAATTTATTTTTTATTGTTCAATTTTTTTAGTTATTGATTTTAACTGTTAGACTTGAGTTATGTGAACTTATATTATGACTTTTCTTTGTATAATATAAAAAACTTTCTCATCTCAAATTTAAATAAGTTTTACCCTTTTTCCTATGATAAAAAATCTGATTTTTTATTTTTTCTTTATTCTTTATTTTTTACTTTATATTATTCGATACCTAATATTATTGCATTATCATGTGAATTTTTATTAGCCTATTTGAATTTAATATCTATTTTTACCACACTCATTATAATATAATATAGATAAAAATTTAAAAACTTTCTCATCTCAAATTCAAATAATTTTTATCATTCTATTTTCTTAATTAGACCATATTTTCAAAAAATTATGTTATGCTTTCAAATTTAAACTAACTGAACTTAATTCAAATATAATCATAGAAAAATATTTTCTTAATTGTTCGAACACATTATATCTAAATGTTATAGTAATATTTACGTATAAAATATTCGTTTGTACGATTTATCAATATTAATATGAATTTATTATTCTTATTATTAAAATATCTTTTGTTGATTATTTAATTTTTCTCTTACCTTATAAATAATTTGTATATTTTATGTAAGATCTTATGTTGCTGCTTGAAATTACTTAATTTTTAAACTCAATAAATTCTTAATATCTTAAGAAGTAAATTTTAGTTTAATTTTATATTTTAACTTACTCCAAAGTATAAATAGTTATAGGTTATCTCAATTTACGTCTTTATATATTTTTAGTTTTTTCTATTATAGTTTTTAATTATTTTTTCACCTTCATATTTCTAGCTAATATAGAAAAAAATCTATGAGTAGATCAATATATAAATATAAATATAAATATAGATATAGATATAGATACAAATATACATATATATTTAATTATAGATATATAGATTAGATTTGTCTAAGATCTATTTAGATTATGTATAAGATTCATTAAACTACTTCCATTAATTATGTTTCTATATATAATTTTAATTATTAATGTTGTCCTAAAATTGCCAAGTAGCTTCATTTTAGCTTACCACTTGGCTTAACCACAATGCATACTACTCTCCTTTTAATATAATATAGATTATTTGCACCCTTAAAGCTGACGTGACAAAGTGTGTGTATTTTTACCATTTTTTCTTACTTTTTTTCCTTTTCCTTTTCCTTTTTCTTGTCTTTTTTCTTTTACTTCTTTTTTCGTTTCTTCTCACCGGTGACTTTGTCTAACCGTTTTCTTCCGATTATTCTATTTTTTTTCTCCTTCTATCCATTTCACACACAAATTAAACTCTCAAAAAGATCTATTGATAAGCAAAGCAAATACACTCAGATTTGAGGGGAAATAATTCATCATCGAAAAACCTTCCCACACCGGAAAAAATTGAGGTATTGAAATTTTAACTGAAAAAAGTCTTCTATACTTATATTCGTTTTTCTTTCTTTTGCTCTTCCTCTCACACATAAATTACACTTCAAGAATTTTTTTTTATATAAAGCAAAACACATTCAGATCGAGATAAAAATCTGTCATCGGAAAATTTCTTTTTTGCCGGAAAAAATGGTGTCCTTGAAATTTCGATGACCACCATTTTATGTCGCCGGTGACCAAAACAAAAAGAAATAGAATGAAATAACTCAAAAATGAGAATAATAAGAAATAAGAAAAAAAAGAATAAAAAAGCACTAAATATACGTGTGACAGCGCGTGTAGTTCACCACTTGCCAAGAGTTTCCTGTCTAGTTTTAGGGTGGTATTTATTCCATTTAAAAAAAATTAGGGGGTAATAGGATTCCCGTAAAGATAAAGTGTGCAGTTGGAAATCCGGGTATAAGTCAGTGGATACTTATGCATTTTCCCTTATTCTTTTTTATGAATTTATGATTGGTTTGATCTAAACTTTTAAATGCTTATTCGTCATATTTTTACAACATCAACCCCAACAATCTATAGTAAGATTTAGATCAAACCAATCATAAATTTACAAAACCCTTTTCCAGATTTTCAAGGTTTTAAGAAGTCTTCCGTGAAGCTTCTTTTTTTTTTGGGTTTTAGCTCAGATCTTCAAACCAAAAAATCAGTTGTTAAAGTCCAATTTTCAGCTTCATTCACAATATCCAAGCAATTTACAATAACATACAATTAAATCTCTTCAAATTTGATATAAAATTTCTGCACTTCAATAACCCAACAACAGCTTAAAAAAAATTCACCAAGAAGGTTTCAAATCAGCAGCTATTTTCGAATTTCGACACACAAAGAATGGCTACACAAATTTTCCAACAACAATCAACCATTTGAATTAAAATTTTAGCCTCAGATCTGTTGACCTTAAAACTAAATCAATGAGCTCGATCCTTTAACACACATGTACAACTTCAAACAATCTTCAACACACTTCAAAATTAGAGTTTCAAAGTCCGTAGAGCAAGTCAAACAAGAATAATGAAAGAATATTTTTGGTGTATTTCAGTGTTCTGATTTCTTTTTTGTATGCATGGGTCAACAAGGAAGAACAAAGCACAAAGGAAGGTAGGGGTGCTTATCGGGCGGATCGGACGGATAATTATGTTTAACGGTTTGGCTTAGCGATCATCGGATTATAAATGTAGTAATTTGTTAGCCATCCAATAAAACGACGAGCAGATTGATAATAATTATCGGGCGGTTATCGAGCGGTTTAACGGATAAATCAAATAATTTTTTTTGAACAATCGTAATTTGTTGCTACATGATAGAATTTGTTAAATCTACGTAATTTGTACCCGATTGTCGAATGAGTCAAAAAAGAAGTATTTCCACCTATAAATTAAGGCTATTATGCTACCTAACAAAGCTATTAATAACTTTAGAAAAGACTAGAGGTTTTATCTCTAAATTATTTTGAATTATTTAGGTACTAAAAAATATGACATGAATGCACATGCTTTCATTTTTACGTGACCTCGCATAATACCAGGTTACATACAAGATTTTAGTTTTTTTTTTTCTTTTTAAAATTCAATCTACTCGACAAAGGAAAAAATGGAATAAAAAATGGATTCCAATGATTTTACTAACATAGGGGTAAAAGTATAAATATAAAAATTCTTAACGGGTTAACGGTTTATCCGATAAGAAAATTAAATAATCCGCTCCCAAACCGTTAAACCGTTAATTACAAAATCTCAATCCGTTCACCAATCATTACCCCGATAATCCGATATCAATAAGCCAATAAGTCATCGGTTCGGTTCGGTTAACGGTTACCTTTTGGTTTTGAACGGCACTAAAGGAAGGGTATTTCGGCCACATCAACAAATTTGATCCAATTGGATTGCCATTTCAGCTCTACTGGTACGACTAACTTTTTAAGGGCATTTGTGGTCCAAAACATAGACGGCAAAGATAGTTTTGATACCAAAAACAAACTGAGGGTAATTTGAACTATTTCAAATAATTCAAGGATTTTTTTGGCTCTTTACCGAACTTAAAAACATAAGTCCTTATGGTCACACAATAACCCAACTTAAGGACCATTAGGTTTAAAAAAAACGAATTTCTCTTTTTTCTTTTCTTGGTCCCAATGTTCATGGTCAAGTACACGACCACAAGTATATCTGCGAGGCAGAGACATTTTTTTGCGGTTGCCCTAAAACACTTTCCTTAATATATGCTAGAAACCAAAACCAGACAACAGCTGCAAAACCCTAGCACCTCCTCCTCATCATCATCAGCAGCTGGTTTATTAGCTTTCAAGCCTAGGCAGGTGCTTCTAGCTCAGTCCTCAAAGTCCAATCTTGTTATTATGGCTAAGAAGCATCAGCCTCAAGAAAACAAATCCCTTTTACACCAATCTATACTCCATTATCTTAACCTCAATGGCTTCTCCAAAACCCTCAAATACTTCCTTAAAGAAACTCAAACTGAGGTTTGTTTTTACCCCTTTTTGCTTTCTTGAACATTTTACCTTTTAAAAATGTGACTTTTACCCATGATTTTTGAAAACTGTTGTGTTATATGTTTGCTACTATTGGTTGTGATTAGAGGGTCAAATGGTCTAAGTTTTAGTCTCAATTCAGATGGAAATTCCTATTTTTGAAATGAAATTTAGATATCCAAGAACCGGTGACTTTGTCCCATCTGCCTCGCATTGATGATCAGAGTCAAGAACTACATAGAAGTAATATAAGTTACAGTCTCTATAGTTAAAATTAACACTTCTCGAATAATTACTATGTTATATACAGTGTTATCAAAAGGCGTGCTTAAAGCGCGCTTAAGCGAGGCTCAAAACATGTTGAGCGCCTTGCTTAGCGGGCGCTTCAGCCTTGTCATCAAGGCTCCAAGGCATATTTTTCCTTACCAATGAGCTTAATCCTTAAGAGGCGACTCTAAACAATTGATACTTCACTTTATCTTAAATTTTCTTCAATTTTTTTGTCCATATATTTGGCATTCATGCTTACTGATAATAGTCTTGGACTACACATACATATTTGTAGTTTTTCTCTATTTGCACCTTTCTTCGTTAAAACCCACTCTTTATTTGTGCTTTGCGCTTAAAGCCCCTACCGACGTTAGAGGTTTTTTGCACTTTTCGCCTTTGATAACACTGGTCATATAAATATTGAAAGAGGGAGTAGTGTTTTTGGGTAAACCAAAAAATAAAGTATACCAATATTCTGATTGATGGAGTTCGTTGAATGCTGTTTACACTGAATTCTTTGTTGGTGTTTTGAATTTCTGTCTAAATGAATTGCATTCTGTAATTAAAGTAGGATGGTTGGTTGGTTCTCCTTATTAATAAAAGAAAGAGGATAGCTGGTTTCATGAGAAGAAGCTGAGTAGTACAGAGTCAAAATATCATAAAAATCGGAGTTTGTTTGATTGACTCGTATGAATAAGTGAGAGAAGGGAGATATTAAGTAGGGGTGAGGTGGCAATTATTAGGCTAAACAGTGAGTTTGCTGAAAGGAAATGGTGTTAAGGCTTAAGAGGAATACTGTGGGTGATATCAAGGAAGAGAACATACAAACAGTCTAACACTAAAATACAATTGCATTTCACTTTGGGCTTATTGGTGTAAAATGAAATATTTTTATGATGTTGATGTTGATATTCTCATAGATTTCCTTAGTTCTCTCACTGATTAGTTATGGAACTGCAAGGCTACAATTGTAACGTTCGACACCATCTTAGTGCTTGTGATTAATACAACTTTTGCTTACCATCTAAAAAATGGTGTTAAGAGGAATGACATGCCGAAATTCCTTGGAAACTAGAAAGTCAAGAATTTTTTCTTAATTTTCCTCTTTTCTGTTATTCGAAGGGGAGCCTTGGCGTAACTGGTAAAGTTGCTGCCATGTGATCAGGAGGTTACGGGTTCAAGCCGTGGAAACAAACTCTTGCAGAAATGTAGGGTAAGGCTGTGTACAATAGATCGTTGTGGTCCGGCCCTTCCCCGGGCCCCGCGCATAGCGGGAGCTAGTGCACCGGGCTGCCCTTTCCTCTTATCTGTTTTTCTGTGGAGAAGAAAATGTTCAATAAACGAGTTCTTTTTTGCGCTTGAAAAATGTGTTTTTCATTTATATCCCGGATTATAGTTTTCCACTGTAAAAGAAGAATATTGCCTTCTCTTTTATGAAGAAGAGCAAAAAATGCTACTTATTGAGGTTTGCTATGTAGAAGTAGCCTCCACTTTAGTGAATCACATTTTATGTCATATCTGGCATTGTGCTCTACAGACTGAAGTATGTGCTAGGTCTCAATGGTCCCGTGTGTGAGGGTTTAAAGGATTTGTTGAGAGAATACCATATGTACTTTTGTGGTTGATTCCTTCATTTTGATGGAAAATCTTGATGTCACTATTGAATCTTCAACTTGCCTGTTGTACAGTCATTGAGGTCTTTGTGCTTTTGATGCAGGGTGACAGTTGGAAGTCTTGCTCCCACAGTTTGGAGGATATATTTTGCAAGTATCTAAACAACTGGTATGTTGAGAAGTAATCACTTAACTAGACTTATCGTGACGATAACTGTTTGTGTTGTACTACTTTCCTCTGTCTTGGCATATGTGGAAGAAAGAGTGCTTGATTTTAAAACTTCTCAAGTACACATCTATATTTACTATTTGTTGACTGAGAAAAGCAGGTTTTGGGGGTGGGGAGGGGAGAATAAATGGTCTAGGATTTAGAGGTAGCGGATGCACATTTGGTCAATTGCATTCAACCAAAATTTGCTTTGTATATAGGGTGCCACTACTAATATATCACTATCTTTTAAAGACATATACATGTATACATGGATTTTTTGCGGAACATTACGGGTGTTGGTGACCCCTCATTCTATAACATAGGTCCGCCTCTAAACACAATTGATATGGTAGTTCCTGTACGCGGCGTGCAGGTCGATAGGTTCCTTTAGCAAAGCTGCTTTCTTCATGTACTCTCTTACTTGACTGTGCAATTATTTTAGTAATTTTATTTCGGATCCCCTTTTCTCATGCTACTTCACTTGCTGTAAAATATGCAGTACCGATAAGGATACAATCTCTAAGGGCCACCGTGAGGCAGGTAATTTTATCGGTATATCTTGGTTCATCTTAAACTTGGTTTCTTTCGTGAAGCTTGTATTTGTGATGTTAGCGGTGTTGTTCTTTCTTGATTTTATCTAATGTGATTTGGTGTGCAGGGCCTGATGGCGCAAATGGGAACATCGTCGCTACTAATGCTGCTGACTCGCAGGAAACAATTAGTAAGAAAAAGAAGAAAAAGAGAAGCGAAGACAAAAATGGCGATGTTCCAGATGCTTCTCTTCCGGAAAGTGTTGATAAATCGGTGAAAAATACTACTACAACTCAAGAGGTTTTAGCAGATGATAAGGTTAGCAATCCAATTTAGATGAGTGATTGAATATCTGATCATCTGTGTTATTGCGAGAATAATCTGAAGCAACCGAAGAGTCTGTTGTTATTCGATTGCAGGTGGACGTGCCCTTGAAGAAGAAGGAGAAGAAAAAGAAGAAAACTGAGGAGAAATCAGACGGTGTAGTACCTATAGGCAATGATAATGATGATGTTACCGAGAAAACAACTAAAAAAGATAAAAAGAAGAAGTCCAAGGAAGAGAATGGTGCTACTGACTCTAAGGATTCCAAGAAGAGGAAAAGATCAGCTTCTGATGAAAATTCAAACGAGGGAGTTGAGGTGGTTGGAACCGAAGAATCAAAACGCAGAAAGACCGATGGCTTGGAAGAATCAAAGGCTATTGCCGAACAAGAACAAAATGGTGAAGTCAGTGTTGGTAATCATCAGGATGAGTTGAACAATTCTGCTAAGCAGAAATCATCGAGGAAAGAACTTCATGGATCAGCAGAGGTATGCATGCGTCTATTTTCTACTATTACCTTTTTGACCTTAGATTGTCAATATGCTTAAGTCTTAACAAGAGAGGTTCGCAATTTTCTGTCAATTGTTAATGTCATAGTACAACTCTTGAATTGTGGTCGTGTACTGAAGGGACTATGATTTAAAAGGATTCCTAATTTGCAGAACAATCTCAATCTTTTAAGGTTTCTGTCATGCTTGGATAAAGTTTTCGTTAAATAATCTTGAATCGTGCTTGATTTTATTTATTATTACCTATATTCTGAAAATGCATTTTGATTGCTTGTGCAGCCAAAAACTGTAAATGCATTTCAAAGAGTGAAAATCGAGCAAGTGCAGTTTAAAGATGATAGACTTAAAGATAATTCTTATTGGGCAAAGGTAGGATCTGATTCTGAGTCTTCCATCGTCTTTACTCGTTTAAGTATATGTTGGTTATTCATTTTTTTACCATGAAACCGACGTTTCCACCTCTCCACGTACCGCTGTTCCAGGATGGCGCAGACATTGGCTATGGTGCAAAGGCACAGGAAGTTTTGGGCCAGGTTAGAGGAAGGTATATTTTCCAACTCCTGTCCAGACCGTTAATTTACTCTTGATGAGGTTGAATTAAAATTAAGGGATAATTACATTTTTGGGCCTCCCTAAAAAATAATAGCTGGAAAATGTATATGTTTTGCATATTAAGTATAAATATACATACGATATACATAAATATACATATGATATACATAACCAGTGTAAACACATATTTGGGCTGGCGCCCGGGACAAAAATGAAAAAAGCCCTTGAAATAAATTATAAATGACTGTTACCTAGTAGATAGCTCTTATCATGCTGAGGGAAAAGAAATTTCTGGACTCGGGTAGGAATACTTAGATTGCTTACATTTGTTAATGTCACTATGCCTTGGAAAATCACAAATCTTCACTCATCAAGATTCACTAGCAATAAATATCATTTTGCACTAAGCTTTTCACTTGTTCTCTACTTCCTTACTCTCTGCTCATCTTTTTTTAGGGGGCTGGGGTGGGGGTTATTGAAGCTATTAATTGCTATGCTCTATAGTGAGAGTCGTGATCATGTTCATGGTCTGCATAGGTTCTACCTTGTGTTTCATTGGCAAAGTTTAATTATGCATTCTATTTTCTCAGGGATTTCCGACATGAGAAGACCAAGAAGAAGCGAGGTAGTTACAGAGGAGGGCAAATCGACTTGCAATCACACTCGGTCAAGTTCAACTATTCGGATGAGGAGTAACATTCTTTCATGCTGTTGCCCAAGTAAAACTTATAAATCCTTTAAAAAGAAAAGGAATTCTTTTTGTAGTTGTGGGTTTTGAATTTATAAGCAGAACGGTAAAAGATTTTGTTAAACTTAGAAGTTGACCCTATCAAGATAATCCCGCCTTTGAAACACTGAAAAAAGGGTCCTTCGCGTTTTCTTTTTCTTGTTTCTTAATTTCTTTAAGTGTGTTTTTAGCTCAGAAACTGATAATTCATGAATTTGTATTTATATTAATCAATCAAGTCTCTTAATATGAGGGACTGGTGTTTCCTTTTTATTTTCTCAATTGGTTTTCTTTGTCATTTTATTTATTTTTAACTTCTTCATTTTCATTAGTGAGATCATAAGGTTTAGTTCCCTGTTTTAAGGGTTTAGTTGATTGGATCATTGAAACAGATCCCACAATAATTTTTTTTTTTAAAGTCCAAATAGGTTGTTGTGAACAATTGAACCCCATGGGCCATGATATTGTAGCAAAGGTGGCATGGCATGGATATATAAAAGGATAATTAATTGGAGATTCCTTTTATAAAACAACGTGTAAATTTTTTGAATCTTAACCCGCTGATCTTAGGTTAACTAACTTGGAGTATAAGATAAATTAATGGAGAACATGTCACTTACCATGGTTAAATGATAAGCGTGTATATATTGATATTAATTGATTTCTGAATTTTTATCTATTGGTTCAGAGGAAGCAAAACGCGTTGTATATTTCACTCGGGGTGAAATATTGATTTCATACTATGCTTCCAATTGTTTATTAGGAATGTAAAGTGAAAGCAATATTCTTCTTTAATTTCTTTTCATCCAATTCTATAGCGATTTTGCATTGGATGGAATTCTGATTTGTTTTGAAAGGGATAAAAAAGTTGATAGAGAAAGATTAGTTCGGATTCAACGATAGGCTTTAGTGTTTGGAGGTTGCTCCCTATATATATATGTGCGAAAAATAAATATAATTAAAATTAGGTATACATTATAGAACCTACACTCTCCTTGAGAATTTAAATTCGGAATCTATCACGAACAATGTCTTACCTCTCTCCTATTTACCTCAAATCCTGTATATCGTCCTAATCAAGCATAGCATAATACCCCAACAACATATATATATATATATATAAAAAATTTCACTAACATGTCTTTACTAATTTTAGCACAAAAACTATTGCGTAGGGTTTGGTATATGATTTAGAATAGAAGTTTAGTGCAGAAGAAAGAAATAAACGCAATGGACGGTGGAAGTCGGCCATTATCCAAGTCACATGCTCGTCATCTCATGTTTGTTGGAAACGGATCAATCTTTTTCACCATGCAAATCCAAATCGCCTATAAGCCAATGAAAAAGGGAGAGAATATATGGAAAATGTGTGTCCTAGGCACCTTGCACCTAACATCGCTTCGTCGATTTGTAATCTGTATTTATAAGTAATAAATATTTTAATTATATTTATTTAACGTACACAAAAATTCCTGCTTGTCGCTACTGTAATATATTTATTTATTTATTCAAATATTAATACCGCTTAGAAAAATTCTTGTGTACGTAACTGAGTCTTAGAAAAGCTGGATCCAAATCAAACTCATACAAAGCTAGTCTTAGAAACTGCAATCAACTAATAATTCTGCAATAATCAGCTCGATTTTGATATCATAAGGGATTGTGGTGGGATGGATAGGAACCTTCCATGCTTAACCAAAAGGTTTGAGTTTGAGCTTTGCAAATATTTTTTTTGGTAGAGAGCACTTCCCCCTATAATGGGTAATAGGCGACCACTAGTTAAAAAAAGGAGAAAAATCGATTATCAAAACCGACCGATGTTGGTCAGTAATTGGCAAAAATCGGCCGAAAACCAACCGTTTCGTGGTGGTCGGTAATCGTATGGTCGGTAGAGCCAACCGACCGACTTCGATCGGTCAATTAAATTCCAAAAAATAAAAAATTACCGAAAAATTAACCGTAGTCAGTCGGTTTTTTAATCATGTAACTAAAAAATGTACCATCTGGGAATCGAAGCGAGGTCTATACTCAAGATACTATTCTACCATTAGAACATTAGTGCTCTTTGTTTTAAGACTGTCTTTTATTTCATTTATACTCTTTAATTGTATTTTCATGCAAAAAAAAAAAAAGATGTCGATCGATTTTATTAAAAATAAATTATCAACCAAAATTGTTCGATTTTTTAAAATGACCCGCCGAAATAACCGATCGATTTTTGAATATTAATTTTAATTTATTTTAAATGAAAAACCGGCCAAAGTTGGTCGATTTTTTGAAAAATAAAGTTCGCGAGAAGCAAAAATAGTTTCCCGCATTTTTGCGCAAAAAAAAAACCCGACCAAAGTTGGTCGATTTCGTTAAAAAAATTGAAAAATAAAATATTTTGAAAAAACCGATCGGCTTCGGTCGATTTTCTGGCCGTTTTTTTTACGACCGAAGTTGGTTGATCGACCGCGGTCAATTTGGCCGAATTCTAGTAGTAGACGTGAATCCAAATTTAATCGCCCCAAGATGGATACCAAACGTCAGATGGAACCAAAAATGAAGAAGCTCGATCCTGATAGCTTCGGTCGAATATTCATTATGGAACTTTTGAGTGCTTGCTCCAATTTACAAATATATACTAACAAAATTCTAGGGCAGAAGAAGCTCAGATAGCTAGAGATATTGATTGCTATCATTCAACCTCTGCATGTAGTCGGGTGATGACAAATAGTGAAATTTCTAAATGTTTTCCTTTTGATGTTTTTATATATAGAAAAATTTAAAAATATAATTTTTTGGTTGAGAATATCAAACAAGACTTGATAACCTACCAAGTCATGGTATACTGATCAAAATGCATGATAATAGATGCATGAAAGGCACCACATACAAGTGTAATAACAAAATTTCTATACGGAAGCATATTTAGGGAAGGGAGAATAAAAACAATATACATAAATAGGAAGCCCAATATAATTAGTGAATAGGAAGTAGAGTGTTATATGATTATGTGTTAAGAAATTCACTAAATATTTATAAATATTTGACTGTAAATTTAATTATCATTGTACTGAAAAATTGGTATTGATACGATTAATACTTAAATCGGAAATCAACATCGGGTTCCGACTATCCGAAAAACGCAGACTGAAGCGGAAGATCACAAAATACAACACAACAAGGGAGTCGTTAGACCTCCGCTTGCTCGAATGAAGAAGCTTATCAATCAGAATTGAGACAGGGAGGAGAGGCGAAAGAGAGATTTTCGAGTCTGCAAGCAGCAAGCAACAATGGCAAGTTGAATTACAATTGAAGTTAATCTAATTATGTGTTTGGAAGACAAGATTATTGATGGGAAATCCCAACCTTAATCTATTAGTGCGTTTGATTTACTCCCAAATTAATGAACTATTCCAAGAGATACCTTTCACACAAAAGCAACTACACAACTTGTGATAAATTTTCCAACCTTTGATTTCTAATTTTCCATCTCAAAATTATAAAGCGTGGTAATATATTTCATAGTAACCAAATTACACAAGTAAATTAATAGCATGTTTAGTCAAGCTGTAAAAATAAGCTTATTTTGAAAAGTGTTTTTTTTTCTTAAAAGCGCTTTTCTCAAAAGTACTTTTGGCGAGAATCAGTTTATGTTTGGCTAATTAATTTGAAAAACACTTCTGAACAACAATTAATGTTTGGCCAAACTTTTAAAAACTGCTTCTAAGTGTATTTTTCTCAAAAATGTTTTTCAAAAAAGTGCTTTTGGAGAGAAGCTAATTTTTTCTGCTTCTCCAAAACTGCTTATGCTTATGCTCGAAAGCGCTTTTTTTCTTCTAAAAGTCTGGACAAACACTTCAACTTTGAAAAAAAAAGCATTTTTAGATTTGGAGAAGCTTGGCAAACGGGCTATAAAAACCCATTTGTCCATTATTTTTTTCTTCTTTTTTAATTCAAAAAATGTGTTTGTGCATGAAAATTTGCAAGTATTTAGAGATTTTTCGAAAATGAATTTTTCAAAAAAAACACTTTTTCAAAATTTCCAAAAAAACTTTTTTTTTAACTCAGAAAACTGTAATATTTTTCAAATAAAATGCATGTCCAAACATAATTTTAAATCCAAATACCATTCTCAACTTAACTCCAATTTTTTCAATACAATTTTTTTGTCCAAACGCGTGCTAAGAAAAAAACAGCCAAACAGTTACTGACTCACTCTCACACACGCACAAAAAAAGAAAAGTCCATGTTTCAAGATCATAACTCTTCCTTACAGAAACTGAAGACAGAAATTAATAGCTCAAACATAAGACAGAAAAGAACAAAAAACCATTAATCCAAAACAAATACATCTTATAATTCACAGAATTAAACCAACAAATCTGTTCTATCAATCTTTCTTAGCAGCACATTGGTTTTGCATAATCAATTACAATAATTCTTTTCTGAAAAAAAGAAATTGGAATGTCCTTCAATTCCACTTTTAATGGGGTCATGGTCATCTCAGCAATTTCCTGGAAATTTCCTAAAGCCAGTTAGAATGACCAAGACTTGTCAACTACTCATGATCTTTAACCAAAAATATAAAAGGGAAAAAGAGTAGTTGCAATTTAAAGATTGACATCAATTTAGTATCTTTGAACTCTTTGCAATATCTTCCTTTCTCACTTCCAACTTCACAACACTTTGAGCTTAAGTGATTCTGCCTTTTGGTCACATCAGAGTAAGAACCAAGGAAAAAGTATATATTTTTTCAAGTAAAGCACAGTCATCTTTGCGCAAGATTTGGCTGAGTTGGTTGGGTGAGTGATACATGCGAGACCTCATATCGATTCCTCTCACTAGCAGTCTCTTAGTTAGAGCTCATCGTATCGGACTTGCCTAATGCGGTTTACATATTTTTATATGATTTGTACATGAGCTATTGCACAGTGAGCAAGTTACCCAGTGCACACCCAAAAGATAGCGACTGCGAGTTTCCCTAAGAATTAAATAAATAAATACAGTCCTCTTTATTTCAAGTTTTACGCGCATTTGGCTTTAATATCTTCGATATTATCCTTAGATTCTTGATTATATTCTTGACACTTTGTATTAATTCATGTTTATTCTATGTCTCTCTGTGAATAGGTTGGTGGATTCGAGAAATTGCCTATTCAGATTGATTCTTGAGGACTTTTCCTTCACCTCAAAGTTTAATTATTCACAAGGCAAGTATATTTCACTTTATGTCCATAAATAAAATATTAAAAGTAAAATGAATAATTGTGCATTAATTTGATTCTTTTCATATACTATTTATTTATTTTACAATTTCAATCAACACAAAATCTTATTTTTGGATAATGTGATAGAGATGACGTATGTATGTTCCTGAGCTCGAGCTTCCAGGAAGCTCGATGTCTTTCAGTAAGAATTAAGTTGTCTATTATCCAGATATTATTCGGGAAAAAGTGAGGGGGGAAAAAGCAAAAGAACAAACTTTTTGGTATGATATTGCAATAATTCTTACTTACCTCGTTGACTTTAGTACTAGCAGAGACCCACCCCCAAAAAAGAAATAAGAAGAAATTAAAGATGAATTATATGACCATCTAATTTAAAGGTTTAAACATAATGTTATTTATAGAGTCCATTACTCAAATGATCATTTAACTATCCGAAATTACATACTAAAGTCATTTTCCTTTCGTTTCTAACATCAAAGTCATTTAACTATTCTTATAGCATTCAGAAGGTCACTCAACTAGATTTTTCAAATTTTTGATTGCCAAATACCTATGTTACCCTTTAAATTATCAACTTTTGTTTTCTTTTTATTTTTCTTTAACTTTTTAATATTTTTTTTTCTCTTTTCAATTTATATTATTGACTTACCTATAGAATATATAAATTTTATTTATAAATTAAAAAAATTGTATTAAGCATATATAATGTTGGAATAATAAAATATTGATCATGATAATAAAAATTAATTAGAATAATTTGTTCGTAATAATAATTTTGATATTAACAACAAAAACTCAAAAAAATTATTTACACAATTGAGAATGAAAAAAAATAAATGTTTTATAATATTTATTCTATGCAAGTAATATAAAAAATAATTATTTAAAATAAAGGTATATATATATATATTAATAATTATGCTAAATTATATTATTATTTTAACATTATATATGCCAGAAAACTAACTTTTATTTTTTATTTCATAAATAAATTTATTTGTTCTATAGGTAAGTCCACAATGTAGATTAAAAAGAGAAAAAAAATCATAATATTTTTTTTTTTAAAAAAAAAGATTAAAATTAATAATTTAGAGGGTAAAATAGGTATTTGACAGTTAAAAGTTTTAGAAATTAGGTTGAGTAGTCTTCTAATTGCTATAGGCATAGTTAAGTGACTTTTTTGTTATAAACGAAAGAAAGATGACTTTACTAAATAATTTCGATTAGTTGAGTGACAATTTAAGTAATGAACTCGTTATTTTTATAATGGGGTTTTGACACAGTTACCCACAAAAATAAAACTATTTACCCTTGTTTACCCATTTGTTTTCCTACCCATAAATTAATTACATTTCCTACCCATAGTAGGTTTTGTGGGAAATTTTTTCTTTATTCTCCAATTCTTTTTTATTTCTATGCTTATTTTCTTTTCTTTTTTCTTTTTTTTCTTTTCTCCTTTTCTTTTTTTCTCGTTTTCTTCTTATTTTTTTCTTTTTTCCTTTTCTAATTTCATTTAACTTCTTTTTTTATATTCTTTTTCTCTTCATAATCTTATTTCATTTACTGTTTTCACTATTTTTATTTTTTTTTATATTATTACTAAAGAAAAATCAAATTGTGTACCAATTAAATGTAGTTAATAAAACCAAAAAATATTAACTAACATATGATACTAGTATAGTATATAGCTATACCAACAGAGTATACAATTGTACGCATTGAGTTAAAAAAAATTAATTCAATTATTGAACTAAAATAGTATCAGTTGTCAATAAAAAAATTAAAAATTCTAAAAGGATTTAATTGTAAGAGTATATCGTTACATCATATAGCATACTATAATTTTTATTTATTTTTTGCATTTTCAATTTGCCCCTCACGCTTGGTAAAATCTTAAAACAAATTAAAAGGGAAAAGGCAAGTGAATTTATGGGTAATAAGTATACTATTATAGTATATTGTATACTATTACAGCATATTGTTACAGTATCTTGCATATTATTACAATATACTATAACAATATATTGTATACTATAATAGTATATTGTTGCAGTATAACTATATACTCCTATAGTATATTAGTATACTGTCGCGGTATACTATTTTGTAAACTATAATAGTGTATTGTTACAGTATAGCTATATACTCCTACAACATATTGTATACCTTAGCGGTATACTGTAGTTGTGTTCTTCTTCGATTTTCAACTGAAAATTTCGATCTCAATCACCTCAAATCAGGTCTAAATGCTATCAAATTTCAGTATGAACTTCCAGAAGGTACTATAAGCAATATTTAACAGCACCACTTTGAATCAAACAAGAAATCGTCAAAAATAAAATTGAGCTTCAAGCCCAACAATGGTGGATATTCAATCTTAGGAGTGAACTTTTCTCTTCTGAAATTAATCTTGTCGATTTGCCATATTTCTGAATGGAATTGATGTGTTGTTGTGTCTGTTTGTATGTTTCTTCAAAAAGAAATATTACTTTTTCTACTTTCTCCACCACCTCGTCCATTTGGGGGTTTTGCAAATATATAGGAAGTGAAACTAGCGGGTAAATAGTTTGGGAAGTATGGGTAGGAGTAGTAAATAATTTGAGTCTGGGCATTAAAGGGTAAATAATTTGGAATTAATAGGTATAAAGTGAGATTTTCTCTTTTACAATTATGTAACAACCTCACAAACTCAAACTCGACTTCATTATTTGGATTTTCTTCTACCTCGTCCATGTCCATTTGATTCTTCGATACAAGCCACACTTTTCATCTTTCTCCTTTAAGAAAACCAATGCAGTACTCAAAGCTTGTTCAGCCAATTTTGTATTTGGTTTCTTTAGTTTTTCTTCATATAGTTGCAATTTACAACGTTTGGCAAATTAATTCATCTTTATATGGTTATCGTGCTTAATACACAGAATAAAGAATATACAGATAGCAATTTAATACGAAACCTGACAATGTAGAGGATATTCTGACTAATGTCACAATTTCCAAACGTACTGTAACAAGTTCGACATTCTATAGGCTTTTAATTTAAACCATTGGTTGTTCCGTTTTGTAAACGTGTGAAAAAAGAGAGTAAATTTTATGTATAGTCATTTAACTTTGGATTTATTACCCGAATGTTATTTTCTTTTATTTGTTACGCAAAAACCGTTCAACTTTGTGTTCATTACCTAAAAGTTACTTTTCTTTCTTTTGTTACACAAAAATTATTTTACTATGCTCTAATTATCACAATAGTCACTTTGATAATATCTTATAAAACTTTCACCTGAAAAGTCAATTATGCATTTGATATTGTAAATCCTCTTATTTATATAATACATTCTGTATTATATATTATATAATATATTTTCACATAGGTATTTTATTTATAATTAAATAAATTTATATTACTTTATTTATTATAGTTATAATATATTCGTATATTTAATTTTTTTCATGGCACTGAATTTGTTTAATTATATTCAAATATGAAGATATTGTAAAATATAAAAATTACAAAAACAATTTATTTGAAACAATAAAAACATATTTGTTTAACAAATGATAGTTTTTTATAGTCAATTTTTTAAAAATTCAAAAATATTTGTGTTTAATATTAATTTTTAAAAAAACTATATCTATTAATATTGTTTTTTTTTTACAGTGTTAATTTGATGTGTCACTGTGCTAAATGTTGGTATTTTATTGATTGGATTAATGAATATGACTTGGTTGATAAATCTGTGAGCTTTGATTTTATAATTTTTATTAAAAGTATTTAATTAGACAATAACTTTGACTTGAGATTTATTCACAGTAATGTTACTGACAAATTTAATAATGCTATCAATATATCTTGAAAATTAACGTTAAAGAAAAATTAAATGCACAAATATATTATAAAAATAATAAATAAAATAATATTAAGTTATTTTAATTATAGATAAAATACCTAGGTAAAAAAATATTATATAATAAATGAGAGGATTTATATAATGTCAAGGGCATAATAGACATTTCGAGTAAAAGCATTATAAAATTTGGCCAAGATGACTTTTGTGATAATTATAGCCAAGTAAAATAAGTTTTGTGTAACAAAAGAAAGAAAAATGACTTTTAAGTGATGAACACAAAGTTAAATAATTTTTACGTAATACAAAAAAAAATTAACTTTTGAATAATGAACACAAAGCTGAATGACCAGCTATAAAATTTACTCGAAAAAAAAAAAAGTATCGACCAAGTTAGTCTTTCCAACTCTCCAACAAAAGCGTAGAAAAAGGAAGTAAAAGTAACTAGTTGAGTTAAATACGATTTTTATGAGTTTTAAAACTGTATATCTAAACAGACAATCAGAATAAATCCACCGTCCACAAAAAGAAATACTCCTAAGTAAAACAATGTAACTTCTCAAAGTGCACGTTTGTCTTTTTTTCCAGCTTCATATTTAGGGATTATCTACTTTCTGTAGAATGAAGAAAGGTACTGTTCTGGTCGTGATTTGTAGGTTGGAAAGCCACAAGTAATTAACACTAATATATTGTAGATAATTAATAATTAGTTGTTATACATAATTGCTATACAACGAAAGAAAGAGATCAAGTAAAGAAAAGGATAAAACCCCAATCCATCATTATATAGGTACTTTTATACTTTTGGATAGGGGTGTTCAAACCGAACTGGAAAATCGTACCAAATCGAAAAGCCAAATCAAACCGATTAAAAAAATCGACTAGGTTTGGTTTGACTTGATTTGGTATTGAGTAAAAAAATCTCAACCAAACCGACATATAAATATATAAATTTTATTTATATTTTTAAGACTATAGTGAATTTTCTTTAGAAAACGTAGAAATATTTGGGATCCTCTCATGTATTAACCTTGAAAGCGTAAATTAACGAAAAATTATTGTTAGACGACTAAAAAAATAACTACCACGTATTACTAAAAAAATTCTCCCATTAAAATATTTTAATAGATCATATGTTTGTCAATTTTTTTCCATATTTACTAAACATATATTCACTTATCAAAACTTTATCTATAATTTTAACAAAGTAATATTGAAATAATATTCATGTAACAAAAAAAACCCGAAAACCCGAAAAATCCGACAAAACCGAACCAATTCAAACCGATATAATTGGTTTGATTTGATTTTAATAAAAACCGAACCAACTCGGTCCATGTACACCCCTACTTTTGGAATTGCTTATATTATAAGACGCTTAAAGTAGGTTTTACTAGTGCATCGATATCATTAAGTTTAATACCATGGAAACATAAATCTATTTATTGTTTAGTATACACATGAGAGAAGATGTGGAAGTCACTAACGGTGGATGAATACTAAGAGCCCGTTTGGCTTAGCTGATCTACAGTAGTTAATAAGTATTAGGTGTTGAAAAACACTTTTAAATGCTTAAGTTGATTTAAAAAATAAGCAGTTACATGTTTGGATAAAAGTGCTGAAATTAATAATATGCAGCTTACGAACTGGGTATACGAAAAGTTTTGTTTTAAAAAGAAGTATTTTAGGGATAGAATAGTAAATATTTTGGTCAAACTTAATGTCCTTATAGGCTGAAATTTGATAAGTTGGGGGAGACCAACTTATGGCTTTGACTTATTTTTGGCTTATAAACACTTTTAATTTTACCAAACGCGTAGATAAGCCAAAAAATGCTTATAAGCCAGTTTGACTAGTTTATAAGCTTAGCCAAACACCCTTTAAATATCAAAATTAGGTAGATCCACTCGATACCTATGCTGGTGAGAGGTAACATATATTCGATAGAATAGTCAAATAACGCGCAATAGTTGATCTGAACATCACTTAATAGAAATTGAAATTCACTAGTTATCCCTCTCATCAAGATTTAAAAGTGTCAAATAAGACAAAGGATGAAAGACTAAGTTAAAAGTATCAGTTTAATTTGTTTGAAAAAAACATTTAAGGGTTAGTTATCGACTTAATTTCGTATTGTTGAATCATTTGGATATAGGGTGTGTTTGATACGGAGGAAAATGTTTTCCTAAAAGATGTTATCATGGAAAATGAGTGGTTTTATCACTTATTTTTCCTTGTTGGTTGGTGAATGGAAAATATTTTCTATTAGTGTTTGGTTAGAGAGTAGAAAATACTTTTTTTAAGAAAATATTTTTTATGCTACTCTCCTCACCGCCCCCTCCCTCCTCCCCCCCCCCCCCAAAAAAAAAAAATTTTACTCTTTTACACAAAAATAACGTTGAAATTTGTGCTCCATCACTAAAAAGAAACTCTTTTTTTAGTTGAAAAAGAAAGTACTCTTTCTACAACATGAAAAATAAAGTACTCATTTTATTGAAATAAAAGAAAATACTTTTTTTACACCATGAAAAGAAAATACTCATTTTATTGAAATAAAAAAAATATTTTTTTACATCATAAAAAGAAAATACATTTTTGGTTGAAATGAGAAAAAAATACTTTTTCTACATAAAAAGAAAGTATTTTTTTTTGTTAAAATGAAAAAATATTTTTTTATATCATGAAAAAAATATACTTATTTGTTGAAATGAAAAAAAATCTATTTATAACATGAAAAAGAAAGTATTATAAATAATATTTTTATTTAGGAGGAGGGGTGGGTACTAATTGAATGACAAGAAATTATTGTAGTGTTGAGATGAAGCCATGAAATTAATCTGCCACACTATCTTAATGTCGTTAATTTACAACCCTCTTAATTATGTAATTTGTGTATTTTTGGTTTAACCATCTGGTACCTGGAGGCAACATACTCGTTTAATCAAGATACATGTAGGGGCAAATCTACAATTCGAACTTTGTGTGTTCAAGTTCGGGATTCTATCACAACCCATTAATTTACTAGGTTCAAAATTTATTATGTTTTGATTTTTTACTATATATACAGAATCTGAACCAAAACTGCTAAGTTCAAATAAATCATAATAAAAATTAACACTACATCCGTAAAGGGCCTATGTAAGAGGAAAATGCTCTCTATCATAATTTTTTCATTCTCATAATTTGAAATTGAGACCTATGAAATAGAGATGCAGCGATTCTATCCGCCCCACGAAATTAGTTGGCGGTGTAGATTAATTGTGCACTAGCATTGATACAAGAATTAGAATATTCTCTGTTTAATATTGTGGATATTAACCTGCCTTTCTTTGTCCATCCACATATATATGATTCTTTTCCAATGTAAGTTCTAGCTTAACTTTATGGTAATTTAGAAATGAAGAAATATATACAAACACAGAGTACACCAAAAAGACATAATATAGCTAAAAAAAAGTATCTCTTGGTTACGAATTTACGATCACAACTTGGGAAAAGATGTAACCTGATACCTGAAGTACTAAAGCCAAGACAAGTACAAACGAAAGTGACATAAACCTTTTAAATAAACCAACATATTCTATTTGAATTAGTATTAAATTAATAGATGATGTTTGACTTGAAGTATTACGGCTTCGGTCTGAAATCAGCTCCCATAGTTGAATTTGAATGAAAAAGGAACCCTCAAATGCGGTCTAAATCTCTATGTTTATGCTCACCTTGACTAAGTTGATACATTCAATCCTCTCTATAGTAGTTTGTCTCAATATTTTTTGAATACTATAGTGAACGTTATTATAGAGGATATTTATTATAATATAACATAAAATATTAGTCCCGAGAAAAACTTGACTTTAATAATAAACGGCTATTATATAAGAATATTGTTATACAAAGATGTGACTGTAACTCTTATTTTTCATAGGCACTGATCAAATAACTATGCCCATCTAGAATTATGTAATTATGTAAAATACTGAAGAGATGGTGAGCTCCGATCTTAATGAGGATGATGAGTTTCTAAAAGAATATAAGTAACTTCTCAGGCAAATCTCACATCGATAAACAATAAGAAAAATATTGTTTGTAGAAAAAAACATTAATCCTTAAATCTTCACAACACATTTAAAATCGTGTCAAGCCTAGGAGTAAAGTGGACAATAATACAAATTGTCAAGGCCCGAAATTCTAATCGTGGAGTTGTGATGACGTCTAACATCCACTTACCGGGCAAACCAGTGTTAGTTAATTAATTAATTAATTAATTAATTTTAACAATTTAAAATAGAATAGTCATAATAATTAATGATTGGTAAAAACTAAAATACGTATGATAAATTCATAAATAGCACGATCTATACCAATCTCAGAATCTGGTGTCACGAATACATGAGCGTTTAAAATACTACAAACATAGTCTGAAGTGAAATACAACTGTTTGAAACTAGAATAACAATAAAACAAGATAGAAGAGGACTTCAGGGACTGCGAATGCCAAGCAGCTCTACCTCAAGTTTCCTGGCAAGTCAATCCGAGTGAACTCCTCTACGCATAGTTGGGACCAACATCGGGATCTGCACAAGAAGTATAGAAGTACAGTATGAATACAACCGATCACATATACTCTGTAAGTGTCGAATCTAACCTCGACGAAGTAGTGATGAGGCTATGACAAGACACTCACTATAAACATGTACGAATAATAGTAACATAAGACAAAAATATAAATAAACCAGTAAACTCATAAAAGCGAACCCGAAGGTCAACTTCCAGAGGGGCGCAGAATAACATCATCTCAAATATCATATCACAGTACCGATATAAAACTATATAACTACAAACATCTACAACGCATCATACTTTGTTGCGGCTCGCAATCAGATCTTAACATTTATTACAATACCTATTGCGGTGTATAACCCAATCCCATTATCATTTTACAATATTTATTGCCGCGTGAAACCTGATCCCAATATCAATTCATTTCTTTACTGTTATGGCGCACAACCCATTTTCAATATTAACTCATTAACACAAATCACGCAACACAACTAATAACATAATCTCAATACAAACGGAGAATGAAACGTATGGGACATCAAGGAACTACCAATACAAATGGAGAATAAGCAATACCTCGTAATCACAAATCTTGACAATTCAGAATAGCTAAATAGCTGACATAATCGGAATAACATATTAAAGTGGAATGAGTAGCGTAAAGATAATAAAGGAAAGTAAAGACATGAGACAATAAAGATATACAACTAATACAAGTAGGAACGTATAAAGATAAGCAGGTATTGAGTGAGGAATAAATAAATCGAAACAAGTAGCAATTTAGTAACATATAACAAGTAAGGTATGGATAAAAATTAAGTTACATGTAGCAATCAAGGCAATTAAAGAGACATAACATGTTATAAATAATGACATAAATGTAAATAACTCAACTGCTTGTTATAACCCATGACATCGCATATACACTCGTCACATTGCATATACGCTGTCCCCGCATACAATTCACGTAGCAAATAGACCAACAAACAGTTCAAAATAAGCTTTAGAAACTACCCATGAATGTTAAAGGTTCAATCTTTGACGAAATTGAAAAAGTCAACAAAAGTCAACTCCGGATTCTTTTGGTCAAAATTTGAGATCTGAACCAAAACCCAATTATCCATTCCCCTCATTGTCCGGTTATCTGGTTTATTTCAAAATCCGACCTCAATTTGAGGCCTAAATCTCAATTTTTATAAAATCCTTAAATTCTACCCAAAACCCCTAATTTCTACTGTGAAATTCCTCAATTTGATTTTAAAAGCTCATGAAAAGTAATGGATAATTGATGAAAAATGAATTAGAGTTGCTTACCAATGAATTTGGAAGAAAAAGTTCTCAAAAATCGCCCATAGAGTATTTAGGGTTAAAAAATATAGTGAAATGAGCTAAATTCCGACTTTTCCCTCTTTTACCCAGCTGCAGATGTCACTTTGCCGAGTCTTGTATGCAAATGCGATATCTGCAATTACGAGACACGAATCACAAATGCGATCAGTGAATCAAGCTCAGTAAAGTCGCAAATGCGACAAAAGTCTCGCAAATGCAAAGAGTTTCTTCATCGCAAATGCAAGATAAGCTTCGTATTTGCAAAGCTGCTAGCCCACATTTCCATGTCGCATTTGCGACCTTGATGTGAAGCCGCCAGCCGCCATTTCCATGTCGCAAAAGCGACTCCAAGGTCACAAATGCGACCACCCATTGTCCGCAAATGCGATCCCCTTCTTCGCAAATGCGAAGACCCAACCCCAACCCATATTCGCAAATGCGATCTATTGATCTCAAAAGCGAGGCTTGCAAATGCGAGCCAGACCTCGCAAATGCAAGATCTGCAGGCTTGCACCAATAATCTTCAAACTATCCAAAACTCATCCTATACACATTCGAAACTCACCCGAGCCCCTCGGGCTCCAAATCGATCATGCACACAAGTGTAATAACATCCTACAAATTTGCTTGCTACCTCAAGTCATCAAAATAACATCAAATAATACGAATCGGTCATCAAACTCAAGAATTTCAACTTTAAAACTCACGTTCATAATTTTTTACATAACGCGCCGGAATGCACTTGGGTCACCCCGGACCCTAACCAAACGCGCGTACAAGTTCAAAAATAACGGTCGTACAAACCTACCAAAATTGTCAAAATACCGATCCGAGATTGTTTGCCAATAATGTTGATCGTGGTCAACTCAAATCTCATTTTAGGTCAAAAATCACATTTTCTTCAAAATTTGACGTAAAAACTTTCCGAAAAGTGACACAGAGCACGCACACAAATCAAGAAATATCAAGTGAAGTTATGACAAATCTCAGAACACTGGAATTAAGGCTAGTACTTAAAACGACCTATTGGGTCGTCACACAAATATAATAGTCATAAAGATATGAAAAGCTACTATATTATACATGAATTTTAATGCAGAGATTAATTATGTATGAATTAGTAGTACACAAATTATTTCTTGGTGGGTGTTTAATTTATTGCACTAAAATTAGACATACAACATATCATTCAAATATCTATTTATTTTTTTAAACTAAAAAGGAATGAGCTTACAATTATACCATTGGATACTTGTCCTTCATTTGTTTGTAGCAAAAAGACAAGGATAATTTTATTCTTTTTGTTTTTTATCCATATATAAGTTACAGATGTATTAGTTATTCCATGGTAGTATAAGATTATACATCAATTGATATATTAAGTTATACAAGAATTAATTATATATAATTCGAAATTCAAATCAAACATTAAATAAAGTTATACAAAATTATATATCATGATTAGTTTTCCTTATACACCATGCCAAATAACCCCTTAGTAAATTGTGTTAATCTTGTGCAGAAACCTATGATGAATTTATTATCCGAATATACGGTTCTAAAGCTAAAAAAGCATCTTCAACTGTAGTTATATCTTGCATATCCATGTTAATAGCAGGTCCGATTCCAGAATTGAATAGTTCGGCGAATAAGAAAATTTCTCTTCCTTGAAAAACTAAGAATAGACAAGAGGACGATTGAATTTCAATCACATTAACTTTTCTCGTTCCACTTCGTAGGATAAGTCACGTCAAGTAAGAAAGTAGCACTAGTCAGGTCGGTCTGCTAATATAGGAAAATAAAAATTAGCTGTGTGGCTGGAAAATAAAGGTAACATAGTCAGGTCGGTATACTAATATCTAAGTTGGATTAAAGTTTAAACCCTTCATCATATTGCACTATATTTTACCCCAGAATTGCATTTATATGTCTTTTATTTTTCACAATATATGATGGTGAAGTCAAAAAATTCAATAAGAATATTTAAATTTTAAATATCTTTTACAAAGGTGTTTAAAATTTATTTCCTATTAATATAATAAATAATATTTTATTATATATACAATATAATTTTTTGACGAAAATATTAATTGATTAATTTTGAGCACACATAGTTTTGCCCTGCTTGTCTCATTATAAGGAGTCGCTTTCTTCTTTACTTCTTTACTTCTTTACTTGTATTGGGTGGTAAAGAGAATCAAGAGATAGGGAGTTGTTAGTCGGCAACTCAAAAATTTGCTTTGCTGGCTTTTATATCCCCTTGACAGACCCTTAACGTGAAATCAGCTGCTCATGACTCATCAACTCATCAATCACAGCTTGTTTGTTTTTTTACAGTCTTTTCCTAGCAATTTACACACAAAGGAAAATTAGGAAAAATAAACAAGGATATCCTCTCATATTTACTTTTAATTTGAGACGATCATACGATTCTATATTACTTAAAAGCCTCCCTAAACTTAGCTCGGACACCCAAGTTTAGGATGATTAAGATTAGATGTAGTTTGAGGAGGGAACTAATACTCTGAACCAAGTTTAGAGGTATTTTCAGATATTCTGCTTGAGCCTAAAATAATTGAAAAATATCAGTGTATAAGCCCATAATTGCAATGTGTCCTCCACACAAGCCTCTGATCACCGAGTCGACCTCAACCATTTGGAAGGACACAAACCTTGGCCACGCTTTCGAGTTCTATCCCCCTACCACAAATATCCTAGCTGATACATTGGTCGAGGGTATACCTAGTGACGATCAAGGGTGTTCAAATTTAAAAGCAGTGAATTTTCTCCCGATAAATGGTGTTCAATATGTGTTATATACTTCTTCCCTATGTATATAGTATAATTTTCGACAACTGACCACCCTTATGACCATGTGGCTTCGCCACTGGGTATACCTCCATTATATTCCTCAACTGAGCAAAATCGAAAGTCTTACGCTTAAATTTTACTATCACCTATTATCGAAGATAAATTCACATGGTTAATATATAAAAGGAATTTGACATGCACGTTAAGAGATGCGAATTGAAAACATAACTAAATATAGTAAAATGCACATTGTCTAACAATTTAATCTTTTATAAGATAAGATATCGCACAATTTAATATTTCTTGGTTGGATTGTCTTGCTTTGGAATATATTATAAGTTGTTTAATAGCTGGAACAAATACGTCCTCAAAAATGCAATTTACTCAGCAGTTGTTTTTTAATGGAGTAATATAAAAAAGAAAAAGGAAAGTGAAGAATCTCATAATCATAAAGGGCCTGCATCCAGCGATTACTGAATGGGAACATTTGGCATTCTTTAAATTCTTTTCTTTCAAATGAAGCATAACTAGAGAGGAAAAATATATTTAAAAAAAGTAGTAAGAGAATATAATTATTTATTTATTTATTTTATGTAAGGAATGATATAAAAGGGCAGTCGACGATATTTATGGACAGTGACCCATCAATTCAGTGCAGATAGATGTGAATGTCTTTGTAATGGGAGCCAAATGTTTCATCATCATTTCCTTTTTATAGCCAAAGAATTGAAGTATTTCTTTTTTATTCTTCCTCTCTCTCTTGCATTATTTATTTATTTATTTATTTAAGAGGAGTTCTTATCTTAGTTTCCATCTATAATTTTCAGCTTTATTTTTAGCTGATTCTGAAAGTTAAAAGAAGAAGAAACAAGCTAAGGGAGACGAGGAGCCTTTCGTTTTTTGTGGTACTTTCCATTATCTGATATTGCTTTCATTTTTTTTTTCTTGGGTTATTTGCCTGGCTAATTATCTAAATAATAAAATAGGAAAAAAATGAAACCTAGATTTAAGGAGTTTTCATAATCACGATATTATATGTTTATATTTAGTTTTATTCCACACAATGCAATTAGTATTTTTTCCATTTACTAGAGGAATATACTAGGAAATTGTTGGAAGAAAAATTGTTGTCGGTAAATTATAGCCTCACACAATCAGAGACGAAGCCAAGTTTTAACTTTATAAGTTCTGAATTTTAATGTCAGTTTTTGAAACTGAGTTCTAATTAAATTTAATATTTATATATATTTAATAAATTTTTCAACAGAAATATACTGTTCAGTCGAACCCGTATCCGTACTTCTAGCTCCACTCCTGCACACGTTAGTTTGAATAATTATATATACAATCACCATATTATTTGAAACTTCATATAGGTTTCATGATTCCCTTTTTCAAATGTATTTTTCTATTAAATTCAAGTTTTTTTTTTTCTGTTGTATTCTGAAGTGAGATACTTGATAGATACACTTCTAGTGGCAAGATCATGTTCCCAAAATAAAACTTTATTCTACAATAATTCATCTTAATTAGTGTAATCACATGCAACAGAGAAGAGAACCCATAATAATGAAAGAGACCAAAAATGAACCATTATGGTACATGGTTCAATTTTATGATTAATACTTTTATTTTATAACTTAAATTTATTTTTAATATAATATTTATGTGATTTAAAAAAAATTACTCGTTGAAACAGGATACACGTACAATGTGCATATCTTGGGACTAGTTTTAATATCATAAAATAAAAGGTCTTAGAATAATCAATAACATATCCGGGTTTGTTTTTTGTAAAAAAAAAAGGAAAAGCAAATTTTTCGGATTCAGTTTTTGAATTTTTTTTTTTAAAAAAGGTGCTCATTTGAAAAGTTTTTCCAATCAAAAAAGGACGTGCATATTTTTTTGGAAGATTTAAAAACTGAACTTAATTTTTTTTTGTAAAAGACATTATGTTTCTTGCATAAACATGTCAAACCAACACTTTCCACTAAACAGAGTTAGCAAAAGGAGTTTCTGCAAAAACTCAGACAAAAGCCACCTAATTGTGACACTAAATAAACAATACATACTTTTAAAGAAACAAAACAATTAGATACGCCCTTTTTAAGTTGTCATTTTCAGTTATATCAGACAATACCAAAATATAAAGATATACTTCTCCTAAACACGTAGTTAACCCCCAGAAGAAGAAATTAATATTTAATGACTCATATAAAGTCATAGTCATGTGGGGGCATTTGTTGGGAGACACAGCAATGTCCTTTATATCTGGTATGGTGCATGTAACCCATCTGTCCTTGTAAATAATGTCATATATTCACAATATTTATATTTTAAGATTTAATGTAAGGGTCGTTTGGCTGTATCATTAGAACAATTAATCTAGTATAAAATTTTGTGAAAATTTTTGATAAGAGGCGGATCTACAATTTTTAGAACATGGGCACACTATTAAAGAAATGAGAAAAAAAAATACTATGTGAGAATCGATCCTTGTTTTTTTGGGTAAATAACTCATTTTTCAATAAAGTAGACCATTTAATATTTTTAGAGCATGAGTGTCAACAAACAACATTAGACCAATTATAAAAAATATATACATAAAATACCTAATTTGGTGGAAAGATTATGGGTTCAGTGTCCTGCCCTATAAATCCGCCTCTGATTTCTATTAATATCATAAGTTATGTGAGAATAATAAAAATACATGTATTAGTAATAATTCAGATAAAGATAAACTTTTTTATAGTAAATAATTCATGTATAAAAATCCTTTACATTTAATTACTCAATTAAGCTATCTATACCCTACCTCTTAGGGTGCGATCCTTTTCCGAACTTCGTGTAAAAGCAGGATGTCTCGTATGTATTAGGCTGCCTTTTTTTTTTGTTAATCAATCAATTAATTATTCCATACTATAATCTCAACATAATTAGTAAGCGAGACAAACAATCCTTAAAAACATGTCGTAGTTTTATTATATACTATAGTCATTATTAGTAGGTTCCACCAAATCCCACGTATCCTCCAACGTGCCTCCCTTTTAGAGCTTCCTCAAGATACAACAAAAGTAAAAACCGCGTTGTTTTTTTGCAAAAAATGAAATAAATATTTTACTCCAAATACCATATTCAATAAACAAAAAAGTAAGATTAAATAATTAAAAAAAACGCGTTTCTGAGAAAATGAAAAAGCTAAAGACTAGCGTGGTCCAGCCAGATTGGCCTGCTTCATGAGAAAGGATCAATAAATACGTTTACAATTTTTAACTTTAATTTCCTATAAGTAAATTAATTTCCTACTTCATGTAAACATTACAGTACTTTTACTTATTCCACACGCAACAGACTTACTATCTACGAATAGAATTACTTACTTGCCTAGTACTAAGGTTGGGTAGCAAATAAAATCATAGTACCTGTAACAACCACTGTCAAAATCAAAAGAAAAATAGCAGTGCCAATATTGGGGTACATGAGATGAAATAAAATTAATTGTTGGGTAATACATGCTTCACTTATTATACAACATATAAAAAAAATTAATTTGGCACCATCACTTATAGTTTATAATAAGTTTAACTTGTACATTAGGTAAATTCCGTTATATCATGCTCAATCAGTTTTAATTTATGTGTCTTACTTTCTTTTTTAATTTATTCTGTTAAAAAAAATATTTCTTTTTATAACTCCAACTTTTTACATAACATATTTAAGATACAAGATTCAAGAATATTTTCGTATAATGCACACATTTTTAGTTTAAGACAACAAGATTTAAGCGTCTTTTTTATTTTTTAAAATTTTATGTCCAGTCAAACTAAGATATATAAATAGGAATGGAGGGAGTGTTTTTTAATTGGGACATTAGTGCAATTAATAACCCTATTTGATGAAGTAATATCTACTTTTTTGATTCCTTGGTGTATATTTCGTACCCCACCGATTAATTCAAATTAGCTTGAAGTCCTATTTTTAGCGTATGTTTAGTATTGGACCCGGAACTTTTGATTAAAAATGAAGTAATAGTATGGTTTAAATCACAAATTTTGATGACCCAGGAAAGAATATCACCCTACACTACGTAAAAATATCATTGTTTATAATCAGTAAATTACGTTCGTATTACACTTAAAAATATCCGAAAAGGGATTTTTTTTTTTTTTTTTTTAGACGTTGTACCATGTGCAGAACCGCTTGTACAAACTAAGTTTCATTTTTATGAAAGGGAAGTTTAAAAATCTTCTTTTTCTTTGAAAAACACTCCTAAAAAGGGAACGAAGCTTCCTAACACTTTCTACGAAAACACAAAAGCAATTTACTTTACATTGCTCTCTCTGCACTTCAGTTGTCACATTGCGTCGGTTACTCCAACAATCGGTAATTCTCTCTCACTACATTCTCTTCTATGAAATTCAAAATACAGTAAAATAATTCACGAATATATAATTTAGCGACAGTAAAATTGAAGACAGTATGTATGTTTTTTTTTAGATTTTTTTATGGTTAATGGCACATAGTTCGAGATGAAAATACTGATTTTGGTTAAATATATGTTTTAAGTAGTTGATCTGCTTTGTTAAAGAATTTATTCACTTATATATTTATGTTTTTCTTGGTATTTTAAATATTAATGTGGTTTGGTCGGTGTTAGGCGATAAACCCTAGTAAAATTATATGATTTTTTTTGTGTGTTTATTTATATGAGATTTGAAAATATACAGTGAGAAAAAAAAAATTGTTGTGTCAAATCTGGTGTCATCTCTCCTGCGACAGTCACAGAAGATGAGTGGTGAAGAAAATGTGAAAACCTCGCCGTATAGGCGGCATCAGAATAGTAATGAGGATTTGGAAGCTGGGATTAATGGCAGCAGTAGCAGGTCTATGGATTGTGGTGGAAGTCCTTTTGATATTCCAAGGACTAAGAGTGCTCCTATTGACCGCTTGAAACGCTGGAGGGTTAGTACTTCCTTTTTGAATGGATTTTTATTCTAATATTTTTCAATTTTTCGATTTGTACTTGCATAATATTGACATGATACGAGTTTAAATGGAGTAACCTCCTACATATTTTTCTATTGCGATTTTTGGGGTGAAATCTTATTCGGACATTTCTTCATTGTTTGTTAATTTTGTTTTATGGGTTTTTTGGGTGCATTTTGTTAGGGTGTATTTATAGGCGATACATATTAGTTAAGACCCTTGTGGAAACAGTTTCGAGTTGCGGAAACAGTCTCTTACAGAAATGCAGGGTAACATTGCATACAATAGACTCTTGTGGTCCACCGCTTCCTCGGACCCCGCACATAGTGGTAGTTTAGTGCACCGGACTTGGAAGAAGGAGAAGATGACATATTAGTTGAGAATATGTTTTAGACATTAATACTTTTTACGGTAGGTCTATGCTTTATTGGAGTGATTTAGCCTTTTTGAGATTTACGCATTGAGAAAAATTACATAACTTTGAACACTTTTTATTGTATTTGCATAATTGTTGGCATGAGATGAGTTTAAGTATAGCTGAGTCCAACTTGTTTGGGACCGAAGAGTAGTAGTTTTTTGTTTGTTTTATGTGATTTTTTTTGGGGTGAAGTCTTATTTAGGTGTTTCTTCTTTGCTTTTCTTGAGTTTAAGTTATATGCACTGTCAATGTAAAAATTTTCTGTGTATTTTGACATATTTTAGAAGATTGCTTTCCATTTTTAAAGGTTACAAATTAATGTTTGTATAGAGAACCTGCAATTGCGTTTTTAGATCACCTGGTGATCTAAATCTTTTTTACATGTCAGGGCATACAGTGGGATTTTTTTGGGGTGCATTATGTTGGGGTATTTTTTACTTTTGTTGGTGTTATGTCTTGTCATGTGTAGGGTGAAAATTCAACTGGGTGTTTTTCAATTTGTTTTCTTCTTTCAGTTTTGTGCTTGTGATGTGTGTGTGCTAGGTAGGTGGCTAGGGTGATGGGTTCAAGGATCCATGGTTTTGGCTTATTCTTTGTTTACTGTGTTTGTAAGACCATTTGCCTATTTGGTTATTTTATCTTTTTTTTTTTTGGTTTCAACTTGGTCAATTTTGATTTTACATATTGAGAGTGCTAAATAATGTGGTAACAGTCTTCAGTGTTTTTCTGGTAAGTCAAAACATCCAATTTTTGTGGGTTTTGATTATTAGTTTTTGTTTAGTGTTTCACCTATCATTTTTTTGGTGGTAGTGTTTATTTTATTATGAGAATTGCGTATTGGTCTTCTATGGGTTGAGCAGTTGAGGGATATATGTGGTGTCTCAAAGATTTTCTCTTACCCAATGCAATGTGGCTATCAACGTCCACGTTCCTTTACTATAGCATTATGTTTTTTAACATTACTTTAAGGGTGATTTTTTTTTTTAAATTGTGGAATGTATGGACACTACTACAGTGGTGAGACTGTAATTGAAGCCAATCCCAGGATCAAGAAGACAATAAATCTTATTTTCCAAAATGGGAGAGGGCACTTCGTTTGCTGGTTATGTGAATTGTCTTTTCTTATATCTTGTTTTGTCGATGTGTTGGAGAAGCTGGTGCTTTAGATTTCTTTGTTTCTTTGCCGGTTAGACAACTGCTGCATGTTTGCCTTTTCCCTTTATGAATTTAATTTGTTATTCAAAATTCTTGGGAACTGCTTTTCTTCCATTTATTTATGATCGGTATAAACTTTTGCTGATCTGACTAATCTTTCAGCAAGCTGCGCTTGTCCTTAATGCTTCTCGTCGATTTCGATATACCTTGGACTTAAAAAAGGAAGAAGAAAGAAAGCAATTGATTGCTAAAATTAGAACCCATGCCCAAGTTATTCGGGTAAATATTACTCTCCAATCTTCATGTTACCCTTCAGTGCTTTAAATGGAAGTAAATATTGTTTGTTCCTTTTTTCTTTGCAATGAATCAGGCAGCTGTTCTTTTTCAAGAAGCGGGGCGAACAGTCAATGGTAAACACTTCCTGATGCTTACTTTAAGTCATAGAGTGAAATCTATGTTGTGACAGCTCTGACTGTTTAGCTTCAACTAAATTTGTCCGTATCTAATTACCGGAATGCTGATGTAAGTGGGGAAAAGTGGGTAGTAAAAAAATATGTCTCATGGTTGTTATACTAAAATTAAAAAATAGGTTAAAATATGCTTGTTGGCGCAAACCAAGAATACAGAAGCAGAGTTAATTGCTGATAGATAATAGTTGCCGCAAAGAATTTATGACAGAAAGGAAAACTTGGTAATCAAATTACGTAGGACTTTCTTCCATAGTTACTCTCTTACTGCAATTGCTACATCTTTGCTGATATTTTATGCCAAAAGAATCAGTGACTTTGTTTTGTAGTTGAAGGTGAGTAATACCATTGGGCTGTTTCGCTATAGTTTTGAAAAATTTGCTATAGGTGCACCTTTGAGGAAGCATCTTTTAGTCGTGTTTTCAAATAGTAGATTTTTCTGTTTGTCACATGTTTTGGCAGAATACTAATTTGTCTTACATGTTTCTTATTTTAGGGGATGGGGCTCTTAAGACGTTGCCTCCAACTACTACCTCCCTTGGCGAGTTTGATATCAGCCTAGAGGAGCTGGCATATATGTCTAGAGAGCACGACGTCCCTGCTTTGCAGCGATGTGGAGGGGCAAGTTCACCTTCAAAACTTTAGTTTTTTTCTTTGAGTCATACGAGTGCTGGATGAAGTAATAGTCTTCTCTATTTCTGTTATGAAATGTTGTAACATCAGGTTAAAGGGGTGTCAGAGAAGTTGAAAACAAGTTTAGATAAAGGAATTGATGGAGATGAAGTAGATCTGCTGAAACGGAAGAATGCATATGGATCCAACACATATCCTCGGAAGAAAGGGAGGAGTTTCTGGGTATGTGTTACAGTTATTGCATCATTTAATGCCGTGATTTGTTGTTGAGAATCATTATCACATTATTTATCATCAAACATAGTTACCCTTTTCTTGTGTTCTCCACTGTAGAGGTTTGTCTGGGAAGCTTGCTGTGATACAACCCTGATTATTTTGATGGTAGCCGCAGCTGCATCATTGGCGCTGGGCATAAAGACTGAGGTGGGTCGAAACACATAATAATTTCTGTTCCTGATTTTAAGATATAAATCCTGCACTGGGAAACTATTTATTGAAATTTCAGTAGAAAGAATCTTTGTTTTCCTTTATTGATATTGAGTGGAGATATAATTTGAAGATTTACACAACTGCGGCCGGGGTGAGTGGTTATAGCTTTGTAGATCTTGAAAAACACATTTGTGTTAGTAAAATCTTTTGCGTTCTTAACTATAAAAAAAGCTCTTATGTTCCTTTTCTTTTATGGGAAATGCACATATGATATAGAGAACAATGCACCAATATCCATCAATTTGTGTCCATGAACATCTTTATTCTTTTCCTTTTTCTCATCAATTATTTGGCATGTTATGTCTAACTTTTCCACTATGTTTTGTCTTCAAACAAGTAATTTAATATCTGTCTTGTGAGTTTCTTCTCTGCTCTAATTAAGCTTGCTCTGTTAGGGTATAAAAGAAGGATGGTACGATGGGGGAAGCATTGCTTTGGCAGTGATTATTGTCATAGTTGTGACAGGTACAAGGATTTACATAGAGATTTTATTTCAGTAGAGGTCTTGATGTTAAACTTGTGTTTAATTTGGCTGATAAAAATGTGCAATGTCAAATCAACTCTTAACACTGGATAATTTATCAATAACATGGTCGGATTCGGTCTTTAGATTGCTTAAGTTGATTGATTTAGAAAGGGAAAGACTGAGAGACTGATTAGGTTAGTTGATATTTAATTCAGGATGGTATAGACTGAGAGGCTGATTGATGACCATACTGATAATCGTAGTTTGATATATATGCCAATCATACTTGGAGGGTTTTTACATAGTAGTAGTCCAATTTGGAGTCATTTGCTATGCCCGATGGGATAAGGCGAGATCATTATTTTGTGCATTATACTAGTGATAATGTATAACAGACTTAAGACTCAAGCTCTGGATGAACATATCCTGCACTGGGGTAAACATTTCATGAATAATTCAATATCTCCCTCCAAGTTCCTCATCGGCAAATTGATTTTTATTAGCAACCAATGCTTCTACAACTTAACATTTCCAGTATCACTTCTTATTTAGGTTTTTTTCTTGAGGTAAACTGCCCATTTTTGCAAGCAACTTGTAGGATAAAAAAACAACTCCATGTTCAGTGCCAATACCGAAATACCAAAAGCATTATCACATAATTTTGTTGTAAGGATGCAGATGTTGTCAAGTCTGTGATTCTTCGTCTAGTTAGACGAGTAAACACAGCATATGAGTTGGAAAAGAAATTGTGAAAGGAAAACGAGTTCAGAGCAGAAAATCTTCTGTGCTCTTGATTAGTAGTTTCAATTACAACAATAGCATAAACAGCTGACTAAAAAGGCATCTAAAGTCTAACATGCCTTTACTTGTCTTTATTTGTTTTCCCAAATTTAAAGTTGTTGATGTAAGCCATTGCATAGAAACTTTTTAGCCTCTGGATTATATCTGACTAATGAATAAAGCCTTAGTTTAAAAGTTCATTTTCTTGCTCTCCTGTTTGTAACTGGACATTTCTACTGTATGTATTTGCAGCTGTTAGTGACTATAAGCAATCACTTCAGTTTCAAAATCTTAATGAAGAGAAGCAGAACATACAAATTGAGGTTTGTCCTCTACTCTTTCCTGGTGTATTGCTTGTGACAGTCTCCTGTTTTCTGTCCTTCCTTTTTGTTTTCTTCAAATATTCTTAGGGTACTTTGTACAGGTTGTTAGAGGTGGGCGGAGAATTCCCGTTTCAATATTTGATGTAGTTGTTGGTGATGTTGTGCCTCTGAAAATTGGTGACCAGGTCAGTTTCTTTTTCTTCCCTTTTTGATGTTGTAACTATGATATAATCTTTCTATGAATTTATTTTTCTACATTGATTGCAGGTACCTGCTGATGGAATATTAATCTCGGGTCACTCTCTTGCAATTGATGAATCAAGCATGACAGGAGAGAGCAAGATTGTGAGTGTTTCTAGTAATCTCTTAGGTTACACTGCTGTTTCCTTTTTAACTGGTATTAATTTGTTACCCAGGTTCACAAGGATTTAAAATCACCTTTCCTTATGTCTGGATGCAAAGTAGCCGATGGCTATGGAACGATGCTGGTAGGCTCTTTTTCTGTATGACGTCAGTGTGTTGAAGGGACTACTTTGGTCATTTCCTGTTAAACTTTAATTTCTAATATTCAAATGGCTTTAGAGATCCCTAATTTGTTGCAAAGACATTATTAAAGCATTGGAATGATTTGGGCCTGGATAGAGCGGAATGCTTACACGGAATTCATATGATCAACTCCAACTTTGTTTGAGATTGAGGCATGCTCGATTGATCGATCGAAAGATTTTAAACACATCAGTGTTCATTTTCAGGTGATAGGCGTTGGAATAAACACAGAATGGGGATTGTTGATGGCAAGCATTACAGAGGATAATGGAGAGGAAACACCATTGCAGGTTATTTGAGTGTAAAATGTTATGACTGCGTTGAAGGATCAACATTCACTGCTTAAATTGTTTTGATTAATTCATTTTAGGTCCGTCTGAATGGGGTGGCAACCTTCATTGGTATAGTTGGTCTCACTGTAGCTTTAGCTGTTCTGATTGTCCTTATGATCAGGTAGTGCTGGAATTCAATTGACGCTCTTATCGCTTGCCTCTACTGTTCCGAGAGTCTTAAGTTTGAGATTTTATGAACAGATTCTTTACTGGGCATACTTATAACCCAGACGGCACTGTTCAATTCAAAGCTGGGAAAACAAGGGTTGGCAAGGCTGTAGATGGAGCTATAAAGATCTTCACTGTTGCTGTATGTGCTCTTTTTAATGACCTTATGTTCTTTAATTGTTTGTCATCTGAAATCAGCGAACCTGTGGAAAATGTAGGTTACTATTGTGGTTGTGGCAGTGCCAGAAGGACTTCCTTTGGCAGTTACCCTAACGTAAGTATGGTCCTTCAGTTCTTGCTTCTCTTTTAGATGCCTTGGTTGTTAAGCTCAAATCTGAGTGTGGTTGTGAAGGTAGATCTCCAAGTGATTAATTATTTTGGACCTTGTGTTCTTCATCAACTTTGGAGTATTTACTATTTGTCTTTGCAATAATATATTCCTCTGTTTCCACAACTGGTTTGAAGTAGTCTGACTTGTGGTCAACTGTAATCTTGCAGGCTTGCCTATTCAATGAGGAAAATGATGGCAGATAAGGCTTTGGTAGGAGCAGTAATCATTCTCTGAATTCTTTTCTTAAGATATTCTCTGTGTTCTAAACAACATTTAACTGCAGGTGAGAAGGCTTTCTGCTTGTGAAACTATGGGCTCTGCAACTACAATTTGCAGTGATAAAACTGGAACCTTGACTTTGAATCAGGTGGATATTTTTTTAAAAACCTCTTGTACTTTTCCCCACTTTCTCTTCCTTTCTTTTTTTGTTCCACTTTCCCCTTCTTGGTTGTGACTGTGTTTAGCGCTGATGTTGTGTGAAGAGCCAATTTATACTGTATACAGCTTTGCTTTACAATCTGCCGAGCTTCAATTCTATTTTAATTTTTCCTTTGTAGATGACTGTGGTTGAGGCATATGTCTGCGGTAAAAAGATTGATCCACCTGATGATAGATCTGCAGTGCCTCCAACTGTGTTGTCTCTACTCCATGAAGGAGTAGGACTGAATACCACTGGAAGCATTTTTGTGCCACAGGTAAGTTAATAAAGAATTGTCAGCTCTGTTGAGAGCCTAGACGTGATTTCTCTCCTTTGCCTTCAGATTTTAATTTAATTCGGGTCACAAAATGTTAAGTGTCCGTACTCCAATTTATATTGCATTGTCTTTGGATTTTTCAGAATGCTTAATGCTATAGTATTCATAATATTATTTCGTACGATTTTCACATGTTTCAAGTGTCAAAGGCATTTAATATATTGATTTAGATTTTGATGTAATGCTTTTTCCATCATATGAGCCAACCCCAACTTGTTTGGGACTGAGGTGTAGGTTTTTTTGCCTTTTCCATCATATTAACTTTTCAACTGTTACAAAGTATTCTCTTTCACTACTAATTGATACATGCACGAGTCGGGCTATATATGTTGGGCTACAGATCATGTCAAATGGATGACCGGGGAATCATTTCCTCGGTTATGGTGTAAACAAGTGGGTCTTAAGTTAATGATCTGAGGCTGAATCTACTAAAATGAGAGAGAATGGACTGTGCTTTTATTTCTTAGGTTGTGGCGTATCATTAGCTGCTCCCAGCTGATAGTCTCAATCAGTGTTTGTATTGTTTCCAAATGGGTGTTTATTTTTTTGTCCTTTGAATAAATGAAACACTTTTGGTAAAGTAAAATCAAGTTACACTAACACCTGACTTGTGGGTCTATTATGAATAGAGAGGAGTTCTTGATTGCACTTATGCTTAACAATATGCTGCGGATATATACTATAGAAGTTTGAGGAACTTTTGATGTTGAGTATTCTAATAACTCTGAATGGTGTGAATCTGCTGTTCCATATATACTAGTTTAGAAACTGTATTCCTCGCTTATATTTATAATTTTCTACGTTTTAATATAGTAGTTGAAATTTTTGAGCTGTATGTTGCCCTTGTCGTCTGCTAGAAGTGATGGCGAGTTTTGACATGAACGAGTAGCCTTGAAATATAGTGTTTCAATTAATGAAAGCTTACTTGCTAAGTTGACAGGGATTTACAGTGCTGGTGCACTCTAGGCTTTTTGAATATTAAGAGGAGAATGAACTGCAGGATGAATAGCAATTATAAAATGGTTGTATAAAGTGGTGGATTTGTCAGCAAAAAATCCTCTGGGTGGTTAGATACTGCTTGATATGTCCAGCAACATGGGCCCTAGGGTCCATGCTAATGATTTATGTGTACAAATTTTCTGCTTATCAAAGAAAACAACAAATATTGTTTTGAGAATACTCTCTAACTAAACAATTGCTGAAGCACCTTCTCTGCCACTGTGGAGTCCTTTGACTCTTTATGGTGTGACTTCGTGTTATCACTTATCAGTTATGAGTGGTCTTACCGCTTTTGCTTTATCATTTTGTGGGGATTACCTTTATGCATCTAGATAGAGAAGATACTGCAATTGAAGATCACGTGCTTGCTCATTTTCTGATAGGGTGGTGGTGCTGCTGAGATTTCTGGATCGCCGACAGAGAAAGCTATTCTCCAATGGGCTGTCAATGTAATTATGCTTGCTTTATGCTTATAGTAATTGATGTCAAAATTCTCTTTAGTAAACTGTTTCTTGCTTCTACAGCTAGGGATGAATTTTGATGCAGTACAATCAGAAGCATCCATTATTCATGCTTTCCCATTCAACTCAGAGAAAAAAAGAGGTGGCGTTGCTGTGAAGCTGGTAATGCAATGCTCAATTCTGAAACTTCTTTTCTTAGCATATAATATGACTGGTTTTAGTGTTAAACCTTTGATACTCTACTTGAGGACTTTACAGGAAAATCAAACTAATATAAAAACCGACATATGATTCCCATATCATCATTGTTAAGAATAGTAGCCATATAGTGTAAAGGTTGTTTATTCATGTTGCTTTTATCATTCTGGCACTTCCACAGGATTTTTTTTTCTAGTTGATTAGCACAAAGACCAAAAGATGCTTAGTTGATGTTCAGAAAACCTGGTTCTTTTATTTGGTATCCAGATGATTCACAGAAAATTGCTTCTGTGTCCATCTCTTCTTACTTGTCAAAAGAACATGTCCATCTCTTCTTTAGGTGCCATAAGTTTTCCTTGTGATAGGGAAAAAGTCTTAAAGCTATCTGGAAGGTTGGAAGTCGTAATTTAGTTCTTACAGCTTTATGATCGTTGAGAAACCACCTTATTAAATTGGTCTTATATCCAAACAATGCTTTAGGCGTTACCAATACCGTGTTTCTTGATTAGAGAAGTATTGATGCTGCATGTGTGGTTTGGTGTTTTGCAGCATGATTCTGAGGTTCACTTGCACTGGAAAGGGGCGGCTGAGATTGTTCTCTCTTGTTGTACAAGTTTCATTGATGAGAATGGGTCGGTGGTTCCTCTGGGTGATGATAAGGTTTGTGTAAATGTTGGTCTTATCAAGCAGTTGATCCGTTGAAGAAACTAAAAATTATTTATTCACTAGCAATTTTAACCTGATTTAAAAAGTGCACTATTTTTTCTTCATTTTGAGGAATATCGGTCAGTTATCACTCCGAGTATTTGTACTGTGAACCATTGAATTTGAATTGGGCAATTCAAAAGATAAGAACAATGCGAGGTTGAATGGTGTGTTCCTTGAAAATTTACAATTGACCCAGAAAAGATTTATCATTATTCTATGAATTTTCAGTTATCAATTCTATGCGCTGCTGCATAAGATATAGCATAATTCTACTGACCCGAAAATGATTTAGCATTATTCTATAAATTTTCAGCTTTAGTTCTGAGTATTTGTGGTCCACAGGTGTCACATTTCAAGCAATCCATCAATGACATGGCAGCATCAAGTTTGCGATGCGTTGCTATTGCCTACAGACAATTTGACGTTGAGAAAGTTCCCAACGAAGAAGAAGTAGAGCAATGGCAAATACCTGAGGGTGATCTGGTATTACTTGCCATTGTTGGCATTAAGGTACTTTGCAAAACCTTTAAACCTTTTTTTTTTTTTTTTTGTTTTTGTTTTTATAGGACATTTCTCTCTTCTACGCGCCAAGGGTAACTTTTCTGCAGCAGACTGAAGAAAATGTTAAAGAACTCCAAGTTATTCAATTATTCTGCTAGTCTGTTTAAAGGGTGTAAATTTGCATGTCAAATCAAAACTAAGCTGAGATCTTTATGGGGTAATCTTGAATTGATCCTTTTCTGTACTGTTTTTGGGCTTGGCTGACTGAAAGTTGCGGCTCGTGCTCACACAAAGGAGATGATTCAGCAACTTGAGATTGTGTGCCCCGTAGGCTTACCTAGGGCAGGCAAACAGATAAAGCGACTTTGGAAGCTGACAACCAAGATAATTTTCAAGTTTGCTTTATTTAACCTGATAACGCTTCTTAATTGAAACCCATAAATAGTACGTCTATGAAGGCAAATCCCCAAGCTTGAGGTTGGAGATGATATATCGCCTTGTTGACATTAATTCCATGAGATCTTCAAAATAAAGTTAGGTTTTCCAGCTGGAAAGCAGCAGTAAGAGAGTGGAAGGTAGTCAGTCTTCGGGCACTGAAACTTATAGCGGAGATGCTATGGAGCAACAGTGGTGAAGAACAGGGTGAAAAAGATTTAAGCAGCGAAGCAAAATCAGTCTGGTGGGGAACCAAAACCATGGGGAGGTTGAATGGTGAACATGTTGCTACGACTTGGAGAAGAAGTAGCAATGGTGGCTAGGAAGTTGGAATGGATGGAGAGATAAGAGTGATGGTTAGGGCCACTGGCCAAGGACTAGGCTTTCCTCCTCAAATATTTTTAATTGCAGAAATGATGACTTACGTCTTTCTCAATAAAAACAACAACAAGAACAACAAACAACAACAAACCCAGTGTAATCCCACATGTGGGGTCGGGGTATAATTATACGAGAAATAGGAAGAAAAGCTAGCTCGCCGTTTGAATTTTGAATGAGTCTTTGACTGAGCTCAACCTTGAAAAAAGTATAAGTCGACTCCGGCTTCAACTCTATCTTTAACCCTGGATAACTTAAGGAACTGGGTGCTAAGTTTTAAACTTACTGTGCACTCTCATAGCCTGTTCTGCAGTTACAATTCATTTCACTTTCTCTTTTCTCTACATACCTTTCCATTTTAAGCATATATAATGCATAAGTATCGTATAATTTGCTCTTATCACATGTAATTAATTCTTCACATGTATCTTATAGGATCCATGCCGCCCAGGTGTAAGAGATGCAGTTCAATTATGTAGTGATGCTGGAGTGAAGGTAATTTGGAACAATGCATTTGCATTTGGTTCTTTGAAACACAACGTTGTATTGAGTGTAATCCTGCCTTAATTCTTATTATTTGTTTTTTCATGTGTTATTAGCTCAATGATGGTCGCATCTCTGTGTTACCATAAATTTGAAGGAAAAAGCCTTTGCTTACTGGACCTCAGATTACATACTTTATCTAGAATGATTTTTTAACTCTCTAGTTATGAACACATATGTTTCAGTGTTTGTGCTTTTGCCTTTCTGGTTTCGTATGGTAGTTATATATATATATATATATATTGTAATTAGCCTATTTGCCTATTTCTTAGTTAAGATAAAGTATCTATCTTTGCTTCTGTATATATCTGTATTTTATTTTCTATTAATTGTCCTGTTTGTGTTTGTCGATGGCATTTTGCTCAAGCATGTCAGATTGTCAGTTTTCATACAGTTTATCCAATTGAAGGTACTTGTGTCCTTAATATAATAAATACTTGGTTTCTGGTGTCATAAGGAAACAATGTGGAGAGTTGTAAACTCCATGGATGATAGGCAGTTCTTGGTAGGAAGTCTGCGATACTCGTCTTTTGTAATGCATATACCAATATTCTTTTTGGTTTGATCGTAATTGTGGTTTTGAATGAACGGTACGATGCCTGAACAATAAAGAATTGAGCTTAATTGGTATACTTTCTTAGAGATCGTTTCAGATTCATGGAACTCTCAAACAGATTAGGCAGATCAGCTGCTTGTTAATCTGTGGAAGTTCTCAACTTTTGTGACCAGCTAGACTGTTCTGTGAATGTTCTAGTGAATGTTTTCTTTGACAAGCTGTGTTCCTCTTGCGTGCTTGGTGAAGTCTTAAATGGTTGATACATCTCTGAAAAACTTTGTAGTGTGCAATACATGTTATGACTGTATTAGGCTGTAATATTATATGATTTCTTTTGTTCATATTGTACCCTATACCTTTCATATTTGAACTTAGGAAGTCCCAGCATGGGGAGCTTTGTTATACCCTCATACTGTAGGATGTCCACTACTATAGGATATACTGTTCTACAAGTTGTTGCTTCCAATCCTTTTTGAAATATTTTAGCTGCGCGGCTGCCTTTCAATATATGTAAAAGCATAAATCTGTTGTCCCTCAAATTCACAGGTAAGAATGGTCACTGGTGACAACTTACAAACAGCAAAAGCAATAGCTTTGGAATGTGGGATTCTTAAGTCTGATGCTGATGCAACTGAACCAAACCTGATTGAAGGGAAGAGGTTTAGAGCTTTATCGGAGGAAGATAGAAAGGAAGTGGCAGAGAAAATATCGGTATGGAATGAAACTAGACTATTCCTAGTCGTTCAACAAGGTTTTTCCTCACTTTTAAATTCACATCATGTCCAGGTTATGGGAAGATCTTCTCCTAATGATAAGCTCTTGCTTGTTCAAGCACTAAGGAGTAAGGGCCATGTTGTAGCTGTAACTGGCGATGGCACTAATGATGCTCCTGCACTACATGAGGTGCTCTTCTTGGCTGGTTAAGAATGTAGTTATCTGATATGATTATAGAAAGCATGAGGTCGGCTAGGTGCATGTTAGCTATGTATTCTCTTGTTGAATTGTTTTATCCTGTTCACTGTCCCTTCTGCCTGAGGATTTTCGTTCTGTTGCTATATGGTTACTTGCTGAACCATTGAGAAATGAAGTCTTTTCTCTTGCGTTCTACTCTTTTATTTGCTGGTTAAACTTTCTTGTTTATTCTCAGTTTTTCTTTCATGGGGTGGCAGGTGTTACCTTCACAACGAACCGCTATATTTTGCTAATAAAATTTGCTTTCCTGCTGCCTTGTAGGCCGATATTGGTCTTGCTATGGGCATTCAAGGAACAGAAGTTGCCAAAGAAAGTTCAGATATCATCATCCTGGATGACAATTTTGCTTCTGTTGTGAAGGTCAGTTTATCATGCTGGCAGCTTTAGCAGGAAGTTCTCAGGCTCTTATTATCTTAGTAACGCCAAACTTGTCTTGCATGCTCGACTTAAGGAACATGAACAATATTTTTCTAATTTTATTGCCTTGAAGATATTCCAACAGTCATGTTTATATATTTTGGAACCTAAAAGAAAGTGCATAGTATTACTTTTTAATGGTGGGGAATGAACTTTCCTGCTGGGAATTTTGAATCTTCTGGATTGACTGAAATACTTGGGATAGGCTCTTTGTGAAAAGTTCTTTATTGCTAACAAGTTCCTATCTCAGAATACAAGTTTTCTGTACACGTTTAAATTGCCTTCAGCAGTTCAGAAGTCGATCTATTTTACCTGATATATTTTGCAAACCCATTAGTATCTTTTCTAGTTGCAGTGATTGAAGTTCTAAAATTTTTCAGACCAGTGCACGGCAATACTTATTTCTATTGATTTTTTATCCCATCAAATACAGGTTGTCCGATGGGGCAGATCCGTATATGCTAACATCCAGAAATTCATCCAGTTTCAGCTAACTGTTAACGTTGCTGCTCTTATAATTAATGTTGTTGCTGCAGTTTCTGCTGGTGATGTCCCATTGAATGCTGTTCAGGTTTAGTTTCTCTGCTCTCTTATCATTGATCAGTGGTGCGGATGCACACTTTGTGTGTTCGACCTCTATGTTCTGATGTTAATCATTTAGGTTTTGCCATTCACCTGTGCAGCTACTTTGGGTAAATCTTATTATGGACACCTTGGGTGCGCTTGCACTGGCCACAGAACCACCAACTGATCATCTAATGCGCCGAGCTCCTGTTGGTCGAAGGTTAGTTTGTAGATCTATATCTGAAAAAAAGAAGCTTGTTTCAACATTTTAATGGCAAAGATATTGTTTGTTTTGTCAAGTAACATTAGCTTGGCTGCACTACCATTTCTGCGTATTTGTAGTTTGACAGATGGGGTTGGCTTTTAGAGATAACTAATCCATCATGTGGCTGTGCAGTTGATTTCTTATAAGGAAATATTATTGATCTGTTAGATTTTTTTTCTTTCATGTCGTTTCGCATAATGTGTAGGAAGTGAACTTGTTTTGAAGCCGTGAGATACTTTTAAGTTGGTTTGAACATTCTCACTACATTCCTAACGTTAATGTGATTATACTCTAAGCTGGATTCTATACGTTTCTGACTCTTTCCACTTATGTTACTAGATTATAGAGACTTCTATATTGCCTCAATATCTTCTGCCATTCATTTTCATGCTTCGGTACTGATGTGCATCCTACTTGTATTAATAACATTTAGTGGTGGAATATGTTCAGTTGCAGCTCTAGCCAATGATTCCCCAAATGTATCAGCTTATTTTCAGCTTCTTTATGTATTACTAACCTATGTCCTCGTAGTTATAATGTTTCTCGTGCACAGCATCAATTGATTGTTTGTTTAATTCTATCTTAGGGAACCTCTCGTCACCAATATAATGTGGAGAAACCTATTAATACAGGTAAAAAGAATTTGATGGCTGATGTTCCAAAGTGATAAATATTCATTTTACATTAGTTTTCAGGTTGATATCTCCTGCTTGAACATCTGCAGGCTCTGTATCAAGTTACAGTTCTCCTAATCCTCAATTTCCGAGGTGAACAAATTCTGCATTTGGAGCATGAGACGAGGGAGCATGCTGTTAAAGTGAAGAATACCTTGATTTTCAATGCTTTTGTCCTGTGTCAGGTAAGAATAGCTGATAAAGAAACATGCTATGATTGGCTTTTGCACTCCCCATAGTATATTTTTCCTTTCTTACTTAAGAAAGATATCTTGTTTGTACCTAGTGCGAACTCAAGCACGTCCTCTCCCCTAGGAATTGTCTTAGTTACATTTTTGGATTGTAGAAGTGTCCACTTTCCTTGAATCAGCAGGTCTAATACGTTTAATACCATAAAATTTTTAGCCGCCTCGCTTCTCCACCTTGTTATTTTTCTGTTATTGGCTATAAAAAAGTCAAAGCATCCATGTGTTTTCTCAACTAATATTAAACAATTCATAGTTTCAAATCTTCCCTTAATCGTGCCTGATCAAGGGTGGACAACCCAATTCGGATGGAAGGGGTAGTAATCTCTGCTCTCTTTTAGGATTTTGGTTGTGTTTTTGGAAATGATTCTCAAAATAAATATGAGGCAGCTTTTTCTCTTGAGCTCCTTCAATTTCCCCGTGTTCCTAACCTTTTCCTTATTTTTGGTTTTGTTCGGGCGATGGGGGCAAAAAGGGGCAAAAAGTCTGAAGCTGAAATTTCATACTGCTGTTTGTGACGAGGCACATTAGCTTAGATATTTGCCTGTCTACTGAGATTTAATCGCTGAATCCACTGCTAATGACTCGAAACTGCAGGTTTTCAATGAATTCAATGCTCGGAAGCCAGATGAGATAAATGTATTCAGAGGAGTCCACAAAAACCGTCTGTTCATTTCAATCATCGGCTTCACATTGGTGCTTCAGGTATATACCTCATCCCTATCCTTCTATTTGGCGTTGAACATCAACCTATCATATTAACAATATCTTTTTTTTTTTCCTTAGGTTATCATAATATTCTTTCTTGGAAAATTCGTTTCAACTGTGAGACTGAGTTGGCAATTGTGGCTTGTTTCAATAGTCATTGGACTTATAAGGTTAGTCTGGTCTTATCAACTGTCATTAATTGATCCAGTAATTTTTCTGGTACTAAGTGAAGTTGGTTTTACTCAACAGCTGGCCCCTTGCTGCTCTTGGGAAGTTGATACCTGTCCCTGAGAAGCCATTTGGGGACTACTTTTCCAAGAAATTACCGAGACGAAGAAATCAACAGGAGTGTTCATAGACATTTATACATACACGAATTTAACTAACAAGTGTCTCTGCGTTTTGTAAGGGTGGCGTTTCTTTTGCTACTGTACAGAAATTTGCCGCTAATATTTTACTAGTTGGGTCATTTTGTGAATGTAGTAGAACAGCATAAACATATATTTCTTGATTGCCTCTTTAAATTCGGATGTAGGCGCCTCTGCAGCAGATTCGAATTTTGCTGGTATGTACTCCACTTATGTTCTCGGAGGTTTAAAAAAAAAGCCTTTTCTGCTGTTCATATAACATGAGTTTATTCTGTTATACGAGGAATTGATTACATAGCAATTTGCTTTAGACGATAGACCCACCAACGTTTGGCTATGTATTCCAATTTATCTTCAAGGTTGCACTTGATTATATCATATCATTAATTTTAAGATAGCACAAGCAAGCACATCAGCAAGCACTAATACGAGGATACAGGCCCCAAAATAGCATTACCCATATGTGATTTTTTCATCGTCTTTGACGGAGGATAGCTATTTATCCTCATTTCTTCATATTCTCGGTCAATGAATATTTAAAAATCGACTAAACCGTATCGTATTGAATTGAGTTTTAGGTTTCTTTTTAATAAAAATGTAGGTTTTTATATAGATTTATAATCGTACCGATAATTCAGTTAAGTTTTTTTAATTTTATGAAAATAAAATGAAAAAATATCGAACCGTACCAAATAAATTTATATGTGAAAATATATTATGTAGTAATTAAACAAAATGAAACATTAAATTTCTTCTTAAATTTTGGAATTATGAAAACAATTACAATTCAACAAGTAATTAAAACTAAAAATTCTAATTCCCAAATGTATTATGCTACTTCTATTGAAACCAAAATTATTTCCACCATAATCACTAGCAAGCCACAAGGTATTCTACTATTCTGGTGATTATGAGAAGTAAACTACAAAGTATTGAATATGTTTCTTTCGTATGATTTAGATTTATCCTTTTGGATATTTAATCTTCTATAGAGTTTATGTTGAGTCCCAGCTTGGTTAATATCTGTTCACTCCTGTGATTATATTTTCTTTATCTTTGCTTGATTTCTTTTATGCTGCTGCAGAATAGTTGATTGATCTATACGTTGGCCGTCTTTCATTTTTTTTAATTCATCACCCTTTAAACAGTAAAAATATTTAGAGAATTTTGTTAAGTCGTATAAAATTACGTATTTTATTGCATTTTACTTTTACTATAGACTTTTACATGACATTTTAAAAAATACCGAAAATTAATCGAACCGTACTCATATCGAAGAGAAACCGATATGATTGAGTTGGTTTCGAAAAGTCTAATTTTGGTTATACATAATAGAATAACCGAAAAATAGGTATGGTACAAATTTTATAAAATAAGCAACCGAACAGAACTATTGACGCCCCTACTCTCGAATTTGCAACTTGAACAAAAAATTGAGATTTTCCTATAGACAGTAGGCCTAACACGACAGGAAATATCATCTTATTTGTGTATACATAGGGGAAGTCCGTCGTATTTTAGTGATAACCTTTATGGAATTCTGAGACTTGGTAAGATAACCTTTGCTCCGAATAGGGTTAGGAGCAAAGGCGCCTCAAAAAATCATTTAACATTATTTATGGAAACAACGAAACAGTAAGCCCAATTTTGTGTATTTCTAGGTGGCATTTAAAATCTTTTGTTGTCTACCAAACCTAGTGGTACTTGTGAATACATAGGGGAAGTCCGTCGTAACTAAATTCAAATAAGATCCGTTATACCTTGTGATTTAGAACAATATTAAAGCCATACATGGTACAACGAACGGTGCAAAGGGCTAGGAACAGTTAAGATAATTTTCTGGTACAGATCGTTGTTGCTACCACTGAAAATACATCAATTACAAAGATTTTCATATAGAAGACAGTGAAAATGATGCATAGCTTTCTCGACTTGTGGTGCATACCGGCCAGAGTTGTACGCGGGTGATTCGAGGCCTCGTTGTACAGCTTCACATAATTTTATATCCTCCATCTGCAAATTGTAGACAGCAAAATTAGAACCAACACTTGTGACTGTGTACGATCGGATACATATAGTCGCATATATGCATTGACATGCCAGTAACAAAGCTGATCGGAATATTTTACATGTTTTTACTATACCTGCACTGTCTCACTATCTTGGAGACTCTGTGCGATAAAACTCTCGTCACCCTGTGAACAAATAAAGAATCAATTGCTGGAAGTAGTAATTTGATCTTTAAGTAAGAAAACAAAGACTTGGACACACCATAACTTTGAATTATGATTCCTTTCCTTTTCTATCACGTAAAAGTACGCCGTACACCAGTAACATATGGAACACAATGAAGATAAATATTAGAATATAACTATATAGGAAGTCTCCATAAGGATTCACTTCAAGCTTTGAACTTAACTGGATATGCTAGAGATGTGTTTCTTTTTGGTTCAAATACCACGCCACCAACAGACGATCTTGGCTTCTCCTTACAATTGCAAAATCCACTTCATACTAACCTCTGAGCAGCCGACACTCCTTTCCCTGGCTCCACACCCCCCACCCCCCCGGGTACCCAAAAAGATCTTCCATGAAGAGAAAATGGCATTTCAGTAGTGGAGGATCTTCAGGCTTAATAAAGGCATAAAAAGGGTAGCCCGATGCATTAAGCTCCCGCTATGCGCAGGGTCCGGAGAAGGGTCGGACCACAAGAGTCTATTGTATGCAGCCTTACCTTGCATTTCTACAAGAAACTGTTTCCATGGCTCGAACCCGTGACCTCCTGATCACATGGCAACAACTTTACTCCCCCCCTTCCCCCCTTCACGCCTAATAAAGGCATAGCTAGACATAAACGAACAAAAATCCGTAAAAATGCAGTCTAAGATCCACCAAATTAGAAATTATAACACTTAGGCCTCCTAAAAGAAATTGGTGCCAAACCAAAACCTAGACACCATACACTAAATCAGTCTAGTACCAGATGTCAAGTTTTGATCCCAGAAGGAATGCATAACAGGAAATGTCTTCCTGATCATCTCCTTGATAGATAGCTTTTTCTCTCCTAACGTCTAAATTCAACTTAGTAATTTCACGATCTTATCTTGTTGAGCACAACAATTTTATCACCACCAGTGTGAAAATTAACCGAGGAAGTTAAACAATTCAGTGCCTCCAGAGTACTTAGGAAAGAACTGAGGAAGAGCGGTGCGAGAGATGCATATAGAAATTAAACACACGTTACATAGAATGAATTTACATTTACCTTGAGAGATGCATCAAGAAAGTAGTCAAATATCACTAGACATTTCCGTGGTCCTTGAGGCAGTACGAGATTCGTGTCCATCCAAGGACCATACCTATGTGCTCCACAGATTAGTTTTACAAGAATTACCAGTCATGAAAAAGCTGAAGCGAAACCAGCCGGTTTATCTATATATGAAGCACCAACCTGTTGATCATGAAGTTTGGATACACAAATGCATATAAAGCTTTTGATCCAAGTCGATCAAATTCTTGGTCCTTTTCTGCACTACCAGTTTCACATCGTTGGATGCTCACTTTCTCAAGTATCTGCTTCATTATTAATAGTTGCATGCAACAACAACAGACATCCACTTAAACAGTAGCTCTTGTGGAAATTGGATTCAGAGGAAAATTAAGAATGAATACAACTCAAAGTTAGAAAATGGTGTTGAGCATACCGTGGTAGAATACGAGTCAAGCGTCAGACCAGAAGCAAGACTTTTATGAGCATATGGTACATGATAACCGCCATCCAAGTAGTTGTCACAGAACACCTACAACAGAACACACTGGTAATTAGAAAAGGACCGATTTATTTTGGACCAATGAACAGATCTAACCGTAACGTTAGAACTGACCTTCCAGTTACACTCAATGGTGTATTCGCGTCTACATAAAAAACTTAATGAAGAATCGACTCCACCATCCGCCAAGATTTGGGATGAAGTACCCAGCCATTCGTTTCCAACCAAGTCAAAATCAGATTCTTGTTCATACAAAACTCCATTTTCAAAATTGAGAAGTATGAACGGCCCCCATACAGCTACTTTCATTGGAACTAGTCCCATCTCCTATCCTTCATATAGAAAAACATAACAGACCAAATCACCCCCACATTTAAGTATTGACCATTAAATGACAATGTGGTTATTCAATATATGTTTAATACGTTCACTTTGAAGTTCTTGATTCCAGTTATTCTAGTTGCCTTAAGAAGCGTTCCGTCCAATCCATATGTCCACCCCTGCAAAAGGAAGAGCGGTAAAATAAAATTATATTTGATGGTATTTCCTCCACTATGTCTAAAGTTGTATCATATGCTATACCGAACAAATATTAAGATAATAATATCTCTGGGATGCATGTTAAGAAGCTAATAGCTAAGTACATAAAGGAAGCAAGAAGACATACTAAATTGACAAGAGGCAAAAACATAAAGGGCAGCCAGGTGCAGCAATAACCCAACATGTAATCACATTTACTGAAAGAACAATTAATGATAAGACCAAGAGAAAACTGATGGTGAAGTAAGACTTCAAATCGCATTATGTACTGAGAAAAGAAAACTGAAATCAGCTCAAAGCAATTAAAAACTCACATGGTATGGGCAAACAAAGCAAGATCTTTTCCCACTTCCCGAGGCAAGAAGAGAGGCGTGATGCCGGCACACGTTATGAAAAGCATGTATTTTTCCACCATCATCTCGACATACAACATACTCGACATTGCCCAATCTGTATTTTAACTATTAGCTACTTGAATAAAATAGACAGGTACATCTCAAGATTAACCAGACCGAAAGCTCGTTATTCCTTTCGCTTGCATTTAAGCGAAAGCTTTTGATATGAATCAGTTGCAACTAACAAATACCGATGGCATAGTATAATGAAATTTACGGCATAACAGTACCTTCCGGTGAAATATTGGCTTGGCTCTTTGATCTGTTCGGTGTACCCTGAAAATCGCAAAAGAATTGCAGCAAATTCACATTCAGAAAGCGGATCACTTAATACTCTCTTACCAAGAATTGGTAAAATCAATACTACTACTAGATAAATAAACAAGAACCTGCATTACACTCTCGTTTTACTTGTCCTGTAGTCAATACAATTACCATAGTTTTGTACCCCATAACTAGGTTCTTACCAATGCGTCTACGCAATAGCAAATTAGGCAAGTTGAGCTCAAATTGAGCTTTGCAAACTAAACTTTATCAATACTAATTGTGCCTCAAAAAAGCTCCCCTAGCACTATTGGCAAATTACTTCAACAAAGTTCCACTAAAATATTGTCCACTGCCGCCTATATGCAGGAGATCCACAAGAGCTATGTTTACTAATACAGTTGGAATTTGAAAGGGAGTGTGTGTGTGTGTGTGTGTGTAAAAACTTAAGCGCTCCCCTAAGTTTACACCAAACCATACTAATTTACCACAATTAAGTTATAAGTTTGACAATGTGTATTAGTTCACTGCAGTTTAGTGATAAGAGTGTATTTGTATTAATTCACTATGTTGAGCAATAAGAGTATACGTAAAGATATGCGTAATTACAAATGAAGAAGGAAAGCTCTAAACATCCATGCTTCAGGCATAGAGCTAATAAAGGCAAAGATTAATATCAAAAAGAAAAAAAACAATTGCAAAGATTTAGGAGAACTTAAGAGCAACGGTAAAGTTATCTCTGTGTAGGTCACAGGTTCAAGCCGTGGAATCAGCAGTGCGACCCTTCCACGAACCTGCATAAACACGAGATGTTTTGTGCACTGGGCTGCCCTTTTAACTGGTGTAACTACTCTCTCCCCGATAAAGTCTAAAAAATACTGCTAATAAATCTAATATTCCAATGACAAGCTACTAAATTTCCAAATTGAATCAGACCAAAAACAAAATTAAACAAAGGAACCAGGAAAATCCAGAGAAAGAACAAACACAATCCAAAATATTAGTAGTAGTAATTTTTAAGCAAAAATTCAAATATGATCTTTTTTTTTTTTTTATTATTTAAAGAAGCATATAGTAGTATAGATAGACAAAAAAGGTGCAAAGATGTTATACCAACAGCTTGCCATCCTTTGAAGAAAACTTGATTGAGTTCTTGATTATAAAAAGAAGGGTCAGTGTACCAAGAACTAGGTGGGGTCACAGCTTCTTCAATAGGGATTTTGGGGTCAAATTCTTGAACCAATTTTTGAGCATAATCATGGTAGTTTGAGTAATTAGTGTTAAGTGAAGATGAGACTTGAAATGAAGGATGATGGATTCTGTGCTTTATAGGACAACATAATTTGGGATTCTTGAATTGAGATAGTTTTTGATGTTGTTGTCTGGAGAAGTGATTAAAGGAACTGAGCTTCTGCAGAACTGCCATAGGATAGATGGAATGTCAGTCTTAATTTACTTTTGGGTATTTTATGTTTGGATATCTTCTGTTAGATTATTATTATTATTATTATTATTATTATTATTATTATTATTATTATTATTATTATTATTATTATTATTATTATTATTGTTTCTCTTTTTGGCCGGCCAAACAGTAACATCGTTTATCTCATGATTGGTTCCATGTTTTATTATGATTATAATGTTGGGATTATTTATACAGTGGTTAATAATGGAGACATTGTTATACGATGATTATTAATGAATGTTATGGGATGCTTAAATAATGATGAAAGGACTAATACATCGCTTCTTGCATAACCTAATACAGCCAAAAAAATATTACAACAAGCAAGGTTGTTATTAACTTGGAGTGTTATAATAACCAAATTTCTCTATAACAATCTTGTTTGTTTCGATATTTTTGACTTTTAGTAATTTGTATTCGTAAAATAATTCTGGATAGAAAAATAACGTAAAAAATAAAAATGTAGAAGAAGCAAAAATTAATCCGAGCCAACTGAATTCACAGTATTTCCTTAATTAAGGAACTTAATCCCCTCCTAATACCCGATGTTTTGGATTATTTCTTCCCAAGATAGAACGGATTACACACTCATGTAGTGGTACATCAAACCCCAGTGTTTCAGCGAACATAAATGGCGGCAGCAATCACACTTACTTTATTTGTTTTTGCAATAAAACAATGCAGCAAGGAAGAAGAGATTTCAGAATTTTTGTAAGGAGAATCTAAAGGAATGACCTAGTATTTATAGCCAACAGGTTGTGTTCAAACAAAGAGGTGCAACTCTTCAAGATGACATTTCGCATAAAACGACTATTACGTAAATGGCTATTTACGCAAAATAAAACGGAAAAATCAAAACAGAGGAAAATCAAATTGCCGTTATAGAAATAGTTGATTTAGATTAACAATATTAATTTAATTTGACTATTTAACAAATAAATTTAGTCCAAAAAATTAATCCATCAATCAAATCATTTGGCTAAATCCAAATCCAAATCTGAATCCGAAGTCGAAGCCGAGCCGGGCGAGCGACGAAAACGGTGCGATGCTTTCTAACTTGTAAAGAGTAAGAAGAAATGCAACTATATATACACCCAACAAATGAGCTTTCCTCCTTCAATATGGGATAATGTTCCATTGTAAATGAAGGACAATCACAATTTCATTTTCCCCTCCATTTCCTATTCACCTCAATTTTTGAACTAAAAAACCAACAATCCTCCACATGAATGGGGAGTGGTTATACAACGGAAATATGCATGAAAAATTGTGTGATTCGCAAGCAAGGATTAATCGCATCTGGATAAGTAAGTTTTCCTTTGAGCTTTCGTAGTGAACTTATGTCGGATATACTCGGTCAATCGGTAGATTTAATATCTTTGAACCGTTGAACTTTGGTGTATACCTAGACAACCATAAGTTACATAATCAACCCTTAACCGTATTTGGGTCTCACTATTGTGTTCGTGTCATCCATAAACACCGTCTGATTTCATAAGTGCGTAGAGAACTGGCCTTAAAGAATTCTCCTTGAAGCGGCTAACACTTCACACTTACATAGATGATTCCTAAACGTGTCATCCCATAGATATACTATTTGATATATCCCGTATCAAATTTAAAAATCATTAAAAACCTTAATTCTTTATCCTTGGTACTGAATATTATATCATTACGAGAATGGACCAAAATTTTAGCTAACAATGTTGAATTGTTATTAATGACTTTGTTTGATCTCTTTGAACCTAGAACTTGGGATCTCCGGTCTTCTAGGCAGAGTTACCGCCACAATGACTTGTCCTCGGTCATAGTCCCATTTCCCTCGATGATCTTTCAACTACCTCTCTAGTTAGGCCTTTTGTAAGTGGATCCGATATGTTATCACTTGACTTCACATAGTCAATTGTGATAATTCCTCTAGAGAGTAATTTCCTAACGGTTTTATGTCTTCATCGTATATGATGAGATTTTTCGTTATACATAACTCTCTCAGCCATTCCGATTGCTGCTTGACTATCGCAATATATACATATTGATGCTAATGGTTTGGGCCAAATGGAATGTCTTTCAAGAAATTTCGGAGCCATTTAGATTCTTCGCCGGCTTTATTTAAGGTTATGAACTCAGCCTCCATTGTAGAGCATGCAATACAAGTTCTTTTCGATAACTTTCAAGATAACACTCCTCCACCGATAGTGAATACATATCCACTTGTGGACTTAGAATCAGTTGAACCGGTGATCCAATTTGCATCAAAGTATCCCTCAATCATCGCAGGATATTTAATGTAGTGCAAAGCAAAGTCTTAGGTATGTTTTAAATACCCCAAAACTCATTTCAATGCCATCCAATTAGATTGACCCGGATTACTCGTGTATTGACTCAATTTACTTATAGCACAAGCTATATCTGATCTTGTACAATTCATGATATGCATTAAATATCCTAACACATGAGCATAATCCAATTGTGATATGCTTTGACCTTTGCCCTTTCAAGCGTAAGATTCACGTCAATTGGAGTATTTGTAGCTTTAAAACCTAAGTGCGTGAACATTTCAAGTACTGTTTTAATGTAATGAGATTGTTACAATGCCAAACCTTGAGGAGTCCTATGGATCTTAATACTAAAGATTAAATCGGCACTCCCAATTCTTTCATATCAAACTTGTTAGTTAGCATACGCTTAGTCGCATTTATGTTGGCAATGTCATTACTCGTTATCAACATATCATCCACATATAATCAAACGATGACTATGTGATTTGGAGCCTTTTTAATGTATACACATTTATCACATTCATTAATTATAAAACCATTTGACAATATTATGTGGTCAAATTTTGCATGCCATTATTTGGTTGCTTGTTTTACTCTGTAAAGCGACTTAACAAGTTTCCATACCTTCTTTTCTTTGCCCGAAACTGCAAACCTTTTAGGTTGTTCCATGTAAATTTCTTCCTCCAAATCTTCATTTAAGAAGGCCGCCTTAATGTCCATTTGACGGATTTCAAGACCATACAATGCAACTAATGCTACTAACGTCCGTATGAATGTAATTCTTGTAATAAGTGAGTATGTGTCAAAAACATTAAGGCTTTCTCATTGTCTATACCCTTTTATAACAAATCTTGCCTTATACTTGTCAATAGTGCCATCATCTTTCAATTTCTCTTAAAAATCCATTTAGAACATAACGGTTTGTTACCGGGAGGTAGATCAACCAATACTCAAGTATGATTTTTAGTATGGATTCTATCACAATTGACCACCTCTTTCCAAAATAATAATTCCGAAGAAGACATAGCTTCTTTAAATATTCGAGACTCATTTTCCAATAAGAAAGTCACAAAATCTGATCCAAATAAAGTATACATTCTTTGACCTTTACTACATTTTGGATCCTCCTCATTAAATGTACTATCTTTTGTTCCTTCTCGAGGTCATTTAGATCATTCACCAATTGACGCACATTCTATTTTATACGAATATCTATTTTCAACGAATTCAACATTATCTGATTCTATAACCGTATTATTATGAATGTCAGGATTTTCTGATTTATGAACCAGAAATCAATATGATTTACTATTGGTTGCATATCCTATGAAAATACAATCAATGGTTTTCATTTCTATCTTTACCCTTTTGGGTTTAGGAACTTACATTTTTACCAAACACCCCCATACTTTAAAAAAATTCAAGTTGGGATTTTTCCTTTCCACTTTTCACATGAAATGGATTGTGTTTTGCTATGTGGTACTCGGTTACGTATTTGGCTAGCCGTGAAAATGGATTCCCCCCATAAGTTCTGTGGCCAACTAGAACTTACCAACATAGTGTTTATCATCTCCTTTAATGAACGATTCTTTCTTTTCGCAATCCCATTGGATTGGATCATGTAAGGGGTCATTGTTTGATGAATAATTCCATATTTTAAACATATTTTTTTAAAAGGAGATTCGTATTCACCACCCCTATCACTTCTTATCATTTTAATTTTCTTGTTAAGTTGGGTTTCAACTTCATTTTTGTATGGCTTGAATGCATCTATTGCTTCATCTTTACTACTAAGTAAGTAAATGTAGCAATATCGAGTACATTCGTCAATAAAAATTATGAAATACTTCTTTCCACCGCAAGATGGTATTGACTTTATGCCACAAATATTTGTGTGAATGAAGTCTAAAGGAGTTGAATTCCTTTCAACTAACTTATAAGGATGTTTAACATGCTTAGATTCTATACATATTTGACATTTTGATTTGTTGCATTCAAACTTAGAGAATACTTCCAAATTAATCATTTTGCGCAAGGTTTTATAATTGATATATCCCAAGCATATATGCCATAAATCATTTGACTCAATTAAGTAAGAAGAAGTTAGAATTTTATTATTCTCAACAACCATTACATTTAGTTTGAAAAGGCCCTCAGTAAAGTTACTTTTTTCCTACAAATATCACGCTCTTATTTATTACAACTTTATCTGATACAAAAATGCATTTAAACCCGTTCTTGACGAGAAGTGCAGTAGATACTAAGTTCTTCTTCTTTCAGGAACATGAAGGACGTTGTTCAGAGTCACCACCTTGCAAGATGTCATTTTCAGAAATATCTTTCCACATCCTTCAATCTTGGTTGTTGCAAAATTTCCTATAGAAAGTATCCCTTCGGGTCCAATGGGAGCATATATAGCAAACAATTCTCTAACAGCACAAACATGACGAGTGGTTCTAAATTAATCCATCATTTCTTGGGATTTCCTACCAGTTACATTCAATAATCATAAAACACAAGTCATCAATATCCTCGTACTTTTCAACCATGTTCACTTGACCCTTGTTCCTGTCTTTCTTTAGAGAATGACAATTTGCAGACTTGTGTCCAGCTTTACCGTAGTTGTAGCAATTTACTTTGAACCTCTTCTTGCTTGGGTTATTTTTTGGTCCAGAAGGCTTCTTTCTCTTTTGATTATGTTGTGAAGTATCTCAACAATGTTTGCTTCCATTATTGTTGAGTTTCCATGACACTTCAGCAACTTTGTTGTCCTCTTCGATCATCAACCGAAGAATGAGATCTTCGAGCGATATCTCTTTGTATTTGTGTTTCAAGTAATTTTTTAAGTCCTTCCACAAAGGAGGAAACTACTCAATCAGAGCTGTAACTTGGAATGCTTCATTGATGACCAAACCTTCAATGAAAATTATATTAGTAATAATAGCATAATTAATACTTTCAACAAAAGTATTAGTTTGAATTATACCTTCAGCAACGAGATCATGAATAATCACTTGCAATTCCTAGACTTGGGTAATAAAAGACTTGCTATCTACCGTTTTATAGTCTAGAAATTTTGTAGCTACAAACTTCTTCAACCCGGCATCCTCAATGTGATGGCTCGATAAGTCATTTTGAGTTTTAGCCTTCATTTCTATGTTCCGAGACCTTGATTAACTCTATTTAGCGTGTCTCGACTTGCACGCACCATCCGTGTCTTATTCCAAAATTTTTTTATGTGAACAATTGAAGAAAATATAATTTTTAACCTTAAAAAATAATTTGAGTTGACTACGGTCAATATTTTATAAACGGACCCGAATCAGTATTTTCACAGACTCGGCAGGTCTGTGTTGTAATTTGGGACTTGGGTGTATGCCGGAAATTTAATTCGGAAGTCCCTAACTTGTTTTGATTCTTTTGAAAGTTGAAGAATTTCAAGGTTTGGCCAAAAGTTGACTTCTTAGCTAACGAGTTCGGATTTTGATATTAAAACTTGGAATAGTTCCGTATTGTTATTTGAAATTTGTCTGCAAAATTTGGAAATTTGGCGTGATTCAGACACTTAAATGTGATTCTAGTGTTCTTGAGTTTCACTGTTAAAGTTTTCGTTTTGAGGATTGATTTGTAGATTTAGATGTTATTTTGGTGATTTGATTGCACGAGCAAGTTCTTATGATGGTATTACACTTCTGTGCATATTTGGTTTGGAGCCCGATGGGCTTGGGTGAGTTTCAGACATGATTCGGATGAGTTTGGCTAAGGCTAGAACTACTGGTACAATGTCATTTCTGGTGAACTCCTGCAGATTGCGAGATCTGGCTCGCAATTGCGAACAAATGTTCGCATTTGTGAGCATGGGCTGGCTTGGGTGGACTCGCATTTGCGAACTAGACAGTGATCGCAATTGCGATCAAAGAGTCACATTTGCGACTCAACAATTTTCGAGCAGGCTTCGCATTTGTGAAGCAATTGTCGCAATTGCGAAGGGTGGGTGTTCACAATTACGAACAAAATATCATAATTGCGACTTCTGTGACTCTTAGACAGGGTTCGCAATTACGACCCTTTTCTCACATTTGTGATGTTCGCAAATGCGAACAAGACATCGCAATTGTGACATCCACATCTGGGTAAAAGAGGAGAAAAATGGGACTTAGTTCATTTTTCACATTTTCTCATCGATGAACACCCTAGAGGCGATTTTCCAATATATTTTTCTTCCTAAATTCATTGGTAAGTGACTTTAATCTATTTCTTTTCAATTACCCATTTCATTTCATGAGATTCCAGTATCAAATGTAGGAATTTCATGGTAAAAATTAGGGATATGGGTAGAATTAGGGATTTTTGTAAAATTGAGATTTAGACCTCGAATTGAGGTTGGATTTCAAAATAAATTACACAATCGGGCTCGGGGGTGTATGGGTAATCGAGTTTTGGTCTGAATCTCGATTTTGACCCAAGCGAGCCCCGGTTGACTTTTGTTGACTTTTTAGAAAATGATCTAAATTGAACCTCTTTCATTCGGGTAGTTTCTAAAGCTTATTTTGAATCATTTGGTCAATAATTTTCTAGATTTGGTTGATTCGGAGGCTTGTTCAAAGGGCAAGACCGTGGTTGAGCTTTGAGTTGATTGCGAAGTGAGGTAAGTGTTGGGTCTAACCTTGATTTGAGGGAAATAGGGACCCTTGAGCTACATGTTATGTGTATTATGTGGGAAACAACGCATATGCGAGGTGACGAGTGTATATACACCGTTATGTTACTTTCTTCCATGTTGATGTTACTTCATAACCTATATCTTGTTTCATGTCTTAATTGCTACATGCTTAATTGACTTTCATGCCATAATTGTCACTTGTTATTTAGTTATCTTTGTATTAAATTTTCCATCATTTCCATGATTTCATGCCTAAATGCTACTTGTATCTGCTTGCTTTATTTGCATTACTTAAAATGTCTGATGCCATACTTGTCTTATAGTTTTGTAATATTTGTTGCCTTTCGTTACACTTATGTGAGTTGTTAATTGGTAGATACCGATAAGTTGTTGAAGTTGAGACAAATGAATTGTTAGAAATTTCTTGATTGTTATGTGATTTATCATTTCCTCGTACAGTTACTCCCTTATAAATTTTGGTTGTTGAATTGCTATTGTTGATTGAATTGTTTGGGGAGCGAGTTGCACGCCGCAAAGTGTAAAATGAAAGGTAATGAATTAAAATGGCAAAATAAGTATGGATTATGATATTGACAGATGATGATATGGTGGGATCAAATTGTGCGCCACAACAGATTGTTTAAAGTTGATATTGTAGGATCAGGTTGTACGCCGTAACAAATTGTTTAAACTTATATTTGTTTATGACTATTGGATTGGCCTTGGTATTCGACATAAGTTTATATGACTCGTTATTCTAGGTTCTTTGGTAGTTGGATTTGAGTTTGTTGTTATGAAGTAACTATTTCACTTCCATTTCTGTCTTTTCTGATATTATTATTATTGCGTACAGGTTATTATAGGTGACCCGCCTTAGCCTTGTCGCTACTTCGTCGAGGTTAGACTTAACACTTATAGAGTACATGGGGTTGGTTGTATTCATACCATACTCTTCACTTCTTGTACAGATACCGACATTCAGTAGACTTTCTCGAATCTAGCTATTCAGAGGAGACTTGAGGTATAGCTGCACGACGTCCATAGCCCCGAGGTCTACTTCCTTTAACTGTTTATTTTGATTCAGACAATTATGTTTATCTCAGACCATTATCTATAGTATCTTAGACACTCATATATTCGTGACACCAGTTGCGGGATTTGTATTTAGATTTCGTCACTTATTTGCTTATTGCTTAGGTCTCACGAGTCATGAGCAAGTTTAGTAGGGTTTGGAGGATCGATACGGAGACGTCCGTTCTTATCTTCTAGAGGCTATGGAGTTTAGGAGAAATCTTACTTCTTTCTTTCTGTATCGTGCAATTTTATTCTATCATTGATGATTGAGTCATTTTACTCTTGATCTCTTGCAGATGGCGAGAACATGCACAACATCAGCAGTCGGAGCCCCTGTGGTAGCTACTACTAAGGCCAGAGGCCGAGGTCGAGCCAGAGGCCGAGGCAGAGGTAAAGCTCAGCCTAGAGCTCGAGCAGCAGCATCCGCAATGGAGCCTCAGATTGATTACGAGGAGGAGGTCCCAGCTCAGACCATACCCGTCAGACCAGCTCAAGTCCCGGAGGGGTTCATAGCCACTCTAGTGCTTCAGGATGCTCTAGTCCGCTTGGTGGGCTTTATGGAGAGTGTGACCCAGATCGATGCATTTCTGGTGGCACCAGCCATCTCTCGGGCTGGGGGAGGAGCACAAACTCCCGCTACTAACACTCTGGAGCAGGTGGGGTACTTCAGTCGATTTTTGCGGCACAGGCCGGTGACAGGCCCGCTATGTCTTCTAAGGCCTTATTAAGACTGGATAAGTTTACCAAGCTCTTTCCTTTTCATTTCAGCGGTGCACCTTCTGAGGACCCAGAGGATTACCTAGACTGTTACCACGAGGTGTTGCGCAACATGGGTATTGTTGGTACCAATAGGGTTGACTTTGCAGTGTTCTAGATGACCGGTTCTGCCAAGAGATGGTGGAGAGATTATATGTTGACTAGACCAGCTGGTTGGCCTGCACTTACCTAGGATCAGTTCTTCAGCTATTTCTGGAGAAGTTCATTCCCTTCACTCTCGATTTGTGGACCTAGCTCGCCATGCCATACTTTTACTCCCTACTAAGAGGGAGAGAGTGAGGAGATTCATTGATGGACTCACATTCTGTAACGACCCGATCAGTTGTTTTGAGCTCTAGCACGTCGTTCAACGGTTTGAGGCCTTGAGTAGCTTCACTTCATGTATCATGACTTGTATGCGTGGTCGGAATTGAATTTTGGGAAATTCGGAGTTGTTTCAGAAGGAAAAATTCTCAATTCGGAAGCTTTAATTTGGAAGAGTTGACCAAAGTTTGACTTTTGAGTAAACGACCTCGGAATTTAGATTTGAAGGTTCCAATAGATTCGTATGATAATTGCGGACTTGGGCGTATATTCAGATTGAGTATCGGGAGGTCTGGGGGAGTTTCGACGCCTATTAGAAAGGTTGGAATTTTTGAAAGTTTAAGAATTTCTTATGTTTTATTTGAAATGAATTTTTGGTGTTATCGATGTCCGTTCGGGGTTCCGAGCCTTGGAATAGGTTCGTAATATGATTTGTGACTTGCACGTAATGTTTGGCATCGTTCCGGGATGTTTAAGCATAATTCGGACGCGTTCCGGGATGTTGGGCAAGCTGAAGACGCAGAAACAGAAGGGGATCTGCATGTGCGAGTGCGTAGGAGCGAGGGTTGACCGCAGGAGTGATCACGCATGAGAGAAAGTGGTTCGTAGAAGCAAATTTGCTTGGGCTTAGAGGGAACAGCACATGCTATGGCTCTTTTCGCAGGTGAGGAGCTGCAGAAGGGGCTAGGTGTCCCTAGATGCAAAATATCGCGGGGAAGAGGGGTGTTTTAAATCGAGGCTTAGCTCTCATTTCTCTCATTTTTCACTTGGATGGCCGAATTTAGGAGCTATTTTGAAAAGATTTTCATCGAGCAATACGAGGTAAGTTACTCCCACCTGTTGTAAGTTAAATTCATGGATTCCATAAGGATTTAAACATGGAAATGGGAGAAATTTGTGGGATTTTGGTAGGAAACATAGAATTTGATAATTTGGATTTTGACCATGATTTTGGAAATGGAATTAGGAATAAATTATATATTTGAGTTCGTAATGTTATGGATAATGTTTATCTTCGATTTTTTTTGGAATCCAGGCACATGGGCTCGAGGGTTGACTTTGTTGACTTTTCGAGCAGAGTTGGGAATCATTATAAATTATTAAATTATACGCATTAGGTATATTTTGATTGATTTGGACATTGTTTGACTAGTTTTGGATCAACGGGTATCGGTTAGATATGTTAGAGAGGCGTTGGAGTCGGTTATGAAACTTCATAGCGAGGTAAGTCTCCTATCTAACCCTATGAGGGAGAAATTACCCGTAGGTGTTATTCTTGTTATATGCTACATGTTGTGGGAGCTTCACACGTATGAGGTGACGAGTGTTCGTGCGCATGCTAGAATTCGTGATTATGTCCGGATAGACTAGGATTCACGCCATGCTTTATTTGTACTAGTTGGGTTACTCTTGCCTGCTTAGTTACTTGATTTTGCATTACGACTTGATACTAGGATTGCGTAGAGTGATAGACTCGCTATTGTAGAGATTTGACGAGCTACTTGATTAGCCGCGGAATAATTGTACATCCCTTATGAATTTCTCTCACATTGTGCGTTTTCATCGAAAGGCTTCTTCAAATTTCATAACTCATACGTATATTCGTGAGTGGGGTCAAGGACCCGTTAAAGCTTCTTATTATAATGGGATCGGACCGTCCGTCTTGGCAGGATCATGAACCACTCTCTTATGGGATCGGGCTGTTCGCCTCGACAGGATTATGTACCACACTCTTATGGGATCGGGCCGTTCGCCTCAGCAGTATCATATTCTTATGGGATTGGGCCATTCACCCCGGCAATATAAGTATCATATTCTTATGGAATCGGGCCGTTCGCTTCGATAATATCATATTCTTATAGGATCGGTCCGTTTGCCTCGGCATTTCTATAAAATAATCTTATGGGATCGGGCCATTCGCCTCGGAGAATCGTGCGTAATATTTAACAAGAAGCCAGCGTATCCATGAGTTTTCCTAATTTGAGTTATGACGACCTATCTGGTGGGGACCATTATATATATACTCCGGTTGATGAGGTAGCCTATGATTGAGAGCTTGTGTTTACTGCTCAGAGGAGGATCGTACCACGTACCTATATTTGTTTACACTGTTTATTTACCATGCCTCACACTTGTTTACTTTCTACTATATTTGATTTATTGGACCACTAGTAAGTGTCGATGTCGACCCCTCGTTATCACTTCTCTGGGGTTAGGCTAGATACTTACTAGGTATGCTTTGATTTACGTACTCATGCTACACTTCTGTAATTATTGTGCAGTATATTTCTGGTGGACATTTGGGCACAAAGACACGACTATTATGGGGACTTTACGGTGAGCTGCATCCCATGTTACGATCCGCAACATACAGAGTCTCCATTAGAATTATTTATATTTTCCTGTCTAACTTGTATTCTAGACAGATGTTGTATTGTTATTGTACCTTCTAATAGATGCTCATGCACTTGTAACACCAGATTTTGGGGGTACTCTAGAATTTGTTTATGGTTGTTTTACATTGATACACTTGTACTTATTATTTTAATTAAACTATACGTAACTACGATTTCTTTTAATGCACTGACCTCTGTTTCTAAATAAAATACATAATTATAAAAATAATAAAATGAATAATTAAGTGTTGGCTTGCCTAATGGCAACGTTGGGTGCCATCATGGCCCATAGTGAATTTTAGGTCGTGACAGCTTCGTATCAGGGCGTTAGGTTTAGTTAGGTCTCACGAATCATGAGCAAGTCTAGTAGAGTCTTGCAGATCGGTGTGGAGATGTCTGCACTTATCTTCGAGAGGCTACATGGCTGTTAGGAGCACTTCCCTTTTTGATTTCCTCGTCGTTCGATTTGATTCCGTAGAGGCTCATGTGTTCGATTCCTTTCCATTCATTCTTATACGATGTGGAGTGCTTGCTATCAATTGGGCGTCGAGGATTGTTAATGATACTGCAGATGTGGTGCATGATGTTTCTCCCTTCGTATTCAAGTGGGCTATTATCGTTGCCGTATGGAGTGGTGTTCTATCATTTCAGCCCAGTTTTTGCGTTGCCTACAATTGAGATTTGATATCTCCAAATTTGGTGGAATTCTTGTTAATATTGTGGGGTCACCATCCTTGATTAAATGCGTTGTGTCTTATCAGAGTGCTGGTCTTCATTTGTTTGCCTCTAGGCGCGGTGTTGTGAAATGGAACCTAAGAGGATATTATCTGAGATGGTTGTGTGCTGTGACTTCAGGATCAAATCGGCATTTCCAGTGTTGATGACTCAAAGGAGATGATCTCTGAGGTGGTTTCATGCCTAGGAAATTTTGAATATGGCAAGAAGGGCTTGATAACATATTTTTGTACCTTTGGGGTGATGTTAATAGATGAAGGGATTCTTACGAATAGCGGGTGAGTGTGGACTCAAGAGGATTAACTGATTTCATGGTGGTTGTAATCTAATCAGGGAAACATCATTAGAAGGTGTCGATATGGGGTTGCACAGGTGAGATATCTCTTGTGAGGTGTTAGAAGTTGCGTGATTTATAGTAAAGGCCCTCTGAAGAACATTATTTTCTATCCAACATGAAGTATGTACTACGATGTGAGCTGGAGATTGCTTGAAGAAGATGGTATGACCGTCAGGAGGTCGAGTGTGCGATTGTGGATGATAATTCGGGATGTGTTATGATTAGTGCAACAAAAACTTAGGAGAAATTTGGTTGAGCAATGGTGCAAGATCATGGTAACTGAGGAGGAGAAGTCATTGTGACTTATGGAAATTATGTAATCGTGGCTTAAAGCTAAATGGGGGAGCCTACCGTCTATGATGATGTGCCTTTGCAATTTCGGCTCATCAGTATGTTGGTGGATCAATTGTTACTAAGGGAAGAAAACATCAGGTGTAATTTGATAAGGGGATTTGATGGGTGTAATGTACAAGGGAAAGTATTCATCCGGTTTCTTCCTTGGAGTGCTCACATGCAAACGAAGCATTAATGGTTTAGTTAAATAATCGGGACTGGACTAGAGTGGGCGACTCTCAATAATGGTTCTAGTGGAATCGAGATTTTAGGCATGGTGCTTAAGGATTCTCAGGTTCGTTATGTGGCTGGGGATGTGGTTTTGTAGAAGAGTGTGAAGTGTGCTTGGAGCATTTCTATGTTATCATCGGGTTTGCGGTGCAACATTTAAGAAGTGGGAGAAACAACTTTAGATATGCAGAAGATCTAATTAGCGCAGGTGCATCAGTTGGAGATACTATTGACTGCATGAATAGGGTACACAATGTCTTATGGATGTTGAGACGACGTGGTCTCGTGATTTGGGGTCACTCGGGATGAGAGTTGTTTGAGGTCTGTTATGTATTTGAAGGGAGCAAATATTATAAGGGAGATATTATTATTTTGAAGGCAAGTGAAGAGTAAATTGGTAGAAGTTGGGTCAGTTAGTGATGGGTTAAAGCAGCATGGTTGTGGAAATGATCAGTTCCTTTGGTATGTTAAGCTATACAGGTGATTAGTGGCTAAACGTGCGGACTTGTCAGCCACCATAATTTGATTAATTTGGAGGTATGATTATGGTGTTCTGTTATGTGTAAATGAATCCCGAAAGAATTATGGTGGTGTAGACCATAACTTGAGGTTTGATTTATATGGTTATGGGAATTTGGTTGCGTGTTGTAATTGTTCCTCTAAAATGTGTTGAGTGGAAGAGGTTCTAGGTGATGAAGTGTTCATTCTATTAGCGGTTTAGAAGTTATGATCAGAATCTTGTGCTCTCGCATAGCGGCATGATAAGTGCAGTGAGTGGTATGGAATTTGGAAGTTGAGGATCAAGATTGAAGTTTGGTGTTGATAAGAATGTCACGAGCTCGGAGGAGCAGGGGAGGATTTTAGATGTTCAGAGTATGTTGGCACTATTTTTGGGCAGCTTGAGGATGGTCTGTTTTGTGGTAGGAGTGTTGGGTATTGAAATGTGGATGCTTGGCTAGTATTATATAAATAGCATGGTGGATGGACACTAATGTTTAGATTTTACTACCTGGTGCGGAAGGTTGTGAGAGTATATCCCACGGGAAGATCTTATAAGTGTAACGTGTTAGTCATTTGATTTTTAGAGATTTATAACAGGTATAGAGATTTTGGTACTGTCTCCAATGGGAGAGGTTATGACTGAGAGGCGCTCTATTCCTTTGGTTATGGATTGTGGGAGTTGTTCTAGATTTGACAGCTGCTCTTATGTGTCATGAATTGGGTCATTATGGATCCTTGGAAGGTTAGTGGTCCAGTACGAGATGATTGGAATTGGCTTGAGGTTTGTTAGTAGACTTAATGTGAATCTGTGCTCTATATCAGATCAGGTCGGATGTGTTCATTCAGCATAGCACTACTTATGGAGGAGTCTTCAGGTGTTGGATGTTATTCCTGTCGTCAGCTATTCTCTGTAATACTATATTATGCCATGTGAGTTGTGAGATGACTTAATTATTCGCACGTATGTTGTGGTCCGGTGTAGATTGTTACCTGAGCAGCTTGTACTGGGTGAGACGAGGTTATTGGACCTGAAATTGGTGCGATTAGATTTATGCAAGGTGTATTAAAGAGAAAGTGTCACTATTCAGTTGAGAATGAGGTAACAGTTCTTGTCAAGCATAGAAACTCCATGAGTTATTGATTTGATGGGAGGTTATGAGTTCCCGCGCATCTCTTTCATCGTTGCAGTATTGTGAGGATTGAGACCGGGCTTAGATTGGTTGTGAGATCTACTACGGGTATCAGGTCAGTGAATTTGCAACTTTTGTGCTTGGAAGAGGTTACCATGGGCAAATGAGTTATGTGATGCATTGTGTGATGTCATCATGGGTGCATGATCAGGCGTGGGTTCGGCATGAGGAGATTGATACGATGTTCGTATGTTAGAATCAAGTCTTGTAGAGAAATTGGAGGTTGGAATTTGGTCCTAAGGCTTGTTGGCTAAAATAAAAAGGGAGGATCTTCAGTCTGGCTCGAGCTAATGTGCTCACCTACATTGTAGGGGGCACGGGTAGGTGCACAAGGTGTTGAACAATGATTTTGGGGCAACTTCGGAGCAGTTCTTAGCACGTTCGAGGACGAACGTATGTTTAAGTGGGGGAGAATGTAACGACCCAACCGGTCATTTTGATATCTACCATATCATTCGGTGGTTTGATGCCTTAAGTAGATTCACTTCATGTATCATGACTTGTACGTGTGGTCGAAATTGAATTTTGGGAAATTCGAAGTTGTTTCGGAAGGAAAAATTCTTAATTCGGAAGCTTTAAGTTGGAAGAGTTGACCAAGGTTTTACTTTTTAGTAATTGACCTTGGAATCAGGATTTGAAGATTCCAATAGATTTGTATGATGATTTTGGACTTGGGCGTATGTTCGAATTGAGTATCGGGAGGTCCAGGAGCACTTCGGCACCTATTATGGAAGGTTGGCATTTTTGAAAGTTTAATGATTTCTTAAGTTTGATTTGAGGTGAATTTTGGTGTTATCGATGTCTGTTCGGGGGTTTGAGCCTTGAAATTGGTTCGTAATGTGATTTATGACTTGTATGTAAAGTTTGGTATCATTTCGGGATGTTTAAGCATAATTCAGATGCGTGGCAAAGTTTAAAGAAAGGCTTCGACCGTCGATTCATAGTTTTGATGTTATTTGGCATAATTTGAGGCTTCTACTAAGTTCATATCATATTTTAGGATGCGTTGGTATGGTTGGTTGGGGTCTCGTGGGCCCCAGGTGCAAATCGAATTAGAATCAGATTGAATTTTGGAGTTAAAGAATTTTTGAAGCTTAAGGCTTCTGGTGTAATCACACCTGCGAGATTTTGGCCGCAGGTGCGGCACTTTGGTCGCAGAAGCGACATTTGTTCTGGAGCTGAGAAGGCCATAGATGCAAGGATATTTCAACATCTGTGATCCCGCAGATGCAAAGAATTGTCCGCAAAAGCAGAAACGAGATGGGCAAGCTGAAGTTGCAAAAGCATAAGGGGCTCCGCATGTGCGAGTGCACAAGAGTGAGGGTTGACCGTAAAAGCGATCACGTGGGAGAGGAAGTGGTCCATAGAAGCGTATTTGCCTGGGCTTTGAGGGAACCACACCTGCGATGGATCTTTCCGCAGGTGCGGAGCCACAAAAGTGGCTAGGTGTCCGCAGAAACGGCTAGGTGTCCGCAGATACGAAATATCGTTGGGAAGAGAGGTGTTTTAAATAGAGACGTAGCTCTCATTTCTCTCATTTTTCACTTGGATGGCCGAATTTGAGGATCTATTTTGAGAAGATTTTCATCGAGCAACACGAGATAAGTTCCTCCCTCCTATTGTAAGTTAAATTTATGGATTCCATAAGTATTTAAACATGGAAATGAGTGAAAATTGTGGGATTTTGGTAGGAAATCTAGAATTTGATAATTTTGTATTTTGACCACGATCTTGGAAATGGAATTAGGAATAAATTATATATTTGAGTTTGTAATGTTATGGGTAATGTTTATCTTCGAATAATTTTGAAATCCGGGCCCGAAGGCCCGAGGGCCCGAGGGTTGACTTTATTGACTTTTCGAGCGAAGTTGGGAATCATTATAAATTGTTAAATTATATGCATTGGGGTATATTTTGATTTATTTTCACATTGTTTGACTAGTTTTAGATCATGGGCATCGGTTGGATGTGTTAGAGAGGTGTTGGAGCGGGTTGTGGAACTTCGGAGCGAGGTAAGTCTCTTGTCTAACCCTGTGAGGGGGAAATTACCCCGTGGGTGTTATTCTTGTTATGTGCTACATGTTGTGGGATCTTCACACATATGAGGTGACGAGTGTCCACGCGCATGCTAGAATTCCTGATTATGTCCGGGTAGACTAGGATTCACGCCATGCTTTATTTGTACTAGTTGAGTTATTCTTGCCTGCTTAATTACTTGAGTTCGCGTTATGAATTAAGACTAGGATTGCGTAGAGTAATAGATTCGCTATTGTAGAGATTTGACGAGCTACTTTATTATTCGCAGAATAACTGTGCTTCCCTTACGAATTTCTCTCGCGTTGTGCATTTTTATTGAAAGGCCTCTTTAAATTTCATGACTTAGACATATATTTGTGAGTGGGGTCAAGGACCCATTAAAGCTTCTTATTCTAATGTGATCGGGTAGTTCACCTCGGCAAGATTATGTACCATGCTCTTTGGGATCAGGCCATTCTCCTCGGTAAGATTATATACCACACTCTTATGGGATCGGGTCGTTTGCCTCGGCAGGATATTGAAACACACTCTTATGGGATGGGGCTGTCGCCTCGGTATTATCATATTCTTATGGGATCGGGCCGTTCACCTCAGCAGGATATTGTAACACACTCTTATGGGATGGGGCCGTCGCCTCGGTAGTATCATATTCTTATGGGATCGGGCCATTCGCCTCGGAAGTATCATATTCTTATGGGATCGGGCCGTTCGCCTCGAAAGTATCATATTCTTATGGGATCGGGTCGTTCGCCTCGACATTTCTATGAAACACTCTTATGGGATCGGGCCATTTGCCTCGACAGTATCGTGCATAATATTTGACAAGAAGCCAGCGTATCCGTATATTTTCTTTATTTGAGTTGTGACGACCTATCTGGTGGGGACCATTATATATATACTCCAGTTGAGGAGGAAGCCTATGATTGAGAGCATATGTTTACTGCTCAGAGGAGGATCGTACCATGTACCTATATTTGTTTACACTATTTATTTACCATGCCTCATACTTGTTTACTTTATTCGTTATTTGATTTATTAGAGACTAATAAGTGTCGATGTCGATGTCTCGTCACTACTTCTCTGGGGTTAAGCTAGATGTTTACTGGGTACGCATTGAATTACGTACTCATGCTACACTTCTGCACTTATTGTACATGTATATATATATTTCAGGTGAACTTTTGGGCGAAAAGGTCCGGCTATTGCCGTGACTTTTCGGTGAGCTGCATCCCATGTTATGATCTGCAACATACAGAGTCTCCATCAGAATTATTTACATTTTCCTGTCTAACTTGTATTCCAGACAGATGTTGTATTGTTATTGTACCTTCTAGTAGATGCTTATGCACTTGTGACACCAGGTTTTGGGGTATTCTAGAATTTATTTATGGATTGTTTTACATTGATACACTTGTACTTATTATTTTAATTAAACTGTACGTAATTACGATTTATTTTAATGCACTAACCTCTCTATCTAAATAAGATTCATGATTTTAAAAATAACGAAACTAATAATTAAGTGTTGGCTTGCCTAACGACGACGTTGGGCACTATCACAACCCATAGTGGATTTTGGATTGTGACACCTTCAATATCAGGCTACAGATGGCCAAGAAGACTGTGGACAATATTTCTTTCCAGAGGGCCGTAGATATTGCTAGATGGATCGAGATGGTTTGTGGTCAGGAGAAGGGGCCGATGTCTGATAAGAGGGCTCGTCATTTTGGTGGTTTTGATGGTTCCTCATATGGAAGTAGGGGTTCTTCTAGTAGAGGTCATCCTTTTAGGCCGATTCAGTCAGCTCTTTAGGTAGCTCACAGTGCTTCGGGCGGTCGTGATTCTAATGGATTTCGTCCTGAGCAGCCAACATTCATTGCACATTCAGCTCCTATTAGTGCGCCACCACTTCAGAGTTACAACTGCTATTCAGGCCATCTAGGTCAGTCTCAGCTTCAGCAGCCTCAACAATCAAGAGAGTGCTTTTAGTGTGGGGGCATAGGTCACATCAGGAGGTATTGCCCTAGATTGTCGAGCAACAAATCGCAGTAGGGTTCTCGTGCTATCATGCCGGCACCGATTGTGTAATGACCTGGCCGGTAATTTTGAGAGTTGCCATCCCATTCCCCAATTTATTTCTTCTTTTGTGATTTATAGCTGTTATATGACTTACCGGGTTAGTCAGTTCGGGTCCGGAAGGATTTCGGAATGAATTGAGACACTTAGTCTCACAATGGAAATTTTAAGTTGAAATGGTTGACCGGATGTTAACTTATGTATAAACGACTTCGGAATGGAGTTTTGATGGTTTTTTAGCTCCGTTGGGTGATTCTCGACTTAGGAGCGTGTCCAGATTATGATTTGGAGGTCCGTAGTGGAAGTAGGCTTGAAATGGCAAAAGTGAATTTTTGGAAAGTTTGACCGGGAGTGAACTTTTTGATATCAGGGTCGGATTCTGATTTCGGAAGTTGGAGTAGGTCTGTGGTGTCATTTGTGACCTGTGTGCAAAATTTGAGGTCAATCGACGTGATTTGATAGGTTTCGATGTCGTCTGTAGAAATTTGGAATTTCAAAGTTCATTAGGCTTGAATCTATGTGCGATTTTTGTTTTTGATGTTGTTTGGGGTGATTTGAGTTTTAGACTAAGTTTGTATGACATTTTGGGACTTGATGATATGTTTGGTGGAGGCCTCGAGGGCCTCGGGTTGATTCCGGATGGTTAACAGATCAAAGGTTGAATTTTAGAAGTTGCTGAAGTTGAGGACTGCTTGTGTAATCGCACTTGAGGATCCTTGATCGAAGGTGAGGGGTGAGGTCCGCATATGCGGAGTTTGTAGGGAGGTGAGTAGATGTTCGCATGTGCGAAGGCTTTCTCGTATCTGCACGATCGTAGATGCAGCAGGAGGACCATAGAAGCGGAATAGGGCAATGGAGCTGGGCTCCGCAGAAGCAGATGGTTGCTCGCAGAAGCGAGTCTGGAAGAGTGGAAGGTTGGGACGCAGGTGCGGAGGAAACCGCAGAAGTATGTATTTTGTCGCTCCTTTGAGGCCGCAAAAGTGACTAAGTGGGCCGCAAAAGCGAGATTGCTGGGCAGAACATATATAAATGATGGTTCCAAGATTTTCACAATTTCTAACATTTTGAGCTCGGGTTTTGGCGATTCTTGAGAGGATTTTCGAGGGAATTCTTGAGGTAAGCTCCTTGTGCTCATTTTTTATCAATAATCTTGTTTCCCTATTGATTTTCCCACCTAGATTGTATGGTTTTGAGGTGTAATTTGGGGATTTGAGAATTGATTTTGGGGATTTGAGTGGCAATTTGGTGTCGAATTTTGATGAATTTGGTATGGTTATACTCGTGGTTGAATGTGATTTCGGGTTTTGTGACTTTTGTTGGATTTCGAGATGTGGGTCTGGGGGCCTAGGTGCCGCTTGGAGTATATATATATATATATATTTTTATAATCTTGTATTTTCTTATGGAATTGATTCCTTTAGCCCGTGTTGATTGTATTATACTGTTTGTAGTTAGATTCGAGGCATTTGGAGGCCAATTTGCGAGGCAAAGGTGTGTCGGAGTAGAGATTCGCTCAGATTGAGGTAAGTAACAGTTCTAAATCTAGTCTAAGGGTATGAAACTGTGACGACCCGGCCGGTCGTTTTAATAATTTACGCCCCGATCCCCTATTAACTACTTTTCCCGAGTTTATTTTTGCTATTTTGATTTGTTGGGATGTTCGGTTTTGAGTTTCGGAGAGTTTTGGGACACTTAGTCCCTAAATGAGAGCTTAAGTGTTGGAAAGTTGACAGTAGTCGGAATAGTGTAAAGATGGCCTCGGAATGGAAATACGATTGATCCATTAGCTCCTTTGGTTGATTTTCAGCCGGTTCGAGGTAAGTGCCTTGCCTAACCTTGTGGGGGACCTTTACCCTTAGGATTTGGTATATTTGGTAATTGAAATGCCTTGTACGTGAGGTGACGAGTGCATACTTGTGCTAATTGTTTGAAATCCGGTTTTCATTAAGTAATTACTAGTATGTTTCCTTTCCTATTTTTATTACTCGCACTATTAAGCCTGTTGTAGCTTAGGAAAGCATGTCTGTCACACCTCCTTTTTACCTACACCCCGGAAGGATATAAGGGAGTTTTTTTCAATTTAAGTGACATTATTCGAAATGAGATTATTTATTTATTTATTTTCAGAATCGTCACTTGGAATATTTTAATTGGTGTGCCAAGTCACCGATTTATTTTAAATCCTAATTCAAGGAAATTTCGACTTTCCTTTTTTATGTCTGCGAACCAGAAATTCTGGATAATTAATTCTGTTAACCCGGGAGAAGGTGTTAGGCATTCCCGAGTCCCGTGGTTCTAGCACGGTCGCTTAGCAATTTATACTTGGCTTAGTAAAACTGTTTAATTAATGGTTTTAGAACCTATGTGCATTTAACTTTCACCACTTTTTAGTTAAGAAAATTATCTTGAAATGGGTCACGCGCACGTGTATCCAATAACGATAGTTCATTTATTAATACGCGCCTAAAGCATACTAGCGATTTGTGAGTTATTTGTTTCCTATGTTTGATTTAAGGTTAGGATAGATATGGAATTATTAAGCCCAAAAAAAACTTCTTAGTGAACTTAATAATTCCAAATACCTTATCCAACGTTATTTTTTGTTCTTTTCCCCTTTTTTTTTTTAAAAAATTCCTACTGAATTAACACTTGAAAATTTTCAACTTTTATGGCTAAGTGATAAAGAATTATAAACGCATTTATTTAAAAGAAACTTACTATAATCTTATAAAGAAAATTTATTAGTTTATGGTCTATGCACAAGAATGATTACAAAATTTAACCGATTTATGACTTAGGGATACTATATAATTATTTCGTCCACGATTAACGATGCTCTATTATTATTTAAAAATTTGGCCGAAGTTGCGTGAACACAAACTCCGATTTATTTTGAAAATCATAATTATGTCACGCGAATATGTACATAATCACAATAATACATTGAACGTGCCTAAAGCAATCTACGATCATTTGTTATTTTATATCTAAGTCATAAGAAATTAATACGAAGGCCATAAATTATTTGTGCTTAATTAAACAACCTACGAATTGCAGCAAGATTCTTTTAGCATTAACCTCACTAATAGCCAAATTCAAATACCCAAGCATCACAAATTAGCACAAGTAAAGATTATACGATAAAAAAAAATCTCGACGCATTGTTATTATTCCAAAAGAAATAAACTTCTCTTAGTATGAAGGAACAATTCTAACTTTTTAGAACTAACACACTGAAAATGAAGATATGACACCCCTTCAACACAAATTTATTTACATTAACACCGTCAATTGTAAAGATAGGACGCGGATGGTAAATTAAGCTTTGCGTCAAGTAAGAGCTAAGTCATGACTTAAAATTACTGGCCTAAGTCATGTGAGCTTGAGTAATTATAGACAACTCCAAATTAACACGGGTATTGGGATACAAATGAACATGCCAGACTTTCGTCCATTTGAGCGCAACAAACGATTTAAGCCAAATTCGAGAGAATGCCTAATAAAAATGCATAATATCAGAATAATTTATAGTATTGATGTGAGTCCTATTTTCATCTCAAATCTGGGCTCAAAAGGGAGCCCAAGTCAAGTTGTAAATGCTACTGGCCTAATGATTTCTAAGTGGCCTGAATTAGGCCCAAAAGAAGGCCCAATTCGACAACTATTATGTATTGACAAAAAAATAGGGATTCAAGGTCGAATTCCTTCAGCAGCACAAATAGTATCCAAACTCAAGATTGAAGGACCCCAAATTGGCTTACAACACACGAAATGGTCCAGACTCAACTCAAAAACAACCACGAATGCTTATTTAATAATTAACCCAAAGCTGACCCTATGTGAATCAGTTAAAATCCATGAGACATACACATATTCGTCCACTTAGCCTCCAAATTTAATTGCTTCAAAAAGAACGAACAACTAAACAGCCAGGAGAGACTCAGAACTAAACCCAATAGCAATTCTATAAACTAATCTGATAAACATTAAAAGAATCGAATTTACCTCACACTAAATGCATTCACAAGCCTATCATAAATGTATCAGTTTGAGCTTCCTAGTAGCTTTAGCATGGATATCATAGCTAATCATGATTCGAATAAAAAATTTAGACAAGAAAACAAACAACTGATGCCTCAGATAGTTTATAACTTAACAGAATCACATGGATTCAGTTGATCCATATTTGACTTGAATATTTTTAAGATCAAATACCTATTATTTCTAGCAGAATTTAAACACAAATATGCCTTTCATGTCTCAAATAAATCTTTACTACAACAAATGATAAATGGTCCTTAAATCACACGGAAACTAACTAAGAAATGAAATGAACTACAACGCAGTGTCAAATAAACGAAGTACACCACTAGTTGAAGCCATATTCTGAATCTCACTCTTGTATTTCATACATCAAACTTGACTGCACATATTTAATAGAGCTCAAAATATAGTACCTGGATATGAAATGAACCAAGGAAGCGAGGTCAGTGATCAGCAACAAAAACAGCAACAAAACAGCCCAGATTTAGTAAATGAAACCAGAAAACCGATTCAAAATCCAATGGAACAATGGTTTTCAACACAGCTTGATAAAAAAAACCTTCCAAAACTAATATCAAATCAATTCAAATCCCTTTACGGAATATTATTGTTTGAAGAACTTAAGTGAATCAAAAACTACTGAAGCAATGGACACTAGAGAATTCCTAGCTGTTTTTTTTGTATTTTTCCGGACTCTACATTTTCTAAATCTCTGTATTTTGCAATATTTTTCAGATCATATTCTCCTCTTCCTATTTTTTCTTGTTTTTTTCAGAATATCTTTTCTCTTCTCAGTATTTCAGAATATCAGAATTTATGTATTTCAGAGTATCAGAATCTATGTATTTCAGAATATCAGAATTTATGTATTTCAGAGTATCAGAATCTAAGTATTTCAGAGTACTAGCCTGTTCTCCCTTTTCTCAGTGTGTTGTTTCCTTAAATAGGCAATGGGAAATACCTTTTGGATTCACAGAGTGCCCTTTTAACATTTAAAAATTCGATTCCACTCAATTCTTAAGGTTTTAGTTTATTCAGTAGTGAAATCTAAACCCTACCACTATAGAAGCTTCTTAATTAGGTGACTACCCCTTTTTATTAAACAATTCTCAAGCTATCCTTACAACCCTGAAACTAACCCTGGAATCAAAGCCAAAATGGGTCAAGTTGACCCAATTCAGAACCCATAAATCTATAATCCCCATTGAGCACCATCCAGAAACCCATTTAAAAAAAAACAAGAAACTTTTACAAAGAAATAGATGATGACGAACTAAATAATAGAAACCAATGAATTAAACATGCTATTAAATTAATCATGTAATACTGACGGACTAATAGATGAATCTATAATAAAGAGAAGAAAGGCGGATACAACAAAGACTAAAATGAAATTAGAAATGACAAACAAAATCATGCAATACCAGTTTAATGAAAAAATACCTAGCAAAAATGGCCAGCTTTGAATTTCTTCTTCAAACTCTCGATTTCGACCGAAAGAGATCTCAATCACGTGTTCTCAGATGAAAATACATGACTGAGGTCCGTTTTGGTCTTAATCATCACCAAATCTACCAATTCTGGAGTTTTGACATTTTTAGGTCTTATCTTCGATCCAAAATTTGACGAGTTCGGGGAATATTCTAGGGAAAAAAGTCATGGATTTGGAAAGAGGGGCTCAGGGTGGTTCTATAGTGTAAAGATGAGGATGATTGGATAGGCTAGGGTTCAGGGGTCCGAACTTCAATCAAATATTCGACGACTTCTGAGACGATTCGAGGGAAACGAGTCATGGATTTGGAAAGAGGGGGGCGATGGGGTTCAGGGGTGTATTTTTGGAGGTGATTGGCCACCGTACGCCGCCGTGGATGATTTCCGGCGGGCGGAATGAGGCGGTGAGATAGGGTCGTCTCTGAGGAGATGAGAGACGAAGGAGGGGGGGTTCTGAAAGGGGTAAGGGGTTTGGGTTTTGGGTATATTAAAATTAACGATTTAATTAGGGCCGTTGGATGATGGGAATCCAACGGCTCTAATCAAATCCTTAAATAAAATGGGGTCATTTTGGTTATTGGGGTTGGATCAGTTCAGGGATCGGGTCGGGTCGGGTTCGGGTTGTGGGTGGAGCTCTGGACCGTTCGATCAAATTAATTCAACGGCCCAGATTAAAGCACGTCCAAACGACGTCGTTTGGTTTAGTCTGGTGATGGACCGGGTTGGGACAGGTCTGGTCCGGACTGGGGGGTTTTCAGGTGTATTTGATTTGGGCCTCTTGAATTAAATTGAATTTGGCCCAACTTTGATTTCCTTCTCTTTTATTAATTCTTTTTCTTTTCTTTTCTTCCTTTTCTTTCAAAAATTAAAACTTAAAAAATCCTAAATTAAGCTATAAAAACCCAAATTATTATAATAATTATTACACATAATTAATACCAAATTAAAAGAAAAAATCCCAAAATTTTGACATTAAACACTAAAAATGCAAAAATGCGTTATTTTTTGTGAATTTTTTATTTTTGTAATACAACATTTTATTAAATTAACCAAAAATGTAAAATCAAATCCTAAGTGCAGATGTTGTATTTTTTGTATTTTTAATGCATTAATAAAATTAAACATGCACACAGACATATGCAAAAAATCAAGAAAATCGCACAGTAATGCCTAAAATAACAAATAATTAAAGAAAAGGCCTAATTTTGGGAATTCTTTTGGAGTAATTCGTGTGAGGCAAAAATCACGTGCTCACAGCTGCCCTTCTTTGCTCGGAAACACGAAGAGTTTTCGTGCAAAGATAAAGTGAGCGGATACGAGCGATTTTTGCCCGTTTGAATATTCCGTGGGAAGCATTTTTTGAAAGATTTGACCGAACCTCTGCTTCAAAGGTTTTCTACATATCCTTGTCTATAAAGGAATCAGGTCAATGTAGTTCGGGAAGTTTCGGTAGCTGGGACTACCATGAAGCTGTGATTTTTACTGTTGTTGTTGCTGCTGCTACTGCTTACTGACCTCCTTATTACACCATGACAAGAATAAAGAAGCTAGACTAAAATATGATCTATGCATTACAAAGATCTACTAGGTACTTCTCAAGCTTGATCTTGTGATTCTTGTTGCCTCATTGACTTGTGTTTTCTAGCGGAAGTTCCTTTACTGCTGACTTGAATTGTATTTTTGAGATGCTTTCTCTTTCCTCCAGGAGGGCACCTCATTACTGAACCTTTAAATGTCTTCCTTTGACCATTGTTGCCTATCCTCTGTTCTAAGGCGGGCTCCTGACAACTCGAACTTGAATTGCTTCTTCCCTTCGTTCTCCAGACGGGCTCCTGACTACTTAAAATTTGAATTGTATTCCCTTGTTCTCCAGGTGGGCTCCTGATTGCTGAAACTCGAAATGTATTACCTTGCTCTCCAGGTGGGCGCCTAATTGCTGAACTTAAAATGTATTCCCTTGTTCTCTAGGTGGGCTCCTGATTGCCGACACTTCAACTGTTGTTCCTTGTTCTCCAGGTGGACGCCTGATTGCTGATATTTCAACTGTCTTTCCTTGTTTTCCAGGTAGATGCCTGATTGCTGAATCTTTAACTGCCTTTCCTTGTTCTCCAGGTGGATTCCTGATTTCTGAAATTTGAATCATCTTCTTCTTGCAACTGCCTTTCTTTGACTTGTTCTCCCTCGTTCCTCCAGGTCGGTGCCTGATTACCAATACTTGTGCCAATCTTCCTTGAAACTTGATTTGTTTTTCCTTGTTCTCCAGGTGGGCCCCTGATTACTTGGTCATGCTCTGCTTTTATCTTTAATATCCATGTTGTCCTTCCCTGTTCTTCAGATGGGCATCTGACTTCAGCAAAATAGAAAAAACAAAAGAAAATTTTCTGCCCCAGTTTGGTAGCCGGGCGCATCTGTGAGCGTTAATTTTTCACCAAATATCTCTAATAATCTGTAAGCTAGATCCCATTATCTAGAAGGGTCCTGAAATTCTCTAGTAAGTTTCCAAAGCCACATTATATTTTTGAGGTAGGACTTTCATCGGATCTTGTTATCTAAGACAGACAAGCTACATCTCATTATCCAGGAGGGTCCTGAAATTTCGAATTAAATCTTATCTTACAAATGACAATTCCAACGCTAAACTGTACTCTCTTATAACAATACTTACTTATATAATGGAACGCTTAAAGTTACGTCCCATTATTCATGTGGGTCCTGAAAACTCTTATGCGAACTTTGAAGCCAACTTATATTCCTTCTGGTGTACATTTATGCTATATCTACTTCTTATGATTATTTTAAATCTTAAACTAAGTCCTGTTTTCCAGGAGGGTCCTGAGAATTCTGCGATCAAACCTGCATGGTACTTGCTTTCCTTACAGGGTGCTTCCTGAAACAAATGTCATCTTTGCCCTTGTTTTAAATCAAAGAAAATCTTGTTAGTTTAAAATGTGGTGGTTAGTTGTGGCATTCTTGCTGGGGATGGTTTTCTCTTTGCCATGCTTTGCTTCGACCGACAGCCTTGAACTGGTCGAGAATTGTTTTGACCTCCTGACTGATCCTTAATTGCAGGTTCCTCAACTATTGTTTTTCACTTCTGAACCTTTTATTTGTAATCATACATCTCCCATGACATTAATGAACCATTCCACTGATTTAACCTTTGCTTACACCCCATGTCCCACTTTTCATCATACTATCTCCAGCATGTCTTAACTGCATTTTGCTTTGTGCAATTTTGACTCTGGTAGTACACTTTGACATTCCTTCTTATTTGTTGAAACAAGGCTAACATTGGGAGAGATTTAGAGGAGTAAATATTAACAGCAATGAGATGCAACGATTTTGAGAATTAAGAATAAAGAAGAAAATCCAAATTTGGATGACTGTTGGAGATAGGAAAAGAAACTTATCATTGTGGAGTCACTGGCACCAATGATCATGGTATGCATTTTGGATTAATCAGCCCAGTCTATTTAACCAATCTCCTTTCCAATTGTTTTACTTTGTTCTCCAAGATTTTCACAACCCAATTTTACTTTTTGCCAACTTACGGACCTTGTTCGACTTGCAGTGCCCTGAAGGGTTTTCACCGACAAACCTCTCTCATTTGTTTGTTCCTCAATTCCTTGTCGCCTTATGGTGCCTGCGAAGGTTTTCACCAATAAGACTCTCTCATTTTTTATTTTCTCTCAGCTTTCGTCGCCTCATGGTGCCCATGAGGGTTTTCACCAATAAGACTCTCTCATTTTTTGATTTTTCTTGCTTAAACCGGAGTGCTGCCCCTGATATGAATTCTCTTTACATTGCTTGACTTGGCATCTCTCAAAGACTTATCGGGAGGTCTTTCTTTGGACAGCAATGTGGGTTCTTGGATATGTTTGGAAGGAAAAGGGTATAAAACGGGCTTAAAACAACTTCAAATGGGTTAGAATTACAACTTTTGGAATCACATTTCTTATTACAATCACAACTTCTACCCTAGTTTCTTGCTTGGGGATCTTTTGACTTTTTATTTTACTATGACTAAACCGTGAGGCTGCCTATCCTTAACAGGAATCAGGTCAAACTTAGTTCACTCTGAATTTCCTTGTTGTTATACTTTCTCTTTTTCGCTTCTTTTCTTTTCTCTTTTTCTTTTCTTTCTTTTCTCTCTTTTTCATTATTGATTACAAAAGAGGGGTATAAAAGAAATAAATAAGGCTCAAAAGGGGGAACAAAGGGTAGAGTGTTTAGATAGCAGAACAAATTGCCTTCGTCATTTCATTCTTCGAAACAATGCCAAGTGCAAACAATCAACAATTATAACAAAGAAATCATACATAATATCTCTTGACTGCATCAGAATTTATAGCCATGTCTATGCATTTTCCTTCGATATCTGTTAAACATAAAGAACCATTGGACAATACTCTGGTCATAATGAATGGCCCTTACCAATTCGGGGCGAACTTGCCTTTTGCTTCAGCCTGGTGTGGAAGAATACGCTTCAGCACTTTCTGACCTACTTCAAACTTCCGGGGGCACACCTTCTTGTTGTATGCTCTTGCCATTCTCTTTTGATATAACTGGTCATGATACACTGCTGCCAATATTTTTTCATCAATCAAGTTCAACTGCTCCAAATGGGTTTTGACCCACTCATCATCATCAATCTCAGCCTCAATGACAATCCGAAGGGAAGGGATTTCAACTTCTGCAGGTATTATTGCTTCAGTGCCATATACCAACAAATAAGGAGTTGCACCTACCGAAGTACGGATAGTAGTATGATAACCCAACAACGCAAATGGTAATTTTTCATACCATTGCCTCGAACCTTCTGCCATTTTCCGAAGTATCTTCTTTATATTTTTGTTGGCTGCCTCGACTGCTCCATTCGCCTTGGGACAATATGGGGTAAAATTGCGATGTGTAATCTTAAACTGTTGACATACCTCTTCCATCAAATTACTGTTAAGATTACCACCATTATCCGTGATGATCACTTTTGGGATTCCGAATCGACAGATGATATTTGAGTCAACAAAATCAACCACTGCTTTCCTGGTTACAGACTTGAAAGTTTTAGCCTTAACCCACTTGGTGAAATAATCAATGGCTACCAGAATGAACCTATGCCCATTGGATGCTGCTGGCTCAATTGGTCCAATGACATCCATATCCCAAGCAACGAAGGGCCATGGTGCCGACATTGTGTGCAATTCCAATGGTGGAGAATGAATCAAATCTCCGTGTATCTGGCACTGATGACATTTGTGCACAAAACTGATACAATCTCGCTCCATAGTGAGCCAATAATAACCTGCTCGGAGAATTTTCTTTGCTAGTCACATATCCGCTCATATGTGGTCCGCAGACTCCCGAATGTACTTCGGACATGACAGACGTAGCTTGTCTAGCATCTATGCATCTTAATAATCCAAGGTCTAGTGTTCTTTTATACAAAACTCCTCCACTTAAGAAGAATCCACTTGCCAATCGTCGAATTGTTCTCTTTTGATCCCCCGTGGCTTGCACTGGATATATCCCCATTCTGATGTACTCCTTAATATCATGGAACCATGGTTCACCATCAAGTTCTTCTTCAATCATGTTACAACAAGCATGCTGATCTCAGACTTGAATATGCAGATGATCGACATAAGCTTTGTCCGGATGGTGCAACATTGATGCCAAGGTAGCCAAAGCATAGACGACCTCATTATGGACCCTTGGAATATACCTGAACTCCACTGATCGAAACCGTTGACAAAGATCATGCAAACATTGTCGGTACGGTATGAGCTTCAAATCTCGCATTTCCCATTCTCCTTGAATTTGATGTACCAGAAGATCCGATTCTCCCAAGACCAAGACTTCCTGGATATCCATGTCTGCAGCTAGCCTTAGACCCAAAATACAGGCCTCATACTCAGCCATATTGTTGGTGCAATAAAATCGAAGCTGAGCTATAACAGGATAGTGATGCCCTGTTTCAGAAATAAGCACAACTCCTATTCCAACTCCTTTTATGTTAGCAGCCCCATCAAAGAAAAGTTTCCAGCCTGGTTTTTCAATTTGCTCCAGTTCATCGATATGCATCACTTCTTCATCGGGAAAATAAGTTCTCAATGGCTCGTAGATCGACCGGCTTCTCGGCCAAATGATCGGCCAATGCTTGGGCTTTCATCGCAGTCTGAGTCACATAGATGATGTCAAACTCTGTGAGCAAAATATGGCACTTCGCAAGTCTTCCTGTTGGCATAGGCTTTTGAAAGACATACTTCAACGGATCCAAGCGCGAAATGAGGTAAGTAGTGTAGGATGACAAATAATGTTTCAATTTCTGAGCCACCCAAGTTAAGGCGCAACATGTCCTTTCCAGATGAGTGTACTTAACCTCATAAGACGTGAACTTCTTGCTAAGATAGTAGATGGCATGTTCCTTTCTACGGTGATGTCATGCTGCCCCAGTACACATCCAAATGAATTTTCCAAGACTGTCAAGTAAAGAATCAAAGGTCTCCCTAGTTCTGGCGGAACCAACACAGGTGGGTTTGATAAGTATCCTTTTATCTTATCAAATGCTTCGTGACACTCATCAGTCCATTTGACCGCAACATCCTTCTTCAGCAATTTGAAAATAGGCTCACAAGTTGTTGTGAGCTGAGCAATAAACCTGCTGATGTAGTTCAACCTCCCTAACAGACTCATCACTCCAGTCTTGTTCCTTGGAGGTGGCAATTCTTGGATGGCTTTGATCTTTGATGGGTCCAACTCAATGCCACGCTGGCTGACTATGAATCCCAACAGCTTTCCGGATGGAACACCAAATGCGCACTTGGCAGGGTTAAGCTTGAGGTTGTACCTGCGAAGTCTCAGGAAGAATTTCCTAAAATCCCCAATTTGATCGACCTGATGCTTAGATTTTATGATCACATCATCCACGTATACCTCAATCTCCTTGTGTATCATATCATGAAACACAGTAGTCATCGCTCTCATGTAAGTTGCCCCGACGTTCTTCAAACCAAATGGCCTTACCCGGTAGCAGTAAGTCCCTCATGGTGTGATGAATGCCGTCTTTTCTACATCTTCTTCATCCATTAGAATTTGATGATACCCTGCATAGCAATCCAAAAAAGATCCAATTTCACGCTTGGCACAATTATCGATCAAAATATGGATATTGGGTAGTGGGAAGTTATCCTTCGGACTTGCTTCGTTGAGATTGCGGTAATCGATGCATACTCTAATCTTGCCATCCTTCTTCGGTACAGGCACAACATTAGCCAACCAAATAGGATATTGAGTGACCCAAATAACCTTTGCATCCAATTGCTTGGTTATTTCTTCTTTAATCTTCACACTCATATCAATTTTGAATTTCCTCAACTTTTGCTTGACGGGAGGAAACGCTGGATCAGTGGGCAATTTGTGGACCACTAAATCAGTGCTCAAACCCGGCATGTCGTCATACGACCATGCAAAAACATCTTTGTATTCGATGAGTGCTTTGATTAACTCTTCCCGGATCTTTGGCTCAAGATGAACACTTATTTTAGTCTCTTTGATATTATCTGTGTCCCCTAAATTGATGGCTTCTGTTTCATTTAGGTTGGGTTTGGGTTTTTCTTCGAAGTGAATTAACTCTTTACTAATCTCTTCGAAGGCTTCATCTTCATCGTATTCTGATTCGTAGTCACAATCTACTTCTTGAACTATTATTTCGAAATCAGATTGATTTTTAAGACTGGGCTGAGGATTCCTCATGCATGCCATGTCATTAGAACCAACGTAAAAAGAACTGTACATAAAAGAAAAGAAAAACAAAAGAAAAACTATTAGGAATGATAAAGAAAGGGAAACTGCATTTAATTGAATGATGAAAGATAACAAGGTTTGCACACTTCAAACAGACTGAAAGATAAAAAATCTAGATTACAACCCTAGAATAACCCAGACAAACTGAAGAAAACTCAAAATAAACTACCAAGACTCCTTCCGAGTGGGGAGAGGAGTAGCCTTCCAATTGTTAAGCTTTGTTTTTGGCCCAACAAATTGCACTTCCGCATTGCTAGAACCCTCTCCAATTTCCACCATGTTCACACTGTCGAACAACTTCTCAAATCTTTCAATTAACTCCTTATCCAGCTCAATCATAGGACTGGGAATTGCTGTTACTGGGCGACTTCTGGTACCGGACTTGACAAATGATTTGGAAAGACGTGGGATTGGCTTTGGAATGATCCATGCCTTCTATTTTAGCTTTCTGGCCTTTCTTATGTCTACAGCAGTGGGCTTGAATCCCAGACCAAATGTTCCCAAGTTTTCAGGAAGGGACACCGGCTGTTTGATGCCCTGCAAAGATGAGCCCAATCCTTTACCGAGTACAAAACCATTCTTCAACATCTCATAGGCTACCATGACTGATGCGGCGGTTATCTTTGGGTTTGGAATGTATTTCCCCTCCAAACTTTCTCTACCAACATCGTGTCAGAAACCTGGTATACCTATGGTCCCTGGTCATCTTCCACTTCAATGACCGGTACAATGGCATTGCTGCGAGCGCATGAACTGTCTTCCCCATGCACAACTATTTCTCGTCTATCCCATTCATATTTGACTACCTGGTGTAGTGTTGATGGGACTGCTTTAGTGGCGTGGATCCATGGTCGACCCAACAACAAATTATAGGAAACAGCTATATCCAGCACCTAAAACTCTATTGTGAACTCAATTGGCCCTATCGTCAGCTCCAACACTATGTCCCCAACTGAATCTTTACCTCCACCGTCAAATCCCCGTACGCAAATACTGTTCTTATGGATCCTCTCATCTTCTATTTTCAACTTGCTTAGAGTGGAGAGAGGACAGATGTTTGCGCTTAACCCGTTGTCAACCAATACCCGGGTCACCACAGAGTTCTCACATTTTACTGTGAGGTAAAGAGCTCTGTTGTGCTCAGTACCTTCTACAAGCAATTCATCATCGGAAAACGTGACTCTGTTTGCTTCAAAAATTTTGTTGGCTATTTTTTCCAAGTGATTCACGGAGATCTTATCGGGAACGTGCGCCTCATTCAAGATCTTCATTAAAGCTTGATGGTGCTCATCCGAATGGATCAATAATGATAATAGGGAAATTTGAGCAGGCGTCTTTCTTAATTGTTCCACGATAGAGTAATCCTGTAGCTTCATCTTCCTCAAGAATTCTTCTGCTTCTTCTTCAGTTACGGCTTTCTTTACTAGCGATGGATTATCTTTAGCTCTTCTTAACTCCTCGGGAGTAAAACACCTTCCCGAGCGGGTCAAACCCTGCGCTTCACAAACTTCTTCTTTTACTTCCTTACCTTTGTACATCACTGTTACCCATTCGTAATTCCATGGAATAGCCTTGCTGTTGATTATTGGTAACTGGGTTACCAGCTTGATAATAACCCGATCTGCGTGGACACCTTCCACGATTATGACGGGTTTGCTGGCCACTCCGGGTATAACCACCTTCATCCCTTCCTGTTTCGTTTTGCTTAAAGACCCCTTCTCAACTACTACAGATGGCCCAACACTCTTTTTTCTCGACTTGAGCACCGAATCCTCACCTGCGGATTGTTCATCTGTCTTGACTCCACTAGACCGAATCATCATGACGGTCTGTGATGGCTTCTTGGGCTCTCCCTCCGCATGCACTATTTCGATCATATTTGTCTCCTGGTGGGCTGGCATTGGATTCCTGTTAATATTGGACGCCTCAGGAGCTTGAACTTCAATTCTATTGGTATCAATAAGCTCCTGTATCGCACTTTTCAAGTGCCAACACTTCTCTATATCATGAACCGGAGTACCAGAACAATACTCACAGCTGATAGTATAGTCAAGATTCTTTGGAGGAGGATTTGGCAGTTTGGACTGTATCGGCCTTAGCATATCTAGATGTTTTAGCTTGTGGAACAGACTAGTGTATGATTCTCCCAACAGAGTAAAGGTTTTCTTTTTCTGCAACCTTTCACCCTTGAATGCTTGACTAGGCTGGAAACTTGGTCCGGGAGTGTTTTGGTAGGATCGTGGATGTGGATAAGTATTTTGTAGGACGAGAGCACGCCATTAAGTATGGGCAGGAGGTTGGTTGTATGCTTGTGCATGGTGGATGGAATAATGAGGTTCTGGTGGGGGATAGTAGTGTTGGGGTGGATTGTGGTGGTAAGTTTGTTGGTAGGGTCGAAGTTGTTTGTAGTGGTAAGGTGAACCTCTGGATCCGGATCAAGTTCTTGAATCAACCATCGCTGCTTCCCCTCTCTTCTTTTTCCCAATCCCTCCTTTGCCGTCCTGAATAGCCTGAGTAGTCGCTTTGATAGCCGAATAGCTCATGATTTTATTCGACTTGAGGCCCTCTTCTACCATGCCTCCCATCTTTACCACTTCGTTGAACGACTTTCCCATAGCTGAGACCAAATGGCCATAGTAAGTAGGTTCCAAAGCCTGTAGGAAGTAATCTACCATCTCACTTTCCTTCATTGGGGGATCTACTCTTGCTGCTTGCTCCCTCCATTGGAAACCATATTCTCTGAAGCTTTCACTGTGCTTCTTCTCCAGTTTAGTTAAGGACAGTCGATCTGGAATGATTTCAAGATTGTATTGGAAGTGACAAGCAAATGCTTGCGCTAGATCATCCCATATGTACCATCTTCCATGGTCTTGGCGGGTATACCATTCCAATGCTGATCCACTCAAACTCTGATTGAAGTAAGCCATTAACAATTCATCTTTTCCTCCCTCTCCTCTCATCTTGCTACAAAACCCCTCAAGTGGGCTACTGGATCACCGTGCCCATTGTATAGATAAAACTTAGGCATCTTGAACCCTGCCGGCAATTGGACATTCGGAAACAGACATAGGTCCTTGTAGGCCACACTTACTTGACCTCCCAATCCCTCCATGTCCCTAAATGATTGTTCTAAGCTTTTAACTTTCCTGAACATCTGTTCCTGTTCAGGATTTTTGGATGGTTTATCAGCTTCTATCGGGAAATCAAAGCGAGGAGTATAGGAATAGGTTTCTGGAGCTTTGAAAGTGGGCTCTGAGGGGTAGTATTGGTTGTCCTGGGCCTGGAACAATGGCTCGCTAGGAGATTTGTGGAGTGTAGCTGGTGGAGGTGCTACGAAAACATGAGTTACTAGTGGAGGAGGGTATGGAATTGGTTTAAGGGGTGGAGATTGTGGTGTATAAGAAGTGCTTCCCCGATAGTGTTGGTAAATGGGAAAGCTCGGGGAGAGATCGGGGGCAGGCTAATCCTGTGGTTGGAGTGAAGGTAGGGTTAGCTGGGTAAGCTGATGGCGATTGTCCTTTAGCCCAGGCCTGATATATTTCGGCCATTTGTTGTTTCAATTTGTACATCTCTTCTTTCATGGTGTTAACGTCCAACTCTTCTCATTCGATAACACTGGTGTCTACATCTGGGATAGACATGATTATTTCACCTTTGGATCTGGTTTGGTATGGGTGGGTTGCCAGTATGCTTAGGTGAACTAACTGTTTGAATTCTGGATTCATCAACAACAAACTTGTTAGTGATTAGAGCATAACATATAGGCAACCGCACATAGGAATGCAATGCACCTAAGCAATTTAACCATTTCTATCATGCATTTGCTCGGTTGCTTGTGTCATCTTGGCTTTTTCCTATTTATGACCTATCTTGTCATTCATTCCCCTTTTTTGATTGACCTCTCATCGTTTTTATTCCTTTTTATTTTCCTCTTTTTATTGGTTATGGTCGGATCCTATGGAGATTGCCTACGTATCATGACCCCGCATGAATCAAACTGAGCTTAGTTTTGGTGGAAACAATTATTATTATTCTTATTTATTTTAACAAATGAAACAGTACAATGACAGAAATGACATTACATTTGGACAACATTTTAAGAAAATGGTTTAAAAGACTCAATTGGACTCAAACTAAAACATGACTATTATATGAAAAGTTTTAACAACTATGACTATGCTTAACTCCACAATCTTTTGCTTTCAATCACTGGAACATCTGCTCATGGCGGAACTTGACCCGGCTGACCCCCTAATGTACGGTAGATCCTCTCTAACTCTACTACAAAATGACGGGCAAAAGTAGGCGCATGCTCCAAAAACCTCTCATAATCCATCCCCTGCCAGTTCACATAACTTTGAGAAGTATAAATGGCCAAATCATGGAGATTCTGGTCTTGGTTTTATAATTGTTGTTGGCGAGTGGTGGCTATATCTCTTATGTGGCCCTCGCGATCTAAAGCCGACTCCAATTGAGCCCGAAGTCTGGTCTGCTCGAGTCTTGCCTGTGCTATCTCCCTATCAATATCTGCATGCTGATGTTCTCTGTTGTACCTTCTCATTTCTTCCAATTGTGCATGCAGCTGAGCTTTTGAACGTATCCAACGATCCTTCTCTTTCTCGAATTGAGCCATTTTTTCTTCAAATCTCATTACTTGGTGTTCTTTACTAGATTTGGACTCCTCATTTAGCTGTATGATTTTTTCCTTAGCTTTGTCTAACGCCTTTTCAGTTTTTGCCAAAATGGAGTCATAATCTTGCATCCTTTCCATCAGATTGGCAATGATTTTCTGATCTTTCCAACTTCTTACTGGCTCTTCAGAGGTTTTCTTCATCTGTTGAAACTGAGCGTGGAGAGTTTTATTCTCGCAAATCAGACTCTTCTTTTCACCTTCTACTTCTTGTGCTTGTAAGTCTTTCTCCAAATTGAGGTTCCTCAGGCTTTCTTCTAAGGCATGAATAGTTGCTTTGTACCTCTTTTCCTTTTCACCCCAAGCCAACCGTTCTTGGATTTTGTCATCAAAGGCTTGGATATGCTGTCTTTTTATGGGCCTTCTGGGATCGAGTTCTGGTGCATCATCCACACGAGATCTTTTCTCAAACCACCTAGCATAACCCGGATCTATCTCACCTTTCGCAGGATCTGGAACTTGGGTATCATCTTTCAAGTATCGACAACCATTCCAAATCCGCTGGATTAAAGCCTCAGGGAGTGTGGCTTCGGGGTGTAGCTCAATCACTTGCACACTCAAATCTTCATCATCAGGCACCACTTGGTATCTCCCTAGCTGTCTTAGAACTCTTTGTGGTGCATATGGCTGGACACTTCTTAAACCTAACAACAACAAATAACTCTTTAAGGTTGACATGTGTATCACCTCTCTTACCGGGAGCCATCCCAAAGTCCACTCAATTTGACTTGCCATTAAAGATCTTAAAGGGGATATCCAGGCTTCCACCCCTTCTGGAGATTTATAATCTTTTATTCTTTCTTCATAACTCTTAATGAAATTGTCCTTGCTCGGACCATACTGTATGAACTTGGGGTGATGTCGGAGATGTTCAGTCAACCACATTTGCAACAAAATATTGCACCCTTTGATGAATTTTGCCCCGGACTTACACAAAGTCAACGCCCGATAAATGTCTGAGAGAATGATCGGGGCAAGAGTGTGATGTTGCTTGGTAGTGAGGACTTGTATGACTCTGGCTATGCGAATATCAATCGTCCACTCTTTGTTTGGGAAGATCATGATTCCCAAAAAAGCCACCATGAAAGCGAAGCGACGGTGAATCTGCCAAGAGTCCTTGTTTTGTTTGTTAGTAAGGCCCTTTTCATGAATTTCAAACCCATTCAGTTTTCTGAACCTTAAATATAGGAAGTTGAAAGAACAACACCCTTTGACAATGTTGCTCTTTCTGATTTGATTACTGATATTCAGAAGACCAAAGAATCGGTGTACAGAGGGAGCTTTTGGGAATATAAGATTCTGGTTTCTCAAATCTCCGTCAAAACCGGAATATCCAGCTATTTCTTCTAAAGTGGGAGTAAGCTCAAACTCAGAGAAGCGAAAGACATTGTGAACAAGGTCCCAAAAAGTCACTAGTGCCGTAATCAAATCATCGCGTTGTTTAACTTTCATAATATCTGTGAGAGCTCCCAAATACTTAGTGACCCATTCCTGACCATCTCCTCCTAATTCATACCACCACATCTGAAGCCAAAATAGAAACTCATCTACATCTGTGAATGGTGGGTTCTGGATGGTGCTCATTTTGTACCTGTGAGTGATTTTAATTTTAAAAACAAAAATCAAGACTCATTTTGACTCAAAAAAAATCATCACTATTTCTAAAAAAAATTCATAAAAATATCCGGCTTTGTTAATACGGCCTTTCATCACTTCGATGAAGAAGATTTAAAGGCTATGTTTGCTAACCGGCCAAAAAATTAAAAAAAAACGACCAAAGGCGGTTGTTCTTGCAAAAACGGCCTTCTGGCGCCCTTTTGGGGACATTCAACATATTTTGGACAAGAATGACATCGCCTTACTTATGACAAAACAACGACATTTATGTACCCATCTTCAAAAATAGTTGGGCCCGATGTGGGTTGCCTACGTATCTCACATCCGGTGAGAATCAAACTTACGTAGTTCATAATAATAAAACTTTTTTTAAAAGAAACACAAAATTTCCCTTTTTTTTCAAAATTTTGACAGAATTTCAAAATATATTGGAAATTATTTTTTTTCCCGAAAAACAACCAATTTTCTTTCTCGGTCCTCACATTGATTTTCCTTTTCTAACTTTTTCCTATAAGCTGGTCAACATGCAAATCCGAAACAAATGAATGCACAAGTAGCAAGTAAGATGCATCAGGATGGTCTTTTCATTTCGGGTACACCTGTCCTAGATAGGCCTAACCCCTGTGTTGAGTCTCCGAGGTCAAATGCACATGATGCAAACAAACGTTCCTACTAGGGATCTGGCATGAAGCTGAGTTATTCTAAGTGTAAAACCTGGGGTGTACTGTTCTAGACCTGGCTTACCCAAGCGGACAGCTCGAGCCGAAGTGGGGGCAACGTACCGGGAGCATGAAAGTCTACCCGTCCTAGTTACTTGTCCCAACTTCGTTCTATTTGGTATGACTTCTAACAAAAAGGTGGGCCACGCGCACGTGTGTACCATAAATTCAGAAGACTCAGAAAGAAGAAGGGTTTCGTAACAGTTTATATATACAATTAAGATAATATCAAAGCGGTAAAAAGCAACATTTAGCACATTAGGCCTAAACATGTAAAAATTAGATAATAATAAAGCCAAATATAACAGTTACTATAAGCTTGAATTCTTGAACACTGAACCAAAGATTCTGGGTTCCATCCCCAGCAGAGTCGCCAGAGCTGTCACACCTCCTTTTTGCCTACACCCCGGAAGGATATAAGGGAGTTTTTTCCAATTTAAGTGACATTATTCGAAATGAGATTATTTATTTATTTTCAGAGTCGCCACTTGAAATATTTTAATTGGTGTCCCAAGTCACCGATTTATTTTAAATCCCAAGTCAAGGAAATTTCGACTTTCCTTTTTTAAGTCTGCGAACCAGAAATTCTGGATAAGGAATTCTGTTAACCCGGGAGAAGGTGTTAGGCATTCCCGAGTTCCGTGGTTCTAGCACGGTCACTTAGAAATTTATACTTGGCTTAGTAAAACTATTTAATTACTAGTTTTAGAACCTATGTGCATTTAACTTTCACCACTTTTTAATTAAGAAAATTATCTTGAAACGGGTCACGCGCACGTGTACCCAATGGCGATAGTTCATTTATTAATACGCGCCTAAAGCATACTAACGATTTGTGAGCTATTTGTTTCCTATGTTTGATTTAAGGTTAGGATAGATATGGAATTATTAAGCCCAAAAAAACTTCTTAGTGAACTTAATAATTCCAAATACCTTATCCAATGTTATTTTTTGTTCTTTTCCCCTTTTTTTTAAAAAAAATCCTACTAAATTAACACTTGAAAATTTTCAACTTTTATGGCTAAGTGATAAAGAATTGTAAACGCATTTCTTTAAAATAAACTTACTATAATCTTATAAAGAAAATTTATTAGTTTATGGTCTATGCACAAGAATGATTAAAAAATTTAACCGATTTATGACTTAGGGATACTATATAATTATTTCGTCCACGATTAACGATGCTCTATTATTATTAAAAAAATTGGCCAAAGTTGCGCGAACGCATGCTCCGATTTATTTTGAAAATCATAATTATGTCACGCGAACATGTACATAATCACAATAATACATTGAACGTGCCTAAAGCAATCTACGATCATTTGTTATTTTATATCTAAGTCGTAAGAAATTAATACGAAGGCCATAAATTATTTGTGCTTAATTAAACAACCTACGAATTGCAACAAGATTCTTTTAGCATTAGCCTCACTAATAGCCAAATTCAAATACCCAAGCATCACAAATTAGCACAAGTAAATATTATACGATAAAAAAAATCTCGACGCATTGTTATTATTCCAAAAGAAATAAACTTCTCTTAGCATGAAGGAACAATTCTAACTTTTAAGAACTAACACACCGAAAATAAAGATATGTCACCCCTTCAACACAAATTTATTTACATTAACACCGTCAATTGTAAAGATAGGACGCGGATGGTAAATTAAGCTTTGCGTCAAGTAAGAGCTAAGTCATGACTTAAAATTACTAGCCTAAGTTATGTGAGCTTGAGTAATTATAGCCAACTCCAAATTAACACGGGTAATGGGATACAAATGAACATGCCAGACTTTCGTCCATTTGAGCGCAACAAACGATTTAAGCCAAATTCGAAAGAATGCATAATATCAGAATGATTTATAGTATTGAAGTGAGTCCTATTTTCATCTCAAATCTAGGCTCAAAAGGGAGCCCAAGTCAAGTTGTAAATGCTACTGGCCTAATGATTTCTAAGTGGCCTGAATTAGGCCCAAAAGAAGGCCCAATTCGACCACTATTATGTATTGACAAAAAAAAAATAGGGATTCAAGGTCGAATTCCTTCAGTAACACAAACAGTATCCAAACTCAAGATTGAAGGACCCAAAATTGACTTTCAACACACGAAATGGTCCAGACTCAACTCAAAAACAACCACGAATGCTCATTTAATAATTAACCCAAAGCTGACCCTATGTGAATCAGTTAAAATCCATGAGACATACACATATTCGTCCACTTAGCCTCCAAAGTTAATTGTTTCAAAAAGAACGAACAACTAAACAGCCAGGAGAGACTCAGAACTAAACCCAATAACAATTCTATAAACTAATCTGATAAACATTAAAAGAATCGAATTTAGCTCACACTAAATGCATTCACAAGCCTATCATAAATGTATCAGTATGAGCTTACTAGTATCTTTAGCATGGATATCATAGCTAATCATGATTCGAATAAAAAATTTAGACAAGAAAACAAACAACTGATGCCTCTGATAGTTTATAACTTAACATAATCACATGGATTCTGCTGATCCATATTTGACTTGAATATTTTTAAGATCAAATACCTATTATTTCTAGCAGAATTTAAATACAAACATGCCTTTCATGGATCAAATAAATCTTCACTACAACAAATGATAAATGGTCCTTAAATCACACAGAAACTAACTAAGAAATGAAATGAACTACAACGCAGTGTCAAATAAACGAAGTACAACACTAGTTGGAGCCATATTCTGAATCTCACTCTTGCGTTTCATACATCAAACCTGACTGCACATATTTAATAGAGCTCAAAATATAGTACCTGGATATGAAATGAACTAAGGAAGCGAGGTCAGTGATCAGCAACAAAACAACCCAGATTTAGTAAATAAAACCAGAAAATCGATTCAAAATCCAATGGAACAATGGTCTTCAACACAACTTGATTAAAAAAAAGAACCTTCGAAAACTAATATCAAATCACTTCAAATCCCTTTACTTAACATTATTGTTTGCAGAACTTAAGTGGATCAAAAACTACTGAAGCAATGGAACAGTAGAGAATTCCTAGCTATTTTTTTTTGTATTTTTCTGGACTCTATCTTTTCAAAATCTCTGTATTTTGCAGTATTTTTCAGAACATATTCTCCTCTTCCTATTTTTTCTTGTTTTTTTTCAGAATCTCTTCTCTTCTCAGTATTTCAGAATATCAAAATTTATGTATTTAAGAGTATCAGAATCTATGTATTTCAGAGTACCAACCTGTTCTCCCTTTTCTCAGTGTGTTGTTTCCTTAAATAGGCAATGCGAAATGCCTTTTGGATTCACAGAGTGCCCTTTCAACATTTAAAAATTCGATTCCACTCAATTCTTAAGGTTTTAGTTTATTCAGTAGTAAAATCTAAACCCTACCACTATAGAAGCTTTTTAATTAGGTGACTACCCCTTTTTATTAAACAATTCTCAAGCTATCCTTACAACCTTGAAACTAACACTGGAATCAAAGCCAAAATGGGTCAAGTTGACCCAATTCAGAACCCATAAATCTTTAATCCCCATTGAGCACCATCCAAAAACCCATTTCAAACAAAACAAGAAACTTTTACAAAGAAACAGATGATGACGAACTAAATAATAGAAACCAATGAATTAAACATGCTATTAAATTAATCATGTAATACTGACGGACTAACAGGTGAGTCTATAATGAAGAGAAGAAAGGCAGATACAGCAAAGACTAAAATGAAATTAAAAATGACAAACAAAATCATGCAATACCAGTTTAATGAAAAAATACCTAGAAAAAATGGCCAGCTTTGAATTTTTTCTTCAAACTCTCGATTTCGACCGAAAGAGATCTCAATCACGTGTTCTCAGATGAAATACATGACTAAGGTCCGTTTTGGTCTTAATCATCACCAAATATACCGATTCTGGAGTTTTGACATTTTTAGGTCTTATCTTCGATCCAAAATTTGATGAGTTCGGGGAATATTCTAGGGAAAAGAGTCATGGATTTGGAAAGAGGGGCCTGGGGTGGTTCTATGGTGTAAAGATGAGGGTGATTGGATAGGCTAGGGTTCAGGGGTCCAAACTTCAATCAAATATTCGATGAGTTCTGAGACGATTCGAGGGAAACGAGTCATGGATTTGGAAAGTGGGGGGCGATGGGGTTCTGGGGTGTATTTTTGGAGGTGATTGGCCACCGTCCGCCACCGTGGACGATTTCCGGTGGGCGGAATGAGGCGGTGAGACAAGGTCTTCTCTGAGGAGATGAGAGACGAAGGAGGGGGGTTCTGAGAGGGGTAAGGGGTTTGGGTATATTAAAATTAACAATTTAATTAGGGTCGTTGGATGATTGGAATCCAATGGCTCTGATCAAATCCTTAAATAAACGGGGTCGTTTTGGTTAATTGGGGTTGGATCAGTTCAGGGATCGGGTCGGGTTCGGTTTGTGGGTGGAGCTCTGGACCGTTCGATCAAATTAATTCAACGGCCCAGATTAAAGCATGTCCAAACGACGTCATTTGGTTTAATCTGGTGATGGACTGGGTTGGGACGGGTCTGGGCCGGACTGGGGGGTTTTCAGGTGTATTTGATTTGGGCCTCTTGAATTAAATTGAATTTGGCCCAAATTTGATTTCCTTCTCTTTTATTAATTCTTTTTCTTTTCTTTTCTTCCTTTTCTTTCAAAAATTAAAACTTTAAAAAATCTTAAATTAAGCTATAAAAACATTATCACACATAATTAATACCAAATTAAAAAAAAATCGCAAAATTTTGACATTAAACACTAAAAATGCAAAAATGCGTTATTTTTTGTGAATTTTTTATTTTTGTAAAATAACATTTTATTAAATTAACCAAAAATGTAAAATCAAATCCTAAGTGCAGATGTTGTATTTTTTGTATTTTTAATGCATTAATAAAATTAAACATGCACACAAACATATGCAAACAATCAGGAAAATCGCACAGTAATGCCTAAAATAACAAATAATTAAAGAAAAGACCTAATTTTGGGAATTCTTTTGGAGTAATTCATGTAGAGGCAAAAATCACGTGCTCACAATGTCTAAGTGATTTAATTGCTTTATTTGCTCAAACTGCCTTACCTGAATTCTGTGCAGGATGCTAGGCTAGAATTACTTGTTGCCTTAATATGAAATTTGCCATTTCTGAATATTTTCCTGTTGCTGCTGTGTATTTACATTGGGACTACGGATGTGGGATTCCGGTAGATCCCCCTTGTCTGTTTATTTGGGACTACGAATTTGGGATTCCAGTAGATCCCCCTGCATAGTTATATGGAACTACGGGACTACACCCGGTAGATTCCCCTAGTACTGGGTATTTATATTTGGGACTACGCATCAGGATTCCGGTAGATCCCCCCCGCACTGATAGTTGGACTACGGGACGGGATCCCGGGAGATCCTTCGGATATATATGATGGACTACGGGACGGTATCCTGGGAGATCCACTTGATATATGTAATTGGTACTACAGGACGTATCCTAGAAGGTACCCAGTTGTTATCTCTGTGTTAAGTTGTATTTCCTTTCCGTGATTATTTTGCCTCTGTTCTAGTTGTTGTTGCTCTTTCTATTCTATGTTATTTCTTATTGTTGCACTTAATTATACTGTCTTGCTCTACACTGTTATACTTTGTATTTTATTTAACCTCAGTAGGGCCCTGACCTTTCTCGTCACTACCCGACCGAGGTTAGGCTTGGCACTTACTGAATACCGCCGTGGTGTACTCATGCCCTTTCTGCGCATGTTTTTCATGTGCAGATCCAGGTACCTTGACTCAGACTTACCATCCTTGAGGCGAGGCGACTGTTTGGAGACTTCGAGGTATATCTGCCGCGTCCGCAAACCGATGAGTCTCTCTCCACTCTTTCTTATAGTTACCGCCCTTCTGTATTTCTTTTGTTTTAGACTATTCTGGAGTTATAGCACTATGTAGTGATCCTTAGCTTGTGATTCATGGGTTTTTGGATCTTGGAGATATGTATTAGTTTCTGAGAGTTAAATATTGTGTATGCTGAGCGGCACTTTTAAACACTGTCTTATTACTCTAATTCTATTTTAAATTGTTTTACTTTCACAAATTGGTTTATTTTCTGCAATTTAGGCTTACCTAGTCGTGCAGACTAGGTGCCATCATGACGGTTCACGGAGGGCGAACCGGGGTCGTGAAAAGTTGGTATCAGAGATCTAGGTTCATAGGAGTCATGGATCACAAGACGGTTTATTAGAGTCTCATTGATCGATACAGAGACGTCTGTACTTATCTACGAGAGGCTATGTAACTGTGAGGAATATTCCATTTCATTTGATTTCCTTGTCGTGCAATATTTTGACATCACAATTCTAAACTTCTGTCTTCTATTCTCTCACAGATGGTGAGGACATGTGCCACCTGAGATGATCAGGCACCCGCGCCCCCTACTATAGTTGTCAGAGGTCGGGGCTATGGTAGAGGCCGAGTACACGTGCGTGGTGCAGCCAGAGCACCTGCGCGAATTGCTGCTGAGGTACCACCAATAGTTCCAGCCGGAGTCCAGGCACCTGATACACCTACCACTACTACTACTCCATCTCTTCAGGAGACGATGGCATAGTTCATGAGCATGTACACCACTCTGGCTCAAGCAGGGTTGCTTCCCCTTGCTGTAGCTACATCTCAAGCCGGGGGAGGAGCACAGACTCCTGTCACCCGCACTCCTAAGCAGCGAGTGCATGTTGAGCAAGTCCCTGAGTTTATTCCTGTACCGCCTGTAGTGCCAGTTCAGCCCGAGGGCAGGGCAACAACTTCTGAGGAGGAGCAGCTGAGGCTTGAGAGGTTCAAGAGGTACAAACCTCCTGTATTTAGCAATCCAGCATCGGAGGATGCTCTAGGATTTCTAGATGAGAGTTACCGCATTTTCCGTACCATGGGTATATCCGGATCGAGCGAGGTTTCCTTCACTACTTTCCAGCTTCGAGGAGCTGCCTATGAGTGGTGGTGCACCTATGAGTTAGACAGTTCGGATGAGGCTGCTTCGCTGACTTGGAATCATTTTTCAGATCTGTTCCTGAGAGAGTATGTTTCTCAGAGCCTTAGGGATGTATGGCGCGCAGAGTTTGAGCATTTGTGCTAGGGTACTATGACTGTCTTAGAGTATGTTGTCCGTTACACCAGTTTGGCTAGGCATGCACTAGCCTTGGTTTCTACTGTTTGCGAGAGGGTTCGTCGGTTTATTGAGGGACTTATTCCCAGCATCCGGTCTAGCATGGCTCGTGAGTTGGAGATGGATATTTCTTATCAGTAGGTGGTGAGCATTGCTAGAAGGATTGAGGGTATGCATGCTAGGGAGAGAGAGGAGAGGGAGGCCAAGAGGTCTCGGGAGTCGGGCCATTTCTCTGGTGCTCGTGCCCCAGCAATAGGTCGTCATGGTAGGGGTTATATGAGTCGCCCTGTTCATTCAGCTCTTCTAGCAGCCAGTGGTATTTTAGCTCCTTCTAGACCTATGGAGCCTTATTATGCACCTCCAGTATTTAGCGCGCCTCCCATGCAGGGTGCTTTTAGAGGTCAGTCCAACAGACCTGGCCTGAGCCAGTCATACCCACCACGTCCTCCCAGAGCTTGTTTTGAGTGTGTTGACACACTTCATATGGTAAGGGATTGCCCCAGACTTGGGAGGGGTGCACCTCCACATACTTCTCAGCCACATCATGCCCCGCAAAGTTATCAGGCTATGGTTATAGCTCCAGTTGCTACCCCACCTGCTCATCCAGCTAGAGGTGGAGGTTGGAGAGGTAGAGGTCACCCTAGAGGGGGAGGCCAGGCCAAATACTATGCCTTTCCTTCCCGTACCGAGGTTGTTGCCTCTGATTCTATCATCACAGGTATTATACTGGTTTGTCACAGAGATGCATCGGTTTTTATTTTGCTCTGTATCCAGGATCCACTTATTCTTATGCGTCTTCTTATTTTGCTCTGTATTTGGGTGTATCTCAGGATTCTTTGAGTTCCCCTGTTTATATTTCTACTCCTGTGGGAGATTCTCTTGTTGTGGACCGCATCTATCGGTCGTGTTTGGTTGCTCTTAGTAGTTTTAGGACCAAAACCAATTTATTGTTGCTCAACATGGTAGATTTTGATATTATCTTGGGCATGGACTGGTTGTCGCCCCATTATGCTATTCTTGATTGTCATGCCAAAAACTGTGACGCTGGCTATGCTAGGTGTACTGCGTGTTGAGTGGAGGGGTACTATAGATCACACTCCTAGTAGAGTTATTTATTTTCTTAAAGCTCAGCGTATGGTTGAGAAAAGGTGTGACGCGTATTTAGCTTATGTGAGAGATGTCAGTATTGATACCCCTTCAGTTGTTTCAGTTCCAGTAGTACGGGATTTCCCTGATGTGTTTCCAGCTAATCTTCCGGGCATGCCGCCTGATAGAGATATTGATTTTGGCATTGATCTATTGCCGGGCACTCAACCCATTTCTATTCCTCTATATCGTATAGCTCCTCCTGAGTTGAATGAGTTGAAAGATCAGTTATAGGAATTGCTTGATAAGGGTTTTATTCGACCTAGTGTATCACCTTGGGGTGTTTCTATCATGTTTGTGAAGAAAAAAGTATGGTTCTATGCGTATGTGTATTGATTATCACCGGTTGAACAAGGTTATAGTGAAGAACCGTTATCCTTTGCCTTGTATAGTGCGTATGTGTATTTACCATCAGTTGAAGATTCGGGAGCTAGATATCCCGAAGACTGCTTTCAGGACTCGATATGGTCATTATGAGTTCCTTGTTATGTAATTTGGGCTGACCAATGCCCCAGCAGCCTTTATGCATTTGATGCACAGTGTGTTCCGGCCGTATCTTGACTCGTTCTTCATTGTCTTTATTGATTATATTCTGGTGTATTCCAAGAGTCGGGAAGATCATGAGCAGCACCTAAGGACTGTGCTTCAGACTCTGAGAGAGAAGAAGTTATATGCTAAGTTCTCGAAATGTGAGTTTTGGTTGAATTCAATGGCATTCCTAGGCCATGTGGTATTGACTGAGGGTATTCAAGTAGATCCAAAGAAGATAGAGGTCGTACAGAGTTGGCCCAGACCATCCTCAGCTATAGAGATCCGCAGTTTCCTTGGCTTGGCGGGTTACTACCGCCATTTTGTGGAAGGGTTTTCATCGATTGCAGCCCCTATGACCAGGTTGATCCAGAAGGGTGCTCCGTTCCAGTGGAAGGAGGAGTGTGAGGCGAGCTTTCAGAAGCTCAAGACAGCTTTGACCACAACCCCAATTTTGAAACTGCCTACAGGTTCGTGGTCTTATATGGTCTATTGTGATGCCTCGAGGATTAGCCTCGGAGCGGTGTTGATGTAGGACGGTAGGGTGATTGCCTACGCGTCCAGACAATGGAAGATACATGAAAAGATTTACCCTTTCCACAACCTTGAGTTAGCTGCCATTGTTCACGCCCTGAAGATCTGGCGCCATTATTTATACGGTGTGCCTTGTGAGATTTATACTGACCATCGGAGCTTGCAGCACTTGTTCAAGCAAAAGAATCTAAATTTGTGCCAGAGGAGGTGGTTAGAGTTGCTGAAGGATTATGATATCACTATTTTGTATCACCCAGGCAAGGCCAATGTGGTGGTCGATACCTTGAGTCGCCGGGCAAAATGTTTGGGGAGTTTGGCTTATTTACCAGCATCGGAGAGACATATGGCGATGGATGTCCAGACCCTAGCCAGCCATTTTGTGAGATTGGATCTTTCGGAGCCCAGTCGGGTTCTAGCTTGCGTGGTTTCTCGGTCTTCTTTATTTGATCGTATCAAGGAGCGACAGTATGATGACCCTCATTTGCTTATCCTTAAGGTCAAGGTTCAGCACAGTGATGCTAGAGATGTGACTGTTGGTGATGATGGGGTATTGAAAATGTAGGGTCGGATTTGTGTACCCAATGTTGATGGGCTTCGGGAGTTGATTCTGGAGGAGGCCCATAGCTCGCGGTATTCCATTCATCCGGGTGCCGCGAAGATGTATCAGGATTTGAGGCAGCACTACTAGTGGAGGCGAATGAAGAAAGATATAGTTAGATTTGTAGCTCGGTGCCTTAACTGTCAGCAGATGAAGTATGAGCACCAGAGACCGGGTGGGTTGCTTCAACAGATAGAGATTTCAGAGTGGTAGTAGGAGCGGATCACCATTGACTTTGTAGTTGGGCTCCCACAAACTTTGAGAAAGTTTGATGCTATTTGGGTGATTGTTGATCGGCTGACCAAGTCTGCTCACTTTATTCCTGTGTGTATTACTTATTCCTCGAAGCAGTTGGTAGAGATCTATATCCGGGAGATTTTTCATCTGCATGGTATTTCGGTTTCCATCAATTTAGATAGAGGTACTCAATTCACATCACGGTTCTGGAGAGCCGTTCAGCATGAGTTGGGTACTCGGGTGGAGTTGAATACAACATTTCACCCGCAGACGGATGGACAGTCCTGAGGGCACTATTCAGATTCTTGAGAATATGCTTTGGGATAAGTTCTTTCCATTGTCGGAGTTTGCTTATAACAACAACTATCAGTCCAACATTCAGATGGCACCGTATGAGGCTTTATATGGTAGATGGTGTAGATCCCTAGTGGGTTGGTTTGAGCTGGACGAGGCCAGATTATTGGGCACAGACTTAGTTCAGAATGCTTTGGAGAAGGTGAAGATGATTCAGGATAGACTCCGCACAGCTCAGTCCAGACAGAAGAGTTACGCGGATCGGAAGGTTCGTGATGTTTCCTATATGGTTGGAGAGCGGGTTCTACTTCGGGTTTCACCTATGAAGGGCGTTATGAGATTTGGGAAGAAAGGGAAGTTGAGTCCGAGGTTTATTGGCCCTTTTGAGATATTGAGGCGTGTTGGGGAGGTTGCTTATGAGCATGCCTTACCTCCCAGCTTGGCAGGAGTTCATTCGGTATTTCATGTTTCGATGCTCCGAAGGTATCACGGTGATCCGTTACACGTGTTGGATTTCAGTTCAGTCCAGTTGGACAAGGATCTATTTTATGTTGAGGAGCCAGTGGCAATATTGGATAGACAGGTTAGAAAGCTGAGGTCAAAGAACATTGCTTCGGTAAAGGTTCAGTGACAGGGCCAGCTGGTCGAGGAGGTGACCTGGGAGACTGAGCAGGATATGCGCAGCCGTTACCCTCATCTTTTCACTACTTCAGGTATGTCTCTATGCTCGTTCGAGGACAAACACATGTTTAAGTGTAGGAAAATGTGACGACCCGGCCGATCGTTTAAAAAATTTATACCCCGATCCCCTATTAACTGCTTTTCCCGAGTTTATTTCTGCTATTTTGATTTGCCGGGATGTTTGGTTTTGAGTTTCGCAGAGTTTTGGGACACTTAGTCCCTAAATGAGAGCTTAAGTGTTGGAAAGTTGACCATAGTCGGAACAGTGTGAAGACGGCCTCGGAATGGAAATTCGATGGTTCCATTAGCTTTGTTGGGTGATTTTGGGCTTAGGGGCGTGTTCAGATTGTGTTTTGGAGGTCCGTAGCTAATTTAGATTTGAAAGACCGAAAGTTGAATTTTCGAAGTTTTCGGTTCGATAGTGAGATTTTGATCCAAGGGTAGGAATGGAATTCCAAAAGTTGGAGTAGCTCTGTAGCGTTTAATGTGACGTGTGTGCAGAATTTCAGGTCATTCGGACGAGGTTTGATAGACTTTTTGATCGAAAGCGTATTTTTAGAGTTTTTGAAATTCTTAGGCTTGAATCTGATGAAAAATAGGTGTTTTAATGTTGTTTTGAGCGTTCCGAAGGTTGGAACAAGTTTGAATGATATTTTAGGATTGGTTGGCAGGTTTGGTTGAGGTCCCGGGGACCTCGGGTGAGTTTCGGGTGGTCAATCGGACCACTTCATGATGTTTGAAGTTGCAGAAAACTGTTGTGTGTGTTGCAGACCAGTTGTTCTTCACGTTCGCGAGTGGACCCTCGCACTCGCGAAGGGTTAGGATATGGAGCTGAAAGTTTGGCCTTCGCTTTTGCGAGGGGGGTCCCGCATTCGCGAACGGCTGGGGTCTTTGAACTACGCATTCGCGAGAAGGGAGCCGCGTTCGTGATGGGATGGGTAGCGGAGCCTTCGCGTTTGTGAATAAGGGGACGCGTTCGCGAAGAAGAAAAAGTGGTCAACGTCAATTTGTGCTTCGCGAACGCGAGGCTTTGACCGCATTCACAAAGAAGGATTTACTTGGGCAGATTATAAAATTTGAAAGTCAAGGGTTTAGCCATTTTTATCAAAACTAGAGTTTGAGAGCTCGGATTTGAGCAAGATTTTGACGGATTTTCAGAGATATCAATTGGGTGACGATTCCTTACTCCTTTTTTGCTTGTAACCCAGTAATCTAAACATGAATTCATCATTTAATTTTGGATTGGAGATGAAAATTGGGGAAAAGTTGGAAGAAAGTTCTTAGACCTAGAATTCGACTTTTGATTGGGAATTTGACCTTGGATTTGGATAATTTTGGTATGCATGAACTCGTGAGAGCGTGAGGATTCTGAAAATATAAATTTTACCCGATTCCGAGACATGGGCCCGAGGGGCATTTTGGTCATTTTACCTAATTTCGCGTATTAGCTTAGAATTACTTTGTAGAATCAGTTACATGAAGTGTTATTTACATTATGCAATTGAATTGAATAGATTTGGGTCATTTGGAGTCGAGTACATGTGGCAAGAGCATGGTTTCGGGTTGGTTTTGAGCCGGTGGCGACCGTTTGGAGACTTCGAGGTATATCTGCCGCGTCCGCCGACCGAGGAGTCTCTCTCAACTCTCTCTTATAGTTACCGATCTTCTGTATTTCTTTTGTTTTAGACTATTCTGGAGTTAGAGCACTATGTAATGATCCTTAGCTTGTGATTCATGGGTTTCCGGGTTTTGGAGATATGCATTGGTTTCTCAGATTAACTATTGTGTATGCTGAGCGGCACTTTTAAATACTGTCTTATTACTCTAATTCTATTTTAAATTGTTTTACTTCCGCAAATTGGTTTATTTTCTGCAATTTAGGCTTATGTAGTCGTAAGGACTAGGTGCTGTCACGACGGTTCACGGAGGACAAACCGGGGTCGTGAAAGAAACCCCGTATTATATGTCTTGTGATTGGTTTGGAGGTGACTCATATGCTAGCTGACGGGTGTGTGGGCGTGTACCGTAGGAATTGTGACTTGGTCCATTCCATGAAATTGTGAAGTTGAATAACTTCTTGTTAGTTGTATGCTCTCCATGTGTTATAGAAATTTGACTGGAAATCATGCTAGATAATCCTATTTTGGCTATATGTTGGTACTGTAGGGACCCACAGAGTCCGTGATACCTATTGAATTACCTGCTAATTTGTACATGTACTCAGTCACATTTTTACTTGCATATCATACCTCAGTCTCTATTGTTCCTTGTTGATACATTATATCATTTCTATTTTGGGCTGATTTCTATGATTTCTGAGATCCTGAGAGACTAGAGAGGTTGATGACTGTGTGAGGTCAAGGGTTTGATTGTGAGATATTGACACTATAGCACGTGAGTTGTCCGTGCGTATCTAGATATTTATACTCTAGTACGTGAGTTGTCCGTGAGGATCCTGATATTTATAATATAGCACGTGAGTTGTTCGTGCAGCACGTGAGTTATCCGTGCGCTTTATAGCGCTTAGGCTGAAGAAGCCCCTCCAGAGTCTATACACACCCCCAGCGCAGGTACCTACTGAGTGTGAGGGCTGAGTGCCGATTGTTGAGCTATTGAGAAAGACTGAGTGATTGTTGCTCTGAGAGAATGCTTTTGATTTCATTATTGTTGCACTTAGATGCCATATATCACTGTCTTGAAGTTTTTCTAAAAGATATTATATTCTGTTTCACTTGAAATTGACGTGAGGTAACTGATTCGACCTGAAATTGCCGAACTTGAAAGCATGCCTATTTTCCTATGTTGAAGTTATAGAAACTGAACTATAATTGCAGAGCTCGTCACTACTTTCAGTTCTTTATTTAGTCTTGTTAGTTACTGAGTTGGTTGTACTTATGCTACACCATGCACTTCATATGTAGATCTAGGTATTTTCGGTCACGGCGGGTGTTGACTTCTTTGACTCAGTTGACCGTTTGGAGATTTCGAGGTAGCTGCCCACCATTTCGTAGACCTTGTCTCTCCTTCCCGATATTTACGTTTTATTGTCTTTATATCCAGACTTTCATAGACATTATTTTTCCAGACTTGTGCTGTATAGATGCTTATGAACTCATTGACACCCCGATGTCGAGAGTTTTGGCATTTTGTATAGGGTTTCTACCCCGTTTATGAGAATTTTTGTCATTAAAAACTACTTTGATTCATTTTTTGTTAAATGTTAAGAATATCTTGGAAATGTCGGCTTGCCTAGTACCACGTTAAGAGCCATCACGACAAGTTAGGATTTTGGGTCGTGATAGTTGCTCCACCGCCCGCACAGCCAGCTAGAGGTGGGGTCATATTGTCAGAGGTGGAGGCCAGGCCATTAAAGGTGGAGGCCAGCCAGCTAGAAGTTGCCTGAGGGGCGGAGGTCAGAGTGGTGGGGCCCAGCCTCATTTTTATGATTTCTCAGCTACACGCAAGGTAGAGTCACGTGACGCCGTCATCACATATATTGTTCCGATTTTCCATAGAGATGCTTCAATTCTATTTGATCCGGGCTCTACTTATTCCTACATGTCATCCTATTTTGCTTCATATCTGATTGTGCCTCGTGATTCTTTGTGCTCCTGTGTATGTGTCCACGCCTATGGGAGATTCTATAATTGTAAATTGTGTCTATCGCTCGTGTGTGATTACTATTGGAAGTCTTGAGACTAGTCTAGATATCCTGCTTCTTGATATAGTGGATTTTGATGTTATTTTAGGTATGGATTGGATGTAACCTTATCATGCTATATTGGATTGTTGAAGTTACTGAAACTGAACTATAATTGCAAAGCTCGTCGCTACTTTCAGTTCTTTATTTAGTCTTGTTACTTACTAATTTGGTTGTACTCACGCTACACCATGCACTTCATGTGCAGATCCAGGTGTTTCCGATCACGGACGGTGTTGACTTCTTTGACTCAGTTGACCATTTGGAAATTTTGAGGTAGCTGCCCGCAATTTCGCAGACCTTGTCTCTCCTTCCCTATCTTTACATTTATTGTATATAGATTCAGACTTTCATAGACATTATTTTTCCAAACTTATGTTGTATAGATGCTTATGAACTCAGTGAGACCCCGATGTCGGGAGTTTCCGCATTTTGTTTTGGGTTTCTACCCCGTTTATGAGAATATTTTTCATTTAAAACTACTTTGATTCATTTTCTGTTAAATGCTGGGAATATCTTGGAAATGTTGGCTTGGCTAATACCATGTTAGGCGCCATCATGACAAGTTAGGATTTTGGGTCATGACAGGTTGATCCACCGCCCACCCGCACAGCTAGCTAGAGGTGGGGGTCAGATCGTCAGAGGTGGAGGCCAGCTAGCTAGAGGTCACCCGAGGGGCGGAGGATAGAGTGGCGGGGTCCGACCTTGTTTTTATGCTTTCCCAACTAGACGTGAGGCAGAGTCACATGACGCCGTCATTACATGTACTGTTCCGATTTGACATAAAGATGCTTCAGTTCTATTTGATCCGGGCTCTACTCATTCCTACGTGTCATCCTATTTTGCTTCATATCTAATTGTGCCTCGTGATTCTTTGAGTGCTCCTGTGTATGTGTCCACGCCTATGAGAGATTCTATTATTGTAAATTGTGTCTATCGCTCGTGTGTGATTACTATTAGGAGTCTTGAGACTAGTGTAGATATCCTACTTCTTGATATGGTGGATTTTGATGTTATTTTGGGTATGGACTGGCTGTAACCTTATCATGCTATATTGGACTATTGAAGTTACTGAAATTGTACTATAATTGCAGAGTTCGTCACTACTTTTAGTTCTTTATTTAGTCTTGTTACTTACTGAGTTGGTTGTACCCACGCTACACCATGCACTTCATGTGCAGATCCAGGTGTTTCCGGTCACGGGAGGTGTTGACTTCTTTGACTCAGTTGACCGTTTGGAGATTTTAAGGTAGCTGCCCACCGTTTCGCAGACTTTGTCTCTCCTTCCCTATCTTTACGTTTATTGTATTTAGATTCAGACTTTCATAGACATTATTTTTCTAGACTTGTGTTTTATAGATGCTTATGAACTCAGTGAGACCCCGATGTTAGGAGTTTCCGCATTTTGTTTTGGTTTTCTACCCCGTTTATGAGAATTTGTCATTTAAAACTACTTTGATTCATTTTCTATTAAATGTTGGGAATATCTTGGAAATATCAGCTTGCCTAGTACCATGTTAGATGCCATCATGACATGTTAGGATTTTGGGTCGTGACAGGTTGCTCCACCGCCCGTACAACTAGCTAGAGGTGGGGGTCAGATCGTCAGAGATGGAGGCCAGGCCATTAAAGGTGGAGGCCAGCCAGCTAGAGGTATCCCGAGGGGCGGAGGTTAGAGTGGTATGGCCTAGCCATGTTTTTATGCGTTCCCAACTAGACATAAGGCAGAGTCACATGATGCCGTAATCACATGTATTGTTCCGATTTGCCATAAAGATGCTTCAGTTCTATTTGATACAGGCTCTACTTATTCCTACGTGTCATCCTATTTTGCTTTATATCTGATTGTGCCTTGTGATTCTTTGAGTGATCTTGTGTATGTGTCCATGCCTATGGGAAATTCTATTGTTGTAAATTGTGTCTATCGCTCGTGTGTGATTACTATTGGGAGTCTTGAGACTAGTGTAGATATCCTACTTCTTGATATGGTGGATTTTGATGTTATTTTGGGTATGGATTGGCTGTCATCTTATCATGCTATATTGGACTATCACGCCAATACAATGACCTTATCCATGTCGGGATTTCCCCGATTATAGTAGAGGGAGACTTCTGGCCATTCTTATAGCAAGGTTATTTCTTATGTGAAGGCTCGACACATGGTTGAGAGGGCGTGTCTAGCTTATTGGGCCTATGTTCGTGATTCGAGCACGGAGATTCCTTCAATGGATTCAGCACCTGTTGTGTGTGAGTTTCCAAAGGTGTTTATCGCAGACCTGCTGGGGATGCCACCCGACAGGGATATTGACTTTTGTATTGATTTGGTTCCGGTCACTCAGCCTGTTTCTATTCCAACATACCGTATGGCGCCACCTGAGTTAAAGGAACTAAAGTAGCAGTTACAAGATTTGCTTGATAAGGGATTCATTAGATCTAGTGTTTCGCTTGGGGTGTGCCCGTGTTATTCGTGAAGAAGAAGGATGGTTCGATGAGGATATGTATAGACTATCGGTAGTTGAACAAAGTTATTATCAAGAACAAGTATCCTTTGCCGATAATTGATGTCTTATTTGATTAGCTTTAGGGTTCCAAAGTTTTTTGGAAGATTGATTTACGATCTGGCTACCATCAGTTGAATATTAGGGCATTGGATGTCCCTAAGACAACTTTTCGGACTCGGTATGGGCATTATGAGTTCCTAGTGATGTCATTTGGGTTGACAAATGCCCTAGTAGCATTTATGGATTTGATGAATATGGTATTCAAGATCTATTTGGATTATTTCGTGATTGTATTCATTGACGATATCTTGATCTACTCCCGCAATCGAGAGGATCATGAACAACATCTTAGAGTTGTACTTCAAACTTTGAGAGATAGTCAGTTATATGCCAAGTTTTCAAAGTGTGAGTTTTGGTTGGACTCAGTCGGCTTTTTGGGACATGTTGTATTTGGAGAGGGCATTAAAGTGAATCCTAAAAAGATTGAGGCAATTCAGAACTGGCCTAGACCTACTTCAGCTACAGAGATTTGGAGCTTCCTGGGTTTGGCGGGGTATTATTGCCAGTTCGTGGATGGATTTTCATCCATCGCAGTCCCACTGACTAGATTGACCCAGAAAGGTGCTCCATTTAGGTGGTCATATGAGTGTGATTTGATCTTTCAAAATCTCAAGATTGCCTTGACTACAACTCCGGTGTTGGTATTACCCACGGGTTTGGGATCTTATACGGTGTATATACATCGCGTGTTGGGCTCGGTACGGTATTGATGCAGGATGGTAGGGTGATTGCATACGCGTCACTGTCACACCCTTTTTTTTCAAACTTCACTTAACCCTCTTAAATAAATAAAAGAATTTTATAAAGCTCAAAAAGGTTTTTAATTGAAAAGTGACAAAAATTCGTGTTCAAAAGGAAATAACTCAGAGTCGCCACCTGTCATTTGTTTCAGTGTGCCAGGTCAACATTTTTTTAGAAATGATTTTCCTTTAAAACACTTTGGACTCCAAAACTAAGTCTACACCAGAGATTTAGGTAAGGGGGTTCATTTGACTCGGGTAGAAGGTGTTAGGTACTCCCCAAGTCCCGTAACTAGTACGGTCGCGTACTTGATCTAATCGGCTTTTAAAATATTTGAATTGATTTAATAACACATAAAAAGAAAATAAACAATCAAAAGAGGCTCGAGGTCGTCCCAACCTAAATGAAAGAAAATTAATGTTCTAAATTATCCTATGCTATTTCTTCTACGATGTTCGCCATGGCCTCCAATTACATAGTACTACGGGGTATTCCTTGGAATAAAATATGTACAAATCCTTCGGAGCATTCCCCGAATTAATTTAATTAAAGGAACGACCTCTCGCCTTAAAACTAACGAAAATCCTAAAGGTTGCCTACCCACGTGTTGACGTCCTAGCATGCTCCTAATGGTATCAAAGCAATGAAGATAAAATAGCAAATGTTCAGAATCTAATTTCAGTTAAGGTCCAATTTCTTCTCATTCTCAACCCACACCCCTCGGCCAAACCCATCAAACAAACAATTTTAATGTAAAGTAATGTCTACAACGGGTAAGCTACTTAATACACGAAACTAACGAACAAACAAGTAAAGAGAAAGTAAACAAAGTGATGCAAAGAAATGGAATAATGTAAAAGTGGATTAAAAGCACGATGTGAACCATCTAACTCTAGCTAAATCACCTCCCATTTTCATTTATCTATTGCAAAGACAAAACATACTAACAAACAATCACTTTTGACTTGTCAAAATAGGAGCCTTACTTCATAAAAATGAAATAGAAAACTCATGTCAAACAGATTATTAAAAGAAAATCGAGTAGATTCTAGTTCAAGATGAATCAATTCCTTAAAGCAAATTAAAAGATAACCAAAAGATCCTCAAAATTATCAAACACAACATCTGTTTTCTTTTTTAATAGCAAGGATGGCAGGATTTCAAACAATTAAAATTTCAGAATTTCATGTTATTCTAACTGCACACCAAAGGGTATTTCCTCAAGAAGACATCAACCCAAGCATGATACCTTAGATAAAGCCATTACTCCAACAGATTTTAGGCAAACTAAAATGTTAGCTCATATTTGGACTCTATGTAAAATAACAAAAACTCCATGTAAGTTATCAAACAAATGCCCTGGATGATCCTATTTAAAATCAGCATATACGAACAGAGGCTGTTGATAATCATCCATGAATGTACCAGTTATTGAATATCAACAGTGATAACGAAACTATGAACAACTGTTCACCGCGACGACAACCAAACAAGACAAAAGTAAGATGAAAGATACAAAATAGTAGACGAGCTCATGAATGAAGTCACTAGCGACCTTTAAACATCACAAACAGATTACTCAAACTATAAAGAACTGAATAGACTAGCTCAGTCTTTTGACACCATATGATCAATCATTTAACAACGGGAGGAATCAAACAGTTTTGGAATTAGGATGTATTTAAAGCACAACGATGGATAGAACAAAACCATATCGAAGTAAATCCATAAAAAATTAACAACATTCAGGATCTGCAAAGATCTACATCTAGTAGTATTCATTCGATCATTTTTATCCTAAGCTCTCATCATGCTTTAAACCAGCATCAAAACAGAAATGAAAAAGGGAGAGAGGTGAACCTGAATGTTGAAAACAACTTAGATTAATTCTGCTTCGAGCCAAATACAAATGAATTCGATGATGAAAATTAGAAAAAAGACAGCAGCTACAAGGCAACACAAAGAACGAGCTCGAACAAGGGATTACAACGGGAATCGCGAAACAGCTTCGAATCGGCACTTCGACTCAAATAGGCGACGCATTTAGAACTAAAAGCTTCAATCGATATCCTTTTCTGAATATCAGGACTAGAAGAAGAAACTAAATATTTTTTTTTGTATTTTTTTGATTTTTCGAAAATGGAACAATACTTGAACAAAAATCAAACTCAAACTATTCTGTATTTTGTTTTTTTTTTGGATTGCAAAACTAAACAGAAGCTCTTAAAAGAAGTTGAAAAGAACTCTAATTCTTCCAATCCGAAAATTTTTTCCTCCTCTTTCTCTGTCCGAAAATCCTCTATTTATAGGCACCCCAAAAGCTTCCTCTTCCTTCTTCTCCAAGAAATCCCATTTTTATCTCAAAATCTCAAAAAGCCTCCAAAAATCCAAAAAACCTTTTTGTGCAAATGTGTTTTAGGCAAATGGACGCCTAGGATCCAAAGATTTCGATCCTACGGCCCCCATTTAACTATCATCTATTCATGAATGGCTCGGATTCTTCGAAAAATATTGTAAAAAGCGCGTGAAATGAGAGAAAAACGCGTAGAATTAGGTTACAATGATGAGGGGGGACCAATTGATTGAACTCGGCCGATTCTTGGACGAGTTCTGGCGAGTTTGAGAGTGGAGGAGATGGGGCGCCGCTTGGTTGGTTTTTAGGGTTAGGGATTTGGGTTATAATGAGCTTTTATATGGGTGTGGGGAAATAACATGGCCATTGGATTAAATCCACTCAAGGGCTGGGATTTGCAATAGAGGATGAGGCAGGTCGGTGGGTTGGCCGGTGGGTCTGAGTCAAGGCTAAGGGAATAAGGTTGGGTTAAAGAAGGAGTGGGATGCCCGATTTGGGCCATGTTCTTGCCCGAAATTGGGCCAAAAATTGAATTTCTTCCATTCTTAAAGTTCATTAGCTAACAAACCCAATCTTTCAAACTAAAAAAACTAATTCCAATTAACTAAATAAATTATATTATAATATGAAACCATATTTTTTAATATCATTTTTATACAAATTATTACATTCAAAATAAAAGTGAAAAATCATGGTAAAAACAAAAGATATGGCTATAAAATATTAATAACCTAAACTAAATAGAAATAAGGTAAAACATGAAACTATATATATATATATATATATATATATATATATATATGTATGTATGTATATATATATATATATATATATATATATATGTATGTATGTATGTATTGTAATTATTATTATTATTATTATTATTTTTTTTTTTAGTTTTTTGTGCCTTAAAAATAGTAATAAAGTAAAATCCTATAGAAATAAACCCAAATAAATATCTTAAAAATACTAGGACTATTAGAGGTGATTCTAATGTGTAGGTCAAAAATTACATGTCTACAGCTACCCTCTTTGACGGAAAACACGAAGTGTTTTCAGACAAAGAACAATAAAACATGTTTTTTTGACCCGACCCTTATTTAGAGAGACCAAAACTAAAAGAAAAGAGAATGTGACCGAGCCCTGGTATCTGAGCTGCCTACATATCCTTGGCTATAAAGGAATCAGGCCACGTGTAGTTCAGAGTGAGAAGAGCGATGGAGTATACCGAGGTGGAGAGTCGAGTAAAGTGCCGTCGAGGTTCCAGTCCGCGGTTCCTGCCATTACATCGAAAATAAAAAGGGAAATATTACAGCAAAAGTAAAAGAAAAATACAAGATCCTATCTACTTCTTGTCTTGAATCTTCCGTGAATCTCTACCTGTTCTTCAACACGAGACTAAAAAATGGGCCCTGTTCTTCAGGCGGGCTCCTGATGCTTCTTAAATTTGCGAATTGAAAGTAACTCAAAAATGAATTCCCTTGTTCTCCAAGTGGGTGCCTGATTGCCAAAACTTAAATTGTATTCCCTTGTTATCCAGGTGGGTGCCTGATTGCCAAAACTTGAAATGTATTCCCTTGTTATCCAGGTGGGTGCCTGATTACCAAAACTTGAAATGTATTCCCTTGTTATCCAGGTGGGCGCCTGATTGCCAAAACTTGAATTGTATTCTCTCGTTATCCAGGTGGGTGCCTGATTACCAACAACTTGAATTGTATTCCCTCATTATCCAGGTGAGCGCCTGATTGCTAAAACTTGAACTGTATTCCCTCGTTATCCAGGTGGGCGCCTGATTACCAAAACTTGAATTGTATTCCCTCGTTATCCAGGTGGGCGCCTGATTGCCAAAACTTGAATTTTATTCCCTCATTATCCAGGTGGGCGCCTGATTACTAAAACTTGAAACTGTATTCCCTCGTTATCCAGGTGGACGCCTGATTGCTCAAACTTGAAAATGTATTCCCTCGTTATCCAGGTGGGGGCCTGATTACTAAAACTTGAAACTGGATTCCCTCGTTATCCAGGTGAGCGCCTGATAATGCAACAAAACAAACAAAACAAAAGAAATTTTTCTGCCCCAGTTTGGGATCTGGGCATATTTGTGAGTGTTAATCGGATCATGTTACCTACAGAGCTCTAAGAATTTAAAGCTAAATCCGATTATCCAGAAGGACCCTGAAAACTTCAAATTAAATCTCATCTTAAGAGTGATAACTTTAAAGCTAAATTATATTTTCTAAAGGGAGAACTTACGCTAAAACTTGAAATTAAATCTCATTATCTAGGAAGGTCCTGAAAATTTAAACTAAATCCTATTATCCAGGAGAGTCCTGAAAATTTTAAATTAAATCCCATTATCCAGGAGAGTCCTGAGAACTTTTAAAATTAAATCTCATTATCCAGGAGGGTCCAAAAAACTTTTAAAATTAAATCTCATTATCCAGGAGGGTCTTGAAAACTTTTAAAATTAAATCCCATTATCAAGGAGGGTCCTGAAAATTTTAAATTAAATCCCATTATCCAGGAGAGTCCTGAAAACTTTTAAATTAAATCCCATTATCCAGGAGGGTCCTGAGAACTGAGAATGAACTTACTTGAGCCATGCTCTCATCTTGGAGGATTCTGAATAGAATTTCTTGCTCCCTGAACCATGCTTTTCCATGGGAGGTCCCTGTGGATTAAAAACTTTTCTTGCCCCTATTTCAGATAAATAAAATCTTGTTAGTTTGAAAACGTGGTGGTTAGTTTGTGGTATCATTGTTGAGTGTCTACTTCCGCCACCGCCATGCTTCATTCTGATTAGCTGATTCGGGCTAGCAAGGAGTTGTTTGATCTTTTGATTGGAATTGGACCACAAAACCTCTGCATGACCTGAATCTTTCACACTCACTTGTTGCATTGTGTTTCATTTTGAACGTTGCTGAATCCTTGTATTTTCTCAAAATTCAAGATTTACTTGATTGCCTGAACCTCAGTTATCACCATACTACTTATTCTAAATCAAGTCAATTGTGATGTGCCTGGCCGGACTCCGCTTTGTGCAATTTAGAAGCTGGTAGTAGGCTTTGAGATCCTTTTCTGCTTGTTCAACAAGGGCTGACTCGAAGGAGACCCATAAAGATAGACTCAAAGAGCAAAGTGAAATGATTTTTGACAAAAGGAACAAAGGAAAATTTTGAACACAGATAACTATATGAAGAAGAATGAGAAAAAGAAGACTTATTTGAGAGAAACAGCCAGCTCCAATGATCATGACATGCATTTCGGACTGATCAGCCTAATCTGTCCAACCAATCATATTTTCAGTTCATGTCATGTCTTCATACTTTAAAATTGGGCTTTCACTGATCCAATTTCTTTATAAAGTCATGAGCCTCATTCAACTTGTAGTGCCCTGAAAGGTTTTCACCAACAAGCCTCTTTCATTTGTTCGTCTCTCAACTCACCATCGCCTTACGGTGCCCACGAGGGTTTTCACCAATAAGACTCTCTCATTTTAAATTTTCTCTCAACTCACCATCACCTTACGGTGCCCATGAGGGTTTTCACCAATAAGACTCTCATTTGAAATTTTCTCTCTTGCTCCCATGAACAAAGTGTTACCCATGATGTAAATTATACCTCTATCTCGCTTGATCTGGAATCCTCAAAGATTGATCGAAAGGTCTTTCTTTGGACCATAATGTAGGTTTTTGGACAGGGTTAGAAAGAAAGGGTGGCATGAAGGCTCAAACTAACTTAAGATGAAAAGGGGTCAAAATTACAACCTTTGGAATCAGATCTTTTCAAAACCAAAACTTCTGCCCCAGTTTCTTTAGGTCTGGGGAATTTTAAATTTTCTTTTGATGGGACCGAACCGTGAGGCTGCCTACCTATCCTTAAAAGGAATCAGGTCGAACGTAGTTCAAAAGAAAGTTGTCTGTTTTTGTTGCTTTTCTTTCTTCTCTTTTCTTCTTTTTCTTTTCTTTTACCTTCTTTTTCATTTTTCTTATTTTCACTCATTCATCATCATTTTTTTCATTTTTTTTCTACTTCTACTACTGATTCCAAAAGATGGGTATGAAAGAAAATAAATAAGGCTAAAAAAGGGTGGCAAGGGATGAAAGTTTTTGGGTAATGGAACAAAGTGCCTTCGTCATTTCAACTTTGAACACGCCAAGTACAAAATACAACTAAAGGTAAGCAAAGAAATCATACATAGTACTTCTTAACTGCATCATAATTGATAGTCATATCTATATATTTGCCTTCTATGTCTGTTAAATACAAAGTACCATTAGGCAACATTCTTGTCACTATGAAGGACCCCTACCAGTTTGGGGCAAACTTGCCTTTAGCTTCAGCCTGATGAGGGAGGATGCATTTTAATACCATCTGGCCCACTTCGCATTTCCGAGGACACACCTTTTTGTTGTATGCTCTTGCTATTCTCTTCTGATACAATTGACCATGACATACTGCAGCCAATCTTTTCTCATCAACCAAACTCAACTGCTCGATCTGGGTTTTGACCCACTCATCATCATCAATTTCAGCTTCTACAACAATCCGAAGGGATGGAATCTCAACTTCTGCAGGTATAACTGCCTCAGTTCCATATACCAGCGAATAAGGAGTTGCACCTACTGAAGTGCGAACAGTAGTGTGATAACCCAGTAAGGCAAAAGGCAACTTTTCATGCCATTGCCTAGAAACTTGCACCATCTTACGAAGTATCTTCTTTATGTTCTTGTTAGCAGCCTCAACAACTCCATTTGCCTTGGGGCGATACAGAGTGGAGTTCAAATGCGTGATTTTTAACTGTTGGCATACCTCCCTCATCAAATGACTGTTGAGATTAGTAGCATTATCTGTGATGATCACCTTGGGAATTCCGAACCGACAAATGATATTTGAATGAACAAAATCCACCACTGCCTTCTTGGTCACAGACTTTAAAGTTACAGCTTCGACCCACTTGGTAAAGTAATCAATGGCCACCAGAATAAACCTATGCCCGTTTGACGCTGCCGACTCAATTGGTCCAATGACATCCATGCCCAGGCAACAAAGGGCCAATATGCAGACATTGTGTGTCTCAGATGGGAGAGAATGAATCAAATCACCATGTACCTGGCATTGATGACACTTGCGAATAAAACTGATACAATCTCGTTCCATGATGAGCCAATAATAACCTGCGCGAAGTATCTTCTTTGCCAACACATACCCATTCATATGCGGCCCGCAAAATCCAGAATGTACTTCAGCCATGATAGTTAAAGCTTATTTAGCATCTATGCACCTCAACAGTCCCAAATCCGGAGTCCTCTTGTACAAGATTCCCCCACTAAAGAAAAATCCACTAGCCAGACGTCGAATGGTTCTCTTTTAGTCACCTGTGGCATGTACTGGATATACCACTGACCTGATGTATTCCTTGATATCGTAGAACCAAGGTTCACTATTGATTTCCTCTTCTACCACATTACAATAAGCATGTTGATCACGAACTTGGATATGCACGGGGTCAACATAAGCCTTGTCCGGATGATGTAACATTGACGCTAGAGTAGCCAAGGCATCAGCAATCTCATTATGAATCCTGGGAATACGTCTAAATTCAACCGACCTGAATCGTTGACAAAGATCATGCAGGCACTATCGGTACGGTATGAGCTTCAAATCTCGAGTCTCCCATTCTCCTTGAATCTGGTGAACCAATAAATCTGAATCTCCCAGAACAAGTATTTCCTGGACTCCCATGTCTATAGCTAACCTCAAACCCAGAATGTATGCTTCGTACTCAGCCATGCTGTTGGAGCAATAAAATTGAAGCTAGGTTGTTACAGGGTAGTGCTGCCTTGTTTTAGAGATAAGTACAACCCATATTCCGACACCTTTCATGTTAGCAGCTCCATCAAAGAAGAGTTCCAACCTAACTTTGCATCGTGGTCATCCTCGTCAACACACATGACCTCTTCATCAGGAAAATAAGTCTTTAGTGGCTCATATTCATCATCCACTGATTCTCGGCCAAGTGGTCAGCCAAGGCTTGGGCTTTCAAACTCTGTAAGTAAAATCTACCACTTTACCAATCTTCCCGTGGGCATAGGCTTCTGAAAGATATACTTTAGAGGATCTATGCCAAAAATGAGGTAAGTAGTGTAGGACGAAAGATAATGCTTCAACTTTTGTGCCACCCAAGTCAGGGCGCAACATGTCCTCTCAAGCAGAGTGTACTTAACCTCATAGGGAGTGAACTTCTTACTAAGATAATAGATTTCTTGCTCCTTCTTTCCCGTGATGTCATGTTGACCTCAATACATAGCCAAAAGAATTATCCAGGACTGTCAAATAGAGAATTAAAGGTCTTCCAGGCTCTGGTGGGACCAACACAGGTGGATTCGACAGGTACATCTTAATCTTATCAAATGCTTCTTGGCACTCGTCAGTCCACTTGACTGCAACATTCTTCTTCAGCAGCTTAAAGATAGGTTCACAGGTTGTCGTGATTTGAGCAATAAACCTGCTGATGTAATTTAACCTTCAAAGTAGGCTCATCACCTCTGTTTTGTTTTTTGGCGGCGGTAACTCTTGAATGGATTTGATCTTTAACGGGTCCAACTCAATACCACATCGACTGACCACGAATCCCAGCAGTTTCCCAGACGGGACACCAAATGAACATTTTACTGGATTGAGCTTGAGGTTGTACATGCGGAGCCTTTGGAAAAACTTCCTTAGGTCCTTGACATGGTCAGACTGCTTCTTTGACTTTATGATCACATCATCTACATAAACCTCGATCTCCCTATGTATCATGTCATGAAATATGGTGGTCATCGCCCTCATGTAAGTTGCCCCAGCATTTTTCAAACCAAATGGCATTACCCGATAACAGTATGTTCCCCATGGCGTGATGAATGCTATTTTTTCTGCATCTTCCTCATCCATCAAGATCTGGTGATATCCCGCGTAACAGTCCACAAAAGACCCAATCTCATGCTTGGCACAATTATCGATCAGAATGTGAATGTTCGGCAATGGAAAATCATCCTTTGGGATTGCTTTGTTAAGATCTCGGTAATCAACACAGACCCTGGTCTTACCATCCTTCTTTGGTACTGGCACAACATTGGATAACCAAGTGGGATATCGAGTGACCCGAATGACCTTTGCAGTAAGCTGCTTTGTGATTTCTTCTTTGATCTTCACACTCATATCGGTCTTGAACTTTCGCAACTTTTGCTTGACAGGAGGGAATGCTAGATCAGTTGGCAATTTATGAACTACCAGATCAGTGCTCAACCCAGCATATCGTCATATGACCATGTAAAGACATCTTTGTACTCAAACAATGTCTTGATTATTTCCTCTTTAACTTGCGGCTCTAAAAGCACACTTATTTTGGTTTCCCTAACATTATCCTGGTCCCCTAAATTGATTGCTTCAGTTTCACTCAAATTAGGCTTTGGTTTTTCTTCAATTTTTTTAGCTCTTTACTGATTTCTTCAAATGCTGCTTCTTCATCATATTCTATTTCCTCATCATATTCTACTTCTTGGATTATTATTTCAAAATTAGATTGGCTTTTAGGACTCGGCTGGAAATTCTTCATACATGTCATGTCACTGCAACCAGCATAAAACGAACTGTACAAAAGAAAAAAAACAAAATAAAACACTATTAAGAATAACGGAAAATGGGAAATTGCATTTCATTGAAAATAAAAGGATAGAAGGGTTTGAACATCAAAACAAGCAAAAACTAAAAATCTAGATTACAACCCTGGAATAACCCAAATAACAGAAAGGAAAACAAAACAAACTACCAAAACTCCTTCCTGGTGGGGAGAGGAGTAGCTTCCCAATTGCTAAGCTTCACATTTGAGCCAACGAGCTGCATATCTGCTTTATTAGAGCCTTCACCAAATTCTACCATATTGACCTCTTCGAAAGACTTTGGAACCTCTTGATCAACTCTTCATCAACATCTACCATAGGTTTTGGGATTGAGGAGGTTGGAGGTTTTTCGGCCCCTGTCTTGACAAAAGACTTAGAGATGTGTGGGACCCGGGGAGTGACCATACCTTCTGTTTCAGATTTTTAACCCTTCTCACATCCTTCTATATGGGTGTGAATCCCAAACCAAACGTACCAGGATTCCTACTAGGGCACACTGGATGTACAATACCCTGTAGAGATGATCCCAAACCCTTGCCCAGCACAAAACCATTCTTCAATATTTCATTCGCAACCATGACGGACACGGAGGATAGCTTAGGACCCGGAATGCATTTTCCTTCGGGAATCTTATCAACAGACACTGTTTCAAACGTTTTATAGACCCAAGGTCCCTTATCATCTTCAGCTTTGCTAAACGGAACAATTTTATCATTACAAGCTTATAGGTTCTCATCACCGTACACAACTATTTCCTACCTGTCCCATTCGAACTTCACCATTTGGTGTAGAGAAGATGGGACTGCCTTAGCAGCATGTATCTAGGGCCTGCCTAACAGTAGATTGTAGGAGATAGCCACATCTAACACTTGGATTTCCATGGTGAACTCAACTGGCCCTATCGACAATTCGAGCATTATATCTCCAACAGAATCTTTACCTCCCCCATCAAAGCCTCGAACACACACACTGTTCATGTGGATTCTTTCGGTGCCAATTTTCAATTTTTCCAGAGTAAACAGGGGACAAATATTTGCACTAGAGCCATTGTCAACCAAAACCCTTAAGACAGCAGAATCTTCGCATTTCACCATGAGATAAAGAGCTCGGTTGTGTTTTGTACCCTCCATAGGAAGTTTATCATCTGAGAAAATGATCCTGTTTACTTCGAAGATCTTGCTAGTTATCTTTTCCAAGTGATTCACTGTGATCTTATCAGGAACATGTGCCTCATTCAAAATATTCATCAGGACCCTACGATGTTCATCTGAATGTATCAGCAAAGACAAAAGAGAAATCTGAGTTGGTGTTTTCCTTAACTGCTCCACAATGGAATAATCCTGCACTTTCATCTTTTTCAAGATCTCCTCAGCCTCTTCTTCGGTGACTGATTTCTTTACTGGCATTTGGATATCCTTGAATAACTTGGCTTTCCTTAATTCTTCTGGGGTGAAACATCTCCCAGAACGAGTCTGTCCTCCAATTTTATTAACTTCTTCCTCTATTTCTTTTCCTTTGTATGTCACTATCACTTGTTTGTAATCCCACGGAACAGCCTTAGCATCAACCACTGGCAGCTGGGTCACCGGTTTAATGATGATAGGGATGATAGGAGCCCCCTTCACAACTATGACAGTCTTACTTGGAATCCCTGGCACTACCACCTTTGAACTTTCCGGACTTGCCCCAATATCTTTTGAAGGCCCTTTCATGACCAACACCAGTGGCTTCAAATAGAGCGAGCTCGGCTTTTCTGTCGCCCCTTCAACTGTCAAGGGCTTTGCTCTGGTAGAGTCTGGAGCTTTAACCAAATTAGTTTTACTAGCCCGAATCATCATGACGGACTTAGAAGACTTCTTGGTCTCCCCATCCTTGTGAACTATTTCAATTATATGTGTCTCTTCATGGGTTAGCAAAGGGTTTTGGTTGATGTTTGACGCGTTTGGGCTTTGGACTACAATTTGGTTTGTATCAATGAGCTCCTGGATTACCCTTTTCAAATTCCAGCACTTCTCTATGTCATGCCCTGGAGAATCAGAACAATAGGCACACCTCAGGGAATAATCGAGGTTCTTTGGAGGAGGATTTGGTATCTTTGACTCAATCGGCCTCAAGACGTCCAACTGCCTTAACCTTTGAAACAGACTAGCATAGGACTCTCCAAGCGGGGTAAAAGCTTTTTTTCGCTGCCGCCTCTCTCTTCTATACTCTGACCTTGATCAAAAATTTGAACAATTAGGGTTTCGGTAATGTTGTGGTGGTGGATAGGCATTTTGTGGAGCTGGGTAGGTATTCTGTGGGACTAGGGCACACCATTGTGGGTAAGGAAGGGGTTGAGCATATGCTTGTACATGGTGAACAAGGTATTGGGATGGCCTGGCTAAGTATTGGGGGTTTTGCAGGGAAAAGTAATGTTGGGGTGGATTATATGGAGACGTGGCGTAGGTTTGAGGTCGGGGTCGAGAATGGGTGTACTGATGAGGTGAACCCCTTTGGCCATGCCATGATCCGGAGACAACCATAGCGCATCTTCCTTCTTCTTCTTCCCTAGCAAACTTCTGGTACCACTCTAGATTGCCTCGGTAGTTGCTTTTATAGAAGAATAGCTCATGATCTTACTCGACTGGAGCCCCTATTCCACCATTTCTCCCATCTTTACCCCATCATTGAAAGAGTTACCAATAGCTGAGATCAAGTGGCCATAGTAAGTGGGCTCCAGGGCTTGAAGAAAGTATTTAACCATCTCGTCTTCTTCCATCGGAGGATTGACTCGTGCAGCTTGCTCCCTCCATCGGAACCCATATTCTCTAAAACTTTTGCTAGGTTTCTTTTCCACCTTGGTCAGAGATAGGCGGTCTGGAACAATGTCTATATTGTACTGAAAGTGTCGGGCGAAGGCCTGAGCCATATCGTCCCAGGTGTACCACCTGCTAGCGTCCTGGCGGGTGTACCATTCTAAAGCTACCCCACTAAGACTTTGGCTGAAGTATGCCATTAGTAATTTGTCTTTTCCCTCGGCGCCTCTCATTTTACTACAATAACCCCTCAGATGAGCTACAAGATCCCTATGTCCGTCATACAAGTCAAACGTGGACATCTTGAACCCGGCAGGCAGTTGGACATCGGGGAACAAACACAAATCCTTATAGGCCACACTCACTTGGTTTTCCAACCCTTGCATATTTCTCAATGATTGCTCCAGACTTTGTACCTTCCTAAACATCTCTTCTTGCTCTGCGTTCTTGGGTGGTTTGTCAGTTTCAACATGAGGCTCAAATTGGGAGTGTAAGAGTAAGGATCTTGGACTTTGAAGGTGGGCTCCGGTACATAGTAGTGGGCATATGTAGCGGGGAATGCGGGCTCACTAGAGGATCGGTGGAGGGTAGCTTGTGGAGGGGGTACAAAAATAGGAGCAGACGTCGGAGCAGGGTACGAGGTTGTTTTGGCTGATGGAGCATGAAAAGTTTGGGCTGAAGTGCCGGGGTAGTTGTGGTAAGGGGTAAAGCCATGTGCGTGTTGTGGGGAAAGATCAATGGTATTGGGCATCTGGGACTGAGAGAGTGGCGGGATGGAAGCAGGGTTTTTTGTGTAGTTGGTAGGGAACGAGGGTGGAGGGTGTCCCTTAATCCAGGCTTGATACATTTCCGCCATCTGATGCTTCAACCTCCGGACCTCCTTTTGCAATTCCGATTCCAACTCAACAATCTCCTTTGGTGGGTCTACAACTCCAGTGTCTATTTCCTTGCTAGCCATAACTGTTTGACGCTTTGATCGAGTGTTGTATGGATGACTTACCAGGATACCAACAAACTAACCACCTTCCTGTTATTAAATAAAGATAACAGAGGACAACAACACAAAACCACCATATTAGCGTTAGGGCATTTATCAAATAATAATATCACATTACGTGCAATGCACCTAGCAACAATTAACGATTCTAAAATGGCTTTGAGGGTCGCAGGGTTATATGGCATCATCCCAATTTACTCATTTCAATCCTTCCTTCTCTTTCTTTTCTAACACCTCTTATCACTCTTTTCTTTTTCTTTCTCTTTTTATTTTGAACCAAAAATTATTTTATCGAACCCGATGTAGGTTGTCTACGTATCATGTCCCTCATGAATCAGACCAAGCGTAGTTCTGAAAAAGTGATGGAAAATAAACTAAAAATAAAATCTTTTTGGGATTTTTCATTTAAAAACTTTTCGATATTAAAATAAAATAGGACGTACGATAATGCAAGACATGACAGACTCAACTATACTACGACAGACTCTGATGGGTTTGGGTTATAATGAGCTTTTATATGGGTGTGGGGAAATAATATGGCCATTGGATTAAATCCACTCAAGGGCTGGGATTTGCAATAGAGGATGGGGCGGGTCGGTGGGTTGGCCGGCGGGTCTGGGTCAAGGCTAAGGGAATAAGGTTGGGTTAAAGAAGGAGTGGGCTGCCCGATTTGGGCCATGTTCTTGCCCGAAATTGGGACGAAAATTGAATTTCTTCCATTCTTAAAGTCCATTAGCTAACAAACCCAATCTTTCAAACTAAAAAAGCTAATTCCAATTAATTAAATAAATTATATTATAATATGAAACCATATTTTTTAATATCATTTTTATACAAATTATTACATTCAAAATAAAAGTGAAAAATCATGGTAAAAATAAAAGATATGCCTATAAAATATTAATAACCTAAACTAAATAGAAATAAGGTAAAACATGAAACTATATATATATTGTAATTATTATTATTATTTTTTTAGTTTTTTGTGCCTTAAAAATAGTAATAAAGTAAAATCCTATAGAAATAAACCCAAATAAATATCTTTAAAATACTAGGACTATTAGAGGTGATTCTAATGCGTAGGTTAAAAATTACATGTCTACAATCATGGCAGTTGAAGGTTCACGAGAAGAATTACCCTGTTCATGACTTGGAGTTGGCAGCCATTGTTCATGCATTGAAGATCTAGAGGCATTACCTCTGCGGTGTGTCACGTGAGGTGCTCATGGATCATGGGAGTCTACAGTATTTGTTCAAGCAAAAGGATCTCAATTTGAGGCCGAAGAGGTGGTTGGAGATATTGAAAGACAATAATATCACCATTTTGTATCATCCGAAAAGGCCAATATGGTAGCCGATGCCTTGAGTAGGAAGCCTGTGAGTATGGGTAGCCTTGCATATATTCTAGTTGTTGAGAGACCGCTAGCATCAGATGTTCATGCTTTGGCCAATCAATTCATGAGGTTAGATATTCGGAGCCCAGTCGCGTTCTAGCTTGCACAGTTTCTCGGTCTTCCTAGTATGAGCGCATCAGAGAGAGTTAGTATGATGACCACCATTTGCTTGTCCTTAAGGACACAGTGCAGCACAACGATGCCAAGCAGGTTACCATTGGAGATGATGGGGTTTAGCTGATGTAGGGTCGGATTTGTGTGCCTAATGTGGATGGACTTCGTGAGTTGATTCTTGAGGAGTCCCACAGTTCACGGTATTCCATTCATCTGGGTGTCGTCAAGATGTATCAGGACTTGAGGCATCATTATTGAATGATGAAGAAAGATATAGTTACATATGTAGCTCGGTGTTTGAACTGTTAGCAGGTAAAGTACAAGCATTAAAGGCCTGATAGTTTGCTTCAAAGGCTTGAGATTCGTGAGTGGAAGTGGGAGCATGTTACCATGAATTTTGTTGATAGGCTCTCACAGACCTAGAAGAAAATCGACGCGGTATGGTGATTGTGGATTGGTTGACCAAGTTGGCAAATTTCATTCCTGTAGCAGTTACTTATTATTCAGAGCGGTTGGTTGAGATCTATATCCGTAAGAACGTACGTCTTCATGGTGTGCCGGTCTAATCAAGGTATGCAATTCACCTCGCACTTCTGGAGGGCCGTACAACGTGAGTTGGGCACACGAGTTGAGTTGAGTACAGTATTCACCCCCAGACGGATGAACATTTCGAGTGCACCATTCATATATTGGAGGATATGTTTTGCGCTTGCATTATGAATTTCGGGGCTTCTTAGGATTAGTTCTTGCCATTTGCAGAGTTTGCCTACAACAAAAGCTATCAATCGAGTATTTAGATGGCTCTCTATGGGGCACTATATGGGAGGCAGTGTCATTCGCCAGTTGGTTTGTTTGAGCCGAGAAAGGCTCGGTTATTGGATGCTGACTTGGTTCAGGATGCCTTGGAAAAGGTGAATATGATTCAGGATTGACTTTGCACAACTTAGTCTAGATAGAAAAGTTATGCCGATCGTAAAGTTCATCATATTGCATTCATGGTTGGAAAGAGGGTTCTGTTCCGAGTTTCACCCATGAAAGGTGTGATGAGGTTTGGATAGAGGGGCAAGTTGAGCCATAGGTATATCGAATCTTTTAAGATTCTTGAGAGAATGGGTGATGTGGCCTACATGCTTGCATTGCCACTTAGTTTATCAGCAGTCCATCCGGTGTTCCATGTGTCCATGATCCGGAAGTATCACAATAATCCGTCCCATGTATTAGGTTTCAGCTCAGTCTAATTGGATAAAGATTTGGCTTATGAGGAGGAGCCAGTGGCCATTCTAGCCCGACAAATCTGGAAGTTGAGGTCTAAGAGTTATCCTTCAGTTCGAGTGCAGTGGGGAGGTCAGCCGATCGAGGCAGCTACGTGGGAGTCTGAGTCTGATATGCGGAGTAGATACCCATACCTTTTAGCCAGTCTAGGTACTTTTCTATGTCAGTTCGAGGACGAACGTTTATTTTAGAGGTGGAGAATATGATGACCCAATAGGTCATTTTGAGTTTTAACCTTCATTTTTTGTATTTCGAAACCTTGATTAGCTTTGTTTAGCGTGTCTTGATTTGTGAGCGCAGTCCGTATCTTATTCTGGAAAATTTTTATTTGAAAAGTTGAAGAAAATGTGAATTTTAAACTTATAAATAGGTTGAATTGACTACGGTCAACATTTTGTGTAAACGGACCTGGATCAGCATTTTGACAATCTCGGTGGGTCCACATTGTGATTTGGGACTTGGATGTATGCCTGGAATTTAATTCGGAAGTCCCTAACTTGTTTTGACTCATTTTGCCGAAAACTAGCATATTTGAAAGTTGAAGAATTTAAAAGTTTGACCGAAAGTTGACTTCCTAGCTAACAGGTTCAGATTTTGATGTTAAAACTTGGAATAGTTCTGTATTACTATTAGAATTTTTTTTGCAAACTTTGGTCCAATTCGAAATTGATTTGACAAAATTCGGACACTCAAATGTGATTCTAGTGTTCTTGAGTTTCACTTTGAAAGTTCATTCGTTTTGAGGATTGATTTGTAGATTTAGATGTTATTTTGGTGATTTGATTGTGCGAGCAAGTTCGTATGATATTATTACACTTGTGTGCATGTTTGGTTTGGAACCCGAGGTGCTCGGGTGAGTCTCCTACATGTTTCAGATGAGTTTGGCTAAGGCTAGGACTGCTGGCGCAATGCCATTTCTGGTGAACTGTTGCAGAAACCTCGCAATTGCGAGATAGACCTCGCAATTGCGAACAAATGTTCACATTTGCGAGCATGGTCTAGATTGGGTGGACTTGCATTTGTGAGAAAAATGTTTGCATTTGTGAATTAGACAGTGACCGCAATTGCGAGCAAAGAGTCGCATTTGCGACTCAGCAGTTTTCGAGCAGACTTGGCATTTGCGAAGCAATTGTGCGCAGTTGCGAAGGGTGGGTGTTCGCAGTTGCGAACAAAATGTCACAATTGCGACTTGTGTGACTCTAAGACAGGGTTCGCAATTGCGACCCTTTTCTTGCATTTGCGATGTTCGCGATTGCGAACAAGACATCGTAATTGTGACATCCGCAACAAGGTAAAAGAGGGGGAAAACATGACTTAGCTCATTTATCACATTTTCTTAACCCTAAACACCCTAAAGATGATTTATCAAGAGATTTTACTTCCTAAATTCATTGGTAAGTGACTTTAATCTATTTCTTTTCAATTACCCATTTTATTTCATGAGATTCCAGCATCAAATTTAGAAATTTCATGGTAGAAATTAGGGATTTGGGTAGAATTAGGAATTTTTATAAAAATTGAGATATATACCTCGAATTGAGGTCGGATTTCGAAATAAATTACACCATCGGGCTTGGGGTGAATGGGTAATCGGATTTTGGTCCGAATCTCAGTTTTGACCCAAGCGATCCCGGGGTTGACTTTTGTTGACTTTTTAAAAAATAATCTAAATTGAACCTCTTTCATTCTTGGGTAGTTTCTAAAGCTTATTCATTTGGTCAATAATTTGCTATATTTGGTTGGTTTGGAGGCTTGTTCAAAAGGCAAGGTCGTGGTTGAGCTTTGAGTTGATTGTAGAGTGAGGTAAGTATTGGGTCTACCCTTGATTTGAGGAAATTAGGGACCCTTGAGCTACATGTTATGTGTATTATGTAGGAGACGGCATATATGTGAGGTGACAAGTGTAGATACGTCGTTATGTTACTTGCTTCTATGTTGATTTTACTTCATAACCTATATCTTATTTCATACCTTAATTGCTACATGCTTAACTGACTTCCATGTCATAATTGTCACTTGTCATTTAGTTATCTTTGTATTAAATTGTCCATCATTTCCATGATTTTATGCCTAAATGCTACTTGTCTCTACTTGCTTTACTTGCATTACTTAAATTGTCTGATACCATATTTGTCTTATACTTTTATAATATTTGTTGCCTTCCATGACGTAGTTACACTTGTGTGAGTTGTTAATTGGTAGATTCCGATAAGTTGTTGAAGTTGAGATATACGAATTGTTAGAAATTCCTTGATTATTATGTAATTATTCATTTCCTCGTACATTTACTATCTTGATGTAGAAATTCTTGTAAATTTTGGTTGTTGAATTACTATTGTTGATTGAAATTGTTTGGGGAGCGGGTTGTACGCCGTAATGGAGAATGAAAGGTAATGAATTGAAATGGTGAAATAAGGACGGATTATGATATTGACATATGATGATATGGTGGGATCAGGTTGCACGCCACAACGAATTGTTTAAAGTTAATATTATGGGATTGGGTTGCACGCTGCAACATATTTTTTAAAATTATATTTATTTGTGACTGTTGAATTGGCCTTGGTATTCGAGATGAGTTTATGTGACTTGTTATTCTGGGCTCTCTGGTAGTTGGATTTGAGTTCGTTGTTATGAAGTAACTGATTTACTTTCCTTCATGTCTTTAATGTTATTATTATTATAATTATTATTGCATATAGGTTATTGTAGGTGACCCGCTGTTGATACCCAATTTTCCTATATATTTTAAATATGCATAAAAACCTTCAAAATAGCATATATGTGCATATATAAGCATGCACAAGGTTTTTATTATTTTTTCCATAATTTTAAGGGTTTAAATTGAATTATTTTCTCCCCTTTTATCCATAAAATTCCAATAAGTATTTCCAAAATTATTGTTTTGATAATTCATTTTATTTAATTTCTATATTTATGCCAAAATATGGCTAATGCAATTTTTGTGTATTTTTTACAATTACATTTGGTATTTTTAAAGCTAAATTGCATATAATTGCAATGTTAGCCCATTTTTAGATATAATTATGTTTATATGCATAAAATTGGATCCTGTATTTTTAAATTGTTAATTATGTATTTTAAATCATTTTGGTACCTTAATTTATTTTCCAAAAATTACCTACTATTTTTTATAAATTAAACAGGGGAAATTTGGCTATTTAAATAACAACCAAATTTGGCTTTCAATTATATCCAAAATTGGACCCCTTTCCAACCCAATTCACACCCAAATCACCCGACCCATACCCTATTAATCCTTACCCAAACCCGGAACCCACCTACCCATTTTAATCCTGACCATTGATCTCCCAGATCAACGGTCCAAATAATTCCTTTCCTTTTTAATTTTCAAACGACCCCTAACCCTAAGTCACTTTTCCAAAGGCGCCGCCTTCAGATGCTCTCTCATCTCCACTCTTCTCTCAAACCTAACCTTAGACTCTTCCACTCACCTCCTTCTCCGGTCATCTCCGACGACTATCTCTCAAACCCCAAGCCTCCAATGCTCACTCTCATCACCTTACTCATCATCTCTAAGGTATTCAAGGGTCCTGGGCCATGTCGATTTGGACCTAGGGTTTCTGATTCTGTTGTTTGAGGCTTCTCTGGTGTGATTTTGGGCAAAATCACACCATGTGTGTTACGATTTATGAAGTTACAACAGGTTCTTTCAATTTCTACCTAGGTTTCCTTTTGAAACACTAACTCTCTTCTGGATCTCTCAGATCTATGTTATTTTCATATTTAAACCTGTTTCCTTCTATGATTTGCTTATTTTCGAGCTTTCTTCTGAAAGATCTTCTAGTCTAGACCGTTCTTACTTTCTTTGAAAACTAGGGTTTTCTCGGAGTTCTTTCTATACCTGGTTCAACCGATTTCTTCATGATTAAACCTTTTTCCCTTGTTTATTTTGACCGATTTTATGCTCCTACTACTTTTTAACTCGACTCTGTTAAAAGGCCCTATTTTTTAAAGATTTTCCTTTACTTGTTCTGTGTGTCAGCATGATTCTCTTTACTTGTGTTAAAGATTTTTCTTTACTTGTTTCTGTATGTTAGCATGATTCCCTTTACTTGCTTCTATGTGTTAGCATGATTTTCTCCATTTTTGGTTCCATGTGTTGGCATGATTTTCTTTGCCTTGGCTCTGTGTGTTAGCCTGATTTTCTTTAGTCTTGTTAATCTCTCATGGTCACCATACTTCAAATATGTTCTACTGAATCTCTAGCCTACTTACATCACCTCTATATGACTGTGCTTGCTCATTTCTTATTTCTTTCTGCCTATATAATTGACCTTGTTTTGTTTGCTACTTCTGTTCATTCGTCTCTATTTATATGTTGAAACACGTAGAATCATGACCCCTCATGATTGATTCTGATTTTCCTTAATTGTTGGTAATTGAAAGATTTTCCTTCAAGGCCCTAGAATTCTACCCATCTGTTTGAATTCACAGATTTTATTACCTTATTTACTATGATACTTGGTTTTACTTAGTCTTTCCTTAATTGGGTCTTTCTGAATTTGGTCCTAATCGACTAATTTATTCCTAATGGACTCTGGCTCCTTTCCTGTTTAATTATGCACCGATTCCTCCTTTCCCCCTTATATGGTACTGAATCTTTCCGTTTGACCTTGATTCCCCTAACTCAAGGAAGTACTTCCTTGATTCTCTAAGTAATTGATTCTGAGTTCTTAAATTAGTATACTACTATGTTTTTTACCTTATTCCACTACCTACTTTCAACTATAGATACCCTAAGTCTTTCATTAACAAGACACGACACTCGGCTTCCAAAAACTCCTCTATTATTTAAAATCTCTGTGTTATTCTATTACTATTAGCCGGCTGCAAGCCAAGGCTAATTATCTGTGCTCTTTGGTTCTTTCATTCTGCTTACTTCTATCTTCACTGGTATGTCCTAGTTTAATTTACAACCACAACAACAACATGTTTCTTTTCTTGTTTCAGTTTCTTTTACTTCTAGCCTGCTTTTACTTATGGTTTTGTTGTGGAGTTTGTAGTTTAATATGCTAGTATGACACCCCTCCCTTTAAGCTCATGTATTCCCTTGTATCATTCAAGCATGTCTGGACAATTATTTTCCTTTACCTACTGTGCACTTACCATTTTGTGAATCCCAAATCCCTATTCCCCTCTAAATGTTTATGTTCCTCATGACTGGTTTATGATTGTGCCAGTGTCAAGCTATCTCTGAGCATGTCCATACCAGTCCTAATACTCCTGATGGGTTCATGTGTCTGCAAGCAATGTCTGCGTATCCCCAAACCTCTTAACCCCCCGTATGATTACTGAATACATTTAGATTCTGCGAACTTGTTGTGTGTGGTCTTATACTGAAGTGTTTGAACTCTGTTTACTACTCCAATCTCTTTTAAACAACCTCCATTGCTTTACTAATTGCTTTCAAAACAGACCTTTAAGTCTAGTCTTTAATAAACTTCTTTCAAATATGTGTCCTGCATTTTCACTCTACTCTTAGTTAATAAGTTTTGCCCCCTCTAGTATGTGTACTGCCTTGGGATCCTCTTGAGAACCCTTGGAACTTTGGCATAATAAGGCTGGCTTTCCACACTGCATTGGTTCAATGCTTGGCTACTAAGTCTAGGTGTAAGTATTGCCCGGGGTCCTTGAGACCCTTGGGGAACTTTGATACACCTAGACCCCGATTTGTCTATGGAAATGAGGTTTGAAAGACCATTGGAGGCTTTGGAAAACTTGGGCCTGATTGCAGGCTCCCTATAGAATAGCTTCTTAGTTTTCTATTTCATTTATGTAATTCATTTGTTGGCCTATAATATTTTGTAAACAGATATTCAGGGTAATTTAGTAAAAGGGGTGGGTAGATGTATACTTTGTGGGGTAATCTGGGTAGAAATCCTACTCTTAGGATTTTACTTTCAAATCGGCCTGCTTTACTTAATAGAAAACATGTTCATAGGGTGTGACTCTTGTTGAATCTCATTACATTTTGCATAATGGACATCATGTCTATAGGTTTTCACTTTTAATGTCATTTGCATCAGATATAAACCATGTTCATAAATCCTGCATTTGTCATGTTAGAAACCATGTTTCCAGGTTCCAAGCCATCATGTTTTAAATCAATTCAAGTATAGATACCATGCCTATATGACATAATTCCGATTCAATAAGTTACTGCAAATTGCCTAAAACCAGCAACACGCCTAGATAACATGCCTATAGGGACTTCTACTCGCAATTATATCTGATAATCTAATTAGTCTAATGAATTGATTTTATCTCACCTAGTTTACTTCTTAAAACTGGCCTTGTTAAGCGATAACTCTCTAAAACTGGTCCTTTCATAATCGTTTTAATCCCGTTAGATATTCTGCCTATAGGTATTGAAAGGTTCTATTTCGAAAACTTGTTTGTTTCTGCACTAACATAGACATAGTTCTGCATATAGGCAAGCCTTAGGGCATTTTCAAAACTTGCATTTCCCTGAAGTTGTTTCTGTCACTCGACGTCTCTTAATTCTAATAAGCTTTTAAAGATGAGGTCCTAGGCAGCTAATAATGTTATGACTTCTGTATTTGAAAGTTGTTTATTTCTGCATAATCACTTAGAAATCATGTTTTAGGACTTTGATTACTAAAGACCTTACTAGTGGTTGAGTCGTGCTGCATGTATGCTTGTTTGTGGAGGAAACTATGAGCCTTTTATTTGCTCTCATTATGTGAAAGTCCTAGATGTTTTTTGACTGTCGCCTTAGAGTTTTGCCTTTAAAACCTTAGGGGTATGTCTAGAACTACCTATAGGTAGAGGTCCTAACTCCCTCCGGGACTATTAAGAAGGGACGGGTAGCAGCACGCAATAGGAATCAATGACCAAACACTCGCTTTGCATGACCAATAAGGAGATAGGAAGGGCAGACATGGAATATGATGACTACGCGTTAATGTCACGTGTAGCCCCTTATTGAGGAGTGTTTACCAGACATTGCATGGGGTGATCCTATAAGATAAATAACCTAGGACCCCTTCTTACCCCAAATCCTCTCCCTGTTTAAAACTTTGTTTGTATAATTTGTTCAAACCTTTATTTCATTACTTGACTTGTTCAATGAGCTTTACACTTACTTGTTTATATGGACTAATTTGTAAATATAAGTTCGGTGGGGATCCACATTTGTGGACCAAGAGGGGTGCCTAACACCTTCCCCTCGAGGTTATTTCGAGCCCTTACCATAATCTCTGGTAATGCAAACCAACCCAAGAGTTAATTGCTCTAGGTTTCCTAACGCACCATAATCCGTTAGGTGGAGACTCTTCAAATACCCAATTCCCAAAAGGAAATGAGTCATTGCACCCCATGAATATCGAAACCCGGACCTCCCTCCACGAGGATGGGAAAAACAGGGCGCGACACCCGCCTTAGCCTCGTCACTACTTCATCGAGGTTAGTCTCAGCACTTACAAAGTACATGATATCGGTTGTACTCATACTACACTCTGAGCTTCTTATGCAGATACCGAAGTTGGTACCAACGACGTTCAGTAGACTGGCTCGGATCCAGCTATTCAGAGGAGACTTGAGGTATAGCTTCAACGTTCGTAGCCCTGAAGTCCCCTTCTACTTCCTTTAGTTGTTTGTTTTGATTCAGACAGTTATGTTTATTTTAGACCATTATCTGTAGTATCTTAGATGCTCGTGTATTCGTGACACCTGTTCTGGAATTTGGATTTGGATTTCGTCACGTATTAGCTTATTTACTTATTGTAGACTATTCAGTTTCATTCTTGTCATTTAATTTGAAAAAAATATTAAAATGATTAATAGATATAACTAACGTTAGCTTTCCTAGCAAGTGAAGTGTTAGGTGCTATCACGGTCCCGATGGTGGGAATTCCGGGTCATGACACTCGGTTTTGTATTTTTTTCTAGTGCGGTCCACAGTTCTTTCGACGTCTCCATGTTACTAGAAATATTTTACAAATCGTCCTCCAGTCCACTAAGAATATAATTCTTGCACAGAAAATTAGAATGCTTTCACGCCTCAGTCACGAGGAAACATTCATTATCTGGAGTTCCGTTAGGCAGAACAGGAATGTCCTCCTTAATGAACTTTTTAGACTTAGAGTGTAAAGTAGAAGAACATCTTTTGATACCACCGCTTGAAATCAATTTAGAAAAAATATTCGGGCTTTTCTGCTAGTGCTAGTGTTGGAGCAAACGATGTGCGACTTTAGCACTCACCGACAAGGTATTGCCATTCTCAACACGGATAGTTTTTTGTTCAGTATCCATTGTCATTTCTGTAAAATAGGATGACAAACGAATTTAATATACGGTGAAGTTTCTATATCTTCAAACTGAAAAAAACTAGAGTAGAACATTACGTAAATTTTAATCTCCAATGGAGTAGAATATCATTAGAAATTTAATCTCTAAATTATTATAATAGAAGAAATAGAATTTACGTAATATATTAAATAACAAAGTAGAAAGCCACGATGGCTTTAATCATAATCTCTAAATATAGGAGTAGAAAACAACAAGATTTTAATCTCCACAAACAGTATGTAAAACCGATACAGAACAGAATATTGATTAAGTTCCTTAAGCTTGTTAGTAATCCGTATTCTTAAAATAATTATGGAGAGGAAAACAACATAAAAATAAAAATGTAGAAGAAGCAAAAATTAATCCGAGCTCACTGAATTCATAGTATTTCCTTCAAGAACTTAATCCCCTTATAGTACCTGTGGTTTTGGATTATTTCTTCTTAGGATAGAATGAATTATACATTGGTGTAGCGGTACTTCAAACCCTAGTATTTCAGCAAACACAAATAGTGGCAACAATTACACTTACTTTGTTTTTGTAAGAAAATAATACAGAAATGAAGAAGAGATTTCAGAATTTTCGTAAGGAAAATCTAAAGGAATGGACTGGTATTTATAACCAACAAGTTAGGTCCAAACGAAGAGGTGCAACTTTTCCAGATGACCTTTCGCGTAAAACGGTTATTACGTGTAAATATCTATTTATGCAAAATAAAACAGAAAAATCAAAATGGAGAAAAATTAAATTACCGTTAAGGAAAGTGTTGATTCAGATTAAAAATATTAATTTAATTTAACTATTCAACAAATAAATTTAGTCTGAAGCCGAAGCCGACCAAGTGACGCGATAACACCGCGAGGCTTGACTTCTTCTCAATTCTTTAAGAGCTAAAAGAAGTGCAACTCTATATATACCCAACAAATGAGCCTTCCTCCTCCAATATGGGACAATTTTCCTTTGTAAAAGAGGAAAAATCAAAATTTATTTTTCCCTCCATTTTCCATTCACCTTAATTTTTGAACTAAAAACCCAACACTAGCTTCTACAATAAAGTGTTATAATAAGAAAACATATAACATTATAATATAGCATGCAAAATTAATTTCAAAAAAATTAACCATTATAATAAAGTGTTGTTACAGAGAATATACGCCAACCCTTCTTACTAGTGAAGTATAACATGCCAAGTTAATCTAATGAGCGCATGTCTTATTACCTGATCCTTTATTTTGGCTTGTAAACACCCCTTTCCATTTGCATTATTCCTCGGGCAAAGTCGATCTACTGTCTTCTAATCTCTCTTTCTCTCTCTCTCAAGGTCTTTCTCATAATTAGCAGTTTTATTATTAGAAGAATTAATCCTCAACTGCTTAAATTAAAAATAACAGGTAAATTTATAATATATGTATAATTTATGTATAATTATATATAATTAGTGTATAACTTATATATACCGACTAAGAAAAATAAATAATGAATCTGGATATTTTTGAAAAAATCCCATCTTAATATAGAGGTACGGTTCTGGATTGAGCCCATCTCCTCGTAAAGGGGTAAGTGCACAGATAGTCATTCTCAAAATGCTATTTAGAAATTAGCCAGTACTTATTTTGTCCTAAAATTTTAAACTAAAAATCTTAACTTCAGGACACTTTTGTCCTAAAAAACTAAACTGAAAAACTAAAATTCAGGTCGTACTGATAAATTCCTTAATAACAACCCTTTAGAGTGGCTACATGGTGTCATTTCTACCCTCATAAACATAACTAGGCCCAGACCAGTCCCTTTACAATGTGGGGAAGTGCATAGTTAGCCACTAGTATGAGATGTATTTACTCTTTAGCCACTGTTTAAAATGTATTTACTTTTTAGCCATTGCTTTAATAAACTTTTACCTGCCGAACAAAAATACTCATGTGCTAGACATGGTCTCCTTAACTTCGTGAGTGTTGTGTAAATATTAAGGACAAAATGTCCTGGATTAGCACCTTCTGTTTTAAACTTTAGGACATCATGTCCTTATCTTCATACATGCGGTGTAATGTTAAGGGCATAGTGTCCTTAACTTCATGAGTGTTGTGTAAATATTAAGAACACGATGTCCTTAACTTTATGAGGGTTGTGTAAAAATATTAAGGACAAAGTGTCTTGTATTTGCATGTTTTGTTGTTAAATTTTGGGACGTCATGTCCTTAACTTCATATGTGCAGTGTAAATATTAAGGACATGGTGTCCTTAACTTTGTGTGTGCAGTGTAAATGTTAAGGACATAATGTCCGTTGTGTAAATATTAAGGACATTGTGTCCTTAACTTCGTGTTGTGTAAATACTAAGGACAAAATGTCCTCGCACCTTCTGTTGTTAAACTAAATTTACACAGCACTCATGAAGTAATAATAAACCATCTTTTCGTATTAATTTTAATAGAGCAATGATTATTTTTGCTCGGCGTTAAAAGTACTGGATAAAAATTAAATACCACATCATCCATCCAACCTAAACAGTTATCCATCCAACCACTTAAATTAAAAATATTCGATAAATATATAATATATGTATAATTATGTGTATTGGTTAAAAATATTAAACAGCCTATTTGTATAAAGATCCTCATGCACGCGTATGATATTTATGTAATGGCAAGTCACTGCTACTTCTACTAAAAAAACCAATAATCTCCCAAAAACCAACAAGAAAAGACATATATTTACATGGGGAAGAATGCACTTATTTGTTATATATGACTCGCATGCAATTGCTTGAAACAAGTTTTTGATAATCGGATAAAATATGGTGTATTTGTTGCATTTATAAATCTATTTTTTCCAATGAATTTTAGTCTTAGAGAGAATACCGGTTACTATTCATATACTATACCACATTAATTTATTAATTATGTCTTTAAAGAACATTATTCCATGGATGTAGATAGATGGAACAGTAATGATAAATCACCAGTATCCTTTGCTTACTGAAAAAAAAGTAGCCCAACACACAAAGCATTTCGCATTCACTTAGGGATTGGAAAAGGGTCGTATTCCAAGGAATGTGATATAGATAGTCATTAGTGGTTGATTTCATAACATTTGATCTATAGGTCACATGAAAACAGCTTTGTCGTTGCTAATAATATACTTATGATTTTCCTTACTTAGGTAGCATATATTCTTTCCGTTTCATTTTATATGATAGTACTTCCTTATTAGTATACTTGAAAAAGAATGCTTCAACAATTTAATTTTAAATTTTTATTTTTTCCTTATTATAAAAATTATAAATTTTTAAAGTTTCTATTTTTTCCTTTTTTAAAACCCCTACCTAATCAAAATACTTCATATAAATTGAATCAAAGGAAATATTTTTCTTTTTTTTTTTAAATTAACAATTTTGCAGTTCAAGGAGACAAAAGTGTGAAATTTAATGATATTACGTTGTTAGCTTGGTTTTTGGAACCTTGTATTCAAGAACTCTTAGCCTTTAGGAATCTTGTAGGTCAGCCTTTAGACAGCTGTTAACTTGGCACAAGCGATGGCTTGACTTTTAATTTCTACCTAAAAAGCAATGGGAAACAGGAAAAAGCCCAAAAACAAATGTCTTTTTGTACGTACAATAAAACAAATCGACAGATGGCAGAGCAAAGTCTGCATCTATATACGAGTACCCAGTATTTATGGAGTTCATTTCTTAAAAAGCAATTTACCCTAAGAATTTCTTTTATAAGTACTGTAATTTTTATTATAATGACTGAACTTATATTTTATTCTTCAAAAAATAAATCTAATCCAAAAACCCATTCAAATAGGCATGCTAAATCAATTAAAGGTGGCTTTTCATGTTAGCAACCAGAGCCAATATTTAAGGGCAAAATACAAAATGACGAATAAGTTTAAGGGTAATTAGCCGAAACACACACACATACATACACACACATACATACATACATATACATACATACATACATACATACATACATACATATATATATACATACATACATATATATATACATACATATATATATATATATATATATATATATATATATATATATATATATATATATATATATATATATATATATATATATATATATATATATATATATTGTTTGACAAAAAAAGTATTGTACTCTTTGTTAAACTAATTAAATGATAACTGAGGTGAAAGGTGAATCCTAGTCAAGTATAATAATTCTTAGATCTAGCTTAGAATTTGGGTGATACGGTTTATTTAATGCTCATAATCGTTTAATTAATCATAAATGTGCACTTTAGAGAGTAAATGAAGAGTGAGTAATGAGCAATAAATACGAGAAATGACAATACATGTAAATAGGAAGAATACTTCACCCAAATATCAAATGATGTGGAAGATTGTTCCTTCTGATAACGAAATATGGTAGTAAACAAGAATATAAGCAATGTTTTCTTGGATCATGTGAGTGAAAAGGAAGAATAATCGATAAAATCAATCACTATGGAAAGATGAACTTTGTATTTTCTCTCAAGGGTCAACTCCTTACAATAGTTTTCTCAGATTCAATCTCCCGCGCCCCTTTTTCTTCTCTCTGTCTTTCTATTTATGTGGGATATTCTCTAAAAACCATAAAAAGTACAACAAGGGGAATATCCAGGAGAATATTTCCAGTCTCTAGTTCCAAGACTACACTAGCCGTTACTCCTACTCTTCACCGCTCGACCTCGACCTCTACGGCTCACTCAGCGACTGTTCGTTGTTGGGCTTTGGTCGACCTCGGCTTGTCTGTCCAAATCGGAACACAGTCTTTTCACCTTACGATCTTCCCACACCTAATTTCCTCAGCAAGATTTTGGCCCATACAGTTAGTCCATCCGCTTGTCGGGGTCGCCTTCTGATCGGCCCCAATGAACGGACCTTTTCAGTAGGCGATTCGTGAAGAAATTTTTGGCGTAATGATCGAGTGGAGGTGTCCGTTGCGGAAGTAAGGACATGTCGCTTTGAGATTCGTGGATCATGGGGTTGTGCAGGATGACATCACAACACATGCGTCATCATTACGCATATTCCCAATGCATTGCCTCATTCCTCGAGTCCTTGTCATTTTGATTCTGGGGCTACTGACGGTTGCTTGCATCGATCTGAATGCCCCTGAGGTCTACAAATAAAGAGGGGGGAACTTCTCAAAGAAACTTTTGCACTCTTCTAGTTTCTTCAGCCCTGCAATTGCTTATTTTTCTCCTTCTTGTGTTTTTGCTTCCAGTAACCGCTGCCATTGCCACCCTTTCTTCTTTTTTTGTCCCCTCGTATACACATTATCGAAAAATGGCTACCGTGAACCCCAACACTGAGATAGTTTCTGACCCCACTTCATTATCGGTGGCTATGTCTGTCGCGCCCCCTTTTTCTCGCGAAATCGGGCTTCTGACATTTGGGAGGACAACTCGTTCCCTCTTGGGAATTGGATTTTGGAACTTGAAGAGTCGCCACCTAATGACTAAGTGCATTAGGATACTAAGAAGGGTTTGAGTTTAAAGAACCAGAGTTTGGGTAAGGGCTAGAAATTATCTCGAGGGGAAGGTGTTAGACACCCCTCAAGATCCACTAGTGTGGTTCCTGGCCATGTTACAATTGTGACTTCACATAATCAAATAAGAAATTAAGGGCCTCAAATAGAAGGGGATTTTCACATATTATTGCAAGCAAATTGAAAGTTTGAAAAGAATAAGGAAAGCAGAAATAGTTCGGATAATAAAACAAGTTAAAAGAGAGGGGGTCCTAGGTTTACAAATAATATGGATCACATCAATGCAATACCCGGCAATCGCTCCTCAAAAGAGGGGTTGCGCGTGGTATTAGCGCACCGGTCATCATATCCATATCTACCCTTCCTACCCCGTTAAGGTAGTAAAGCGCAGAATGGTGTGGTTACTTATTTCATGCTAGTACCCGCCCCAATCCTATCAGTCTCGGAGGCATTTGGGACTACTAGTCCTAAAAGGAAAGGAAATTTGGCTTTTCAGAGTTTTAAAAGGATAAAATTCTAGGGCGACAATCAAAACATATAAGGCAGGTATGGGGAGAAAACATAACAGTTTAAAGGGCTCAAACAGGCCTCCTCATTTAAAGAGATAAATTGGCTAGCATGACTTACAAGTACTGGTTATGGTCTGAAATCAAATTAAAGCGTAGGATAGGCTGATTCATCACATATTTCTCAGATGAGGAGTCTGAATTAGCCTTCCCTAGTTGTAATTTATCAAAGACTAATGCAGTTAATTAATTACCTAAAGGTTTGCCTAAGTGAGACATATAGGCATGATATTTAATAGTGCCTACTCCGATTTTAAAGAAGGCTTACTGATTGTAGAAAACACACAATCTGCGAATATTAAACGACATTACTACTGATTTTAGATCTGTAGATGAAATAAACGAATCAGATTCAACTGGTTACTCCTATAGGCATGATTTCTAGGCGTTGTTGGTTTTAAGACGAGTATAAAAGTGCAGGAGTCCTATAGACATGGTATCTAGAATGAAACTTATTATTACTTAACCTATAACGGTTTGCCTAATGATAGATTTAAAATGCAGAAGTGCTGAAGACCTATAGTCATGATTTCTATATGCAGAAGTGCAGAAAAACCTACAGACAGGATTTCTATATGATTGCGAAAGTGCAGAAAACCTATAGACATGATCTCTATGTATGATATGCGGAAGTGCAGAACCTTATAGGCAGGATTTCTATATAATATGCAAAAGTGTAGAAATTATAGGCAGGATTTCTATATGACATATGTAAGCGCAGATCTTGTAAATAGTAACGCATATGAGCATGTTGTCTACCCTTTGCATATATAAGTGACCCTTCCCTTTTCACTAGAACCCCATAAGTTATTACAACATATTACACACCCGAATAAATTAAGAAAAGTAAAATTACATCAGAAATTAAGCTACAACCAAGGAGTCTAATTCAGACTCAAGGTCCAACAATATGAGGTGAACCAACTTCTAGGATCAGGTTTCCAGAGCCTTCTCTTATTTGGGGTGTGTCAAAGTTCCTCAAGAGCCTCAAATGGACTTTGGGAAGTGCTTACAACCCAAATATATTGCAGAATTAAGAGCATAGTGCAGTGTGGAAATGTCAGCCCTCAGATGTCCAAGTTCAGAGGGAACTTAAGGTCCCAAAGCAAGGCTCATAAGAGGAAGGCAGAACTTAGAATCTAAGAGTAAGTGTAAGTGCATAGATGGGGAATTATGGAGAGCCAGGGCTGGCTGATGGGCATGCCCAGCAATTAGGAGTGCTGGCACACCCCTGACTAGCCTGTTAGCCACATTTGAGAGTTGGGATCCATTGAGGACCAGGTTCAGACCTAAGCAACAATTTGGATGTTGTCAATCCATGAACCTTAACTCAAACACATAGAAGGGGGTAGGGGTATAGGGAGTTCATAACAAACAGCAGATGCAAAGAGAGAGTAGCATTCTCAATACAGAACATGAACAGCAAAGTAGACAGGAGTGTAGCAACTATAAAATAAACCATAGGGATGGTGCTGAAATCGAAATTAAGGCATACCAGTTTCAGGGAAACAAATAAGTGAAAGCTAAAGTCTTGTGAACCAAATTTCAAGCAAATAGTACAAAAGATCCCAGAAGAGAGTAGAGTATTGAAAGAGTATTGTATTTGAGAGGTGTGTGTGTAAAGTGTTGAATTCGAAGTGTTGAACTGAAGGTTTAAGGTGTCTAAGTGCAGAAGGGTCGTGCCCCTTTTATAGTGCAGAAAACAAGTAAGAAAAGGTAAGGGAACAGTTTGCAATCAATCACACAGAATCTCCCTTCAGTTAAGGGATTCTGATTTCAAACGGGTAAAAGACAATTAAGGAAAGAATTGGATTAAAATCTTTTCCAAAGTAGTACAAGAAGGGCAAATACATAGAAACTATTTAAGGAAAGAGTTTGATAGCAACACGGTTTGTGCAAATAAGGAAAGGCAATCAATCATCAGCCAGTAAAAATCAGAAATTGAGTTTTGGTATGAATGAATCCAATCAGAAAAGGTGAAAAAAGGTTTAATTAAAGAAAATCAGTAACAATCAATCGAACCTTATTAAAAAGAATTCTGAATCAATCACAAATTGGCAAAATCTCTTTTGAAGGAAGAATTCCTCATATATAAAGCATACAGACATGTCAAACAAGAAAGAACTGTCATGCTAATTAGAAAGAATCTAGCATAGAAAAGTTCAAAGTCACAAGCGAAGAGGCTCAAATTCAGTACATAGACTCAGACTTAATTCGAGAGAATCCAGGGTTCCATAACAGCACCCTAGTCCAAACATAAGATCAAACTCGCCAAAAAACCCCAAATCCTAGGGTTTTCAACTCGAATCATATGTAGAGACGAGAAGACAAATAATTGAAACAGGCTCAGAGGTCTCTTTCAGAGGCTCATGAGAAAACAAATAGGTAAAATAGTAGGTTCGAAACAAACATAGTGAAAAAGCTGATTTGAAGCATAAAGATCATGTTTTAAGAAAAGCTTGGAACTTAAACAAGTTCAGAAGACAAAGAGGTAGCATAAACTTAAGGAAACAGTAGATGAAACATGTTTAGAAAAAACCAAACAAAGTCCAGAAGAAGGCAAATAAGAACTAAAAGCTTAGTAGAAATTACAGTAAAGGAACATAGGGTTAAACGAACACATAAGATAAATGTGTGAAAGCATGATATAGAAACCAGTAGAAGGAACAACGGAGCACAGTAGAAGAATATGCATAATAAGGCAAACCTAAGAACACAGGAGAAGGGCATGCGAGGTAGAAAAAAGAACATAAACACATAGCATAGACAGATTCACATAAAGAAAGAAGAAGAGGAGTCTGAAAACATTTTAAAACTTTTTCAGAAACCCTAAATCGAAGAGAAACAAATTTTGAAAGAGAAGATTGGGGAATACGTTTTTAAAACTTCCAGTAGAACACAGATATAGCATAGATCTAAGAAAACACACAGAGAAAAACCTCGAATAGCTTAGGATTTTGGTGAAACCCTAGAAATGAGAAAGGCTTGGAAGGAGGTCCGATCTTGAGTCGGATGAGTTAGAATCAGGCTCCTAATGCTTGAATATGCCGGAGCATGGCCGGAGAAGCCATAGAACTGCAAATCTGAGAAGGATCTGAAGAGAGACACCCGAGTTGGGCCTCAAAGCTTCGAACAACCATGGTTTGATGGTGGGGCGGTGAGTACCAACCATCCATGGCCTGAGAAGCCATAGATTCCGGCGAAAGGCGGTTGAAAAGGGGTAGGAGGAGGCTAGGGGTCCGAAGAGTTTTGAGAGAGTTTGAGAGTTCAGAGGTGGCTAAGAGGTGGAAATGAAGGATTAGGGTAGGTCATTTGAGTTTAATTATGGAAGGGTGAATTATGGCCGTTGATTTGCATGATCAACGGCCTAGATCTAAGAGGGTTGGTGGGAACCGGGTAGGGCCGTTTGGATTGGGTTATGGGTTGGGTCAAATAGAAAAATGGGCCGGTCCGGTTGGGGTTAGGATTGGGTCAATTTAAGGGCTAAAATTGAAATGAAATGGGGCTGTAATTGAAATGAAATGGGGTTAAATGTTAAATAGCCAGTTTTTCCTTTTATTTTATAAAAAATAATAAAAATAATTTTAATAGCAAATTAAAAGTACTGAGCCAATTAATAATATATAAATATCAATTTTAAAATACTCGAACCAATTTTACAATTATAAAATGCTATTAATCTTAAAGTAGGTTAGAATTGCAATTATATGCAATTTAGTCTTTTAAATACTAAATAAATTTTTAAAAATGTACAAAAATTAGATTAACTATATTTTGGCATAAATATGAGAATAAATAAATTATTCACCAAAATTGATGATTTTGGAAATAATTATGGATTTTGTACTGCTAAAATGGATAGTAAATTGATTTTAAAAACTCTTCAAAAAATTGGAAAAATACTAAAACACTTGGGCATTCTTATGTATGCATATATATGTTATTTTGAAAATATTTTGTATATAAAAATACATAGGAAAAAATTGGGTACCAACAGCTGCCCCTCTTTACCCGGGAAGAATGAAAGAGTTGCCGGGTAAAGATATGATGGCCAATTTTGACCGAATGAAATGATTTGAAGAATTTTGACCGAGCTCTGGTTCCTGAGCTTCCTACATATCCCTGGTCTTACAGGAATCAGGCCATATGTAGTTCAGGATCCATTGGCGGAATATACCGATGGAGATTTCGACAAGCGGACGCGATGTTTGGGTCGAGAAGGATGGTCAGAGTCTGATGGGCTGCGGGAACTGGAGCGAGATCGCCCCTGCTGAGACGGCCGTTGCCAGCCGGTTTACCTGCAAATGAGCATATATTGTGCATAAATTTAAACGTGATGCAAGTTCCCATTAGACCATAAATGTTATCCTCGGATGGTTAGGATGACGTCCTGGGCCATGAAGCGTATGATAAAGGATTCGCAGGCTATGAAATGATCTTCTTGGGCTATAAGAATGATGACTCTGAACTATGATGCCTTTGAATAATGATATGCAAGAGATAAAATGAGGTCCTCAGGCCATGGCATGACGTTCTCAGGCTATGCAAATGGCGCCTCCGAACAATGATGCTTTTGGATAATTTGGCGATCTTTCAGCCCATGAAATGCAGAAGGTGGCGATATTTTAGCCGATGCAAGAGTGATAAAGTGGCGATATTTCAGCCATGCAGGATGGAGATAGTTCTTAGTCTCGGAAGGCAGAACAGTAGCCTTATGCGATACAGAGCAATGCAGGATGGAGACATTGCTTAGTCTCAGAAGGCAGAAAGGTAGCTTTATGCAATGCAGGGAAATGCATATGGAGGTAGATCTTAACCTCGGAAGGCAGAAAGGTAGCCTTATGCAATGCAGGAATGCATATGGAGGTAGAGCTTAACCTCGAAAGGCAGAAAGGTAGCCTTATGCAATGCAGGAATGCAGATGGAGGTAGAGCTTAACCTCGAAAGGCAGAAAGGTAGTCTTATGCAATGCAGAGAAATGAAGATGGAGGTAGAGCTTAACCTCGAAAGGCAGAAAGGTAGCCTTATGCAATGCAAAGAAATGCAGATGGAGACAATGCTTAGTCTCGGAAGGCAGAAAGGTAGCCTTATGCAATGCAAAGAAATGCAGATGGAGACAATGCTTAGTCTCGGAAGGCAGAAAGGTAGCCTTATGCAATGCAAAGAAATGCAGATGGAGACAATGCTTAGTCTCGGAAGGCAGAAAGGTAGCCTTATTCAATGTAGGGAAATGCAGATGGAGACAATGCTTAGTCTCGGAAGGCAGAAAGGTAGCCTTATGCAATGCAGAGAAATGCAGATGGAGACAATGCTTAGGCTCGGAAGGCAGAAAGGTAGCCTTATGCAAGGATTAAAATGGAAAAATGATGAAAGAATTTTCTTAGCTGGTAGCGGATTGAGATATTGCGACTGCTGGGGATACTATGTCTGCTAGGAGCACTATGTGCGGATAGCAGCTGTGAGTAAGTGCAATGGTTCTGAGAGTTATATTCCTGAGCAATGTGAGTCTCATGAGTGTATAGTATATTTGATGATTTTGGCAACTCAAGTGCCTGCATTCAAAGAAAAATCACGAGTTTTGTAAAGAGGGGAGGTTAGTTCGTATTCCCGCTGGCTCTACTTGACCTGCTCGGCTCCGTTCTGCTGATATTGGACGTATCATTGGGGTAGCGTTGCTAAATGAAGCAACTTTGGTAATAGACATGCATGATTTAGTAAAGAAATGTGACAATAAATACATAATTAAGAATAGTTTTCTTTGGATGAACTGACGACGGCGACGTGGTCCAAGATACTGCAACTTCTCTCGCTCCAGAATTTTGAGGGTCCTCCTCAAAATTCTGCCCCAATTTACTGGGTTGCTACTTCTGAAGGCTGCTTGTGTCGAATGGCTGAAATCACTTCAGAATTTTCCTCCTCAAAATTCTGCCCCAATTTACTGGGTTGCTGCTTCTGAAGGCTGCATGCGTCGAATGGCTGAAATCACTTTGGAATTTTGAGGGTCCTCCTCAAAATTCTGCCCCAGTTTCCAATAGAGAGGGTAAATGAAAATTTTGTTGAATTATGACCGAACCCATAGGGCTGCCTACGTATCCCTTCTTAAACGGGAATTAGGTCAGGCGTAGTTCAAATTACATCATATGAGGAAAGCATAAAAGTCACACATAGTATCGCTTCACTACATCTGAATTGATCGACTTCGGCCAAACTTCACCGTCCATTTCTGCAAGTATGAGGGCTCCTCCGGTGAGGACCCGGTGAACCATGTATGGGCCCCGCCAGTTGGGAGAGAACTTCCCTTTGGCTTCCTCTTGATGTGGGAAAATCTTCTTTAACACCAGCTACCCCGGTGTAAACTATCTCGGCTTGACTCTTTTGTTGAAGGCTCTGGACATTCTGTTCTAATAGAGCTAACCGTGGCAAACCGCATTCATTCTCTTTCCGTCTATAAGAGCTAGCTGCTCGTAGTGACTCTCTACCCATTCTGCATCGTCAAGTTCGGCTTCCTGTATGATTCTTAAGGAGGGAATTTCTACCTCGGCGGGAATGACTGCTTCTGTACCATAAACGAACATATAAGGAGTTGCCCCGGTTGATGTGCGGACTGTGTTGCGGTATCCCAACAAGGCAAAAGATAACTTCTCATGCCACTGCTTGTGCTTTTCTATCATCTTCCTCAGTATCTTCTTGATATTCTTATTGGCGGCTTCTACATCTCTATTCATCTGAGGTCTGTAAGTTTTAGAATTCTTGTGTTTGATCTTGAAGGTTTCACACATGGCTTTCATCTGGTCGCTGTTGAGATTGGAACCATTATCAGTGATGATTGACTCCTGAATTCTGAACCGACAAACAATGCGGTCGCGAACAAAATCTGCTACCACTTTCTTAGTCACTACTTTGTACGATGCTGCTTCAACCCATTTGGTGAAATAATCAATTGCCACCAGAATGAACCTGTGCCCGTTTGATGCTGCATGCTCGATAGGTTCGATAACATCCATTCCCCAAGCGGCGAACGACCATGGCGAGCTTGTTGCAATAAGCTCGTTTGGAGGCACCTTTATCATGTCTGCATGTATCTAACAATGATGGAATTTTCGGACATACTGGATGCAGTCCGTTTCTATAGTCATCCAAAAATAACCAACTCGGAGTATCTTCTTGGCTAAGACAAAGTCGTTCATATGCGGACCGCAGGTCCCTGCATGAATTTCTTCCAATAGCTCGGATGCTTCCTTTACGTCGACACACCTTAGTAACCTCAAATCAATAGTCCTCCTATACAGGATTCCTCCTCTATGAAAGAAGTTGTTAGATAGTCTCCGAAGTGTGTGTTTCTGAGTAGGATTTGCGAGTTCTGGATATTATCCTTTCGTAAAATATTCCTTGATATCATGAAACCAAGGTTTTCCGTTTGCTTCTTCTTCTACATGAGTGCAGTAAGCTAGCTGATCATAGATCTTTACCGGAATAGGATCAATGAAGTTCTTGTCGGGGTGTTGTATCATGGACGATAGGGTAGCCAATGCATCGGCAAACTCATTCTGAACTCTGGGAACATATTGGAACTCTGTCTTTGTGAAACTTTTCCTCAATACCTGTACATGATGCAGATAAGGGAGTATCTTGGAGTTCTTGGTTGCCCATTCTTTTCGAACCTGATATATAAGTAGGTCTGAATCTCCGATCACTAGCGATTCCTAATGTTCATGTCAATAGCCATCTTGAGCCCTAAGATGCAGGCTTCGTACTCGGCCATGTTATTGGTGTACCGGAACCTGAGCTTGGCAGATACCGGATAATGTTGACCAGTTTCTGATACTAGGACTGCTCCTATGCAAACTCCTTTGAAATTTGTTGCTCCATCGAAAAACATTCTCCAACCGTCATAGGATTCTGCAATGTCTTCTGCTATAAAAGATACCTCTTCATCAGGAAAATACGTCTTTAGAGGCTCGTATTCTCCATCCACAGGATTTTCAGCAAGATGATCTGCTAGTGCTTTTCTCATCTCCCAGGTTGACAATCTAAGTTTCGTCTAGGTTAGACTTAGGTCTATTCTCAAAATCCTCAACCTCTTTAACAACCTCTTCTAGTATATCATCTTCTTCTGATTCCATATCCGTTTGTTGCATTGCCTCGTCGCACGTCACAATTGTCAGTTCATCAAGATAAGTAATAGTAATGTTGTGTAAATAAAGTAAACGATAAAGAGTATTAAGAGCAAGATTTATAAGAAACTAAAATTCTTTGATAAATTTTTATAATTGTTTTGAACATTGGAGCTCTTATTTCAATATAAAAAAATGCGGAAAGAAAGTTAATTAGCGAAAAAATAAAGATAATGCATGGTGCTTTGTTCAGCCTTGCTACCCCGAAGCTTTATGGGCCCTGGTGGTTTTGATGGACCAATTGTTGAGGCGTGTTCCTCGGCTCACAGCTTGTATAGAAGGGCTTTCCCCCCCCCTCCTCTTTATCATCTTCCAAAAACAAATTCCTCATCGCCGCCAGTGCTTCCTCTTCTCCCAACCCATATATGACATTGGCGGGCTGGAAAGTCTGTTCCAAGCGAGGTATTAGATGCTCCAGTGGGTAGTAGGGACTGCGCCATGGTGGCGACCAGTGGTTGAATTCCTCCCAAGTGTATTCATATCTCAAACCGAAAGTGGTACCGTATTTCTTCAACTTGATAGGCTTAGCGATTCCTTGGATATTCTTGCCAAGTCCCTTGCCAGGTTCGTATCCGCACCAATTCAGTATACTTTCAATTTTGTTATCCCACCATTTGTCCTTGTCCACGGTGTTGACTCGCTCAATGTGATGGTAGGTTTCTCCTCCTATCTTCCTTCTTCCTCTGATTGCTAGTATGGTCTGGCGACTGTATATGAGATTTCTACCGTCGCCGTGAATAATTACCTCTTGGTGATTCCACTCGAATTTCACTGCTTGATGTAGAGTTGATACTACAGCCCCAGCGGCATGGATCCAGGGCCGTCCCAATAGCAAGTTGTAAGATGCTTGGATGTCTATCACTTGAAAATCAACGTCGAACCAAGTTGGTCCCATTTGCAGACACAAACTGATTTCCCTGATAGTTGACCTTTGGGATCCATCGAAAGCTTTGACATTGATGGCTCCATCCTTGATCTCATGTAGGCTTTTCCCAATGTTCTGAGAGTCACCAATGGACAAATATTGAGGCTGGACCCTCCGTCAATCAGGACTCTGGTGATGAAATGATCTTCTCACTGCATAGTGATGTGCAAGGCCTTGTTGTGGATTAGCCCTTCAGGTGGCAGCTCGTCTTCTTGGAAAGTGATTTTGTGACTCTCCAATACTTGTCCCACCATGTTTGTCATTTCTCCTCCTGTTATATTGCTGGGTACATATGTCTCGCTCAACACCTTCAATAAGGCATTCTTATGTGCGTTAGAGCTTTGTAGCAGAGCCAAGATAGAGATCTGGGCCGGGGTTTTGTTCAACTGATCAATGACCGAATACTCTTTGGCTTGTATCTTCCTCCAGAGATCATCAGGACCAGTTTCAGTGACGGTTGGTCGTCCAGAGGCCTGCTTACTGGACTCGGCTAGGTGTTCTGGAGTATAAACCCTGCCGGTTCTTGTCATACCTTATGCTGCAATTGCTTCTCCAGATTTGGTTTTCCCTTTCCTTCTCGCCTCGGCGGTGTAATCCCATGGTATGGCCTTTGGGTGGAACGGTGTTACGGCTGTCATGGCCACAAGGATGGATACCTTTGCCTTGGATGGTAACACAGCCACTTCGAATGGTACGGGTGTCTTTGGAGACCAAAACTCGACCTCAATAGGTCATGGCATCTTTGCAGAAGAAGGTGCTTCGAACTCAAGTGGTATGGACATGTCTACTTCAACATTTTTAGAAGGCTGGATCTGGACCACAATCGGATTAAGTGTGACCGTTGGTTCCTTTGGATCGTCACCTTCAGCGATCAATCCGATCGACCCTTTGGGGTCCCAATCGTCCTCTATCTCAATCATGTGAATGCCCCCACCCTTGTGGTCAGGCAGAGGGTTGTTGCGGACATTCGAAGCTGGCTCATTTGCTATGATGATCTTGTTGTCAATCAAAGCTTGGATCTTATCCTTCATAGAGCGGCACTTATCAATGGTATGCCTCTTCATCGGAATGGTATGCACAGGTTTTGTTTGGGTTGACCCATTGGGATGGGTTTTCGGGGTTTATGGCAGGGATAAGGGTAATGTAACCAGCAGCCTTGAACTTTTCATACAGCTGGTCGATAGGTTCGGCAATGGCGGTATACTGTTTGGGGGGTCTGCGGTCGAAGTTTAGTCGGGGTCTAGTAAAGTTTTGGCCGGTGGGAGGTGGTTGATAGTGAGAGGATTGAGTATTGTAGGCTTGATAGACATGTGCGGGTTGGGAATATCTGGGCGAAGTGGGCTGATATGTGGGAGGCGGAGGCGACTGGTAACTAGGTGGTGGAGCTTGGTAGGAGGGCGAGGGTGCTTGGTAATTTGGGGTAGGTTGATATGTGAGTAGAGGTATCGGGTAGGTTTGGTATTCAATTGGGGATTTTGTTCTTTGTGCAACTACCACGGCGCTCACGTCCTTTTTCTTAGACGTGCCACCAGACTGTAAATCCTTGTTGGTGGCCTGCAAAGCTTCAAAGTTAGTGACTATACCACTTTTGATACCTTCCTCGATCATTTCCCCTAGCTTGATGATGTCTGAAAATTTCTGGCTTTCAATCAGCATTAACCTTTCATAATACTGTGGGTCTTGAGCTCGGACAAAAAACCTGTTCATTTGTTCTTCTTCTAAAGCCGGTCTGACCTTAGCGGCTTCTGATCTCCAACGAGTAGCATACTCGCGGAATGTCTCCGAGGGTTTCTTCTTTAAGTTCTAGATGTAGAACACGTCTGGTGCATTTTTCGCGTTGAACCTGAACCTGTCCATGAAATCGGACGCCATACTTACCCAATTTGACCACTTCCTAGGGTCTTGGTTGATGTACCAAGACAAAGCATCTCCTTTCATACTTCTCATAAAGAGTTTCATGCGAATCTTTTCATCCCTTCCTACTCCGACCAACTTGTCACAGTACGTCCTCAAATAGACTCTGGGATCCCTTGTGCCATCAAACACCTCGAACTTGGGAGGTTTGTACCCCTTAGGAAGTTTGACATCTCGCTGAATGCAAAGGTCCTCGTAATTCAGTTCCTCAATCCCATTGCTTCCTTCGACACCCTGAACTCGGCTAGTCAGCTTCTTGAGTTCCGCGGCCAGATTCCTGATAAGAGAGTCACACTCCGGTGTGCTTGAAATAGGTTGAGTATAGTATGGTGTGGTTTCCACATAGATGGGGGTGTTGTGGGGATGATAATTTGTGGAATTTAGTGGTTCAGGAATGAGTAGTGGGGTGTTGTCTGAAGTGTGGCATGTGTTGCAGTGGTTATGGGGAGCGGGTTAGTTTTGTGGTTTCGGGATGCTTTGTGGAGGTGTGGGGTTTTGAGTGTTGGTAAAGTTGACATTAAAATGTCAAATTCGCCAAGTTCCGAACTTGGTCCAGTTCTTCCTGAAACTTCAATAACTTCTTTTCGAGCTGGGAAGCACTTTCCTTGGAAACCTGAATACCCTGAGGAACCTCTACCCTTTTAACTGAGTTCTCCTTTCTGATGTTGCTCAAATCTTCCATCTTTCCCTTGTTCTTCTTTTTGATAGGACTCGGAGAAGGAGGAGGTGGAGGGCCCTTAGATCTTATGGAGTATGATGACGATGCCAGAGTTCACGAACTAACCTTTGGGGAGGGGAATAAACAAAAGGTAAAAACAAAAAGGTAGCAAGTTAGTGCGGATTAGGAGAAGAAAACGTTGCAATATTTAAACATATAGTGCAAGAATATAAATGGTGTCCTAATTTGGGAGCCTCGTTGTGCCAGAGGTAGGCCTAGCGACAAGTTGATTTGGAGAACTTATAATGCTAAATGCCTCATTTTATTGATAAAAAATAAGGCGAATCCCAAAACGACACTAATAGCAGAAAATAAAATGTTACTAATGGTCGTTGGCCTTATTACATCCTTAAAGCAAAAGAAAGGACTCCTAGCTACTTGGTCCCAGAAGGACCTTCTTCAGGCTGAATGCTTGCATTAATCAGATCTTCCAGCTCGCGCGGATTTTCTAGTAAAAATGCCTTTGCCAGGGGTTCTCCTTTGCCTTCCTCAGCATTCTGACAGTCGGTGACTCTTTTCCTCATTTTCCCTTCCAACTCCAGCAGACTGTATTCCAGATATTCCAGCTTCTCACTAGCCCTGGTGACTCTCTCTTTCTATTCATTGATTTGGTTACTTGATGGGAGGTTCCTCCACCAGGTCAGCAAGAGTGAGGGTATGTTGATCATACCAAAGTCGGGAACTTTCTCATTCATTTCTGCAAAACAAAAGGGTGAGGTCCTTATGTCACACCTCCTTTTTCCGCCCCCGCGAGGGTACAAGGAGTTTTTTCCAATTAAAGGACAGTCGAAACGGGATTTATTTCTTTATTTCAAAGTCGCCACTTGGAGATTTAGAGTGTCCCAAGTCACCTATTTTAATCCCGAATCGAGGAAAAGAATGACTCTGTATTACAGTCTGTGCACCAGAAATCCGGATAAGGAATTCTGTTAACCCGGGAGAAGGTGTTAGGCATTCCCGAGTTCCGTGGTTCTAGCACGGTCGCTTAACTGTTATATTCGGCTTGATTATCTAATATAATACATATTATAAACTTATGTGCAAATTTTATCCCTTAGCCGCTTTTATTATTCTTTTATTTATTGTTATTATTTTACGAAAAATTGCAACATTGTGAAAACGTATTTCAAATCACGTCGCAATCAATTGCACCCGTGGTTATCGACACATTTCGACTCCGTTGAGATTTAGATTTGGGTTACATAAATGCACACCCGTATTTAAGGAAATAACATTATTAAATACGCGCCTAGAGCGACTAGCGTGTCATTATTTTGGGTAGGGCCGTGAAATTTGCTAAAACGGCTCCTCCCTAATTCTAAGCAATTAACTGTACATTTATTGAGGGCCCCGAAATCTATACATTTCATTAAGCGAGGCTCATCTCATTTATTTTAAATGGACAAATCTTAAAGCGACTACATTTTTTCTATAAAAATTAGTCTCTAAAATAAAGAAAGAAAAATCCTAATTAATTACTAGCTTTTATAATTTTAAGAAAACATGACATGCTAATTGCTTGGTTAATACAAATATTGATAAAAAATAAAAATAAAAAGAATTTTACTCTTAATTTCGAAATTTTAAATAAAATAAAAATTCAACAACTAATATTCAAAATAAACAAATATAGCTAGATTAAAACTCAGCATTGTTATTATTTTTTTTAAAAAAATATTATTGAGATTAATTATTCACAATCATTTGAAACTAGATTTAACCATAATTACTAAAGCTTATTAGAAAGTTTATTAGACTTAAACGTTCTTCTAATCTTGCTTAAGCTCAAGTCATGCCTTAATGCCTAATTTACGATGTTTAATTTAAATTCATGTTTTAACTAAATTTAGCTACTTGTTCATGATCAACCTACAATCTTGAAGCCTTCATAGCTAGTGAATTAACCTGTTTTGCCGAACTGATTTATTACAGACTAACTTATGATATTATTTTCTTATTCCAGCTATTATTTAGTAATTCATGAAATAGCTTAAATACAATCAACAAAAGAAACAAAGAAAAAAAAACGAAATTAAAACTTCAAATTTTCATTCTTCATATGTATCCATGCTTCATATTTCGGATTACAATAACCAGCTTTTCAATTGTGTACCTGATATTGGAAGCAAAAGAAAATGAATATGAGAATCATCAGCAGTAGTAAAATCAGTACAACACAGCAACAATAGCCCATCAACAGTAACAAACCAGTGGAGTAGTAATCCAAAAAAAAAAATCTTCCAGCTTTGATGAAACAACAATTAATTCTGTTTTCAAATAACAAAAGAAAGCAGAATATTTTTTTTTAGTTTTTATTTTTATTTTTTGAAAGCTTAAATATTTTTCGGAATTTTCTATCTCTTAAATGTTCAGCCCTTTTCTCTCTCTTATTTTCAGATTTGTTTCTCTCTCTCGTATCTGTGTATTTTTTCTCTATCTCTCTGTCTATATTTTTTGATTTCAAGACCTCACATATATAACCCATCCCATAAACCTTTCAATTAATTAAAATCCATACTTTTCTCTACCCAACCCATTATCTTTCCACTCATCCCCATTACATTAAATAAACATATCACACCACCCCATTTCATTTTGTCCCCCATGCTTCATTTAAAATAATGCAAGATTCCCCTTTAAATTAAATCTTGTCCCCCCTTTATATTAAATAATCATATCACAACCCACCCCATTTCATTTTGTCCCCCATGCTTCAAATAAACAATTACAAAATGTACAATTCCTAAACTACCCCTTCCGACCTTACTGAAATTACCAAACTACCCCTGAACGTATTACAAATTTACCAAACTACCCATCAGCTATAACACATCAATTAATCAAACTTAACCAAAATATAGACAATATGATCAATTTCTAACAATGTTCAAACAACAATATGAACACGGATGAACATCATAACAACAATATCACATGAACATGATTTTAACAACATTTCAACAACAAATCACATGAACACAAATTGAACAACCAAGAACAACTAAAATTTGATTGAACAATATTTTTAGCAACAACAAACCTATTTTTCGGATTTAAACAACAACAACAATCAAACAAGTATATTTAGATTCTTAAATTCAATAATATTGAACTTAAAATCAACTCTAACAACATTATAACAAACAATTCTTATATTAAACTTTAAACAAGATTATGAGACCAATTCAAGAAATAATCACAAATGGTAAACAAGAAATCAAACTATACACATTTCGGATTCAAAATCAAACAAACATAATATGAACATGAATTAAATCTAAAAATAAAAACGACGGATTCAAATGACTAAAACCAACATACTTCCCTTATTGCAACTAAATTCTTTTAGGCAAATGACAAAACAAAACTAAGAAGAAACAATTATGAATTTAAACTTGAACTTTAACAATATTAACAATTTCCGAAAAATACATCAAATACATAAAACAAATTGAGGAAACAATTAATTAAACTTCAATTTGTATCTAACTAACATTAAACTAACAACATTTACCTAAACAATAAAACAAACATGAAATAAACATGAAAAATTCACCAAATAATGAACAAACTAGAAAATTATTTCAACGAAGAACAAACCAAACAAGAATTGAACCATTTATCGATTTTGGATCCGAAAAATACCAAACAAAAATATGGACGATAAATGAGATTCAAAAACCAACTAACCGGAAATGAAACGACGAACAACGACCAACCAACGACGAACTCGGACAGTGATCGACGACATCGACCAAAACTACTCCATGTACGCGAACTCGACTGGACTGAAGCAGTAGCATCCGCTACTGCTGGACATCGGCGCTTGAACTGAATGATGAAGACGAAGCAGAAGCAGCTGACGATGAAGAGAAGTGGACGCAGCAGCAGCTTAATGAAGAAGCCATAGTCATCGAGGTTCGCGAACTCGACTTTACTGAAGCAGTAGCATCCGCTACTGCTGGACATCGGAGCTTGAAATGGACGCAGCAGCAGCTCGGACGCGAGGAGGAGCAGCGGCGACGGTGTGGTTTGGACGATGAAGCAGTGGCTATGGATGTTCGAGCTGAAGAAGACGAAGTGAGGCAGCATCAACTCGGTTGTTCGAGCTTGGTCGTTAATGGCGGACGTCTGGCATGGTCGTTCATGGTGAAGCAACAACGAGAAACAAACGATGTGAGGCAGAAGCTAGGAGGACGCTGAAGCAGAAGCAGCGGGCAGTCCATGGTCGAGCTTGAGCTCGTCAATGGAGAAACAACGCTGGGGCGATGGACTATCGTGGTGGTTGTGTCGTTTGGTTGTGTATGTGTGCGTGAGTGTGATGACGTGAGGGGGTGTTCGTGCGGGAGGGTGGTCGACGTTGCAGGCTGGGGTTTGTGGGGGGGCAGCCATGGATGGAGCTTGAAGTTTTGAGGAAGAAGAAGGAGAATAGGGGGGGCGGATGCTTTAGGCATTTTTAGGGTTTTCTTACTATTTTTTTTTGTTTTCTTTTGTTTTATTTTTTTTGAAATGCAAGATAATAGGGTGTTGGGTTATGGACCGGGTTGATCCAGTTCGAAATGGACTGGGTCGTAGGGAAGACTGGGCCATTTTTTGGGCCTGTGGCTTGAAATTGAAGAAGAGGCCCAATTCCGACTTTCTTTATATTTTCGCTCTCTTTTCTTCTTTTATTTCTCTAAAACTAAATTATAAAAATACTTAAACTATTATTAAGAACTAAATTAAGTTATAAAAGCGCAAATTAACTCTCAATAACAATTAACGCACAATTAAGTATTAATTAAGCATAAAATTGTATATTTGGACATTAAATGCTAAAAATGCAAACGATGCCTATTTTTGTAATTTTTAATTTTTGTAAAACAAATTTAATCACTAACAATTGTAGAATTAAATCCTACATGCAAAATGCGACATATTTTTGTATTTTTTATTAATTTAGCAAATAAACATGCACAGACAAATACAAATAATTATTCAAAATATCACAAAATTGCACATCAAAGAAAAATCATTTTATTTTTTGAATTTTTTGGGAGTAATTCTCATATTGGGCAAAAATCACGTGCTTACAGCTGCCCCTCTTTGCCCGAAGACACGAAGGGTTTTCGTGCAAAGATAAAGCGAGCGATTTTTGCCCATCCGAGTACTCCGTGTGAAGCATTTTTTGAAAAAGATTTGACCGAACCTTTGCTTCAAAGGTTTCCTACATATCCTGGGCTAAACAGGAATCAGGTCAATGTAGTTCGGGAAGTTTTTGGTAGCTGGGACTACCGTGGGACTGCATTGTTACTGTTGTTGCATGCTATTACTACTGCTTACCGATCTCCTTGTTACACCTTGCTTAAAAGAAAACAAGAAGCTAGGCTATACTGCAATTTTTCTTGTTGCCTTGCTTTCTTGTCTGCTTGCATTTTTTCCTGTGCTTTTCTTCCGATGCTTTCCTTACTTTCGACACATGCACTTGAGTTTTTGCTGGGACCTCTTATTGCAACCTTCTGCTTCCCAGTGCTGGGGATTTTTATTGTTTCCTGCTGGGGATTCATATTGTAACCCTCTGTTTTATTGTCCTCTGACTTGATCTTGAAATGTATGCCTCTGTTCTATGGGCGGGCTCCCAACTTCAATACTTGAAATTAAAGACTGAAATGTATGCCTCTGTTATCTGGGCGGGCTCCCAACTTCAACTCTTGAAATGTAAAGACTGAAATGTATGCCTCTGTTATCTGGGCGGGCTCCCAACTTCAATGCTTGAAATGTAAAGACTGAAATGTATGCCTCTGTTATCTGGGCGGGCTCCCAACTTCAATGCTTGAAATGTAAAGACTGAAATGTATGCCTCTGTTATCTGGGCGGGCTCCCAACTTCAACTCCTGAAATGTAATATCTCTATTCTCCAGGCAGACTTCTGACTTTTAAAATTTAAACTATGTGTCTCTGTTCTTCAGGCGGACTCCTTACATCAAACTTGAAAAGTATGTCTCTGTTCTCCAGGCGGACTCCTGACTTTTAAAATTTAAGCTGTATGTCTCCGTTCTTCAGGCGGACTCCTGACGTCAAACTTGAAAAGTACGTCTCTGTTCTCCAGGCGGACTCCTGATTGCTAAATTTGAAATGAATGTCTCTATTCTCCAGGCGGACTCCTGACTTTTAAAATTTAAACTGTATGTCTCCGTTCTTCAGGCGGACTCCTGACGTCAAACTTGAAAAATACGTCTCTGTTCTCCAGGCGGACTCCTGACAACTTGCATTTATCCTAATTAGTGCTTGTTTTTCCCTCCTGGAGAATTCCTCTTCAACAACTAATTTTTCTCCCCCTGCTTAATCAAAGAAAATTTCGTCAGTTTAAAACAGTGGTTAGTTGATGGCATTCTTGCTGAAAAATCCTTCCACTGCCTTGCTTTGTGTTGACTAATTTCCACGCACTGACCCTGAACCGCTTGACTTTCTGACCAACTTTTAAATTTCCCAACCTCTGGCGACCTAAATGTTTTACACCCCTGCTGTTATTTCACTTTTCTGACCTTTTATTTGAGCTTTCACCTTTCCCACGACATTTCCCAATCATTTCACCGATGAAACTTCCGTTAATTCCCTGTATTCCACTTGACATTAAGTTGTTTTTGACATGCTCTGACCACGTTGTGCTTTACAATTCTAGAAGCTGGTAGTGAACTTTGAAGTCCTTTCTGCTTGCATCGAACAAAACTGGCACTGAAACATCTCAGCTAGATAAAAACCCTCAAAAGAAAAATGAAATGATTTTTGAGTTAAGGATAAGAAGAATCCAAAACCAGATGACTGTTTGAAAAGAGAAAGAAAAGAAACTTATCTGAACGAGACAACTAGTACCAATGGTCAAGACATGCATTTTGGATTAATCAGCCCAATCTGTCCAAACAAACAACTCTCAATTGCCGTACCTCATTGCCCAGAACTTCCATCACTTGTTTGATTTATCTAGACCTTAACCTTGTTTCCCTGCGGTACCGCGAAACGGTTTCTATCAACATACCTTTCTCAGTTTTCCATTTCTTATCTCACCTTCGCCTTGAGGTGCCCGTAAAGGTTTTCACCAACAAGACTCTCTCATTTATTTTTCTCTCAGCTCCCGTCGCCTTACGGTGCCCGTGAGGGTTTTCACCCATAAGACTCTCTCATTTATTTTTGTTCTTCTTGCTCGAACCAGAGTGTTGCCCCTGTCGTGGGTTATTCCTACCTGTTCATCTTGGCATTTCTCAAAACTGATCATAAGGTCTTTCTTCGGTCCGTAATGTAGGCTTTTGGATTGATTTAGAAAGAAAGGTATAAAAGGCTCAAAACAATTCCAATGGGTTCAAATTACAACTTTCGGAATCCAACTTTCATAACAATCACCACTTCTGCCCCAGTTTCTTGCTTGGGGATTTTTGGATTTCTATTTGGTATGACTGAACCTTGGAGTAAGGCTGCCTACGTACCCTTTCGGGATCAAGTCAAACGTAGTTCACTTCATAGAGACTACGTTGTTATGTTTTCTCTTCTTTCCCTTTTTTTTCATTTTTCCTTCTTTTCTTTTCTTCTTTTCTTTTTTTTCTTTTTTTTTCTTTTCTTTCCTTTTTTTTCCTTTATGTTCGACACTTGTGTTCTCTGATAATGCCGATGATTCCGAAAGAGGTGCATGAAAAATAAGTAAGGCTCGAAGGGGATAACAAGGGATATGAGTGTTTGGATAGCAGAACAAAATGCCTTCATCATTTCAATCTTTAAGATATGCCAAATACGAACAGATACATTTAGAAAAATAAAGAAATCATACATAATATCTCTTGACCGCATCGGAATTGATGGTCATTTCTACACATTTTCCTTCCGCATCTGTCAAATACAATGCTCCATTAGACAACACTCTGGTTACTACAAATGGTCCTTGCCAGTTTGGGGCAAATTTTCCTTTTGCCTCAGCCCAATGAGGCAAGATCCGCCTCAGTACTAATTGCCCGACTTCAAATTTCCTTGGACGTACTTTTTTGTTGTATGCTCTTGCCATTCTTCGTTGGTACAGTTGGCCATGACACACTGATGCCAATCTTTTCTCATCGATCAAACTCAACTGCTCAAGACGGCTTTTCACCCATTCATCATCATCGATCTCAGCCTCTGCAATGATTCGCAGAGATGGGATTTCCACTTCTGCGGGTATTACTGCCTCGGTACCGTATACCAATGAGTAAGGAGTCGCCCCTACCGAGGTACGCACGGTGGTGCGATATCCTAACAATGCAAAAGGCAATTTCTCGTGCCATTGTCTAGATCCTTCAACCATCTTCCGGAGTATTTTCTTTATGTTCTTATTGGCCGCTTCAACCGCACCATTTGCCTTGGGACGGTACGGAGTAGAGTGCCTGTGAGCAATCTTAAACTGCTCACATGTCTCCTTCATCAAATGGCTATTAAGATTAGCCCCATTATCTGTGATGATTACCTTTGGGATCCCAAACCGACAGATGATATTTGCATGCACGAAGTCAACTACAGCCTTCTTGGTCACAGACTTGAATGTCTTCGCTTCCACCCATTTGGTAAAATAATCTATAGCTACCAAGATAAACCTGTGCCCATTTGATGCTGCTGGATCAATTGGCCCAATAACATCCATGCCCCATGCAACAAAAGGCCATGGCGCGGACATCGTATGTAATTCTGATGGTGGAGCATGAATCAAATCTCCATGTATTTGGCATTGATGACACTTACGCACAAAACTGATACAATCTCGCTCCATCGTGAGCCAATAATAACCTGCTCGGAGAATCTTCTTTGCTAGAACATACCCACTCATATGCGGTCCGCAAACTCCGGAATGCACCTCAGTCATGATAGTTGTGGCCTGCCGTGCATCTATACATCTCAACAAACCGAGCTCTGGCGTTCTTTTGTACAGTACTCCTCCACTAAGGAAAAACCCACTTGCCAACCGTCGAATTGTTCTTTTCTGATCACCGGTGGCCTGCGTTGGATACACTCCCGCTTTGATGTACTCTTTGATATCATGGAACCATGGCTCTCCATCGATTTCCTCTTCTATCACATTGCAGTAAGCATGCTGATCACGGACTTGAATCTGCAATGGATCAACATAGGCCTTATCTGGATGGTGCAACATTGACGCCAAAGTAGCCAAAGCGTCAGCAACCTCATTATGAATCCTTGGAATGTGTCTGAATTCTATGGCCTGAAAACGCTGGCAAAGCTCATGCAGACACTGCCGATACGGTATAAGCTTCAAGTCCCGTGTTTCCCATTCCCCTTGAATCTGGTGTACCAGTAAGTCCGAGTCACCCATGACCAAGACTTCCCGTACACCCATATCCACAGCTAATCTCAATCCCAATATACACGCCTCATATTCTGCCATGTTGTTTGTACAGTAGAAACGAAGCCGAGCTGTAACGGGGTAATGCTGACCTGTTTCCGAAATAAGTACTGCTCCTATTCCCACACCCTTCATATTTGCAGCCCCATCAAAGAAAAGTTTCCATCCCGACTTCTCAGCTTGTTCTAATTCTTCAATGTGCATTATCTCTTCATCAGGGAAATAAGTTTTCAAAGGCTCATAATCTTCATCAACGGGGTTCTCAGCCAAGTGATCGGCTAATGCCTGTGCTTTCATGGCAGTCCGTGTCACATAGACAATGTCGAACTCTGTAAGTAAGATCTGCCACTTTGCAAGCCTTCCTGTGGGCATGGGTTTCTGGAAAATATACTTCAACGGGTCCAAGCGAGATATAAGGTAAGTGGTGTAAGATGACAAGTAATGTTTCAATTTCTGTGCCACCCAAGTTAGGGCACAACATGTCCTTTCCAGATGAGTATACTTGACCTCGTAAGATGTGAACTTCTTACTGAGATAGTAGATAGCCTGCTCCTTTCTGCCCGTAACATCATGTTGCCCCAGTACACAGCCGAATGAACTGTCCATAACTGTCAGATACAGAATCAAAGGCCTCTCTGGTTCTGGTGGGACCAACACAGGTGGGTTTGACAAATACCCCTTTATCTTATCAAAAGCCTCCTGGCATTCATCAGTCCATTTGACCGCGGCATCTTTCTTTAACAATTTGAAAATTGGTTCACATGTTGCCGTGAGCTGAGCAATGAACCTGCTGATATAGTTCAGTCTTCCCAACAAACTCATCACCTCGGTTTTGTTTCTTGGAGGTGGCAATTCCTGAATAGCTTTAATCTTTGACGGGTCTAATTCAATACCTCTCCGGCTAACTATGAATCCCAACAACTTCCCAGATGGCACCCCGAAAGCACATTTCGCAGGATTGAGCTTAAGATTGTACCTGAGAAGCCTTTGAAAGAATTTTCTCAAATCTCTGACATGGTCAGATTGCTGTCTAGACTTAACGATCACATCATCCACGTATACCTCAATTTCTTTATGTATCATATCATGGAAGATAGTTGTCATGGCCCTCATATAAGTTGCCCCAGCATTTTTCAAACCAAACGGCATGACCCGATAACAATACGTTCCCCACGGCGTGATGAATGTCGTCTTTTCTGCATCTTCCTTATCCATTAGAATCTGATGATAACCCGCATAACAATCCACAAAAGAGCCAATATCATGTTTGGCACAATTGTCGATCAGTATATGGATGTTGGGCAGTGGGAAATTATCTTTTGGGCTTGCTTTGTTAAGGTCTCGATAATCGACGCACACCCTGGTCTTGCCATCTTTCTTTGGCACAGGCACGACATTGGCTAACCAAGTGGGGTACCGTGTAACCTGAATGACCCTTGCCTCAAACTGCTTGGAGATCTCTTCTTTGATCTTCACACTTATGTCTGTTTTGAACTTTCTCAACTTCTGCTTGACAGGGAGGAGTGCTGGATCAGTGGGCAATTTATGAACCACCAAATCGGTGCTTAGACCCGGCATATCATCATATGACCATGCAAAAACGTCTTTGTACTCATGCAATACTTTAATTATCTCCTCCTTGAGTTGTGGATCCAAATGAACACTTATTTTAGTTTCCCGTACATTATCTTGGTCCCCTAGATTAACTGCTTCTGTGTCATTTAGGTTAGGTTTGGGTTTTTCTTCAAAGTGGCTTAATTCTTTACTAATTTCCTCATAAGCTTCATCATTATTACAATCCATCCCATCATCACACTCGTTCTCTTGTATTATTACTTCTGAATTAGATTGGCTTTTAAAACTGGGCCGAAGATTCCTCATGCATGTCATGTCATTGATATCAGCATAAAGAGAACTGTACAAAGAAAAGAAAAGAAAATGGAAAGAGAATTAGGGACGAAGAAAATTGCATTTCATTAAACGTAAAGACAACAAGGTTTTAACTCATCCAAACGGACGGAACATAACAACTGGATTACAAACCCTGGAATAATCCAGGTGACAAAAAGGAAAACAAAACCCACTACCACGACTCCCTCCGAACTGGAAGAGGAGTAGCTTCCCAATTGCTGATGTTAGCACGTGGTCCGATGTACTGTATGTCTGCTCTGCTTGACCCTTCCCCGGCCTCAACCATGTTTACTTCAGCAAATACTTTCTCAAACACCTTATCCAAATTCCCATCCGCCTCAACTAACGAACCCGATATCTTTGCCAATGACTGTTTCTTGATATTCGGCCTGACGAAGGACCTGGACAATCGAGGAATTGGTTTAGGGAGCACCCAAGCTTTCTTCTTCAATTTACGGGCCTTTCTGACATCTGCCGCTGTTGGTTTGAACCCTAACCCGAAGGTGTCCAGATTTTTGGGCAAAGACACAGGTTGAGTAATGCCCTGCAGTTCAACCCCCAAACCCTTCCCGGGCACGAACCCGTTATTCAACATTTCTGACACTACCATGACGGTCGCAGCTGACACCCTGGGACATGGCATGCTTTTACCTTCAGGCATCCTGCTCACCGGAACCGTTTCGAGGATATGATACACCCATGGCCCCTTATCATCTTCGGTTTCTATAAAGGGTACAATGGCATCATTCATGGCGCATGTGGGATCTTCCCCATGTAACACAATTTCTTGTCTGTCCCACTCGAATTTGATCATTTGGTGCAGTGTGGAGGGCACGGCTTTTGCCGCATGAATCCACGGTCGACCCAACAAAAGATTATAGGATACTGCAGCATCCAACACCTGAAATTCCATCGTGAACTCGACTGGGCCAATAGTCAATTCGAGTACAATATCCCCTACTGTGTTTGTTCCCCCTCCATCGAACCCTCGAACACAAATGCTATTTTTGCGGATTCTATCCTCATCAATCTTTAACTTGTTCAATGTGGATAACGTGCAAATATTAGCGCTCGACCCGTTATCGATTAGTGCCCGAGTAACCATTGAACCTTCACATTTGACCGTCAAATAGAGAGCCTTGTTGTGTTCTGTGCCTTCCATAGGCAATTCATCATCAGAAAATGCTATCCTGTTCACTTCAAAGATCTTGTTGGCAATTGTCTCTAAATGGTTTACTGAGATTTTGTCAGGCACATGAGCCTCATTCAATATCTTCATTAAAGCTCGGCAATGCTCATCAGAGTGAATTAATAATGACAACAACGAGATTTGGGCCGGTGTTTTTCTCAGTTGATCAACAATGGAATAATCTTGTCCTTTCATCTTTTTCAGAAACTCTTCTGCTTCCTCTTCCGTTACAGCTTTTTTAACTGGCACTGGATTGTCTTTTGCGCCCTTAGCTTTTCTCAACTCTTCAGGGGCGAAACAACGTCCTGACCGGGTCAGTCCCTGTGCTTCACAACTTTCTTCCTCAATTTCCTTTCCTTTGTATGTCACCACTACTTTGTCATATTTCCAGGGTACGGCTTTGCTATCAACCATGGGTAACTGGACTACCGGTTTTATGACAACCGGCTCTATATAGACTCCCTTCACAACCACCACGGGCGTGGATACTGACCTTGGTACCACTATCTTGACTGGCTCCTGCTTTTTCTCGGCCACAAACGGTCCCTTTCCCATTACTAGCACTGGCTTGTCTTCTACTGCTTTTAACTGAACCACTGGCCTTGCACTCACTGTCTTTTCTTTGGTTTCCGTAGAACGAATCACCATAACCACCTGCGAAGGTTTCTTAGGCTCTGCCCCCTTATGTATCAGTTCGATCATGTTGGCCTCATAATGCGCTGGTAACGGATTTTGATTGATGTTCGGGGCCTCTAGAGCCTGTACCTCAATACGACGATTATCAATGAGCTCTTGGATTGCGTTTTTCAACTTCCAACATTTTTCAGTATCGTGCCCGGCATCCCTGAGCAATACTCGCAGCTAACAGAGTGGTCCAGGTTTCTGGGAAGAGGATTTGGTGCTTTGGATTCAACTGGGGTCAACATCCCCAACTGTTTCAATCTGTGGAAAAGAGAAGTGTAAGATTCTCCCAGCGGGGTAAATGTTTTTTTGTTTGGGGCCTTCTCATTTCTAAAAGCTTGGTTTGGGCGGAAGCTGGTTCCTGGTCTGTTAGCCCTGGGAGGTGGATAGGTGTTTTGTGGGTGTGGCTGTGTATTTTGGGGACTTGGTGTACGCCATTGCGAGTGCACTGGGGGTTGAGTGTAGGTCTGGGCGTGGTGAATAGAAAATTGTGGTTCTGGTGGTGGATAATAGTGTTGCGGTGGACCATATGAGGTATATTGATAGTTTGGGTGATGGGGTCTGGGTTGGTTGTAGTAGAGTGGACGGTTATTGTGCCTGGACCAAACATTAGCTTCAACTGCAGCAACTTCTTCTTTCTTCTTCTTTCCCAGCACACCACCAGTACCGCTTTGGATGGCCTGGGTGGTTGCTTTCAAAGCCGAGTAGCTCAAGATCTTGTTAGATTTCAATCCTTCTTCAATCATGGCTCCCATCTTTACCACTTCATTAAACGACTTCCCGACAGATGTCACTAGATGACCAAAATAGGTAGGTTCCAATGTTTGCAAGAAGTAATCTACCATCTCACTTTCCCGCATGGGAGGATCAACCCTTGCAGCTTGTTCCCTCCAGCGGAAACCAAACTCTCTAAAACTTTCCCCAGGCTTCTTTTCTAGTTTCAACAATGACAGACGATCAGGGACTATTTCGAGGTTATATTGAAAATGGCCGATGAATGCCTGGGCCAAATCATCCCATGTATACCATCGACCGGGGTCTTGCCTCGTGTACCATTCTAGCGCTGACCCGCTCAGGCTTTGCCCGAAATATGCTATCAACAACTCATCTTTTCCCCCAGCCCCTCTCATTTTGCTACAAAAACCACGCAGATGGGCTACTGGGTCACCGTGCCCCTCATATAAGTCAAACTTCGGCATTTTAAACCCCGCAGGCAACTGTACATCAGGAAAAGGGCACAAATCTTTGTATGCGACACTAACTTGGTTTCCTAAACCATGCATGTTCCTGAAGGATTGCTCCAGGCTTTTGACTTTACGAATCACCTCCTCTTGTTCTGCATTCTTAACCGGTTTCTCAACTTCTCCCGGGATTTCAAAATGGGGAGAGGAGGTATATGGCTCAGGCGCTTTGAAAGTGGGTTCGGGAGGGTAATATTGGGTGTCGTGAGCTTGGAATAGCGGCTCACTGGATGATCTATGTAGTGGAGCTGGGGGAGGTGCCACAAAGACGGGAACATTTGGTGGAGGAGGGTTTTGAGTGGGAGGTGGAGCTTGGGAATCATAAGCCTCTCTTCCCTGATAATAGTGATGGCTTGGGAAACTTGTTGAAGGACCGGGAGAGGGGTATTCCGGCGTGTGTACTGGTTGGAGGGTAGGAGTAACGGGTAGTTCTTGCCCCTTCTGGGCTCTAGCTAAGGCTATCTGCATTTCATTCATTTCTAGCCTCATTTTTTCCATTTTCTCCAGGGCTTCCTTCAGCATCTGATTGGCCGTTTTTTCTGACTCAACGCTGTTGTCTGACCCAGTCATGCTTTCTGGTATAGGACCTTTTGATCTTGTTTGATAATGGTACGGTGCCAGTACGCTCTAACAACTAACTGATATTGGAAAAACAACAAACTTGTCAGTGTTAGAGTCTTAACAGATATTGTAATTGCACGTTAGGGGGATGCAATGCTCCTAGGCATTTAATCATTTCTAACATGCTTTTGCTCTGACCTCATGCATCATCCCAGCTTATTTTTGCTCTGACAAATATATATTCTTCTTTTTTTTTTTAAATTACGGTCGAATCTTATAGAGATTGCCTACGTATCGTGACCCCGCACGAATCAGACCAAGCGTAGTTCGTGCAGATAAATGTAAAAATATGGGTGGAAATAAAATGCTCAACTTTCATTAATAAACAGACTCTTACAAACTCGACATCTTTTGTTTTGGAAAGAAACTAACAAACGCAATCTGAAAGCAAACAAAAACTCTAAGCTGCAAACATACTCAATCCGGACGTACAAAAGACTGACTCGACATGGTAGACACTCAAAGACACGGACTATGCATATTCTAGTGCTTCAAACTTAGGTATCCGCGGGGCGTCGTTCGGCCTCGCCGCGGGTCTAGGATCCAAATCCCTTTCAAGCTGCTCTAACTCATTCATGGTTCGCTTCACATAGATCATCACTGCTGAGATAAAAGTAGTACGGGTCATGTCTTCACAAACCCGGCATCTCCTGACAATAGCATGAGCAATGGCTCTAATCCTGTCTTTTGTTTGCTTCTTTTCTATGAGCAAGCGTCTTATCTGATCGCTGCACGTCTTTAAAGCTCGGGAGTCTTGCAAGTGCTGGTCTTGCAGCTGTTGCACTTCTGCCTCCATTTGGGCTAACAAGTTGTAACAATGTCCGCTCTCAGTTTCGAAGTCTCTAGCCTGCCTAACCGCTCTACCTTCAAGGGCAACTACTTTTCTCTTTAAATTGGCAACAATTTTCTCATGGTCCCTCTTCAACTGATTCAAGTATTGGCGACGCTCTTCGGTTCTTGTCGCCCATTGTGCTTTGAGTTCTGCCATGACATTTTCAGCTTTTCCTAGCTCATCCCGCCATTCTCTGACTTCGCTTTCCAATCTTTTTACCAATTGTTCATCGGATCGGCTCCTCGGTTGCTTATCGATGGTTATCTTCAACTGTCGGACTTGGGCTTTAAGAGCGTCATTTTCTCTGGCTAGTCTATTCTTTTCACCTTGATCCTCGGCAACCTGTACACTGCTCTCGAATTTCAGACTCTCGACTTGTTGCTTTAATTTACCAATCTCAACCCGATAGCTTTCTTCCTTTGCTAACCAATCCCACTGCTCTTGGGACGACTTGGCGAAATCTTCGAGATGAGGTCTTTTAGCCGGTCTTCCATATGCCACGTCACCTCTGAACCATTCGTGATACCCTGGAGCAATTTCCCCTCTGACCCTATCAGACACACAAGTGTTTGCCATCAGATATTGACACTCACTCCAAATTTGACGAACCTCTTCCTCGGGGAATCGACCGTCAGGACTAATTTCGATCACTTGGGTACTTAAATCTTCATCTCTCGGTATTACTTGATATCTACCGAGTTGCCTCAGAACCCGATATGGTGCATAAGGTTGTATGCTTTTGAGTCCCATTAACAAAAAATGCGGTCGGGCTGCTGGCATATATATGACTTCCTCGACAGACAACCATCCAAGCACCCACTGTATCTGGCTAGCCTTGAGGTTCCGAAATAATAATGCCCAAGCTGTGACTCCTTCAGGTAGACCAACCCCTTTGATTCTCGTACAAAATTCCCCTATACAAGTTTTCTCAGCCGAGCCATAACTTAATAACTGAGAGCGCGGGCACAAATGCTCAATCATCCATATTTGTAACAATAAGTTACATTCCTCAAAAAATTTGCCCCCAGCTTTGCACGCAGTGAGAGCTCTGAAGATATCAGCCACAATCATAGGTGCTAAAGTGCTTTTCCCCATGGTTTGCAAAGTACTGACGACGCCTGCTATTTTCAAATCAATATTACCATCTTTCCTTGGGAATATTACGAGACCCAAAAAAGCTACCATAAATGCCACTCGCCTGTGTTTCTCCCATTTTTGTCGGCTATTTCTGCTGCAAAGCTTAAAGTCTGGATTATTGAACCCGCCCACATGTCCATATCTATCATACACGAAGCGGAAACTGCAGAAACCCTTTGCAAAATCTGGGTGATGAACTGTCCGGGGTACTTTCAAGGAATCCAGGAATCGATGTATGGTAATGGCTCTAGGAGCAATCAAGTATTTGAATCTCAATGGAGCTTGGTCACTTCCAATGTACCCCGCTATTTCTTCTATTGTTGGGGTGAGTTCAAAGTCTGAAAAATGAAACACATTATGTGCCGAATCCCAATGGGCGACCAATGCCCTGATGATATCCCCCCGAGGCTGAATGTCTAATAAATCCGGAAGGTCTTTCAAATATTTTCTCACTTCGTCTTGCCCTTCTTTGCCCAAATCATTCCACCACAATTGCAGCTCAAAAGGGATTTTGGTCATTATTGAAAAAGGCTCATTTATTGTTGTGCTCATCCTGCACATTTATTAAAGCGTTTAAGCAAAAGAAAACTTTTATTTAACTCCAAAAACTACTATCTATATTATCGACTCAAAATTAACCCTATATTTTAAATGAAGAACTCAATTCTTAATTCTAATATTTTTAGATAAAAGACCCGATATTGCGACACGGCCTTCCTGCGCCTCAGGGGCAAAAATTTTAAGGCTGTGAAGGTCAAAAATCAAAATACGACCAAAGGTGGTTGTTTATGCAAAGTCAGCCCTTCGGTGCCCCGTTTGGGAATATTTGGCTATTTATGACATAACAACATCACCTGACTTATTTATGACTCTTTTTTTTATCGTTTTTCAAATTAGGAAACTCACTATTGCAAACACGGCCTTTCAACGTCTCGGGGACGAAGATTTTTAAGGCTGTGTGGGTCAACTGGACCAAATCTTAAATATGACCCAAATGTGGCTGTTTATGCAAAAGTCAGCCTTCCGGCGTCCCCTTCGGGAACATTCGGCTATGTCTTCATAAAACAGCGTCACCCGACTTCTTAGAAATTTGACATATATATTTTGCTATTATTAGCAAAAGGGGAGGTTGGACACCACCCGACTTATTTATGGCAAAATTAAAATTCTTGACATGTTTTTTTTTTATTTTTTTTTTTTTAGCAAAAAGGGGGTTGGACCCGATGAGGGTTGCCTACGTATCTCACATCCGGTGAGAATCAAACCCGCGTAGTTCGGGCAAATTAACCGAACTATTTTAAAACATGACTCTTTTTCATTTTTATTTTTTCCTGGCAAGACAATCTATTTTCCTTTTCTATTTTTGAAAAAGACAAAATAACGATTTTTTTTTCATTTTCAACAAACAATAAAACAATCTATTTTTCCGGAAAAAAAAAATAATAAAAGACTCTTTTTTTTTTATATATATTTTTTAGTAAAACAAAATAAAATATTTTCCTTTTTTTTTTCAAAATTTCGGCAGAGTTTCGCCAGTAATTGGTCATTGATTTTTTCTAAAATAATCAATTAACTCCCTAACTGATATATTCTTTTTCCTTTTTTTTCTTTTTTTTTCTTCAATTTTCCAACATTCCCGAGATTCAGAAACCGGTCAACATGCAAGTTCGAAACAAATATATGTACAGAGCAAGTAGGATGCATCAGAATGGTCTTTTCATTTCAGGTTGCTAGTCCTAGACGGACCCAACCCCTGTGTTGAGTCCCCTAAGTCAAATGTAACGTGATGCAAATAATCGTTCCTACTAGGGATCCGGCATGAGGTTTCGTTATACTAGGTTTATAACCTGGGTATATGTTCTAGACTGTGTACCCGAGCGGACAACTCGAGTCGAGGAGGGGACAACTTACCGGGAACCAAAAGGCCATCCGGCTTCGTAACTTATCCGTCCTCTTTCTTATTTCAGGTATTGACACTAACAGAATAGGGAGCCTCGACCAGCGAGCTTCTCCCCGGAGGTAAGAAGAGAAGGGTTTCGGCACAGTTTATATACAGTTCAGATAATATCAAAGCGGTAAAAGACAACATTTAGTATGTTATGTCAGAACATGCAATATATATCAGATAATAAAGCCAAATATAACAATTATTCTAAGCTCGAATTCTTGAACCCTGAACTAGTGGTTCTGGGTTATCAGTCCCCAGCAGAGTCGCCAGAGCTGTCACACCTCCTTTTTCCGCCCTCGCGAGGGTACAGGAGTTTTTTCCAATTAAAGGACAGTCGAAACGGGATTTATTTCTTTATTTCAGAGTCGCCACTTGGGAGATTTAGGGTGTCCCAAGTCACCTATTTTAATCCCGAATCGAGGAAAAGAATGACTCTGTATTACAGTCTGCGCACCAGAAATCCGGATAAGGAATTCTGTTAACCCGGGAGAAGGTGTTAGGCATTCCCGAGTTCCGTGGTTCTAGCACGGTCGCTTAACTGTTATATTCGGCTTGATTATCTAATATAATACGTATTATAAACTTATGTGCAAATTTTATCCCTTAGCCGCTTTTATTATTCTTTTTATTTATTGTTATTATTTTACGAAAAATTGCAACATTGTGAAAACGTATTTCAAATCACGTCGCAATCAATTGCACCCGTGGTTATCGACACATTTCGACTCCGTTGAGATTTAGATTTGGGTTACATAAATGCACACCCGTATTTAAGGAAATAACATTATTAAATACGCGCCTAGAGCGACTAGCGTGTCATTATTTTGGGTAGGGCCGTGAAATTTGCTAAAACGGCTCCTCCCTAATTCTAAGCAATTAACTGTACATTTATTGAGGGCCCCGAAATCTATACATTTCATTAAGCGAGGCTCATCTCATTTATTTTAAATGGACAAATCTTAAAGCGACTACATTTTTTCTATAAAAATTAGTCTCTAAAATAAAGAAAGAAAAATCCTAATTAATTACTAACTTTTATAATTTTAAGAAAACATGACATGCTAATTGCTTGGTTAATACAAATATTGATAAAAAATAAAAATAAAAAGAATTTTACTCTTAATTTCGAAATTTTAAATAAAATAAAAATTCAACAACTAATATTCAAAATAAACAAATATAGCTAGATTAAAACTCAGCATTGTTATTATTTTTTTTAAAAAAAATATTATTGAGATTAATTATTCACAATCATTTGAAACTAGATTTAACCATAATTACTAAAGCTTATTAGAAAGTTTATTAGACTTAAACGTTCTTCTAATCTTGCTTAAGCTCAAGTCATGCCTTAATGCCTAATTTACGATGTTTAATTTAAATTCATGTTTTAACTAAATTTAGCTACTTGTTCATGATCAACCTACAATCTTGAAGCCTTCATAGCTAGTGAATTAACCTGTTTTGCCGAACTGATTTATTACAGACTAACTTATGATATTATTTTCTTATTCCAGCTATTATTTAGTAATTCATGAAATAGCTTAAATACAATCAACAAAAGAAACAAAGAAAAAAAACGAAATTAAAACTTCAAATTTTCATTCTTCATATGTATTCATGCTTCATATTTCGGATTACAATAACCAGCTTTTCAGTTGTGTACCTGATATTGGAAGCAAAAGAAAATGAATATGAGAATCAGCAGCAGCAGTAAAATCAGTACAACACAGCAACAATAGCCCAGCAACAGTAACAAACCAGTGGAGTAGTAATCCAAAAAAAAACAAAATCTTCCAGCTTTGATGAAACAACAATTAATTCTGATTTCAAACAACAAAAGAAAGCAGAATATTTTTTTTTAGTTTTTATTTTTATTTTTTGAAAGCTTAAATATTTTTCGGAATTTTCTATCTCTTAAATGTTCAGCCCTTTTCTCTCTCTTATTTTCAGATTTGTTTCTCTCTCTCGTATCTGTGTATTTTTTCTCTATCTCTCTGTCTATATTTTTTGATTTCAAGACCTCACATATATAACCCATCCCATAAACCTTTCAATTAATTAAAATCCATACTTTTCTCTACCCAACCCATTATCTTTCCACTCATCCCCATTACATTAAATAAACATATCACACCACCCCATTTCATTTTGTCCCCCATGCTTCATTTAAAATAATGCAAGATTCCCCTTTAAATTAAATCTTGTCCCCCCTTTATATTAAATAATCATATCACAACCCACCCCATTTCATTTTGTCCCCCATGCTTCAAATAAACAATTACAAAATGTACAATTCCTAAACTACCCCTTCCGACCTTACTGAAATTACCAAACTACCCCTGAACGTATTACAAATTTACCAAACTACCCATCAGCTATAACACATCAATTAATCAAACTTAACCAAAATATAGACAATATGATCAATTTCTAACAATGTTCAAACAACAATATGAACACGGATGAACATCATAACAACAATATCACATGAACATGATTTTAACAACATTTCAACAACAAATCACATGAACACAAATTGAACAACCAAGAACAACTAAAATTTGATTGAACAATATTTTTAGCAACAACAAACCTATTTTTCGGATTTAAACAACAACAACAATCAAACAAGTATATTTAGATTCTTAAATTCAATAATATTGAACTTAAAATCAACTCTAACAACATTACAACAAACAATTCTTATATTAAACTTTAAACAAGATTATGAGACCAATTCAAGAAATAATCACAAATGGTAAACAAGAAATCAAACTATACACATTTCGGATTCAAAATCAAACAAACATAATATGAACATGAATTAAATCTAAAAATAAAAACGACGGATTCAAATGACTAAAACCAACATACTTCCCTTATTGCAACTAAATTCTTTTAGGCAAATGACAAAACAAAACTAAGAAGAAACAATTATGAATTTAAACTTGAACTTTAACAATATTAACAATTTCCGGAAAATACATCAAATACATAAAACAAATTGAGGAAACAATTAATTAAACTTCAATTTGTATCTAACTAACATTAAACTAACAACATTTACCTAAACAATAAAACAAACATGAAATAAACATGAAAAATTCACCAAATAATGAACAAACTAGAAAATTATTTCAACGAAGAACAAACCAAACAAGAATTGAATCATTTATCGATTTTGGATCCGAAAAATACCAAACAAAAATATGGACAATAAATGAGATTCAAAAACCAACTAACCGGAAATGAAACGACGAACAACGACCAACCAACGACGAACTCGGACATTGATCGACGACATCGATCAAAACTACTCCATGTACGCGAACTCGACTGGACTGAAGCAGTAGCATCCGCTACTGCTGGACATCGGCGCTTGAACTGAATGATGAAGACGAAGCAGAAGCAGCTGACGATGAAGAGAAGTGGGCGCAGCAGCAGCTTAATGAAGAAGCCATAGTCATCGAGGTTCGCGAACTCGACTTGACTGAAGCAGTAGCATCCGCTACTGCTGGACATCGGAGCTTGAAATGGATGCAGCAGCAGCTTGGACGCGAGGAGGAGCAGCGGCGACGGTGTGGTTTGGATGATGAAGTAGTGGCTATGGTTGTTCGAGCTGAAGAAGACGAAGTGAGGCAGCATCAACTCGGTTGTTCGAGCTTGGTCGTTAATGGCGGACGTCTGGCATGGTCGTTCATGGTGAAGCAACAACGAGAAACAAACGATGTGAGGCAGCAGCTAGGAGGACGCTGAAGCAGAAGCAGCGGGCAGTCCATGGTCGAGCTTGAGCTCGTCAATGGAGAAACAACGCTGGGGCGATGGACTATCGTGGTGGTTGTGTCGTTTGGTTGTGTATGTGTGTGTGAGTGTGACGACGTGAGGGGGTGTTCGTGGGGGAGGGTGGTCGACGTTGCAGGCTGGGGTTTGTGGGGGGGCAGCCATGGATGGAGCTTGAAGTTTTGAGGAAGAAGAAGGAGAATAGGGGGGGCGGATGCTTTAGGCATTTTTAGGGGTTTTTTTTCCATTTTTTTTTGTTTTCTTTTGTTTTATTTTTTTTGAATTGTAAGATAATAGGATGTTGGGTTATGGACTGGGTCGACCCAGTTCGAAATGGACTGGGTCGTAGGGAAGATTGGGCCATTTTTTGGGCCTATGGCTTGAAATCGAAGAAGAGGCCCAATTCCGACTTTCTTTATATTTTCGCTCTCTTTTCTTCTTTTATTTCTCTAAAACTAAATTATAAAAATACTTAAACTATTATTAAGAACTAAATTAAGTTATAAAAGCGCAAATTAACTCTCAATAACAATTAACGCACAATTAAGTATTAATTAAGCATAAAATTGTATATTTGGACATTAAATGCTAAAAATGCAAACGATGCCTATTTTTGTAATTTTTAATTTTTGTAAAACAAATTTAATCACTAACAATTGTAGAATTAAATCCTACATGCAAAATGCGACATATTTTTGTATTTTTATTAATTTAGCAAATAAACATGCACAGACAAATACAAATAATTATTCAAAATATCACAAAATATCACAAAATTGCACATCAAAGAAAAATCATTTTATTTTTTGAATTTTTTGGGAGTAATTCTCATATTGGGCAAAAATCACGTGCTTACACCTTACCCCGCTGGACTCGACTATTTAAACCAATAATTAGCATAAGTAGCATTTAGTTCTCCAAATAAATGCACAGAATATGGTAACGTCCGTTTGGGTTCCCAGGGAATCCAGTGGACTTTAGACAAGGCTATCTTAAAGAGTCATTATATGGACAACATAACTGACTCGGCTAGGTTTTGACAGTGATGCATGCACAATTGAACAGAGTAGGGTTTCTATAAGGTATTAGACTAGTACCCTTGAGCGGACAACTCAAGAGGGAAAGGCACGGAACCGTCGACTACACCGTTGATCGACTGGTTTTACTGCAAATACGCCTTTGCCAAATTTAGAGGGTAATTATATCGGAAGGGCGCAACCACTCATTATAAGCGTTGCTATGGTATTTTGTTTGGCACGAGTGGAATATGATGTTAAATATGCAGTTACAAGTTGTCATGTATTTTCATGTTCATAAAGTAATGATTACACTAATTGCTCATAATTACAACAGTATTGGAGGAATTGGAGGAAAGCGGTAAAAGAAAGCATTAGAGAAAAGAAACAAAGAGCCTAGTCAGTTTTGTAATAGAAGAGAAATAAATACATTAAATAAAGGCAATAAAGAAGCAGTAAAGTCACAAATAACATGAAATGGTAAAAGCCTAAAAGAAATTCCCCAGCAGAGTCGCCACGCTGTCGCGCCCCCTTTTTTCGCGAAATCGGGCTTGTGACATTTGGGAGGACAACTCTTTCCCTCTTGGGAATTGGGTTTTGGAACTTGAAAATTCGCCACCTAATGATTAAGTGCATTAGGACACTAAGAAGGGTCGAGTTTGAAGAACCAGAGTTTGGGTAAGGGCTAGAAATTATCTCGAGGGAAGGTGTTAGGCACCCCTCAAGATCCACTAGTGTGGTTCCCGGCCATGTTACAATTATGACTTCACATAATCAAATAAGCAATTAAAGGCCTCAAATAGAAGGGGATTTTCACATATTATTGCAAGCAAATTGAAAGTTTGAAGAGAATAAGGAAAGCAGAAATAGTTCAGACAATAAAACAAGTTAAAAGAGAGGGGGTCCTAGGTTTACAAACAATATGGATCACATTAATGCAATACCCGGCAATCGCTCCTCAGAAGAGGGGTTGCGTGTGGTATTAGCGCACCGGTCATCATATCCATATCTACCCTTCCCACCCCGTTAAGGTAGTAAAGCACAGAATGGTGTCGTTACTTATTACATGCTAGTACCCGCCCCAATCCTATCAGTCCCAGAGGCATTTGGGACTACTAGTACTAAAAGGAAAGGAAATTTGGCTTTTCAGAGTTTTAAAAGGATAAAATTCCAGGGCGACAATCAAAACATATAAGGCAGGTATAGGGAGAACACATAACAGTTTAAAGGGCTCAAACAAGCCTCCTCATTTAAAGAGACAAATTGGCTAGCATGACTTACAAGTACTGGTTATGGTCTGAAATCAAATTAAAGCGTAGGATAGGCTGATTCATCACATATTTCTCAGATGAGGAGTCCGACTTAGCCTTCCCTAGTTGTAATTTATCAAAGACTGATACAGTTAATCAATTACCTAATGGTTTGCCTAAGTGAGACCTATAGGCATGATATCTAACAGTGCCTACTCCGATTTTAAAGAAGGCTACTAATTGTAGAAAACACATAATCTGCGGATGTTAAATGACATTACTACTGATTTTAGACCTGTAGATGAAATAAACGAATCAGATTCAACTGGTTACTCCTATAGGCATGATTTCTAGGCGTTGTTGGTTTTAAGATGAGTATAAATGTGCAGGAGTCCTATAGACATGGTATCTAGAATGAAACTTATTATTACTTAACCTATAACGGTTTGCCTAATGATAGATGTAAAATGCAGAAGTGTCGAAGACCTATAGTCATGATTTCTATATGCAGAAGTGCAAAAAAACCTACAGACAGGTTTTCTATATGATTGCGAAAGTGCAGGAAACCTATAGACATGATCTCTATGTATGATATTCGGAAGTGCAGAACCTTATAGGCAGGATTTCTATATGATATGCAAAAGTGTAGAAATTACAGGTAGGATTTCTATATGACATATGTAAGCGCAGAGCTTGTAAATAGTAACGCCTATGAACATGCTGTCTACCCTTTGCATATATAAGTGACCCTCCCCTTTTCACCAGAACCCCATAAGTTATTACAATATATTACAGACCAGAATGAATTAAGAAAAGTGAAATTACATCAGAAATTAAGCTACAACCAAGGAGTCTAATTCAGACTCAAGGTCCAACAATATGAGGTGAACCAACTTCCAGGATCAGGTTTCCAGAGCCTTCTCTTTTTTGGGGTGTGTCAAAGTTCCTCAAGAGCCTCAAATGGACTCCGGGCAGTGCTTACAACCCAAATATATTGCAGAATTAAGAGCATAGTGCAGTGTGGAAATGCCAGCCCTTAGATGTCCAAGTTCATAGGGAAATCAAGGTCCCAAAGCAAGGCTCATAAGAGGGGGGGCAGAACTTAGAATCTAAGAGTAAGTGTAAGTGCATAGAGGGAGAATTAGGGAGAGCCATGGCTGGCTGATAATCATGCCCAGCAATTAGGAGTGCTGGCATACCCATGACTAGCCTATTAGCCACATTTGAGAGTTGGGATCCATTGAGGACCAGGTTCAGACCTAAGCAGAAATTTGGATGTTGTCAAGCCATGAACCTTAACTCAAACACATAGAAGGGGGTAGGGGTATACGGAGTTCATAACAAACAGCAGATGCAAAGAGAGAGTAGCATTCTCAATACAGAACATGAACAGCAAAGTAGACAGGAGTGTAGCAACTATAAAATAAACCATAGGGATGGTGCTGAAATCGAAATTAAGGCATACTAGTTTCAGGGAAACAAATAAGTGAAAGCTGAAGTCTTGTGAACCAAATTGCAAGCAAACCGTACAAAAGATCTCAGGAGAGAGTAGAGTATTGAAAGAGTATTGTATTTGAGATGTGTGTGTGTGTGTAAAGTGTTGAATTCGAAGTGTTGAACTGAAGGTTCAAGGTGTCTAAGTGCAGAAGGGTCGTGCCCCTTTTATAGTGCAGAAAACAAGTAAGAAAAAGTAAGGGAACAGTTTGCAATCAATCACATAGAATCTCCCTTCAGTTAAGGGATTCTGATTTTAAACGGGTAAAAGACAATTAAGGAAAGAATTGGATTAAAATCTTTTCCAAAGTAGTACAAGAAGGGAAAATACATAGAAATTATTTAAGGAAAGAGTTTGATAGCAACACGGTTTGTGCAAATAAGGAAAGGCAATCAATCATCAGCCAGTAAAAATCAGAAATTGAGTTTTGATATGAATGAATCCAATCAGAAAAGGTGAAGAAAGGTTTAATTAAAGAAAATCAGTAACAATCAATCGAACCTTATTAAAAAGAATTCTAAATCAATCACAAATTGGCAAAATCTCTTTTGATGGAAGAATTCCTCATATATAAAGCATACAGACATGTCAAACAAGAAAGAACTGTCATGCTAATTAGAAAGAATCTAGCATAGAAAAGTTCAAAGTCATAAGCGAAGAGGCTCAAATTCAGTACATAGACTCAGACTTAATTCGAGAAAATCCAGGGTTCCATAACAGAACCCTAGTCCAAACATAAGATCAAACTCGCCAAAAAACCCCCCCAAATCCTAGGGTTTTCAACTCGAATTAGATGCAGAGACGAGAAGAAAAATAATTGAAACATGCTTAGAGGTCTCTTTCAGAGGCTCATGAGAAAACAAACAGGTAAAATAGCAGGTTCGAAACAAACATAGAGAAAAAGCTGATTTGAAGCATAAAGAAAATGTTTTAAGAAAAGCTTGGAACTTAAACAAGTTCAGAAGACAAAGAGGTAGCATAAACTTAAGGAAACAGTAGATGAAACATGTTTAGAAAGAACTCAAACAAAGTCCAGAAGAAGGCAAATACGAACTAAGAGCTTAGTAGAAATTACAGTAAAGGAACACAGGGTTAAATGAACATATAAGATAAACATGTGAAAGCATGATATAGAAACCAGTAGAAGGAAGAACGGAGCACAATAGAAGAATATGTATAATAAGGAAAACCTAAGAACACAGGAGAAGGACATGCGAGGTAGAAAAGAGAACATAAACACATAACATAGATAGATTCACACAAAGAAAGAAGAAGAGAAGTCAGAAAACATTTTAAAACTTTTTCAGAAACCCTAAATCGAAGAGAAACAAATTTTGAAAGAGAAGATTGGGGAAAACGTTATTAAAAATTCCAGTAGAACACAGATATAGCATAGATCTAAGAAAACACACACAGAAAAACCTCAAATAGCTTAGGGTTTTGGCGAAACCATAGAAATGAGAAAGGCTTGGAAAAAGGTCCGGTCTTGAGTCGGATGAGTTAGAATCAGGCTCTTAATGCTTGAATATGCCGGAGCATGACCGGAGAAGCCATAGAACTGCAGATCCGAGAAGGATATGAAGAGAGCCATCGGAGTCGGGCCTCAAAGCTTCGAACAACCATGGTTTGATGGTGGAGGGGGGTGAGTACCAACCATCCATGGCCTGAGAAGCCATGGATTCCGATGAAAGGCAGTTGAAAAGGGGTAGGAGGAGGCTAGGGTTCCGAAGAGTTTTGAGAGAGTTTGAGAGTTCAGAGGCGGCTGAGAGGTAGAAATGAAGGATTAGGGTAGGTCATTTAAGTTTAATTATGGAAGGGTGAATTATGGTCGTTGATTTGCATGATCAACGACCTAGATCTAAGAGGCTAGGTGGGAACCGGGTAGGGCCGTTTGGATTGGGTTATGGGTTGGGTCAAATAGAAAAATGGGCCGGTCCAGTTGGCGTTAGGATTGGGTCAATTTAAGGTCTAAATTTGAAATGAAATGGGGCTGTAATTGAAATGAAATGGGGCTAAATATTAAATAGCCAGTTTTTCCTTTTATTTTATAAAAAATAGTAAAAATGATTTTAAAAGCAAATTAAAAGTACTGAGCTAATTAATAATATATAAATATCAATTTTAAAGTACTGGAACCAATTTTACAATTATAAAATGCTATTAATCTTAAAGTAGGCTAGAATTGCAATTATATGCAATTTAGTCTTTTAAATAACAAATAAATTTGTAAAAATATACAAAAATTATATTAACTATATTTTGGTATAAATATGGGAATAAAATAAATTATTCACCAAAATTGATGATTTTGGGAATAATTATGGATTTTGTACTGCTAAAATGGATAGTAAATTGATTTTAAAAACTCTTCAAAAGATTGAAAAAATACTAAAACACTTGGGTATGCTTATGTGCATATATATGCTATTTTGAAAGTATTTTATATATAAAAATACATAGGAAAAAATTGGGTATCAACAATGCCTTCTGGTGGCGGAGAATCAGCGGCGGTAGAGGATGAAAGCTTTCCCACTGTGGAGGAGATCATTCCTCGTAACCCTACTTCCAGGTCTGACTTCTCTAAGGAACCCACCCTCGAACCAGAGTCCGCAAAGTCGGAGATGGAGGCGAAATACTTTGCCGCCCTAAGGGACAAATACGACATTCCAGCCCATGTTGACCTGGTTCCGACCGGAGACGATGTGATTCAAGTTCACAGGCCTGGGTATTATGCGTTTTACGCCTACCTATTCCATATAGGCTATTCTCTTCCTCTTTCTCTGTTGGCGTAGGAGTTCTGTCGCTACTACCGTATCTACCCGGCACAGCTCTCTCCCTACCTTTAAGAGATTTTCCTTATGTTGGCGAAGTTTGCGGAGCTCGCCGGTTGCGAAGTCTCTATCCGCCATCTGCTGCATCTTTGCAGGCTGAACTTCCATAGAGGCACGATGATTCACCTCTACCACCGCGGAACCAAAGGGTTGGTGGCGGGGATGGATAATAGGATGAACCGCCGGTTCTGGGCCCATTGTTTCTTCGTTAAAACCGAGCACGTGGTGGCAAACCCTAGCGAATTTCCTGAATAATGGAATTTTGCTCGTAAGTATTGTTATTTGGAGTACGTTCTTCTCTTCTCTTCATGATTCGTGACTTGTTACGTCATTTTTCCTTTTGCATCTGAGAGGCATCCCCCATCTTTGGTCGCCAATATCAGTGATTAGGTGGCCCGCAGTTTGCCTCATACCCGTAAGTATCCGTGACTGCGCATCCTTTAACAAGAAATTCGAGCTCAAGCCCTCGACCGGTAAGTCGGGTTTCTAACTTATAACTATTTCGCTTTTGTTGTGGTGCATGTATTTTTGTCATTTTACAGTTTTCCTTTGATGCTAGATCGGAGAACTTCTAAGAAGGTGAAGGCTCATGTCCCCGCATTGCGTCAGGTAGTTGCTTCAGCTGGGATGCAGTTCGTGTTGGCCGAGTCTGTGCGAAATACTTCTTCCTAGACTCTGGTATTAAGCGAACTTGGTTGTCACATGACTACCCCATCTGTGGAGATCCTAGCTTGCCCGGTGGTTCATTTAGTGGATGAATCTTCCACTAGCGAGGAGGAAGCGACACTATTGAAGAGGCGACGAGTGGAAACTATGGTCATACCCGAACATACCATGACCGTAGATATGGAGGCATCGTGCACTTCAGCCACGGGGACTGCTCCCCCACCGGAGATTGTAACGGAAGCTAGGTCATTGGAGACAACGGAGGCAGCTGCAGAAATAGAAATTCTGGGGGCAGCTGAGATTGGCTTATCTTCTGCTGGTGGTAGAGGAAAAATGGTCAACATGGAGCATGACGGGTATGGTTTTGATATCGACACCGAGGAGGTACAGACTTTTGAGGAGATATTTATTCGAGTGGAGGTGAGGATCGAGGGGCCCACTCGAAATATTGCCATCCCAATGGATTTTAACTTGTTGGTCAACTCGAAGAGCATGGTTCCAGCTTTGGCCCCTCTATGCATGAAGCCCGAGAACAGGACCTTGCAGACGCTGAAGGATGCGAACCTGTCGTTTGGCATTTATGGGATGGATTTGCGAGTAAGTCCTCTTTTAGCATTTTAATTTCTTCTTCCTTATTCGTTATTTGTCTTTGTTGACCCTTCTTCATCTGTTTATCAGACCCTCATCTTGGAGATTGAGAGCGGCCATCGGGAGGAGAAAAGGATGAGACTCTACAAGAAGATGGAGTCAAAGTACATAGAGTACCGTACCAAGCATAAAGCCCTGGTCCGTATGCTTGGTGAGGACACTTTGTTCCCAACCCTCCGTGACGATCTGAGGCAGAAGAGTGAGGAGTTGAAGGCAAAGGATGATGAGTTGAAGGAGAAGGACGACAAGCTCATGAGGATTATTGGCAGGTGCAGTGAGCTTAAAGAGACATTAAGGTCCAAGAACGATGAGCTCGAGGTGATCAAGGGGGCCATGGCTGAGTGCGTCGATCTACAAGCTGAGGTGACGTCTTTACAGGACGAGCTTGAGCAGAGCGCAACTGTGGTTAACTGCTTAAGGGACGAGTTAGCTGCCAAAACTACGGAGTTGGAGCGAGTTGAGAGAGCAAGACCGGCTGCCATGGCTGAGGCGGCAACGTTAGCAGACACCCTCCATGTCTTCAGATCAGAGCGTGCTAGTGAGGTAAAGACCTTTGCTCTTAAAGAGGCAAGACTCGAAGAGCGGATAGGCACACTGGAAGGAGACGTTCAGGATTTGAATGAGCAAGTAGCTGTCCTTAAGGCCGAGAAAGCACAATAGCATGATCAACTGTCTACCTTTCATGATTCCACTTATCCCAATGTCCCAAAACACTTGTACGAGAAATGGGTCCATGTTGAGGCTCAACTTGACATATACAAAGGTTTGATGGCGGCAGGGAAAACCTCTTAGGCGGAGTTTTGGATGTTCGTATTAAGGCACGTGAAGCTCGTGCCGCTTGTGGCTATGACCCTGGCACGCCCGGGATAGACGATGACGAGGAAGATGTGGACGAGATTGAGCCAGATGCTTGGTACAAAGACGAGTTTTTGAATGGCGAGGGTGGAGATGGTGCTGTTGGGCCGGGCGGTGAAGGTGGCGATGGCACAGGTGGAGATGATGCAGCGTGATTTTCTTGTGTTTAGTTTTTTTTCTTTTCTCTCTTTTTTTGGAGGGGGGGCCTTTTTGGCCCTTTGTAAAATATTCTCTATTTTGGAATGGAATGACTATTGTCTTTTATCTGTACGTTTTTGGCTTTTTCGTTTTTCTTCGTATGTTTTTTCTTTTGTAAGATTTCCTAACTTAGTTGACGTGACCGAGGTCGAATGTCAATTAACTTGAGAGAGGTCGAACGATGGTTGATTCGAACAAGGTCTAATAAATTTCGAACGAATTCAAATGTTAATGAATTCGAGTGAGGTCGAATGTGAGTCGATTCGAGCGAGGTCGAATGTTTGACTCTTTAAGTGATTCGAACGAGGTCAAATATAAATAAATTCGAGCGAGGTAAAATGCGAGTCGATTCGAGCGAGGTCGATTGTTTGACTCTTTAAGTGATTCGAACGAAGTCAAATGTAAATAAATTCAAGTGAGGTCGAATGTGAGTCGATTCGGGCAAGGTCAAATGTTTGACTCTTTAAGTGATTCGAACGAGGCCGAATGTAAATAAATTCGAGCGAGGTCGAATGTGAGTCGATTCGAGCGAGACTCTTTAAGTGATTCGAACGAGGTCGAATGTAAACAAATTCGAGTGAGGTCGAATGTGAGTCGATTCTTGGCATAGTGTAGGAACTTGCTGGAGATGAAAAACTCGTGTGTTTGCATATTTCGCTTTGTTTATACATTCATTGGAAAAGTTTACATGTTTTTCTGAAGTTCCAATCTATCTAGTCCCTTTATTGGTCGACCTGGAAAAGTAGTTGATAGGTTGAGCGATGAACTTATACTTAAACTCTGAGACGCTCTCTTCGTCACCTCATTAAAAACCTCCCCGAGAAAACCCAATTGGGACAAAACTCAGGTAAGGGAAAAAAGAGTACGACTCGGGAGACGTCTATCCTTAAAAGCTGAAGTATTTGAGGTGGGCGACGTTCCAATTGTTTGGTAATAATTTTCCTACCATTGTTTCCAGCTGGAATGACCCTTTGCTTGCTACCGCCGTGATTTTGTATGGACCATCTCAATTGGTTCCCAGTTTGCCTTCTCGTGGGTCTTTTCTTGCTTGTGTTTTGGCTTTGAGTACTTAGTCCCCGACTTTGAGCGGCCTTTGTTAAACTAATTAAATGATAACTGAGGTGAAAGGTGAATCCTAGTCAAGCATAATAATTCTTAGATCTAGCTTAGAGTTTGGGTGATACCGTTTATTTAATGCTCAGAATCGTTTAATCAATCATAAAATGTGCACTTTAGAGAGTAAATGAAGAGTGAGTAATGAGCAATAAATACAAGAAATGGCAATAAATGTAAATAGGAAGAATACTTTACCCAAATATCAAATGATGTGGAAGATTCTTCCTTCTGACAATGAAATATGACAGTAAACAAGAATATAAGCAATGTTTTCTTGGATCATGTGAGTGAAAAGGAAGAATAATCGATAAAATCAATCGTTATGGAAAGGTGAACTTTGTATTTTCTCTCAAGGATCAACTCCTTACAATAGTTTTTTCAGATTCAACTCCCGTGCCCCTTTTTCTTCTCCTTATCTTTCTATTTATATAGGATATTCTCTAAAAACCCTAAAAAGTACAGCAAGAGGAATATCCAAGAGAATATTCCTGTCACTAGTTCCAAGACTATACTAGCTGTTATTCCTACTCTTCGCTGCTCGACCTCGACCTCTACAGCTCACTCAGCGACTACTCGTTGTTGGGCTTTGGTCGACCTCGGTCTGTCCGTCCAAATCGGAACACAGTCTTTTCACTTTACGATCTTCCCACGCCCAATTTCCTCAGCAAGACTTTGGCCCATACATATATGTGTGTGTATATATATATATATATATATATATACAAAAAATATACATTGGTTGGTTATTATTTTTAGGATCGACTACAAATATATAGTATTTCTCAATATTTAACCACTTGATATTCCCTAAAATTTTACCCAAATAAAAACTCAAACTCATTTTTTGCACGTTTAACAGATAAAACATACTATATAAAACAAAATTTTTTAGGGTTAGTAAAAACTAGGTTTGGGTCTCTATTTGGATTTTTTGTAGAGATTGTTAAGTGGTTAAATATTTGGCTTTGCTTGCTAACATACAAGGTCACTTTAGCATTTTAGTTGATTAGACATATCTATCCGACTTTACAGTTAGATTTCATGGGTTCTTTGATTAAATTTATTTTCTAAGTAACCAATCATAAGTTCAGTAATTCTAAAGTGACATAAATTGGTTTAGTGACATAACCATTTGAGAAATTAACTCAAGATTATGTATCTAGATTCATAGAAAAGAGAAAAGAAAATTGAAATAAGAGAGAACAATAGTGTTTGAATATAATTTGGGTGAAACTTGAAAAAAAAATATTTTTTAATATGCGATGAAAGATGATTTTTGAAAGTTAAAATTGTATTTGTACATGTATTTTACTTTAAAAACTTGAAAAATTCATCTTCAAAAATTACCTAAAAACTGATCACTTTTTATAACCAAACAATATTTTCAAATCTTTTTTTGAAAAAAACTTATGGCCAAATCCGATAGTTAGACCAGATGATCATCTCAGTGTTTATACAATTTTCAATTTCAGTGTAGCTCTTTTTATTAATTAACTTGAATATTATCATTGACTCTAGCTACATGGTCAATACATAAATAAAAAAATATAGGAAAAAAAAGAAGAAGAAAGCATTTAGAAATCCATAAGAATTCATGACACCAGCAATTTCTCTTTAAAGAGGTAGCGGTCTGTGCTGATCCTCTCTCATCTCATATTACGTAAAAGAATACAATGCTCTATCTCTAGAATAGAAATACATAGCGCATGCATTGCATTTTGCGAGCTGTCTTTAGTTTGTCACTTTCCCCTCTTAATTTATGGTCTTTTTTCCTCATTCTCTACCTACCTGTGTTCGGCATTCAATTGTCCTTTCCTTCCCTTCTCTCCCTCACTTCTCTTTTTTTGGTTTAACCATTTGATATCTGAAATTTATACTCATATAATCTAAGTTCAAATTACATAAGCCTATTTAAGGAAATATGACTTCCTCTTAAAAGTTTTTTTATTCCCAGAGCTCGAACCGAAATGTTGATTAAGAGTGAAAGGTTTATTCCATCCACCACAACATCATATATACACCTTCGGTCCAAAATAAGTTTCGTTTAAAATTTTCATACATTGATTAGAACTTTAATTATAAGAGTTATATATTTGATCAAATTAAATTACCCCCTATTTAATCTAGCAAATGCAAATAAGCATGGAAATGATTCTTAGAAATTGTATGTATAGATCATTTTATTGAAGAAAGGGTAGATTGGAAAATAATTGTTAATGCACTCTTGGTTTTATAATTATTCTAGACCACATTAGTTTGGCTAACATGACATTCTCATTTTATTTTATATGATAGTGTTTGATTGCATAAGAATAAAAGAAAGATTTTTGCTATATAGTAAAATAACTTGGGAACTTGTGATCTTAAACTTATAATGATATTTTAATGGTTGTAAAATTCTCTCGACAAGAATAAAATAAGAAGTTTAAAATTAAAATGTTTAAAATATATATTTTAGAGAAAAAAAAAGAGTCATATAAAGTGGGATAGAGGGGAGGGTATGATCTTCTTCTATATATATATATATATATATGTGTGTGTGTGTGTGTGTGTCTTGTTGGAGAGAGAAAAAAAGACAGGAGAGTGGAGGGAAAGAGTAAAGAGAAGGAAATGGCAAGAGATGTAAGGCAAGTGGTGGCTGGTTTACTAACAGGTTCTATGCTTATGATGCTTTGCAATATGGTTAAAAGAGACCATTTTGATCCACTTGTTGTGGTAAGAATATAATTAAACCCTACTTCTTTAATTTGTGTTCTTCCCTTTCCTTTATCTTTACAACTTCTCCATTTATACTTAGTATTAGCTAGTGATTTTCCAGCTATAAAGTTGAGCTAGATGATTAAAAACAGGCCATGTTTTCAATCTTCCAATCTTGAACCCTTTGTTGGAGGTGAATTTAACCTTATTATACTTGCAAATGAGAATTTATTTAACGTATATATGTTTTTAGCAACAAAAAAAAAAGAAAGAATTTAATTCGTAAACTGGGATTTTTAATATGTTCCAAAGCTCCAAATGTTAATGAAATAACAAGAAGATTAGAATCAGAAGAAAAAGATGATGAAGTTTCACAAAAACTTGACTAGACTATATGACCCTTTTTCATTTTTATTTTTATTTATTGACTATATGACCTTTGCTTTTACAGTTAACTGTTAGAAATTGTGCATCAACTAGTTGGCAAACTAGGTTTTATGATGTTAGCATTGCCTTCTAAAAAAGTAAAAGATGACTATGGTTGAGGCTCGCGCAAGAAAAAGAAAATAAAAAGGAGAAATACAAAAACTAGATTATTATTTGCCTTTTGCACTACTTTGGGGTAATATGATAAGTTTTTTTTATGTACATGGTTTAGTACGTATTTTTCAGAATCTAATCTTGCTCTTTGACCGGAAGCAACACTTTACCATCCTCAAACCCCACTTATGGGATTATTCGGTGCTTGTTGTTGATGTAAATAGAAGAATTTTAGAGTAAATTTTATTTCAGACGGTACCTGAAAATTAAAGTCCCAACAAATGGTTCTATACTTGTGATATATAGTACTATAGTTTAACGTACTAGACTAGACTTGTTTTAGAGTATATATAACGCTATCTTTCTAAAAGATATTAAATACATGCATGGTATTCTTTCCCTGATCAGTTTAACATCGTGACGTTTTCTAATTCATGAAAACTCTCAACTTTATCTTTTCTTTTTCCTTTCAAAAGGCCAAAGTTTCTGAAGAATTGTAGGGACTCAAACAAAGAAATTTGGTAACTTCTTTCAAACGCTCAATTATGAGTAGGAAAGTACAAGAAAGGCTCACAAAAATAAGAAAAAGGATATGAAGAATTAGGTGCATTATATACTAAGTCACTGCACTTAATTAATTTAATATAATCTAATATTTTTTTTAGTTATTTCAGTGATCCGATAATTACAGGATAATTCACAAGAAAAGCGGCATAATTTGAACTGAACATTCTCAGCATTGATTAAATACATAGATTTATCATATATGTAGTGATAGCATAAGTGATTTTTTACATTGTCGGTGCAATTTAATCTGTTGTAAAAAGTTAGTTGTCTTAATTTTTAAGGCTATTAATTTTATTGATTATAAATAGTTATTTTTAAGGTGAGCTGACGACTGACAGTATATAAAGAGCGTATAAAAGTTAAACCCTACTCTATTTTTTTGCCTTGAAGTATATTTAGATATAGTTTAATTTATATACACCAATAACGAAGATATTTTTCCACTATTATGCTACTCAAAATTTTTTTACTGGTAACAATCTATAAAAATGAAATTTATAATCTTGAAATAAGGCAAGTTACCTACTTTAAAAAGTAAAGGTGACTCTATAGTGTAAAAAGTTTTACACCATCGGTGAATATTGATTAGGTAAACTCATTCATATATTCCTATGACAAGAGTTAACTGAGCTATGTTTTGTTCTCTTTTAATCCAAATGATTTTAGTTAAGTTATTCCATAATTTTTTTTGTAGGAAAATCTATCTGTCCAATATGATGTGATTAAAGTGTCGAAGCAAAGCCTTATTAAACTGTCAGATACAAGTAGAGGATCACTTCTGATGGAAAGTCATTCCCTAAAACCTTGCTGGAGGAAGCCATTGACAAGTAAGTTGCCGTTACTTAACTAGTTGCACCCCAATAAAAACAAAAAGGTAAAAAAAAAAAAAAGGCAAGAAATAAAAAGAAAAATAATCTTAAGTTTGAAATGATAAGGGCAGCCCAATGCACGAAGCATCCCGCATTCACGCAGGGTCCGGAAAAGGGTCACACCCCAAAATTAGTATGATGCAAGCAGCCTACTCTGATGCAAGCATTAGTGGCTGATTCCACGGCTCAAACCCGTGATCTCTACGTCACACGAACTGTTCGTGACGAACACATACTCTAAGTTTTAACGGATAGAATTTATCACACTTGATGTTTATACCAATCTAATAATAAGTTGACATGTCTATTCTACATACACTTTTATTATTTAATTATTGTTAATTAATGTATATATTTACATCAATTTATCACCTAACTATTGTAAAATAATATAATTAATTTGGTGTAAGTGAATAAGAAAATTTTCAAAGTTACGTTAGACACATTGAAAACATCTGTCACTGTTTGAATGATCGAGAAGTCATTCAAAATCACCAGTTTTCTTTTAATTTTAACTTCTGTTTTTTTTTTTGTTCTTGTGATTTTTCAGTAAATGAAGAGCAATCAAAAGGCTACATCTTCTTCACTCTTACAGAAAGCCCTGAAGATCATGTCACACAAGTAACTTTTAATTTCCTTTATTTTCAGTTCCTTTCTACTGCTGTTTCTTTCTCTCTCTCTCTCTCTCTCTCTTTTCCAGTTTTAGACATCAAATTGAAAAACTAATCACAAAGAACAAAAGTAAGGAAGAAGTTTCTTTCTAAAAAAATTTAAAAAGAAAAATAAGCGGGGAGGGGGGATATTTACACCTGTCAAGGCAAAGGGAAGCCACGAGTCAACTTGCTGGCATTAATTTTCTTTTTCTTTCTTTCTTACAAAAAGCGAACAATTTTTGTATGACTGTAATTTTATCTGACACAAAATTTAGTTAAAAATTAAAATAAGATCTTAAATATGTCATAAAATTTGTATGACTATAATATTTTTAAAATTTGCGGCCAAAAATAGTGCGATTGTAAAAAGTTATTACTATGAGTAAAACGAGAAGTTCAAATTAAATTTTCAAACCAATCTTTTTGACAAAGAGTCCTTTTTTTTTCACCGGACGTATTCACTTCGCGTTGCTTACATGGTAAATAAATTTTACACAATTATTATAATTTATTTACTATAGAACGTAATTTGCCTAAATTTTGAGTTTATTAATTTCACGTATTAATTCAAGGAAGGTTATCTCGAATGAGTAATGCGAATCAATAGTCATGAGCAGATGCTTTTTGTTTTAATTTTTTTTATATTATATTTTCAAGGCCTTTAATTGTATTTACAAATCCAATATGCACCTCAGATTGCTGATGCAGTGGTTGTGGCCAAATACCTCGGAGCAACTCTAGTCCTTCCTGAAATAAGAGGAACCAAAACTGGACACAAGAGGTAAATTAGTCATTTATTTTCAGTTTTCTTGGATTATTACTTATATATATATATATATATTTACTTATTTAGCAACTCAAATAAAGAAAAGAAAAAAAGGGGAAAAATTATTTAATAAGGTAGATGTACAATCTTATAAATTGACTAATTTTTTTTTTGTAATAAAATGAGTACGAAAATAGTGCAAAATTGAAAGGAAAATTCGTTTCAGAATAATGAAGACTTTCTTGAAGAATTTTAGCTAGCGTTTGGACATAGATTTGGTTGAAATTTCAAAAAAGAGTTTTTGAAGTTGCGTTGAAAAATAATTTTGGAAGTTGAAGTTGCATTTGGACATGCATTATTTTCTTTGAAAAAAAGTTACAGTTTTGTGAATGGAAGAAAAAATTTCACCTAAAAACTGGAACTTTCAAATTCTTTTCAAAAAAGATCATATTCCATGAACAAACAATATTTTCAAAACAATTTTGAAAAAAAGTTTGCCAGAATTTATGGCCAAACGAGGGCTAATAGTATCTTACTCAAGGTCTAATCAGGTTGGTTAAAATGCATATATGTATTTCTGTTCCTTTGAGTCATAAGCCATAACTTGAATTACGTATTTAATGTCATTGTTATCTATTGTTTATACTTGACTAATTTAACAAAAATTACTTTTAGGCAATTTGGAGATATTTATGACATAAAGAGATTCATGACAAGTTTAGATGGCATAGTTCAAGTTGTAAAAGATCCACCAATGGAATCATCAAAAGTGAATATCACTAACATAAAGGTGCCAAGTATGGTCAACCAAGATTTCATTGCATCCAAAATTCAGCCAATATTCAAAGCCAAAAAAAACTTATTTCTTTCAACTGAATTCCAATCTTCAAATTTGGCAAAGGCCAAAGAGATAGATCACAATATAAAGATGGACCCTAATGCATGCTTAGCAATATTTGGGAGTCTTGATTTGCAACAAGAGTTAAATCAATTGGTTAGTACAATGGTTGGGACACTAAGAAGTTTGAGCTATAAAACAAATGGACAATTTGTTGCTTTGGATTTGAAGGTTGAGGCTTTGGAAAGTATGTGTAAAGGGAATGTGATTAAAACTAAGCATTGTTATAATGCTAAAGAGATTGGTGAGTTTTTGAAGAAGATTGGTTTTCAAAGGCATACCACTATTTACTTGACTCAAAATGGATGGCATAAAAGTCTTGATGCTTTGAGAGAGATCTTCCCCAACACTTTCACCAAGGTAAATTTCTCTACCTATTTACATTGGCTATATATTAACTAATAATAAATGGTTGGAGAATTAGTAATTTTTAGAAATGTTGATTTTCTTGTTTCTAAGTTCCCATTTGAATACCAAAACTTAATTATAGTATAGTGGTACCAAAACTTACCGTCTACTGGTACCGATGGGAGTCTCCCGCATAATAATTGTGAGTTCAATTCTCACTGTCCCCTTCATCCAATTCAATAGGAAAAAAGTTGAATGTTGTTTAATTCTCACTATCCCCTTCCCCCAATTCAATAGGGAAAAAAAGTTTAAAAAGGTGACCCTTTGTCCACCGAGGCTTACAGTATAGTGGTACCGATGAGATTCTCTTATACAATAGGTGTCGGTTCAATTCTCACTATCCTCCTCCGCCAATTCAATAGGGGAAATTTTTTGAAGAAAGGTGACGATTTGTCCACCAAGGATTACACTATAGTGGTACCGATGAGATTATCTTATACAATAGGTGTCTGGTTCAATTCTCAAGTCCCCTCCCCCTATTCAATAGAAGAAGAAAAAAAGTTTAAAAAGTTGACCATTTGCCCACCAATGCTTACAGTATAGTGGTACTGATCAGAGTCTCTTATACAATAGGTGTCGATTCAATTCTTACTGTTCCCTTCCCCCTTCCCGGCCCCATCACCCGATGCAATAGGTAAAAAGAACTTGCCAATTCTATTTTGAGTATAACCTAATTATGAATATATAAGTGAAAGAATATTTGAAGTTAAGCTTATATAGTTAAATTACATTAGTTTAATGATCAAAACAAGCAATCCCTTAACTTGGGAGCCTTGGCGTAGCTGGTAAAGTTGCTGCCATGTGACTAGGAGGTCACCGGTTCGAACTGTGGAAACAACCTCTTGCAGCAATGCAAGATAAGGCTGCGCATAATAGACCATTGTGGTCCGGCCCTTCCCCGGATCCCGCGCATAGCGCATAACAGGAGTTTCGTGCAAGAGGCTGCCCTTTTTTTTTTTAAGCAATCCCTTGATTTCTTGATTATTGAACAACTCTTCGTATCATGCACTTGCAACAGGATGCTATAATTCCAGCATATGAGAAGGCTAAATACCAAATAACCAAAAGTCCTGAGTTCGAGAAAGTTATCGACTTCCAAATATGTACACAAGCTGATGTTTTTGTACCAACAATTTCCAATCTTTTCTACACTAATGTTGTGGCAAAGAGAATTGCCTCAGAAAAGACAGAGGTTCTTGTTCCATCCCAAAAGGTTTCTACTTCATCTGCTGCAATGGAGTATGTTTCTCCTTACATTTCTAAGAAATCACACTGGGCTTATTCATGCTTTTGTTGATAAGTCATATTATAAGTGTAAGAAAATTGTAGTAAGTGGTTTTGTGTAAGTCAACATGTGAGAGAATTGTAGATTAGTTAGCCTAGTTCAATAGAAATAATAAGATGTATGTTTGTAGCTATCAGAAGTATGTTTAGCAATTGTAAATTTTGTAGTTTGAATGTCTTGTTTACACTTGTATCTTTATACTTTAATTAGTTGATTCAGATTGAAGTTACTAAGAAGTACTGAATTATTTGAAATTTTCTTAATAGCCTGATTACTTGAGAAACTATGCTGGCAAAAAGCCTGTTGATCTATTACTAGATAGGCAGAATGATCACTGAACTATATCCACTATAATAATAAAGTCATAAAATTATTAATTTTTCTTGAAACAATTCGCACATAGTTCAATTACTTTACTGTGACAAAAATAATTTTGCAATTGTACATTATAGGAATGTGCATTGCAATACCGTGAATTGTGACAAAAGGAGCCAAGAAAATTAAAAGAGTCTCTATATTCGGCTGATTAAAGAGTCCTTGGATTACAAAGATGGACTGTGCTAATAATTGAAGTAATTCTAGTACGTGAAGTAGCTGTTTCCTAGAAACTGTTTGTTGTAATTTTCTCCGTCATTTATATGGCAGTATTGCTGTTTAGGATATCAAAACTTCTTTCGTTGCCTATAATTCTGATGGATAAAGTAGCAATATCAGAAAAGAAAAATGAATTTTGGGCCAAAAGAAAATGCGAGGAAAATGGACCAAGTGCACAAATACCTGATTTTAGGGCCACTGGTACCCGAAGTTGAATTTTTTTAATTTAAAGGCGAAATGACTTCCTGGCCACTTAAACTTGTAGGACTTTTGAAAGCCGATACACGAACTTTGGATTTTCCCATTTGAACACCTCTACTTGAGAAAATGTTTACTAATAAACATCTTTGACCGTTGACTATGCTTAGGTGGCAATATTATAGCTGATGTGGCCAATTGCGTGTTAATCACCGGTATTAAACGCGTGAATATGATAAATATTTAATTTAAAAAAATAGAAAAATTAAAATAATTAATGTTAAAAAATAGAAAAATTCATCAGATCAAATTTAGAGAAAAGCCACTTCAATTCATCGGGTCGGACTATTCTTCAATTTTTAACTATTCAATCTTGCAATTCCAAACCGTAGAGATTGTTCTCCACACCAAGAACTACCTCTCCACCAAAAATCAGGAGATTTCACTGTAGGAATCGCCACTTCTGATGAACTACAACTCTTCGGCGGGCTCCAGTTGGTTGGAGATGGCGTTCCAGTGGTCCAAATCGCCCAAGAGCAATGCTAATCGATTCCTGCTGCTGAGGAGGTCACGCCGATTGGCCACTACAACGAATTAATTGTCACAACTTTAAAGAAAACCAATTCTGCGACAGTACTGATCGAAAAAAAATTCCGGCAATTTGCCTAGCTAGAAAAGAATAAGAAAAATTTGGAGAGACGAAGAAGAACTTAGGAAGGAAGTGCTGATATGGAAGTAGACGAATGAGTTGCAGGCGTGGGGAGAGGGGGGATGATGGGAAGGAACGGGGAAGAAGAAGCTCGAAGGGTTTAAGTTTTTCTTTCTTATTGTATTTATTTTATTTTTAAAATATAAATATAGGTGACAATTTTTATTTAAAAATTACACATGTCATTAGTTGGGTGGGGTCTTACTTTTGGATTGGTCATTTGCTGACTGGATGGACACGTATGTGTATGTGTAATACACGCGCATAGGCTCAAGGGTCAGATGTGTTTATTAGTTATGGGAATCATGAGTTCGAGTGTTCAAATGGGAAAATTCAAAGTTTGTGTATTGGCTTTCAAAAGCCCTACAAGTTTAAGTGGTCAGGAAGCCATTTCGCCTAATTTAAATGTACTCACTTCAGAACACGCTTCAGAATTTGCATGTGATCACTTCAGGATACATATATGAAGTTACAAATTTAGGGTTCAAAATCAGATATTAAGTTCTTCTATCATTTCAAATGCAACTTCAATCGAATCTGAAGTTTTCTATCGTTTTAAAGTGCAACTACATAGTCGGATATGAAGTTCTTATCGCTTCAAAGTACAACTTTAGAATCGGCATCTAAAGTTCTTATCGCTTCAAAGTGCAACTTCAGTATCGGATATGAAGTTCGTCTATTGCAAAGTGCAAACTTCAATGGTATTTTCAGATGGCTTCACGATGAAACTCGCAACTGGTTTTAGGTGGTTTTCATGGTGTTTGATGGTTCGAATCTAGTAGTAAAATGGTAAGAAAAAAAGCTACAAGTCTTCCATGGCAGTTTTACAGAAGGAGGAGAAGACGGAAGAAGTTGAAGACATGGAAGAAGTGCCATGTGAACTCTGAAGCGTTCCCAAAATTAGGTACGATAAATTAAATAGGAACAACCAAACAGCGCATCCCATGAAATTTTTACCAAGAAAACGGAAGGGATACTAGCTTTTTGTGGGTCTTCTTTCCAAGTTTGTTAGCTTCTTTGGGCTATAATAGCGCATATTCATTGTGTTAGATCGCTTCTTCAATGTGTCCAAGCCCAATCTTTTTCCCTTGTTGGTTTCTTTTGTAGCGTTCCCCAAAGTTCTTTTACATTTTGTCGTAAAATAGTTGTTCCATTCTCCAAAGGGAAAAGTCCAAATGCGGATCTAAAATTCAAGAGGATAGGTGTACTATTGTAAAGAAGTAGATCCAGAATTTATATTTGATTAGTTCAACTTTAGTCTCTTATCATGATCAACTACACTTTTAAAATTATAGATTCAAAATTATACTATTCTTTTTGAAATTTTAGTAATTTCCACACACACACACACACACACATATATATATATATATATATATATATATATATATATATATATATATATATATATATATATGTGTGTGTGTGTGTATCTATACTCCGTGTAAAAAACAAGAGCGTTCTTGATATTTGAACTGTGAATTTTACTTGTAGAGGTGCACCCAATAATAATTGCACCATAATAATCTTTGACTATGGGTTCACACATATATATTTAAGTAATTTCGAAGAAATTAATTTAGGAAAAAAAGTATGGGATCACGTGAACCCATAGTCCTCAACTTGAATACACCTTCGCGTTTGTTTTGAAATTTTGAAAATCGAACTTCAACGCAAACCTAGTTTTCATAGAGAAAAGTCATATATCCTGCCATTCATAACTTTTTAAAATTTTCGAAGGACCAAATACACTTTCATTTCCCTGGTTAAAAGAAAGAAAGAGATGTAATGTATGATAGAGACTTTATTAATTGAGTCCCACCTTGATCTTTAGAACTTTTCTTAAGTTAGGAAACGCAGTTTGAAGACCACAAAAAGATAAGTCCTTTTTGTAAGAGAAAAGATGAATTAATTAATACACGGCAAATAATACAAGTTATAACCCAAAAAAGAGAATGCAAATACGTCAAGCGTATGATGATTAATCGTAACACAAAGATATAATTTGAAAAAGCATCCACAACAAACACGCAAAAGAAAAACATATTTCTTTCGTGAATATATAAACGAATGAGAAAAATATGAATTAGCGTGACAAAAATTAAGTATATGTCCATTCCATCACTTTAGAGTACAATGCAAATACCAAATTATTTTTGGCATTTTCGGGACCTAATGAATCAAAATACGAAGAAAAGACTTAATGAACAGTACAATTCAGTGACGGCTTTAACTAGACGCGGCAAGTTTGACAGAATTCATCGCATTTTGTTCACACAATTTTCAGCCGATGATCTATCGGAAATAACCTCTATATTTTCTTAACGTAGGGGTTAATGTCGGGACACGGACTGTGTACACACTACTTTCCTCAAACCCCACATATAGAATTTTATTGGGTAGTTTGTTGTTGTTGATGTAAATAAAATTAAGGAAAAAGTATGGAAAATAAGAAGTAAATTAAAAAGAGAGGAAAATAAAGGGAAAGAAAAGAAATCTCATACACTAAGTTTCCGTTCTTTTACTTTAAAACATCCTTAGTTGGTTTGAAAAGAAACTGCAAAAGTGAGGAAATTGTCATCTCTTTTTCTTTAATCATTGTATCCAAAAGATTTTCATATATATGAGTAAGGGAATATCTTTTTCTTTACAAACTTTATTGTTGCCAAGTATGTACTCTTATTAAAATTCCACAACACGTTAAGTTGGTACATATTGTCAAATAAGAAGAAGAAGATTTTATGAATTATTATCGAGGATTGTGATGGAATGTATATGATTCCTACGAAATTAAAGATTTTTTATTCGAACTCTGAAAATAAACAAACATTCTTGTAGGAAGCGCTTGCCTCTAATGAGCCTTACGCGATATAAAATCAGATTAGTCGAGGTTTTAATGGAGATAAGAATACTAGATACTGAGTGGGGAACAAAAAACAATAGTACTATGTGAATTTCCAGTTGGCTTCAAAGCTACTATAAGTCAACAAGGTCATGAATGACACTAAAATCAATTAATGCATGCATATGAATGTGTAATCAAATGTTTCTTTAAATCAAATTTTCTTCAATAGTCAGTCAACTGTTCCTATTAATGCGTTCATTGGAGTAATTGACTGTACCATACTCTTATGTATATTTAGAACAAGTCAATGTACTTAAGGTTGAAAATTTGAGAAAACATATTTGGTTTTGTGAATTTTTATTTTTATTTTTCACCGCTGCTAAGTAACTGAAGTTAGTAACGAGTACTGAACAAAAGTAACTCCCATTTTGAGAGAATTATAGATAGTTCATTTTAGATAAACAATGAAAATGTATGAACTAATTGGAGATTTATTACAATATAATACGCTTCAATTTTAATACTAATATTTACAAAAAAAAAAAAAAAAAAAAAAAAAAGAAACAGCAGACTTTGTTTTTGAGAAAAAAAAATGTTAAACAGGTTGGATAAATAAGAGCAAATGATAATTGCTTTAACGTAAAAAAATAGGTTGACCAATCTTGACCAGAAAAGTGTATATTTTTATTACCATTTTTATATTTGGCCTTTAAGTGCGGTTGTGGAAATATGTTGACGAACACATGGAAAAGTAAATTCTACAAATTGAAAAGAACCCAAAAAATAAAAATAAACACCACGTTTAAAGGAAAAGATTTAGTAAAATACATGACTTGCTCAAGTCTAGCTACGACCTTCTTTATTTTTTTCTCTTTTGATTATTTTTATTTTCTTCTTTTTGAAAGAAGTTAATGAGGAAATAAAAAGAAAAGAGATGAAAGGAAACATCACTGCACCTTCTCGAGAATGACAAGTCCACTAGCAACTTTTGAGAAAATAAGATAAAGTCTTGCAAAATGAATTTTTTAAAGAAAACTATTTGCTTATCCTAGTTTTAGTTTACTTTTCACTTCATTTACTATAAATTCAGGTTCTTTTCTTTCAATTTGGCAAATTTATGTTAATCTGTAAATTCAGGTTAATTTCAAGAACCACAAACTACTAAAAACTTTACTTCACAAATTACTTACAAGGGCGGATCCAGGATAAGGTAGGTGAATCCTTTGCTTTAGACCCTCAAATATTTAAGGTCCCAAAAATATGAAATACTATTATACTATTATATAATGTATATTTATACTATTATTAATAAAAGATTTCAAATTTTTTTAATATCTTTTTAAAATTTGATAGAATTAGGATTGAGTGAGTTAACGCGATAAATATTTTCTCTCATTAAATTAAATAATATACTTACATTCTCATTTAATCTATTTTTCTTCCTCTGCGTATAGCATTTTTTCATGTTTCTCATGATTTTACTCTCTAATTTCAACTCAAATTCTCTAAGTTAGCTATTCTTTTTTTTTTTTTTTGCACATTTGATTGATCCATACATCAGAAAGCGAGTTCTTTTGTATCTTATCTTTTTTAACTAAGAAATTCCTGAGGCAAATATTGCAAGGTTCAAAACTCGATGAATAATAGGCTTAAGCCTTTATCATGTTCACTTAATACAAATTTTTGTATAGTGAAGAGTTCAATACCATAATGTGCATCTAACCTACGCATTGTCTCTCATTATTATGTGGATTTTATAAAAGAAATTTAAATATATTTTATTTTTAGGCCACCGATTATGTTGAGACCACTTGCCCACGTACATGATATTTAACCAGCTTCAGTCATATTGGTAATTGAATGACGTTGTCACGATCCGGATTTTTCACCCTCGGGAGTCGTGATGGCGCCTACTAGTAAAAGCTAGGCAAGCCAATCATTTGTATTATTTACCTTTTTCCCATTTTAATCCTTTAACAATTAAGAACCAACATTATGTAAACAGCGAAAGTTAATAAGCGAAAGAACAGAATATAACCATTTAAATATTACCAATACAAATCTTTAAGCATAAACTATACAGAACTGGTGTCACAATTTCACAGACGGTCTAGGAATACTACAAATAAAAATCCGAAAAATAAATACAACGTTGTCTCTGAAATACTTAAATAAAACAGGATGAAGGGACAGAAGGAGACGCCAGGGCCTGCGGACGCCTGCAGGACTACCTCGGATCTCCGAATGGACTGAAGGTAGAAACGCAAAGCTAAGGTCCGTAAGCTCCAGTACTAGGATCTGCACACAGAGTGTAGTATCAGCACAACCGACCTCATGTGCTGGTAAGTCCTAGCCTAACCTCGGCGAAGTAGTGACGAGGCTAGAACCAGACTACCAAATAAACCTGTGCAGTTAAATCATATACAGCGGAAAATAAAAGCAAGAATATACAGTTAAGGATGGGAGGGGGAAACATGATGCGGGGAGCATCAAATAATAACATAGGAATAACGGATAAATATAAGGATCACCAAAGTTCAACTACCAGAAAGAATCAGAAATATAAGACAAGTGCACGTCATCACCCTTCGTGTTTTTACTCTCGTCCTCACTATAAAAATCAGTAGAATCTGTACGGCATCACCCTTCGTGTTTTTTCTCTCGTCCTCACCATAAAAATCAATATAATCGGCACGAAATTGTACATCGTACGGCACGGCATCACCCTTCATGCTTTTACCTCACAATATTGGCACGGCATCACCCTTCGTGCATTAACACTCTCAAAATCATATACGACATCACCCTTCGTGCTTTACACACTCTCACAAATATCATGCACGGCATCACCCTTCGTGCTTTAACACTCTTCCTTACCCAAACAACAATCACAAAGCAATAAGGGCAAGGGTATCAATAAAATTACAATAAAATCTTGGCAAGGGAACAATAGCACAACAACAATGTCCCTACAAGGGAAAGCAATATCATGAATAATAGCGTCCCGGCAAGGGAAATAATATCAAAGCAATAACGTCCCGTCAAGGTAAATAATATCAAAGCAATAAACCTCTTCTCTTTTTCACATTTACTTCACAACTCGATTTCTCAACTTGAGCCAATGCTCTACAATATTCAACAACTCGATTCTCAACTTGAGCCAATGCTCTATAATGTTCAATTACCAAAGATACTTTCACAAGTCTTGTTCCTTAATAGAAATCACAATATAAAGCATGAACAATATAAAACGGAGTCACATTAATCATAGTATAAGACTCAAGGGTATGCTTGACCCCAACGTATAGATATTCGTCACCATGCCTATACGTCGTACTCAATAATTAGCACATAGCAAATAAGACACGACTCTTAATCCCTCAAGCTAAGGTTAGATCAAACACTTACCTCGATGCCACGAACATAATTCAAGCCTTAACTACCGCTTTACCTCTTTTGTTTCCACCACCAATTCGTTTGTATCTAGCCACAAGTTACTTAACTATGTCAATAAATACTAAATGAATCAATTCCAATGCATGAAAATAAGTTTTCCAATGATTTTTCCCAAAAAGTCAAAAATTGACCCGGGCCCACACGGTCAAAACCCGAAATTCGAACCAAAACCCGATTACCCATTCACCCACGAACCCAAATATATAATTTGTTTTAAAATCGGACCTCAAATCGAGGTCCAAATCCCCAAAATTTGAAAAACCTAAGTTCTACCCGAAACACCCAATTTCCCCATGAAAACCCTTGATTTTGAGTTGAAATCATGTGGATAGATGTTAAATATTAATGAAATCGAGTTAGAAATGACTTACAATCGATTTAGAAGAGTACTTGTTGTGAGCACGTGATTTTTACCTCATACGAATTACTCCAAAATAATCCCCAAAATTAGGTCTTTTCTTTAATTATGTATTATTTTTAGGAAATATTGTGTGATTTTCCTGTTGTTTGCATAGATCTGGGTGCATGTTTATTTTATTAATGCATTAAAAATACAAAAAATATAGCATTTGCATTTAGAATTGGATTTTTATATTTTTGGAATTAATTAATAATTAGTTATTTTACAAAAATGAAAATTCACAAAAAATAACATATTATTTGTATTTTGGTCAAATTGTGTGATTTTCTTTTAATTTAGTGTTTAAATATTTTGTGATAGGTATTATTTAAAGTTAATTACTATTTTTAAGCTAATTTAGGTCCTTTGTTTTTAATTAGGATTTTATTTCAAATTCTGAAAAAAGGAAGAAAAGAAAAGGGAAAAGAATTCTTGGAGCAATCTAATCTAATCCTCAAGCCCAAATCAAACACACCTAATACCCAAACAAAATCGGCCCAAACCCATGCCACACCCGGTCCAAACCTTCAGGTCTCACAGGATGATGAAACGACGTAGTATAGGAGCCAAACTACGTCGTTTTGTGGACAATCAATCTTAGCCATCCAATCCATATCGATCCAATGGCTCAAAACACACCCCTATATCCATTGATTTAACCCGACCCATTTGCCAACCCGGTCTCACATGTTATTGCACCCAAACGACACCGTTTCCTTCAACAGAATTAATTCAAGCCGTTGATCTCATCAGATCAAACGGCCAGGTTTTCATCTTACCCCTGGTATATATTCCTAAACCTTACCCCACCCCCTATAGCCAAACCCACCTCATCGTCCCCAAACTCAGAAGCGGACACCCCCTCCCAAACCCTAGCCGCCCCGAAACCCCCTCGCTTGAAAGCCGGCGGCAACAACGCCGGTGACCATCAAAATAACACCCTATACCCCCCTAACCACCCTCTCCACAAATCCCTTAACTGTATTGCTCTAATCAGACTCCACCTTCTCGAATCTTCAATTGAAGATTCGAGCAAACTTGAAACTCACCCCAACCAGTCCCAAACTCACACCAAGGCACCCCTGACCCCCCTCGTTATGGATCTGTTGATCGTTGTCCTCGATTCATCCCCGACTTCTTCGAATCTTCGATCGAAGCTCAGGACTCAAAACCCTAGTTCATCTAATGAACCCCAAACTCACACCAGCTATCCACCTGACCTCCCTCGTGCTTAAAACACCGTTGGTTTGGTTCGAATCTGGCTAAAAACATTCGAACCCCAAATCGAAGAAAACAGAACCCTAGAAAAACTAAAACTGGTTTTCATCCGAATTATTAGAGGTTTTGGGTGTTTAACTGACCTTAGTCGAAGTATTCTCAGTAGAGAACACTCGATTAAGGTCCGTTTGACCTCAAAAGAAGTTCAAATTCGAGTCGATTCAAGTCCGTCTATAAGGTATTATTCCTTTTTCTTTATTTCTATTTTTTCTAATGTTTTAAGTGTCTGTTTATGTGTTTAGTATTGTTAAACTAATTTTTTCAGTTTTATCGATTATTCTTCCATTCTCCATCAGACTTTTATTTGGTCGAATTTGTTTCTGTTCTTTGTTGTGAATAATTATAGGCTATGTAATCGATTCGGATAAGTTCGTCGATTAGTTGTTAAGACCTATGTTCTTGTCAATGCCGATTGAAATTGCCTGATTATTTATTTTTAGACTGATTGTTGACAATTGTTATAGGTAATCAATTAATTAGTACTCGTCAATTAAATCGTTCTTGTTTGTAAATCAATAAGTTCGTCAAATGGATGTTGTGTATGCTGATCTCTAGGCAATTAGTTTCAGGGCATTGTCAATATGCTGACTATGCTCCTACATTCATGTTGATTTTAGTTCGATTTTCAATTTCAGTTTAAATGGTTCTGTTGAGTTATGTGTGGTGTTAATATGGTTTTTTATTCAAGTTCAGTCTGTTAGTTCCAGTTTGAATTCAGCCTTTGTCAGTTAGTTATTAGAAATTTGGTATGCTGAATCGATCATAGCTATTGCAGTTCCCTGTTTGACACAATCTGTGAGGATAGAATGGTTGTTTGATTTATCTTAGGAATTGGTTGTTAGCTGTTAGGCAGATTAGTTTAGATAATTGTTAAGTTTGGGCAGTTTGGTCTAGAGCAGTAATATTAAGGGATTTTCAGGGGTGATTTGGGAATAAAACAGTTAGGATGATACTTTATTGTTAGTGCTTTGTCAATGGGATATTAATTAATGCACTAATGGTGAACAAAGGGAATTGGGAGTGCTGATAATTAAAAAAAAATATGGCCTTAGTGGGATTAAAAGTTGAAAATCAGATTTTTAGTGCAAAAATCTGTTTTTTAAATATAATGAGGGGGGCCGGGCAGTAAGGGAAAAGGAGGGAGTCAATTTGTATAAAAAGGGGTGTTAGGAACAGAAAGAAAAGAAAGAAAAGGGAGGAGATTCTGGAAAAAAAAAAGAAAAAAAAAACAGATTTGAGAGAAAGAGGAGAGGACTGAAGATTGGAAAAATTGAGAAATTGAAAAAATATAACTATTGTTTTGACTGCTTGGTTAAGATCTGAAATAGCTAGAATTTTCTTCCTTTTTCCTTCTGCTATATACTTGGAGAAGTATAAAACTGCTGGTTATTTTTTGCTGCACTACTGTCGTAACTTCTGAAGGCTACTGTTGCTGTTGGTTACTGCCGAACCCTCATTTTTCTGCTTCCTTCTTTTTTTTCCAGGTACACTTTATTCCACCCACTGTAAAACCTTCTGTGATATGAGAATCTGAAGCATATTGGCCATTTAATATCATTAGAAGAATTTAATTCTATCTTTATTTCAAGTTTTAGTTTGAACAGTTTGCGTTTGAATGTTGGCCAGTGATAATGCTTCTAGAGGCAGAGTTTGGTTTAAAATAGATATGGGATTCGATTTTGGTCGAATATTCTGTAATCTAAAACCAGTGTTGTGTGAATGAATATGGTCATAATGTTGAAATCTGTTTTAAAAGTCAGGACAACATGTTTGCTTAATTAAGACAGTAATGGAGTTCTGTATATAATTTTTGGTAATCACTTGCTCAATTAGATATTGAATGATCAAATATCACTAGATATGGTAGTTTCTGCATAGGAACAACGTGATTAGTTGTGTTGTTGCGAAATTAAAATGGCTAAATTCCATTCCCTTTTGTTAATCATTGAAATTGGAGTATAATCCTGCTTTCGTAATCAAACCATTATTAGGTTTGATTCGTTTGGCTTTTAAGTTTGAATGGAAATCTGAAGTATGTTGAATTACGATCCTCCAGTTCTACTGCAATGGGTTTATCGTAATTTCGAAATTTGGTTGAAATATGTTTGTTTAAGCTACTTCGATGGCTATTCTCTTTAAGGGTTTTAGATATAAACTAGTAATCATTTTAAGCCAGCAATAATCGACGGATTTGGATTGTTCTCTTTGTATGTAAGAATTGAATACATACAATTTGCCTCCTCTGTATTTATTTAATCATTTATTGATATTCATAATTTTTGCTACAATATCATGTAGTGTCTATCTTTAGTTGAAAAAAAGTTGTTTGAAAAATGTGAATTTCGTTAAATTGAATCCCTTTGCTTTACTAATCGATGGGTTGCTTGGTTAACGTCTACTTTGGTTAGGTCATTTGTTATCTTAGGAAGATACAAAATTGGTTTGAGATTAAAACAAATATGATCTATTGGTTCGAGCCATTTCGTATAGGCATTGGTAAGGCAATCAAGTCATAAAGCTAGCATGTTTTTCCCATTTAGCAAAAATAGTCACTCATGAACATCCTTAGTTCGTTTTGGCTGAGTAAAACAACTCGAGGTGTCATGTTGGATAATATCCCAAAACTCATGCCCCCCATTTAATTAGTTTTAACTCTTTAGAAATTGAGATTTGCCATTTTGTTGAAATAATCTATGGCCCTCAGATAATTAATACTAACTCTTTTATAATCGTGATACGCCGCGCCAAATAAAAATGACAAATGCGTGGCTCTCATATAATCATTTCTCTCAAAAATACTTAAAATTTGAAGCGTGTCATTTAGCTAATTTTCAGGGCTCTCGCAAGGTTAATAACGCGTTAGTTGCTTTAGGCACGTTTAATATACCGTCATGGTTGTGGACACATTTGCGTGACATGATTACATTTCTAAAGACAATTCGGAGTATGCGTTCACGCAACTTCGAGCAAATCTTCTTAATAAAAAGGGGGTTTTCGGAGGTTATTAAATTAATTTATCTCATATAGTCCGAGGTGCGCAACTCACTATTTAATCATACAAGAGTGACAAATATTCGTAGTTTTGTTTTAAGCACGCACAACTTCGGCCAAATTCATTTATTTTTTTAAAAAAAAATAATAAAATAAAAATATATTATTAATTTCATTTGTGTACACGTACGCGTGACATGATTCTTTACATAAAAAAATGAATATACGTACGCGTGATTCGTTTCAAGACAATTCTAAAAAAAACAGTCTAACTAAAATCGTAATCAAAGTTTAAAACTATGCAATAAGTTCAAAAATATATATAGAGAGTAAATAAAGATAATTAGGCCAAGTATAAATTGTTAAGCAACCGTGCTAGAATCACGGAATTCGGGAGTGCCTAACACCTTCTCCCGGATTAATAGAATTCCTTACTCGAATTTCTGGTTCGTAGAATGTTAAACGGAGTCATATTTTCCTCGATTCGGGATTAAAACCGGTGACTTGGGATGCCATAAAATTCCCAAATGGCGACTCTGAAATTAATAAAGAATCCCGTTTTGGTTGTCCTTTGATTGGAAAAACTCTCTATACATATGCCCTTCTCCGGGATGTTGTGTAAAAAGGAGGTGTGACAGCTCTGGCGACTCTGCTGGGGAACGAACCCAGAATCTCTTGTTCAAGGTTCAAGAATTCAAGCTTATAATAACTGTTATAGTTGGCCTTATTTATTATTTGATTTTTACATGTTTATGCTTAATGTGCTAAATTTGCTTTTTACCGCTTTAATATTATCTGAATTGTGTATATAAAACTGCTACAAAACCCTTCTTCTTTCTGAGTCTTCTGAATTTATGGTGCACACGTGCGCGTGGCCCACCTTTCTGTTAGAAGTCATACCAAATAGAACGAAGTTGGGACAAGTAACTAGGCCGGGTAGACTTTCGTGCTCCCGGTACGTTGCCCCCACTTCGGCTCAAGCTGTCCGTTTGGGTAAGCCAGATCTAGAACAGTATGCCTCGGGTTTTTCACTTAGAATAACTCAGCCTCATACCGGAGCTCTAGTAGGAATGTTTGTTTGCATCATGTGCATTTGACCTTGGAGACTCAACACAGGGGTTGGGTCTGTCTAGGACAGGTGCACCCGAAATGAAAAGACCATCCTGATGCATCTTACTTGCTACTTGTGCATTCATTTGCCTCGAATTTGCATGTTGACCAGCTTATTGGGAAAGGATAGAAAATCATTGTGAGAACCAAGAAAGAAAATGGGCTGTTTTAGAAAATTTCCAAAATAGTTTAAAATTTTGAAAAGTACAACAAAATTCTAAGAATCTATCATATTCCCAAAGTGCGGCATCTCTGACATCATCTCCTTAGGCGTGCGACCTCAAAGACAAGATCTTCCAAGTCCAATCCCCTTGGGGACCTCATCTCGACCCTCCCGGAATGGCATATTCAAAAGGAAGGATATAGGAGAGGAAAGTGATGGAGAAGAGAAAAATGACGAAGGAAAGGCCGAAAGAAGACAAGAAGTGGCTGGGTGAAAAATTTGGCTAGTACGAACTCCGCCAGTACTACTATTATAACGCCACTTCTTCAGAGGTTGCCTCGGCTAAGAGAGGCGACAACCAGTAGAGATTGTCGCCATACCCTAGGAATCTTGATGGGGTATAACTCGTCGAGCTGAGGAATGAGGGTGAGTAGAGGGCTGAAAGATCGCCACATACTGCATCTCATGGGCTAAAAGATCGCCACATACTGTATCTCATGGTTTGAAAGATCGCCTCATACTGCATCGCATGGCTGAAAGATCGCCACATACTACATCGCATGGGCTGAAAGATCGCCACATACTGCATCTGCATGGCTGAAAGATTGCCTCATACTGCATCTCATGGGCTGAAAGATTGCCACATGCTACATCTCATGGGCTAAAAAATCGCCAAATTATCCGAAGGCATCATCATTCGGAGGCACCATCTTCATAGCCCGAGAATACCATGTCATGGCCTGAGGGTCTCTTTTAATCTTTTGTATATCATTATTCAAAGGCATCATGGTTCAGAGGCACCATCCTCATAGCCCGAGAAAGGAAATGTCATTTATTTTATTTTATTTTTTAAAAAAATGGTTTTATTCTTACGAACTGCAAAAAAAATCATCAAAAAGTTTTTTTTATGAATGTTTGTTTTTAAAATGAGTCTTGATTTTGTTAAAATCAATCGCAGATACAAAATGAGCACCATCCAAAACCCACCATTCGCAAATGTAGATGAGTTTCTATTTCGGCTTCAGATATGGTGGCATGAGTTAGGAGGAGATGGTCAGAAATGGGTCATTAAGTATTTGGGAGCTCTCATAGATATTATGAAAGTTAAACCACGCGATGATTTGATTACGGTGTTAGTGACTTTTTGGGACCCTATTCACAATGTCTTTCGCTTCTCTGATTTCGAGCTTACTCCCACATTAGAAGAGATAGCTGGGTATTCCGGTTTTGACGGAGATTTGAGAAACCAGAATCTTATATTCCCAAAGGCTCCCTCAATGCATCGATTCTTTGGTCTTCTGAACATCAGTAATCAAATCAGAAAAAGCAACGTTGTCAAAGGGTGTTGTTCTTTCAACTTCCTGTATTCAAGGTTCGGAAAGCCGGATGGATTTGAAATTCATGAAAAGGGCCTTACTAACAAACAAAACAAGGACACCTGGCAGATTCACCGTCGCTTCGCTTTCATGGTGGCTTTTCTGGGAATCATGGTCTTCCCAAACAAAGAGCGGACAATTGATATTCGCATAGCGAGAGTCGTACAAGTCCTCACTACCAAGAAACGTCACACCCTTGCCCCGATCATTCTCTCAGACATTTATCGGGCGTTGACTTTATGTAAATCAGGGGCAAAAGACTTCGAAGGGTGCAAAGTTTTGTTGCAAATGTGGTTGACTGAACATCTCCGACATCACCCCAAGTTCATGCAGTATGGTCCAAGCAAGGACAATTTCATCGAGAGTTATGAAGAAAGAATAAAAGATTATAAATCTCCAGAAGGGGTGGAAGCCTGGATATCCCATTTAAGATCTTTAATGGCAAGTCAAATTGAGTGGACCTTGGGATGGCTCCCGGTAAGAGAGGTGATACACATGTCAACTTTGAATAGTTATTTGCTGCTGTTGGGTTTGAGAAGCGTCCAGCCGTATGCGCCATAGAGAGTTCTAAGACAGCTAGGTAGATACCAAGTGGTGCCTGATGATGAGAATTTGAGTATGCAAGTGATCGAGCTACACCCCGAAGACACTCTCCCCGAGTCTTTGATTCAGTAGATTTGGAATGGTTGTCGATACTTGAAAGATGATACTCAAGTTCCAGATCCTGCGAAAGGCGAGATAAATCCAGGATATTCTAGGTGGTTTGAGAAAAGATCTCGCGTGGATGATGCACCAGAACCTGATCTTAGAAGGCCCATAAAAAGACCACATGTTCAAACCTTTGATGATAAAATCCAAGAACGATTGGCTTGGGGTTAAAAGGAAAAGGGATACAAAGCAACTATTCATGCCTTAGAAGAAAGTCTGAGGAACCTCAATTTGGAGAAAGACTTACAAGCACAAGAAGTAGAAGGTGAAAAGAAGAGTCTAATTAGCGAAAATAAAAATCTCTGCGCTCAATTTCAACAGATGAAGAAAGCCTCTGAAGCACCAGTGAGAAGTTGGAAAGATCAGAAAATCATTGTCAATCTGATGGAAAAAATGCAAGATTATGACTCCATCTTGACAAAGACTGAAAAGGCGTTAGGCAAAGCTAAGGAAAAAATCATACAATTAAATATGGAGGCCAAATCTAATAAGGAACGCCAAGTAATGAGATTCGAAGAAGACATGGCTCAATTCAAGAAAGAGAAGGACCGTTGGATACATTCAGAAGCTCAACTCCGTGCACAATTGGAAGAAATGAGAAGGTACAATAGAGAACATCAGCACGCAGATATTGATAGAGAAAGAGAACATGCAAGACTCGATCAGGCCAGACTTCGAGCTCAATTGGAGTCAGCTTTAGATCGCGAAGACCGCATAAGAGATATAGCCACCACTCGCCAACAGCAATTGCGAAACCAAGACCAAAGTCTCCAAGATTTCAGAGCACAAATCCATGATTTGGCTGTTTACACTTCTCAAAGTTATGTGAACTGCCAAGGGATGGATTATGAAAGGTTTCTAGAGCATGCACCTACTTTTGCCCGTCATCTGGCAATGGAATTTGAAAGAATGTACCGTACACTAGGAGGTCAGCCGGGTCAAGCCCCACCATGAACAGGTGTTCCAATGATTGAAAACAAAAAGTGGGGAGTGGAGCATATTCATAGCTGTTAGGAGCTTTTTATATAATAAGTCATGTTCTAGTTTGAGTCTGTGTCAAGTCTTTTAAACCATTTTCTTAAAATGTTTTCCAAATGTAATGTCATTTCCGTCTTTGTATTGTTTCGTTGGTTAAAGAGTAAATAAGAGTATTAATAATTGCCTTCGCCAGAACTACGCACGGTCTGATTCATACGGGGACATGATACGTAGGCAATCTCTATAAGATTCGACCACAACCAAAAGAAAGAATAAAATGAAAAGGGAGGGAAATAAAGTTAGGAGTGAGTGACAATAAAAAGAAAGATCAAGAAAAGATGGGATGACACAAGCAACCGAGCAAATACATGATAGAAAATGGTTAATTGCCTAGGAACATTGCATCTCAACGTGTAATTGTATATGTGTTAAACTCTCAAAACTAACAAGTTTGTTCATTTCCAGAATTCAAGCAGTTAGTTTATTTGGAGTATACTGGCACATTATCATTATCAAACCAGATCAAAAGGACCAATACCCGAAATCATGTCTATCCCGGATGTCGACACAGGTGTTGAGATAGAGGAGCTGGACGTCAGTAAATGAAAGAAGAGATGCTTAAACTTAAGCAACAGATGACCGAGATATATCGGGCTTGGTCTAAAGGACAATCACCCCCAGCTTACCCTGCTAACCCTGTTTCCAACCCACCACCGGCTCAAACTTAGGATCATCCTACCACTGATCTATCCCCGAGTTTTCCCATTTACTAGCACTACCGAGGCACCACTTCTCATGCACCACAATCTCCACCCCCTAAACCAATTCCATACCCTCCTCCACCAGTAACTCCTGTCTTCGTAGCACCTCCCCCAGCTACACTCCACAAATCTCCTAGTGAGCCTATATTCCAGGACCAGGACAACCAATACTACCCCTCGGAGCCCACTTTCAAAGCTTCAGAAATCCATTCATATACTCCCCGCTTTGACCTCCCGACAAAAATGGATAAGCCGGTCAAAAATACCGAACAAGAAGAGATATTCAGGAAAGTTAAAAGCTTAGAACAATCGTTCCGAGACATGCGAGGGTTAGGAGGGCAGGTCAGTGTGGCCTACAAGGACCTATGTTTGTTCCCAAATGTGCAATTACCAGCTGGTTTCAAGATGCCCAAGTTCGATCTATACAACGGGCACGGTGATCCAGTAGCCCACTTGAGGGGTTTTTGCAGCAAGATGAGGGGAGCTGGAGGAAAAGACGAATTATTAATGGCTTACTTCAGTTAGAGTTTGAGCGGATCAGCTTTGGAATGGTATACCCGCCAAAACCATGGGAGGTGGTATACATGGGATGATCTGGCGCAGGCATTTGCTTGTCACTTCCAATACAATCTTGAGATCATTCCAGATCGACTATCCTTGACTAAATTTGAGAAAAAGCACACTGAAAGCTTTAGAGAATATGGTTTCCAGTGGAGGGAACAAGCAGCAAGGGTGGATCCCCCAATGAAGGAAAGTGAGATGGTAGATTACTTCCTACAGGCTTTGGAACCTACTTACTATGGCCATTTGGTCTCAGCGGTAGGAAAGTCATTCAATGAAGTAGTGAAAATGGGAGGTATAGTGGAAGAAGGCCTCAAGTCGAATAAAATCATAAGCTATTCAGCTATCAAAGCGACTACTCAGGCTATTCAAGGCGGCATAGGAGGGATTGGAAAGAAGAAAAGAGAGGAAGCGACAATGATTAATTCAGGAACTTGGTCCGGATCCATAGGTTCACCTCATTACTACAATCAACCTCGACCCCACCAACAAACTTATCACCACAATTTACCCCAACACTACTATCACCCATCAGAACCTCATTTTTCCGTCCACCATGCACAAGCATACAACCAACCACCTGCCCACGCTCAATGGCGTGCTCCTGTCCTACCAAATACTTATCCCTATCCGCGAACCTACCAAAATGCTCCCGGACCAAGTTTCAGGCCTAGCCAAGCACTCAAGGGTGAAAGGTTGCAGAAAAAGAAAGCCTTTACTCCGTTGGGAGAATCCTACACTAGTCTGTTCCACATGCTAAAACAGCTAGATATGCTAAGGCCAATACAATCCAAACTGCCAAATCCTCCTCCAAAGAATCTGGACTACACTGTTAGCTGTGAGTATTGTTCTGGTACCCCAGGTCATGATACAGAAAAGTGCTGGCACTTAAAAAATGCAATACAAGAGCTGATTGATACCAATAAAATTGAAGTTCAAGCTCCCGAAGCACCCAATATCAACAGAAATCCGATGTCAGCCCATCAAGAGGCAAATATGATCGAAATAGTACATGCAGTGGGGGAACCCAAGAAGCCATCACAAACCGTCATGATGATTCAGTCTAATGAATCCAAGATAGATGAACAATTAGCAGAGGAGAAGTCGATGCTCAAGCAAAGCAAAAATAGTGTTGAGCCATCTGAGGCAGTCGAGAAGGAAAAATTGCAACGAAACGGGAAGGGGCAAAGGTGATTGTACCAGGAGTGTCCAGCAAACCCATCATAGTCGTGGAAGGAGCTCGCGTAGATCGGGTTGTTATCAAGCCAGTAACCCAGTTACCAGTAATCAATAGCAAGGCTATTCCATGGAACTACGAACGGGTAACGGTAATGTACAAAGGAAAAGAAGTCAAGGAAGAAATCTGTGAAGTACAGGGTTTGACTCGCTCGGGAAGGTGTTTTACTCCCAAGGAATTAAGAAGAGAAGAATAATCCAACACCAATGAAGAAAGCCGTGACTGAGGAAGAAGCAGAAGAATTCTTGAGGAAGATGAAGTTGCATGACTATTCTATCGTGGAACAATTAAGAAAGACGCCCGCTCAAATTTCACTATTGTCATTACTAATCCATTCGGACGAGCACCGTCAAGCTCTAATGAAGATATTGAATGAGGCACACGTTCCCGATAAGATCTCCGTGAATCATTTGGAAAAAATAGCCAACAAAATCTTTGAGGCAAACAGAGTCACATTTTCTGATGATGAATTGCCTGTAGAAGGTACTGAGCACAACAGAGCTCTTTACCTCACATTAAAATGTGAAAACTCTGTAGTGACCCGGGTATTGGTTGAAAATGGGTCAAGCGCAAACATCTTCCCTCTCTCTACTCTAAGCAAGTTGAAAATAAAAGAGGAGAGGATCCATAAGAATAGTATTTGCGTGCGGAGATTTGATGGTGGAAGTAGAGATTCAGTTGGGGACATAGTGCTGGAGCTGACAATAGGGCCAGTTGAATTCATAATGGAGTTTCAGGTGTTGGATATAGCTGTTTCCTATAATTTACTGTTATGTCGACCATGGATCCATGCTGCTAAAGCAGTCCCATCAACACTACACTAGGTAGTCAAGTTTGAATGGGATAGACAAGAGATAGTTATGCATGTGGAAGACAGCTTATGTGCTCACAGCAATGCCATTGCACCGGTCATGGAAATAAAAAATGACCAGGGACCATGGGTTTACCAGGTTTCTGACACAATGTTGGTAGAGAAAATTCTGGAAGGGAAATACATTCCAAATCCAAAGATAACCGTTGCATCAGTCATGGTAGCCTATGAGATGTTGAAGAATGGTTTTGTACTCGGTAAAGGTTTGGGCTCATCTTTGCAAGGCATCATACAACCAGTATCTCTTCCCGAGAACTTGGGAACATTTGGTTTGGGATTCATACCCACTGTCACAGATGTGAGAAAGGCCAGAAAGCTAAAACAAAAGGCATGGGTCCTTCCAAAGCCAGTCCCACATATTTCAAAATCTTTTGTCAAGTCCGATACCAGAAATCGCCCAATAACAACAATGCCTAAATCTATGATTAATCCTAACGAGGAATTAATTGAAAGATTTGAAAAGTTGTTTGACGATGTGAACATGGTGGAAAGTGGTGAAGGTCCTAGCAACGCAGAAGTTCAATTCGTTGGGCCAAAGACAAAGCTTAATAATTGGAAAGCCACTCCTCTCCCCATTCGAAAGGAGTCTTGGTAGTTTATTTTGATTTTCCTTCAGTTTGTTTTGGTTATTCCAGGGTTGTAATCCAGATTTTTATCTTACAGTCTGTTCGAAGTGTGCAAACCTTGTTATCTTTCATCAACAACAACAACAACAACAACAACCCAGTATAATCCCACACGTGGGGTCTAGGGAGGGTAATATGTACGCAGACCTTACCCCTCATTCAATGAAATACAGTTTCCCTTTCATTATCATTCCTGGTAAGTTTTCTTTTGTTTTTCTTCTCTTTTCTGTACAGTCCTTTTTACGTTGGCTCTAGTGATATGGCATGCATAAGGAATCCTCAGCCCAGTCTTAAAAATCAATCTGATTTCGAAATAATAATTCAAGAAGTAGATTGTGATTACGAATCAGAATATGATGAGGATGAGGCCTTCGAAGAGATTAGTAAAGAGTTAATTCACTTTGAAGAAAAACCCAAACCCAACCTGAGTGATACAAAAGCCGTCAATCTAGGAGACACAAATAATATCCGAGAGACTAAAATAAGTGTCCACCTCGAGCCAAAGATCCGGGAAGAGTTAATTAAAGCACTCATCGAATTCAAAGATGTTTTTGCATGGTCATATGATGACACGCCGGGTCTGAGCACTGATTTAGTGGTCCACAAATTGCCCAATGATCCAATGGTTCCTCCCGTCAAGCAAAAGCTGAGAAAATTCAAAACTGATATGAGTGTGAAAATTATAGAAGAAATCACCAAACAGTTGGATGCAAAGGTCATTCGGATCACTCAATACCCTATTTGGTTAGCTAATGTCATTCCGGTGCCGAAGAAAGACGGCAAGATCAGAGTATGTATCGATTACCGCAATCTCAACAAAGCAAGTCCAAAGGATAACTTCCCATTACCCAATATCCATATTTTGATCGATAATTGTGCCAAGCATGAGATAGGATCTTTTGTGGATTGCTATGTCGGGTACCATCAGATTCTAATGGATGAAGAAGATGCAGAAAAGACGGCATTCATCACACCATGGGGAACTTATTGCTACCAGGTAATGCCATTTGGTTTGAAGAACGCCGGAGCAACTTACATGAGAGCAATGACTGTGGTGTTTCATGATATGATACATAAGGAGATTGAGGTATACGTGGATGATGTGATCATAAAGTCAAAGCATCAGGCCGACCATGTTAGGGATTTGAGGAAATTCTTCCTAGGACTTCGCAGGTACAATCTCAAGCTTAACCCTACCAAGTGCGCATTTGGTGTTCCATCCGGAAAGCTGTTGGGATTCATTGTCAGCCGGCGAGGCATTGAGTTGGAACCATCAAAGATCAAGTCCATCCAAGAATTGCCACCTCCGAGGAACAAGACTGAAGTAATGAGTCTGTTAGGGAGGTTGAACTACATCAGCAGGTTTATTGCTCAGCTCACGACAACTTGTGAGCCCATTTTTAAATTGCTGAAGAAGGATGCTGCGGTCAAATGGACTAATGAGTACCAAGATGCGTTTGATAAGATAAAAGGATACTTGTCAAACCCACCTGTGCTGGTCCCGCCAGAACTAGGAAGACCTTTGATTCTTTACTTAACAGTCTTGCAAAATTCATTTGGTTGTGTACTGGGGAAACATGACATCACCGGCAAAAAGGAACAGGCCATCTATTATCTTAGCAAGAAGTTTTCAACTTATGAGGTTAAGTACACTCATCTGGAAAGGACATGTTGTGCCCCAACTTGGGTAGCTCAGAAATTGAAACATTATTTGTCATCCTACACTACTTACCTCATTTCGCGTCTGGATTCGTTGAAATATATTTTTCAAAAGCCTATACCGACAGGGAGACTTGCAAAATGGCAAATATTGCTCACAGAATTTGACATCATCTATGTGACTCGGACTGCAATGAAATCCCAAGCATTGGCCGATCATTTAGCCGAAAACCAGGTCGACGAAGATTACAAGCCATTGAGAACTTATTTTCCCGATGAAGAAGTGATGCATATCGGTGAAATGGAGCAAATTGAAAAACTAGGCTGGAAACTTTTCTTTGATGGGGCTGCCAACATGAAAGGAGTTAGGATAGGAGCTGTGATTATTTCTGAAACCGGGCATCACTATCCTGTTACGGCTCAGCTTCGATTTTATTGCACCAACAATATGGCTGAGTATGAAGCTTGTATTTGGGGTTAAGGCTAGCTGCAGACATGGATATCCAGGAAATCTTGGTCTTGGGAGACTCGAATCTCCTGGTACATCAAATTCAAGGAGAATCGGAAACGCGAGACTTCAGCTCATACCATACCGATAATGTTTAAATGATCTTTGTCAACGGTTTCGATCAGTGGAGTTCAGGCATATTCCAAGGATCCTTAATGAGGTCGCTGATGCATTGGCTACCCTGGCATCAATGTTGCACCATCCGGACAAAGCTTATGTGGATCCACTGCATATTCAAGTCCACGATCAGCACGTTTACTGCAACATGATTGAAGAAGAACTTGATGGTGAACCATGGTTCCACGACATCAAGAAGTATATCAAAATGGGGATATATCCAGCACAAGCCACAGGAGATCAAAAGAGAATCATTAGACGGTTGGCAAATGGATTTTTCTTAAGTGGAGGAATTTTGTATAAAAGAACACCAGGCCTTGGATTATTAAGATGCATAGATGCTAGACAAGCTACGGCTGTCATGTCTGAAATACATTCAGGAGTCTGTGGACCCCACATGAGCGGATATGTGTTGGCAAAGAAAATTCTCCGAGCAGGCTACTATTGGCTTACCATGGAGTGAGATTGTATCAGTTTTGTGCGCAAATGTCATCAGTGCCAGATACACAGAGATTTGATTCATTCTCCACCATCGGAATTGCACACAATGTCGGCACCATGGCCCTTCGTCGCTTGGGGCATGGATATTATTGGACCAATTGAGCCGGCAGCATCCAACGGGCACAGGTTCATTCTGGTAGCCATTGATTATTTCACCAAGTGGGTTGAGGCCAAAACAATCAAATCGGTGACCAAGAAAGCCGTAGTCGATTTTGTTCACTCAAATATCATCTATCGATTCGGAATCCCAAAGATGATCATCATAGATAACGGTGATAATCTTAACAGTAACTTAATGGAAGAGGTATGTCAACAGTTTAAGATTATACATCGCAATTCTACCCCATATCGGCCCAAGGAGAATGGAGCAGTCGAGGCAGCCAACAAAAATATAAAGAAGATACTTCGGAAAATGGTAGAAGGTTCAAGACAATGACACGAAAAATTACCATTTGCGTTGTTGGGATATCGCATGACTGTTCGCACTTCGGTAGGAGCAGCTCCTTATTTGTTGGTATATGGCACTGAAGCGGTAATTCCTGCAGAAGTTGAAATCCCTTCCATTCGGATTGTCGCTGAAGCTAAGATTGATGATGATGAATGGGTCAAAACCCGTTTGGAGCAGTTGAACTTGATTGATGAAAAACGATTGGCAGCAGTATGTCATGGCCAGTTATATCAAATAAGAATAGCAAGAGCATACAACAAAATGGTGCGTCCCCGAAAGTTTGAAGTGGGTCAGCAAGTGCTGAAACGTATTCTTCCACATCAGGTTGAAGCAAAAGGCAAGTTTGCCCCGAATTGGCAAGGGCCGTTCATTGTGACCAGAGTATTGTCCAATGTCGCCTTATGTTTAACAGATATTGAAGGAAAATGCATAGACATGGCTATCAATTCTGATGCAGTAAAGAGATATTATGCATGATTTTTCTTTGGTATAATTATTGATTGTTTGTATTTGGAATCGTTTCGAAGATTGGAATGACGAAGGCAATTTATTCTGCTATCTAAACACTGTACCCTTTGTTCCCCCTTTTGAGCCACATTTGTTTCTTTCATACCCCTCTTTTGGAATCAATAACAAAAAGAAAAGGAAATATATATATATATATATATATAACAACAAGGAAATTCAAGTGTGAACTACGTTTGACCTGATTCCTCAAAGAGGATACGTAGGCGCCTCACGGCTCGGTCATAGGGTGAATAATGTGCATAATGTGCATAGTATAACATAGTAAAATAAAATATCAAAATACCCCCAAGCAAGAAGTTGGGGCAGGAATTGTACTGGTAATAAGAAATATGATTCCAAGAGTTGTAATTTTAAACCCATATCAAATTGTGTTGAGCCTTTGATACCCTTTCTTTCCAACCACATCCAAAAGACTTTTCGATCAATCTTAGAGAGATGCCGAGTCGAGCAAATAGAGGTGATTCATATCAGAATAACACTCTGGTCCAAACAGGAAAAAGCAATGAAAATGAGAGAGTCTTATCGGTGAAAACCTTCGCGGGCACCATAAGGCGACAAGGAATTAAGGAACAAACAAATGAGAGAGGTTTGTCGGTGAAAACCCTTCAGGGCACTGCAAGTCGAACAAGGTCCATAATTTGGTGGAAAGTAAAATTGGGTTGTGGAAATCTTGGAAAACAAAGTTAAAACAATTGGAAAAGGGATTGGTTAAATAGACTGGGCTGGTTAATCCAAAATGCATACCATGATCATTGGTATCAGTGACTCCACTCAGATAAGTTCCTTGTTCTTATCTCCAACAATCATCCAAATTTGGATTTTCTTCTTTATTCTTAATTCTCAAAATCGTCGCATTTCATTGTTGTTAATTTTTACTCCTCTAAAGCTATTCCAAGGTTAGCCTGGTTCCAACAAATAAGAAGGAATGTCAAGGTATACTACCAAGATTCAAAATTGCACAACGCAAAATACGGCCAGGATATGCGGGAGGTAATATGATGAAAAAATAAGACATGGGTGTGAGCAAAAGTTAAATCAGTGAAGTGGCTCAATAATGTCATGAGAGACATATGGTTACGATTGGAAGGGTCAGAAGTAAAAACAAAAGTTGGGGATCCTGCGGTTAAGGATCAATCATGAGGTCAAAACAGTCCTTTCGACCGATTCAAGGCAGTCTGATGAAGCAAAGCAAGGCAAAGAGAAAACCCTCCCCAGCAAAAAGGCCACAACTAACCACCACGTTTAAACTGACAAGATTTTCTTTGATTTGAAAACAAGGGGGCAAAGACGACATTTGTTTCAGGAAGCACCCGGTGAGGGAAGTACGTACCATGCAGGTTTGATCGTATAAATTTTCAGGACCCTCCTCGAAAATGGGACATAGGTTAAACCTTAAAACAATCATAAGTAAATAAATGTAGGACAAATAAGCACCAAAGGGAATGTAGGTTGACGTAAAAGTTTGCGTAAAAGTTTTCAGGACCCTCCTGGATAATGGGACATAGTTTAAAATGGGTCTAGATAACAAAATTTAGTAGAAGTCATGCCTTTAAAAGACATAGCTTGTATTTAAAATTGTCGTTTAGTTAAAGAGTTGTCAGGACCTCCTAGATAATGGGATGCAACTTTCAAATTTTAGTAATATTTGGTAATATGATTTAGTAGTTGTCCCCAACTACCAAACTGGGGCAGAAATTTTTCTTTGCTTTTTGTCTATTTTGTAGCAATCAGGCGTCCACCTGGAGAACAAGGAAGAACAGTGGAAATATCAACAATCAGGCATCCACCTGGAGAACAAGGAAGAACAGTTGAAGTATCAGCAATCAGGCGTCCACCTGGAGAACAAGGAAGAACAATTGAAGTATCAGCAATCAGGCATCCACCTGGAGAACAAGGAAGAACAGTTGAAGTATCAGCAATCAGGCATCCACCTGGAGAACAAGGAAGAACAGTTGAAGTATCAGCAATCAGGCGTCCACCTGGAGAACAAGGAAGAACAATTGAAGTATCAGCAATCAGGCGTCCACCTGGAGAACAAGGAAGAACAGTTGAAGTATCAGCAATCATGCATCCACCTGGAGAACAAGGAAGAACAATTGAAGTATCAGCAATCAGGCGTCCACCTGGAGAACAAGGAAGAACAGTTGAAGTATCAGCAATCAGGCGTCCACCTGGAGAACAAGGAAGAACAGTTGAAGTATCAGCAATCAGGCGTCCACCTGGAGAACAAGGAAGAACAGTTGAAGTATCAGCAATCAGGCGTCCACCTGGAGAACAAGGACGAACAGTTGAAGTATCAGCAATCAGGAGCTCACCTGGAGAACAAGGGAATACAATTAAAATTTTAAGTAATTAGGAGCCCGCCTGAAGAGAGGAATGGCGAATTATTTTTCAAAAATGTTGTCGAGGTCAGGAGCCCCCCTGAAGAATGGAATGGCGATTAATTTTCGAAGTTGTTGAAATCTCGCCCGCCCGAAGAGAGGAATGGCAATTTATTTTCAAAAGATGTTGTCGAGGTCAGGAGCCCCCCTGAAGAACAGAATGACGATTTATTTTTGACATTGCTGGTTGAAGTGAGGAGCCCGCCCATATAATAGAGGAATACACTTAGAGTCAATAAAGCAGAGGAATCCAACCGAATCCCCAGCAGGAAACAACAAGAATCCCAAACAGAGGAAGGAAGTACAAGACTCGATGAAAAACAATGCGAAAAGAAATAAGCAGTTCGAGATCGGTGGTCAAAGGAGAATACAAGACAAATCGGAAGCAAAAAGATACCAAAGGAGTCACCAAGACATCAAAGCAACAAGAGACACAAGAGCATGACCTAGATAAGATTTTGTAATTCATATGCCATGGTCTAGTCTAGCTTTTTGTTTTTCTTTAAGCAGGGTGTAATAAGGAGGTCAGCAAACAGTAAAAGCAGCATGCAACAGCAGTAACATTGCAGTCCCATGGTAGTCCCAGCTACCAAAACTTCCCGAACTACATTGGCCTGATTCCTTTATAGCCAAGGATATGTAGGAAACCTTTGAAGCAGAGGTTCGGTCAAATCGTTCAAAAAATGCTTCCCACAGAGTATTCAAACAGGCAAAAATCACTCGTATCCGCTCACTTTATCTTTGCACGAAAACTCTTCGTGTTTCCGGACAAAGAGGGGCAGCTGTGAGCACGTGATTTTTGCCTCATACGAATTACTCCAAAATAATCCCCAAAATTAGGTCTTTTCTTTAATTATGTGTTATTTTTAGGAAATATTGTGCGATTTTCCTGTTGTTTGCATAGATCTGTGTGCATGTTTAATTTTATTAATGCATTAAAAATACAAAAAATATAGCATTTGCATTTAGAATTGGATTTTTATATTTTTGGAATTAATTAATAATTAGTTGTTTTACAAAAATAAAAATTCACAAAAAATAACATATTATTTGTATTTTGGTCAAATTGTGTGATTTTCTTTTAATTTAGTGTTTAAATATTTTGTGATAGGTATTATTTAAAGTTAATTACTATTTTTAAGCTAATTTAGGTCCTTTGTTTTTAATTAGGATTTTTATTTCAAATTTTGAAAAAAGGAAGAAAAGAAAAGGAAAAAGAATTCTTGGAGCAATCTAATCTAATCCTCAAGCCCAAATCAAACACACCTAATACCCAAACAAAATCGGCCCAAACCCATGCCACACCGGTCCAAACCTTCAGGTCTCACAGGATGATGAAACGACGTAGTATAGGAGCCAAACTACGTCGTTTTGTGGACAATCAATCTTAGCCATTCAATCCACATCGATCCAATGGCTCAAAACACACCCATATATCCATTGATTTAACCCGACCCATTTGCCAACCCGGTCTCACCCGTTATTGCACCCAAACGACACCGTTTCCTTCAACAGAATTAATCCGAGTCGTTGATCTCATCAGATCAAACGGCCAGGTTTTAATCTCACCCCTGGTATATATTCCTAAACCTTACCCTGCCCCCCATAGCCAAACCCACCTCATCGTCCCCAAACTCAGAACCGGACACCCCCTCCCAAACCCTAGCCGCCCTGAAACCCCTTGCTTGAAAGCCGGCGGCAACAACGCCGGTGACCACCAAAATAACACCCTATACCCCCCTAACCACCCTCTCCACAAATCCCTTAACTGTATTGCTCTAATCAGACTCCACCTTCTCGAATCTTCAATTGAAGATTCGAGCAAACTTGAAACTCACCCCAACCAGTCCCAAACTTGAGTCAATTTGTATAAAAAGGGGTGTTAGAAACAGAAAGAAAAGAAAGAAAAGGGAGGAGATTCTGGAAAAAAAAAAGAAAAAAAACAGATTTGAGAGAAAGAGGAGAGGACTGAAGATTGGAAAAATTGAGAAATTGAAAAAATATAACTATTGTTTTGACTGCTTGGTTAAGATCTGAAATAGCTAGAATTTTCTTCCTTTTTCCTTCTGCTATATACTTGGAGAAGCATAAAACTGCTGGTTATTTTTTGCTGCACTACTGTCGTAACTTCTGAAGGCTACTGTTGCTGTTGGTTACTGCCGAACCCTCATTTTTCTGCTTCCTTCTTTTTTTTCCAGGTACACTTTATTCCACCCACTGTAAAACCTTCTGTGATATGAGAATCTGAAGCATGTTGGCCATTTAATATCATTAGAAGAATTTAATTCTGTCTTTATTTCAAGTTTTAGTTTGAACAGTTTGCGTTTGAATGTTGGCCAGTGATAATGCTTCTAGAGGCAGAGTTTGGTTTAAAATAGATATGGGATTCGATTTTGGTCGAATATTCTGTAATCTAAAACCAGTGTTGTGTGAATGAACATGGTCATAATGTTGAAATCTGTTTTAAAAGTCAGGACAACATGTTTGCTTAATTAAGACAGTAATGGAGTTCTGTATATAATTTTTGGTAATCATTTGCTCAATTAGATATTGAATGATCAAATATCACTAGATATGGTAGTTTCTGCATAGGAACAGCGTGATTAGTTGTGTTGTTGCGAAATTAAAATGGCTAAATTCCATTCCCTTTTGTCAATCATTGAAATTGGAGTATAATCCTGCTTTCATAATCAAACCATTATTAGGTTTGATTCGTTTGGCTTTTAAGTTTGAATGGAAATCTGAAGTATGTTGAATTACGATCCTCCAGTTCTACTGCAATGGGTTTATCGTAATTTCGAAATTTGGTTGAAATATGTTTGTTTAAGCTACTTCGATGGCTATTCTCTTTAAGGGTTTTAGATATAAACTAGTAATCATTTAAGCCAGCAATAATCGACGGATTTGGATTGTTCTCTTTGTACGTAAGAATGGAATACATACAATTTGCCTCCTCTGTATTTATTTAATCATTTATTGATATTCATAATTTTTGCTACAATATCATGTAGCGTCTATCTTTAGTTAAAAAAAAGTTGTTTGAAAAATGTAAATTTCGTTAAATTGAATCCCTTTGCTTTACTAATCGATGGGTTGCTTGGTTAACGTTTACTTTGGTTAGGTCATTTGTTATCTTAGGAAGATACAAAATTGGTTTAAGATTAAAACAAATATGATCTATTGGTTCGAGCCATTTCGTATAGGCATTGGTAAGGCAATCAAGTCATAAAGCTAGCATGTTTTTCCCATTTAGCAAAAATAGTCACTCATGAACATCCTTAGTTCGTTTTGGCTGAGTAAAACAACTCGAGGTGTCATGTTGGATAATATCCCAAAACTCATGGCCCCCATTTAATTAGTTTTAACTCTTTAGAAATTGAGATTTGCCATTTTGTTGAAATAATCTATGGCCCTCAGATTATTAATACTAACTCTTTTATAATCGTGATACGCCGCGCCAAATAAAAATGACAAATGCGTGGCTCTCATATAATCATTTCTCTCAAAAATACTTAAAATTTGAAGCGTGTCATTTAGCTAATTTTCAGGGCTCTCGCAAGGTTAATAACGCGTTAGTTGCTTTAGGCACGTTTAATATACCGTCATGGTTGTGGATACGTTCGCGTGACATGATTACATTTCTAAAGACTATTCGGAGTATGCGTTCACGCAACTTTGAGCAAATCTTCTTAATAAAAAGGGGGTTTTCGGAGGTTATTAAATTAATTTATCTCATATAGTCCGAGGTGCGCAACTCACTATTTAATCATACAAGAGTGACAAATGTTCGTAGTTTTGTTTTAAGCACGCACAACTTCGGCCAAATTCATTTTTTTTTAAAATATAAAATAAAAATATATTATTAATTTCATTTGTGTACACGTACGCGTGACATGATTCTTTACATAAAAAAATGAATATACGTACGCGTGATTCGTTTCAAGACAATTCTAAAAAAACAGTCTAACTAAAAGCGTAATCAAAGTTTAAAACTATGCAATAAGTTCAAAAATATATATATAGTAAATGAAGATAATTAGGCCAAGTATAAATTATTAAGCAACCGTGCTAGAACCACGGAATTCGGGAGTGCCTAACACCTTCTCCCGGATTAATAGAATTCCTTACTCGAATTTCTGGTTCGCGGAATGTTAAACGGAGTCATATTTTCCTCGATTCGGGATTAAAACTGGTGACTTGGGACGCCATAAAATTCTCAAGTGGCGACTCTGAAATTAATAAAGAATCCCGTTTCGGTTGTCCTTTGATTGGAAAAACTCTCTATACATATGTCCTTCTCCGGGATGTTGTGTAAAAAGGAGGTGTGACACTTGTCTTTGAAAAATCGCCCTAAGGTGTTTGGGTTTTGAAAATGTTTGAAAAATGGCTGAAAATGCGTCTAAGTTACGATTTAGCAGGTTGCAGATGTCGCAATTGCGACCTCTTTAAGGAACCTGCTATCTTCGCATTTGCGAACTCGCATTTGTGAAAGGGATGTCGCATTTGTGATGGCTGGGATATTTGGGTTATTCGCATTTGCGAAGAATTGCTCGCAATTGTGAGAAAGGCTGGCCAGGGCATACTTCGGAATTGCGAAGTGACCCTCGCAATTCCCAAGCCTGATAGGCTCACAATTGCGACACCTGACCTCGCAATTGCGAGATCAGGGCCTACAACACATACCAGCTGAAAACTGCAACTTCCTAAGTTCAATCCACTCCGTGGCCTATCCAAAACTCACACGAGCCCTCGGGGCTCCAAACCAAACATGTACGCAAGTCCAAAAACATCATGCGGACTTGCTCGTACGATCAAATCATCAAAATAACACCAATAACTATGAATTTAGCATCAAAATCAAAGAAAAATGTCATGAACTCTTAAGTTCCAATTTTAACAACCGATGGTTCGATTCACGTCATATCAAGTCCGTTTCTTACCAAATTTTATAGGCTCAACCTAAATCCCATATAAAACCTGCACTGGGCTCTAGAACCAAAATACGGGCCCGATACTATCAAATTCAAATATATTTTATTTCCAAAAACTCATATATATTCCAGAAAATAATTTTCTTTAAAAATTCATTTCTCGGGCTTGGGACCTCGGAATTCGATTCCAGGCATATGCCCAAGTCCCAAATTTTACTACGGACCCTACGAGACCGTCTGATCACGGTTCCAGGCCCGTTTACCAAGAATGTTGACCAAAGTCAACTTAAATTCATTTTAAAAGCAAAATTTATCACTTTTTACAGATTTTGACATAATAGCTTTCCGGAGACACGTCCAGATTGCGCACACAAATCGAGGTGAGATAAAAAGAAGTTTTTAAGGTCTCGGAACACAATTTATTTCCAAAACAAGTGATGACCTTTTGGGTCATCACAGACGCATTCAATGCCTTTAATGTTCTTGTTATTGTTGTCGTATCTTAATTGAGTATATAAAATTTGATTGGGAGCGTGAGTTGTGGATGGGTGAATCAAGAGGGAAACTAGTAAACCCTTGATTTAATCCCTTAAGATTTTGAGGCCCCAGAAATGTTTAAAAGTAGATTTTATAATTTTTTAAATTTAGACAATATTAAAGATTTTGTAAAAAAAAAGAAAGACAATATTAAAATTAGAGTAAAAAATAAAAATATACAAAGATTTTGTAAAAAAGGAAAGAAAGAAAGAAAGATTGTCTAATCTTTAACAATAAATATATTTTAGAACTTTGAATTAAAATACTTAAATTTTCATATTAGTAAATATAATTTTTTATAACAATATCAAGGAAAAAATATTATAAATATATGCCTAACATCTTACTTATTTAGATTATGCCTTGTTAATATAAAAATAATATTATTATGTGAAGTTAGAGGCTTTATATCATTTAAGATTATTATACTATAAATAATAAGTACACAAAAATAACAACACTAACTTGTTTTTGCATATGTGGGTATATAGATATATAAATTCTAATATAAGAAAAGTATAAGGCCTCTTATTAAAACTTGGCTTTAGGCCACTAAATATATTGAACCGCCCTTGATTACCTACATATGTACAATTAATTTTAACTTCAATTTTAAGATCATTATTTTCTTATATTTGTTAAATCAATGCATACCGTATCTTGTTTGCATAATTAAGAAATGAATTAATTCACATCATAATTAAAGGTACAATCTGCAGGAAATGAACAAATATTTCATTTAAGGCTCTTGAAGAGCACATGCTTTTCTCCTACATCTAAATGAGAATTCATCAACAATATAATAGATCTATTACGACTATCTTTTTTCGAATCACACACATAATAGGAGTTTATGTATGAGACTGTCTCTTTTTAAAGCAAAAAGAAATTAAAAAAAATAAACAAGAGAAAAGAATAATAAATTAAGAAAAAACAAGATCTTGTTTAGCAAGCAATACATCACACTGTAATTTCAAACATGGCATTGACTTATTGTGCACGATCAACAAGAAGACATTTCACCTGCTTTAATTTATATTACAGTTTTTTATGAATTTATAATATTCTTAAATATTCCGCAAAGTTCTTAGAAATATGTAGTTATATATTTCTACAAAATCTTAAATTGTTAAATCATTTGACTAATCAAGTTTAATGTCTCATGTGATAATTTGAATTATATTAATTTTTTATTATATTTAAATTATTTTTTTATTAATTTCTATTATAAATCATTATACTACATATAAGAATTAATTTTGCAGTCTTTTTATTTTTGAATTTGGAGCATCACCTGAAATAACGAGGAAGGACAAATAATGCTATACTACCCTCTGTTCTTCCCAAAAGCCTATAAATTTGGAATTCCATATGCTATTGCTTACATATTCATTCATTTTCATTCGGCTTTTTGGCCCTTGCCATAATCAAATAGTCTACAAAAAAAAAAGATTAGTCCAACAAACCAAGCAATTAAATATCAATAATTAATCCTTCTTCCTCATTACTTTATTGAGCTACATGATTAATTAATTCAAAAATTCCAAAACTTTACACTATTTATATTGACTCCATTGATATCTCTCAATTTCCAACACCAAGCCCCACCATTTCTTCTCTTCTTTCTATAGTTTCTTGGTTTTCTAATTCTTCTTCATCTTTCAACTACAACCATGTCTCCTATTTTGACTTCTCAAGGTATGGTATTAGCTACAGCCATGGCAGTTTCTGGGACAATGATCCTTTTTGCTGCTCTTAAACTTCAAAAATCTGCAGATCAATTCTCCTTCAATCCAATTCTCCATCATCCTCGATCTTGTATCTCCACAGGTATGTATTATCGTCTTTTTTAGTTACTCTGTCTGTTTCATTTTAGAGGACACTTTTTCCTTTTTATCTATTTCAGAAAGAAAAGAAAAAACATGTGCCCCCGTAATAATTCAAAAATTCTTTAATTTTAAAAATTCTCGTTTTATTCTTAATGAAATGCTCTCATGGCTATAGAAAAGGTTATGATATGTTTCAAACTATAAGTTTAAAGGGTAGTTTTAGTATGTGCCAAAAGCCTGTGTTTCTTTCTTTCTTAAATTTCATGTTCAGTCAAATATCACTATATAAAATGATAAGATTAAAATATATAAGCATTGTAAAAAAGAATTTTATACTGACTCAATGTATATGGGTTAAATTCATACGTTAACGGATTTTTTTTGTTTTTTTTATTTGTGTAGATGGGAAGAAAAAGGAGAAAAAGAAGAAGAGAGTGAAATTTGCAGAAGATGTGGTGGAGCCAAGTGGGAATAGTGAAGAATACAGAAAACTTCATTGTAATAATAATTTTAGCCATGGAAATGGACATGAAGTTGCTTCATCTTCTTCTAATTCGGATTCAAATGCATTAAAGAAGAGTGGGAAAGTGCAAGAAATGCCAGCTAATAGGGCCGCCCTCTACAATTCTATGCTCAAAGGTCGGGTCATCAACCGGGTCACTTATTCCTATTGATCGGGTCGGGTTGGGTTTTCCAATTACCCAATTCTAACCCTCTAATTTATGTACAAATTAGAAAAACATTATTTATCTTTCGATGAAGTGGGGACATGGTACATGTGCTCACGTATGAGAGTAGTTTGAATTAGGATTTTCCTTTTCTTTTTTAATATTTGTGTAATTTTGGTGTTTATTTTTGGGAATAATTGCCAAAAGGGAGATATCTTTTACATGTATTTGATTTGTATAGGAGGTAATATTTGAATACATGAAAGGATGTGAATTATGACCGGACTGAGTCAAACTAAGTGGATTGATTCATTATATATTGAGACTGCTTCAAATGGAAACGAATTTTTTTGAATTTGTCATTTCTACTTTTTTATTCGGTTCTAGAAAATTAGTTAAAATGGTTGAGTTTTTCTTAGAATCAAAAGAATGTTTACGTTAACATGAGCAACTCTTCCAACAAATGCTCGTAGGTGAAAGAGACCTATCAAAATTTTATGTCCTCTCACAGTAAGTGCATTTTGGTAGACGGTTTGCGTATACACTATCTTTCCCTATCACGATATAAAATAATATTGGGTATGTTGTGTGTGTCACAATAAGTGCATTTAATTTTCATTGTTCCTTTTCCCATATTTCATTCCCCGATCCTCTAAAATTGTAGAATCTAGAAAAAAATTGTTAGCAATACCCTTTTCTTATACGAAATATTTAATTTTATCATTTGTTATATTTTGGGCTCATTTATGCCCGCTGTCGTTACTAAGTCCTCTCGCATTTGTCTTTAATTCTAATAGTGCTCCAAACTAAAATACAATAAAGGACAATTTAAATCATATTCAAAAGTAAGGAATAAATTTGAATATTTTTTTCGAATTATTGTAACACATGAAATTTACTCAAATTATACTGGAGCTCGTTAAAATAAGGACAAATATGAAATGATCTACTAGGCAAGGATATGAATGGTTCAAACATATAACGAATCAGTAATTTAACTTTTATTCATCCCATTAATGCAAAGAGCCGACATTTTCCAGAAGTCTTTTTCGAAGACCTAATTAAGAGTAATTGATTTTATTAATTATGCGTGTTTGAATTAAATTGCCACTTTTCAGAGTTCCTAAAGGCTACGGCCCTCCACTAATTATCTTACCAAAATAATCAGCCTGCCTTTGGCTCTAATTATTACTAATATAAAATATATATATAAAAAAACATTAGAAAAAGAAGACACCAATATAATTCACATGTACAGGTTGGTATGCAAGTCTTTCTCTTCTTTAGTGACCACACACACATTCTTATTATTTATTTGTCCTTATGGTCAAGTAAAGAAATGCCAATTATTGTAATTTCCCTATTGTTTAGTCAAAGTGTGCAAACTATGCAGCAGCTTTGTCTTTCTTTTTTCTTTTTTGAGGAGAGAGAAAAAGGTCCCAGTCAAAAAAAAAATTAAATTAAATAATAAGGGGTTAGTTACGATAGGAGTTGGGATTTAGGACAAGTGTGTCCTAAATCCTGTCTTTTTCTGTATTTTTCTTCTAATTAAATTTGGTCTTGTTATTTGCATTTAATTTAATTCTAGTCTTTTGTTATATTAACGTCCAAATTATGAACATTAAAAATATTAATGCTTATTATTAAAATTTCGAGTTATGAAGCCTAGGCATAGACGACTACTCCTTCCGTTCACTTTTACTTATCCACGATGAACTTTACACACCCTTTAAGAAATAATAAATAAGCGCATAATTTACCTTGATACCCATATTAATTGATATATATTTTTAATGAATTTAAGAAAATAATTTGAAATGAGTAATTAATATTGTGGGTATAGTTGGAAAAAAAATTTATCTTCTCTTGATATAGTAAAAATGCCAAGTAAAAAATGACAATATATTTTTAAAATAGTGAACAAGTAAGAGTGAACGTATGGAGTATTAAGAAAGTCTTATTATACTACTTGAATGACATTCAACTTCGAATTTTTGAGGCCGAACAAACTTTAATCAGGGTGTTCTCACATGAGAACACCTTGATTAAGGTCTATTAGACCTCAAACCCGAATGGTATCATCTTGTAACAGTACACTCCCTACAGCGTAATGAAAGCCGTTTTCTCAGCATCTTCCTCATCCATCCAGATCTGATGATAACTAGCGAAAGTAACGGGGGGAACGGGCAGGGAATTGGATTCCAAAAGGAAAAGGCTCCTTACAACCCACATAGCAAATATGTTATTATCCCTAATAACTAGTTTTGCATTCACTGTGGTAACACTGGGCACTTTGAAGAATCCTGTAAAACTAGGATTTTAAATTCTATCATCGCATATAAGAAAACAACACAAAAGTGTGTGTGCATGTTATAGGCACATGCACATCTATTACTCCTTTCAGATCTACTTTAATTGATTTTTTGGTTGTTTTTACACATTATAAAGAATTTACCTTTTAGTATTAACTAACAATAAAATTGACCATATTAATCTTAATTTATTCATTAAAAATATAACAAATATTCCTAGGTTCTTTACTCCAAAGGCAGCTTTGAAAAAAAATTTAATTCCTTCTTAATATCTAAAAAAATTTAAATATTATGGACCACAAAAAAAAAGCAAACAAATAATTAATTTTAAGACAAGATCATCAAAAACAAGTTCAAAGTTCTTTTGATGCTAGAGGATAATACACTTAATTTTAAGCTTATTCCTAGTGTGTCTTCTATGAATGCTAGAGCATTATCTTTTTCCATCTTTGCTAGATCTCTACATGTATTGATATCCTAGACATCTTGGCATTGATATCAAATATGTACACTAGATGTGTTATGTTATACTATCACATTTCAGCACACAAAAATAAACTAGGCTCTACTTATATTACCCGAGATTATTTATTAGGTGTTTGTCCTGATTTTCTTATCATATTTGATTTTTCTATATCTTAAAGGAATGACAACATATTTACCATAATTAATTTTACCTTTTACTAAAAGAAAAATATAATTCTTCTATATTTGGCTTGTACTTTTTCTTAGAGGAAAATGTTTTGGATTTATATAAATTGAGGATTATCCTTTATCATTTAGCAGCATCTATAATGTAGTCACAAGCTGTTTAAGAGTCCTGTTTATGAAGAGAATTTTTTAGACAAGTGTTAGCCTGTCACTTGTGTGTGCCTCTTTGTGAGGTTGTTCTCTCAATATTTTGTACTCTCTTTTATATAGTGAATTGTTATCTCTGCTTGTGGATGTAGGTCACTTGATCGGACCATGTTAAATGTTTGTATCTCTTTTATATATTTCTCTTTTGCTATTTAGTATATCGTCGTTGAAGATATACTTCGTAAGCTTCCGTATGATACCTGATTATTTCTATCATAACATCATCTCAATCATACCCTTTAACTTGTCTTAGTTGTTCCAATGAATATGTTATTTTTCCATGTTTGGCATATTATTACTCTTTTTATCACTTCTATTGATAAAAGAAACTAGTACATCAAAGTGACCACAATTTGAAAATAGAATCGAAGGAACTCCAAAATCCCATTTGTAAAAAAAAAAAAGAGAAATAAACCCTAGCCTCAAAATCAAAAGAACACTTGTCAATAAATTGTAGGATAAATCCAAGGATAGCATGGGCAACTGCCAACTGATCAACCAACTGAATCAGATGGGCAATTGGATAAAGGGGATACAAAATAAAAGATATAGACATATAGGAGTGGGCAATTACCTGCACTTTATCTATGGAAACCAGAGTCTAAAATTTAATCTTGTCAGCCTCATGTATGATTGGTTAATTTTTATTAGGTCAGGAGCTCCACTGGCCATTAGCCCATTATACATGTTCAATTTTCAATTATATTTGTTTGGAATTATTTAGGTGAATTCCTTTTTCCTGCAATATTATTGCATACTTTATGTTGTGGACATGCTTGGACGTTATAGCTTTCTTTATTTTTGGTTGGCTATTGGCAAGAAACCGTTGGATGGTAGTTGATCTTTGTCACATGAGACGAGGGAGCGTAGCAATGGAAAAATAGTTAAAAAAAATAATTATCCACCAATATTATCCATTAAAAATCGATGGATAATAAATTTTTTTAAAAATGGGTCAAATATGGATAATAGCCATATTATCCACTTATAAAATGAATAACCAATTGGTAACAAATGAGTTTAACTTTTACATTTGTAAAGTCTCAAATTGGGGTTCCTCAAGTTTGGGAGAATAGTAATTCTCCAAGTGATCATATTCAAAAAGCCATGGATAATATCGATATTTATATTATCCGTTGGTTAACCCATTTTTTATCCGTATTAAATATGAATCGAGTCGGATAATTTATCCATTTTTGAATTACCCATTTTCGACTCGTCCATATCCGATCCGACCCACCCGTTTTTCACCCCTACCTCCATGTCCCCCTTCCTTTGCGTGAGTTTATTCAGGATTACACGGACCAATGAGTTTAGTATAAGTAAGTAAATTTTTCATGTGGCGTCCAGTTTTGGCCACCCATTGAATTTGTACCTATTTTTAAAAAAAAAAGTTTAATTGATACCCAAATTTTAAATAATTTCAGATATGTACACTTTTCTCTTCTTCTTTAATGTCGTTTTCTTCTTCTTTGTGCTTAGAGTTTCTTCTTCTTTCTTCTTCTTCTTCTTCTTCTTCTTCTTCTTCTTCTTCTTCTTCTTCTTCTTCTATTGCAAAATGAGTTTGTTAAACTTGTTGTTGTTTTGACAATTTAATAATTGAAATTTGTTCTTTATGATATTGGAAAGTTATATTTCAAATTTGAGCTCATTTGGAGTAGATTTGGGCATTGAATCACTGAAATTAAAAGAACAAGTTTATGTTTCAGAACTTAAGATTCTGTCACAACTCGGAATCCCGACTTCAGGGTCATGATAGCGCCTAACATCCACTTACCAGGCAAGCCGACGTCTAACAAATAATTAACCGATTATAACAATCGAAAACCAAATATTAACGAGGAAAACGATATAAGTCTGAAGTAGATTAAATAAAATCGAGCAACAAAAATCTAAATATCCAAGAAACTTGAGTCACAAATACACGGGCATCTAGATCGCTGCAAATAAGGTCTGAATAAAATACAACTGTTTCGACACTCAATAAAACAGTGAAGATATAAAGGAAGGGACTTTAGGGCTGCGGACACCGTGCAACTATACCTCAAATCTCTGGTGCAACTGAATCCGAGTAGGGAGCTACTGAGTGCCACAAGGACTATTACTAGAATCTTCACAAGAAGTGCAGAAATATAGTATGAGTACAACCGACCCAATGTATGTGCCGAGCCTAACCTCGATGAGGCTATGACAAGACACCTACGTAAATAAACATGTACAAGTGTATATAAAGCAACAAAAATTATAGAGAATGATAACGTACTAACTGAGAGGGGACATGCAACAACAACAACAACAACAACCCAGTATAATCCCACAAGTGGGGTCTGGGGAGGGTAATATGTACGCAGACCTTATCCCTACCCCGAGGGGCAGAGAGGCTGTTTCCAGGAGACCCTCGGCTCAAGACAACAACAAAAGACGATACATTAGTACTATCAATAGACTCATACTAAAATAACATAAAATACATAACATAACATAAAATAACAAAATAACAGCAATATAAGAAATATAGTAAATACGAAAAAGATGGAAGGTACCCTAATATCCAACAGATACATCCCTGTATCAGTAGTTGATCAGTAGCATCCTAAGATTAACTCCTAACTGGCTAGTCTCACTCTAGTGCGCTGTAGAAATATCCACAACTTCCCCCTATCCTACAACTTTAATGGTCGACCTCCACAATTCCCTGTCAAGGGCCATGTCCTCTGTAATCCTAAGACGCGCCATGTCCTGCCTAATCACCTCTCCCCAATACTTCTTAGGTCTCCCTTAGGACATGCAAAAAGGGAAGATATAATAAATACGGCAAGTATAAAATCATGAAATAACCAAGTAAATTCACAAAACTATAAATCAGTCAAATCAATGATATGAAAATGGCACGGCATCACCCTTCGTGCTTTTACTCTCGTCCTTACCATGTAATAATAATATAAATAAAATAAAATGGCACGACATCACCTTTCGTGCTTTTACTCTCTTCCTCACCATATATATAATGAATAAATGTATGAAATGGCACGACATCACCCTTCATGCTTTTACTCTCTTCCTCACCATGTAATAATAATAATGTGAATGAAATGGCACATCATCACTCTTCATGCTTTTACTCTCGTTGTCACGATCCGAAATTTTCACCGTCGGGACCGTGATAGCGCCTAACATTTCACTTGCTAGGCAAACCAATGTTAGAACCATTTACTTCTTTTAATAGTTTAAATGATGATATAATAAAGAATTGATGTAATTGAAATATTCTAAGTATAAATGCGGAAGCTAAACCAGTCAAACATCTATTACAAATCCTTGAACCTGGTGCCACGAATGCACGAGCTTCTAAAGTAATACATATAAAGGTCTAAAATAAGTAAAAAACTATATGAATGAAGTTATACAGCTAAAAAGAAAGAGGATGGGGACTTCAGAATTTGCGGGCACTGAACAATCGTACCTCAAGTCTCCGCCGATGTCTAATCCGGGAACGCTAATAATCGTCACTAGTATCGACTCCAAAATCTCACAGTGTACAGAGTATAGTATCAGTACAACCAACCCCATGTAATGATAAATGCCGAGCCTAACCTCGATAAAATTGTGATGAGGCTAAGGCGGGTCACCACACTATAACCTGTACGCAGTGTATAATAACGACAGAAAATAGGGATACTGAACAGAATTTAAACAGCCAACTGGAATAATAATCACAGCCTCAAGAATAAGCCAGCACCAGCCAGAATCACAAATCTCTTAACAGTTCAAACAAATACCGAAAGCCAACACATCTCAAGTAATGTAAACATATAGATTGTTGCGGCGCGCAACCAGATCCTACCAGACAAGACAAAATCCTCTTTTATTTCACCTTAACAATATCAACAATACTAGATAATATAAATATGTTACGGCGCACAACCCGATCCCACCATATATCAATATCAGTATCATAATTCACCCTTAAATCACCATATCATTCCACCCTTATTCCACCTGTTGCAGCGTGCAACCCGATCCCACCGTAAAATATGAATTCACCAGTATTCCACCATATCAATCCACCCTTATTACACCTGTTGCAGCGTGCAGCCCGATCCCACCATATCAGTACCAAACACTCATTATACATAGTCAAATCAACAGTTCAAACTACAAATCCTTTATGATCAATAAATACCAAACCGAACCCAAGGAAACCTTGCATAATATGGAATCTACACAAGTAACGCTACACAGCGAGACCAATCCATCAATTTACAATTAGAAGGTGCAAACAAGTCAAGTTTATACTACTCTTTGTGTTTGCGATGAGTAGCTCGCAAATGCGAAGCTGCCATGCTCGCAAATGCGAGATCAGAGGCCAACACCAGAACTGGAACACCAGCAACATCTCTAAGTCCAAATTTCACTCCGTAGCCTATCCAAAACTCACTCGAGCCAGGGGCTCCAAACCAAATATGCACACGAGTCTTAAAATATCATACAAACTTACTCGCGCGATAAAATTGCCAAAATAACACCTAGAACTACGAATTTAGCACCAAATCAAATGAAATTCTCAAGAACACTTAGAAATTTTTATTTCTCAACTGGACGTCCAAATCACGTCAAACCAACTCCGTTTCTCACCAAATTTTATAGACAAGTCATAAATATGATATTGGACCTATACAGATTCCAAAACTAAAACGAACCCGATATCTAAAAAGTTAAAATTTCATTTAGCCTTAAATTTTCAAATTTCGACAAAGTCCGATATCTCGGGCTAGGGACTTCTGATTTCGATTTCGAGCATACACCCAAGTCCCAAATCATGACACGGACCCACCAGAATCGTCAAAACACGAATCCGGGTCCTTTTTCAAAAATATTGATCAAAGTCAACTCATATAAAGTTTTAGGCAAAAATTCTTATTTTGATCAACTTTTAACCTAAAAGCTTTCCGGAAACACGCCCGGACTGCGCAAGCAAATCAAGGATGGTAAAAATGAGATTTTAAGGCTTAAAAGCACGTAATTAAGTTCTAAAACATAAGATGACCTTTTGGGTCATCACACTCTCCTCACCATGTAATAAAAATAAAATAAAATAAAATGGCGCGGCATCACCCTTCGTGCTTTACCCTCATGATTACCATATAATAATGATAATAATATGAACTCGAATGATAAACAATGCGGAAAATAATTTAACTTCAAATATGGTGACACGATGTCAAACTTCAATTTCCAAAACTATTCCAAAACTTGGAAATTAGCTATAAATATGAAACGAATAATCAAAGAAGTAATAATCTAACCTAAGCATGGATATCATAATTAACGGAATAATATAATATAGAAATAATTTCCACACACATGCTTTAATCCAATGATAATGTATAGGTACTCGTCACCTCACATATACGTTGTCCCCACACATAAACACACATAGCAAATAGACCAACAAGTCATAATCCCTCAAGTCAAGCTTAATCATGACACTTACCTCACTCCGTAATCAAATCAAAGCTCAATCCGGGCCTTTACCCTATAATTAGCCTCCAAACCAATCAAATCTAATCAAATATAGTTTAAACAATTTAAAATAAGTTTTAGAATTCAATATTTAATCTTTTTGAAAAAATCAATAAAAGTTAACCCCTGACCCATTTGGTCAAAATCTGAGATTTGGACGAAAACCTAATTACCCATTCACCCCCGAGCCCAGTTATGTGATTCATTTTGAAATCCGAACTATACTTGAGGTCTAATCTCAAATTTTCAAAATCCCCAATTTCTACCTAAATCCCTAATTTCTACCATGGAAAAGCATAAATTAATGGGTGTTCATGGGAATGGAAGAAAATAAGTTAAAATCTACTAACCTATGAAGTTGGGATGGAAAACTTCTTCAAAATTGCTTCTAGGCTGAGCTCAAAATTGAAAATGGCAAAAAAGTAGGATAAAATTGATTACTTTGAGACATTTAAATCACTGGGAGTCATGCCTTCTTCCCATTTGTGAAGGACCTTACGCGATCGCGAAGAATAGCGGCCTAAGTGGACTACGCGTTCGCGAGAGATTGACTATGTTCGCGATGGCCTGTCCTTGTGGCCTTCACGTTTGTGAGCCTTGGGCTCGCATTCGCATAGAACAACCCATGCCTCCCCCCAATCCTCACCTAACCTATTGCGTTCGCGAGTGAAGGGTCGCGCTTCTCGCGTTTGCACAGAAGAAAAATCACTCCAGCCCAAGTTACCCTTTGCTATCGTGGGATTAGCTTCGCAATTGCGAAGAACAAAACACCAGACATTAGCAACAGTGAAAAACTAGCAACCTTTTAAGTCCAAAATCGATCTGTTGTCTATCCGAAACTCTCCCGAGCCCCTCGGGTTCCAAATCAAACATGCACACAAGTGTAATATCATCATACGAACTCGTTAATGCGATCAAAACAATAAAATAATACCTGGAACTATGAATCAGACATTAAAATGCTGAAATTTTCAAAGAAACTTAAGAACTTTCAAATTCAACCGAGCGTCCAAATCATATCAAATCAACTTTGTTTTGTACCAAATTTTGCAGACAAGTCTTAAATGGTAAAATGAACCTATATCAAATTCCGAAATCGAAATCCGAACCCAGTAGCAACAAAGTCAACATACAATCAAACTTAAGAATTCTTTAAACTTTAAAATTACTAGTTTTCAACAAATCACGTCAAAAAAGTTAGAAACTTTCGAATTTGATTCAAGGCATAGGGCTCATGTCCAAAATCATGCTACGGACCCACCGGGATCGTCAAAATACTGGTGTGGGTCCGTTTACACAAAATATTGACTGTAGTCAATCCAAATCATTTTGAAGGTTAAAATTCATATTTCCTTCCATTTTTCATATAAAATTTTTTCGGAATAATACACGGAATGCACACACAAATCAAAGAATGCTAAACGGAGCTAATCGTGGTCTCGGAATACAGAAATAAAGGCTAAAACTCAAAATGATCTATTGGGTCATCACATATTCGAAATCTGAATTTGCATTCAATAGATTGAACTACTTAAGTTTCGAATTTCTGAAGTTGCATTTGAAAGATAGAAAAACTTCAGATTTGATTTCTGAAGTTGCATTGAAGATATTGAACTACTTCAGATTCGAATTTATGTAGTTCTATTTGAAAGATAGAACTTCAAATTTGACTTCTGAAGTTGCATTGAAGAGATTGAACTACTTCAAATTAGAGTGGTACCCTTTGCAAACTATTATGTAATGTGGGTATAATTCCAATGGTAGCCCCAAAAGTGGGTATATATAAAAATGCCTCTATTATACGTAAGTACTCCCTCCAATCCAAAATAAGTGACTTTTTAAACTTTTTTTAGAAATTAGTATTTCCTTAAAGAGTGTGTCAAAGGCCAAATAATAAGTAGAGCATAAAATTAAAAACAAAACGAAAAAAAAACAAAGAGAAGTAGTCGACGACCGTTATTTCCAAGAAATGGAAGAAAGAAAACAAAGAAGTGGCACTACAAAGAAAAACTAATTGAAAACCAATAAAGAAAGGAAGAAAGACAAACCATGTGAAACGTCACAAGTAGAGGCAATGAGCCAAAAGTAATTGTAACATAAATTATGGCCAGGCAAGAAAACAATGGAAGACATCATCAGATAGGCCATAGGATATTGGATGGTTGGGGAAGAGTTGACGGTGAATTACGGAGAATCCTCTGTGTCAGGTTCCTCTTTTCTATTTGGAATTTTTTTGAATTTGTTATCCGAAATTGTTCAATCTTATTCTTCTTATTTGGACATTTATTATTAGCAAATCATCTCGTACTTGTTCTTGTTATATTAATGAAGATTCGATGCGAAATGGATGAACTTTTCAAGTGTACAAATTCATCGAGAAAAGAATGTTGAAAATTACCACTTAATATTCTATTACGATTTAAAGTTACTCTCAAGTTAAAGTTTTGTTAAGGGTCAAGGGAAAAAATGAGACTATTTCCTAAAGGCGGGGTAATATTAGACTAATAGTTTAATGAATGACAAGGTTACTCAATTTGAAATAGTATAGAGCAAATCAAATGTATGGTGAAAATATCCTTGATAAAGTCATTTTGATCCTTTGGTTATCTTGAATTGTTAAAAATTATTTCTTCAAAGTAAAATGTTTTCCATTAATTTAATAATCCATTGATTTATCAGCCTAACGTTACAATCTTTTATTTTATTAATATTTGTCAGCAACCAAAATACAAGTAGGGACTAGGGAATACGTAATAGAACCATAAAAGAGACTGACAAAGAAGAAGCATAGAGAATGTCTCACACGTATATGCAATGCCTGCAAATTGACATATAAAATATATCCTTTAGAAATGTCGACATCTTTACAACAAAAACATAATGTCTTTTCTTGTCTAATATTATATTATCGGATTTAAATTGCATACACTAACATTATAGATTACTTATGTTTATTTCAGATTATCAACTAGAACTAGTAATACTTATTAAATAGAATAATTTGCAATTGTTTTTCAAATGACCAAATGCTGATTTTTTTTACTCTGTAGAAAATATAATTTAAATTCATTTGTTCAAAGAAAATAGTGGAACATGTCAGGCCACTAGTACCAGTATATAATGTTTACTTCCACTTTCAGCAGAAAAAAATGTTTACCTAAAAAGTATTATATACCTTAATATTTCTGAACCGAGGGTCCATCGGAAACAGTCTCTCTATCTTTATAAGGTAGGGGAAAGGTCTGCGTCCACACTACCCTCCCAGACCCTATCGGTGAGATTATACTGGATTTGTTGTTGTTGTTGATTTACATACCTTAATATAACTAATTTGTTTATAATAGAACTATAAAAAGAAAAAAAAGAAAAAGAAAAAAAAAAGCAACATCCACGCCTTCATATTGTTTGACCCGTAGTAGCTTCTTGATCAAGTCCATGTTCAATTGAAGCGCTCTAAGGCCAATCAGCAATAATAAGTGAAAATAGCACTAGCCATTTTTCGGATTAGTAATTCAAAAATAGCCAGCATTTGCAAAGTCAATAAAAAATATTTTAGCTGAAACACGGAAAATTTTAGCATAATATGATGAATCTTGGAGCTCCTACGTCTAAACTTCCAGCATCTTATGTTGGAACTCCACCACATTATGAAATTCCAGTATAGGAGTGGCAAACGGGTGGGTCGGGTCGGATATGGTTCGGATCGAAAACGAATAATGAAAACGGATAAATTATCCGTCCCGACCCATATTTAGTACGGATAAAAAACGGGTTAACCGGCGGATAATATGGGCAACCATATTATCTATGACTTCTTGCATATGATCACTTTTGAGAGAATTCTTAGTCTTCCTAATTTGAGGAACTCCCAATTTGAGGCTTTACAAATGTAAAAGTTAGACCCATTAGTTATCCATTTTCTAAATGGATAATATGATTCTTATCCATATTTGACCCGTTTTTAAAAAGTTCATTATCCAACTCATTTTTTAGTGGATAATATGGGTGGTTAACTGTTTTCTTTGAACCATTTTACCACCACTATTCTAGTACATTATGCTGGAATCTCATATGTAAAAATTTGAACTCCAGCATATTATGCTGGAACTTTTTCGGATTTTTAAGGGTGCTTTTGTTCTAATTTTATCTTTACATGAAGGCGTAATGGCTTCCTGGCCACTTAAATTTGTAAAGCTTTTGAAAGCCGATACACAAACTTTGGACTTTCCCATTTGAACACTCAAACTCGTGAAACCCTTAACTAATAAACACATTTGACCCTTGAACCTACGCGCGTATATTATACATTCACAGACGTGTCCATCCAGTCAGCAAATGACCAATGAGATTGTTACACGTCAAGGGCACGAAAACAAACCTTATAGCTGTGCTGGAATAAATTTATTAATTTCTAATCTTTCTTCTATTTCCCTTATTTTCTTCTCCACCATAGCCGTGCAACTTTTACCTAACTCAATGTACTAAAATGACCCAGCAAACCAAATTAACTGCGAAGAGGGCCATAAATAATTTACAGAGTACTACGGCAGAAAAAATCGAATGCAAAGGAACAAAAATGGATACTTAGAACTGTTCAAGTGAATTAGAGAAAACGAGTAAAAACATGGATAATATATAATCAGCAGAAATCTGAAAATTGTACCACGAACCGGAAAAAAAACAACTCGCCGGCGATCTCGAACGTCCTCAACACTCAAACCGAACAACCACAAAAATATCTTTGTCCCTTTGTTTTTTCGCTCATTTCCTCATCTCCTTTTCACTCATTCTCACCCCCAGATCTGTTTCTCTGTCCCTTGCGTGTATGTGTGTTTATCTTGCAGCCGTTTCTGATGGTAGGCGGCTAACTTTTAGATTGAGAACAAGAAAAACTCAAAATCCGAAGGGGGGAGAGGGGCGATGTTAGGCGTAGATAGGGAGGAGGGACTGGTTGGGTTCGTTTGGTCGTTGTTGTGGGTTATGGGAGAAGCTCGTTTGGTCGTTGTTGTGGGTTATGGTGAAGCCTCTTTTCTGGTCGTTGGGGATGGTGCAAAGATACATGGGTGGTGTGTAGAAGACGAGATCCGGGGGGGGGGGGGGTGTTTCTATTATGGAAATCGGCGGATGGGATTTCTTCTTCTTTTTTGGTTTTCCTTATAGTTTCTGTTTATTTTTTTTGATTTTACAATCTTTTTAATGAATAGTAACAGATACACATACCATTTGAATGTGACTTGTACGCACTATGTCCACATAAGATAAGCTACCGCCACATAAGCATAGTCAATGATCAAAGGTGTTTATTAGTTATAGGTTTCACGAGTTAGAGTATTTAAATGGGAAAGACTAAAGTTTGTGTATCGGCTTTCAAAATTCCTACAAGTTTAAGTGGCCAGAAAGCCATTATTTTTGAGACTGTGGCATTTTTCAATTACTAGTTGTAAATTATGCTATTTCTGATTTTCCCCCAATAATAACAGAAGACGACGAAATAAATGAATTTAAAGTAAAATTCACTTTACCTTCTTAACATTTAGGAATTAGGAAATAATACTTAAGAAATTAAATACAGACAAGAATTGTACAAAGAAAAAAGAAAATAATAAGAAAGAACAATATTGTTGGTCATATATGATGTTTTGATGCTTCCTAGATCCTTCCTCATGACCTCACCAATGAAAAAGATCATAGTATTAATTAAGAGGGGTGCTATCTTGAATAAAAAGAATATTATATATAGCTCTTATTGGGCATAAGGGGCCTCCTCAAATGGTCAATGATAGAGCAATCTTGTATTTTCAGTTAAAGAACTTTATATTAAAGCAAGCAGCCAATAATGTCACTTAGCGTACCTCGTTCTTGATTAGAACCTTTCTATTAGTTAGAGCTAGCTAATCATATTATGACACTTAATTTTTCTAGCATGCTTTATTACGTACTTGATTCACTTTTTCTTCTCACTATGTTTGCTTATGCACTTCTACTTTAGGAAAAAGGTATTTAATAATAATTTTATATAGTAAAAGAAAATCTTTTTCTTTGTCAAGTTGGGCGGAGGATTAATTAGGTGATGGAGAGAAGTCGCACTTTTGCTTTAAGGTTGGCAAGATTTGAAATCTTACGAGCATAAGCGGAGTGAGAGTTTGAAGGTCGCGTGTACTTTTGGATTCAATCAAAATTTACTTTTTATGTAAAGTGTCATTGTTAGCATATTATTACTTTCTAAATATATATATTCATGAAATATTTGTTGAACTTTACGGGTACCGGTGACCCCTCACGATATAGCATAAAGTCCGTCTTTGCTTACAGGAGAAAATGTGTCATGGAATAAGAAGAGTAACTCGGACCACAGAGCTATGGTGGCATAAATTAGATGAATAAAATCTTTTCATCCTTAATTAAAAGTCTGGAGTTTAAATAGTGATAATAGAAAATTCATCATAGAAAACAATTTCCTTTTAAATGAGCTTTATGTAATGTGAATCTCATATTCCAAATATCATATGGTTAAACTAGAAACAAAAGAATAAGGATGACTCAGGCTTTTGAGATAAGTATTAACATCGTTAACCTATAATTAAGTTGCACTTTGTAGTTCACTAATTCAGTGACATATACATTGATTGATTTGTGTCAAATGTTCATGTACTCACATTTATAGTTTATTATTATTATTTCTATTGGCTTATTTTTGCGTTTTTTTGTTTCTTCAAAACTTGATTTCATGCTTTGCGATGACATCTTTCTGAAGATGACATCGACATGCTCTTTACATTTTTTAAATGCTACAATTACAAATGAAAATGACTTAAATTTGTTTATTCTAATTTTTATATATTCCTAGCTTAATATAGAAAGGTAGACATATACAAGTGTTGCTTGATTACCAACAAGATCTAAGGTCGTATAATGTATTACATCATTTTGCACTATTTATGCTAGTGATTTGGTCAATAGAAGCCAATGAAAGGTTAAGTTCTTAATTATTTAGCAACTTGCATCTTTTATTCTTTCACTAATATTGCACGAGACTTTTTGAGGAAAATCATATTATAAGTCTCAACTCTCAACCACCTTTCTATTGCATCATTCTTGAGATCATCAACCATGATACACAGTTTGTCCAAGAATGGAAGTTAATTCAATGGTTTGTTGCTTTCTCCTTCTTCTTCTTTTCCCTAGAGTAAGTAGGGCAAACAAGCTAAGTTTTTCTTCTTCTTTACCCTCGTGTTTTCTTTTTTTAGATCAATATTGTTACTTGATGTTTTCTTTGCTTCGGTTTTATTTTTTCTGGCTATTCTTACCATGTCGCTTTCATTAGTTCTTTCTTATAACTACTGCGATCTAGTATCTCTAAGGAGGAAAAAAGGTAGTAAGTGAGAATTGATCCTTGCTCCTTTAGATGAATAACTCGACATTCAACCAAGTATACCATTTAGCCTTTTTGAAGCAATGGTATCAACATATAATATTAAATCAATTTTAGAAAATATGTACATAAAATATCTAGTTTGGACGAGAGACTATGGGTTTACAGGCCCATAAATTAGGCTTAAATCCACCCTTGTCCCTAAAGGGCGAACCGACACAAATAGCCACTAAAAGCAGTGGCTTTTATTTTAAAGCCATTGTTTTCAATGTATTTAGACTTTAGCCACTCCTTTAAAAAACTTATACCTGACTGGACGAAAATACCCTTCTGGTATAACTTATACCTACGCTATCAACACAAGCAGCAGTTACACAAAGAGAAGAAACGAGCAGCAGCAGCAGTTACCACAGCGACGATCAACTAAAGATTGATAAAGTTATAGACATCGCCTCCTATGATAATTCTGTATTCCGGACATAGTGTCTTCATTTTAGAAATTGAATTCAAAAAAAAAATAAGAACACTATGTCCTTAACTTTGATTCTACTGGCCTCATTTTGCAAATTGAATAAAAAAACTTAAGGACAAAATGTCCTTCACTTTGTTGTTGTTCTTCTGTATACAAAGTCCTGTAGCTTGAGTTTCAAATTGTATGTTTTAATTTCTGGTTCAAATGTTAAGGACTGACAGTCCTTAACTTTTAAATACATGTTTAAATGTTAAGGACTAGCAGTCCTTAACTATTAATTCCATGTTTAAATGTTAAAGGACAGACAGTCCTTAGCTTTTAATTTCTTGTTCAAAAGTTAAGGATTGACAGTCCTTAACTTTTAATTCCATGTTTAAATGTTAAGGACTGACAGTCCTTAACTTTAATTACAAGTTTAAATGTTAAAGGACAGGCAGTCCTTAACTTTTAATTTCTGGTTCAGAAGTTAAGGACTGACAGTCCTTAACTTTTAATTCCATATTTAAATGTTAAGGACTGACAGTCCTTAACTTTAATTATATGTTTAAATGTTAAAGGACAGGCAGTCCTTAGCTTTTAATTTCTGGTTCAAAAGTTAAGGACATGCAGTCCTTAAGTTTTAATTTTTGGTTCAAAAGTTAAGGATTGACAGTCCTTAAGTTTTAATTTCTTGTTCAAAAGTTAAGGACTGAAAGTCCTTAACTTTTAATTCCATGTTTAAATGTTAAGGACAGACAGTCCTTATCTTGGTCTTGCACTTACAGTACACCTGTTCTTAATTCTACAAGGATTAAGGACTGACAGTCCTTAACTTTTAAATACATGTTTAAATGTTAAGGACTAGCAGTCTTTAACTATTAATTCCATGTTTAAATGTTAAAGGACAGACAGTCCTTAGCTTTTAATTTCTTGTTCAAAAGTTAAAGACTGACAGTCCTTAACTTTTAATTCTATGTTTAAATGTTAAGGACTGGCAGTCCTTAACTTTAATTACATGTTTAAATGTTAAAGGACAGGCAGTCCTTAGCTTTTAATTTCTGGTTCAGAAGTTAAGGACTGACAGTCCTTAACTTTTAATTCCATATTTAAATGTTAAGGACTGGTAGTCCTTAACTTTAATTATTTGTTTAAATGTTAAAGGACAGACAATCCTTAGCTTTTAATTTCTGGTTCAAAAGTTAAGGACATGCAGTCCTTAAGTTTTAATTTTTGGTTCAAAAGTTAAGGACAGACAGTCCTTAAGTTTTAATTTCTTGTTCAAAAGTTAAGGACTGAAAGTCCTTAACTTTTTATTCCATGTTTAAATGTTAAGGACAGACAGTCCTTATCTTGGTATTGCACTTACAGTACACCTGTTCTTAATTCTACAAGGATTACTTTATAACGTATGTCCTTTGTTTCCCATTTTCTTGACTTGTAGGATGGAAACAATATGCATAATAGTTGCTTTTAATTGTAGATGGACTGAACACTATAAAAATCTTGAAACAGAACATAAATCATGAACTAGCAAATGAAAAAGTACCCAATGCCTCGAGTGCCACCAGTTACAAGAGCATTCATGCCATAAAGGGACCATCTATTCACGTTTCCACTACACTTAGTGGCAGTGGCAGTAGTTGTGAGTCGAACTGAACTGCAATTCATCCATGGGTTTATTATAAAGTTTCTGGGTTTTGGAAGTTGAAGTTTGTGCTTGAGAGAAGCAGCAACAGTGTGTGAAATGAAGAGGGGTTCCGACATTTTCTTTTGGAGAGAGAGAGAGATAAGGGATTGAGGGATTCATGTGCACAAATAAGGGATTGAGGGATTGATGCTGTTGACCAAGCATGAAGGAGGCCGACCATGAAATCACCTTGGGTATTCCAGATGAAAATGCAACGCGAAAGAGAGGAAGAAAGGATAAAATTATCTTTTTTTCTATTAGTAGTGGCTATTTTTGCTGAGCATTATAATTAGTGGATAAAAATTAAAGACACCCTTAATTAATGGCTACTACACGCCATTTTTACGTCCCTAAACCCCGCTTGTGGATAGGCATTAGTTTAATTTGTTTTGATTTTTTTCTTATATATATATAGTTGCAAATTTCGAACATTGAAGTGATGAAATAAAATATGAAGATTATGGATTTTTATGATACGAATTTATTTCCTCGCTTTTTCCCCCATCCAATTCTTTCTCTGCCAATCCCTTGAAAGAGCAGATAACATAAACAAAATATAGACTGGGCATTGAACAATATTTCATTCAAGTAATTTAGATGTTTTGCCATTTGATGAAATGGACCAAAATGGTTATTAATCATATGAAATTCATTTAGATGAAAAAAGAAAATAAAATCGTTACTATTTCTTAAACACCAGGTGCATATACGTTTTTACTCAGACTTATAAATTAAAATTTATCTCTCTCTCTTAATGTAGGATTAACTTGATTATTAAGATTTAAGAGACCACAATTCGCTAGTATTGAATCCAACGACCTCCTATTGCAGCTGCTCAATTGGATTCATGTCTTTCCTTAACTGTCACGCTATTTTTCAAATTTATATTTGAATCCTTGATTCGAATTTTGTAAGCTTATATTCTGAAGAATTTTCAATTGCTCTAAATTATAATAGTGTTGGTGATTTTATCTTACTTTTATTACTTAGTTAGTATATAATAAAGAAAAATGACAAGAAAAAATAGGGGTTTTAACCTATTTGATCGGTCAGCCAAAGTTAATTATATCCCCTGGTCAAATATATAAAAAATTAATATATTGATTAGGTACAAATATGTATATTATATATTAATATACAAAATATATGTTTTTCGTCTATTATTTCTTGGTCTTCTATACCGTTTAGATTTTTCAAAAAAATGTGTGTTCTATTTATGTATGTGTATATATAATCTGGTAGAGTCGTCAATATGGACTTGGCCCGCTAGGCCGGCCGAACTCCGCCCGTGATTTTAATAAAGTTGGGCTAAGATTTTTGGAACCCATTTAAAAACGAGGCTTTTAAGCCCGGTCCAAGTAAGCCTGTGGCCCATGAGGCTTGACCAACCCATGGTCTTGTCAAAATAGCATGTGCTAACTAGTTTTTGGACTGATAATTGAAAAATAGCCACCGTTTGCAAAGTCATTGAAATATAACCACTATTTTGCTGCAACACGGAAAGTTCCAGCATAATATACAGGAGATTGGAGCACATGTGTATGAGCTTGCAACTGTTGGACCAACATAATATACTGGAATTCCAATATAATATATTGGAACTCCAGTATGCTATGCTGGAATATTTTCTAGATTTTGAACAGTGTTTTCGTTCAGATTTACCTTTACATGAAAAGTAGCTAAATTTTGATTATATTTGAAACAATGGCCACTTTTCAATTACCACTTGTAAAACTGATTATTTTTTAATTTCACCCTTAGTAAACGTATTTAATTAAATGTATAAAATATAGGGAACTAAAATAACAAGAAGATTAGTCCAATATCAAAATGGTAATATTTTTTATGGAAAATTTAAATATTTTTTATTCTTAAAATTATAGTTATTTCTTAATATTTAACAAATCAACATTACATATAATTATAGATTTAGATGAAAATGAAGATGTTAAGTCATTTTTGTTTCACAAGAGGATTCAATGTTCTTGGTGAAGATGATTTGTCGGTGATGAATATATCATGAGCACCTTAAAAATATTTTTTAATAGCTTGTTTTGAATATTGCTTTTAGACCATGTTTGGAAAGCCACTTTGGAAATGGATTTGAATATAATTATACAGTTTGACATGTTTGTTTGGCCAAGTAATTACTTGGTTAGCATAGAATTGGGTGTAATTGGATGGGTGTAATTACACTCTCCAATTCTCAGGGGGATGTTAGAATTTGTGGTAATTACACTGTGTAATTGCAAGGTTATCTTTTAGTTTCTTTCTTTTTTGTTTTTATTTTAATTTATTTTTTATAACTTTTTATTTCTATTATTTTAATTTTTTAATTTTATTTTTTCTTTTTAATTTCTTTTGTAATTTTAAAATATAATTTTCTTTGTACATTTTTATTTTTTATTTCTCTACCTTTACTTCTTGTGATTCCATGTAATTGCTTATATTTTATTTTTTATTTATTTTTATTATTCTATTTTTTAAAACTACACCTCCTAATATTAGAAATAATGAGTAATTAACAAATTTGGCATATAATGAGTGATGCAATTAAAGTGGAATTTCGTTGTTGAAGTGGTTATAAACTTATTATGTGTCCTGATCTTAAGTTGTAGTGAAACTTACTATTATTATGTTGAATTTGACATACGTTAAACTTTTTTTTTTTAATTTTGAAATTGTGTTATATTCATGGTTCCAATTTACTCGTTTTAGTAGTATTGACTCATATTGCATGTTGTTCATTTTTTAGCTAGATTTGATATATTAGTTTTGTCAAACATTTGAATAATGTTATGACATATTTATAAATATTAATTTATTTTATCAAACATGAATTCCATGATGTTCTTATAAAATGTATATTTTTAGTTTTTGTAAGTTTCTAAACTAAATATTATTAACTTGAAAAATATATCTATATAAATTATTTTTACAATACTAGTTATAAATATATGATTATTAATTAATGTATATTCACGAAAAAATATACATCTTAAATATCAAATATAATATCATTTATACTTATAAAAATTTACAAGCATATATTTATTATATTAACTTTTAAGTTTTGATAATTACTTCATTTAAAATTTAATCTAATGTGTAATTACACTATGACAAAAAAATAGGTCGTCGTAATTACAGTATGACAAACAAACAGGTCGTCGTAATTACACAACTATGTAATTACTAAGCTCTGTAGTTACTGCCCTAGTAATTACACCAATTTCAATTACTTGGTGGCTTTCCAAACAGACCCTTAATGAATAAAACATTGTCCTTCGTTTTTGTGTTTTATAGTAATCTATTGGAACAATGGCAAAAGTTATTTAGTTTTGCAGAAGCTTACTATCCAACAAGTATGTTTCTTTAACTTGTAATTTGTGCACCTGGTGTATATATATCTATAACACACATATTACAAGTTAAAAAACATTCTTGTTTTTCATATTTTTAAAAATATATGAAAAATAATTTTTAAAAATAGTGGGCTAACCCATGGGGCCAGTTACCCACGTAGGGCAGGGATGAGATAACCATTTTAAGGGCCATAAAAATAGTGAGCTGGCTTAGCCCAGCTAATCAAATGCCAAAGCCCGTGTGGCCTGGCTAGACTGGGTCGGACCAGCCCGTATTGACAGAATCTGGGACCAAACTGTATGGAATAATTTGGACTTGTATAACCTCAAATCAATAAAAACCCAAATTCTAAATGGACTTCAATTCTAGATCCAAGGTAAAAATTATGTGGGGTTGTCACTTTTTAAAGTGGTATTTACTTTTTATCCAGCATTTTCAATGTTTAGCAATAATAACCACTAGTCTATTAAAATTAATATGAAAAGACTGTATTACCCTTTTTTTATCTCTTTCATGTTACGGAGAAGAACTGTGTCTTTGAGACAGCGTTTTGACAAACTTAAGGGCTTAGTATTACTGAATCAGATTCTGAAGTTGAGAATTACAAAGCTCCAATCACTTTCCTCACTGTCTGAAATTCTATGCCCTCCTTTTTCCTCTCTTTCCCGAAAAAATTCGCGCATGCACAGTGAGAAAAACAATTCTTACATTTTCTAGTTCTTTGTTTTAACTTTTATTTTCTGCTAGTTCATATGTAATAATTGCAAAATTCTTGGTCTTTGTGATTAATTTTGTTCAATTGAGCAAAATCGTGCATTATGGATCTTGAACTTACAGTTCCAAGTTCAAAAGTTAAGGACACTTAGTCCTGAACTTCGAGTTCCAAGTTCAAAAGTTAAGGACACTTGGTCCTCAACTTAGAATTACAAGTTCAAAAGTTAACAACACTTAGTCTTGAACTTAGACTAACAAGCTCAAAAGTTAAGGAAAATAGGTCCTGAACTTATAGTTACAAGTTCAAAAGTTAAGGACAATATGTTTTGAAGTCCTGAACTTAGACTAACAAGCTCGAAAATTAAGGACAATAGGTCCTTAACTTAGACTAACAAGCTCAAAAGTTAAGGACAATAGGTCCTGAAGTTAGACTAACAAGCTCAAAAGTTAAGGACACTTAGTCCTGAACTTACAGTTACAAGTTCAAAAGTTAAGGATACTTGGTCCTGAACTTAGACTAATAAGCTCAAAAGTTAAGGACAATAGGTCCTGAACTTAGACTTACAAGTTCAAGTAGTCCTTAACCTAGAGTTACAAGCACCGAACTTAAGGACATGTGGCTCTGAACATCGGTTTCAAGTTCAAAAGTTAAGAACACGTAGTCCTGAAGTCCTAACTTAGAGTTGCAAGTTCAAAAGTTAAGGACACTTGGTCCTGAACTTTTATGAGCAGAAGGATATTTTTGTCCGGACAGGTAAAATTTATTAAATCAATGGCTAAAGACTAAAGACATTTTAAACAAGGGTTTAAAAGTAAATAAATGTGTTATTAGAGGCTAACCGTTCATTAACATATACTTCAGCGGTTCGGCCCACCAATTCCTTCGGGTGTTTTGGTGAAATCCATTGCATTTCCCTCTCCGTCGGCTGTTAAACTTTATTCTCCATATCTCTCTCCGGCGAAGTCATCGGCGATCTCTTTCTCCGGCAAAATCAAGTAGGTACCCTAATTCTCTTTCTCTCCGTCCCCATATTTACTTATTTATGTCTTTTATATGCTAAAACCGTAAACCCTAACTGCAAACCCATTTCACGATGGCTCGAAAGTTAGGATTATCTATTTATCTATTTCCAGTAAAATATCTCTTAGAAAATGAAACAGAAGAAAGAATAAGGTCGTAATTATGGAAGATTATTATGAGAGGGTGAATTGTATGTAAATGGACCTTCGGAAAACTCAAATTGATGACAGTTTTTTAAAGGCTCGTAAGCGCGCTTAAGCCCTGAAGCTCAGTTGAACACAGGTTCTGTGCTTCGCCTCGCTTAAGTGGCACTTTGCTATAGGCAGTGAGCTGCTAAGGCATGGGGCGCATCACTCATGGGCTCTATCTTTAGAGGAGCAGTAGTAAACAAATAATATTGTTGGTAATCTGATATACTATTTGCTAAGAAACGCTACGAGTCCATTTTTTAGTGATTAGGAATAATAAATTTAAATTTCGTATTGAAAACTAGCTCTTGAGAATAAAACTGCATCCTTTTTTCCAAATTAGAAATTTAAAAAATGATTTTTAAACTTTATTGACGCGATTTTTACTTCAAATGTTTAGCATAATTTTAGTTAGTTCAATTCTTTTGTGCAAGTAGTATTATTTGTCTTTGTAGATTTTTTTTTTTCTTGCATTGTCCGCTCACACAAACACATATCCTTCATTAGTGCATTTCTGTGTTAAAGTCCACATTCTAATTTCACCTTGCGTTTAAAGCCCGAACAGAGTTTAGTTTCCTGCGCTTTTCGCTTTTGACTATTTCGGTTGAATATTTGGTACTGTTATCTCCTTCAACTTGTGCCCTAATTTACTCTTCATTTTCTTTTTAAGAATTTAGAAATAACTATTTGCTTGAGGATTGAAACATGAAGATTCTCAAGGATTTTGATTTTAGGACTTGATAAATTCATTATTAAGATCTATATATGGACTTTCATTCCTGAAATCCATCATTGGATGGCATGGTTCCTTAGCTTGACCTGTAATGAAAATGGCCCATGTGAATTTTGGCAGTTGTGGACATTGTAATTTAGGCAGAAAGCAAGCTAAACTTTGTGCTAACCAAGCTTATAGTTCCTTTCGTTGTTTTGCGGACTCTGATTTATGAAAAGTTAAAATTTTACTTTGGTGAATGCTTGTAGTATTTCCTAGTCATGCTCATGGATAATTTTCTCATCATTTGTGGTTTGGATCATTAACAGCCATGAAGGTTAGGGCATCAGTGAAGAAGATGTGCGAGTTCTGTCGCACAGTCAGGCGACGTGGGCGCGTATATGTTCTATGCACAGCTAATCCCAAGCACAAACAGAGACAAGGCTATTCAACATTTGCCTCCGAAGGTCTCATATCAACCACGTATGCATTCTAAGGCTTTACTTTCTCTTTTAATAAATAAAAGTAATGCTGTTTGGTAAAAACCTACATCTTCTAGTACTTGAATCTCATTTTGTCTCGAATGAACCAAAATAAAGATATGCCAAGTATAGATAGGGAGAGGAGATAACATTTACATGGGACACTTTCTATCCATCGATAGGAGGGATGGCAAAGCCCTAGCTGAGTAGGGATGCAGCGATGCGCTGGCCACTGGGGTAGCATTCCAATTTTCTTTTAAAAATTAGAGTTTTTCGGTTAGAAACGTTTCATATTCTCACATTATGTTGCGGCAGGGCAGACTTCTGATCACGTAAGGGAGCCTCACTGGGCGGCACACATTGCACAATTTCCCAGAATCAAAAATAATTATGAGATTATGATGCGAATTTGACATTAGAAGGCCTTGCTTTTGAACAGTCTCCTGTACTCTGGTTATCGTCTCTGTACTTCCGCTGGGTGTTGACTTGAATTAAGTATTATATTGACTTTTTAAAAGTGGGCAGCCTTTGCAATTTACGAAAATAAGTCATAATTTTGGGATGGATTAAAATAAACAGGCTAAATAATAAAGTCGAATGGATGGAGTTGCTCTAAAAAAAATCGTATACGCTGATGGTTTACACTGTGTTTATGAACCAAAAACTGTAACATTGCTGCCACTAGTTGTTCGAAGAAAAAGAGAACCTCTGAAATATTGAAACAGCTCACTTGTTACCAGTCTCCAAAAAAATATTGAAACAGCTCATGATGTTTACGCTTAAGTATGCGGAATAAGAGAAACTAACTGTACCTTTAACTACTTTTTAGTGTGATATAGAAGTCACTTAGATAGAGGAGCTTTTGTGTACTTATGAAAAAATAATAAAGGAGGAGACTTTGTCCACGATATCCTTCCGCTGCAAGAATTCTCCTTTTGAATTTCTGTTGCTATCTTGAGTAGTTGTGTAATTTCTGGATGTAAGTGTGGTGCATGGAATCCATGTTTTCTGTTGGATGAAGCTGTTACTTTTTTGCATTGCACAACCATCTTTTAATATATAGTCCGCTATACTATGCTATGTACAGGCTTAAGTAAAAAGATTTGCCAGACTACTAAGTCTTTTTACTGATACCTCTTCAGGCCTGTAATGACGAGGGTCACACAGGATACTTCAGTAACTGAGGGTATCCGCAGTGGTCTGACTTCTCTTGTTCCTGTGAAGACCGAGCCAACTGTGACACCTTGGTGGAAAAGGGGTCTGGTTTCCGTTCTATTCAACAGTAAGCAGTAAAATTTTATCACAAAGAGTGCAACGCTCAGATACTCCTAAACATCGATGCGTTCTTGAATTTTGCTCAGCTTTGCTTCCTGTTTTTTCCTCTTAACCCATCATACCCTTAAGTTACATGTGTTATGTGTGCTAGTACAATTACAATGAACTATAAGTGTGTTAGTACCTTCTATTCTTGTTGTTAATCACCTAGGCAGATCTCCCTCTTCCCTTGCTTTCTACTATGATTGACCATGAGAGTGATTTATCCATCGAAAAAGAAAAAAAGAAGATGAATTTCAATTTTCTTTTCTTTTCCCGTGGAAACTCAACTTCGTTCACTTTCATTTATTTGATTGGTCCATCAGAAAAAGAAAAAAAGGTCGATGAATTATCCATCAAAGCAGGTTGCTAGGGCTTGAGCTATTCGATGGAGCGCAGACACAATGTTACAGTGTTGGACCGCGAAACCAATAAATGGAAGTTATTTTCTTGTGCAATTAGAACCTATATATTTATTTTGTTGGACTTTTGCTTGTCAGTGGATCTGAACTGAACTTTTAATAACTGTGTCAACATTATTGTAGCCCTTATTAGGTGAATTATTGGATGTCAATTATTTTGATTACTACATTTCAGCTTTGTTTTGTGTCCAAGTCGCCTCACATCTCTACTAGACCTCCCTGTTTCTCCAGTCACATTTCAATGGTAGAAAATCACATTAAATGAATGCATATGCCTTTCAAAACTCAGTCAAGGGGTTTAATGTAACCTTTTTTTTATTTCAAAATTGCTTGTGTTATCTTATTTAAAATTAGATGGTCTCATAATCGGAGGTGGAGCTATTATCCTCCATTAAATTTTATTATTGTTTTATAATGTATAAATCAATTGTCGTACGCTTTGAAATTATATATTACGCTATGGTTCGTGTTTTGTTTTGGTCGATTTTTGCGAAGTTGATTATTCATCGTGCTATATAATTTACTGTGTATTCAGTATAACTCACGCATTTGCACAAACTAATCCAGACAAGGGAACACTAGTATCATTTCTCTCTTTCTTAACCACTATAGAGAGAGATTTGATTAACGTACTGTGCTACAAGCCACATTACCCTGGTTTTTTCATCCCCAAAAACTTCAATGATTTTTCTTAGTGAATAAATACATTTGAAAATTGTCATTTATTTCTGTTAGAATATCATTTACAAAGTAAAAGTAAAAGTAATAGTACAAGTGCTGTTATCTACGACTCGCAAACCTTTTGTTTCACACGAGAGAAATTTGGATGAATATGGAGATCTATTCTTTTGTATCAGATTAAGAAATTTCAGTACAGTAATGTTTGACAAAAAAATGTAGAAACAAGTTTATGTTCATAAATTACATAAATCACTTTGGTTTTGTTATTATTACCCTCTCTTGTCTCTCTTGGTCGAGGTCGTCCATATCAATTTCCAACCACCCTCACTCCCAAAAAGTCAAAAAGGAAATAGAAAAAGCCTCCCCCCAGAAAATACACAACCAAAAAGAAAAAATGAAATAGAAAAATAAAACTGGGTTGAAGTATGAAATGTTACATCTATAATTTTTAACTGTTCGAGTACTGTTAATTTTTATTTACTTGTTTTAAGTCTGTAATACGCTCTTATTAACATGTAACATTAGCTCTGGAATGAACATCGCTCTACTATAATACCAATTATATGAAATGTACATTTTTAAAATTTAAGGATGTTAGTAAGGAGCAAATTTTCTAGTTCATTTATTTATCCTAGGTCTATAATGAAATCTAACAGTACATCCACCCAAGAGTGTAAGCAAATAATTAATGAGGTCGGTTAAAAAAATGTGATTTCAAGTTCAAATTCTATGGAAGTAGAAGTATTAGTATATGATTTCTTTCCATCCGTCCAAGTTTTTTAGATAGAATTATTCCGTATCTCGTTGAGAGGCAGGTGTATCTCGTAAAATTAATATGTGCACGCAAGCTAATTCGGACATCATAATTATTAAAAAAATAAAAAAAATAAAAAATGAAATTCAACAATATCCATATATTCCCAAACTCATAGTGCTATAGAATAAACAAATAGTATTATCCACAAAGAATCAATCAACTATTATTACTGAATACTCGTCAAAATAGCAAGGTATAGTCAGTTTTCGGACTGATCATTCAAAAATAGCCACCGTTTACGAAGTTAATAAAAAATAGCCACTATTTTGCTGCAACAAAGACCGGTCCCGCATAATATACTGGATTTCGGTGCATCTGTGTACGAACTCCAGCATATTATGCTGGACCGATATACTTTGCTAACTCCTGTATAATATACGGGAGACTGGAGCACCGGTGCTCCAAACTCCAGTATATTGTACTGGACATTTATACTTGCTGGAACTCCAGTATATTATGCTGGAGTTCTAGTGTACTTATGTTGGAACTCCAACATATTATGCTGGAGTTCCAGCATAATTATCCTGGAACTTCCGTATAATATGCTGGAGTTCAAGCATACTTATGCTGGAACTCCAGTATAATATACGGACGTATTTTTCGGGTTTTGAATAATATTTTCACTCAGATTTATTTTTACATAAAAAGTGACTAAATTTTGATTACTTTTGAAACTGTGCTATTTTTAAATTTCTCCCCTCCATTTAGTTAACCATCACATTCACGTGGCCCATCCCATCAGATTCTTGATTCTTCAAATCGTATTAATACCACTTTACCACAAAGCACACATGATAATTGCATAAAGATAAAGATAATAAATGATTCTGTTTGGGCAATTTGTTTTCTATTATTTTCACTCAAAGTTTAAAGCAGATTAATTTTTTTTTATATTTTTAATAAAACTTGAAATCTCATAATTCTACACTTATTTTATTAATCACTGAATTATACCATTCAGCATTATAAAGATAATTTAAATTTTAACCTCAGAGACATGAGACGCCTAATTATTAGCAACTAGGACACCTCACTTACTAGTCCACTATTGAAATATCAAACCCACAGATAAAGCAGAGAGAGAAACTCTCTGTGTGTGTGTGAGAGAGAGAGGGGCGCCCCCAGTCTCAGTTTCTTCCAGGTATAGAAACACCCTTTTGGAATTCAGTTTCATTACCAATTATATCTTTAATAATAAATTACTGTGTTGCATTTATTATCCATATGTATATTATGGTTGCTCTAAGGTAAGGAAAAAGTTTTTTTTTTTTTTTGTATTAATCTGATTCTTGAAACTGAAAAAGGTTTTTTTTTTTTTTGGGTGCAGAAAAAGATTGGATTTTTATGCTTGGGTTTTAGTGATCTGGTTCATTTGGGAAATTTGAAGAACAATTGGATAATTCTTGTATGTTTAGACATATGATGATTTACACTTCTTTCAGTGCTTGGATCAGTCACTTTCTAGCTTGCATGGGGTATGTATTCAGATTCTTCATTATCAATTTTTGTTTCTTGTTTATTCTTAGTTTAGTTTACTTTCTGTTTTGTCTTCAAAATCTGGTGAATTCAGGCTGTTAAGTGATTATGTGTTGTTTGTTGAAACATTATTTGCTATCATTGACTTTTTCTGAAGATTGTGATCCTTTTACCTGTTTGAAATCATTTAATGGCTGTTTCTATATTTTAGCTACTCAATAAGACACCCAAAATAAAAAGAGAAAAGGAAAAAAAAAGAATTGGAGAATGGTTTTTGCTTATGCGAGAGGAAGAATGAGAAGGTTTAGAACTTTTCTCTCTTTAGATGGAGGAAACTGAATAAGAAACTTAAGTTTCTCTTTATGGGTGTTTGATCTTCCAAATTGGCTAAAGAGTTGTCGTTAAAGTAAAGTTCATCTACCAAAAGGCTAATCCTATCTTTGTTTTATGAAAACATTCAAGTCTTAACTACTGAAACCGAGCTTCTCCACAAAGTCCGAATTGCAGGAAACTCGGAAACTATGTTGCACGGGCTTTCCAAAGTGCTACCGCAACCGTGTCGGATCCTCCAAAAATACGCTACGTCTTGAGGATCCGACATGCACCCGGTGACATTTTCGGAGAGTCCGAGCAACATAGCTCGGAAAACAAATTCGAAAAATCTTTGACAAAGTTTGGGGAGGATATTGTAATTTCAGTGGCTTTATACAATCAATAGTTGGAACGATCCCATAGGCGCTTCTTTATGTACCTCATCTTAGTTGTGAATTTAAAAAATGGCATATAAAATTACCAAAGTAGATATCGTTTTTGACATGGGATGATGAATATCTTTTCATATGTTCTGTTTGGAACTTGCTTATGTTCTCCTATTGCTTTAAATATGTATAATTTCCTTGGGAACCAATGCTTAGAGCTAGTTTGGAAGGGGTTATGTTGGACGAGAAAGCGATCGAGCGTATATTTACTGGCATTCTTGGAGCTGGTTTGGAAGGGGTTATGTTGGATTAGAAAGTGATTGAGTGTATATTTTGTTAGTATTTACCTTTTGTTTTCTTCCTGTAAGGGGGACAAAGGGAAAGAAGGAGGGAGGAGGTGAACCTTCCAATTTACTTGCACTTCAGGAGTATTTAGCCTTTTCCTCTGGTTGTTTGATAAAGCTAAAAAACAAAGTACAAGATTTATTTTCTTCTTTCCTTCAAATTCTGGAGGGATCGGAAAAACTTATGTTGAAGGGAAGCATACTGTTTCAGTAATCTCACATTCCTCGTACTACTAAGCAAACAAAGGAAATAGCCCTTCCTCGTTCCTCCTTCAATTCACCTCCTACCAGTCACTGTCTTAGACTCTTAGTGCTTGTTACTTTTGTATGTGATGAGGCTGATGCATGAGCCTCCAAAGTTAAAGAGAGCCTTTCATATGTGATTTGGGAAAAAGGGGATGGGGAGGAGATAGGTGCGGAAAGGGGAGAGTTTTTAAGGACTTAGGAGTAGCTTATGAATATTGCTGAAATTAAATCTGACAACTGCAGTATTCTTGCGACATACTTTATCTTGAAGATTTTGTCATCGGTGGTGGATGTTTGTAACATGATTTTGAATGGCTGCTATAAGGGAGCGCTCACTCTTCATCCCCAATTATCTTACCAACTTGTTTTAAGTGCATCCCAATCTTTTTTAATAAAGGAAAAAAGAATCGCCAAGTATCTAAACTTATATAATACGTTACTATCTTATTACGTTTGTATTGTTTTGCACATTTAAACTCTATTCTGAAAAAAGGTTTAGCTAAATTGTGTTAAAGATTGCTCCTAGTTGTCCTTTCCTATGTGAACGGAGTCATATAATAGGTGATAAAGGGAGGATAGAAAGTCATAACAGTGGAGCCTTAAACTGATGCCATAATGAGCAGGCTTCGTTGATCATTAGCGTAAGAGAACATGTCCCCTATCAAACTATCAGTTGCCTAAGGGTTTGTAAAGAAACTTATAAGGTTTTGGACTACTCCACTCATAGTCGTAAGGTGTTGGTTTGGATGCTCAGATTCATTCAAATAGTATCAAAATCAAACTTTGGTAAACTTGTTTAAACTATTGTCTTTTCTTTACCTATTCTACTGATTTGACATCTCTTAATTCGGTCCATCGAGCTATTAATAGGTACACTTCTTTGTCTATTGAGCCATTTCTCTCTACTTTGACTTCCACTTTCGTCTAGTCATAAAAATAAAATAAAAAGAAAAGAAACAAGAAAAGAAAGAGACAAAAAATTTTTAAAAAAAGAGTAAAAAAGGTCTTAAGTCCCGTGCAAACCCAAGAACTGGTTACACGTACAGGAGGGTATAGTGGATCTTTCCCACATCAGTTGTATAAGGTTTCGGGTGTATAAGGTCCTTGGCTACTCCACTTGTATAGATTTTGGATTGGATACTTGGATTCTTTCACAACTAGAATGTTGATTCTTGTAAATGTGGAGCTACCTATGGGCAAATTAGAGAACATATGATCTGGTGATACCCCTCTTCCCATTTCTAGCTCTGCCCATTGGGTTTTAGAAAGGAGCCGATAAGTTGTATCTAGGACATGTAACAAAGTTGGTGGAAGAACATACTTGTATTATGTACTATCATTTTGTGAAGTTATTAATCCATCATCGATTGCTCCATAGAATTGAAAATTTAAAGTCATTTTTAATTGACCCAAATATGCCAACATCGGACAAGTTCTCTTACATTAATGACCAATGAAGTTTATGCTCATTGTAACATCAGCCTTGTTGTGAAAAATAACCTATAAAAAATATATACGGTGAATAACATGAGCAAAAGTTAGAGCACCAAGACATAGTAATCGACAAGAAAAAAGAGAGTAACAAAGACACCGATTTTATCGTGGAGACTGGAGAACACTTCCAAATAATGTAAAAACTCACATCCTAAGAGGAGCAAAATCGTATCAGTATAATAAAGAAGTTTACACTTGGTAGTATCGGGCAAAATACTCAACAGACCACTATACTCAAAAGAAACAACTTTCTTTTGATCTACACACCTCGCGATGATATCGCTTACACACTATATTTTTTTCTCACAAATTACTTTTTTCTATTGTTTGTGAATGTGAATTGCTCTCAGCTTTTGCTTCCTTTTTTTATTTTTGTGTGTTGAAATTAGAGAAATATTTCTATTTATAACAATAGGAGCTATAGGCTCCAACCACGGGAGAAGTTGCCAAAAATTCTCCACACATTTCATTCTTGGCCTCCAAGGATGAATTTCATCAAGTGTTTTTTGACACATGGCTTTTCAATAAGCTAGAGATGGATTTCATAAATCTGCCCTCCAGGAAGATCTCACCCTACTTGTGAAATACAACGACCATTGAAGTGATCAGAAAGGCAAATAGTAGAATCGTCGATGTATTCTTTCTTAAATTGTGTCCTCGTTAGTGATGATGTGAAGCTAGAAATTCTTGAGGAGATGCTCTCTCATTAGTGGATGAAAGTTATGCAAGAAGATTATGGAATCTCTGTAGAAATTGCACGAGTTGGTTGAACTTCCAAAGGAAAAACGTCCAAAGTAGTCTTTAAACTCACGAAAGATCGCAATAGCGATTTGTTTAGAAAGGTAGAAGTAGCAAGCTGTCTATACGAACTATTTTGAGCTTAGCATCTAGTCAAAATCTTGAGCCCATTTGGATTGGCTTAAAAAAAGTGGCTTTTCAGCAAAAATAGCTTTTAAGCCAAAAAGTAATAAGTTGGGGTTGCCCAACTTACTGCTTTTGGCTTATTTTAAGCAGTTTTTAACTTATTCTAAGTACTTTTTGACTTTGCCAAACACCGCAAAAGTTAAAAAGAACTTAAAAGCTGATTTTACCTGCTTAAAAGCCAATGCAAATACCCTCTATATAGAGCAGTCGGAAGAATTTAAAGCAAAATGGTGGAACACATGATGTGCAAATTGAAGAAGAGTCTATGGGTTGAAACATGCACCAGGGTAGTGGTACAAGAAATTTGATTCATTCATGAAAGTCAAATATATATACTTCTAAAGATATTTTGATAACAATTTTATCTTGTTATATGTGGATAATAAGTTGATTGTAAGACATGATAAAAATCTAATAGCCAAGTTGAAGGGAGACTTATCCAAGTCATTGAACATGAAAGACTTAGAGTACAACATAATACATTCTAGGAATGCAGATTAGTCGAGATAGAAGTACAGAACGAGTAGAAAGTTGTGGTTGTCCCAGGACAAGTACATTGAGTGTGTATTAAAATGCTTCAACATGAAGAGTGCTAAGCCAGTCAGCACACCTTTTGTTGGTTATATGAAGTTGAGCAAGAAGATATGTCCCACAACAAAGGAGAAAGACAGCAACGCCAAAGTTCCTTATTCTCTATTGTTAGGAGTTTGATATATGAAATAGTAAGCACCAGATCCGACATTGCACATGCAATCGTTGATGAGCAGCTTTCTTTAAAATCCCAGAAAAGAACACTAGGAAATAGTTAAGTGGATACTCAGCATTTTAGAGGTACCTCAGAACTACTTGTGTTTTTTAAGATCTGATCCAATTTAGAAGGGGTATACAAATACTGATATGACAGGTGATCCTGATAATAGAAAATCCACTAATGGATATTTGTTTACTCTCTTAGGAAGAGCTATATCATGGCAGTTGAATTTGCATAAGTGTCGCTCACTCTAAAATGATATGGCTCAAAGGGTTCTTCAAGAAATGACTTGCATTAGAAGGAGTGACGCTCTAAGTGTAATAGACTTGAGCAAGAACTCCATGTACATGCAAGGACTAAACACATTACTTAAGATTTCATTAAATTCGGCAAAAGGCAGAGCATTTCTTGAAGATCTTTTCATGTGAGAATCCTTTAAGTACGTTGACCAAGATGGTACCAAGAAACAAGTTTGAGTTGTGCAAAAACCTTGTCGGCATGCGCTCAAATTATAAGTCCGGTATTACCTCCTTTAGGTGAATAAATCTGGAGGGAGAGATTTGTGGGATCTATCCCTACTTGTTAAATCGCCATGTGCCAAAACAATATGAAGTGTGTGGAAGAGAAATTTTTGGTAATTTCTCCTCTCTTTTTGTATTTTTGTGCTTGGAGCTCATAGCTCGTGTTGTTATAAATAGAGGCATTTCTCTCACTTCAACACACACAATAGAATACAAAAATAAGAGAAGATAGCAATTCGCATATAATAAAATAGAGAGTGAGTGGTATCATTTTTAGGGGTGTACAAAATAGAGTTGTTTCGTTAGAGTATGTAGTGGTCTTTCGAGTATTTTACTCGAGACTATCAAGTGTAGATTTTCTTACTATATCGATATTATTTTGCACCCCTTAGGCAAAAGCAGATCTAGGATTTTAAGCTTATAAGTAATGGATTCTAGGACAAGATCACTTAATGAATTTAAGATAAATTATTTATACATATGCATATTATTAAGTGAATTTCTTAACACAAACACAACCTGTGCTAAAACTATTGGGTTCTGCCAAACCCGTGAATGTATTCTAGATTTGCCCCTGAGCTTGGGCCGTGAGTTTTTTCCTTATTGAGGAGGGTTTTCCACGTTAAAATCCTGGTGTATTACTTTTTCTATTCTCGTTGCTTACCGTATCTTGGTGGTCCATTTTATTCTTGTTATTGCCAGTGAAATTTTATTTCTATGAGTTGTTTTTCTTAACAAGGCTGAACTCAAAATGAGCGAAAACTTCATTGATCATTAGTGTTAACTTGTCCATATCGGTTGTCTAAGGATTTCAAAATATAGTCTATATGGGCTATTGCACCCATAGTTCTAACTTTTTTTGGATTTGATGCTCAAATTCTTTTATATGGTTTCAGAAGTGAACTTTAGTTTTCACTAGTCTTCTCTCTGCCTATTCTATGGACCTGTGCCTCTCTACATATTCAGTCCATCGAGCCATTTGCAGGCACACTCCTAGCCTATTGAGCCTTCTCTCTGCTCCATGCTGACTTAAGCCATTCCAGTCTTCTCCAAATAAGGAAAAAAGGAAAAGGAAAGAAGAAACAAAAGTGGAAGAGAGAAAAAAGTGAAAAGAAAATGTCTACAGGTTATGCACGGGAGAGTTTTAGAGAACATGTCCCATATCGGTTGTATAAGGGTTTCAAAAAGGTTTTCCTAGGTTATGAGCTACTCCAGCCTCCATTGGTAGTGTTTAGATAATGAGTCGGATGCTTAGATTTTTTTTCTTCACAATTTGGATGTCGATTGTTGTTAATATGGAGCTACCAGCGGACTGCTTTGAGAACATACAGTGTGGAGATTTCCCCTCTTCCCATTCTTTCCATTTCTTTGGGGCATAAAAAAGGAGCTGGTAAGTTGTATTTTGGACATGCAACGAAACTGGAGGAATGACACACTTGACAGTTCTATGAATTTGTGAAGGTTATCAATTCATCGTTGAGTTTTGAAGTAAGTGTGTCTTCTAATAAAACAGAATCTACTAATGCTTATTTTACACCTTTCCCACCCTACTCCAATAAAGAAAGGACAAATATCCTACTGTGAGAAAATTCGCCACATGACCTTTTGCCCTTTCACTTCACCGGTAACTAATTTGAATTTAAATCAGACATTTCATCTCTTCAAACTGCTGTAGTAAGACCATCCTTCGAGTATGGAGACACCCCCCCCCCCCCTTTTCTTGTTTTGATAGTTTGCATGTATATATTGTTAATCTGGGACTCTGTGTGCTTGTTTGATAGTTCAAGTGTCCTCTAAACATTTTTCTTCTTGTCACCATAGTTATTGTGGCGTCAAAACATTTTTCTTCTTGTCACCATATGGTTGTATATGCAAATAAACCTGAATTTGAACAGAGCAGAGGTTGTTTTGGTTGCTGTTCCAAATCTCATCCAATTATTGCTGTGGATGAACCATCTAAAGGACTGAGAATTCAAGGAAAGTTGGTGAGAAAACCGAGTATATCAGATGATTTTTGGAGCACAAGTACATGTGAGATGGAGAACAGTACCGTTCAATCTCAAAGGAGCATGTCTTCCATCAGTATCTCAAATAGCCTCGCTCAACACGGTGGCACTGGCAGTGCTAGCAACAATAATGAATTCGTAAATCAGGGCAAGTTCATTGCAATGGCTAGATTTTCCTTTTCTTTCTTTATAATATATATTACAAAACTAGCCGTTTTCGGAGTTACCTGGTACCTATTACTGTTGTTGCCATGGAATTAGTCGAGGTGCGCGCAAGCGGCCCAGACACCATGGTTACCAGGAAAAAGAAAAAAAAAAAGCAAACACTAGCCATTTTCATCCACGTTCGAGTCTGTTTCCACCTTGCATGAATAGGGACTTTTTAAGTTGTGTTTGCTATTTTGACAGTCTGCTGATTGCAGGCTATCTTCTTTGGAACCAGTCCAGACTTCAGTGGCTAGCAAGTAAAAAGCCCGAGAACCGAATAGTTGAAGAACCCATGTTAAAGTGAGAACCTTTGCTCATCTTCATGTTTCTCAGGGAATCAAACTTTAGGATTTTATTAAAGTGGTATAATGTCACTAGAAGATTTTCGGAGATAATTAACTTCACGATTAGACATGGTTGAATGCGCTGCTAGACTTTTCCAATAGACGCTATCATTTTTACAACTCCAGATTTTGAATCTGTTTCTTTCACATGATTTTAAGTTTGTCTAGTTTTATCGGCTAATTGTGCTTGTTCTGTGTCACTGTAGTTGGAATGTTTCTTATGAAAGCTTATTTGGGACTAACAAGCGTTTTCCTCAACCAATTCCTCTCTCGGTGAGTGTCACTTCTCTGGAACTTTTGTGGATATCTTTTCTCTTCCATTTCGAGGGAAGGCTCGGATTAACTTTTTCCAAATGGTTGTTTCTTTATAGGACATGGTCGACTTTCTTGCTGATATTTGGGAGCACGAGGGTTTGTACGATTAACCATGCTGATCCGAGTTGTGTATTGATTTTCTTCGTGTTATAATCTGAATTTTACTGGTTGTTTTAACCTCTGAAAAAATTGTGTATAGTTTCTAGAATACAGGGACAGGCAGAGGATGGAAGTATGTTTAGAAAACTAAGATTTAACTGATAGGAAATGAGAGGCTAAAAGCAAAGGAAAACATTTATATAGGGATTGAATATGCTTTGTAAATGGGAAGCTATTTTACTCTGCATAATCTGTGATTATATATGTTGCTGGTTTACTAATTTTGTCAAATTTGATTTCCTTATAATAGACTACAGATTTCTGGAAATCACATAATTGTGTGAGTGTTGGTTGCAAAAAAATGAGCTATTTAAATGTTTATAGTGTTTCGACGTTTCTTATTTCATTTTTAGGATAAACTATACTAGCTTTAAGGGAGAAATTCAAAAATAGCTAGATTTACAACTGGTCGTTCAAAAATAGCCAGTTTTAAAAGTAATCGAAATTTAGCCACTAAAGATAAATCTGAGCGAAAACATTGTTCAAAACCCGGAAAATACGCCAGTATATTATGCTGGAGTTCCATGCTGGAGTTCCAGCATAAGTATACTTGAACTCCAGCATATTATACTGGACTCCAGGATAAGTATGCTCGAACTCCAGCATAATATACTGGAGTTCCAGCAAGTATATCTGTCCAGCATAATATATTGGAGTTTGGAGCACTGGTGCTCCAGTCTCCAGTATATTATGCTGGAGCCAGCAAAGTATACCGGTCCAGCATAATATGCTGGAGTTAATACACAGGTGCACCGAACTCCAGTATATTATGTTGGACCGGTCTCTGTTGCAGCAAAATAATGGCTATTTTTCATTGACTTGGTAAATGCTGGTTATTTTTGAATGACCAGTCGAAAACTGGCTATACCATGCTATTTTTACCAGCTTTTATGGCCTAATTTTCAATTTTGACTAATAAAAACTGTCTTTCATAAATATTGTATAGCATTATTTGTGATGCAAAAGCAACTTGAATGATGAGAATTACCACAATATTTAACTGTAAGAGTCTTGAGCAAATTATGTAAGTTTGCAAGATTATTGAAACAATTGAACTTATTGCCAATTTCATAGTCCCATTGATCACAAGAGTCCCTAACTTGTTCACATTTTTGTAATTTTTTCAGGATTCCACATTTGATAAATCATAGGGATCTTTATAGCCGGCTGGGTATACTCTTTACTATTTGTAATCGGTATTACATAGAGTATACATTAATTATATAAGATTATTCATTTACTATACAAGTTTCGGACATATGTTATTTTTAGTTTAAGTGATTGAGTTTGCGGTTGAGTTATATAAATTCCTTGAAAATGGACTGGTTGTACGATTGATTGCTCATTTGTCTAAATTGTTTATAAATTCCTTGAAAATAAACATGATTTTTAGTTTTAACTTGTTATCAACTTATAGTATTATTTGTCTTAATTTTCAGATTTCTAATCTCACTTGTTATGAAGTTCATTTCAGATCCATAGACACTATAGCTAAGCAATTACTTTTACCAAAATGTCCTAACCATCACAACCATGAAAATTCATGTATAGAGTTCACTTTTCCACTTAATTTCCACTAATTGTTTTATTTTCTTTTTAATTTTCTCCAATAAAGAAGTTACTCAGTGACGTTTAATATTATTTCTTATGCCAGATTAAATTAAATGAGCAGGTTGAAGTACCAAATCATTAGCATCTTTAGTTGTGATTTTCCTCGAATCAAAATTATTTCATTCGATTTGATTTATAATCTCCTATAAAGAATTCCTCAAATGTGCATCGTTTTACTCACACAAAAATTTATTTTTTCCACTCTAACCTTGTTTCAAAATATATGAAGTTTACAATAAATAAATAAGAAAATCTTATTTTGATTTCCTTTTGCTCTAATAATCGCACATTTTCTGTAAAATCATATCTTTAAAGCTTCAAAAATCTCGAATGATTTTGTCCGTGTATAACATCAATAGTCTACTGGGTAAATGCCAAAGAAAATAATCTCCTGCAGATTACACTCTAACACCCGCATAATAAGGCGATTTGGAATTGATTAATAGCTAATAAAATATTACACTAAACAAATATAATATATCGTTATCGTGTAACGTCCAATATGTTAGAAAATTATAAAAATCTGATCTTTTATATCTTAAGTTAAGATTATAGTGTATTTGGTCTCCAAATGCCTAATTCAACAAATCCATTTGACCACATTACATATTCTTGATTTCCCTAGCAATTAATTGTTCTATTCTATGTAGATTCTATTTATTCTAGCATCTTCACTTTTTTGTTTATAAAAGTGTAATATTTAATTAAGACTAATTGTATGGGGCAAAATTGGTTTGTAACAGATGATCAAATGGTAGCACAACACATGGAACCAAAGATAGGTAAAAGTCAAGGCAAGTAACGACCAATATCGGATACAACAAATTCAATCGACATTGGGTAAATCCCAAAAGGGGCATGGTTAACGGGAGAAGACCAAGTATTTGCCATCAGGTAGTATTCAATGAGGGAATATTTTCTAACATTAAATGAGCGACCGTTGCAGAGGATATTTGCATTCACGGCTGTCGTTACATGCTCACCAATGATTCTTTTATTATCATTTAAGAGGAGCTTGATCCTTTGATCTTGTTTCCCTAGACAAAGCTATAAATAGTGAGCTCAGTAGCCATTGTACGATACGAAATTCTTTGCAAACATAAGCTGTATTTTACTTTTGCTCTCAATTAAACAACTTTACTTGTTCTTTATCATTGCTTTCACTTTTGTTCTCGGAGACATTGTGCTCGGAGTCAGGCTTGTCATCTTCTTCATTCAATTGCTAAATCTTATTTTTAATTTCATTTTTGAATCAAATTAGTTCGCTTGCCTATAAATCACGTAACAAATTTAACTGTATCATTTTACGGGTAAACAGTTTGGCGCCTACTGTGGGGCTTAGACAGTTGCATAATTGCTTTGATTCATTCGTTTATCACTAATTTTTTTGATTTTTTCCTTGATAAGAAATCAGATATGGTAGCTAATGATATCAACATCACACAGAACATTGAGGGACACAAATATTTGCCTCAACATGATGACTCAATCAGCGACACCCGTAACGAAAGAGACGAAACAACTCCGGTTCGTGAAGGGCAGTACCCCCGGCATGTTCGGGAGCCAACTTCCGATGATGCGCAGGAGGAACATGTCGTGCAAATAGTGAAAATCTTAAGAGAACAGCAGAAAGCAATCATGAGTCACCTCTCAAGGCAGGAGTGGGTAATGCCAGAGTTAAAAACAAGCGTTGTCAGGTGCTTCCAATAATGCAAACGGAAGGGACCTAGTTCCTCCCAGCGTTCTTGCAAATCAAATGGCTCAGAGGGTCGACAATAACACTCCAAGGCGTGAAGTCGGTTTCGTCGATGCCAGGGGAAACGGTAGCGGATCTGGGAATGACAACGGAAATGGCCCCTTCAAAACCGAGCTCATGAGGTTTATGGGGGAAATAAACAAACGAATGGATCAGATTCCAGGCGTACCGCCAATTCTAAAAGGCCCAGATTCGAAAAAATACACGCAATTTCCATTTAAGCTGAGCACAACATCAGAGTTAATTTCAAAGAGGTTCAAAATGCCGGACATACCAAAGTACGATGGGACCTCAGATCTATAGGAGCACATCACAACCTACACCACGACTATGAAAGGTAACGATTTGGCTCAATATGAGATCAAGTCGGTGTTGCTGATGATGAAATGGGGATTACATGAGCTGTTAGTGATGGGTTAGTTGGCTGTTAATATTAATATGCAGGGGAAGATTATTATTAATGTAATTAGTTAATTAGCACACATGAGTGTACACGTGTGTATTAGTTAGGCGGTTAGAAGGACATGTGTATATAACTAGTTAGTTGGGGAATGTAACAATAAGACTCTATTTTCATTTTCTACTGAAATACAAAGCTGAGCTTTTCTTTCTCTTCTCTCTCAATTCTGCTCTATAGGGTTTCATATTGGATTGTGTGATTTCTTCATGAGCGCACTCGCGATTGCGAATTGAATCAGAAGATCCTGTTAAATTTGCAATAATCTCAATTGTTAATTACAACTGAGAGTGAGATTCAACAATGGCGGAAAAGACAGATCTAGACCACAACCATCCTCTGTTTCTTCACCCATCGGACACTACCGGAGCTCCGATCATCTCAATCCAGTTGATTGGTTCAGAAAATTACTCCACCTGGAGTCGTGCGATGGAGATCCAGCTGTTAGGAAAGAACAAGCTAGGTCTAATCGACGGTACTCTGAAGAAAGGAGATTTTGCTACAGGACTAGGTCATCAATGGGAAAGATGTAATGTTATTGTCCTAGGGTGGATTATGAGTTTAGTTTCAAAGGAATTGATTACTGAAATTCTATATGTGAGGGATGCGAGAAAGGTGTGGGAAGATCTAAAAGAACGATTTGATAAGGTAAACACATCACGATTTTATCAGTTGTAGAAGGCCATAGCGATGATAACTCAAGGAACAGACAGTGTCTCAGTTTATTTTTCTAAACTTAAAAATTTGTGGGACGAATTTGATAGCATGGTTCCTCCGCCATATGACTGTGCTAGATCAAAGAGTTTCATCGAGTTTATGAAAAAACAAAAAGTGCTGAAGTTTCTAATGTGTTTGAATGACAATTATGAACAGGCTCGTAGTCAAATCCTCATGACTAGCCCAACACCTAGCATCAATAAATCATATGCAATGTTTATTGAAAGAGAAAGTCAAAGATCAGTGACTAATGCTTCTACTGTGGGTGAAGGAATTGACTTAACTACATTACTAGCTGGCAAAAGAGGTAATCACTAGAATTATCAAAGGCCAAAGAGGAACTGGAATGTACAATGTGATTTCTGTCATATGAAGGGTCATACAAAGGAAGGATGCTACAAGATAATTGGCTATCCTCAAGACTTCAAAAACAAGAAGAAAGGTGCATATAATGTACAGGTAGAAATCTTAATCCCAATCTTGCAGGTATGGATGATAGAGAAGGAGATATACCAGAAGCAATGAAGGAAAGAGACTGGCCGGCAGAGGGCACCTCAACTTACAGCTGATCAATATGACCAGATTATGAAGTTACTCAACAAAGATAACCCCAAGGATGTAATGGCAAATATGGCAGGTACAACCTATTCTTTTATGGCTAAGGTGTCAAAAGAAAACTGGATAGTTAATACAGGAGCAACTAACCATATGGTAGCTGATTTAGGGATGTACAAATATTTAAAATGTTAGCCCCACTAGAGACAAGAGAGTTCACTTACCTAATGGAGACTGTACTATTGTGTCACATGTTGGAAACTGTAAGATCACATAAACAGGGGAGATGCAGGATGTATTGTATGTCCCAGAGTTTGCATACAATCTTCTTTCAGTGTCAAAGATAACAAGGGACTTACATTATTTTGTCTCTTTCTATCCCGGTTTTTCCTATTCCAGGACCTCTCAAGTTGGAAAATGAGGAGGATTGGTAAAGAGAAGGATGGGCTCTACCTACTAGTTCCAAGAGCTTGCTTAAATACTGATAAAAGCATACCAACAGTCAAAGGGTTAAATGTACAGACAATAAAGGAGAACATAACTCTATGGCATAAAAGATTAGGACATGCATCTTGGGGATCCTTGAAAGAGATTCTGGGATGTAAGCTGGAGGATTGCAAATCTGTAATAGATAGATGTGATGTATGTCCAATGGCTAGGCATGTGAGACAGTCTTTTTCATTAAGTAGTACTAGAACTACTAATGTTTTCAGCTATTACATTTAGATGTGTGGAGACCTTACAATGTGTCCACTTTTGATGGTAATAAGTTCTTTCTCACAATTGTAGATGATTACTCTCGTGTGATTTGAATTTTTCTCTTGCAATTTAAAAGTGATGTCATGATTGTTTTTAAGTCATTTCTTAAGCTGATACAAACACAGTTCAATGAAAAAGTGCAAACAATTAGAATTGACAATGGTGGAGAGTTTGTAAACTCAGCTATGTAGGAGTTATGCACATCCATGGGATAGTTCATCAGAAAACATGTGTTTATATACCACAACAAAATGGTGTAGTAGAGAGAAAGCATAGACATTTGCTTGATTGCAAGGGCATTCAAATTTCAAGGGCATATCCTTATGAAATTCCGGGGACACTGTATTTTAGCAGCTCATATGTTATTAACAGGTTACCATCACAGTCACTTGATGGTAAGTCCCCATATGAGGTGTTCTTTAATAGGAAACCATCAGTTTCTCACTTGAAAATATTAGGCTATCTTTGTTTTGCAAGTGTGCTACCTAGAACTGATAAGTTTTCTAGTAGAGTAGTTAGAGCTATTTTTATGGGATATTTTGGTATTACTAAAGGATATCCTATATGACTTGGATAGGGATAGATTCTTTGTCAACAGAGATATGGTGTTCAAGGAATCCACATTTCCTTTTCAAGATACAACTGGTGATCTTAGGAACCAAGTCAAGCATGTTATTACCGATGTTTTTAGTCTTGAAGGTACAAATGCAGATGAGCTTGGTGTTCCAATTACTGAGCAGCTACATGTTCAAGATAATCCTACAGATGATAGTGCACAGCCCTCGGACAACTTTGAACCAGACCTGTACAACACAATGCCTTCTGAAATTCAATATCACACAACCACTATTAGTTCTTCACCTATAGTCCCTGACTCAGTGGGCATACTTTTAGAAGTACCATCTACATCTCTTCATAATCATCATGGAGGACAGACACATCATGATACCTTAAGAAGGTCACATAGGGAGTCAAAAGAGCCAGTCTGATTGACAGATTATGTGACCACAAGGAAGTCAGGGAACACTACCTTATATCCCATACACAATCATGTCACTTATACTAAGCTATCACCTTCCTACCAGACATACATGGGAATGTTCTCTACAATTGTTGAGCCTACCACTTTTTAGGAAGTTTCTAAGGACCCTAGATGGGTAGAAGCCATGAAAACTGAGATTCAAGCTCTGCAAGACAACAACACCTGGGAATTAGTTCATCTACCTCAAGAAAAGACAGTTATAGGCTGTAAATTGGTGTACAAAGTCAAGCTTAAGGCTAATGGAGATGTGGAGAGGTTCAAAGCAAGACTAGTAGCCAAAGGATACAATCAAAGAGAAGGTTTTGATTACAATGAGACCTTTTCTCCTATAATGAAGATCACCACTGTCAGAACTGTTCTTTTCTTAGTAGCCATGCATAATTGGACAGTCTAATAACTAGATGTCTACAATTCCTTCTTGCAAGAAGATCTACATGATGAAGTGTACATGCATCTGCCACAAGGTTTTACAAGTGAGGGGGAGTATAGATTGGTGTGTAGACTTGTAAAATCTCTCTATAGATTGAAACAAGCAAGCAGACAATGGAACTTAAAACTAACAAAGGCATTGCTACAGGCTGATTTTAAGCAGAGTAACCTAGATCATTCCTTATTCATCAAGAAGAAAGGAGCAGATATAATGATAATACTAATATATGTTGATGATATGCTAGTGACAGAAAACAACTTGCAGCTGATTGAAGCCACCAAAATCTTCTTGCAACAAGCCTTCAAGATCAAATATTTAGGTGATCTAAAGTTCTTCCTTGGCATGGAGTTCAGCAGATCTACCAAAGGCATTCTGATCAATCAGTGGAAGTATGCATTGGAGATAATATCAAACTGGAAGATGTAGGCCAATATCAGAGGCTGATTGGAAAGTTGTTATAGTTAACCATGTCCAGGCCAGACATTGCATTCTTAGTGAAAACTCTCAGCCAGTTCATGCAGCAGCCTAAAAGGTCTCATTGGGATGCAGCTATAAGAGTGGTGAAGTATATTAAAAGGGAACCAGGTCTGGGAATCTTGTTGAGAAGTCAAAACTCAAGTGAGATCAGTGTCTTTTGTGATGCTGACTGGGCCTCATGTCCTAACACAAGAAAGTCAGTGTCAGGATATCTAGTCAAATTTGGAGAATCTCCAATCTCGTGGAAATCAAAGAAGCAGAATACAGTTTCTAAGAGTTCAGCAGAAGCTGAATATAGAAACATGGCAAGTGGAGTTTCAGAGGTAGTATGGTTGACAGCATTGCTGAGGGAGTTAGGAGCAAAAGTGAAATTTCCAGTACACATATATAGTGACAGCAGGGCTGCAATGGAAATATCAGCAAATCCTGTGTTTCATGAAAGAATAAAGCATATAGAGATCGATTGTCACTTTTGTCACACCCCTTTTTTACCCCTCCAAAAGATATGTACAAAATGTAACGTGTTATGCTACGAATTTGTGGGTTAAAGAGTTTTTCCAATTAAAGTGACAATTTTGAAATATGGATTATTTTTGTTATTTAGAGTCGCCACTTGGAATTGATTTGTTGGTGTTCCAAGTCACATTTTATTTGAATCCCTAGTCAAAGGAAGGTTTGACTCTTTTATTATTGGTCTGCGTAAACAAAGTCCGGATAAGGAATTCTGTTGACCGAGGAGAAGGTGTAAGGCATTCCCCGAGTCCCGTAGTTCTAGCACGGTCGCTTTATTGACTACATTTGGCTTAAATTAATTTTGGATAAACTGTGATTTATATTATTTTTCATATTTTTACCTATCCGCTTTTATCTCTTGATTATTAGAAAAATTAAAGAATATTTTTTAATAAGAAGATGTCATAACCACACTACGCAAGCGAGTGCATGATCGACGAAATTTATTAGTTAGGCGCTACGCAAGCGAATCCGCAGTCATGACAAACGATTGTTAGCATGTTATTTACGTCTGGAAAAATTACTACATTCGAAGAGATTAGTTTTGAAAATAAAATAAAAAATCAACTATCGCGCTACGCAAGCGAATTCGTGATCTTAACAAAAAAAATACTAAATTAAGAATTAACTAAAATTAATGGGCATGGTATGAGATTATTAAATTAATTTATCGAATATTCAAGCATCACGCTACACAAGTGATTTCGTGAGTTAAAGCGCGCCTACTAATTGCCTAGCGTTTAAAAAGAAAATGAGTTAATTAAAAATAGTAGAAAAATCTGATATTATTACCAATTTTCTAGCTTTATAGTTGGGAAAAATTAAGCAAATAAAAGTTGGACCAACTTAATCTATTTTAAAAGAAATGAGCCAATTTCTTGTTAAAAAAATAATGGGCCAGCTTGTAAAGAGCTCTTGGGCTGCTGGAATTTATTATTAAAATGGGCCAAGAAATGGATTTTAATTGGCCCAATGTTATATAGAAGAAAAGGGGGTAATTTTGTTGTTTAAAGGTAAATGGACCAGCTTTTATTTTTTGGTTTAAAAAGGCCCAAAGTTCATACAATCTTGGTTCTTTACTTAGTTTGCATTTATGACCATTAACTACATAGTCACAATTGTATAAACGCACATTTTACAAAAATAGCCACTTTTGCAAATCTGGAAAAATGGCCAGATTAAATTTTTTTTTTATCATAACATTCCTAGAAGCATATGTTGGCAGTGAAATTTCAGCAACTAAAACGAACTCATGCTATGTGTTATACATCTAAAGTCATTCATGGCATACTTAGATATCACATTCAAAAAACTTGCAACTCAATATTCAAGTATTATGAAGGACTATATTCACATTATCACATGCTTGATACATAACAATAACATACAAGCTCTTTTGTTGTTAAATTATTCATCATATCAAACACATTTAAATGGTGCAGTATGTTCAAGTTGTTCCCATTGCTGAAAATACGTACGTTACGAGTCTTAAAGGATTACCTGGATAGCAAAAGAATAAACAGTAGTTCAGCAACTAAAGCAACATAAAAACAGCAGCAAAACAGCAACAAAACCAGCAGCAAATCCGTGTTAAAACAACCCGAAAACTTAGAGAGGAAACCCAGAAACGAACTCTAAAGAGGACTTATACTTTTCTAAAAGTTTGCACTCTAAGATTCACTCCCAAAGCTCACCATTTCAGCTCACTTTTCATGTGTTCAACTGTTGATTTTTTTTTTATGTTTTTGTGTGTTCAAAGCAACTCTTCCCTCTCCCTGGAAGTGTGATTGAGTCCCCCTTATATATCAAAACAACCAGCTATTTCAAAAAATTAAAAATCAATCTTTTTGACAGAATTTCTACAAAATCTGCTCTTAAATTCAAAAGGCCAGACTTTCTGGTTCAAATCTTGTCAAGTATTTCAAACAAAATCTGTTCTCCACTATTCAAAGACAGACTTTTATTCAAACACTGTCCAAAAGTCTACATTTTCTTACCAAACAATTTGACTTTTGAGTATTGTACTCAAAGAGTCTTGAATCAGTAAATAAACAATCAAACAAGTACCATATACTCTTAAGTACTCTGCACTACCTCAAAAGAGGGTGTTCGGGGAGGTCGCCGGAATTTGGCCGGATTTTGGTCGCCGGATTTTCAGGGTGAAATTGGCATCAATAGCTAGGTCTTGAGGAACTCTATCCATTGATGTAGGTATTGTGGGGTGGTAGTGGTTGGAGCTTCAAGGATTTGGGCAAAAAAGTGACGGGAAAGTTTCCAAGATCTAAGATTCAAGGAGTTTGAGGGATCTGTGAAGGATTTGGTTTGGAGATATGGAAAGAGGAAGTTGTGGAGATTACATGGTGTGAATTTAGAGGTGTTTGGAGGTGATACGCCGGCGGCGGCGATTTCCGGCCGGCAGCGGTGGGCGGATATGGGGCGGCGTAGAGAGAGTGAAGAGAGAGAGAAGAGAGAAGAAGGAGAGGGAAAGAAGAGAGAGGAAATAAGGGGGAAATGGGGCAAATTTTTGGGGATTTTGGGCTTTAAATACCTAGGATAAAGATCAAACCAGGACCGTTGGATTAAATCAAGATGGGGGGATGAGATTGAATCTTGTTACTTAACCAAAATGACGTAGTTTCAAGACCAAACTACGTCGTTTTAAGCTCTTCTTGGCAGCCCCATTTTGGACCGGATTTGGGCTCTTTGGGCTCAAATTTTGGGCCAATTTTGGCACAATTTTAATTAAATTACACTAGGCCAATCCCTACCCCATTTATCAAACAATTACTCAACTCTTAAAACCTATACATACACAAATAAGAACAAATACACACACACACACACACACACACACACACACACACACACACACACACACACACACATATATATATATATATATACAAGGCAAAAATTAGGCATTTACAGCTGCCCCTCTTTGCTCGAGAACGTGAAGAGTTTTCGTGCAAAGAAAAGTGAATGTCATAGCTAATTTTTGCTCACATATCACTCCAATGGAAGCAATTTTTGAAAAAAGGTGACCGAACCTTGCTTCCGAGGTTGCCTACATATCCTTGGCTATAAAGGAATCAGGTCAGTATAGTTCTGGAAAATTTGGTAGCTGGGACTACCGGACACTAGAGTTAAGACTGTTGCTGCTGTTGTTGTCGCTGTTGCTGTTGCGGTTACTCGTTTCTTACATCAAAAGAAAAAGAGAAGGGCATTATATATGTCTGCAAACTAAGAGTACAAAATTCCTATACAAAATTCCTATCCATGTGTCTTCTGGAGTCAAATCTTGATTCTTGACTTGCTCGCATGTATTGACCGTAGATTGGATCTTGATGCTCTTTGAAGAAAAGATTATGACTCAATCTCGATGGCTTGCTTTCTGGATCAGTATTTGAGAAGATGAATCTCGAGAAGCTGGGCTGCTAATACATTATCAAAGCTAAACTCCGACTATCTTGTGATCGAAGGATTTCTTTCTTCTGATGAGAAAACTGAAACTGCAAGTTTTAATCGTCACTTGCGCTATATGGCAGAGCCTGCAAAGCCATCAAAGACAAACAAAAACGAACAAAATTTTTCTGCCCCAGTCTGGCACTAGGAAAATTTTGTGAGTTATTAGACAAATCTGTAAATTATCTAATTTATTGAAAAGGAAAACAGAAATAGTAGTATAAACTATCTAAAAGAGATAAAATTCGGTAACGAATGATAGTTTAACCAGGGATCGGTACCCTGTACTATTGAAAGGAAATGTAATCAGGGGTCGGTACCCTCTCTTACTGGAAGGAAATAGAATCGGGTGTTAGCACCATGTATTATTGATAAAGTGTTGAATCCCTCTAGGCGAAACGGTTCTACCTGAGTTGAACTATGTAAAATACCCTAAGCGAAGAGTACTTCTACCCGGAAACTATGAGCTGGATCCCCCTAGGTGAAAAGGTTCTACTTGGGTTAAGCTAATGTAAAACAACCTGAGTGAAGAGTACTTCTACTCGAAACTATGAGATGGATCCCCCTAGGCGAAAAGGTTCTACCTGGGTTGAGCTACGTAAAACAACCTGAGCGAAGAGTACTTCTACCCGGAACTATGAGCTGGATCCCCCTAGGCGAAAAGGTTCTACCTGGGTTAAGCTAATGTAAAACAACCTGAGCGAAGAGTACTTCTACCCGGAACTATGAGCTGGATCCCCCTAGGCGAAAAGGTTCTACCTGGGTTGAGCTAATGTAAAACAACCTGAGCGAAGAGTACTTCTACCAGGAACTATGAGCTGGATCCCCCTAGGCGAAAATGTTCTACCTGGATTGAGCTACGTAAAATCAACCTGAGCGAAGAGTACTTCTACCCGGAACTATGAGCTGGATCCCCCTAGGCGAAAAAGGTTCTACCTGGGTTAAGCTAATGTAAAACAACCTGAGCGAAGAGTACTTCTACCCGGAACTACGAGCTGGATCCCCCTAGGTAAAAAGGTTCTACCTGGGTTAAGCTAATGTAAAACAACCTGAGCGAAGAGTACTTCTACCAGGAACTATGAGCTGGATCCCCCTAGGCGAAAAGGTTCTACCTGGATTGAGCTACATAAAATCAACCTGAGCGAAGAGTACTTCTACTCAGAACTATGAGCTGGATCCCCCTAGGCGAAAAAGGTTCTACCTGGGTTAAGCTAATATGAAACAACCTGAGCGAAGAGTACTTCTACCTGGAACTACGAGCTGGATCCCCCTAGGTAAAAAGGTTCTACCTGGGTTAAGCTAATGTAAAACAACCTGAGTGAAGAGTACTTCTACCAGGATCTATGAGCTGGATACCCCTAGGCGAAAAAGGTTCTACCTGGGTTAAGCTAATGTAAAACAACCTGAGCGAAGAGTACTTCTACCCGGAACTATGAGCTGGATCCCCCTAGGCGAAAAAGGTTCTACCTGGGTTAAGCTAATGTAAAACAACCTGAGCGAAGAGTACTTCTACCCGGAACTATGAGCTGGATCCCCCTAGGCGAAAAGGTTCTATCTGGGTTACGCTAATGTAAAACAACCTGAGCGAAGAGTACTTCTACCCGAAACTATGAGCTGGATCCCCCTAGGCGAAAAGGTTCTACCTGGGTTGAGCTACGTAAATGGGAGGTGTGAACAATAGTGATGCATGCTGAAAATAAAAGAAAAATGGAGATTTTAAGGAGCTTACGTTTGGTGACATTCGTTCATTTTGGATCGACATTCTACACCGCTTTGTTCCTGCTTCAAGCAAAGAAAAATTTATGAGTTTTCAAAGTGGTGGTTGGTTTGTGGCCTTGATGCCCTAAGTAGCTTGATTCACGGCCACTGCTGTTGAAAAATCGATTCAGTCAGCGTGGTACCGAGATGCTCTGCCTCTGCATCATTTTCTAGAGACCTTGTCTTTACAATGCTTCCCCCAACTGTTTCATACCCAAATGTTCATGGTACCGCTACCCTTGTTGTGAGCACGTGATTTTGCCTTAACAAAAACTACTCCAAAATAAATCAAAAAATAAAATAAATTTCTTTTACTGTGTAGTTTTTGAATTTGCGTGGTGTTAAATATTTGTGTTATGTCCGTAAATGTTTACTTTGTCATAATAAAATGAAAATTAAAATAAAATACATGTTGCATGCATATAGGATTTAATTATGCATTTGAAAGATAATTTAAATAAAATCACAAAAATATGCATTCGTTCTATTTTTAAATATGTTACTGTGTGATTAATGTTTTGACTATGTGTTAAATAGTTGTTATAAAGTAATTAATATTTTTGTGTAAGATTAAAATTGTTTTATAATTTTTATTAGGATTTTTAATGATAAATAATAAAATAAAATAAAATAAAATAAATTGTAGAAATAGAATCGGACCTGGATTAAAATCCAGGCCCAAAACTAAATTACCCCCCCCCCAGCCCAATCCAGGCAACCCAGGTACCGGTCCAATTCAAACGAGTCAAAACGACATCGTTTGGTCGTAGTTTAGCAGAGACCGTTGGATCAAAGCCAACCAACGGCTGAGATCCCACGAACCTTAACCCACAATCCTTACCCGATCCGATACCCGGTCCAACTCGTCCCCCCAGCTTAAACCAAATGACATCGTTTGGTTAAGTGAGTAAATCCTTACCTTTCATCCTACTAGATCTAACGGTCAGCATCAATCCACCCCACCCCTATATAAGGCCCAAACCCTTACCCCGACCCCCTAGCCAAACACCCCCCCTCCTTCCCTGTTAATTGTCCCTTCCAAAACTCACCCCTAACCCTAGCCGCCCTAGGATCCCACCGCCTGAAACCCGGCGGCATCAACGCCGTCGGTCACCAAAATAACACCCTAGAATCCCCTGAACATCCTCTACACAGATCTAACCTTAGTTTCCTTCGAATCAGACCCCAACTCTTCGAATTTAGTTTCCTTCGAATCAGACCCCAACTCTTCGAATACTAAATCGAAGGCGGGTCTGAAAACTCCAACCTTTCCAATGGCTTCCAAAATAACACCATAGTACCCCCTAGCATGCCTTGTTATGGATCTGATGTTTGTTTGGCTCGAATCAGTTCTGAGCTTCTCGAATCTTCTTTTGAAGATTCGGACCAAACAAGAACAAACTCAGATCTGTTCTAAACTGACACCAAATGACCCCTAGGCTACCCCCACCCGTGTGTCATTGTTGGTTCCCCTCGAACCTACCCAGAATTGTTCGGATTTAAAATCCAAGATCTGAAACCCTAAATTTCCAATCCTGGCAAAGATTGAGGTTTAATCGACCTTAGTCAAAGTATTTTCAGTAGAAAATACTTCGACTAAGGTCTGTTTGATTTCAAACAAAGTTCAAATCCAAGTTGAGTTGAGTCCGGTTGAATTTGAAGGCTCAGAGGTAATTTTCTGTTGCTTATGTATGTTCTACGTGTATTCTATATTCGTTTCATTAGTTTGTTTAATTTTTCATAATTTTCTAGTCAATTTTGTTATACTGTCCCCTACCCGTCTACTTGATTCCAAATGTGAATTGTTTCTGTTAATTGTGATTATGTACAATGTGTGTAATCGACTCGATTAAGTTCGTCGATTAGTTGTATTGTGAATCTTGCTTCTGAAATGATGTTTGTAATACCCTGTTTATCTGTTTAGAGTTGATTATCATCATTGAAATCAGTTAATTAGTTCTTCCCAATTTATTGATTCTTGTTTAATAAATCAGAAAGTTTGTCAATGGTGTGTATATGTTGATTTCTGAATCAGTGAGTTTCAGGGCATTGTCAGTATATTGACAATGCTCCTGTGTTTGTTTGATTTTTGTTCAAAGTTAAAGCTCAGTTTACTGAACTCAGTGTAATATGTTGTTATGATGATTGGTTCTGAATTCAGTATGATTCTACAAATGTTGATTAGATGTAATTGTGTTAGGAGGTTACATTCTTAGTCAGGGATTCAGTCCAAACTTTAGGATTGGTTGTAGCTGTCTTAAATCAGATTAATAATCAGGCTTATACAGATTTTAAAATCTGTATTGTTAAGATGCTGAATTTAAGGCAGTAATACCAGTAGAAAACAGTAAATCTGGACATTTCTGGGATAAAACAGTAAGGGTAATATGATATAATAGAGGGCTGAAAGTGGTTTGTTAATGGATTTTAATTTAATGAGATAATGGGAAACAAAGGGTAATGGGCTGCTTAAAATCAGGATAAGATCACTTAAAGTATTCAAAAGTAGTTTTAATGGAAAACTTTCTGATTTTAAAAGGAGAAAAGGGTCCATTCAGCACTAGAAGAGTATAGGACAGCCCTGTATAAATAGAGGGGAATGGGGACTGCTTTAGGGGACTCAGACTTTTAAAGAGAGAAAAAAAAAGGGCAGATTTTTTAAAAAAAAACAGAAAGGAAAGAGAGGAAGAGAACAGAAAAAGAAATAGAAAAGAGAACATTCACACACACACCCACAACCTGAAACAGATACAAAAGCAGAAACAAAAATCAGAAACAGGAATCTAAAACAGATAGAGGAAAGAAGCTGAAATCTGAAATGTTATTTTTCTAGAATCTATCCGTTGTTTGTTTGTGGATAGTGTTCGGTTTAAATCTGAAATTTTCTCTCAAGTTTCTATCACTGTACATCTGGGTTAACGGGTCTTGTTCGGACTTGCTGTGTTACTGGTACATTCTGCCGGTATTTTGCTGCTGCTATTATCGCTGAAATTTACTCCTTTTACCTTCATTTCCAGGTACATATTCTTAAAACTCATGTTGTGAAGAGCTTCAACATGACAAAATGAAGCTTGAATTGTAATTCTGTCTTCTATTCGCTCAAGTTCATTAGTTTAAATTTCAGCTTTGTTTCGTGTTGGTTTAATAGTAGTATATTTTGACGTAACGGCTGTAAATTAAATGTCATTTCTTGAAGTTGCTCGAAATGTTGTAATAAGGTTAATTTCTAAATTTTCATTAGCGGAAGATATAATTAAATTGTCAAGGTAGGGAATATGGCATGAATGTTGGCCATTATTTAATTTTTTGTTGTTAGCTAAGTAAGGAGTAATGTAGAAGTATCAAGAAAACTACACTAGTAATATCTATTGTTAAATAAGGTAAAAATGGTGTTGGTATTATTTTCATGTATAAGATAGCAGGTATCTATAGAACCATTAGTGGATGGTAAGTTGAGTTGTTATGGCTCATTATGATGTTAAAATGCTATGAATGTTTCAAGACATACAAATATGTTGCATGTAAGGCAATGTTGTTAATCAATTTGTATAATAATTCCCTCTCTTATCAATTTGATGCCTATTTACCATCCTAAATAAATAATTAGGCCTATTAGATTAAAAGCAAGTATATGAGAATAAGATGAGATATACAAATTACAACACTTTACATCAATGACAATTAGAAATAGGACTTGCACTAAATAGAAGTAATAAAAGTTCTTGAAAAATATTCTTCCCTTTATAAATCGTTTTTTAATTTCATATACAATTCATTATTGGGCATATAGATATATGTGTTGTATTTGCCGAAAATAGTGTTAATCATATTTTTACGCTTTTCTTTGAATTTAAATAGTCTGGCTGAATATAATTTATATTCGGAAATTATAATCGACGGGCAACATTTAATAAATTGCAAGTTCTTTTTCAAGAATTCAAGGGTATCTTAAATGGAGATTTCTCATGATATAATAAACAATCTGGGGAAAAAGGCCATAATAATATTAACAAAGATTTTGCGCAATCAGGGATGCGTTCGCGCACCCTGATTATATTAAAAAAAAAGCAAATTCGGATTATGCGTACGCGCAATTTCGAGCGAATATTTTAATAAAAAATGATTTCTCCGCGGATGTCAAAATAATTTCATATAACCCGAGATGTGCAGTTCATTATCTAAATAAAAAGGGTGATGATGTTCCTGATTTTATTTTAAATTTCGAACATATATTTTTTATAAAATCTATAACATGGACAATTTTATTGTGTACACGTACGCGTGGCACGATCCCCGATAATTATAAAAAGTATATAATATGAATATACGTACGCATAATTCGTCCATATAATTGTAAACAATAAGTAAAAAGCGGTAGTAAAATCATGCAATAAAAACGTATTTAGTAAAATCAAGATAATTAAGCCAATAATAAAAACAGTTAAGCGACCGTGCTAGAACCACGGAATTCGGAAATGCCTAACACCTTCTTCCGAATTAACAGAATTCCTTATTCAGGATTTCTGGTTCGCGGAATAATAAACAGAGTCATATTCTCCTCGATTCAGGGATTAAAATTGGTGACTTGGGACGCCTTAAAATTTCCAGGTGGCGACTCTGAAATAATTAAATAAATCCCGTTTCGACTGTCCTTCAATTGGAGAAAACTCCCCACGCGCCCCGCGGGCGCGGTAAAAAGGAGGTGCGACACTTGTCTCTAAGGCAAGGCGATTTTTCTTTAAAATCAAGCTCAGTTGTTTTGCACCTAGTATAAGTTTGTGTCCGTAGTGCTCATCAACTTTTCTCATAAAGCAGGTCCTGCTTAGGCGACCTTTTCAGCTCTTTTTTTTAGACACTTTGTTTGTCTTATCGAATAAGATCAGAGATGGATTCGTGCCTTCGTCAATGCCATATATGCCCCAAATTGTGCTCGACATTACGGGGAAGCTGTAGCCAGTTTTGCAGCCCTTTCTTTGCTTCGATTTTGATGCAGGATTAGACCGAAGGGGACTCAAAGAAAAATTATGGGTAAAAACAGAATAATAATTGGAAGCGAAAAAGAACTGTGCTTAAACAAAAGGTGTCCCTTTCGGGGAAAGGAATAGGGAGACTTATCCGGAGGTATGTGCCGACTTTAATGAATCATGACATGCATTTTGGACTGGATGCCTAATTTGTCTGAGCTGTCTAATTCTCAAAATCCGCCGCAAATGTTTATCTTGAATTTGTCTTGGTTGTGCTCATGTCGGAGAATCAAAGACCCTTATTCGGCTAGTAGCGCCCATTCCAGGTTTTTGCTAACTAACATCTCTCATTTCTTTACTAACCATCACCTTATGGTGCCCATCTGGGTTTTCACTAATAAGACTCTCTCATTTCTCTGTTCACTATCGCCTTATAGTGCCCGTACGGTTTTTCACTGATAAGACTCTCTCATTTCTTTTTTCTCTTTTTTTTCTTTTTTTTTTCTCTTTTTTTCTTTTTTTTTCCTTTTTTTTGACTATGATACTGTATGAGGGAGGTTTCCCAACGTCTTTGGCATGGGGACTTCAATCATTCTTAAAAAACATCGATCAGAAGTTCTTGAAAGGTAAAAAGGCGAAATGAACCTTGAACTGAATTACACTTTTGGAATCATTTTTACAGAGAGAGAAAAAAAATCGTGAAATAAAACAAACTTCTGCCCCAGTTTTAGAGTATTGGGAATATGGATTTTTTGTTCTGATGGGACCGAACCCAGGGTAAGGTTGCCTACGTATCCTTTCGGAATCAGGTCGGATGTAGTTCAATTTTTTAGAGTTTTTTTTTACAAGTTCCAAGAAGTGAGAAACAAGGAAGACAAATACAGCTCAAAAGGATTAACAAAAAGGGTGACACCTATTTGGAATAGCGAGCGAATGATAGCCTTCGCCACTTCAATTTGAGAAAATCAATGCGTGAAAATTCTACAATGGGTATATATTAGACATAATATCTTTTGACTGCATCTGCGTTAATAGTCATGTCTGGTACCCGTCCTTCTTCATCTACCAAGTGCAAGGCCCCATTTGGTAACACTTTCTTGATGATGTAGGGTCCTTGCCAGTTCGGGGCGAACTTTCCTTTAGCTTCTACCTGGTGCAGAAGGATGCGTTTCAAAATCAATTGGCCTACCTTAAACTGCCTTGGGCGCACTTTCTTATTGTAAGTGCGTGTCATTCTTTGTTGGTATAACTGGCCGAAACACACTGCTGCTAGCCGTTTTTCATCGATCAACATCAGTTGTTCTAATCGGGTCTTGACCCACTCAGTGTCTTCAATCTCTGATTCCACAATAATTCGGAGAGAGGGAATTTCGACTTCAGCGGGTATTACAGCTTCAGTTCCGTATACAAGCAAATACAGAGTTGCGCCAATATATGTGCGAACAGTCGTACGGTATCCCAAAAGAGCAAAAGGCAACTTTTCATGCCATTGCCTGGAACCTTGGATCATCTTCCTAAGAATCTTCTTGATGTTCTTGTTTGCTGCTTCAACTGCTCCATTGGCTATTGGCCGGTAAGGGGTAGAATGGCGATGCATGATTTTAAATTGTTCGCATACCTCCTTGATCAAATGACTATTTAGATTGGCTGCATTGTCAGTGATAATGGTCTTTGGGATACCAAAGCGACAAATGATGTTGGAGTGAACAAAGTCTACCACTGCTTTCTTGGTGACTGCTTTGAAAGTGACGGCTTCCACCCACTTGGTGAAGTAATCAATCGCAACCAAAATGAATCTATGCCCATTTGAAGCCTTTGGCTCGATCGGCCCAATAACATCCATTCCCCAAGCAACCAAAGGCCAAGGAGAGGACATGGGATGCAACTCTGAAGGAGGCGAGTGAATCAAGTCACCATGAATCTGGCACTGGTGACACTTGCGAACAAATCTAAAGCAATCTCGCTCCATGGTAAGCCAGTAATACCCTGCCCGTAGAATCTTCTTCGCCAAAACATATCCATTCATGTGAGGTCCACTTACCCCTGAATGCACTTCACTCATGATCCGCTCTGCTTCTGTAGCATCTATGCATCTCAACAAGTTTAAATCTGGGGTCCTCTTGTACAAAATTTCCCCATTCAGGAAGAAACCACTGGCGAGTCGCCTTATAGTTCTTTTTTTATCTCCTTTGGCATGCTCTGGATATTCTCTTGTTTTCAGGAATTGTTTTATGTCATGACACCATGGTTCACCATCTGGTTCTGTCTAGATTGTATTATAGTAACCGTGCTGATTCCGAACTTGGATTTCTAGTGGATCAATATGGGTGTTGCCTGGATAAGAGAGCATTGAGGCTAGAGTAGCCAAGGCATTGGCTAGCTCGTTGTGAAACCGGGGAATGTATCTGAACTCGATAGATTTGAATCTTTTGCTCAAGTCTCGTACACATTGTCTGTACGGAATAAGTTTGATATCTCGAGTCTCCCATTCGCCTTGGGCTTGCCGGATAAGCAAGTCAGAATCTCCCATAACTAATAGTTCATGCACATCCAGATCGATGGCCATTTTCAAACCCATGATACAAGCTTCATATTCTGCCGTATTATTAGTACAGAAGAACCGAAGTCGGGCCATTGCAGGGTAATGGTGTCCAATAGGTGAGATGAGGATTGCCCCGATCCCAACTCCTTTGATATTGTCAACCCCATCAAAATACATTTTCCATATAGGGTGATCGTCTAGAACCACTTCCTCTATCGAGTTGACCTCTTCATCCGGGAAGTATGTGCTAAGTGGCATGTACTCATTATCAACTGGATTCTCTGCCAAATGATCTGCCAAAACCTGTGCTTTCATCGCGGTGCGAGTGACATAGACGATGTCAAACTCTGTGAGCAGGATTTGCCATTTTGCGAGCCTACCAGTGGGCATTGGCTTTTGGAAGATGTACTTCAAAGGATCCATTCTGGATATGAGGTAAGTAGTGTAGGCCAAAAGATAATGTCTCAGCTTCTGAGCGACCCAAGTCAAGGCACAACATGTCCTTTCTAAAAGGGTGTACTTAACCTCATAATCGGTGAACTTCTTGCTCAAATAATATATTGCCTGTTCCTTTCTGCCTGTTGCATCATGTTGCCCCAGAACACATCCAAAGGAATTATCCATCACTGATAGATATAAAAATAAAGTCCTACCAGGTTCAGGTGGAACCAGTACGGGGGGTTTTGACAGATAATCTTTGATCCTGTCAAAGGCCTTTTGGCAATCGTCCGTCCATCTGACAACGACATCCTTTTTTAGCAACTTAAAGATGGGCTCGCACGTGGTTGTGAGCTGAGCAATGAACCTACTGATGTAGTTCAACCTCCCAAGCAAACTCATGACCTCTTTTTTGTTCTTCGGGGGTGGCAGATCTCAAATGGACTTTATCTTAGATGGATCCAATTCGATGCCTCTCCGGCTGACTATAAAACCGAGGAGTTTCCCAGCTGGGACCCCAAATGCACACTTGGCTGGATTAAGCTTAAGGTCATACCTACGAAGCCGTTCGAAGAACTTTTTCAAATCACACACATGATCGGCTTGTGTCTTTGATTTTATGATGACATCGTCGATATATAACTCAATCTCTTTGTGCATCATGTCGTGAAAAATGGTGGTCATGGCCCTCATGTAAGTTGCCCCTGCATTCTTTAAACCGAATGGCATGACCCTATAACAATAGGTACCCCATGGCGTGGTGAAAGCGGTCTTTTCTGCATCATCCTCATCCATTAGAATTTGGTGGTACCCAGCATAGCAATCCACAAATGATTGGATCTCATGCTTTGCGCAATTATCTACAAGAATGTGGATGTTTGGCAAAGGAAAATTATCCTTTGGACTTGCTTTGTTCAGGTCCCTATAGTCGACACAAACTCTAGTTTTTCCATCCTTCTTTAGCACGGGCACAACATTTGCCACCCAGGTGGTGTATCGGACAGCTCTGACCATATTAGCGCTTAGTTGCTTCATTATTTCTTCTTTGATTTTATCGCTCATGTCTGTTTTAAATTTTCGTTGCTTTTGTTGGACTGGTGGAAAACCAGGATACGTAGTAAGCTTATGAACCACCAGATCAGCACTTAAACCCGGCATATCATCGTAAGACCAAGCAATACATTTTTGTATTCAAATAAAAGTTGAATCAAGATATCTCTGGTTTTTTGTTCAGTGTGAATGCTTATCTTCGTTTCTCTAACCTCTTCAGGACTTCCGATATTAATCGTCTCAGTTTCATTGAGGTTTGGCTTGGGCTTGTTTTCAAATTGTTCCAACTCTCTTTTTATTTCCTCAACAATCTCATCTTCCTCATATTCAACCTCTTGATGCGTTATTTCGATATTAGACTGCTTTTCAAGATCTGGGCATGAATTCTGCATGCATGTTATTAAAGCCGGCATTAACAAAACTGAAATGAGAATAAAATGACAGGAATTAGGAAAAGTAAAAGATAGGAAACTTAATAGGAAACTAAACTGCATTTTATTGAATTCGAAAGGATAAAAGGGTTAACATCAAACAAACAATCATCCTGAGATATTTGGATTACAACCCTGAAAGTAACCCAGAATACAAAAAAGGAAGCTGCAAAAGCAGACTACCAAGACTCCTTCCTTGTGGGGAGAGGAGTTGCTTCCCAGTTGGCGAGCATGGTGTCTGGGTCAATTAGTTGCACAACGGCACGACTAGTGCCTTCACCAGCCTGGATCATATTCACTTCAGAAAACATCTCGCTGAGGTCATGGCAAATTTCATCAATGTTTGCATGCGCCGAGGAATTTTGACCCTCTCGGAGTCGTGGCTTGACAAAAGTGTAGAAAATATGAGGGATAGGCTATTGCAAGACCCATCCACTCTTTTTGCAGTGTTTGGATTTGTTTTTGTCTGCTTGTGTTGGCCTGAAGCCTAAGCCAAAAGTACCCCGGTTTCCTAACGAAGAAATAGGCTCTAAAATCCCTTGAAATGATGCCCCCAAACCTTTTCCTGGCTCATAACCTTGTCTCATCATAACCGTAGCCACTATTACAGATGTGGCGGAAAGACAAGGATGCAGAATGGGCTTTCCTTCCTCGACATGGTCCACAACAACCACTTCAAAAGCCTGATGGACTCAGACCCTTCTTTGGCCTCAATACAGGGGATTAACGGGTCTTTATAAACGGAAGACTCGTCTTCTCCGTGAACAATAATTTCTTGCCCGTCATGTTCGAATTTGAGCATCTGGTGTAAGGTGGATGGCACAGCTCGGGCTGTATGGATCCATGGCCTTCCAAGAAGAAAGTTATAAGAAGTGACCATGTCCACTACTTGGAAAACAATCTCAAAGTCCACCGGCCCAATCGTCATGGTGAGGTTGATTTCCCCCATGGTGTCTCTCGCTGAGCCATCGAAAGCCCGTATGTGAACATTGCTATGCCGGATTCTGTCTGTATTGATCTTCATGCTTGGCAAAGTAGAGAGAGGGCATACATCTACACTTGAGCCTCCATCAACCATGACTCTCTTTACATAATGCCCCTCACATTTTACTATCAAGTTCAACGCCCTATTGTGCCCGGCTCCTTCCTCGGGAAGTTCATCATCGGTAAATGAGATTCTGTTTACCTCAAAAATCTATTTGCCATCTTCTCTAACTGATTCACTATGGTCTCTTCTGAGATATGTGCCTCATTCAGGACCTTGATTAGTACACGTGCATGCTCTTTGGAATGTATGAGCAGAGATAGTAGAGAGATTTGGGCAGGAGTCTTTCTTAGCTGGTCAATGATTGAGTAATCCTGAGCTTTCATTTTCTTCAAAAACTCTTCTGCCTCTGCTTCAGTGACTGGCTTCTTTATTGGAAATTGGCCTCCTCTGATTTGCTTGGCCTTCATCAACTCTTCTGGAGAATAACACTTCCCCGATCGAGTCAAACCTCCAGTTTCCCCCACTTCCTCTATGATTTCCTTGCCTTTGTAGGTCATCACAGTTTTGTTCTAGTTCCAAGGGACAGTTTTCGTGTTTGTCACAGGGGGTTGCATGGCAGGTTTGATTATGATCGGCTCTGTTATGCCATTTGCACTGCCCCGATTCTGCCTTGTGACGGGGTGTCCTCCAAGGACATACAACCTTGGGCTTGGAACATTGGAGCAAACGTCTAACCTCGAGACCTTGGGCACAAATAAAGTTACATTTTCTGAGTTCGGGACGCCTTTCACAATCAACGGCACATCTCGGCTTGGTCTTGCTTCCAGACTTATTCCTTCTCGAATTGCTCCCACTGTCATTTCTGTTTGGCCGACCAGCTTGTATTCCTGATCTCGGTCAATCATTCCCACGAAATGAACATCGTTGTGTTCCAGCAACGGGTTATTTGTCACATTAGAAGGGTCCTCGCCATTCGTTACTACAATTAATTTTTCAGAAATGAGTCTTTCTATGGCTCCTTTCAGAGTCCAACAATCATCGGTGCTATGCCCTGGGGCACCTGAATGATATTCACATCTAGCATTTGCTTGAAATCCATGTGAATTCGGATGCATATGGTGGGGAGAGATGGGTCCAATCACGCCCATTTGCTTCAGCTTCTGGAATAGACTAGAGTATGATTCAGCCAATGGAGTGAATTTTTCTGTCGGCCTCTTCTCTCGACCATAATCCTGCCTGGGACGAGCATTGTAGGGTGCCCGAAAATTTTGTTGCTGAGGTCGGGGGCCCCTTGGAGCTGGTGCCCGTACCTGATGATTGGGAGGCCGAGAATATGATTGAGCATTGAACACCGTACATTATGGTGGGCCCACAGAGTATTGAGGAATTGGCAGGGGATAGTAATGTTGAGGGTAGCTGGATCGCCCCTGCTAAACTTGCACATAAGGGTGTGATGCCCCTCTTTGAACTTCCCTAGATCCCGAGGTCATCATAGAACCTTCATCTCTCTTTTTACTATTTGCAAAACTTCCCGACCCATTTTGGATGGCTTGGGTGATGGCTTTGAGAGCAGCCTGACTTACAATTCTGCCAGTCTTTAAGCCATTTTCGACCATTTTCCCTATCTTGATTGCTTCAGCAAAAGGCCTACCCATTGCAGACATCATGTTTTGGAAATAATCAGGCTCTTGAGCCTCCAAAAAGACAGTGATCAACTCATGATTATCCATGGGTGGCTTAACTCTGGCCGCCTGCTCCCTCCACTTGATGGCGTACTCCCTAAAGCTTTCTGTCGGCTTTTTCTTCATATTGGATAGGGAATTGCGGTCTGGTGCAATATCAATATTGTATTGGAATTGCTTGACGAAGGCCTGGGCCATGTCATCCCAAACATGACAGTGAGAGATGTCTTGGTCAATGAACCATTCAGAAGCTACCCCCACAAGGCTTTCTCCAAAGTAAGCCATCAGCAGTTCTTCCTTTCCTCCCGTACCCCTCAGCTGGTTGCAGTACCTTTTCAAGTGGGCGATAGGGTCATCGTGTCCATCATATTTCTCAAATTTTGGGGTCTTGAACCCTCGTGGTAAATGGATGTGAGGGAACATGCATAGATCACTGAATTAAACACTTTTGTGACCACCTAGTCCCTGTATGTTCTTTATATTCTGTTCAAGACTTTTCATTTTCCTGGCCATCTCATCGGGCTCAATCGTCGTGGCAGGCATTTTATTTTCCACCGGTGATTCATATCGAGGAGTCTGATTGTATGGAGTCGAGACCCCAAAAGCCATATTCGGAGAATAGTATTGTCCATCATAAGCATGAGATGGTGGCTCATTATTTGGCTTTGTCACAGGAGGTGGTGGCGGTATTGTATATACCGGTGCGCCAGACACGACGAGAGGGGTGTTCCTGACCGGTGCGGCTGGAGGTCGCATATTAGAGGTACTGGGGGCAGCATGGAGACTGTAATTCGGCACATACCCTGGTGGTAGAATGGGGTCGCTCGTTGCATGGAGCGGTGGTTGAGTAGCCTGGGGTATAGTGTAAGTTCCCTCTGAGGGACCCTAGGGTGGAGGTCGACCGGAAACCCAAGCTTGATATACATCTGACAGTTGTTGTCTCAATTTTCTTATCTCCTCAGACTCTTGCTCAACTGACTGACCCTGCGGATTGTCACTGACCAACTCGATTTCATCACTGTTATCCATTACTACTGGTCCCTTAGATCTTGTGAAGTAATGATGTGCTGCCAGATTTACCACAAACCAACCACCTTAAACTTACTGGTTTAAGAGACAACAAACGTGTTAGGGTTAGGCATTTTATAAATATGAATTACACGTAATATGTCATGCTCCTAACATCGCCACCATTTCTAAAATGATTTTGGAAGGCTTCAATGTTTCATTCCGGCTTATCAGCTTGTTGCTTATTGACACTGTTATTTCATTCTTCTCTTTTTTTTCGTTTTTTTTTCACTCGCCTTATTTGATCCCTTACTTTAGAGCCATTTAAAATAAAAACTTGATCGAACCTTTTTGGGTTGCCCACGTATCATGTCACCGCATGAATCAGATCATTATGTAGTTCAGTTGTTTTTTTTTTTACAAAACAAACATCTTTTTGGTTCATTTTAGAATTTTTCTAAAAAAAAAAAATCTTTTCATTGATTTTCAAAATAATTCTTTTTTTATACAAGACTCAAAAGGTAAGAGTTACATAAAGATAAACAAGACCAAGCCTGACTAAAACAGACTTTTTAGGATAAAAGGCAAAACAATAAGACTCAAAACGCCAAAAGACTCTTACAGACTCGAAAACAACAAAAGCATAATGAAAAAGGACTGATAACTAAAAGAAGACTTTGATCTTTGCAGTAGAATCCACCAACATCACTGTAATCAAGGCTCTTGTTCCTGTGCCTGACCCCCAACGTTGCGGTATATCCTCTCCAAGTCTGCAGATATATGACGAGCAATGTTTAATGATACTTCTGCAAACCGCTCGGGCGTCATTCCCTGGCAACTCCTGTGTGCTCTTGAGGTATATGTGGCTACCTCGAGGATCTTTCCTTTAATGTATTCCTGAGCCACATGCAACTCTTGATTTTGCTGACCACGTGTCTCAGCTAGATCCAGCGCATCACGCTCGCGGTCCAAGGCCATATCTTTCTGGCGCCGATTTTCTAGTAACTCCCCCTCCAACCGATTTATCATACTCTGGTAGTGATGTCTTTCTACTTCAAACTCTGCGATCTGTCTCTCCTTGCTTGATTCAACTCCCTCTAACTGATCCCTTAAACCTTTGATTAGTGGAGCGTAACTCATGCGCTCATGATCACGGACTACCCTGAACTGGGCTTCTCTCTCTTCTTGTTGTTGTGCGGTTGTGACCATGTTCTTCTTTTGAATTTGGGATTTGAGTGCTTGCCTCTCTCGTGCCCACTGAGCTTTCTCTTTCTCAAAAGCATCATACAGCAAATCCTTGTCTACTTTAACGATGTTGAGCTCTTCTTACAGTGCTCCAAAGTCAGATTCATAACCCCTTTTCATCTCTTCCGCAGCCAGCCCAACTCTGTTTCGAATTTCAGCCTCCAACTCCGCGGTGCTCTTCACGACTGTACCTGGTCTATCTGCGAGAGCATCTTGGTTATAGAACCACTCAAGATAAGAAGGATTCAACTCACCACTTCCTCGATCTGCCACCATGGTGCCACGCTCGAGTATCTTAGTGTCATTCCAAACACGTTGGGCATAAGCTTCACGAATGGGATCCTCTAATGTTGCTTCCCAGATAAAATTTTCCATAGTCTCTACTGGGGGAACTATTTGTTTGTGACCCAGTTGACGTAGAACTCTCATAGGAACATATGGCTGATAACCTCGAAGCCCCATTAAGATCAGAAACGGATGGCAAGATGACTTATAGATGACATATTCCGCGGTGAACCAAGGATAATTCCATGTGATCTGATCATCTGTTAAGGAGTGAAGATACTTTCTCCAATTATTGACACTTTCTGGGAAATTGCGGATCTCCAACTCACTCTTCAATCTAGCATTATACTGGCGAACATGATTACTCTAACAAGTACGGTGGTCTACCTGATAAGGACGACGGAAAAGATGATCCATGAACCACATCTGGAGCAGGAGGTTGCAACCTTCAAAGAAACCTTTTCCTTCCCAGCACCTGGTTAAGGCGCGAAAGGTATCTGCTAACACCATTGGAAGAATATAGGAATCATTTCTTTTCATCATCGCTGTGACTATCCCAGATAACCGAATGTTGATCTTCCGATCCTCTCTCGGGAAGACCATATACCCCAAGAAAGCTACAATGAATGCTTTCCGTCCATGGCCTCGCCATGTGTGTTGGTTCTGTTTGTTAATTAGCTTCTTCCCATATTCTGAGAACCCCATTTCATGCCCGTACTTGTCATACAAGAAATCTAGGTAGACCTGCCCTTGCGCCACATGTGCTATCTCGGTGTGGCTGATCCACATCTGCTCAAGGAACTTGGTAGCAGTAACGTCCCTGGGAACCAAAAGTCTCTTTGTTCGACTCTTATGCCCCAGGTTGGTATATTTAGCGAATTCTTCCAAGGTAGGAGTCATTTCAAACCCATTGAGACGAAACACATTATTCTTCGGGTCTCAGAAATAAACCAAAGCCTCAATGAGTTCTCGTTTGGGCTCAATCTCCATAATGTTTACCAAGTTTTTCAAATAATCTTTGATCTTTCCTTGCTCAAATCCATCCATGTTGTTCCACCATCGCTTCAATAATCTGGGCACTTTGTCGACAATCTTAAACGGTGAGTGCTCTTCATCTCTCAGCCTCTTGTCAGGTCTCCCACTAACTGAATCCATATCGTACCTATATAAATAAAATTATGAGGTCGGGTCCAAATCTTAACTCGAAGAAATGACACCAAACAGACTTCTGGATAAGACAACGGACAAACTTCATATGATAAGAGGGCTAGACTCTGGAAGGATTACTTAGGTATCTCGCCGAGGAAAAAAAAATAGCTGGACAAAGGGCAAATAATAAAAGGCGACGAAGAGGACAAGATGGTTATTTTTATGAAAATGGCTCTTCAGCACCTCCAAGAAAAGTACTAATGCAGTCTCGATAAAAACATCTGAATACATGGATAGAAAATAAATAAAAGCTTAAAAATGTAATGTTGACATTGGCAAAAATGGCTGGGAACAAAGGACGACATGACAAAAACAAAATAACTATTTTTACGAAAATAGCCCTTCGACACTTCCGAGGAAGGTTGAAAGGCGGTCCCGGCAAAACGGTCAAAAATAAAAACGAAATGGTAAAAGGTGTTAAAAACGACCAAAGTAATCATTTTGTATGAAAATAGCCCTTTGGCACTTCCGAGAAAGGTTTTAAGGCAATTTCCGCAAAAATGGTTCCACATTGGGGAAAAAGTGGTAAAATATTAGCTATATCTACGAAAACAACCCTTCAATGGCTCCGAAGAAGGTTTCGAGGTTGTATTGAAAAACATGATCAGACGTAAAGACAAAACAATGAAAAAATAAAAGAGAAAGAAAAAAAAAAAGAAAAAACAAAAAAGAAAAAAAAAACTATCGATTTTTTTTTATTTATTAAAAGAAAAATATTATGGACACACCGATTTCAAAAACTCTTGCAAAAATGGGGGCCAACCCTGATGAAGGTTTCCTACGTACCCCACTAAAATTGTGAGAATCGGACCTGCGTAGTTCAAACCAAGACTAGACCATTTTTATATTATTTTTTTATTTGGTAAAAATGAATTACCTGTACAAAACTGGGGAATGAATTTTCTTTTTTTTTTCTTTTTTCGCTCAACTAATTTTCTAAAGCCGGTCAACAAATGCAAGCAAGTCTTCCAAATGATGCAACAAGTAGCACATAAGTGAAAATGATGGTCTCAAAAAGGATACCTGTCTTATACGGACTCGGCCCCTGTGCCGAGCTTCGCTAAGTCAAGTGCATATGATGCAATAAAACGATCCTACTAGGGATAACCAGCCATGTGGCTTGTTCTTCTATGTTTCAAAAGTCCTAGGGGATGAGGCGTATCTAGACTGGCCATAAAACGAGCGAACAACTCGAATTGGGAAGGGGTAGCGTACCGGGAGCAATACTTCTCCGGTTTAACTACTGGACCCTCCCCGCTCTTAAATATGGGTGACTAATAATCCTTCACCGGGAGCCCAGGCCCACCGGCTTTATCTCAACAAAGAATGGGGCGCGTATCCGCGATTCTCGAGGTTGTATTCAGAAGACTCAGAGGGGGGTGCGCAAGAAGACAATTTATAAAACAGTTCAACAATATCAAAGCGGTAAAGAGCAAACAAGTAGCACATTATGCCTAAATAGATCACAGTTATAAACAAAAAATTAATAAAGCCAAATAAAGTCAATGTACAAGCTCGAATTCACGCCGGATTTCCCCAGCAGAGTCGCCAGAGCTATCACACCCCTTTTTTACCTCTCCAAAAGATATGTACAAAATGTAACGTGTTATGCTACGAATTTGTGGGTTAAAGAGTTTTTCCAATTAAAGTGACAATTTTGAAATAGGGATTATTTATGTTATTCAGAGTCGCCACTTGGAATTGATTTGTTGGTGTTCCAAGTCACCTTTTATTTGAATCCCTAGTCAAAGGAAGGTTTGACTCTTTTATTATTGGTTTGCGAAAACAAAGTCCGGATAAGGAATTCTGTTGACCGAGGAGAAGGTGTAAGGCATTCCCCGAGTCCCGTGGTTCTAGCACGGTCGCTTTATTGACTACATTTGGCTTAAATTAATTTTGGATAAACTGTGATTTATATTATTTTTCATATTTTTACCTATCCGCTTTTATCTCTTGATTATTAGAAAAATTAAAGAATATTTTTTAATAAGAAGATGTCATAACCACACTACGCAAGCGAGTGCATGATCGACGAAATTTATTATTTAGTCATAACGGCGCCACGCAAGCGAATCCGCAGTCATGACAAACGATTGTTAGCATGTTATTTACGTCTGGAAAAATTACTGCATTCGAAGAGATTAGTTTTGAAAATAAAATAAAAAATCAACTATCGCACTACGCAAGCGAATTCGCGATCTTAACAAAAAAAATATACTAAATTAAGAATTAACTAAAATTAATGGGCATGGTATGAGATTATTAAATTAATTTATCGAATATTCAAACATCACGCTACACAAGTGATTCCGTGAGTTAAAGCGCGCCTACTAATTGCCTAGCGTTTAAAAAGGAAATGAGTTAATTAAAAATAGTAGAAAAATCTGATATTATTACTATTTTTCTAGCTTTATAGTTGGGAAAAATTAAGCAAATAAAAGTTGGACCAACTTAATCTATTTTAAAAGAAATGAGCCAACTTCTTGTTAAAAAAAATGGGCCAGCTTGTAAAGAGCTCTTGGGCTGCTGGAATTTATTATTAAAATGGGCCAAGAAATGGATTTTAATTGGCCCAATGTTATATAGAAGAAAAGGGGTAATTTTGTTGTTTAAAGGTAAATGGACCAGCTTTTATTTTTTGGTTCAAAAAGGCCCAAAGTTCATACAATCTTGGTTCTTTACTTAGTTTGCATTTATGACCATTAACTACATAGTCACAATTATATAAACGCACACTTTACAAAAATAGCCACTTTTGCAAATATGGAAAAATGGCCAGATTAAAAAAAAAATTATCATAACATTCCTAGAAGCATATGTTGGCAGTGAAATTTCAGCAACTAAAACGAACTCATGTTATGTGTTATACATCTAAAGTCATTCATGGCATACTTAGATATCACATTCAAAAAACTTGCAATTCAATATTCAAGTATTATGAAGGACTATTCACATTATCACATGCTTGATACATAACAATAACATACAAGCTCTTTTGTTGTCAAATTATTCATCATATCAAACACATTTAAATGGTGCAGTATGTTCAAGTTGTTCCCATTGCTGAAAATACGTACGTTACGAGTCTTAAAGGATTACCTGGATAGCAAAAGAATAAACAGTAGTTCAACAACTAAAGCAGCATAAAAACAACAGCAAAACAGCAGCAAAACTAGTAGCAAATCCGTGTTAAAAACAACCCGAAAACTTAGAGAGGAAACCCAGAAACGAACTCTAAAGAGGACTTATACTTTTCTAAAAGTTTGCACTCTAAGATTCACTCCCAAAGCTCACCATTTCAGCTCACTTTTCATGTGTTCAACTGTTGATTTTTTTTTTTTTATGTTTTTGTGTGTTCAAAGCAATTCTTCCCTCTCCCTGGAAGTGTGATTGAGTCCCCCTTATATATTCAAACAACCAGCTATTTCAAAAAATTAAAAATCAATCTTTTTGACAGATTTTCTACAAAATCTGCTCTTAAATTCAAAAGGCCAGACTTTCTGGTTCAAATCTTGTCAAGTATTTCAAACAAAATCTGTTCTCCACTATTCAAAGACAGACTTTTATTCAAACACTGTCCAAAAGTCTACATTTTCTTACCAAACAATTTGACTTTTGAGTATTGTACTCAAAGAGTCTTGAAGCAGTAAATAAACAACCAAACAAGTACCATATATTCTTAAGTATTCTGCACTACCTCACTTTTATTAATACAAAACTATTTTACTACTTCAACAAGTGCAAAAACAGAAAATTGATCATTTCAAACTTCAAAAACTAATGCTAAAATAATTAATAATAGACCAAAATAAAATCTGAAAATTAAAACTAAAAATAAAAAATCAGCCATGAAAAAGAATAGGATTTTTACCATTTTACAATTCAAGTGGCCGAAAAAATGGTGGTATGCCAAAAGAGGGTGTTCGGGGAGGTCGTCGAAATTTGGCCGGATTTTTATCGCCGGATTTTCAGGGTTAAATTGGCATCAATAGCTAGGTCTTGAGGAGCTCTATCCATTGATGTAGGTATTATGGGGTGGTAGTGGTTGGAGCTTCAAGGATTTGGGCAAAAAAGTGACGGGAAAGTTTCCAAGATCTAAGATTCAAGGAGTTTGAGGGATTTTTGAAGGATTTGGTTTGGAGATATGGAAAGAGGAAGTTGTGGAGATTACATGGTGTCAATTTGGAGGTGTTTGGAGGTGGTCCGCCGGTGGCAGCGATTTCCGGCCGGCGACGGTGGGCGGAGATGGGGCGGCGTAGAGAGAGTGAAGAGAGAGAGAAGAGAGAAGAAGGAGAGGGAAAGAAGAGAGAGGAAATAAGGGGGAAATGGGGCAAATTTTTGGGGATTTTGGGCTTTAAATACCTAGGATGAAGATCAAACTAGGACCGTTGGATTAAATCAAGATGGGTGGATGGGATTGAATCTTGTTACTTTACCAAAACGACGTATTCAAGACCAAACTACGTCGTTTTAAGCTCTTCTTGGCAGCCCCATTTTGGACCGGATTTGGGCTCTTTGGGCTCAAATTTTGGGCCAATTTTGGCACAATTTTAATTAAATTACACTAGCCCAATCCCTACCCCATTTATCAAACAATTACTCAACTCTTAAAACCTATACATACACAAATAAGAACAAATACACACACACACACACACACACACACACACATATATATATATATATATATATATATATATATATATACAAGGCAAAAATTAGGCATTTACAACTTTATTAGGCAGAAGATATAAGAAGGACTAATAAAGACTCAGTACATCCCTTCAAAGGAGCAACTAGCAGATATCCTAACTAAAGGATTAGGAAGACCACAACATGAGTATTTGGTTGGCAAGCTGGGAGTTCTCAATGTCTTTGCACCCACCAGCTTGAGGGGGAGTGATGAAATGGGGATTACATGAGTTGTTAGTGATGGGTTAGTTGGCTGTTAATGTTAATATGCAGGGGAAGATTATTATTAGTGTAATTAGTTAATTAGTACACATGAGTGTACACGTATGTATTAGTTAGGTGTTTAGAAGAACACGTGTATATAACTAGTTAGTTGGGGAATGTAACAGTAAGACTATTTTTATTTTCTGCTGAAATACAGAGCCGAGCTCTTCTTTCTCTTCTCTCTCAATTATGCTCTCTGGGGTTTCATATTGAATTGTGTGATTTGTTCATCTGAAAAAGTTTGGAGAAACCCTTACAAAAGGGGCCCTGACATGGTATTAACTCTTATCCGACTATTTAATTGACTCTTTTGAGATGCTTGCAGATTCATTCATTAAGGTCTATGTCGGGACAAGAAAGGTCCAAGCCAGGAATGCAGATACTAACCAGAATGTGGATATGCATTGGCGTTTCCAAATGTAGGGTGACCGAAAAGCATTTGTAGACTTATAGTAGTATTGAGTATTGTCACACCTCCTTTTTGCGCGCCCGGCCCCGAAGGGTTAAATGCGCGAGAGAGTTTTTCCAATTTAAGTGACAATATTCGAAATGGGATTATTTATTTAATTCAGAGTCGCCACTTGGGAAAGGTTTGGCTTTTGGTGTCCCAAGTCACCGGTTTATCTTGAATCCCAAATCGAGGAAATTTTTCGACTTTTCCAAATGAAGTCTGCGAACCAAAAATTCTAAGTAAGGAATTCTGTTGACCCGAGGGAAGGTGTTAGGCACCCTCGAATCCCGTGGTTCTAGCACGGTCGCTTAAATTGTTATAATGGCTGAATATCTGATTTAAATACATGTTATGACTTACGTGCTTTTATTAAGTTTAAACCGCTTTTATCATTATCACTTATTTTTATAGAATTGCAACGTCGTGAAAATGCATCTCGAACCACGTCACAATCAATGCGCCCGTGATCGTCAACACATTTTGACTTCGTTGAGATTTGGATTTGGGTCACATCAATGTGCACCCGAATTTAAGAATATGATTTAATTAAGCCGCGCCTAAAGAGTCTAACGCGTTATTATTTTTTGAGAAGGCCATGAGATTCACTAAACGGCCTAGCCTGAATTCTAAATATTATGATTGTTAGTTATTGAGGGCCCCACAAATGTTGCATTTTTTATTTGGCGAGGTTCGTCTCTATTTTAGAAAGGATATCCTAAATAAACTACATTTCTAACTGCGTTTGTCTAAAAAATGGAAGAAGAAAGATACATGTTAATTCAAGTATATGCTTTGGCCTAACCCGGATCCTTATCAATTTCTGATTAATTATTTTATAAAATGGAGGGACGTCATACCTTGTGAAACATGCTTTAATTGGACAAAGAAGTTACATGCGAGATTGACAAAATTCAACACTTAATCCGAACAACGTCCTTAAGTCGGATTTAAATTAACTCGTTTAAGCAGGATTAATAGAATTCCTTATTAAAAGAAAAACTAGTCCTATAAACTGCCCGAAGAAATTGAGACTGGGTGATTCAAAACTGTATTATATTTGGCTAGATTTAACAACCATTTGCCCCTACCTATTCAAAGCATGCTGAAAGAGTGAGTTCGATTTTATCAATCATATTGAATAGTTTCACATTCCGTGAACTGTATTTACATCCTGTATGCTTCTAAATGAATCAAATACCACAGTTTCAGATCAACATAAACATTAATTAAGTACAAACTTACTAATGTATTCTCTATTAGGCTACAAATTAAAGGATTTATACAACTTTAACAATATTCGCAAAGCTGTAAGTAAGGCAACAGATGATTAAAAATTCTTCAGATTTTTCAATTCAACTTTCATTGCGACATCAGTTACATCAGACAGATTCGAAGTGTGTACCTGAGGAGATGCTTACAATGAAGAAAGCAAGAGAGTCAGTTGAGCAACAGTGCAAGCGAAACAGCAGCAATAACAGATGAAACAACAGCAGGACAAATTCCAATGCAAGATGCAATTATAGACGAAGAAAGAGGCAGCAAAATGACAGCAACAAGCAGGGGAGTAGAATCAGAATTCAGACAAATCAATTCCAAGAGAATCAACCAATGCAAACCAACCAATAAACTCAGCTGAAACTTGAAAGAAAACAGAACTGACTGAACAGGTTGAACAAACTGGGAGTCGAATGAACAACAGGAAGAAAAAAAAAGTTTCTGCTTTCCGTATATCCCTCTCCCTATTTCCTTTCTTTCCAAAATCCAAATGTCAATCTTCAGTTTTGAAACTATACTTGAGTTATCAAAAGAAATCTTTTCCAGTTTTCTGTTTTTTTTCAGAACTCAACTCTCAACATTCAATCTCAGTTTTTTATGTGTATCTCTCTCTTTCTGTATGTGTGTATCTCTTCCTCAGAACTTCAACTCTCCTTCTTCTTATTTCTCCCTCTATCTATCTGTGTGTGTGTGTATATCTTCAGCCCCTCTTCTCAGATCTCTCTCCCTATGTGTGTCTGTATCTTCCCCCTTTTATAAGCCTCTCATCACCCCTTTAACAGCCTGTTTTAGACAAATCAGAACACCCTCCCATGTGCTGCCTTCTTTTCAGTTTCCACCTACCATTTAAATAAAAACAAACCCCATGACATTCTCTGGCAAACTTACTTTTTAGTAAGGTTTATTATTTCTGAAACTAAAGCAGTGTATGGGCAGCAGAATGTGATCTGACAGCATGTGCTGTCAACTATTTTATTCAAAAGCCCTTATGCAGGGCACAGGCTGTGCACAAATGCACCTGTGGTGCACAAATGCACATGTTGTGCACAAGTGCACATGCCCTCCAATTCAGAACTTAAACAAACATTCCTTTTACATTTCTGATTCAAATTAACAACTATAAGTAAACAAACTCAGTTCCTAATTGATTCAAACAAATGTGTCCAGAAGCAAATCGATTTGTTATTGTTCAGGCAGTTGAAACTAATTGACGACACATGTCGACTCGACTATATTAATCATAACATGCACAATCGTAGCCAAAAATCAGACATTTAACAGTATCGACACATGATTTGAATTGTACTGACCAAACAGAATTGTACTCGAGGAGTCAGTTAATCGGTTCAAATTTGAGATTCAGTTAATTGCACAACACATACATACATACGCATTATCAGAACAGGAGAGGGACCTAATCAAACGCGTAGGTTCAAACAAAGTGGGCAGGACACAGTTGATAAAACTCAAAACACAAATTTCACAAAACATGAACAGCCTTTAAAACAATCACATGGACTAAACAAATAAAGAAAAGAAAGCAAAACTCACCTTAAACCCCGAAAAATCAAAAGACCCTAGCTTGGACTCGAACAGACCTTTCTTAAGGCTGAACGGACTTTAATCGAAGTGTTTCTCAGATGAGAAACACTTCGATTAAGGTCCATTAGACCTTAATCTCTTCGGCTTGAACAAGATACAGACCAGTGACGAGGGACCCTAAGGTTCCAAAATTAGATCCGGGATTCATGCTTCCCTGGTCAGATTCGGACCAAACCAAACATGGTTTGGTCACGAAGGGGTCTGGGGGAGTGTCTGGTATGAATTTAGGGTAGATAGGTGTAGATCGAGTTTTGACTCGAATCTTCAAATGAAGATTCGAGAAGGTGGGATGGGATTCGAGCTGAACGGTTGGTGGATCCATGTTCAGGGTGTCAAGGTGGTCCTAGGGTGTTAAGGTGAAGGTCACCGGCGTTCATGCCGCCGGATTTCTGGTGAAGGGAGATGGGGGCGGCTAGGGTTTGAAGGGGAAGGGTCTGGTGAAGACGAAGGTGACCTAAGGTTGGGGTTCGGATAGGGGGGGCAGGGTAAGGTTATGGGTTTATATAGTTAGTGGATAGGTGGATCCTGGCCGTTGGATGAGATGTGATGAAGGGCCAGGATCCTTCAACTAACGAGGAACGGTGTCGTTTCGAGGGTAAAGGGTTGGGGTCGGTCCGGGTGAGACGGGTCGGGTCTGTTGGTGGGTACGGGGTGTGAGATCTTGGCCGTTGGATCAGTTTGGTTTGAATGGTTGAGATGGATCGGCATTGAAACGACGTAGTTTTGGTGTTAAACTACGTCGTTTTGTGAACTGGGGGTGGGCTGTTCGGACTGGTGGCTTGGGCCGTTCATTTGGGCTTCAGATTTTGAAATGGGCATGGCCCAAATTCATTTAAAACAAATTTTTACCCTCTTTTTCTTTATTTCTAATTTCCTAAATACACAACCTAATTAAATAAAACTAGACACCATTAATTAACACTTAACATATTTATTTCACGCGTATAAAATGTTAAAAGTAGGTAAAATTAAACAAGGCAACAAATCAGGACAAAAGAAATGCGTATTTTTGTGATCTCCCATTTAACAATCGGATTACGGTTCACATTACGCACGACGCATACATTTTGTATTTTGTTTTAATAAAAATGGGCAAATATCACAAATAATTAACAAAGTGCCATGTAAAATCCAAATTTGTACAGCAGGACCATTTGTTATTATTTTTTAATTCTTTTGGAGCGATTGTCGCGTAAGACAAAAATCACGTGCTCACAGCTGCCCCTCTTTGTTCGGAAACACGAACGGTTTTCGTGCAAAGATAAAGTGAGCGGATATGAGCGATATTTGCCTATGGACTACTCCGTGTGAAGCATTTTTTGAAAGATTTGACCGAACCTTTGCTTCAAAGGTTTCCTATATATCCTGGGCTAAACAGGAATCAGGTCAATGTAGTTCGGGAAGTTTTGGTAGCTGGGACTACCATGGGACTGCGATGCTTGTTGTTACTGCTGTTGCTGTTGTCACCGCTACTTTACTGACCGCCTTATTACAACCAAAGAAAAATCGAAACTGGACTAAACACTTATATTCATGTCAACTGCTAGTTACAAGATTCCTATCTATGATTCTTTTGCGACTTGATCTTGGGTCTTAGCTGATTCTGCTTGTAGACTCCGATCTGAATCTTGATGCTTGCAAGTTGTAGGCGCCTATTTATTTCTGCGATACTGAATAGGACGGGGTTGGTAGAACTCGGGACCTTGATCAAATGTTGGAGTCGATCCGCCTTCCATTTACTCTGATATCTCGGGACATCTTCTTTTTCTTCTTTGATTCTGAGTTGAGACTCATCTCGTGGGTCATTTCGATCCGTGTGGCTCGAGGTTAGACCTACGGGAGAAAACAAACGAACGAACAAAATTTTCTGCCCCAGTTTCACTAGGAAAATTTCGTGAATTATTCGCCAGGAAGTTCATAAAATTGATGAAGGAAGATAAAAATGCTCAGTTCAGGGTTGGAGCCCTAATACCGACTAGCTGGGGAGAAGTTCAGTTTTAGAGTTGAAACTCTAATGCTGACTAAAGGAAAAATTCAGTTTAGGGTTTAAAACCCTAATGCTGACTGAAGGAAAAATTCAGTTTAGGGCTTAAAACCCTAATGTTGATTGCATGGAAAAGCTCAGTTTAGGGTTTAAAACCCTAATGCTGACTAAAGGAAAAATTCAGTTTAGGGTTTAAAACCCTAATGCTGATTGCATGGAAAAGCTCAGTTCAGGGTTTAAAACCCTAATGCTGGCTGAATGGAAAAAGTTCAGTTTAGGGTTTAAAACCCTAATGCTGACTAAAGGAAAAATTCAGTTTAGGGTTTAAAACCCTAATGCTGATTGCATGGAAAAGCTCAGTTCAGGGTTTAAAACCCTAATGCTGGCTGAATGGAAAAAGTTCAGTTTAGGGTTTAAAACCCTAATGCTGACTAAAGGAAAAATTCAGTTTAGGGTTTAAAACCCTAATGCTGATTGCATGGAAAAGCTCAATTTAGGGTTTAAAACCCTAATGCTGGCTGAATGGAGAAAGTTCAGTTTAGGGTTTAAAACCCTAATGCTGACTAAAGGAAAAATTCAGTTTAAGGTTTAAAACCCTAATGCTGATTGCATGGAAAAGCTTAGTTTAGGGTTTAAAACCCTAATGCTGGCTGAATGGAAATGTTCAGTTTAGGGTTTAAAACCCTAATGCTGACTAAAGGAAAAAATCAGTTTAGGGTTTAAAACCCTAATGCTGACTAAAAGAAAAATTCAGTTTAGGGTTTAAAACCCTAATGCTGACTAAAGGAAAAATTCAGTTTAGGGTTTAAAACCCCAATGCTGATTGCGTGGAAAAAGCTCAGTTTAGGGTTTAAAACCCTAATGCTAGCTAAATGGGAAAATTTCAGTTTAGGGTTTAAAACCCTAATGCTGATGGCTGGGGACAAAATTCGAGAACAACAACTGACTTCCTTTTTTTGAATTTTCTTGTTTTAGTAAAGATAAAAGGGAGTTTCGTGGAAACTTACCTTTCGAGTGAATTCCTTATTGCCAAAATATTTCTTGTACCCATGTACCTTCTCCTTTTGGCGACACCTGCTTCTTGCACGGTTGTCTTGGATTAAACCTGTTTTAACTTTTCAGACAAAGAACAATTGTTAGTTCGGAAATGACAGTCGGTTTGGTGACCTTAATCATTCCCGGTTGCTTTGTTGCGTCTTCATTTCTGTTGCGAAGTCTCGCCACTGATTTGATTCATATGTCGGAACCTTTTAGGCTGCTCAGGCTTGTATTTCCAGATTCTGTGATGATTTGCCTCGTAAGGCTCCTTTTTTTTTCTTTTTTTTTGTCCCGTTTTGCTCGGAGGTTCTCAACGGGGATTTTATTGGAGGTATTCTGTGGGGATTTGTACAAAAGGAAGCTCTGTGGGGGAATATTTACAAAGGGAACTCGTTGGGGATGTGCTGGGGAAATTCCAACGGGGACTTTTTTTTTTTTAATTTATATTGGGGAGACTTTGTGGGGGATTGTACAAGGAGAGACTCTGTGGGATTCGTCCAAAGGCGGACTTGCTGGGGAAATTTCTCTTTTCCTCTTTACTTCGAACGCCATCAAACATCATGATTTATCAAGTTTGGACAGACGTACCAACGAAACGGGGTGTTTTCCTTCATGAAACGGAATTCCGTGAAAACAAACCTGCCACCTGCCCTTTCCGGTGTATCCTGAACTTGGGGTTAAAACATAAAACGGGATTCGAAGAGAAACAAAGAAAGGAGAAAACAAATTTCAGGAAGGGAATGTCTCTTTCGGGACGAGAAAGACTTATTTGAGGAAGATAATGTTGGCTCTAAATGACATGACTGCTCTTTGGACAGGACGCCTGACCTTCCATGAACTTGCGTTTCCCTGAACCAGAACGGATCTGTGATTCCAAACCGGTGGAGCTTTGCCGAGACCTCTTTGGGATGGAGTCATTCTTTTCGGCCAACAGCGCCCTTTGCGGGTTTTCGCTGGCTGACCTCTCTTATTTCTCTCCATGTCATCGCTTGATAGCACTCTTTGTGAGTTTTTACTAAACAAGCTCTCTCATTTTTGTTTCTCTACTCCCGTCGCCTCGTGGTGCCCGAAGGTTTTCACCGACGAGACTCTCTCATTTTATCTCTCTTAATTCGGAGTGTGTCGGTCTCCACTTGTGATGCTTATTGGTTCCCACTATCTTTGGTAATTGATTTGAAGGCTTGTGCTTGGTAATGAGAGGTAGATGATACTAACTTCTCAACTGCTCGACGTGCCCCGTTTTCAATTTCAGGGTGAATGGGATTTTATTGTTGGTGTGACTGAACCTCAGGGAGAGGCTGCCTACGTATCCTTTCGGAATCAAGTCAAACGTAGTTCAGGCTCAATCAATGCTTTGTTTTTGTTTTTTGTTTTTTTTTTGTTTTTTTTTTTGTAAGCGGCCCAAAGGCTTGTAGAGAGAATTGGGTAGTGTTTGGGAGTAGTGGGGAATAAGACCTTCGTCATTTTCAAATGTGTCAGGACCACTGGAGTATAATTTAGACATAGTATCTCTTGACTGCATCTGCATTTACTGCTGTTTCGGGGTCATTTCCTTCGATATCACCTAAATACAATGCTCCTCTTGGCAATATCTTCCTTATGATGTATGGGCCTTTCCAATTTGGAGCAAACTTCCCTTTGGCTTCCTCATGATGCGGCAGAATATGCCTCAATACCAGCTGACCTACTTTGAAATTCCTGGGCCGGACTTTCTTGTTGTAAGCACGGGCCATTCTTCATTGGTACAACTGTCCGTGACAAACCGCGGCCATTCGCTTTTCATCAATCAAAGTCAATTGCTCTAACCGAGTCTTGACCCACTCGCTGTCTTCGATTTCCGCTTCGACAATGGTTCGAAGCGAAGGAATTTCTACCTCTACCGGTATTACAGCCTCGGTCCCATAAACCAAAAGATAAGGAGTCGCTCCCACCGATGTGCGTACCGTAGTGCGATACCCCAATAATGCAAATTGTAACTGCTCATGCCACTGTCGGGAACTTTGGATCGTTTTCCTCAAAATCTTCTTGATGTTTTTGTTTGCCGCTTCTACAGCGCCATTGGCCTTTGGCCGATAAGGAGTAGAATTCCTATGCGTTATTTTGAATTGCTCGCATACATCTCCCATCAAGTGACTGTTCAAGTTTGCTGCGTTATCTGTAATGATAGTCGCAGGAATACCGAAACGACAGATAAGATTTGAGTGTACAAAATCCACTACAGCTTTTTTAGTGACCGACTTGAGAGTGACAGCCTCTACCCATTTTGTGAAGTAGTCTATGGCAACCAGTATAAACCTGTGTCCATTCGAAGCCTTTGGTTCGATTGGTCCAATGACGTCCATGCCCCAGGCGACAAATGGCCAAGGCGCAGACATGGGATGCAGTTCTGTGGGAGGTGCATGAATCAGATCACCGTGCACCTGACACTGATGACACTTCCGAACGAAGCTAAAGCAATCCTTTTCCATGGTTATCCAGTAATAACCTGCTCGAAGGATTTTCTTTGCTAAGACATACCCGTTCATGTGAGGTCCGCACACACCTGCGTGTACTTTGTGCATGATCTTCCTCGCTTCCTCGATATCGACACATCTTAGGAGATTGAGGTCCGGGGTCCTCTTATATAACACTTCACCGCTCAGAAAGAAACCACTTGCATGTCGCCTAATGGTCCTCTTTTGATCTCCAGTAGCGTGCTCGGGGTATTCTTGTGTCTTCAGGAACCTCTTGATGTCATGGTACCAAGGCTGCGTATTTGATCCCGCCTCGATTACATTGCAGTAACCGTGTCTTTCCTTGATTTGGATTTCCAAAGGATCGACGTGGGCGTTGCCCGGGTAGGGTAGCATTGAAGCCAAAGTAGCAAGTGCATCTGCCAGTTCATTGTGACACCTCGGGATATACCTGAACTCTATTGATGTAAAGCGCTTGCTGAGGTCCTCCACATGCTGTCGGTAAGGGATAAGTTTGACATCCCGAGTTTCCCATTCGCCTTGAGCTTGCCGGATAATCAGGTCAGAATCTCCCATAATCAGTAAGTCTTCGAGGCCCTAATGACTATAGATCGAACCTATCCAATTTTTACAGTACGATGGTTGGCTGTTCACGGCCTAGCTGTACCTACCGTCTTTTTTTGGGATCAATATCAGCAATGCAGTTCATCCAACGATAAACTTAATCAATAAGTCTTCGACATCCTGATCGATTGCCATATGCATGCCCATGATGCAGGCTTCATACTCAGCTGTATTATTTGTGCAAAAGAAACGCAGTCTAGCTGTGGCGGGATAATGCTGACCGGAGGGCAAGATCAAAATTGCCCCAATTCCTACACCTTTGGCATTCACGGCTCCATCAAAGAACATCTTCCAAACATGAGCGTCCTCCGAGATCACCTCTACGGCGTTTACTTCTTCATCTGGAAAGTAGGTACTCAATGGCTGGTATTCCTCATCGACCGAATTTTCGGCCAAATGATCTACTAGCGCCTGGGCTTTCATTGCCGTGCGAGTGACATAGACTATGTCGAATTCGGTAAGCAGGATTTGCCACTTGGCCAGTCTCCCGGTAGGCATCGGTTTCTGAAATATGTACTTCAAAGGATCCAGCCTGCTTATGAGGAAAGTAGTGTAGGCTTGGAGATAATGTCTCAGCTTTTGAGCAACCCACGTCAGAGCGCAACATGTTCTTTCCAGCAGAGTGTATTTGGCCTCGTAGCCAGTGAATTTCTTGCTCAAGTAGTAGATTGCTTGCTCTTTCTTTCCAGTTATGTCGTGTTGCCCGAGGACGCAACCGAAAGAGTTCTCCAGGACTGTTAGATACAAGAAAAGTGGCCTCCCTGGTTCTGGAGGGACCAAGACTGGGGGATTCGAAAGGTATTCTTTGACTTTATCAAAGGCTTCTTGACACTCAGTTGTCCATTTAATCGCCGCATCTTTCCTTAACAGCTTGAATATGGGCTCACACGTGCTTGTCAGCTGGGCAATAAACCGACTGATGTAGTTCAACCTGCCCAAAAGACTCATCACGTCTTTCTTTGTTCTTGGGGGAGGCAGATCTCTGATGGATTTTATCTTAGTTGGATCTAGCTCGATACCTCTCCTGCTTACGATGAAGCCCAAAAGTTTGCCCGACGGAACTCCGAAAGCACATTTGGCTGGGTTTAGCTTCAAGTCATACTTCCTTAGTCTCTCGAAGAATTTCCTCAAGTCTTGGATGTGATTATCCTGCGTCCTGGACTTGACTATCACGTCATCCACGTACACCTCTATTTCCTGATGTATCATGTCATGAAAAATGGCAGTCATGGCCCTCATGTAAGTAGCCCCAGCATTCTTCAAACCGAATGGCATAACTCGATAACAGTAGGTGCCCCAAGGCGTGGTGAAGCAGTTTTCTCGGCATCCTCTTCATCCATCAGTACTGATGATACCCAGCGTAACAATCTACGAAAGACTGTATCTCGTGTTTGGCGCAATTATCAACGAGGATGTGGATGTTGGGAAGTGGGAAATTATCTTTGGGACTTGCTCTATTCAAATCTCGGTAATCTACACATACCCGAGTCTTCCCGTCCTTTTTCGGTACTGGAACCACATTCGCCAACCATGTTGTATATTGGACTACCCGAATCACTCCCGTTTTCAGTTGTTTAGTGATCTCCTCTTTAATCTTGTCGTTGACCTCAGTTTTGAACTTTCGTTGCTTTTGTTGAACTGGAGGACAATCAGGATGAATTGAATTATCGCCTCTCGCGTTTTCTTGTCCGTGTGAATGCTTATTTTGGTCTCCCGGATTTCTTCAGGAGTTCCTAAATTAACCGGTTCGGTGTCATTCAGATTTGGCTTAGGTTTATTCTCAAAATATTCCAACTCTCGGTTTATTTCCCTAAAAGCTTCTTCCGCATCATATTCTGGTTCTGGGTTCATTAATTCGCAGCTAAATAGCTCATTGTGATCTGGGCGTGAAGTCCGCAAGCATGTCATATTTAAAGCCGCATTATTATAACTGAAAAGAAAGATAAAAGGAAAAATAACAAAAATCAGAACAAAAGAAAGAATGGGAAAGCAATGATGATTTTTTTATTTTCTTTGGAAAGTTGGAAGACAACAATGTTTACAACTCAGGAGTACAAAACAAACAATGGAAAGGAAGAAAACGTTCAAGTTATGTCCTGGAGATAACTTGTGACACAGGAAAGGTGGCAGGACAGGTCTACCCGGACTTCCGTCTAGTCGGGAATGGCGTGGCCTCCCAGTTTTGAAGTTCGGCGTTCGGCCCCACGTACATCATCTCAGCAGTGCTTGTGCCTTCACCTGGTTGAACCATGTGGATCTCGTAGAGCATCTCTCTCATCGCTCCACATATCTCCTCGATTTCCTCAGCTGTGAAGACCTCATCATCTTCTTCTTCGGCGTACCTTGGCCTGATGAAAGTTGCATATAAATCTGGCAGTGGTCGAGGTAACTTCCAACCCTCATTTTTCCTTTTCTTTGCCCACTCTTCGTCTGCTGGAGTAGGTTTGAAACCTAGTCCAAAAGGTTTCTTGGTGACTGGCAAGGTAATGGGTTCTGTTATTCCCTGAAGGGTTCGTCCAAGCCCCTTCCCTGGCCTAAATCCGTGCCGGATCATCTCTTTGGCCACCATAACCGAGGCGTTAGACAAGAAAGGCTGGGGGCAGGGTATTCCCTCTTCGTGCTGCTCTGCCAGTACAATCTCAAAAGCTTGATAGACCGTATGTTCGCTCCCTTCTCTCGGTTCCAGATATGGAATGGATGGGTCCCGATAAATAGCATGCTCATATTCCCCATGGACCACGATCTCTCGGTCTTCGTGCTCGAACTTCACCATCTGGTGAAGAGTGGAAGGCACGGCTCCTGCCGCATGGATCCAAGGTCTGCCAAGGAGAAAATTGTAGGATGTATCCATGTCGAGCACCTGGAAGGTTACTTGAAATTCGACTGGTCCTATGACCAACAATAGGTCTATTTCTCCCATGGTATCTCTCTTGATGTCGTCGAAAGCCCTTACGCAGACATTGTTGGGTCGGATTCTTCCGGTCCCAATTTACATTCTTTGTAGTGTGGAAAGCGGGCAAATATCAACGCCTGAGCCCCCATCCAACATTACCCGCTTGACATAATAGTCTTCACATTTAACTGTTAGATGCAAAGCCTTGTTGTGTGCCGCTCCTTCCGGGGGTAGATCGTTCTTGCTGAAAGAGATTTGGTTGACGGCGAAGAATCTTTCTGTCATCCGCTCTAATTGTTCTACCGAGGTTTCAACTGGCACATATGCTTCATTCAGGGTCTTCAGTAAGATCTTTTGATGCTCGGTCGACCTCATTAACAATGACAGCATGGACACTTGCTCGGGGTACTTGCGCAGTTGATCTATCACTTCGTAATCCGGCATTTTCATTTGTTGGAAGAACACTTCCGCTTCTTCAACACTTACGGGCTTCTTTGGCGGGAAGCGCCTTTGTGTGGCGTTGTTCAGTTCTTGGGTATTTGAATACCTTCCAATGAAAGTATTTTCTGGAAGTTCTCCCATGACCTCTTTACCTTTGTACATTACCAAAGTCTTTTGATAATTCCACGGCACTGTGGACGGGTTGGTCATTGGCTTTTGTGGCACGCGTCCGATAACCACTGGCTCATTCAGCCGAGGTGGTTGAATCGTCCCCCGGACCACATAGGCCCTTTTCGGCACGTTCATAGGTTTTGTCTTTTTGATTCCGAAGTTCTGCGTCTTCTCAGCTCGGCCTCGTGGTATGTAAAGAACTCCACCCTTTACCGGTACCACTTTCTTCTCCACCTTCTTCTCAGGCACTTTCTTTATAGCTTTGGCCTCCTCCCCCTTTTCTGGTTTCTGGTCTGCTTCGGGCCTCTTCCCCGTGTTGACAATGGCAATTATGGCTTTCAGAGCGGGGTCGAACTCTTTGTCTTCACAAATCATTCCGATCAGCGGCCCATTATTGTGAGCAGGTAATGGATTGTTAGTTACATTCGGGATCTCCTCGTCCCTTAGCACTATTTTCCCTTGCTCTATCAAATTTTCGACCACTCTTTTCAACGACCAGCAGTCATTTGTATCATGTCCCTCGGCCCCTGAATGATAGGCGCATCTGACTCCAGCTTTGTAAGAAGGTGACGTCGGGTTTTGCCTTGTTTGAGGGATTGGTTGCAAGAAACCCAACTGGACCAGCTTTGGGAACAAAGTTGAGTATGGTTCACCGATGGGCGTGAAAGTCCGCCTTCTGGGTGGCTCCTGAGGGCGGAAGTTATTCTGCGGGGGTTGTGGGTTATAGTGGTTGCGGTAAGGAAGCTGATTTCTGGGAGGTGGAGCTGGGCCTCGGTTGGCTTGTTGTGGTGGATGGGTATAAGGTTGGGCATTCATGACCATATAAGGTTGATGAGCATATGCCAAATTTGAGTGGGGGTAGTAGTGTTGTGGGGTTCTTTCCGGAAAACGGGGCCTGGGATGACGATACTCCCTTGCTTCCGAGGCTGCCATAGTCGTTTCTTCCTTCTTTTTCCCTCTTGTCGTTCCTCCGGACCCGCTTTGGACGGCCTGGGAGGTCGCCCTTATGGCTGCTTGACTCAGAATCCTACCTGTTTTCAAACCATTTTCCACCATCTCTCCAATCTTGATCGCTTCCGCGAATGGCTTACCCATGGCTGACATCATGTTTTGGAAATAGTCAGACTCTTGAGCCTGGAGAAAGGTAGTGACCATTTCCACTTCATCCATGGGAGGCTTTACTCTTGACGCCTGTTCACGCCACTTAATAGCATATTCTCTGAAGCTTTCTGAAGGTTTCTTCTTCAAATTCGACAGAGAATTTCGGTCTGGCGCAATGTCGATGTTATACTGGAATTGTTTCACAAAATCTCTGGCGAGATCATCCCATATATGCCATCGGGACATTTCCTGGTCCATATACCATTCCGAGGCTATCCCTACTAGACTTTCCCCAAAATATGCCATTAGCAGTTCTTCTTTTCCGCCGGCTCCCCGCAATTGGTTGCAGTATTTCTTAAGATGTGCAATGGGGTCACCGTGCCCATCGTATTTCTCGAACTTTGGGGTCTTGAAACCCGTTGGCAGGTGCACGTGAGGGAACATGCACAGGTCGGCGTAAGAGACGCTCTTCTGTCCGCTCAATCCTTGCATATTCTTCAAACTTTGTTCAAGGCTTCTCATTCTCTTGGCAATCTCATTTTGTTCTGCAATTCTGGGGTTCTGATCCTGCCCGGGTGCAAGCTCGCACTGAGGCGGTAGAGGATTAGTGCTGGTAGCGAACCTAGTTGGTTCCATTGAGAACGATGGTGCTTGGAATGTAAAAGAGGATGAGTCAAAGCTTGGCTTGTACGTGGTAGGCTGTGCCGTAATCGGGCAAGGCGATGCAGTAAAGATGTTCATGCTTGCATCAGTGGATGACATTCGGGGATGAGGCTCAGAAGGCGATCCAGCAGAGAAGGCTGAGGTGGCTGGGTACCCGAATGGGGTAGCAGGATAATTTATGGGGACATTAGAAGTCCCACTTGACCTGGAGAATAATTCAGGGAATCCGGGGACGACACTTGGCGGTTCTTTCCCATTATTCCAGTCGTCCAACATTTCCAACATGCGGAGCCGTAGGATTCTATTTTCCTCCGCAGTTGCGGATTCAGGTGTGAGGACGGCTGAGATTGAGCTCTCCTCAGAAACAGGGATTGTTTGCAATGGAATTTCTGAAGACATTTCCACACTTCCTTTTGACCTGGTGAAGTAAGTGTGAGTACTGCTTCTGGTCCTAACAACAGGTAGTTGAACACTTCTCCTTGACCTCGTGAAGTATGAGTGCGAGGCCAGACTTTCACCAAACCAACCGTCTTTTCAAAACCCTGAGGTACTCAACGACAAATGCACTGTTAATTTGCAACAAATAACATATAGTCAATCTCACGTTGGGCATGATGCACCTATACAGTTAAGTGGATTACTACATGTTTGCTACAAGAGCATGCGTCATTCCGGCATTTTCTTCTTATTAGTTTTTCCCTTTTTTTTTTATTATTATTATTTTTATTATTTTGCAGTAAAAGAAATGCGACCGGATCCGATGAGGATTGCCTACGTATCACGATGTCTACGTGAATCAGATCATTACGTAGTTCGAAAAACACAAATGAGCGTAAAGGAAGCAACCTCTTTATTGTTGAAATGGTCTATTACAAACTACATTTTGCAAAGAAAGAGCAAACTTTGAAAATAAACCTAGACTCAAAATAGACTAAAAATCACCCTGATGGAAAAACAGGCAGAAGATGCTAAGATACAGGCTTGACTTATGAGTGCATTATGGTTTTGAAAATTGGTGTCCGCGGGGCATCGTTCGGCCTCGCCGCGGTCCTAGGCGTGATATCCCTCTCAAGTTGCTCCAGCTCATGCATAGTCTGCTTGACATAACCCATCACTGCCGAGAGGACGGTAACGCTGGACATGTTCTCACATCGTAGACATCGTCTGGTGATGGCATGGGCAATGGCCTTGATCCTATCTCTGGTTTGCTTCTTCTCTACGAGTAGGCGTTTTATCTGATCGCTACATATCTTGAATACTTGAGCATCCTGTATATGCTGATGCTTCAGTCGTCGTACTTCCAACTTCATCTGGGCTATTGAGTCGTACCAGTATCTGCTCTCAATTTGGAAATCCTTGGCCTGATTAGCTGCTTTGATCTCAAGTGCAGCCATCTCTCTCTTTATTTTAGCAACAGTTTTCTCGTGGTCGCCTTCCAATTGATTCAAGTATCGGCGATGCTTATCTGTTCTTGTATCCCACTGTGCCCTGAGCTCCGCTATGACGTTTTCAGATTTCTCCAAACCATCTTGCCATTCCCTGATTTCACTTTTTAACCTTTTTATCAGCTGCTCGTCTGATCGACGCCTTGGCTGTTTATCTACATCCACCCTTATCTGTTTGATCTGGGCTCTGAGCATTTCGTTTTCCTGAATTAACCTGTTCCGCTCTCCCAGATTGGTAGCAGCTTGCACGTTGTGCTCATATTTCAAGCCTTCTACTTGTTGCTTTAACCTGCTGATTTCGGCGCAATAGCCTCTTTCCTTTGCTAACCAATCCCACTGCCTTTGCGATGATTCGGTGAAATTCCGGATGTGGGGTCTCTTAGCCGGCCTTTCATGCTCAAATTCCCTTCTATACCATGCAAGGTAACCTGGCGCTGTCTCTCCTTTGGCTCGATCCCGCACGCAAGTATCTGATTTCAAATATTGACACTCACTCCAGATTTGGCGAATCTTTGCTTCTGGGAATTGTCCGTTAGGACTTATCTCAATTGCTTGAGTGCTAAGATCTTCCTCATGAGGTACTGTCTGGCATCTTCCGAACTGTCTCAAAACTCGGCAGGGTGCGTAAGGTTGAATGCTCTTAAGCCCCATCAGTAAGAAATAAGTTTTAGCTGCCGACATATATAGGATCTCATCAACAGGCAACCATCCTAGCGTCCATTGTATTTGGCTGGCAGTAAGAGCTTGAAAGAACGAGGTCCATGCCAGGACTCCTTTGGGCAAACTGATCTCTTTGGTTCTCGTGTAAGATTCTTCTATGCAAGTCTTTTCCGGGGAACCATGGCTCAAAATCTCGGAATGATGGCAGAGGTGCTCGGTCATCCATATCTGTAGGAGCAAGTTACAACCTTCGAAGAAATTTCCCCCAGCTTTACAAGCTGTAAGAGCTCGAAAGATGTCAGATACCACCATAGGCGCGAGAGTACTGTCACTTTGCGTGAGTAAAGTGCTGACGACCCCGGATATCTTCAAATCAATGTTTCCGTCTTTCCTTGGAAATACCAGAAGGCCCAGGAACATCATCATGAACGCTACCCGTCTGTGCTTGTCCCACTTCTGACGAACACCTTTGCTGCACAGTTTGTTGATTGGATTATTGAATCCCCCCTCATGACCGTACCTATCATATATGAAGCATGGAGTACAAAATCCGGCTGCCAGATCCGGGTTGTGGACTGTTCTAGGTATCTTCAATGAATCTAGGAACCTATGTACCGTGACAACTCTTGGGGCGACCAAGTATTTTTGCCTCAAGGGAAGTTCAGTATTCCCGATGTATCCGGCCATTTCTTCCAAAGTCGGGGTGAGTTCAAAATCAGAGAAATGGAAAACATTGTGCGCCGGGTCCCAATAGGTAACCAAAGCTCTTATGATATCTCCCCGAGGCTGGATTTCCAACAAACCCACGAGACCTTTCAGATATTTCTTGACCTCATTTTGTCCTTCAGCACCTAGATCATTCCACCATAGCCGTAACTTGACAGGGATTTTGGTCATTATTGAAAAATGTTCATTTTGCATCGTGCTCATCCTGCACATTTATTAAGGTGATTTCAACAAAAATGACTTTGACTCAAAAATATTTTACAAAGGGGATCAAGTTTTGAACACGACCTTTAAACACTTTGAGGACGAAGATTTTAAGGCCGTGTGGGTCAACTGGACAAAAATACTAAACAAGACCCAAAGGTGGCTATTTATGCAAAGTCAGCCTTCCGGCGTCCCTTTCGGGAACATTCGGCTATTTATGACAAAACAGCATCACCCGATTTATTTATGACTCTTTTTATCGTTTTTCGAATTAGAAAACTCAATATTGCCAACACGGCCTTTCAACGCCTCGGTGACGAGGATTTTAAGGCTGTGTGGGTCAATTGGACCAAACCTTAAAAGAAAATGACTCAAAGGTGGCTGTTTATGCAAAGTCAGCCTTCCGGCGTCCCTTTCGGGAACATTCGGTTATTTATGACAAAACAACATCACCTGATTTATTTACGACTCTTTTTAAAGTTTGAAACACATTTTTTTATTTATTCATTGATTTTGGCTACTTTAGCAAAAATGGGGTTGAACCCGACGAGGGTTGCCTACGTATCTCACATCCGGTGAGAATCAAACCTGCGTAGTTCGGGATTATCGTGAATAGAGAAAATCAAATAAACCTAGAAAACAAGAATATATTTTTTATTATTTTTTTTTCTTTTGAAAAGAGATAAAGACTAAAGAAAAAATATATTTTTTAGGAAATATTTGGACTATTAGTCTTATTTTATAAAAGGGGTACTACGAAAGAAACAACATTTTTTGAATTATGAATTTTCCGTTTTTTTTTTCTTTTAAATAAATACCTTCTTTTTTTTTATTTTGAAAGTGATAAAAAAAAGAGTTTTATATTATTATTTTTTTAATAACTCAAACTAAGAAGACAAATTTTGTTTTTATTCTTTTTTTAGAAAAATTCCGGCGAGGTTTTGACACTACTTGGACATTGGTTTTATTTTTCCAAAATAAGTAATTATCTCCCTACGCTGCTATTTTCTTTTTTAGAAACCGGTCAGCATGCGGAACTGAAGCAAATAAATGCGCAAAACAGATAGGAATGCAGCAGGATGGTCTTTTCATTTCAGGTTGTCTGTCCTAGACGGACCCAACCCCTGTGTTGAGCCCCCTAAGTCAAATGCAACATGATGCAAATAAATGTTCCTACTAGGGATCCGGCATGAAGTTTCGTTATACTAGGTTTATAACCTGGGTATTTGTTCTAGACTGTGTACCCGAGCGGACAACTCGAGTCGAGGAGGGGGCTACGTACCGGGGACCCGCGAGATCGTCCGGCTTTGTAACTTGTCCGACCTCTTTCTTATTTCAGGTATCGACACTAACAGAATAGGGAGTCTCGACCAGCGAGCTTCTCCCCGGAGGTAAGAAGAGAAGGGTTTCGGCACAGTTTATATACAGTTCAGATAATATCAAAGCGGTAAAAGACAACATTTAGCACGTTATGCAAAAACATGTAATAAAGATCAGATAATAAAGCCAAATATAACAATTATTCTAAGCTCGAATTCTTGAACCCTGAACCAGTGGTTCTGGGTTATATATCCCCAGCAGAGTCGTCAGAGCTGTCACACCTCCTTTTTGCGCGCCCGCCCCGAAGGGTTAAATGCGCGAGGGAGTTTTTCCAATTTAAGTGACAATATTCGAAATGGGATTATTTATTTAATTCAGAGTCGCCACTTGGGAAAGGTTTGGCTTTTGGTGTCCCAAGTCACCGGTTTATCTTGAATCCCAAATCGAGGAAATTTTTCGACTTTTCCAAATGAAGTCTGCGAACCAAAAATTCTAAGTAAGGAATTCTGTTGACCCGAGGGAAGGTGTTAGGCACCCTCGAATCCCGTGGTTCTAGCACGGTCGCTTAAATTGTTATAATGGCTGAATATCTGATTTAAATACATGTTATGACTTACGTGCTTTTATTAAGTTTAAACCGCTTTTATCATTATCACTTATTTTTATAGAATTGCAACGTCGTGAAAATGCATCTCGAACCACGTCACAATCAATGCGCCCGTGATCGTCAACACATTTTGACTTCGTTGAGATTTGGATTTGGGTCACATCAATGTGCACCCGAATTTAAGAATATGATTTAATTAAGCCGCGCCTAAAGAGTCTAACGCGTTATTATTTTTTGAGAAGGCCATGAGATTCACTAAACGGCCTAGCCTGAATTCTAAATATTATGATTGTTAGTTATTGAGGGCCCCGCAAATGTTGCATTTTTTATTTGGCGAGGTTCGTCTCTATTTTAGAAAGGATATCCTAAATCAACTACATTTCTAACTGCGTTTGTCTAAAAAATGGAAGAAGAAAGATACATGTTAATTCAAGTATATGTTTTGGCCTAACCCGGATCCTTATCAATTTCTGATTAATTATTTTATAAAATGGAGGGACGTCATACCTTGTGAAACATGCTTTAATTGGACAAAGAAGTTACATGCGAGATTGACAAAATTCAACACTTAATCCGAACAACGTCCTTAAGTCGGATTTAAATTAACTCGTTTAAGCAGGATTAATAGAATTCCTTATTAAAAGAAAAACTAGTCCTATAAACTGCCTGAAGAAATTGAGACTGGGTGATTCAAAACTGTATTATATTTGGCTAGATTTAACAACCATTTGCCCCTACCTATTCAAAGCATGCTGAAAGAGTGAGTTCAATTCTATCAATCATATTGAATAGTTTCACATTCCGTGAACTGTATTTACATCCTGTATGCTTCTAAATGAATCAAATACCACAGTTTCAGATCAACATAAACATTAATTAAGTACAAACTTACTAATGTATTCTCTATTAGGCTACAAATTAAAGGATTTATACAACTTTAACAATATTCGCAAAGCTGTAAGTAAGGAAACAGATGATTAAAAATTCTTCAGATTTTTCAATTCAACTTTCATTGCGACATCAGTTACATCAGACAGATTCGAAGTGTGTACCTGAGGAGATGCTTACAATGAAGAAAGCAAGAGAGTCAGTTGAGCAACAGTGCAAGCGAAACAGCAGCAGTAACATATGAAACAACAGCAGGATAAATTCCAATGCAAGATGCAATTATAGACGAAGAAAGAGGCAGCAAAATGACAGCAACAAGCAGGGGAGTAGAATCAGAATTCAGACAAATCAATTCCAAGAGAATCAACCAATGCAAACCAACCAATAAACTTAGCTGAAACTTGAAAGAAAACAGAACTGACTGAACAGGTTGAACAAACTGGGAGTCGAATGAACAACAGGAAGAAAAAAAAAGTTTCTGCTTTCCGTATATCCCTCTCCCTATTTCCTTTATTTCCAAAATCCAAATGTCAATCTTCAGTTTTGAAACTATACTTGAGTTATCAAAAGAAATCTTTTCCAGTTTTCTGTTTTTTTTCAGAACTCAACTCTCAACATTCAATCTCAGTTTTTTATGTGTATCTCTCTCTTTCTGTATGTGTGTATCTCTTCCTCAGAACTTCAACTCTCCTTCTTCTTATTTCTCCCTCTATCTATCTCTGTGTGTGTATATATCTTCAGCCCCTCTTCTCAGATCTCTCTCCCTATGTGTGTCTGTATCTTCCCCCTTTTATAAGCCTCCCATCACCCCTTTAACAGCCTGTTTTAGACAAATCAGAACACCCTCCCATGTGCTGCCTTCTTTTCAGTTTCCACCTACCATTTAAATAAAAACAAACCCCATGACATTCTCTGGCAAACTTACTTTTTAGTAAGGTTTATTATTTCTGAAACTAAAGTAGTGTATGGGCAGCAGAATGTGATCTGACAGCATGTGCTGTCAACTATTTTATTCAAAAGCCCTTATGCAGGGCACAGGCTGTGCACAAATGCACCTGTGGTGCACAAATGCACATGTTGTGCACAAGTGCACATGCCCTCCAATTCAGAACTTAAACAAACATTCCTTTTACATTTCTGATTCAAATTAACAACTATAAGTAAACAAACTCAGTTCCTAATTGATTCAAACAAATGTGTCCAGAAGCAAATCGATTTGTTATTGTTCAGGCAGTTGAAACTAATTGACGACACATGTCGACTCGACTATATTAATCATAACATGCACAATCGTAGCCAAAAATCAGACATTTAACAGTATCGACACATGATTTGAATTGTACTGACCAAACAGAATTGTACTCGAGGAGTCAGTTAATCGGTTCAAATTTGAGATTCAGTTAATTGCACAACACATACATACATACGCATTATCAGAACAGGAGAGGGACCTAATCAAACGCGTAGGTTCAAACAAAGTGGGCAGGACACAGTTGATAAAACTCAAAACACAAATTTCACAAAACATGAACAGCCTTTAAAACAATCACATGGACTAAACAAATAAAGAAAAGAAAGCAAAACTCACCTTAAACCCCGAAAAATCAAAAGACCCTAGCTTGGACTCGAACAGACCTTTCTTAAGGCTGAACGGACTTTAATCGAAGTGTTTCTCAGATGAGAAACACTTCGATTAAGGTCCATTAGACCTTAATCTCTTCGGCTTGAACAAGATACGGACCAGTGACGAGGGACCCTAAGGTTCCAAAATTAGATCCGGGATTCATGCTTCCCTGGTCAGATTCGGACCAAACCAAACATGGTTTGGTCACGAGGGGTCTGGGGAGTGTCTGGTATGAATTTAGGGCAGATCGGTGTAGATCGAGTTTTGACTCGAATCTTCAAATGAAGATTCGAGAAGGTGGGATGGGATTCGAGCTGAACGGTTGGTGGATCCATGTTCAGGGTGTCAAGGTGGTCCTAGGGTGTTAAGGTGAAGGTCACCGGCGTTCATGCCGCCGGATTTCTGGTGAAGGGAGATGGGGGCGGCTAGGGTTTGAAGGGGAAGGGTCTGGTGAAGACGAAGGTAACCTAAGGCTGGGGTTCGGATAGGGGGCAGGGTAAGGTTATGGGTTTATATAGTTAGTGGATAGGTGGATCCTGGCCGTTGGATGAGATGTGATGAAGGGCCAGGATCCTTCAACTAACGAGGAACGGTGTCGTTTCGAGGGTAAAGGGTTGGGGTCGGTCCGGGTGAGACGGGTCGGGTCTGTTGGTGGGTACGGGGTGTGAGATCTTGGCCGTTGGATCAGTTTGGTTTGAATGGTTGAGATGGATCGGCATTGAAACGACGTAGTTTTGGTGTTAAACTACGTCGTTTTGTGACCTGGGGGTGGGCTGTTCGGACTGGTGGCTTGGGTCGTTCATTTGGGCTTCAGATTTTGAAATGGGCATGGCCCAAATTCATTTAAAACAAATTTTTACCCTCTTTTTCTTTATTTCTAATTTCCTAAATACACAACCTAATTAAATAAAACTAGACACCATTAATTAACACTTAACATATTTATTTCACGCGTATAAAATGTTAAAAGTAGGTAAAATTAAACAAGGCAACAAATCAGGACAAAAGAAATGCGTATTTTTGTGATCTCCCATTTAACAATCGGATTACGGTTCACATTACGCACGACGCATACATTTTGTATTTTGTTTTAATAAAAATGGGCAAAAATCACAAATAATTAACAAAGTGCCATGTAAAATCCAAATTTGTACAGCAGGACTATTTGTTATTATTTTTTAATTCTTTTGGAGCGATTGTCGCGTAAGACAAAAATCACGTGCTCACAAGTATAAGTTTGGTTTATACCATAGGTTTCTACGTGAAAAATTCTTTAAAGTACTATAAATATTAAGTTTTGAATCCATATTGTCACAGAACTCACAACATTGAATTCATTAAATTTAAATTTTAAATTTGTTTTTACTTGTAAATTCCGAGGTTCATAGATAAACACCATGTCATGAAGCTTATCCTGCAAAGTTAGTACCTTAAAGTAAGTTACCTCTTTCGTGTTCCCGTCTTTTTTACTGTCACCTTTGATAAACGCGTCCTTTAATTAAGGACAGATAAGATAGGACCAACTCTTTAAGACTATACAATGATGACATTATTGTGAAAATATGGTTTTACAAGTCTTGATTTTACCATCAAAATTGTACTCACTGGCAAAAAGATTTAAACAATTACTATGATTTTACCTCCTATTATGATTTTACCTCAGTTTTTGGTCTACGACTCTACAAGTAGGGGATATGGTCCATAAGGATTATGTGGGCTGGATTCCACATTTGATAAACTATAAGGGATCTTTACACAAATAGCCAACTGAATTTAATGTTTACTCTTTTTGGTGGGTATACATAAATTTTACACTAATTATATAAGACTATGTACTTATTGTACATAAATTACACATACATTATACATTTTATTATTTTTAGTTGGAATTTTTACATTCCTATGCCATATAGTAAACTATATTACCCTCCATGCTTAACTTTTAATATAATTACCTTCTATATACCTAATTACTATTTATGCACCATTTTAAAATTTTAATGGTATTAAAGTCTCCTAATTTTACTCAATCGTATATTCCCACTCCCCCAAGTTTCTCTCTCCATCCGATTTACTCAAACCACACCCACGATTTCCTCTTCAATCACCCACGATTTTCTCTTCTAAAATCAGTGAAAATCTGTAACCCCTCCACCATTGACAACTATTAAAAAGCTTTGAATTCGAATTTTGGTTTTCAAAAGATATTGTTTGTTTGGATTGGATGTTGTTGCAAAGAATTGAGAATTATCTCTACGTCTCTCTCTATCTCTCAATCCCAAATTTCAGTAATATAAGAGGAAAGGAAAAGAGAGCAGCAATTCCACCATTGACAGCCATAAAAAAGTTTTGAAGTTTTGAATTCGAATTTGGGTTTTCAAAAATCATTATCTGTTTGGATTGGGTGTTGTTGCAAATAATTGGGAATATGATTTGAAGTTTATATCTCAATTTTGAGGGGTTTTGGTGAAGATTATACTTGATTTTGGCTGGATTTCAGATTGAAAGAAGAAGAAAAAGAAGAAGTAGAAGAAGAAGAAAAAGAAAAAGAAGAAGAAGACATGACATATATTATATTGCAGAAATTGTAGAAAAATTGTAGAAAAAATGTATTTTGTTGTTTATTTATTTTTCTTTTATTCATTTAACTATTGTATGAAAGTTGAACAATATTTGTATAAAATTGTATTAAAGTGGTATTATATTGTAGTTGTATATAACTTAGTAGAAATAATGTACGAAAATTGTAGATAGTTTTAGATAAGTGTTATAATATATAATTAGTTGTATGAAATTTATTTTTACTATGTATAAATCAGATACAAAAGACATATTGTATAAATTTTGTATAAAATTTGTATGTAAGTTTTATGTTATTGTAGTTATATTTAACTGGGTGAAAATAATGTATGAAAGTTGTAGAAAATTATAGATAAGTTGTATTCCTCTATAACGAGAGATGTTGGCATATCAAGTAACTTTATTGTTCCAGACGAACATGCATGAAAATAAAGATAAATTCTGTTATGAACAGTTTATAGAAATTTTGTAGATAATTTGTAGAAACATTGAAATTCTGTATTTTTCATATTAATTTTTCAAATGATATGTAATTTTATTGTAGAATAAATGTAGAAATTTTGTAGATATTATGAAAATCCATACTAATATATATATTTACTCTGACATGTAGTTTATTTGAAGATAAAATGTAGATAAAGTATAGGATATTTATATACGACCAGAATTTGATATAAAATGTAACAACACAAATATGCAATTGTGTTCTCGTTGATGATACTATAAAATGTAACAACACAAACATGCAACTATATGGATTATAAACTGATTGATATGAAATCAAGAGGTATTCCCTTGTGTGCGTCAAATTACGTCTACATTTGTGCAATGGAGGAATTTTTCAGCACCACATTATTTCATTGAATGAAAATATATGTAGTACATGTACCTACAATAGAAATGGCACTGCTAAACTCTTCAAAATGAGACCTGGACATTTGGTATAAAATGTTGAAGAAGAAAGAGAGAATAAATTTTTTTAATTTGGGTAACCGAAAACAGAAGAAAGAGAATGAAAGATAATATTTTCATTTAGGTAAATGGATAGGAAATCCCTAAATTGTAGCCTATTTAATGCGTGATTTGTGCGGTAAAAAATCTGGGAGAATATTTAATTCCCCAATATTAGCGCGCCTAAATAAGGAAGCCTACAACTACAATGATTCCTTATTTAATAAATTGTCTATATTTTGTAGAAATGACGGGTAATATACAAACTATGAACATATTTGATAATATAATTTTTTATATGGTATAGGAACGAAAATTTTCCTTTTTAGTTTAAGGGGTTGGGTTTGCGGCTACTTGGGTTAATTCTTGGTTATAGAAATTCTTTGAAATGGACTGGTTTTCCGATTGAAGACTTTGTAGGAGATTTAAAGTCCAACATGCAATGTACTGACCCAAATAAGTCCTTATAGGCCCAATACCCCCCATCTCCGACCCCCCCCCCCATCCCCCTCACCCCATCCCTCTGTGGTGTGTGAGGGGAGTGAGTGTTATGCCTTTTGTTTTATGCGTTTCTTGGATTTAATTTATATACACTAATAGAGTAAAGTATCTTTTTATATTATTGGTGTATTTTAACTTATTATAGACTTCTAGTAGATTACCAATCTTAACTTTTAGATTACTAATCTCACTTATTATGAAGTTGAATTTCACTTGTCAAAATGTCTTCATTATCACAACCAACTGAAGTTTCATGTATAGAGTTCACTTTTCAATTATTTTCCACTTATTGTTTTATTTTTCCTTTTAATTTTCTCCAATAAAGAAGTTAAATCAGTGATGCTTAATATTATTTCTTATGGCAGATTAAATAAATGGGCAGGTTGAAGTACCAAATAATTAGTATCTTTAGTTTAACTTCTCCAAATGTGATTTTCCTCGAATCAAAATTATTTAATCGATTTTATTTGTAATCTCCAACAAAGATTTCCTCAAATGTGCATCGTTTTACTCACACACAAAAAAAAAGTTTGGTTTTCCACTCTAACTTTGTTTCAAAATATATGGATTTTACAATACAGAAATGAGAAAATCTTCTTTTGATTTCCTTTTGCTAAAATAATCGCACATTTTCTGTAAAATCATATCTTTAAAACTTCAAAGCAAAATCTCAAATGATTTTGTCAGTGTATAAAATCAAGAGTCTACTTGGTAAATGCCAAAGAAAATAATCTCTTGCAGATTACACTCTAACACCCGCATAATAAGGTGATTTGGAATTGATTAATTGTTAATAAATTATTATACTAAACAAATATAACATATTGTTCTCCTGTACCGTCCAATGTGTTAGAAAATTATAAAAACCAATCCTAATTCTTTAAATATCCGGTCTTTTATGTCTTAACTTAAGATTACAGTGTATTTGGTCTCCAAATGTCCCTAATTCAACAAATCCATTTGACCACATTACATCTGCCTGATTTTCCTCTCAATTAATTGTTTTATTCAAGTAGATTCTATTTATTCTAGCATCTTCATTACATGAGTCTTGTGATAATAAGTTAGTTTAGTCCACTTAAATTGATTTTTTTAGCCCTTCTTCGTGGTTTACAATACTTGATTTTTTTAGATATCAAGAAATAATTAACATCTGTTTAAAGTTACCATTGGAGTAAAGAGTATTCAAGTATCTATTATATTTTCAATGAACAAATTAAAGAGTTAGTAAAAATTGATATGGTCAATTTTATTGTTAATTAATATTAAAAGGTTGATTAGTTAACATGTGAGAAAACAACCGAAAAAATCAATTAAAAAGAACCGGAGGGAGTACCATATTTACTTAAATAATTATTATGCTCTTTTGACACTAAATCCTAGAATTTAATTACAGTAGAACTTACTAACCAAGGATACAACTGTAGTTTAAGCTCTGAGTCACTAATCTCAGTTTACTTTCTCTTGCTTGAGAATTGAAATCTGTGAAGCAGTACTTTCTCCGCTCCACTTTAATTGACTTTTTGGTTGTTTTTCAATATATTAAGGAATTCACCTTTTAGCATTGATTAGGAATGAAATTGATCATATTAATCTTAACTTTTTCATTAAATACAATAAATACTCGTAGGCTCTTTACTCCAAGGGCAACTTTGAAAAAAAAAAGTTAATTCTTTCTTAATATCTGAAAAAATCAAATATTCTGAACCATAAAAAAAGGCCAAAAAATCAATTAATGTGGACCAATGAGAGTACTAGTATATCATAGAATCCCGCTCAAACTATTAATTTACTTAAATGTTTATTTTAATCATTTGTTTGAGCTTTTTGAAAGTAAAAAAAAAAAAGATGCCAAGGCATAAATGCAACCCTAAAACTGTCCTTGTAATTTTTTTTTTTTTTGTAATTTGTTTATTATAGTTCAAAGATTCTCACAATCATTTTAGTCTACTCAAAGTTGGTTAATTATGTATCCACAAAAAGAAGGAAAAAAAGGAGTTAGGAAAAGGGATTAGGACACTTGTATTAAAGAATCTGGAAGAATCAGAACAGAACAACTAATTACCAATATGTGTTAGCTAAAAAGAAGATTTTGTTACCTAGATTTGATCCCTAATTAAATTATAATCCAGCAATTTGATCTAGAAATAGTTACTCTGTTCTGCTATCTTGATTAGTAGATAATGAACTGGCATTGTGTTTTTAGCATTGAAAACAGCAATTTGCCAATTGACAGCCCATTTGCTTTGCTCTGGACAACTACTGAGTAAGATGGGCTCAAAGTTGATTTACTTAATTTATTTTAATTTTAATATACAAGTTGAAGTAAATGGACAACTTTATTGTTAGAGTTTTGTTTTGTTTTTATTTTTATTTTTTAGCAGCTGGATTTTGAACCACGAAAAAAAAGAAAGAGGAAACCACCTCTAGAGCTGAAATGCTTGTAGTAGAGGAAGTGTTACAAAATAATTCATTTCAATTTGAAATTAAAAAAATAATTCTAAAAGAATCTTTTGTAAATATAAGAATGAGAAGTCTTATTCTTTCGTTAGAAATTGTCATTATCTTTCAGAGAAACTAAATTGCTATTTTCACAACAAAATAAAAGGCATAACAATTAGAAAAATATTCTGATTTTTCACAATTTTCCAATAGTCCTGATAATGTTTTTAACAAGTTGGTGCATAATGGAAAACATCCCATGAACCCAGACCATATTGTTGTATATAATCTTCTGAGAAAAAGATTCTGATATAAATATCAAACAACAAGTGGGAAACAAGAAGCTTATAACAGCATAGCCTCGATCGAGAGTATATAAAAACTTATATAATGACAAAAAAATATTATACTGCTTAACCAAAAAGATGATTCTTTGGTCAAAGCTAAAGACAAATAGAAATTCGGGCTACTGATAATCAGGAGACGAAAAAGAAATAATAGACTTTTTGAGAATGACAAATAAGCAGTAGATAAGTTTGTATTTTAATGTAATGTTGATGGTATCCTCTGTCTTTACAAATGACCTAACCTCCTCCTTTTATAGTTGATCCTAAATAAAGGAGTAATTCCTTAGCCTTAATGAGACAATTATGAGCAATAAATGACATTAAATAAGACGTTACACAATCATTCCTATTTAATACCAATTCTCTAACGTATTGGGTATTTAATATTGAATTTGGACTCCTTTTTGTCATCATATTCATGTCTTCAATGCCTTCTGATCTCTTGGCTTTAAATGACCTAAATAGGTATGAAGCTTGTATTATTCGAATTGCCTCTCGTGCCTATTTAGCTTTCCTTTCCCCGTATCTGTTGTCACTCGTGCCTCTTAACTGATCATCATGTTTTGACCATTTGACCAGTCCTCGTGTCATGTCATGTCACCTTCAATATAAATTCAGTTTTTTCTCAATACATATACCACCTAAGATTGTGGCGAGATGAATACAGTTTCTTCACGCTTAATCAGAAGTCTTTACGTTCGAACTCTAAGAATAAAAAGGTCTTAATAGGGAACGATTTTTTATTCAATGAATCTTATATAACATACAGTTGGATTAGTCGAAGCGTCAATACAAATACTAAACACCGATTGAAAAGCACAATGAAATAATGAAAGAGAGATACAACCACCCTACCCTATGTGTTGCTTTAAGTTTATTTCAGAGCTAGGGTTATAGTGTTTGAGCCCATACCCTAGACATAGAAAAGTATAACTATATTTATTATGAGGAATTGAAAGGCATAGAGCCCTACATGTCATCCCTTTCCCAAGTAATATTCAATGTACACTCCCTCCCCATCCTTGCACATCCTTAATTAGGGGATTATTTTATTTTTATCTGATATAAATAATTCATGCACCTCCTTCTCCCGTAGATTCCTTTTTTTTTGGGGGGGGGGAGGGGGGGAGTATTTTATTTTTTCGAAGAATTTTAATAGCTCAATTGCTCAGTTATTTGAGCTTTAATTTTACCTTAATGGGGAGACTTCGATTATTCACCTTGTAATTCTTTCCCTGCCCCCAATTGTTTTTTTTTTTAAAAAAAACAAAATTATTCTTTTATTTCTAATTACTAATATTTATGTAGAAAAAAGCCGTAAAAATGTAAGTGTCAGTATATATAATATGGATCACATTCACTTTAAATTTACTGCTTAAATTTGGAATTCGCCTTTGCATGATTACACCCAAAACTGAAATATATACTAGTATTAATTAAAAGAGAAAAACATTAAATAAAATATTTTGGTATTTGGTCTTTCATTCTCATCTAGCTATATTATTTAATCTTTTATATTCGTGGCAACCCTAAAATTGAAAACAAACATTAAATCAAAATTATGATGCATTCGGTCTTTCATTCTCATCTAGTATTGTTTTAATCTTTTATATTCTTGGCAATAATGTAACTGAATAAACATATCAGTTTGTATCATTTTAAAGTTTATAGATGAAACACAAAAGAATTAAGAGCTGCAACATCATGTCTATTTGTCTCCACCTATTATTGCAATTTTTTTCACGTGTTTGACACGTGCGTGTAGAATCTTTTTTTGTTGTTGTTGTTTGTATTCAAGATTTGTGCTCCATAATAATTTGGGAAAAGATTATGCAATTGAACATGCAGTGTTTAAACTGGAATTTATTTAACGTCTTACCAATACAAAAGTTACTATACTTCATATAGCAGTATTACATTTAAACAAATGCCATTAATCTTGAGCGATCTTCTTAAAGACATTTCTAATTTATTTAAGTCTAAAACCTATTAAATACCTCAATTGAAGAAAAAATGTCATGATTTTTTTTAAAGCATTAATCCTTTTATTTTATAAGGTGTTAGATTGAGCACGTAATATAAGAAATTAATAAAAGTTGTCACTCATAGTTACTTTTAGAATTGTTATTCTAAAAAAAAAAAAAGCATGCTATGATATTTTTATGACTATATATAAAAATATGTTATGAAAGATAGAATAAGAAATTTAAGATTAAAACTTTTACAATATGATAGTGTATATCATAACATACCAAAGTTGAAATATGGAAAGTATCATATATCGTTAGCCATGTAAAAAGAATATCAAGCTCACTGCCGATAAAAGTGTTGGGATATATACTATTAACCATGAGTTTGGTTTAGATATAGTATTTATTATGAAATAATTGTTTATTCAGTTTTAATAAAGTTTTAAATAGATCATATAATAGTCTGTGTCATTTGCTTATATAGTAGATGATTTAGTGTATAGAGTTTAGCTTATACACGGAAGATTAAATCATCGGTTCTTATAAGTATAAAGTTTGAGTTCACAATCTAATGATGGAATTGGACAAACCATCAGGAATGATTGTAGCACAAGATTAAATATAATTAATCTTGATTATGGGAATGGTTTAATTCCAACTTCTTGTGCTAGTACATTTTGTATGTATTGAACGGACCAGGTAGAGATAAGTATTTTATACTGACTTAATAAAATAAACTCTCTAGCCATTAAATGTACTTATACTCTTAATCTTGATATAATTATTATTAGTTGTGTATATTATTATTGTTTTGATTTATTAAAAGGCGAGATTCTTTCGTGGGTCAATATGCCTGGTAAATTGGATAATAATAATATACATTGGCGAAGTAATAGTTAGTTGATGGAATCCATGTCTCGGTTTAGAGATTGATGATATACCTTTATGAAAGCTTATAAGTTTGCATGTGTAAACCCGGCCGGTGGATTTTGTATCCGACACATGAAATAAGTTAAGCGAAAGTCTAAAGGAAATAATCAATAAATTAAATCGTCAGTAATTTAATTTAATTGATTCGTATCTGAATCTTAACATGGGGAGTTAAATAAGATTTAATGGATGAATTTCGAAATTGAATAAGGAGTGTAATTACGAATTTTTAGTGGAATAATTCGTAATTAATTATGGTGGATATTAATTTCGAAAATTACAAATTAATTCCATAATTGGAAGCCTTGTTAATTAAATTCTGTGGTCCCTACTGTGCCTAAATAATAGGAAATAAAGGAATCCTTTTTCTGGTGGAAAAGAAAACCTAACAGGTTTTGGAAAAGGGTCTTAACCCTTAAAACTTGTGCTATAAATACATAAGGTTTTCCACCTAGAGGGATGAGTAGATGGTGGCTGAAATTTTCAGCCAAGTTTTCCTAGAAATTTCGCCCACACGAAATTGCTATTTTCGGGTATTATTTGGGTAACACAGTAGAAGACCGTGAAACGTTCGAGGATCACGATTGTGCGGGTGATGGAGATTCCATTGAGAAGTTATGGAACTGAAGGCTCACGTGGTAGAAGAGATATATTCACGCTTCAAGAGGTAACCCGTGAAATCCCGTTTATGCTAGTTGTCTAAATTACATGTGATTTTGATACTGGGATTGATTCCGCTACATATAATAATCTATCAAAAAGAGGGTTGTTGGATTGGTAAGCACCATTTACCTTCAATCATAAAATTGCAGGTTCGAGTGATCAAAGAAGCGAAGTAGCTCCTAGCTCGGGAGGGATTAAAAAGAACCCCACCGCCCCCGCCTCCTCCCCTCCTCGAGGAAACCAAAAGTAAAATGAAAAAAATCAAAAGATAGACTGAGAAAGAAGAAAAAGCAAAAGGATTAATCCTGAACAAAGAAGATGCATGAATGAAATTACACCGTGGGAACGCATGATATAACATATAGTCGCATTTCTTGCTTTTTCTGGCTAAATTCCTACAAAAAAATGAGCGCAAAAAGGACAAATTAGCAACAACCAAACGTAACAATTAGTATTTGGTACACAAATTCATTATTTCAAAAAGTATATCGATAGCTAGCAAAAACATGCAATGCACCGTTAAGTGAATATATTCATCAATAAAAGTTAAAGTTGATGATGATATATTCATATCCAAATGATTAAAGGTCTTAAATTTGTATTCCATTTCGTTAACAATGCATGTACAATTGTACATAGACACAATATATATAGAGCTCAAAGTTTATGTGAAGTACTATTCTGCTGCTGCTGACATTATTTTGAAATCCGAATTCTATATATATGAAAAAGCATGCATCGGCAAGTGAATGATAATATAATCTATGAAAGTTCATCCAAGCAGTATTCAGTCTTTTCAGTGCATGTACATAGACACAATGGACGGGATTCAAAGTTTACGTGAATTTACGTGGCAAACATAGTATAATTACTTGGTTCAACGGAACCGGTATTTTCGATGTAAAATATGAATAGATACGTGAAAAACATAAATACTAGATTCTGAACCTATAATCTTAAATGTGCAATAAGTTCAGTCGTAAGAACATAAATATCAAATATTTCATCGAATTTAAATCCTGGATCCACTATTAAATAAGACCAAATATTGAATAATCCAGTAACAAAGATGAATCTGCCTCTCATATACAATCATGTTAATAAAATTAAAATTGGCCCAAGTTACTCATTACATGAGACCGTAAGGTCTCATTTGGTACGAGGGATAAGTGATAATTAATCTCGATATTAAATTTGATATGAGTTTATATCACATTTGGTTGGGATAAACTCGCGATAACTAATCTCGGAATTAATTATCTCAAGATTGTAGTGTTATTTTTATCTCAATGAAAAGATGGAATAATTAATTTTTTGATAACTTGTTTCCCGACGAAACGACCCCTAAATGTTATCCAATACTACCATATAAGCAGGGGCGGCCCGATAAATTTTGTGGCCTAAAGCCAAACTTTGCGAGAGGACTTAATTTTTTAATTTTTTTAAATTGATTTGATGTCTATTTTTTTTTTAGCTTTTTTTTAGATACATAATTATTTAATCTTCTTAATATTTCTCAATTGACAATATAGGGAATCCACCTAACCTTTCTTGTGACACTGTTATTCTTAGATAAGATTTTATCAATTTTAAGTTTGAAAACTTTTTCCCGCTGAAGCAACTGTAACTTGAGTTATGAACATTATTCCATAAGCAATCTAGGCATTTGGAAAAGAATTAATTCTTTTTATTTGATTAAGTGTATCAATTAAACTATTATCTTCTAATTGTACTATTTTCCTTAATATTTTTAATTCAGAAAATAAATTTAAACCATCAATATCAAATTGATTATTATGCTTTAAGGAACATTCAAGATTAAAGCAATATTTTTTCAAATTTTCAACATCTAGTGATCTTAGTTTTTACTGTCAAATAGAAAACCAAAAATATTTTCATATGCTTCGAATTGTTCAAATCTATTTTGACGTGAAAAAATAGTCTTGTCTATTATGTATAAAAGTAATCAACTCTAAAGGACTCTTCGAAAGATTTTGGAATTTCATTATCAACATTCGCATCAAATTGTTACTTCCTATATATCACATGTTTCTTATAAAATTCGGGTTCGATATTCATTTCAAGTGCAATTTTCTTGGTAAAAATTATAGCAATTGCAAATCCTTCTTCTCTATATTTATTAGAAAGAAATAAAAAAAAATTTACTTTACAGAACTCTTTTTTAAAGTTATAAATACACTATTAGGTGTGATAAAAAATGGAGGGGGGCCTAAAACGGTTACTTTATTTGTTTTATGGAAGGGCCGCCCTGCATATAAGAAAATAATATAATCCATTCCCGCCGTTGAAGTGAGACATTCTGACTGAATTAAGTAGCCGTTGTTGCTGACAAAATGTTTTGAAATCTGAATTCATTACAATGTACCAAGCGATAGCATGCATTGTTAAGTGAATTCATCAATAAAAGTTAAAGTTGACGTTTATATAATTAAGTATGAAAGTCTATCAAAATAAATTAGGTAAGCAGTAAAGATATATATAGGTCTCGTCAGTACATGTACATAGACACAAAATTGACAATACAATTCAATGTTTACGTGAAGTACTAGTCCTTTTAGGGAGTAGCTGCTGCTTCCTTGTCAACAGCAGAATATTAATCACATTCAACAGGTGGCCTCTATTGAGGGGGCTGACAATTTGTACAACATAGATTTTTAAATATTTTTGAAAAAATTAATTTGGGTGAAGTTTGATTAAAAATTTAAAATATGTTTGGACATGAATTTTGAGGCAAGTTTTAACATGTTAAAAAGTCCTGTTTTTCCAGCTAAAAGGTCTTAAATGATCATGATTTGGCCCAAAATAAGGTCTTAAGCTATATTTGGGATTTGGAGTTTTGATTTTCAAAATCTCCCAAAAACTAGATTAATTCTATAAATAAAAATACATTTAATTTTTTTTTTTTGAAAAATAACTTCCAAAACTTATATATGGCCAAACGCCTGCTAAAATTCCTGCAAAATTAGCTTCTTTGGAATTGTTTCGTTTTCGTCGGTTTTCTTGTTTTGTTATTTTATTAATCGTGTTAGATTTGCTTGTTTGGTCTTTTAAGTAACAATAACCGTGGAGTTAGGTGAGTGACTTGGCTTAAACGGGGTGAATCCAAAATTTAAAGTTAACCTTTTTACGGTTATTATTATTGAATCATGAATCGTTATACTTTAAAATTATAAGTCTAAAATTTAATATTTATTTTTTAAAAAATATATATATTTTTTATATGACGAAAAATTATGAATTCAATTGAATAAATAATTTTACCCAATATCCTCCTTTATATAAGAGTTCTGGTTCTGAAAATGAAGAATTTTCAAGTGAAGAATGTTTTACCTCTTTTAGCGAACTTACTTGGTATTTAATCGGACTAATAAATTTCTAAACTAAGATGACTAAAGAACTACAAGCTTCGAACCAAATCTCCTCTTTCTTTTTTTTCCCTTCTTTCTTTATTTTTGAGTAATTGCAATTTGCACCCTGAATTTGAAAGAAAATGCAATCTCTTACTCCATCATCGTCGGGTGTAAATCTCAAATCGTTAACCCGGTCGAAAATTCAATCTCATCGGGTTGTTCCGAGTCGACTCGTTATAAAAAAAAAGATGATTAAAGAAAAAAGCAATAATCCTACAGTTGGTACATGAATTTAATTTCTTAGTTGACACTTGACACTTGTGAATCATGCACTCAAATAGCCGATTGAAATGAAATGGCACTCTTTTTATTGCTTTATCCATCGTTTTTTTTTTCTCTCTGTGGGGCAAATGTAACCACTTTTAAAGGGTGGAGACTGAAAAGAATTAACTAAAAAATACATTTATTTGACGAGCCTCGAAAAACTCCATTCCGTGCACTGAACTATGAGTTTGTGTGATGAGAATTTCATATCATCAAGAAAATGTAGGTGAGGATAGATAGGTTTGCTGCATTCAAAGAACTAAAAGTTAAAGGTTTTAATGAATATAACACTTTGTTAGCTAATGAATATAGAAAGCGATTCTTTCTAGTTGAAAATTCTTTTTTTCTTTAATTCTATTTTTTGTGTATATTATTTTTTTCTCTTTTTTATCATTTTAAATTCTTTAGGTGCCTCTACTTACAATTTGAGATAATTATCCATTAATTATTAGAAAACAATTACTCTTTTCTTGCTTCTTGCTTTAGGAAGATTGCTCGTTAGCTAGACCGTTTTAAATAATGTTCACGCTAGGTGCTCACCTTTTCGATTGAATCGTATCGTATCTTGTTGTTAATGGATTGATTCTTGAATCTTGTTAAGTGTAGGCAGTTAAATATTAAGAGGCAGCAAGAGAAGAATTCCTCTAAGAAGTATCATCAATGTTAATAGCATTTATCAATGGATCTCTATATTGTCTTGGTCTCACGCGTGAATTCGAACCACTGCTTTCCATATTATCTATCTATTTAAATTTTTGCATATTTCTTAAAAAAGACATTTAATAGTTTTAATCAGATGAGTATTCTTGTCTAACGTACCTTTTATTCTCATTTAAATATCCCGATTAATTAACACTCCACTAATTAAAATAATATATAATTAAAAAGATAATAATGAATGACTTTCTCTTTTTAAAACTTTAAACAAATCGTATATTTTTGGTTTTGAAAATTTGCTCTATGTTTTCTCTCACACCCTTGTCAATCAACAATGCATGTTACTCGCAATTTGATGAATCTTTCTAATTACAAATATGTCTTGTTAAGACAAGTCGACATGAAACCTGGTTTCGCCTATGACAAACAATATAATATAACAGCCTCTCCATGCCGATATTACCGACAAACGTTATTAAATTTTTTTCGTGAACCATGCAACATTTTATTAAAAACAATTAAAACTCACATGAAGCTAACAAAAAGGATGTGTTTCAAAAATGAAAGTGAATAAATGTATGGTTGATTAATTAAATATACAAATAAACCAAAGACTTGCCAAAATAGAAAGTAAAGATGGGACCCATTGATTGAAAAGAAGAAAAGGACCAGAGGAATAAAGATAAAGGTTAGAATGTATCAGAAGTTTTTTAAACTTGTGGTTTAGACAAATTTGGGTCTATTTGTCTTTCTTTGAGACATGCAGTGGATTTACCCAATTAATTGATTTTGTCTACACAATTAATAGCAAATACATTGTACATTTGCATTAACACCCCCACCCTTTTCTAAGTTGTCCAGCCGAGAGCTTTTACTTTTACACACTTTGTTTCGAAGGCCAATCTAAAATTTTTACCTTTCAATTTCTATGTCTGATGGTACACAAATATTTATATAATCAAATTATTTAAAAGAAAAACAGAATAATTATATTTAATAATACTTCTCCTTTTCATTTTAGTTATCACTCTTTCTTTTGGACCTCATAAGAAAATATTAATTAAAATGATACTTTTGTTAAATTACCTTTATTTATTCTTGGATTTCAGTTTAACACTACTTTTTGATGGAAACCAAGCTTGAGGAATTGTTAAAAATATTTCTGTTTCTATATCTATTCATCTAGATGTTCCAAAGAAAAATTGGGAAAAGAAGGTTAGTAGGAAAGGAAATACCCGTTACAGAGGCAAATTCATGATTTAAAGTTAATAAGTTTTTATAACGATTTTAAATTAATAGACATAATAACTAAATTTATAATCAAATATTTATAGATATTTAATGAATATTTTGATACACATATATAAGATTTGAGTAAATATTATTGAGTTTTCGTGAACTCTACGCTGTAAGTCCTTCTCTCAGTATAAACGATCTATATGTTAATTACTCTAAACATCCCCGCCGGAAACAAGCAAAATATTAAGTGGCCGCTTGGTTTGAAGACAAGTTATGATGGGATTAATTATCTTGGTATTGTTAAGTTTGGCAGAAATCTTTTGTCCCATATCGGTGGGAAAAGAATGGTTGGGGGGATTTTCCCCCTATAAAAGAAGGCTTAATGTTTAGGATTTAAATACACCTCTCATTTGCCTTCTTATCTGTTTAAGGCATTTGTATTTCTCTCTTTAGTATTATTTCACTTGTATTTTTGGAGTGAAATAAAATATTGGTTGTGTCCGAGAAGTAGGCAAAATTAGCCGAACCTCGTAAATTCTGGTGTTCCCTTTATTGTTGTTTTATTGTCTTATTTATTATTTGGTGGCTGTCATAATTTTTGGTATAGTAGTTGTGACTTATTCACACTATATACATTTGGCTTCCACAACAATTGGTATCAGAGCCAAGGTACTGTCTAAGTATGCTCTGTGGTTGCAGCATAGTCTGATCTTCCACATCAGAAAAGATTTATCTTGGTAACTGAGTCAAGGTTCTGTCTGAGTATGCTCTGTGGTTGCAGCTTAGTCTGATCTTCTACATCAGAAAGGAATAATCTTGATTTGTGTCGTCAGCTATTAAATAATATTTGTGTCAAATATGGGAGACAATAAACAAGAAGAATCTACATCAAGTGTCAACAATACGTCATCATTGGCATCTTCGCTTATGACAAGAATTGTGTCAAATGCGAAATTTGCGGTAGAAATTTTTGACGGGTCCGGGCATTTTGGGATGTGGCAAGGCGAGGTTCTAGATGTCCTTTTTCAACAAGGGCTAGATCTGGCCATTGAAGAAAAGAAACCAGATGTTATTTGATCCTCCTGCTTGTTTGATTCTCCACCATCGTCTTCCATTTGAGAAAAATTCTCAGCACTTCATCTTTGTTTTTCATTGTATACACCCACACTCTTCGAGAAAAATCATCAACAAAGGTTACAAAATAGTGCTTCCCACCCAATGAAGGTGTTTTGGAAGGACCCCAAACATCAGAGTGTACATAATCCAAAATGCCTTTAGTATTATGGATCGCTGTACCAAATTTAACCCTTGTCTGTTTCCCTTTAACACAATGCTCACAAAACTCCAAGTTGCAAGCCTTTACTCCTTTTAACAATCCTTGATCTGATAGAGTTTTCAAGGATTTTCCTCCAGCATGTCCCAAGCGCATGTGCCATAGCTTGGTTGCTTCTGCCTCTTTGTCGTCACTGGATGTCACTGTCGCTGTCCCAATAACTGTACTGCCATGATAGCGGTACATATTATTATTCTTCCGATTAGCCTTCATTACCACTAGTGCACCGGAGCATACTCTCATCACTCCATTTTCTGCAATGATTTTGAACCCTTTTGATTCCAGGGCTCCCACAGAGATGAGATTCTTCTTCAAATCCGGTACATATCGAACATCTGTTAATGTTCTGATCATTCCATCATGGTTCCTTAATCGTATTGAACCAATGCCATATGAGGTAAGAGGGCTGTTATCCGCTGTGTGGATGACTCCATATTCTCCTTCTTGAAATTCCACAAACCAGTCCCTGTTGGGACACATATGATGGCTACAAGCCGAGTCCATCAACCATATGTCTGATGATGTTGATGACTCTGTTGTAACTAATGAGAAGTCTGAATCATCACAATCAACTACATTTGAATCCATAATGGCCTTTCCATTATTATATTTGGCCTTATTCTTCAACTTCGGACAGTCTTTCTTCCAGTGCCATTTTTCTCGACAAAAGGCACATTCATCTTTGTTGGGTCTGGATTTTGACTTGGATCTTCCCTTCTTTGTCCTCGTTTGATGGTATCAGAGCATTAAAGAAACCAGAGAGCAGAAATATCCATACACAAAGGAAACTTCTGCAAGTAAATTATGGAAAGCACTGGAGGATAAATTTTTGAAGAAAAACAGTCAAAATAAATTGTACATGAAGAAGAGACTGTTTCACTTCACCTATGTTCCTGGTACCACGATGAATGAACATATCACCAGTTTCAATAAGTTGGTCACAGATTTGCAAAATATGGATACAACTTATGATGATGGTGACTTGGCCTTAATGTTGTTGGCGTCACTTCCTGATGAGTACGAGCACCTTGAAACTACTCTACTCCATGGAAATGACGAAGTTTCTCTCAGAGAAGTTTGTTCGGCTTTGTACAGCTATGAACAAAGAAAGCGAGAAAAACAGAAGGGCGGAGAAGGAGAAGCACTATTTGTGAGGGGTCGTCCTCAAAATCAAACGAGGACAAAGAAGGGAAGATCCAAGTCAAGATCCAGACCCAGCAAAGATGAATGTGCCTTTTGTCGAGAAAAAGGGCACTGGAAGAAAGACTGTCCGAAGTTGAAGAATAAGGCCAAATATAATAATGGAAAGGCCATTATGGATTCAAATGTAGCTGATTGTGATGATTCAGACTTCTCATTAGTTACAACAGAGTCATCAACATCATCAGACATATGGTTGATGGACTCGGCTTGTAGCCATCATATGTGTCCCAACAGGGACTGGTTTGTGGAATTTCAAGAAGGAGAATATGGAGTCATCCACACAGCGGATAACAGCCCTCTTACCTCATATGGCATTGGTTCAATACGATTAAGGAACCATGATGGAATGATCAGAACATTAACAGATGTTCGATATGTACCGGATTTGAAGAAGAATCTCATCTCTGTGGGAGCCCTGGAATCAAAAGGGTTCAAAATCATTGCAGAAAATGGAGTGATGAGAGTATGCTCCGGTGCACTAGTGGTAATGAAGGCTAATCAGAAGAATAATAATATGTACCGCTATCATGGCAGTACAGTTATTGGGATAGCGACAGTGACATCCAGTGACGACAAAGAGGCAGAAGCAACCAAGCAATGACACATGCGCTTGGGACATGCTGGAGGAAAATCCTTGAAAACTCTATCAGATCAAGGATTGTTAAAAGGAGTAAAGGCTTGCAACTTGGAGTTTTGTGAGCATTGTGTTAAAGGGAAACAGACAAGGGTTAAATTTGGTACAACGATCCATAATACTAAAGGCATTTTGGATTATGTACACTCTGATGTTTGGGGTCCTTCCAAAACACCTTCATTGGGTGGGAAGCACTATTTTGTAACCTTTGTTGATGATTTTTCTCGAAGAGTGTGGGTGTATACAATGAAAAACAAAGATGAAGTGCTGGGAATTTTTCTCAAATGGAAGACGATGGTGGAGAATCAAACAGGCAGGAGGATCAAGTGTATTCGCACAGACAATGGAGGTGAATACAAAAATGATCATTTCAATAAGGTCTGTGAAAATGATGGCATCGTCCGACACTTAACTGTCAGACATACACCACAACAGAATGGAGTGGCTGAACGTATGAACCGGACCTTGCTGGAGAAGGTACGGTGTATGTTGTCCAATGCTGGCTTGGGCAAAGAATTTTGGGCTGAGGCAGTTACATATGCATGCCACCTCATTAATCGCTTACCATCTGCTGCTATTGATGGCAAGACACCATTTGAAAAATGGTATGGAAAACCTGCTGTAGATTATAACTCTTTGCACGTGTTTGGCTCAACTGCATATTATCATGTGACGGAGTCAAAATTGGATCCAAGGGCAAAGAAGACTATTTTTATGGGAATTACTTCTGGAGTCAAAGGATATCGCTTATGGTGTCCTATGACAAAGAAAGTAATATTCAGCAGGGATGTTACCTTTGATGAATCTGCTATGGTAAATAAGGTAACAGAAGATACCAAACAAAATGAAGGTGCTTCTAAGCAGGTGGAGTTTGAGGGAAAATTTATTTTTCCTACACAAGAAGCAGAGGAGGAAACAAATGAAGATTACCCTCTGGAAGGAGAGCCAGTAGAGGAGATTCCAACTCAGGAACCTCAACAACAACTTGAATCAATAGCAACCAGCAGGCCAAAAAGAACAATAACGAAACCTGTTCGTCTCATAGAGACGGTTGCTTGTGCAACCTCAATTGTAGCTGATGATGTTCCTACCACTTATAAAGATGTTGTCCAAAGTTCAGAAGAAGATAAGTGGAGGATTGCCATGAATGATGAAATACAGTCCCTTCATCAGAATCATACATGGAGATTGGCCAATCTCCCGAAGGGAAAGAAAGCAATTGGGTGCAAATGGGTATTTGCAAAGAAGGAAGGATTTCCTAACCAAGTAGATGTTCGCTACAAAGCAAGATTGGTGGCCAAAGGATATGCTCAAAAGGAGGGAATTGATTACAATGAAGTGTTTTCTCCAGTTGTAAAACATTCCTCCATTAGAATTATGTTGGCTTTGGTAGCACAATTGGATTTGGAACTAGTTCAGATGGATGTAAAAACTGCGTTTTTACATGGAAACTTGGAGGAGGAAATCTACATGACTCAGCCAGAAGGATTCAAAGTTGCTGGAAAAGAAAATATGGTGTGCAAACTTGAAAAATCGTTGTACGGATTGAAACAATCTTCTAGACAATGGTACAAGCGATTTGACGAGTTTATGTTGCGGCAAGGGTACAAGAGAAGCAAATACGATCATTGTGTGTATTTGCACAAGCTTAAAGATGGTTCCTTTGTATATCTTCTCCTATATGTTGATGATATGTTGATAGCTTCCAAGAATTCAGAAGAAATTGATAAGTTGAAGATTCAACTGAAGAAGGAGTTCGAGATGAAGGATCTGGGTGAGGCAAAGAAAATTCTTGGCATGGAGATAATTAGAGATAGACGTTCAAAGAAACTCTGTTTATCTCAGAAAGAATATTTGAAGAGAGTACTACAACGTTTTGGCATAGATGACAAGACTAAGCCAGTTAGTACTCCACTTGCTCCCATTTTAAGCTAAGTACTACTATGTCGCCAATGGATGAAGCTGAACGAGAGTATATGTCAAAGGTACCATACGCAAATGTTGTTGGTAGCTTGATGTATGCAATGGTTTGCACAAGGCCTGACATTTCACAAGTTGTTGGAGTTATTAGCAGATATATGCACAATCCAGGGAAGGAGCATTGGCAAGCTGTGAAGTGGATTCTACGGTATATTCATAATACTGTAGATGTCGGGTTAGTTTTTGAGCAGGAAGACAATCAGTCTGTAGTTGGATATTGTGACTCAGATTTTGCGGGTGATCTGGACAAACGAAGATCAACTACTGGTTATGTGTTTACTTTTGCAAAGGCACCAGTTAGTTGGAAGTCTACTTTGCAGTCAACAAGTTGCTTTGTCTACAACAGAGGCAGAGTACATGGCTATTACAGAGGCTGTGAAGGAGGCAATTTGGCTTCAAGGATTGCTAAAGGAGCTTGGTGTTGAACAAAAAGGTATCACAATTTTTTGTGATAGTCAAAGTGCTATTCAATTAGCGAAGAACCAAGTTTATCATGCAAGGACGAAGCATATTGATGTTCGGTATCATTTCGTACGAGAAATCATAGAAGAAGGAGGAGTCACAGTGAAGAAAATTCATACTACGGAGAATCCTGCTGATATGCTAACTAAGGTGGTGACTGCGATCAAGTTTCAACATTGTTTGGATTTGATCAACATTGTTGAACACTAAAGATTGAAGATGAAGACACAACCAAAATTTGTTATTGAGAGAAAATTGAAGATGTGGAATTTTGCCAAGGTGAAGATTTGTTAAGTTTGGCAGAAATCTTTTGTCCCACATCGGTGGGAAAAGAATGGTTGGGGGGATTTCCCCCCTATAAAAGAAGGCTTAATGTTTAGGATTTAAATACACCTCTCATTTGTCTTCTTATCTGTTTAAGGCATTTGTATTTCTCTCTTTAGTATTATTTCACTTGTATTTTTGGAGTGAAATAAAATATTGGTTGTGTCCGAGGAGTAGGCAAAATTAGCCGAACCTCGTAAATTCTGGTATTCCCTTTATTGTTGCTTTATTGTCTTATTTATTATTTGGTGGCTGTCATAATTTTTGGTATAGTAGTTGTGACTTATTCACACTATATACATTTGGCTTCCACAACAGGTATTATTTTTTATTGATTGTTTGGTATGTTATATCAATTTTGAGATTGTCAATTTTACTGCTTTATCCTGACTCCTGAGATAACTTATCTTGGGATTACTATTCCACCATTTGGCAAGTATAAGTTATCCCAGTCCTATTTTTTAACTTATCCCAGAATTAATAACCAAACAAAAAATAAGGCGTTACCAGATTTTTATTCCAGGATCATTTTTATTTATCCACCGTACCAAACAACTCTTAAGTTATTAAACGAGGGGATAAATAAGGCATAAAAAAGTCAAGAGGAAAGAAATTTTGGGATATCATAGACACAGACAAGATACACAGGTTGACTATTGTTGATGAAATGTTGTCACTTGTGCTGAAGAAGAAGAAGAATCAACAAAACTTCTAACCAATTGCTAAAATTAGATTCACTTAACTGAGACATGTATGTATTATTATGTCATTAACTCTGACATTCATTATTCATTCACACAACTACTCTCCTTTTCTTTACCTTTTGGTGGAGACAGTGCACTGTATTTATCTCCCTTTTTTCAATTCAAAGTTTTCATAACAATAGCAACCATGAATGTTTAATTTTTTAAGTATTTATTTTTAAGAAAAGGAAAACAAGTACGGATAAATAATTACTCTCTCCGTTCAATTTTACTTGTATGCTTTGGATTTTTTAAGTATTTATTTTTAAGTCTTATTCTCTCTTGATTTAGTATAGTGGACAAGTAAAAGTAAAAGTGTATTTTTAGTATAGTAGACAAGTAAAAGTAAACGGAGGGAATATCTCATAACTCCACTTACTAAAAATAGAATTTACAACTGATTGATTCGAATGTTACAATTCAGAAATTTAACTTATATTCTGCTAGTTATTTGATTTTGTTTTGGTCACGTTCAAATAAATAAGTACTTATCATCACGAGGGAGCATTAATTAGATGCGGATTCGGATTTAAGCTTTATGAGTTTGAATTCGAACGTCTATCACATTACGTTAGTTGATTCGAAATTTTGTTGTTTGTACTTATTTGGTGAAGTTTTTAACACGTATAGAGAGATATTTAAGCCAAATTTAGTTAGTTCAAAATTCAAAAGAAGTTGATGAACTCATATTGTATTCACTAGATTCGCCCCTGGCATCATTTCATGTTACACAGAGCTAAATTCTTGAGAATGACTAGCTTAGGCTACTAGAAAACAAATTACGGATCTCTTTTATTTTATTTTTTGTGTCTAATTATTCGATGTCAGACACACGTTTTGATATCTTGATTAATTTAGATTCGTATCGAATAGGCCTATTAAAGGAGGAAGTGCTCAATATCATGATTTTTTATTGTATTTTCGAGATCAAATCTGAGGCATCTAGTTAATTAAGGATGAAGAGATCTTTTATTCATCCCACCACAACCCGATGATGGAATAAATCTCTTTATTTTATGCTGATATATTCTTGTCTAACTTTTTCTATAATTTTATGTTACGATAAGACGCGTTAACACCTAAATGAGAGATGAACAAAGCAAAAAATCCAAATGGACCAAGCAAAGAAATGAAAAGTTTCAGTAGACTTTGAGTATGGCTTTTTTTTTTTTTTTAAATCTAATATTGATAACTCTAGGTAGGGGTGTACAAAAGAAACTGACAAACCGCACCAATCCGATAATTCGAGTCAAACCGAGAAAAAAACCCCGAATATGGTTTGGTTTGATTTGGTTTGGTGTTGGAAAAAAAAACTCAACCATAATTGGTTTGGTTTGGTTTTAACTAAAGAAAGTCAAATCGAAACAAACCAACCCGACATTACATATATAGAAATTTTAGATATATTTAATATATAAATTTACTTGTGGATGTAATTTATAAATATTTCTTAAAAATTTTCATAATTTTATCTTTTAAGGTATTATTTCAAGGTAGGACTTAGAACTTTTGAATGTTCCAATAAGTTTTATAGCTATTAATAGTAGTAAATTAAATAATGCTAACAAAAGAGATTTAATTCAATATTACGAATGAGAATGTATTGCATATTTATTTTTTATTTTCCAATAATTTAGATAAAAATGCATAACCTATTTTTATTTTTTCTTTAGCGTTTAGTCATGTAATTAATACTCCCTTATTAGTCTACTTATTTTAGCATGACTTAGTACTTTTAGATTATGCTTATTTTTATTATGACTTTTTAATTAGCAATATTCATATTACATAATTTTATTGTCTTTATTGTAGAATATTTTAGGATAATGCCATGACACATCTCATATTTTGTATTATTTTCTTGGAAAATACTTTATATAGTTGTATCTTACTAGGATTAAAGAAATATTTTGAGCACAATTTATATATTTTTATTATGACTTTTTAATTAGCAATATTCATATTACATAATTTTATTGTCTTTATTGTAGAATATTTTAGGATAATGCCATGACACATCTCATATTTTGTATTATTTTCTTGGAAAATACTTTATATAGTTGTATCTTACTAGGATTAAAGAAATATTTTGAGCACAATTTATATGTTTTGTTTTACGAAGATATTACCGGAAAAAGCCCGAATAATCCGAAAACCCGAGAAAATCCGAGAGTGAAAACCCCAAGTTTTATTGGTTTGGTTTGGTCTTTAGATTTAATAATCGGACACAATTAATTTGATTTGGTAATTATAAAATCCGAACCAATCCGACCTATGTACACCCTAACTCTAGGGTTTGTCAATTAAAGTTTGGTCAGAAAATATATAGCCAAGTTGCAGTAGCTTTTCGTTTTAAATTACAAGTAACATATTCAGGTTCAGTGTACTGCAAAATACAAGCTGTTTTTCCTCATATCGAGACTCTGGAAAAAGGCATGTTGTTCTTCTACACAACTAGGAGTACACAACTAGTCCGTACTTGTTCAAACAATCAACAATATAGTTGTTGTAATTATGTGTGACTTATTACAATGTTTCTGATTCTGCAACTTGTTCACACATTTTCTTTATTCACGTAGAATGACCTAGTATTACTTGTTTCTTTTACTTTTATATATTGGTTTTTGGATTATATATGATACGACTCAGTTACAGATGCACGAACGATGTTTAGTAGGATTTATAAGAATAGTACCGAATATGATATATAGGTTGAGAAATACTATCAAACAAAGATATAATATTACTAAAATTAATATATGTATTATTTTTCCTAATACGTCCTACCAAACAACCCCTTATAAAATGTAAATCCTCCACAAATATTAGTTTGAATATCAATTTTTTAAATTTTCATCTGGTGTCCAATCCGTATTGGGCCCGACTCAATCTAGTTTCGCACCATAAAGTCCCATATTGGGGGATAAAATACTTTCTAACAAACGCAAGTTCATATCCAGAACTTAAACCCCAAACATCTGATTAAGGATAAAGGAGTACTTACTACTCTACCCATAACTTTTGTTGGTAACATTTTCATTTTATAAGGGTGTTTAGTTTGAAAAATAAGTGGCATATCGATAACTAAGTATGTTATAATATAATAACTAAAACTAAAGCCAAATTAAAACTACAATTACAAAAGTTCCTACATGATTTCGTGAAAACCAAGAATAAAGTAACCATTTTTTTCACCACTTGAAAAACGTATTTTGAAACATGGATCAATCAAAAACTTCAAAACCAGAAATTACAAAAAATAAAATTTTATATATATAAAAAAAAAAAACTGTGAAGAATGTCTATTGCTAAAATTAGAGATGAGCTTGATTTTCAAGCCATATTTAGAGGGAAAAATGATTTTGATCATATTTTAGGTGGTGTGATGTCCATTTGACCTACTTTACAAATTACAGGTGTCATTAGGCTTACTTGATCTAAACTTAAAACTTAAGATAGAACAAATTAAAGCCGCAAGTATTAATTATGAGAAAGTTAGTATTTGGATAGTGGCGGATCTAAGCACAATTTATGGGTTTACGGAACCAGTAATTTTTGTGCAAAATTTGTATATACATTAAAAAATTTATTAAATATCTATAGATATTAGATTGTATATTCAATTATTAATATTTTGTATTAATTTGAGATCGTTATAAGAACTCAAAAAAATTTCTGAATTCGCCTATATATTTAAATGTATTCTAAGATCCGATAAATCCAAAAACTGAGATGTAAATGCCACATAAATTTGTTATGAAAAAGTAAATTTGGATGTATATTAAGATCCAACAAATTAAGGATCGATTTTGTATGCAAAATCAAAGATGTCTCAACGACAATCATCTCCTAAAATTATTATTTAGTTGGGCATTAAGATGAAAACTAATTTTCTGAACTCGATTTCTGCAATAAATAATTGTTAGTGTGAAAGAAATACATCTTGAAGCATTCAAAATGGAGCAAGTTTCATCCTTCTAGACTTTGTTAAAAAACTAGCAGGCCTATTCACGTTCAAGTCACATGACTCCAAAAAATCTCCAATTCTCCTATATTAATATAATTTAAACACAATTAAAACCTTCCTAAATTTCATTTTTCAAATTAAATATAACGTAAATGTTCAAAGATTAATTTTCAATGATCTTACTTTAGATAATTAATTTTTTTGAGTACTAAGATGTGAGTCAATACAAAGCTAACAAGCGGGAACCATGATCTAGACACAGTAGAATCAATTGAGTTAACAAATCTAATGTGGGTACAAGTATTTTTTCCCTTTTATTTTTGAATTTGGCACTATTTAAATAAAATAATAACTTACAATAAGTTTTTTTTCCTTAAACACTACGAGAGTTGGTAATTTGACTGCCGTAACTATGACGGAATATTTTCGAGATGTTAATGAACAAGAAGTACTTCCATTATGACAATATCTTTCGTTTCGTCCAAGTAGGATCCGAAGCAGGCTTTATTTGGTAGAATGCCTTCCTAATTTGATAGCCATATTAAGATTTGATAGTCAACGGTCACAAAAAAATGATAACAACAAGTCATTTGTAAAAAATTATGAAAATTACAGAAGTATATCAAAATGACTAATTTAGAAAAATAATGAATTTCATTTCAAATTTCACTTCTATAAATCAAATCTAGGGTACATCTAGAAGAATTTCGATTTCTTGAGTTCCATTTATCAATTTTCATCTTCTAGTATGAAAAGTAAGTTGATTAGAGAAAGGCAAGAAAAAACATAGAAAAAGAACACGATTAGTCGGTATGAGTTCTATCTTCTACTATGACAACTAAATCTATTATAGAAAAGCAAGGAAAAAGATCGAAGTAAAATATGTTTAATCGGTATGATTAAAAACAATAATTGTCGTTGTAATTTGTATTCATTTAAAGTCAGACAAGTCAACAGATATTGAGAAAATATAATATAGGACTATTAGTAAAATATCAATGATATTAATATAGTTTGAAAAACAATTAAGATCATTAATTTCATATATATCCTCAAGAATTACTTTTTTGTAATCTTACTCGAATTAATTAATTTGTATAAATATATTAAGATTCATTAGTCAACGGTCGCCCAAAAAATTATAAGAGCAAGTTATTAGTAAAAATTTATGAAAATCACGAAAGTAATATATTTGATTAATTTAGAAAAATAATTAAATTCTATCTCAAATTTCAAATCCATAAATCAATCTCGTGTACATTCTCCAGGATTACATTTCATTTCTTGAGTTTTAAACAGTTAGCGGTCACCAGAAAATAATATTATAATAAATTATTAGTCAAAAATCGCAAAAATTACGGAAGTAATATCTTTATCAAAATAATATTATAATAAATCGTTTTTCCTATTTTTGAGTTCCAAACGCTCGCCGTAAAAGATAATAACAATAAGTTATTAGTCAAAAATTGCGAAAAACATGAATATACTATCTTTATCAGAATGACTAATTTAGAAAAATAATAAATTTATCACAAATTCCATTCTCCAAATCAAATCTAGTGTAAATCCTCAAGAACTACAATTCTATTATAAATATATTATATTATGGATGTTCATTTAGTACTCCGTTGTAAATAAGCTTCCTGAATAAGCTTATCCATATGGGACTCTACCGTAAATATGTTTATCTATTTAGTACTATATTGGAAATAAGCTTCCTGAAGAAGCTTATCACTTCGGTACCCGGTTATGGATAAACATTACCCCCAGTATAAGTTTATCCATACCGGGTATAATAGGCTTATCTTTTCAGTACCCAGTTATGGATAAACATTACCCCCGGTAAAAGATTATCCATACCGGGTATAATAAGCTTATCCATTCAGTACTCCGTTATGGATAAATATTGCTCTCAGTAGAAGATTATCCATATCTGGTATAGCAGCAGCTTACACAGCAGCTTGTAGCAGCTTACACAGCAGCTTGTAGTAGCAGCTTACACAGCAGCTTGTAGTAGCAGCTTACGGAGCAGCTTCCTAGTAGCTTACACTGCAGCTTGTAGTAGCAGCTTACGGAGCAGCTTCCTTTCTTCTATAAATAGAAGAGATTTCAGTTCATTATGTACATCAGTTTGAATTCGAATAATATATCAGTTTCTCTATATACTTGTCTTTACTTTATAGTCTTTATTTTATAACACGTTATCAGCACGAAGCTCTACCATCTCGAGCAAATATTTTGAAAGTATCTGAGGTAAGAACTTTCTTTTCCTAAATAATGTCAAATCTTTCTAAACTTGAATTTGTAGCCCTGGATATATCGGGCAAAAGCTACATGTCTTGGGTACTTGATGCTGAAATTCATCTTGATGCGATGGGTCTGGCAGACACCATCAAGGATAAAAACCAGGCATCAAACCAAGACCGTGCCAAAGCAATGATATTCCTACGCCATCACCTTGATGAGGGCCTGAAAATGGAATATCTCACTATTAAAGATCCAGTCATACTGTGGAATAATTTGAAAGATAGATATGACCACCTGAAGATGGTCGTTCTTCCACAGGCACGTTATGATTGGACTCATCTAAGGCTACAAGATTTTAAATCTATCAGTGAGTATAATTCTGCTATGTTCAGAATTATTTCCCAATTAAAATTATGTGGTGATAATATTACTGATCATGATATGTTGGAGAAAACTTTCACCACTTTTCATGCCTCGAATATGCTCCTGCAGCAGCAATATCGAGAGATGGGATTTAAAAAGTATTCTGAACTTATCTCACATCTTCTTATAGCAGAGCAACATAATGGGCTATTAATGAAAAATCATGAAAGCCGACCTATTGGTTCTTGTCCATTCCCTGAAGTGAATGAGACGAACTTCCACCAAGCTAAACGTGGAAGAGGTCATGGCCCCAGTCGTGGTCATGGCCGTGGTCGGGGAAGAAACCCCAATCATGGTAATAATAATGCACCAAAGAAGCCTCCTCACCACCATCAGCGGAAAAGGAAGGAACAAAAGCATGAAGCGGTGCAAGCGCCAAATGCAGAAAATGCATGCTATAGATGTGGAGGAAAAGGGCACTGGTCACGTACTTGTCGTACGCCAAAGCATCTGGTTGAGCTTTATCAAGCCTCCCTGAAGAAGACAGAGAAAAATGCTGAAGCAAATTTTATTTCTGAAGATAATTTAGACTTCATGCATTTGGATGTAGCTGATTACTTTGCACTCCCAGAAGGAGAAATAAGTCATGTAATCGGTAGTGAATCTGTAGAAATGTAAATATTTTAATTTGTGTTGTTTGTAATAAATAGTATGGTTATGTAATTATTGTACATAAATAAAAGTTATGTTTTGATAATGATATTTACTATAATATATTTTATTTATGTTATTTTGAAGAATATGGATAACCCTCAAATTATGTTTGGATCAAAGACAAATCATGAAGATATGTGTGTTATTGATAGTGGAACAACACATGCCATATTCAACGATCAGAAATACTTTTCTTATTTGCATAAGGAAAAAGCAAATGTTTCAACAATTTCTGGTAATATAAGTTTGATTGAAGGCTCCGGAAGAGCCATAATATTTCTGTCTAAGGGAACAAAACTTATTATAGACAATGCATTGTTCTCCTCCAAGTCCCGAAGAAACTTGTTGAGTTTTATAGATATCCGCCGAAATGGGTATCATGTAGAGACAATAGATGAAATGAACAGGGAATATCTTTGTATTACAAAGAATATTTCTGGCCAGAAATGCATTGTAGAAAAGTTACCAACTTTATCTTCTGGCTTATACTATTCAAAAATTAGTACAATTGAAGCACACTCTATCGTAAACCAGAAGTTTACGGATTCAAATACTTTTGTGCTTTGGCATGGCCGTTTGGGCCATCCCGGATCAATAATGATGAGACGAATTACTGAAAATTCGAGTGGGCATCCATTAAAGAACCTGAAGATTCTTACAAATGACGAATTTTCTTGTGATGCTTGTTATCAAGGAAAAATGATCACTAGACCATCACCAATGAAGGTTGATATTGAATCCCCTGCCTTTTTAGAGCGTATACATGGGGATATATGTGGACCTATTCACCCACCAAGTGGGTTGTTTAGATATTTTATGGTCCTAATAGATGCATCTTCAAGATGGTCTCATGTGTGTCTACTATCATCTCGCAACCTGGCGTTTGCAAAGCTATTAGCCCAAATAATTCGATTAAGGGCACAATTCCCAGATTATCCTATAAAGGCTATTCGCCTTGATAATGCTGGAGAATTCTCATCTCAAGCTTTTGATGATTATTGTTTATCCGTTGGGATAAAAGTTGAACATCCTGTAGCTTATGTTCATACTCAAAATGGCCTTGCAGAGTCATTTATTAAACGCTTGCAATTGATAGCAAGACCACTACTTATGAAAACAAAATTGCCCACTACTGTTTGGGGCCATGCTATCTTGCATGCAACATCACTTATCCGTCTTAGACCGACACATTATAATAAATATTCTCCGTCACAATTAGTTTTTGGTCATGAACCAAATATTGTCCATCTACGAATTTTCGGATGTGCTGTATATGTGTCAGTAGCACCACCACAACGTAGTAAGATGGGACCACAGAGAAGGATAGGAATATATGTTGGGTTTGAATCACCCTCTATTATTCGCTATCTTGAACCATTGACAGGAGATTTATTTACTGCTCGATTTGCAGATTGTCGGTTTGATGAAACAAATTTCCCACAATTAGGGGGAGAGAAAAAGGAAATCAAAAGAGAAATTGTGTGGAAAGTTTCATCATTATCTCACTTTGATCCCCGTACCCCTATATGTAATCAGGAGGTCCAGAAGATCATCCATTTACAGAATATAGCAAATCAAATGCCAGACGCATTTACTGATTTGAAAAGGATAACTAAGTCACATATCCCAGCAGAGAATGTGCCTATCCGAATTGATGTCCCAATGGGACCATCTACTAGCATGAGAGCTAGTGAACCTAAAGCACGCCTGAAGCGTGGTAGGCCTTTGGGTTCTAAGGATCGAAATCCTCGAAAAAGAAAATCGACAAATGATCAAAACGATACTATGAAGGGATCCCCTGAAGAGACCCAAAATCTGATTAGTTCTGAGATTCCTGAAGAAATCAATGAACCTGAAGCTCATGTGAGTGAGGAACTTTTAATAAGTTCGAACGGTGATGGGATTAATTTAAATCGATTTGAAATAGTGGTGGATAATATTTTTGCATATAATGTTGCACTTAATATTATGCAAGATAGTGAGGATCTTGAACCTCGATCTGTCGAAGAATGTCGACAAAGATCTGATTGGCCAAAATGGCAAGAGGCAATTCAATCGGAATTGAAGTCACTTGCTAAAAGAGAGGTCTTTGGACCAGTAGTCCAAACACCTGCTGGTATAAAACCAGTTGGTCATAAATGGGTTTTTGTGCGAAAAAGGAATGATAAAAATGAAGTTGAAAGATACAAAGCTCGCCTTGTTGCACAAGGATTCTCACAACGACCTGGAGTCGATTTTGATGAAACATATTCACCTGTTATGGATGCCATAACATTTCGATATCTCATCAGTTTAGCACTACATGAAAAGCTTGAAATACATCTAATGGATGTAGTTACAGCTTATCTGTACGGTTCACTTGATAATGAAATTTATATGAAAATTCCTGAAGGATTTAAAATGCCTGAAGCAAAATCTCAGGAAATGTATTCAATCAGATTACAAAGATCTTTGTACGGTTTAAAGCAATCTGGGCGCATGTGGTATAATCGCCTTAGTGAATATTTGCTGAAAGAAGGTTACATAAATGATGTTATTTGTCCATGTATTTTTATAAAGAAAATGGCATCAGAATTTGTTATACTTGCTGTTTATGTTGATGACATAAATCTTGTTGGAACTCCAGAAGAGCTCCAAAAGGCAATTGAATATCTTAAGAAAGAATTTGAGATGAAAGATCTTGGAAAGACAAAACTTTGTCTTGGTCTGCAAATTGAACATTTAGCAGACGGGATCTTTATCCATCAATCTGCCTATACAGAAAGGGTCTTAAAACGCTTTTACATGGACAAAGCGCACCCATTGAGTACACCAATGGTTGTTCGATCACTTGAAGTGAATAAGGATTTGTTCCGACCTCCAGAAGAGGACGAGGAACTCCTTGGTCCCGAAGTACCCTATCTCAGTGCAATTGGTGCACTAATGTATCTTGCTAATGCTACAAGGCCTGACATAGCATTCTCTGTTAATTTACTAGCAAGATATAGTTCTTCTCCTACACGGAGACATTGGAACGGGATTAAGCATATATTGCGATATTTAAAGGGAACTCTTGATATGGGTTTGTTTTATGCTAACAAAGATAGTGCAGACCTTGTTGGTTATGCAGATGCAGGTTATTTATCTGATCCCCATAAAGCTCGATCTCAAACCGGCTACGTATTTACATATGGAGGTACTATCATATCATGGCGCTCCACAAAGCAATCTATTGTTGCTACTTCTTCAAATCACGCTGAGATAATAGCTATTCATGAAGCAAGTAGGGAATGCGTATGGTTGAGATCAATAATTCATTTTATTCGAGAAAAATGTGGTTTGGAATGTGAGAAAAGACCCACAATTTTATACGAAGACAATGCTGCATGCATAGCCCAATTGAAGGGAGGATTTATAAAAGGAGATAGAACGAAGCACATTTCACCAAAATTATTCTACACACACGATCTTCAGAAAAATGGTGACATTGATGTGCAACAAATCCGTTCAAGTGATAATCCAGCAGATTTATTCACTAAATCTTTGCCAACTTCAACTTTTGAGAAGATGGTATACAAGATTGGAATGCGGAGACTCAAATATTTGAAACAAGGTTTTCATCAGGGGGAGTAAAATACGCGATGCACTCTTTTTCCCTTACTAAGGTTTTTTCCCATGGGGTTTTCCTTATAAGGTTTTTAATGAGGCACCTAACAATGCGTATTACTAAATATGTGTACTCTTTTTCCTTCACTAGATTTTTTTTCCCACGTGGTTTTTCCTAGTGAGGTTTTAATGAGACACATGATCTTTTAATGAACATCCAAGGGGGAGTGTTATAAATATATTATATTATGGATGTTCATTTAGTACTCCGTTGTAAATAAGCTTCCTGAAGAAGCTTATCCATATGGGACTCCACCGTAAATATGTTTATCTATTTAGTACTATATTGGAAATAAGCTTCCTGAAGAAGCTTATCACTTCGGTACCCGGTTATGGATAAACATTACCCCCAGTATAAGTTTATCCATACCGGGTATAATAGGCTTATCTTTTCAGTACCCAGTTATGGATAAACATTACCCCCGGTAAAAGATTATCCATACCGGGTATAATAAGCTTATCCATTCAGTACTCCGTTATGGATAAATATTGCTCTCAGTAGAAGATTATCCATATCTGGTATAGCAGCAGCTTACACAGCAGCTTGTAGCAGCTTACACAGCAGCTTGTAGCAGCTTACACAGCAGTTTGTAGTAGCAGCTTACACAGCAGCTTATAGTAGCTTACACTGCAGCTTGTAGTAGCAGCTTACACAGCAGCTTGTAGTAGCAGCTTACGGAGCAGCTTCCTTTCTTCTATAAATAGAAGAGATTTCAGTTCATTATGTACATCAGTTTGAATTCGAATAATATATCAGTTTCTCTATATACTTGTCTTTACTTTATAGTCTTTATTTTATAACAAATTCCATTTCTTGAGTTCTATTTATAATTTCCAACATTTAGTATGAAAAAACTAAATTGATTAAAGAAAAAGCAAGGGAAAAAAAGAACCGGAAAAGAAGATGGTGAACCGGTGTGATGTAAGCAGCAGAAACAAGTGGCAGGAAATGAAAGAAAACCGAAAAAAAGCGGTTTTAGGGAATGATTCAATGAATGGTGCAAGAACTGGAGAAAGAGGTGATGATTTATGTTTATGTGGACTTGCACCTCACCAAATACATTATTTAATTAATATAATAAATAATTTTTATTAACTAAATTTATGTACTATTGTTTTTATTATATATATACACTGCACATAACTGTTTGTGAAGCAAAGAACAATACTTGTTCTTCTTTGAACAACCTTCTTTTTTTTCCCTCTCTATTTTTTTTGCCCTACTTAGATAGGGTTTCAGTGAAAATCTTGAGCTTGTTTTTATATGTAAATGCAAATCTTGGTTGAAGATAAAATCTTGGTTGTGTTGTTGTTCTTGGTACAAAGTTTGGTTTTTTTTTCTCAGCAGCCATGCCTACTCTTGTTAATTACAGTGGTGAGTTAATTTTTTCCTCCTTTTTTCTGCCTTTTGAATTATGGGGTTTTGAGTTTTAAAGATTTTAGCATCTGGGTTTTAGTTTCTGCTGATTTACTTGTCCTGATTAGATTCATCAAAAAAAAGAGGAAAAAAACTGAATCTTGAGAATAGATTCATTGTAGTGCTCAATGAATATGTTAGAGCTTGATTCTTGATATGGAAGAGAGAAAAATCATTGCTTTTAGCTATTAAGATGTTAATCCTATATAGACTTTTTGTGTTTAAGTAACTCTTTATGTATCTTTTGTTCAGAATCTATATTAATGATTGGCAATTTCTAATAGAGAAGGTGTGAATAAGAATAATTGGTCTGATCTTTGTAGCTAGAATTGTCTGTTAATGACCTGATAATTGGTTCTTATTAGTTAGATCTTAGTTTTCAGTTTATTTGTAATGAGTTTTTACCTGGTCATGCTTTTGCTTCTGATATAATTTGGCTATATTTGAATGAAGTTAAAGATAAGATTTTGGAGGAAATGAGGATGAAATTAGTATCTTGGGAATACTCCATTTCTAGTATGGTGTAGGATGTTGATTAGCAGAAAATATAGCTAATGAAGTTGTTGCTATTTGATGTACAGGTGATGATGAGTTCTATTCAGGAGGATCACTTTGTTCAGCAGATTTGGGTCTTATGTTATCTCTTGGTCATGCTCAAGTTTACTGCCCTCTTAGGAAGAGGGCGCGGATTAGCGGACCATTCATTATTGAAGAGCGGACAAAGAATCCATCCATTGAAATACTTCCCGACGAATGCCTATTTGAGATCTTCAGAAGATTGCAAGGAGGCCGCCAAAGGAGTGCAGCAGCTTGTGTTTCTAAGCGTTGGCTTATGCTCTCGAGCAATGTAAGGAGCTCTGAGATTTGCCATACCGATCTTTCAGTTGCTGATAATGGGACTTCAAGTGATGCAAAAATGGTCTCAGCTGATGAAGATGTTGAAGTAGAGTGTGATGGATACCTTACTAGGTGTTTAGAAGGGAAGAAAGCTACAGATATTAGACTTGCTGCTATTGCAGTCGGAACTTCCAGCCGTGGAGGTCTTGGAAAGCTCTCAGTTCGGGGGAGCAACTCGGTTCGTGGTATTACTAATGTTGGTCTATCAGCAATTGCCCATGGTTGTCCTTCTCTTAGGGTTCTTTCATTGTGGAATGTTCCTTATGTTGGAGATGAAGGTCTTGTCGAGATTGCGAGGGGATGTCATTCATTAGAAAAGCTGGATCTATCCCAATGCCCCTCAATTTCCAACAAAGGTCTAGTTGCAATAGCAGAGAATTGCCCGAGTTTGACTTCTTTGGCGATTGAATCTTGTCGAAATATTGGAAATGAGGGCCTGCAAGCTATTGGAAGATGCTGTACCAAATTGCAGTCTCTTACTATTAAAGACTGCCCTCTTGTAGGGGATCAGGGAGTTGCTAGCCTTCTCTCATCCGGCGCTACAATGTTGAAGAAAGTGAAACTTAATTCCCTAAACATCACTGATTTCTCACTTGCTGTCATCGGTCATTATGGCAAGGCGATTACCGATCTTAATCTCAGTTCACTTCGTAATGTCAGTCAGAAGGGGTTTTGGGTTATGGGTAATGCTCGGGGTCTGCAGTCTCTGGCTTCTTTGTCGATTACTTTGTGCAGAGGAGCGACCGATGTGAGTGTTGAAGCAGTGGGAAAGGGCTGTTCAAATCTTAAACATATGTGCCTTCGCAAGTGTTGCTTTGTGTCTGATGGTGGACTTGTTGCTTTTGCTAGAGCTGCAACAGGATCTCTTGAGAGTCTCTTGTTGGAAGAGTGCAACAGGATCACCCAAGCGGGCATTTTAAATGCGGTTTCAAACTTCGGCAAGTTGAAGTCTCTTTCCCTAGTGAAGTGTATGGGAGTCAAAGATTTACCTCTACAGGCTTCGTTATTGTCACCCTGTGAATCTCTTCGATCATTGTCCATCCGAAGCTGTCCAGGGTTCGGTAGCACTAGCTTAGCGATGGTTGGTACGCTGTGTCCTCAGCTACATCACTTGGATCTCAGCGGGCTTACGGGAATAACAGATGCCGGGCTTCTCCCGCTTTTGGAGATGAGCTCGAAGGCAGGACTTGTCAAGGTTAATCTTACTGACTGCCTTAACTTGACCGATGAAGTTGTGTTGTCTCTAGCTAGGCTACACGGCGAGACCTTGGAATTGCTGAATCTTGATGGATGCAGGAAGGTTACTGATGCAAGCTTGGTTGCAATTGCTAATAATTGTCCATTACTTAATGATCTCGATGTGTCTAAGTGTTCAATAACTGATTCTGGTGTAGCTGCTCTATCCCATGGAGTGCAAGTAAATTTGCAGATTCTTTCGATATCAGGTTGCTCCATGGTGACAAAAAAGAGCGTTCCGTCTCTTATAAAGTTGGGGGAGAGCTTAGTCGGTTTGAATCTCCAACATTGCAACGCGATCAGTAGCAGCAGAGTTGAGATTATTGTCGAAGACTTGTGGAGATGTGATATCCTCTCCTAAGCCAACTGGGGGCACAAGGCAATGCATCCAAAAGGAGGATTCAAACGATGAGTAGTAGTAGCTATTTGTCAGTTTGGCGGGATTGAAGCGAACATGATCGTGGTTTTTGTGATACCTCAGTGGCTTGGTTGTTTTCCAGGAAGCTATGACAAACAACTTTTTCTGCCATATTTTTTGCAGGCTTCATTTACTTAAAGCCTGTTCCAAATTTTTCGGTCTCCTGTTTTTTGGAGGCTGCCCCTTTCACAGCCATGGTGTCCTGAGAATACACTTACCAAAGTCCTGGTATTAAAGTTTTCACACGTGTTGCTCCTGCTCCTGTCTTTGGCAAACATGGGGAAGGGGGGGGTTGGGGGGGGGGGTTGAACCGCTAATGCTTCTCGTAAACTTGTATGGACGGATTGGTCATGCACTTGCCTTGGTACTACACTGCAGAATCAGACAGTATTTTCATAATTTTCGTGTTGAGGAGTCGTGAACGTTGTTGTTGTAAGCGTTTACTTTGTGTTGTAGTCTGGTAGTTGCATTGCACAATTTCTGTAAGCACGGTGTCTGTTCATCAGGGGCTTGGAAATGGCAACTAGTCCATATTGGTTGCCATGACAACCTAGGTAGGTTGTTCTTTGTCCAAGTCCTAGTTTTTGATAGGATTATTAGAAGTCCTATTTGTAGCAGGTTCCTTTTATTCCAGATTGGTACTTTGCAACTACCTTGTTATGTAATAAACCGTCTGTTAGTTTGTCTAAATTGTGTTCAATCTTTCTCTTCCTTACCTGTGAAAAACATGCATGCTTCTACCATATGTAGAGATTATTATGCACTCTCAAAACTTGATGATTGATCCTACTTGACATAGGAAGTGCTTGTGTTCTACATGAAGAGGTGGAGGATCAATATGTATTTTTTTTAAATGGAAAATTCCCAGGAAAATGCGCAGTCACTACCCTTCGGGTGTGCACTGGGTAACCGGCTCATTGTGCAATAGCTGGCAAACCACACTAGAGATATAAAACAAAATACTTTGATCTCCTAAAATTTTCATTCTTCAATGTTTACTTAAAGTGGATCTATAGTATTACCTCCCTTAAATTAATGTAGTCTTTTTCGCTTTAGTAGTAAATCACCTACTATAAAGGTAGGATTCATAGTACTATGGGCTAGCTGAGTAGTACATTGTCTTCGACTCTTAGAATGCCAGTATTAGAGTTGTTTTAGTACTATCTTCCGCTCCGGTTTTCTAGTATCCTGCCGTGTTACTGCTTTTGCTATTGCTTTTGCTATTGCTACTGCTTTCTTCCATTTATTTTTTCTCCGGTCCTTACATTGTTGATATCATTTTCCTGGCCTTGTTGTTATTTACTTGTTCCTATTCTTCCTCTCGAGCCGAAGGTCTTACGGAAATAACGTCTCTGCCCTTCAGGGTAGGGGTAAGATTTGAGTACACATTACTCTCCTAAGACTCCACTTGTAGGATTACTGGGTTGTTGTATTAAATCAACTAATTATGAAGGTAGAGGACCACACACTTTATTTGAGACTACTAAGGCAAGTGGTGTGGTGGAAACCAGCAGATAGTGGGGCGATTGGTACTTTGCGCAGTAGGAGAAAGGCAATGGTAAGGGATTGAAAGTGTGTAGTCCATCGACAACATCTAACGTCGGTAGATCAATCAATTATGTTTGAAAGGTGGTAAGGGATTGAAAGTGCGTAGTTCCTTGATTCAGGGATTGATAACATCTTTATCAGTAGATCAACCAACTATGTTTTGCTACAAAGCATCGATGAATTAACTACGCCTCAATTCTAAAAGGTTGTTTCAAGAATGCCAGGAGCTGTTTAAAGGTAAGTACACAAATTCAGCTGAATCAAGCATTAGGTTCTTTTACAGTACTTTTTTTCTTGCATATTATCGTTTACATCACTGTTTATAATGCAAAGATTCAATGGATTGGATTTGTAGGTCCACCTTGTTACCAATATTTTAGCGATTTGTTCCACCTAATATTCGCACCTTGCTTCACCTTTTCAGAAAGTCAAAAATATGGGATGCATATCAGATGTCATTTTTTGGACAAATTTTTGAAACAGTTTTGTGGTTGGGAATTGGGATATTGTCGGGAGATATTGTAACTTATATATGAGAGGTGTGAATTAACACCTTAATAAAAGAGGCTAATAGTTGTATTAACAGTAAAATAGTTATGGTTATATATGAATTTATATATATCAATTTGTACTCTCCCTTTAAGATTAACTATTACTAATATGTTAATCTTTACTCACACAAGTATAACTCGCCCAGTTGAGCGTATCATGATTACAAATCGTCGCTCATCCCATCTTAAGACGACTCATTCTGACTTGCAAATTTTGAAGTGGTTATATCAAAATTAGTATAAAGAACTCACACGTAACAGACTCAAACTTGACACCCTTACCCTAGGTATTCTCCTAATACATGATTAGGAGTCCAAAAACCTTTTTTAGGTATACCAATTAATATTCAGGTAGGCTTGCAACAAATATGGCTAGGACTAGGTGGTTTTTCACGGAACCGAGAATTCGAGCAAACATTTAAAATATCGTATTAATATATTGTGATGCTCATGACAGAGCCTCGCTAATGAGGGCAAGCCAAGCAAACTGGTAGACTTCTAGGCTGATAAGCTTCTGAAGAAGGGGTGCACATGTCACCTTAGGCAAATCCTACATCGGAATAGAAGAGGAACGCGAAGTGCTTTATAAGGCATAACACAAGTTCACATGGTCACTCACTTATTGGGGCTCGATGTGGCATAGCCCAAAAAATCCGTGGGCCTAGGCCCGAAGTGGACAATGCGTGCCATGGGGTTGGGTCGTGATAAATAAGATATCAGAGCCGAATCTTTCTTAGTACGATCGTGTGGCAAACCTCAACGAGGACGCTAACTCCGGGGGGGGGGGGGGTGAATGTGATACCCATGACGGAGGGCGAGGCAAATAGACTGGCAGACTTCTAGGCTGGCAAGCTTCTGAAGAACGCGTGCATATGTCACCTTAGACGAATCCCACATCGAAATGGGAGAAGAAAGTGAAGTGTTTTGTAAGATATGACACAAGTTCACATGGTACGCACACTTTTGAGACTCGATATGACACAGTCCGAAAGACAAATCCGTACGGTTCTAAGCTCAAAACGGACAATACGTAATATGAATTTGGGTCATGACATATATCTTCCTAAGTCTACTGATATTTAGCTTAAAGTATATATATTTATATGTATATCACCTCATGTTTTACTTTTGTTTCGTGGATTTAGTATGTAAAATATATTGATTTATATTAATTTGAGGTGTTTTTACGTGTAGGAATGATCCAGGTGCAATTAGGGGCAAAAGGTGCAAGATTAGAGCTGAAATGGATGAAAAAAAGCAAAAAATGGATATTCTAGCGCAACAGCCAACGCCTAGCGCTATCTGTGGCACCAGAAACAGTGTACTCCAATTTGGCAGCGCCTGGCGCCGGGCTGGACGCTGGCGGCGTGAATCATGTCCAATTTTCCCCGGGAGAAGGTTATTTCGGTCCTAGACCTACCCAACACGTATAAAAGCAAGGCTAAACTTATTTTTTAGGGGGGACGCCACTTTGAAGGGAGAATACACACGAGAAACATCCGGGAGCGAAGAAATCTCAGTTTTCTTCATCTTTTCTTAGTATTTTCAATTATCCAACACTTATGAAATTGTTTGCTATTATCATGAGTGGCTAAAACACATAGTTTTGGGGTTGTGATTTAGCCATGAATCTTGTTGTTTAATGTTGACTTAAACTTGATTATAATTCACTAATATATGGTTGTTTCTTCAATTCTTTAATTAATTGCTTAATTGTCTGGCCTGCAGTTAGGTTCTATTTACTATCTATGCTATACTTAGGAAAGCCATGTTTAGATTAGAGAAGAACTTAACTCTTGGGGGGAGGGGATTTGTAGTTAAGATAGGAATATACCTAGTCACCGTGCTTAATTAAATATCATAATCTTTATGCGTTCTTAATATATTGATTTCATAGGAATATAGGCATTAATCTATTTTGAATAAGCGAGTAGTAATTCGGGAGAAGACTATGAGAGCAATTATCAATTAATTAACAATCATGAGTGAATTGTATGAGAGAGAGAGAGAGTTAACTAGAACACAATAGGATTGGTGAATCGATCACAACCCTGGAATATTTATCTCTATTGAATACATAACAATCATTTTACTGCTTGATAATTTAGTTATTACTTAGAATTATAGTTTAGTATAATCACATTCTTGAACTCGAATTTAGCTTGACTGAATAACAATATTGGTAAATTAGTGGGTAGTTGATACAAGTCTCTATAGGTTCGACACTCGACTTATCATTTTATTACTTTTACGACCACGTATACTTGCGTGTGCGTTTGGGAGAAACAAGTTTTTGGCGCTGTTGTCGGGGACTTGAATATGACTACTTTCGAGTTTTGCTTTTATTGCTTATTTCGTCAAGTCTAACATTGATAGAAACTAAGCGTCCACCAGATTGTATAGAGAACCAGGTTCTCTATCAGTTCCCACTGTAAGCAACAGATTGTAAAACCAAACAGTATAGGGAATCAGGTTCTCTAATTGTTCCCACGGTAACTCGGCAGTAAATAAAGAACACGGAGGATTTTTACATGAAAAAATCCCAACTCAAGGGGGCAAAAAAAAAAGACCTACACTTGTAGGATTTCAACTTCACTAACTTGTAAACACACTATTACAAGCCACTTTGTAATGACTCTATTACAAAGACTTCAACTCAACTAATTTATGATACGCTTACCACAAGCCACTTTGTCACTCACTAGTTACAAATACTTCAACTTATGACTAACTCTAGTCACAACACAAACTCAGAAAGTTTATGGTTTTACAAAAGGGTTCCTACACAATGCTTCTAACTAAGCTAAGTAGGAGTTACAAATGAAGAACAAATAACAAAGACTCAACAAACCTAAGGACTTAAGATATCTTTAATCTTTGGATTTGGTACTTGAGGTTGCAGTAGCTTTGTTCTTAAGAGAGGTTGTGGCTAGCACTTGAGAGAATATATGCTTTTTGATTTTTCAAGTGTTGGAGAGATGAAATCCCTTGCCTCATGTTGATAATATGTGTGTGTGATGTCATCAAGGATGATGCAATAAAGTGCCCTTTAGTTTGACCTTAGCAAGCTACAGCTGTGCTGTTGTACTACTGCCAGACGGTATAGTACAACAGTTTGCCAAACGGTACAATGCAGCAACTTTTACAGCTGTAGAGTTGACTGTACAACGACGAGGGAAACTGATCTCTATCTGGTCTTCTGTTGTTTCCTTATCTGATTTTATTGAGAATTGAACCAGACATCTGACTAATTATTCTGAATGCAAGAGAGCTTAATTGTATCAGATTCTTTATCTTGTTCTCTCATGAAGTAAGTTGTTTTACCTTCCTTGATTGTATTTATACATGTGTGACATCATTTACAATGATCTAAGCAAGGTAAGTAAAAAGCCTTCCACAGAAAGTTGACTGCTGCATTGTTCCTGTACAGTAGCGTGTGTAAGCAACAACTTTCCAGCTGGAGAGTTGACCTCATACAGTCTCCTCGGGAACTAGTAGGGACCCGTTCCCTCAGCTGTTCCTTCCACTCTGAAAAGTGGAGTTATATCCCACGCTAGATCCCAAACTGGAACTTTGTGATCTTAAGGTCTTGTAAATGTATAATAGGTTCCTTATCTAGTTCTGGATGGTAAGTTTGTTAGATCATCAAAACATAAAGTAAAGTACTTATGCCCAAAGTACTTGTAACCTATCAATTTCCCCCTTTTTGATGATGACAAACTTAGAATTGATATTCCCTCTAACAACCAGATCTCCACATTGTTCCCACCTACGAATAAGCCATATTCCCCATGAGAACCAAACCTAAGGAGCTGATCACAACTGGTTCCTCAAGATTGTTTGGAAAATCATCAAAACTCAAAATACCATAACTTATCCATTTCCCCCTTTTTGATGATGACAAACCCAAAATTAATATTCCCCTTGAGAACCAGATTCCTCACATGTTTCCCTGCGGATCAAACCTATAATCAACATATTATCAATAACGTTCCCCTCAGCAAAACAGAGCTATCTTTTATGCACAACACAACATATCAATTCGATTCTGTTCCTTCCCCATGTTGACACCTATATAACTTCCCCCTTTTGGCATCATCGAAAAGAATAACAGAAGAAGCACAACCAAAAAGAAGTTCAGCAACATTAACTCATGCCACTTGGGCAACATATCATAAACAATTACAAGAACAACAAGTGAATGTCATTGCACAAAATAGAGTGATTGCCCATAGTAGAGTAATTATAATAAAAGCACAGTAGTTTCAATAATACATAATATGACAATTTAAACAACTAAAGTACCAATGTCATCAAATATAGGAATCAAAAGAAGATAATAATTCAAGGGAATTTGGAAAAAGTGAAAGACATGAATCACTGGGCAGGAGGAAAAGTAATGGGCTAAGGCCTTGATGAGCTTATCCATTCGTTCATTCACTCTCCTTTGATCAATGATCATCTGCTCTCTCATTTCCTCCACCTGTTTCCTTAATCTTTCATTCTCACCCTTCAACTTAGCATTCTATTCTGCCAAGAGTCCACGAGGACCTGGTTCTCAGCCTATCTGAGTAGGCTGAACCACCAATCAGATCACCAAGAATCTCTCCAAGCTTCTTCTCATCAAGAACAAACTCAGTCCCATGCACATATAGCATCAGAGTATCACATAAAACATAGAAGTTTTTACTTCTTCTTTATAAACGTTGGGACTTGGAGGAACAAAGAGGTGATTTTTTTTGGAACTCAACATTGTCAAGAAGTTCCTCCATTTTTCAGCAATATCAGAGTCAACACTCTGCCTAACATCACTTTTTGAGACTTCAGAGTCTTCTACCTCTCCAAACCTGATGACTCAATCTTTTGCTTCTGTAAGGAACCAGGTTCCTCACTTACACTATCCTTTCTATCCCTGAGCAGCCATGTCTCTCTCTTCTTCTTCTCAATTTGTTTCCCCTTATCCTGCTACATCTTTCTCAGCCATCCTTTTTTTTTCATTTTTTGAATTCTTTCTCACAAGTAAAGTTTTTTTCTCTCTCTCTTCCACAATAACATCAGCAGGGCACACCACTTCATCATCAATCAACCTATTTTTCATCAATCCTTTATACTAGATAGGAAGTTCGTTTAAACACAGAACTCAAAAGAAAAAAATCATCATTAAAATTGACTTCCTGAGAAGGACTTGAGGGATCAGGTCCCTTATTCAGTTCTCACATTTACCAATTTCTCCATCCTTCAAGACTTCCACAAATCCAGCAACAATTTCAGCCTCACGCTCTAGAATATTAGATCTACCCTGTTCACTTTCAGTTAAACTTCCATCAAAATCTACCAAAGACTTCTTGGGGTTTTGATTCGGATGGAGTTAGGATTTTGAAAAGTGACAGAGTTGGGTTCACTTCTGGCATATTTGGAGAGAAGGATTCTTTTTGAGACAAGGTTGATTTTGGTTTTGAAGAAAAGAATCGGTTTTGGTTGGGTGTAAGATAGAGAATTGTTTTTTTAGGCAACGAGTCAGTTCAAAAAAGGTTTAACATTTTGGACTTCAAAAATCAGGAGAGAGGCAGGAGAAAGGCGGGAATAAATTTAATGACATGACACTTCAGCAACTTAAAAAGGCATATAAGTATTGGAGAGACTACTAACCTGAGTCGCAAAAATCAGGTTCCTTGACGGTTTTTAAAAATCTGAGCAAAAACTTCTAGAAATTCAATGTCAGTCTTACTATTTTGTCCTAAAACTGCCATATGTGTATACCTGTAATAGTATAGCTTTGAGTTAGATGCCGCCGAAAAATACTTTTTAGCATTGTACCTTTCCTTCTTAACATAGCCAACCATCGAGGGACCAGGTCCCTCTGTGCCTTTTGGAGATTCTGCTGTATCTTCTACATTGCTCTGCTTGACTTGATACATCAAATCAGTCTTTCCATTTGCAATATCTATAGCTTCACCAGGAGCATTTGTGAATTCTCCATATTCATCTTCTTTGTTATGCGACCCTTTGCCACCATTATTGAGAACAAAACATTTTGCATCCAAAGGCTCTCGGTAAGTCAGCTTGAGTTTTCTCCCATTGAGCAGTTCATATAGAGACTTCTCGAGAAGGGACCTAATCATGCACTTGTTAATCGAGTAGCAGGAAGTGTTGACTGCTTCAACCCATGAACTAGGTCCTCCGTAACCAACTTGTTCAGTAAATAAAAACTCACATGCCCCAGTCATCTACGCCATAACTTAGCATCATCATCAATGACACTTAAACATGTTTGATTGCCACCATTAAGTGAATCAAGGTCTGCAACATAGATGTTCTTGAACCTTTTGGCTATCAACACCACTTCACCAGTTTTGAGATTGGTGACAATGCAATATTTGGACAAGAACTTCACTCATTTTTCCTTATCATAGATTTGAGACACACTCAACAAGCTACATTTCAAGTTATTCACATAGTGCACATTTTCAATTGCATGGGAGAGCGTTTTGTCAATTTTGCTAACACCAAGAATATAGCCTTCTTGTCGTTTCCAAAGGACACACTCCCACCTTGGAAGTCCTAGAGTGAGAGGACATCATTCATTCTTCTAATTTTATGCTTAGAGCAGCCACTATCCATGTACCAGTTTTGTTTTGACTACTACCTCTCACTTCAGCATGCACACTAAATCAATGATTAGTCTTAGGAACCCAAGCCAGCTTAGGTCCCTTATAATGATAAAGTGGGCAGATCAAACTTCTTTTTGCCCATGCAGGAAGCACATATTTTCTTTTCAGGGAACCAGGTTCCTCATCAGTACGCCTCTTTTCAACAAAAACTTTGTTTTTCTGCAAAGACTAAATTTTAACTTTACAAGAGTCCTTGTAATGTCCAGTTTGACCACAGTGAGTGCACAACCTATTATCAGCCACAGTTACATACTTGCTATGGGGATTATAGGAGCTTTTAGCCTTTTGGAACCCGATGCCTTGCCTGTTTCCACATTACTCATGTACATATACATTATTACATTAGAGAACCAGGTCTATTTAAGTGACTTATCAAGATCATTTTTAACCCTTTTTAAATCCTCTTGAAGCGGTCTATTCTTTTCAAGCTCAACAACAAGACTTGTTTTAACTTTCTTAAGCTCACTCTCAAGCTCAAGTTGAGACTCACTAACCACTTCTTTATCCTTAGATCCATTTTTTGTTTGTTTTTTCAACAAGTTATGTTCTCTAGTTACTTCTTCCACTTGTTCCTTCAAGTCTACAATGGAAACTACCATATCATCCCTATCTTGTTCTATGTCACCAATTTTTTCTATTAAAGCATTTTTCTCATTAATGAGGCTATGATAGGCATCAATCAACACATGTGCTAAGGACATCAATTGTTTCTTAGAGTAAGTTTTTAAATTTCTTTGAACATCAAGAAAACTTACCTCATCTTCCTCCCTGTCCTCATCATCATCAGATTTGGCCATGAGTGCAAAGATAGACTCATATTCATTGTCAACAACCATCATAGATGCATCTCCTTTGTCATCCTCATCTTCAGATTCACTAGAGAAATCTCCCCAACTAGCCAAAGCTTGCTTCACCATGTTGTCATCAACATCTCTTCCCCAACTAGCAAGTTTGCACCCTAAAACTAAACAATAATGAAAGACATTGTTATACAATATTTCTTTCAATAATTGTAATACACTTGAGTGATTTTATTTTCAGAAAAGACTCTTTGATATAACAAATTTTGACTTTAAGAAATAGTCAGAACCCTGTCTAAGAGTAATGTCAAGTGTAAACAAGAAAAGTCTAAATAAATTAAAGTCTTTTTCGCCGTGGACAAACTGCCATTGAGATGTATTACTCCATTTCAAATTCAATGTTGTTAGTTGTTACATAAGTTATTACTAATAATTATAAAATAATAGAAAAAGAAAAACAATAGACTGGTGTTTTGACTTGTTTGAATTTTTGAAAAACTCGATATACTTTCCATGGAATCCCGCAAATTTTCTTATTGGTGTAATCGATACCGAATCGACAAGCCCCAAAAATCGATAAATCGAAATCGAAAAAATCGAAACCTTATTGAAACGATAACGATAAGCATATGTACAAATCGATAAGTAATTATTGATAAGGGTCAAAATCGAATCGATAAATCGAATGCACACCCCTACTGCTCGGTGCTCGAGGGCAAAATCTAGCAATATGCCCCGTATCGCCACAAGTATAACAAGCCCTCAGCTACTGACCCTGACGGCCTGAATGACCACTCTAAAAACTCTGGAGTGACGGTGCACTGATAGGAGCTGGCGATGCACTGTAGGGCAGCTGATCAGAATACTGCATATGAGAACCACGGTCACCTGGAGAACCGTGAGAAGCCTAAAGTGCTGAATGAAATGGCCTGGAAGAATGGCCCCTACCAAAAGAATCTCTGCCTCCAGATGAGGCACCGCTGAACCTGCCCGAATGACGAGACCTCTTGTCATACCCCTGACCACGCCCTATGATAGAACCATCTCAACTCTCCTAGCCACATTGGCCGCATCCTAAAAAGAAATCTCGCTCCCCATCTCCTTATCCAACTACAATCGAATAGGCTGAACGAGTCCCTCAATGAACTTCCTCACTCTCTCTCTCTTAGTGGGAAGTACAAGAAGAGCATGACGGGCCAAGTCAATGAATCTGGTCTCGCACTGAGTGACAGTCATAAAAACCTGTTGGAGACGCTCAAACTGCCTCAAATAGTTCTCCCTCTGAGTGATCGAAAGAAACTTCTCAGAAATAGCTGAGAAAACTGATCCCAAGTCAAAGCTGGTGACCTAGCTGGTCTAGCCAACAATAATCTCTCCACCAAGTCTTGGTGGATCCAGACAAACAAAAGGCAGCAAAGTCGACCACATTGGTCTCCACTATCCCCATGTTCTGTAGAACCTCATGACAGCTGTCCAAATAATCCTGGGGATCCTTAGAAGATATACCGGCAAAAGTAGTAGTGATAAGCTTGGTGAACCTGTTCAATCTCCACAAGGCATCAGTAAACATAGCTGGCCCCTCTCCGGTTTGTGCCACAATACCAAGCTGAACTACCCCAACTGGCTGAGCTGCTGGAGTTTGAAACTAGGGAGCCATCTGCTCCGGAGTGCGAGTAGCAGGAGTCTGGGCTCCTCCTCCAAACTAAGAGATGACTGGTGCTACAGGAAGCAAGCCAGCCTGGGCGACACTCTCCATAAGACCCACTAGACGGACCAGAGCATCCTGAAGTACCGGGGTGGCGATGAACCCCTATAGGACCTGAGCTGGTTCTGCTGGAACCGTCTGGACTGGAACTTCATCATCAAACTCAACCTGAAGCTCCACCGCTGGTGCTGCTGCTCGAGCTCTGAGCTGAGCCCTGCCTCTACCTCGGACCCTAGTATGACCTCGACCTCTACCCCTCGTAGGAGCTGCTACTGGGGGCTCGGGCTGCTAGTCAGCTGATGAAGCGGTACATGTTCTCACAATCTGCAAAAGAACAGTGTGCAAGTTCAATTAGCATTGAGAAATCAAGTCGCACGACAGGAAAGAATAGATGTGAAATTTTTCCTAACTCTGCAGCCTCTGAGGGATAAATAAAAACGTCTCTGTTCCGATCCCTCAGACTCTACTAAGCTTGTCTGTGGGTTGTGAGACCTAAGTAACCTAGAGCTTTGATACCAACTTGTCACGACCATAATTTCCCACCCTCGGGAGTCGTGACGGCGCCTACTCGTAAAAGCTAGGCAAGCCGAGTGTTATAGATGTATTAACCCTTTTTTACTTTACCCTTTTTAACAGTTCAATATAATAAGTGAACAACAATGGAATAATTATAATAAACAGAAATGCGGAAGGCGAAAACTAATATTTTAACCATATACTAGTGCAGAATAAAACATATAACTCTACCCAAAATTTGGTATCACAATGTCACGGACTATCTACGAATACTACAAATAGTGGTTTAAAAAATAAATACAAAGCTGTCTCTGAAATATATAAAAGAAACAGAATGGAAAGATAGAAGGAGACGCCAAGGCCTGCGGACGCCTGCAGGACTACATCGGGTCGCCTGATGGACTGAAGGCAGCAATCTCACAGTGGTCCAAAAGCTACAACACCGGTATCTGCATACAATGCAAAGTATAGTATCAGCACAACCAACCCCATGTACTGGTAAATGTCTAGCCTAACCTCGGTGAAGTAGTGATGAGGGTAGGACAAGACTTCCAAATAAACCTATGTAGTTATATCATATACAACAAGTAATAATGACTGAAACTAGCAGTTAAAGATGGGAATGGGAAACATGCTGCGGGGAATATCATGTACAAACAAAATCTCAGTAAGGAAGTAAAAGGAACACGAAAATTCAACTGTAAGCAAGAGTAAGGAAATTAAAGACAAGTGCACGGCATCACCCTTCGTGCCTTTACTCTCGTCCTCACCATAAGAATCGATATAATCTGCACGACATTACCCTTCATTCTTTTACTCTCGTCCTCACCATGAGAATCAATATAATCGGCACAGCATCACCCTTCGTGCTTTTACCTCACATAATCATAGCACAAAATTATCTTTCGTGCATTATCACTCATATCATGGCACATAATTGTACATCGTGCGACACGACTTCACCCTTCGTGCTTTTACATCACAATATTGGCACGACATCACCCTTTGTGCATTAACACTCTCAAAATCATGCACGACCTCACCCTTCGTGCTTTACACTCTTCCTCACCCAAGCAACAATCACAAAGCAATTTGGGCAAGGGAATCAATAATATCATAATAAAATCCCGGCAAGGGAACAATAGCATAATAACAATATCCCGGCAAGGGAAACAATATCATGAGTAATAACATCCCGGCAAGGGAGATAATATCAAAAGCAATAACGTACTGGGCTCCGAAACCAAGCAAGGGAGATATTATTATTTCAAATTTTTACCGGGCTCCGAAACCAAGATACGAGCCCGATACCATCAAGAAAATACGTCAATTCTCTTCTAAAAACCTTTATATTTTCCAGAAAACAATTTTCTTTAAAAAAGTACAATTTCTTAAGATTGGGACCTCGGAATTTGATTCCGGGCATATGCCCAAATCCCAAATTTTACTACGGACCCTACGAGACTGTCGGTTCACGGGTCCGGGTCCGTTTACAAAGAATGTTGACCCAAGTCAACTTTATTCAATTTTAAAAGCCAATTTCCTTATTTCACTTAGTTTTCACATAAAATCTTTCCGAAAACGCGTCCGGACTGCGCATACAAATCGAAGTAAGACAAAATAAGGTTTTTAAGGCCTTAGAAAACTGAATTTACTTTCAAAACGAGTGATGACCCAAATCACAATTGTCCTTCCTCGAAGTTTGGTGGAGAAGCCGTGAAGATCCTCTGTAGGTGTTAACATTTTAGAAAGAACCTGCTCTGATACCGATTGATAGAAACTAAGCGTCCACCAAACTATATAGAGAACCAGGTTATTTATTAGTTCCCACTATAAGCAACAGACTGTAAAACTAAACAGTATAGGGAATTAAGTTCTCTAATTGTTCCTACAGTAACTCGGCAGTAAATAAAGAACACAGAAGATTTTTACGTGGAAAAATCCCAACTCAAGGGACAAAAACCACGACCTACACTTGTAGGCTTTCAACTTCACTAACTTGTAAACACACTATTACAAGCCACATTGTAATGACTCTATTACAAAGACTTCAACTCAACTAACTTGTGATACACTTACCACAAGCTACTTTGTCACTCACTAGTTACAAAGACTTCAACTTATGACTAACTCTAGTCACAACACAAACTCAGAAAGTTTATGGTTTTACAAAAGGTTTCCTACACAATACTTCTAACTAAGCTATGTAGGAGTTACAAATGAAGAACAAATAACAAAGACTCAACAAATCTAAGGAATTAAGATATCTTCAATCTTTGGATCTGGTCCTTGAGGTTGCAGCAGCTTTGTTCTTGAGAGAGGTTGTGGCTAGCACTTGAGAGAATATATGCTTTTTGATTTTTCAAGTGTTGGAGAGATGAAATCCCTTGCCTCATGTTGATAATATGTGTGTGTAATGTCATCAAGGATGATGCAATAAAATGCCTTTCAGTTTGACCTTAGCCAGCTACAGCTGTGTTAATGTACTGCTGCCAGACAGTACAATGCAACACTTTTACAGCTGTAGAATTGACTGTACAATGACGAGGGAAACTGATCCCTATCTGGTCCCTCTACTATTTCCTTATCTGATTTCATTGAGAATTGAACCAGACATCTGACTGGTTATTTTGAATGCAAGGGAGCTTAATTGTATCAGATTCCTTATCTTGTTCTTTCATGAAGTAAGTTGTTTTACCTTCCTTGATTGTATTTATACATGTGTGACATCACTTACAATGATGTAAGAAAGGTAGGTAAAAAGCCTTCCATAGAAAGTTGACTGTTGCACTATTCCTGTATAGTAGCTTGTGCAAGCAGCAACTTTCCAGCTACAGAGTTAACTTCATACAGTCTCCTCGGGAACTGGTAGGGACTTGTTCCCTCAGCTGTTCCTTCCACTCTGAAGGGTTGAGTTATATCCCACGCTGGATCCCAAACTGGAACTTTGTGATCTTAAGGTCTTGTAAATGTATAACAGGTTCCTTATCTGGTTCTGGATGGTAAGTTTGTTAGATCATCAAAACATAAAGTAAAGTACTTATGCCCAAAGTACTTGTAACCTATCAAACATTACTTGACTGTTGCTCTAATCTCAGGAACTTTGATTAAATGTGCAGGGTCAGAAGCCAGGACCGACTTCAAGGCTTTGACCCCGAACCTGAGAGAACATTTTATAGAAGGTTGAGGGAAGCAAAGGATACGAATAATATTCAGGCACTCGTTCAATTTCCTATGAACATGGCAGAGGAACATATGGTTGTTCAGGAGGTGGCAATGCCCAGCATTGCTAATGTCTCCTCCAACATTGTGAAACCCAGGATCACTGGGCACTTTGAGCTGAAACAGAGCATGATCCAGTTACTTCATGCGAATGGGCAGTTTATGGGTCTTCCACATGAGGATCCACAATAGCATATCCTGAACTTCTTGGAGATTAGTGATACTTATATCACTAATGGTGTCACTCTAGACTATGTGAGGCTCACACTTTTTCCATTCTCTCTATTGGGCGAAGCAAAGCGATGGCTGAAGGCAGAACCAGCTAATTCTATTACATCATGGAATGATTTGGCAAGGAAATTTCTAGCAAGGTTCTTCCTTTCAGGCAAAACTGCAAAGATCAGAAGTGATATAGCCGCCTTCAAACAGAAAGAGGGGGGGGGGTCTCTATACTTGGCTTGGGAGAGGTTCAAGGGACTAATCAGAGATTGTCCTCATTACAATCAGACAAGAGAAGTACTAGCTCACACTTTCATAAAAGGTCTATATCCTGAAACAAAGATTGTGGTAGATGCTGCAGCTCGAGGTCAAGTGTTGGAGAAAAGCTTTGACGAGATATATTCATTATTGAAAAAATTCTCCAAAAGCAATTCGGATTGGCAAGGAGAAATGGGCAGACACACAGTGCAAAAATCTGCAGGGGTTCTCGAGTTAGATGTCATCTCAGCATTATCAGCATAGATTTCTACACTGTCCAATCAAGCCAATCAGATGACCATGGTTATTAACAAGCAACAAGCTCAACCAGTGCAACAGGTTCAAATGTTTTGTAAAGTATATGGAGAGGGTCACACGAGTGACTTATGCCCAGTGAATCCAGAGTCTGTCTGCTTTGTGGGTAATGCAAATAGGGCCAGATAAACCAATATGGGAACATTTACAATCCCGACTGGAGGAACCTCCCAAACATCTCTTGGGGTGGAAATGAAGGTGCTCAAAACCAATACTGCCCACAAGCACCTCAACAATAATATAGACCACCTCAGGCTGAACAGAAGGCAAACTCAACAAGTCACCTTGGGAAATGATGAAGAAATTGATGGCTGATCAGCAAGCCCAAGCCATATCAATGAGAAATTTGGAGCGCCAAGTGGGACACCTTGCCAGTGCCCAAAATACTAGACCAATTGGAGCTCTTCCAAGTGACACTGAAGCTAATCCTAAGGCATCCATTAATGCCGTGTCATTAAGGAATGGAAGACAATTTGAAGAAGTCCAGTTGAAAAAGAGAAAACATATGACTTTTAATGAGAGGCCAGTAATAACTAGGAATTCTAGCATATTTTATGCTCCTTTTTGCTTAGGTTTTGGATTAAAAGTGTGTACAAGTATTCCCGAAAGCTAACTTATTGTGCTTGTTTGCAGTGTTTGGTCAAAAAGAGACAAGAAAGTCATAACCAGCTCATAAAGGAGTGAAACCTGCAAAAGTTCAAAGCTGAGTCAAAGGCGCTGATAGCGAAGAAATAGAAGTAGATGCGGAGGGTCCACCGCTGAGGCGGTCTTAACTACGCTCTCAGCGGTAGTAAGGTTCAGAGAGTCGGTTTTTGAGCTTAACAGTCACCATTGCCCGTGGTGAAATTGCACGGTAGCGATATCATCTAACGCGACCGCGGTCCAATTCTCGCCCTCAGCGGAATTAAGAATCAGATAACTATAGTTTGGAGCTCAAATTGAAAGGCGCAGTCCGCGATCATATTTCGCGGCCGCAGTTGAAGGAGCGTTGAGGCGGTTGATTTTTCACTCCCAGTGGGCTCAAGTTCAGATCCAGCTCAAAAGAGAAGAACCGCGGTTTGCGCTTGCTTTTGCGGGCGGGGAAGTCATAGCGTTGAGGCGAGCTCTTTTCGTTGTCAGCAGTATCTACGTAGGGGAAATTTTATCCGGAAAATTTAGTTGTGTATAAATAGTTCCTTTTCAAAATTTCAGGGCATCTGTTGTTTTGTAGAGCACATGAACAACGGTTTTTTGCTTTTTAGAGTAATTTTAGAACATCTTTAGAAATTAATCTTAGATTTTACTATTGTAATTACTTTTTATGGCTTATATCTCATCTCCATCTTTGATTTGATTATGAGTAGGTAAACCCATTAGCTAGGGTTGTGGTCCAACCCTAGTATGGATATTTAATGGGTCTTTAATTTTAGGGCCTAAATATTTATGGGTCAATGATATTTAGCTTGATTCATGCTTTAATTATTGAATTTGTGGTTGCAAACACTAATTTGTGCCTTTTTGACTTAGGCTCTTCTTGAGAAAGAGAGACTAAGTCTAGGAAATTCAGGCTAACAAAGAATTAGGGTGCATTCAAGATATTAATAGTCCCAATTAAAGGGTTAAATCTAGAGATAGTAATACTCGATTTGAGCCAATTTTGCTTGCATTGTTTAAACACTCAATTGGGTTTGAGAAAGCCAATTAGGGCAAAGTCACTCAAATAACTGAGAGGTATAGAGTGAGTAATTATGTGCAATGGTTATATCTTGATCCCAATTATAACAAGTTTGCCCAAAGTTTTAGACCCCATTAGATACTTACCTAGTGTAAGTCACTTCCCTAGTGCCCTTTTACCAATTGAGAAAACCCTTACAAAAATATTATACTTAGCTTATTTTCAATCTTCATTAGTGTTAAAAGTAGAATAGTAACCAAAACAAAGCATGATTAAAAGTGCAATTAAGAACATCACACATAGCTAGATTAGATAGAAACCCGATTCCAAACCAATATTAGCTCTCTGTGGAAATCGATCCCGACCTTTCGGATAAAAGCTGCATCGACCACTCTTGCCATTCTATAGTGGTATAGGGTTGGAATCGATCATTTTTTGGCGCCGTTGCCGGGTATCTAAATGGTTTTGGCTATCTATCTGACTAGTTTTGTGTCTTGTTTTTCTTTCCTTCTATTTTACTAACTTGTGTGAGTTAATCGATTTAGGTACAACACGACAAAACAATAATCCTATCGGAAATGCTATCTCGGGGGATGAGGTAGATGATAATGGTGAAGATGAGGTACCTCTAGTACCTCAAGCTAAAAGAAGAGGCCACCGGGCCAATGATAACATTCCAGAACCTCCCCCAGCTTCTCCACGAGTGGCCCCTTGGGTGCTTCCAATTGAAGGGTATGCAAGTGCAATTGTCCCACCTCGGATCCAGGCGGGCAATTTCCAAATTACAAATGTGATGTTGATTTTATTGGATCAACGAGGGTACTTCACAGGTGCTCCCCATCAGAATGCATATAAACATCTAAAGGGTTTGTGGATACCTGTTGGGGAAGCAAATAGACAAATGTGTCGGAGGATGCATTGAGATTGAGATTGTTCCCTTTTTCACTTAGAGGGAAAGCTTTAGACTGGCTCGAAAGACTTCCCAACCATTCCACCACTATGTAGGATGAGTTGGCGGACAAGTTTATAGCTAAGTTTTTCTCGTTGGGGCATATGGAGACATTGAGAGATGAGATCTTGACCTTCAAACAGGAACCTAATGAACCACTTCATGAGATCTGGGAGAGGTATCGGACAATGGTGAAATAATATCCGAACATTGACATGATCAAAGCAATGATCCAACAAACATTCTACCGTGGCATTAACATGACCAATCAATGTGTAGTGAACCAGCTAGTAGGGGGAAATTTAATGAACACACCTTATGCTGAGGCGTGTGAGATATTGGATGAGATGGAAGATACTTCCTCAGCTTGGCAAAGTTGAGCTAATGTGCCACAGGGTGATCCCACTGTCATTCACCAGCACAAAGAGCTCCACAACCATGGTCAGGCAATAACAGAGTTAACTACAACAATGAACCAGTTGGCAAAAGCTCAATTGTAGCAAGTTCAAGCGTCGAGACAAGTAAATGCTATGAAAGATGTAAATATGTTGGTCAACAAGAGGCAACAAAGAGGTCAACAAGGTTAAGGAAGTCCGGATCAATATGAGTAGGGTAGTGGTGGTTTCAACCAAGATGATGGGTATGATGAGCAAAGTGAAGAAGTCCAGTATGTGACCAATTACCAAGGACAAAGGGAAAATGCTCCTAACCAACAACAACAGTGGATATCCCAAGGGGAACAACAATCAGAATTGTGGCAACCAGAACAACCAGGGCAACTGGAGTTGCAACAACAACAATTGGGGAGGAAACAACAACCAAGGGGGTTGGAACAATGACAATCAAGGGAATCGGGGGCAAGGCTTTCAAAGACCTCCGATGTATCAACAACCAAACAACCCATTTCTATTTCCGTCCCAAGGTCCTAGCTCATCATATGATGAAAAAAATGCCGACTCTGATGCCCAGTTAGTATCTTATAATACTTCAATCCGAAACTTGGAGGTTCAACTTGGCCAGATTTCGCAATCTTTAAATACTCGCTCTAAGTGGACTCTACCTAGTGATACAGTAGTAAACCCGAAGGGTGGGAACAATACCGAGTATGCAATGACGGTGATCACAAGAAACAGTAGAGGTGGTGAAGTGAATACCTCCAAGCAAAAGGAAGTTGTGAGTGATGAGGTTGAAGTGCAAGATGATGATATTCCTATAGTTGATGAGCAAGTGAGTGAAGAGCATTTGAATGATGAAGCGAGAATTGATATTCATGATAATGAGGTGGAGACTCAAAATGACGTGAACCCGTCTAGGGAACACGTAATAGACATACCAAAAATGGTAGCGCCCAAGGCTAAGGCTCCCTTTCCAAGGCCTCCTCCACCTTACCCTCAAAGACTTGCAAAGAAAAAGAATGAAAACCAATTTAAGAAGTTTATTGCAATGATAAAAAGCTTGTCGATCAATGTTCCTTTGGCGGAAGCTCTTGAGCAAATGTCGGGTTGCGCCAAGTTTATGAAAGACTTGGTGACTAAAACGAGATCTATGGATTGGGAGACCATCAAAATGACTCATCAAGTGAGTGCTATTGTGCACTCGATGTCTCCAAATCTTGAAGATCCCGACGCTTTCACCATTCCATGTACGTGCAGATTTTGCAAAGGCCTTGTGTAATCTAGGAGCAAGCATCAATTTGAGGCCTTACTCCGTATTTAAAACTTTAGGTATTGGTCAACCAAGAGCTACTTTAATGAGATTGCAAATGGCTGATTGAACAATAAAGAGGCCGCTTGGTATTATTGATGATCCGGGTGGACAAGTTTATTTTGCCTGCTGATTTTGTGATTCTTGACTGCGAAGTCGACTATGAGGTGCCTAAAATATTGGGAAGGATTTTTCTAGCAACTGGGAAGGCATTGGTTGATGTGGAAGCAGGGGATCTCACCTTTCGGGTGGGTGACAAAAAAGTTGTCTTTCATATATGCAAAACAATGAGGCAGCTGAATAGTACTGAAGTTTGCTCTTTTGTGGATCTTGTCATGGAGGTGATAGTTGATGATACCAATGCCATGATCAATGTGGAGGATCCTTTAGAAGCGGTATTGTTGAACCTTGATGTGAATGAGGATAAAGGTAGGGTAGAGTGTGTCAATGCTTTGCATGGAATGGGTTCTTATTCTTATGAGCCCCGTAAGATTTTTTTGGATCTTGAGAATAGAAAAACTCCACCAAAAAAGCCCTCAATTGAGGAACCTCCCATTTTGGAGTTGAAACATTTGCCTTCACACCTCAGCTATGAATTCTTGGGCCCTAGTTCAACTTTACCTGTTATTCTTTCTTCTTGTCTTACTAACATGTAGGTAGATGCCACATTGGAGGTGCTCCAAAGAAGGAAGAAGGCAATTGGATGGACTCTAGATGATATTAGGGGAATAAGCTCCGCCTTTTTCATACACAAGATTATACTTGAAGATGATGTCAAGCCCTCCGTGGAACATCAAAGGAGGTTGAACGAGGCTATGAGAGAGGTTGTCAAAAAGGAGGTGATCAAGTGGCTAGATGCAGGGGTTGTGTACCCTATCTCGGATAGTTTGTAGACTTCACTGGTGCAGTATGTTCCAAAGAAGGGTGGTATGACTGTGGTCACCAATATGCAGAATGAGTTGATTTCCACCAGGACTGTCACCGGATGGAGGGTGTGCATGGACTACCAAAAGCTGAATAAAGTGACCCACAAAGATCATTTTCCATTGCCCTTTATAGACCAGATGCTGGATAGACTTGCTGGGCATGCCTTTTACTGCTTTTTGTATGGGTGCTCAGGTTACAACCAGATTTTGATTGCTCCGGAAGATCAGGAGAAAACCACCTTCACATGTCCATATGGAACCTTTGTATTTTCTAGGATGCCATTTGGTTTGTGTAATGCACCGGATACCTTTCAGCGGTGTATGATGGCTATATTTACCAATATGATGGAGGACTTCTTGGAAGTGTTTATGGATGATTTCAGTGTTGTAGGTGACTCTTTTGACGAATGCTTGGGTAATCTTGACAAAGTGTTGGACCCATGTGAGGAGACAAATCTAGTGCTTAACTAGGAAAAATGCCACTTTATGGTCGAGGAGGGCATTGTCCTCGGCCATAAGATCTCAAAGAACGGTATTAAGGTGAACAAGGCAAAAATTGAAGTGATTTCCAAGATTTCTCCTCCTACTTCCATCAAGGGGGTTAGAAGTTTTCTTGGGCATGCGGGGTTCTACCGAAGATTCATTAGACTTTTCTAAGGTAGTGAATCCTTTGTGCAAATTATTGAAAAAGAACACAAAGTTTGTGTTTAATGATGAATGCATGAAAGCTTTTGAACTTCTCAAGTACAAATTGACAACCACTGTCATTATTACCGCACCAATTGGATCTTACATTTTGAGCTCATGTGTGATGCAAGTGATGTTGCGGTAGGAGCAATCTTGGGTCAAAAATTAAACAAGATGTTTCACCCAGTGTATTATGCAAGCAAAACAATGAATGATGCTCAAGTAAATTACACGGTGACAAAAAAAGAGTTATTAGCAATTGTGTTTGCAATGGAGAAGTTTAGGCCTTATCTCATGGTTTCCAAGGTGATAGTTCATATTGACTATGCAATACTCCGCTACTTGATGACAAAGAAGGATTCTAAGGCTCGGTTGATGAGATGGGTTCTATTGCTTCAAGAGTTTGACCTTTAGATTGTTGATCGAAAAGGGTGTGAAAACCAAGTGGCGGACCACTTGTCCCGCTTGGAGGAGGAGGGGAGGTCCCGTGATGGCCTTGAAATTAATGATTCATTCCCTGATGAGCAACTCCTCTCCGTATCTATGAATAACATGCCTTGGTTCGCGGATGTTGCCAACTTTCTTGTGACCAGTATTGTTCTGTGTGAGCTCTATTCTAGCCAAAGGAAGAAGCTTAAATGGGATAGTTTGGACTACTACTGGGATGAGCCTTATTTGTTCAGAATTTGCAATGATGGTGTGATCTGGAGATGTGTTCTGGAAGAGGAGCAAATGAGTATTCTTGATGATTGTCATTCCTCTCCCTTTGACTGCACATAGGTTGAACTAGACTCTCTCCAACATCAACAATTGGATGCAGGCAGCAACATCAAAGCTGTCTGTACTATCCAGCTCAGTGGCATCCCAGTTAGTCCCCGCACAACCCCAAGTGCCAGCTTCAATGGAGGAATCCCTCAAGGAGCTTCTGGAAACCAGAAGAAGCTTCTGGACAACAAGAAGCTCATCATGGATGCTCTGGCAGTTCAAGGAAAATCAATTAAGGAGCTGAGCAAGCAGACGAAGAAGCTGAAAAAGACTCGAGCCTCAAAGGAGTCAGTGAAGCTGTTGAGAGGAGAGGTGGAAAAGATGAAATCAGCTGGCGACCTGCCATTGGAGCTTTTATTAGATGATCAAATTCCAGCAACTCAGGCAGAGCAGGTACCTGAGTAGTAGGCTGATAAAGAGCCTAGGAGGAGGAGACTGATTCCCCAGGCTGATGACTTGGGGATCAAGCTGGAGGACCCTGAGGGAGGTGCCTCAGGCCAGCCATAGGACCCCGAGGAAGGTGATCCAGAGACCCAACCACAGGACCCCATGCAGACAAAGGACCCATAGGGAGTTTTCTTTACTCTCTAACCCCTCTTTAATCTTATTTTTGCTATTAGCATTGAGGGCAATACTAGTTTTTATTTGGGGGTGTGGGGGAGGGTGGTCCTATTTTGATGATTTGATAATTGGATTGCAATTATGATACTGATTTTTCTTTATTGTTATTTTTCACTTTTGGTATGTATATAACTTTACCATTTATTTTCCACTTTTCGTTATTCTTCAATTTCGATATATATATATATATATATAAAGTTACTTTTTCATGTATATATTCATTTCCTCTTATGTATATTCATCTCAATCCCCTATTGTACATATTCAGTTTACTTTCCGTATTTTACTTCATAACGTCTTTTGCAATTTTCCTTAATAGCATAGCATCTTATTTCATTTAGTAGCTTCTTTTTCAGTTCGTAGCTTCTTATTTTTACAAGTTTTCGTGATCAATAAGCCTTTGATTTTCTTAATGCGACGGTTTTTCCAAAGGTGGAGTTTGTGTGAACCAGGTGGCTCTTCCCGATGATGGATGGCATGACAACCTTCTTAAGGGTTTGAGTCTATTTTCTTTTCGTTTTTTGTGTAAATAGTAGCTAGTGAAAAAAAGTGTCTCAAGCAAAGCTTCACTTGGGCCTAACACATTTACCTTTGACCTTATGGTTAGAAACAAATTGATGTGTAGAGAATGGTGATAGTTGTGACCTTTAGACTTTTGTGTTGACTTAACAATCATCGAGTGGTTTTTAGGAACCATTTGTGTTGCTTAATCTCAGCTAAGGTTGTTGTGGGCCCTCGACTCTGTCTCTTTAGCAATCCAATAGCTTGTGAGGTGAGGTTTTGATTTGCAAGTCCAAGTCCCATGCCAATAAGTCTAGAACTTGACCTGAATGTTTGTCTAGGTGAAATCCTAAGTGTAGCTCGACTTGAGAAGTGATTATAGACTCTCCTTGATCCAAATTGAGACTTGAAAACATCCATAGTCCACCAAAAATGATATCCCTACTCAACCCCGTTGAGCCATAGCCCTTGTTCTTTCAATAACCATGATACAAGCCTTTATCCGTTCTAAAATGATCCTCTCTTGGCACTCGATCTTTCCTTAGCACAAGGCAAAAGCATAAGTTTGGGGGGAGAGACGAGGAATGCAAAAGTGATAAAAGGTACAAAATGAAGAAAAGGAAAGGCAAAAAGAAAAAGAATTAAAAGCCAAAAAGTCAAAAAGAAAGTGAACAATGTACAATAAATCAAGGGCTTCAATAAAAGCAAAGATGAAAGGCTTGGAAAGACTAGAAAAAAGGATTGAAATGAACAAAAAAGAGTGACAGTGTGTCTCTCTAGCCCCTAAGGAAGAAGTAAATGACTCAAAGAGTCAAGAAAATATGAGCCAAAATGAGAAAAATGAAGTGCTTAAGGAAAGATGAAACCTTCATAGACCAATATATCCTACCTTGAACCAAAATCCTTCATTACATTCCCGCAAAAGCCCTATATGATCTTGACTTGAGTGAGCTTACATTAGTGGTGACTCACATGAGAGGCAAGCTTATGGTACTTAGAGCCGGACTTGTGACCTTCCTTTGAGAGAGATGAGTGTGTTTACCACAATCCTCGCTCTGAGTGCTACAATCTAAAAGTGAGGTTTACATATGGAGAGTCGAGGAGTATGAGTTTGGGTTCCACAATGACCAATATAGTAGAAAGAGTTTCTTTGATGATTTGAGTCAACTCTTGATGCTTTTGTGTCGCACTAAAGCCATGATGCTAAAAAGGTTGTGTATTGTTAATAATGCATTTGAGTTGAGGGTAATTATTAGTCCCAATTGATGCTTGATGAGGTTACTTTAGGATATCTGAAATTTTCCTTTCTTTTATCTTGAGGAGGTGGGTATTACTTTGTTTGCTTGAGGAAAAACAAAAACTTAAGTTTGGGGGAGTTGATAACTAGGAATTCTAGCCCATTTTATGCTCTTTTTTTGCTTAGGTTTTGGATTAAAAGTGTGTACAAGTATTACCGAAAGCTAACTTATTGTGCTTATTTGCAGTGTTTGGTAAAAAAGAGACAAGAAAGTCATAATCAGCTCATAAAGGAGTGAAACCTGCACAAGTTCAAAGCTGAGTCAAAGGCGCTGACAACGAAGAAATAGAAGCAGACGAGGAGGGTCCACAGCTGAGGCGGTCTTAACTACGCTCTTAGCGGTAGTAAGGTTCAGAGAGTCAGTTTTTGAGCTTAACAGTCACCGCTACCCACGATGAAATTGCAGTACAACGATATCATCTAACGCGGCCGCGGTCCAATTCTCGCCCTCAATAGAATTAAGAATTAGAGAACTATAGTTTGGAGCTCAAATTGAAAGGCACGGTCTGCGATCATATTTTGCGGCCACAGTTGAAAGAGCGCTGAGGCAGTTGATTTTCCGCTCAAGTTCAGACCCAGCTCAGAAGAGAAGAACCGCGGTCTGCACTTGCTTTTGCGCGGCCGCGGAAGTCATAGCGCTGAGACAACCTCTTTTTCGCTGTCAGCGGTATCTCCATAGGGGCAATTTTGTCTGGAAAATTTAGCTATGTATAAACCGTTCTTTTTCAGATTTTTAGGACATCTGTTATTTTGTAGAGCACGTGAACAACCGCTTTTTATTTTTTAGAGTATTTTAGAACATCTTTGACAATTAAACTTAGATTTTACTCTTATAATTACTTTTTATGGCTTATATTTCATCTCTATCTTTGATTTCTTCTTTTATTATGAGTAGCTAAACCCATTATCTAGGGTTGTGGCTCAACCCTAGTGTGGGTATTTAATGGTTCTTTAATTTTAGGGCCTAAATGTTTATGGGTCAATGATATTTAGCTTGATTTATGCTTTAATTATTGAATTTGTGGTTGTAAACACTGATTTGTGCCATCGCACATAGCTAGATTAGATAGAAACCCGATTCCAAACTAATATTAGCTCTCTTTGGAAATCGATCCTGACCTTTAGGGTAAAAGCTACATCGACCACTCTTCTATTCTATAGTGGTATAGGGTTGGAACCGATCAGCCAGCCACTATAGAATCAACATTAGAAAAATCAAATGAGTTAGAGAAGCTAGCTGAAGAGGTGATGGCTGAGCAACCCCCACCATTGGTTGCGAGGCCACCACCTCTTTTCCCTTAAAGATTGCAGAAAGTGAAAGTTAATGCCGCGTATAAAAAGTTTCTTGATATTTTGAAGCAGGTGCAAATTAATATTCCAATGGTAGACATCTTGCAATAAGTGCTCGAATATGTAAAATACATCAAGGACATATTGGAAAATAAAAGGAGGCTGACCGAGTTCGAAACTGTGGCACTCACTGAGGAGTGTAACTCAAGAATTCAAAGCAAGCTACCTCAGAAATTGAAGGATCCAGGTAGTTTCACTATCCAAATCTCGATTGGTAAGCTTGAAGTCGGGCTAGCTTTATGTGATCTTGGAGCGAGCATCAATTTGATGCCGCTATCTGTGTTCAGATAGTTGGGGTTGGGTGAGCCACGCCCAAAAATGGTAATCTTATAGTTGGCTAACCGCTCCCTTGCTCATCCTGAAGGAGTGATTGAATATGTGTTAGTTCAAGTGGGTTCTTTCATATTCCCTGCGGATTTCATTATCGTAGACTACAAGCCTGATCAGGAAGTCCCATTTGTTTTGGGGCGTCCATTCTTAGCCACGGGCTGAGCTATTATTGATATTTGCAAAGGAAAGATGATGATGTGAGTAGGTGATCGAGTGGAGGTATTCAATGTTTATAAGGCACTCAGGTTGCCAGCCCACTATGAAGATTTATCTATGATTTCTGTGGTAGAAAGTGATGCTACCTCATTAGTGCCTTATATGAGCCCTATAGATCCTCTTGAATGAGCTTTGATTGGGGATGAAGAAGACAATGAAGATGAAATGATGGGAGAAATTGAGCAAGTACTTGATATGTCCTGCAGTTATGTCCATGGGTTTGGAAATTTTGAGGAGTTGGACAAGCCTGTCACTCTGACCCCTCCAAAGCCATCTATTGAAGAATCCCCAAAGCTAGAACTTAAGGCCCTACTAGCGCATCTGCACTATGCTTATTTGGGGAACTCTGAGACATTGCCCGTGATTATCTCATCCAGCTTGACTAACACTCAAGAAGAAAAATTGCTTAGAGTACTCCGCGAGCATAAAAAGGCTATTGGGTGGACAATTGCTGACATCAAGGGAATCAGTCCATCATTTTGCATGCATAAAAGCTTCTTGAAAGATGGACACCGCCCTAGTGTTGAGCAGCAAATGAGATTAAATCCTATCATGAAAGAAGTAGTAAAGAAGGAACTAATTAAGTGGCTTGATGCAGGTATCATCTTTCCTATCTCTGACAACAACTAGGTAAGCCCAGTGCAATATGTGCCTAAAAAGGGAGGGATGACTGTGGTTGAGAATGAAAAAAATGAGCTAATTCCTACTCGCACTATGACGGGGTGGAGAGTTTGCATTGATTACAGAAGGCTCAACAAGGCAACCCGCAAGGACCACTTCCCACTTCCATTCATTGATCAAATGTTGGATATATTAGCAGCGCATGAATATTATTGCTCCTTGATGGTTATTCGGGATACAATCAGATTGTCATATGCCTAGAGGACCAGGAGAAGACCACTTTTACTTGTCCGTATGGCACTTTCGCCTTCAAGCGAATGCCGCTTAGTCTTTGTAATGCACCAGCTACCTTCCAGAGATGCATAATGGCTATTTTCGCTGATATGGTGGAAGTTTTTATGGATGATTTTTCAGTATTTGGGTCTTCTTACGATGATTGTTTGAAGAATTTGCTGGACCATTGTGAAGAAATAAATCTGGTACTGAATTGGGAAAAGTGCCATTTTATGGTGCAGCAAGGCATCGTGTTGGGTCATAGAGTGTCTAAGCGGCATTGAAGTTGATAAGGCGAAGGTGGAGGCAGTTGAAAAATTACCTCCACCTATTTTTGTGAAGGGTGTCCGGAGTTTCTTGGGACACGCGAGATTCTATCAGCGCTTTATTAAAGATTTTTCTAAAATTGCTACTCCCTTGTGTAGGTTGCTTGAAAAGGATGTAACTTTCAATTTTGATGATATCTGCCTTAAGGCATTTGAGGAACTCAAAAAAAAGTTGGTGGATTCTCCCATTATTGTGGCACCAGATTGGTCTTTACCATTTGAACTTATGTGTGATGTGAGTGACCATGCTATTGGGACAGTGCTAGGCCAGAGGAAAGACAAGGTATTTTATTCCATCTACTATGCGAGTAAGACTCTTGATGATGCACAACTCAATTATACCACCACTGAAAAGGAGTTGTTAGCTGTTGTGTGGGCCTTTGAGAAATTTCGGGCATACTTGGGGGGAACGAAAATCATAGTCCATACCAATCATGTAGAAATCAGGTATCTATTTACAAAAAAAGAATCTAAGGCTAGATTGATGCGTTGGGTTTTGTTGTTGTAGGAATTTGATGTAGAAATACGAGATCGAAAGAGGACAGAGAACCAAGTAGTTGACCATCTATCAAGGCTGGAAAATCATGACCACGTGGAGGAGGGTTGCCAAATTAAAGAAGTATTTCCTGATGAGCAACTTTTTGCTATCACCCAAGATCCCCCCCATGGGACGCAGACTATGTGAATTATCTTGTGAGTGGGGTACTTCCTCTTGAAATTGAATCTGAAGCTAGAAAGAGGTTTCTACATGATGTGAACTTCTACTATTGGGATGAGTCATATTTTTACAAGCAATGTGCTGATCAGTTGATGAGGAGATGCATTCAAGAAAAGGAGGTAGAATTAGTATTGTATGATTGTCATGCATTACCTTATGGGGGCCATCATGGAGGAGATAGAACAACTACAAATGTATTACAATCCGGTTTTTTGGCCAAATTTATTCAAGGATGACCATGCATTTGTTAAGAAGTGTGACCAATGTCAAAGAACATGAACAATAACAAAGAGGCATGAGATGCCTTTGAATAACATCCTGGAAGGTGAGAATTTTGATGTGTGGGAGATAGATTTTATGGGACCATTCCCATCATCCAGAGGAAATAAATACATTTTGCTAGTAGTTGACTACGTGTCAAAATGGGTGGAGGCAATTGCATTGCCAACAAATGATGCCATGGTGGTAGTTGCGTTTGTGAAAAAGAACATATTTTCCACGTGCCTTAATTAGTGATGAGGGAACTCATTTTTGCAATCGGTTGTTGAATAATCTTCTAGCTAAATATGGAGTCTGCCATATAATTGCTACAACATATCATCCTCAAACAAGTGGGCAAGCTGAGGTATCAAACAGAGAAATAAAGCAAATTTTAGAGAAGACGGTGAGTGTGAATAAAAAGGATTGGGCTGCAAAGTTAGATGATGCCTTGTGGGCATATAGAACTGCATATAAAATGCCAATTGAGGCGTCACTTTATAAGCTTGTTTATGGGAAGGCATGTCACTTGTATTTTGAACTTGAACACAAAGGGTATTGGGCCATTAAGAAGTCAAATATGGACCTTGACGCCGCGTGTGAGAAAAGACTCTTGCAGTTGAATGAATTAGATGAGTTCAGGCTGCACTCTTACGAAAATGCTAAGCTATATAAAGAGAAGACTAAAAGATGGCATGACAAGCATATCAAGCCACGTCACTTCAATCCAGGCCAACAGGTATTATTATTCAATTCTAGGCTAAAGTTATTTCCTGGGAAGTTAAAATCGAGATGGTCAGGCCCCTTTGAGGTGGTAAGAGTCACTCCTTATGGTGCAATTGAGCTGCGAGCTTTAAATGGTAAAAGAAAATTCTTGGTGAATGGACACAGAGTTAAGCACTATTGGGGAGGAATAATTGATCGGGAGAAGACCAAAGTTGTACTCGTTGATAAGTAAGCGAGGCCCTGCGTCGTGCCGCGACATTAAATCAGGCGCTTGTTAGGAGACAACCCAATTTTTATTGCTTTCATAGTTTAACTTCTTAATTTTTTTAGTTAGAGTAGAATAAATTTTGTATTTTCTTTGTAGGCATAGAAATTATAGGTAGAATGGTGTATGACATGTAAATTGGGTATATAAAAGGCTAAGGGGATCGGGATGTATATAAAAAAAGAATTTATTGAAAGCAGTGCCCAGGCCAGCGTCTAGCGCTACCTGAGGTGCTGAAGGCAGTATGGAAAAATTCCCCAGCTCCAGGCATAGCGCTGAGCGCTGGGATGGGGGTGGCTAGGTATTATTTTTTTTTAAGTTTTCGTTTATTTCATAGATTAATAACCCATACCTATCAACCCAACCCATCTACCCATATACTCTCACATTAAAACCCATTTATTACCCATAGCCATCCCCAACTCAACTTAAACGTTAACCCAATTAAACTCAAAACACCTAATTTCAAAAATCAGAAAAACAAAAAAAACGCTACTCTCTCTCTCGCTGCCTCTGCCGCGACTTCTTCTTCTCATCCTAAATTCTGCAAGTGTGTTCTTCTTCTTCTTTTTCTTCTTCTTCTTCTTCTTCTTTTTATATTTTAATTGGTAGATAACAATGTACATCCCATCTCCCAAGTGCCCTAATCCTCAAAGTTTCCCTTATGTAGTTTCTTGATGAATTTTTATGGTGGGTGGTCCACATTGGTCAAAAATTGTTTGGTTATTGTGTATATGGACTAGTAAACTAGAATTTCCTCTACTTCGTTGAAATTTGGGAGGGCCACCATATTCCACCATTATTAAACTAGAATGCACACACTTTATGCCCACAAGGTGTTTGTTCAAATGTTTGAATGAAGATTTTGGTGTACAAGTGAAGTCTGAGTAACCGAGTATATTTGTGTATGAATTTAGGCTAAGTTTGGGGTGTGTGGGGATTACTTTACATGCTAGGGAGTTTGGATTCGATGCAAACATATTCATACACCATCTATCTTGTATAATGTATGTTGTAGAATATTGTAAATTAAGCTAATTTAGTGTAGTGTAGAAGTTGTAGGAAGGTGAGTAACATATGCATCTTGCTTGCCTTCGGGTGAATTCACTAAGCCATACTCAATCACTTGTGTGTGGCATTGATTAGTGCCTTTTAGTTATTGTATGGCATGGGGAAGTCTTGAGTATCCATAGCTTTGGAGTGCAACACTTGAGCATTTTAGATCAAAATTTTTGAAGTATTGTACATTGCGTCTTCGGTTTTAAGTGTGTGGTCATTTCATGACTTGCACGACAACCTTAGGCATATTTCTTGATGCATTCTCACATTCATGCTTAATTGTGTTGCATGGTATTATGGCTCGTGATAGTTCTAGCAAAGGCAAGGGCATTGGAAAGTCCTCCTTCACTTCCTCCGCACCCAAAAAGCAAAAACAAGGAGAAGGATCCTCACGGCAAGCTAAAGGAAAACAGGTTGCCGAGGGATTATAGTAGGCGCCATTGAGACCGAGGCCTCACTTGGATTTGATCAATGATGTGGCTATTGCATGGCACAGGGACTTCGTGCCATATGGATTGTACATCTCCGAGATGGGAATTAATACCAAGGCTTTAGAAAGAAACTGCTCGGAGGTACTTGGCCGGCTACACGCACTAAATATGAACAAGTTCCTAGAATGCCCTGGGCATGCAAATCTGAGCATGGTTCGGGAACTATATGCCAACTGGGATACAGGATGGGGCACTGCACATGTACGGGGGAAGAACATGCCTATGGATAGAGCGTCCTTATGAGCATATTTGGGGGTTGAGAATGCTGATCTGAGGAGGCTCCAGAAATTTGTCAGAAGCCCAAAATACATGTTGATACGTCACACTCTATGTGGTGTGGATTCAAATGCTAAGTGGATCAGGAAGCAAGGCAACATTCACCTTTCTATGGTTCGCTCTGATTTCAACAAGACTATTTTGTGCAAGCCCAACCCATGCCAGTGGAACACAACAACGACTGCACTCGAGCTAGAGTGTGTGTCATATTCTTCTTGATGACTGGCAGACCCATTAATGTGGGTAAGATTATGCTCGGTGAGATGACCTGCACGATATTTGGGCGGCAGATTAAGAGGTTCTTCTTCGGCAACTTACTCACACAATATATGTTATTCCGAGGAGTGCCAGAGTACCCAGGATATGATGAGGTGGTGGAGGCTCAGTCAGGGCTTTTGGGCATCACATCTCTGTTAGAGACGTCGTCAAAGCTTACTCCAACATCAAGGATTGAACGAGACGAGAACTTCAATAGGTTCCTCTATAACTCTTTGAATTTACTCATGAGTAGGGCTGGTATTTCAGAGGAAGAGCGTATGCATTTACACAGTGACTTGCCGAGCACGTCCAAGGAGATGTTGGGGATTGCACCTGGCAGCCCCGTTCATTCATCGGAGGAAATAAACTCTGTCAAGGGCTCAGACACGGAGGATGAGGTTGGTGATGATGTTACGGGGTCCATGGCTTTGGTGCCTCTAGGACCGGATGATGATGTGCATAGAGCTGCTGATGGAGGGCACTCTGAGGAGGAGGACTCCGACTGATAAGGATTTGTTTTCACCCTACTCTGTTTTACATTTTTATATGCATCGGGGACTATACATAGACTAAGTGTGGGGTGGGAGGAATACTACATGTGATGTATTTGTATGTCTTGTATCAATATATTTTAATTTGTTTTTATATTAGTTCTAATTATTTTAGTTTGTTTTAAAAGAAAAAAAACAAAAGAAAAAAATATATAAATACAAAAAAGAAAAAAAATAGGAAAAGCTCGGACTTTTACCGACGATGGATCTTTTGGACAATTTTCTTGAGGGATAAAGTCCGGTTAAAAACACCAAAAAGATTTTTTTTTAAGAATAGTTAAGTAGTATCCTTGGTTTTTCTTTGGGCGCCGATTCTTTTCCAAGGGTGTAGCTCGAACCGGGTACTTTATTTTTTTTAGGAGTAGTTTAGGAAGAAACTGAGTTGCTCGGAGAAACTCATTGACATGGTTGATGCTGGCACATTAGGCTATGACACACATTCTATCTTCCCGGGTATTTTGTTTGAATTGTGACATCTAAGTAAAGTAAATAGCCCATTTTTTGACATTTGTTTCTCAGTTGTTCGACTTGTATGCCACATAGTGCAATATTGCTTAATTTTTCTCAATTATGTGTGCTTGATTGACTTGAGAGATGAACAAAACTATCTTTATTGAGTCATGTGCAGTGTATGTGTGAGTATTTGTGATCTACTGTGCTATCCTGTGTAGTCTAGCACTTGTGCCAAGTGTTAATCAAAGCGAAATTGTAAGTTGTGCTAATCTAGGAGATGACACAGGCGTTTCTTGCTTGGTCATAGATGTGCTTGTCACATAAAAATAAAATTTTCCATTGCTAGCCCATTTAAGCCTATAGACCCTTTTTTGGCAACCACATTACAAGCCATACCCCTATTTTGTTCTTATTTGAGATTGTTGAACCTTTACCTCCTAAGGCACTTAGTTAGTGGAACCATGGAAGGGCCCGTTGGTGCACTAAAGTTAAAATAAAGTCACTAGCCAATAAACTTTAATGTATGGAGTGTGTGAAGAAAAAGAAAAAAAAAATGATAGTGAAAGTATGTAGAAAAACACATACCTCCAATTCTTAATAATTTGTGCTAGTGGGAGTATAGAAGTTCTTAATGAAAGTAAGGGTTATATTGCATATGGCTTGTGGCAAGTGAATTGGTTGAGAAGAATATGTGTTTGAATTGTGAGTGTAGTGTATTAAAGTTTTAGGAGGGTTAGTCACTATTTCTAAATGTATCATACCCGTCCCTTAGCCTACATTACAACCTTAAAGTCCTAATTGATCCTAAATTTGGCTAGATTAAATAAGTAGAGATATACATTACGAGCAAGCTTATGGTACGACCACAGGATGCATATGAATTCTTTGTGTGAGTGAGCGAATTTTTGTTCAATTATGGGATGTCCTTAATTTATATTCAAAAGCACATTTAAATATGTGGACTAGTATATATTCACTCTTTCATTTGTTGGTAAGGGCACATGATCTCATGAATGATTGGTGATGTTGTAAATTTTCTTGTTAGGTGAGTACATGAGTTGAGGGTGCTTAGTGGTTACAAGTCGGCTTTTGAGGTTGGGTGATGACAAATAGGTTATTGGAATTGATTGAATTGAAATGTTATACTTGGGCATATTTAAACGGGAAGAATGTAAAATTATGTATGTTCATGCTTGTGTGCAGGTATTGATCATAGTCAAGGGTAGAGTGTATGACAAAAAGTTGAATTGCTCCTCTATAGTTGAGACTTGTACGTAGTTGGGAGTTTATTTGATAGTCCCATTGCTTGAGGACGAGCAAAAGTCTAAGTGTGGGGTGTTGATGTTTAGCTTAAATTATATATATTTATATATATACCGCCTCATGTTTTACTTTTGTTTTATGGATTTATTATGTAAAATGTGTTGATTTATTTTAATTTGAGGTGTTTTTATGTGTAGGAATGATCCGGGAGCAATTGGGGGCGAAAGGTGCAAGATTAGAGCCAAAACAGACGAAAAAAGCAAAAAATGAAAATTCCAGCGCCACAGCCAACGCCTAGCGCTATCTGTGGCACCAAAAACAGTGTACTCCAATTTGACAGCGTCTGGCGCCGGGCTGGGCGTTGGTGGCGTGGATCATGTCCAATTTTCCCCGGGAGAAGGTTATTTCGGCCCTACACCTACCCAACACAGATAAAAGCAAGACTAAACTTATTTTTAGGGGGAGACGCCACTTTGAAGAGAGAATACACACGAGAAACATCCGGGAGCAAAGAGATCTCCGTTTTCTTCATTTTTTCTTAGTATTTTCAATTATCCAACACTTATGAAATTGTTTGCTATTATCATGAGCGGCTAAAACCCATAGTTCAGGGGTTGTGATTTAACCATGAATATTGTTGTTTAATGTTGACTTAAACTTGATTACAATTCACTAATATATGGTTATTTTTTCAATTTTGTGATTAATTTCTTATTTTTCTGGCCAACAGTTAGGTTCTATTTACTATCTATACTATTCTTGGGAAATCCATGTTTAGATTAGAGAAGAATTAAAGAGCGCATGATCTTAACTCTTGTGGGGGGGGGGATTGTGGTTAGGATAGGAATATACCTAGTCACCGTGCTTAATTAAATATCGTAATCTTAATGCGTTCTTAATAGATTAATTTCATAGGAATATAGGCGTTAATCTATTTTGAATAGGTGAGTATTACTTCGGGAGAAGGCTATGAGAGCAATTATCGATCAATTAGCAACCATGAGTGAATTGTATGAGAGAGAGAGTTAACTAGAACACAATAGGATTGGTGAATCGATCACAACCCTGAAATATTTGTCTTTATTGAATACATAACAATCATTTTACTGCTTGATAATTAGTTATTACTTAGAATTATAGTTTAGTATAATCATATTCTTGAACTCGAATTTAGCTTCACTGAATAAAAATATTGGTGAATTAGTGGCTAGTTGATATAAGTCTCTATGGGTTCGACACTTGACTTATCATTTTATTACTTGTACGATCACGTATATTTGCGTGTACGTTTGGGAGCAACATCTTCCATGAAACTGACTTATTTTTCAACAAACGTAGTCAACATGTAAACTTTTCAAATTATTTTTGAATTAAAATTATGACAAGCTGAGAGTATTACGATTGAGGAAGCTTCATAGACATTTGCATTTGCTGATGAATGTGAATAACACTTCTTTATAATATCTTTTTGGGTTAATTATATTAAACACTGGCGTAGTATGAGTCAATTTCGAATATATTCTATGCAGGGGCAGATCTATATGGGAGGGGGTGGTTTCATGTGAATCCACCCCCCTCCTAGATTATGTATAGATCTTGTATTTTTCTAATTTTGTTCTTAAATAAGCATGTGTGAATCCATGCTCAAGAGCGCACCTTGGCTCAGCAGTTAATGAGTGAACCTTTACCCCCAAGGTTAGGGGTTTAATCCCTACTTTTACCTTTTATGATTTTTAATTAAAAATACTTTTTTGTCTTTCTTAGTTACTCGGCGTTAAGTTATTTTTTAAAAAGGAATACTTTCACTAAAATATTTCATGAAATGTGATATTGTGCTCTCATTTTTTTACTTAAAGATTATTACTGATAATAGTAGGTTGTAAGTGTTTGCTAAAAAAGAGAACTTCAAAATTGAAAGGTTCTGTCAAAAAAGTTTACATTCTGTCAAGGAATGAAGCACCAAAAAAAGATAATAAAATTAATATTAAACTCCTATTATGATCAAAACTTGTGACGACCCGGCCGGTCGTCTTAAGAACTAACGTCCCGATCCCCTATTAACTGCTTTTCTCATATTTATTTCTGCTATTTTGATTTGTCCGGATGTTCGGTTTTGAGTTTCGTAGAGTTTTGGGACACTTAATCCCTACATGAGAGCGTAAGTGTTGGAAATTTGACTGTAGTCGGAACAGTATAAAGACAGCCTCGGAATGGAATTCCGATGGCTGTTAGCTCTATTGGGTGATTTCAGGTTTAAGAGCGTGTTCGGATGGTGTTTTGGAGATTCGTAGCTAATTTAAGCTTGAAACGCCAAAAGTCGAATTTTGAAGTTTCCGGTTCGATAGTGAGATTTTGATCCGAGGGTTGGAATGAAATTTCAGAAGTTGGAGTAGCTCTGTAGTGTTGAATGTGACGTGTGTGCAAAATTTTAGGTCATTCAGACGAGGTTTTATAGACTTTTTGATTGAAAGCGTATTTTTAGAGTTTTGGAGTTCTTAGGCTTGAATCCGTGGTTGATTCGTCATTTCGATGTTGTTTTAGGTATTTTAAGGATTGGTATAAGTTTGGATAGTGGTATTAGACTTGTTTGTGTTTTTGGTTGAGGTCCTGGGGGGCCTCATGATGATTTCGGATGGTTGTCGGAAGAATTGGAAGTGGTTTGAAGCAGTTGAAGCTGTTGATATCTGTAATAACCACACCAGCAGTTGGGTCCCACAGGTGCGGAGCCACAGAAGCGGCAGAGCAATCGCAGAAGCAGAATTGGGGAGGATCGGCAGGGTCCGCAGATGCGGGAGTTTTACCCAGAAGCGGTACTGCATCTGCGAATGGGTAATCGCAGGTGCGGAAGCTGGTCTTTAAATGAAAGGTCGTAGATGCGACCATGTCCTCGTAGAAGCGGGACTGCAGACGCGGTCCCTGGGCCGCAAAAGCAGATTAACTTGGTAGAAACATATAAATACTTGCCTTCGTGAAATTTAGATATTTTTCACCTCTTTTCAAATGGGAAGAAGCTTGGGAAGCATTTTTCAAGAGGGATTTTCAGAGGAGTTCATTGGGGTAAGGTCTTTGGTCCCTAAACTCATTTTTGTAGTGATTTTTATCATTATAAGCATGAAAAATTAAGGAAAATCAGTTGTAATTTGGGGGTTAGGGCTTGACTAATTAGAGACTTTTGAATGATGATTTGAGGGACCATTTGAGGTCCGATTTTGGTACTTTTGGTATGGCTGAACTCGTGAGAGTGTGAGGATTCTGGAAATATAAATTTACCCGATTTTGAGACGTGGGCTCAAGGGGCATTTTGGTTATTTTACCTAATTTTGTGTATTAGCTTAGAATTTCTTTGCAGAATCAGTTACTTGAAGTGTTATTTACTATGCAATTGAATTGAATAGATTTGGGCCATTTGAAGTCGAGTACTCGTGGTAAGAGCGTGGTTTCGGATTGATTTGAGCTGGTTCGAGGTAAGTGGCTTGCCTAACCTTGTGTGGGGGACCTTCCCCTTAGGATTTGGTATTACTATTAATTGAAATGCCTTGTACGTGAGGTGACGAGTGCGTACTTGTGCTAATTGTTAAAAATCTGGTTTTCATTAAGTAATTACTAGTATGTTTCTTTTCCTGTTTATATTACCTACATTTAAAGCATGCTGTTAGCTTAGGAAAGCATGTCTAAGTGTTTTAATTGCCTTATTTTCTCAAACTGCTTTACCTGAATTCCGTGTAGCATGCTAGGCTAGAATTACTTGTTTGCCTTGATATGAAATTGACATTTTTGAATATTTTACTGATGTTGCTATGTAATTACATTTGGGACTACGGATGTGGGATTCTGGTAGCTCCCCCTTCTCTGTTTATTTAGGACTACGGATGTGGGATTCCGGTAGATCCCCCTGCACAGTTATATGGAACTACGGGACTGCACCCGATAGATTCTCCCAGTACTGGTATTTACATTTGGGACTACGGAACGGGATTCCGGTAGATCCCCGCTCACTATGATTTAGACTACGGGACGGGATCCCGGGAGATACATTGGATATGTATATTTGGGACTACAGGACGATATCCTGGGAGATCCCCGATTGTTATTTTGGCGCTGAGCCGTATTTCTTTCTGTGTTACTTTGCCTCTGTTATAGTTGTTGTTGCCCTTTTATATCTTGTGTTACTTTTACTACTGTACTTATTTATACTGTTCTGTTCTACATTGTCGAACTTTATATTTTATTTAACCTCAGTAGGGCACTAACCTTCCTCGTCACTACCCGATCGAGGTTAGGCTTGGCACTTACTGAGTACCGCTATGGTGTACTCATGCCCTTTCTGCGCATGTTTTTCATGTGAAGATCCAGGTACTTTGACTCAGTCCTATCACCCTTGAGACGTGGCGACTGTTCCAGAGACTTCGAGGTATATCTGCCGTGTCCGCAGACCAAGAAGTCCCTTTCCATTCTATCTTGTAGTGATAGCCCTTCTATTTTCTTCTGCTGATATGGACATTCCGGAGTTAGAGCATTTTTATTATATTCGTAGCAAAGGGTTTTTGGGTTTTAGAAAAGTGTATTGGTTTTAAGAGTTAATATTGTGTATGCCGAGCGGCACTTTTAAACAATGTTTTATTACTTTATTTCTGTTTTAAATTGTTTTTTTCCGCAAATTTGGTCTATCTTCCGCATCTTTGGCTTACCTAGTCGTATAGACTAGGTGCTGTCACGATAGTTCACGGAGGGCGAACCAGGGTCGTGACAAGTTGGTATCAGAGCTCTAGGTTCATAGGAGTTATGAATCACAAGCCGATTTATTAGAGTCTAGATGATCGGTATGGAGACGTCTGTACTTATCTACAAGATGCTACTTAACCGTTAGGAATATTTTCACTTCATTTGATTTCCTTGTCGTGCGAGATTTGATGTCACAATTCTAAACTTTTGTCTTCTATTCTCTTACAGATGGTGAGGACATGCGCTATCCGAGATGATCAGGCACCCGTGCCCCCTACTGCAGCCATTAGAGACCAGGGTAGAGGCTGAGGATGTGCACGTGGTGCAGCCAGAGCACCTGCGCGATCTGCTACCGAGGTACTACCAGCATCTCCAGCTAGAGTCCAGGCACCTGATACGCCTACTGCTACTACTACTCCAGCACTTCAGGAGGTTCTGGAATAGTTCATGAGTATGTACACCACTTTGGCTCAAGCAGGGTTGCTTCCCCTTGCTACAGCTATGTCTTAGGCTGGGGGAGGAGCAAAGATTCTTGCCGCCCGCACTCTTGAGAAGCAAGTGCATGTTGAGAAGGTCCTTGAGATTATTCTTGTACAGCCTGCAGTCCGAGACTAGCCCGAGGACAGGGCAGCGGTTTAAGAAGTACAAGCTTCCTGTATTCTGTGGTCTATCATCAGATGATGCTCTGGGATTTCTAGATAAGTGTTACAGTATTCTCCGTGCCATGGGTATATCAGGATCGAGCGGGGTTTCCTTCACTACTTTCCAGCTTCGAGGAGCCGCCTATGAGTGGTGGTGCACCTATGAGTTAGACAGTCCGGATAAGGCTACTTTACTGACTTGGACTCAGTTTTCAGATCTGTTCCTGAGAGAGTATGTTCCTCAGAGCCTCAGGGACGCATGGCGCGTAGAGTTTAAGCATTTGCGCCAGGGTGCTATAACTTTCTCAGAGTATGTCATCCGTTATACTAGTTTGGCTAGTCATGCACCAGCCTTGGTTTCTACTGTTCACAAGAGGATTTGCCGGTTTATTGAGGGCCTTATCCCCAACATCAGGTCTAGCATGACTCATGAGTTGGAGATAGATATTTCTTATCAGCAGGTGGTGAGCATTTCTAGGAGGATTGAGTGTATGCATGCTAGGGAGAGAGAGGAGAGAGAGGATAAGAGGTCTCGAGAGTCGGGCCATTATTCTGGTGCTCGTGCCCCAGCTGCAGGTCGTCATGGTAGGGGTTATATGAGTCGCCCCGTTCATTTAGCTCTTTCAGCAGCCAGTGGTATTCCAGCTCCTCATAGGCCTCAGGAGCCTTATTATGTGCCTCCAGTTTCTAGCGCGCCTCCCACGTGGGGTGCTTTCAGAGGTCAGTCCAGCAGACCTGACCCGAGCCAGTCACGTCCTCCTAGAGCTTGTTTTGAGTGTGGTGACACATGCCATATGGTGAGGGATTGCCCTAGACTTGGAAGGGGTGCATCTCCGCAGACTTCTTAGCCACAGCGTGCCCCACAGAGTTCTCAGGCTATGGTTACAGCTCCAATTGCTACCCCACTTGCTCAGCTAGATAGAGGTGGAGGTCCGGGAGGTAGAGGTCTCCGTAGAGGGGGAGGCCAGGCCAGATACTATGCCCTTCCTGCCCGTACCGAGGTTGTTGCCTCCGATTCTGTCATCACATGTATTATACTGGTTTGTCACAAAGAGTCATTGGTTCTATTCGATCCAAGATCCACTTACTCTTATGTGTCTTCTTATTTTGCTCTACATTTGGGTATACCTCGGGATTCTTTGAGTTCTCATGTTTATGTTTCTACTCCTGTGGGAGATTCTCTTATTGTGGACCGCATTTATCGGTCGTGTTTGGTTGCTCTTAGTGGTTTTGAGACCAGAGCTGATTTATTGTTGCTTAGTATAGTAGATTTTGATATGTTGGGCATGAACTGGTTGTCGCCCCATTATGCTATTCTTGATTGTCATGCCAAAATCGTGACGCTGGTTATGCTAGGTAATCGTGTATTGAATGGAGGGGTACTTTAGATCACACTCACAGTAGAGTTATTTCTTTTCTCAAAGCTCAATGTATGGTTGAGAAGGGGTGTGACACGTGTAAGCACGTGATTTTTTCCCTATGAAAGAGTTACTCCCAAAAAAATTCAAAATAAAACAATTTTCCTTTGTGTGCAATTTTTGTTATTTTTGTGGTATTTTTGTATAATTATTTGTATTTTTATGAGTGCATGTTTATTTGTTTTAATTAATAAAAATATAAAATATATCACATTTTCATTTAGTATTTAATTAAGTTTGTTTTACAAAAAAATGAAAGTCACAAAAATAGGAATATTTTTGCATTGTTAGCATTTAATGTCAAATTATGCAATTTTGTTTTAATTGGTGTTTAATTGTGTATGATAATTTTTGTTAGGAGTTTAATTAGTATTTTTGGAGTCAATTTAGTTTGTAGCTCAATTTAGAATTTTAGTTTTATCAAAAATAAAAAAAAATAAAAAAAGAAAGAAAGAAAAGAGGGCTACAAGACGTTAATATTTGAATTGAGTCTAGTATAGCTATTTTGACTATTTTATCTTATTTCACCGCAAAAGAAGACTACAAAAATATATATATAAATTTTAGTTTGTGTATTTCTCATAATTTTGAAAAAATACAAAAATTGTACCTTACTTTTGTACTTTATATAATTTCGAAAATTACCAAAAAAAAAATATATATAGTTCTATTAATGTTTTGTAGTCATTTTAATTTTGAAAAAATACAAAAATATTATTTTATATTTTATCTTTATATAAAAACGAAAATTACAAAAATAGTTTTATTAATATTTTGTAGCTATTTTAATCTTGAAAAAATATTTAAAAAGATATAGTTTTGTCTTAAATATTAGTCTTTTGGTAGTTATTTTGCTTACATAATTAGTTGAGCAACGTCGTGTTCTTATATCTCGGGTCCGGGCAAAAGAATAATATTCGGGTTCAAACTACCCGTTTTTAGGCCTAATTTTCGGGCCTAGCCCATAATAATCCGAGTCCACCACGCGTGGGGAACACGGATGGAACACGACACACGGGGAACCCCACCACGCGTGGGGGACACAAGTATTGAACCCCACCACGCATGAGGGTCCATTTTTCTTGGCAAGAGCTACAAATGCACGGGGAAAACACAGGAGGAGGGGGATTGGATTTTTGAAAAGACTGAGCACTGTTCATCTTCTTCCAAAAGAAGAAGGAACAAGAGAAAACCCTAACGACCCTACTGTCCAAACGCCATAACCATTGTCGACCACCTGCGTCCGACTCCCTCTCCGTCTCACGACCACCATCAACAAAGCCCGCCACCAGCTCCCTCTGTGAAATCACCATTGCTGCCCGCTACGAGCTCCAGCTCCACCCAAACCAACCTGCTGCTGCGTCACCTTCCCTCACGTCCAAAACCACCAAACAACACCACCAAACGACCCTTCCGGCGAGCACCTCCATAACCCTCAACCCCACTGTCGCTACCTGCTGCCCAGCTCGTCGTCGTTGCCCGTCGTCAACACCACCCAAAACGACGACTATGGCCGCCTGAAACCTGCGACCACCTTCCAGCGACGCCAGTCCGTCACCTTCCCCATTGCCACCCCTTCGAAACTGCCACCTCCAGCTGCGTCGTCGACCACCTCCACTGCCCAACACCCACCTGCCGCTGCTACTCCTCGACGCCACGACACCCTCGTCCCTCCATGCTAATCCGCTATAGTCCAAACGTCCAGCTGCTGCTTCGTCCTTTTTCAACGTCCACAAAACAGTCCGTTCAACCTCCAATAGTTCAACTCCGAGCTCGACTTGGGTTCGTTCAAGTTTTAGGATTTTCTTTCAAGATTATTTAGTTCATTTTTATTTATTTTCTGTTATGGCTTTGGTTTTAAATGTTGTTCCTAATCTTGTTTTTTTATTATTCTATTTTTCGGATTATTGATTCTTTGTTTAAAGTGTTATTTTGTAATCTTGTTTTGTTCATTAGTTCTCCTTCTTCTTCAAGACCTTTTTATTTGGTCAAGATTTTTCTTCTGTTTGTTTGAGTGTGCGTTATAAGCTACATTCGATTTGAACAACTTCGTCGAATAGTTAGTTTATGACTGCTTTGTTTGGACGAATACAGCATGAATCACTTCGTTGGTATGTTTTGATGCTTGAATCATTTTGTGTGAATTTGACTTAAGGATTGGTTGTAGCTGTGTAGTGATTTGGTGTAGTTGTAAATCAGAGAGGTTTAAATACATATTGCTAAGAGTGAGGGCAAGACAATAATAATAGGGGATTTTCAGGGGTATTTTTGGGTGTTAAAAGATTTAAAATGATTAGTGTTAGTAGCCTGCCAGTTAATATTCAGTGTATAATTAATAAATTATTTAATGAAAAGGGATTAGTAGTGCAGAATACACCCTGTCTGGTATCTTTAAGGATGGAAAATCCGAAAATAAGCATGAGATTAATGATAAAAGTGTATAGATGCACATGAGAGGGAATATACAGGCTGAAAGTGAAAAACTTTGAATAAATAATGTTTAGTTCTAGCCTATAAATAAGGGGAGTTGATATAGAGAAGAGGACTGGAAAAAAAAGGATTGAGACTGGAAGTTGAGAGAACAGAAATTTTCAGAACTTAAAAGTGAGAGATAGGCTAATTTTTCAGAACTAAAAATCAGTCTTTGAGAGCTAAAAACTGAAAGTGAGGTTCTTTTCTTTACTGCTGAAATCAGAACTTTGTTACTGCCATCTGTTGGATTGCGTTTAGTACTACTGATTTCAGTCAAACTTTCTGGGGTTTTCAGTTTGGTTCTTACCATTGTTACATTGGTTATTGCTGTTTTGTTGCTGTTATTTGCTGTGAGATTCTGTTGCTGTGCTACTGCTGTACATTGTTGCTCCTGACCTCTTTTCTCTATTTGTAGTTCGAATTCCAGGTACACATTCGAATCTTGTAGTGATAAAGCTTTGAAGTTGAAATGCAGCAATAAAATCGAACCGCTTCAATAAAGCAGATAGTAGACAATCTGGTCTATTTAGTTTTTTTATGAACTGTTTTATTTTTTATTTTTTTATTTTTTTGTATAATTGGATTGAAAAGAGAAGGAATCGTATAAATGGTCATGCGCTGATATAACATGAACCTTTCAATTTTATTAGATTAATGGGGTAAATCATGATAAGTAGCATATCTCTAGTTAGTTGTTTGTTTCCATGCATATATTCAAGTAGTCCATAAATGAGATAGAGTACTTAGTCAAAACCCAATTAGTATTTCGTTTAGATGGTTAAAACTAATTTCCATTAGTCCTCTTAAGTGATTATACTCTCATCAGTATTGGCATTAATTCATGTTACAAATAATCTCACATAGATAGATTGTGGACTTGATAAAAATGTAAAAATAAGGTGGTTGGGTAGTGTCAACATTATAGCTCCAATAATAATAATAAAAGTAAATAAATAAATAAATAAATAAAGGTCGTAGTCGATAATTTTATGTATTAATAATTAAGTATACTTACACTAATGTAGAGTAGTTTCAATAAAGTATAGTTAAATTGCGAATCCATTAGGGTTAATGAATTAGTCTATAGCTTTGATCATTTAGTTAACCTCACCACAGTTAAAAATGGCTAATTGTAGTAACGTTAGTCAATCTTGTACGTTTTTTTATATACATAATTCCATTTTTAGTAATATTAGCTTATGGAATAAGGCGCGAAACAATTTTTCATTTTTACAAGTTCAAGTATAATTTTCGTTAGCATCTGTTGTAATCTATTAATTAAATAAGTTACGGTTTTTTTAGCATGTAATTAACTAGGATTTTTCTTTATTTAGAGACAAATAAAAATAGAAATGTAGTTACTTAAAAAATAATAATAAAAAATTTGCAGGACCCTCAGTAAAGGTTTAAGAATTTTTTTAGTCGGGAAGGGCCGTTTAGCAAATTTCACGGCCCTACCCAAAATAATAATACGCTAGTCGCTTTAGGCGCGTATTTAATAATGTTATCTCCTTAAACTCGGGTGCACATTTATATGACCCAAATCCAAATCTCAACAAAATCGAAATGTGTCTCTAATCACGGGTACATTGATTGTAACGTGGTTCGAGATATGTTTCTACGACGTTGCAATTCTCGTAAAATAATAGTAATTATGAAAGCGGTAAAAAGTTAAAATTTGCACATAAGTTCATATTTGTATAAAATCAGATAATCAAGACGAATATAACAGTTGAGCGACCGTGCTAGAACCACGGAACTCGGGAATGCCTAACACCTTCTCCCGGGTTAACAGAATTCCTTATCTGGATTTCTGGTACGCAGACTGTAATATGGAGTCATTCTTTTTCTCGATTCGGGATTAAAATTGGTGACTTGGGACACCCTAAATCTCCCAAGTGGCGACTCTGAAATAAATAAACAAATCCCGTTTCGATTGTCCTTTAATTGGAAAAACTCCCTTGCACCCTCGCGAGGGCGGAAAAAGGAGGTGTGACAGCTCTGGCGACTCCGCTGGGGATTCAACCTAGAACCACTGGTTCAGGGTTAGAAATTCGAGCTTAGATAAATTGTTATATTTGGTTTTATCTGATTTTTACATGTTTGAGCCTAATGTGCTAAATGCTGCTTTTACCGCTTTGATATTATTTGAATTGTACATATAAACTGTGCCGAAACCCTTCTCTTCTTACCTCCGGGGAGAAGCTCGCTGGTCGAGACTCCCTATTCTGTTAGTGTCAGTACCTAAAATAAGAAAGAGGCCGGACAAGTTACAAAGCCGGACGATCCCGCGGGTCCCCGGTACGTAGCCCCCTCCTCGACTCGAGTTGTCCGCTCGGGTACACAGTCTAGAACAAATACCCAGGTTATGAACCTAGAATAACTCAGCTTCATGCCGGATCCCTAGTAGGAACGTTTGTTTGCATCACGTGCATTTGACTTTGGAGGCTCAACACAGGGGTTGGGTCTGTCTAGGACAGGTGCACCAAAAAATGAAAATGACCATCCTGATGCATCTTACTTGCTACTACTTGCGCATTTATTTGATTCGGACTTGTGTGTTGACTGACTTGTGAATATCAGGAATAATATTTTGAAACTGAAAAAAAAAGAAATAGCGGTTAGGGAATTGATTGTTTATTTTTGAAAAAAAAAACAATACCTAAATACTGTCAAAACTCTGCCGAAATTTTGAGAAAAAAAAAATGTCCTATTAGAAAAAAAAATAGAAAAAATAGTTTGTCTTGCCATGAAAATGAAAATGAAAATGAAAAAAGAGTCTTATTTTTAAAAGAGTTTTTTTTTATGAAAATGCCAATAAAAAATAAAAAATAAAAAGAGTCGGGCGTTGAAAGTGGTTTTATTATTTGTTGCAAATATATCTATATATATATATATAAATTCAAAAAGTTTTTCTTTATTTCCAAAAAAAATATTTATATATATATCTTTATTTTCCATTATTGATTTCTTTAGAAAGTCTTTTTAATTGTTTTTGGTTAAAATAAATAAATAAATAAAATAAAAATAAAAATAAAAATATTTTTCTTTTACAAAAATATAAAAATCCGAAAATATTTTGATTCTTCTTTCAAAATTGAAAAGAAAATTCAAAATTCAAAAAAAAAAATATTTTTAGAAGCATTTCTTTTATTAAAGGTAAAATTCCAAAAAAAAAAAATATTTTCTTTTTTTTCTTTAGAATAAGAAAAAAACAAATGAAAATTCAGAAAAAAAAAATATTTTCCTTTTACTTTTGAAATTCTCAAAGTTCAAATCAAAAGAAAAGGAATTCTTGGAAGTCTTTCTTTCAAAAAGAAAATCAATCAAAAATCCAAAAAAAAATAATACTTCCTTTATTCTGCTAAAGCAGTTCTTTCACAAATTCAAAAAAAACAAAATTTTTTTTATTTACTTTATTCATGACTACCCGAACTACGTCGGTTTGATTCCCACCGGATGTGGGATACGTAGGCAACCCTAATCGGGTCCAACTCCTCGATTTTGTTTTACCAATAATTATATATATATATATACCCATGTATGTATATACACATATTATTTCTTTCAAAAAAAATGTTTGGAGTCAAAATAAAAAAATAAAAAAAAATTTCCTTGTCTAAAATCACCTTAATAAATGTGCAGAATGAGCACAAGTAGGAGTTCATCTGAGGTCATTATAAACAAAGTTCCTCTGGGCTTACGCATGTGGTGGAACGACTTGGGAGGATCAGGGCAAGATACAGTCAAAATATACTTGGGAAATTTGGTTGGATTGCTGGACATCGATCCACGAGGGGACGTTATCAGGGCTCTAATTTCATTTTGGGACTCGGCTCACAACGTATTTCACTTCTCAGATTTCGAACTCACCCCGACACTGGAGGAGTTGGCAGGGTACAATGGATGTCCTAACATCCCTATGAAAGAGCAGTATCTCATTGCACCAAGGACCGTAACCATACACAAATTCCTGGACATCGTAAAGATCCGCAGAACGGTACATAACCCAGAGTTATCAAAAGGGTTTTGTAGTTTTGCATTTCTGTACGACAGGTACGGTCATCTGGGAGGGTTCAACAATCCCGAGAATAAGATTTGCAGTGGGGAAAGCCGTTTGAAATGGGAATGGCATAGATGTATTGCTTTCATGATAGCCTTTCTAGGTTTTCTGGTGTTCCCTAGAAAGGATGGGAAAATTAACATACAAATCACTGGGGTCGTCAGTACTTTGCTCAAGCAAGAAAACAGCACTCTAGCACCAATGATAATAGCAGATATTTTCCGCGCACTCACTATTTGCAAAATCGGAGGGGTTTTCTTTGAAGGATGTAACATACTACTGTAAATGTGGATGATAGAGCATCTATGTCATCGCCCTCAATTGCTAAAATATAGGTCATCATAAAAGACTTGTATAGAAGAGTTTCCCACCAGGATCGACGGTTTCAGATTGCCGGAAGGGGTTGCCGAATGGGTCACGCTACTGCGCTCTATTTCAGCAAACCAAATAGAGTGGGCATTCGAATGGCTACCCATAGAGGAAGTCATACACATGTCAGCCACCAAATCTTATTTACTGTTGATGGGTCTCCAAAGTATCCAGCCCTACGCACCATGCAGAATATTGAGACAGTTGGGACGATACCAAATAATCCCAAAAGAAGAGGATCTCAGTAGTCAGGTGATCGAAATCGGGCCTGGTGGGCAGTTCCCTGAGGCGGTTGTTCGGCGAATCTGGAATGAATGTCAAACCCTGAAGGTAGATACTTGTGTACGAGACAGGGCCAAGGGCGAAGTGTCGCCAAAATACCTCACGTGGTACCGAAGAGAGCTTGAGCACCAGAGACCAACTAAGAGAGCTCACATCCAAGACTTTGAGGAATCATCACATGCACAATGGGGCTGGTTAAAAAGAGAGGAAGGCTACCGGGCTGAAATCGGGAAGCTAAAACAACAAGTTGAAAAGCTTGTATTTGAGAACAACGTGCAAATCGCCTCCGAGCGGGTTGAGAAGAACAAGTTAGCCCAAGAAAACCAGACACTAAAGGCCCGCATTCGCCAAGCCAGTAAGAGTAACATCGACCGACAGAAGCGTCGCTCCGACGAAAGATTGATAGCAAGTTTGAGAAATCAGGTCATCCAAAGCCAAGGAAAATTAGAACAATCAGAAGCTTGCGTAGCAAGGATGAAGGTCAGATGGGCAAAATGCACAATGGCCCGGAGGCAGCGTCTACAACAGGTCATAAGGGATTATGAAATGAGCATCGGGATATTAAGGAAAACGAACTCCACTCTTCATGATCGGATCATCAAACAAGCACGAGATGCCCAGGCCGATAGAAGACATTGTTACGATGCAATGGCCTGCATGGAAAGACAAATGGAGTTGTTCCAGGATCGACTTGCCGACAATGCTCAGGCACTGGGATTGAAGAACCGACGAATCAAGCAATTATTCGTTGAAAGGGACAACATTCGAGGAAAGATTGACGAAATTGGGCATTACATCTACATGAAATGCCTATCATGTGAGCAAATACCTCGGAAGACCCTCCTTATTTCCGTCATGGGCTGCGTCCACCGGATTATGAACGAGTTGAAAAGCTTGCAGAGAGACCTCACACCAAGGGCCGCAGAAAGGCCGAATGATGCCTCGCGGGCCCCTAAGTTGGAAAATTAATCTTTGGTCGAGTCCTGTTTATTTGACTTTGTTGCTTTCCCATATGTTGTTTTCTTTTCTTTTAGTCAAATCGGGTTAAGAACTGTGGAGTCTGTACCATTGTTGTTCCTTGTTTGAAGTAATTTGTAATAGCAAAATTTTGAGAATGAATTTAATGATTCCAAAAGAATTTTGTGTTTCTTTACTTTATGGCAGAACTACGCCTGGTCTGATTCGCGCGGGGACGTGATACGTAGGCAATCCCCATAAGATTCGACCGCCTTTAATAAAGAAAGAAAAAGAAAAATAATAAATACAAGAATAAAATAAAATACAGGGTTTCCCAAAGTGCTTTAAAAGGACAAATGAGCAAGCCGGGATGACGCATGTTGTTTGAAGCAAAGCATGTTAGAAACGGTTAACTGCCTAGGAGCATTGCATCCTCGATGTGTTGTTATCAAATCTGTTAAGCTCTAACGCTAACAAAGTTTGTTGTTGTCTGCATCCAGACAGTTAGTTGTTAAAGAATTTTGGCAACACACCCTTACCAAACCAGATCCAAAGGACCAGTAGCAACAAGCATGACTACTTCAGAGAATAGTACCGAGGGAGAAAGGCCGATGAGACAGTTGTTAAAAGAAGCGATGGAAAAGATTGAAAGGATGGGACTAGAGATGAATGCAATGCAGCTAGCTTTAGCCAAAGCACAAAAGAACCCTGAGCCACTGGGGCACATGTCGGAATACCATCACTCCGGCCCTTCAACAAGCCTCACGAATCCCTGTTATCATCAAGAAAGAAGCCCCCACGATTCCCAAGCTCCACCACCGCATCAACCTCTCCCAACACCAAATGTTCCCACTTTTGTGGGACCCACATCAGCCACCCTGCAAATAACGGCCAGCGAGCCATTGTTTCAGGCTCCCGATACGCAATACTAACCCTCTGAGCCTACATTCCATGCCCCCGAACCACATGCCTACAATCCGCATTTGGAGGTACCGGTAGAAATTGAAAAGCCGGCTAAAGCCCCAGAACAAGATGAGGTATTGAGGAAATTCAAATGCCTGGAGCAGTCCTTCAGGAACCTGCACGGATTGGGCAACCAGGTCAGCGTGGCCTACAAAGATCTATGCCCTTTCCCGGATGTCCAACTCCCGACTGGTTTCAAGATGCCTAAGTTTGATCTATATGAAGGGCACGGTGATCCCATGGCGCATTTGCGGGGATTCTGTAGCAAAATGAGAGGGGCAGGCGGCAAGGATGAGCTGCTGATAGCTTATTTCGGCCAAAGTCTGAGCGGATCGACACTAGAATGGTATACCAGGCAGGATTCCAGCAGATGGTACACTTGGGATGATCTGGCGCAGGCTTTCGCAGGTCATTTCCAATACAATCTCGAGATAGTCCCTGACCGTCTCACATTGTTAAGGACCGGGAAGAAGCTCGGAGAAAGTTTTCGCGAGTACGAGTTCCGCTGGAGAGAGCAAGCGGCCAGAGTCGATCCTCCCATGAGAGAGGGAGAGATGGTGGACTACTTCTTGCAAACACTGGATCCAACCTACTTTGGTCACTTGGTGACGACGATTGGAAAATCCTTCAACGAGGTAGTGAAGATAGGGGTCATGATAGAAGAGGGTCTGAGGTCTGATAAAATCCTGAATTACTCGGCACTCAAGGCCACGAACCAGGCTATTCAGAGCGGCACGGGAGGTGCGCTGGGAAGAAGGAAGAAAGAAGAAATTGCCACGATTGAGGCAAGCAGTTGTCCCAGGTCTGGCAAACCCCACTACAACCAACCCAGGCCCCACAGGCCAAACTACCCATACAGCCCAACACAGCACTACTACCCACCTCGAGAACCACATTTCTCCATACACCAAGCCCAGACATACACTCAGCCTCCGGTTCGCCCGCAATGGCGCGCGCCAGCTCCCCAGAACACATATGCACCACCACAAAACACCTATCCTCCACCGAGGGCATATAGAAACTCTCCAGGGGCAAGCTTTCGGGGAAATCCGGATGCTAGGAATGACAGGTTGCGGAAACACAGAACTTTCACCGAGTTGGGAGAAACCTACACCGCTTTGTTCCGCAAATTGAGGCAATTGGGTTTGGTTAGTCCTGTCCAGACTCGAGAACCAAATCACCCACCCCAGAATTTGGACCGATCAGTAAGCTATGAGTACTGCTCAGGGATGCTGGGGCATGATACCGAAAAGTGTTGGAAGTTGAGGCATTCCATACAGGATCTTATTGATACCAATAAGATCGAGGTCCAGACACCGGAGACTCCTAACATCAACCAGAAGCCACTGCCAGCGCACCACGAGACTCACATGATTGAGTTGGTGTATGAGGGAGGAGAGTTGAGAAAACCTTCACAAACAGTGATGATGATCCAGGCCACTCCGAAAGAAGGACCGACCAGTGGAGGAATGGGGGTACAGTCCCAGGGAGAAGGCATCAAGCCGGTAGTGATATTGGGAAAGAGCCCGTCCGCCATAACAAGCAAACCCGAGCCAAACAAGTTGGTAATATCAGGGGCTCCGCCCACACCTGCGGTTGTGTTGAAAGGGGTATACAGGGAACTGGTCACCATAAAGCCTGTAGTTCAGTTGCCGATGATTGATAGCAAGGCTGTGCCTTGGAAATACGAGAAGGCAGTGGTGATGTACAAAGGAAAACAAGTGGAGGAAGTTAGTTGTGAAGCGCAAGGGCTGACTCGATCAGGTCGGTGTTTTGCTCCGGTGGAGCTGAGAAGAACCAACCCCGCTACAACCAAGAAACCTGTGTCCGAAGAAGAGGCTGAGGAGTTCTTGAGGAAGATGAAAGTACAGGACTACTCCGTGGTTGAACAGCTGAGGAAAACACTGGCCCAGATCTCGCTGCTGTCATTACTAATCCATTCTGAGGAGCATCGTCGGGCCCTGATGAAAATATTAAACGAAGCTCATGTACCCAACGAGATTTCTGTAAACCACCTGGAAACCATTGCCAACAAGATTTTCGAGGTGAACAGGGTAACATTCTCAGATGATGATCTGCCAGTGGAAGGTACGGAGCACAATAAAGCTCTCTACCTAACTGTCAAATGCGAAAACTCGGTAGTTGCTCGGGTATTGGTGGATAACGGTTCGAGTGCCAATATTTGTCCATTATCCACTCTGAACCAGTTAAAGATCGACCACGGAAGAATCCACAAGAATAGCATCTGTGTTCGGGGATTTGACGGAAATGGAACAGCCACTGTGGGGGATGTTGTGCTTGAATTGACCATCGGTCTGTTCCAGTTTACCATGGAATTCCAGGTATTAGAAGCCACAGTATCTTATAACATGCTGCTAGGATGACCATGGATCCACGCAGCCAAAGCAGTGCCTTCCACCCTACATCAGATGGTCAAGTTCGAGTGGGATAGACAAGAGGTCGTACTACACGGCGAGGACACGTCATGCACCATGGGTGGCGCCATTGTGCCATTCATAGAGACCGATGATGACAAAGGTCCTTGGGTCTACCAGATTTTCGATACAATGTCGGCAAATAAGATTTCTGAGGGTGAGATCCTTCAGTACCCTAGGGTAGATTCCGCAACAATCATGATGGTCTCGGAAATGCTGGGCAACGGGTTCGTGCCGGGAAAAGGCCTGGGAGTTGAGCTTTAGGGGATTGTCCAACCTGTATCCCTGCCCAAAAACTTGGAAAACTTCGGTTTGGGGTTCAAACCAACCACGGCAGATAGGAAGCAAGCGCAAAAAATGAAGAAGAGAGTTTAGTTTCTGCCCAAGCCGGTGCCACGTCTCTCAAGGTCTTTTGTCAGAGCAAGCGCCAAGGGGCCGCCAGTCCCAAATATTCTAGGACCATTGATTGGTATGGATGGGGACCTGAATCAGAGTTTCGAGAGGCTATTCGCTGATGTCAGTATGGTAGAAGCTGGAGAGAGTTCCAGCAGAGCGGAGATACAATTTGTGGGGCCTGAGGCCAAGACCAACAATTGGACGGTTACTCCTCTTCCTGTCCGAGGGGAGTCTTGGTAGTAGGCTTTGATTTATGTTTTTTGTTTGTTTTGTTTTGTTCGGATTATTCCAGGGTGTAATCCAAATTTTACTTTTGTTTTGTAAAAGTGTGAACCCTTTTATCCCGCAAGTTTAATAAAGTTCTCTTCTTTTGTCTCATTTTAATTTTGTCTTGTTCTTTTTCTTTCTGAACAGTTCTCTTTTTACTGGTTCTAATGACATGGCATGCACAACGGATCTTCGACCTAGTCTAATAAATCAATCTACATCCAACTTAATGATACAAGAGGTCGTTTGTGACAATGAATCTGAATATGACGAAGATAAAGCCTTCGAAGAGATAAACCGAGAACTGTGCCAATTTGAAGAAAAAACCAAACCTAACCTAAATGACACTGAGGCTGTGAATCTAGGAGACGCTGATAATGTCCGAGAAACCAAGATCAGCATCCATATTGAGCCGAATGTCAGGGAAGAATTGATCAAAACCCTCGTGGAATTCAAAGATGTTTTTGCATGGTCATATGATGATATGCCGGGATTAAGCACCAATTTAGTGGTTCACAAATTGCCCACTGACCCGGCATACCCTCCGGTCAAGCAAAAGCTAAGGAAATTTAAAACAGAAATGAGTGTAAAGATCAAAGAAGAGGTGATTAAGCAGTTGCAGGCGAAGGTCATTCGGGTCACTCGATATCCCGAGTGGTTGGCCAATGTGGTACCAGTTCCAAAGAAGGATGGGAAAATCAGGGTGTGCGTCGACTACCGCAACCTCAACAAAGCAAGTCCCAAGGACAATTTTCCATTGCCCAACATCCATATCTTGATCGATAATTGCGCTGGGCGCGAGATCGGATCCTTTGTGGATTGCTATGCGGGTTATCATCAGATCCTAATGGACGAGGAAGATGCGGAAAAGACATCATTTATCACGCCATGGGGAACTTACTGCTATTGGGTAATGCCGTTCGGACTGAAGAATGCCGGGGCAACGTACATGCGAGCAATGACTGCTGTTTTTCACGACATGGTACACAAAGAAATTGAGGTCTACGTAGATGATGTGATCATAAAGTCTTGGCGTCAGGAAGACCATGTAGCAGACCTAAGGAGATTCTTCCAAAGACTCCGAAGGTATGATATCAAGCTTAACCCAGCCAAATGCGCATTCGGGGTTCCATCAGGAAAGCTGTTAGGATTCATCGTCAGTCAACGGGGTATTGAGCTGGACCCATCTAAGATCGAATCCATCCGAGATTTGCCACCGCCAAAGAACAAAACAGAGGTAATGAGTCTATTGGGTAGACTCAATTACATCAGCAGGTTCATTGCTCAACTCACAGCAACTTGTGAGCCCATATTTCGGCTGCTGAAAAAGGATGCTGCGGTAAGTTGGACGACAGAGTGTCAAGAGGCTTTCAACCAAATCAAAGGGTATCTGTCTAATCCACCCGTGTTGGTCCCGCCTAAGCCAGGGAAGCCCTTAATTCTTTATCTGACGGTCCTGGAAAATTCATTTGGTTGTGTACTGGGGCAACACGATGACACAGGAAGGAAGGAGCAGGCCATTTACTATCTTAGCAAGAAATTCACAGTATATGAGGTCAAGTACACTCAACTCGAGAAAACATGCTGCGCCCTAACTTGGGTAGCTCAGAAGTTGAAACACTACCTGTCCTCGTATACTACTTATCTCATATCCCGTTTGGACCCATTGAAGTATATCTTTCAGAAACCTATGCCCACAGGGAGGTTGGCAAAATGGCAAATTCTGCTCACAGAGTTCGATATCGTCTATGTGACGAGGACAGCCATGAAAGCCCAAGCGCTGGCCGACCATTTGGCAGAGAATCCCGTTGATGAAAAATACGAGCCTTTAAGAACGTATTTTCCCGACGAAGAAGTGATGCATACAAGTGAGCTGGAGTTACCCGAGGAACCGGGTTGGAAGCTTTTCTTCGATGGAGCCGCGAACGCAAAAGGGGTTGGAATAGGAGCAGTACTCATTTCTGAAACAGGACGCCATTATCCTGTTACGGCTCAACTACGCTTCTATTGCACCAATAATATGGCCGAGTATGAAGCTTGCATTTTGGGTCTGCGATTAGCTGCGGACATAGATGTCCAAGATGTTTTGGTCTTGGGAGACTCGGACCTCTTGGTACATCAGATTCAGGGTGAATGGGAAACACGGGATTTGAAACTTATACCATATCGACAATGTTTGCACGATCTGAGCAAGCGATTTCAATCGGTGAAATTCAAGCATATCCCGAGAGTTCATAACGAGGTTGCGGATACATTGGCCACCTTAGCATCAATGTTGCACCACCCTGACAAAATGTATGTTGACCCTCTGCATATTCAGGTTCGTGATCAGCACGCTTATTGCAACGCGGTAGAAGAGGAAGCAGATGACGAGCCCTGGTTTCATGATATCAAGGAGTACCTCAGAATGGGGATATATCCGGAACAGGCCACTAGAGACCAAAAAAGAGCCCTTCGGCGTTTATCGAATGGTTTCTTCCTCAGCGGAGGAGTTTTGTACAAAAGAACCCCGGATTTGGAATTGTTAAGATGTATAGACACCGGTCAAGCCACGACGGTCATGGCAGAGGTACATGCTGGAGTTTGCGGGCCGCATATGAGCGGATATGTATTGGCAAGGAAGATCCTTCGAGTAGGGTATTATTGGCTTACCATGGAGCATGACTGTATCTCTTTCGTGAGAAAATGCCATCAGTGTCAGATACATGGAGATCTGATTCATTCTCCGCCAACAGAGTTACATACGATGTCAGCACCCTGGCCGTTTGTGGCATGGGGCATGGATGTCATTGGACCTATCGAGCCGGCAGCATCCAACGGTCATAGGTTCATTCTAGTAACCATTGACTACTTCACCAAATGGGTTGAGGCTAAAACCTTCAAGTCGGTAACTAAAAAGGCAGTGGTGGATTTTGTGCACTCCCATATCATCTGCAGATTTGGGATCCCAAAAGTAATCATCACGGATAACGGTGCAAATCTTAACAGCAGCCTGATGAGAGAGGTATGCCAACAATTCAAGATTACACACCGCAATTCCACCCCATATCGTCCCAAGGCGAATGGAGCGGTCGAAGCAGCCAATAAGAACATCAAAAAGATACTGCGGAAGATGGTGGAAGGGTCCAGACAATGGCACGATAGATTACCCTTTGCTTTGTTGGGTTATCGCACTACCGTCCGGACCTCCATAGGTGCAACTCCATATTTGTTGGTGTACGGAACCGAGGCCGTAATACCGGCGGAGGTCGAAATTTCGACCCTCCGGATTGTTGCTGAAGCCGAAATTGATGATGATGAATGGGTCAAAGCTCGACTAGAACAGTTGAGCTTGATAGACGAGAAAAGATTGGCAGCAGTGTGCCTTGGTCAGCTGTATCAGAAGAGAATGGCAAGAGCATACAATAAGAAAGTACGCCCCAGGAAGTTTGAAGTAGGGCAGCAAGTATTGAAGCGGATCCTCCCGCATCAAGTCGAAGCAAAAGGCAAGTTCGCCCCAAATTGGCAAGGGCCTTATATCGTGACCAGAATATTGTCCAACGGTGCTTTGTGTTTGACGGATATCGAGGGAAGATGTGTTGACATGGCTATCAATTCGGATGCAATCAAGAGATATTATGCGTAATTTCTTTGATTATGGCAATTATTGGTTCGTTTGTTTGTACTTGGTACTTATTGGATAATGAAATGACAGAGACAATTCTTTCTTCTATCCAAACACTTTTTACCCTTGTTTCCCCCTTTTGAGCCTTAAGTTATTCTTTCATATCCCTCTTTTGGAATCACTAATGAAAAAAAAATAATAAATATAAAAGGAAAAAAAAAGAGAAGGGAAAAGAAAATTGTAAAAGAAAATGAAAAAGAAGAAGATAAAATCACAAGAAAAACAAAACCGTGGGAACTACGTTTGACCTGATTCCTCAAAGAGGATACGTAGGCGCCTCACGGCTCGGTCATAGTGTGCATAGTGTACATAGTGTGCATAATAGGCACAATGTGCGTAACGCACGTAGCTCAACATAGTGTAAAAAATAAAATCCCCCAAGCAAGAAAACTGGGGCAGAGGTTATGTTTTAAAGTTCCAACAAAGGTTTGATTCCAAAAGTTGTAGCGGATCACCCATCAAAGTTATTTCATTTTTTGATAGCCTTTCTTTTAGCCCCACACCAAAACCAACATCGACGTCCAAAAGACCTCCCGATCAATATCCAAGAGGTGCCAAGTCAGGCAAATAAAGCCGAGAATAATACACTGATCCCCGGCGAAGAAGAGGATCATAAAACTGGAAATGAATTGATAGTCCAAAGGAATCTCCAAAAGAGAGGGTCATATTGACAGCACTCCAATTCTCCGTTGAAGAAATAAAATGAGAGAGTCTTGGCGGTGAAAACCTTTGCAGGCACCACAAGGCAACGAAAGATGAGAGAGAGTCTTATCGGTGAAAACCTTCACAGGCACCATAAGGCGCCGGAAGCTGAGAGAAAAGAGAGAGTCTCATTAGTGAAAACCCCTCGAAGGGCACTATGAGGCGACAAGACAGATCAACAAAAGGGTCCGCGTTCGCAAAGAAATGGACACCCATTTATCCCCAGCAAGTAAGGTCATCAGGCAAGTTGATTGATACAAATAGACTGGGTCAGGAATCTACGATGCATGTCATGATCACAAGGACCAGTCATGTCTTCCAGAAAAGTTCTTCTCTTTTCCTTTTTCCATCAAGTATTGGTTCAGAGAGATTTTCCTCCTCTTCTACCTTTTTCATTTTTCTGGCTAAGAATTCGTTTTGGAAAAGATTTTTCAAAGTTTACTACCAGAGGTCGAAGGGGTACAAAAGCAAAATACGAAAGGATAGGCCAAGAGCCAAGGCAATAAGACAAAAGGCATCGGCTGCAAAACCAAAGGACGAATTGTGTAGAAAGAAGGGTAACGTAAAGAGAGCGGAAAATGACGGGTGAAGAACTTGTGGACCAAGTTCCGAGAAGGTTTCCCCGCAGAATGTTGATAAATCTCGGACCCAAATCCGAAGTGGTCAGACGCTACAAGAAAGGGAAATCAATCCGGTGCAAGATATCCCCAGGCAATGCAATTCTATGCCTTGCTATTCCGGGAGGAAATAAAACTCCTAAAGGAGTGGTTTCGGGAGGGAAGCGGACTCCCACAGTTTGATTCTGTAAAGAGAAAAGCAGAAAAGGGGGAAAACCACCCCCATCAGATAGGTCACCCCCAGCAAGCAACTTTGTCCCCCAACCAGTGGTGGGGGCACAGAGCAAGAAAAGAAAACCGGAAAATTAACACTAGGATTAAAACTAACAAAGTCCTTTTGTCTGCTGCAGGAAAATAAAGGTTGATGATGGCAGAAGGACGCGATGCCAGAAAGGTCACCAAAACCGGGGCAGAAAATTTTCTGTCGTTGTCAAAAAAATTTCTCGGAGGAACGAGGAAACAAATACATTTCTGTTCTAGGTCGCCCACCAGTATAATGTGGGAATACATTTCATATTCTAGGTCGCCCACCAGTATAATGCGGGAATACATTTCTGTTCTATGTCGTCCACCAGTATAATGCGGGAATACATTTCTGTTCTAGGTCGCCCACCAGTATAATGCGGGAATACATGTCTATCTTTTCATTTCTATTCTAGGTCACCCACCAGTATAATGCGGGATTACATTTCTGTTCTAGGTCGCCCACCAGTATTATGCGGAAATACATTTCTGTTCTAGGTCGCCCACCAGTATAATGCGGGAATACATTTCTGTTCTAGGTCGCCCACCAGTATAATGCGGGAATACATTTCTGTTCTAGGTCGCCCACCAGTATAATGCGGGAATATATTTCTGTTTTTTCATTTCTATTCTAGGTCGCCCACCAGTATAATGCGGGAATACATTTCTGTTCTAGGTCGCCTACCAGTATAATGCGGGAATACATTTCATGTTCTAGGTCGCCCACCAGTATAATGCGGGAATACATTTCTGTTCTAGGTTGCCTACCAGTATAATGCGGGAATACATTTCTGTTCTAGGTCGCCCACCAATATAATGCGCGAATACATGTCTGTCTTTTCATTTCTATTCTAGGTCACCCACCAGTATAATGCGGGATTACATTTTTATTCTAGGTCGCCCACCAGTATAATGCGGGAATACATTTTCTGTCTTTTCATTTCTATTCTAGGTCGTCCACCAGTATAATGCGGGAATACATTACTGTTCTAGGTCGCCCACCAGTATAATGCGGGAATACATTTCTGTCTTTTCATTTTCATGTTCTAGGTCGCCCACCAGTATAATGCGGGAATACATTTTTGTTCTAGGTCGCCCACCAGTATAATGCGGGAATACATTTTCTGTCTTTTCATTTCTGTTCTAGGTCGCCCACCAGTATAATGCGGGGATACATTTCTGTCTTTTCATTTCTGTTCTAGGTCGCCCACCAGTCTAATGCGGGCATACATTTCATATTTTTGCATTCAGGCACCCACCTGTATAACGAGAGGAATACTTTTGAGTCTTATACTGCAGATCTTGAAATCAGCAACCCGCCGGAAGGTAGAAGGTTACAACAGGAATCCCCAGCAGGAAACAATAAAAATCCCCAGCACCAGAAAGCGGAAGGTTGCAACAAGAGGTCCCAGCACAAGTTCAAGCGCATGAGTCAAAAGGAAGAAAAGACGCGTCTTGAAAGAAGCGTCCTGTGAACATTAAAATTATGCCCAGCATAACAGATCTGATGAAGAGAGCCGTATCCCCAGAGGAACCGTCGAAAAGCTTAATGAAGGAAGCCATATCCCCAGCGGACCGAGCAAAATGATGAAAATTGGTATTCAGAAAAGCAAAGGGCCAGAAATTCACGGAAGAAAGGCACCGGAAGAAATACAATCCGACAAGAAAGCAAGGAAGCAAAGACAAGTTGAAAATAGATAAGATCTTGTGATCCATAGGCTAGCCTAGCTTTTGATTTTCTTGTTTTCTTTTTGGATACGGTGTAATAAGGAGATCAGTAAGGAAGTGGTAACAATATACAACAGCAGTAACATCAGAACCACAGTTCCCCGGTAGTCCCAGTTACCAAGACTTCCCGAACTACATTGACTTGATTTCTGTTTAGCCCAGGATATGTAGGAAACCTCTAGAGCAAAGGTTCGGTCAAATCTTTCAAAAATGCTTCACGTGGAGTACTCGGATGGGCAAAAATCGCTCACTTTATCTTTGCACGAAAACCCTTCGTGTTTTCGGGCAAAGAGGGGCAGCTGTAAGCACGTGATTTTTGCCCTATGAAAGAATTACTCCCAAAAAAAAATTCAAAATAAAATAATTTTTCTTTGTGTGCAATTTTTGTTATTTTTGTGGTATTTTTGTATAATTATTTGTATTTTTTATGAGTGCATGTTTATTTGTTTTAATTAATAAAAATAAAAAATATATCACATTTTCATTTAGTATTTAATTAAGTTTGTTTTACAAAAAAATGAAAGTCACAAAAATAGGAATATTTTTGCATTGTTAGCATTTAATGTCAAATTATGCAATTTTGTTTTAATTGGTATTTAATTGTGTATAATAATTTTTGTTAGGAGTTTAATTAGTATTTTTGGAGTCAATTTAGTTTGTAGCTCAATTTAGAATTTTAGTTTTATCAAAAATAAAAAAATAAAAATAAAATAAAAAAAGAAAGAAAAGAGGGCTACAAGACGTTAATATTTGAATTGAGTCTAATATAGCTATTTTGACTATTTTATCTTATTTTGCCGCAAAAGAAGACTACAAAAATATATATATATATAAAAATTTTAGTTTGTGTATTTCTCATAAACTTGAAAAAATACAAAAATTGTACCTTACTTTTGTACTTTATATAATTTCGAAAATTACCAAAAAAAAAATATAGTTCTATTAATTTTTTGTAGTCCTTTTAATTTTGAAAAAATACAAAAATATTATTTTATATTTTATCTTTATATAAAAACGAAAATTACAAAAATAGTTTTATTAATATTTTGTAGCTATTTTAATCTTGAAAAAATATTTAAAAAAGATATAGTTTTGTCTTAAATATTAGTCTTTTGGTAGTTATTTTGCTTACATAATTAGTTGAGCAACGTCGTGTTCTTATTTCTCGGGTCCGGGCAAAAGAATAATATTCGGGTTCAAACTACCCGTTTTTAGGCCTAATTTTCGGGCCTAGCCATAATAATCCGAGTCCACCACGCGTGGGGAACACGGACGGAACACGACACACGGGGAACCCCACCACGCGTGGGGGACACAAGTCTTGAACCCCACCACGCATGGGGGTCCATTTTTCTTGGCAAGAGCTACAAATGCACGGGGAAAACACAGGAGGAGGGGGATTGGATTTTTGAAAAGACTGAGCACTGTTCATCTTCTTCCAAAAGAAGAAGGAACAAGAGAAAACCCTAACGACCCTACTGTCCAAACGCCATAACCATTGTCGACCACCTGCGTCCGACTCCCTCTCCGTCTCACGACCACCATCAACAAAGCCCGCCACCAGCTCCCTCCGTGAAATCACCATTGCTGCCCGCTACGAGCTCCAGCTCCACCCAAACCAACCTGCTGCTGCGTCACCTTCCCTCACGTCCAAAACCACCAAACACCACCACCAAACGACCCTTCCGGCGAGCACCTCCATAACCCTCGACCCCACTGTCGCTACCTGCTGCCCAGCTCGTCGTCGTTGCCCGTCGTCAACACCACCCAAAACGACGACTATGGCCGCCTGAAACCTGCGACCACCTTCCAGCGACACCAGTCCGTCACCTTCCCCATTGCCACCCCTTCGAAACTGCCACCTCCAGTTGCGTCGTCGACCACCTCCACTGCCCAACACCCACCTGCCGCTGCTACTCCTCGACGCCACGACACCCTCGTCCCTCCATACTAATCCGCCATAGTCCAAACGTCCAACTGCTGCTTCGTCCTTTTTCAACGTCCACAAAACAGTCCGTTCAACCTCCAATAGTTCAACTCCGAGCTCGACTTGGGTTCGTTCAAGTTTTAGGATTTTCTTTCAAGATTATTTAGTTCATTTTTATTTATTTTCTGTTATGGCTTTGGTTTTAAATGTTGTTCCTAATCTTGTTTTTTTTATTATTCTATTTTTCGGATTATTGATTCTTTGTTTAAAGTGTTATTTTGTAATCTTGTTTTGTTCATTAGTTCTCCTTCTTCTTCAAGACCTTTTTATTTGGTCAAGATTTTTCTTCTGTTTGTTTGAGTGTGCGTTATAAGCTACATTCGATTTGAACAACTTCGTCGAATAGTTAGTTTATGACTGCTTTGTTTGGACGAATACAACATGAATCACTTCGTTGGTATGTTTTGATGCTTGAATCATTTTGTGTGAATTTGACTTAAGGATTGGTTGTAGCTGTGTAGTGATTTGGTGTAGTTGTAAATCAGAGAGGTTTAAATACATATTGCTAAGAGTGAGGGCAAGACAATAATAATAGGGGATTTTCAGGGGTATTTTTGGGTGTTAAAAGATTTAAAATGAGTAGTGTTAGTAGCCTGCCAGTTAATATTCAGTGTATAATTAATAAATTATTTAATGAAAAGGGATTAGTAGTGCAGAATACACCCTGTCTGGTATCTTTAAGGATGGAAAATCCGAAAATAAGCATGAGATTAATGATAAAAGTGTATAGATGCACATGGGAGGGAATATACAGGCTGAAAGTGAAAAACTTTGAATAAATAATGTTTAGTTCTAGCCTATAAATAAGGGGAGTTGATATAGAGAAGAGGACTGGAAAAAAAAGGATTGAGACTGGAAGTTGAGAGAACAGAAATTTTCAGAACTTAAAAGTGAGAGATAGGCTAATTTTTCAGAACTAAAAATCAGTCTTTGAGAGCTAAAAACTGAAAGTGAGGTTCTTTTCTTTACTGCTGAAATCAGAACTTTGTTACTGCCATCTGTTGGATTGCGTTTAGTACTACTGATTTTCAGTCAAGCTTTCTGGGGTTTTCAGTTTGGTTCTGACCATTGTTACATTGGTTATTGCTGTTTTGTTGCTGTTATTTGCTGTGGGATTCTGTTGCTGTGCTACTGCTGTACATTGTTGCTCCTGACCTCTTTTCTCTATTTGTAGTTCGAATTCCAGGTACACATTCGAATCTTGTAGTGATAAAGCTTTGAAGTTGAAATGCAGCAATAAAATCGAACCGCTTCAATAAAGCAGATAGTAGACAATCTGGTCTATTTAGTTTTTTTATGAACTGTTTTATTTTTTATTTTTTTATTTTTTTGTATAATTGGATTGAAAAGAGAAGGAATCGTATAAATGGTCATGCGCTGATATAACATGAACCTTTCAATTTTATTAGATTAATGGGGTAAATCATGATAAGTAGCATATCTCTAGTTAGTTGTTTGTTTCCATGCATATATTCAAGTAGTCCATAAATGAGATAGAGTACTTAGTCAAAACCCAATTAGTATTTCGTTTAGATGGTTAAAACTAATTTCCATTAGTCCTCTTAAGTGATTATACTCTCATCAGTATTGGCATTAATTCATGTTACAAATAATCTCACATAGATAGATTGTGGACTTGATAAAAATGTAAAAATAAGGTGGTTGGGTAGTGTCAACATTATAGCTCCAATAATAATAATAAAAGTAAATAAATAAATAAATAAATAAAGGTCGTAGTCGATAATTTTATGTATTAATAATTAAGTATACTTACACTAATGTAGAGTAGTTTCAATAAAGTATAGTTAAATTGCGAATCCATTAGGGTTAATGAATTAGTCTATAGCTTTGATCATTTAGTTAACCTCACCACAGTTAAAAATGGCTAATTGTAGTAACGTTAGTCAATATTGTACGTTTTTTTATATACATAATTCCATTTTTAGTAATATTAGCTTATGGAATAAGGCGCGAAACAATTTTTCATTTTTACAAGTTCAAGTATAATTTTCGTTAGCATCTGTTGTAATCTATTAATTAAATAAATTACGGTTTTTTTAGCATGTAATTAACTAGGATTTTTCTTTATTAAATAAATAAATAAGTGAGACGAGCTTCGTCAAATAAAAAATAATAATAAAAAATTTGCAGGACCCTCAGTAAAGGTTTAAGAATTTTTTTAGTCGGGAAGGGCCGTTTAGCAAATTTCACGGCCCTACCCAAAATAATAATACGCTAGTCGCTTTAGGCGCGTATTTAATAATGTTATCTCCTTAAACTCGGGTGCACATTTATGTGACCCAAATCCAAATCTCAACGAAATCGAAATGTGTCTCTAATCACGGGTACATTGATTGTGACGTGGTCTGAGATGTATTTCCATGACATTGCAAATTCTTTTTAATAATGAATGAGACGAGCCTCGACAAACTTAAAATTTGCACATAAGTTCATATTTGTATAAAATCAGATAATCAAGCCGAATATAACAGTTGAGCGACCGTGCTAGAACCACGGAACTCGGGAATGCCTAACACCTTCTCCCGGGTTAACAGAATTCCTTATCCAGATTTCTGGTACGCAGACTGTAATATGGAGTCATTCTTTTCCTCGATTCGGGATTAAAATTGGTGACTTGGGACACCCTAAATCTCCCAAGTGGCGACTCTGAAATAAATAAACCAATCCCGTCTCGATTGTCCTTTAATTGGAAAAACTCCCTTGCACCCTCGCGGGTGCGGAAAAAGGAGGTGTGACAGCTCTGGCGACTCCGCTGGGGATTCAACCCAGAACCACTGGTTCAGGGTTAGAAATTCGAGCTTAGATAAATTGTTATATTTGGTTTTATCTGATATTTACATGTTTGAGCCTAATGTGATAAATGCTGCTTTTACCGCTTTGATATTATTTGAACTGTACATATAAACTGTGCCGAAACCCTTCTCTTCTTACCTCCGGGGAGAAGCTCGCTGGTCGAGACTCCCTATTCTGTTAGTGTCAGTACCTAAAATAAGAAAGAGGCCGGATAAGTTACAAAGCCGGACGACCCCGCGGGTCCCCGGTACGTAGCCCCCTCCTCGACTCGAGTTGTCCGCTCGGGTACACAGTCTAGAACAAATACCCAGGTTATGAACCTAGAATAACTCAGCTTCATGCCGGATCCCTAGTAGGAACGTTTGTTTGCATCACGTGCATTTGACTTTGGAGGCTCAACACAGGGGTTGGGTCTGTCTAGGACAGGTGCACCAAAAAATGAAAATGACCATCCTGATGCATCTTACTTGCTACAACTTGCGCATTTATTTGATTCGGACTTGTGTGTTGACTGACTTGTGAATATCAGGAATAATATTTTGAAACTGAAAAAAAAAAAAATAGCGGTTAGGGAATTGAGTTTCAGAGAAAAGAGGTCAGGAGCAACAATGTACAACTCAAATTAACAGTTGGCGACACTTAAGCTCGTTTGAGGATGAACGAATGTTTAAGTGTAGTCCCGGCCGGTCGTTTTAAGAATTAATGCCCCAATCCCCTATTAACTACTTTCCCCATATTTATTTCTACTATTTTGATTTGCCGGAATGTTCGGTTTTGAGTTTCAGAGAGTTTTGGGACACTTAGTACCTATATGAGAGCTTAAGTGTTGGAAATTTGACCGTAGTCGGAATACTGTGAAGACGGCCTCAGAATGGAATTTTGATGGTTCTGTTAGCTCCGTTGGGTAATTTCGGGTTTAAGAGCGTGTTCGGATGGTGTTTTGGAGGTCCGTAGTTAATTTAGGCTTAAAATGCCGAAAGTCGAATTTTGAAATTTCCTGTTCGATACTGAGATTTTGATCTGAGGGTCAGAATGGAATTCCAGAAGTTGGAGTAGCTCCGTAATGTTGAATATGACGTGTGTGCAAAATTTCAGGTCATTCGAACAAGGTTTGATAGACTTTTTGATCGAAAGCGTATTTTTAGAGTTTTGGAGTTCTTAGGCTTGAATCCGTGGTTGATTCACCGTTTCGATGTTGTTTTAGGTGTTTTAAGGATTGGTATAAATTTGGACAGTGGTATTAGACTTGCTTGTGCTTTTGGTTGAGGTCCGGGGGGCCTCGTGATGATTTCGAATGGTTATCGGAAGAATTGGAAGTGGTTTGAAGCAGTTGAAGCTGCTAATATCTGTCATAACCGCACCTGCAGTTGGGTCCCGCAAATGCGGAGCCGCAGAAGCAGCGGAACAATCGCAGAAGCGGAATTGGGGAGGATCAGCAGGGTCCGCAGATGCGGGAGACTTACCGCAGAAGCGATACCGCATCTACGAATGGGTAATTATAGGTGCGGAAGCTGGTCTAAAGTGAAAGGTAGCGATACGACCATGTCCTTGCAGAAGCGGGACCGCAGATGCGGTCCCAGGGCCGTAGAAGCGGATTAACTGGGCAGAAACATATAAATATTTGTCTTCGCGAAATTTACCTATTTTTCACCTCTTTACAAATGTGAAGAAGCTTGGGGAGCATTTTTCAAGAGGGATTTTCAGAGGAGTTCATTGGGGTAAGGTCTTTGGTCCCTAAACTTGTTTTTGGAGTGATTTTTATCATTATAAGCATGAAAAATTAAGAAAAATCAGTGGTAATTTGGGGGTTAGGGCTTGACTAATTAGAGACCTTTGAGTGATGATGAAGGACCATTTGAGGTCCGATTTTGGTACTTTTGGTATGATTGAACTCATGAGAGTGTGAGGATTCTGGAAATATAAATTTTACCTGATTCTGAGACGTGGGCCCGAGGGGCATTTTGGTCATTTTACCTATTTTTGTGTATTAGCTTAGAATTTCTTTGCAGAATCAATTACTTGAAGTGTTATTTATATTATGCAATTGAATTGAATATATTTGGGCCATTTGGAGTCGAGTACTCGTGGCAAGAGCATGGTTTCAGATTGATTTGAGCTGGTTCGAGGTAAGTAGCTTGCCTAACCTTGTGGGGGGGGGGGACCTTCCCCTTAGGATTTTGTATTACTGTTAATTAAAATGCCTTGTCCGTGAGGTGACGAGTGCGTACTTGTGCTAATTGTTGAAAATCCGGTTTTCATTAAGTAATTACTATTATGTTTCTTTTCCTATTTATATTACCTGCATTTAAAACATGTTGTTAGCTTAGGAAAGCATGTCTAAGTGTTTTAATTGCCTTATTTGCTCAAATTGCTTTACCTAAATTTCGTGCAGCATGCTAGGCTAGAATTACTTTTTTGCCTTGATATGAAATTGACATTTCTGAATATTTTCCTGATGTTGCTGTGTAATTACATTTGGGACTACGGATGTGGAATTCCTGTAGCTCCCCCTTGTCTGTTTATTTGGGACTACAAATGTGGGATTCCGGTAGCACCCCTTATCTGTTTATTTTGGACTACGGATGTGGGATTTCGGTAGATCCCCCTGCACAGTTATATGGAACTACGGGATTACACCCGGTAGATTCCCCCAGTATTGAGTATTTACATTTGGGACTACGGAACGGGATTTCGGTAGATCCCTGCGCACTATGAGTTGGACTACGGGACGGGATCCCGGGAGATCCATTGGATATGTATATTTGGGACTACAGGACGGTATCCTAGGAGATCCCCGATTGTTATTTTGGTGCTGAGCCGTATTTCTTTCCGTGTTTACCTTGCCTTTGTAATAGTTGTTGTTGCCCTTTTATATCTTGTGTTACTTTTACTGTTGTACTTTTTTATATTGCTATGTTCTACACTGTCGAACTTTATATTTTATTTAACCTCAGTAGGGCCCTGACCTTCCTCGTCACTACCCGATCGAGGTTAAGCTTGGCACTTACTGAGTACCGCTGTGGTGTACTCATGCCCTTTCTGCGCATGTTTTTCATGTGCAGATATAGGTACTTTGAGTCAGTTCTATCACCCTTGAGGCGAGGTGGCTGTTCCAGAGATTTCGAGGTATATCTGTCGCGTCCGCGGACCAAGGAGTCCCTTTCCATTCTATCTTGTAGTGATAGCCCTTCTATTTTCTTCTGTAGATGTGGACATTCCGGAGTTAGAGCATTTTTATTATATTCGTAGCTTGTGATTCATGGATTTTCGGGTTTTGAAAAAGTGTATGGGTTTTAAGAGTTAATATTGTGTATGCCGAGCGGCACTTTTAAATGTTGTTTTATTACTCTATTTCTGTTTTAAATTGTTCTCTTCCGCAAATTTGGTCTATCTTCCGCGTTTTAAGCTTACATACTCGTAAAGACTAGGTGCCGTCACGATGGTTCACGAAGGGCGAACCGGGGTCGTGACAAAAACTAATAATGTGAATCTCATATCTATAGAGAAATAGAAATATATAAAAAGATCTACATAATAGGATGGATGAAGAATATTTTAATGTTTTTTAGCTCGCTATATATAACGTAAGATATTTAAAACGGTAAATAATGATATAATTAATTGATAGTTTTCAAAGTATGAAAACTTGTCGAAGAAATACATAATGCTAATAATATTAACTAGAGTTTTCTCGTCAACTTTGGTCTCGTAAAAATTTTTATATTGTCAAATCATATATTTATCTAAAGATAGAGGTGCACCCATGCTCTTAAAATCCTTGATACGCCTCTGATTCTATGTATTTTAAAATCAAAATACTTACACCCTCTATACTATGAAAATCCTACAGTTACACCTCGATGAGATATATATGTAACTAAGTTCGTTAAAATATAGTAACCAGTGGTGGGGGCAAGATCTCCGCGAAGGGAGTTCAAAAAGAAAACAATTAAAAAAAGATTGTAGCCAGTGATAATTGAACCTATGACCTTATAAAAGTTTTGAACCCCCTTGACTATTAAGCTACACTTTTGGGCTGTGTCAAGGGATTCAAAACATAATATAGAGAGGTAAAATAGATTTTGCCTTATATACAGTGTACTTTTTCGGCGAAGGAGGTTCGAGTGAACCCCCTTCCGCCCCTCTAAATCCGCCCCTGATAGTAATTATTAAAAAATAAAATCTATAAACGAATATTTTTTATGTATTTATTTTTACAAAATTTTAAAAAGAAGATCAATCAGTTATGTTGAAATTTTTTATTCACGCCTTGATTAAAAAAGAGAATAAACATATTTTGAGATATATAATTTAGCAAACGTGATATGTAACAAGTGACACGTCATAACATGCAGTCAGAAATTTGATATTCCATTCATTCACTCTGAACATGTACCCGTATAGGTAAAGTATATACTGGTTTTTTTGGACAAGTTTAGAGGGCAAACTTATGTATTTTCCCTTAATTTTATAATGAGTAAAGTTCAATGACTGAAATTAACCCAAAATATTGAATGGTTAAAAAAAAAAATGTGTAACGGTATCTAAAATCCCTTGTCTCCAACATTGAAGCCAAATAGTAACTACTAAGCAATGTTGGAATATTTCTAGCATTGGGTAAAATGAGCAGACATCTTTTGAAAGCCTGCAATATTTTAGTAATCATAAAATGAACTACAAAAATAGAGACAACATTCAAAACTACTGTTTAAAACTGTATGCTTTTATAAAAGCTAGAAAAAAAAAAACAACTGTACAGTTATATTGTAATCTTACATCATACTCCAATATATAGCCAGTTGTAAAAATAGTTTAATTTTGCTATCTTTAGTCAAATGTCATGTCCTTGTATGGTAAAGAAATAGCAAAGAGAAAAAGAAGACATCAATCAAAGGAAAGAAAGAAGAATCCAAGTGAGGATTGGACAATTCTATGTGAAAAAAGTGGTGTTAGTACTTCAATTATTTTTGAGAACCTGTTGCTTCAAATTGTCACTCCTGTCATTCACTCTGAAAATTAATGGAGTCAGCACTACTGTTTTCCCAATTCGGAAATCAATGTTGTTTTTTTAATGGCCCCCTTCTTTTTATTTTTATTTTATAATAATTTTGGAACATACTTCGACTATTATCTGATGCCTATTGTATCCCATCAACACAAGTATTAAATAACTCCGTCAGCCAAATATTCGACAGATGACAAGAAACCACTAAGTTTTTTTTTTTTTGCCGCTATTGAAATTTAAATCCTGATTTTTCATTATTTTATCCACATTATTGACAGCTAAATAACAATCGGTACATGTTGGCAGGGGCAGATGTAGCATAATTCTATTGGGTTAAATTGAACCAATAACTTTTGATACGATGCATAAATTTATATATAAAAGTTTGTTAAAATTAAGCAATAAGTAGGTATAAACCCATAACTTTAAAAATATTACGGGTTCAATATTAAGAATCTTAAAGGCTGAACTCATAGAATTTACATTTCGGATCCGTCTCTGCATATTAGGGCTCCCTCTTAGAACCCGACCAATCTTGCCTCGACTATTTTACTAAATATCTAGTAAATTTCACCAGCACATATAAGCAAATATTAGCAAATACAGTAGGAGTATTTCTTTTCCTTTTGAGAATTTGAATCTTGATTTTCACCCATTTTATTGACACCTTATGCACGTGTTGGGCCCCCTTTCTTGTTCATAAAGCTCTATTTTTGTCTTTTCAGAAACAACCACAACTAGAACTATATTGATATACAGAGTAAGACACTACTAAATTCTCCCCAACACTCAAAACACACTTGGTCTGAAAGGGAGTTGATTTTTCATGTTGTGAAAGCTTGGGACAAGATTGGTGATATGGCTTCAACCATTAATATATCCTACTCAAAAGGAATAAAATTTGCTGTCATTGTGATGCTCATCTATTCACTCACATTCCTTCCTTCTATATCAGGTAAAACAATAGAGAGAATGAAAAAAAAAAACATGAACCAAAGGAAAAACCCATCATTATCTTCTTGTCTCTCTCTCTCTTTCAATTGTTTCCCACATCTTTTTCAAAGAATTTTTCTTTTTCTTTCATTCATTGCATTTGTAAAGGGTACTTATCCCTTAATCTTCTTTATCTACTAGTCTCGGGATAAGGCACTTAGAAAGCTACATATTACTTATTAATTGAGTAATATTTTCTTATAGTATGATTTGGGCAACGATCGTTCGTATACTGTTTTCTACTTGAACTATATATAAATCTTTTAGAATAAAGTATATATTTATACAAAATGAATCCCAATGCAACAAAATGATAGTGGATGTAGTGACTCTATATTCACTAACTTAAAATTCTAAAATTCTAAATCCGACTCTGTTTGGAGCTGATTGATTATCAAAGAGAATCTCAAACACCCAACACCTCCCCCTCCCTCCAAAAAAAAAAAACGATAGTATCCATTACTTCGCATGGACGTAAAATCATTTGGTTCGATATTGAGTTGAAAATGATTGTTTTTTTTCTTTCAGTTGAGCCACTAAAAAAAATTAAAATTAGTTATGAATTTCGTTGCTAATCTATCGCTAAATCGCTCGCAGCTAACAAATTCTTTTGATATATTTTTTTTAATTTGTCGTCACTAAATCAGATTAGCAACAAATATTTTTGTTTAGCTACATAATTTGTCTATCGCTAATTCTTGTTTTTTTAGCAGTGAGCTTATCTGAAAAAATTGAAATTGTTGTTTACAGGGAGAAGTGAAGAAAGGAAGCAAATGAGAATGATAATGTTGGGATCAAGTCCACCAAAGTGTGTAAATAGGTGCAAAGGCTGCAGACCATGCATGGCTGTACTTGTCATTCCTCCACATACTTCTACTTCTGGGAAAGTTAGCAAATCGTTAAAGACATTATACACTAGAGAAGATGAAGGCTATTATCTCCTCTCCTGGAAATGCAAATGTGGAACAAAGTATTTTCAACCTTGATATGTCATTTAATAATAATTCTTTTTTGCCCTCTTCTAACTTAGAGTAGAAGGTAAAGTTGTAATCAATTTCTTTGTGTTAATGCATTCATTTTATGCACGACTTTCGGTTAGTAACTGAAGACGGCAGCCCAGTATACTAAGTTCCCGCTATGCACGGGATCCGACCATAAGGATTTATGGTACGCAGCCGTTCCCTGCATTTCTATAAGAGGTTGTTTCCACAGTTCGAACCTGTGACCTCATGGCCATGTGACAACAACTTTATACTTTTACGCGAGCCTTTCAGCTTTCGGTCAATAACTTGACATGTATATTTCTTTTATTGTTCTTTTACTCTCTTTTTTAATTTAGAGAAGAGGGTACACTGGTAAAGTATTTTCTAGTGTTAAATTGTCTAACTTGCTGTGTGTGTGTGTATTTTTTTCACTTTATTTGACTTGTGATAGATGATCAGAAAACATAGATAAAGCATGTGAAGAACGTCTAATCCGTGAAATAGTGTTATCTACCAATTACTCCCCTCCGTCTAACATTTCTTCAATTGGGGGAAAAGTTGCTCAATTGAGGGATTAGGGATAATTAGTCATGAAATTAAATTTGAGATGAGTTTATCCTAACTACGTTTAGTTGGGATAAAATTGTGGCATAACTAATCTCGAAATTAATTATCTCGGGATTGTAGTATTTTTTTCTCCCCATGGGAAGGCGCGATAACTAATTCCGAGATAATTAATCATGGGATAACTTGTTTCCCAACCAAACAACCCGGGAAAAGATAGAATTTTAAGATATTTGTGTAAAAGTTGCTCTTTGAGAGAAGATAGAATTTTAAGATGGGGAAATTACACAGTAAAATGCTTCCTCACTGGCCATTATTCCTACTCAGTATGACTCGAACCCAAAACTATAGGGTAAAGATGAAAATACTTATTATTAAACCTCTTATTTACGGGAAAAAGACCATCTACTATGTTACATTACGGCCATGAATAGCATTCACAAAAAGGTATAACTAGTTCTAAAGATGTTAATCAATTACAAGAAGAATCAATATAAAACCCTAGAATATCACACTGATTCTGTTGTGGAAGCCAAATGTATATAGTGTGAATAAGCCACAAAAAATTATGGTAGCCACTAAAAAATAAATAAGACAATAATACAACAACAAAAGGAACACCAGAATTTACGAGGTTCGACCAATTTTACCTATTTCCTCGGACACAACCAATATTTTATTCCACTCCAAAATACAAGTGAAATAATACTAAAGAGAGAAGATACAAATGTCTTAAGAAGATAAGAAGGCAAATGAGAGGTGTGTTTAAATCCTAAACATTAGGCCTCCTTTTATAGGAAAAAAATCTCAACCAAATATGTCACCCACTGATGTGGGACTTTTGCCAATTTCAACAAATCTCCACCTTGGCAAAATTCCACATCTTCAATTTTCTCTCAATAACAAATTTTGGTTGTGTCTTCATCTTCAATCTTCAGTGTTCAACAATGTTGATCAAATCCAAACAATGTTGAAACTTGACCGCAGTCACCACCTTTGTCAGCATATCAGCAGGATTCTCCGTAGTATGAATTTTCTTCACCGTGACTCCACCTTCTTCTATGATTTCTCGTACGAAATGATACCGAACATCAATGTGCTTCGTCCTTGCATGATAAACTTGGTTCTTCGCTAATTGAATAGCACTTTGACTATCACAAAAAATTGTGATACCTTTTTGTTCAACACCAAGCTCCTTTAGCAATCCTTGAAGCCAAATTGCCTCCTTCACAGCCTCTGTAATAGCCATGTACTCTGCCTCTGTTGTAGACAAAGCAACTGTTGACTGCAAAGTAGACTTCCAACTAACTGGTGCCTTTGCAAAAGTAAACACATAACCAGTAGTTGATCTTCGTTTGTCCAGATCACCCGCAAAATCTGAGTCACAATATCCAACTACAGACTGATTGTCTTCCTGCTCAAAAACTAACCCGACATCTACAGTATTATGAATATACCGTAGAATCCACTTCACAGCTTGCCAATGCTCCTTCCCTGGATTGTGCATATATCTGCTAATAACTCCAACAGCTTGTGAAATGTCAGGCCTTGTGCAAACCATTGCATACATCAAGCTACCAACAACATTTGCGTATGGTACCTTTGACATATACTCTCGTTCAGCTTCATCCATTGGCGACATAGTAGTACTTAGCTTAAAATGGGAAGCAAGTGGAGTACTAACTGGCTTAGTCTTGTCATCTATGCCAAAACGTTGAAGTACTCTCTTCAAATATTCCTTTTGAGATAAACAGAGTTTCTTTGAACGTCTATCTCTAATTATCTCCATGCCAAGAATTTTCTTTGCCTCACCCAAATCCTTCATCTCGAACTCCTTCTTCAGTTGAATCTTCAACTTATCAATTTCTTCCAAATTCTTGGAAGCTATCAACATATCATCAACATATAGGAGAAGATATACAAAGGAACCATCTTTAAGCTTGTGCAAATACACACAATGATCGTATTTGCTTCTCTTGTACCCTTGCCGCAACATAAACTCGTCAAATCGCTTGTACCATTGTCTAGAAGATTGTTTCAATCCGTACAACGATTTTTCAAGTTTGCACACCATATTTTCTTTTCCAGCAACTTTGAATCCTTCTGGCTGAGTCATGTAGATTTCCTCCTCCAAGTTTCCATGTAAAAACGCAGTTTTTACATCCATCTGAACTAGTTCCAAATCCAATTGTGCTACCAAAACCAACATAATTCTAATGGAGGAATGTTTTACAACTGGAGAAAACACTTCATAGTAACCAATTCCCTCCTTTTGAGCATATCTTTTGGCCACCAATCTTGCTTTGTAGCGAACATCTTCTTGGTTAGGAAATCCTTCTTTCTTTGCAAATACCCATTTGCACCCAATTGCTTTCTTTCCCTTCGGGAGATTGGTCAATCTCCATGTATGATTCTGATGAAGGGACTGTATTTCATCATTTATGTCAATACTCCACTTATCTTCTTCTGAACTTTGGACTGCGTCTTTATAAGTGGTAGGAACATCATCGGCTACAATTGAGGCGGCACAAGCAACCGTCTCTATAAGAAGGTTTTGTTATTGTCCTTTTTGGCCTGCTGGTTGCAATTGATTCAAGTTGTTGTGGAGGTTCCTGAGTTGGAATCTCCCTCTCTACTGGCTCTTCTTCCAGAGGATAATCTTCATTTGTTTCCTCATCTACTTCTTGTGTAGGAAAAATAAATTTTCCCCCAAACTCCACCTGCTTAGAAGCACCCTCATTTTGTTTGGTATCTTCTGTTACCTTATTTACTATAGCAGATTCATCAAAGGTAACATCCCTGCTGAATATTACTTTCTTTGTCATAGGACACCATAAGCGATATCCTTTGACTCTAGAAGTAATCCCCATAAAAATAGTCTTCTTTGTCCTTGGATCCAATTTTGACGCCGTCACATGATAATATGCATTTGCGCCAAACACGTGTAAAGAGTCATAATCTACAACAGGCTTTCCATGCCATTTTTCAAATGGTGTCTTGCCATCAATAGCAACAGATGGTAAGTGATTAATGAGGTGACATGCATATGTAATTGCCTCAACCCAAAATTCTTTGTCCAAGCCAGCATTGGACAACATACGTCGTACCTTCTCCAGCAAGGTCCGGTTCATACGTTCTGCCACTCCATTCTGTTGTGGTGCATGTCTGACAGTGAAGTGTCGGACGATGCCATCATTTTCACAGACCTTATTGAAATGATCATTTTTGTATTCACCTTCATTGTCTGTGCGAATACACTTGATCCTCTTTCCTGTTTGTTCTCCACCATCATTTTCCATTTGAGAAAAATTCTCAACACTTCATCTTTGCTCTTCATTGTATACACCCACACTCTTCGGGAAAGATCATCAACAAAGGTTACAAAATAGTGCTTCCCATCCAATGAAGGTATTTTGGAAGGACCCCAAACATCAGAGTGTACATAATCCAAAATGCCTTTAGTATTATGGATCGCTGTACCAAATTTAACCCTTGTATGTTTTCCTTTGATACAATACTCGCAAAACTCCAAGTTGCAAGCCTTAACTCCTTTTAACAATCCATGATCTGATAAAGTTTTCAAGGATTTTCCTCCAGCATGTCCCAAGCGCATGTGACATAACCTGGTTGTTTCTGCTTCTTTTTCGTCACTGGATGTTACTGTCGTTGTCTCAATAACTGTACTACCGCGATAACGGTACATATTATTGTTCTTCCGATTGACCTTCATTACCACTAGTGCACCGGAACATACTCTCATCACTCCACTTTCTGCAATGATTTTAAACCCTTTTGATTCTAGGGCTCCCACAGAGATGAGATTTTTCTTCAAACCCAGTACATATCGAACATCTGTTAATGTTCTGATCATTCCATAATGGTTCCTTAATCGTATTGAACCAATGCCATATGAGGTAAGAGGGCTGTTATCCGCTGTGTGGACGACTCCATATTCTCCTTCTTGAAAATCCACGAACCAGTCCCGGTTGGGACACATATGATAGCTACAAACCGAGTCCATCAACCATATGTGTGATGATATTAATGGCTCTGGTGTAACTAATGAGAAGTCTGAATCATCACCATCAGCTACATTTGAATCCATAATGGTCTTTCTATTGTTATGTTTGGCCTTATTATTCAACTTCGGACAGTCTTTCTTCCAGTGCCCCTTTTCTCGACAAAAGGCACATTCATCTTTGCTAGGTCTAGATCTTGACTTGAATCTTCCCTTCTTTGTCCTCGTTTGATTTTGAGGACGATCCCTCACAACCAGTGCTTTTCCTTCTCCGCTCTTCTGTTTTTCTCCCTTTCTTTGTTCATAGTTGTACAAAGCCAAACAAACTTCTCTGAGAGAAATTTCGTCATTCACATGAAGTGGAGTAGTTTCAAGGTGCTCGTATTCATCAGGAAGTGACCCTAACAACATCAAGGCAAAGTCACCATCATCAAAAGTTGCATCCATATTTTGCAAATCTGTGACCAACTTATTGAAACTAGTGATAAGTTCATTCATCGTGGTACCAGGAACATAGGTGAAGCGAAACAGTCTCTTCTTCATGTACAATTTATTTTGACTGTTTTTCTTCAAAAATTTATCCTCCGGTACTTTCCATAATTTACTTGCAGAAGTTTCCTTTGTGTATGGATATTTCTGCTCTCTAGTAAGATAGGATCGGATGGTACCGCAAGCAACACGGTTGATAATTCTCCAATCTTCTTCTCCAATAACATTTGGTCTCTTTTCTTCAATAGCAAGATCTAGCCCTTGTTGAAAAAGAACATCTAGAACCTCGCCTTGCCACATCCCAAAATGTCCTGACCCGTCAAAAATTTCTACCGCAAATTTCGCATTTGACACAATTCTTGTCATAAGCGAAGATGCCAATGATGAAGTATTGTTGACACTTGATGTAAATTCTTCTTGTTTATTGTATTACATTTTTGACACAAATATTATTTAATAGCTGACGACACAAATCAAGATTATTTCCTTTCTGGTGTGGAAGATCAGACTAAGCTGCAACCACAGAGCATACTCAGAACTTTGACTCAGTTACCAAGATAAATCTTTTCTGATGTGGAAGATGCTGCAACCACAGAGCATACTTAGACAGTACATTGGTTTTGATACCAATTGTTGCGGAAGCCAAATGTATATAGTGTGAATGAATCACAACTACTATACCAATAATTATGGCAGCCACTAAATAATAAATAAGACAATAATACAACAATAAAAGGAACACCAGAATTTACGAGGTTCGACCAATTTTGCCTACTTCCTCGGACACAGCCAATATTTTATTTCACTCCAAAATACAAGTGAAATAATACTAAAGAGAGAATATACAAATGCCTTGAGAAGATAAGAAGGCAAATGAGAAGTGTGTTTTAATCCTAAACATTAGGCCTCTTTTTATAGGAAAAAAATCCCTACCAAATATGTCACCCACCGATGTGGGACTTTTGACATTTTCAACAGATTCAACAAGTGACTAAAATCGGCAGTAAGCTCCCGCTGTGCGGTGGTCAAGGAAGGTCCAGATCGCAAAGGTCTATGGTACGTAGCCTTATCCTACATTCTGCAAGAGGCTATTTCCACGGCTAGAACCCGTATCCTCATGGTAACATGACAGTAACTTTACCAGTTACGCCAAGATTCAACAAGTGACCAATCCCAAAAATTATTGTCCACAAACACCATGAACAATGGAGGAACCAGTGGCCAATGCAGTGGATCCATCTCCATCTACTGTCGTCAGCTAAAGTCATTTATATTCACTTGAACTAACTATTTAAATGAATATATATTTATACATCAGCCATACATGTTTTCACACAAGATCATTAGATATACAATCATACCCATTGTGTTAAAACTCAAGATTGCCTCTTCAAGGACCCTCCTATTTGGTTGAAGTCTTTGAGGTGTCTCATGTCTCGGTTGAAAATTCAAGGAAATGAATGTCGTACTCGATAGCAGATTTCTGAATAATTGGCCCTCAACCTTATTTGTACAAATTGCACTTCACCAAAGTTTAGTTGCGTCGTACTAAAAGATTCTTGGAATCCACACACCCTTCTATACAGACAAAGTCAAAACACTAACAACAGTTACAAAGATTTTGCACGGACCAAGAGGACCCAGGGTGGAAAAGGGGGGGGGGGGTAACATCTGGATAACACTTCAAGAAAAACACCTACAACAACAGACATACTATACCAACACAACAATCTGGTATACGAGAAAAGGGGATTGCAGGCTTCAAGTATTTTGTTAACATATAATACTGCTTACAGGTACACTGAGTTGGGGGTTTTGTCTCATTTCTCCCCCCTGAACCTCTCTCTTGGATTACTTTAGTGAGGTAACTCATGTATCAATTCATTTCCCCCTTCATTTCGCAGTTATTTGGATCAGCAAGTCATTGTTCTGGCCAGACTAGAGTTTCCCGTGCCCTCCTTTGGTTTCAAAATGATATTATCAATTTTTTGGCAGAATTCCTTGTAAAACTGCAAAAAGATTATTTATGGTTTGTTCTGAGCTTTGTGCAATTCATTAGAGAATCAAAATGTAATGATTGTGATGCAAAGCTTTAGCAAAAGTTACAAGGATAGAAGCAGACCTTATGGTATTCAAGGGTTTCCCCAGCAGCCTTCCGAACATCGACCATATAAAGGGATGGCGCAACTAGGAAAACCTTTCAAATTAAAGGAAAAAACAGTCAAAAATGAAAGAAGAATCGGGTAAAAAAACGTCACTAAAGAGCAGCTGCATGAGTAGTTTAGTTCACAAGTTACCTCCAGTACAACAGCAAATGGACCAGCCTTATTTGCCCTTACGCCTTGAAGTCTAATCTGCAAAAGAATATAACAGTACAAAAATTAAACCAGCTTCAAGGAAATAGAAACTTACATCATGCAACCTTTGAGATTAAATGAAAAAGTGATCTAAAAACCCAAAAGCCCACAAGATCATCAATCAATGACAGAAACCTATTTGTGTAATGACTTGGTTTTAATTTGCAGAAAGATGAAATGTGCTACTCGGGGAAAGTTTGTTATCTTAAAGCATGTCTGAGTAAGCTCACATTTGGTATACAATTAACTGTCAAAAGATACGAGATCTTTAAAAAGTCAAACGTATAGGTGGCGCTACACTGTAAAGAATCAAACTTCAATGTTTTAGTCATCTAATTAACTTATTACAACCCTTTTTCTTTATCTAGATTTGGAAACAGCAATTTCAGCAAGCTCACTTGGATTTTTTCTATTATTATAGCATTTCTTCGATTCTGTTAGTAGTTAGAACAAAGAATGAATCCGACTGTATCATATGGAGGTGAAGAATATTTACCTTGTAATTATGTGTGGTGACCTTGAGATCCATCGACCATGCTGCTGCTTCGATAGTTGATATTATGATATTAGCTGGTTGGCGGGAAACAAATCGAGTTTGACGCTTGACATAATCCTGTAAGAATGAAGCAAGCCATTTAACAGAGAGTACCAGTCTTCTATTTTTACACTGTGGGGCTTCTGAACAACTATGGCAGCTGTTCCTAAGCATGATTGGACTCAAATGGTGTATGCCTAGGACTACAAAGGGGCTGTTGAGTTGCTGGGACAATGCAAGTGGCTGTGTGAGACAGAAGAAATGGCAGAAAATGATCCCAGCATGCATTTGGTGGACAGTATGGAAAGCAAGGTATTTCAAAGATAGATGCTGCTCATTACAGAAGAATAAGATGATTTGTATTTTGTTATTTCAATTTTGACGTAAAGAAAGTATGTTGACAAGCTGAAACACTCATAGAAGTCATAGCATCCCTGTAAGCCGAGCAGGATATAGTTGTTTTTTTCTGTCTTTTGTAACTTGTAAATATGGTTTCCTGAACTATCTTTGTGCTGCTGATTAATATATTGTTACCAATTTCAAAAAAATGAAGCAAGTCAATTGCTCTCAGTTAGCATAAGAAGTTGCAAAACCTTGTCTAGAAAGATGAAGCACTAGGTGAACCAGCATTTTTAAGTGGGGAGAAACTCAAAAACTAACTGGACTTCCCAGGATTATGAGCTATTCCAGATTATCAAAGACAGATTATTTCCTAACAAATAAATGTCATATTTCATGCTGGACTTTGCTAGAGCATTTGATTTTGGTGATAGCAAACTCGAGTTTTCCGAAGAAGACGGAACACTTGGTCACCTTCCGGAGTTCGGTGGCCGAGACTCAGATTGATTATTTACTCTGGAGGAAGTCCGATAGAGGTCTTTGCACGGATTGCAAGGTCATCCAGAGTGAGAACCTCTCGACCTTTCATAGGCTCCTGGTCATGGACCTTGAGATCACGAGGAAGAGGAAGAGGGCGATGTATGGCCAACATAGGATCAAGTGGGGAGCCTTGACGAAGCTAAATCGCAGGAGTTGGGGGGTCAAGCTGCTGACTATGGGGGCTTGGAGGAGGAGTGGGGACGCAAGCGCTATGTGGACCACGACTGCGCAGTGCATTAGGGAAGCCGCAAGAGAGGTATTAGGGGTCTCAAAGGGTTACTCTGGTAGTCACAAGGGAGACTGGTGGTGGAACGGAAAGGTGCAAGAAAAGTGAATACCAAGAAAGCGACGTATCTGAAGCTAGTGGAAAGTGTAGACGAGGAGGAGAAGAGGGCGAATAGGGAGCAATATAAGTTGGCTAAGAAAGAGGCAAAGCTAGCAGTTACGGCGGCCAAGAGCAACTTTTAGTCGTTTGTATGAGGAACTCGAGGGCCGAGGTGGGGATAAGAGGTTGTTCAGGTTAGCCAAGGCGCGAGAAAGGAAGGCTCGTAACTTGGACCAAGTGAAGTGCATCAAGGACGAAGAAGGTAGAGCTTTGTTGGATGAGGGGCTTATCCGTCGGAGATGGCAGACCTACTTCCATAGTCTCTTGAACGAGGAGGGGGACAGGAGCATTGAACTGGGTGATTTGGAACTCCCTGGGAGTCGCTGTGACTTTGGGTGTTGTGGGCGGATTAGAGTTGATGAAGTGGAGGGGGCTATGCGTAAGATGAGCAGGGGCAAAGCGACCAGGCCGGATGAAATCCCGGTGAAGTTTTGAAAGAGTACGGGCAAGGCAGGCTTGGAGTGGCCCACTAGGTTATTTAATGTCATATTTAGAACAAAGAAGAGGGGGGAAGGGGAGGTGAGGCTGGACTCGCAGGTCATCCCTATGAGAGGAAGTTTTAAGTACCTTGGGTTTATTATTCATGGGGATGGGGAGATTGATGAAGATGTCACACATGGTATTGGGGCGGGATGGATGAAATGGAAACTCGCTTCCGATGTTCTGTGTGACAAGAAGGTGCCACCGAAACTTAAAAGTAAGTTCTATAGAGTGGTGGTTAGACCGACGATGTTGTATGGGGCTGAGTGTTGGCCAGTCAAGAGCGCTCATGTCCAGAAGATGAAAGTAGCAAAGATGAGGATGTTGAGATGGATGTGCGGGCACACCAGGTTAGATAGGATTAGAAATGAGGTTATTCGCGACAAGGTGGGTGTGGCCCCTATTGAGGACAAGATGTGGGAAGCGCGGCTTAGGTGGTTTGGTCATGTGAGGAGGAGGAGGACAGACGCCCCGGTGAGGAGGTGTGAGAGGTTGAATTGGAGGGCCTACGGAGAGGTAGAGGTAGGCCAAAGAAGAGGCGGGGAGAGGTGATTGAGCAAGACATGGCGTAACTTCAGCTGACCGAGGACATGACCCTTGATAGGAAGATATGAAGGTCGAGGATTAGGGTAGTAGAGTAGTCAGTCTAGAGTAATCATAACAGTATTATTGGCACGCAGTCTCGCCTTTTGTTGGTAGTAGGTTTTTATAACTAACCGTTGTTTTCTTTCATTATTGATCATCTTACTATCTTGTTGTTTTTATTCTGCTTTTATTTGGCTTTTTGGTGCTGTCCCTTCTTGTCTATATTTTCATTAATGTGGTGCTTATGCTTTCCTGAGCCGAGGGTCTATTGGAAACAGCCTCTCTATCCTCACAAGGTAGGGGTAAGATCTGTGTACACACTACCTTCCCCAAACCTCACGGTGTGAGATAATACTGGGTATGTTGTTGTTGTATATCATGTAAGACGACGTATAAACAAATGGTTGGTCACTACGAAGCATGTTTTCATGTCGCATGTATCCAATCACCAGAAAAAAGGGAGAAAAGAAGAAGAAAAAGTAGAAAAGAACATAAGCACAGAGAGAGGCTAACTAGCTTGCTTCTTAAAGCAAAACACTACGCTAAAAAAATTATAGAAGAAACCTTTGCAGCTTCCTTCAACCCCCTCTCTTATTGCACAAATGAAAAGTTTAAAGCAAAAACCAGGAAAAAGAAAAGAGAAGGAAAGAACAACAGATATATGCAGTAGGAAGAAACAGAAAGATTGCATGACACGAAACTAAGGTTTGCTCGACCTTTTTTTTCACCGAAATAATCACTGTACCTGACGCCTGTCAAATAAGGCTGCTAAATTCAACCCCTGAGATAGTGTGATCATCTCGAATGCATTCATTATCAAGGGGCCACCCTCACTATATTCAGATTTCTTACTTACAAGTTCCTCCTGCAAAATTGAAGATGCAAGAGATATCAGATTTAAGCACAGAATAGATGAGGATAATTGCTAATTTCTCCCCAAGTGTCGTTATCTCAAATGCATTCCTTACCAAGGGGCTACTATCAGTATTAACAGATTTCTCGCTTACAAGTTCCCCCTGCAAAATTTAAGATGCAACAGCATATTAAATTTAGCCACACAGAATATATGAGGATATTGCACTACGGAGTCATCAGTTATCATTGGATCCATCTTGATACGTCAAGAATTTTCTTAAATTTAATACTCCCTCCGTTCCATCTTGTGTCTTAGTTTGACTAGGCACGAAATTTAAGAATGTAAAAAGACTTTTGAATCTTGTAGTCTTAAACTAAAGGTGTGTATAACATTATCAAAAACCCCTTTGAACCTTGAGGTCTTAAACATATCATGTCATTTCTATAAGAGAGTATCTAAGGGTAAAATGGAAATGTTGGAATTAAAAACTTATTAAAGATAGACAGAGATTCTTTTTGAAATGGCTATAAAGGAAAGTAGGACACATAAATTGAAAGGGAGTATTATACTTATCTTCCAAAATATACAATGAAAATTGATAAATATGCTATAATAATAAAAAGGAATTCCACCTCAATATCGTCAAACACAGCGCGGACATCATCAAGATTGACTTCTTCGTCATCTTTAACCCTGAAGGGCAAGTAGTCTTTTCGGAACCAAGAGTCTCTTTTTATCCCTTTAATCTTGATTCGCTGCATTTATATGGTTTTGATTAACATAGATGGTGGCTATGGAAACATCAAAACTGCTCTAGTTTGCAAAAATCATACTTTTAACTTCTCAAATTTACCGAGAAAAGACTGATGAGAAAGGTAATAGAGTTACTCTATTGAACAGAAACAAGAAACTCTCAGCAGGCATGCATAAAGTATGGCTTACATATGCAATTATCAAAAGGATCTGCAAGCAGAGAACTCATGAAAGATTTCCTTTTTTTTTTTTTTTTGGTTTGAGAAGGTAACATATTGGTAGGCTTAAAGTAAAGACGAGCAACTAAACTCAAACAATTCATGTGTATAACACTAGGAAAAAGAGCTTTGGCCCGTCAAAAGTGCTGCAGTAAGTGATTAACGATTTAAGAAGAAACTTCACCCTCCAGATGTAGTACATTTTCCTAGATTATCCAGGCAGAAAACAGCTGACCAAATTTGCAGCATCTTTCGACAGCATTTCATTTTTCTGTATCAAAACATCCTAATTGTTTCATTCAATCAATCATGTCCATTAACTGCATATCTTCTCCTCTTGATAAAAATAACTTCGATATGACAAACATTCTGCTTCACTTCAAGTGAGGGTTCTCTGTACTTAGTTTGCAAATTTTAATAAGCATAACAATGTGCATCATTTAAAGCATGTGATATAACTTTGGTGAAAAATGAACAAAGGTTTAGGTGGGAAAAAAAGAGCAGAAGGGAAGCAGCAGAAAGGGGTGACCACCACAAGTTTGCTTGGGGAAGAAAGGGAACTTCCGCTTTGTCCTCAGCAATTCAGATTTGTGAGTGATCGATAGTAGAGTGGTCTGGAAATAGGTTACTGGATCAAGAAAGACATATTTGAGCATTAACATGACATTCGAACCATGGTAAACTTCTTCAGAGATATATCCTTCACAAGTCACAGTAATAATTTAATTTTATTTCCCTAAAGAGATCAGAAAGAACAATATAGAGTCAAGCTTTAGCACGTTTGATAACAAGCTGAAAAGATAAGGAGGACAAAGAATTGAAAGAAGTGCACGAAGGATGAATTATGATAGACATGAAATGCATCTGTAACAATCAAACCATCTCCATCTAGCTAAAGTTTCATGCTGGATTTAGTATTTAAGGCGTCCATAAATTGTGGGTTATTTTTAACTCTTTTTTTTTATTGGACAAAAGATGAAGTGTAGCGAATGGTTCATCAAAAAACAATAAGGACGCACTATTCAGGACGAAATTTCGAGAATCTTTTATTATGCTATGTAAACAGCATGTCTGTAGTGCAGGGGGAGATCTCCATTCTAGGTGGCCTACCATCTTCAAGTCTCTTCTGAGCGACAAAGAAGCAATGTGATACCATAACTATAAGATGGAATGGTGATCTCTAGACTCACGGTATCAGGATTTGGGTCAAGAATTTTTCTTATCAATGACACTGCACCAGGAGAAAACCAAAAAGGACAGGAGAAATCAGCTGCATTGATCTGCATCAATAGAAAAACCAATTAGAAATTTCACGGAGCTCAAAAGCAATGCTCAGAATAATGAGGAAGCAGCGAAAATTGTCAGATCCGCAACTACATAAAATTTTAAAATAATTGAAATGAAAATAACTAAAAGAAGAACACAAATGAATAAATTATATTTCCTCTATCCCATTTTATGTAACAGTATTTACATTTTAGCTTCTCCCAAGAAATTGGCGCTTTTCCATATTTGGAGACTATGAGGGGTCATTTGGTTTTGCATTTAATTGTGCAGAGATTATAATACAAAAGTTGTTTCTCCAGTAAATAGTAATGTAGAGATTGTTAGTGGTGAATAATAATGCATGGATTGTTATATGGTGAATAATAATAATGCAGGGATTGTTATGTAAGGATTGCCAATTTAAAGGCCTTACGCCTTCAGATATTCCGAGGGTTTTTCGGAAACAGTCTCTCTACCCCCCAATGTAGGGGTAAGGTCTGCGTACACACTACCCTCCCCAGACCCCACATGTGGGATTATACTGGGTTGTTGTTGTATGCCTTTAGATATTCTTATATATTGCTATTACATGTATTCCTTCTATCCCATATAAAATAATATGGATTCACATATAAGTTACACTAATGCTAGTAAGATGGCATTTGGTTTCCAATATTAACCTTCCCATAACTTATTCGGAGCTTAATACCAGAAACCAAAAGTGTAATAGCTATACAGATATTATATTACTAATGCAAAGTTTTATATTGGAAACCAAACGCGGTATAAGCAATACCGAAGTTTATACCAGGATTAAAAAATCCTTATTCCTCAAACCAAACAACCCCTAAATGATAATACTCCTAACTCACCCTTATTGACATGAAATGTTAGGACCTACCTGAATAAAAACTGATTTTCCATTAGGAGAAAGAAAGATAAAAGGACATGTTGAGCCCTTATCATCTCTCATTTAATTGTTGGTAGCAAGGGAAGTTTTGATAATTTACAGATATTTAGCTTAAGTGTCAAAGTCTCTTTTGTTCCTTAAACTCCATGTCTAGTCAACACCGTCACATAAATCGGACGGAGGGGGTAACAGATAAATAGCAAGTAATAAACAAAGAAGTAAGTGACTCATGTAGACACAAACTGAAAAATCATTAAACCATAATCAGTTGGCAAAGCCAGTCCTCGAGACTCACTTAATCACATAGCGCTTACCCTTCACAATTCTCAACTACTCTTAGCAGTTGATGCTTGATAGAGGTCAAAGAAATGAATAAGAAAATGACAAGAAGACTTTATATATGTTACAACCTATAGCCCTCAGTACAACAATTATGCCTTATATCAAAACTAGTTGAGTTCAGTTATATGTAACTATACTCTATAATTTGTCTATCAAAACAAATAGGAGTTCTCTAGAGGAAGAACCTAGAATCCTCAGACTTATCCATATGAAACAGAGCAACAATTGCCCCTAATATAATTCCTTAAAACCCGTTAGAATCTTCCCGCTGTATAAAGCATAAAGCAAAATAACTTCACATAATACATTTATGAACCATTTATCTCATTACATATGCAAGACGACATCTACCTTTGAAAACAAGGTAGGAAGGTCTACTTCATCAAATGGAAGATATCCCGACATTAAGACAAAAAGGATGACACCACAGGACCATACATCAACAGCAGCACCGTCATAACCTCGGTTACTTAACACCTGAAGCATTAAGTAAAATTAATAAGTCAGATACAGCAGAATGAGCTTAATTGCATTTTGTTGCAGAAAGAGGTTTCAAGCAATCTTCCCAGTGGATTGTATATTAAACAAGCAACAGAGATTATGATACTACATGAAAAGATGGAGATTGACACACATTACAGTATATTACAACAGGACTCTGAAAGGAACTATAAACTCAGATTCACCCTCAACTTAGAAACTGTTGATTAGCATGATTCAAGGAGATTTGATTTAGGAGATTGTTGATTAGTATGATTCAAGAAGATTTGATTTAGGAGATTGTTGATTAGCATGATTTGAGGAGATTTGATTATATTTAGGAGATTTGATTTGATTTGATTTGATAGCTAGATTGATTATATAGATTTATTTTATTTCCTTAGTTAGCATTAGGAGCTTTGTATAGATTCCCTTGCTCATGGGATGTAAACACATACATAAATATAAAAAGCATTTTCTTCTCCTCAAAATCTACATGTTATCAGAGTCATTGCTGCCTTTTTGAGGTGAGTTATCTCCCTCACAACACTAGGGTTCCGTTTTTATCAAAGAGGTAGTGTTTCTCTCTCTTGGTGGCTGCCCGCAACACAAACTCCTTCTGGACAAGTTTATTTTTGGTATTTTCTTTTCTATTAGGGTCACTAGAACATTCCGAGCCTATCCCTACCAGTTTTGATTTTTTCGTTCATCGGAGTTAAGGTTCCATCGAGACAGATTTGGTTTCCAGCAACGCAAATTATTTTTGAGCAATTTTCTTAAGATTTCCTTCTAATTGGGCAAAAATATGGAGACATTCAAGGAGACGGTTTCTAGAGAAATCTTGTATTCGGATGAAATTTAGCTTCTTCGTCGCCTCATAGCCAAACTTGACTCCGCTAATGGTGCCACATCCAATCACGTGCAATCAGGTACTGCCTTTCCTGCTCACCTTAATTCTTGGATTGTTGATTCTGGTGCAAAGAGACACATGATAGGCTTTTCTAAAGACATTCAAAACTATTCTCTGTGTCTCAAAGGAGATAATGTTAAAATAGCCACTGGTTCTTTAACACCTATCTCTAGAACAAGTTCTGTTGTTTGTACTCCTAATATTAAACTATCATCTGTGCTCCATGTCCCTGAGTTCCCTGTCAATTTTTTATTTGTTAGTGCTATTACCAAAGCTCTAAACTGTAAAATCAAATTCTTTCCCGATCATTGTATTTTTCAGGATCTTCAAACAGGAAAAAAGATTGGCAGTGGTAGATTACGTGATGACTTGTATATATTAGATGGAATTCAAAACTCTGGTCAAGCCTTTTCTGGGTAAAGTAAGGATGTCAACCAAGAAATAATACAATGGCATAAACGGTTAGGAGACCTATCATTCTTTGTTTTGAAGAAGTTATATCCCGATTTGTTTTTAAGGACTCGATTTAAATCTTTGTTCTGTGATGCGTGTGAATATGCCAAGCATACTAGAAACTCTTATTATACGAGTGATAATAGAAGGACAACTCTGTTTATTACTATTCATTCTGATGTATGGGGTCCTACCAAACTGTTTCTTTGTCCGGTAGTCGATGCCTCGATGGTTTGTTACTTTCATTGATTGTTGCACTAGGATGACTTAGGTATATTTCTTAAAAGCCAAAAGTGGAGTTTTCTCTTGTTTTCAGTCATTTTATAAGATGATTTGTACTCAGTTTGATGCCAAAAATAAAAATCTTGAGAACGGACAATGGCAGCAAATACATGGAAAAAAGATTTGGTGCTTATTTGGAGTCCAATAGAATAGTCCATCACACTAGTTGTCCTTACACTAGTGCACAAAATGGGGTCGTTGAAAGAAAAAATAGGCATTTGTTAGAAGTAGCAAGATCTCTTATGTTCACCATGCATCTACCAAAATCTTACCGGGGATGCTTTTCTAAAGGCTGCCTATCTTATCAACAGAATGCCACTTAAACCTCTCAATTTTCAAAATCCTTTGGAAGCTTTAAAGGGTATGAATAAATATATTGTTCCTCCAAAGGTGTTTGGGTGTGTTTGCTTTGTCCACACTAAAAATTCTAGGAAACTTGATCCTAGAGCTATAAAGTGTGTTTTCATTGGGTATTCTCCGACATAGAAAGGTTACAGATGTAATCATCTTCCCTCTAGGAGATCTTTTGATAGCATGGATGGTACCTTTCGAGAATCTGAGCCCTATTACAGTATTACCTCATCACCTCTTCAGGGGAGAGCAGTAAGGAGGAAGAGGTGATTCTACCTAGTTCTATTACTGGACCTCTTGATGACATTGTCACAGGGAAAAGTAAAATTGGAGAAAGAATTCAGGGGAGACGATTGGGTTTTTGGATAGGCCTGATTTGAAAACTTACTCAAAGGAGAAATAGAGCAGAAAAAACCATCATGCAATCTACCAAGGCTGAACCTTCTTCTACTGGTGAGTTATCCACACTTCCTAATGAGTTAGATGTGCCTATTGCTCACAGAAAAGGAGTCATATTTTGCACAACCAAACACCCTTTATCTAATTTTATCTCCAATAATTTTCTGTCTCCCTCCTATACAGCCTTTGCCTTGTCTATTTCTTCTATGTCTATTCCTAGAATTTGAGGGAAGCTTTTGCAGATCCTAAATGGTAGCAAGCTATGACTAAAAAAATGAAGGCCATGTCAAAAAATGAGACTTAGGAACTTGTCACTTCACCACCGGACAAGAAGTTGGTTGGCTGCAAATGGGTCTTCACTTTGAAGCACAAAGTTGATGGTTCAATTGAAAGATACAAAGTAAGATTGGTGGCTAAGGGATTCAGTCAGACTTATGGAGTGGATTATCAAGAAATATTTGTCTTTGTTGCTAAAATGAACACTATTAGAATTCTTTTGTCTTGTGCAGCCAATCTTGCTTGGGACTTGCAACAATTTGATGTGAAGAATGCATTTCTTCATGGAAACTTAGAAGAAGAGGTGTATATGGAGATTCCTCTGGAATTTGATACTGCACAAAGTTAAGGAAAGGTATGCAGATTGAAGAAAGCCTTGTATGGACTGAATCAATAACTTGGTTTGATAGATTCAGCAAAGCAATGATCTCCTTCTGTTACCAAGATAGCTGTCCAACGGGACGGGACGAGACGGACTTTGACCGGGACGGGCTTTAAACGGAACAACTCGGTAGGCCCATCCCATCCCACTAACAAACAGGATGGGACGAGACGTAGGCCCTAAGTGGGCCTTTTTAAAAAAAATTCATTTAAATATTTAAGCATTAAATTTGGCAGCGGTTATTTTTTTTATAGATAGTAACGGTTATTTTTTTAAAGTTGACAATGACTAAGTTTTTAAAGTTTGCAACAGCTAGTGTTTTTGACTTTTTTAATAAACTTAAAACTTAATAAATTATAAAGAAACTAAGTAAAGAATTATAAATATTAAAACAAAAGACTTGTAACAAAATAGTTTAGTAATTATAATAGACTTGTAATTAATTTAATATAATCTCAAGCTATAAAGTAACTAAGTAAGACAATTCATAAAAAAAATTTAAGGCTAAAGCCTTTTATTTTATTAATAAAAGTTTCAAATTTCACATACAAATACAAGTCTTTTGAATAACACCTAATCTAAGCATCCACCTTCTAGGAAGGGTTCTGTTTGAACTAGACCTCTTAGTAGCATATGCACATCATTCTTTAAACTCACGAATTCTACTCGCTTTATTAGCACGAAAAATATAGCCGCAAGTATGTTGTACTTTACCACAAGAATCAAAAAATAAATTAATACCATCTTTTACAACCAAGTTAAAAATATGGCATGCACATCTAACATGAAAAATTTCTGGATTAATTGGGCAAATTCTAGCTTTTAAGCTATTTGCTATGGTGGTGTTAGTAGAAGCATTATCTAATGTGATAGTTAAAACTTTATCATTGGGCCCATAAATTCAAGTATTTCTAGAACAATAGTTGCAATATATGCTCCAGTGTGTTTTGAATCAACAAATTTATAACCAATAATACGTTTTTACATGTTCCAGTGATGATCAACCCAATGATATGCAACGGTTAAATAATCATTACCATTAGGACTACGACCTATATCAGATGTGATACACACTTTACAGACTAAGTGAAAAAATACACAACGAATATACTGAAGATATTCAGTTTAAAATTTAAAAACATCATTTATATCTGTGGTCTTAGGAAAACATTGAAAAGAGGGACTATAAGTTTCTTGTATATAATGCACAAAAGCAAGGTGAGAAGGAAAAGTAAAAGGTAAGCCACAAACAGCGACCATTTTTGCTAAATTTTTACGATCTCTATCTTTGTTATAGGGACGTAATATAGTACCAAAAGTAGGGTGAAACTGTTGTTGGACAAAATTAGAACTCCCGCCAAATCCAGTAGGAGCGCTAGAACTGCTGCTAGGATCCGATATTTTTCTGGCATCTATTTGAGCTTGTATCCATAAAGGATTGTGTGTTTTAAGTAAGTGCATGGTTAAACCCCCCGTCCCACCTGATTTTTCATGTGCAAATCGTGCTTTACATTTTACATAGATAGCAACTAAATTGACTTTATCATGTTCAAAAAAATTCCATACAAGTGATGTTTTCGTACGTCTAGCCTTAGCCTTATCCCTTACAGGAGGTACGAGGGTAAAGCTCCAAACCGAGATTGACTCTGAGTTTGAGCTTGTGTTGCTGGACTAGTGGGTGTTGCATCTAATTCTTCTTCCTCGTTAAAAATATCTTTGCCAAATTGTCTTTGTAAAATTTCATGATCTAGTTGTACTCTCGAATTAATATTATAAAATACATGGGGTTGAGTAAATGAAATTGCATCAACATGAGTCATTCCATCTATATGTTTTCTAATTCTAGGAGAAGGATTAGGATTAGGATTACTACAACTAACACCTTTACTATTTTTTTAAATGGGTTGGTTATGCCAAATTCTTGGGGGCAAAAGAGGCGACAAGAAGTTGTTTAGGTTAGCCAAGATTAGGGAGAGGAAGGCTCGGGATCTGGACCAAGTACGGTGCATCAAGGACGAAAATGGTAAGGTTCTGGTGGAAGAGGGATGTATCAGGCATAGATGGCAGGAGTACTTCCATAGGCTCTTGAACGAGGGAGGGAACAGGAACATCATGCTAGATGAGTTGGAGAATTCAGGGAGTCAGAGGGATTTTGGGTTTTGTAGGCGTATTAGGAGCATAGAAGTGGAGGGGGCGATGCGGAAGATGTGCAAGGGTAAGGCTACTAGGCCAGATGAGATCCTAGTGGAATTTTGGAAGGTAGTGTGTCGGGCAGGTTTGGAGTAGCTTACTGGTTTGTTTAATGTCATTTTCAGGACGAAGAAGATCCCGAAGATTGGCGGCGGAGTTTGATTATCCCGTTGTATAAAAACAAAGGTGATATCCAGGATTGTAACAACTATAGGGGTATCAAGCTGTTGAGTCATATATGACAATATGGGAGAGGGTGGTGGAGATGAGGGTGCGACGTGGTGTTACTATTTCCGAGAACCAGTTTGGATTTATGCCAGAACGGTCTACGACAGAAACCATTCACCTTGTGAGAAGATTGGTGGAGCAGTACAGGGAGAGGAAGAAAGACTTGCATTTGGTATTCATCGACCTAGAGAAGGCCTATGATAAAGTCCCGCGAAAGGTCCTATGGAGATGTTTGGAGGCTAGGGGTGTCCTGGTGGCATACATTAGGACGATTAAGGACATGTACGAGGGAGCGAAGACTCGGGTGAGGACTGCGGGAGGAGACTCGGACCATTTCCCAGTGAAGATGGAATTACATCAAGGATCGGCTCTTAGCCCCTTTTTGTTTGCCTTAGCGTTAGATGAGCTAACACGTAACATACTAGGAGAGGTGCCATGGTGTATGCTATTTGCTGATGACATAGTCCTGATTGACGAGATGCGAGGCGGAGTTAATGCTAAATTGGAAGTTTGGAGACAAACGCTGGAGTCTAAAGGTTTCAAGTTGAGTAGGTCGAAAACTCAATACTTGGAGTGCAAGTTCAGTGAGGGGATGCATGAAGAAGAAGTGAGGATTGGTATTCAGGTCATCCCTAGAAGAGACAGTTTCAAGTATCTTGGGTCTATTATTCAAGGCAACGGGGAGATTGATGAGGATGTTACTCATCGTATTAGAGCGGGGTGGATGAGATGGAGGCTCACATCGGGGTTTTTGTATGATAAAAATGTGCCACCTAGACTTAAGGGCAAGTTCTATAGAGTGGTGGTTAGACCGACTATGTTGTATGGAGCTGAGTGTTGGCCCGTCAAAAAGTCCCATGTCCAAAAGATGAAAGTAGCTAAAATGAGAATGTTGAGATGGATGTGCGGGCATACTGGGAAAGACAGGAATAAGAATGAAGTTAATAGGGAGAAGGTAGGTGTAGCATCTGTGGAGGACAAGTTGCGGGAATCGAGGCTAAGGTGGTTCGGGCATGTGAGGAGGAGAGGCATGGATGCTCCGGTGAGGAGGTGTGAGAGGTTGTCCATGGCGGGTCTGAAGAAGGGAAGGGGTAGGCCCGAGAAGTATTGGGGAGAGGTAATTAGGTAGGATATGTCATTGCTTCAGCTTACCGAGGACATGACCCACAATAGGAAGGTGTGGAGGTCGAGGATTAGGGTTGTAGGTTGACATATAGTAGTGTGTTCCTCCTAGGACATTCAATAGAACTAGGAGTATTTTTGTAGTTTCCTGTTTATAGTTCTTTATTATGCATGTTGCGGCATTCGCACTCGTTACTATGTTACATTGTTGCTAACATTCTTTGCTACTTGGTGCTTTATTTTCACTGTTTCTTGAGCGAGGGTGTATCGGAAACAACCTCTCTATCTCTATGAAGTAGGGGTAAAGTCTGCGTACATACTACCCTCCCCAGACCCCATTTATGGGATTAAATTGGGTTTTGTTATTGTTGTTTGGTTATGCCAAATACTTTTTTAGGCACCATAATACGAAAATAAATTAGACAAGTTAACACAAAAATTAAACACACAAATGAAACACGAAAATAAAACACGTAAAGTAAACACAAAAATAAGCACTACAATGATATACAAAAATTAAATATTAAAATTCGAAGATGGAACGAGTGCACCGTGATTAAATATTGAAACTTGAAGAAATTGCCCAAAATAATTACTCCAAATACTTGACGAATTAATTTGAAGCTTTTAAGTTGCTCCAAAAATTTGCCCAAATACTTGAAACGTAGTTAATTATAAGAAAATTAATATTTGAGAAAGAATGATTGATTTTTGTGGAAAAAAATGAAGAACGACAGGGGTATTTATAGTTAAAATAAGGCCAAAGTGTAATTTAATAAACTTAGGGGTTAAATTAAAAAAAATATTTGGGGGGGGGGGGTCAAAAATGGCCATTTACAACCGTTGCCAACGGCTAATTTTGAAAAAAAAGTCGTTGGCCAACAACTCTTTCTAAAAAAAAAGAAGAAAAAAAACACGCGGGCTAGCGAGACGGGACGGGACCTTAAGGGGCGGCCCACCGGGACAAAATGGGCAGCCTGTCCCATCCCATGTCCTGTTTAATATAGACCCAGTCTCGTTTAATATTTAGTGGGCCGGGACCGGATCGGGATAGGACGGGCCAACCCGTCCCGTTGGACAGCCATAGTTACCAATAAAGCAATATTGATCATACTCTCTTCATAAGACATCAAATGGGTAAACTCACTCTTCTCATAGTTTATGTTGATGACATAGTAATGACACGAGATGACAAAGAGTAGATAGCTCGATTGAAGAAGTTGTTGCCACATGAACTTGAGATCAAGGATCTAGAAAAATTGCAGTACTTCTTAGGAATTGAGGTTGCTACATCAAAAAGAGGAATCTTTATTTCTCAAAGGAAATATATTCTAGATCTCTTGAAAAAAACTAGTATGACAGGTTGCAGACCCGCAAAATCGTCCATTGAAAGCAATCACAAGTTACAAAGCGGAGTTGGAGAGTGAGTTGATAAGGAGAGATATCAGAGGTTGGTTGGAAGACTAATTTATCTCTCTCACACTAGATCAGATATAGCTTATTCAGTTAGTCTGGCAGTCAGTTCATGCATGATCCCCAAGATACTCATATGCAAGTTGTCTTTCACATTTTGCGGTATCTGAAGTCTACTCTAGGGAAAGGTCTACTTTTCTCCAAACATGATCACATCCAAATAGAAGCCTTTACAGACGCGGATTGAGCTGGATCTCTAGATGACAGAAGAATTACATCCGGTTATTATACGCTCGTAGGAGGAAACTTGGTTACTTTGAGAAGCAAGAAGCAAAGTGTAGCTGCTAGATCAAGAGCAGAGACAGAATATAGAGCTATAGCCTAGGGTGTTTGCGAATTGCTTTGGCTACAAAAGCTACTCTAGGAATTGAGACTGTCAGAAAAAGGAAAACTTTCCTTGTACTGTGACAATAAGGCTGCCATCAGTATAGCTCATAATCCAGTCCAACATGACCGAATAAAGCATGTGGAAATTGGTCGAAACTTCATCAAAAAGAAGTTACAACTGGTGTCTTAAGTTTGTTTATGTACCATCAGAAAAACAGCTAGCTGATGTTTTACCAAAGGTCTCAACAAGCTAACTTTCCATACTTTGAGTTGCAAGCTGGGCATGTACGACATCTTTGCACCAATTTGAGGGGGAGTGTTGATTAACATGATTCAAGGAGATTTGATTTATGAGATTGTTGATTAACATGATTTCAGGAGATTTGATTATATTTAGGAGATCTGATTTTATTTGATTTGATAGCTGGATTGATTGTATAGATTTATTTTACTTCCTTAATTAGCATTAGGAGCTTTGTATAAATTCTTTTGTTCATGAGATGTAAACATATATAAACATATAAGAAACCTTTTCTTCTTCTCAAAATCTACAAACAAATGAAAGTTGATTAGCCATGAGAGGTAAATAAGTGCTGGGACAAAGTAAAATGAATGATATAAACGCTCTTCTTGGCTTCACTGTAATTCAAGCTCCTTGTAGACAGAACACATGTCAATAGTACTCTTTAGAGTTGATTGAAGTTTTATATATATTTATATACACACACATCCATAGTATATATAGAGTTGAGAGGAGTAATTAAGACTTAATTTCTACAAAGAAGAGAAATTATGCATTCCTAGAGATAGACAGCAGGGAAACTAAGTATTCCTACAAAGAAATATACACCCACAGATGACCCCTATGATATTGAGAAGGAAAGTTGATATGGATTCCCAGTTGGCAAACACGAGCAAGGTTGTCGTATGTGGAAAGAGTAAGAAACTTGAAAATTTTCATTCATATTTTTGAATGTCATATACATGGCTTTATATACAAGAAGAGGTTAGAAACAAAATCCCATAAACTCTAACAAAATCCCATAAAATCTGGGATTATACAAAATAAAATAAAACAAAGAATCAAAATTTAATATGGAAAGATCTTAGAGAATCAAAACTTGATATAAACATTAGAGGATCAAATCTTGATATGGAGAATATCTTCTTGGAAATCCTCTATCATTCAACACTCCCCCTCAAGCTGGTGAATGGATATCTTCCATTCCTAGCTTGCTTATCAGGTCTTGAAACACATTGCTTGGCAGTCCTTTTGTTAAAACATCGGCCAACTAATCTTTTGTAGATACAAATGGTGTACAGATGAGTCCACTATCTAATTCTCCGTAATGAAGTGTCTATCTACCTCAATATGCTTAGTGCGATCATGCTGTACGGGATTATGAGCTATACTTATTGCTGATTTATTGTCACAATATAGTCTCATAGGTCCTTCCCATCTTATCTTCAAATCATCAAGGATTATCTTTAACCATAACAACTCACAAACTCCCATCGCCATAGATCTGAACTCGGATTCTGCACTTGATCTAGCTACCACATTCTGTTTTTTACTTCTCCAAGTCACAAAATTTTCTCCTAAAAAGGTACAGTATCCAGAAGTTGACCTTCAATCCACTAATGAACCAGCATAATCCGCATCAGTATAAGCTTCTAAAACCATGTCTCCTCCTCTTCTGAATAGTATTCCTTTTCCGGGGCTTCCTTTAAGATATTGTAGAATCCTGTTCGCCGCTTGGAGATGCATTTCTCTAGGGTCATGCATAAATTAGCTAACGACACTTATAGCAAAAGCAATGTCTGGCCTCGTATGGGACAAGTAGATCAATTTCCCTACAAGCTTTTGATACGAGCCTTTATCTACCACAGAATCTTCCGGAGAATTACACAACCTATGATTATATTCAATTGGTGTGGCCACTGGTTTACACCCTAATTTTCCTGTTTCTTTCAACAAATCAAGCACATATTTTGTTGGGAACTAAAGATTCCTTGTTTAGAATGTGTTACTTCAATTCCCAAAAAATACTTTAATTTTCCAAGATCTTTGATATCAAATACCTTGAGTAAACAATTCTTCAAATTGTGTATCTCCTCTGAATCATCACCTGCTACTATGATATCATCTACATAGACTAGTAGAGCAGTTACCATTCCTGTTTTTGAGTGCCTTATGAACAAGGTGTGGTCTCCTTGACTCTGCCGATAGCCTAGCTTGATCATAAACTTTGTAAATCTTCCAAACCATGCACGGGGTGATTGCTTTAGTCCATAGAGTGTCTTCTTCAGTTCACATACCATTCCCTTCTTGCTTTCAAAACCAGGTGGTACCTCCATATAGATCTCCTCATCTAAATCTCCATGTAGAAAAGCATTTTTAACATCAATTGTTGTAGGTTCCAATTAAAAATCGCAGCCAATGACAATAAGATCCTCACTGTATTCATTTTTGCCGGGCAAAAGTCTCCAAATAATCAATTCCATAGGTCTGTGTGTAACCCTTTGCTACCAAACGTGCTTTAAATCTTTCTATAGACCCATCAGACTTGTATTTCACGGTAAACACCCATCTACACCCTACCGGCTTTTTCCCTTTTGGTAATTCCATCATTTCCCAAGTTTTATTCTTCTGCAATGCTTCCATTTCCACCTTCATAGCTTCTTCCCACTCTTTGTTGCCTAATGCTTCAGACAAATATTTTGGAACAGGAATTGTGTGGAGGTTACTGAGAAAAGCTTTATGGCTTGGGGATAGGTTTTGATATGTCAAGGAAAGGCACAAAGGGTGTTGTGTGCAGGTTCTGGTTCCTTTTCTAAGTGCAATGGGAAGATCAAGATCATTTGGTTGGTTATGATCTTCATGATCAGTTTGGTTTGGTGTTTCTGATGGTTCAACAGGTTCAGGATAGGTATTAGGAGCAAGAACATGAGGAGATAATTGTGGTTGAGTAGTTTGATCAATTAGCCTCTTTCTTCTGGAATAAACCTGCAATGGTGGATTACTTTCTTGAATTCCTTTATCTATATCAAGATTAGAAGACTCAATAGGTTCATTAGGATTTAGAGACTCAGATGAGTTAAGAGATGGTGACTCAGGCAAGGACATAGATAAGGATTTGTCATGGCTAGGAATAGACAAATCAAGTAGTGATAAGTCTAGAGATCCTTTTCCATCCAATGACTCCCCTGAATGTAAGAATTTTTAAAAAATGACTCACTTTCATCAAATGTGACATCAGCTGAAACAAAAAACTTCTTGGTTGATGGTTGGTAACACTTATATCCTTTTTGAATAGGAGAATATCCAATGAAAACACACTTAAGAGCATGTGGATCTAATTTGCCTCTATTCTGAGAATGAATGCGAACATAGGCAATACTCCCAAAGATTCTAGGAATCAATTTACTGGAATTTTCGAAATTCGGGAAGAAACTCCTAAGAGTATCAAGTGGGCTCTTAAAATTCAGAATTCTTGATGGTATTTTGTTACTAAGATATGCAGCAATTAGGACAGCTTCCCCCCAATACTGATTCGGAACCCTTTTGTGAAACAATAGTGATCTAGTAATGTCAAGTAACAAACCGTTTCTTCTCTCCGCTATCCCATTTTGTTGAGGAGTATTGACACATGAAGATTCGTGAATAATTCCCTCATTTTTGAAGAAAACAGAGAGGTTTTGATTGAAGTAGTCCTTGGCATTATCAGAAAGGAATCTTTTAATTGTCACATCAAATTGGGCTTTAACCAGATTAAAAAAGGTAGGAAGAACGTGGCTGACATCTGATTTTTGCTTTAACAAATAGATCCATGTTACTCTTGTACAATCATCAATGAATGACACAAACCATCTAGCACCGGAAATATTAGGAATGGAAGAGGGTCCCCATACATCACTATGAATAAGAGAAAATGGAGTCTTGACATCTTTTGTTGCTTATTGGAAAGGAAACACGTTTATGTTTTGCAATTTCACAATCTTCACAATGAAAAAACTCAACAACCAAATTTTTGAATAACGATGGAAACATTAGCTTGATTACATAAAAAGAAGGATGACCTAAGCGACGATGATAGAGCCAAACTCTCTCTTTATTGGACATAACAGATTCAGACAAGAATGAACTAGATAAGGAATTCTTAATTGTATCACCACCATTGTGAAAATCCAGAAAATAAAGACCACATTTCTCACTAGCACGCCCAATCATCTCCTTCGTGTCCTGTTTCTGAAATGCACAATATGAAGAGAAAAAGGTTACTTTGCATTTGGAATCTTTGGTGACTTTGTGGACAGAAATGAGATTTGCAAATAACTTTGGGACATGAAGAACATTCTTAAGTATCAAAGATTTTCCCAGTTGTATGTCTCTTTGGCCAGCTACAGTAATAACTGAACCATCGGCTATAGTTATTTTTTTATAGCTAGGGCAAGGTGAATATGATATAAAGGGATGGGAGGAACAAGTCATATGATCAGTTGCCCCGGAATCAACCACCCACATTGGAGAAAATTTGTCTCTAACATTAGCAACAAAAGTGGAAGAAATACCTGCAAAGGCCATTGAACAACTACCTGCCGAAGATGATATCTCCAGAGATTCCAGCAATGTTTTCAATTTCTCACATATCTTCTTTGTTGAATTCTGGAACTAATAGACTTTTTTTATCAACCTGAGGGCTGCTAGCAATGTGTGCCTGTGTTCCATCAAAATTATTTTTGGTTGGAGGTTTACCATTGAGTTTCCAACATCTCTCTCTCGTGTGCCGGTACTTTTTGCAGTAAGTGCAGTAAAGATTGTCCCTGTTGACAATCGGTTTGAATGAACTTGCGGGCTTGATGGTGCTCTCCAATTGTGAAACTCCAGATTCCTTTTTATTTGTCCCTTTTGTCATAAGAGTTGATCCTTCATTTATTTGAGTTTCAAGCATAACACTCCTCCGTCCTTCCTCTGTCCGTATAATGACCATTGTCTTATTCAATGATGGCAGATCTTCTTTCCCTAAAATTTGTACTCGTACAGCATCAAACTCTGCATTTAGCCCTGCAAGAAAATCATAAATCCTTTCTTTTTCAATAAATCTTTTTAAAATTACAGCATCGTCTGTGCAACGCATTTGAATGCATTGATAGTGATCCATCTCTTGCCATAACCCCTGTAAAAGGTTAGAATATTCAGTGACAGATCGAGCTCCCTGTTAACCTGTTTTGTTGCAGATAATTTTGTTTTTATTTCATAGATCCTGGCAGCATCATGAACTTTAGAGTATGTCTCCTTTACTGCATCCCAAATTTCCTTAGCAGTATTCAGAAACATAACAGTATCACTAATTTCTGGAAGCATGGAGTTCCATAACCATGACATCACCATTGAATCATGTTCATCCCATGCATCAAACTTGGGGTCTTCTTTGGATGGTCCTGTACCGAGGAGATGTCCTAATTTCCCTTTACCTTTTAGAAAGGTACGAACAAGCTGAGACCATTTTAGATAATTTTTCTCATTCAACCGATAAGAGGCTTGAATATTTTGTAAATCTCCAGTAGTATTCGCAATAGTACTCTCTTCGGACATGGTTTTCAAATGGTTTCAACTCTTGGGCGGAATAAAGAGGACAAATGTGATGAAAAGATGGATGAATGAAAAAAATATGTCAGTAATAAGCCTAAGGCTCTGATACCATGTGGAAAGAGTAAGAAACTTGAATAATTTCATTCATATTTTTGAATGTCATATACATGGCTTTATATACAAGAAGAGGTTAGAAACAAAATCCCATAAAATCTGGGATTATACAAAATAAAATAAAACAAAGAATCAAAATTTGATATGGAAAGATCTTAGAGAATCAAAACTTGATATGGACAAATCTTAGAGGATCAAATCTTGATATGGAGAATATCTTCTTGGAAATTCTCTATCATTCAACAGTAAGCATTGACAGACTGACTAGGTTTCAGTAAAGGACTAAAAGAATGTGAAAAGCAACAAGTACATAGGAAATTATGCTAACAAATCCCGTCAGTTTCTCATAAGGAAGCTGAAAATGTTTGTTCAGCAAGCATACTATTCTCAAACTTAAGGTTAAAGCAATACATAATGACAGCATTATCGCATGGCATCATTAAAGCTGGAATGACATCATATCTCTACGCAGTAGTAAATTTAGCATGAGATAAACCAATCAATTTAAAATTTAAATAATTTGAGATGAGAAGAGTATTATTGAGGCTAGCAGGCCAATTAAACGAGGAATCATCTTTTGGGTATCCCAAATAGGAAGCAACAATCATCATATTGTCACAAAGGATTTAAAGAATTCAAAATAGATAAACATCGAACCTCGGGTGCAATGTAGTTTGGAGTCCCACAAGTGGTATGAAGGAGGTCAACTCCCTGATTGAAATTTTGATAAAGTTCCCTTTTAGAAGCTTTCATTTTCGAAAAGAAAATAAAGAAAACAATAATATGCTTTGCCAATATAATGCAACTAAAAAATGAGATTCTACTTACTTGTTGAGGGAATGCACTAAGTCCAAAATCGGAAACTTTCAGGTTATCTTGGCAATCAAGAAGAAGATTTTCGGGCTACAGAACAAGGAAAAAACAACAAATGTTAATGGTTAATGCTAAAACTGGATATCCCCACAACAAATTCCCCACATAGCAATTGCCGACCTTCAGATCCCGATGATATACACCCTTACTATGACAGTGAGCAACTGCATCTATGAGTTGCTGGAAGTATCGTCTAGCCTCTTTTTCAGGGAGCCTAACTTGATGAACCTACAAATCCAGCAAAACTATCATGAAAGGCAGAGGCATGATAAAGATGAAAAATCACTTCTTAATAATCAACATTGGAAGAAGGCTGATAAGAAAGAAAAGGTTCAAAGGTCCATGAGCAGTACCAGAGTTAGTGAAAATGGAAACACCTAAAGGAAGACCGACTAGCTACTCTAAGAATCAGCATGTACCCAACAGTATAGATCTATTTGGTACTCCTTGCATCCATCTTTGTATACTAATGTTTAGAACTAGCATGTCTGAGGTATTACATATCAACTATCCGGATCTTGCCATCCATCATTCTTCCTTGCCACCTTTTCCTGAGCCGAGGGTCTATCGGAAACAGCCTCTCTACCTATCCAGGAAGGGGTAAGGTTTGTGTATACACTACCCTCCCCAAACCCTACCTGTGGGATTATACTGGGTTTGTTGTTGTTGTTGTTGTATCCGGATCTGATGAAAAAAAAGTCAATTGTTGGACTTTGACTAGCTAGACGACATCCTTGAACTCTCTGAAAGATGGAAATAAAGCTAAACTATTGATAACAAATTGATCATTTCCACTCATTAACCCAAGGCAAAAACTAGAGTGGTAAGATGAAGCTAGTATAAACTCTTGAAGATGGACCTTTGCCTTAACTATAGAAAACGTATCACAATCTCAAAAACTTTTAGTTGTTAGAGTAGGGATCCCGGAACCTTTTTATTGAAACAACAGAAGCGCATGTGTGCATGCTAACACAGAAGAAAGATCTATCTATGGGTAGCTTGTCAAATAGCTTTTATGAAGATCATGATAATGGATTCGTGCCTCTATTATTTTCTCTTAGGAAGATGAATCCCGGAATCTTTACTTTGTAACTACAGATTAGGATTCACTCTGTTGATTGATTAACTCCCAAAATCTACATCAATCTAGATTCGAAAATAGCATTTACTCATAGATCATGAAGCATTATCCAACAAAAATGTACCAAGTTATAATATTGTTAAACAGTAAGAATAACTAATACCAAGCCAGGAGTAGATATTCAGTCGATATATATTAAAAATGCTGGAAATATCTTACAATTTTGTCAAAAAGCTCTCCTCCAGTGACAAACTCCATAATGATATATATTTTTGTCCGACTAGCTAAAACCTATAAATGAATATGCAAAAGCAATAAACATCTCAATAGAAAAATTAAGAAAATGAAACTACTAATTTAACATACTACAGACAGATGGGGAAAGGGAGAGATAGAGAAAGAGTTGTACTCATACTAAGCTTCTCGGATTATTTTACCTCGTGAAGCCGAACTATGCAAGGATGTCTGACAATTTTCATTATAGATATCTCTCTTTTGATCTGCAAAACCAGACCAAAGAAGTCAAGAGATTGACCTGAAAAAGAGGCAAAATATGAAGAACGAGGAGAAAACTCCAAGATCTTAAGTCATCATAGCCAGATAATCATCTTTAACGAAACATAGATAGTCAAAAAGAAAATGATACAGCAAATGCTTTACTTCTTAAGTACCTCAAGTTAGTCAAACAACTAACGCACAGACTTAGGATCCATCCGCTTCCTGGGAGACGGGTTACTGCCGTTTGACCACTATTATTCAAGATAGATGGATACTACCCACAAACATAAATAAAGCTCAGCAAGTGGAGTTAGTAAGGATGGTAAGCACATTCCCACATCACGGCAATGAAGCTTGTACTACTTCTATGATGTTAAGTGTCAACTTAGTAGTACAGCTGTGGACTAAATCATCACTACTGCTCCACATTATCACACAAGTAGGGAGCATATATATATATATATATATATATATATATATATATATATATATATCACATCATCAAGCAGTTAACTCAAGATTGACAAAGTAGATTCATGAATCTAAACTTGGCTTTGAAAAGATTGATTTGTCAATTCTGAAAAAACTTTGCTTTCTCAAATTCTGATCTTTAAAGGCAATAAACTCAAACTTAGACCTAATATAAGGAAAGAAAGTATATTGTAATACCTGCTCAACCATTTTGTTCTTGAGAATGGTGCTTTTCGCCAAGACTTTGATGGCAACATTCTCGCCAGTCTCAGTGTTCTGCGCGAACTTAACTTTGGAAAAAGCACCTTCGCCGATAGTTCTGCCAAGCTCATACTTCCCAAGCTTTCTCTTGACTTTCTTCATCTCTCACTTCTCACCCGACAGACGGAGTCACTTCTGTAACTGAACCAACTATACCACTAGCTTGTGAAGACCTATCAATGTAGTCATAGGCAAAATGAATAAATAAACAATTAAAAAAATTGTAGAACATTTTACTGTATTTAAATTAAATTATCTAGAGAGTCTTCAAAACAGGCTCGAACTCACACATAAGGACTACCTTATCAGCTTTTATGCGTACATATAAAATGGAAGAATATGAAATTGTAGCTTACGACACAATCGCTGACAAAAAAAGCTGCAGTTTCGCACCCAAGGGTGTGGCTTAGTGATCAATGAAGAGAGAGAAGAATCACGAGGTCTCATGTTCAAATCCAAGCGCAAACAAAAAATACTAGGTGATTTCTTCTCATCCTAAGTCTTAATGGGCAACGGTATCCATACCTATGGTGGTGGGAGGAGCAGATATCTGGTGGAATAGTCGTGGTCCGCGCAAGAAAAAAAATGTAGTTCCAACCGCAAAAAAAAAAAAAAATTAAAATTAACTGAACCAGCTGCTGCATTAGCTCATTAAAAACCATAAACATGATACCAAAAAAAAAGGGATTAAAATTAAACAGCTTTGAGTTAGCGCAGATAATTTGAGTTGCTTAAGGGGCATAGTAGTACAGAGTTTCGAACAACATATATGATATTGTAACTTTACTCTTTTCATCTAAATCGAAATATCGTAAGAGAAGCACTTTTACGCCCAAAAAGTCCCATTTCTTTCCGGGCCAACACCGGCGATTTTCGATAAGTCTTTTCCAGGGGAGCGGAAAAAGAAAAGAAAATGAATCAAAGCAATGAACCCCCTGTCGATCTGGGAGCAGCCTTGTCTTTTCCTTTGTACTATATGTAGTTGATAAAGAATAAGCTCTGGAAGCGGATAGGCAGATGGTAGGGAAGGCTAGCACACATCATTTCTCTAAGAACAAGTGAGTTTCACGACGAGTCCAGCTCGTAGTGACCAGCTAAAATCAACAGGCTTGATTTGGAACCCTTGTCGCAGCCCTCGAGAAGCTGGAAAGTACCCATGTGGCACACCATCAAGTATCACCAAGAAAGGGAATGTGTTGTAGAGGATGCTTACACATGGGATCTATGGATAATTCGACTAAGCGTTACGGCAATTATGTGATGGTCAGTCATTGAGGTTCAGATTTTAGCTGCCTGACATAGAAGGATCTGTGGATATGGGGGTTTTGGAGATGCTGGCAGGTGTTACTTCAGAGTTGTGTTTGAGAAGGCATGTTCATTAGGATGAGGAATCTTGAACTTTTGGAGTTTAGAGATTGGATTTCTAGAGGTGACACTATCACTTTGGTAATGGTCAATAGTCAGAAAGTTGGTTGTAGGCATCTTCGGTGGGCGACTCGAGAAGATTTGTGCTTATTCAAGCTTGTGGATTATAGTATTTGGTATGTTGTGATCTGCTTAGGTGTAGTAATATATCCTTCTCGGGGATCTTGATTTGAGCAGTATGGTTTAAGAGGTTGTTGGCATTATTTTTGTGTATCGGGATAATGGACAAGTTAACTAAAGACTATAGAGATTTAAGGATTCGTATATTCAATGCATTAGGTTACCCGGGGTTTTAGCTTATCTAGCTGATCACAAGTGGTGTAGTTGGTGACTGGGTTGAAACGGATTTGCATATATATGTCCGCAGTTGTGTGTTTATAAGTGAGAGTTAGAATAGGTCTTTGTTGGCTTGTGGAAGGCTTATTACTACTTCAGAAGAATGTGGAATCAGTTTAGGTGTCTACTGGTAGAACCGTAAATGATGTGTATTCTACGGCGGGTCAGATTTGCTTATACAAAACAAGGCATCATACGGGTGTGTCACCTGGAAGAGTTATAGTTATATGGGATACTTTCTACCATCGGGTTTGTAGAGTAGCAGCTGACTATGTGATTGTGGCGGTTATGGCAGGTATTTCTATTTGAGTTTTGTTGAGTTTGCTTAATGTTACATGATGGACAGATGGAATGAGTTGTGTAGCTACTCATAAATTGTTACAAAAAAGCTGCAGTTGCCTAGTGATCAATGAAGAGACAGAAGAACCACGAGGTATCAGGTTCAAATCCAACTGGAAACGAAAAATACTATGTAATTTCTTCCCAGCTTTGGTGGATAGGGTTATCCGGTACCTGTGGTGGTGGGAGGAGAAGATATCCGGTGGAATAGTCCAAATCCGCGCAAGCTAGTCCGACACCACCGTCTGTAAAAAAAAACTGTAATTTCAACAGCAAAATACAAAAAAAAAAAAGAAAAATTAATTGATCAACAATATTAACTGAACCAACTGGTACATTAGCTCATTATAAACCATAAATAAACAAAAATAGGATTAAAATTAAACAACAACCTAGAAAATGTCGCAGTTCCAACTTCTACTGAGAAAAAGGTTAAAGAAATTAAACTGATCGTAAGCTTCTTCAGTGTTTACTGAACTGTTGATGATCTAAAAAATCGTACACAGACATTATATTGAACTGATATCTGGACTGAATGGTGAAAGAGTAAACATAATAATGAATTTAGCAGTAAATGAGAGAAGAGTTTTACGGCGGGAGAATAGCCAGAAAAGGAGAACAGGCGACGGAGCAGTCGCCGGGAAAGCGAGAAATCCGAACTCTGAGCTTTTTGGAGAAGTTTGAACTGGCGAATCTCGTCAACTAGAAATGAATCAAAAAGTGGTTAATTTTAACAGGTCAAATAATATTTTGCTTCTTGTTCGTTTTCCCTACTTTGTATGAAGATATACCAGTAAATTGAAAAGTGGATTTCTTCGTTTAAAAAGAACAGAAGAACGGAAAAGAAAGAAGGGAGAAAATGATATTTTTAAAGGTGACACCTTAATAACTATGTTACTCAATATAACAAGGTGAAATAAAAAGTACTCTAGCCATTTTAATTTATACTAGCTCTAGCCAAATTATTGTATACATTGAAACAATATCTTCTTAACATACAAAGATGATGAATATAGTTGAATTAGTTATATAATATAATATCTTGTGAAATAAGAAATAAATATGTCATGCTGTTGTATCTCGTCTAACATCTCTTTGGAATACAAGTAATACAAATTTCGACTATCAATTAGACCAATGATAGTATTATATTACGTCACAATTTGTCAAAATTTTTATTTCATCAAAATATTATAAACGTTAACTACTGGATATAAATATTTAACCTTATTGTTTATTCAGTAGATGTGTCACTACATTCCCAAATATATCTACTAAATAATGTAATTTTTCATAAAATTTCAGTCACCTAATTAGGCCAGTCTTCAGGAAGTTGTTCTTTAAACAAATTTTCTTAGATCTTCATCCAATAATATTAATTAAATAGTTACTATTTTTCTTAAAAATATTAAAAGCTTGAAAAATTGAATAATAACTTAAATTTTTTAAAAGGAGATATAGTGCATTCCTAAAATCACCCTAAAAGGAAATAATAATATTTTTTTATTAATTATCAAATAATGAATACAAAAAATAATGAAGCTTTAAAATAAATGGTAACTTTTTCACAATTAATTTATCTTCAAGATTCTAACACAAATATTTTATGTAGAAAATTGAAGGTAAGCTACTTTTTATAACAAAAGATATTACAAATTTAAAATACTTGCTAAATATAAAAAATTACGTGGTATATAGTAGAGAATTATATATTTAAATAATTGATTTTTCTAATGTAGAGGAAGGTTTAGTAAACAATATTTATTACGACTATAGATTATAAGTAAGTATAATTAGTTTTTCATTTCCATGAAGAATAATAAATAAAACCTAATTTAATTTGTCAACATTCTAAAATAAATATTTTATGTAGAAAATAAATTATTTTTATATAATAAAGAGATTTAAAGATTTAAAATATGTTCTGATTTTTTTCTCGGGTTGAGTCTTTTTTCTCCCTTGAAATCTATATGTCTATTTCTTACATGGTGGTAATATTTATTTTTTGTAATCAAGATACATAGTGTTCGTTCATATAGACTTAGAATCTTTCTAACTTTGTATCAAAATTCAAAGACAGCAAAAGTAATTATCTTGTCTAAAAGATATGGCGTTGGTAAATAGAATATGGTTATATAGTTTATTTTAAATTCTTCAAAAAATTAGTTAATTTAAAGGTCCTAAATCTTAGGGAGATAATTAAATAACTTTTTTGTCTAGGTGAACTCTAATTTTAAAAGGATAAAAAAGACGAACACATTTCGCAAGGGCCTTTGTACTTTTAATATAGTATAAGTTTTTAAGTGTAAGATTTACATAAAATAAACTCTTAATATTTTTAAAGGTTTTGGACTTTTTACATAATTTAAATAAGAAAAAAATTAATAAGTAAAATTTTAATTAATTTTAAACTCCTAAACATAGATTTGTATAAAGTAAACTCTAAACAGTTTTAAAGTTGTAAATGGTAGAACTTTCTGCATAATTCAAATAAGAAAGATTTTAATGCATAAAATTTTAATTCATTTAACTGTTAAATATTAAGAAATAATTAATTGTCTATTCAATAAATAATTTCTTATACTACTTGATACATACTCCAAGGACTACAGTTTTTGTTTATTTATAATTAAGACAAAAAAAACCCGTTAGTTTTAAGTTTCAATAATCTATTCTAGGAAAATATTAATTCATTGGTAGTAGTATTTTACTGATATTTTAGAATTAAGAAAATATATAATAGGTAATATATCTCTTGTTAATGAAAGGAAATGTTGGTGTTTTTGTTTTTAAGTGATTAATATAAGGTAAAAATTAAATTAATTTTAAAGTCCCAAATTTTAGGATTTTCTACCCAATTTAAATAAGGAATGATTTAATACTTAAAATATAGTAATTAATTTTCAAGTCCTAAATATTAGGAAAATGAGTTAAATGACTATTTTGTCTAGTGCAAAATTAATTCTTAAATGGTAAAAAAGGCTAACGACATTTCGCTAAGGGCCTTCGTGCTTTTAATATAGTATAGATGAATTATGAAACAACTTTTAAAAAGATTACTAAAACTTGTTGCATTAAATATGTTATGTCATTTGTGTGTCTATAACAACAACAACGAAGACCCTCGGCTCAACAACAACAACAACAACCCAGTGTAATCCCACAAGTGGGGTCTGGGGAGGGTAATATGTACGCAGACCTTACCTCTACCCCAAGGGGCAGAGAGGCTGTTTCCAGGAGACCCTCGGCTCGAAGAGGCAACAAGAGACACTATATTAGTACTATCAATATACTCATAATAAAACAACATAAAATACCATAAAAACCATAACATAACATAAATACCATAAAAACAAAGTAATAGCAATATAAGAGATATAGGAAATACGAGAAAGATGTAAGGTATTAATACACAGAAGATAAAGCACATCATCAGTAGTTGATCAATAGCATTCTAAGACTAATTTCTAACTGGCTAGTCTCACTCTAGTGCGCTGTAAAAAAGACATCACAATTTCCCCTAACCTACAATCTTAATGCTCGATCTCCACAATTCCCTGTTTAGGGCCATGTCCTCAGTAACCCTAAGTCGCGCCATATCCTGCCTGATCACCTCTCCCCAATATTTCTTAGGTCTCCCCCTACCTCTCCTCGTACCCACCACCGCAAGTCGTTCACACCTTCTCACCGGTGCATCAGTGTTCCTCCTCTGAATGTGCCCGAACCATCTGAGTCTTGCTTCCCGCATCTTGTCCTCCATGGGGGCCACACCCACCTTCTCTCGAATATCTTCATTTCTAATCTTATCCTTCCTTGTATGCCCGCACATCCACCTCAACATCCTCATCTCTGCAACTTTCATCCTCTGGATGTGTGAGATCTTCACCGGCCAACACTCGGTCCCATACAACATAGCAGGCCTAACCACTGCCCTATAAAATTTACCTTTCAGTAACAGTGGCACTTTCTTGTCACACAGGACTCCCGTCGCTAACCTCCATTTCATCCACCCCACCCCTATACGGTGTGTGACATCCTCGTCGATCTCCCCGGACCCCTGAATAAACGACCCCAGGTACTTGAAACTACCCCTCTTAGGGATGACTTGAGAATCAAGCCTCACTTCCACTCCCGCTTCCGTCGGCTCTGCCCCAAATTTGCACTCAAGGTATTCCGTCTTCGTCCTGCTCAACCTGAAACCTTTGGACTCAAGGGTATGTCTCCAAACCTCTAACCTCTCGCTGACGCCGCGTCGTGTCTCGTCGATTAGGACTATGTCATCAGCAAATAGCATGCACCATGGCACCTCCCCCTGAATATGATGCATTATAGCATCCATCACCAGGGCAAATAGGAAAGGGCTGAATGCAGACCCTTGGTGCAACCCCGTAATAACCGGAAAATAATCTGAATCGCCTCCTGCTGTCCTAACCCGAGTCTTAGCTCCATCATACATGTCCTTAATCGCCCTAATGTAGGCAACCGGGACCCCTTTAGCCTCTAAGCATCTCCATAAGACCTCCCTAGGAACCCTGTCGTACGCTTTCTCTAGATCGATAAACACCATGTGGAGATCCTTCTTCTTATCCCTGTATTGTTCCACCATCCTCCTAATAAGGTGGATAGCTTCTGTGGTAGATCGCCCCGGCATGAACCCGAACTGGTTGTCTGAAATAGACACCGTCCTTCGCACTCTCATTTCTACCACTCTCTCCCAGACTTTCATGGTATGACTTAGTAATTTAATACCCCTATAGTTGTTACAGATCTGGATATCGCCTTTGTTCTTATACAACGGGACCATTGTACTCCACCTCCACTCTTCGGGCATCCTATTAGTCTTGGATATAACATTAAGCAACTTAGTAAGCCATTCCAAGCCTGCTCTACCCACACACCTCCAAAGCTCAACCGGAATTTCATCTGGTCCGGTAGCTCTGCCCCTTCTCATCTTACGCATTGCCTCCATGACCTCATCGACCTTAATGTCCCGACAATCACTTAGTACATGGGGGCTTTCGGCGTTCCTCAATTCATCTAGTACAATATCATGATCCTCTTCCTCACTTAGAAGTTTATGAAAGTAGGTCTGCCATCTCCTCTTTATCTGGTCATCCCCCAACAAAACTTTGCCGTCCTCATCTTTTATGCACCTCACTTGGTCCAAATCCCGAGCCGTCCTCTCTCTCACCTTAGCGAGTCGGAGTAACTTCTTCTCCCCGCCTTTGTTCCCTAGTTCCTCATACAAACGAGCAAAAGCTGCCGTCTTTGCCTCCGTCACTGCCATCTTTGCCTCCTTCCTAGCTACCTTATATCTTGCAATGTTTGCTCTCTTCTCCTCCTCTCCAGTGCTCCCCACTAACCGCAGGTAAGCCACCTTCTTCGCTTCCACTTTACCTTGTACAACTGCATTCCACCACCAGTCTCCTTTGTGGCCACCGGTGCGGCCTGAAGATACCCCTAACACCTCTCTCGCCGCCTTCCTTATATAGTCCGCCATTGTCGACCACATAGTGTTTGCGTCCCCACTACTTCTCCAAGCTCCCATTGCCGACAACCTTCCTTCCAACTCCTGGGTTTTAACCTTAGTCAAGGCGCCCCATCTAATCCTCGGGCGGGCTCGTACTGACCTCTGTTTCCTTCTTATCATGATACTAACGTCCATCACCAAGAGCCTATGTTGCGTTGCAAGGGTCTCACCTGGGATAACTTTGCAATCCTCGCACAACCTTCTGTCGCATCTCCTGAGGAGGAGATAGTCAATTTGAGTCTTCGCCACCGAACTTTGGTAAGTAACCAAATGCTCCTCTCGCTTCGGAAAACTCGAGTTTGCAATCACTAGATCGAATGCCTTGGCAAAATCCAGCAGAGAGATGCCCCCTCCATTCTGTTCCCCGAAACCAAAGCCGCTATGCACCTCAGTATAACCACTTGCAGACGACCCAATATGGCCATTAAAATCCCCTCCTATGAATAACCTCTCGGAAGGTGGAATACTACGAACAATGTCATCCAACCCTTCCCAAAAATGCCTTTTAATCTCCTCATCACAACCTACTTGCGGTGCGTACGCGCTAACGACGTTTAAAGTACACTCATCCATCACCAATTTAATAGTCATTAGTCTATCATTCACACGCCTGACCTCTACTACCGACTCCCTAAGATGGCTATCTACTAGGATACCCACTCCATTCTTACCCCTCACGACTCCAGAGTACCACAACTTATACCCATCCGCGTTTCTCGCCCTCGATCCGACCCACCTAGTCTCCTGGACACACGCTATATTAATCTTCCTCTTCTGAAGGATCTTCGCCAACTCTATAGACTTACTCGTTAGCGATCCTATGTTCCATGACCTGATTCTCAATCTATAGGCTCCCTTGCCCCCTCTACCTCCCCTGCCTCCCGACCCACCCCCTGACCCCGGGACCACACTCTGCCCCACCTGAGGACATACCCTTAATCTATCATCCCAGACTGTCGCCACTACACCTACGACAGATATACCAAAGACTCGCTAGTGCACAACGGACAACGAATCAAACTATAAGGAAACACGTGACTACCTGTACACCTATTGAATGATTTAACTATTGTGAACAAAAGTAACATCAATTTAGCTAACACCAAAAGGAAAACAGTAGAACGGGAGGTACCAATTCTCGAGAACCAAACCTGTGATGATTTGCAGCCCTCGATATACTTGCAAGCTCTCGCACCGCTTCCCACCGCCCTTTGCTGACGCTCGTCCAGGTTGCTCTCCTTTGCTAGTGCTCGTGCGCCCAACTTCTCTCCAACCACTTTGAGAAATTCCCTAAAACACAGAAAATACCACGACCCAAAGACCAAAAAGGGCTATCACCGCTACCACTGGTCTAGCACCGAAAGTAACTAGCAGCCGAAATTAACTGAAGAAAAATCATACAAAGTACATAAACAAAAAAGAGCTTCAAATGAAAAACAAAATGGCGTTTTCCGGTAGAAAACAGAGAAAATCTCTTTCCACGGCTTTCTTCTGTCGAAGAATTTGCGGTTGCTTTTCGGCGATTGGATAAAATTCAGTCGATCCGAAATAAGCTGATGGTTTACAGCTCAGCATCAGCTTAGAGAGACGTCCAGAGTGCAAAAGAAGCTGAATTTTGTGTTATTTGGTAGATCCGATCGAGATCGTCGCAGTCGAAAGACTAGCACAGTAGCGATTTATTAATTTTTTTTATCGAAAACCACAAGCGTATTAACATAAATATGATGAATTAAATACTGACAGTATTTGTGTGTCTATAAAACTTTTGAAATTTATAGTAATATATCATAATATTTGTATGGATATAAAAACTTTTTATATAAAGTGAAAAAAGTATTTCCTCTTTTTAAATTTATATGAAATTATTTAACTAGATACGAAGTTTAAGAAACACTATTAAAGATTTTAGTGTTATAGCATTTTTGTGTCTATATAACTTTTAAAACCTATGGTAATATGCCATAAAATTTGTATGGCTATAAAATTTCTTATTATGAATAAAATAGGAAATTTAAGTTAAAATTATTTCTTAAATTTAGAAAAGGTCACAAACTAAAAAGGAAATGGATTATTCAGCACTTTAAGGCCGATGCTGCTACATGCTTTAAAAAATTTCAACTTGATTTTCTCATTTTGCCTGACGACTTTGCTACTTCGTGTGGTTCCGGCTATGCCTCGGGTTAACTTAGGCACTCGTTTAAGCACTAATGAAGGTTCAAAAGATGGGAAACTTCACATTTTTCCCATTTAAGAATATTCAACATCGATGTCAATGTCACAAGGGGTTTACTGATATGCTCAATTTAATCCTAGAATTCTTTTCATTCATCGAAGTGTCTGCGTAACTCTAATGACCCAGCCGGTCATTTTGAGAGTTATAGCTCTGATCCCTTATTTACTGTTTCCTCCGCATCTTTTTCTGCTTATGTAACTTGCCAGAAGGTTTCGTTTTGGTTTTTGGAGTGTTTGGGACACTTAGTCCCTAAACGGAAGTTTAAGCCTTAGGATTTTGACCGCAGTCGGAATTGTGTAAAGATGACTCCGGAATGGAGTTTCGTCGATTCCATTAGCTCCGTTGGGTGATTTTGGACTTAGGGGCATGTCTAGATTGTGTTTTGGAGATCCATAGCTGATTTAGGCTTGAAATGGTGAAAGTCGATTTTTTGGAGATTTTGACCGGTAGTGAACTTTTTGATATTGGGGTCGGAATCTGATTCTGAAAGTTGGAGTAGGTCCATAATTTTGAATATGACTTGTGTGAAAAATTTGAGGTCATTCGGACGTGGTTTGATAGGTTTCGGCATCGGCTATGGAAATTTGAAGTTTCAAGTTCTTTAAGTTTGAATTGGAGGGTGATTCGTGATTTTAGCATTATTTGATGCGATTTGAGGGCTCGACTAAGTTCGTATGGTATTTTAGGACTTATTGATATGTTTGGTTGAGGTCTCGCGGGTAGTCAACGGACCTTTTGGACTTAAGAAAAGTTAGCAGATTTTCTAGTGTTTTATTGCAGACTTTTTCTTCATCGTGTTTGCGTGAGAGGTCTCGCGATCGCGTAGGGCATCTGAGAGATCAACTAAAGTTGTTCTTCACGTTCGCGAAGATGGGGACGCGATCGCGTAAGGTTATCAGGCTGTGCATGGCGAACGTGTGGGCTAGGCCGCGTTCGCAAAGAGGAAGTGAGGCAGCAGTGGAGTTCAAGTGTTACTCTTCGCGGTCGCGTGAGGACAGACGCAATCGTATAGGTGTGAGCAGCCAGTGCATCGCATTCACGTGGTGTTTTCCGCGTTCGCGTAGAGTTAAATCCTGGGGCAGAAAAATTGTTCTTCACGATCGCGAGGCTATTTTCGCGATCGTGATTAAGAAATCACTCGGCGGTATTAAACATTTCAAAAACGAGGGTTTGGCCATTTTTATCAAAACTTGAGTTTGGGAGCTCGAATTTTGACGAGATTTTGAGGGATTTTTAGCGACATCGATTGGGTAATGATTCTACACTTGATTTTGGTTATATCCCACTAATCTATCATTAATTTTATCATTTAATTTTGAATTTGAGTAAAAAATTGGAAAAAATGGGAAGAAGTTCTTCAACTAAGATTTTGGGTTTTCATTGGGATTTTGATATCGTATTTGATAATTTTGGTACGAGTGAACTCGTGAGTGAATGTATGTTCATATTTTGTGACTTTTACCCGATTTCGAGACGTGGGGAGACTTTTTAGGGCGATTTTCCAATTTCTTGCTTTAACTTTGATTTCATTAGCTAGATTAGTTTCTTGTAGTTATATTTATGATATGTAATTGGTTTGGCTAGATTTGGGCCATTCGGAGTCGGATATTCGTGGAAAAAGGCATTATTATCGAGTGATTGAGCTTGGGTCGAGGTAAATGGCTTGCCTAACCTTGTGTGGAAAAACTCCCCTTAGGATTTGGTACTGTTTTGATATGTGAGCGTCGTGTACGTGAGGTGACGAGTACGTACATGGGCTAATTATTGTAAAAACCCAATTTCTGCTAAGTAATAACATGTTTTTCTTCTTATTTGAGTTATACCAGCATGTGTTGTATCCTGTTTCGCCTAGAATAGCATGTCTACATGTCTTAATTGTTTAACTGAACTCTGTGCAGCATGCTTAGTGAATTTTCTGCTTTCCCTTGACTTGTACTTAGTCTAAATTGTATGATTGGACAATTCCACTAGATTAAGCTCTAATAACGTAGTCTTTTTTCCTCTAACTTAAATTTCAAGCATTAATTGTGAGATATGAGTTTACAATAATGGTGATTTCTTTCGATGGTAGAAGCATGCCAAGGAGAAGATAGTAAGTACTTTAAATAAAAGGAATTTGGGAATTGGGAGTTTCCGTCAGTTAGGGACAAATTTTAAAACTTTATTAATAGTAGGGATAATTTAATAATATAACAAAGATTAAATACGGACAATAACTAAAAGTAGAGTAAATTTGCCCTTCCCATATTTTCTAACAATTCTAAGAAAACAAAAACATAGGCTTTAAATTAAGGATAAATTAATTCAATAGCTATAAGGTGTTGTACTTTAATAAAAATATATACAAGTTATATGCATTGACAGTGTTAAATTTTTTTTATGCCATCAGTTGAATTTGATCAATTGTAATCAGTTATTAGTACTTTGCTTTTTAAATTTATCATATCAAACTTGCTATATAGAGTTACCTGTTGTTGTAGGTCAATTTAATATGTCAGTATAAAAAGTTTATACATCGTTAATACACAAAAGTTAAACTCTAAAATGTAGATAATATGGGTGAAATGATAAAAAGTAAAAGTTTGCGTGGCCCCATGCCTACATGGTCTTTAAAGATGTTCCTGATTCTGACTTTGTTGTTAAAATAGCCCTCGTGTGTTTATTAGGTGAGCCAATAATATATACGCCTTCCGAATATAAGCTTAATCTTTTGCGACTTTCATATAAGTACGTTGATAATGTGATAGCTAAGTTATGCCTATACGGTACACTTTGCTATCAATTTAAATATATTGGTAGAACACGTATACTTTAAAGTCTACTGTGATGTCATAGTTTATGTAAAATTGAATAAACAAGTAGCTTGAGCTAAGCTCTGGCAATTTGGTAAAATTCTCTACCAAATAAACTATGGTGATATGATCATATGGTTAAAAATCCTATCCTTTTATCATAGCGGTAAATAAGTAAAAAATTATGATAACCTGGTATAGTAAATGGAATAATTTTAAAGAGGTGTCATTAGTGAAAATTAAAAATTATAATAATCTGGTAGAGTTTGTAAAATAAATCGATAGAGTAAAAGAAATTAAGAGTAAATGGAATAAGTTTAATGAGGTACCAGTAGTGAAAACTAGAAATCATGAATATCTGGTATCCAACACGATAACTAGGTTAATAAAACATGAAATTCTATTATATTACCATAACTTGCCTTCTATCTGTATGGGGTAAAATTGGTTGGTTACAAGTGACTAAATAGCGAGGTGACACGTGGAACCGAGAACAAACAGAAGTTGAGCCGGTAAATAATTGACATCAATTACGAAGTACATAACCGATACAGGGTGAATCCCGATGGAAGGAAGCATAACTGATGGCGAAGATTCAAAGGCTTGACATCAGGTAGCATTAAATAAGCAGTCGTTACAGAGAATATTTGCGTTCAAAGCCAGTAATTATGCACCCATTAATGATACTTTTATTCTCATTCAAGAAGAGTTTGGTTTAAGGATCTTTTCTCCCTAGGAATATCAATAAATATCAGATTGGAAACTCTTGTAAGGCACAACATATTTTGCATACAAAAGCTACAATATACTGTTTCAAGCTCAATCAAAAGCGCTTTTATCATTGTTCTATCATTGTTACTGTTCTTGCTCTAGGAAAGGCCGAACTCAGAATCAGACTTGCTATCTTCCTTTTGATTTTAATCGCTAATCTTATTTTTGTTCTATTTCTTTATCATTTTTGGATCAAATCAATTTGCTTGTCTATAAACCGCGTTACAAATTCAATGGTATAATTTTATGGGTAAATTGTTTGGCGTCCACCTTGGGGCATAAACACAGTTGCGTAATTGCTTTGATCCATTCATTTATTACTAACAATTTTATTTTTTTCTTAGTAAAAACCAGAGATGGCAGCCAATAATATCAACAACACACAACGTTGAAGCACGCGCTGAATGGGAAGAATTGTCCCGTGATGAATCAATCAGAGAGATGCACAACGAAGGGGACGAGACAACCCCGATTTGTGAAGATCAATATCCTCGGCACGTGTGAGACCCAACTCCTGATGATTTGGAGGAGGAACACGTCGTAGAGACGGTCAAACTCTTGACGGAACAACAGAGAGCAATCATGGATTACCTCTCAAAGCAGGACTAGATGATGACGGAATTAAAACAAGCATTGTTTTCTCCTTCCAACAACAGGATATACTCGATTCCTCCTAGTTTAGAGAGTCGATAACAACACCCCAAGGGGCAAAGTCGTTTTGATGAAGTCGAAGGTACCAGTAATGGATTTGGGAATAATAACGGGAGTGATCCTTTCAAAATCGAGCTCATAAGACTCATGAGAGAAATGAACGAACGACTGGATTAGAATGCAAAGGAGTTTCACACTCGGATGGATCATATTCTAGGTGCGCCATCAATGTTACAGGGTTCAGATTTTAAAAAGCACATGCAGTTGCCGTTTAAGCCAAGTGCATCACCAGAGTTAATTCTAAAGAGATTTAAAATGCCAGACATACCGAAGTACGATAGGACTTTGGATTTAGAGGATCACATCACAACCTACACCACGACGGTGAAAGGAAATGATTTGGAACAACATGATATCGAGTCGGTTCTGTTGAAAAAGTTTTGAGAAACCCTCATAAAAGGGGTCCTGACTTGGTACTCTCTCTTTTCCAAGCATTCAATTGATTCTTTTGGAATGCTTATAGATTTGTTTATGAAAGCCCATGGTGGAGCAAGAATGGTTCAGGCCAGAAAGGCAAAAATATTTAGAATTTCGCAGGGAAAATCCAAGCTGCTGTGATAATTTGTTATCCGGTTCTAGAAGGAAAAGATATTGATACCAACAGTTCTAGATGAGTGGTCAGCGAAGCCATTCACGAAGGGTCTAAACCCACTGAGTTCTGTTGCCTCCTAAAAACTAAAGGAGAGTTTGCTCGAGTTTCAGCCAACCACATGAGCGGATATCCATAACTGCTACGAATCAAAGATAAGGATAGATGATGATCAACTTGGCTCTTCAATGCTAACCAAGGGATATGGCCGTGGTAAAAATCAGGATAAGTTTAAAAATAATTCTGATATACACTGGAGGTCCCCAAGATGCCATTTTCTACCATATGAGAGGACTGATGGGCACATCAGTAAAGGATTTCAGTCATGAGATAGGTTTGCTCCCAATAGAAGGGCGGATCGTGGCTGAAATAACAGGCCATCACAAGAAAGAGAGATGCCGGGGGACAGAGAGTCCGCATATCCCAGATTATCACATTACAACTTTAACATCAGCCTGGTAGAATTGGTATCGGTAATGAGAAATATCAAAGAAGCTCGATTTTCAAAGTCTATCTGATCAGATCCTGGCCAGAAGGATCCCAGTTTATGTTGTGAATACCATGGGACGCACGACCATAGAACTAGGGACTGCTAACTTCTTTTACAGGAGGTGGCAACATTGTTAAAGAATGGTCATCTTAGAGGGTTTTTAAGTGACCGCAGCAAGAGCAATTATGGTCGGGATCAGGATAATGCAGAGACCTCAAAGATAGTAGCGGTGTCACCTTGGATGATAATTAACATGATCTTCGGAGGGAGCAAGGTCAGTGGGGTAACTTTTTCAGTAGCAACGTAAACGAAAATATCGATGAATCACGGAAAGAGAGTCTGGGAAGTCTCAGAGGACGACATCACCTTCACGGAGGAGGACGTTGAAAGACTTCTTCTGCCACACAATGGCTCTTTGGCAATCTCTTTTACTATTTTAGATTTGAAAATTAAGCCAACACCATCCAATATAGAGTTCCGGAGCAAGCGAAATTGACCGAGAATATTGTTCCGGCGATAAAGCTTCTAGTTGGCTTCAACTTGATAAGCGTGACAACCCGATGAGAGATTTTGCTACCCATGCACTGAAGGTGTAACCAAAACCATCGTGTTTGAAGTTGTAAATGGTGACATGGGCTATAACGTGATCCTCGAAAGACCATGGATACACGAGATGAAGGTCATGGCCTTGACATATCACCAATTGCTAAAATTTCCAACTCTAGAAGGTATCAGGCAAATAAGATGCGACCAAGTCGACCGCGGTGGATCTTGAGCAAGTGGCTTTGTTCGAAGAGTTTTTGGAAATAAAGTTTTATTTGGGAATATGGTTAAATCCCGAGCTCAGGTTAGAGTTTATGAATTTTCTTAAAGTTAACGTTGTTCGTTTTACATGGTCACACTCGGATATGATAGGTATTCCGTTAGAGGTAGCGATCCACAAGCTCAGCTAGGATCTAAACTTTCCACCGGTTAGGCAAAAGAAATACCTGATAGCAGAGGTCAGGAATGAGTTTGTTAAAGAAGAGGTAACTCAACTAATCAATATCAGTTCGATCAGGGAGGTAAAGGATCTTGAATGGTAAGCCAACGTAGTTGTGTTACCTAAAAAAATAACAAATTTAGGATGTGTGTAGACTATAAAGATTTAAACAAGGTGTGCCCTAAAGACCCATTCTCGTTGCCGAACATTAATCAAATGATCGATGCACGGCTATGCATGAGCTAATGAGTTTTCTTGATGCTTATTCTGGGTACAATCATATTAGAATGAACCCCAAAGATCAAGAAAAAACTTTTTTTTATCACAAACTTCGGCACATATAATTATAATGTAATGCCTTTTGGGCTTAAGAATACTGGAGCCACTTATCAAAGGCTCGTTAATAAGATGTTTGAAAAGTAGATAAGAAAATGATGAAAATATATATTTATAACATGTTAGGTAATTCTTTAATGAAGGGGATCATTTGAAACATCTCCAAGAAACTTTCGACAATCTAAAGAAGTATAATATGAAAGTTAACCCCGAGAAATGTGCCTTTGGGGTCGACTATGGAAAGTTCTTGGGGTTTCTTGTCTCCATTTTATATGCTTATTTAACGGTTTATAATTTATAACTAAGCGAGGAATACCTCGTTCCTTTTCTGCCGCATTATTAACATAAAAGGCAGAACATGACCAAGGAGATTTTGAGGGTTTTATCAAACCCTTTTGTAATAAACTATCAATCTCGTTTTTGCAGAATTCAACTAGTTCAGCTTTCATCTGACAAGGTCGAGATTTAGTAGGAATATCATCCTCAGAGAAATTTTCTTCGTATGGAAGAGTTACAATATGCTTTTTCCGGTTCCAAAAGGCACTAGGGTGATCGGCGCAAACATCAAGGGCCATTGTTTCAGCAATCAATTTAATTTTTTGCTGAACTTTAGCAGATTGTAAAGTATCGAATATATTCATGCTAAGAATTTCTAATTGTAATGAATCAACATGCCTTTATTTCATATTAATTAAGGCATTAATATCTCTCGTTACGGGATCGGTAACAAAAGAATAACTTATCTTTTTATCTTGATAAGTAGCAGAAAACCCATGTTCATCTATATTATTGAACGGATAAATAGCATTAATAAAAGGAGTTCCAAGTATAATTGGAGGGTATAACTGGGTTTTTACCAAAAAGAAGAAATGAGGAATACAGACTTTATTTTGGCAAATATGAGTATTAGGCAGTTTGTACTCTATATCTAAAGCATGACCAGAAGCGGATTTCACCAAATGAGTGGTCTTTTGAAAATATTTAGTAGGAATTAATCCTTCCTGAATGCAGCTTACATCTGCACCACTATCTATCATAGCTATATCAGTGATAGAAAAATTATTATCGATCAAAATAGTACATTTAATATACCATTTATGTGCAGTAATAATTTGCATCATGCCTAAAAACAAATCAGATTTTCCTTCAGTTAGATCAGAAATTTCTTTTCCTTTATCATTAGAAAATTTAGAAATTTCTTTAGTCGAAAATTCAGGTAGAGAATTATTTTTCTCAATTTGAGTAATTTGGTGATCGCAAATCATTTGATTTTGCTTAAGAGACTTAATATCCCTTTTCAAATTCTCAATTTCTCCTTTTAAATCATCAAAGGAAGTATCTCTACTAGGTGTACTGGAATTTTGAAGTCTTCTATTAATTTCAGATAAAGAATACGGTGCAAAATGTTCAAATTCGTTCTTGTATTTTTCAACAGATTTTGAACTACTAGAACTAGAACTTGCAGCTAAATTAATAATTTTTTCACGAAGTTTTTCATCACTAACTTCTTTTAAAAGTTCTATTACATTGTCAGATGTAATAGTTTTTATATTTATATCATCAAATTGTGATTGCAATTTATAAAATTCGTCACTATCACAAGTACAAATATCATCTTTGCAAGCAGTGCAAGAAGTATCAATATTATTATTATTATCAGAAAGATCAATTAACTCAACTTCAGCTTCAGATTCAGTCTCCGAGTAATAATCAGATTCTGATCCTGAGGTGTATAACAAGCCATAAACCTTATCATGTAACTCATCATCGAGTTCTAAGGTTTTTAGCTTTTGAAGCTTGCAATTTGGAGAAATATGACCAAACTTTCCACACTTAAAACACTTAATATCAGCGAGATCACGTTTGGATCTATTCTTCGCAAATCGAGTAGATTTCCGATGCGCTTTTCTAGTATCACGTTCTTCCTTAGGCCTATATCTAGATTTCTTTTTCTTATACGGGCTATCTGGGTAAGGATACCTATGATACCTGTTTTTCTTCTTCCTACTTTGAGTGGAAGTTCCGGGTAAACCGAACTGGGTACAGAAGTCACCTAATTGGGATTTCTCTTTAAGCTTATCTATCTTAAGCTGTCTAGAAAGCCTTAGCTCATTACACAATTTCAATCCTTCTTGTGTACAAACTCCTATAAGCTTACCATAGGTATAATTATTATACAGAATCTCGCCGCAACTACCCTTTAACACATTCCTAACTCTTTCAGCAAATAAGGAAGGGAGACCATCTATAAACTTGGCTTTCCAATGCTCAAATTTATTGTCGGGTAGTTCCATAACTCTACTCATAAAAGTGTCTTTATACCATCTAAATTCACTAAGGGTCTTACATCTAAGTCCATTAAGTAAAGTTCGGATGGTCTGATGATTCGAGGTAAATCTACCATTGAAATGCTCTAAGATTGTAAGGATAAGGGTATAGACTGCATCTTCTCTACCCATTACTAGAGCCATACCTATGTTATCAACGCCTTCATCGGTTGCCGTAGCATTAATAACGAAAGCCTTTTCCTCTACAGATAAATGATTATCCCACCAGCCACGAAGTTGGCAAGTAAATCCTGCAATGATCATTTTGCAAATATTTCTATCTGTATTTTTAATGCTTTTACAGATAGTCGAATACATATGCATTCTGTGTACGAGAATGGTTAATTGTCTATCAGTTAGACCATCAAGATTCCATTCATAAATCTCGGAACCGTTATAAGACGTATTTGTCTGATTCCAATCTCGTTCCTCAATCAACACATCTTGAGGAGTACGACGTGGATAATAATAGGTCTGCATCCTTGGTTTGTCAGCATACCTATGATTTTGTTTAACAATCCCTTTGAGTTTATTAAACTCTGACCAAGTCTCAGTTTTATAATCAGAAACGGTCTCAATTTTATCAGCAATTTTTTTGATAAATCAATAGGTCTAATATTTAAACCAGAAAGCTTTTTATCTAAAAGTTGGGCTAAGTCATCAAGAGATTTAAATTTAAAATCTTGAATTTCAGGAGGTCTTTGAATATGAGTAGGAATAGCTTGATCAACTGTTTTACTTCCTGAAGTGGAGGCAATATCAGTTGGTCCTTTCTTAGTACTCATTTCCTTTATTAAAATAGTCAAATCATCAAGTTTTTTATCAAGAGAACCAATATGTTCTCCTAAAATTTTTACATACAAACCCAAATAATTGTTTTGAGAAATTAATTTATTAATTTCTGCAATACTAATAGTTGCCACGTTATCATCAATAAATTTTTGGAAGGCAGTGAAGGTAATACCAGTATTATAAGGTAGAATAAAGGGAGCCTGAGGAGGATAAATTGCTTTAGTAATATTACCACTCCCGTCTTTATAAGATCTTTCCAATACCTTTATATAAAGTGGTAAATAAGTTGTTATAAACCAAGAAACAAAATACATAATTTGATTATGCAAGGCACAAGCTTCATAAAATTCTTGAGATATATTATTCAAATCATCTTTACTATAAGTATCAAAAAACCATGTTTTAAACTGGTTCCATTTTTCACTAAAAAATTCTTTTTGAATATAAATACGGGCCCGAGAACCGGGGCTAAAATCAATTTGGTGTGGAATCATTAAATATTATTGGGGTCGAAATCCATCTCGGATAAAGAAGGAATATCCTTATCTGAAATATTGTCATTATCTTGAACAATATTTGTTTGAGGGTTAATCTTAACCCTTTCAACCCTTTTAACCTTTTGATCAGGCTTATCACTAGCAATAGTGTGTAAAGAAGCCGCACGATTGCGAGCTGGACCGTAGACTGGTTCAACAGGGGAAATATGTTGAATAGCAGGTAGAAGTCTATGATTCGAAAATGAATGTCTATTATAAATAGTAGACTTATCATCAAATTGAATACAGATCCTACCATCCGGATTTGAGTGACATGCGAAAATTCAGTATTTGACAAGTCGTTAGTAATCTGACTTGGGGATATAACAGAATTTAAAGTCCAAGTAGTTGGAAAATTAATTTCTTCCCACCTAATAGGTCTCCTAGTGGTGACCTTGGACCTTGCAAAATTGGTTTCTACCAATATGGTCTGATCCGATGTATCGTATAACTTACATCTAGGATTCAAAGTAGATAACAATTTGAAATAAATCCTATAGGACAGACATATAAGTTCAGAACCAGGCGCATAATTATAACCATGCGTTTTCACATTTAAAGTCAAAGCATCAAGAATATTAACATCAGAAAGAGATAGTTGCAGATTGGGTTGAGTATTAAAATATACTGGACCATAGGCCACTGTAGATTCTATCGAACCCATTAGAGACTGTCTGAAATTCAGATTTCTAGCATCTCTAAGAGCTGCTAAAAAGGTCTCTGGTAATCCTTTAAGGGTTAAAGGTTTAAATGCAATTTGAACCATACCAATATGCACATAATGATAATGATGTTTATATAAATCTATATCATGTTTGTTTAACAAACGAATAGTCTGTTCAGATGAATTTAATGCTAAATACTGCTCAGTCGTTTTTATCAATTGTTTAGAAGAAAGTTTATCAAACCAACCATAATCATAAATGGTTTTTATAGAAACTTTAGGAATTGTCCATTTATTCAATAAATCAAGGTTTTGAGGTATATCTACCTCTTCAAGTCTAGTACTTTTAGTACTTGTTTCTCCCAGATCCATTCCAAAAAGCTTCATATCTATGTTGAATCTTTCATATCTATTACATATTTACCATGAAAATTCCTAGGCTCTGATACCATTTACACCAGGATCTAGGTAGGCAGGCGGTAGTCCGCACGGCCATCCAGATCTAGCTGCTTTAGTACACTTTAAAGGTTGGCGGTAGTCCGCACGACCAATAAGGATTTGAAATATACGGAAATTCTGTTATAGTTTAATGATTGTATGGAAGGATCTATATCCTTTTACCCAAGCAAGGGGCCTGTCTAGGTCCAATACATACTCTTATTGAGCCCATGTGTCTAGCAGTTCTAACTGTGAAAGGGATAGCCCTTTTGACAACTTCAGACGGGCTTTTAATATCACAGCTGGCTAGACGTAGCCACTAAGGCAAAGCCAATAAGAGTAGTATCAGAACCGACTGTACCACCATCTTGGAACCAAGCCAAGATACTATATTAAAATTCCTTTATATTTTGAAAGAGTCTGGATTCTTTATGGTTAATATGCAAGAGAAATTAGTTCTTCAACATAGATATGAATCCGTTTAGCCGGACATAGTCACGGCTGGGGTGAGAAACTAAGTATCTTAAATACTAAAAAGAAAATAAAATATGTACCTTGAAGGCCGAGAAGCAAGGCCCTGAAGATGAATTGAACTTCAAAACTTTTATTATTCTTCAACTGATTTACAAACTATTAAGCTAAATCTTTTACAAAGGGGGTTGGTTGAGAGAGAGAAGAGAGAGAGAAGAGAGAGAGTAGAGAGAGAGGGGGGGGGGTTCCGACTCCTCCTTCTTCAAATGAAGAAGTGTCCTTATATAACAAAAAAAAAGAATCTAAAATAGTAAATTGGGTCCCACATCTGGGTCCCTACACAGTGTTTCTACTGTTGTTGAACAGTGTTTCTACTGTGGATGAACAATGTATCTACTGTTGAGTGGGTCCTGGCGGCTGATGAGCTGTCAAGTCTTTTTTTTGTCCAAATTGTGCATTTGTTGGAGGAAATCTTCCACCTTTTCTATATCTCTGTCAGATAATATCATTTTTGGATGTATTGGTTGTGTATCTTCTACGAGGTCATCACCACTTGTTTCACTTCTCATTGAAGTGTCTGATTTTTTGTACTGATCCACTGACTGAAGCAAGTTTCTCTTTACTTCTTCCAAGTATTGATTTATCAACTCAATTTTATCTCCTTCTTGGACTGATATTCTTCGAGCAATATGTTTAATAGTGCTCTCTTTCATCATCTTCTTTTGAGGTGTTGTTATATATAATTGGATTTGTGCTTTAATGGAATCCAATAATTCTTGTCCATATAATGTCTTTGTTTTGGGATCAGTCTTCATCAATTTGTCCCAAAAATTGTTGTAGAATACCCTATATAAACAAGGGATTTGTTCTTCCGTATAACCTAACTCCGGCGTCCATTTATAGATCCAGGGGATAGAGAATTCAATAAAGAAGTAGATTTGATCAATTTTTTCTAGGTAGCAGATATGATCTGCGTGATATAACTCGGTTAGGAACGGCGAAACTTTTGCCCATTCTTTGTATAACTTAAGGAATGGTTCTGGCAAAATTTTTGTTGTGAGACCGTGGTATGACCACTAGTTTAAAAACCAGTTAGGGATAGGTCCCGTAAATACCTTTGCACATACTTTGATAAACCAAGTATGTTTATGTCTCTCATTATTATAATAAAGCACCTTGTCAAACGCTTGGATATAATCCCAATAAGTAAAATTCATAGGTGATTTATTAAGGCTTATCTGCCTTTCTTTCATTGTTGAAATCCCCCATTCTTCAACAGATATAATCTGTTTGATAATGACTTTTGAAAAATTATAAACATTTTCATTTGTGTTATAACCCAAAAAGTGCTGGAAATCTGCACTTCCTGTACTGATTAGGATAGTCTCATAATAAGTGCGGGTTTTATATGATTCACTCGGGTAGTATAATCCATTAATAAGATATCTCTGGAATATTTTCCATGGTTCTTCTTTTCTCTGAATCTCAGAGTTTTCAAGGAGAAATATCATTTTCCTCTTTGGTAACTTTTCATATGACTTGATATCATCATTGTTTTCCTCTTTAGCAATTGAAGCAAAAGTATCACTTTGCTTTTTGGAGGCTAAAAAATCCTGCAGATGTCCATATAACGGACTATCTTCTGGAATATCTTCCAAATATATAGAATGTCTTGAGGATTCACCTGTATGCAGTACATTTGAGTTTATCAAACTCTTTTTTCCTCTTTGTATTACTGGGGAGTTTGATGAGGATCCGTATGACGATCCCTGAGAATAAGTCCTACTAGGGGAAGATCTTCCCCTACCTCTGCCCCTGGTGACCCATGAAGGGTCCATTCTGCAGAAATTGCAAATCATTATTAATTAAAAAGGATATCATAATTCTATCGCCGATATTATCTTGGCTGGGAAACTCATTTTCAAATAACTGAAAAATATCAGTAACTTCATTAAGATTAGAGTATTCTTCAGAGGTATTCCTCGCTTAGTTATAAATTATAAACCGTTAAATAAGCATCTAAAATGGATTAGATACCCGATCCCCAATAAAAGAGATTTACTATCTAGGTTGTATGACGCCAATATATTTTCAAAATTTAATTTAAAATCTGGTTATTGGCAAATTCAAATCTTTAAAGAGCATATTTATAGAACTGCTTTCAATGTTCCATTTGGGCAATATGAATGGAATGTCATGCCATTTGGTTTGAAAAATGCCCCTTCTGAATTTTAAAAAATTATGAATGATATATTTAATCCTTATTTAGATTTTATCATCGTTTATATTGACGACATATTAGTATTTTCTAAAACTTTGGAGATGCATATAAGCATCTTGATATTTTCAAGAAAATCGTTATACAAAACGGTTTAGTAATCTCTAAACCAAAGATGAGTCTATTTCAAACGAATGTTCGTTTTTTAGGTCATAATATTTGCCAGGGAAAGATTACCCCAATACAAAGATCAATTGATTTTGCATCAAAATTTCCTGATGTTATTACTGACAGGACTCAATTACAAAGATTTCTGGGAAGTTTGAATTATATATCCCCTTTCTATAAAAGTTTATCACAAGATCTAGCTCCTTTATACGATAGACTGAAGAAAGATCATAGACACCCTTGGACTAACCAACATACTGAGTTAGTCAAAAGTATTAAAGAGCGTGTTAAATCTCTACCTTGTTTAACCCTTGCCAATCCTACTTGGCAAAAGATTATCGTGACAGATGCGTCTAATATTGGATATGGAGGGATTTTAAAACAAGTAAATCCCAACAATAAGAGTGAATACCTAATAAGATTTCACTCTGGTAAATGGACCGAAGCCCAGAAGAAATACGCTACTGTGGCACACGAAATGTTAACAATTGTTAAGTGTGTATTGAAATTTCAAGACGACTTATATAACCAAAAGTTTTTGATAAAAACTGATGCTCAATCTGTTAAATATATGTTTGACAAAGATTTTAAGCACGATGCTTCCAAATTAATATTTGCTAGATGACAGGCTCAGCTGGTGCCTTTCGATTTTGAAATTCAATACAAAAAAGGAATTGATAATTCCCTTCCGGATTTTCTATCCCGGGAATATTTAGAATAAGTTATGAATTATTATACCATGTTTTTTGATGATGAGGTATTGATCACTATTCTTAAAGTGATAAATTTAAACAGAGACTTAAAGGAACTCATACATGATATAATTATGATTGACAAGATTGAAACCATGGAAGAAGAATGTTAGCACCTCTAAGCAGGTTTATCTCAAGTTCTTTGTAGAAGTGCCACCACTTATTTTTCTCTTTTGAAAAAGAAGAAGGACTTCGTGCAGACTACGGAATGCCAAAAAGTTTTGAAGGTTCTAAAGAGGTACTTGTCTAGTCCTCCGTTATTGTCAAAATAGGGGGAAGGGGAACAACTACTAATTTATTTAGCGGTCTTGGAAGTAGGGGTAAGTGCCGTTCCAGTTCGAGAAGATGAAGGTATGCAATTTTCAGTTTATTAAGTTAATAAAATACTATCAAGAGCGAAGACACGATCCGCACCTATAAAAGTTGGCCTTAGCTCTCATAGCTGCTTCTCGAAAGCTTAGGGCTTACATTCAACATCACCCAATAGCCATTATGATGACCTTTACCTTAAGGAACATCCTTCATAAGCTGAGCTGCCAGTCCGTTTGGTTAAATGCGCAGTCGAAATTATCGAATTCGATAATTGAGTACAAACCCAACACTGCAATCAAGTCACAAGTTTTGGCTGACTTCATGGTTCACTTCAGTCTGGGGTTAATGCCTTTGGTTGCTAAAGAAGCACTGCTGGTATCAGGAACGACATCGGGAGTTTGAACCTTGTTTACGAATGGAGTAAGGGTCCAGTCCCAAGGTAGTTTTGATCACACCCTCGAGGGAGACCCTAAGACATGCCATTAGAACTGTACCGCTAACTAACAATGAAGCCGAGTACGAGGCTTTGGTTGTAGGACTTGAACTAGCTCAGGGACTAGGTTCCGAGGTCATCGCGGTAAAGTGCGACTCCCAGCTGGTGGTCAACCAATTGTATGGGATTTTCGATGCAAAGGAAGAGTGTATGCAACAGTATTTGAACAAAGTTCAACCATTACTTTCACGATTCAGAGAATGGTCAATCATCTATATTATGAGAGAAGAAAATGTAGAAACAGATGTATTCGCTAATTTTGTGTCATCTACGGAGAAGAAAGGATCTGATTCTGGTAAAGTCATCCAACTGCTGCATTGTCACGACCCCAAATCGGACCCGATCGTGATGACGCCTATCGTGAAGACAAGGGCAACCGACACAATTCCAAAATCAACCATTTTCCAATAAAAGTTGTTTTTATACCATTTATAAACCAATAGTCTCATAATGAATATTTGAAAGAAAAGTGCGGAATAATTACACATGCCCGGCATCGGGGTGTCACTAGTCATGAGCATCTACCAAGGTCTGAATACAACAAAAATAGTAAAAAATATACTAAGTACAGTAATGAAAATGAGAGAAAGGAAGCGGTGTCGCGAACATCGTGCAACCACCTTTCTAACTCCGATGACTCCGCATTTGAGCAATCAACACCCGCTACCGGGTTCTAAAATACATGAATCTGCACACGAGGTGCAAAGAGTAATGTGAGTACTCCAACCCAGTAAGTAATAAGAGTAAGTAAAGACTGAACAGTAGGAAATAATGAATCCACATTTATGTTAAACTCAATAAGCACAACATGCTTTCAAATTAGAATACGAGTCAATCGTCTCATTTAAAAATCTAGTTTTTGGTGAAAATCATTCGAAAAATACTTTCCAAAAGTTTTAGTAGGGGTTCAATACCATTTATAATAAAAGAGATAAAAACCATAATCGGCCCATCGGCCAAACATTGTTCGTATACAGCCCATCGGCATAACAGAAATTCACAACCCTTTTTATAACTTAAAAACTTCAGTTTGAATGAAAGTTGTTTAAAGCAATTGTTCAACATTTTCAATAGAGGCTCAATCTAAAGATGAGTGAAAGCGGTAATTAAATCAACATATTCGATAAAAACTCACTTTAAGGAGGAGTGAAAAAAATAGTAAGTTCATAAACAGGCCCCTCAGCCAAAGCATCACTCATGTACATGTATATCTATAGCCCCTCGGGCGAGCCTCTCAGTCACTCGTGACTCAACTCTTACCAATCCGCGCTCTCACTCAGCACTCACACTTAATAGGTACCATATAGTAACCGTTGCGGTGTGCAACCCGATCTATATATCGCTGCGATGTGTAGCCCGATCCATATATATAGTCGACTGCGCACACTGGGGGTGTGCAGACTCCGGAGGGGCTCCTACAGCCCAAACGCTATATCGCTGCGACGTGCATCCCAATCCAACATATCACTGCGGAGTGCAGCCCGATCCATATATATATATATATATATATATATATATATATATATATATATATATATATATATATATATTGATGCAGCATGCAGCCCGATCCATAGATATATAATCCTCACAACCAGGCCCTCGGCCTCTCTCAGTCATCAACCTTACAATCAGACCCTCGGTCTATCTCAGTTATCAACCTCATGATTACTCGGATCATCAGTAAAACAGGAAACTCAACCCAAACATTTTTTTACATTTTAAGAAGTAAAGTAATAAAACCAGATTTAAACAATAAACAAGTAAAATGCGACTGATGATATGCTTTCAAAACAAATAGAGTGAGGAAAAATAGTAAAAATGCCCCTAAGGGTCTCAACAGGTCGGCACAAGGTCCCAAACATGGCATACAACCCAAAATATAATATCAATCTCTAAAATATGGAATATCATAAGATTTCAAATCAAATACGCGACTTAATAGTCATACAGGACGGACCAAGTCACAATCCCCAATGGTGCACGACTCCACGCTCGTCATCTAGCGTGTGCGTCACCTTAAAGTAGCACAACGATGTGAAATTTGGGGTTTCAAACCCTCAGGACAACATTTACAATCATTACTTACCTCGATCCGGTCCAAACTCTAGCCCATGATGCTTTTGCCCTCACGAATCGACCTTCGGATGCTCCAAATCTAGCCAAAATCAGTACATAACTATTAGAATATGCTAAGGGAACAAAACACACTTGAAAATATCCAATTTACATAAAAATTCCTGAAATTGCTCAAACCCGGCCCCTGGACTCATGTCTCGGAATCCAATAAAAGTGACATCAATAGAATCCTCGTCCTCTCACGAGTCTATACATACCAAGAACATCAAAATCGGACCTCAATTGCCCCTTCAAATCCCCAATTTACACTCTCCAAATTCAAGCCCTAATTCCTCAATTTTACGCTTAATTTCCATGGTGAATTAGGTAGAATTCACACAAGAATTGAGTATTGAGTTCAAAAATCTTACCTCTAGGTGTTATCTGTTGAATCCCTCTTCAAATCCTCTCAAAAAGCTCCCAAGCCGAGATAGAAATGGTGAAAATAGCTCAAAATCGCGAAGGGCACAATTTATACCTTCTGCCCAGACATTTTCGCATCTGTGACCCTATTCACTGCTTCTGCAGTAACGCAGAAGCGGTTAGTTGCTTCCTCACTTAACGGCCAAACCGCTCATGCGATCAACATTCCGCACCTGCGGTCCCTGCCTTCCCAGGCATTTCCACTTCTGTGACCTCCCTTATCGCACCTGCGGCGTTGCACCTGCGGTCCCAATCCACAGGTGTGGAAATATCAGAAGCAGCAAATTCAGAAGTTGCAACAAAGTTTCAAACTCCCGTCAACCATCCGAAATCACCCCGAGGTCCCCAAGACCTCAACCAAAGGCACGAACATATCCTAAAACCTTATTCAAACTTGTACCAATCTTCCCAACACCTCAAACAACATCAAATCAATCAAAACACATCAGATTCAAGCCTAAGTTTCCAAAATCTTTCAAATTCCGCTTTTGATCAAAAACCCAACTAAACCATGTCCAAATAACCTGAAATTTTGTACACACGTACCAAATGACACAACGGGACTACTGTAACTCTCGAAATTCCATTCCGATCCCTATATCAAAATCTCACCTATCAACTGGAAAATGCCGAAATCTGAATTTCGCCAATTCAAGCCTAAGCCTTCCATAGACTTCTAAAATATATTCTGATCATGCTCCTAATTCCCAAATCACCTAACGGAGCTAATCAAATCATAAAAATTTCGATTCGAGATCATATACCAACTAGTCAAATCTTGGTGAAATGTTTCAAATTTCAAGCTTTAAAATGAGAACTATTCTTCCAAATTTATTCCGATTACCCTGAAAACCCAAACCAATGATTTACATAGGCCATAATACATCATACGAGACAAATCATGCCCGAGAAATGGCGAGCAAAGTACAAAAGCTCAAAACAACCGATCAGGTTATTACATGCATTCGGTGTTGGATGTAGATGGCTACTGCGAAGTAAATTCCACATACTTAATTTGGGACTAGAATAATGAGTTCATTGAATATATCAGGAATGGTAAACTACCTGAAGATCCAAAGGCGTCCCGGGCACTGCGGACAAAAGCAGTTCGCTATTGCCTCGTAGAGGGGGAGTTATACAAGGGATCATTCCAAGGACCACTCAGTGTCTAGGGGCCTCAGAGGTGGACTATATGATGAGAGAGGTCCATGAAGAAGTCAGCGGAAACCATTCCGGTGTAGACTCGTTTGTTTTTAAGTTGGTCATGGCTGGATATTATTGGCCCCGAATGGAACCGGATGAAAAGGCATTCGTACAGAGATGCGACAAATGTCAATGTCATGCACAGTTGGTGCACCAACCAGAAAAACTTTTGCATTCGGTGGTGTCTTTGTGTCCATTCATGAAATATGGGATTGACATAGTTAGACCTTTACCACCAGGCCCCAAAAAGGTAAAATTTCTCTTGATTTTAATTGATTATTTCACTAAATGGTTTGAAGCAGGTCCATACCAAAAGATCAGAGAACGCGAAGTAGACTTCGTATAGAACCACATAATCTATCGATTTGGAATACCAAAGGAAATCGCATGCGACAACGGGCCATAGTTCATAGGTTCAAAAGTTACAAAGTTTTTGGAAGGGTTAAAGATCAAAAGAATAACTTCTTCGTCGTACCACCTGAGTGCTAACGGATAGGAAAAATCAACCAACAAGGTAATTATTCAAAACCTTAAAAAGAAGTTAGAAGATGCTAAGGGAAAATGGTCTGATGAGCTACCGGAAGTGCTATAAGCATATCAGACAATGGTGAAGTCAATTACGGGAGAAACACCCTTCTCTCTAGTGTACGGTTGGAGGCTCTGATACCAGTGAAAGTAGGGGAGCCTACTTAAAGGTTTTTCCGAGGAAATGAAAAGGAAATGAAGTGTTGATGGTGAAGGTGCACTTGCTTGAAGAACCAGGGACCTGGCATACGTGAGAATGATGGCTCAAAAATAAAGGATTAAAAGGTATTATAATCAAAAGGAAAATCTCTATTATTTCAAAGTAGGAGATTTGGTATTGAGGAAGTTTACTTAGAGCACTCGAGAAATCAACGCAAGAAAGCTGGGACCAATGTGGGAAGGTCCTTACCGGGTTTTAGCTATCACTGGTAAAGGATCATATGAATTGGAAAATCAAGATGGAGTCAAAGTGCCCAACAATTAGAGTGCCTCACCTCAAAAGGTATTATTGCTGATGATTCCTGACGATATTGAAAGTATATGTGGCACTCTTTTTTTCCTTTGATTAATTTTTGTCCCAATCAGGTTTTTCTAGCAAGGTTTTAAACAAGGCAGTAAGGAAAAACATACTATAAAGTGTTACACCTTATGTTTTCGTACGTGAGAGTACGTCGCATGTCAACTGATGTAAGCTCAAAAATGAGATTGTCATTGAATATACATAAAGTAAGTTAATTATATTATCTTGGAGGTTACAAATCTTTAAGATCATGGATAACAGGTACCAAGAGGGTTGAAAGACTTAGAAGATAAAAAAATTAAAGAAAATAAGTTTTGTCGAATGTCGACAAGTTAGAAATGTTATAACATGTACTTTTGGGGTAATACTAGGGTTCTTAACATAATAAGGAGGTTATGTTATGAGTTACTATAGGTTTATGATAGTTGTGTGTTACGTTTTGAAGTCAAGCGAGTTGTGGAACAAAAGTTGGCAAAGGTCATCACAAGTTACATTCATAAATATGTTGATGGGCCCTGATGGGCACCCGGTACTTTATTCAACTGAGTACCAACACAACGTATCTTTTTGTATCATACTATCATAGATAACTGAGCCGGAGAGGCTGCTGTGAAATATGTAGAATCTAACATGTAATACCAACTTATACATAAGACATATAGGCCTCTACGACCAAAATAATCACTCGTACACTGAACCTAGGCTGACAAGATCATACAATCTTTTATGTACATGACATTTGTCTACAAGCCTCTAAGGATATATAATTGTCATTAAGGCCGGGACAGAACCCCGTCATACCAAACAATACACATCTAAATCATACTGACCAAACATGCAACTCCGGAGCAAATGGAGTGCACCAACATCTTCCGCTGAGCTGATCGCCTACTTGGAGGACTCTCGATTTGTCTATCAGGACCTGCGGGCATGAAACACAGCGTCCCCAAGCAAAAGGGACGTCAGTACAAATAATGTACTGAGTATGTAAGGAATGAAAATCAGTAAACAATAGACATGAGAGAAACATGGAGTAAAAGACTCAACGTGCATATCTGAATAGCTCTGTGAATCATTTAATATTATAATGTCATGCATATGCATATAAATGTTATACCATGCATGGGTATATGCGTTCATAACATCATCAAGCCTTTGAGGGCATCCCATCATATCATCTCGACCACTGTGGGAAAATCATCAACGTATGATGGTGCGTATATAACGCTGTAACTTTTTCCTATATCACATATACATATAATATATGTATATATGCGTATATAACGTCATCTGGTCATGGGTCAATGTACATGCATAAATGAATGCAATGCATGAAAAATACATCAATAAAATCTCTAGGAACGTCATAAAATCATTATACCTCTTATTAATATCATGAAACAAAATTTATAAACTTACATATTTTCTGAGACCCATGAACAGAGGATAGAATAATAAGACATATGGGAGTTCAAGAACCTAGACATTTCTAATACTTCTAAGAATAGAGTCATTTATGTAAGTTGTACATTTGCTCGTCTCGTTCGTGTCGTATAGATCATGCCAAAAAGAAAGAAGGAATAGCCTTAACAGATCTGAGCTGATTCTCTTGACAATCCCTCTAACACAGGTCAATTGCGACAACACGTAACAACAGATCGAAGTAAGAAAAATACGCATGAATTCCTTTGCTGAAAATTGTTATTTGGTAGATATAAAACATCTCCATTTCTTTGTAAATTGATCATAATATATTGTACAAACTTTCTTGTTGAAACATCCGTAACGTTTAAAGATAATGTATATTCATTTTTGTGAATTTCGTATTAGTGGGTGTGCCCCATATTTTTGATGACCAAGCCTTTAAATGTGACACCTTATCCACTTAGCCAAAGAGTCATATTTTTGATTTGTGAGTCATTTCATTTGCTGCCACGTTTGGGCACCTTAGGCTTATCCAATATTCCTTAATCAACTTTGTTTTCCCTCATTAATCCAATAATTTCTTAATTATAAGTTAATCTCCCACTTAAAAATTTATAATTACCCAATTATCCAGATAATTAAGAATTATCCAAATTACTTAAAATACTACTTATTTTTAACATTCCTTATACACCTTACTATCATGGTCATTTAGTTTCTTGTATGGAATTAGTCCATAAATACCAGGTATTATAGCTCGGACCGTATTTTATCCCAAAAGGTCAAACTTTGACAAAAATTTTTTTTTCCGATTTTCTTACCCGCTCACTTTCACGAATTTACTCATCAGTCATTTGAAATAACATAATGCTCATAATCTCAAAATAATCTCATTCCCGAACCTATGTCTATTAACTTACGATCAAACTTTAACATACGAAAATGCGGGATGTAACATCTCATTTTCGAGCTCTCATCAATTTATTATGGCGTACTTTCATGTATGAAAATATGGGGTGTAACACTTAGGTCGTCTTTATCTTCATTTTTCAATAGAACACGACCAGATAACACTCATAAACATATCCTTAAGCTCTCTTCTAGGGTTTCAAAGAAGATTAACATCTGGGGTACAAAATCAAGAAGCGATAACATTTGAATGATCCCTACGATGTTTTGGAAGATAATCGCCTCTCTTTTTCTTTGTACTTTGGGTTTTGGAAGATACTTCATAGTTAAGAAATGTCTACTTTATGTATTTAAGCTTTTAAATATCAAGAAAGGTTGATAAATTCATTTCCTAATTGTCATGACCCAAATCGGAGGGCCGCAACGGGCACCCGCTGCCTTACCCAATCGAGTACTAATGTAACGTATCTTTCTTATAATACCATCATGGGTAAATGGGCCGGAAGGGCCATCATGATATAACCAGAATAACACATAATGGAATACTTGACATAGGACAACCCAAGATATAATACAAACTTATACATGTGACATACGGTCCTATAAGACTCAAAATGAACACTCGTACGATGAACATAGGCCGACAAGGACATACAATCTTTCATATATATGACATCTGTCTACAAGCCTCTAAGAGTAAATACACATCATAAAGGTCGGGACAGGACCCTGCCATACTAATCAATACATGTCCAAATTATACTGACCAAATAGGTAATTCTGGAGCAACTGGAGTGCACCAACACCTTTCGCTAAGCTGATAGCCTACTAGGAGGAATGCCAACCTGTCTATCGGGACCTGTGGGCATGAAACACAGCCTCCCCAAGCAAAAAGGATGTCAGTACGAATAAAGTATCGAGTATGTAAGGCAGGAAATCATAAACAAGAACAATAATGTAAAGAGAGATAGAGGAGATACAACTTGTAACATCTGAGTGCCTCTGGGGGTTACTGACATGAAATGCATAATACATATATATACATAAACTTTAAAATACATACACCTCTGTGGGCATCATCATCATCATATCGTACCCGGCCTCAAAGAGGACTCGGTAAAAATGTACCCAACCATCATAAGGCTCGGTAGAATTGTACCTGGCCACGTGAAGCTCGGTAAACCCGACTGATCAATGGTTGCACAATAGCTGCCGTACCCTGCCGACAATAGCGTGGCTCGTTAGAGTAAAATAGATACTATATATAATGCATGTTAGACTCATGGAATCACGTTCTAAACCTTTTGGAGTGAGTTAAGGTCGTTGTACCTTCAATTAACATTATGGACATCCATAGCCTCAAATATGAACCTTAGTAGGATTCAAGGATCATACACACTTGCTTAGAATAATTTTATAAGGAAAGAACAACATGGACAACCTTAGTTGCTAGGAGTAGATCCGTTATGAAATAGCGTATTCATTTCACTTTAGATCATGCCAAAAGAAATAAGGAAGTGCCTTAACATACCTTAAACCCGTTGAGTCCTTAATACCTTCCAAGCAATTCTTCAAACAAGTCAACTCAATCTATCATAGTATAAGGAGATTCAAATTAAGTGTTGAGCAAAGGCTAAGTCTGTAACTTAAGCTAACAACTCATTTACGTAAATTCGGGCAGCATCTCCCCTGTAACAAGGGCCTCCTCTAACACCATATACCAAAAACAACAACCAGAGAAATCAATCAACATATAAATATCAATAAAAGGCACCATATAACAACGACAAGTCACAACTACTTCACGACGAGCAGCAAGCTCCGATTGGAATCCGTATAACCCATATCACCCCTTATATACTTCTTACATTAACTTAACAGTATCATTAAAATGATAATGAAGTCATTCATCAATCATTCCATCCTTATACCATATATTTATAACAAAGAAAACAATCCTCAACTCCAACTATCTTCAATTAGTAACTTTATTCACTAGTTCATGTCTACTCCATCCATTTAACTTAATCAACATCAAGATAACCTTAACTACACGCAAGAACACAATACACATACCTCCTACAGTAACTTAAAGTCAAAATCCAAGTTATATTCAGCTCATAACAACCCTCAATGGCAATACAACACCATAGAAGTGACTTAAGCTAATCCAAGTATTATCTTGTAGTTTATCATCCTAATAACTTAACCAACATACAAGCTGTAGACATGTAATTTTTAACCCTCCCCAAGATTTTACACATTTTAGCGTAAATATTTTGTTTGGGTTTAATATCACTCTCTTTACTTTATTTTTATCACAAAAAATAAAAAATAATATTTTACATCTTTAGGTTAAAGTCAATTAGTTTATTTATATTTATATTATTATAACATTTGAAAATACAAAAACAAATAGTTCTCGCGCGTAGTATTTAGTTTTATATTAGTTTAGAGAGATTTTTATATTTTTATAGATACATTGTATTATTTGGTCTTCTTAGCCTAAGTTCATACCCAAAAAGATATGGTCCAACCCAATTATCCTTAGCCCATTCTTCCCAATCCATTAGCCCACTTAAGTGCAAGATTTAATCCTAACCATCTATTTCGTTCTAATCCAATGGCCATCATCCCTTCCCACCTCCATATAAAATACCCAATTGTAGAAACCCTACCCTAGGTTTTCAATTCCTAGACCCAAGACTTTAGATCAGCCGAAACTCAAAAAATCGGACCTTAGGAGACCCGCCCCCACCCCCATGTCGTCTTCTTCTCCAAGAGAAATAACTTGGACCTAATTTTTGAGACCTTTCAGCAACCGTGTTTCTGATTTTTGGACAATACATAGGAGCTTCAGCTCATCTTCTTCAAAATAAGGACCTAAGCTGCTAAAGACGTCTAAGAAAAGACAATGCCCCCTCCCATTGATAAACAAAAAACCAGATAACCTTCACCTCAACTCGCCGAAAACTAACTCCACCCTTTAAAATCTTGACGCTAAAAAGATATCGGATATCCCTTTCCTCTTTGTCACTTATTGTTTGATTTTAACATAGCTAAAATCACTCTCAAAATACAGCAAAATCATCACTACAAACGAGCCGAGTTCGAGGCGGTTTAGTCGATGTTTGTTGAGGTTCCGACAAGGCATTTGGTTTCCTGTTTGAGGTTCTCATTCGCTCGACGAGCTGAGAATATTTGCAACTATAAAGGTCCTATCTTCTTATCTTGCTTACTTTGTTTATTTATTGTTCCATTTGGATGATACATATTAATATGGTGAGCTTTTGTGTATACAAAATTCTATTTGCAACTGTAAAGGTCCTATCTTCTTATCTTGTTTGCTTTGTTTATTTATTGTTCCATTTGGATGATACATATTAATATAGAGAGTTTTTATTTATACCAAATTTTGCTGTTGTTTATTGTTCCATTGTTGTGTATTAGCTTCCGCCTGTTCGATGAAATGCCTCAGCGGAAAGCACACATGATTGATAAAAGATATGTTGTTTTGCTCGTTGTGCGATGTCTCAGTCCTAATTCGGGTATGCATTTCATGTTACCCAATCATAACAACTTCGAATGTTAATAAAATTAACATGTCATGAATCGCGGGTGCATTTCATGTAGCGTGGTTTGCGGTTTGTTCCAAAACGGCAAGTGTACGACAACCGTAACTTGTTCAAGAAATGATTCCAGAAATCTAAAAAATGGTTAAATAATTAATAAAAGCGGTTATAAAGTTAAAAACGCATAATACGTTTAAAATCTGTAATTAATCAGATAATTAGGCCAATTATTAACAGTTAAGCGATTGTGCTAGAACCACGGAACCCGGGAATGCCTAACACCTTCTCTCGGGTTAACATAATTCCTTATCTAGAATTTCTGGTTTGCAGACTTTTAAATAAAGTCGAAATTTCCTCAATTTGGGATTTTAAAATAAACCGGTGACTTGGAACACCAAACAAATTATTCTAAGTGGCGACTCTGAAGAAATATAATAAATAATCCCATTTCTATTAATGTCATTTTAATTGGAAAAACTCCCTTATATACCCCCTATCCTTATAGGGTAAAAAAGGAGGTGTGACACCTCTGGAGACTCTGCTGGGGATCAAGAACCCAGAATTTTTGGTTCAGGGTTCAAGAATTTGAGCTTAGAATAACTGTTATAGTTTGTTTTTGTTTATTATATGAGTTTCTACGTGTTTGGGCCTAATGTGCTAAATGCCGCTTTTTACCGCTTTGATATTATTTGAACTATATCTAAACTGCTGCGAAACTCCTATTCTAATCTCCTAGGAAGTGCACGCTGGCGTGACTTCTTTTCTGTTAGTGTCATACCCTAGTTTAGAACGAGGATCAGATCAGTTACAAAGCCGGATGTTCTTTTGGTTACCGATACGTTTCCCTCTCTCGACTCGAGTTGTCCGCTCGGGTAAGCCAGGTCTAGAACAATACACCCAGGTTTTAAAACTTAGGATAACGTAACCTCATGTCGGATCCCTAGTAGGATCGTTTGTTTGCATCATGTGAATTTGACTTTGGGGACTCAATACAGGGGCTGGGTCCGTCTAGGACAGGTGTACCCGAAATTAAGACCATCCTGATGCATCTTACGTGCTATTTGTACATTTATTTGCTTCGGTTTGTATGTTGACCGGCTAAGGAAGGAAAAACAAGAGAAAAACCAAGAGTGAGGTAGGATAGAGAATTCACCCGGTTCTGAAAATTCCGGTATTTGAAAATGCCTCGAAACTCTGCCAAAATTTTTTCAAAAAAATGAAAGTGAGTCAATGTCATGTTTTATTTTCAATTATGTCAAAACCGGCGAACTACGCGAGTCCGATTCTCACTGGATGTGTGATACGTATGCAAACCTCATCGCTTCCGGCCCCCATTTTTCAAAAAAAAAATTCAAAGATATTTTCCTTTACTTTCTTCTTTAGAAAGTCTTTCTTTTAGACACCTTTTTTTAAAAAAATACAAAAATATTTTCTTTTAATCTCTCTCAAAATCCAAAAATATTTGTTTAAAAATTCAAAAGAAAATTCAAGATTCAAAAATATTTTCTCTTTTATTTTGTAGTATTTCTTTCATAAATTCAAAGTAAAAGTCCAAAAATATTTCCTTTCTTCTTTAGAAGTTTTTCTTTCGAAATTTCCAGAAAAAGAAAAGAAAAAAGAAAAAGAAGTTAAAGTTAAAAAAATAATATTTTTTTCTCTTCTTTAGACGTCTTTCTTTTCATAAATTCTTTTTAAAAAAAACATACAAATCGAAATCCAAAAATATTTTCTTTCTTCTTTGTAAGTATTTCTTTCAGAAAAAAAACAAATTTCAAAATCCAAAAAAAAGAGTTAGTTTATTTCCTTTATTCTTGATCTTCCCGAGCTACGCAAGATATGATTCATGTTCCCACATGAAACATAGGCAACCCACATCAGGCTCGATCAACCAAAAAAAATGAAAGAATGAAAAAAAAATGAATGAAAAAATGAAAAAAGAGAAAAAAATGATGATAATAATAAGGACCTACTGAGTCCATTCTAACGTGTCTTTTGTTTTGAATTATGAAGAAAGTTTGAGGTGGTCGGTTTGTGGTAAGCGGACAACACAAGATCCAAGGAAAAATGATAACTGACATCGAAGCTGTTACAAGCGCTCAAAAGACTCAGGGTCAGAGTGTTCAACAAGAGTCTACTGTGGTTGAGGAAAATAGAATACTGAAACAGCAAATGACCAAAATGTGTCAAGCATGGGCCAATGGCCAAGGAGAGCCTTGGCATGAGTCACAATTTGCTACCCAGCAAGAGCACTACCACTCGTACTTGTTTGATCTTCCTGCAAACATTGAGAAACCTGCCCAAAAGATGACACAAGAATAAATGACCCAAAGAGTGAAAAGCTTAGAACAACAGTTGAAAAACATGCAAGGGTTGGCAGGTCAGAAGAGTATTACCTTCAAGGATCTATATATGTTTCCCGATGTCCACTTGTCGCCTGGTTTCAAGACTCCCAAATTTGAAAAGTATGATGGACATGGAGACCCCATAGCCCACCTGAAAAGGTAATGCAATCAACTAAGAGATGTGGGAAGAAATGAAGAATTGCTAATAGCTTATTTTGGGGAAAGCCTTATGGGAGTAGCATCCGAATGGTTTATGGATCAAGACACATCTCGCTGGTATGTATGGGATAACATGACACAGGCCTTTGTCAAACAGTTCCAATACAACATCGACATCACCCCAGACCGTAATTCCCTTTTAAACCTAAAGAAGAAACCAACTGAAAGTTTCAGAGAATATGCCATTAAATGGAGAGAGCGAGTAGCTAGAGTTAAACCACCCATGGATGACCACGAGCTAATCACTGTCTTTCTTCAGGCTCAAGATCCAGATTATTTTCAAACATAATGTCTGTAGTGGTAAATCCTTCTCGGATGCAATCAAAATAGGTGAAATGGTTAAGAATGGTCTTAAAACAGGCAGAATTATAAGTTAAGCAGTTCTCAAAGCCACAACTCAGGCTGTCCAGATTGAATCTGATAATTTTAATGACACAAATGAGAAAGACGAAGAAATCATGATGACATCAGGGTCGAGAAGAGGTCCTAGGAGAGCATCTCGAAGGTATGACCAACCTCGTCTGTTTTTCGATGATGCTCCTGAGTACTACTATCCACCTCAGAACTCACAATACTATGTTGCTCCACCTCAGTATGTTGTCCAGCCACCAAAACCCTAGAAGGCGAGCACGAGCATCACAGAATCTCCACTAGCCTCCACAAAATTTTCAGATGCCCTATAACTCACATCCAAGCCAGAGGTATAAAGTGGAATAAAGGTTGAAAGATAATTTTACACCAATAGGAGAGTCCTATGCAAGCTTATTTGAGAAGTTAAAGCAGTATGACATGATTGCACCCATTCCTCCAAATCATGTGGACCCCCGTGCAAGAAGATTTGACCCTTCTAAAAGGTGTGAATATCATTCCAATTCCCGGGGGCACAATGTTGAAAGTTGTCGGGATTTGAAAAGAGAAATAGAAAGGATGATTCAGGAAATATTGATTGTGATTCAAGATAACAACGCCCAGAATATCACGTAGAATCCTTTACCTGCACATGATGATGCACACTTTGTGGGGATGATGCTTGGTGATATGGAGTATGAGAATCCTCTCGGGAACTTGCCGACTGAAATTGGAGTAGGCCATGGTGATTCTGATGAGCAAATTTGTGGCTAAATGTCAAGCTTAAAAATTAAAAAGTCATTCTCTTCTTACTAGGAAGGAATCTTGGTAGCTTGTTTTGATATTTTTTCTACTATCTGGGTTATTTTAGGGTTGTCATCCGGATTTTATTTGGTCAAACCATTCTATCCCTCCATTCTGTTTGTATGAATCTTCTCTGTCTGTTCTGTTGCTATTTTCATTATCCGGATTATTTTAGGGTCGTAACTCGGATTTTAGGTTGTTTGTCTTGTTGTCAAACACTTTCATCCTTACTCAATAAAATATAGTTTGTCCTTTTGTGTCATTCTATTCCTAGTTCTTTTCTCGCTAGTTCTAATGACATGACATGCATGCGGAAATTTTGGCCAGATCATAAAAACTGATTTAATCTGGAATTCGATAACTGAAAACAACACTTTTGAGGATGAATAAAGATTTGAAATACTTTGGAATTAAGGTCGAGTAAAATGCACCTTCAAATCATTGTGAAGATCGGGCTTAAGGATGTTTAATCAATTGAAGTTTGTTGGAAAGTTTGACATTAAGGGATGGAAAGTGTCTTGTGACCACGACACACCAAGAAGACAGACATCTTCATCAATGCTGTGATCGCAAAAGGATACTATGTTTGGCATTCTCGAGGTTGGGAGACCCTTTTTCTGCTACCCAAACACTTTATACCCTTTGTCACCTCTTTGAGCCTGTGTTATTTTCTTTGATCACCCTCTTTTGGAATCAAGTTTAGAATCAAAAGTCAAAAAAATGAAATAACAATAAAAGTCCATGCCCCAAGAGTACAAACTAGGGTAGCTTTTAGAAAGTTCAAGTGAAAACAAAAAGAGAAAAAGAATCAAAGGTCCATGCACTCAAAAAATAGAAGCTGGGGCAACTTGTTTTGCAAACAAAAAGAAAAAAAATATATAAGAAAAATAAAGAAAGAAAGAAATAAAGAAAGTTGAAAAAAAGATATACGTAGGCAGCCTCATGGTTCAGTCCAACCAAATAACAATTCACAGAAAAAGAAAGAAAAAAAAATCCAAAAATCCCCAATCGCTAAAAGTGGGGCAAAGATTTTATTTCACTTTGGAAAGAGTCGATTCCAAGAGTTGTAAGTCTGCAACCCCCTTTACTTTGAGTCTATTTTGAGCCTTCATGATGTCCTTTGTTCCTACCCATATCCAAAAGCCTTCCAAATAAAGACCTCATGATCAACCTTCAAGAATTCCAAGAAGAAGCATGCAATGAGCAACGGTTGTCACGCGACATAGAATACTATCAAGTTGCTCACAAAAAAGAGGAAAGAAAAGAAAAAGAAACATGAGAGAGTATTACTAGTGAAAACCTTCACGAGCACTGTAAGGCGACAATAAGCAGAGATGAATATTTGAGAGAGACTTATTGGTGAAAATCCCTCGGGGCACCACTAGTCGAAAGTGAGTCATGAAGCTGGTTCAAAGGATTGGCGCGAACATGCCCGACTTCAAAGGTCATAAGAATAGTAAAAAGGAAGATTGGATTAGTTTGATAGATCAGGCCGTTGATTCCAAAATGCATGGCATGATCATTAAGGCTAGTTATTAAAAACAAATCTTCCTTATGTCCTTCCGACAGGGGCATTTCTTGTTAAAACTTGTTTCTTTGCATCATTGTGCCCTTCACTCTGAGTTCGTTCTTATCAAAACAAACAAGAAAAGATTTCAAAATATGCTACCAGCTTTTTAGTTGCATAAAGTAAATTTGGCCAGCACATTCAGTTGTTACTGTCAATATACCTTGAGGATTCATGCAAAGGCTTCCCCAAAAGACTCTTGTCAGCCTACTTGGTGCAAGCAAAGATAATTGGTGATTCTCTCTAACAGACAAATTGCTCAAAAATCAGGAAGTCATTCAAGATATCAGAAAATGTCACCTAAGCAATGATCTCCAGTTGGATTAATGTTGATTGAGCCGCAAATACAAATGGTGCTGGGTGTGAAACAATCAGGGTTGATGCAGAGCAAAAGACTCTTGAAACCAACTCAAACTGATTGAGCAGAAGTCAAGCTGCCCAAGACTCAAGGCCACAAACCGACCACCATTTTCAAAGGTGACAAATTTTTCTTTGTGTGAAACAGGAACAAAGCAGTGCAAGGAAAATGGTTCAAAAAAAAGAACAAAAAAAAAAGAGAAGAAAAGAAAGAAGAGAAGAGCCGACAAAGGGAAGTTTCTCAAATCTTTTATTTGTCTTACTATTGTGCATAAAATCTTGCCATTGATCTTCAACCGAAAACCTCTCTATCCAACCGAAAACTTCAAAAATTCAACCTTTGGCATTTCAAGCCTAAATTAGCTACGAACCTCCAAAATACAATTTGAACATGCTCCTAACCCCAAAATCACCCAACAAAGCTAACAGAACTATCAGATTTTCAATCCGAGGCTGTCTTCACACTATTCTGACTACGGTCAACTTTCCAACACTTAAGCTCTCATTTAGGGACTAAGTGTCCCAAAACTCTCCGAAAATTAAAACCGAACATCCCGGTAAATCAAAATAGCAGAAATAAACTTGGGGAAAGCAGTTAATAGAGGATCAGGGCAATAATTCTTAAAATGACCGGCCAGGTCATCATACTAATGGAGCTAACAGAACCATCGGATTTCCATTCCGAGGTCGTCTTCACACTGTTCCGACTACGGTTAACTTTCCAACACTTAAGCTCTCATTTAGGGACTAAGTGTCCCAAAGCTCCCCGAAACTCAAAACCGAACGTCCTCACAAATCAAAATAGCAGAAATAGACTCGGGGAAAGCAGTTAATAAGTGATCGGGGTGTTAATTCTTAAGACGACCGGCCGGGTCGTCACATCCTCTTACACTTAAACATTCGTTCGCCGTCAAACGAGCATAAAAGCATACTTGAAGTAGTGAAAAGATAAGGGTAATGGTTGCGCATATCCTGCTCGGTCTCCCAGGTCACCTCCTCGACCGGCTAACCCCGCTACTAAACCTTCACGGATGCAATGTTCTTTGACCTCAGCTTTCTAACCTGCCTGTCTAATATTGCCACTGGCTCCTCAACATAGGATAGATCCTTGTCCAACTGGACTGAACTGAAATCCAAACGTGCGACGAATCATCGTGATACCTCCGGATACTCGAAACATGGAATACTGGATGAACTACGGCCAAACTAGGAGGCAAGGAAAACTCATAAGCAACCTCCTCAACATGCCTCAATATCTCAAAAGGGCCAATGAATCTCGGACTCAAATTTCCTTTCTTCCCGAATCTCATGATGCCCTTCATAGATGAAACTCGAAGCAGAACCCGCTCTCCAACCATATAGGAAAAATCACGAACCTTTCGGTCCGCGTAACTCTTCTGTCTGGACTGGGCTGTGTGGAGTCTATCCTGAATCACCTTAACCTTCTCCAAGGCATCCAGAACCAGGTCTGTGCCCAACAATCTAGCCTCACCCGACTCAAACCAACCCACCGGTGATCTACACTGTCTCCCATATAAAGCCTCATACGATGCCATCTGAATGCTGGACTGATAGTTGTTGTTGTAAGCAAATTCCACCAATGGAAAGAACTAATCCCGAGACCTTCCAAACTCAATCACACACACACAGAGCATATCCTCAAGAATCTGAATAGTGCGCTCAGACTCTCCGTCCATCTGAGGGTGAAATGTTGTACTCAACTCCACCTGAGTACCCAACTCATGCTGAACGGCCTTCCAGAACCGTGATGTGAATTGGGTACCTCTATCTAAAATGATGAACACTGGAATACCATGCAGACGAACATTCTCCCGAATATAAATCTCCGCTAGCCGCTCCGAGGAATAAGTAGTACACACAAGAATAAAGTGAGCGGACTTGGTCAACCGATCCACAATCACCCAAATAGCATTGAACTTTCTCAAAGTCCGTGGGAGCCCAACTACAAAGTCCATGGTGATCCGCTCCCACTTCCAATCTGGAATCTCTATCTGCTGAAGCAACCCACCTGGTCTCTGGTGCTTATACTTCACCTGCTGACAGTTGAGACACCGAGCTACAAATCCAACTATATCCTTCTTTATCCACCTCCACCAGTAGTGCTGCCTCAAATCCTGATACATCTTCGCAACACCCGAATGAATGGAATACCGCGACTATGGGCCTCCTCCAAAATCAACTCCCGAAGCCCATCAACATTGGGTACACAAATCTGACCCTGCATCCTCAATACCCCATCATCACCAATAGTCACATCTCTGGCATCACCGTGCTGAACCTTTCCCTTGAGGACAAGAAAATGAGGGTCATCATACTGCCGCTCCCTGATACGATCAAATAAGGAAGACCGAGAAACCACACAAGCTAGATCTCGACTGGGCTCCGAAAGATCTAATCTCACAAACTAGCTAGCTAATGACTTAACATCCATTGCCATAGGCCTCTCCGATGCTGGTAAATAAGCCAAACTCCCCAAACTCTCCGCCCGGCGACTCAAAGCATCTGGCACCACATTGGCATTGCCCGGGTGATACAAAATAGTGATGTCACAGTCCTTCAGCAACTCTAACCACCTCCTCTGACACAAATTTAGATCATTTTGCTTGAATAGGTGCTGCAAGCTCCGATGGTCAGCATAAATCTCACAAGGCACACCGTATAAGTAATGGCGCCAAATCTTTAGGGCGTGAACAATGGCAGCTAACTCAAGGTCGTGAACGGGGTAATTCTTCTCATGTATCTTCAACTTTCTGTACACGTACTCAATCCATGCCCAAGATAATATTGAATTTAGCCATACTGAGTAACAATAAATCAGCTCTGGTCTCAAAACCACTAAGAGCAACCAAACACGACTGATAAATGCGGTCCACAACAAGAGAATCTCCCACATGAGTAGAAACATAAATAGGGAACTCAAAGAATCCCGAGATACACCCAAATGCAGAGCAAAATAAGAAGACACATAAGAATAAGTGGAGCTTGGATCGAATAGAACCAATGCATCTCTTTGATAAACCAGTATAATACCTGTGATGACAGAATCAGAGGCAACAACCTCAGTATAAGAAGGAAGGGCATAGTATCTGGCCTGGCCTCCCCCTCTAGGGTGACCTCTACCTCCCTGACCTCCGCCTCTAGCTGGCTGAGCAGGTGGGGTAGCAACTAGAGCTGTAACCATAGCCTGAGAACTCTATGGGGCACGCTGTGACTAAGAAGTTTGTGAAGGTGTACCCCTCCCAAGTCTGGGGAAATACCTTACCATATGACGTGTGTTACCATACTCAAAACAAGCTCTGGGAGGACGTGGTGGATATGACTAGCTTGGGCCAGGTCTGGTGGACTGACCCCTGAAAGCTCCCCGCGCAGGAGGCGCGCTAGATACCGGTGGTGCATAATAAGGCTCCTAAGGTCTAGGAGGACCTAGGATACCACTGGTGGATGGAAGAGCTGAATGAATAGGGTGACTCATATAACCCCTACCATGACGACCTGCTGGTGGGGCACGGGTACCAGAGAAATGGCCTGACTCTCGAGACCTCTTGGCCTCCCTCTCCTCTCTCTCCCTAGCATGCATACCGTCAATCCTCCTAACAATGCTCACCACCTGCTGATAAGAAATATCCATCTCCAACTCGCGAGCCATGCTAGACCTGATTCTGGGAATAAGGCCCTCAATAAACCGGTAAACCCTCTCGCGAATAGTAGAAACCAAAGCTGGTGCATGCCTAGCCAAACTGGTGTAACAGACAACATACTCTGAGACAGTCATAGTACCCTGGCGCAAATGCTCATAGTACTCTGAGACAGTCATAGTACCCTGAAGCTCTGAGGAACATACTCTCTCAGGAACAGATCTGAAAACTGAGCCCAAGTCAGTGAAGCAGCCTCATCCGGACAGTCTAACTCATAGGTGTGCCACCACTCATAGGCGGCTCCTCGAAGCTAGAAAGTAGTGAAGGAAACCCCGCTCGATCCTGATATACCCATGGTACGGAGAATGCGGTAACTCTCATCTAGAAATCCCAGAGCATCCTCCGATGCTTGACCACTGAATACAGGAGGCTTGTACCTCTTGAACCTCTCAAGCTTCAGCTGTTCCTCTTCGGAAGCCGCTGCCTTGGCCTCGAGCTGAGCTGGCACTGCAGGCGGTCAGGAATAATCTCAAGGACCTGCTCAACATGCACTCGCTACTCAGGAGTGCGGGCGGCGGGAGTTTGTGCTCCTCCCCGGGCCTGAGATGTAGATGTAGCAAAGGGAAGCAACCCTGCCTGAGCCAGAGTGGTGTACATGCTCATGAATTGTGCCAGAGTCTCCTGAAGAGCTAGAGTAGTAGTAGCAGTAGGTGTCGCGCCCCTTTTTTCTCGCGAAATCGGGTTTATGACACTTGGGAGGACAACTCATTACCTTTTGGGAATTGGGTTTGAATTTGAAGAGTCGCCACCTAATGATTAAAGTGCATTAGGACACTAAGAAGTATTTTGATTTAGAAAATCAGAGATTGGGTAAGGGCTAGAAATTATCTCAAGGGGAAGGTGTTAGGCACCCCTCGAGTTCCAGTAGTGTGGTTCCTGGCCAGACAATTATTGTGACTTTAAGTGCAAACAACACATAGGCAAATAAAACTACAAGTAAGAGGGGGTTTTCACATGATAGTTGCAAATAGTTGAAGTTGAGAGAAAATAGAGAAAAGCTGAAGTTGAAGTAGTTAAAAGAGTTCTGAAAATAAAGCAAACAAGTAAGAAAAAAGGAGGGGGTCCTAGGTTTACAAATAATATGGATCACATCAATGCAATACCCGGTAACCAATCCTCAAAAGAGGGGTTACATGTGGTATTAGCGCACCGGTCACCATATCCATATCTACCCTTTCCCACCCCGTTAAGGTGTTAAAGCGCGGAATGGTTTCGTTACTTATTGCATGCTATTACCCGCACCGATCCTATCAGTCCCGGAGGCATTTGGGACTACTCGTCCTAAAGGTAAGGGAGATTTGGACTTTTGGGTTTAAAAGGACAAAATCTAAGGCGACAATCAAAAACACGTAGAGTGGCTATGGGGAAACATATAATAGTTAAAGGATCAAACATGCCTCCTCAACTTAAATACAAATTGTTTAGCATGCCTTGTACATACTAATTATGGTCTAATTAAACTTAAAAGGGTGAGGCAGACTGATTTATTACATACTTCAGATAAGAAATCCGAATCAGACCTGCATGCTGGTTGTAATTAACGAAGTCTGATTCAGCTAGCTAAGTTACCTTATGGCTTGCTTAGGTGAAACCTATAGGCATGATATATATTAATGCAGAAGTATACTAATTCTAGAGAAGAGGACTTATTAGTTACAGAAAACATAAGTTCTGCAAATATTAAGCAATGCTACTACTGATTTTAGACTTATAAGCGAGATAGACGATTCAGATTTGGTTGATTACTCCTATGGGCATGCTTTCTAGGCGTTATTGATTTTTAAACGTTTATAGAAGTGCAGAAGCCCTATAGGCATGGTATCTAGAATGTTGATTGTTATTTAAACCTATAAACAGTTTACCTAGTGATAAATGCATATGCAGAATTCAGGAAGTCGTATAGGCATGTTATCTATATGATATGCAGCGTTTGGGAATGCAAAACCTATAGACATGTTTTCTGTATAAAATGCAGATCCTATAGACATGTTTCTATGTGAAAATGCAGATCCTATAGACATAGAATCTATATGAAATGCATAAACCTATAGACATGATTTCTATGAAATGCAGAAGTGCAGAAATCTATAGACATGGTTTCTACATGAAATGCAGAAGCGACAACTGTAAGCAGGATATGAGTGCAGAAATATAACAACTCCCTATGAACATGATATTTACCCCTTTTGCATGCATGATTGACCCTCCCCTTTTCTCTAAAACCCACATAAGTTATTACAAATTATTACAGCCTAAGAAAAATGAATAAAAATTACATCAGAAACTTAAAATTCCAAACAAGGAGAGCCTGATTCAGACTTCTGTCTGAAGCATGAAGTAAACCAACTCTGAAAATCAAATTTCCAAAGCCTTTCTCTTATTTGGGATGTGTCAGAGTTCCCTAAGATTCTCAAGTGGACTCCGGGCAGTGTTTACACCCAATATATTGCAGAATTGAGTTATAGTGTAGTGTGGAAGGGCCAACCCTCGAATGTCCAAGTTCGGAGGGAACTTAAGGTCCCAAAGCAAGGCTCATAGGAGGGGGACAGAACTTAGAATCTAAGAGAGAGTGTAAGTGCAGATAGGGGATTCTGAGGGAAAGCCAAGACAAGCTAGTGGTCATACCTAGCAATTGGAGTGTCAGCATACGCTAACCAGCCTGTTAGCCACATTGTTTGGGAGTTAGGATCCCTTAAGGGATCAAGTCCAGACATGAGCAACAACTTGGATGTTGCCATGTTCTGAACTTCAACTCAAACACATAGAAGGGGATAGGGGTGCAGGGATACACAGTAGAAACATATGCTAATTAACATTAAACATAGGCAGTAAAGCAAATAGGGGTGTGGAAGCTATAAAATAAACACATTGGGATGAGGCTGAAAATCAAACTAGAACATACCAGTTTCAGGGAAACAAGAAAAGAAGGCAGTAGTCTTGTGAAGCCAAAGTGCAAGCAAATAGTCAAAATGCTATGATTAGAGAACTATGATACTTGAGTAGTATAAAAGTGTTAAATTGAGAGTGTCCTGGTGAGAAAGGAGTCGTGCCCCTTTTATAGTGTAGAAGGCAAGCAGAATAAGGTAGGAGAATAGTTTTAAAATCAATTACAAAAGTTCTCCTTTAATTGAGGGATTCTGATTTCAAACGGGTAAAATAATTAAGGAAAGAGATTGATCAAAACCTTTTCCAAAGCAGTACAAGAAGAGTAAATACACAAAGATTTATTTAAGGCAAAAGTCTGGTAGCACACGGTTTGTGCAAATAAGGAAAGGAAATCAATTAACAGCCAGTAAATCACAAAGTCTGAATTTGGTATGAATGAATCCAGTTAGAAAAGGTGAAGAAAGGTTTTACTTAAGGAAGATCAATAACAATCAATCAAACCTAAAAAAGAGATTCTGAATCAATCATAAGTTGGAAAACCTTTTCGGAAGAAAGAATTCATCACACATATAATAACATACAACCATGCTTAAGCACAAAGAGCTATCATGCTAATAAGTAGAAGAGTCTAGCATAGAAGAGAAAGCTCAGAGTCATAAACAAAGAAATTCAAACTTAGTTCACAGACCCAGGATGAGTCTGAGAGAGTCAAGGGTTCCAAAATAGAACCCTAGTCCAAACACAAGATCAAAACTCACCAAAACCCCCAAATTCTAGGGTTTCCCAACTCGAATCAGATATAGAGACGAGGAGGCAAGTAATTGAAATAGGCTCAGAGGTCTCTTTCAGAGACTCATAAGAAAACAAACGGATACAATAGCGAGTTTGAAGCAACAGAGTGAAGAAACTGATTCGAAGCATAGTGAGAGTAGAGGGAACATGTTTAAGAAAAACCTTTTAGAAGGGACTTAAACAGGGTTCAGAAGAGAAAAGATATAGTATAGCATTTAAGAAAACACTAGAAGAAACATGTTTAAAGGGAACTCAAACAAAGGTCCAGTAAAAGGCAAACAAAGAACTTAAGAACTCAGTAGGAAATACATACAGTAGGAGAACACAAAATACCAGAAAAGTATATCAACAAGACATATAGGAAAACACAACAGGATGAACATGCGAGCATGATGTAGAAACATAGTAGAAAGACAAGGAATAGAAGAATATATATAGTAGAAAAAAACATAAGAAAGCAGTAGAAGCACACACAAAGGAACAAAGAAGTCGGAGAAACATTTTGAAATTTTCAGAAAGCCTAAATCGAAGAGAAGTAATTTTTGAAAGAAAAATTGGGGAAAACGTTTAAGAAATCAAGTAGAGCACAAATATAAAATCGATTTAAGAAAATAATCAGAGAAAACCTCGAATAGCTAGGATTTTAGAGGAACCCTAAAGCGAGAAAGGCTTGGAAAAGATCCGATCTGAGTCAGATAAGTCAGACATAGGCTCATAATTCTTGGATACGCCGGAGCAAGGCCGGAGGGGCCATAGAACCTTGAATCGGAGAAGATCTAAACGGACACCATCAAGGTCAGACCTTGAAACTTCGAACACCAAGCGTTTAAGAGCGGAGGGAGGTGATTATAGGCCATGGATTCTGGTGAGATTGAGGTTGAAAATGGTAGAAGACGATTAGGGTTTTAAGAACCTTCGAGAGAGTTTGAGAGAAGGAGGGTATTCAGAGGTGGCTGATAGAAAGAAAATGAGGTAAGGTTAGGGGTGTGGGCGGATTAAAAAAGGAAAGGGGAATTCGTGGTTGTTGATCAAAATGATCAACGACCTGGATTAAAAAGGGAGCAGGGCGGGTTGGATAAATGGGCCAGGGGTCGGGTTAAATAGAAATTGGGCCAGTCCATTTGGGATTCAAAATTGGGTCAATTAGGGGGATCAATTTGGGCTATAATTGAAATGAAATAGGGCCAGATTTTAAATAGCCAGTTTTCCCCTTTTATTTTATAAAAATAGCAAAAATGACTTTTGAAAATAAATTAAAAGTACAGAGTCAATTAATAATATATAAATATTAATTTGAAAATATTGGAACTAATTTCATAATTATTAAATGCTATTAATTCTTAAAATAGGCTAAAATTGCAATTATATGCAATTTAGCTTTTAAAATATCAAATAAATTTGAAAAACTGTATAAAAATTACCCTAGATATATTTGGGTATAAATATGAGAATAGAATAAGTTATTCACCAAAATGATAATTTTGGGAATAATTATTGGTTTTTATACTGCTAAAATGGGCAATAAATTGATTTAAAAATCCTTTAAAAATTAGAAAAAGTACTAAGATACTTGAGCATACTTATGTAAGTTATTTTGAAATTAAAAATACATAGGGAAAAAATTGGGTATCAATAGTAGGCGTGTCAGGTGCCTGGACTCCGGCTAGAACTGCCGGTGGTACCTCGGTGGCAGCTCGTGCAGGCGCTCTGGCTGCACCACGTGCGCGTCCTCGGCCTCTACCCCGGCCCCGGCCTCTAACGGCTGCAGTAGGGGCCCATCTCGAGTAGCGCGTGTCCTCACCATCTGTGAGAGAATAGAAGGCAGAAGTTTAGAATTGTGATGTCAAAATATCGCACGACAAGGAAATCAAATAAAGTAGAATTTTCCTAACAGTTACATAGCTTCTCGTAGATAAGTACAGATGTCTCCGTACCGATCAGCGAGACTCTAATAAACTGGCTTGTGATCCATGACTCATATGAACCTAGAGCTTTGATACCAACTTGTCACGATCCCGGTTCGCCCTCCGTGAACCATCGTGACGGCTCCTAGTCTCTATGACTAGGTAAGCCTAACAAATGCGGAAATTAAATGAAACTTGCGGAAGAAATAATCAAAAGCCAAAAATAACCAAATGAAACAATATTTAAAATGACGCTTGGCATATACAACGCAACTTCTCAGAATCTAATACACTATCCCAAAAATCCGAAAACTCACGAAAACACAAGCCTTTGGAATATCTAATAGTCTAACTCCAGAATATCTAACAAGAAAGAAAATACAGAAGGGCAATGTTTAACAGCTAGAATAGAAAGGGACTTCTCGATCTGTGGATGTGGCAGATGCACCTCGAAGTCTCTAGAGCAGTCGCCTCCCTCAAGGATGGTAGGCCTGAGTAGCGGTACATGGATCTGCACATGAAAAACATGCGCAAAAGGGGCATGAGTACACTACAACGGTACTCAGTAAGTGCCAAACCTAACCTCAGTTGGGTAGTGACGAAGAAGGTCATGGTCCTACTGAGGTTAAACAAAATATAAAAATCACCAGTATAGAATAGAAAAGTATGAATAAGTACAGCAGTAAAATAACAGAGGATGTACAGAACAACAACAACTATACAGAAACAGGGTAAACACGAAAAGGAAATACAGCTCAACACCAATAATAACAATCAGGGATCTCCCAGGATACCGTCCTGTAGTCCCATATGTACATATCCAATGGATCTCCCGGGAACCCGTCCCGTAGTCCAACTCATAGTACACGGGGATCCACCGGAATCTCGTTCTGTAGTCCTAAATGTAAATACCCAGTACTGGGGGAATCTACCGGGTGCATTCCCGTAATTCCATATAACTGTGCATGGGGATCTACCGGAATCCCACATCCGTAGTCCCAAAATAAACAGATAAGGGGGAGCTACCGAAATAGTCCCAAAATAAATACACAGCAGCAACAGGAAATATACAGAAATGGCAAGACTTCATATTAAGGCAACAAGTGATTCTATCCTTGCATGTTGCACAGAATTCAAGTAAGACAGGTTGAGCAAATAAGGCAATTAAGTCACTTAGACATGCTTTCCTAAGCTAACGACAGGCGTAATAGTGAAAGTAATAGAAATAGGAAAGGAAACATACTAGTAATTATTTAAAGAAACCCAGATTTCCAATAATTAGCATAAGTACGCACTCGTCACCTCGCGTACATGGCATTCAATTACCAATTATACCAATCCTAAAAGGAAGGTCCCCCACACAAAGTTAGACAAGCCACTTACCTCGAACCAACTCAAAAATTAACCCGAGACCACATTCTTGCCACGAGTACTCGACTCCAAATGGCCCAAATCTATTCAATTCAATTGTATAATGTAAATAACACTTCAAGTAACTGATTCTACAATTAAATTCTAAGCTAATACGCGAAATTATGTAAAATGACCAAAACGCCTCTCGGAATCGGGTAAAACTTATATTTCCAAAATCCATGCACTCTCACGAGTTCAGTCATATGAAAATTACCAAAATTTGATCTCAATTTGTCCCTCAAATCATCACTCAAAGGTCTCCAATTGGAAAAGCCCTAACCCCCAATTACCACTGATTTTCCTTAATTTTTCGTACTTAAATTGATAAAAATCATTCCAATAACGAGTTTAGGGACCAAAGACCTTACCCCAATGAACTCCTCTGAAAATCCCTCTTGAAAAGTGCTCCCCAAACTTCTTCCCGTTTTGAAAAGATGAAAATTGGCTAAATTTTGCGAAGACAAGATTTTATATGTTCTACCCAGTGATTTTCGCATTTGCGGCCCAGGGACCGCATCTACGGTCCCGCTTCTGCAGAGCCAAGGTTGCATCTGCGACTTTTCATTAAAGGGTCAGCTTCCACATCTGCAACTCCCAATCCACATATGCGGTACCACTTCTGCGGCATTACCACCGCTTCTGCGGTTCCTGAAGGAATGGCCAAATTCCGCTTCTGCGGCCACTGAGCCGCTTCTGTGGTGCTGCACCTGCAGAACCCAAACCACAGGTGCAGTTATGGCAGAACCAGCAGCTTAAGCTGCAACTCTAACTCCAAAATCTTTCTGTCAACCATCTGAATTCATCCCAAGGCCTCCGGGACCTCAACCAAACATACCAACCAATCTTAAAACATCATTCAAACTTGTTCCAACCTTCGGAACGCTCAAAACAACATTAAAACACCTATTTTTCATCAGATTCAAGCCTAAGAAATTCCAAAAACTCTAAAAATACACTTTCGATCAAAAAGTCTATCAAACCTCATCCGAATGACCTGAATTTTTTGCACACACATCACATTCAACACTACGGAGCTACTCCCACTTCTAGAATTCCATTTCTACCCTTGGATCAAAATCTCACTATCGGACCGGAAACTTCAAAAATTTAACTTTCGGCATTTCAAGCCTAAATTAGCTACGGACCTCAAAAACACAATCCGAACACGCCCCTAAACCCAAAATCACCTAACGGAGCTAACAGAACCATTAGATTTTCATTATGAGGTCGTCTTCACACTGTTCTGACTATGGTTAACTTTCCAACACTTACTCTCTCATTTAGGGACTAAGTGTCCTAAACTCCCCGAAACTCAAAATTGAATGTCCCGGCAAATCAAAATAGCAGAAATAAACTCGGGGAAAGTAATTAATAGGGGATCAAGGCATTAATTCTTAAGACGATCGGCCAGGTCGTTATAGGTATCTGTTTAGAAGGGTTAGGAGACGTTTGGAGACAAAGTTGATTTGAATATGAGTTAAAAATAGGCATCCAAATCGTTTACAAAGTGAAGTAGGTCGACCATCACCTAAGTGGATCCCATTAGGAGCTGCTTGTGCGGTCTCGCAAAAACGCGAATATCTTTCTACTCCAATGTCGTATCGACAAACTATTTAATGCATTAGAAACTAGACTCGTAGATCTTCAATTTGGGATGTAGATCATCCAATAATTCCAAGTATATTTGGAGAAAAGATCAGTTACATTTGACCTAATTTTCAGCACATTATGAATGTAACTTGTGATGACCTTTGTCAACTTTTGTTCCACAACTTGCTTGACTTCAAAACGTAGCACACAACTATCATACGACTAAAATAACTCATATAATAATCTCCTTATCATGTTAAGAACAATAGTCTCACCCTAAGGTACATGTTATAACATTCCAAACTTGCCGACTTTCGACGAAACTTATTTTCTTCAATTGGTTTAGCTTATAAGCTTTCCAACCCTCTTGGTACTCGTTATTCATGATCTTAAATATTTGTGACCTCCAAGGTAACATGATTAACTTACTTTATTTTCTTTCAAATATAATCTCATTTTCGAGCTTACATCAATGGCTTACGACATACTCTCACGTATGAAAACGTGGGGTGTAACATCATTCCCCCCTTAATGTTAATTGATGGGCTTATCATTTTCATAAATTATAGCTCTTACGAATACTTTAATGCTTATCTTGACATCTAGGCAACTATTTTATGAATAAATTCAAATGGTGGGGTATCCCCCCCTTTAGGCATCTTTCTCACGCCATGACATGTGGTCAGAATTATTCCAATATCATAATTGTTGCTACCTTATGTCATGCAGTATGTACGACTGTGTCCTTGTATGAGCGCCAAGCGACTGTTTTCCCCTTTTTCTCCATCCTTTAGCCAATCTCTAAGCCTCACTTTATGAACATATATAGAACTATGGCAAGCTGTTCCTCTAGGCATCTATAGGTGTACTGAAGTTCTTCGTTTGGTACTTTGTTGAACTTACGACTATTGATATATCTTATTTAATAGCCTCAGATATCCATTCATATGGCTTTGCTGCATCTAGGTAGGTCAAACAATACCATAACTCTTACTTTTGTTTTATTATTATCGAGGTCTGTTACCCAACTCCAGGCTATTCTATCGCTGCTTATCCTACATGTATAAATCTAAATCCTCTAATGCTTTCTCATTGTTGTTCATCTTAAGAATGATAACCTAATCTCCTATCATACTTTTTAACTTTTATCCATCCATCGTTGATCCAGCTTAATGTTGATCTTAATCTACCACTCATAACTTGAAACCTTTTACGTAATACATTGTCATTAGGGCAAACATCTCATCAGGGAACATCTGAAGTGATTTACTTGATCCACTTAGGGACGATATATACTTTAATAATCTTATTTCATAGCATCCCAACATGATTCATCTTATGAGGGTATTCTGATCCTGTTTAATTCATGAAATCCATTCTCTTTAAATCATTACTCAATCAAAGGCCTTATCGTTTTTCTCTTATCATTTATCACAATTACACCCTTATTCTACTACCAGGACAACATTCCATCTCTTCTAAATGCAACTAGTCTTAGACTTCTCTGAGTTTATTCAGGCTGTACCGAGCTTTCAATAAGTTACAGAAGCCATCAGCTGTCTTATTGTGATGGGTTTAATCCCGAGGTCTCACCTATTCTTGTTACCTTCTCACTTGTCTTTTATTATCCTTACTCCTATCTACCTAAAACCTTGCCACTCTACGATACTTTAGCTTGCAACCTATATATATCTATTTATACTATTTTCAACATTCTTTTAACTTGCTAGCACCATAGATTTCCTTTCATACCGTCTAGTTGCCTTTAAACATATCCAATTACCTTTTCTAGTTGTTCTACCACTTGCTGCATGAATGCTCGGCGTATCTTAGTGCCTGCGAATACTGGAATTTCCTATAACTCATATGATCTCAAATATCAGCTTTTGATTTTTACTTCCCATTCATTAGCCACGATAGGTACCACTTTCTTATGGAGTGTATACAATGTGGTAGTGAGACTATTGTTACAAGACCATTTCTTCTTCAAGTTACTATGCTTAGGTTGATGCCTTCTTCCTTTTTCCTCAGCTAGTCTTTCAATGTAGTACTTAATGGAGATCATCTGACTCCTATAAAGCTGCGAGCTGATTACATGGTATACCCAAAGGAATTTTTGATGTTGTTACTTGCCTATAATTATCCTTAGTTGCCTACCTCCGCGCCCTTGGGCTCATAAGGTTGCTTCTGAACTAAAATTTTGGCTATCTCCCAAGTGTCACATTCTTTTATCTTTGTAACACTTATAAAGTACTTTTAACTACCCCAAATCCTATCCAAATATTTCTCAAGGATCACGATGTCATTATATCTGCAAGACCAAATTCATTATGTTGTCTAGCCATAACTAGGCTCTTCCCAAATCAACTACTAACTACTCGTTAGTCCATTCTCATATCTATATTCTATATAATCTCTCTTGGGTTATTTTCTTTGTCTTAACTTACCACTCATACTGGATCCTTATATATCAAATGTTCATTCGCACTTATTTATCAATAAAATCTGGTGTGGGAACCCTTACTGCCTCTCCCCGGCGGCATGCTTGTATAATGTCCTGGAGTTGTAACATATCTGTAGGGTATGAATAAATGCAATCTCATTCCTTTCTACCACATTCTTCCTTTATTATTCCATAGTTACCTGAACCAGTAGCTCCGACTTAATACCATATCACAACATCTTCCCCCCTTTAGGAGAGTACTAAGACTTAGTGCTATGAAGATCTACCTATAGATGTTTTACGTGTTCTTCTTTGGCGTCTTTTCACATCATCAATGACCCTTACTCGCTTTATGGTAACCCTTCTACACCAGGTATAACTAAATTTCTTATGCACGAAGGTGACACTTAATGTCATTGGCACACTTAGTCCCTTAAGATTAACTCTGCTCAGAGTGCTTGCTTTAAGGAAGCGTCTTCCAAAATGACCTTTAAAGGTTATTCGCCTGTTGTCTATTCTATTATTTTTGGAACACGATCTCTGAAATTCTCACAATTCCAACTATTACCAATTCCTTTGATCCATTCATGATCGATTTTTTTTATCTTATTTACTGTCCCATACTAAATTCTATTACTACGGGGGTCTAACTTTTCCTTCTGGTAATCACGTTCGAGGCACCAACTCAATTCTCAAATAAGGATATAGCTTTTGGCCTATACTCTTTTATTGGCCCAAACCTGTCACCTCTTGTCTTTTTCTTCACTTGACTATAGACTATGTCATTCTGTCATATTTTGATTTACCGTTATCATCATTTATCACATCTTACTCATAATACTTCAATTACTCTCTTCTTATTCTCCAACTAATATTTCTGTCTATCATGTTATTATGATAACTTCAACAAACACTCTTTCACTTTTAGCTCCCCTTGCATCATCTCACTGGCTCTTCAGGACACCTAGCATTCTCTATTTACTAGGAACGAGAGCCATACAAAGGTAAATATTTATCCCTTCTAGGATTCCAGTGCCAATCTTCTAAATATTTCCAGACATTATAGTATTCATATCTACATGTAGTATTCTAGATTTCACCATCGGGGTGTCTCACAAGGAGAACTATTACCACATTTGCAACATCCTTCGGAAATGTTAGCTACTGATAATAATCTATCTACCATTTTGGGTTACTTTAACCCCAATTGGATCTTGCTGTCCCCTTCTTCTCTTAAAATATATTTGTCAACTCCCACATGGCATAACTAAGATTTGTGTGGCCAATTGTACATACCTCTGTTACTGTTGAAGGTAACTCAAAATGCTTATATTTCTCTGCTTGAATTGCAAATACTGATAATCTTTATTAGCTGGGTACCTCGTACTCTTTTTCAAGTTGCTTCTTTTACTTATTGAAACTTGTATCCACCTACTGATTCTCTCGTCTCTCTTTACCATATGGGTGGATAGATATTCATGCCTTGGGACTCCTTATCAAGAATCTCGCACATCTTAGTACACACATGATCTGCTGAAGACCATACATTTTGTCACGACCCAAACCGATGGGCCGCGATGGGCACCCGGTACCTTACTTAACAGAGTACCAACGTAACGTATTTTTCTTATTACATCATCATATACACGTGACATACGGGCCTAATAGGCCAACATAATCATTTATAAACTCAAAACATAGGCCGACAAGGCCGTACAATCTTTCACATACACGTCGTATGTCTACAAGCCTCTAAGTGTACATAAATGTCATAAAGGTCAGGACAGAGTTTCGCCATAACAAACAATACAAGTCTAAATCATACTAACCAAACAAGCAACTTCGAAGCAAATGGAGTGCACCAACATCTTCCGCTAAGTTGATAGCCTACTTGAAGGGCTCTCGACCTGTCTATCGGGACATGTGGGCATGAAATGCAATGTCCCTAGGCAAAAGGGACGTTAGTACGAAAAAATATACCGAGTATATAAGGCACATAAATAAGTACATAACAAACATAGAAAAAATATAGTGTAATTGACTCAACCTGTATGTCTGGATAACTCTGTAAATCATAAATTACTTTTAGCATCATGCATATGCGTCTGAATGTCATATCGCGCATAGGTACATGTTTCATAACATTATCATCCTCTGAGGGCATCCCATCATATCATATTGGCCACTGTGGGCAAAATCATCAACGTATACCGGCTGAATAGGTGGTGGTGCGTATATAATGTCATAACCTTTCCCATATCTCATATACACACACACACACACACACACACACATATATATATATATATATATATGTATATAACGCCATCTGGTCATGGGTCAATGTACGTGAATGCAATGCATGAAAAGTGTAGACATGTGAATTTTGACCCTCCCCAAGATTTTTTATATTTTAGCACGTAAATATTTAATTTAAGCTTAATATAGCTATTTCAACTAATTTTTACGCTTTTACTTTATTTTTATTACAAGAAAAATGAAAATTATAAAAATTGTTCCATTAATGTTTTGTTAGTCATTTTAACCTTGAAAAAATACAAAAAAATAGTTTGTTTTAATGGTCATTCTTATTTTAATAGTAGGACTAATTAATAAATTAGGTCGTATTTTAGTCCCGTTCGCGGAGAAAGTATAAAACTAGGGATCGAGCAACCCATTTTTAGGTTTAATTTTGGACCTAGCCCATAATTCCTAGGCCCATACCCCTAACTTAATCCCTACCCCTATATATAGTATCTAACACCTAAAATAAAGGACGCCTAAAAAATACACCTAAAAAATACATTGAAATCCGCCGTTGAGAAGAACACAACCCCCCGACCCCTCCAAAACTTCATCTTCTTCACGAAGCTTCCAGCGAAAAACAACACAGAACAGCCCCAAAAATTGTCTGGAATAAGCTGAAAATTGACCGTGAAATAACCCCTCAAACCTGACAAAATCAGTCGAGAAATAGCTCCTCTTAAACCCGCAAAATCAATTACTAAAATCATAGTTGTCATCACTCTTTAACCCCAAAATAGTAGCTCAGATTGTTGCTAATTCCATCGTGAAACAGAACCAAAACTTCAGTCGAGTTTGAGGTCGCCAACGAGATTCCGAGCTCCGGTCGTTGGTCAGACTCCTACGCTTCGTTCACCTTGGGAGTGTAATATTCAAGCCAAATTTGTCAATATAAATGTCAATCTTCCCATTTCATTCCGGTTTATATGGTGTTCGCTCAAGTTTTGGTGAGTCTGTTTGATACTTTTGTTATTCTTCATTTGTTTTTACTTTAATTTCTTTCTTCTACTTAAGAGTCTTAATCTACTTCTCTGCCCAATCTCCCATAAATGCCTTAGATATTTTGGTTTATTTGGTTTAATTGTAATTAGTTTACTAAATAATTTAATGTGTTATTTTTTGTATTGTGAAGTGATTAGTTAGACTAATAGAGTGGATTAACAAATAAAGAAGAAAGAGCAGGGGTTACAAAATTTAAGTTAGTTACTGTCAGGTTGGCTTAAGCAATTATTGCAGGAATAGAGATTTTGAAGACTAGTATCTAGTTTTGGAATTTGCTTATGTTTACTTATTTTTAGGATATTTTAATCCCATTAACATCCAATTTTGCTGCTTCAGGTCGGAGTAGTGATGTTAAAATCAAGAATTGATGGACTCGAGACTGATTTTGATTTAGATTAAGCATGAACCCCGTAATTCGCTTTAGTTGAATATAATTCCCTTATTTTAATAATTTGGGGGTGTGCCGTATTAAGCCAAATGTACAATTTATGGCCCTCAAAGTTTAGTTTCGAATTTTCTTTAAATTGTATTGAGGTGCACCGTGCCAAATAAAACCTCAAAAATGCATGACCCTCACTTAATTAATGCTTGAACCCTTAGAAATCGAGGTGTTCCATTAGTGAATTTTCCATGGCCCTCGCAAACTTGAAAGTGCGTAGTTGCTTTAGGCGCGATACTTAAAATTACCTTCCTAAACTTGGGTGCGCATTTATGTGACCCAAATCCAAATCTCAACAATGTTAGGTAAAATATGTCGAGGACCGCGGGTGCATTTATGTGACGTGGTGCAAGATGTATTTTAAATGACATTGCAATCTTCCTTAAAAATGATTAAATAAAGCGGTTATAAAGTTAAAATTGAACCATATGCTAAAACATGTATTAAAAGTAAATAGGCCAAATATAACAGTTGAGCGACCGTGCTAGAACCACGGAATTCGAGAATGCCTTACAATTTCTCCCGAGTTAACAGAATTCCTTATCCGGATTTTTGTGTTTGCGGACTGTAATACAAAGTCAATCTTTCCTCGATTCGGGATTTGAAACCGGTGACTTGGGATACCATAAATTATCCCAAGTGGAAACTCTTAATTTTAAATAAAATAATCTCGTTTCAATTGTCACTTAAAATTGGAAAAAACTCCCTTATACTCTTCCGGGGTGTAGGAAATAGGAGGTGTGACAGCTCTGGCGACTCTGCTGGGGAAAAGAACCCAGAATCTTTGGTTCAGGGTTCGAATTCGAGCTTAGAATAATTGTTATATTTGGCTTTATTTATTGTCTGATTTTATCTACATGTTTGGGCTTAATGTGCTAAATGTTGCTTTTTACCGCTTTGATATTATCTGAACTGTATATATAAACTGCTACGAAACCCCTCTCTTCTATTTTCTGAGGAGTGCACGCTGGCGTAACTTCTTTCTGTTAGTGTCATATCCCAATTTAGAATGAGGTTCGGACAAGTTACAAAGCCGGATGATCTTTTGGTTACCGGTACGCTGCCCCCCCTCGGCTCGACTTGTCCGCTCGGGTAAGCCAGGTCTAGAACAAATAAACCCAGGTTTTTAAACCTAGAATAACATAGCCTCATGCCGGATCCCTAGTAGGAACGCTTGTTTGCATCACGTGCATTTGATTTTGGGGACTCAACACTGGGGTTGGGTCCGTCTAGGACAGGTGTACCCAAAATAATAGACCATCTTGATGCATCCTATGTGCTACATGTTGCATTTCTTCAAGGGTTATTTGACAGACCAATGATAGTTGAGAGCAAATGAAAAAAAGAAAGAAAAAAAAAAGAGTGGTTGAAGTGTGAAGATAAAGCGAGTTGGGCTCAATTATGTTTTGTCACATTTTTGTTAAGGAAAAAAAGAGGTTGAAAAAACTAAGATTTTGCACTTTTTTATCATTTTTCGAAAAATCAAAAAAAAAGGAGAAAAGAAAATCCAATTTTTTTTACATGTTTCATCATTTTTCGAAAAAAAAAGACCAAAAGAAATGTGTTTTCTATAAATTAGTTGTTTTTTTATTCTCGCCCGTATCCAATCTGCCCGAACTACGCATACTTGATTCTCGTCTTTCGGGGCGTGATACGTAGGCAACCCACATAGGGTCCGGTCTTCCTAGTAAATCTTAGGTTTTTGGCTTTGCAGGGTCATAGCCAAATTTTGCACTTCTAGCCACTTTTTGGCCAAAAATGCCTCAATTATGTCTTGCATATGTCAAATAGGGAGATTTATTGTCTCACCTAGTGTTGGTTTGAGTTTCTTTTCATACAGTTGTGGATCTACTTACCGGGGTTTGAGCATGACAGACACCCCGTGACCATCCAGTCAGGATCGCTTATTCAGGAATTGCTTAAGAAGATCTTTCTTTTTATTTTTTAGGTTTTGAATTTTGTACAGTAATGTCGAGTTTTTTTTTATTATTGTACTTTCTATTTTGTATTTGAAAAAGAGTGATATAAATAAAAAATCCAAAAAAAAATTTTTTGCGTTTTTATATTTCCGTTATAAGTTTTCTTTAGAATACTAATTCTAGGAATAAAAAAAACCATTATTTAATTAATATTGCTTTTATATTTCCTTTTAGTACATTAAGACCAAAAACTCAAAAAAGAGAATTTTCTTTAGTACCTTTTTAAAGTTTTCTTTTAAGATATTAATTCCAAAAATCCAAAAAGATTTTTTTTTTGAGGTTTTTCTTTGGGAAATTGATGAAAAATGACTTGAAAAAAAGAAGCAGTTTTTTATCTTTTTCATTTCTTGTTTCAAAATCTTTTCTTCAGGATATCAAGTGAAAATTCAAAATATTTTTCTGTGGTTTAGCCTTTAGATTTCTTTCTTAAAAAAGAAAAAATATCAAAAAATATTTTTCTCTTGTAGTTTTTTTTTTGGTAATTAAAAGTTTTATTTACCAAGTAATATTTACACAACATCTCTCTCTTAAGCCTGATCTGGACATCAGTCCCAGATTCAGCTTGTCTTCTCAGTAATGTTCCTTCTATCTACTATACTATTTATACAACAGTAGGATAATAGTTTAACGCTAATAATCTTCCCTTCAGTCTATGCTTCATACCCCCTCGACAGTGAATTTATTAAGCTAGTTGTCTAGTAATTGCTTCAGCACTCCTTTGTCTTGCTTGAAATATTCGCTCATTCCTCTCTTGCCATATGTAGTATATGCTCCCAGGTAAAACTATTCTGTATACTTCTGCTTTACAATTCTTCCCTTTGCATTCCCTTTCATCCCATTCCAGTTCTTGTCCCCAGGTCATCACCTGCCTCTTTATTCCTTGCCATTCTAACATTGCTGTCCATACTTGTGCTGAAAATGAACATTTAAAGAATAAATGTTCAATAGTTTCTTCTTCACTGTTACATAGTGCACAAGCTGTATCTTCCAGTAGACCCCATCTCCCTAATCTTTCTCTTGTTAATAGACTTCTATGAGCAACCCGATATAATGTGAATGTCCATTTAGGCAATCCAGCATTATTGCATGTCATCCTCCTCCATGATACCTTTGTGAAGTCTCCTCTAAGCTTCAAGTACATATCCTTAATTGAGAATTTGTCCATTTGCCGCACCTTTTCTTCTGAGTACCCTACTTCCTCAAAGTATTTCTTTGCTTTAATTATTTTTTGGACTACCCATGATGCTTGTTTTGGTTGCTCACCCCAAGTAGTGTATCTCTTATAGTACAGGTGCGCCCATTGTATCCACATTTTATCTTTCTTCTTATTTAGACTCCACAGCAGCTTGCATATGGCTGCTTTATTCCATATGCCTATGTCCAATATATTCAATCCCCCTGTTGTTTTTGGCCAGCATAGTCTATCCCAAGCCAATAGAGCTTTTTTGTGACCTCCACCCTTCCAGTCCATAGAAACCTTCTGCATATACTTTCTATCAATTGGATCATTTTCTTAGGCAGCATAAACACTTGTGACCAGAATACTTGTATGGAAAATAGCACACTCTTAATTAGTTGAATTCTTCATGCATATGACAGGAATCTAGCAGTCCATGATTGAATCCTCCCTAGCATCTTTTCAATCAGTGGTTGGCATTGCACCAATGACAGCCTATTGGTACTTAGTGGCACTCCCAGATACCTCACTAGTAGTGACCCTTTAGAGAAGCCTAATTCTTGTAATATCTCCTGTTGTATCTCCTCTCTGACTCCCCAAAGAAGATGGAACTCTTATCAGCATTTGCAACTAAACCAGAAGCTTGGGAAAAGGCTTGAAAGCATTGGTAGAGTAGTTGCACAGACATAGTATCACCTCTAGAAAACAATAGGAGGTCATCAGCAAAGCCAAGTTGTACTATGCTCATTTTAGTACATTTAGGATGGTAATTGAAGTTTGGATTCCTCTTTAGCGTCTTCAGTAATCTGGTCAAGTATTCCATAGCCAATACAAATAAGTATGGAGAAAGGGGATCACCCTGCCTCAATCCCTTCTTTGCTTGGAATGGAGTTGTATGTTGCCCATTGATAATGATAGAATAAGACACACTTCTCACACATTTCATAATCCATTGGACAAATCTTCCAGGCATTTGCAAACTTTGTAGAACTTGCTCCATGTAGTCCAATTCAATTGAATCATAAGCCTTCTTCATATCAACTTTCAGCATACACCTTGGGGATATACTTTCCTGCCATACCCTTTGACTAGTTCATGACTTAATATGATGTTATCGTTTATCAATCTTCCCCGTACAAATGCAGACTAATTCCTGTCCACTATATCATTCATTATCCCCTGTAGCCTGTTTGTTAGCACCTTAGATATAATTTTATAAAGGATAGTATAGCATGATATTGGCCTATATTCAGTGATTCTGGCTGGATTTTTCACCTTTGGCACAAGTGTGACGTTGTGCAATTGATAGGTTGACAGAGCTGATCATTTGTAAAGAACTCCATCACTGCCTCTGTAACCTTGTCTCCAATCACAGACCATGCCTTCTTGAAGAATAAGGCATTGAAACCATCACAACCAGGTGCTTTGTTGTCATTAATACCAAGCAATGCCTGAAATACTTCCTTTTTAGATACATTTTTCACTAACTAAATCTGCTGCTATCTGTTCATCAAAGCTCCATCCCTCATCACCATTGGATTAATACCTGGCAGGTTCCTAGCTGATGATCCCAGTAGCTTCTTGTAAAAGCCAAGCACTTCCTCTTCAATCTCTTGCTTAGTTTGCACCATCTCTCCATTGTCCCTTATTAAACTCTTTATTTTGTTCTGAGAGTACCTGCTCTTCATGTTTGCAAAAAAATAAGCTGTATTAACATCACCTAATTTCAACCAGTGTATCTCTAGATTTTTGTTTCATGATACTTTCTTCCACCCCAAGCCATTTCTCTAGTTGAGCCTTTGTGTTCTTTTCATCTATTATCACATCTTCAGGTTGTCCAGGGTCTCTCATTTGCTCATGTAGTTCACTGAGATGCTGTCTACACCGTTGTATCTTGTCCCCTATTGCATTATACTCTGCTCTATTCAGACTTTTCATAGCTTACTTCACTTGTTTGAGTCTGCACCATACATCCTTCATGATATTCCTCTCATTTCTCTTTTGCCATGCTTCTTTAACTTTTACCAGAAACTCTTTATGCTTAGCAAGATGGTTTAGGAATTTAAAAGGCCTTGGACCTTTATCCTCAGTATCTTTAAAATTCATACACAGAAGAGAATGGTTAGAACAACCTGGATCCATTACCCTTACTTCTAAATGTGGCATTTGCATCATCCATTCAGCATTCCTCAAGGCTCTATCTATTCTGTTGTATGTGTGTCCATTTGTCCATGTGAAGTTCCTTCCAGTAGTTCTGATTTCTGTCAAATTATTTTGCTCAATGAAATCATTGAAGTCCCTAATCTCAGATTCTTGGATAGGGCTCCCAATTGGTCTATCCTCCCTTGCTCTAATGGCATTGTAGTCTCCCATTACCAGCCATGGCCCCTGCTGTACATTGCTCCAATTATTCAAATCACTCCATAAGCCTCTCCTTTCTTCTACTATATGAAGCCCATATACTGCAGTAAGGTTAAATCTCATGCTCATACTCTTTATTTGTACTATAGTGTGAATGTATTGGGAGGACTTCTCCAACTCCACATAGTCTATCTCACTGATGTCGCAGTTACTATACTCATAATTGGTAATACAAGCCCAACCTGGAGTGATTCTCCTTATTATTTGTAATGCCTTCTGCTCCTTTATTTTGTGTTCTAGTAGTGCTATCATTTTTACTCTATTACTTCTTATGAACCTCTTGACCTCTTTCTGCCTAGGGATCTTGTTCAAACCCCTAATGTTCCATGCAATAAGCATCATGCATGGATAAATAGAGGTTGTGGCCCCCCTTCTATTTCTTCTTGACTCCTTTGACTACTTGTTCCCTCTCCCATTTGTCTATGATAGGTCAGTTGCAATCCAGATTCTGCCAGTATGTTGAAACTATTTATCATGCTAATGGTTCCACCATCTAGCTTCTCCCTACTTCTAATCACTGATTCCCCTGTAGCTTTTTTCCATACTTGTTCCTGCTCTCCTGTAGCTAGTATCATCTCACAAGTACCTTTTTCCTCATTAAGCATAGTCTTATTGTTATTAGTTACTATGTTTTGTTGATTCCCCTTATCATTCTGATTCACTTTGGGTTGCCATTCTTGCTTCTGCTTCTACTGCTTTGTTTTGGCTTTATGTGCTGGTTGTTCTTTGTGACACTGGTGCCCTACATGTATGAAAGTATGACAAAATTCATGAAGCCAGTCATATGTCACCTCTTGCATAAATTCCCTTCCATTAGGATCTGTTACTTTTACAGCTTTTGGGAGAGCTTTAGTTACATCCATTTCAATTAGTACTCTAGCATAGGAAATTTGATCCAACTGAGTGGTACATGCATCTGCATATAGAGGAATCCCTAATCCACTACTTATGCTGCTCAGTAATTTTGCTCCCCAACAATTGAGAGGAAGTTTAGGGTACTTAACCCATATCGGAATAATCTGCAACACTTACTTGTTAAAATCAAATTCAGCTAACCATACTCATGATAATTGGCTTGTTATTAAGCATATGGGGACCAGAATATAGAACTTCATCCCTGTCGCTAATAGAGTTAAATCTTACAACAAAATATCCATCATTATGTAGATAGACTTTTGGCTTTATTGTAAAATTCCACGCTGATGCTATGAATCGCTCCATAGCTCCTATAGTTGGTGCACCTCCAACTACATAGAGTATCAGCGCTTGTTTCCATTTCTATGTCTCTTTTTCCACTTCCTCCTTGCACAGTTCAATTACTACCTCACCATTTTTTATAGTTGGTGCAATGAAGCATAGATCTATTCTTTTCGCCGCCATTCTATTACCTAGAAACAAGTTTGTCCACTTCTTTTGCTCTGATTCTGTATTCTCAGCAATTACTTCTCCTTGTTGTTTATCGGTGTCCTCCTTACCCTTTGTTCCCCTCACATTTTCAGCAGTTACTATTGGATTACTCACATGCATGTCAATTTGCTTTGATTTAGGGTTAACCTCAGTCAATTTATCTTCAACGGTTTTCTTCTCACTAACAATTACCGGTGCAATAGTCAGATTAGGAGGTGTTTTCACACCTCCTTTTTACCTACACCCCCGGGAGGGGATACAAAAGAGTTTTTTCCAACTTAAAGTGACAATCGAAACATGATTGTATTTATTTATTAAAAATTTAGAGTCACCACTTGGAATAATTTTATGGCGTCCCAAGTCACCGGTTCAAATCCCAAATCGAGGAAAAGATTGACTCTGTATTACAGTCCGCGAACCAAAAATCCGGGTAAGGAATTTTGTTAATCCGGGAGAAGGTGGTAGGCATTCCCGAGTTCCATGGTTCTAGCACGGCCGCTCAACTGTTATAGTTGGCCTATTATTTGATTTTACAAAACTTTTGAATCTATGTGCATTTTAACTTTAAACCGCTTTTAATTAGTTTAAGGAATATTTCAACGCCATCTAAAAAATGTCTTTGGACCGCACCACATGAAATGCACCCACAATTCGAAACACATTTTATTAAATGTTGTTGAGATTTGTATTTGGGTCACATGAAATGCACACCCGAGTTTAGGAAGATAATATTATTAAAATAACGCGCCTAAAGCAACTACGAGAGTTCAAGGCATTTTCTTTCTAAGCTAATTCAAGATTATTGCGATGCTAAATTTATGAACAAGATATTATTGGGGCAACTAGGCTAGCTAACATGATCCATCGCTTGGCCCAGATTCCTTATGGTTCAAGACCCACCTCATGGTCCATTTATTTCTTGCCAAGAAAGAAACAACTCCAATTTTTTCATCTACCCAATTAAAAGCATTTATTCAAGAATCAAGACTACGTACATCACAACCGAAATAAAAAAACTAAAACATGCTACTGAAACAACGTAGAATCACAAATCAACCAACACGCGCATCAAACTACCATAACACAATGAAATGAGAATGAAAATTGAGAAATGGACCTTTTATTGATGAACAAAGCCGAAAATTGCAAATCGATCGAGCTAAACAAAGCAATAATCCTTGGACCAAATCACCGAAATTGCAAACCGGAACATCGAATCGACACCGGAAAACTCAAAACCACTCCTCAAGCTACTGTTCACTGGAAGAGCAACGTGAGAAGGAATTCACGTGGGAAGGAATTTTTTCTTAAAGTCTGCGAATTTTGGCAAAAATTAGTATGGTGGTGCTACTATTTTTCTAATCCTCCACCATTTCAATTTCCCTAATCTCATTAATTCCCTGCCTTGTCCAATGTCAAATTCATCAAGAAATGTTCAAGCTGTTGCTAAAGCTAATAAAGGAATGAAGGATTTGTCCAATTAAATATTCAGTTCAATTGATTATTCGGAAGGAAATTTGAGCAGTTAATCGGAAATGCTCCAAACTCCACTCTCATCCCCTCCCTTTTGTATGATACTGCCAATCTTCTTTATTAGGCACAAATACCGGTATATTGTATTTTCTTTACCGAGCACAAGTTTTTCTGCATTAACAAAAAATCTCTTTGATTTTTGATCGTTAACAGCAAATTTGTAATCGCTCTTTCCCTTTTCGTGTACGTGGATTTGGAGCAAAATGGATATGGACTCTAAAGTCTTATGGTGTGAGATTGTTCCCCATATTTATGAGTGTGCGTGGGGCAGAGAATTCTCCAGGATGAGGGGGTCTACGCCATTTTTGTTCAAGTAGGGTGCGCCATTTTTTTTCTTAGAGTTGTAGGTCTGATTTTTTGTTGTATTTTTAGCCCTTCCTCTTAGCTCTAGGGGTCTAGGTATTTGTAGGGTTTTCTAGGTTAAGGGGTATGGGACTAGGAATTCTGGGCTTAGGAATTATGGGTTAGGTCCAAAATTAGGCCTAAAATAGGTTGATAGAGCCCAAGCTTTATTCATTCCCTGCAAACGAGATTAAAAATACGGTCCAATTTATTAATTAATCATACTATTCAAATAATTACTAAAATAATATTAACCATTAAAATAAACCTATTTTTGGTATTTTCAAATATCATATTAAAATAAAAATACGATACTATTTTTGTATATATATAAGATTTTTTTAAGATTAAAAATGACTACAAAATATTAATGAACCAATTTTTGTGATTTTTTATTTTCTTGTAATAAAATAATGTAAAAGAGTCAAAATTACTTAAAATATCTATATTATGCCTAAATTAAATATTTACGCGCTAAAATATGAAAAATCTTGGGGAGGATAAAAAATCACATGTCTACAGCTGCCCCTCTTTGACTGGAAACGCACAGAGTTTTCAGACAAAGACTGACTAGACAGGTTTTTGACCCGACCTTTATTTGGAGAGACTAAAACTAAGAGAGAGGGGAATGTGATCGAGCCATGGTATCTGAGCTGCCTACATATCCTTGGCTGTAAAGGAATCAAGCCACGTGTAGTTCAGAGATGAGTGAGATGACGGAGTATGCCGAGGTGGAGATCCGGTCGAGGTGCTGTTCCGCATAGGTTCCGGTCCGCGGTTCCTGTTATTATATCAAAAATCAACTGAAAAAGACTAACTAGGCCTTTCAACTACGAGTTACAAGATTCCTATCTATAAGTCTTCTGAAGCTTGATCTTGAGTCTTGAATGGTTCTTCATGCAGACTTTAGATTTGAACCTTGGCGCTTGTTAGCTGCAGGTGCTAGCTCGTTCTTCTTCAGCTTTTGGATCAAGACCGGACATGTAGTGCTTGTGACTTCCACCATGTCTTAAGCAGTTCACATCTTCCATCAACTTCTGCATTTGGATTCACTTCTTGCCTTTCTCTCTTTTTCTTTATTTTGACTAGCTTCTGTTGATCACCTCGGACTATTGACTCGCATTCTTGCCGTGAGATTCTTTGGTTGCTGACTTGAATTGTAATCTGAGATGTTTTCCCTTTCTCCAGGTGAACGCCTGACTGCTGAGCTAGAATTGTATTCCCGTGCTCTCTAGGTGGGCGCCTGACTACTAAACTTGAGTTGTATTCTCATGCTCTCCAGGTAGGCTCCTGATTGCAAACTTGAAATGTATTCCCTGCTCTCCAGGCGGGCTCCTGACTTCAACAAAATTGACAAAACAAAGAAAATTTTTCTGCTCCAGTTTGGGTATCAGGGCACATATGTAAGTGTAAAATGAACCACATTACCAAATATCAATAAGAACTTGAAAACTAAAACTTGAGTTATACTCCCTTGTTTTCCAGGTGGGCTCCTAATTGCTGCTTGAAATGTATTCCCTGCTCTCCAGGCGGGCTCCTGACTGCTAGACTTGAATGTATTCCCTGCTCTCCAGGCGGACTCCTGATTGCTGAACTTGAAATGTATTCCCTGCTTTCTAGGCGGGCTCCTGACTGCTGAACTTAAAATGCATTCCCTGCTCTCCAGGCAGGCTCCTGACTTCAACAAAATAGACAAAACAAAGAATTTTTTTTGCCCCCGTTTGGGTATCTGGGCACACATGTAAGTGTAAAACGAATCACATTACCAAATATCAATAAGAAATTGAAAGCTAAAACTTGAATTGTACTCCCTTGTTCTCCAAGTAGGCTCCTGATTGCTGACTTGAAATGTATTCCCATGCTCTCCAGGCGGGATCCTGACTGCTAAACTTGAATGTATTCCCATGCTCTCTAGGCGGGCTCCTGACTGCTAACTTGAAATGTATTCCCTTCTCTCCAGGTGGGCTCCTGACTGCTAAACTTGAAATGTATTCCCATGCTCTCCAGGCGGGCTCCTGACTTCAACAAAATAGACAAAATAAAGAAAATTTTCTGCCCCAGTTTGGTGGCTGGGCACAGATGTGAGTGTAAAACTAAATCATGTTACCAAATATCAATAAGAACTTAAAAGCTAAAACTTGAATTGTACTCCCTCGTTCTCCAAGAGGGCTCCTGATTGCTGACTCGAAATGTATTCCCTGCTCTTCAGGCGGGCTCCTGACTGCTGACTTGATATGTATTCCCTGCTCTCAAGGCGGGCTCCTGACTACTGTCTTGAAATATATTCCCTGCTCTCCAGGCGGGCTCCTGACTGTTGAACTTGAAATGTATTCCCTGTTCTTCAGGCGGGCTCCTGATTGCTGACTTGAAATGTATTCCCTACTCTCCAGGCGGGCTCCTGACTACTGAACTTGAAATGTATTCCCTTCTCTTCAGGCGGGCTCCTGATTGCTGACTTGAAATGTATTCCCTGCTCTCCAGGTGGGATCCTGATTGCTAAACTTGAATGTTCTTCTCCCTGTTCTCCAAGCGGGTACCTGATTTCAACAAAATAGACAAAACAAAGAAAACTTTTTGCCCCAGTTTGGTGGCTGGGCTCATATGTGAATGTTAAACTGAACAATGTTACAAAATATTCGTAAGAATTTGAAAGCTAAATCCCGTTATCCAGGTGGGTCCTGACAAGTCTCAATTAAACGACCATTATAAATCTAAGTTATATCTTCTGAAGGTGTGACTTCCGCTAAATCTTGTTATCTAAGAGGGTCTTAAAACTAAATCCCATTATCCAGGAGGTTCCTTAAAACTCCTAATTACATCCTATCTTAAACATGAAAACTTTGAAACCAACTTATATTCCTTGGGGTACATTTATGCTATTTATGATTATTTCGATTTTTAAACTAGGTCCCATTTTACAGGAGGGTCCTGAGAGTTTACGGTCAAACTTGTCTGGTGCTTGCTTTTCCTTGCGGAGGGTTTCTCCGAAACAAAAAAAATTTCTGCCCCTGTTTCAATCAAAGAAAAATCTTGTCAGTTTAAAATGCGATGGTTGGTTTGTGGCCTTGACTTTGAGGGCGATTGCTCCTTAACTTCCCATGATAACTGATTTCCACTCGAGGATCTTGCTTGCTTATGGACTAACGACTTTCTCTGTCATCCTTATCACAGAAAATATCCCTCCTCCGTTCAGACCCAATTCCCTTTATCCGTTGCATTGCTCATGAACTGACATTTACCAACCTTTGTGTTTCACAGAAAATACCTTTGATCCGTCCACCTAACACCCTCCATCTGTTGCATCGTGCTCTTGTGTTGACATGAATTCCAAATCACGTTAATTGCCATCCACTTAGTGCGCATGATGTTCCTTCCTGACTTAAATCACTGGCATTGGCCTTGAAGTCTATTGTTCCCTCACTTGTCACGATAACTTTGATTTCTGCTTGGAATACCTTGTTTGTCACTAGTTAAACACTTTCTTTGTTGATCTCATCACAGAGAATACATTTGACCCGTTCACCCAACATCCTCTATCTGTTGCACTATTCACGAATTGAAATATGCCAAACCTTTGTATTTTTCATGGACTCCAAAGCATGTTGATTGCTACCAACTCAGTGTGTTTGTTGTTCTTTCCTAACTTATGCCACTTTATGTGCTGGACAGATCCCATCTTGTGCAATTGGAAAGATGGTGGCAAATTTTGAAGTCATTTCTCACTTATTCTGACCAAACGGACTCAGGATGAAGAAGTAAACAAGACAAAAGGAACAGAGTAAAGGCCAAAGGAAAGAAATGATTCCTAACAAGAAAGCTACAAAGTAGAAACCTATCAGATGTGGATACCAACTTAATGACCATGACATGCACACGTGGCCTATTCTGTTGAGAAAGTCTGATGTTAAACTATTGTTATACCCATAAACCGTGAAACTGGGCTTCGATGCTCTAATTATCCAATCTGATTCACAATCCTTAGTCGACTTGTAGTGCCCGAAGGGTTTTCACCATCAAGCCTCTCTCATTTTGTTCTTTCTCTCAATTTACCGTCGCCTTACGGTGCCCGCGAGGGTTTTCACCAATAAGACTCTCTTATTTTTTATTTCTCTCAGCTCCCGTAGCCTTACGGTGCTCGTGAGGGTTTTCACCAATAAGACTCTCTCATTCTTGATTTCTTTTCCCTCTTTGGACCAGAGTATTGCCCTTGATATGAATCGCCTCCACTTGCTTGAATTGGCATCTCTCGAAGACTGATCAGAAGGTCTTTCTTTGGACCATAATGTGGGCTTTTGGATGGGGTTAGACAGAAAGGGTATCAAAAGGCTCAAAACAACTCATCATGGGTTCAAAATTACAACTTTCGGAACCAGATTTCTTACAACAACCACAACTTCTGCCCCAGTTTCTTGCTTGGGGACTTTTGGATTTTTATTTTGATGAGACCGAACCGTGAGGCTGCCTACGTATCCTTAAAAGGAATCAGGTCGAACGTAGTTCATGTCATAGAAATTACTTTGTTGTTATGATTGTCTCTTTTCTCTATCTTTTCTTTCTCTTTTTGCTTTCTTTTTCTCTTTTTGTTGTTTTTTCTTCTCTTTTTTTTCTTTCTCTTTTCATTTTTTCTTTCGCTTTTGATTCTTTTCATTCTCTTTCTCTTTTCTTTCCCTTTTTTTCTTTCTATTTTTCTCTCCTTCCTTTACTTATCTTTTACGCTTGTGTTTCTGATATTTGTTACTGATTCCGAAAGAGGGGTATGCAAGAAAATAAATAGGCTCAAAGGGGGTAACAAAGGATAAAGTATTTTAGATAGCAGAACAAAATGCCTTCATCATTCCAACTCTTCAAAAATATGCCAAGTACAAACAAATATAAATTAACCAAAGAAAATCATACATAGTATCTCTTGACCGCATCGGAATTGATGGCCATTTCTACTCACTTGCCTTCTATATCTGTTAAATACAAAGCGCCATTTGACAACACTCTAGTTACGATGAATGGACCCTGCCAATTTGGGGCGAACTTACCTTTTTCTTCGGCCTGATGAGGAAGGATATGTTTCAATACTAACTGACCCACTTCAAACTTTTGTGGACGCACCTTCTTGTTATATGCTCTTGCCATTCTTTGTTGATACAATTGACCATGACACACTGCTGCCAGTCTTTTCTCGTCAAACAAACTCAATTATTCTAAGCGGGTTTTGACCCACTCATCATCATCGATCTCAGCTCTAGACAATTCGAAGTGATGGAATTTCCACTCCTGCGGGTATCACTACTTCGGTGCCATACACCAACAAATAGGGAGTCGCCCCCACTGAAGTACGGACAGTAGTGTGATAACCCAGCAATGCAAATGACAGCTTTTCATGCCACTGCCTAGAACCCTCTACCATTTTTCGAAGTATTTTCTTTATGTTCTTGTTAGCTGCCTCGACTGCTCCATTTGCCTTGGGATAATATGGGGTGGAATTGCGATGCGCAATCTTAAAATGTTGACACACCTCTTTCATCAGGTGATTATTAAGAGTAGCACCGTTATCTGTGATGATTACCTTCGGTATCCTGAACTGGCAAATGATATTTGAGTGCACAAAATCAACCACCGCATTCTTGGTTACAGACTTGAAGGTTTTAGCCTCAACCCAGTTGGTGAAATAATCAATGGCCACCAGAATGAACATGTGCCCATTGGATGCTGCTGGCTCAATTGGTCCAATGACATCCATGCCCCAAGCAACAAAGGGCCACGGTGCAGACATCATGTGTAATTCAGATGGTGGAGAATGAATCAAATCTCCATGCACTTGGCATTGATGACATTTACGCACAAAACTAATACAATCTCACTCCATGGTGAGCCAATAATAACCTGCACAGAGAATCTTCTTTGTCAGCACATACCCACTCATGTGCGGTCCACAAACTCCAGAATGTACTTCAGTCATAATAGTTGTGGCCTGCCTAGCATCTATGCATCTCAGCAATCCAAGATCTGGAGTTCTTTTGTACAACACTCCTCCACTGAAGAAAAATCCACTTACCAACCGTCGAATTGTTCTCTTTTGGTCACCTGTGGCTTGTACGGGATACACTCCCATCCTGATGTACTCCTTGATGTCGTGAAATCAAGGCTCCCTATCGAGTTCTTCTTCCACCACATTACAATAAGCATGCTGATCGTGGACTTGAATATGCAAAGGGGCTACATAAGCCTTATCTAGGTGATGTAACATTGAGGCCAGAGTAGCCAAAGCATCAGCGACCTCATTGTGAATCCTCAGAATATGCCTGAACTCTATTGATTGGAATCGCTGATAGAGATTAAGTAAACATTGTAAATATGGTATGAGTATTAAATCCCGTGTTTCCCACTCTCCCTGGATCTGGTGCACTAGAAGGTTCGAGTCACCCAAGACCAAAACCTCCTGGACACCCATATCCACAACCATCCTCAAACCCAAAATGCATGCCTCGTATTCAGCCATGTTGTTAGTATAGTAGAACCAAAGCTGAGCCGTAATAGGGTAATAATGCCCTGTTTCAGAAACAAGTACCGCTCCTATCCCAACGCCTTTCATGTTGGCGGCCCCATCAAAGAAAAGTTTCCATCTTGGCCTTCCACTCTATTCCAACTCTTCAATGTGCATTACCTCTTCATCAAGGAAATACGTCTTCAAAGGTTCGTATTCTTCATCTACCGGATTCTCAGCCAAATGGTCGGCCAACACTTGTGCTTTCATCGAAGTCCGGGTCACATAGACAATGTCAAATTCTGTGAGCAAGATCTGCCACTTTGTGAGCCTTCCCGTGGGCATAGGCTTCTGGAAGATATACTTCAACAGATCCAAGCGATAGATGAGGTAAGTAGTATAAGATGACAAATAATGTTTCAGCTTCTGGGCTACCCAAGTTATTATGCAACACGTCCTCTCAAGATGAGTGTACTTAACCTCGTAATATGTGAACTTCTTGTTGAGATAATATATGGCTTGCTCCTTCCTGCCAGTGATGTCATACTGTCCCAACACACATCCAAATGAATTGTCCAAAACCGTCAAATACAGAATCAAAGGTCTCCCTAGTTCTGGCGGGACCAACACAGGTAGGTTTGACAAGTGCCCCTTTATCTTATCAAATGCTTCTTGACATTCATCTGTCCACTTAACCGCAACATCTTTCTTTAACAGTTTGAAGATGGGCTCACAAGTTGTCATGAGCTGAGCAATAAATCGACTGATGTAATTCAATCTCCCTAATAGACTCATCACCTCGGTCTTGTTCTTTGGAGGTGACAACTCCCGGATAGCTTTAATCTTTGACGGGTCTAATTCAATACCTTGTCGGCTGACTATGAATCCCAACAACTTTCCAGACGGAACACCGAACGCGCATTTTGCAGGATTAAGCTTGAGATTGTACCTGCGAAGCCTTTGGAAGAACTTTCTCAGATCTCTAACATGGTCAGATTGCTTTCTAGACTTTACAATCACATCATCCACATAAACCTCGATCTCCCTGTGTATCATGTTGTGGAATATGGTCATCATTGCCCTCATGTAGGTTGCCCCGACATTTTTCAAACCAAATGGCATGACCCGATAGCAGTACGTTCCCCATGGCATGATGAATGTTGTCTTTTCTGCGTCTTCTTCATCCATTATGATCTGGTGGTAGCCCGCATAACAATCCATAAAAGAACCAATCTCATGTTTGGCACAATTATCGATCAATATAAGGATGTTCGATAGTGGGAAGTTATCCTTGGGACTTGCCTTGTTGAGGTCTCAATAATCAACACACACCCTGGTCTTGCCATCCTTTTTTGGCATGGGCACTACATTGGCTAACCAAGTGGGATACCGAGTGACCCGAATGACTTTTGCATCGAATTGCTTGGTGACCTCTTCCTTGATCTTCACACTCATATCAGTTTTAAATTTCCTCAGCTTCTACTTGACATGAGGGAATGCCAAATCAGTGGGCAATTTGTGAACCACCAAGTTAGTTCTTAGACCTGGCATATCGTCATAGGACCATGAAAAAACATCTTTACACTCGAATAGTGCTGTAATTATCTCCTCTCTGAGTTGTGGTTCAAGATGGACACTTATTTTAGTTTCCCGGACATTATCTTGGTCCCCTAAATTGATTACTTCTGTATCACTCAGGTAGGCTTGGGTTTTTCTTCAAAATGGCTTAATTCTTTACTGATCTCTTCAAAGGCTTCATCCTCGTCATATTCCGATTCAACATCACACTCTATTTATTGAATTACTATTTCAGAATTAGATTGGCTTTTAAGACCGGGCCAGAGATTCTGCATGCATGTCATATCATTGAAGCCAGCATAAAAAGAACTGTACAAGGAAGAAAAGAAAAACAAAATAAAACTATCAGGAAAGGAGAAAAAGGGAAATTGCACTTCATTGAGTTTAAAGATAACAATGCTTATACATCCAAGCGGACGGAACATAGAATCTGAACTACAACCCTGGGATAATCCAGATAAACTGAAAGAAAATCAAAGCAAACTACCAAAACTCCTTCCTTGTGGGGATAAGAGTAGCTTCCCAATTATTAATCTTTGCAGCGGGCCCAACAAATTGCACATCCGCCATGCTAGAACCCTCTCCAGCTTCCACCGTGTTCACTTCGTTAAATATCCTCTCGAAACTTTCCATCAAATCTCTGTCCATATCAACCACCAAACTGGGAACCATCGTCACTGGGCGCTTTCTACTACCAGGCCTGACAAATGATCTGGAAAGACGCGGGACTATCTTTGGAAGGGCCCATGCTCTCTGTTTCATTTTTCTGGCTTTCCTCACGTCTACGAATGTGGGCTTGAACCCCAGACCAAATGTTTCCAAGTTTTTAGGAAGAGAAACCTGTTGTATGATACCTTACAGAGATGCACCCAAACCCTTGCCCGGTACAAAACCATTTTTCAATATTTCAACGGCTAACATGACTGATGCAGCAACTACCCTTGGAGTCGGCACACACTTCCTTTCAGAAATTTTCTCTACCGATACCGTGTCAAAAACCTAATAAACCCATGGCCCCTTGTCGTCTTCAAACTCTATGAACGGAACAATGACATCACTGGGAACACACAAATTATCTTCGCCATGCACAACAATGTCCTGTCTATCCCATTCAAACTTAATCATTTGATACAGAGTGGACGGGAACGCTTTGGCAGCATCAATCCAGGGTTGACCTAACAACAGATTGTAAGAAAAAACCACATTTAGCACCTGGAATTCCATAGTAAATTCAACTCACCCTATTGTAAGCTCGAGCACTATGTCCTCGACTGAATCTTTCCCTCCACCGTCGAATCCCCGAACGCAGATATTGTTCTTGTGAATTCTTTCATCATCCACCTTCAACTTGTTCAGAGTGGAAAGAGGGAAAATATTTGCACTAGAACCATTGTTAACCAGTACCCGAGTAACCACGGAATCTTCACATTTCACCGTCAGATGGAGGGCTCTATTGTGCTCAGTACCCTCTACGGGCAACTCATCATCAGAAAAAGTGACTCTGTTTTTCTCAAATATCTTGTTAGCCATCTTTTCCAAGTGGTTTACTGAGATTTTTTTAGGAACGTGGGCTTCGTTCAAGATCTTCATCAAAGCCCGACGATGCTCGTCTGAATGGATCAATAATGATAATAGCGAGATCTGAGCCGGTGTCTTCCTTAACTGCTCCATAATGGAATAGTCCTGCACTTTCATCTTTCTCAAGAACTCCTCTGCTTCTTCCTCTGTCACGGCTTTCTTCACTAACACTGGGTTATCTTTGGAGGTCTTAGCTTTTCTCAACTCTTCGGGGGCAAAACATCTCCCCGATCGAGTCAAACCATGGGTCTCACACACTTCTTCTTTAACCTCTTTTCCCTTGTAAGTCACTGTCACTCGTTCATAATTCTAAGGGACTGCCTTGCTGTTGACTATCGGTAATTGAACTACCGGTTTGATAACGACAGGTTCTGGGCGGGCACCTTCCACAACTACCACAAGCTTGTTCAGCACTCCTGGCACAACCACTTTCGCTCTTTCATGTTTCCCTGCAACGTCACTTGAGGACCCCTTCTTAACCACCGCAGATGGTTCATTATTTGCCCCGTTCAACTTGATCACAGACTTATCACTTGTTGACTTTTCAAGCGTCTTGGCTTCACTGGCCCGAATCATCATGACAGTTTGCGAAGGCTTCTTAGGCTCCCCCCTTATGCACAATCTCAATCATATTTGTCTCATGATGGGTCGACAACGGGTTCTGGTTGATATTAGGTGCCTCCGGGGCTTGGACCTCAATCCGATTAGTGTCAATGAGATCTTGAATAGCTGTTTTCAATTTCTAGCATTTCTCTGTGTCATGACTCGGGACCCCTGAACAATACTCACAACTCATCGAGTGGTCAAGATTTCTGGGAGGGGGATTTGTCAGTTTAGCCTCGATCGGATTCAACATACCCAACTGTCTCAATCTGTGGAATAGGCTAGTATATGACTCTCCCAATGGAGTGAAAGTCTTCTGTTTCTACAACCTGTCATTCTTAAAGGCTTGATTGGGCCGAAAACCTATTCTAGGGGGATTTCTTTAGGCTCTTGGGGGTGGATGGGCATTTTGTGTGGCTGGGTATGGATTTTGTGGAGCTGGCGCATGCCATTGTGCATGAGTAGGAGGTTGGGTATAGTTTGTGCGTGATGGACAGAAAGATGGGGATCTGGCGGTGGGTAGTAGTGTTATGGTGGGATATATGGAGTGTGGGGGTAAGTTTGGTGATAGGGTCGAGGCGGGTTATAGTAATGTGGAAGGTTCCTGGATCCAACCCAAGCTCCCGACTCAATTGTAGCAACATCCTCTTTCTTCCTCTTCTTCCCGAGTACACCCCCAGTACCGTTCTGAATGGCCTGGGTGGTCGCTTTGATTGCTTAATAACTCATGATTTTGTTAGACTTGAGTCCCTCCTCAACCATGCCTCCCATTTTTACAACCTCATTGAAGGACTTGCCCACTGCTGACACCAAGTGGCCAAAACAAGTGGGCTCCAAAGCCTGTAAGAAATAATCAACCATCTCACTTTCTTTCATCGGAGAATCAACCCTCACTGCTTTCTCTCTCCAACGGAACCCATATTCTCTGAAACTCTTACCGAGATTCTTCTCAATTTTTGTCAATGACAGACGATCTGGGATAATTTCAAGATTGTACTAAAAATGGCAGGTGAAGGCTTGGGCCAAATCATCCCATGTGTACCACCTGCTGTGATCTTGTCTGGTATACCATTCTAATGCCGATCCAGTCAAACTTTGGCTGAAATATGCCATCAACAATTCATCTCTTCCACCTGCTCCTCTCATCTTGCTACAGAATCCTCTTAAGTGTGCTACTGGGTCACCATGCCCATCGTATAGATCGAACTTGGGCATTTTGAACCCTGCGGGAAACTGAACATCTGGGAATAGACATAAATCCTTGTAGGCCACACTTACTTGACTTCCTAACCCCCTCATATCTCTGAACAATTGTTCTAAGCTTTTGACCTTTCTGATCATCTCCTCGTGTTCGGGATTCTTGGGTGGCTTCTCGATTTCTGCCATGGGATCAAGATGAGGGGTGTAAGAGTATAGTTCTGGAACTTTGAAGGTGGGTTCAAGGGGATAATACTGGTTGTCGTGAGTTTGGAACAGAGGTTCACTGGAAGATCGGTGTAATGTAGCAGGTGGAGGTGCCACAAAAACATGTGTGATTGGTGGGGAAGGGTGCGGGACTTGTCTGGGTGGAGGATCTTGTGATGTATGAGAAGTGGTGTCGTGGCATTATTGGTAGAGGGGAAAGGTTGGAGATGAGTTCACAGTGGGAGGTTCCTGAGGTTGAGCCAATGGTGGGATATAAGCATGGTTGGCAGGATAAACCGGTGGTGGATGACCCTTTGCCCAGGCTTGGTACATTTCAGCCATTTGCTGCTTTAACTTATACATGTCTTCCTTCATCGCATTAACATCCAATTATTCCACCTCTTTTGACGGGTCGACAATACTTGCCTCCAATTCTTGGTTGGCCATGTTCAACTTGTCTTTTGATCGGGTATTGTATGAGTGAGTGCCAGAATGCCAATCAACTAACCACCTTCCTGAACTTAATACATCAACAACAACCTTGTTAGCGATTAGGATTTTAACATATTGGTAACCGCACATTTTGGGGAATGAATACACCTAAGCAGTTAACCGCTTCTATTATGCATATGATCGCCTGCTTGCGTCATCCCGGCTTTTCCGTTTGCAATTTCCTTCTCTTTCTTCTCTTTTTCATTATGGCCTTTGCTTTTCTTTATTTTTATCCTCTCATTTCCCTCTTGTTTTGCCATTGCTTCTTTCTCTTTTTTTTTTTCTTTTTTTTTTCTCTTGTTTTTTTCTTCTTTTTTTTTTGTCTTTTGGTTATGGTCGAATCCTATGGAGATTGCCTACATATCATGACCCCACATGAATCAGATCGAGCGTAGTTCTAGGATATAAGTACAAAAGTAAATAATAAAACAATTTTTGGGATTTTCAATTTCATAAAAACAAACACTTTGATTACAAAGACTCAACACTAACAGACTCCAAGAGAAACTAACAGACGCTGATGAAAAGATGAAATACATACTCCAAAAATAAACTATCATACTCCGACAGAAGAAAATGCAGACTCGACAACAAATGACAGACTCCAGTAGAAAGAAAATACAGACTCAACACAACTAACAGACTCTAACGAGAAAGGAAATACAGACTCAAATGAAAAATCATGAATACATCAATACTCCTGGTGCCCGCGGGACATCGTTCGGTCTCGCCGCGGGCCTATATGCAAGATCCCTTTGAAGTCGGTCCAAGTCACTCATTATCTGCTTAATGAATGTCATCACTACCGCGAAGAAGGTAGTGCGAGTCATATCCTCACAGACTTGGCACTTCATAACGATGTAATCGGCGATGTTTCTAATTCTCTCTCTTATGACACCTTTCTCTTGTAGCAACCGCCTGATCTGCTGGGCCCTAGCTTCCAAAGTTTGCTCGGCCACATGATTCTGCTCCTGAAGTTGTTGCAAATCTATTTCTAATTGTGCCAATGATGTATAGCAATGTTCTCTTTCAACCTTGAAGTCTTTCGCCTGTTTGATCATTTTGTTTTCCGTGGCGATGACCATTTTCTTTAATCTCACGACCTCATCGTCGTACTTTTCTTTCAACTGCTTAACCAGGCGTGCTCGTTCATCTGCATTTTTAGCCAACTATTTTCGAGCCTTGGCTAGTTCACGTTCTGCTTTGTTCAAATCAAAACTATAGTCACTCACTTTCTACCTCAAGTTAGCTATGATTTTCTCATCTTTGGCACTTCGGGCTGGGTTTTCTGCCGCTATTTTCATTTTCTGAATCTGGGCTCGAAGGGCCTCATTTTCTATGGCTAGATTCTTCTTTTCTCCTTCGTTCGCCGCGGCTTGCAAGCTATTTTCAAACTGAAGGTCCCTGACTTGTTTTTCCAATTTGCTTATGGTATCCCTGTACCTTTTTTCTTTGGCCAACCAGTCCCATTGCACCTGTGCTCCGTCGTGAACTGTTGGACATGGGGTCTCTTTGCGGGACTTTCGGGCTCATGTTGAACTCAGAATCTTTTACCATACCAAGCAATATAACTGGGCTCCACCTCGCCTCTGGATAGATCTCGTACTTGAGTATTAGGCCCTAAGAATCTACACTGATGCCAAATCCGACGCACTTTTTCTTCTGGGAAGGCAGCTTTTGGCTCTAACTCAATGACCTGTCGACTCAAATCTTCATCATGCGGGATGTTCTAGTATCAGCCTAACTTACGTAGGACTCTATTCGGAGCATAAGGCTGGATACTCCGAAGATCCATCAATAGCAAAAAACACACCTCAGCCGGCATATAGATTACTTCACTGATCGAGAGCCACCCGATCGTCCATTCGATCTTGTTTGCAGTCAAAGATCTCAAATGAGCATGCCATGCTTCCATACCATCTGGGAACTCATAACCCTCTACCCGCTTTTCATGTTTTTCGATGCATTCGAGGCCAGTCATACCACAATTCAAGTATCCGGGACAGTGGCAAAGGTGCTCCTCCATCCATAGTTGTAACAGCATATTGCACCCTTCAAAGAACTTCCCTCCTTTTCGACAATGGGTCAGAGCTCGGTAAATTTCCGCCAAGATCAGCGGCACAATAGTCCAGTTTGCCTTTTTCATCATAAAGTTGGCTATTCCTACAAGTCCCAACTCTATGTTCCCGTCTTTTCTAGGGCAAACCAAAATACCCAGGAACGCCGCTGTGAAAGCTAATCCTCTTCGAGCTTCCCACTTGTCTTGGTTTCCCCCGTGAGTAAGACCGGTATCTGGCGTTTTGAAGCCACAGGGATTCCCGTAACGTCGATACAGAAAGTAGAAGGTACATAATCCTTTGGTCAAATTTCCGTCTCGGATGTCACGACTGATGCTTAACAAGTCCAAATATTTATGAGGGGTTACTGTTCTCAGTGCCACCGCGTATTGACTTCTAAGACTCCCTTCGAAACCGGCATATCCTGCTATCTCATCCAGTGTAGGAGTTAACTCGAAATCGGCAAAGTGAAATACATTATGTGCTGGGTCCCAGAATGGTATCAAGACCTGAATCACGTCTTTTCTTGGATTAACCTTCAAGAGCCCGATAAGACCACCCAATGCTTTTGTCACAGCCTTTCTGCTATCTTCACCCAAATCATGCCACCACATATGTAGCTCCAAAGGGATCTCTTCACGAACTGAGAAAGGTTCATCTTGAATTGTGCTTATCCTGCACATTTATTAAGGTGATTTTAATTAAAAGGAAACTATGACTCATTTCGACTCAAGAAAAATGACCTTTTGTTTTCCAAAATTTTCACAAAAATATCCAGCCTTGCCAATACGGCCTTTCAGCACTTTGAAAACGAAGAGTTTAAGGCTATGTCGGCTAACCAGCCATAACTTTTAAAAGCGACTAAATGTGGCTGTTCTTGCAAAAACAACCTTCCGGTGCCCTTTTGAGGGACATTCGGCTATTTTTGACAAGAATGACATCACCTTACTTATTTTGCAATAAACATAAAAATTTGTTCTTTTTGAGCTATTTTGTAAAAGGAAGTTGGACCCGATGGGGGTTGCCTACGTATCTCACACCCTGTGAGAATCAAACTGGCGTAGTTCGGGATATATTTTTAAGAGAACAAACCCAACTTCTTTTTTTCTTTTTCCAAAAACACAAAGATATTTTTTTTATTTTTCTTTAAAAACCACAAAATCCCCCTCTTTTTTTCAGAATTTCGGCAGAGTTTCAGTATACTTTAGGGACATTGGTTTTCACCACAGGTAATTACCTCACACTGCTATTTTCTTTTCCAAATTATCTCCTTTTATTTAAAAGCCGATCAACATGCAAATCCAAAGCAAATAAATGCACAAGTAGCAAGTAAGATGCATCGGGATGGTCTTTTTATTTTGGGTGCACCTGTCCTAGACAGACCCAACCCCTGTGTTGAGCCTCCAAAGTCAAAATGCACATGATGAAAACAAGTGTTCCTACTAGGGATCCGGCATGAGGCTGTGTTTTTCTAGGTTTAAAAACTTGGGTTTATTTGTTCTAGACCTGGCTTACCCGAGCGGACAGCTCGAGCCGGGGGGCAGCGTACCCGGAATACAGAAGCTTCACCAGCTTTGTAACTTGTCCGAACCTCGTTCTAAAATTTGGGATATGACTCTAACAGAAGAGAAGTCACATGAAGTGCACACTTTTCCATGATTTAGAAGACTCAGAGAGAAGAAGGGTTTCGTAGCAGTTTATACACAGTTCACAGAATATCAAAGCGGTAAAAGAAACACTTAGCATATTAGGCCCAAACATGTAACAAAATCAGATAATTAATAAAGCCAACTATAACAATTCATCTAAGCTCGAATTCTGAACCCTGAACCAGAGATTCTGGGTTCGGTCCCCAGCAGAGTCGCCAGAGTTGTCACACTTCCTTTTTACCTACACCCCCGGGAGGGGATACAAGGGAGTTTTTTCCAACTTAAAGTGACAATCGAAACGGGATTGTATTTATTTATTAAAAATTTAGAGTCGCCACTTGGAATAATTTTATGGTGTCCCAAGTCACCGGTTCAAATCCCGAATCGAGGAAAAGATTGACTCTATATTACAGTCCGCGAACCAGAAATCCGGGTAAGGAATTCTGTTAACCCAGGAGAAGGTGTTAGGCATTCCCGAGTTTCGTGGTTCTAGCACGGTCGCTCAACTGTTATAGTTGGCCTATTATTTGATTTTAAAACCTTTTGAACCTATGTGCATTTTAACTTTAAACCGCTTTTAATTAGTTTGAGGAAGATTTCAACGCCATCTAAAATATGTCTTTGGACCGCGCCACATGAAATGCACCCGCAATCCGAAACACATTTTATTCAACATTGTTGAGATTTGGATTTGGGTCACATGAAATGCACACCCGAGTTTAGGAAGGTAATATTATTAAAATAATGCGCCTAAAGCAACTACGAGAGTTCAAGGCATTTTCTTTCTAAGCTAATTCAAGATTATTGCGATGCTAAATTTATGAACAAGATATTATTGGGGCAACTAGGCTAGCTAACATGATTCATCACTTGGCCCAGATTCCTTATGGTTCAAGACCCACCTCATGGTCCATTTATTTCTTGCCAAGAAAGAAACAACTCCAATTTTTTCATCTACCCAATTAAAAGCATTTATTCAAGAATCAAGACTACGTACATCACAATCGAAATAAGAGAAAACTAAAACATGCTACTGAAACAACGTAGATTCACAAATCAACCAACACGCGTCTCAAACTCTCATAACACAATAAAATGAGAATGAAAATTGAAAAATGGACCTTTTATTGATGAACAAAGCCGAAAATTGCAAATCGATCGGGCTAAACAAAGCAATAATCCTTGGACCGAATCACTGAAATTGCGAATCGGAACCTTGAATCGACACCGGAAAACTCAAAACCACTCCTCAAGCTATTGTTCACTGGAAGCTCAACGTGAGAAGGAATTCATGTGGGAAGGAATTCTCTTAAAATCTGCGAATTCTGGCAAAAATTAGTAGGGTGGTACTACTATTTTTCTAATCCTCCACCATTTCAATTTCCCTAATCTCATTAATTCCCTGCCTTGTCCAATGTCAAATTCATCAAGAAATGTTCAAGTTGTTGCCAAAGCTAATAAAGGAATGAAGGATTTGTCCAATTAAATATTCGGTTCAATTGATTATTCGGAAGGAAATTTGAGCAGTTAATTGGAAATGCTCCAAACTCCACTCTCATCCCCTCCCTTTTTTATGATACTGCCAATCTTCTTTATCGGGCACAAGTACCGGTATACTGTATCTTCTTTACCGAGCACAAGTTTTTCTGAATTAACAAAAAATCTCTTTGATTTTTGATCGTTAACAGCAAATTTGTAATCGCTCTTTCCCTTTTCGTGTACGTGGATTTGGAGCAAAATGGATATGGACTCTAAAGTCTTATGGTGTGAGATTGTTCCCCATATTTATGAGTGAGCGTGGGGCAGAGAATTCTCCAGGATGAGGGGGTCTACGCCATTTTTGTTCAAGGAGGGTGCACCATTTTTTCCTTAGAGTTGTAGGTCTGATTTTTTGTTGTATTTTCAGTCCTTACTCTTAGCTCTAAGGGTCTAGGTATTTGTAGGGTTTTCTAGATTAAGGGGTATGGGCCTAGGAATTCTGGACTTAGAAATTATGGGCTAGGTCCAAAATTAGGCCTAAAAATAGGTTGCTAGAGCCGAAGCTTTATTCTTTCCCTGCAAACGAGATTAAAAATATGGTCCCATTTATTAATTAATCCTACTATTCAAATAATTACTAAAATAAGACTAACCATTAAAACAAACCTATTTTTGGTATTTTCAAATATCATATTAAAATAAAAATACGATACTATTTTTGTATATATATATATATATATTTAAAATTTGTTTCTAAGATTAAAAACGACTACAAAACATTTATGAACCTATTTTTGTGATTTATTATTTTCTTGTAATAAAATAAAGTAAAAGAGTCAAAATTACTTAAAATATCTATATTATGCCTTAATTAAATATTTACGCGCTAAAATATGAAAAATCTTGGGGAGGGTCAAAAATCACATGTCTACAGGTGTTTTCATACGTTCCTGTGTAGCTGAAAATGGTGGCCACTGTTCCATTAAAGTTTCTTTATCAATTCCAATCTGAGGATTCTGAGTTTTCCTATCACAACTTTGATTGTTGTTACTAGTTTCTATAGGTTCCATCTGCTGAATTGCGGCTGCATTTTTCTTAGGTCTTCCCCTCCCCATTGCTGGCCAGCGTACATTAGCAAAAGCATGCTATCGTGCGCTGAGAGAGAATAGTATTAAGTAATAGATACTATTACTTAATAATGTAGGGTTTTTTCCTTAATAATTTTTCATAAAGTGTTTGTTTCAAAAAGAAGAAAAAAAAAGAGAACAAAAATATTTGCTCGTTAAGCTTGAGTTTAGAATAGGTTATAAAACATTAAGTCTAGAAAATTCAAAAAAAGGGTTTTGCTTCTTTTATTTCTCTTTTCTCATCAGAGTAGTCATTAAGGTAAAAAAAGAGAACGATAGTTTGTTTGCTTTATTCTTGATCTTCCAGAACTACGCAAAGATCTAATTCATGGGGCGTCATGATACGTAAGTAACCTACATAAGGTTCGATCGAATCAATTTTTTTTTAAAAAGAAAAAGAGAAAAAAAGGGAGAAGACAAAAAAGATGGTGAAATTATGGGACATGAGAAATGATAGGAAAGAAAAGAGTGATAATTAGAAAAAAAGAGGCAGGAAAATAAGCAAGCCAAGAAGTGCTAAAAAGAAAGAAAAGGGAAGATTGAAATGAACAAAATCGGGATGATGCCAAGTGACCTTTTGACCCTTGAAGTCATTCTAGAACTATTAATTGTTGCTAGGTGCATTACACGCAATGTGATATTTTTAGCTGTTAAATGCCCTAATGCTAACAGGATGACCCCATTTTGTTCCTTTTGTTATCTTCATTGAGCAGAAGGGTGATTGGTTTGTGGTTTTTAAGTAACTCATCCAGACAACACAAGGTCAAAGAGCAAGGTAGCCATGGATAGCAAAGACTTGGACACAAGGGTTGTTGATCCGTTTAAGGGAATTGTTGAATCAGAATCTGAGTTGAAAGAAGAGGTCTTAAGGTTGAAAATATAGATGGCCAAAATATACCAAGCTTGGATTAGTGGGCGTCCTTCACCATCCATCCTCGATGCCTAACACTATGCTCCAGAACCAATTTTTAAGGTCTTGGGTCCATACTCTCATGCTCCTCATTTTGAGCCTCCCGGTGAGACTACAAAGCTTTCTAAGATAGTGGAGCAAGATGAGATATCCAGAAAGCTGAATGGGTTTAAGATGCCAAAGTTTAATTTGTATGATGGGCGGGGAGATCCAGTAGCTCGCCTAAGGGGTTATTGCAGTGAAATGAGAAATGTTGGCGGGAAAGATGAGCTGCTGATGGCGTATTTCAGTGAGAGCCTGACTAGGGCAGCTTTGGAATGGCATACTCGTCAAGATGTCGGTAAATGGAATACATGGGATGACATGGCTCAAGATTTTGTGCAACACTTTCAGAATAATATAGACATTGTCCCAGACTGCTCCTCCCTATCTCAGATGGAAAAGAAACCCAAGGTAAGTTTTAGGGAATTTTGGTTCAGATGGAACGAACAAGTTGCTCGGGACAGTCCTCCCGTTGATAGAAAGGATGCTGCTGAGCCCCGCCAACGACAGGATCCAGTAGGCATTCCTGCTAGACGCTTTCAGCCTCAATACCAACCCCATGAATATCCTCAAACTCCACATAATCCACCCCAGCGTTATCCTCCGAACAATGTCCAGCCATCTGTCCAACCACTGGGTCACTCCAAAAGGCGAGCACGAGCACCGCAGAATCCCCACCAGCTTCCACAAAATTTCCAAGTACCCTATAACCCACATTCAAGTCAAGGGTGTAGAAGGGAACAAAGGCTGAAAGATAATTTTACACTAATAGAAGGGTCCTATGCAAGTTTGTTTGAGAGATTAAAGCATTACGACATGATTGCACCTATTCCTTTAAATTATATAGGCCCACGTTCGAGAAATTTTAACCCTGCTAAAAGGTGTGAATACCATTCCAATGCCTAGGGGCACAATATTGAAGATTGTCGTGCTTTGAAAAGGGAAATAGAAAGAATGATTCAAGAAGGAACAATTGTGGTCCAAGGCAGTAATACCCCAAGTGTCATACGTAATCCTCTACAGGTACATGACAACGCACAGATTGTTGGAATGGTTGGAAATGACGAAGGGTTGGTCAAAGGAGTCAAGGAGCCACTTGGTGAAATTAATGAAATTTTGGTAATGGTCTTGGTAATATTGATGTGGAACTCAGTGGCTAAGATGCCGAGCTTGGCAATTGGAAAGACGCTCCTTTCTTGGCTAGCCAGGGAGGAGTCTTGATGGTTCATTTTGTTGTCATTTCTCTTGTACGATTTATTTCAGGATTGTAATCCGGACATTGTCTTGTGGCTCAAACCCTTCTATCCTTTTATTTTGCCTAGTTTGTTTAGTCGTAGTAGCTCGTTTAGTGTTGTCTAGGTTTGTTCCAAGGTTGTAACCCCAGTTTAGTTTGCTTGTTTTGGTGTCCGAACCCCTTAACCGTTTGCCTAATGCAATTTTTTGTTTTCTTTTATTTTTAGTCATTTCTGTTTAGTTCTCTTCTCTTTTTATAGTTCTCTTCTTGCTCGCTCTAGTGACATGACATGCACACATAATTCTAAGCCTAGTCTTAAAAGTTAGTTTACTCATGAGGCAATGAAGCAATTTTGAAGATGACTGGGGCATTTGAAGGAAATAAGTACATAAATTTGAGACCATTTGAAGCCCGAACTGTATGAAACTGGGGCAGATAATTTGGAAAGTTAATAGGGTAACAAGAATTCGTCAAAAGAAGAGTGCATCCTGGACGATTTTAAGCAAGCAACTTTCAGTTCAAGTGCATCTCAAGTTACAAGATAAAGTCAAGAAAGTTGTCTCCGAGTTGATGGAGTATATCCATTGTGAAAAGGGAATTACCCAACGAGGGTTCTACACTTGACAAGGCGCTAAAAAAATTGGAAGGCATATCAGTAATACCAATGCCGAAGCTGCAAAAGAAATATTGTGCATGACATTTTCATTTCAAGTTGCATGTGTTGCACTTGACATTTTCAGGGATTGAGAGGCCCTTTTTCAGTTACCCAAACACTTATACCATTTGATACTCTCTTGAGTCTTTACTAGTTTCTTTGACCTCCCCTCTTTTGGAATCAAGTTAGAGTCATAAAAAAAAAGTTTTTGTCCCAATAGGTTTATTTGAAAAGGTTCATACCAAATGAAAAATTCAAAAAAAAGGAAAATAAAAATAGAGATAAAAAAGGAAAAGAAAGAAAAAAAAAGAGAAAAGAAAAAAAAAGAAAAATAGCAACAACAAAAGTAGTCTTGTGAACTACGTTTGACCTGATTCTTGTCACCACAAGATATGTAGGCAGCCTCATGGTCCGGTCATACCAAATAAAATATTTCATAATCCCATGAAGTCGAGAGTGGGAGATTCAAAAAAAAGAGAGAAAAAAAAGAATCAAGTTCCCTTGTTTTAGAAATTGGGGAAAAGTGTTTAGAATGGATTCCAAAAGTTATAAATAAGTTAACCCCATTGTCTTAGTTATTTAGAGCCTTTACGATATCTTTTCTTTCTACCCCTGTCCAAAAGCCACATTATAGTCCAAAAAAGACCTCCCGGATAATCTTTGAGAGTGCTGAGTTTAGACATGCCAAGAGTATATGATGTTTTACCATGGTTAATGCCTTGTCATCTGCAGAATCAGAGGAAATAAGAAGAAAAAGAAAAAAATGAGAGAGTCTTATTGGTGAAAATCTTCACAGGCACCATAAGGCGACGGTGAGTCGAGAGAAATAACAAAATAAGATAGACTTAATGGTGAAAACCCTTCGGGCACTACAAGTCAAATAAGGATTGTGAATCAGATTGGATAATCGGAGCATTGAAGCCCAATTTCACGGTTTAGGGGTATAACAAGAGTTGAGCATCAGACTTGCTTGACAGATTAGGCTACTTACTCCAAAGGTGAATGTCATGGTCATTAGAGTTGGTATCCACATCTGAGAAGTTTCTACTTTGTAGTTTTCTTGTTAGGAATCGTCTCGTTCCATTGTCCTTTACTCTGTTCCTTTTGTCTTATTTACTTACTCTTCCTAAGTCTGTTTGGTCAGAACAAGTGAGAAATGACTTCAAAATTTGACACCATCTTTCCAATTGCACAAAACGGGATCTGACTAGCATATCAAAGTGGCATAAGTCAGTAAAAAGAGCAACAAGCGCACTGAGTTGGTAACAATCAACGTGCTTTGAGATTCATGTGAAATACAAAGGATCGGTATATGTCAATTCATGAACAATGCAACAGATAGAGGATGTTGGGTTAGAACGGATCAAAGGTATTTTCTATGATAAAATTGACAAAATAAAGTGGTTAACCGGTGACAAGCAAGGTTTTCCAAGAAGAAATCAAAGTTATCATGGCAAGTGATAGAGTAATAGACCTCAAGGCCAAGGCCAGTGGTTTAAGTCAAGAAGGAACAACATACGCACTGAGTGGGTGGCAATTGACGTGCTTTGGGATTCATGTGAGACACAAAGGTTTGGTAAATGTCAGTTCATGAGCAATGCAACAGATAGAAGGTATTGGGTCTGAACGGAGAAGAGGTATTTTCTGTGATACGGGTGACAAAGAAAGTGGTTAGTTAATAAACAAGAAATGTCTTCGAGTGGAAATCAAAGTTATCGTGGGAAGTGAAGGAGCAATCGCCCTCAAAGTCAATGACACAAACCAACCACCATATTTTTAAAACTGACAAGATTTTTCTTGATTTGAAATAGGGGTAAAAATTTTTGTTTGTTTCGAAGAAACCCTCCGTAAGGAAAAGCAAGCACCAGACAGGTTTGACCATAAATTCTCAAGACCCTCCTGGAAAATGGGACCTACTGTAAAATTCAAAACAATCATGAGTAGCAAAATCTAGCATAAATACACCCCAAAAGGAATATAAGTTGGCTTCAAAGTTTTCATGCTTGAGATAGGATTCAATTAAGAGCTTTCAGGACCCTCCTGAATAATGGGACTTAGCTTTAAGATTTCCATTAGATAACAAGATTTATCGTAAGTTCTGTTGTAGGGTAGTATAATTCAGCCGTAAAAGTGTCACTCTTAAGATAAGACTTAATTTTTGATTTTCAGGACCCTCCTAGATAATGGGATGTAGTTTTAAGACCCTCTTAAATAACAAGGTTTAGTGGGAGTCATATCTTTAGAAGATATAATTTAGATTTAAAGCTGTCATTTAACTAGGGTTTTCAGGACCCTCCTAGATAATGGGATTTAGCTTTCAAATTCCTAGAGATATTTGGTAACATGATTCAATTAACACTCACAGATGCGCCCAGCACCAAACTAGGGTAGGAAAATTTCTTTTGTTTTGTTTGTTTTGTTGTAATCAGGTTCAAACGCAGCAGTTTTAGAGGAACAGTTCAAGTTTTGGCAATCAGGCGCCCACATGGAGAGCAAGGGAATACAATTAAAGTTTTGGCAATCAGGCGCCCACCTGGAGAGAAAGGGAATACAGTTCAAGTTTTGGCAATCAGGCTCCCACCTGGAGAGTAAGGGAATACAGTTCAAGTTTTGGCAATCAGGCACCCACCTGGAGAGCAAGGGAATACAGTTCAAGTTTTGGCAATCAGGCGCCCACCTAGAGAGCAAGGGAATACAGTTCAAGTTTTGGCAATAAGGTGCCCACTTGGAGAGCAAGGGAATACAGTTGAAGTTTTGACAATCAGGCTCCCACCTGGAGAGCAAGGGAATACAGTTCAAGTTTTAGCAATCAGGCTCCACCTGGAGAGCAAGGGAATACAGTTCAAGTTTCGGCAATTAGACGCCCACCTAGCGAGCAAGGGAATACAGTTCAAGTTTTGGCAATCAGATGCCCACTTGGAGAACAAGGGAATACAATTCAAGTTTCGTCAATCAGGCGCCCACCTGGTGAGTAAGGGAATATAGTTGAAGTTTTGGCAATCAGGCGCCCACCTGGAGAGCAAAGGAATACAATTCAAGTTTTGGCAATCAGGCGCCCACCTGGAGAGCAAGGGAATACAATTCAAGTTTTGGAAATCAGGCGCCCACCTGGAGATCAAGGGAATACAGTTGAAGTTTTGGTAATCAGTCACCCACCTGGAGAGCAAGGGAATACAGTTCAAGTTTCGGCAATCAGGCGCCCACCTGGAGAGCAAGAGAATACAATTAAAATTTTGGCAATCAAGCGCCCACCTGGAGAGCAAGGGAGAACAACACCAGTTTTAAGGAAGGGAAACAATTTAAGTGTCGGTAATCAGGAGCGCACCTGGAGAACGAAGTGAAAGCAGCAATATTTGAAGGAAGAAGGTTCAAGTTCAGCAATCAGGCGCCCGCCTGAAGAAAAGGGAAAGCATCTCATATTACAATTCAAATCAGCAACAAAGGGATTTCACTTGGAGAATACAAGTCAACAAGGCAACAGGAATCACAAGATCAAGCTTGAAGATATAGATAGTAATCTTGTAACATGTAGTTGACAGGCTTAGTTAGTTTTTCTTATGGTGATTTTGATGTAATAACAGGACCGTAGACCGGAACCTCGGCGTAACGGCACCTCGACTGGCTCTCCACCTCAGTATACTCCATCATCTCACTCACCTCTGAACTACACGTGGCCTAATTCCTTTATAGCCAAGGATATGTAGGCATCTCAGATACCAGGGCTCGATCACTTTCCCCTTTCTCTTAGCTTTGGTCTCCCAAATAAGGGTCGAGTCAAAAAACATGTCTAGTCGTTCTTTGTCTGAAAATACTTCGTATTTCTAGTCAAAAAGGGGCAGCCATAGACATGTGATTTTTGACCCTCCCCAAGATTTTTCATTTTTAGCACGTAAATATTTAATTTAGGCTTAATATAGCTATTTCAACTAATTTTTATGCTTTTACTTTATTTTTATTACAAGAAAAATGAAAATTATAAAATTGTTCCATTATGTTTTGTTAGTCATTTTTAACCTTGAAAGATACAAAAAAAAATATTTGTTTTAATGGTCAGTCATATTTTAACAGTATGACTAATTAATAAATAAGCTCGTATTTTGGTCTCGTTCGAGGAGAAAGTATAAAAATAGGGCTCGAGCAACCCATTTTTAGGTCTAATTTTGGACCTAGCCCATAATTCCCAAGTCCATAATTCCTAGGCCCATACCCCTAACCTAATCCCTACCCCTTATATATAGTATCTAACACCTAAAATAAAGGACACCTAAAAAAATACACCTAAAAAATACATTGAAATTCGCCGCTGAGAAGAACACAACCCCCTGACCCCTCCAAAACTTCATCTTCTTCACGAAGCTTCCAGCGAAAAACAGCACAGAACAACCCCAAAAATTGCCTGGAATAAGCTGAAAATTGACCGTGAAATAACCCCTCAAACCCGGCAAAATCAGCCGAGAAACAGCTCTTTTTAAACCCGCAAAATCAATTACTAAAATCATAGTTGTCATCACTCTTTAACCCCAAAACAGTAGCTCAGATTGTTGCTAATTCCACCGTGAAACAGAACCAAAACTTCAGTCGAGTTTGAGGTCGTCGACGAGATTCCGAGCTCCGGTCATTGGTCAGACTCCTACGCTTCGTTCACCTTGGGAGTGCAACTGTAATATTCAAGCCAAATTTGTTAATATAAATGTCAATCTTCCCATTTCATTCCAGTTTATATGGCGTTCGCTCAAGTTTTGGTGAGTCTGTTTGATACTTTTGTTATTCTTCATTTGTTTTTACTTTAATTGTTTTCTTCTACTTAAGAGTCTTAATCTGCTTCTCTGCCCAATCTCCCATAAATGCCTTAGATATTTTGGTTTATTTGGTTTAATTGTAATTAGTTTACTAAATAATTTAATGTGTTATTTTTTGTATTGTGAAGTGATTAGTTAGACTAATAGAGTGGATTAACAAATAAAGAAGAAAGAGCAGGGGTTACAAAATTTAAGTTAGTTACTGTCAGGTTGGCTTAAGCAATTATTGCAGCAATAGAGATTTTGAAGACTAGTATCCAGTTTTGGAATTTGCTTATGTTTACTTATTTTTAGGATATTTTAATCCCATGAACATCCAATTTTGCTGCTTCAGGTCGGAGTAGTGATGTTAAAATCAAGAATTGATGGACTCGAGGCCGAATTTTGATTTAGATTAAGCATGAACCCCGTAATTCGCTTTAGTTGTATATAATTCCCTTATTTTAATAATTTGGGGTGTGCCGTATTAAGCCAAATGTACAATTTATGGCCCTCAAAGTTTAGTTTCAAATTTCCTTTAAATTGTATTGAGGTGCGCCGTACCAAATAAAACATCAAAAATGCATGTCCCTCGCTTAATTAATGCTTGAACCCTTAGAAATCGAGGTGTTCCATTAGTGAATTTTCCATGGCCCTCGCAAACTTGAAAGTGCGTAGTTTCTTTAGGTGCAATACTTAAAATTACCTTCCTAAACTTGGGTGCGTATTTATGTGACCCAAATCCAAATCTTAACAATGTTAGATAAAATATGTCGAGGACCGCGGGTGCATTTATGTGACGTGGTTCAAGATGTATTTTAAATGACATTGAAATCTTCCTTAAAATGATTAAACAAAGCGGTTATAAAGTTAAAATTGAACCATAAGCTAAAAATGTATTAAAATCAAGTAAATAGGCCAAATATAACAGTTGAACGACCGTGCTAGAACCACGTAATTCGGAAATGCCTAACACCTTCTCCCGGGTTAACAGAATTCCTTACCCGGATTTCTGTGTTCGCGGACTGTAATACAGAGTCAATCTTTCCTCGATTTGGGATTTGAAACCGGTGACTTGGGACACCATAAATCATCCCAAGTGGCGACTCTGAATTTTAAATAAAATAATCTTATTTCGATTGTCACTTAAAATTGGAAAAAACTCCCTTATACCCTTCCGGGGTGTAGGAAAAAGGAGGTGTGACAAAAAGTACGTTAATAAAATCTTTCGAAATGTCATAAGACCATTTTGCCTTTGAGTAATATCATAAAGTAAACTCTTTTCAACTTTCGTATTTTTCTTAGACCCGTGAACAGATGATAAAATATTATGATACATGGAAATTCAAGAACATAGATATCTCTAATACTTCTATGAATAGAGTCATTTATGGAATTTGTGCATTTGCATGTTTCGTTCGTATCGTATGGAACATGCCAAAAGAAAGAAGGGATAACCTTAACATACCCAGAATAGGAAAAACTCCGTATTATATTCTTGGAGAAGATTGCACCATACTCTTTTAGAACCGCAAAACTTTACGTTGCTACTACGCTTAAAAGTCTCGTATGAATTTCGTTGTAAATTCAAGAATTGTCGTGGGAAATGTAATGAAAAGTCTCAGATTAACTTCATGAATTCCCTCACTTTGTTCCTTGTTGTTACTTTCATTATAATTCCTTGTTATAAAATGAATTGAATAGTCTTTGAAAGACAAGATAAAGATGGCTTAAGATGATCACTTCTTACATGTAAAATTCTTAAGATTTGTCGTCCATGTGTCCACTAGTTGTCTTGTCTAAAGACAAGTCACTTAAGTATCCCTTCATTTGCTGCCACGTGGGGTGGGGGTGGGGTGGGGTGTGGTTTAATCTTATCCAAATATATCCCCAATTAATGAGGTAATGTTCCGTTATCCGGTAATTAATCAATTACCCGCAAAATCGAGAATTATTCCCACTTACTTAAAATATTACTCACTTTTCACATACCTTATACACCTTACTATTATGGTCATGTAATACCCCGTATGACACTAATCCATAAATACTGGGTATTTTAGCTCGAGCCGTATTTTACCTCAAAATGTCAAACTTAAACAAAATTTATTTTCTTTGACTTGCTCCCCCTTTCACCTTCATGAATTTACAAATCGCTTGTGAAATAGCATAATCTTTATAATCTCCAAATAATCTTTTACTTGGACTGATGTCAATTACTTTACGACAAATTTAACGTACAATACTTCAGGGTGCAACATCGTCGTAATTTAATACTGCGAGACGTAATATCGACGTAATATTGTGGGCGTAACACATTTACTCATCATAAGCATGATGCAAAATCGAGTTCCTCTTATCAACTCTTCCACACCCATATTCAATCTCTTACCAACTGTCTTTCTAGATGTAGGTATCTTTGTATTATGAATAAAATAGAATTTAGGAGCTTTGATCCTTACAACTGAGTTGTACCACATGATCTAGAGTAAGAAGAAAGAGTGACAAACCTAAATGCCCTGTAGCCTCCTGCTTATAAGTGTGGTGCACAACACACCCATAAACAAGATTCTACTAAACACAACTTAAAGACTCCCAAGGTGTAGCTACTATGATACCACTTTCACTTTTGTCATGACTCAAATCGGAGGGCCGCAACGGGCACCCACTACCTTATCCAACCGAGTACCAACGTAACGTATCTTTCTTATCATACCATCATGGGTAAATGGGCCGGAAGGGCCGTTATGATATAAACAGAATAAAACATAAGGGAATGCTTGACATAGGACGACCCAAGATGTAATACAAACTTATACATGTGACATATGGTCCTATAAGACCCAAAATGAGCACTCGTACAATGAACATAGGCCGACAAGGCCATACAATCTTTTATACACATGACATCTGTCTACAAGCCTCTAAGAGTACATACACATCATAAAGGTCGAGATAAGACCCCGCCATACTAATCAATACATGTCCAAATTATACTGACCAAATAGGCAACTCTGGAGCAAGTGGAGCGCACCAACACCTTCTGCTGAGCTGATAACCTACTAGGAGAAATATCAACCTATCTATCGGGATCTGCGAGCATGAAATGCAGCGTCCCTAGGCAAAAGGGAAGCCAGTATGAATAAAGTACAGAGTATGTAAGGCAATAGTAATGTAAAGAGAAGATGAGATACAACCTGTAACATCTGAGTGCCTCTGGGGGCTACTGACATGAAATGCATAATACATATATATATATATATATATACATACATACATACATACATAAACTTTTAAAAACATGCGTCCCTGTGGGCATCATCATCATCATATCGTACCCGGCCTCAAAGAGGACTCGGTAAAAATGTACCCGGCCATCATAAGGCTCGTTAGAATTATAGTCGTCCACGTGGAGCTCGGTAAACCCAATCGATTAGTGGTTGCACAATAGGTTCCGTACCCAGCCGACTATAGCACGGCTCGGTAAGGTAAAATAGATACTATATATAATGCATGCTAGACTCATGGAATCACGTTCTAAACCGTTTGGAGTGACTTAAGGTCGTTGCACCTTCGATTAACATTATGGACATCCATACCGTCAATATGAACCTCAGTGGGATTCAAGGATCATGCACACTTGCTTAGAATAATTTTATAAGGAAAGAACAACATGGACAACCTTAGTTTCTAGGAGTAGATCCGTTATGAAATACCGTATTCATTTCACTTTAGATCATTCCAAAAGAAAGAAGGAAGTTCCTTAACATACCTTAAACCCATTGATTCCTTAATACCTTCCAAGCAACTCTTCAAACAAGTCAACTCAATCTATCATAGTATAAGGAGATTCAAAATCAGTGTTGAGTAAAGGCTCAGTCTGTAACTTAAGCTAGCAACTCATTTACGTAAATTTGGGCAGCATCTTCCCTGTAACAAGGGCCTACTCCAACACCATGTACCAACAACAACAACCAGAGAAATCCATCAACATATAAATATCAATAAGAAGACACCATATAACAACGACAAGTCACAACTACTTCACGACGAGCGACAAGCTCCGATTGGAATTTGTATAACCAATATTACCCCTTATAGACTTCTTACATTAACTTAAAAGTACCATTAAAATGATAATGAAGTCATTCATCAATGATTGCATCCTTATACCATATATTTATAACAAAGGGAACAATCCTCAACTCCAACTATCTTCAATTAGTAACTTTATTCACAAGTTCATGTCTACTCCATCCATTTAACTTAATCAACATCAAGATAACCTTAAGAACATGCAAGAACACAATACACATAACTTGTACAGTAACTTCAAGTCGAAATCCAAGTTATATTCAGCTCACAACAACCCTCAATGGCAATACCACACCATAGAAGTGACTTAAGCTAATCCAAGTATTATCTTGTAGTTTATCATCCTAACAACTTAACCAACATACAAGCAAGCTTAAGAACAATTAATAGGATGTTATACTCACCTTATCTAGTAGCAACAACTTGGAATTTCAGCAAAACACAGCCCACAACAATCCTCAATGACAACACAACCTCAAAGAGGTATTGTTCTTCACTAGAACTAAGTTTTGATGTTGAAATATGGTGTAATCACTTTGGAATCACTTCAAATACTTGTGGTATCTATTTATAAGGGTTTGGAGAAGTTTGGAGATGAAGTTGAGTTGAATATGAGTTAAAAATAGGCGTCCAAATCGTTTATAAAGTGAAGTAGGTCGACCACCACCTAAGTGGGTCCCATTGGGAGCTGCTTGCGCGGTCTCGCAAAAATGCGAATATCTTTCTACTCCGATGTCATATCGTCAAACGGTTTAATACGTTAGAAACTAGAATCGTAGATCTTCAATTTGGTAGGTATATAACCCAATAATTCCAAGTATATTTGGATAAAAGATCAGTTACATTTGACCTAATGTTCAGTATATTATGAATGTAACTTGTGATGACCTTTGCCAGCTTTTGTTCCACAACTTGCTTGACTTCAAAACGTAGCACACAGCTATCATACGACAAAATTACTCATAGAATAATATCCTTATCATATTAATAACAGTAGTCTCACCCTAAGGTACATGTTATAACATTCCAAACTTGCCGACTTTCGACGAAACTTATTTTCTTCAATTGGTTTAGCTTATAAGCTTTCCAACCCTCTTGGTACTCGTTATTCATGATCTTATATATTTGTGACCTCCAAGATAACATGATTCACTTAATATATTTGCTTCTAAATATAATCTCATTTTTGAGCTTACATCAATGGCTTACGACGTACTCTAACGTATGAAAACGTGGGGGGTAACACTAATAGTTAAAACTCACGGGATGACGATTGGAAGTCGTGGGTTCGATTTGCTTCACTTTTAGTGGACTATTTTGTAGTCCACTTGTGTTGGACTATTATCTTGTTGATTTATGGAGTTTGGAAGGATGAAGGGCATAGAGAAATGCCACATGTGGTAGGGTAGTAGGCTGGTCACTCGTCGTTGCAATTTCAGGCTAATTGATGACTTGTTGATTGGGTGTGTTATGGTATATTTGGATATTTTGTTGTATTGAAGGTCCCAAATTATAGTTTCGTTGTTTTTGAGTTGCTAATTGTATTGTGTTTGTATCTTACCTAAAGTAGGCTTGAGGGAGCAGTAAAATTAAGGGAAATGCTACCCGTTTTATTTTAGAATCGAGTTACCGTTTGAGATACGTGATATTCTAGTGTCATTTAGGTTGTACATGTTGTAAGCACGTGATTTTTGCCCTACATGAGAATTACTCCCAAAAAATGCAAAATAAAATGATTTTCCTTGGTGTGCAATTTTGAGTATTTTTTGTGACATTTTTGGATTATTATTTGTATTTGTTTGTGCTTGTTTATTTGCTAAATTAATAAAAAATACAAAAATATGTCGCATTTGCATGTAGAATTTAATTCTATAATTGTTAGTAATTAAATTAGTTTTATCAAAATTAAAATTTACAAAAAATATGCATCTTTTGCATTTTTAGCATTTAATGTCCAAATAAACAATTTTATGCTTAATTATTACTTAATTGTGTGTTAATTGTTATTGGTAGTTAATTTGCGCTTTTATAACTTAATTTAGTTCTTAATAATAATTTAAGTATTCTTATAATTTAGTTTTAGAAAATAAAAGAAGAAAAGATAACAAAAATACAAATAAAAATCGGATTGGGCCGCTTCTTCAATTTTCAACCCCAGGCCCAAACAATTGTCCACGACCCAGTCCACTTCACATGGGTCGACCCGGTCTGCCCCATTAACCCATTGACCCAAGACCCACTCTTCATTTTGCCAAAACACAAAAACAAAAACACAAACAAAAAACCCTAAAAAACCTAAACTAAACTCACCCGCCCCCTCCATCTTCTTCCTCTCCAAACCTTCAAACTCAAACACCCCAACATCCATGGCTGCTGCCATTCACCAGCCCCGTCAACCACCAGCTCCCCCCCCTGCGTCGTCACTATCCCGTCGCCACCAGCTTCACCACCAAACAGACCCCTCCGCCTCTAGCACCACCCGTCCAGCATCGTCAAGCAGCAGCTATAGCTGCTGCATCGTCCAAAACAACCACAACCCTTCCACCTCCAGTTGCCTTCCCGCCATTGACAATGCTTCAAGCTCGAGTTTTCTGCTTGCTGCGTCGACCACCTTCTTCCTCCTCGACGAACAGCTACTACTGCCCGTCGAACCCACGCGGACACCACCCAAACCAGTCCGGCATTCCCCCGAGCTACGCCTGTCCGCCATAGCTTTCCTCCTCGATGAGCAGCTGCTCGACGTCTAGTCGTCCCCAACTGTCGCGTCTCCGCTGTCCGTCGACCTCTCATATGGGTTTGTACTAAACCCTCGTCGTCCATGGATGCTTTGGCTGCTTCACTTCTGCCGCGCCAACTGCCGGTATAGCTTCGGCATGGATTCAGTTGTCAACTGCCGATATTGCTTCGTAGGTTCATGTTCGTCGTGTTCGTCATCGTTGGTTCGAGCTTTGGTCGAGGCTCGTCGAGTTCGTTGTTTGTTTGGTCGTTGTTCGTCGTTTCGATCCGGTTAGTAGATTTTTGAGTTTTATTTTGTCCGCATTTTGTTTTGATATTTTCGAATCTAAAATCGGCAAATGTTTGTTTTGTTTATCGTTTGAATTAATTTTTAGTTCATGATTCATGTGTTGTTTTGTTAAATTAATTTTTCAGATTTCAAATGAAAGATTAATTAGTTATTTTTCATGTTTATTTCATGTTTGTATTGTTGTTTAAGTGAATATTTGTTAGTTTAATGTTTGTTAGATTCAAATTGAAATTTAATTAATTGTTTCTTCAATTTGTTTCATGTGTTATGTATTTTCCAGAAAATGTTAATGTTGTTTGAATCGTTAAAATCCGTCATGTTTGTGGCTTAAAAACAGATTTAATTCATGTTCATCTTTGTTTGAAGTTCATGTTTAAATCCAGTGAATTAATGTGAGTTTATGTTTGTTTTGTGATTTGTTGATTTAATTTGAATCATGCATATTGTTGTTTGTATTGTTGTGTTCTTGCTCATACATTCATGGTCTAAATTAACCAGGATTGGTTCCCGATATGGTTAATTCATTCCATTAATTTGGAGTTTGTGTTGTTCATCATGTTCATGTAAATTGTTGTTGAAGATTGTTGAGAAATTGGTCATCTTGACTATATTTTGGTTGAGTTATGATTAATTGATTGTTTAGAGCAGAGGGGTAATTTGGTAAATTGCATTGCATTCGGGGGTAGATTTGTAATTGCAATAAGGTCGGAGGGGTAGTTTGGTAATTAAACATTATTTTGATTCTTTATGTTAAGCATGGGGAACAAATATAATGGGGTGGGGTTTTTGATGTACTTGTTTAATGTAATGGGGGACAAGACAAAACATAATGGGGAGGAATCTTGTACTTTTTTAATATAGGCATGGGGGACATATGGTAATGGGTTGGGAATGTGGTATTTATTTAATGTAGGCATGGGGGACAAAGTTTAAAATAAAGAAAACATTATGTAGTGGGACAAAACATGCCATTGGGGGAATAATTTTGGGGTTGGGAATTGAAGACTTGTCTTGCTATATATAGAGGACTATTCTTGACATTTGGAAGGGTTTTTTTTTTAAAAGAGTAGAACTTGAACCTTGAGAGGATTTTTTTTGGAGAGAAAAAAAAAGAGAGTTTTTAGAACTTGAATATTAAGAGATACTTGAGAGAGTTTGTGAGAGTAAAAGAGAAATCCAATTTGAACTTTCACTCGAATAATTTCTGTTCGCTTTTCTTCGAGTGTTATTCAAAAATCCGAAGCTACTGCATCTCGTGTCTTTTCTCTCTTCTGCTTTGACTGCGATTGTACTTTTTTCACTGCTGAGTTTTCAATCTGTCACTGGGTTATTCTACTGGTCGTTACTGGTTTTGCGGTGTTGCGGAACCTGCTGTTGCTGCGTTATTACTGTTGCTGACTCCTACTTCTTTGTTCTTGTACTGCTGTTTCCAGGTACACATTTGTACACTCTTGGCTTGAAGCGAAAAATGAAATATTAATCAGGCTCCTGTTCCTGTTGAATTCTTTTGTTTGGATCTGTGTTTGAATATTAATTTTCCTCTCTTCGTATAAAAATGTAGTCGATTAATTAATGAGTAATGAGGTTGCATATGTATGATTTCTTCATCTAATAATGCTAGTTTAAATTATTTGAAGAATAGTTAATCGGCTTTGATATTATTGTGTATTTATCTCATGTTCTAGCAAATAATAAAATGTGAAATGAAAGCAGTTTTTCCTTGTACAAACGCGATCGCAATTTTCCGTTCACATAAGCCGTAACTTAATAACTAATAAGTTGCGTTTTTCAGCATGTAAATAATTAGGAGATTTTTCTTTTATTTTAGAGACGAACTTAATAGAAAATGTAGTCGCTATAGGTTTATCCTTTTAAAATAAAAATGAGACGAGCCTCGCCAAATAAATCACAAACCGCCGGGGCCCTCAATAAAATACATAACCATTGACTAGACTTTGGATTTGGCCGTTTAATGAACCTTCACGGCCTCTTCCCAAAATAACAATACGTTAGACTCTTTAGGACGCGCCTTAATAAATTTTACCTTCTTAAACTCGGGTGCACATTTATGTGACCCAAATCCAATTCTCAACGGAGTCGAAATGTGTTTCTAATCACGGGTACATTGATTGTGACGTGGTTCGAGATGCGTGTCCATGACGTTGCAAATTCATTTAAAAAAATAAGAATGAGATGAGCCTCGCCAAATAAAATACAAATTGCGGGGCCCTCAGTAAATATTTGCTTTAAAAATTATTTGGACTTCGGGATGGACCGTTTAGTAAAATTCCACGGTCTTACCCAAAATAAATACGCTAGTCGCTTTAGGCGCGCCTTTAATAATTTAATTTCCTTAAACTCGGGTGCACATTGATGTGACCCAAATCCAAATCTCAACAGAGTCAAAGTGTGTCGACGACCACGGGTACATTGATTGTAACGCGGTTCGAGATACATTTTCACAACGTTGCAATTCTTAAAAATAACAGTAAATGATAAAAGCGGTTGAAAGATAAAATTTGCACATAAGTTCATATTGTATTTAAAATCAGATAAATAAGCCAAATATAACAGTTGAGCGACCGTGCTAGAACCACGGAACTCGGGAATGCCTAACACCTTCTCCCGGGTTAACAGAATTCCTTATCCGGATTTCTGGTACGCAGACTGTAATATGGAGTCATTCATTTCCTCGATTCGGGATTAAAATTGGTGACTTGGGACACCCTAAACCTCCCAAGTGGCGACTCTGAAATAATTAAACCAATCCCGTTTCGATTGTCCTTTAATTGGAAAAAACTCCCTTGCGCCCCCTCGGGCGCGGAAAAAGGATGTGTGACAGCTCTGGCGACTCTGCTGGGGATGAAACCCAGAACCACTGGTTCAGGGTTAGAAATTCGAGCTTAGATAAATTGTTATATTTGGCTTTATCTGATTTTTACATGTTTTGAGCCTAATGTGCTAAATGTTGCCTTTACCGCTTTGATATTATCTGAACTGTATATAAATTGTGCCGAAACCTTTCTCTTCTTACCTCCGGGGATGTGCTCACTGGTTGAGACTCCCTATTCTGTTAGTGTCATACCCTAAATAAAAGAGGCTCGGAAAGTTTCTAAGCCGGCTGGCCTTTTGGTTCCCGGAAAGGAGCTCCTTCCTCAACTCGAGTTGTCCGCTCGGGTGCACTGTCTAGAACACCGACCCAGGTTTTTGAACATAGAATAACGTGACTTCATGCCGGATCCCTAGTAGGAACGCTTATTTGCATCACGTTGCATTTGACTTAAGGGACTCAACATAGGGGTTGGGTCCGTCTAGGACTAGCAACCTGATATGAAAAGACCATCCTGATGCATCCTATTTGTTTTCCGTGCATTTATTTTGTCTCACTGACCGGTGTTTGAATATTATGAATATTGTGAAATTGAAAAAAAAAAGAAATAGCGGTTAGGGAATTGATTGTTTATTTTTGAAAAAAAACAATACCCAAATACTGTCAAAACTCTGCCGAAATTTTGAGAAAATGAAAAAATGTCTTATTAGTCTGTTTTATTAAAAGCAAAGGGAAAATAGAAGAAAAAAAGTCGTTGTTCTGTTTGTTTTTCAAAAAATAAAAACATAGAAAAATAGTTTGTCATGAAAATGAAAATGAAAAAGAGTCTTATGTTTAAAATAGTTTTTTTATTTGTTTATGAAAAGGCCAAAAAAATAAAAATAAAATGAGTCGTGCGTTGAACGTGGTTTTATTATTTGTTCCAATATATATATAATCCAAAAAGTATTTTTCTTTACTTCCAAAATGTATATATATCTTTATTTGTTGCAAAGAATATTTGTCTTACCAAAAAAATTCAAAGTAAAATTTCAAAAGATATGTCTTGCAAAAAATAGATATATATTATATATATATATATATATATATATATATATATATATATATATATATATATATATATTTATTTTCCATTATTGATTTCTTTAGAAAGTCTTTTTAATTGTTTTTTTAAATAAAAAAATTAAAAAATATATATAAAAATAAAAATAAAAAATATTTTCGTTTTAAAAAAAAATCCGAAAATATTTTGATTCTTCTTCAAAAAATTGAAAAGAAAATTCAAAATTCAAAAAAAAATATATATTTTTAGAAGTATTTCTTTTATTAAAGGTAAAATTCCAAAAAAAAAATATTTTCTTTCTTCTTTAGAATAAGAGAAAACAAATGAAAATTCAGACAAAAAATATCTTCCTTTTACTTTTGCAATTTTCAAATCAAAAGAAAAGGAATTCTTACAAGTCTTTCTTTCAAAAGAGAAAATTAATCAAAAAAAATACTTCCTTTCTTCTTTTAAAGTAGTTCTTTCGCAAATTAAAAAAAAAAAAAAAAGAAGAAGAAGTTAGTTCATCTACTTATCCTTGATTGCCCGAACTACGCGGGTTTGATTCTCACCGGATGTGAGATACGTAGGCAACCCTCATCGGGTCCAACCCCGCCTTTGCTAAAATAGCCAAAAACAAAAAAAATAATAATAAAAGAATAATATGTCAAATTTTAATTTTGTCATAAAGAAGTCGGGTGACGTTGTTTTATCAAGACATAGCCGAATGTTCCCGAGAGGGGCGCCGGAAGGCTGACTTTGCATAAACAGCCACCTTTGGGTCATATTTAAGATTTGGTCCAGTTGACCCACACAGCCTTAAAAATCTTCATCCCCGAGACGTTGAAAGGCCGTGTTTGCAGTATTGAGTTTTCTAATTTGAAAATCGATAAAAAGAGTCATAAATAAGTCAGGTGATGCTGTTTTGTCATAAATAGCCTAATGTTTCCGAAAGGGACGCCGGAAGGCTGACTTTGCATAAACAGCCACCTTTTGGGTCAGGTTTAGGATTTTAGTCCAGTTGACCCGCACAGCCTTAAAAATCTTCGTCCCCGAGGCGCTGAAGGGCCGTGTTTGCAACTCCACGTTTTCATTGTAATTTGAAAAAAAAACAAAGAGTCAGCAGTTAGGTGAATACCGTTCGGATTTTTGGTCAAAATAAGCCGACCCAGCTTCGGCCGCGTCTTAAACCGTTCTTGCCAAAATAGCCTTAGAGTATCTTTCAGTTGTCGAAAGGTTATTTTCGTAAAAGAACGGACAAGTTTGTAAAAGTGTCATAAAATAATCCTCTTCGGCCTCGAATTCATGTGGAATTTGGAGGGGCCACATTTGCAAAAATAACCATTTGGTTGCATTTGTCGAACAGAGAAAGGGAGTTAGCCTTTTGTTTTTGAGTTTATAAATCTCTTGATTAAAGTATATGGGTTATTTGATTTTCAAGTTTGTAGGTCATCTTTAAACCTTTGAAACCCAGTTTGTTTTAATAGGAAAGTGAAAAGAAAAAATGTTCATTATTGTTTATTTTATTGGTCCGAACTACGCAAGGTCTGATTCATGCGGGGACATGATACGTAGGCAATCTCCATAAGATTCGACCACCACTAAAATGAAAAAAAATAATAAAATAAAAAAATATATATAATAAAATAAATATATAATAATAAATAAATAAAAGAGAGTGTGGAAGATTTTCAGGGGGCACAATTGCCTAACTGCTTGGGTACATTTTTGATATATGATTGTCTGTCCAATGGCCTAACACTAACGTGATGACTTCCCTTTGATGTATCCATATATAGAGAGTGGTTGGTTGTGGTAACTCCTCCCTGCAAAGCAAAATCAAAGGACAATGGCTCAGAACCGCAGAACCGAGTGGGTCGGTACTGATGACCGACAACAATTGGTCGAACGGAACAACGGGTTGGTAGAAGAAGTGAAAATGCTGAGACAGCATGTGGCAGACATGTATCAGGCATGGATAACAGGAAAAGCACCACCCCCTCCACCGCCAAGTCTCTTGAACTCAGTCAATTCCCAAGCACCCAACACCATAATGGAAGATCCCCCATACTCTCCATCCCAACCCACTTATGGCAGCCTTCCCAGCTACCCGAGTAGCTCCATCACTCCTCAATGCTTCTCCGCTCCCCAACACCACTTCTTTCCCCGCCAAACCTCACTTCCCAGGCACCCGGCTCCACAAAATGCCTACCCACCTGCACAAGCCTACCAAAAGCCATCTGGATCAGGTTTTCGGCCTTGTCAACATGCAAGAATGAAGTGGTTGCTGAAACGAGGAGAGGCTCTCACCCCCATCGGGGTATCTTATGCCAGTCTGTTTGAAAGGCTAAGGCATGCTGGTTCGATTGAGCCACTCCCCGCATGTACTATAAATCCGCTTGCAAGGAGCTTTGATCCGGCAGCACGATGCGCCTACCACTCCAATGTCATAGGGCACAACATTGAGAGCTGTCATAGCTGGAGAAGGGAAGTAGAGAAAATGATCCGAGAAGGGCGGGTTGCGATTAATAACAGTGACATGGAGCACTCGAACCTCCTCGAGAATTTGCCGACGGAGGTTGATGAGGTTGAAGCTGGTAATGGTCTCGGCAGTATTGATGCAAAGCTCAGTGGCTAAAATGCCAATTTTGATAAAGTGGGAGGACGTTTTGTTCCTTAGTCAGCAAGAGAGAAGCTTGTGGTGGCTCATTTTGTTGTCATTCCTGTTTGTTCGGATTATTAGGATTGTAATTCGGATTTTGTTTTGTGTCAATATCTTTCCGCTTATCTTTCCGTTTTGTCATGGCGGTTTGTTTTAGTTTTGTCCAGGTTGTTTAGGATTTTTATTTCGTTTGTTTGTTATTCAAACCATTTCACCGGTAGTCTAGCACAAAATCCAATCTTTTATTATTTCCAGTCATCTTTTGTTTGGTCCTTTTTACCATTTTTGTTCAATGCCGATTCTAGGGACATGACATGCGTACCCAGTTTGGGCCTAATCTTAAAAGTTAATCATAAAACCCTGGAAAGGCGATTCAAACCATTTAAAGGAAATAAGGACGGTTGAGATTATTCAGAGCTCGGGTCATGTTGAACTGGGGCAAGTTAAACACAAAGAAAACCGTTAAAGAAAGATTCGCCTAAATTGGCATGAGGGTCATTCATAATAATGAGAATGAGAGTGTCGCCCAACGGTGCTTTAAAAGTGACAAATGACCAAACAGATGTTGAATATAATTGTCAAGTCCAGCACCATCAGGAGAGACTACGAATTTAAGTTGTGTTGTTTGCACTTGGTATGATCTGAAGACTGGAATGACGAAGGCATTTTGTTCTGCTACCCAAACACTTTATCCTTCATTACCCCTTTTGAGCCTTATTTATTTTCTTTCGTACCCCTCGTTCGGAATTAGTAGCAACGAATAAAAAAAATGCAAGCATGGCGGGTAAGAGAAAAGAAAGAAAAGAAAACAACAAAATGGGAAAAAAAGAAAGAAAAGAAGAATGAAAGAAAAAAAAACGACAAAAAGAAAATGAGAAAAGAAAAAGAGAAAAGAAAAATGATAGCAAAAAGCAAAAGAGGAAAGTTAAATGAAAAAGAGGAATTGGGAACTACGTTTGACCTGATTCCTCAAAGAGGATACGTAGGCGCTTCACGGCTCGGTCATAGTTTTGAAAAATGAAAAAAAAACAATTGAAATATCCCCAAGCAAGAAACTGGGGCAGATGTTGCGTTTGATGTAAATAAATCTAATTCCGAAGGTTGTAATTAATAACCCAAAGTGAATGTATTTTTGAGCCTTTTAATACCCTTTTCTTTCTAGCCTATCCAAAACCCACATTACGGTCCAAAGAAAGACCTTCCGATCAGTCTTCAAAAGATGCCAAGTCGGACAAATGAAGAGTCTTACCGGCGAACATAACATTCTGTTCCACAGCAGAAAGGACTCTAATCTCCAGCAGAAAGAGTCATACCGGCGACACTCCAAATCCCCAGCTGGAAAGTGATACAAATGAGAGAGTCTTATCGGTGAAAACCTTCACAGGCACCATAAGGCGATGAAAGCTGAGAGAAAACCAAAATGAGAGAGACTTGATAGTGAAAACCCTTCGGGCACTACAAGTCGAATAAGATTGAGAATCAGAGGGGGAATCGCCAATGGAAGATCTTAAAAGATGATTGACGGCAGAGGATAGGCCACATACGCATGTCATGGCCATTAGAGTCAGTATCTGCATTTGATAGGGTTTTATTTATAGTTTCTTTTGTAAAAGAGTCATCGTTTCCTTTGTCTTTTATTTTGTTTCTGTTATCTTTCTCCTTTCATAAAAAATTTCCCCAATAGAGTCTGTCCGGTCAGAACAAGTATGAAATGACTTCAAAATATGCCATCATCTTTCCAAGATGAGATCTGACTAGTATATCCAAATGGTATAGTCAGCAAGGAACAAGCGCGAGGCCAGTGTCAAAAAGATATCCCCAGCAAAGGGAATTGACAGAAGGATTGACGAGCGTCAAGAGAGATATCCTTGCCAAAACCAAGGTTATAAACCTCAAAGGCCAAGGCCCATGAACAGAGCAAGGAGAGCAGCGAGCATGATTTGGCGAAATCCATACTAGACTGAAAGGTCGGGGAAAATGCCAGTTTCCAAGCTATGCCACAAAAGAAGAGGGATATCCCCCAGCAGGAAGGGATTATCCCCAGCACATAATATCATCCCAACAAGTTGTGGAATACAAAGCAAGGAGGAAGAAAGGGAAAACCATCCCAACAGGAGTATCACAACCAACCACCATGTTTTAAACTAACAATTTTGTTTGATTTGAAACAGGTAAGATAAATGGCATTGAGGCAGAAACGCATGCCACAAGGGATATTATCAAACTGGGGCAGAAAATTTTCCTTCCATTTTGAAAATTTTCTGGAAGTCAGGTACCCCCAGCTGATAACATTTTACCCCAACAGGTAAGTAAATAATTCCTCAACAGTGTTATCCCTAGCAGTTGCGAGGGGTCCAACACAAGGTTGGAAAGTCGGTATCCTCAGCGGTTAGACTTCAAAGGAGGAAGCTAATAATAATAATAATAATAATAATAATAATAAATAAATAATAATAAAAAAAAGAATAAAAAGATAATGATAAAAGAGAGGGAAACTTCATCCCAATCCCCAGCAAGTTCTGATAGTGTAATGGAACGTCGAAAAAAAAAGAGAAAAAAAAGGAAAAAAAAAAAGAAAAAGAAAAAAACGGAAAGCAACCATGTTTTTTTCTTTTAAAACTAACAAAATCTTTCTTTGATTTGAAGCAGGGAAAAGAAATGTTACAGATGGCGGAAGAACATGCTATAAAGAAGATCATCAAACCGGGGCAGAAAATTTTCTCATCGCGAAAATTTTCTCAAAAAGACAGGCGCCTACCTGAATAACGAGAGGAATACTTTTTGTCTGTGCATTTCATATTTCAGGCACCCACCTGTATAATAAGGGAATACATCTCATGTCTTTATCATCAGGCGCCCACCTGTATAACAAGGGAATACATTCCATGTCTTTACCAATAGGAGATACACTTCCTAGGTCTAGTTTTGCCAATAGGAGACGCACTTCCTAAGTTTTACCTATAGGAGACGCATTTCCTCCTAAGTTTATGTTTTAACCATAGGAGAGGCATTTCCTCCTAAGTTTAGTTTTACCCATAGGAGACGCATTTCCTCCTAAGTTTAGTTTTACCCATAGGAGATGCATTTCCTCCTAAGTTTAGTTTTACCAGTCCTAAGTTGTTGTTGAAATCAGGAGCCCGCATGAAGAGAGGAATGGCGTTTATTTTAAAAGTTGAAGTTGGGAGCCCGCCCAGATAACAGAGGCATACATTTCAGTCTTTATTTTCTAGTATTGAAGTTGGGAGCCCGCCCATATAACAGAGGAATACATTCAGTCTTTTCATTTCAGGTGTTGAAATTGGGACCCCGCCCATAATAACAGAGGCATACATTTCAGTCTTTACATTTCCAGTATTGAAGTTGGGAGCCCGCCCATATAACAGAGGAATACATTCAGTCTTTTCATTTCAGGTGTTGAAATTGGGAGCCCGCCCATAATAACAGAGGAATACATTCCAGTCTTTATTTTCAAGTGTTGAAGTTGGGAGCCCGCCCATAATAACAGAGGCATATATTTCAGTCTTTACTTTCAAGCGTTGAAGTTGGGAGCCCGCCCAGATAACAGAGGCATACATTCAGTCTTTATTTTCAAGTGTTGAAGTTGGGAGCCCGCCCATAATAACAGAGGAATACATTCAGTCTTTACTTTCAAGCGTTGAAGTTGGGAGCCCGCCCAGATAACAGAGGCATACATTCAGTCTTTATTTTCAAGTGTTGAAGTTGGGAGCCCGCCCATAATAACAGAGGAATACATTCAGTCTTTACTTTCAAGCGTTGAAGTTGGGAGCCCGCCCAGATAACAGAGGCATAAATTCAGTCTTTCATTTCAAGTTTTGAAATTGGGAGCCCGCCCATAATAACAGAGGCATACATTCAGTCTTTATATTTCCAAAGTTGAAGTTGGGAGACCGCCCATAATAATAGAGGAATACATTTCAGTCTTTATATTTCCAGAGTTGAAGTTGGGAGCCCGCCCATAATAACAGAGGAATACATTCAGTCTTTACTTTTCAAGCGTTGAAGTTGGGAGCCCGCCCATAATAACAGAGGAATACATTCAGTCTTTATTTTCAAGAGTTGAAGTTGGGAGCCCGCCCATAATAACAGAGGAATACATTCAGTCTTTATATTTCCAGAGTTGAAGTTGGGAGCCCGCCCAGATAACAGAGGCATACATTTCAGTCTTTATATTTCCAGAGTTGAAGTTGGGAGCCCGCCCAGATAACAGAGGCATACATTCAGTCTTTACATTTCAAGCGTTGAAGTTGGGAGCCCGCCCATAATAACAGAGGAATACATTCAGTCTTTATATCTCCAGAGTTGAAGTTGGGAGCCCGCCCAGATAACAGAGGCATACATTTCAGCCATTTCATTTCAAGCGTTGAAGTTGGGAGCCCGCCCAGATAATAGAGGCATACATTTTAGTCTTTATATTTCGAGCGTTGAAGTTGGGAGCCCGCCCAGATAACAGAGGAATACATTCAGCATTAATTTTCAAGTATTGAAGTTGGGAGCCCGCCCATACAACAGAGGCATAGGTTTCAAGATCAAGTCAGAGGACAATAAAATAGAGGGTTACAGCAGGAATCCCCAACAGGAAACAATAAAAAATCCCAGCACCGGGAAGCAAAAGGTTGCAACAAGAGGTCCCAGCACATACTCAAGAGCATGGGTCAAAAGGAAGAAAAGCATCGGAAGAAAAGCACCGGAGGAAACACAAGCCGACGAGAAAGCCAGGCAACAAGAACAAATTTCAGTCTAGCCTAGCTTCTTGTTTTTATTTTAAGTACGGTGTAATAAGGAGATCGGTAAGCAGTGATAACAACATGCAACAGCAGTAACATTGCAATCCCACGGTAGTCCCAGCTACCAAAATTTCCCGAACTACATTAACCTGATTCCCCTTTAGCCAGGGATATGTAGGAAACCTTTGAAGCAAAGGTTCGGTTAAATCTTTTTCAAAAAAAATGCTTCACACGGAGTACTCGGACGGGCAAAAATCGCTCGCTTTATCTTTGCGCGAAAACCCTTCGTGTCTTCGGGCAAAGAGGGGCAGCTGTAAGCACGTGATTTTTGCCCTACATGAGAATTACTCCCAAAAAATGCAAAATAAAATGATTTTCCTTGGTGTGCAATTTTGAGTATTTTTGTGACATTTTTGGATTATTATTTGTATTTGTTTGTGCTTGTTTATTTGCTAAATTAATAAAAAATACAAAAATATGTCGCATTTGCATGTAGAATTTAATTCTATAATTGTTAGTAATTAAATTAGTTTTATCAAAATTAAAATTTACAAAAAATATGCATCTTTTGCATTTTTAGCATTTAATGTCCAAATAAACAATTTTATGCTTAATTATTACTTAATTGTGTGTTAATTGTTATTGGTAGTTAATTTGCGCTTTTATAACTTAATTTAGTTCTTAATAATAATTTAAGTATTCTTATAATTTAGTTTTAGAAAATAAAAGAAGAAAAGATAACAAAAATACAAATAAAAATCGGATTGGGCCGCTTCTTCAATTTTCAACCCCAGGCCCAAACAATTGTCCACGACCCAGTCCACTTCACACGGGTCGACCCGGTCCGCCCCATTAACCCATTGACCCAAGACCCACTCTTCATTTTTGCCAAAACACAAAAACAAAAACACAAACAAAAAACCCTAAAAAACCTAAACTAAACTCACCCGCCCCCTCCATCTTCTTCCTCTCCAAACCTTCAAACTCAAACACCCCAACATCCATGGCTGCTGCCATTCACCAGCCCCGTCAACCACCAGCTCCCCCCTGCGTCGTCACTATCCCGTCGCCACCAGCTTCACCACCAAACAGACCCCTCCGCCTCTAGCACCACCCGTCCAGCATCGTCAAGCAGCAGCTATAGCTGCTGCATCGTCCAAAACCACCACAACCCTTCCACCTCCAGTTGCCTTCCCGCCATTGACAATGCTTCAAGCTCGAGTTTTCTGCTTGCTGCGTCGACCACCTTCTTCCTCCTCGACGAACAGCTACTACTGCCCGTCGAACCCACGCGGACACCACCCAAACCAGTCCGGCAGTCCCCCGAGCTACGCCTGTCCGCCATAGCTTTCCTCCTCGACGAGCAGCTGCTCGACGTCCAGTCGTCCCCAACTGTCGCGTCTCCGCTGTCCGTCGACCTCTCATATGGGTTTGTACTAAACCCTCGTCGTCCATGGATGCTTTGGCTGCTTCACTTCTGCCGCGCCAACTGCCGGTATAGCTTCGGCATGGATTCAGTTGTCAACTGCCGATATTGCTTCGTAGGTTCATGTTCGTCGTGTTCGTCATCGTTGGTTCGAGCTTTGGTCGAGGCTCGTCGAGTTCGTTGTTTGTTTGGTCGTTGTTCGTCGTTTCGATCCGGTTAGTAGATTTTTGAGTTTTATTTTGTCCGCATTTTGTTTTGATATTTTCGAATCTAAAATCGGCAAATGTTTGTTTTGTTTATCGTTTGAATTAATTTTTAGTTCATGATTCATGTGTTGTTTTGTTAAATTAATTTTTCAGATTTCAAATGAAAGATTAATTAGTTATTTTTCATGTTTATTTCATGTTTGTATTGTTGTTTAAGTGAATATTTGTTAGTTTAATGTTTGTTAGATTCAAATTGAAATTTAATTAATTGTTTCTTCAATTTGTTTCATGTGTTATGTATTTTCCAGAAAATGTTAATGTTGTTTGAATCGTTAAAATCCGTCATGTTTGTGGCTTAAAAACAGATTTAATTCATGTTCATCTTTGTTTGAAGTTCATGTTTAAATCCAGTGAATTAATGTGAGTTTATGTTTGTTTTGTGATTTGTTGATTTAATTTGAATCATGCATATTGTTGTTTGTATTGTTGTGTTCTTGCTCATACATTCATGGTCTAAATTAACCAGGATTGGTTCCCGATATGGTTAATTCATTCCATTAATTTGGAGTTTGTGTTGTTCATCATGTTCATGTAAATTGTTGTTGAAGATTGTTGAGAAATTGGTCATCTTGACTATATTTTGGTTGAGTTATGATTAATTGATTGTTTAGAGCAGAGGGGTAATTTGGTAAATTGCATTGCATTCGGGGGTAGATTTGTAATTGCAATAAGGTCGGAGGGGTAGTTTGGTAATTAAACATTATTTTGATTCTTTATGTTAAGCATGGGGAACAAATATAATGGGGTGGGGTTTTTGATGTACTTGTTTAATGTAATGGGGGACAAGACAAAACATAATGGGGAGGAATCTTGTACTTTTTTAATATAGGCATGGGGGACATATGGTAATGGGTTGGGAATGTGGTATTTATTTAATGTAGGCATGGGGGACAAAGTTTAAAATAAAGAAAACATTATGTAGTGGGACAAAACATGCCATTGGGGGAATAATTTTGGGGTTGGGAATTGAAGACTTGTCTTGCTATATATAGAGGACTATTCTTGACATTTGGAAGGGTTTATTCTTGACATTAGACTAGAACTTGAACCTTGAGAGGATTTTTTTTGGAGAGAAAAAAGAAGAGAGTTTTTAGAACTTGAATATTAAGAGATACTTGAGAGAGTTTGTGAGAGTAAAAGAGAAATCCAATTTGAACTTTCACTCGAATAATTTCTGTTCGCTTTTCTTCGAGTGTTATTCAAAAATCCGAAGCTACTGCATCTCGTGTCTTTTCTCTCTTCTGCTTTGACTGCGATTGTACTTTTTTCACTGCTGAGTTTTCAATCTGTCACTGGGTTATTCTACTGGTCGTTACTGGTTTTGCGGTGTTGCGGAACCTGCTGTTGCTGCGTTATTACTGTTGCTGACTCCTACTTCTTTGTTCTTGTACTGCTGTTTCCAGGTACACATTTGTACACTCTTGGCTTGAAGCGAAAAATGAAATATTAATCAGGCTCCTGTTCCTGTTGAATTCTTTTGTTTGGATCTGTGTTTGAATATTAATTTTCCTCTCTTCGTATAAAAATGTAGTCGATTAATTAATGAGTAATGAGGTTGCATATGTATGATTTCTTCATCTAATAATGCTAGTTTAAATTATTTGAAGAATAGTTAATCGGCTTTGATATTATTGTGTATTTATCTCATGTTCTAGCAAATAATAAAATGTGAAATGAAAGCAGTTTTTCCTTGTACAAACGCGATCGCAATTTTCCGTTCACATAAGCCGTAACTTAATAACTAATAAGTTGCGTTTTTCAGCATGTAAATAATTAGGAGATTTTTCTTTTATTTTAGAGACGAACTTAATAGAAAATGTAGTCGCTATAGGTTTATCCTTTTAAAATAAAAATGAGACGAGCCTCGCCAAATAAATCACAAACCGCCGGGGCCCTCAATAAAATACATAACCATTGACTAGACTTTGGATTTGGCCGTTTAATGAACCTTCACGGCCTCTTCCCAAAATAACAATACGTTAGACTCTTTAGGACGCGCCTTAATAAATTTTACCTTCTTAAACTCGGGTGCACATTTATGTGACCCAAATCCAATTCTCAACGGAGTCGAAATGTGTTTCTAATCACGGGTACATTGATTGTGACGTGGTTCGAGATGCGTGTCCATGACGTTGCAAATTCATTTTAAAAAATAAGAATGAGATGAGCCTCGCCAAATAAAATACAAATTGCGGGGCCCTCAGTAAATATTTGCTTTAAAAATTATTTGGACTTCGGGATGGACCGTTTAGTAAAATTCCACGGTCTTACCCAAAATAAATACGCTAGTCGCTTTAGGCGCGCCTTTAATAATTTAATTTCCTTAAACTCGGGTGCACATTGATGTGACCCAAATCCAAATCTCAACAGAGTCAAAGTGTGTCGACGACCACGGGTACATTGATTGTAACGCGGTTCGAGATACATTTTCACAACGTTGCAATTCTTAAAAATAACAGTAAATGATAAAAGCGGTTGAAAGATAAAATTTGCACATAAGTTCATATTGTATTTAAAATCAGATAAATAAGCCAAATATAACAGTTGAGCGACCGTGCTAGAACCACGGAACTCGGGAATGCCTAACACCTTCTCCCGGGTTAACAGAATTCCTTATCCGGATTTCTGGTACGCAGACTGTAATATGGAGTCATTCATTTCCTCGATTCGGGATTAAAATTGGTGACTTGGGACACCCTAAACCTCCCAAGTGGCGACTCTGAAATAATTAAACCAATCCCGTTTCGATTGTCCTTTAATTGGAAAAAACTCCCCTGCGCCCCTCGGGCGCGGAAAAAGGAGGTGTGACACATGTATTTGTTTGTTATAGGGTTGGTGCGCTAGTTGTCATGAGCTTGTTATTGAGTTGCATTGACAACTTGAGGTACGTTAAGGCTATCCCTTCTTTCCTTTTTTGCATGATCCATATGATACAAATGAAACGAGTAAATGCACAACTTTCATAAATGACCCTATTCATAGAAGTAGTAGGGGTGCCTATGTTCTTGATCCTCATGTGTCCTATTATTATATCGTCTATTCATGGGTCTCAGAAAATACGTAAGTTGATAAAGTTTATCCAAAGGCATATTGATCTTATGATATTCTAAGACATCTTATTGACTTATTTCATTATGCATTACATTAATTTATACATGTACATGACCCATGACTAGATGGCATTATATACGCATATATTATATGTATATAAGGTATGGGAAAAAGGTTACGGTATTATATACGCACTACCACCTGATCAGCTGGTATACGATGATTATTCCGCCCGTAGAGGCCGAGATGATATGCTGAGATGCCCTCAGAGGCTTGATGAAATTATGTATGCGTATATCTATGTATGATATGACATTTATACACATATGCATGACATTCTAAATGGTTTATGATTCACAGAGCTATTCAGACTTAAAGGTTGATTTCTTTACTCCATGTTTCTTTTATGTCTTTTATATACTACTTTCATGCCTTACATACTCGGTACTTTATTTGTACTGACATCTCTTATGCCAGGGCATGCAGTGTTTCATGCCCGTAGGTCCCGAGATATGTTGTCAGTCCCCTTAGTAGGCTATCAGCTCAGTGGAAGGTGTTAGTGCACTCCACTTTCTCCGGAGTTGCCCCTTTGTTCAGTATGTTTTGGACATGTATTGACTGATATGGCGGGGTCCTGTCCCGACCTTTATGATATTTATGTACTCTTACAGGCTTGTAGATAGATATAAGGTATATGGATTCTTGTATGACCTTGTCGGCCTATATTTTGAGTTTATAACTATCATGTTAGCCATACAGGCCCGTATGTCACATGTATAAGTTTCTATATCATGTTGGGTCATCCTATGTCTAGTTTTTCCTTCCATTTTATTCTTATTATCTCATGACGGTCATTTTGGCTAATTTAACAATGATGGTACAATAACAAAGATATGTTACATTGGTACTCAGTTGAGTAAGGTACCGGGTGCCCATTGTGGTCCTTCGGTTTGGGTCATGACAAAAGTGGCATCAGAGTAGTTCTCTCCGAAGGAGTTTACAAGTCGTGTCTAGTAGAGTCTTGTTTATGGATGTGTTGTGCACCACACTTATAAGTTGGAGGCTACATGGCATTTAGGACTGTTACTCTTTCTCCTCATTCTAGATCGTGTGGTAGTTCTCAGTTATAAGAATTCCAACTCCTAAATTCTATTTTATTCGTAATACACCAATACCTACATCTAGAAAGACAACTGGTATGAGATTGACAATGGTTGTGGAAGAGTTGAGTCAGAGGAACTCGATTTTGCATCATGCTTATGATGAGTAAATGTGAGGTCTTCAGTAGATCATGTGTGTACTAAGACGTGTAAACTTCTTGATAAGGAGCCCTAAGGCATGAATATCTCTCCACCCATATGGTTTAAAGCAATAAGAGAATAAGAAGGTAGATACAAGTTTCAACAAATAAAAGAAGCTAGGTGAAGAAGGGTACGAGGTACCAGGTTAGTGAGGATTATCAGTTTTACAATTCAGACAGAGAAACATAAGTATTTGAAGTTACTTTCAACAATAACAGAGATCTATACAATTGGTCACACTCATCTCAGTTATCCCCATGGGAGTTGATAGATATAGTTTAAGAGAAGAATATGATAGCAAAATCCCGTTGGGGTAAGAGTAATCCAAAATGGTTGATGGATTGTTATCGTTAGCTAACATTTACAAAGGATAGTGCAAATGTGGTAATATATTTCCTTGTGAGACACTCAGATGGTGCACTCTAGAATAGTACAATTAGATATGAATACTAGAATGTTCAAAACATTCCGAAGATTGGCATTGGAATCCTAGAAGGGATAAATATTTACCTTTATATAGCTCCCGTCCTTAGTAAAGAGAGAATGTTAGGTGACCCGAAGATCTAGTGAGGTGAATCAAGGGGCTTAAAAGTGAAAGAATATTTTGTTGAAGTTTTCAGAATAAGGTGATAGACAGAAATATTAGCAATAGAATAAGAAGAAAGTAAATGAAGCAAAATGAGTAAGATGTGATAAATGATTGATAAGGATAAATAAAAATATGACACGATGATAGAGTCTATAGTCAAGTGAAGGAAAAGACAAGAGCTGAAAGGCCTTGAGACAACAAAAGAGTATAGGCCAAAGGTCATATTCTCATTTCGAGAAATGAATTGGTGACTCCAATGTGATTACCAGAAGGCTAAGTTAGACCCCATGTAGTAACATAAATTAGTATGGTCTAGTAAACAAGATAAAAATGAATATGAATTATAGACCAAAGGATTTGATAATAGTCGGCATCGTGAAAATTTCAAAGATTCCATTCTGGCAATAATAGAATGGACAACAAAAGTATAACCTTTAAAGGTCATTTAGGAAGACGCTTCCCTAAGCAAGTATTGTGAGCGGAGTTAAGCTTAAGGGACTAAGTGTGCCAGTTACACTAGGTGTCACCTTCGTGCGTAAGAAATTCAGTTATCCCTGGTACATAAGGGTTACCGCAAGGCAAGTAAGAGTCCGTGAAGATGTGAAAAAATGCCAAAGATGAAGAGCTAAAATATTTATAGGTAAATCTTCATAGCATTAAATGTTAGTACTCCCCTAAAAGGGGAAGATGGTGTGATATGGTATTAAGTTGGAGTTATGTGGTTCGGGTAACTATGGAATAGTAACGAAAGAATGTGGTAGAAAGGCGAAGGGAATGAGATTGCATTTATTCAGATCCTACGGATATGATACAACTCCGGAACATTATGCAAGCCTACCGGGGAGAGGCAATAAGAGTTCCAGCACTAGATGTTATTGCTTAATAAGTGCAAATGAACACTTGATACCGAATGAGCCAGTTTGAGGGGTAAGTTAAGACAAAGTACATAACCCAAGAGAGATTACACAGAATATAGATATGACAATGGACCAACAAGTAGTTTGTAGTTGATCCAGGAAGAGCCTAGTTACGACTATACAAGAGGATACAATAAATCAAAAGATCGTCTAAGATAAACGTAGTGAACCCCAACATAGGGAATTCAGTCTTACAGATATGTCATCGAGATCCTTGAGAAATATTTAGTTAGGAGTTAGGGTAGTTAAAGGTACCATATAAGTGTTACGGAAATAAAAGAGAGTGATACTGGGAAGACAGTCAAATTTTTTAGTTCAGAAGCAACCCTATGAGCACAAGAGTGCAGAGGTAAGTAATTAAGATAATTATAGGCAAGCAAGAACATCAAAAATTCCCTCACGTATATAATGTAATAAGTTTGCAGCCTTACAAGAGTCAGAGGGTCTCCCCTAAGTATTAGAACGAAAGATTAGCTGAGGAAATAAGGAAGAAGTCTTCAACCTAATCATAGTAACCTGAAGAGGAAATGACCATGTAACAACAGTCTCACTACAATATTTTATGCACTCCATAAGAAAGTGGCACTTATCATGGCTAATAAACGGAAAAAAATTCAAAAGTTATATTTGACATCATATGAGTTACAGGAAATTCCAGTATTCGTGGGCACTAAGATAAGCCAATCATTCATGCAGCAAGTGGCAAAACGACCAAAAAAAGTAATTGCTTACATTTAAAGACAACTAAGAAGGCACGAAAGAAAATCTATGGTGCTAGCAAGTTAAAGGAAGGTTGCGAGTAGTATAAATAGATATGTGTATGTCGCAAAATAAAGTATCGTAGAGCGATAAGGTTTTAGGTAGACATAAGTAAGGATAAGAAAAAATGAGTGAGAAGGTTCCAAGAATAGGTAAAGCCTCGGGATTAAGCCCATCAAAACAAGAGAGATGATGGTTTCCGTAAGTTATAGAAAGATCAGTACAACCTAGATGAACTCAGAGGAGTCTAAGACTAGGAGCAATTAAAAGAGCTGAAATGTGGCCCTGGTAGTAGAATAAGGGTTTAATAGTAATAGATAAGAGGATGATGCTTAGGCCTTTGATTAAGTAATGATTTTAAGAAAAAGGATTTCATTAATTTCATGGGATTAGAATACCCCCATATGATGAATCACATTAGGATGCTATAAAATATGGTTATTGAAGTATAGTATCATCCCTAGGTGGATCAGGAAAATAACTTCAGATGTTCCCCGATGAAGTATGGTTCTTGTATTCATAGTGTCTTTAGATGAACAGTAATATGGAAGCATCAAAAGGCTTAGATTTATACATATAGGGAAAGCAATGAGAGGGTAACCTAGAGTTGGGTAGCAAATCTTGGTAATAATAAATTGAAGTAAGAGTTATGGTATAGTATGACCTACCTATTTTTAGTAAAGCAACAAACACAGATAACCGAGGCTATGCAAAAAGATAGAGCAATAGTCGTAAGTTCAACAAAGTACCGAGAAAAGAATTACACCTATAGATTCCTAGAGGGACAACTTGTCATAGTTTTATATATGTTCACAAAGTGAGGCATAGAGATTGGCTAAAATTTGGAGAAAAAGGAGATAAGAGTGCATAGGCGCACATACAAGGACAAAGTCATATAGATCGCATGACAGAAGATAGCAACAGTTACGAGATTGGAAGAATTCCAACCACAAGTCGTGGTGTGAGAAAGATTCCTAAAGGGGGAATGCCCTGGCCTATGGATTTATTCACAGAACAATTGCCTAGATGGAAAGGAAAATATTAAAGTATTCACAAGATCTATATGTTATGAGACTGATAAGCACACTAGTCAACATTCGAGGATGAATGTTCCAAAGGGGGGAATGATGTTACACCCCATATTTCTGTACGTGAGAGTACGTCGCGAGTCAACTGATGTAAGCTCAGAAATGCGACTGCCATTGAATGTACATAAATTAAGTTAATCATGTTATCTTGGAGGTTAAATCTTTAAGATCATGGATAACAAGTACCAAGAAGGTTGAAAGGCTTAGAAACTAAACAAATTTAAGAAAATAAGTTTTGTCGAATGTTGACAAGTTGGGAATGTTATAACTTATACTTTTGGGGTGATACTAGGATTATTAATGCGATGATGAGGTTATTTTAGGCTTATTATAGTCGTGTGTTACGTTTTGAAGTCAAGCAAGTTGTGGAACAAAAGTTGGCAAAGGTCATCACAAGTTACATTCATAAATGTGCTTAAAATTAGGTCAAATGTAGCGGAGATTTTCTCCCAATATACTTGGAATTATGGGATGATCCACATATAAAATTGAATATATACAAGTCTAGTTTCTAAATTATTAAATCTTTCATTTATACAACATCAGAGTAGAGAGATATTTGCAGTTTTGCGAGACTCCGCAGACTGCATAGGTGACAAGGTAGTATGTCACTAAAGCTTTTTGAGCAATATAATTCAATGTGTTATATGAGGTATTTTTGGGATATATTATATACCAAATTGAAGTTATTGGAATGTAGTCTCCAATACTCTTAACAAAGATATAAGCGTCGGAAGATGGGCCAATGTTGGGGGCCAAGCTAGCACCTCTTTGACTTTTCAAAAGTTGATATATATAGGTCTTAGGTCATCTCTATCTTCATTTTTCAATATAACACGACCAGAGAACATCCATAAACATATCCTTAAGCTCCCTTCTAGGTTTTCAAAGAATATTAACATCCCAGGTACGAAATCAAGAAGTGATAACATTAGAACGATCCCTACGACATAAGTATCGCTATATCACCTTTTTTTTCTTTGTAGTTTGAGTTTTGGAAGATACTTAATAGTTAATAAAATGTCTACCTTTTGTATTTAAGCTTTTAAATATCAAGGAAGGTTGATAAATTCGTTTCTTAATAGTTAAAACTCACGGGATGGTGATCGGAAGTCGTGAGTTCGATTTACTTCACTTTTAGTGGACTATTGTAGTCCACTCATGTTGGCCTATTGTATTGATGATTTATGGAGTTTGGAAGGATGAAGGGCGTGGAGAAGCACCACATGTGGTAGGGTAGTAGGCTGGCCGCTCGTCGTTGCAATTTCAGGCTAATTGATAACTTGTTGATTGGGTGTATTATGGTATATTTGGGACTTGTTATATTAAAGGTCCCAAATTGTAGTTGGGTTGTTTCTGAGTTGTTGATTCTATTGTATTTGTATCTCTCCTATAGTAGGCTTGAGGGAGCAGTAAAATTAAGGGAAATGCTTCCCGTTTTATTTTAGAATCGAGTTATCATTTGAGTACGTGATATACTAGCACCATCTAAGTTGTACATGCATTTTTTTGTTGTAGGCTTGCGCGCTAGAAGTCATAAGCTTGTTGTTGAGTTGCATTGACAACTTGAGGTATGTTAAGGTTGTCCCTTCTTTCCTTTTTGGCATGATCCATATGATACAAATGAAACAAGCAAACACGCAACTTTCAGAAATAACTCTATTCATAGAAGTGTTGGGGGTGCCTATGTTCTTGATCCCCATGTGTCCTATTATTATATTGTCTGTTCATGGGTCTCAGAAAATGCGTAAGTTGATAAAGATTATTCGAAAGCGTATTGATCTTATGACATTCTGAGAGTTCTTATTGACTTACTTCATTATGCATTGCATTCATATATATATGTATGTGACCCATCACCAGATGGAGTTATATACGCATATATTATATGTATATGGGGTATGGGGAAATGTTACGGCATTATATATGCACCACCACCTGACCAATTGGTATACGATGATTTTGTCCACGGAGGCTGAGATAATATAATGGGATGCCCTCAGAGGATTGATGATGTTATTTATCCATATACCTATGCATGATATGACATTCTAAACGTTTCATGATTCACAAAGCTATTAAAACTTACATGTTGAGTTATTTACTCCATGTTTCTCTCATATATTTTATATACTGCTTTCATGCCTTACATACTCGGTACGTTATTTGTACTGACATCCCTTTTGTCTGGGGACGCTGCGTTTCATGCCCGCAAGTCTCGATAGACAGGTAGACAATTCTCCCAATAGGCTATCAGCTCATCGGAAGGTGTTAGTGCACTCCACTTGCTCTGGAGTTGCCTATTTGGTCAGTATGATTTGGACATGTATTGAATGGTATGGCGAGGCTTTGTCCCGACCTTTATAATATTTTATGTACTCTTAGAGTCTTGTAGATAGATGTCGGATATATGGATACTTGTACAGACTTGTCGGCCTATGTTTTGAGTTTACAAATGATCATGTCGCCCTTATAGGGCTGTATGTCACATGTATAAGTTTTTATATCATGTTGGGTCGTCTTATGTCTAGTTTTCCCTTATATTTTATTTAGATTATTTCATGATGGCCCTTTTGGACTATTTACCAATATAGTAAGATAATAAAGATATATTACGTTGGCACTCGGTTGAATAAGATATCGGGTGCTCGTCGTGGCCTTTCGGTTTGGGTCATGACACGAAGGAAGCGTCATTGGCAAAGGAAAGACCTTTAAATATAAAGTCACTAAGATTCTCACACAGATGGTAAATAGCTAGGTAGATGGTTAAATAATCTTTGACTCGATGGCAAGCCTTTCCTTCCATTATTCAAAAGGATTATTTCACTATTCACAAGTTATTTTCACCGGTGAAACGACACTATGAATACAAGAATTCTAGTGTTCAAATTCTCATACTTTGCATTCAAACACTGGGTGTAGGGGAATGCATGATACGGCACCAAGAGTGCCATGAAAACTGGGGACTATAAGAACCTAGATTAATGTCTTGTTAGGACCATGGACTGCATGATCATCCCTGTAGAAATAAGTTGTACAAGTTAGCCACATTATTGGCAACTTTCTTTACTTAAGTAAGTGAATTCCCATGTAATTTTAAATATAGAGGGAATACAACAAAGTTCTTTTATTTTTATCTTATTTCTTGTTCAAATGATGAGTTAAATTTATCATTTGAAAGTTAATAAAAACTTTAAATGCTTGCGCCAGAATAAACAGGAGACGTCTGCTTCAAGAACAATTTAAATATAAGGACCCTCTCTTATGAAATCCTCATAGTAAAGGGTAGATTTCAAAAGAATTTATATTTATGCCCAAAATTGGAAGCCATCTGATGAAACAATATACACGAAGTTTTATCAACTAAATAGAAAAAGGATATTTTTGCACGACGCTTAAGCAAAAAATCTTTTATTAAAGTGCCAAACTCAATAAAAATTTTGGCCTAATTACAAAAGGAAAAAAAGAAAGAAAAATTATATATTATTCATTGCCGCTAGAACCCGAAGGGAGAGAAGGGCCTACATTTTCTTCGGTAGAAGAAGGTAGATTGCTACCAGTTCGAGGCCTTCATTTTCTTCAGTCTCCCCTTCAGTTCCCGAATACTCAGAACTAGTATTCGAGGAGTCAGTTGCAGCAAGCCAAATAGGAAGATTTTCACAAGCAGTCAACTCCAGCTCCCCAGCTTTGGCAATGCAATCGTCGAAATTTGCAATTCCCACTTTGGCCTCCTCCAAAGGCTTCCTCTTCATATGATATTTAATATAGGTTTTCCCGAAGACAAGGGAGTCTTCTTGATCCTAGAGTTTTGTTTGGAGTTTATCGATTTTGGCATAGAGCTCCTCTCTTTCTACCTTCATGGAACTAAGGTGAGAATCAAGCTCAAAATTGGTGGAGGAATGAAGCCGGTTTTGATGCATGACTCTCTTAAGCCTCTCTTCCATTTTGGACCTCTTCTCCTCCGCGACATTGGCCTCCTCAATTTTAGAGCATAAGTTGTCCTTCAAGTTGTTAATTTGTTCCTCAAAGGCAGACTCACACTCGACAAAGGTGATCACAACATCAGGAGTTCGGCCCACTTAGCCTTAACCTCTTGAAGCTTTCCATGTAATAGGGTAGCTTTTTGGTTGTAGGCCATTCTATATTGTTCAATTTGCTATATTCGAGCCTCAAACATGTCCATATGTTTAACTTTTACCTCCAGCACTGGGAGGCACGTGGCAAACTGGTTCCTTTCAGCCAAAAGTTGATCTTGCTCGGAAGCAAGTCCCTATTTATAAATTATCAACCTTTATAGACCCTCGGAAGCAAGGAGGTTGGCCTAAAAAAAGTTAGGGTTAGAGTTAACATGAAAACATGTAAGCGATAAATAATATAGAAGGATGTTAGGATGATACATGCACCGCACTGTACATGCTGATGTTTGTCAGGCACTCCCTAGAAAAGGAGCCCATCTTTCTCCAATCATTCTTTGAAAAGTTAGCAATCTCTACTGGCTTAGATAAAATATGACACTCTTTTGAAACTGAAAAAAGTGGAACTTCGCCTCCCTCGAGGATCTTAGGAAGGGGTTGAGTAATTGTTCTTAAAGTTCCCATGATTGGGAGACCTAGGGGGAGAATCGTCCCTTTCTTGAGCAATCGGTACCGATGGAGAGGATGCAGTTGGTGCTGGTGGTGAAAGAGCAGTGGGTGTTGATGGGTAGGAAGCTGTTGGTATAGATGGAAAAAAGCAACTACGGCAGAAGGAGTGGTGGTTGTTACCTACTCGATGGTTCGGGGAAGAAGAAATTCAGGGTCCGAATCCCTTGGACCATAGATAGAAATAGGGGCTAGGAAGCGAGAATAAACATTCTCGACTTGGCCCATCTCATCCCAGAGCGCCTGAATTTCCTCAGTTGATGGGTTTTGAAACTCCCCCAGTTGAGCATCTGTTTGAGCTGATGAAGATCCTTTTCTCCTTTGAAGGGAAGCCTCTTCATCATCGAGGACCACTGTAGGCAGTGTGGCCGGCTCAGTTGGTGTTTTTTTAATTATCCTCTCCTGAGTCCTAGCCGAGAAGGAACATCTTCTCTTTGGTTTCTTGTCTTTCGACTGGGGACTCTAAGAGGAGGCACTTTTACCGGAGGCTCGGGTAGATCCATGAGCCCTAATCCGGTCAAGGGCATTCCGCACCACCCTCCTAACCTCTCAAGGTCATCTAAGGCGTCAACTTCGGGGCAGATGATGGAACCCCTCGGAAGCCCTTTATAAGGAAAAATGGAGTTAGAAATTTATTCATAAGATTTCACGTGTTCGAACAAGGATAAAAGAAAGAAGGACTTGGCTTACCATGATTCTTGGACTTCCACCCGTACTTGGGATCCATTTCTTTCCACCAACGATTTTCTGGAGTCGTTATATCAAAAAATATCTAAACCCATCAGTCCAGACCATAAACCCCTGGTGATTCCTAGTAGGTAGCTGAAATGAAGGAAACGGAAAATCAGTAAAATAGGAAATTATCTTTTTACAAAGAAAGGAAGCAAATAACCTAAGATCTATGAAAGGTTCCATAACTCGAGAAAAGTTGGAGTTGTGGATGGGATGACATCCCTGGTAGCAACAATGACAAAATGTTTCATCTATCCACGCTCGTTATCATCATCTACGCTAGTGAAAAGGGCGTGTGGCCACGCTTGCTGAAGTTTAGTACTCCCCCACGAAAACCCTTGGGAGAGTAAAGTTTATCATATGCGCAAGAGTTAGGGTTTTCCCAGTCTCAGAGCACAATTGATGAAGGTAGGACACCGTCCGCCATATAAATAGGCCTACTTGTGCTAAGAAGACCTGATATTGGTAGTAAAATTCCAAAATTATTGGGTCGAGCCATTCACTCAACTACATAGAAAAGGGAGCCAAAGTAAAGGGATACTTATAGACATACGTAAACCCTTCCCTGGAATAGGTAACTCGCTCAACCAAATCTGGGCCGAGGATTTCAATGTTTGGGCAGTTGCAGTCCTCCTTCACAGTAGGGATACTAGAAGGACGAATAGAGGAGGGGGTACTTGCAAATTGGCCAAAATCGGTGGCTTTGTGAAAGTGCATCGTGTTTTTTCTTGATGATCGTTTGCAACGCTGAGATAGAGTGGTATATGGTGTTAATAGTTGGAGGATCAGATTCAGCGTCCACCTCTTTGGTTTTGGTTTTCTTTGAGCCTCCACCGAAGAGAAGACCAGTGTTTCTGAAGGAAGCAGTAAAAGAAGAAGAAGACACGATGATAAAAGATTTGTAAAGATATTCTTACTGAGAAAGCTAAATGTTATAAAAACTCTAAGAAAATTCAGTTAAAGAGAATGATGATGAGATCAGCACCCCAAAAGTTAATTCAAAGGCTAAATGTTAATTTCAGGACTAAAGTTTTAAGATCAGACCCCAAAATTCCCTGTTGTGTCAATCTCCCATAACAAGCACTTGGATGGACACTTGTAATTTAATTTAGGCCTATAGAAAATCATAAATAAACATTGCTATCGCAGTGTGCTAATCAACATCAAATGATTAAATTGTAGTGATAATTTATGTGCTAAACATGATTATTTATTAGGTCTTAGCAAAACCAACACAATCTTTAAGATTTTCTTTGATGATAAGCAACAAAATCTACTTATAACTAGAGAATTTGCCCGCGCTTCGCGCGATTTAATAAAATTCTATTGGATTTAATAATCTTATTTATAAAATCAATCCGAATAGATTAATAATTTTTATTTATTAATAAACATAAATGAGATATTTCTATATATTGATCAAGCCACAAATATATACTAATTCTTATTAGAATTTGAGCTTAGTGAATTGCATTTTTCATTAGCAGAATTTTTTTGTAAAAGAAAAAAAGAAGTTCAAGGAAATTTGTACTTTTGCATGGTGATGTGCTTTTAATACATAACTAGTAGTCGTACCCGCGCGATGCGCGGTCAATATTAAAAAAATATTAATTAAATTAAATTATGATCAGGCTTGTTTGATCCTATTAGATCGTATTGCTTTAATAAAATTCAATTGTCATCTTGTTTATCAATACGATATACCCAATAATGAAATCTCTATTAAATCAAACATACTTATATAGTCAGTGAATAACTTTTTTGTTCTATTTTTCTTTATTATATTAAACAATATTTAGTATTCGCTTTCTTTTTGTAATATATGAGAAGATATATAATTTATTACTATTGAATTTTTTTATTTTATTTTATTATGTTGTTCTTAATAATATTATCTAAATTTTAGTGAATAAAATCTATGTTAAACTAACGGGACTTATACAGGCAGCGCATCGAATAACGTTTTTGTTATGTATTTTTCTTTATTATATCTTTCAATATTTAATACTATTACTTTGTTAATAGAAAGTTTCATTAGCATATTACGTTATTTAATATTTTTCTCTGAAGTTTTTTTTTATTACTTTATTTTTGTTTTTTTATTTTTAAATAATTTTAAAACTCCAACTTAAAACTACTCTCCAATTTGAATTGGTAATTTATTATTTTTTAATTTTGTTTTTTATATTAAAATTATATTAAAATTCCAACTTGAACTACTCCCCAATTTGAATGGGTAGTTTTTTTTTCTCTTTTTTTCGTTTTTTATAGCTTTTTTATTTTAAAATAATTTAAAAACTCCAACTTGAAACTACTCCCACCCAATTTGAACGGGTAGTTACTTTTTTATATATTTATATTTTCATTTTCTAATTATAGTTAATTATAAGATATCTATTTTTATTTTAAAATTATTTTAAAACTCCAACTTGAAACTACTCCTCGATTTGAATGGGTAGTTTTTCTTCTCTTTCTTTTTTGTTTTTTTATAGATTTTTTTTTGCTTTTTTGTTTTAAAATAATTTAAAACCTCCAACTTGAAACTACTCCCACCCAATTTGAATGGGTAGTTTTTTTTAATATTTATATTTTCGTTTTTTATATAGTTAATTATAAGATATCTATATTTATTAATTCAAATAAAGTAATCAATTAATATATATATATATATATATATATATATATATATATATATATATATATATATATATATATATATGAATATATTCATATATATGGTAGTTTTATATTTTTTTATTATTTTCGTTTTTTATATATATTTAAATTCAAAAAGAATAACCAATAATTAATTATTAACTAAATAATAAATTTAGTAACTAATTATATCATGTGGCTTTTTTTTAAGCTGCCACTTGGATTAACGAAAGGGCTTTTTCCTCTCCTTTTAGTAATATATAGATTATCTAAATTTTAGTGAATAAAATCTTTGTTAAACTAACGGGACTTATATAGGCAGCGCATCGAATAACTTTTTTGTTATGTATTTTTCTTTATTATATTTCAAATATCTAATGCTACTACATTGTTAATAGAAAGTTTCATTAGCATATTACGTTATTTAATATTTTTCTCTGAAGTTTTTTTTATTTCTTTATTTTTGTTTTTTTATTTTCAAATAATTTTAAAACTCCAACTTAAAACTACTCCCCAATTTGAATTGATAATTTATTATTTTTTTAATTTCGTTTTTTATTTTAAATCTCACGTTTGAAACTACTCCCAATTTGGATGGATAGTTTTTCTTCTCTTTTTTTTTTTTCGTTTTTTATAGCTTTTTTTTTTTGCTTTTTAAAAAAAATAATTTAAAAGCTCCAACTTGAAAATACTCCCACCCAATTTGAATGGGTAGTTATTTTTTTATATATTTATATTTTCGTTTTTATATTATAGTTAATTATAAGATATCTATATTTATTAATTTAAATAAAGTAACCAATATATATATACATATATATATATGTGTGTGTATATATATATATATATATATATATATATATATATATATATATATATATATATATATATATATATATATATATATACACACACATATATATATTTGTATATGGTAGTTTTGTATTTGTTTTATTTTCGTTTTTTATATATATTTAAATTCAAAAATAATAACCAATAACTAATTATTAATTAAAAATAACTACCAATTTGAATGGGTAGTTATTTTCTTATATATTTATATTTTCATTTTTTTATAGTTAATTATAAGATATATTTTTTTATTTTAATTATTTTAAAACTCCAACTTGAAACTATTCCCCGATTTGAATGGGTAGTTTTTCTTCTGTTTTTTTCCGTTTTTTATAGCTTTTTTTTTTTGCTTTTTGATTTTAAAATAATTTAAAAATTCCAACTTGAAACTACTCCCACCCAATTTGAATGGGTAGTTATTTTTTTATATATTTTATTTTTATTTTTTTATTATAGTTAATTATTAATATACATATAGATAAGAAATCTATATTTATTAATATAGATATATTTAAATTAAAAAGAATAACCAATAACTAATTTAATAACTAATTATGACATGTGTCATTCTATTGTTCTGTCATTTGGCTTCATGAGGTGCTTTTGTCTTCTGCTTTTAATTATAGATAGATAAGAAATCTATTAATATAGATATATTTAAATTAAAAAGAATAACCAATAACTAATTTAATAACTAATTATGCCATGTGTCATTCTATTGTTCTGTCATTTGGCTTCATGAGGTGCTTTTGTCTTTTGCTTTTAATTATAGATAGATTATCTGCATCTGCTTAGTTAATTATTAATATAGATATATATAAGAAATCTATATTTATTAATATAGATATATTTAAATTAAAAAGAATAACCAATAACTAATTTAATAACTAATTATGCCATGTGTCATTCTATTGTTCTGTCATTTGGCTTCATGAGGTGCTTTTGTCTTCTGCTTTTAATTATAGATAGATAAGAAATCTATTAATATAGATATATTTAAATTAAAAAGAATAACCAATAACTAATTTAATAATTAATTATGTCATGTGTTATTCTATTGTTCTGCCATTTGGCTTTATGAGGTGTTTTTGTCTTCTGCTTTTAATTATAGATAGATTCTTAGTTTAATACATAATACACGAATGTATGATATATTTATCTTCGTCCTTTCTCTAATAGTAGTATTTGATTTTCTAAATTTTTTAAATTAAAAGAACATGAAATGAAAAGTAAGAATACTACAACAACAATCATTACTATTGAGTTACGTTCTAGTCATGCAACTTTTTGCCTATTATTTTTCCTCTAGGTTTTTTCTTTTACTGTTTTATCTTCTTCTTTTTTCAATTCCTTGATCTCCTTAGTTATTTTTGTCCCTTTTCTACTTATTCCTACTTTACTTCCTTTATAAATTTCTTTCTTGCGTTTAAGTAACATGAATCGTCAACCTAAAAAAAGTTATACTATCAGATAACCTTTATGTATTGTAACATGGAATTGCTTTATAAAAAAATTATTAAAGAGGAAAAATATTCTTACATCATTTGATCTATTTTTCGTAGTCACATTGTATACACATCTAAATATAAATGTTGGTCAATAAGAGATGCCACACACCCTTTAATTGGATAAAATGAGAGGAAACATAAAAAAAAATGACATAGTAACATCTATTTGGTTTTAGAGTAGTGTAACGTAATTTTTCTATAAATATGATACAAGCTGTATTCTTCACATGATGACTAAGAAATCTTTTAGTAAAACTCAGCAACAACAATAATAATAGAGATTAGAAAAATGCTTGTGTCACTAATATCACCATTGCAATACCCATGATCCATAGACAACTGCTCAAAAAAGAAAGCAAGAAACATTACTTTGAAGTAAAAGTTGTATACAACACAAAGTAAAATATTGGATCAACTCCATCAAACGAAAGCTAAAATATTGGATCAACTCCATCAAACAAAAGCTTGCCAAACTTGCCTACCTACTCTTGAAATTTGATAGAGATATTTATGACATTATCATCATCGTCTTAGTATACGTGTGCTTACATGAACATTTGTTGAAGCTATTTGGTATTTCAACAACATATATAGTAACAAAAAAAAAATTTAGAAACTTACTACAATGTAGTTGGGATGAAACCAATGACCACTATATATAAGAGAAAGAGAGATTGATTGGAAATTGGTCGTATGTCAAGTAAGGAATTGAAAGGCCAAACAGTAAAATAAAAAAATAATTTAGAAACTTGCTATAATGTAGTTGGGATGAAACCAATGACCACTATATATAAGAGAAAGAGACATTGATTGGAAATTAGCCGTATGTCAAGTAAGGAATTGAAAGGCCAAACAGTAAAATAATAAATTAGATATAATTTAATACTCATAATTGTATAGTAATTACTTTTAACGGTTGGAGAAGAAACAAATCTGTTTTTAATTTGGAATGCTTAATATTAACACATAATTATATTTCTCTTCCCTTATTTAAGACTCATTATGATATATAGGGGAAGAATTCTAATAATTGAGTAATTGCATTTAAATAAGGAGAGAAAACCCAAAAATCAAGGAAAAAGATAAATAGAGATGCTGGCATTTGAGGCATGCCACATCAGCTTTCTCATTCCCAGAATTATTTTTATATATAGATTATATATCACTTTGTACTTATCCGAATTGCTTTAATAAATAATTAGATCAAATCGTTCACAGTTTTAAGTTAAATACCATGCTGTTCTTGTTTTTTTTTTTTTTTTTCTGTTTAAAAACAGATTATCTAACTAATACCTAAGTATATTGGGTGAAAAGAAATTATAAATTGCATATTACCTAACCTTCTTATTAATTTAAGCTAGTGGTGCTTTATACAGAGTATATCATAATACTGCCAAGGCGAACCGCCTGATCCCATGAGAATATTATATTGATGAATATAGTAGCGCGAATACAGTGAATACAGTCGCATAAGAATTAAATAGTAATTATAGGAAGTAATTATGTATATGGTAGCTATAGAAACTTAATAGTCACTAAACAATAGTGGTTTTTGAAAATTCCTCATTTGTAAATGGTACAAAACAGCCCAACCTTTAATTATTGGCCCCGATTGTGCATATTTAATTTTTAATTAAATTTGAAATCCGAAAAGATTGTTAAATCGACGGGGTGTTGTTGCAATACCTTGGATACATCTTTGGGAAGCTAAATTTGAAGAGCTCATAAGAAAATTTGATATGAATTATGTTGGATTTTGGTGGTTACGGTGGTTTTATATTTGTGTATATCTACGTGTGTGTATATATATATATATATATTACATAAAGTGATATATAACAACCGAAACTTGTGTTGGTGATTGTTTGTGATTTTTTTGGGACGAATTTACACTTTGAAAGAGAACAAGCGTGAAATTAGGAGTTGAATATTCAAATTCTCCTATTTTTTAATTAGCTTGGTTATAGAATACCAAATCTTTTTAGGCTTATTTTGCCAAATATAATCGAAAACCAAAAATTGGTCAATTTCAGTTATGCGTTATCACCGGATGTCAATTAGTATGGTAAACGAGCAATGATACAAAAATAAGTGGTAGCGCAAAACTCAGCTTGAACCATAGACCTATTTCAAGGAAAAGGACAAGGACGTAATTTTAATAAATTATATAATTCCAATTTAATATTATTTCAATTTTGTTAATTAACACTTGATGTATCAACAACTACTAAAAGTTTTATATCTACCTATTGTATCTCCATCCCTTTCTTGTTTCGAAGGGAGGTATCCCCTTCTTCTTTTTCTCAATTTTGTGTGGTGACTACAGAAGAGTTAAATTTGGAATATTAGAAACAATATTATTTTTCTCTCTAGTTACAAAAAGCCTCAATATCTCATTCATGAGCTAATTAATTATTTCTCTATCAGCTCAAGATTTCATTTATCGAGACAAAATCATGAAAGGCAAGATCTCTTAGTCTTTGTAAACATCAAACGAAAAGTTAAAATAATCACATGCGGTAGGTCCGATTATTAATATTTTTCTATTCTGATTGGAGAATTCAAGGTGATAAAATTTGATTGACAAATCAAAAAGAGAGTGGATGTGCTACATACATGTCCTCCACAAAATAATTTGTTCACACAAATTTATTATCACAAACTTAAGTAATGGGTAAAGTTGATTCCGTGTGATTTATAGGTCACGGATTCGAATCGTGTAAGCAATCATTAATTAATATTTGTATTAGAATAGACTATCTATATCATACTTCTTGTAGTGCGGTCCTTCCCGAACCCTTCATAAATACGGGATGTTTTATGCATCGTGCTGCCAAAAAAATAAACTACTAGGAAAGAATATTTCTTCCCTTAAAAGTGGTCCATGAAAAATCAATACCAAAGATACTGCTTTCTTATGGTTCTATGAACTGCTTTTTTTGTGTGTGTATGTGTGGGGATACACTGTTCTTGGATGTTGAAGACAATTATGGTATTGAATTGGCAACTATGGCTTGAGGCCACAAAATCGATTGTAACTTGTTGACCAGCGAACTTTTCTTTTGAAAAAATAATGAACTCTCTTTATTGACAACAAAATTATTAAAATAAAGTCATTTCCATGTAAAAATTATCGGATTTAACTTTAGGAAGATCGAATCCTTGATAAAAGAAAGAGATGTTGCGTATGAATCACTTGCATATTTGTTACGAACCAAAATTCACAATAGATTGTGATAGCGTCTAACGCAGCTATGAGGCAAGCCAACATTGATTTATTAGTTTAATTACTCATTTTATTACTTTGAAATTACAATTTCCATTAATCAAATAGAATTTAAATGGTGAAATAATAAAAATTCCATGAACCATCATGCTAAACCTCTAGTAGAAACTCCCAAAATCTGATATCACAAGTGCATGAGTATTTTTTCTAAGGAATATAATAAATATACATCATCCGTCCCGAATGTAGTAAGGCAGAATAAAAATAGACAGTACAGTGGAGACTCGGTGGACTGTGGCACGTAGCCTGGAGTGCAGCTCACATAAAGTCGCCTCAACGGTGCGCCTACGCGCCAAGATGATCATCAAATGACCTGTCAGATCCTGCACATTTAGTGCAGAAGTGCAGTATGAGTACGTAAATCAACGCGTACCCAGTAAGTATCTAGCCTAACCCAGAAGAAGTAGCGACGAAGGGGTCGACATCGACACTTACTATAGATCCAATATAGCAATATAATAAAACATAAGCAGATATGAAGCATACAGCAAAGATAGGGTAAGTCTGTAAGTTACATAATCTTTCAATTATTTCCTTTAAAGCATAAATTTATTGATCATGTATCTGCCTTAAAATCTCAGAAATATGCCAAGTGTCAAGACCAATTAAGTAAGAAATACAATAAATTACTGGGCATCAGTGGAAGATTTATCTCGTGAATATTCGGATTACTAGCGATATCGCGCACGATTCTGCCGAGGTCGTTTGGCCGGATCCAGAAAAATGTGTACACTGCTGAGGGTCGAGTGGCACGAACCATAGATGCATTTATATACTACCGAGGTGTTCGGCCCGCTTCACAAGAAAAGAAGGAAGTTTCTGAATCACAAGATACGTGTTTACAATACGGTACATGAGCACAATAAATAGTACACCCCTTTGCATTTATCGAATATCTAGGCAACAACTCAAGGTGATAAAGCTTGGCCTGATACTTTTATTTCTAAATCGATTTCAATTATATTTTCAATTAATTAAGCCAATAGAATAAGTTCAAGTAATTCAAATAATGCATGATAAAATTTTAATTCTACCCGGACATAAACATGCTTTAGCTACGTATAAACTCTCGTCACCTCGTGCATACGTAGCACCCACAACTAGTTGCGCATAATAATAATCATCACCTAGGGGTAGTTTTCCCCTCACAGAGTTAGACAGGAGACTTACCTCGCTCCGAAGATCCATAACCGGCTTCAAAGCTTTTCCAACAACTCAAATTGTCCCCATTGTTCCAAAACTAGTCAATCAATGTGCAAATCCATAAATATATATATATTCTAATACTCATTATAATTCAATTTATAACAATTTTCAACTCCGTTGAAAAGTCGATAAAGTCACCCTCTGGCCCACTAACTTGGATTCCGAAAATATTATCCATAACACACGAACTCAAATATATAGTTTATTCTCAATTCCATGCCCAACTTAGTGGTCAAAATCCAAAAATACCAATTTTTAGATTTTTCATCAAAATTCTAAATTTCTACAAATTTTCATGTCTAAATACATATATAGCCCTTTTATTTAACTCACAACTAGTAGAAATCACTTACCTCATGATTGACGATGAAAATGGTGCTCCAAAATGGCTCCTAGGTCAGCTCTCACGGAGGAAAAGAAATAAAAATGGCCAAACTCCCAATTTTTAAAAGAACACTGCCTAGTCCGACCTTCTTCGCGAACGTGGCAAGTCCCTCGCGTTCGCGAAGCAATACCAGCTCCAACTCAAAAACTCCCTTTCGCGAATGCGAGCCACTACTCGCGGACGTGATGCTTTACCAGGCGAACCTTCACGAACGCATTGCACCATTCACGAACGCGAAGGCTAAAATTCCCATACCCAGTTTCTCGTTCGTGAACGCGATGCGCCAATCGCGAACGCGTAGCTCAAAATTCATCAGCCAACAGATCCTTCTTTGCGAACGTGGGAATTCCTTCACATTTGCGAAGAACAAAATCAGACACTAGACATCAGCCACCATAACTTAGCCAAACTTGGTTCGAAACCATCCCAAAACACACCGAGGCCCCCGGGACCCTGTCCAATCACACCAACCAGTTCCATAACATAACAGGACCTGCTCGAGGCTTCAAATCACATCAAACAACAACGAAATCATGAATCGCACCTCAATTCAAGCTTAATGAACTTTAGACCTTCAAACTTCTACATTCGATGATGAAACCTATCAAATCAATTCCGATTGACCTCAAATTTTGTACACAAGTCATAATTGAAATTATTGACCGACTCCCAATTTCGGAATCAAAATATAACCCCTATATTAAAAAGTCCACTCCCGGTTAAGCTTCCAAAAACCTTCGACTTCCAACTTTTGCCAAACGACCCCGAAATGACCTATGGACCTCCAAATCCACATCCGAATACGCTCCTAAGACCAGAATCACCATATAGAACTATTCCTTGGCTCAGAATCCCAAATGGACATTGATAACATTAAAATGCACTTTAACCCAAATTCATAAAATTCTTCCAAAATGTCAATTTTCCCCAATAAGCGTTGTAACGCTCCCGGGTCAACCCAAACCCGATCCGGGCATACGCCCAAGTCCACAATCATCATACAAACCTATTGGAACCTTCAAATCTCGATTCCGATGTCGTTTACTCAAAAGTCAAACCTTAGTCAACTCTTTCAACTTAAAGCTTCCGAAATGAGAATTTTCCATCTGAATCAACTCCGAACTTCCCGAAACTCAATTCCGACCACACGTACAAGTCATAATACTTGAAGTGAAGCTATTCAAGGAATCAAACCGCTGAATAATGCGCCAGAGCTCAAAACGTTCGATCGGGTAGTTACATTCTCTCCTACTTAAACATATGTTTGTCCTCGAACGTGCTAAGAACTGCTCCAGAGTTGTCCAAAATCACTATTTAACACCTCGGGCACCTACCCGTGATACCACAACCCAGTTGGGCATATTAGATCGAGCCAGTTTGAAGATCATCCCTTTTACTTAGTCAAATAAGCCTTTGAGCCAAATTGCAACATCCGAAATTATCTACCAGGCCTGTTTCCAACATACCAACAGCGTATCAATCACTACACACTGTACCGAAACATGATTATATACCTTTACTGAATTCACACCATGCATCACATAATTCACATGATCAAATAACATATTTTGATAACAATAACCGAAATCCAATGGATTTGATGCCCACAATACACCTCATGATGAATGTAAGTCCTGTTCCCACTCTCACAGTACTGCCACGATGGAAGAGATATGTTAAAATTCATAACCACCTGCCGAATTGGCAAATCATAGAGCCTTTCTTTCTGACAAGGACCATTTCCTCATTCTGAACTAAATAATGATACTTGCTTTTTAATATATCCTTCATAACTTCGATCGCATTGAATCCTAGGTCCAATAACCTTATCTCACCCAGTACAAGCTGCTTCAGCAATAAACTACTGCAAACACTATCTAAGATTTCATATGATGCCATCATTGCATCAACAAGCTATAACTTGAATATGATACATAAGGAAGAACGAACTCTGGAAAAGAACTATCTAGCCAGTGTGACGAATAAAATGGCCATCAAATATTATATACCTTTCTCAGAGGCAAAAAACAGGACACACAAAATAAATATAAGGGATCGTGCTTAAATTCTCACTGTTGCGGCATGCAACCCGATCCAATGTGACATTGTTATGGCATGCAACCTGATCCGCACAACATAACCGTGGCGGCGTGCCACCCGGTCAAAACAATTTACCTGTGGCGACGTGCCACCCTATCCGCACATAACAATCAAAAGAAAACACACATCAAACCGTAACGCTTATACTCACGAAATGTTCGAATATCAACCACAAGCACACCAAGTTCATAACACAATTTTTGGGGAGACGGGTAGCACTATACGCTACGAAACTCAAGCACAACTAAGGTGCGATATATGATATGCATCTCAAGAGCCATTTTGCTCACATACACAAACACATGTGCGAATAATCAAGTCATCTCAAAACCCACATGGCACAATAGAGTATTACATAAAATAGTTGACAACGAAAATAAACAATGCTCGAATACTCCTCCATAAGAAATGTTATACTAAATGAACACACCCGGCCTGGTGTAGAGCACATATCCATATTTAGACCCATCAACGGACCTCAAGCCGATTCTGATTGCACTGTACTGGGATAATAATCTTTCAAGGATCCACAATAACCTTTTTCCATGACACATAAGAACAGCCATCAAATCCGAAATAAACTTACATGATCCACATCCCAAGGAATAAAATGCCTTTCAGGCATAAACTCTCGCAATTGCGATATTACCATAGCCTCCATACTTAGTTTCAATCTTTAACAATCAAGTGACTAACATGTTGTCGCGCCCCCTTTTTCCCTCTTTGCATTGGAAAATCGGTTTATGACATTTTTGGGTATGGGATAACTCATTCCTTTTGGGAACTAGGTTTTCATTTGAAGAGTTGCCATCTAATGATTTAAGGTGCATTAGGACACCTATAGGATTTATTTCTGAGTTTGTTTGATAACCAGAGATAGGGTAAGGGCTTGAAATTATCCAAATGGGAAGGTGTTAGGCACCCCTCAAGATCCACTAGTGTGGTTCCCGGCCAGACAGTTTTGTGAATTTTATACAATTAGTAGATAGACAAGTATAGGCTCAAATAGTAGGGGATTTGAGTTTGAACACATAAGAGTTTGAAAACAATTATTAAAAGACAAATTTTGAAAAGGAATTACAATTCTACAAATACTTGAGAATATAAAAGAGGAGGGAGGGTCCTAGGTTTATTTATAATATGGATCACATCAATGCAATATCATGTATGACACTCCTCAGAAGAGGGGATACACGTGGTATTAGCACACCGGTCATCATATTCATATCTACCCTTCTCACCCCGTTAAGGTATTAAAGCGTGAATTGGTCTCGACCTCTATTGCATGCTATTACTCGTCCCATTCCTATCAGTTCCAGAGGAATTTAGGACTACTATTCCTATAAGAGGGAGGTTGTAGGCTGACACTTAGGTTTAAAGGTGAAAAGGCTAAGGCGATATACAAAAATATGTAGGACTGCATTTTGAGGGGGAACATATAAACAATTAGAGGGCTCATATATACCTCCACAAACAATGCATATAAATAGCATGACTTAAACACGGTTAAGGGTCGGAATTTAAAGGTACTAAGGTAGAGTGTTCTAATTGTTGAAGCAGACCAATTTATTATATAACTGAAATAACAAGTCCGTATCAGACCTGCCTGCTGGTTGTAGCAGTGCTAATTAAACAAAGGTGAGTTCAGTTTTATCATTATTACCTAAGGCTTGCCTAAGTGTATATTGGTGATGTCCTATAAGCATGATACATATTACTGACTAAGAAGGTAGCAGAGCTATGGTTAATTTAAACAGGCGATTTGGATCCTATAGGCATGCTTTCTAGACCGTATTAATAAAAGGAGTAGGTTGTTTAAACTGATTCAGAATAGTACGAGTAAAACTGATTTTAACTAAACTGGTTTTAGATCCTATATGCATGATCTTTATTATAATTGATTTCAATTCCTATAGGCATGGTGTTGATACCTAATTTTTTAATATACTTTTATACTCAAAATACTTTCAAAATAGCATGTGTATGCATATATAAGCATGCCCAAGTATTTTGGTATTTTTCCAAAATTTTTAAAACCAATTTATTGTCTATTTTAGCAGTACAAAATCCAATAATTATTCCCAAAATCATCAATTTTGGTGAATAATTTATTTTATTCCCATATTTATACCAAAATATAATTAAGATAATTTTTGTATATTTTTACAAATTTATTGGGTGTTTTAAAAGCTAAATTGCATATAATTGCAATTATAGCCTACTTTAAGATTAATAGCATTTTATAATTGTAAATTTGGTTCCAATATTTTTAAATTAATATTTATATATTATTAATTGGGTCACTACTTTAAATTTACTTTTAAAATCATTATTATTATTTTTTATAAAATAAATAGGGAAAGAAATGGCTATTTAATATATAGCCAAATTGGCTTTCAATTTTAGCCCAAATTAACCCCCAATTAAACCCAATCTCAGAGCCCAATTACCATAACCCACGACCCTTTAAAGAACAACCCGCCCGGATCCCTTACTTACCCATTAAATCCAGGCCGTTGATCAAAATGATCAATGACCACCTTTTACCCTTTCCTAAATTAATCCCGACCTACCCCCAAACCCTAGCCATTTCGTTTAGTCCGCCGCCTCTAAAATCCACTTCTCTCTCAACCTCCTCCTAAACCCTAGTCGCCTCCCTCTGATTACCACCTAAAATTGCCAGAATCTATGGCTTCCATAGCCATTAAAGGCCTGTACCAGCCTCCTGAGACTCCTACGTGCTCGATTATCATGGTTTCCAGACCAGACCTTGAAGAGGCTTGGCCCAGACCTTGTTTAATTCGAGTTCTTTGGCTTGTCTCCGACCTTGCTCCGGCCAGCTATGGCTATTCAAGCTTGGTTTTGACATCTCATGCTCCGATCGGACCTTTTTTAAAGCCTTTCTCATTCTAGGGTTCTTCCGAAACCCTAAATATTCGAGGTTTTCTCCAATTTTTCTTAGATATGTTGTGTATCCATGCTCTACTTGAGTGTTCAAACAATTTTCCCAACTTTTCTTTCAAAAATTACTTTCAAAATCGTTTTTTTTCGATTTAGGGTTTTCTGAAAATGCCTAAAATGTTTCTCTGGCTTTTCTTTTTCTTCTCTTTGCATGTATTTGTCTATACTATGTTTGTATGTTTTCTTTTCTACCATGCCTGTATTGTCCTTCTACTTTTCTTTTATACATGTTACTCATGTGCTCACATGATTGTCCATGTTATGTTTTCATTACTCTTCTACTATATGTGTTTACTGTTAAGTTCTTCGATTTTTGTTTGCTTTACTGGACTCTGTTCGTGTTCTTGCTAAATGTGTTTCATCTACTGCTTCTTAAGTTTGTATTACTGTTTCTTTTGAACTTGTTTAAGTTTTGAGTTTTTCTCAAAACGTGTTCTCCATGCTTTTGACTGTGTATCATGTCTGTTTGTTTCTCATAAGTCTTTGGAAAAGACTCCTGAGCCTCTATTGAATGGTTTGCCTTCTCATCTCTATTGTCTGACTCAACTCGAAACCCTAAGGTTCGGGGATTTCTTGGCATTTTGATCTTTTGTGTGCGAGTTAGGTTCCACTTCGGGACCCTGGACTCTCAGACTCATTGTGAGTATGTAAACTAGACTTATACCTCTTCTTGCTTATGTTTCTGAACCTTTCTTTGTTAAACTCTCTTCTAAATAATTTGACAATCCCCTCCGGTATTCACATATTTGTGTGCTTTATATATGAGAAATTCTTCTTTCAAAAAAGGGGTTTTCCAACTATTGATTGATTCTGAAATCCTCTAATGGAGTTTGATTGATTGTTACTGATTTCTCTTTGATTTTTCCTGACTTGGTTCATTCGAATTGAGCTTGTAATTTTGATTTCCCTGGCTGTTTGATTGATTCCCTTTCCTTATTTGCACAAACTGTGTACTGTTAGACTTTTGCCTTAAATAGTCCCTGTGTATTTATCCTTCTTGTGCTGCCTTGAAAAGATTTTGATCAGACTCTTTCCTTACTTATCTTTTACCCGTTTGAAATCAGAATCCCTTAACCAAAGGGAGACTTTATGTGATTGATTGCAAACTATTTTCTTGCCTTTCTTACTTGCTTCTCTACACTATAAAAGGGGCACGACCCTTATGCACTTTGATGATCCTTAACTTACAATTCAATACTTTTACAAAAAAAAATTTTGATTACTTACTTGCAATACTGTTTGAATTCAATACTTGGCTACGCTTGACATCTTTTGGGACTACTTTGTTTGCAACTTGGCTCTCTCAAGGCTACTTTTGCTTACTTATTTTCTTTGAAACTGGTATGTCCTTTGTTTAAATATTCTGCCTCACCCCCCATGTGTTTACTTCACAACTTCAAGCTTCTTGTTTACTTTGTTGCTTATATGACGTAATTTGTGCTTCATATCTCCTTTCTTGCTTCTGTTTCTGTTATGAATCCTCTACCCCCATTCCCTTCTATGTGTTGAGTTAACTCTTGGCCTGACAGTATCCTAATTATTGTCCAAGCCTTGGCTTGATCCACAATGGATCCTAACTCTCAATGCTTGACTAGCAGGCTGATCAGGGGTGTGCCAGCATCCCAATTGCTGGGCATGACCACTAGCTTGCCCTGTCTCTCTCTTATTCCCTTCCCCCTTGTGCACTTACACCTATTCCTAGAATCTTAAGTTCTGACCCTCTCTTTTTAGCCCTACTTTGGGACCTTGAGTTCCCTCTGAACTTGGACATCTGAGAGCTGGCGTTTCCCTACTGCACTATAATCTAATTCTGCAATATATTTGGGGTGTAAGCACTGCCTGGAGTTCCTGAAACTCCTTGGATCTCTGAAACACCCCGGATGAGAGAAGGCTTTGGAATCTGATCTTGGGAAGTTGGTTTATTTCATATTTCAGACCTGGGGTCTGAATTAGGCTCTCCTTGGTTGGAATCTTTAATTTTTGATATATTTTTCTTATTTATTCTGGTCTGTAATAATCTTGTAATAAACATTTGGGTCGTCTAGTGGAAAAGGGCAGGGGACTATACATGCAAGGGGTAGATACTATGTTCATAGGGAATTACTATACTTCTGAAATTCTGCACTCATGTAGATACCATGTTCATATGGATTACCATTTTCTAAAGTTCTGCATTTTATAAATCACTGAAACTCTGCATTCTCATATAGATACCATGCTTATAGGATTTTCGGCATTCTCATATACATACTATGTCTATAGGGTTTTCTGCAATTTCATAACAGATGTCATGTCTGTAAGCCTATTCTAAAATTCTGCATCTTCATATAGACACCATGCCTATAGAACTTTCTGCATTCTGCATCCGTCATTAAGCAAACCTATTATAGGATTTAAATACCTAATCAATTGCATGTAGAGAATCTGCCTATAGGATTCCTGCATAAGCAATAACAATGCTCAAATTAGTAACACCTAGAAAGCATGTCTATAGGAGTTGTTAACTAAACCTGAATCGTCAACTCGCTTATAAGCCTAAAATCAGTAGCAATAATGTTTAACGCCCGCAGATCTTGTCGCACCTCCTTTTTGCCGCGCCCGCGGGGCGCGTGGGGAGTTTTCTCCAATTGAAGGACAGTCGAAACGGGATTTGTTTATCTGTTTTAGAGTCGCCACCTAGGAATTTTAAGGCGTCCCAAGTCACCAATTATAATCCCTGAATCGAGGAGAATATGACTCTGTTTATTATTCTGCGAACCAGAAATCCTGAGTAAGGAATTCTGTTAATCCGGAAGAAGGTGTTAGGCATTTCCGAATTTCGTGGTTCTAGCACGGTCGCTTAACTGTTTTTATTATTGGCTTAATTGTCTTGATTTTTATTAAATACTTTTTGTTACGTGATTTTTCTACCGCTTTTACTTATTGTGATTAAGGACCCTTCTTTGAATCGAATTACGCGTACGTATATTCGTGTTATAAATTAAAAAAAAAATGCAGAATTGTGTCACGCGTACGTGTACACAATAATTTTTGATAATATATTTATTAAACAATCATTTTTCGAAATTATGTCGAATCAAGAATATTTGTTTTTCTTGAATAGTGAACCGTACATCTCAGGTTTTTTGTGAAATTGATTTAACGCCTTTGGAAAAATCCATTTATTAAATATTCGCTCGAAGTTGCGCGTACGCATAATCCGAAATTTTTGCTTTTAAAAATATAATCAGGGTACGCGAACGTATCCCTAATTGCGCAAAATATTCGTAATGATATTAGGGATTTTCCACAAATTGTTTATTATATCTATACATTTTTATGTGAAAATCATGATAAATCCCCATTTAAGGTGCCCTTAAATTCTTTGAAAAGAATTTACAAATTATTAAATGTTGACCGTTAATTATATTTTCCAAATATAAGTTATATTTATTCCAACTATTCAATTTCAAAGGACAGAATAAAAATATGATTAATACTATTTTTTTTTAAAAATATAACATATATATATATATATATATATATATATATATATATATATATATATATATATATATATATATATATATATCAAAGAATAAATTGCATATGAAACTGAAAATGAACGATTCATAAAGGAAGGAAATATTTTCCTAAAAAAAAAAATTTCATGATTTACTTAATGCAAATTCTATTTCTAATTACCATTGATATCAAGTGTTGCAATTGGTACTTATACATCTCGTTTCATTCTCATATACTCGCTTTTAATCTAATAAGCCTAATTATTTGATCAATTTGTCTTATGAAGGTAGATAGGCATCGAGTTATAATGGCTGAATTATTATACAAGTTAATTCAATAAAATTACCTTACATGCAACTTAACTGTATATCGTAAACATTCATAACGTTTTAACATTGTAACAAGCTACATCATATCACCTTTTGCCAACTTTTATACACACATCTATTATCTTATTAAAAATATACCAACAACACCATCTTAACCTTATTTAACAATAAATATCACTACTATAGTTTTCTTGGCACTTCTACATCACTTCTTACTTAACCAACAACAAAATTTAAATAATGACCAACATTCATGCTATATTCCCTACTTCGACAATTTAATATGATTAAACTAATGAGATAATGAGCTAATATTATTACAAATCTTTATACGAACTTTCAAAGTAAGACAATTAGCTCATAGCTATCAAATTGAATTCACTACTAATTAACTAACATAAAATAAAAATGAAATTTAAATTGATGAACTTGGACAAATAGAAAACAGAATTTCAATTCAAACTTCATTGATGAGTCATGTTGAATCTCTTTCCAACTTAAAATTTAAAAGACATGTACCTGAAAATGAAGGTGGAAGGAATAAATTTCAGCAGTAGCAGCAGTAACAAATTCAGCTAAATACCAGTTTTCCCACAGATTTAAACAATAATAAGATCTGAAGAAAACAGATGCACAGTATAGTTATTTTTTAAAAGACACTTCAGATGTTAACTGAATCAATGGAACCAAGTAAGGTTGAACAGATTCAACAAAAGAAACAATATTTCAGATTTCAATTTCTTTTCAGTTTCAAATTCCCATTTTTTCTGATTTTTCTGTTTCTGCTGTTGTATATCTGTGTGTGTGTGTATGACTGTTCTTTTTGTTCCTTTTCTGTTTCTTCTTCCTCTCCTAAATTCTCTCAAACTAATCTTCTTCTGAAAACTGATTTCCCTCCCTCTGAAAACTGATTAAAACTCTCCTTCTGTCTGAAACTCCCTTCTGTCTGAAAACTGTATTCAAGTTTTTCTAAAAAAAAAACTCCTTAAAAATTCTCTCCCTCCCCTAAGGTCTGTCCAGCTCCTGTATTTATACAGGGCTGGTTGCACCCTTTTATCTTTTAAAAATCAGAAAGTTTTTCCATTAAAACTACTTTTGAATATTTTAAAACTAAGTGCTATTTATCCTGTTTTTCAGCAGCCCATTACCCTTTGTTTCCCATTATCCCATTTAAATTATAGCCACTAACATTCCATTATAAGCACTCTATTATTATTACATTACCCTACTGTTTCATTCCTCAAATACCCCCGGAAAACCCCTTAATATTACTGTTATTACTGCCCCAGACCAAAACTGCTTAAACCTTAACCAAATTATCTGAATTAAACCTGTTTAGCAGCTAATAACCAATTCCTAAATCAAACAAACATTCTGTCTACTCAATGATAGCTAATCAGGGAAATGCAATAGCAGATGTACAAGAGCTAAATTCAGATTGAACACTGAACTTGCATCCAAACATATTAACAATACACAGAACTCAAAAGAACATTTCAACTGAAATTCAAAATCGAACAAAGAGCAACAAATGCAGGAACATTGTCAGTATTGACACTGCCCTGAACTTAATGTTCAAAAATCATACATAACACCTACTTGATGAACTTACTGATTTGTAAACAAACATGATTTAATTGACAAGTATCAATCAGTAGACTATTTACAACATTTGTCCATAATTGGTCTAAAATAATAGAAGCATACTGTTTTTATTAGCTTTATCATAAATGAGAATTCATAATATAACTAATCGACGAACTTAATCGAGTCGATTACTTACATTATGAACAATCACAACCAACTGAAACAGTTTCATATTTTGATCAAGTAGATAGGTAAGAAACAGAAATGACAGAATTAATCAAAACACAAATATAAAAAATTAACAAGCTATTAATACAGACAACAATACACTTAGAATACACAAAATAATAGAAAAATACCTCTGAATTTTAATCAGACTCGAACTCAACTCGGCTTCGGATTTTTGTTTGAAATCAAACAGACCTTAGTCGAAGTATTTTCCACTGAAAATACTTTGACTAAGGTCGATTGAACCTCAATCTTTTACTCGAAATCGGAAAAATTCCAAGATTGGAAATTTTTAGGGTTTCAGGTTCTTGGATCTTAAATCCGAACATTTCTGGGCAGATTTGAAGGGAACCAAACATGATACAAGGGTGAGGGTAGCCTAGGGGTCATTTGGTGTTAGTTTGAAACGGATCTGAGTCTGTTCTTGTTTGGTCCGAATCTTCAAAAGAAGATTCGAGAAGTTCAGAACTGATTCGAACCAAACAAACAACAGATCCATACTCAGGATGACTAGGGGAAGCTATGGTGTTAACTAGGTGCTGATTGGTTTAGATCAGGTTTTCAGGCCAACCTTCGATTTAAGATTCGAAGGGTTGGGGCCTGATTCGAAGGAAACTAAGGTCGGATTCGTGTAGGGGATGTTCAGGAGGTCCTAGGGTGTTAAGTTGGTGACCGGCGGCGTTGATGCCGCCGGGTTTCAGGCGAAGGGGAATAGGGGCGGCTAGGGTTAGGGGTATGTTTGGAACGATGATGAACAGGAGCGGAGAGGGGGGGGTGTTTAGTTAGGGGGCCAGGTAAAGGATTATGGGTTTATATAGGGGAATGGTGGGTGGATATGGACCGTTGGATCAGGCAGGATGGATGGCTGAGATCTATTCACTTAACTAAACGGTGTCGTTTGGTTTAAATTAGGGGGACGGGTTGAATCGGGTATTGGATCGGGTAAGGGTCTTGGGTTAGGGTGATGAAATCTTGGCCGTTGGTTGGACTTAATCCAACGGCCCTTGATGAATGATCACCAAACGACGTCGTTTGGCGTAGCTGCATTGAATTGGACCGGACAGGCTATTTTGGATTGGGCTGGGGGGGGGGGAATTAATTCACTTGGGCCTGGATTTTAATCCAGGTCCAATTTCCTTTCACAATTTATATATATTTTCTAATTTTATTTAAATTATAAAAAATCCTAATAAAAATTATAAAACAATTTTTAACCTTACACAAAAATATTAATTACTTCATAACAATTATTTAACACATAGTCAAAAACATTAATCACACAGTGGGATATTTAAAATAGAACTAACGCATATATTTTTTTTATTTAAATTATCTTTTAAAATGCATAGTTATATCCTATATGCATGCAACATGTATTTTATTTTATTTTTCATTTTATCATGACAAAGTAAACATTTACGGACATAAACAAATATTTAACACCACGCAAATTCAGAAATTACACAGTAAAAGAAATTTATTTTATTTTTGATTTATTTTGGAGTAGTTTTTCGTAAGGCAAAAATCACGTGCTCACAGCTGCCCCTCTTTGTGCGGAAACTCGAAGAGTTTTCGTGCAAAGATAAAGTGAGCGGATACGAGCGATTTTTGCCCGTTCGAATACTCCGTGGGAAGCATTTTTAGAAAGATTTGACCGAACCTCTGCTTCAAAGGTTTCCTACATATCCTTGGCTATAAAGGAATCAGGTCAATGTAGTTCGGGAAGTTTTGGGTAGCTGGGACTACCATGGGACTGTGATGTTACTGCTGCTTCGTGCTGTTTTTACTGCTTGCTGACCTCCTTATTACACCTTACTTTAAAGGAAATACAAAAAGCTAAACTAGACTATGGTACATGACTTATAAGAATCTTATCTAGATCATGCCCTTGCGTTTCTTGTTGTCTTGATATCTTGGTGACTCTTGGGCATTTGGCTTATTCCGTATTCCTTTTGGAACTCCTGTTGTTTCTTGCTGGGGATTCTGTTGGACTCCTTTGCTTTATTGATTCTAAGTGTGCTCCTTTTTCATATGAGCGGGCTTTTGATTTCAACATTTCAATTTCATTCCCTCGTTCTTCAGGTGGGTGCCTTGACTGTTTCTTTTCTTTCTTCATCCTCATTCTCCAGGTGGACGCCTGACTTTTTCAATTTTTCATCCTCATTCTCCAGGTGCACGCCTGATTTCTTCAATTCTTCATCCTCATTCTCCAGGTGGACGCCTGACTTCTTTAATTTCTTATCCTCGTTCTCCAGGTGGACGCCTGACTTCTTTAATTCTTCATCTTCATTCTCCAGGTGGACGCCTGACTTCTTCAATTCTTCATCCTCATTCTCCAGGTGGACGCCTGACTTCTTTAATTTCTTATCCTCATTCTCCAGGTGGACGCCTGACTTCTTTAATTCTTCATCCTCATTCTCCAGGTGGACGCCTGACTTCTTCTTTTCTTTGTCCTCATTCTCCAGGTGGACGCTTGACTTCTTTAATTCTTCATCCTTATTCTCCAGGTGGATGCCTGACTTCTTCAATTCTTCATCCTCATTCTCCAGGTGGACGCCTGACTTCTTTAATTTCTTATCCTCATTCTCCAGGTAGACGCCTGACTTCTTTAATTCTTCATCCTCATTCTCCAGGTGGACGCCTGTCTTCTTCTTTTCTTTGTCCTCATTCTCCAGGTGGACGCCTGACTTCTTTAATTCTTCATCCTCATTCTCCAGGTGGATGCCTGACTTCTTCAATTCTTCATCCTCATTCTCCAGGTGGACGCCTGACTTCTTTAATTTCTTATCCTCGTTCTCCAGGTGGACGCCTGACTTCTTTAATTCTTCATCCTCATTCTCCAGGTGGACGCCTGACTTCTTCTTTTCTTTGTCCTTATTCTCCAGGTGGACGCCTGACTTCTTTAATTCTTCATCCTCATTCTCCAGGTGGATGCCTGACTTCTTCTTTTCTTTGTCCTCATTCTCCAGGTGGACGCCTGACTTCTCCTTTTCTTCATCAGGTATTTCCTGACACAAATATTGTATTTGCCCATGTTTCAAAGAAAACTTCGTTAGTTTAAAGCAAGGTGGTTGACTGGGGTATTCTTGCCGATGTTGATGTTTCTCTTCGTTTCTCTTTGTTGCCTTGGAAAGGTTGAAAAGATTGTTTTGTCTTTGTAATTGATCCTTGACTATAGGATTCCCCTCTGTATGTTTTCCTTCGAACCCTTTTAACTGTAATCATATGTCCCTTCTGACTTTGCTGATCAACTTTTGATTTCACCTTTCTTACACCCATATCCTTTATCTTCCACTTTTGTGGTCGTATTTTGTATCATGTAACCTTGAATCTTGGTAGTATATCTTGACATTCCTTCTTATTTGTTTGGAATAAAACTTATTTCAAAGCTTTTAGAAAAGTAAGATTATTAGTGACGAAACACGTTGATTTCGACAATTATAGAATAAAAGAGAAGAATCCAATTTTGGATGACTGTTGGAGCAAGAATGAAAACTTATCTGATTGGAGTTATTGGCACCAATGATCAGGGTATGCATTTTGGGTTAATCAACCCAGTCTTTTAATCAATTTCCTTTCAATTGTCTCATTTTTGTTTTTTCCCAAAATTTCCATAATCCAACTTCATTTTTCATTTCACAGGCCTGTTGGGCTTGTAACGTCTCAAAGAGTTTTCACCGATAAACCTTCCTCATTTGTTCATTTCTCACTTCCTTTTCACCTTATGGTGCCTACAAAGGTTTTCACCAATAAGACTCTCTCATTTTTACTTTTCTCTCAACTTTCGTCGCCTTATGGTGCCCGTGTGGGTTTTCACCTACAAGACTCTCTCATTTTTACTTTTCTCTCCTTGTTTTGTACCAGAATGTTATGAACCATCCTCATTTGCTTGACTTAGCATTTTTCTAAGATTGGTCGAAAGGTCTTTATGGTATGGGGTTAGAAATGGAAAAGCTAAACAATTTTGGTATGTGTTTAAAATTACGACTCTTGGAATCTTTTCTCGTTTCCAATACAATTCTTGCCCCAGTTCCTTGATTGGGGTCGCTTGATGTTTCTTTTTGTGCACATTTTATGTATATCGTGCACCCTATGACCGAGCCGTGAAGCGCCTACGTATCCTTCTTTGAGGAATCAGGTCAAACGTAGTTCACCCTATAATAGTGATGATTTTGATTGATTTTTTTTTTATTATATTGATTCCAAGAGAGGGTAGGAAAGAAACAAGTGTGGCTCAAAGGGGAAACAAATGGTATAGTGTTTGGATAGCAGAATAAATTGCCTTTATCATTTCAATCTTCGAAATAGTGCTAAATACAAACATTCAAAAAGTTATGCATAATATCTCTTTACCGCGTCAGAATTGATCGCCATATCTATGCATTTGCCTTCAATATCTGTTAAACATAGTGCACCATTCGATAATACTCTGGTCACAATGAATGGTCCTTGCCAATTCGGGGCAAATTTGCCTTTTGCTTCAACCTGATGTGGAAGAATACGTTTCAGCACATGCTGACCTACTTCAAACTTCCGGGGACGCACCTTTTTGTTGTACGCTCTTTCTATTCTTCTTTGATATAATTGACCATGACATACTGCGGTCAATCGTTTTTCGTCAATCAAGTTTAACTGTTCTAGACGGGTTTTGACCCATTCATCATCATCAATCTTTGCTTCGGCGATGATCCGAAGGGAAGGAATCTCAATTTCTGCAGGAATTACTGCTTCAGTGCCGTATACCAACAAATAAGGAGTTGCTCCTACTGAAGTGCGAACAGTAGTGCGGTATCCCAATAATGCAAATGGTAATTTTTCATGCCATTGTTTTGAACCTTCTACCATTTTCCGAAGTATCTTCTTTATGTTTTTGTTGGCTGCTTCTACTGCTCCATTCGCCTTGGGCCGATATGGGGTAGAGTTACGATGTGTAATCTTAAACTGTTGACATACTTCTTTCATTAAGTTGCTGTTAAGATTAGCACCGTTATCTGTGATGATCACCTTCGGGATTCCGAATCGACATATGATATTTGAGTGGACAAAATCGACCACAGCTTTCTTGGTTACTGATTTGAATGTCTTGGCCTCAACCCATTTGGTAAAATAATCAATAGCTACCAGAATGAATCTGTGTCCATTGGATGCTGCCGGCTCAATTGGTCCAATCACATCCATGCCCCAAGCAACGAAAGGCCATGGTGCCGACATTGTGTGCAACTCGGATGGTGGAGAATGAATCAAATCTCCGTGTATTTGGCATTGATGACACTTGCGCACAAAACTGATACAATCTCGCTCCATGGTAAGCCAATAGTAACCAGCTCGGAGGATTTTCTTTGCCAACACATATCCACTCATGTGGGGTCCGCAAACTCCTGAATGTACTTCAGACATGACAGTTGTAGCTTGTCTGGCATCTATGCATCTTAATAATCCAAGATCTGGTGTTCTTTTATACAAAACTCCTCCGCTTAAGAAGAATCCATTTGCTAATCGCCTAATGGTCCTCTTTTGATCTCCTGTGGCTTGTGCGGGATATATCCCCATTCTGATATACTCCTTGATGTCGTGGAACCATGGTTCACCATCAAATTCTTCTTCAACCATATTGCAATAAGCGTGTTGATCGTGGACTTGAATATGTATCGGATCTACATAAGCTTTGTCCGGATGGTGCAACATTGATGCCAGGGTAGCCAATGCATCGGCAACCTCATTATGGATTCTTGGAATATGTTGGAATTCCACTGATTGAAACCGCTGACAAAGATCATGTAGACATTGTCGGTATGGGATGAGCTTCAAGTCTCGGGTTTCCCATTCTCCTTGAATTTGATGTACCAAAAGATCCGAATCTCCCATGACTAAGATTTCTCGGATACCCATGTCTGCAGCTAGCCTTAACCCCAAAATGCAAGCTTCATATTCAGCCATATTATTGGTGCAATAAAATCGTAATTGAGCCGTAACAGGATAGTGATGCCCTGTTTCAGAAATGATTACAGCTCTTATCCCAATTCCTTTCATGTTAGCGGCTCCATCAAAGAAAAGTTTCCAGCCGGGCTTTTCAATTTGTTCCACCTCGTCGATATGCATTGTTTCTTCATCAGGAAAATAAGTCTTCAACGGCTCATATTCCTCATCGACCGGGTTTTCGGCTAAATGATCGGCCAGTGCTTGAGCCTTCATTGCAGTTCGAGTCACATAGATGATGTCGAATTCTGTGAGCAATATCTGCCACTTTGCAAGTTTTCCCGTTGGCATAGGCTTTTGAAAAATGTATTTCAATGGATCCAAACGAGAAATGAGGTAAGTAGTGTAGGATGACAAATAGTGTTTCAATTTTTGAGCTACCCATGTTAGGGCGCAACATGTCTTTTCCAGATGAGTATACTTAACCTCATAAGCTGTGAACTTCTTGCTAAGGTAGTAGATAGCCTGTTCTTTTCTGCCAGTGAGGTCATGTTGCCCCAATACACAACCAAATGAATTTTCCAAAACCGTCAAGTAAAGAATCAAAGGTCTTCCTGGCTCTGGCGGGACCAACACGGGTGGGTTTGACAAGTACCCTTTTATTTTATCGAACGCTTCTTGACACTCATCGGTCCATTTGACTGCAGCATCCTTTTTTAACAATTTGAAAATTGGCTCACAGGTTGTTGTGAGCTGAGCAATAAACCTGCTGATATAATTTAACCTCCCCAACAAACTCATTACTTCAGTTTTGTTTTTTGGAGGTGGCAGTTCTTGGATGGCTTTAATCTTTGACGGATCTAGCTCGATGCCTCGTCGACTGACTATGAATCCCAGCAACTTTCCGGATGGAACTCCAAATGCACATTTGGCAGGGTTAAGCTTGAGGTTGTATCTGCGAAGTCTCAAGAAAAACTTCCTCAAATCCCCAACGTGGTCGGCCTGATGCTTTGATTTTATGATCACATCATCCACGTACACCTCAATTTCCTTGTGTATCATATCATGAAACACTGTGGTCATTGCTCTCATATAGGTTGCCCCGGCGTTCTTTAAACCGAATGGCATTACCCGATAGCAATAAGTTCCCCATGGTGTGATGAATGCCGTCTTTTCTGCATCTTCTTCATCCATTAGAATTTGATGATACCCGGCATAACAATCCACGAAAGACCCTATATCATGCTTGGCACAATTGTCGATCAAAATATGGATATTAGGTAATGGGAAATTATCCTTTGGACTTGCTTTGTTGAGATTGCGATAGTCGACGCATACTCTAATTTTGCCGTCTTTCTTTGGTACAGGAACGATATTAGCCAACCAAACAGGATATCGAGTGACTCGAATGACCTTTGCTTCCAATTGTTTGGTGATTTCTTCCTTAATTCTCATACTCATATCAGGCTTGAATTTTCTCAGCCTTTGCTTGACAGGAGGCACCGTTGGATCGGTGGGCAATTTGTGGACCACTAAATCAGTGCTCAAGCCCGGCATGTCGTCATACGACCATGCAAAAACATCTTTGAATTCTATGAGTGCTTTAATTAACTCTTCTCGGATCTTTGGTTCGAGATGGACACTTATTTTAGTTTCCCGGACATTACTCGTGTCCCCTATATTGACGTCCTCGGTATCACTCAAGTTAGGTTTGATTTTTTCCTCAAAGTGAATTAACTCTTTACTAATCTCTTCAAAAACCTCATCTTCATCATATTCTGATTCATAATCACAATATATTTCTTGAATTAATATTTCGGAACCAGATTGATTTTTAAGACTGGGCTGAGGATTCCTCATGCATGCCATATCACTAGAGCCAGCGTAAAAGGAACTGTACAGAAAAGAAGAAAAAGAAAAGAAAGCTATTAGGAATGATAATAAAAAGGAAACTGCTTTTTATTGGATGATGAAAGATAACAAGGTTTTGCACACTTCAAACCAACTGTAAGATAAACTTTGGGATTACAACCTTGAAATAACCCAAACAAACTGAAAGAAAATCAAAATAAACTACCAAGACTCCTTTCGAATTGGGAGAGGAGTGGCTTTCCAATTATTGAGCTTTGTTTCTGGCCCAACGAATTGAACTTCTGCGTTGCTACACCCTTCTCCGCTTTCCAACATATTCACATCACTAAACAATTTCTCGAACCTTTCAATTAATTCCTTCTCAGGATTGACCCGGGATTTAGGAATTGTTATCGGGCGATTTTTAGCGCCGGTCTTGACAAAAGACTTTGACAGATGTGGTACTGGTTTTGGAAGAACCCATGCTTGATGTTTCAACTTCCTGGCCCTTATTACGTCGTTGGCGGTGGGTATGAACCCTAAACCGAATGTTCCCCAGTTCTCGGGGAGAGATACTGGTTGTACAATTCCTTGCAGAGATAAACCCAGACCTTTGCTGGGTATAAAGCCAGTCTTTAACATTTCATAAGCTATCATGATTGATGCAGAGGATATCCTTGGATTCGGAAGGTATTTCCCTTCTGGAATTTTCTCTATCGACACTGTGTTTGTCACTTGGTATACCCATGGTCCCTGGTCATTTTCTGTTCCCTCGACCGGTACAATAGTACTGCTGTGAGCATTTAAACTTTCTTCTCCATACACGACTACTTCTTGATGATCCCATTCAAACTTGACAGCCTGATGTAGTGTTGACGGGACTGCTTTAGCAGCATGGATCCATGGTCGACCCAATAACAAGTTGTAAGAAACAGATATGTCCAACACTTGGAATTCCATTGTGAATTCAACTGGCCCTATAGTTAGTTCCAACACTATGTCGCCAAATGAATCTCTGCTTCCACCGTCAAATCCTCGTACGCAGATACTATTCTTCTGGATCCTCTCCTCTTTAATTTTTAATTTGTTTAAAGTGGAGAGAGGGCATATGTTTGCACTGGACCCATTGTCAACCAATACCCGGGTTACTACGGAGTTTTCACATTTTACGGTGAGGTAAAGAGCTCTGTTGTGCTCGGTACCTTCCACAGGTAATTCATCATCAGCAAATGTAATTCTGTTTGTTTCAAAGATTCTGTTGGCTATTTTGCCCAAATGATTTACAGAGATCTTTTCAGGAACATGAGCTTCATTCAGGATTTTCATCAACGCCAGACGGTGTTCCTCTGAATGGATCAGTAATGACAACAATGAAATTTGAGCGGGGGTCTTCTTTAATTGATCCACAACAGAATAATCATGGAGTTTCATTTTTCTTAAAAACTCCTCCGCCTCTTCTTCCGTCACAGCTCTCTTTGTTGGCATTGGATTGTTTTTAGTTTTTCTCAGCTCTTCGGGAGTAAAACATCTTCCCGAACGAGTCAAGCCTTGCACCTCACACACTTCTTCCTTGATTTCTTTGCCCTTGTACATTACGGTCATCCGTTCGTAGTTCCATGGGATGGCTTTGTTGTTGATGACCGGCAGCTGGATTACAGGTGCAATAATAACCCGATCTGTACGGGCTCCTTCCACGAATACAATGGGTTTGTTAGCAACCCCTGGTACTATCACTTTCGGCCTTTCTTGTTTTGCGGCAACTTTGCTCGATGATCCCTCATCGACTATCATAGACGGTTCATCACCATTTTTGTTCTGCTTAGACACCGGCTTCTCCTCCATTAACTGCTTATCTGGCTTGGTTTCATGAGTTTTGATCATCATGACAGTTTGTGACGGCTTCTTTGTCCCTCCATCAGCTTGTATGATTTCTATCATGTTAGCCTCTTGATGGGCTGGCATTGGATTTCTATTGATATTTGGAGCTTCGGGGTTTTGAACCTCGATTTTATTAGTATCAATCAGCTCTTGTATTGCATTTTTCAAATGCCAACATTTCTCCGTATCATGGCCTGGCGCACCGGAGCAATATTCACAGCTAATGGTGTAATCCAGATTCTTTGGTGGAGGATTGGGTAGTTTGGATTGTATTGGTCTCAGCATGTCTAGCTGTCTCAGCCTGTGGAACAGACTAGTGTAAGACTCTCCCAATGGAGTGTAAGTTTTCTTTTTCTGTTCCCTTTCTCCCCTGAATGCTGGCCTAGGCCTAAAACCTGGTCCGGGATAGGCTCGTGGGTAAGTATTTGGTGTGACAGGAGCACGCCAATTGGTGTGAACAGGTGGCTGATTGTATGTTTGAGCATGGTTAATGGCAAAATGAGGCTCTGAAGGGTGATAGTAGTGTTGGGACGAATCATGGTGGTAAGCTGATTGGCGAGGTCGTTGTTGATTATAGTAAAGCGGTGAACCTCTGGGTCCCGGCCAAATTCCTGAATCAACTACGGCTGCTTCCTCCCTCTTCTTTCTTCCGATTCCTCCTACCCCGCCTTGAATAGCTTGAGTAGTTGCCTTAATTGCTGAATAGCTCATGATTTTATTTGTCTTGAGGCCTTCTTCCACCATACCTCCCATCTTCACTACTTCGTTGAATGATTTTCCAACCGCTGAAACCAAGTGGGCATAGTAAGTTAGTTCCAAGGCTTGGAGGAAGTAGTCTACCATTTCGCTCTCCTTCATAGGAGGATCTACTCTTGCTGCCTGTTCTCTCCACCGAAAATCATACTCTCTGAAACTTTCATTGTGTTTCTTCTCAAATTTGGTCAAAGATAATCGATCTGGGATGATTTCCAGATTGTATTGGAAATGGTATGCAAATGCCTGTGCCAGGTCATCCCAGGTGTACCATCTTCCATGGTCCTGGCGTGTATACCACTCCAAAGTTGATCCGCTTAGACTTTGACTGAAGTATGCCATTAATAATTCATCCTTTCCCCCAGCTCCTCGCATCTTGCTACAGAAACCCCTTAAGTGGGCTACTGGGTTGCCGTGCCCGCTGTATAGGTCAAATTTGGGCATCTTGAAGCCAACTGGCAATTGTACATTGGGGAATAAGCATAAATCTTTGTAGGCTACACTGACTTGCCCACCTAATCCTCGCATGTCTCTGAACGATTGTTCTAGACTCTTGACCTTCCGGAACATCTCTTCTTGCTCAGCATTTTTGGCTGGCTTGTCAATTTCGGTTGGGAGATCAAAATGAGGAGTGGTTGAATGAATTTCGGAGGCTTTGAGGGTGGGCTCCGGAGGGTAATATTGGTTGTCCTGGGCCTGGAATGTAGGCTCACTAGGAGATTTGTGAAATGTAGCAGGGGGAGGTGCTACGAAAACAGGAGTCATAGGTGGAGGAAGGTACGGAACTGGCTTTGGAGGTGGAGACTGTGGTGTCTGAGAGGTAGTGCCTCGGTAGTGCTGATAAATGGGAAAACTTGGGGATAATTCAGTGGTGATATTATCCTGAGTTTGGGTCTTTGATGGAGCAGGGTTATTTGGGTAAGATGGGGGTAATTGTCATGTAGACCAAGCTTGGTACATCTCAGCCATTTGCTGCTTGAGCTTAAACATTTCTTCTTTCATTTTCCCGACATCCATCTCTTCTATCTCCATACCTGTGTCAACATCTGGGATAGACATACTTTCGGGTATTGGTCCTTTTGATCTTGTGTGATAGTGATAATATGCCAGTATACTCTTTAGAGAAACTAACTGCTTGAATTCTGAAAATGAACAAACTTGTTAGTTTTGAGAGTTTAACACATATATAATCACACGTTGAGATGCAATGCTCCTAGACAAATAATCCCTTTCTATTATGCATTTGCTCGGCTGCTTGTGTCGTCCCAGCTTTCTTGAAATTTTTATTGTTATTCACTTTTATTTATTATATATGTCTTTTATCGTGGTGGTCGAATCTTATAGAGATTGCCTACGTATCATGCCCTTACATGAATCAGACCTTGCGTAGTTCGGACACAAAGGCAATCTTTTTTTATTCAATACACAAAGATGGAATTACATTTGAAAACTTTAAGAAAATGGCTTGACGACACACACACTTAAATCAAAATAAAAAGATACAATTCATAACATCTCACAACATGCCCCACTTTCCATTTTTGTTGTCAAATATTGGATTATCTGCTCAATGTGGTGCTTGACCCGGATGGCCTCCCAGCGTACGATACATCCTCTCCAACTCCATTGCTAGATGACGAGCAAAAGTGGGCGCATGCTCAGTAAATCTTTCATAATCCATTCCTTGGCAGTTTACATAACTTTGAGATGTGAAAACTGCCAGGTCGTGGATTTGTGCCCTGAAACCTTGGAGACGTTGTTCTTGGTCTTGCAATTGCTGCTGACGAGTGGTGGCTATATCTCTGACACGGTTCTCACGATCTAGAGCTGATTCTAACAAAGCTCGGAGTCTGGCCTGCTCTAATCTTGCTTGCGCTCTTTCCCTGTCGAGGTCTGCTTGTTGGTGTTCTCTGTTGCATCTTCTTGCCTCTTCTAGTTGTGCACGAAGCTGGTCTTCTGATCGCATCCAATAGTCTTTTTCCTTATTTGAATTGGGCCTTGTCTTTTTCGGATTGTCTATCTTGGCGTTCTTTGTTAGCTCTGGCTTCTTCGTTTAATTGTTGGATCCTTTCTTTTGCCTTGCTCAATTCCCTTTCATTTTCCGCAAGAATGAAATCATAATCTTGCATTCTTTCAAAGAGATTGGCGATGGTTTTTTGATCCTTCCAGCTCCTCTTTGGCGTTTCAGAAACTCTTTTCATTTTTTGGAATCGAGCATGAAGATTTTCATTCTCACAAGCTAGACTCTTTTTCTCGCCTTCGGCTTCTTGTTCTTGCAAATCTTTCTCCAAACTGAGGCTTCTTAGATTTTCTTTTAGGGCATGGATAGTTGCTTTGTACCCTTTTTCTTTTTCTCCCCAGATCAACCGCTCTTGGATTTTATCATTGAAGTTTTGAACATGGGGTCTTTTTGTTGGCCTTTTTAGCTCAGGTTCTGGTACATCATCCACGCGAGACCGTTTTTCGAACCACCTTGCATATCCAGGATTTATCTCACCCTTGGTAGCGTCTAGGACTTGAGTATCACTTTTCAAGTATCGGCACCCATTCCACATCTGCTGAAGTAGAGCTTCGGGAATAGTGGCTTCTGGGTGTAATTCGATTACTTGCATACTCAAATCTTCCTCATCAGGAACTATTTGATATCTCCCTAGTTGCCTTAGGACTCTTAGTGGTGCATACGGCTGAATGCTTCTCAATCCCAATAGTAGTAGATAACTATTTGAGGTTGACATATGTATTACTTCTCTCATCGGGAGCCATCCCAGAGTCCATTCAATTTGATTTGCCGTTAAAGCCTTTAGACGAGATACCCATGCTTCTATCCCTTCTGGAGCTTGATAATTTTTTGTTCTTTCCTCATAGCTCTCGATGCAATTAGCTTTGTTTGACCCATACTGTATGATCTGGGGCTGTTGTTGGAGATGTTCAATCACCCACATTTGCAACAAAATTTTGCATCCTTCGAAGACTTTCGCTCCTGATTTGCATAAAGTCAAAGCCCGATAAATATCTGATAAAATGATGGGGACAAGGGTGTGATTTTCTTTAGTGGTGAGGATTTGCACAACTTTTGCGGTGCGAATATCAATTGTTCGCTCTTTATTTGGGAAGACCATGACTCCTAGAAAAGCCACCATGAAAGCAAATCGACGGTGCATCTGCCAAGTGTCTTTGTTTTGCTTATTAGTAAGGCCTTTCTCATGAATTTCGAACCCATCTGACTTTCCAAACCTGGAATACAAAAAATTGAAGGAACAACATCCATTGATGACATTGCTTTTCCTGATTTGACTGCTGATGTTCAGAAGACCGAAGAATCGATGTATTGAAGGAGCCTTTGTGAATATCAAGCTTTGATTTCTTAAACTTCCGTCAAAACCAACATAGCCAGCTATCTCCTCTAATGTAGGAGTAAGCTCGAAGTCAGAGAAACGAAAAACATTGTGAACAGGATCCCAGAAAGTTACTAATGCCGTAATCAGATCATCCCGAGGCTCAACTTTCATAATGTCCGTGAGATTTCCCAAATGCTTGACGACCCATTTTTGACCGTCTTCGCCTAAATCATACCACCACATTTGAAGCTGACATAGAAATTCCTCCGTACTTGTGGATGAGGGGCTTTGTGTAGTGCTCATTTTGTATCTGAAATTTAACTTTAATAAAGTCAAAATTTATACTAAAAATCATTTTAGAAAATTTTCTTTTATTCATTAAATATCTTTATTTCAAAATTTAAAACTATATTTTTTCGAAATTTTTAAAGCAACCCATTTTATTCCTTTCTTCTTACCAAGATTTTATTTAAGCTGGTCAACAAGCATGTTCGAGGCGAATGAATGCACAAATAACAAGTAGGATGCATCATGATGGTCTTTTAATTTTTGGGTTCACCTGTCCTAGACAGACCCAACCCCTGTGTTGAGTCTCCAAGGCCAAATGCATATGATGCAAATATTCGTTCCTACTAGGGATCCGGTACATGGCTGAGTTATTCTAAGTGTAAAACCTTAGGTTGATTGTTCTAAACCTGGCTTACCCAAACGGACAGTTTGAGCCGAAGCGGGGGTAATGTACCGGGAGCACGAAAGTCTGCCCGGCCTAGTTACTTGTCCCAACTCCGTCTTATTTGGTATGACTTTAACAGAAAGGTGGGTCACGCGCACGTGTACACCATAAATTCAGAAGACTCAGAAAGAAGGGGGTTTCGTAGCAGTTGTATATATTCACAATTCAAATAATATTAAAGCGGTAAAAAAAAACATTTAGCATATTAGCATATAAACAGTTGAAAATTATATAGTAAGTAAAGCCAATAAAAACAGATATTTTAAGCTCGAATTCTTTAAACCCTGAACCAATGGTTCTGGGTTATAGTAACAATAAACTTTTTTTTCCCCAGCAGAGTCGCCAGAGCTGTCGCACCTCCTTTTTGCCGCGCCCGCGGGGCGCGTGGGGAGTTTTCTCCAATTGAAGGACAGTCGAAACGGGATTTGTTTATCTGTTTTAGAGTCGCCACCTGGGAATTTTAAGGCGTCCCAAGTCACCAATTATAATCCCTGAATCGAGGAGAATATGACTCTGTTTATTATTCTGCGAACCAGAAATCCTGAGTAAGGAATTCTGTTAATCCGGAAGAAGGTGTTAGGCATTTCCGAATTCCGTGGTTCTAGCACGGTCGCTTAACTATTTTTATTATTGGCTTAATTGTCTTGATTTTTATTAAATACTTTTTGTTACGTGATTTTTCTACCGCTTTTACTTATTGTGATTAAGGACCCTTCTTTGAATCGAATTACGCATACGTATATTCGTGTTATAAATTTTTTAAAAAAAATGCAGAATTGTGTCACGCGTACGTGTACACAATAATTTTTGATAATATATTTATTAAACAATCATTTTTCGAAATTATGTCGAATCAAGAATATTTGTTTTTCTTGAATAGTGAACCGTACATCTCAGGTTTTTTGTGAAATTGATTTAACGCCTTTGGAAAAATCCTTTTATTAAATATTCGCTCGAAGTTGCGCGTACGCATAATCCGAAATTTTTGCTTTTAAAAATATAATCAGGGTACGCGAACGTATCCCTAATTGCGCAAAATATTCGTAATGATATTAGGGATTTCCCACAAATTGTTTATTATATCTATACATTTTTATGTGAAAATCATGATAAATCCCCATTTAAGGTGCCCTTAAATTCTTTGAAAAGAATTTACAAATTATTAAATGTTGACCGTTGATTATATTTTCCGAATATAAGTTATATTTATTCCAACTATTCAATTTCAAAGGACAGAATAAAAATATGATTAATACTATTTTTAAAAAAAAATATAACATATATATATATCAAAGAATAAATTGCATATGAAACTGAAAATGAACGATTCATAAAGGAGGGAAATATTTTCCAAAAATAAAAAATTCATGATTTACTTAATGCAAATTCTATTTCTAATTACCATTGATATCAAGTGTTGCAATTGGTACTTATACATCTCGTTTCATTCTCATATACTCGCTTTTAATCTAATAAGCCTAATTATTTGATCAATTTATCTTATGAAGGTAGATAGGCATCGAGTTATAATGGCTGAATTATTATACAAGTTAATTCAATAAAATTACCTTACATGCAACTTAACTGTATATCGTAAATATTCATAACGTTTTAACATTGTAACAAGCTACATCATATCACCTTTTGCCAACTTTTATACACACATCTATTATCTTATTAAAAATATACCAACAACACCATCTTAACCTTATTTAACAATAAATATCACTATTGTAGTTTTCTTGGCACTTCTACATCACTTCTTACTTAACCAACAACAAAATTTAAATAATGACCAACATTCATGCCATATTCCCTACTTCGACAATTTAATATGATTAAACTAATGAGATAATGAGCTAATATTATTACAAATCTTTATACGAACTTTCAAAGTAAGACAATTAGCTCATAGCTATCAAATTGAATTCACTACTAATTAACTAACATAAAATAAAAATGAAATTTAAATTGATGAACTTGGACAAATAGAAAACAGAATTTCAATTCAAACTTCATTGATGAGTCATGTTGAATCTCTTTCCAACTTAAAATTTAAAAGACATGTACCTGAAAATGAAGGTGGAAGGAATAAATTTCAGCAGTAGCAGCAGTAACAAATTCAGCCAAATACCAGTATTCCCACAGATTTAAACAATAATAAGATCTGAAGAAAACAGATGCACAGTATAGTTATTTTTTAAAAGACACTTCAGATGTTAACTGAATCAGTGGAACCAAGTAAGGTTGAACAGATTCAACAAAAGAAACAATATTTCAGATTTCAATTTCTTTTCAGTTTCAAATTCCCATTTTTTCTGATTTTTCTGTTTATGTTGTTGTATATCTGTGTGTGTGTGTATGACTGTTCTTTTTGTTCCTTTTCCTGTTTCTTCTTCCTCTCCTAAATTCTCTCAAACTAATCTTCTTCTGAAAACTGATTTCCCTCCCTCTGAAAACTGATTAAAACTCTCCTTCTGTCTGAAACTCCCTTCTGTCTGAAAACTGTATTCAAGTTTTTTCTAAAAAAAAAACTCCTTAAAAACTCTCTTAAAAATTCTCTCCCTCCCCTAAGGTCTGTCCAGCTCCTGTATTTATACAGGGCTGGTTGCACCCTTTTATCTTTTAAAAATCAGAAAGTTTTTCCATTAAAACTACTTTTGAATATTTTAAAACTAAGTGTTATTTATCCTGTTTTTCAGCAGCCCATTACCCTTTGTTTCCCATTATCCCATTTAAATTATAGCCACTAACATTCCATTATAAGCACTCTATTATTATTACATTACCCTACTGTTTCATTCCTCAAATACCCCCGGAAAACCCCTTAATATTACTGTTATTACTGCCCCAGACCAAAACTGCTTAAACCTTAACCAAATTATCTGAATTAAACCTGTTTAGCAGCTAATAACCAATTCCTAAATCAAACAAACATTCTGTCTACTCAATGATAGCTAATTGATAAATGCAATAGCTGATGTACAATAGCTAAATTCAGATTGAACACTGAACTTGCATCCAAACATATTAACAATACACAGAACTCAAAAGAACATTTCAACTGAAATTCAAAATCGAACAAAGAGCAACAAATGCAGGAACATTGTCAGTATTGACACTGCCCTGAACTTAATGTTCAAAAATCATACATAACACCTACTTGATGAACTTACTGATTTGTAAACAAACATGATTTAATTGACAAGTATCAATCAGTAGACTATTTACAACATTTGTCCATAATTGGTCTAAAATAATAGAAGCAGACTGTTTTTATTATCTTTATCATAAATGAGAATTCATAATATAACTAATCGACGAACTTAATCGAGTCGATTACTTACATTATGAACAATCACAACCAACTGAAACAGTTTCATATTTTGATCAAGTAGATAGGTAAGAAACAGAAATGACAGAATTAATCAAAACACAAATATAAAAAATTAACAAGCTATTAATACAGACAACAATACACGTAGAATACACAAAAGAAATAGAAAAATACCTCTGAATTTTAATCAGACTCGAACTCAACTCGGCTTCGAATTTTTGTTTGAAATCAAACAGACCTTAGTCGAAGTATTTTCCACTGAAAATACTTTGACTAAGGTCGATTGAACCTCAATCTTTTACTCGAAATCGGAAAAATTCCAAGATTGGAAATTTTTAGGGTTTCAGGTTCTTGGATCTTAAATCCGAACATTTCTGGGCAGATTTGAAGGGAACCAAACATGATACAAGGGTGAGGGTAGCCTAGGGGTCATTTGGTGTTAGTTTGAAACGGATCTGAGTCTGTTCTTGTTTGGTCCGAATCTTCAAAAGAAGATTCGAGAAGTTCAGAACTGATTCGAACCAAACAAACAACAGATCCATACTCAGGATGACTAGGGGAAGCTATGGTGTTAACTAGGTGCTGATTGGTTTAGATCAGGTTTTCAGGCCAACCTTCGATTTAAGATTCGAAGGGTTGGGGCCTGATTCGAAGGAAACTAAGGTCGGATTCGTGTAGGGGATGTTCAGGAGGTCCTAGGGTGTTAAGTTGGTGACCGGCGGCGATGATGCCGCCGGGTTTCAGGCGAAGGGGAATAGGGGAGGCTAGGGTTAGGGGTCTGTTTGGAACGATGATGAACAGGAGCGGAGAGGGGGGTGTTTAGTTAGGGGGCCGGGTAAAGGATTATGGGTTTATATAGGGGAATGGTGGGTGGATATGGACCGTTGGATCAGGCAGGATGGATGGCTGAGATCTATTCACTTAACTAAATGGTGTCGTTTGGTTTAAATTAGGGGGACGGGTTGAACCGGGTATTGGATCGGGTAAGGGTCTTGGGTTAGGGTGATGAAATCTTGGCCGTTGGTTGGACTTAATCCAACGGCCCTTGATGAATGATCACCAAACGACGTCGTTTGGCGTAGCTGCATTGAATTGGACCGGACAGGCTATTTTGGATTGGGCTGGGGGGGGGGGAATTAATTCACTTGGGCCTGGATTTTAATCCAGGTCCAATTTCCTTTCACAATTTATATATATTTTCTAATTTTATTTAAATTATAAAAAATCCTAATAAAAATTATAAAACAATTTTTAACCTTACACAAAAATATTAATTACTTCATAACAATTATTTAACACATAGTCAAAAACATTAATCACACAGTGGGATATTTAAAATAGAACTAACGCATATATTTTTTTATTTAAATTATCTTTTAAAATGCATAGTTATATCCTATATGCATGCAACATGTATTTTATTTTATTTTTCATTTTATCATGACAAAGTAAACATTTACGGACATAAACAAATATTTAACACCACGCAAATTCAGAAATTACACAGTAAAAGAAATTTATTTTATTTTTGATTTATTTTGGAGTAGTTTTTCGTAAGGCAAAAATCACGTGCTCACAGATCTTATGTTTTGTAACTAACAAATCTTTTCTGCAATCAGTTTACTCTCTTTGTTTTTCCTGAAATTGATAGATATCATGCCTATAGGTTCTGTTTAACGCCTAGGCAAGCCTTAGGGTAAAATTTTATAAGTGCATCTGTCTTTGATAATTACAACCAGCAGGCAGGCCTAATTCAGACTTCTTATCTGAAAATATGTGATAAATCAGCCTACCTTAACGTTTAAGTTTAATACAGACCAAACCAGTATGTGCAAGACATGCTAAACTCTATGGCTTATCTGATTTAAGGAGGTTTACTTGAGCCTTACTTGCTTATTTGCCCTCCCATTTATTGCATTATGTGTTTTGATTGACGCCTTAGTATTTTGTCCTTTGAAACTCCCCAAAAAGCCCCAACTCCCTCCCCTTTAGGATTAGTAGTCTCAATGCCTCCGAGACTGATAGGATTGTGGGACGGGTACTAGCATGCAATAAGTAACGATACCATTCCGCGCTTTAACACCTTAACGGGATGGGAAGGGTAGATATGGATATGATGACCGGTGCGCTAATATCACGTGCGACCCCTCTTATGAGGAGTGATCCCTGGGTATTGCATTGAAGTGATCCATATTAATTATAAACTTAGGACCCCCTCCCTTTATTTGCTTTAATCTTTTCATGTAAAATTATTCAAATCACTTTTTTTTTATTTCTGCCCTCTCTATATACTTTCAAAAGTTTTCAACCTAATTGCAATGTTATATGCGAGTCCTTATTTGAGCTTTGATTGTTTACTTGTAAAGTCACAATTGCAACATGGTCGGGAACCACACTAGTGGATCTTGAGGGGTGCCTAACACCTTCCCCTTGAGATAATTTCTAGCCCTTACCCGAACTCTGGTTTTCCAACTCAAACTCTTCTAAAAAGGTGTCCTAATGCACTATAATCATTAGGTTGCGACTCTTCAACTTCTAAACCCAATTCTCGAAAGGGAATAGAGTTGTCCTCCCAATGTCGTATACCCGATTTCTGACCCCACGGTTAGAGAAAAAAAGGGGGCGTCGACAGCATGGCAACTCTGCTGGGGATTTTCTTTACGCTTTTACCATTGCATGTTGCTTGTGACTTTACTATCTCATTAATTGCTTTATTTACTGTCTTTTATTCACTACGAAACTAACTTGGCTCTTCATGTCTTTTATTTCTTTTAGCTGCTTTCCTTTACTGCTTTATTTCAATACTGTTTGTAATTACTGCAATTATTGTAATCATTTATCTTATGAACGTGAAAATACATGCCAATTTGTTTCATTCTTGTAAACTGCATCTTCAACATCATATTCCACTTGTGCCAAACAAATACTATAGCAACGCTTATAATGAGTGGTTGCGCTCTTCCAATATTATCACCCTTTAAATTTGGCAATGGCGTATTTGCGGTAAAACCAGTCGATCAGCGGTGCAGTCGACGGTTCCGTGCCTTTCCCTCTTGAGTTGTCCTCTCAAGGGTACCTGTCTAATACCCCGATAGAAACCTTACTCTGTCTAACTGTGCATGCATCATGGTCAAACCTAGACGAGTCAGTTATGTTATCCGCATAATGACTCATTAAGATAGTCTTGTCCAAAGTCCATCGGGTTTCCGTGAAACCCAAACGGACACCTACATGTTCTGTGCATTTATTTGGAGAACTAAATGCTTGTTATGCTGATTATTGGTATTAAATGGTCGAGTCCGGTGGGGGTGAGGTCCTAATCCTTTTGTTTTTGCAGAAAATAAATGACAAAGTTCCTGACTTCGGCATGGTAAACATACCTTCACTCTTGCAGTCTTGGTGGAGAAACCTCCCATCGAGCAACCAAATCAACGAATGGAAAGAGAGAGTCACCAAGGCTAGTGAGAAGCTAGAATACTTGGAGTACAACTTGCTAGAATTGGAAGGGAAAGTAAGGAAAAGAGTCACCGACTGTCAAAATGCTGAGGAAGGCAAAGGAGAACGTCTGGCGATAGCATTCTTACTGGAAAATCTGCGCGAGCTGGAGGACTTGATCAACGAGAACATTCAATCTGGGGAAGGTCCTTCTGGGACCAAGTAGTTAGGAGTCTTTTATTTTGATTTTAATGATGTAATAAGGCCAATGGCCACTAGTGCCATTTTATTTTCTGTTATTTAGCATCGTTTTGAATTCGTCTTATTTTTATCAATAAAATGAGGCATTTAGCATTATAAGTTCTCCAAATTAATTTGTCGCTAGGCCTACCTCGGGCACAACAAGGAACCCAAATTAGTACACGATTTATATTCTTGCGCAATGTGTTTAAATATTGCAACGTTTTCTTCTCATAACCCGCACTAACTTGTTACCTTTTGTTTTTTCTTTATTTTTATTCCCCTCCCCAAAGGTTAGTTCGTGCATTCTGGCACCATCATCATACAGTATAAGATCCAAGGGCCCTCCTCCTCCGAGTCCTATCCGGAACAAGAACAAAGGTAGAATGAGAGATTCAAGAGCCGGAAAGGAAATTGAAGAATTGAGATTCCTCAGGGTACCCTGGTTGCTAAGGAAACTGCTGCCCAACTTGAGCAGAAACTATTGAAGTTCCAAGAAGAAGTGGATCAAGTTCGGAACTTGGCAAATTTATCATTCACTCTCACCGTTCCTGATGTCAACTTCTCAAATGCTCAAAATCCCGCACCTCCACAAAACACCTCACAACCACAGATGCAACCCACTCATGCTCAACATTGCAACACATGTCACACTCCACTACCCATTCCTGAACCACTGAACACCACAAACGACCACCCCCACAACACTCCCATCTACGTAGATACCATACCCCACTACACTCAACCAATCTCAAGTGCACCTGAGTCTGATGACAAGGACTCTCTTATCAGAAACTTGGCAGCAGAACTCAAGAAATTGACCAGCCGAGTCCAGGGTATGGAAGGAAACAAAGGCATAGAAGGGCTGAATTATGAGGACCTCTGCAGTCAGCCAGATGTTGAACTTCCGGAGGGATACAAACCTCCCAAGTTCGAAATGTTCGATGGCACGGGAGATCCCAGAGTCCATTTGAAGACATATTGCGATAAGCTGGTCGGAGTCGGAAGGAATGAGAAAATTCGTATGAAACTCTTCATGAGAAACCTGAAGGGGGATGCTTTATCCTGGTACATCAGTCAGGAGCCCAAGAAATGGACAAGTTGGGTAGGTATGGCTTCGGATTTCATGGATAGGTTCCGATTCAATACAGAGAATGCACCGGATGTATTCTACATCCATAATCTGAAGAAGAAGCCTACCGATACATTCCGCGAGTATGCTACTCGTTGGAGATCAGAGGCTGCTAAGGTCAAGTCGGCCTTAGAAGAGGAACAAATGAACAGATTTTTCATCCGGGCTCAGGACCCACAATATTATGAGAGATTGATGCTGATCGAGGGCCAGAAATTCTCCGATATTATCAAGCTGGGAGAAAGAATTGAGGAAGGCATTAAGAATGGTATGGTTACTAATCTTGAAGCATTGCAGGCCACCAACAAGGCTTTATAGTCTGGTGGCACATCCAAGAAGAAGGACGTCAATGCCGTGATGGTCGCACAAAGAGCCAAACCACCACTAAAATACCACACTTACCCGTCACCTCCACTTACACATCAGCCTATCCCGAATTACCAAACACCCACACCCTCTTACCAAAATCCACCACCCGTTTACCAATCATCTCCACCTCCCGCATATCAACCCACTTCACCCAGATACTATCAACCTACACCTGTTTACCAAGCTTATAATTCCCAACCCCCTCACTACCAATCACCTCCCACTCGCCAAAATTTCCCTAGACCCAGACCAAATTTTGACCGCAGACCTCCCAGACAATATATAGCCATCACTGAGCCAATTGACCAGCTGTATGAGAAACTTAAAGCTGCTAGTTACGTCTCCCCTATCCCTGCCATAACTCCAGAAAATCCTTCCCATTGGGTCAACCCTAATAAGACCTGTGCGTACCACTCCGGCATGAAGGGACATACCATTGATGAGTGCCACTCATTGAAGGACAAGATTCAAACTCTGATTGATAATAAGGTTATCGTAGCAAAGGAGCCTACTCCAAATGTCTGCAACAACCCTCTGCCTAATCACAGAGGTGGGGATATTCACATGATCGAGATAGAAGATGACTGGGACCCCAAGGGATCGATAGGATTGATTGTTGAGGATGATGAGCCAAAGAAACCGGTAGTCACACTTAACCTGATTGTTGTACAGACCAGCCCTCTAGGGGTGATGAATTCAACATGGCTACACCTCTCGAATTTGAAGCACCTTCTTCTGCGAAGGTAGCCGGGCCAATTGAGGTTGAGTTTGGGGCTCCAAAGGCACTTGTACTCTTTGAAATTATTGTGTTACCACCGAGGGTACCCATTCCTGTAGCAATGTCAGACATAACACCGTTCCACTCAAATGCCATACCATGGGATTACACAGCAGAAGCAAGGAGGAAAGGAAAGATCAAGATGCGAGAAGCAATTGCTGCGCAGGGTATGACCAGAACAGGAAGGGTTTACACTCTAGAGCACCTAGCTGAGTCCAGTAAGCAAGCCTGGGGATGGACTACTGAAACTGGTCCCGATGATCTTTGGAGGAAAATACAAGCTAAGGAGTATTCGGTCGTTGAGCAGTCGAACAAAACACCAGCACAAATCTCCATCCTAGCTCTTCTACAGAGCTCTGACGCACACAAAAATGCCTTGATGAAGATATTGAGCGAAGCTTATGTGCCCAGCAATATAACTGGGGGCGAAATGGCAAATATGGTAGGACAAATACTGGAAAGCCACACAATCACCTTCCACGAAGATGAACTGCCGCCGGAAGGACTGAGTCACAACATGGTCCTACACATCACTGTGCAATGCGAGGATTACTTTGTCACTAGAGTCTTGATCAATGGAGGCTCCAGCCTCAACATCTGTCCGTTGGTAACTCTCAGAACATTGGGAAAGAGCCTGCACGAGATCAAAGATGGGGCCGTTAATGTCAAACCTTTCGATGGGTCCCAAAGGTCTACTATCGGAGAGATCAGCCTATGCTTGCAAATAGGGCCAACCTGGTTCGACGTTGACTTTCAAGTGATAGATGTCCCAGCATCCTACAATTTGCTGTTGGGGCAACCATGGATCCATGCCGCTGGAGCTGTAGCATCGACCCTACATCAGGAAGTTCGAATGGAATCACCAAGAGGTGATCATTCATGGCAATGGTAGCAACCCCATATATAGTCACCAAACCATCCCGATGATTGGAGGCAGAAGAAGAATAGGCGGAGAAATATACCACCACATTGAGAGAGTCAACGCTGTAGACAAAGATAAATGGTGGAATAACAAGATTGAAAGTATCCTGAATTGGTGTGGATACGAACCTGGAAAGGGACTCAGCAAAAACCTCCAGGGAATCGCCAAGCCCATCAAGCTGAAAAAATATGGCACTACATTTGGTTTGGGATATGAGTACACTTGGGAGGAGTTCAATCACTGGTCGCCACCATGGCGCGGTCCCTACTACCCACTGGAGCATCTGATACCTCACCTAGAGAAGACTTTCCAGCCGGCAGATATTATATATGGGTCGGAGGAAGATGAAGCATTGGCAGCCGTGAAGAATCTGTTCCTGGAGGATGATGATATGGACTGTTGTGTTATTTTCGAGGAGGAAGGGGAAGAAGGCCCTTCTATACAAGTTTTGAACCAAGGAGAGCGCCTCAGCAATTGGTCAATCAGAACCACCAGGGCCCGGAAAGCTTCGGGGAAGCAAGGCTAAACAAAAGCACCATGCATCACACTTTACTTTTTACTTGTTGATTTTATTTCTGCATTGTCTTTAATTCTGAAAAGAGCTCTGATACTCAAAACAATTACGAATTTAATCAAAGCATTTCAGTTTATTATATATCTCGCTCTTATTATTTTTCTATCATTCAATTTATTTTACACAGCATCACTATTACTTGCCTTGACGATGAACCAACGATTGTGACTTGCAACGAGATGACGCAACAAACGGATACGGACTCAGAAGAGGATGATATACCAGAAGAGGTCGTCAGAGGAGTTGCGAATTTTGAAAATAGGCCTAAGTCTAACTTGGACGAAACTGAGGTCGTTAATCTGGGAGATACAAGGAATGTCAAAGAAACACACATCAGTATTCACCTGTCACCCTCACAAAAGAAAGAGTACACAGATTTCCTGAAGGAATATGAAGACATATTCGCCTGGTCATATGATGATATGAATGGTCTTAGCACCTCCATTGTAGCTCACAAACTGCCAACAGATCCAACATGTCCGCCGGTAAAGCAGAAGCTCAGGAAATTCAAACCCGACATGAGTTTGAAAATCAAAGAAGAGGTTACCAAGCAAGTCAAAGCCAAAGTTCTCAGGGTAGTAGAGTATCCGACATGGTTAGCCAACATCGTGCCAGTGCCAAAAAAGGATGGGAAAGTTAGAGTTTGTGTTGACTACCGGGATCTCAATCGGGTCAATCCCAAAGACGACTTCCCCTTGCCTAACATACACATTCTTATCGACAACTGCGCCAAGCATGAGTTGCAGCCTTTTGTTGATTATTTCGCTGGGTATCATCAGATACGGATGGATGAGGAAGATGCAGAGAAAACGGCTTTCATCACGTCGTGGGGAATGTACTGTTACAAAATGATGCCATTCGGTTTGAAGAACGCTGGTGCCACCTACATGAGAGCCATGACTACCATCTTTCATGACATGATACACAAGGAGATCGAGGTATATGTGGATGATGTCATCATCAAATCTAAGAAAGCCAGGGATCACATGGCAGATCTAAGAAAATTCTTCAACAGACTGAGGAGGTACAATCTGAAACTGAATCCCGCCAAGTGTGCATTCGGGGTTACTGCTGGAAAATTATTGGGTTTCATTGTGAGTCGTCGAGGAATAGAATTGGATCCATCAAAGGTCAAAGCTATGCAAGAATTGTCGCCGCCAAAGAACAAGAAGGACGTGATGAGTTTCCTGGGAAGACTCAACTATATCAGCCGGTTCATAGCTCAATCCACGGTCATTTGTGAACCTATCTTCAAAATGTTGAAGAAGGACGTTGCTACCAAATGGACTGATGATTGTCAGAAATCTTTTGACAGAATCAAGGAATACCTATCAACGCCGCCGGTCTTGGTTCCGCCTGAGCCAGGAAGACCCCTATTGCTTTACCTTGCGGTATTGGATAAATCATTCGGTTGTGTTCTAGGACAACATGATGAAACAGGGAGAAAGGAGCAAGCCATCTACTATCTCAGTAAGAAGTTCACACCGTACGAGGCCCGGTATTCTCCTTTAGAACGCACTTGTTGTGCTCTGACTTGGGTCGCGCAGAAATTGAGGCATTACTTCTGTGCTTACACTACTTATCTCATATCCAGAATGGACCCTCTGAAGTATATCTTCCAGAAGCCCATGCCCACTGGCAAGCTCGCCAAGTGGCAGATCCTGCTAAGTGAATTCAACATTGTTTACGTGACCCAGAAAGCAATCAAAAGGCAAGCCTTAACGGACCATTTCGCCGAGAATCCCATGGATGGAGAATACGAGCCCCTAAAAACGTATTTTCCCGATGAAGAGGTATCTTTCATAGGAGAAGATATTGCAGAATCCTATGATAGTTGGAGGTTGTTTTTCGACGGAGCTGCAAATTTCAAAGGAGTTGGCATAGGAGCAGTCTTAGTATCAAAAACCGGCCAGCACTACCCGGTATCAGCCAAGCTCAGGTTCCCTTGCACCAATAATATGGCCGAATATGAAGCCTGCATCTTGGGGCTCAAAATGGCCATTGACATAAACGTTCAGGAGTTGCTAGTGATCGGGGATTCAGACTTGCTCATACATCAGGTTCGAGGAGAGTGGGCAACCAAGAACACTAAGATACTTCCTTACTTGCATCATATACAGGAGTTGAGGAAAAGGTTCACAAAGACAGAATTTCAGCACGTCCCCAGAGTCCAGAACGAGTTTGCTGATGCATTATCTACTTTATCATCCATGATCCAGCATCCAGATACAAATTTCATTGATCCCATCCCAGTAAAGATTCATGATCATCCAGCTTATTGTTCCCACATTGAGGAAGAAGCGGATGGAAAATCATGGTTCCATGACATCAAGGAGTACTTGACAACAGGGGAATATCCAGAACTTGCCAACGCTACTCAGAAGCGCACACTTCATAGGTTATCCAGCAACTTCTTTCACAGCAGAGGAATCCTGTACAGAAGGACTCCCGATTTGGGTTTACTAAGGTGTGTCAAAGCGAAAGAAGCATCCAGGCTATTGGACGAAGTGCATGCAGGGACCTGCGGGCTGCACATAAATAGTTTTGTCTTAGCAAAGAAGATACTCCGAGCAGGGTATTTTTGGATGACTATGGAAACAGACTGTATCCAGTATGTTCGCATATGCCATCGCTGTCAGATACATGGAGATATGATAAAGGCACCTCCAAATGAGCTTACTGCAACAAGCTCACCATGGTCATTCGCCGCTTAGGGAATGGATGTTATCGGACCTATCGAGTCTGCCGCATCAAATGGGCACAGGTTCATCTTAGTGGCAATCGATTATTTTACCAAATGGGTCGAAGCAGCATCATACAAGGTGGTCACTAAGAAGGTTGTGGCGGGTTTTGTCCGTGACCGCATTGTTTGTCGGTTTGGGGTTTCGGAATCAATCATCACCGATAATGGTTCCAATCTCAACAACAACTTGATGAAAGCAATGTGTCAAACTTTCAAGATCAAACACAAGAATTCTACAGCCTACAGGCCTCAAATGAATGGAGCTGTGGAAGCAGCCAACAAGAATATCAAGAAGATACTAAGGAAGATGGTCGAAAGGCACAAACAATGGCATGAGAAGTTATCATTCGCCTTATTGGGATACCACACTACAGTCTGCATATCGACCGGAGCAACTCCCTACATGCTGGTTTATGGTACAGAGGCGGTCATCCCAACCGAGGTAGAAATTCCCTCCTTTAGGATCATACAAGAAGTAGAGTTGGATGATGCAGAATAGGTAAAAGGTCGCTATGAGAAATTAGCCCTTATAGATGGGAAAAGGATGAATGTGGTTTGTCACGATCAGTTGTATCAGAATAGAATGACCAGAGCCTTCAATAAAAGGGTTAAGCCAAGGAAGTTTATGCCGGGGCAGCTGGTGTTGAAAAAAATATTCCCACATCAAGATGAAGCCAAGGGGAAGTTCTCTCCCAATTGGCAGGGTCCGTACATGGTTCACCAGGTTCTAACTGGAGGAGCCCTTATTCTTGCAGAGATGGATGGAGAAGTTTGGCCGAAGCCAATCAATTCAGATGCAGTGAAACGATATTATGTGTAACCACTTATGATTCCCTTAATGATGTAATTTGAACTACGCCTGACCTGATTCCCGTTTAAGAGGGGATACGTAGGCAGCCCTATGGGTTCGGTCATAATTTAATAAAAATTCCATTTTCCCCCGCTATTGGAACTGGCAAAATTTCGAAGTTAATTTTAGTTCATGCATCGCCAGAAGCGCCAGCCCAGTAAACTGGGGCAGAATTTTGAGGAGGACCCTCAAAATTCCAAAGATGTTTTTAGTCATTCAGCACAGCCGTTAGAAATGTCCGCTCAGCAAATTGGGGCAGAATTTTGAGGAGGACCCTCAAAATTTCGGAAAAAGAGAGGTTGCAATGTCTTGAACCACGTCGCAGTCGTTGGATCATCTAAAGAGAACTATTTTCAATTATATACGTTATATTTACTAAATCATGCATAGCTATTATCCGAATTGTTGTTGTTTAGCGATGCTACCCTAATTACACACAACGCCAAGAGCCTGGGGAAGACGAACTAACCTTTCCCCTCACAGAACTCACGATTTTCTTTGGATTCAGGCACCCGACTTGCAATGTCGTCAGGTATATTTATATACGCATACTTTCCCAAGAATGCAACTTTTCAGAATCATCACTTGCCCGCAATTGCTATCCGTACACAATCTCCCCAGCAGTCATATTGTCGTAATCGACTATCAGCTAAGAGATCTTACTACTAATCATCCTTTTACATTATTGCACTGCATAAGGCTACCTTTCTGCCTTCCGAGACTAAGCATTGTCTCCATCTGCATTTCTCTGCATTGCATAAGGCTACCTTTCTGCCTTCCGAGGTTAAGCTCTACCTCCATCTGCATTTCCTGCATTGCATAAGGCTACCTTTGTGCCTTCCGAGACTAAGCATTGTATCCATCTACATTTCTCTGCATTGCATAAGGCTACCTTTCTGCCTTCCGAGGTTAAGCTCTACCTCCATCTGCATTTTTGCATAAGGCTACCTTTCTGCCTTCCGAGGTTAAGCTCTACCTCCATCTGCATTTCTCTGCATTGCATAAGGCTACCTTTCTGCCTTCCGAGACTAAGCTCTATCTCCATCTGCATTTTTGCATTGCATAAGGCCACCTTTCTGCCTTCCGAGGTTAAGCTCTACCTCCATCATCATCTGCATAGGGCTACTTTTCTACCTTTCGAGACTAAGCTCTGTCTCCATCTGCATTTTACATTGTATAAGGCTACCTTTCTGCCTTCCGAGGTTAAGCTCTACCTCCATCATCACTTTCATAAGGCTACTTGTCCGCCTTCCGAGACTAAGCTCTGTCTCCATCTGCATTTTTTGCATTGCATAAGGCTACTTTTATGCCTTTCGAGGTTAAACTCTACCTCCATATGCATATCTTTACATTGCATAAGGCTACCTTTCTGCCTTCCGAGGTTAAGCTCTACCTCCATCCTGCACGGCTGAAATATCGCCACTTTATTTTCTTGCATGGCTGAAATATCGCCACTTTTATTTTACGTCTTGCATTGGCTGAAATAGCGGCACTTTATTTTTATTGTACGTCTGAAATACCGCCACCTTTTATTTACGTCTTGCATTGGCTGGAAGATCGCCACCTTCTGCATTTCATGGGCTGAAAGATCGCCAAATTGTCCAAAGGCGTCATTGTTTGGAAGCACCATTTGAATAGCCCAAAAACGCCATGCCATGGCTTGATGACCCCATTTTATCTTTTGCATATCATTATTCAAAGGCATCATAGTTCGGAGGCATCATTCTCATGGCCCGAGAACATCATTTCATAGCCTGCGAATCCTTTATCATACGCTTCATGGCCCAGGGCATCATGGTCTAAGGACGTCATCCTAACCGTCCGAAGACAACATTCATGGTCCAGAGGGAACTTGCATCACGTTTAAATTTATGCACAACATATGTTTGTATTGCTCATTTGCAGGTACACCGGTTGGCAACGGCCGTCTTAGCATGAGCGATCCCGCTCCGGTTCCCGCAGCCTATCGATTTTTTCAAAAAACCTCTCTCAATCTAAACATCGCGTTCATCCATTTCAAATCTCCATCGGCATATTCCGTCAATGGTTCCGGAACTACATATGGCCTGATTCCTGTAAGACCAGGGATTTATAGGCAGCTCAAGAGCCTGAGCTCGGTCAGAATTCCTTTCAAATCGCCACTTCCGGTCAAAATTGGCCATCTTATCTTTACCCGACAACTCTTTCATCCTTCCCGGGTAAAGAGGGGCAAATGTTGATACCCAATTTTTCCTATATATTTTTAAACTCAAAATACTTTTAAAATAGCATGTGTATGCATATATAAGCATGCCCAAGTATTTTGGTATTTTCCCAAAAATTTTAAAGATTTTTAAAACCAATTTATTGTCTATTTTAGCAGTACAAAATCCAATAATTATTCCCAAAATCATCAATTATGGTGAATAATTTATTTTATTCCGATATTTATACCAAAATATAGTTAAGACAATTTTTGTATATTTTTACAAATTTATTGGGTGTTTTAAAAGCTAAATTGCATATAATTGCAATTATAGCCTACTTTAAGATTAATAGCACTTTATAATTGTAAAATTGGTTCCAATATTTTAAAATTAATATTTATATATTATTAATTGGGTCAGTACTTTAAATTTACATTTAAAATCATTTTTATTATTTTTTATAAAATAAATAGGGAAAGAAATGGCTATTTAATATATAGCCAAATTGGCTTTCAATTTTAGCCCAAATTAACCCCCAATTAAACCCAATCTCAGAGCCCAATTACCCTGACCCACGACCCTTTAAAGAACAACCCGCCCGGATCTCTTACCTACCCATTCAATCCAGGTCGTTGATCAAAATGATCAACGACCACCTTTTACCCTTTCCTAAATTAATCCCGACCTACCCCCAAACCCTAGCCATTTTGTTTAGTCTGCCGCCTCTGAAATCCACTTCTCTCTCAACCTCCTCCGAAACCCGAGTCGCCTCCCTCTGATAACCACATAAAAATGCCTGAATCCATGGCTTCCAAAGCCATTAAAGGCCTGTACCAGCCTCCTGAGACTCCTACGTGCTCGATTATCATGGTTTCCAGACCAGACCTTGAAGAGGATTGGCCCAAACCTTGTTTGATTCGAGTTCTTTGGCTTGTCTCCGACCTTGATCCGTCCAGCTATGACTGTTCAAGCTTGGTTTTGACATCTCCTACTCCGATCAGACCTTTTTCAAAGCCTTTCTCATTCTAGGGTTCTTCCGAAACCCTAACTATTCGAGGTTTTCTCCAATTTTTCTTAGATCTGTTGTGTATCCATGCTATACTTGAGTGTTCAAACAATTTTCCCAACTTTTCTTTCAAAAATTACTTTCAAAATCGCTTCTTTTCGATTTAGGGTTTTCTGAAAATGCCTAAAATGTTTCTCTGGCTTTTCTTTTTCTTCTCTTTGCATGTATTTGTCTATACTATGTTCATATGTTTTCTTTTCTACCACGCCTGTATTGTCTTTCTACATTTCTTTTATACATGTTACTCATGTGCTCACATGATTGTCCATGTTATGTTTTCATTACTCTTCTACTATATGTGTTTACTGTTAAGTTCTTCGATTTTTGTTTGCTTTACTGGACTCTGTTCATGTTCTTGCTAAATGTGTTTCATCTACTGCTTCTTAAGTTTGTATTACGTTTTCTTCTGAACTTGTTTAAGTTCTGAGTTTTTCTCAAAACGTGTTCTCCATGCTTTTGACTATGTTTCATGTCTGTTTGTTTCTCATAAGTCTTTGGAAAAGACTCCTGAGCCTCTATTGAATGGTTTTACTTCTCATCTCTATTGTCTGACTCAACTCGAAACCCTAAGGTTCGGGGATTTCTTGGCATTTTGATCTTTTGTGTGTGAGTTAGGTTCCACTTCGGGACCCTGGACTCTCAGACTCATTGTGAGCCTGCAAAGTAGACTTATACCTCTTCTTGCTTATGATTCTGAACCTTTCTTTGTTAAACTCTCTTCTAAATAATTTGACAATCCCCTCTGGTATTCACAGATATGTGTGCTTTATATATGAGAAATTCTTCTTTCAAAAAAGGGGTTTTCCAACTATTGATTGATTCTAAAATCCTCTAATAGGGTTTGATTGACTGTTACTGATTCTCTTTGATTTTTCCTGACTTGGTTCATTCGAATTGAGCTTGTAATTTTGATTTCCCTGGCTGTTTGATTGATTCCCTTTCCTTATTTGCACAAACCGTGTATTGTTAGACTTTTGCCTTAAATAGTCCCTGTGTATTTATCCTTCTTGTGCTGCCTTGAAAAGATTTTGATCAGACTCTTTCCTTACTTATCTTTTACCCGTTTGAAATTAGAATCCCTTAACCAAAAGGAGACTTTATGTGATTGATTGTAAACTATTTTCTTGCCTTTCTTACTTGCTTTTCTGCACTATAAAAGGGGCACGACCCTTCTGCACTTTGATGATCCTTAACTTACAATTCAATACTTTTACAAAAAAAAACTTCTAATTACTTACTTGCAATACTGTTTGAATTCAATACTTGGCTACGCTTGAGATCTTTTGGGACTACTTTGTTTGCAACTTGGCTCTCTCAAGGCTACTGTTGCTTACTTATTTTCTTTGAAACTGGTATGTCCTTTGTTTAAATATTCTACCTCACCCCCCATGTGTTTACTTCACAGCTTCAAGCTTCTTGTTTACTTTGATGCTTATATGTCGTAATTTGTGCTTCATATCTCCTTTCTTGCTTCTGTTTCTGTTATGAATCCTCTACCCCCATTCCCTTCTATGTGCTGAGTTAAGCTCTTGGCCTGACAGTATCCTAATTACTGTCCAATCTTTGGCTTGATCCACAATGGATCCTAACTCTCAATGCTTGACTAGCAGGTTGGTCAGGGGTGTGCCAGCATCCCAATTGCTGGGCATGACCGCTAGCTTGCCCTGTCTCTCTCTGATTCCCTTCCCCCTTGTGAACTTACACCTATTCCTAGAATCTTAAGTTCTGACCCTCTCTTTTGAGCCCTGCTTTGGGACCTTGAGTTCCCTCTGAACTTGGGCATCTGAGAGCTGGCATTTCCCCACTGCACTATAATCTAATTCTGCAGTATATTTGGGGTGTAAGCACTGCCTGGAGTTCCTGAAACTCCTTGGATCTCTTAAACACCTCGTATGAGAGAAGTCTTTGGAATCTGATGTTGGGAAGTTGATTTATTTCATATTTCAGACCTGGGGTCTGAATTAGGCTCTCCTTGGTTGGAATCTTTAATTTCTGATATATTTTTCTTATTCATTCTGGTCTGTAATAATCTTGTAATAAACATTTGGGGTCGGCTAGTGGAAAAGGGCAGGGGACTATGCATGCAAGGGGTAGATACCATGTTCATAAGGAATTACTATACTTCTGAAATTCTGCACTCATGTAGATACCATGTTCATAAGGATTACCATTTTTCTAAAGTTCTGCATTTTATAAATCACTGAAACTCTGCATTCTCATATAGATACCATGTTTATAGGATTTTCTGCAATCTCATATACATACTATGTCTATAGGATTTTCTGCAATTTCATAACAGATGCCATGCCTGTAAGCCGATTCTAAAATTCTTCATCTTCATATAGACACCATGCCTATAGAACTTTCTGCATTCTGCATCCGTCATTAGGCAAACCTATTATAGGATTTAAATACCTAATCAATTGCATGTAGACAATTTGCCTATAGGATTCCTGCATAAGCAATAACAGTGCTCAAATCAGTAACACATAGAAAGTATGTCTATAAGAGCTATTAACTAAACCTGAATCGTCAACTTGCTTATAAGCCTAAAATCAGTAGCAATAATGTTTAACGCCTGCAGATCTTATGTTTTGTAACTAACAAATCTTTTCTGCACTCTCTTTGTTTTTCCTGAAATTGATAGATATCATGCCTATAGGTTCTGTTTAACGCTTAGGCAAGCCTTAGGGTAATATTTTATAACTGCATCAGTCTTTGATAATTACAACCAGCAGGAAGGCCTAATTCAGACTTCTTATCTGAAAATATGTGATAAATCAGTCTGCCTTAACGTTTAAGTTTAATACAGACCAAACCAGTATGTTCAAGACATGCTAAACTCTATGGCTTATCTGATTTAAGGAGGTTTACTTGAGCCTTACTTGCTTATTTTCCCTCCCATTTATTGCATTATGTGTTTTGATTGACGCCTTAGTATTTTGTCCTTTGAAACTCCCCAAAAAGCCCCAACTCCCTCCCCTTTAGGATTAGTAGTCTCAATGCCTCCGAGACTGATAGGATTGTGGGACGGGTACTAGCATGCAATAAGTAACGATACCATTCCACACTTTAACCTTAACGGGGTGGGAAGGGTAGATATGGATATGATGACCGGTGCGCTAATATCACGTGCGACCCCTCTTCTGAGTAGTGATCGCTGGGTATTGCATTAAAGTGATCCATATTAATTATAAACTTAGGACCCCTCTTCTGAGGAGGGTAAATCCTATAGGCATGTTTTCTACCCTTCTAATAGCTAAAACATGCATAATTACCCCATCCCTTTTTACTAGCTAACCCCAATATTTGTTACAAATTATTAGAAGCCAAAAGACTAAATTACATCAGAAAAAATGTAAAAATAAGAAGTTACAACCATAGGAAGCCTGATTCTGACTTCCTCTCTGAGTTATGGAATAAACTACCTCAAATGCCAATGTTTCTCAAAACCTTTCTCAGACCTGGGTGTGTCAAAGTTCCTTAAGGGTCTCGAGGGACCCTGGGCAGTGCTTACACCCAGGTTACGTAACAAAACAGAGATGAGTGCAGTGTGGAAGGTCCAACCCTTATGTGTCCAAGTTCAGAGGGAGCTTAGGGGTCCCAAGGCAAGGCTCACACAAGAGGGGCAGAACCTAAGTTCTAAGAATATAGAGGAAGTGCAGATCATAGTTTAAATAGATTTATTTAAAACTGGTTTGAAAATAGTAAGTGGTAGAGGTGATTTGAAAACAATAGTAGTAACACTCAAACTACACAGAATCAGCAGTTACACAAAGGGGTCAGGGGTGTTGGGAATACATTGCATGAAGCATATGACCCTAGAAAGGGTCAGGTTTGGTCATGCACAGCAATGGCTGATGCTGGCATGCCCACAAACCAGCCAGAGAACACAAACACATAGAGGGGATATGGGGTTTGGGATTCATACACATAGGAGAGCATTAATTTAAAAGGGGAAGGGAATATATTTCAACATGCTAGTAATGTAACTTGATTGCAGAAGCATAAGCAAAAGTAGACAAGCATGAGAGAAGTTGGAACAATTATAGAAACATGTTGTTGTTTGATGCTTGAAAATTAACTAGGACATACCAGTAAAGAAGCAAAGTGCAGAAAGGAAAAGCAAGCAAATGTCCACAGTCTAGCCTTGGCTTTCAGCCGGCTAGACTAAGCAGTAGCACAAGTAGCAGTAGAGAAAAGGGAGAAAGTTTTGAGTGTAAGTGTGTGTTCATGAACTCAAAAAAATGTTTTTCTTTTAAAGAAGAGGGGTGCGGGGTATTTATAGTTTTTGAAAATGAGTGAAACGAAAGGTAATAGGTAAAGTCTTAACACAAACATGGAAACAATCACAAGTCAGAATCAATTAACACAAGTGATTCCCTTTAATTAAGGAATCACTGTTTAACGGGTAGTAGCATGTTTAATTAAGGAAAGAAATCAGTTTGGGGACAAATTGATTATTTCCATATAAGGGGCAGTAAAAGCATGAAGTAAACAATCAAGTCTAAGTACAAAAATATGCTTATTTTGGGAAAGGATTCAGCAAGGTAAAACATTACAGTAAAGGGAAAAAATTAATTAATTTTAAACATGCGAGTGAAATTAGGGGTCATAAAAGAAAATCTTTTTGCAATCAGTCACAAGACTAAGATCAATCAAAGAAGAAACATGATTCTGCATTTCAATATATAAATAGAGTGAACAGAACATCAGACATGCAAGGCCAAGAACATTGACAAAAGAAACAACATACAATAGTAGCTGAAATAAGCATAGGATTCAGTAGTGAACAAAGTTAGACAGTCAGGGCTCACACGTATAGCCAAAGTGAAGAAGAGAGTCAAAAAACAAGTAAAGTTCTCACAGTAACAAGTGTGGAAACCTTTTGAGAAATTAGGGTTTCAACAATAGTCGAGTTAAAAGGATAGTAAAACTCAGAATCAGATAAGTCATATAAAGAGAAGAGTGTCTGAAATAAGGAACTTTTAATCGTGTCAAGTATACATTTAAACAAGCAGTTTCAGACCAAACGACCTAGGGTTTTCCACAATAATCGAGTTTAAAAGATGGTAAAACTCATAATCAAATAAGTCAACAAGAACGGAGAACTTAATCGAACCAGTACACACTTAAACAAATAGTTTCAGAACTCGGATGCGACCAAAAAAGGAATTAGGGTTTTCAACATGCTGACTTAGATAGAAGAATAGCATGAGAAAAACATAGCAAAATCAAAAACAACATTAAAATTGGAGAACAGATCTTTTGAAAAACTTAAAGGAAAACCCTAATGAAGAGTCATTTTAAAAGAAAAGTTGAAGAACTTTCGAGAAAACACTTAAGACATTCATAGTAAGCACAGATCTATGGTAGACCTGAAAGAAAAATCAAAAGATCTTAAAGATTAGGGTTTCGAAAAACCCAAAAAAGGTGAGAAAGACCTTGAAAGTTACCAATCTAACCAGGAAAGTCAAGGATATGCCTTGAAAGGCCAAGAATGGCCGGAGAAAGGTCATGGATGGCAGGAGAGAGACTATGAACAAAAGTCGAGCAAGGACTGGACCAGATCCCTTTGCGGTCTGGCCATGAAACTACAGAAACAAACACCCAGGAGCCATAAGAAGCTGATACACATCTTCAATGGCCACGATAGGCTATGGATTAGGCAGGGGTTAAGGCGGATTAGGGTGGGATGATATGGCAGCGGCTAGGGTTCATGAGGGATTGCAGAGAGAGTTGACATGGAAGGGATCCAAAGGCAGCGGTTGGTGAAAAATGAGGTAGGCTTAGGGGTCTTTTGGGTTTAATTATGGAAGGGCGAATGGTGGTCGTTGATCTGAATGATCAACTGCCTGGATTCAAAAGGGTAGGTAGGGGAATCCGGGTTGGGTCGTTTAAATGGGTTATGGGTCGGGTTTGAAATGGAATTGGGCCGAGGAAATTGGGTTTAATTTGGGATCAGATTTAGGCTACAACTGAAATGTAATTGGGCTATTATTTAAATAGCAAATTTCCCCCTTTTAAAATTATAAAAAATAGTAAATTAATTTCTAGAAATAAATTGAAAGAACTAAAATGATTTATAACATATAATTAATAATTTAAAAATACAGGACTTAATTTTATGAACATAAAATCCAGTTGAATCTTAAAAGGGCTAATATTGCAATTATATGCAATTTAGCTTTAAAATACTAAATAAATTTGTAAAAATATGAAAAAATTACCTTAGCTATATTTAGCATAAAATATAAAAATCCAATAGACGAATTACCAAAATAACAATTTTGGAAATAATCATTGGGGTTTTATGGATAAAAAGGGAATAAATTGATTTAGAAATCTTTAAAAGAAATTATGGAAAAATGATAAAACATTTGGACATACTTGTATATGCATATATATGTTATTTTGAAGGTATTTTACATATTGAAAATATATAGGAAAATATTGGGTATCAATACATGTCACACTTATACAAATCTCGCCGTGGGGCACGCTCCCACAACCTTCCGCTCAAATAGCAAAGTCCGCACATCTATACCACCAGCCTTTCTAACTTTGTAAAGAGAATAAAAAATCCACAAGTCAATACTAAAAGCCTCTTCCATAGAACATCATTCTCATGTGACATTAAAGAAAAATACAAGCTTCATCTGAACATCTGAATTCACCCCTACTCATCCGAGCTCGTGACATTCTATCAACAACAAACTGCAACCTTGACCTTTAAATTCCAGTTCTCATGCCGCTCAATGCACCTATTATTCCGCTACACGATAATATACGTATTCACCATAACCCTTGAAAAACTAGTGGAATAACCACTTCGTTGGCTAAAAACCTTTCACTTAGCTCATTTTAGAAGAACTAATGCAACACGCAACTAAATTCTCAAACCGTAGAAAATACAAACCTCAAGTAGTGATCTAAGCCGCCATAAATCTTCCGGGATCCATTTACACAACAAAGCCATTTGAATCAAGTACCTCCCAAATCAACCATGTAATGACCCGACTAGTCGTTTTACTTTTTAGAACCTCGTTCCCCTAGATAAGACTTTTCGTACTTGATTTTACTGATTTATGACTTGTGGGAATGGTTCGTTTAGGATTTAAAAGAGTTTGGGTTGAAATCGGAACACTTGGTTCCTTAAGGTTGGCTTAAAAGGCCAAGTTTGACTTCGATCAACGTTTTGAGTAAATGACCTCAGAATCTAGATTGGAAGGTTCCAACAGGTTCATATGATTATTTTGGACTTGGGCATATGTCCAGATCAGGTTTTGGATGACCCGGGAGTGTTTTGGTGCCTAATAGTGAAAGTTGATTCCTTAAGGATTTTGAAGTTCTTAAATATTTGGTTTGGAGCGGGTTTTTGTGTTATCGAGGTTCGAACGGAATTCGAAGACCGGGAATATTTCCGTAGTGTCATTTAAGACTTGCACGCAAAATTTGGTGTCAATCAGAGTAGTATAAGTACGTTTCGATGCGTTAGAAGTAATTTGAAGAACTTGAAATTCATAAGTTTAATTCAATTGGTGTTAGGGGTGATTCTTAGATTTAGCGTTATTTAGGGAATTCCGAGGGTTTGAGCGAGTCCATTTTTATGATTTCAAACGTGGCGGTATGTTCGGGCGGGGCCCGGGGGGCCCCTAGCGTCAATCGGACGAGGTTGAGTAAAGTTGGAAAAACTGGAAAGGAGCTGAAGCTCCAGCTATCTATCATAACCGCACCTGCGGTTGGTCAGCCGCAGGTACGGTCAACACATCGTAGAAGCGGCCAAGGGGAGGAGCCTAGGAACCGCAGATGCAGCTCTTTCTCCGCAGATGCGCCTATACAGGAGCGGCTCAAAGATCGCAAAAGCGGTCCCAGCCTGCCTGGCCCCAACTCGACAGATGTGGACCCCTTCTCGCAGAAGCGAGACCGCAGATGCGGTCCCTTGACCGGAGGTGCCGAAATCGCTGAAGGCAGTGCCTTCATTTAATAAGGGAATGTGTCATTTTTGACACATTTCAACCATTGTTTGGGCGATTTGGGAGCTTTCAAAGAGAGAAGTTCCACCTAGCATCTTGAAGTAAGTTCATCCTACTTATTTCTAGTTTAATACTTGAGCCTTGGGTAGATTAACACACAAAGATTAACGAAAAATCAAGGGATTAAAGCAAAACCTAGGGTTTTGATAAAATTTAGATTTAACCACGAAATTTGTTATGGAATGAAGTAGAAATCATATAATATGATCCTTCGGTTATAAAGAAAAATGTTCTTCGAAAGATTTTGGAATCCGGGCACGTGGGCCCGGGGTCAGATTTTAGGAAACTTGTGTTTAAGATTGGAAAATTACTTTTGTAATTAAAATGCGAACTCTTGAGCTTGTATTGACTAGTTCCTACCTCGTTTAATTAGTTTTGTATCGTTCAACTCCAAATTGAGGGTTTGAAAACGTTCTTGGTATTAGAAGTACGCTTTGGAATGAGGTAAGTCTCTTTTCTAACCTTGTAAGAGGGAATTGACCCCATAGGTGAAATAATTTAATAATTTGCCACTAATGCGGGGGCTACGTACGCATTAGGTGACGAGAGTCCGTGTGTAGCTACTATTATGTTAATTGTCCGGGTAGTTTAGGACCCGTATCATGTCATATTTGTAAATGTTTATATCCTTTCATGTGAATGAGATCCCTTATGATATGCTAGTGATTCAGGAATGAGCATATGTGAGCGTATGCACTTGCTTGAACACTTGTATGAATTTATTTGAATATGAATACGCCTTTATGTACTTTTTTGATGATAATTGATAGTTGTGGATCGGGCCGATCACCTCAGTAGAAATAGATGCATCTATGGTTCATGCCATTCGACCCTCCGGCAGTGCACAATTTCTTTTTTGTTGGACTGGGCCGTACAACCTCAGCATAATGTGCTCATGATATCTATGTGAAATCTCATTCATGACTTACTTTGTTAAATGCCCTGAAATGTAAATGTCTAGCTGTGATATTATCTAGGAAATGACATCACTTCTTGCTATTAATCACGCCCAACTATGCCTTATAAAAAGGACTAAGCGGTCATTGCAAATATAATCCGTTTTACAAGTCCAGAGTCGAATCTCAAAGAGAACTAACCTACCAATTATTTTTGTTAGACTCACTAAATTCTTTGTAATCAAGTTCCCAAATATTTAAATAACAATTGGTGATGGTTTAACTAACTATAACTGAATAAAAGCAAGTAAACTAACAGCTAACTATGATTGAGTTGTAAACAAATAAGAGAAGGATCTAAGGTTATGATTTCCCCTATTGATGGAATCCCTTCCTGTTATGTTTCGGATAGATTTGCCTAATCGTCTCTATCAATCATGAGCACTGTTATTACCGTAAATCTCTCCCGAGTAATCAAGACAATTTACTAGACGCACTCTCCAGAGTTACGCTAGTTGGATTTTTTTACAGCTCACTTTAGATCGCATCCAAGGCTTCGTTATCCCTAATCCCGCCTTTAAACCCTCGGTTATTGATCCCTCATATACTTTGGGAGTGGTGTTGTTCAACAATTACCTAAATGTGCACTCTCTCCCGAGTAATACATACTAAATAGGCACAACTAATTGAGGATCCTATCAATTAACTACAACAAGAACGCAGTTTAGCAAATAGAGATTAAACCAGGCAAACTATATTAACATAACACGAAGTTCATCCTTCAACAGGTTCCATCAAAACCATAGACTAAATATTTAGCTACTCAAGGCAAAGCAAGATAAAACCAAAAAAGTATTCATAATGTGCAAATAAAAATAACAAAGAGAAGATTGAAAAACTCTAATGGTTGATTGCTCTTCTCACACTTGTTCTTACCTCCAATTCAGTCTAAAAACAACCTTAACATTTGCTTGGGCGAGTTTGTTGAGTTTATAAAGGGTTAGGATAGGTTTCCCCCAATTTACACTTTAGTCCCAAAATTTCTGGGCGATTACACAGTCGACCGCAGCCGCGGAAGAACGCGGTGCGACCGCAGTAAATCGCAACTATTCTGCCTCAATCTTTTGGCCTACCACGTTCCAGCTGAGGTCTACCGCGGTCGCGGTGGTCTCTTGTCCAGCCCTCCTTTGCCTCTTTTTTGCTTATTTTTGTTTGGATTCTTCTTGATATGCCTTATATCCACATTCGTGACTCCAAAACACTCCATAGTCTCTTCCTAACTTGGATTAGTCCCTGCAAAGCAAAACAACACCAATTAGAGTATTTTGTTATCATTTAGCCTTTAAAACAACAATAAAGTATGGTACATTTAGAGTGTAAATAGTGTCTATACAGCCTATTATCAACACCCCACACTTAAACTCTTGCTAGTCCTCTAGTAACAAACCACACTCTATAGGCCTAATCGTCATTGGGTCACTTCCCTACTCCCTATACCAAGAATAGTTCACATGGATAGATTACTTCAGCGCAACCTCCTCGCATCAAGAGTGGACTCCTTTCTAGCCATACAATACCCCTAAACAGCTCTCCTACTCGCATTCAGAGGTCCAGACTTACCTTCCCTTCATGAATCATGTGCCTACTCACTACAGAAGAGACTTATATCGTTTACAAACCACACACTGAGGAATTCGAATACAACATTTCACTCACCCTCAGAACAAATTCTTATGCCATAAACAAAACACCATAGGCTTGCCCGTAGTGTAATACTCGACTAATCGAGCTCAGTCGGTCTAGAATCAAATAGGACTTTATGTGGTTGTAATGTTGGCTACAGGACGGGTAGGATACATCTGGGTATAGTGACTACACCCCCCTAAGCACTCCACTACATTGTGTACTTTTAAGCTCTTAACTTTGTCACACCTTCCTTCCACCATTACATTATTGTGCTAACACCTTATTATTTTTTTTCTTTAAGCACACTTTTTTTCTTTTAATAGCTGACACCACTTTGAGGCTTCTCTTTTTTTTCTGGTGGCCTCTAATATTGTTTATCAACTAGTGCACTTTTTTTTCTTGTCCCCTTAATTCCACTTAACAGCCCAACCAACCAGCCCACACTTATATTTTTCCATATCCGTTACACTTTGAGTGCTTCTAAAAGGTGATAGGGTTCAACAAGATAAGCTATTTAAACTCGGGTTAGGCTTGTAATGTGGTTGCCAAGGAAAACAGGCTTATAGACTTAACGGGGTTGAATAGGGTATACATAGTTAGGTTGGAACAAGCATACATAGAAAGGTTAAGCAAAGAAATGCCTATATCACTTTCCAAACCAAACAAGGCTACCATTTCGCTTTGTACACACACATGGCAAGTTCTAGGCATTGAATGTTAACACAACATACAGAAAGCCTCACACACACACGACACATGACTCAATTCAGTTAGGATCATTAGACACTATGTTCTAAATAGTTGAGCCATTCAGGGCCCGCCTTATCAGCTCTTGACTGTGGTGGGGCGCAGCGTCTGCAACATCCTTATCAGCATTATCATCATCATCAACCATCACTACCGGCTCTCTCCCAACTGTGATTTGCTAGCCCGAAATGGGGCTTTCAATGGCAATTTCCCATCTACTCTGGGATTTTCAAGAACTCGTGCAGCACAGCACAACTTGGTAACCAGAGAGGGGAAGTAAAACCCTTTGAGTACTTCTGGGGAGCGAATGAACATCTCATCATGAAGGAGCTTGGTGACATCAAAATCATAGTGGGTCATAAAACAGTAGATCGTTGTTGCTCGTGGCCCATTGACATCGGTAGTGTTGTTGGAGGGTAGCAAACGACTGTTGATAATTGTGAGCCAACACTTAGCCTCCCAATTGAGAGACTGGGAGTTCAGTGTGATCCAGTGCTTTATCCATATATGCTCCCTGTCAGGCACACATATTGCCTCAAGAATCGGTGCCCATCAAACAGTTGGGCGGTGATAAGCAAGGTAATGATCTGTATCCCCAGTGAATACTGGCAGCCGGTACACTCGGCAGATGCCCTCAAGGGACGCATTTACCCGGGTGTTTTGTACTGTGACCACCCTATTAACATGCTCCAGGTAGTTTGCATAAAATTCCCTTACCATCAGTACATTCACCTCCTCCAGTTCATCAAAGAAGATGTCCAGCTGACACCTCCTCAACTCTATAAAGATACTTGGTCATTACACTTGCAAGGTTTTCGGGTCAATATGTACTTCAGGCAATAATTTCTTAGACGCCTTGGCGTTTTACCTGTCCTCAGCTGGTTTGGAGACAAACCTAGCGCGGTCAAACTGTTCTGCACTAGCTTGACTCCGAGCTCTAGAAGAACTACCCGATCCACTAGCAGATGACCCTGTGGTACGTCGCTTCCTAGATTGATGCATTGTACCTGCCAAAAACAGAGGCTTCCATTAGTGAGGGTTTGAGTTGTGTGAACCCTGGGTGGTTACTCAGACTTCACCACCACCATGGTCACATTAGCCATTACAACTCCATTGGGGCAATTTCACAAACACATTGTGAGCATGGTCTCTATTCTAACACACCTAACCCTATGGAAACATAACTCATCCCCCAAATCAACCATTCTCACTTACCATTCCACCTCTCCACAATTAATTTTACACAACAAAACTACACTCTTCTGTACAACATTTTTCACATAACCTACTAAAAGCACAAAATAAAACCAAAACAAAATTGAAAGAGAAATATTACACACTTCCAACATAAAAATTGAAAAATAAAGAAACACAAGAAGGGAGAGGAGAAGCTTGACATACCTGGGTTTGTAAAAATTGAGATTGACGGAAGATGGATTCTTGTAGGGGTGTGTGTGTGTGAAGAGGGGGGTTATGTTCTTGAAGAGAGGAAGAAAAAGAAAGAGAGAGAGAGATAATGGGTTAGAGCTTTTAGAGAGAGGGAGTAATGGGGAAAGTGAGAGCGGGGCATGTGGAATTTGGTGTTTAAGAGGAGAGGGAAAGAAAATAAAATAAAAAATTTCTTTTTTAAAACAAACGACTTAGCTAGGAGATAGCAGATTCGCAAATCACCGCGGTCGCCGCGGTCCCACCACGGTCGCGGTGAGTGAAGGGGCGTGAAACAGAATGATTGTGTTTCACCGCATTCGTGTCGTGATCCCACCGTGGTCGTGCCATGGTCCCACTGCGGTCGCGGTGGATCGAGCAATCTTGAGATAGAATACTCGTCATTTACCGTGATCGCGCCGCGGTCCAACAACGTTCGCGGTAATGAGCATTTTTTTTTATTTTTTTATAAGGAAGTTAGTTTCCTATACATTTGGTACAACATCAAAAAATAGAAAAGAAAAACAACAAAAATCATGGGTTGCCTCCCACGCAGCGCCTGATTTAACGTCGTGGCACGACGCAGATAAGCACATTTAAGGCTCGCTCGACCTCTGAGGTTCAGTCAGATGGATCTCTGACACTTCCTTTGGTTCATCCATGCCCACATATGGTTTCAATCTCTGCCCATTGACTCTAAATGTATGAGAGTCTTTTTCTGAGGCAATCTCTACAACACTTGAAGGGAATACTTTGACCATTCGAAATGGTCCAGACCATCATGACTTGAGTTTACCCGAAAATAGCCTTAATCTTGAGTTATAAAGCAATACCATGTCTCCGGGATTGAAATTTCACTTAACAATGTTCTTGTCGTTCAGCCTCTTCATTCTCTCCTTATGTAGCCTCATGCTCTCGAAAGTAAGATATCGGAACTCATCGAGCTCATGCAATTCTGTGACTATAGTTGTGCGCGCAACCTCAATGTCCAGATTCAGCTATTTCGTTGCCCACCAAGCTCTATGTTCTAGTTGCACTGGCAAGTGACAAGCCTTCCCGAACACCAACTTATATGGTGACATGTCAATTGGTGTTTTAAAAGCAGTTCTGTAGGCCCAGAGTGCATCATTTAGCTTTTTCGCCCAATCAGTTCTTGTGGCGTTCACAGCCTTGGTCAGTACACTCTTTATCTCTCTATTAGACACTTCGACCTATCCACTGATCTGAAGATGATATGGTGTTGCCACCTTGTGGCGCACATCGTACTTTGCTAGCAACTTCTCGAAGGCTCGATTGCAAAAGTGAGTACCTCCGTCACTGATAATAGCTCTTGGGGGCGTGAAACGGGTGAATATATTCTTCTTCAAAAACCCCACCACCGCTCTTGCATCATTGGTGGGAAGTGCTGCAGCTTCCTCCCATTTGGACACGTAATCTAGAGCAACAAGTATGCACTTATTGCCAAATGAGCTGACGAAGGGGCCCATGAAGTCTATCCCCCAGACAACGAACACTTCAACCTCTTGAATTGGGTTCATGGGCATCTCATGGCAACGGGAAATGCTCTCGGTTCGCTGACATTCATTATAGCCCTTCACCCATTGATGTGCATCCTTAAAAACTGTTGGCCAGTAGAACCCGACTTCTAGCACTTTTGCTGCCATCCTGACTCCTCCAAAATGCCTGCCATATGCCGATGTGACATGCCTGCAAAACAGAAGATTGTTCTATCTTGGGGACACACCTCTGGATCATATTGTCAACACATATTCTAAACAGATAAGGTTCATCCCAGTAGTACATACGGCAGTCACAATAAAAAAATTTATTTTGCACAGTGGAAAGGTCATAGGGAACTATACCGCTTGCTAGGTAATTTGCAAAATCTGTATACCATGGCACTTCCTCAATGCTTGTAGCAAGTAGCTGCTCATTTGGAAAGGTTTCCAGAATATCCTCAACCTTAACTGAGTTTTCAACTCCTTCAAGTCGTGATAAATGATCAGCGACTTGGTTTTTTATGCCCTTACGGTCACGAATCTTAAGGTCGAACTCTTGCAGTAACAACATCCAATGAATCAGGCATGGTTTGGACTCCTTCTTCTCAATCAAGTACCTGAGAGCTCTATGACCAGTATATACAATTACCTTAGAGCCAATCAGGTATGATCTGAACTTGTCGAATGCAAACACTACAGCCAGCATCTCCTTTTCAGTCATAGTGTAGTTCAGCTGGGCTCCACTCAATGTTCTACTGGCATATTAAATTAGGTGCATTAGATTGTCTTTTCACTGTCCCAGCAGTGCTCTCACTGCATAGTCACTGGCATCACACATGAGTTCAAACGGTTGCTCCCAGTCGGGGGCAACAATGATGGGTGTTGTGACTAGCCTCTTTTTCAACTCCTCGAATGCTACCCTGCACTTATCAAAAAAACAAGAAAGGGTGATCTTTTTCTAACAACTTATAGAGAGGGTTGGCAATTTTTGAGAAGTCTTTTATGAATCTCCGGTAGAAAACAGCATGCCCGAGGAAGCTCCTGATTGCCTTGACTGAGGTGGGGGTGGAAGCTTTGCTATGACATCAACTTTAGCATGATCCACCTCGATTCCCTTACTTGATACCCGGTGCCCCAAGACTATGCCCTCTTATAACATGAAATGACATTTTTCCCAATTAAGTACCAGGTTAGTCTCAATACATCTTTACAACACTCGGGTTAGATTTATAAGGCACTCGTCGAACGAGTTTCCCACCACTGAGAAATCATCCATGAACACCTCCATTATGTCTTCGACCATGTCAATGAATATAGCCATCACACACCTTTGGAATGTGCCGGGTGCATTGCATAGGCCAAAGGGCATCCTCTAAAAAGCATAAATGACATATGGGCATGTGAAGGAGGTTTTCTCTCTGTCCTCTGGTGCAATGGAGATGTGATTGTACCATGAGTACCCATCCAGAAAACAGAAGTGACACCTCCTTACCAGTCTGTCAAGCATCTGATCAATGAAGGGAAGTGGGAAGTGATCTTTCCGGGTGGCCAGATTCAATTTTCTGTAGTCCATGCAAATTCTCCAACCTATGATGGTTCTTGTAGAGATCAACTCATTGTTATCATTTTTTATCACCGTTATACCACCCTTCGTAGGAACACATTACATCGGGCTAACCCAGTTGCTGTCAGAGATGGGAAAAAATGATTCCCGCATCTCACCACTTAATCACCTCTTTCTTCACCACTTCCTTCATGTTGGGGTTCAGCTTTCTTTGGTGCTACCTGGAAGGTTTGTGCCCCTCTTCCAACAGAATTTTGTGCATACAATATACTGGGATGATCCCCTTAATGTCTGTCATAGTCCACCTAATGCAGTCTTGCACTCCTTGAGTATCTGCAAAAGTTGTTGTGCATGCACATCTAACAAACTAGATGAGATAATAATAGGTAATGTGGAGCTAGGTCCTAGGAACTCATACATGAGATGGGCGGGTAGTGGCTTCAACTCCAGCTTTGGTGGTTCTTCTATGGATGGCTTGGTTGGAGGAGTTTCTCTGTTTTCTAAGTGCAGGGGCTCGAATTCAAGTGTTCTATACCAAAACCCTCTGCCCTCTAAAGCCAGCACCCATTCTTCCAATTCTTCCCTATTCACCTCATTTAAATTCACCAGACATACAACAAGAGGGTCCTCAATAGTCAACGTCTCATCATCTGCATCTACGATTACATCCACGACATCAATAAGAGGACAATTGGCGAATTCGCTTGGTCACCTCATATATTTCTGCACATTGAATGTTATCTCCTCATCGTTCAACCTCGTCTTGAGCTACCCAGTTTCACAATCAATGAGAGCTCTCCCTGTGGCCAAGAACGGCCTTCCCAAAATTATGGGAATTTCTCCATCCACCTTGCAATCTAGAATCACAAAATCTGTAGGGAACACAAATTTCCCTACCTGAATCAACACATCATCCAAGTTACCAGAGGGTTTTTTCACTGTCCTGTCACCCAGCTGCAATAACATAGAAGTGGGTCTAGCTCTTCCAATCCCCAACCTCTTATAGATCACCAGGGGAAAAATATTTATGTTATTCCCTAAATCACAAAGTGCTTTGGCATAAGCAAAGTTACCAATGGTGCAGGGAATTGTGAAACTCCCTAGGACAAACAGCATTTCAGCAACTAGTCTAGTCACCACAACACTGCAGGTCTGAGTAGGAGTCATTGTGGCCAAGTCTTGGAAATCGAATTTTTGGGACATCAAGTCCTTCATCATTTTTGTATAACCAGGCATCTCCTTCAACACATTAATCAATAGAATATTTACCTGGATTTGTTTCAGCATCTCCAAGAATTTCTTGTATTATTCCTTTTTCTGGTACTTGGCCAGCCTCTATGGGAATGGTGCTGGAGGTCTCTTCTTCCCAATTATTTGGGTATTTTCTTTGTCAGACACCACCTCAAGTACCGGTTCCCGGGCTATCTCAGCTACTTTCTCAGCCTCAATCTGTGTATTGGTTTCTTTCTGGGCAGGCTGTATTGTCACCTTTCTCAGCTTTGTTGCATCATCTAGCTCAATGGACACTGGTACACGTGTCTCAGCTTATCTGCTTTCTCTAGCTCTATCTTGCTCCAAGTCTAAGTCTCTGCCATTACGTAGGCTCACTGCTATCAGCTGCTTCAGGCCTTGATCTTTTGGATTTATTTGAGTGTCTGCAGGCAATGTCCCATAAGGACGATTATTCAAAGACATCGAAATCTGGCCCATCTGCACTTTAATATTCTTTATAGCTGACTCATGTGCATCTACCCTTTCACTCATTTTTGCATTTGACCCAATAACCTGCTGCATCATTGTCTCAAGTCTAGCAAACCCATCTTCCTATCTTCCACCATGTTGTTGCTGAGAAGGATGATAACCCTGGTGCTGATTTTGATTGTTATTTCCCTGTGACCTTTGGTAAGGCGCCATATTATTGTGAGGTTGCATACCTCCCATATTTCCATTGTTGAGTTGTGGTTGGACTGGCCTGTATGGCTGATTCTGTTGGCCCCAATTCTAACCACCCTATCTCTGGCTCCCATAATTAGACACATAATTCATGTCCTCAAGGTAATGATGATGATCACTTTCTCCATTCCATTGGTTACCAACTGGCTGACTAATGAAAGATGTGTATAATCCCCTATTGGTAGTATCAACAATGTGTACCTGCTACTTTTGCCCTGACTCTTCCACCTTTTTGGTGAGTATACTCATCTGTGTCATTAATGTGGCCATATTTTCAGCAAGAGTGTTGGATGGATCTAAGGGCACTGAGTGAACTACTGGAGTGATAGGTGCATTCCTGGTTGTCCACCCCAAATTCTATGCCATCTTGTCAAGAAAGTTCTGGATTTATCTCCATGTTTTGCTCAAGAATGTTCCACCAGCTGAAGCATCAACATTAGCCTTCATGTTATCTATCAAACCCATGTAAAACCGCCGCCCCAACATATGATCTGGAATACCGTGGTGCGAACATATAACCAACATCCCTTTGAATCATTCCCACGTTTCTTGTAGTGTCTCCATTGATTTCTATTTTGAAGCTCAAAATTTCATCAATTTGCTGAGCAGTCTTGTTGGGTGGATGAAACTTATTCACAAATTGCTTGACTAACTCCTCCCAAGTAATTATGGAATTAACGAGGAGTGAGTTTACCCAAGTCTAGGAAGATCCTGTCATTGAAAATGGAAACAACAACAACTTTATTGCTTCCTGAGTTACGTTGGGCTGCCTTTGAGTTTTGCAGATTGACAAAAACTTCTTCAAGTGCTATTGAGGATCTTCAATGTATGACCCTGAGAATAGTCCCTTGTTTTGCAACAAGTGCAGCATGTTGTTCGTGATTTGAAATGACTCGGCCTGTATCTGTGGGACTAATATCGTTGTGGCCAAATTCTCTGATGTGGGTTGTGCCCAGTAATATAGAGCAGCCTCTGGCACAAGAGGTACCACTGGCGCCAATGGCGCAGCTGGGTCTAACAAATTATCCCCCATGTCTGGTTCGAGTTGTTCAGGTGATTGTGGTTGTTTATTTTACCGGTTGGCCCGATTCAAGGCCTTAAAAACTTTCTCGGGATCTGATAATGCTTCAAATACTTCACTAGTTCTCGATGAGTTTCTAGGCATGCACATGTACAACCAAGTCAACAAACGTTAAAATTTCAATGTATAGATTGAAAATAAAGAAAACTGACTACACTAAGAATTTTTGTATTTTTTCACTGTAATTGATAACACCGTTAATCCCTCGGCAACGACGCCAAAATTTGATCACGCCCAACTGTGCCGTATAAAAAGGACTAAGCGTTCATTGCAAATATAATCCGGTTTATAAGTCCGGAGTCGAATCCCACAGAGAACTAACCTACCAATTACTTTTGTTAGACTCACTAAATTCTTTGTAATCAACTTCCTAGATATTTAAATAACAATTGATGATGGTTTAACTAACTATAACTGAATAAAAGCAAGTCAACTAATAGCTAACTATGATTGAGTTGTACACAAATAAGAGAAGGATCTAAGGTTATGATTTTCCCTATTGATGGAATCCCTTCCTGTTATGTTTTGCATAGATTTGCCTAATCATCTCTATCGATCATGAGCACTGTTATTACCGTAAATCTCTCCTGAGTAATCATGACAATTTACTAGACGCACTCTCCCGAGTTATGCTAGCTGGCTTTTATTATAGTTCACTAGATTGCACCCAAGGCTTCGTTATCCCTAATCCCGCCTTTAAACCCTCAGTTATTGATCCCTCATATACTTTGGGAGTGGTGTTGTTCAACATTTACCTAAATATGCACTCTCTCCCGAGTAATACATACTAAATAGGCACAGCTAATTGAGGATTCTATCAATTAATTACAACAAGAACCCAGTTGAACAAATAGAGATTAAACCGGGCAAACTATATTAACATAACACGAAGTTCATCCTTCAACAGGTTCCATCAAAACCTTAGACTAAATATTTAGCTACTCATAGCAAAGCAAGATAAAACCACAAAAGTATTCATAATGTGCAAATAAAAATAACAAAGAGAAGATTGAAAAACTCTAATGGTTGATTGCTCTACTCACACTTGTTCTTGCCTCCAATTCAATCTAAAAACAAGCTTAACCTTTACTTTGGTGTGTTTATTGAGTTTATAAAGGGTTAGGATAAGTTTCCCCCGATTTACACTTTAGTCCCAAAATTTCTGAGTGATTACACAGTCGACCGCGACAGAACGTGGCGCGACCGCGATGAATCACAACTATTCTGCCTTAATCTTTTGGCCTACCGCATTCCAGCCGCGGTCGCGGTGGCCACTTGTCCAGTCCTCCTTTGCCACTTTCTTGCTTATTTTCGTTTGGGTTCTTCTTGATTGGCCTTATATCCACATTCTTGACTCCAAAACACTCCATAGTCTCTTCCTAACTTGGATTAGTCCCTGCAAAGCAAAAGAACACCAATTAGAGTATTTTGTTATCATTTAGCCTTTAAAACAACAATAAAGTATGGTACATTTAGAGTGTAAATAGCGTCTATATAGCCTACTATCAGCTATAAATTGTTATTTATTTGTGACATCCATGCTTAGCATAACGCTTTCTTATATTATTTGACCCTAGTAAGTATCAAGTCGACCTCTCGTCTCTACTTCTTCGAGATTAGAGGGGATACTTATTGGGTACATATTGTTTATGTACTCATACTACACTTCTGTACTTAATTGTACAAGATCTGAGGTAGGTGCATCTGGCTACCAGTCTGGTGCGCATTCTTGATCGTATTTCGAGATTCCACGGTGAGCTGCTCCCTTCCTATGTCGTTCATCAGCATGCTGGAGTCTCTCTTTGCTTTTGGTTGTGTATTCTATTTCAAATAGTAGGATAGATTTATTCTTTTGTATATTCTACTAGATGCCCATATACTTGTGACACCAGGTCTTGGCACATACATTGGTAGACTATTCTTTTGGGGTTGTATAATTATTACTATACGTTGCTAATTATTACTTGTTTTAAATTCAAATTAAGAAATTGTTGTAATAGTTTTAGTAAAATAAAACTATAACCTATTAATATTTTCGCGTCAGCTTACCAGACAATGGTGTTGGGTGCCTTCATGACCTATAATGAAATTGGGTGGTAACAATATGGTATCAGAGCACTAGGTTCACGTAGGTCTCACAAGTCATGGGCAAACCTAATAGAGTCTTGTGGATCAGTACAAAGACGTCTGTATTTATCTTCGAGAGGCTATAGGGTGTTAGAAAACTACTCTTTATTCATTTCCTATCGTGCAGTGGTTGGTATACAAAGTTTCCCTCTTTTATTCTCTCACAAATGGTGAGGACACGCACGCCAGATGCTCCAGACCTAGGAGGAGCTGCTCCCCCCATTACTAGAGGCTGAGATAGAGGTCGGGGGAGGACACCGGCCCGAGGTAGGGGACGAGGGCATCCCAGAGCTGTTCCAGTAGTACCACCGGCAAATCTTGTGGGAGATCCTATATTGAGGAGCAGGGCGAGTTACCCGCAGCCGAGCCTACCCCGACGGACTTTATGACATCACCGGGCTTCCAGGAGGTCATGGGCCGTATGATGCGGTTCATGGACACTATGACTCAGATTGGTTTATTTCCAGCGGATCCAGCTACATCATAGGCAGGAGGGGGAGCACAGACCCCTACTGTTAAGGCTCCTGGTCACGCAGCTACAGTGTATCAGACTCTGGGTGCACTACCCACGGATGGGGCTCAGCCAGTTGCTACAGTGGTGCCCAAGCCCAGACCAGCTGCGATGGTGACCCACAGAAGTTATTTGATAGATGGACTAGACTTCACCCTCCTATCTTCGGGGGTGAGCGAAATGAGGATGTCCAGGATTTCATTGATAGGTGCAGGAACAGACTGCACAACATGAGGATATTGGAGTCTCATGGGGTTGACTTCACCACTTTCCAGCTGGAGGGCATGGCCTGCAGATGGTAGCAGTTTTATATTCTTGGCAGGCCAGCAGGTTCTCCTCCTATCACTTGGGGTCAGTTCACACAGTTATTCTTGGACATGTATATTCCACCCTCTGAGAGGGAAGAGCTGCGGTATCAGTTTGAGCAGCTTGAGAAGAGTCAGATGTTCGTGACCGACTATGAGGCAAAGACTTATGAATTATCCTGCCATGCATTGATGATACTTCCTACGGACGCAGAGAAGGTGCGGAGGTTCGTTGTAGGGTTGCATTCTGACATTAGGGCTAACATGGCCCGAGATGTGGAGATAGGGACTCCTTATCAGCTAGTGGTGGAGATTGCACTGAGGATTAAGGGCTACCATCTGAGAGGTAGGGAGCAGATGCAGTAGGATAAGAGGGCTAGATTCTCCGGGGAGTTCAGAGGTGCCCCAACTAGGGGCAGATGTCAGTTTGGGAGGGGTCAGCCTAGCAGGCCCCCATATTCAGCACCACCACCTCCTTGAGGTGCTCCAATGCGCCCCTATTTTAGCGCCATACTAGATAGTTCTTACCGCCTGCCAACTATTCAGGGTTCCTTCAGTGGGTATTCAGGTCCCCATGGTTCTTCTGGTTCTTATTTCAGTGTTGTGCCGGAAAGTTCATACCATCCACCGGCTATTCAGTCTTTTTCCAGTGGGTCTATAGGCCATTAGGGTCAGCCATCAGGGTAGCAGGTCGCTGCACTGTGCGATTGTTTTGAGTACGGAGACCTTGGTCATATAAGGAGATACTGCCTCAAGCTTCGGGGCAAGGCAGTACAATAGGGTCAGCAACCCATGATTTTAGCATCAATTGCCCGGCCTTCTAGAGGCGGGGGACAGACTGGTAGAGGTCGTCCTAGAAGTGGAGGCCAGATAGGGAGAGGTCAGCCAGCTACTGCTCAAACTAGTAGAGGCCAGCCAGTCGGCGCCCTAGCCAGATCTATGCCATTGCGGCCAGACCAGATGTATTGGACTTAGATGCTATTATCACATGTATTTTCTTCGTCTGCGGTAGGGATTCTTTAGTGCTATTTTATCCAGGGTCTACCTATTCATATGTGTCATCTCTGTTTGCTCATTTCCAGGATATTCCTCATGAGCCTTTAGGCACTCCTGTTCATATGTCCACTTTTGTGGGCGATTATGTGGTTGTGGATCGGATCTACCGGTCCTGTGTGGTCACATTGTGCGGCTTCAAGACTAGAGCAGATCTTATGTTGCTTGACATGACCGATTTTGAGGTTATCCTGGGCATGGATTGGTTATCTCCATATCACACTGTCCTAGATTGCCATGCCAAGACTGTTACATTAGCAATGCCAGAGTTGCCAAGGTTGGAGTGGAAGGGTTCCTCAGTTAATACATCTAGTCGGGTTGTCTCCTTTCTAAAGGCTAGACATATGGTCGGGAACGGTTTTTTGGCTTATCTAGCTTATGTTAGGGACACCACCACAGATCCTCCGACGATTGATTCAGTTCCAGTAGTCCAGGAGTTCTCCGATGTGTTTCCTTCTAACCTTCCTGGCATGCCACCGAATTTTGATATTGATTTCTGTATTGATTTGCCTCCAGGTACCCAGCATATATCTATTCCATCGTACCGTATGGCTCCAAAAGAGTTGAAGGAGTTGAAAGAGCAGCTTGAGGAGTTGTTAGCAAAGGGGTTTGTTAGACCAAATGTGTCACCTTAGGGTGCACCAGTGTTGTTCGTAAAAAAGAAGGATGGGACCATGCAGATGTGCATTGATTATCGCCAGTTGAACAAGGCTACCATCAAGAACAGGTACCCGTTGCCGTGCATTGATGATTTGTTCGACTAATTGCAGGGTGCTAGGGTGCTCTCTAAGATTCATTTGAGGTCAGGGTACCATCAGTTAAAGATTCGGGACTCGGATGTTCCGAAGACTGCATTTCGGACTAGATATGGTCATTATGAGTTTCTGGTGATGTCCTTTGGCTTGACTAATGCCCCAGTAGTGTTTATGGACTTGATGAATAGGGTGTTCAGCCCTTATATTGATTCCTTTGTCATCGTCTTCATTGATGACATGTTGATATACTAACATAGCCTGGGGGAGCATGAGCAGCATTTAAGAGTAGTGCTTCAGACCTTGCGAGAGCGGAAGCTATATGCTAAGTTCTCCAAGTGTGAGTTTTAGCTAGAGTCAGTGGCATTCTTGGGGCATATTGTATCAGGAGAGGGTATTAAGGTGGATCCCAAGAAGATTGAGGTAGTTCAGAGTTGGCCACGTCCTACTTCAGTGACCGAGATCAGGAGTTTCCTAGAGTTAGCAGGTTATTACAGACAATTTGTGCAGGGGTTTTCATCTATTGTATCACCTCTGACTAGATTGACCCAAAATGGTGCTCCTTTCCGTTGGTCCGATGATTGTGAGGCGAGCTTTCAAAAGCTCAAGACAGCTTTGACTACAGCAGCAGTTCTTGTGTTGCCTTCTGGTTCAGGGATGTACACGGTATATTGTGATGCTTCACACGTTGGATTGGGTTGTGTATTGATACAGGAGGGGCGGGTTATTGCATATGCTTCGCGTCAGTTGAAGATTCATGAGAAGAATTATCTTGTGCATAATTTAGAGTTGGCCGCGATTGTTCATGCTCTTAAAATATGGAGGCATTATCTGTATGGGGTGTCATGTGAGGTTTATACTGATCATCGCAGCTTGCAGGATTTGTTCAAGCAGAGGGATCTCAATTTGAGGCAGCGTAGATGGCTTGATTTACTAAAGGATTATGATATCACCATTCTTTATCATCGGGATAAGGCAAATGTGGTCGCAGATGCCTTAAGCAGGAAAGCGGAGAGTATGGGTAGCTTGGCATTCATTCAAGTAGAGGAGAGGCGACTAGCCTTGGACATTCAGTCCTTGGCTAATAGACTTGTGAGGTTAGCTATTTTAGAGCCCAGTCGAGTCCTTACATGTGTTATTGCCCAGACTTCATTATTGGGGCAGATCAATGCCCGACAGTTCAATGATCCACATTTGGTGGTTCTTAGAGAGACAGTGCTACAAGGTAGTGCCAAGGAGGTTTCTATTGGCGAGGATGGTGTTCTACGACTCAAGGGTCGCCTATGTGTTCCTAATGTTGATGGTCTGAGGGAGAGGATCCTAGATGAGGCACACAGTTCGCGGTATTCCATTCATCTGGGTGCTAAGAATATGTATCGTGACTTGAGACAACACTATTGGTGGTGGAGGATGAAGAAAGACATAGTGGAGTATGTGGCTAGGTGTTTGAATTGCCAGCAGGTTAAGTATGAACACCAGAGACCAGGTGTCCTACTTCAGCAGATGCCTATACTTGAGTAGAAGTGGGAGCGCATTACTATGGACTTCGTAGTTGGGTTTCCCCAGACCTTGCGGAAGTTTGATACAGTGTGGGTCATTGTTGACAGTTTGACCAAGTCGTCCCACTTTATTCCAGTGGCGACAACTTATACTTCAAAGAGGTATGCTCAGATTTACATTCGAGAGATAGTTTGGTTGCACGGTGTGCCTGTTTCCATCATATCAAATAGAGGCCCTCAGTTCACTTCCCATTTCTGGAGAGTCGTATAGAGTGAGTTGGGGACCCATGTGGAGCTTAGCACAGCATTCCATCCTCAGACCGACAGACAATCGGAGCGGACAATTCAGATTTTGGAAAACATGCTTAGATCATGTGTGATTGACTTTGGAGGGCAGTGGGATCAGTTCTTGCCCTTGGCGAAGTTTGCTTACAACAACAGCTATCAGTCCAGCATCGAGATGGCTCCATTTAAGGCTTTATATGGTCGGTGATGTCGTTCTCCTATCGGGTGGTTTGATCCTGGTGAGGCTAAATTGTATGGTACAAACTTGGTGAAAGATGCCTTGGAAAAGGTAAAGTTGATTTAGGAAAGGCTTTGCACAGCTCAGTCCAGATAGAAGAGTTACACAGATCAGAAGGCGTTTGATGTATCATTCATGGTTGGCGAGAAGGTTCTCTTGAAAGTCTCGCCAATGAAGGATGTTATGAGATTCAGGAAGAAGGGAAAGTTAAGCCCAAGATTTATTGGCCCATTTGAGGTGTTGAGGCGAGTTGGGGAGGTTGCTTACGAGCTTACTTTACCTCCTAGAATGTTAGGAGTTCATCCGATTTTTCACGTGTCCATGCTTCGGAGGTATCACGCCGACTTGTCCCATGTGTTAGACTTCAGTACTATTCAGTTGGATGAGAGTTTGGGTTATAAGGAGGAGCCAGTTGCCATTATTGAAAGGCAGGATCGCCAGTTGAGATCCAAGAAGATTTCTACAGTGAAGGTTCAATGGAGGGGCCAACCAGTTGAAGAGGGGACCTGGGAGTCCTAAGAGGACATGTGGAGCAGATATCCATATTTATTTAGCACTTCAGGTATGAATATAAATTCGTTTGAGGACGAACGTTTGTTTAAGAGGTGGAGAATGTAACAACCCGGCTGGTCATTTTGCTTTTTAGAACCCTGTTCCCCTAGATAAAACTTCTCGTACTTGCTTTTACTGATTTATGACTTACGGGAATAGTTGGTTCGGGATTTGGAAGAGTTTGGGTTGAAATCGGAACACTTGGTTCCTTAAGGTTGACTTAAAAGGCCATGTTTGACTTCGGTTAACATTTTGAGTAAATGACCTCGGAATCCGGACTGGAAGGTTCCAATAGGTTCTTATGATGATTTCGAATTTGGGCATATGTCCGGATCGGGTTTTGGATGACCCGGGAGCGTTTTGGTGCCTAATAGTGAAAGTTGAAGTTCTTAAATATTTGGTTTGGAGCGGGTTTTTGTGTTATCGAGGTCCGAACGGAATTCCGAGACTGTTAATAGTTCCATAGTGTCATTTAAGACTTGCACACAAAATATGGTGTCAATCTGAGTAGTATAAGTACGTTTTGGCGCGTTAGAAGTAATTTGAAGAACTTGAAATTCATAAGTTTGATTCAGTTGGTGTTAGGGGTGATTCTTAGATTTAGCATTGTTTCGGGCGTTCAGAGGGTTCCAATGAGTCCGTTTTATGATTTCAAACGTGTCGATATGTTCGGGCGGGCCATGAGGGGACCTGAGCGTCAATCGAACGTGGCTCGAGTGAAGTTGGAAAAATTGGAAAGGAGCTGAAGCTCTAGCTATTTGTAATAACCGCACTTGCGGTTGGTGAGCTGCAGGTGCGAGACTGTAGGTACGGTCAACACATCGCAGAAGCGGCCAAGGGAAGGAGCCCAAGAACCGCAAATGCGGCTCCTTCTCTGCAGATGCGGCTACGCAGAAGTGGCTCAAATACCGCAGAAGCGGTCCCAGTCCGCCTGGACCCAACTCCGTAGATGCAGACCCCCTCTCGTAGAAGCGAGACAGCAGATGCGGTCCCCTGATCGCAGGTGCGGATATCGCTGAAGGCAGTGCCTTCATTTAATACTGGAATATGTCATTTTTTGACACATTTCCACCATTGTTTAGAAGATTTGGGAGCTTTCAAAGAGAGAAATTCCATCGAGCATCTTGATGTAAGTTCATCCTACTTATTTCTAGTTTAATACTTGAGCCTTGGGTAGATTAACATAAAAAGATTAAGGAAAAATCATGGGATTAGAGCAAAACCTAGGGTTTTGATAAAAGTTAGATTTAACCACGAAATCTGTTATGGAATGAAGTAGAAATCATATATTATTGATCCTTAGATTATAATGAACAACTTTCTTCATAATATTTTGGAATCCGAGCATGTGGGTCGGGGGTCGAATTTTAGGAAACTTGTGTTTAAGGTTGGAAAATTACTTTAGTAATTAAAATGTGAACTCTTGAGCTTGTATTGACTAGTTCCTACCTCGTTTAAATAGTTTTGGATCGTTCAGCTCCAAATTGAGGGTTTGAGCATGTTCTTGGTATTGGAAGTACGCTTTGGAGCAAGGTAAGTCTCCTTTCTAAACTTGTAAGAGGGAATTGTCCCCATAGGTGAAATAATTGAATAATTTTCCACTACATGCGGGGGCTACATACGCACTAGGTGATGAGAGTCCGTGTGTAGCTACTATTATGTTAATTGTTCGGGTAGTTTAGGACCCGTATCATGTCATATTTGTTAATGCTTATATCCTTTCATGTGAATGAGATCCCTTAGGATATACTAGCCTTTAAAATAACAATAAAGTATGGTACATTTAGAGTGTAAATAGCGTCTATATAGCCTACTATCAGCTATAAACTGTTATTTATTTGTGACATCCATGCTTAGCGTAACACTTTCTTGTATTATTTGACCCTAGTAAGTATCAAGTTGACCTCTCGTCTCTACTTTTTCGAGATTAGACGGGATAGTTATTGGGTATATATTGTTTATGTACTCATACTATGCTTCTGTACTTAATTGTACAGGATCTAAGGCAGGTACATCTGGCTACCGGTCTGGTGCGCATTCTTGATCGTAGTCCGAGATTCCACGGTGAGATGCTCCCTTCCTATGTCGTTCAATAGCATGATGAAGTCTCTCTTTGTTTTTGGCTGTCTATTTTATTTCAGACAGTAGGATAGATTTATTCTTTTGTATATTCTACTAGATGCCCATATACTTGTGACACCATGTCTTGGCACATACATTGGTAGACTATTCTTTTGGGGTTGTATAATTATTATTATACGGTTCTAATTATTACTTGTTTGAAATTCAAATTAAGAAATTGTTGTAACAGTTTTAGTAAAGTAAAACTAGAACCTATTAATATTTCCGCGTTGGCTTGCCTGACAATGGTGTTGGGTGCCTTCATAATGAAATTGGGTCGTGAAAAACCAAGTGGTGGTGGCGCTCATGCCCAAGTGTACAACCATAAATTACATGTATAACTTCACGCTGAAGAAACTGATTACTGCCACAATCATGCCGAGTCAACCATTACTAACCGACCCAGCTTCTTCCAATTTATTCTTGACTTGCCTTAGAAATAATATTAGCTCCATTCAAAATATAACGAACCCAATCCGCACTCATCCCGAGTGATCCGAGTCACGAGGCCATTTCCTCTTAATACCCATGAACCATCTCATACCCCCCTCAAGCACGCAATAACATTTCTAACTGGTACACTCATTCTGAAAGACCTTCCGTGAATCCGAAGCTATTTCTTCTATCCCTCTGATACTGCACTGCATATCCAATGATAACATAGAACATTCCAAGTCCCTAGGCACTGCACCTAAATTCTTGAACCCATTAGGACCACTGTTGAGAGTCGTCGACTATGACTTGGTCTCGAATATAAGCCAAACTCTAGGCATTGCTAGCAAGTGAACACCCTATCAAAGAAGCACCCGACTGAATTCGTTTCCCTTGTACATTATGCCCACCAGAAGCAGAAACTGGTCTTCCCAAAAACACATGAATCGATAGGGCCAAATATAGCACACATGCCTCAAGTCACATGCCCGAACTGCCACTGATGTTTTCTCTCCTTAGCCATAATAACCCACCAATACACCGATAACCAAAAACCGCATAAGCAGGCAACCACGTGACCCATTCATAGATGGTGAGGCACCCTCACTCAGCTTGAAGCTACAAGTACATAACCTTGGAACCCACCAAGATTCTTCCTCCTCAATTACCATGGCCTCGCACAGCTAACCAGCCAAATTTCTCGAAAGCTTTTGTTACACCTTTTATGAATATTCTGAAGCATTAACCACAATTGCAAATTCGACCTTTTGTCGAGTAGTAAGTAGAATTCTTCGTAGAAACCTCATCAACTTCACACCATTGCTAACCTGCTCACAGGAGATAGCCCACTTGTGAAAATTCCATGCCGACATCTTCCAACGACGCTGGACTAGGTACAATTACTACAAAATCAGTAAACCCTCTGAAGCCCATGCTCACTTGCCAGCTAAACAATTATGTTTATTCCCCATTGATATCAACTGAAAAATCCAACAACACATTCCAAACTCGTAGTCATGTTGCATCCAATTGAAATCCGTGGTCCTAGTCATTGTCCATCACGATTCCCAAATTTCTCTAAACTTCCCTCAAAGCATGTGGCTATCCTACCACAAAACCCATATGATACTCTGCTACTCTCCCACTTTGGTTAAACCCTTTCCTTTAAGCAACTATTCGACTTTTACTTTTCATACCGGACCTACTAGTAATTCAACCACCGCGAGACTCCTTCCACCATGTCCTTCCTCATCCTTCGCTTCCCAAATATTGCCTCAAAGCAAAATCCATCTCTGTGGCACCTGATCTGATAAATTACTACCAACGCTAAACCTCTTAGAAGCTTATCTTTCTCGAGCCATCAACATTAGAAACACCGATTCGATCTCGAAACCTCTACACACCGCTATCTCTAACAACTGCTTCTCAGGCACCATTTCACAGCACTCTTCCCCATAGGAAAATCAAAGAAGACCATAACATCAACGAACATTAATGTGTTCAAACAAGGACTACGGCACCATATCACCAATGAAAATTCCACCACACCCGAAATACCAAGTCTCGATACTCCATCAGCTCAAGCCTGAACAACTATAGTTTAATTGCCTTTCCCCTGCTGGAATTAAATGCTCAACCTCTAAATCATGCGCTGAGAAATCCGCCTTTCAAGCCATTTACTGCCACGACCCATAAATAAGCACCCTACAATTACACCAACATTGTGCAATAGCAACTCAGGAATCATCATACCAATTAGTGCCCAATCTCAAAACCATAGGCAATACTTATACTGAGCTAAAGTGATAGAACATCCATTCCGCAATCCGACAACATTAGCCCAATCAAATACGCAGGGAGAAATATCTTGCACCACATTTGCAGTACCATTACAATCCCTCAATTCCCAATTGATAGCAAGTGCTTCATGTCGCATAAAATAGAATAGGAAAAAAATAAAGGCATAAGCCTCAAAAGAATAAAATCATATGATGAGGAATCAAGAAGGGAAATGCTCCTAACAGCCCTGTAGTCTCTTGAAGATAAGTACAAACGTCTCCATACCGATCCACAAGACTCTACTAGACTTGATCATGACTCGTGAGACATAAGTGAACCTAATGCTATGATACCAAGCTGTCACGACCCAAAATCCACAATAGGTTGTGATGGCGCCTAACGCAACCGTCAGGTAAGCCAACTTTGATTTATCAGTGTAATTACTCATTTTATTACTTTGAAATCACAATTTCCATTAATTAGATAGTACCAAATAGAATTTTGTGAAATAATAAAAATTCCATGAACCATCATGCTAAACCTCTAGTAAAAACTCCCAAAATCCGGTATCACATGTGCATGAGCGTTTTTTCTAAGGAATACAATAAATATACATCATCCATCTCGAATGTAATAAGGCAGAATAAAAACAAACAATACAATGGAGACTCGGTGCAATGCGGTGCGTAGCCTGGAGTGTAACTCACATAAAGTCTCCTCAACCAGTGCGCCTACACGCCAAGATGATCATCAAATGATCTGTCAGATCCTGCACATTTAGTGTAGAAGTGCAACATGAGTACGTAAATCAACGTGTACCCAACAAGTATCTAGCCTAACCCCGGAGAAGTAGTGACGAGGGGGTCGACATCGACTCTTACTAAAGTTTCAATATAGAAATATAATAAAAAATAAGTAGATATGAAGCATACGACAGAGATAAGGTAAATCTGTAAGTTACATAATCTTCTAATTATTTTCTTTAGAGCATAAATTTATCGATCATGTATCATGCCTTAATATCTCAGAAATATGCCTAGTGTCAATACCAATTAAGTAAGAAATACCATAAAAAGTCGGGAATTAGTAGAAGGTTTATCTCGTGAATATTCAGATTACAAGCGATATTGCGCACGATTCTACCGAGGTCGTTCGGCCCGATCCAGAATAATATGTACACTTCCGAGGGTCGAGCGGCACGAACCATAGATGCATCTATATATTGCTGAGGTCTTCTGCCCGCTCCACAAGAAAGGAAGGAAATTTCCGAATCACAAGATACGTATTTACAATACGGTACATGAACACAATAAATAGTACACCCCTTTGCATTTATAGAATATCTTGGCTACAAATCAATGTGATAAAGCTTGGCATGATACTTTTATTTCTAAATCAATTTTAATTATATTTTCAATTAATTAAGCCAATAGAATAAGTTCAAGTAATTCAAATATTACATGATAAAATCTTAAATCTATCCGGATTCCAAAAATATTCGAAGTTAAACATTACCCATAACATCACGAACTCAAATATATAGTTTATTCTTAATTCCATGCCCAACTTCGTGGTCAAAATTCAAAAATACTAATTTTTCGATTTTTCTTCAAAATTCAAAATTTTTACAAATTTTCATGTCTAAATACATATATAACCCTTGTATTTAACGCACAACTAGTAGAAATCAGTTACCTCATGATTGACGATCAAAATGGTGCTCCAAAATTGCTCCTAGGTCGGCTCCCATGGAGGAAATGAGATAAAATGGTCAAACTCCCGATTTTTAAAAGAACACTGCCCAGTCTGACCTTCTTCGCGAATGCAGCAAGTCTCTTGCGTTCACGAAGCAATACTAGCTCCAGCTCAAAATCTCCCTTTCGCGAATGCAAGTCACTGCTTGCGAACGTGATTCTTTACCAGGCAAAGCTTCGCGAACGCGCTGCACCCTTCGCGAACGCGAATGCTAAAATTCTCATAGGCCCAGTTTCTCTTTCGCGAATTCTATGCCCCAATCGCGAACGCGTAGCTCAAAAGTCAACAGCCAATAGATCCTTCTTCGCGAACATGGGAATCCCTTGGCGTTTGCGAAGAACAAAACCAGACACCAGACATCAGCCACCACAACACAGCCAAACTTGGTCCGAAACTATCCCGAAACACACCCGAGGCCCTCGGGACCCCGTCCAATAACACCAACCAGTTCTATTACATAACGCGGACCAGCTTGAGGCCTAAAAGCACATCAAATAACATCTGAATCATGAATCGCACTCCAATTCGAGCTTAATGAACTTTAGAACTTCAAACTTCTACATTCGATGCCGAAACCTATCAAATCAATTACGATTGACCTCAAATTTTACATACAAGTCATAATTGATATTACAGGCCCACTCCCACTTCCAGAATTGGAATATGACCTCGATATCAGATGGTCCTCTCCCGGTCAAACTTCAGAAAACCTTCAACTTCCAACTTTCGCCAAACAACCATGAACTGATTTACGGACCTCCAAATCCACATCAGCACGCGCTTCTAAGACCATAATTACATACGCGGCTATTCTCAGGCTTAAATCCCAAATGGACATTGATAATATTAAAATACACTTCAACCTAAATTCATGAAATTCTTCCAAAATGCCAACATTCGACAATAAGCATCGTAACGCTCCTTGGTCATCCAAAACCCGATCCATACATACGCCCAAGTCCACAATCATCATACGAACCTATTGGAACCATCAAATCCTAATTTCGAGGTCGTTTACTCAAAAGTCAAAATAGTCAACTCTTCCAACTTAAAGCTTCCGAAATGAGAATTTTCCATCTGAATCAACTCCAAACTTCCCGAAATTCAATTCCGACCACATGTGCAAGTCATAATACCTGAAGTGAAGCTACTCAAGACCTCAAACCGCTGAATGACGCACTAGAGCTCAAAACGACCGGCCGGGTCGTTACAATATTCTTCGAAATTATATGTATTTATGGAATTAATTTGAAAAAAAAAAATATAAATATACAAGAAAAAACAATTTTTATCAAAAACATTCCTCTAGTGGATTCCCTGGGACCATTTATAGTCAATGAAATATAGAATTGTGATCAATCAAATATTGTATAGTTTCAATATCTCATTTTAACTTGTCCGTTGACACAACTCCAACTCGAAAAGGTAAAAACAATAAGAAGTTAGAAGTCGGACAATGTAATTTAAGTTGTTTTCAAGAATTATTGTACTTGAATTCTATACCGTGCATGTGCATTTTGTCTCGCCCTAAATTAAATGCTCTCTTAGTTGTGTTGCGCCCCGATCCGAGTCCCCATGTCCGCTTTTCTCCGCCCACAACCCAATAAGTTAGGAAATCCAGCACAAACTTAAGGTCATCCTTTCATTCTGGTGCTGAGCCCGGGCCTGGCTGGGAAGCAGAGTTATGAAATGGCCCTTCTTCATTAGTTGTTAGGAACATAAGGCAATTGTTGAACTCTCAAAACAAATTTCTATCTATATAGAATAAGAGAAACAAAAGCAATATATTAAGACAAGTGGCATAACCACAAAAGGTCAAGTGGCATTGTTAAGACAAAATAAACTACCTTTCTAATATTTTTTTGAATTTTAAATTTTAAATTAATTGGTTACTCTATTGAATTAATAACTACAGATATCCTATAATTATCTATAAAAAATAAAAATATAAAAATAAACTACTCATTCAAATTGGGGAATAGTTTCAAGTTGGAGATTTAAAATTATTTAAAAATAAAAAATCAAAAAATAAAGAACTACCAATTCAAATTGGGGAATAATTTCTTCCTAATATAGTAGGGTGTGTGTATGGGGGTGTGGGTGTGTGTTTATGTGCGTAGTGTGTGTGTTTATGTGTAGTAGCATAACCATAAAACGACAAGTGTAGATTTATAGGACAAAGCTCCAACAAAGTTAAAGTTTTAAAATTATTTTAACATAAAAAATAAAATTAAAACAAAAAAAAATCCAATTCAAATTGGGGAGTAGTTTCAAGTTGGAGCTTTAAAATTATTTTAAAATATAAAAATATCAATTCAAATTTGGGAGTATATTTAAAGAGAGAAAAATAGAGATAGTGTGAGGCTAATCATATTATGAATTAACTTGAGAAATAGAATAAACTATTAAAATAATACTCAAAAATATTCTTGATGATTTTAAATAATAAAATAATTCTGAGTAATTGATAACAGTATAAGATTTATTACATACATTAAAAGATCTGTGTTTAACCTTTGAGCTAATTCAACACCATCTATTTAGAAAAATAATACAATAATATTCTTATTATAGATAAACATAATGAAAAATATCAAAATATTGTAGAACAAAAATTAATGTATAGAATATATATTGTGAGTCTGTCCTCACTTTAAATTTATTTGATAAAATTAATTAAATAAATAATACTCGAATTTACTAATAAATTCAAAATCGAAATAATTATTAGAAAGTCATACATGAAAAAGTCAAGTAAAATTTCAAGAGTACTACAAAATTATATTTACTTTATTATATTAAACTGCTAATTTATTAATAATTTATATGACAATTCAATAATATTAAGTAATAGATAATAAAATTAGATAAGCGAGGAACCAAAAAAGAAGAAACAAATTATAAATTTGTGGAAAAATAAAAAAAATATAAAACTTATAATTAGAATTATGATGAGAAAAGTCGTATATATACACATAACTAAAATCATAATATAAAATATTTATAAAGGAAGAATACTAAAAAATATTACAAGCGATAGCATAAAAATATATATACTAATTAAATTTCTCATGTAGGAAATTTTAGTCAAGAAATAGAACTCATAATTTTATAGTAAAAACTATAAAAATACTATTAGGATATTATACATACGATAAGCATATTATATATATATATATATATATATATATATATAGGTATTAATAGTTATTTAAATCTTGATAGATTTTTTATAAAAATAATAAAAGCTTTAACTCTTTATATTTTTGATGAATTCAAAACTATAATTTACTACAAATAAATCTTATATTTTTTACATTTTCAGTAAAATACAAAATGAGAAAACTAATAAAACATTAAAATAGAAAAGAATATACGAAAATAGGAGAATAAAGATAATTTTATGATATTTATATTTGGATAAATTAAAAATAAAAGATAAATAAATAAATAACACTCATAAAATTATCAATAAATTTAGAAAAATGAAGAATTTTGAACAGTATACTAAGTTTAAAAAGAAAAATATTTTCAAAGTATGAATATATATATATATATATATATGTAATGACCCGATTGGTCGTTTTGAGCTCTAGCGCGTCGTTCAACGGTTTGAAGCCCTGAGTAGCTTCACTTCAGGTATTATGACTTGTGTGCATGGTCGGAATTGAGTTCTGGGAAGTTCAGAGTTGATTTGGAGAGAGAATTCTCATTTCAGAAGCTTTAAGTAGAAAAAATTGACTAAGATTGGATTTTTTGAGTAAACGACCTCGGAATTGGGATTCAAAGATTCCAGCAGGTTCGTATGATAATTTCGGACTTGGGCGTATCGAGTTTTGGAAGACCCAGGGACGTTTCGGCGCCTATAGTGGAAGTTAACATTTTTTCATAAGTTTGGGTTGAAGTGCATTTTAATGTTATCGATGTTTGCTTGGGATTTCGAGTCTAGGAATAGCTTTGTATGGTGATTCTGGTGTTGGGAGCACGATCGGAAGTGAATTCGGAAGTCCGAGGGTCATTTTGGAGTCATTTGATTAAAGATAAAATTTGAAGGTTTTTAAGGAGTTTGACCAGAAGTGGACTTTTTGATATCGGGGTCGGAATCCAATTCCGAAAATTGGAGTAGATCTGTAACGTCGAATGCGACTTGTATGCAAAATTTGAGGTCATTCGGACGTGATTTAATAGGTTTGAACATCGAATGTAGAAGTTTGAAATTCTAAAGTTCATTAAGCTTGAATTGGAATGTGATTCATATTTTAGTGTTGTTTAATGTAATTTGAGGCATCGACTAAGTTTGTGTCATGTTATGTGACTTATTAGTATACTTGGTTGGGATCCCATGGGTCTCGGATGAGTTCTGGAGGAGTTTTTGGAAGAGTTTGGCGTTTTGAGCAAAAGCATGTAATGATCCAAAGGTCCATTTTTAGTTTTAGAGATCGAAACTTGATTTCGAGACTTCCGGGATTTTGATATTGAATTATAGGAGTTATCTGAAAAGTTTGGTCTAATTTCATCAAGTCGCGATTGAGTTTTTAGCGCAAAATATGAGTTAATTGTGTAACGAGCGAAATTGGTATTGCATTGAGTAAATGAGATCCAAATTGAGTTTCGATTAAAGGAATAGGTTTGTATTATTATTTAGGAACAAGAATCGTCGAATTCCGAGTTCGTATGATGGAGTTAGAGCATTTTTAGAGAAATTAAAAGCTGCTAAAATTTCTGGGCAACTGCTGGGTTTTTCGCAGGTGCGTGAACAGTATCGTACCTGCATGAACAGTAACCGCATGTGCGTGAACAGTAAACACAGGTGCGAAAATCCTGGACAGTGTATAAATCGAGAAGTCCGAGATATTTACTCATTTTTGGAGCTATGGAGCTCGGATTAAAGCGATGTTTTAGGCGATTTTCACCATATGGATTGGGGTAAGTGTTATATATCCAAAAGTGATTATATTTAATGATTCCATGGTTATTTTCATCATGTATTAGTGAATTAAATGGAAGAAATTGGAGAAAATTGTAAACGTTTCAAAAACGAAAATTCTAGATTTGGAGGTCGATTCATTATCGGAATTTGATAAAATTGGTATGGTTGAACTCGTATCGGAATAGGTTATCAGATTTTATAAATATTTTTGAAATCCGGGCACGTGGGCCCGAGGGCGATTTTATCAACTCTTCGAGCGGAGTTAGGAATTTATCTAAATTGAACTGTTGTGAGTATTAGAGCCTATATTTATGGATTTTCTCATTTCTTGGCTAGTTTTGGAGCGTTGTGCATCGATTTGAGTCGTCGGAAGGGCTTGGAAGCCGGTTATAGAACCTCGGAGCGAGGTGAGTCTCCTTTCTAACCTTGTAAGAGGGAATTATCCCCATAGGTGAATTAATTGGATTTGTGCTATTATTTGTGGGGCTACGTACGCGCGAGGTGACGAGAACTCGTGCATAGCTACTATTATGTTTAAATCCGGTAGTCTAGGACCCAAAAGCATGCTATACTTGGAATATTTGTAATCTTATTGACAATTGAATTGCTTAAATCCTATCGAATTGGTAAATGAATTTCTAAAAGGATTAAACTTTATTTTATAAAATTGTTAAAAGAAAATTCGCTTTTCTTTGGATAATTGTTCTCTGATGACTTCTTGATTGACTGTCTGTATGTGTTTAATTTCTGAACGAGCCGAATGCCTCGGTAGATTAAATAGATGCTTTTATGGTTCGCGCCATTCGACCCTCTGGCAGTGCACAGTTTAAATATTGCTGGATCAGGCCGTACGACTTCGGCATGATATGTGCATGCTTGTATTGCTTGCTTGAGAATTTTAAATGTTGATAATTGCCCCTTCCTGGACAGAGATAAATTGATAAAGGTAATGAAAAGTAAACCTTTGGAAATCCTTTATTATTAGAGAAGTTGTTTACCTGCTTTCCGGCTTTATGAGTAAAATTTTGCTTTATGAAATCCATGAATTCCTCACATTTTTTCTATATTATCATTGGACCATTAGTAAGTGTCGAAGTCGACCTCTTGTCTCTACTTCTTCGAGATTAGACGGGATACTCATTGGGTACACATTGTTTTCGTACTCTTTTTTTTTATTAAACTTTGTAATACAATTCTGCATCCAAGAATGTGCATGTGAAAGGCTTTTACAGCATCCAATGCAACGTTCCTTCCATTAAAAAAACCCGGTTGTTTGTAGCAATTCCATATATTTTTCGACACTTGTTTTCTCTTTTGTTTCAAAAACGCATGTTGTACTTTGTTTCCATATCGAGTTCCCTCCATCCTCCATAGTAGACTCACATGCTCTCCTCGAGTTACTTTCAGCAAATAGTCTTGGCGTGCAAATCCATTTGGAACTATCGTGCCTCCATGTTCGATCACGTCCCAGCTGCCACATCCGTTCGTCAAAATTCTGTCGCACATGCTAGTCGCATACCAGTGCACAGCATTAAGCGTGCACGACATCTGCTTTGTGCACGACATCTGCACGTGATGGAGCCGACATCTGCTTCGTCTTTGTACAGGACATCTATGAAGCCGAGGAGTCAAGACAGCTTTGTGGTGGAAAGCACGTGAGCTCCACCTACAGCTGCACCATAAAGAAATATATCCCATAGTAGCATCATCCTAGAGTATTGCATGCTTTTATGTATCCTAGATAACTTTCCATGTGTATTACCCTTTTCCATGTGATCCCTTTGCTCAACAGCATGTGTTGTCTGCCATGCCTTCCACATTAAACCATGTGTGCACATTAAAATGTTTTTATAAGTCAGAAAATGCCACAATGCACAGTTAGATGTAATTCGATCCTTTGCATTTTCGAAAAAGTGTTCTTGTCTGAAAGCATATGTATCTTGTGTTTCCAACTCGCATGTTTTATATTTCTTTCAGTCCTTTGCTCAGATCCTTTTTATGCCGTTGCACACTCCAATTGGCTTCTGATAATGTTCTCTTCTTAACAAAATACATGCTCAGCTTATTTCTCATGCTATTGCAATACTTCCCTTTGATGTGAGATATGTTGTGAAAGTGCGTAAACCCATCTTTAGTGTCCTCCCAGTGGATTGAAAGCATTGCATTCCTACCACCATTTCATATTCTACTATAAGATTAGGCGTTAGCTTCGATGAAATCCCTGCAAAAAAGTGAACAAAGTTATTCGAAAAATTGCTATCCAAACTCTCCTCCAGAATGATTTGAGCGTGATAACAAAAAGAATCCGTTTTTCCTCCTAATTCCTTGCAACTTTCACTCTTATGTAAGGACATTTCATCTTATCTTCGTTAATAATCCTCCTTCCTTTTGAGTCCAGATCCCAGAAACCATGGCACTCAGTATTTCCTTCATCGAGGGCGTAATTGGCAATATGGTCTGCTAATGTATTCCCTTCTCTGAAAATGTGTGTGACCTTGATGTTACTTTGTTCCTTAAATCTTAAAATCTCCTCTACATGTTCAGTAATATACCATGGAGGCTTCCATGATTCCTCTATAATGTTCTTTAATAGCATAGAATCTATCTGCAGCCATATTCTGCCAAAATTAAAAAATTTGCACATCTTCAATGCCTCCACAATAGCTACCGCGTCTGATTCATTGTTGGTTCCTTCAGAAAGCTCTCTTCCTTCTGCATATATCAAATCACCTGCCTCATCCCTTATGCAGAAACCAATTGAACTCCTCCCTGGATTCCCTCTACATGTTCCATCTGTATTCACTTTGATCCATCTTCTTGAAGGAAATTCCCATAACACTTTATCATATTTCAGTCGAGGTGTGTATTGCTCCATCATTGTCAGTAAGTCCAGCCACTTGTGAGGCACATGTAGTCCTGGCTTTTTCAGTTGGACCAGCGCTTGCAAAGTAGATGACACCAGGTAAATAACTCTTCTCACTGACACTGCATCTCCATATTTCAAACTGTTTCTTCTCTTCCAAAGTTCTCATACAATGCATGCAGGTAAAGCTTGTAAAACTTGCTTCAATCTAGGTACTACTGGTGTTGTCCAACACTTTGTAATTGCTTGATGTAATGACAACCTATCTAATGCAATTCCTGCTCTCCTCAGGAAGTAACTCCAAACACTTCCAGCTGCATTTGACGTGAAAAACAAATGTACTAAAGACTCCTCCTTAGGTTCAGCACAGCACCAACATTTAGATGGCATGGAGTATCCTATTCTACGCAAAAAATCATCAAGTGGCAGTTTTGCTTTCCACACCTTCCACAAGAAGAATGATATCTTGAAAGGTAAACCTTTTACCCATATCATCTTGTAAGCTAATTTTGGGTTGACTCTTCTTCTCAGGTAATCCCATGCAGATTTTACTGGAAAATGTCCCTTTGTTTCAAGCATCCAGAACGGAGTATCTAACTGTGAACTATCATTTGATGGTCTAATATTGTGGTTTGCCAAATCTTCAGGTAGGCTCTCAAAAATTCTATCCACATTCCACATACCATTTTCAACCAGATCGTTGACATTATGAATATCCTCATCGATACCAAAATCTGCAGGCACTTGAAAATATAAGGCTCTCATCTCAGTCCAACTATCGAACCAGAATTGAGCTGATCCCATTCTCAGTTTCCAGTAGATTTGATGCTCAATCAAATCCCTACATTCTAGCATTTTTCTCCACACTCGTGATCCACGTTTCCAAGGTACAATTACTGCATTTAGTTTCTTGCAGTACTTTTGACAAATAAATGCACTCCATAAAGTGGGCTTAGTCCTGAAATTCCACCACAATTTGCAGAAAAGTGCCTTCGATACGTCATGCAGTGATCTGAAGCCTATGCCTCCCTCATCAAAAGGCATACACAGGTTAGTCCAAGACGCCCAGTGTCTAGTGCTGCCTCCGATATTGCTGCTCCAGAAAAACTTTGCAAAAATACTATGTAATTTGTTGATCACATAATTTGGAGGATTGACTGCTGACAACATATGAATTGGGATACTCTGCAGGACATTTGCGATTAAAACAGCTCTGCCTCCTACAGACAGAAGTTTGCCTTTCCATGACTGAAGTTTGTCCATAACCTTGGTGATTAATCCCTGGTAATAGTCTCCCCTTCTTCTTGCATAAAAAATAAGACAGCCAAGATAGGTCATAGGGAAACCCTGTCTTCATATACTTGTAATCCTTTCCATCTTGTTAATCACCTCATTATCCGTTAAATGATGCATGTATGTGGCTGACTTTGTTTTGTTCACCCGTTGACCAGATGATGATTCATAAGCTTGCAGAACCTCCATGACAAGTCTCAACGACGTTTCATCAGATGAGCAAAAAATGATTGTATCATCAGCGTATAATAGATGATTTATTTTTGGGCTCCATTTTGGCATTCCAAATCCACATAAATACAGGTTAGTGTGTAGTGAATTCAAACCCCGAGAAAGTGCTTCTGCTGCTAGAATAAATAGAGTTGGTGACAAAGGGTCACCCTGTTTAACTCCCCTCGATGATTTGAAAAAACCATTAGGCTGACCATTTATAAGCATAGAGTACCAATTATTCCCAATCAAATCAAAGATCAAGCCAATAAAAGCTTCAGGAAATCCCATTTTCCTTAGTATTTTGGTCAGGAATAGCCATGATAGCCTGTCGTAAGCTTTTTCTATATCAAGCTTAATCACAACGTTAGGACCTGCTTTTGTTCTCAACCTGATATCCGTAATGATTTCTTGAGTTAACAGTACGTTCTCAACTATGCTCCTGCCCTTCACAAAACCTGCCTGTTCCTCTGAGATTATGTTTGGTAGTAATTCAACCAACCTCTCATGAATAACCCTAGAGAAAATCTTGTTAACAAAGTTACTAAGAGTGATTGGTCTCATGTCTGCAAAGGTTATAACTTCTTTTTTCTTTGGTAATAAAACTAGGTTTGTGTGTGTAACACTCTTTGGCAGTGGATGACCGCAAAAGAAAGCCTTGACCATTTGGACAACATCTTCTTCAATAATTTCCCAGCATGTTTGGTAAAATGCTCCAGTGAAACCATCCGGTCCACCGGCTGAGTCCCCATTCAACCCCATAACTGCTCTCTTCAATTCTTCATTGGAAGGCAATGCCATCAATCTTTCATGCTGATCATTATCTACCATTGAAGGTACATGATTTAGAATATTGAAATCATTTGGGACTGCACTCTCAGCAAATTGATCCTTCTAGAAACTTATTGCTTCTTCTGCTATTAAGTGATCTTCTTCAATCCAGTTACCAAGGCTATTCTGGATCCTTGATAATTTCAGTCTCTTCCTTCTCCCATTAACTTGAGCATGGAAGAATTTAGTGATTCTATCGCCATCTTTGAACCATAACATGCCAGCTTTTTGTCTCCAAAATTCTTCCTCTAATGCAAGATATTTCATTATTTCAACTTGTACCTGTTGTAATCTTTGTCTATTCATCTGTGTAGGATTGACTTCAAAATGTCTTTCATGAACCAGGACTACCTCCTCAAGGCTTGCAATCTTCTGGAATATATCCCCATATGTAGCTCTGCTCCAGGTAGATAGTGTTTTCTTAAGCTTCTTTAACTTGAAGTTAAAAATGCAGAAAGGGTTAGCACTAAAATCAGCATTCCAATTCTCCTTAACTAAATCTTTGAAGGTTTCATGCTTAGTCCAGAAGTTAAGAAATCTGAATGACTTCTTAATTGGAGGAGTTTCTATATCACATTTCAGCAGTACCGGGCAATGATTAGACCCAATTTTGGACAGGTGAGTTACCTCCAATCCAGAAAAATTCTGTTGCAATTCATGATTGCCCAAACATCTGTCCAATCTTTTAAAAATACAGTCCTCCTCTGATCTTCAATTCCACCATGTAAATATGCTTCCTTTAAATCCCAAGTCTGTCAAGTTGCAGGTGTTGATGTAGTGTCTAAAGTCATCTACTTCAATGAGAGAAACTGGTAAGCCTCCAAATTTTTCTTCCTCATCCCATATCACATTAAAGTCGCCTCCAACTAGCCATGGTGCTGTCATATCTGATGTCATTGCATACAAAGAATCCCATAGTTCAATTCTTTCAATGCGATTACATTTGGCATAAACTAGAGTAAGGATGAGCTCAACATGTGTTTCAGTGTGCGTTAATCTCAAAGTCAGTTGTTGAGTCATGTTATAGAGAATAGTAACCTCAAATATTTTATCAATAAAAGCCCAAATCTTGTTTGATACATTCACCACAGCCTGTGCCAACCCAATTCTTGCTCTATACCTCTCCATTTTGTGAGACTGTTGCATAGGCTCAAGGATTCCTATGAACTCAAAGTGATGTTTTCTGTGCATTGTAACCAGCCTTTCAAATGCTTGCATTGTATTTACTGACCTGACATTCCATATAATTGCATCCATTAAATGATTTTTGTTTTGGACAGTGTTCTCCTTGTTTGTACTCCACCGGCTGGGACAGTGGATGTCTGTTTTGACTATTTGTTTTTTCCCTTTGTTGCAGATTTTACTCTATCAATAAGCCTTGGCGACAGATCACTCTGCTTGGCAACATTAATGAAATTTTGTGAAGTAGATTCCTCATCCATGTCTCTACCTTTAAGTTATGCGTGACCAAATTGGTTATGTGCTTCTATTGCTTCTTTTGATGCCACAAAATCGTATGCCTGATTGGTAAATTCAGCATCATTTTCCTGATTGATAAGTTCAGCATCTTTTTCTTCAAGTTCATTTGTCAACAGCTGTGTATTGTTCGATGGAACAACACTTCCTGCTACATCCTTCCATGTGCTCAATTGTATAACACTTCTTGCATGGACTTGCACTGTCTTCTCTTGGTTCTTGTCTGAATTTTTCTGTTGGTTATTGTCTTTATTTTCAGCTTCCTTCAAGACATTACAAAAATCATTATGTGATGTCCCTCCTGGATCTATAATATTGATGTTCCCCTCTTTTGTCTTTTCTTCTGCTACATTTATGCATTCACTTAATGTATGAATATTGATTGCATTGGCATTACAAATTAAACTTTGATTCTCATCTTCCACTTCATTTCCTCCAAATTCTTTTTCACTATGCATTGTATCTGGAATTTGCCCATCTGTTAAGATTTCCTCTGTTTGGTTGATCCATAATCTCCCTCCTGCCCATTTATTATTTTCGTTGGTCCTGAATTTCTCAAAATCTGTATCTTCAATTAATTCATTCTCTTTAATGTTTGCTAAATGTTGTTCAAATTTGGTGTCCTGTGAAGGAAAGTCTTGACATGAGGTAATGTCCTGAACTACATTATTTTTGAATGCTTCTTGCACCCATTGGGCAGTTGAGTAATTGCCAAAATGCTACTCATTCCCTAAATCTTGTTGTACACAATCTGCTGTTGATTCCCTATTTGTTGCATGATTTCTTATTGTTGTAGGATTGAAAGTAGGTGCTGCATGGTTCAGTTTCTTTGGTTCTGACATAGATATTGGTCTCCTAGATGAACTAGGTGAATTTACCTTTTGTACCATTTATCTAGTGGAAAAATCAAATTGCATCTCTTCTGACTCCTTCTCCGCAACTGTATGATTTTTTCGGAGAACACTGTCAATGAATTGATTTGTACAAAGTTCTTCCCTGTTTTCCACTTCTAAACATGCAAAACTGTTTGTTGTCTGAATTTGTTGTGTAGTTCCTTTTTGATTGTTTATAGGTACGATTTCTTGTCCAGTATTTGCTAAAACTGCTGCATGTTTCTCTTTTGCTTGCACTCTCCTATCTTTGACCTCCTTCCATTGAGCAACTTGATTTCCAACAACTCTCCCACTTTTAAGTACCATTATTGGAGCATTGTTTGTTTTGTTGTCCTTGTTGGGCTGCACTACAGCATCAATTGAAGCCTTCTTCTCATAATTTCTGCTGGCCATTAGTTCAGGATGAATTTTCCAGCATTTGAACACATCATGGCCCTGAAGCTTACATTCTTTACAATACTTGGGCAGATAGTCATATTTAATAGTCACCCACTCAGTTCTAATATCTCCAGTAGGCTCGTTAACAATGTCTAATCGAACCTTCTTAGACATATCTTTTAGCAGGTCCACCAAAACTTTCACTCGAGCACAACTAGGTCTTGTTTTCTTTACAGTAGCCAAGTCCAACTGGAGGGGTATCCCGACTGCAGAAGCTAGTGCAAACAAGCATTCTCTTACGAAATAAGTAGGCAGTAGATTAGGGAATGAGATCCACGCCATTACCTTAGGAGTCTCTTCATCAACTTTGAATTTAGCATCATAAATCAAGGTTCTTAATTGATATTCATTTCCAAGCTTATCCATTACAAAATACATACCTTTTGATGAGAAGTCTACATAATCTTGCCATAATAAAAAACGAATCAAAATGTGCCTATCACGTAGATATCCAATGTTGCATTCAGCTTTGATACCACACTGTAAAGGAACAATGCAACGTATTTCATTGATATCCGGCCATCCGTAAGAAAATTTGCAAACAACAGCCTATTGAAAACCTTCCATTAAATTCATGCGTTCAACTTCTACTTCAGAAAATCGTACAGTTGGTTGTCCTTGAAATATATGGGCTTGTCTTGGAGGAATTGGCTCAACTACTGCTGCATGTTCTTGCATTGTCGAAGTGTTGTTCGTAACTTTTACAGCATTTGCATAGTCCATAGGTTTTGTGCCATTAGAAAGCTTGGTGATGTTAGAGGGTGGTTGTGGAGGTGGCCCCACGTGAGTGGGTGGCTGGCCACTGGCCATGGCAGCACTGTATGATAGTTTACCCTAAAACAACCCAGAACACTAAGGACGATTCTTCAAAATCTGGATACTTCACGTAAAAGTTGTAAAACACTGAAGAGACTTGCTGCTATATTAATAGTAGCCAAATCAAGATCGAATATCTGCCAGATTCACCAAGAGAGATGTGTTGCTACAGTAGTAAAACTAAACTTAAGATCTGTAACTTCTTGAAAAAGAAATCAGTGAAAAAACAAGGGTAGGTTGTTTGTGATGAGAATGGTGTTCTTTTAAGACCAATTTTGTAGTGATCCCTCGTCGGATGAAAGAGTTATGGCTGATGAATAGTAGCTTAGTGTCATAGCGGCATGGTTGATACAGTGACTTAGGTGAATTGTATTTATCGAGACGACATGCAGCCAGCAGAGTCCCCTTTAGAGTATTTTACTGTGTTTTCCATTTCTAACCACTTGTATTCCAGACAGTTACTATATTTTATTGCATTCTCTAGTAAATGCTCATGCACTTGTGACACCGGGTTCTAGGATGATTATGGAGCATCTTGTATTAACTTCTTAACATTTATATTTAATTTGAAATGATTATCTTTTACTAGTAAAATTGAAGGAAAATCGTAGTTTTCAAAAATTATTAAAACGAGAATTTAATTGAGTATTTTGGTTGGCTTGCCTGACAGAGTTGTCCGGCGCCATCACGACCCTTAGTGGATTTTGGGTCGTGACAATATCTATATTATATTAAAAGAGAAGCAATATCAAAATATTGAGCCAATTGATAAGTTAATGCAAAGTCACATTAGTAAATGTATAGTACTAAGTACTTGATAAATTAATAATAAAAATAAATAAGGAACAAATAATTTATTTGATTACTATATGATGTGTATCCTTTGATTTTGTATAGATTTTGTTTTATTTCTGCATACTATATTAAATTGTAAAATACAATTAATATTTATTAAAATAATATAATATATTATATCATAATTTATAAGATTAATATTCTATCAAATTATCCGCACATCACATGGGTTCTAACACTAGTTGAAAGAATAAAAAAAGGAATGTTCTTCTCTAATGGAAAAACTGTAAGAAATAAAACTATAACCTTGCTTTGCGAAATTCCCTTAGTCCAAATTTTGCAAATAGCCATTATATTGATATACTATTAAACGTGTCCTTCATATCATGCTTGTATATGGTAGAAATCGGGGCTGCCTGATTTCATGAGCTCGAGGGTCACTTCGAGAGCGAGACCTAAATACACTAGAAGCTAGCCCGATAGGAGGCTTCTAAGATCAAAGTGTCCAATGAACATCGAGGCCGAACGTGACCAGCCTCGAGATAATGTCGTTACGAGTTTGTAACAGAATGAGCAAGATTTTTGCCACGTCCCCTAAATCATGGTGTAAATCCCGGGACAAATTTGTACGAATCCGTACTAGGCGGTTAGACAGGTGTCCCAATAAGATTCCTTACTGTTAATAGAAATGTACCTTATTTAGTGTTCCCCTATTATATAAAGGGGACCCCAATCATTTGTAAAAATAATCTAATCATTGGCAAAGAATAGACTCTCTTACTTTTCTTGCTCGTTGTTCATCAGAATTGTCCATTAGCTTTATTATTCTTGCTTTATTGTTCTTGACCAATCTCGAGGTCACTTGGGCTCGAGGTCGAGGCTGGCTTATCTATTGGTTTGGTCTTACTTATTTCTTTCATCTATACTTCAGATTTATTGATTATTAATTAGTATTGAACTTCATGTATCTTTAAAACCACAAATAAAATTTAATTGTTACTCGTATTTTCGAGGAAAACAGTTTGGCGCTCACCATGGGGCTAAAGATAATAGTGGTTATTTTAGTACAGATTCTGATAACACACGTTATTTCACACTTGTTCTTGTCAAAGATTCTTTGTTTTCAGGTTAAAACATGTCAAACTCACAAAACGCGCTCGTGCACGACGATGACGGTCTTGGATTTCATGAGGAAAACAAAAATGTAGCTGCTCCCGGAGCTGGTGTACCACCGATTAACTCTGGAGAAATGCCAAATGTGGAACCTATCGATGTTAGTTCACACATTGCTTTAAATGTGAATTTAGGCGCAGACCCTCGGGGAAGTATACGTAGGGAAGTCAGATTTGGTGGCCAAGGAACACAGGGTATAAGAGACCGGGGAATCAGTCTCCAAGTAATATTCGAGATGCTACAAACTCAGCAGATTTCCATCTCTCAACTTCAAAGTCAGAATAAAACTCCAAGTGTGGTCGAACCAGGGAACATTCAATGTACTGAGCCGGTACCGGAGAGATCAAACGGTAATGGCTCGGGGACTGACCCCATAGTTATGAGGATGCTCGAGGAACTCACTAAGAGAATCGAGTCCGGGAGAAGAAGATTGAGAATAATGACAAAAAAGTGGAGACTTATAACTCCCGTGTTGGTCAAATACCAGGGGCATCCCCGATCTTAGAAGGACTAGATTCTAAAAATTTCGTGCAAACACCCTTCCCCCTAGTGCAGCTCCGAAGCCAATTACCAAGAAATTCTGTATGCCCGAGATTCCCAAGTACGCGGGATGACCGATCTGAATGAACACATCACCTTGTATACGTGCTCCATCAAAGGAAACGTTTTGAAAGATGATGAAATTGAATCCGCAATGCTGAAGAAGTTCGGGGAGACTCTATCTAAGGGTGCCTTGATATGGTATCATAACTTACCCCCTAATTCTATTGACTCGTTTGCTATGCTTGAGGATTCTTTTATAAAAGCACACGCCGAAGCCATTAAAATTGCAATGAGGAAGTCGGGCCTTTTCAAGGTAAGGCAGAAAGAAAACGAGATGCTCAGGGAATTCGTATCTCGGTTCCAAGCAAAGAGAATGGGTTTGCCTCCGGTCACCGATGACTGAGCCGCTCAAGCTTTCACTCAAGGTCTCAATACTCAGAGTTCTATAGCTTCATATCAGTTGAAGTAATGTTTGGTCGACTACCCGGCTGTCACTTGGGCCGATGTACATAATCGGTACCAGTCAAAGATTAGAGTCGAAGATGATAAACTGGGGACTTCTTCGGGGTCCATTTATCCTAGAAGGCCCATGGGTAGGATCAAAGGGGATGTTGATCGAGAGCCGAGGCCAAATAGAGATTGATATCAACTGTACAATGGAGACCCTAGAGGCAGCGGGTCTGGGCGAAGCCAAAATGAGAGTAGAAATAGTCGAGGTCAAAATTCACAAGGGCCTGATGCCGAGGAAGATCACATTAAATATCCAAAATCCGAATAAAGGTACAACCCCATTCCGATTCTCTCTATTTTTTTGACTAACACTGGCAGGCTATCGACAAGGATCGGCATGAAGATTTGTATCTTAAAGCATGTGTTGCACTCTTTTTTCCTTAGATCGATTTTTGTCCGAAATGGGTTTTTCCGACAAGGTTTTTAACGAGGCAACCATTGTTCGTGCTGACTTAGGGTAGTTCAATAGTATCCGAGGTTCCCTGAGATAAGCCTCGAGATCTGGGAGGCATTACACTTGAATGTCCGCTTTGTTGTAAGGAAGTTACTTCATGACAATGGGGCCTCGATAGGAAAATGTTGTAAGGGTCAAACGGTCAGATGAGTCGTGCCCATATAGGTTACTCAGACCCTAACATCAAACATGCACGCATATATAATCGTCTATTGAGAGAAGTATTTTTCCTTGACGATATCTCATGCTTCTAGAAAAGATTTCTATTTCATACTCTTGATTTATTGTGTAAACAGGCTTAAGGTCCGATCACAACGGAAGTTCAAACTGATAACATTTCGAGACCTTAAAGGTGATCCTCGATTTTATGGGTCACGGCCACCCCACTCGGGGACTGACTCTTCGGTCAAGCTCGAAGTAAAACAGAAGATAAACCCAAAGAGCAAGTTCCAAACTAAAAAGGGTACAACCAAGTTAATACAGATCGGGGGCATCCAAAATCCGTAACAAATATAAAAGCCCAAGGGCTATCTTAACTCGAGTTTGAGCAAACTCTCATTGGGGGACTATCTACGAAGCCTAAGGACTAATTGTACTTCGAGTTCGAGCAAATCCTCACTCGATCATAAAATCCCAAGGGCTATCTTAACCCAAGTGCGAGCATACCTCGAACACTCGGGGACTACCTACTCGAGCTATCCAAGTTCGAAATTATAAGACCTCAAAGAGGCACCTCGCAATATACAGGCCAAGGCCATCATACTCTGAGACTAACCTTTCGGACAAGTTTGAGAGGCTATCGGGAAAAAATTCCAAGAGACATACCCGAAGGCTATGGATATATTAAAAGGCTACGGCCATATAAAAGGCTACGACCAAAATAATGCGGCTTAGAGACGTCCTACTTCCGCCATAAATTAAAGGCCTTCAAATATGTGATGACCCAAAAGGTCATTTCTTGTTTTAGAAGTCAAAGGTGTATTTTGAGGCCTTAAAACCTCCTTTTATCTCTCCTTGATTTGCGTGCGTAGTCCGAGTGTATATTCAGAAAGCCTTTATGTGAAAATGTGAGAAAAATGCTAAATTTTGCTTTTTAAATTGAATTAAGTTGACTTCAGTCAACATTTTGGGTAAGCGGACCCAGACCCGGACCATGATTTGACATCCCGTATGGTCCGTAGAAAAATATGGGACTTAGGCGTATAACCGAAATTGAATTCCGAGGTCCCTAGCCCGAGAAATGAATTTTTGAAGAAAATTATTTAACTGAAAATATAAGGATTTTTGAAAATTGAATAACATTTGATCTTGATGGTATCGGGTCCGTATTTTTGTTCCGGAGCCCGGTATAGATCCGTTATAATATTTAAACCTTATCTTTAAAATTTTGTCAGAAATGGAAGTAATTTGACATGATTCGGACCTTTGGTTGAGAAAATAGGAAGTTTGAACTATCTTGAAAATTTGATGAGTTTTGGTGTTAACTTTGTTGTTTAAGATGTTATTTTGGCGATTTGATCACACGAACAAGTCCGTATGATATTTTTAGACTTGTGTGCATGTTTGGTTTAGAGCCTCGAGGGCTTGGGTGAGTTTTTGATAGGCCGCGGAATATTTTGAACCATAAGAAAAATTGTTGGTATTGTAGGTCTATTTGCAAAGTCTGGCTCGCAGATGCGAGCACCGCAACTGCGAAGGACCATCGCATTTGCGATGACTGGGCTGGGCAGGGGACCTTCGCATTTGCAAAGTTCATAGTCGCAAATGCAACAAGAACAGAGGCCGTAATTGCGAACATTTGTTCGCATTTGCGAAGGCAGCAGGTCAAGCCAAGCTTCGCAACTGCGAAGCATTGGTCGCATTTGCGATTTCGCAATTGCGAACTTGTGATCACAAATGTGATACCTGCAACTGTTCAAAAACAGGCTTTGACGGAATTTTCACTTCACTTCTAAAATTTTCAAATCCTAAGCTCCCATAAGCGATTTTCTAAAGGAGAGTTCTTCCCCAAATTATAGGTAAACAACTTCTAACTCATTTCCTTCAATTTAATTCATCTTGTTTCAAGATATCTTCACAAAATCTAGGGATTTTCACGGAGTAATTGGGTGTTTTTGGGTAGAATTTAGGAATTTCGAAATTTGGGGATTTAGACCTCAAATTTAGGTCAGATTCCAAAACCAATTGTATATCCAGGCTCAGGGATGAATGGGTAATCGGGTTTTGGTCCGAACTTCGAGTTTTGACCAAGCAGGCCCGGGGTCGGTTTTTGACTTTTTGGAGTTGAATTCTTTAGCATGTATTGATGCTATTAATTTAATTATGACTTGATACAAGCAGATTGGAGGTGTAATCAAGAGGTAAGGGGTATTTGAGGTTTGATTGTGCCCGTGGAAACAAGGTAAGTGTTGTGGCTAACCTTAGCTTGAGGGATTAGGTATTGTTTGCCCTATTTTCTACTTGTTAGTTGTTTAGTACGACGTATAGGTGTGGAGCATCTATATGTCATTGTCGGGTCATACCATGCGAGCGAGTCCTATACTTGTGACAGTTGTGTTTCTTTATACATATTTTCATACTTAAGCTAGTTACTCTTCATGTTAAACAAGTTTGGTTATATTTTCTTGTTATTGGTAATTATTGAGTGTTGACTCAAGCTGAGTGTCACACCTCCTTTTTACCTACACCCTTTCCGAGAGGGAGTGTATAAGGGAGTTTTTCCAATTAAAGGACAATCGAAACGGGATTTCTTTATTTATTAAATTCAGAGTCGCCACTTGGAATAATTTATGGTGTCCCAAGTCACCAATTCAAATCCCGAATCGAGGAAAAGATTGACTCTGTATTATAGTCCGCGAACCAAAAATTCGAGTAAGGAATTTTGTTAACCCGAGAGAAGGTGTTAGGCATTCCCGTGTTTCGTGGTTCTAGCACGGTCGCTCAACTGTTATATTCAGCTTAATTATCTGATTTTAAACAATTATGAACCTATGTGCAAATTTTAACTTTTAACTGCTTTTATTCAATTTTTAAAGAAGATTCAACGTCGTTTAAAACACGGTTTTGGATCGCGCCACATGAAATGCACCCCCAATCCTAAACATATTTTATTCGACGTTTAAAGATTTGGGTTTGGGTCACATGAAATGCACACCCAAATTTAAGGAGAGTAATTTTTAAATAGCATGCCTAAAGCAGCTACATGTTTGCAACTTTGCGAGGGCCATGAGATTTGCTAAATGGATTATAGATTTGGTTGTAGGAAAAGCAAACTAGCAAACAATCCCAAACCCTACGACTCATCTCAACAAATCATCCACAAGATTCCCCTATACCTACTACTATATCAACAACACTAATCCTGCTATTTCTTCTTAATTAGTTTACTATCAGATTGGTTTCTAATCACATTAGGAAATTTCGTTGCAAATCAGATACAAACAGTTAAGTACCATACACGCCAAAATAGAGAAGAATATTTCAAACACTTAATAAATGACATGAACAAATGGAAGCAAATATTTCAAACATTCTACTATGACATGAACAACAGCAACATCTAACATCCAAATGCAATCAAACACTGAATTGACTCAAAAACATGTATATGAGAAAATTGAAACTTGAACCTCAAACCGAAAATGAAGAACAACGATCTCAAATCGAACCTCGCCAGAAACGTGAACCGGAATCAACCTCGACTTAACTCCATTCCTACACTCGAAAGCCAAAAGTCGAAACCAAATGAAGAACGGAAACGTTCTCGTCGGCAGACTCGAACTTTAAATGGAAATCTGGAATGCAAAGAAGCTTGAACACCAAAACAGAGGCTGAAAAGAGAACGTAACATTGGAAACTCAGCTTTACAATAATATTTCGAAGCTCGGACAATCAGACACGAACTCGAACAGAAAACGTTGCAACGCCAGAACCTTGCCGGAATCTCGAACGAAACTGAACGAACCTAACGAACAGATCCGGCGACCTACGAATGTGCTGTAACAGGACTCGATCTCAATAGGAACGTTACACCAAATGGAATGACAAACTTGAAAGTCAGTCGTCAAACTCAAACAAACTCTCCGCGAGCTTTAAACGAACTCCATAGATGAAACAAACTTCCGTCGCCAGTTTCCGACGAGCATTGGTAAAGGTGGCTGGAGACGGGTCTGTTTGGCTGGTGTTCTGGCGATTTTTGGTTGAGTAGCTAGCAGATATAAGGTCGTTTTGGAGGCGAGTAGCGGTGCTAGGCTACAGGGTGGTCGACTGGTGGCATGAACGGCGACTGACGTTGAGATAGAGTTTAGGTTTTTTGGTTTTGAAGATGATGAAATCTCATGAGGGAGGGGTCGTTTGGAGAAGACGATCCGAGGGGGGATCGTTCCTTGCACAGCTTTTCAGCTTTTATTGTTTTTTTTCCTTTTTTTGATTTTTTTAAGCACTAATTTATAAGTAGAGTCTAGGTTTAGGTGTATCTTTGTGTATTTTGCCCATTAGTCCCTAGGTCTTTTGTGTTAAGTCCTTAGGGTCTTCTTTATTTGTTTTTTATTCCAAAGAAGAGTCTAGAAGGGTCCCTAGGCTTAATGGACTAATCCGAATTGGGCAAAGAATTGGGTTCTAAAACTCTTAAAATTATGATCCAACACCTTAATTGACTCATTTTAAAGTAAGATAAAAATACTACCCCATGCCAAAGGCTAACATGAAACTATTATATATATTTTTTTTTAATTTCGAAATTATATAAATATAAAATAAGTACTATTTTTGTATATTTCTATTTTAATTTATGAAAGATACGTAAGCTAAAAATATATTTTTTCGTAATATTTTCATTTTTTGACGAAAATAATGTAAAGAAGTTAAAAATAGTTGAAATAGCTATATTAGGCCTAAATTAAATATTTACATGTAAAATATAAAAAATCTTGGGGAGGGTCAAAAATCAGATGTCTACAGCTGCCCCTCTTTGACTGGAAACGCAAGGAGTTTTCGGACAAAGAACGACTAGACAAGTATTTTGACCCGACCCTTATTTAAAGAGACCAAAACTAAGAAAAAAGGGGAATGTAACCGAGCCCTGGTATCTGAGCTGCCTACATATCCTTGGCTATAAAGGAATCAGGCCACGTGTAGTTCAGAGAGGAGTGAGATGACGGAGTGTGCCGAGGTGGAGAGCCGGTCGAGGTGCCGTTCTGCCGAGGTTCGGTCCGCAGTTCCTGTTATTTCATCAAAAAATCAAATGAAAAAAACTAACTAAACCTGTCAACTATGAATTACAAGATTCCTATCTATAAGTCTTCTGAAGCTTGATCTTGAGTTTTGAATGGTTTTTTATGCAGACTTTAGATTTGAACCTTGACGCTTGCTAGTTGTAGGTGCCAGCTCGTTCTTTTTCAGCTTTTCGGATCAAAACCAGGCATGCAGTGCTTATGACATCAACCATGTCTTGAGAAACTCATATCTTTCATCAACTTCTGCATTTGGATTAACTTTTTGCCTTTCTCTTTTTCTTTATTGTGACTAACTTCTGTTGATCATCTCGGACTGCTGACTCGCATTCTTGCCACGAGCTTCTTTTGTTGCTGACTTGAATTGTAATCTGAGATGCTTTCCCTTTTCTTCAGGTGGATGCCTGATTGCCAAAACTTGAACTGTATTCCCTTGCTCTCCAGGTGGGCGCCTGATTGCTGAACTTGAATTGTATTCCCGTGCTTTCCAGGCGGGCTCCTGACTGCTGAACTTTGAGACATATTCCCATGCTCTCCAGGTGGGCTCCTGACTACTGAACATGAATGTATTCCCTGCTCTCTAGGCGGGCTCCTGACTTCAACAAAATAGACGAAAACAAAGAAAAACTTCTGCCCCAGTTTGGTAGCTAGGCACATATGTGAGTGTAAACTGAATCATGTCACCAAATATCAGTAAGAACTTGAAAGCTGAAACTTCAACTATACTCCCTTGCTCTCCAGGTGGGCACCTGATTGCTGAACTTGAACTGTATTCCCTTGTTCTCCAGGTGGGCTCCTGATTGCTGAACTTGAAACGCATTCCCTGCTCTCCAGGCGGGCTCCTGACTGCTGACTTGAAATGTATTCTCTTGCTCTCCAGGTGGGCGCCTGACTCCAACAAAATAGACAAAACAAAGAAAAATTTTCTGCCCCAGTTTGGGTATGTGGACACATATGTAAGTGTAAAACGAACCGCATTACCAAATATCAATAAGTACTTGAAAGCTAAAACTTGAGTTATACTCCCTTATTCTCCAGGTGGGCTCCTGATTGCTGACTTGAAACGTATTTCCTGCTCTTCAGGTGGGCTCCTGACTGCTGAACTTGAATGTATTCCCTGCTCTCTAGGCGGGCTCCTGACGGCTGAACTCGAATGTATTCCCTGCTCTCCAGGAGGGCTCCTGACTGCTAACTTAAATGTATTCCCTGCTATCTAGGCGGTCTCCTGACTGTTGAACTTGAATGTATTCCCTGCTCTCCAGGCGGGCTCCTGACTGCTGATTTGAAATGTATTCCCTGCTCTCCAGGCGGGCTCCTGACTGCTAATTTAAAATGTATTCCATGCTCTCCACGCGGGCTCCTGACTGCTGATTTGAAATGTATTCCCTACTCTCCAGGCGGGCTCCTAACTGCTGATTTGAAATGTATTCCCTGCTCTCCAGGCGGGCTCCTGACTGCTAATTTAAAATGTATTCCCTGCTCTCCAGGCGGGCTCCTGATTTCAAAATAGACAAAACAGAGGATTTGAAGGTTAAACTTAAATTGTACTCCCTTGTTCTCCAGGCGGGCTCCTGACTTCAACTTGAAATGTACTCCCTGCTATCCAGATGGGCTCCTGATTGCTAAACTTGAATGTATTCCTTACTCTCCAGGCGGGCTCCTGATTTCAAAATAGACGAAACAGAGGATTTGAAGGATAAACTTAAGTTGTACTCCCTTGTTCTTCAGGCAGGCTCCTGACTACTGCGCTTGAAAGTATTCCCTACTCTCTAGGCGGGCTCCTGACTTCAACGAAATAGATAAAACAAAGAAAATTGTCTGCCCCAGTTTGGAGGTTGGGCACAAATGTAAGTGTAAGATGGATCACATTACCAAATATCAATAAGAACTTGAAAGCTAAAACTTTGAATTGTACTCCCTTGTTCTTCAGGCGGGCTCCTGATTGCTGATTTGAAATGTATTCCCTGCTTTTCAGGCGAGCTCCTGACTGCTGATTTGAAATGTATTCCCCGCTCTCCAAGCAGGCTCCTGACTGCTAACTTGAATGTATTCCCTACTCTCCAGGCGGGATCCAGACTTCAACGAAATAGACAAAACAAAGAAAATTTTCTGCCCCAGTTTGGAGGTTGGGCATAGATGTGAGTGTAAGACAGATCACATTACCAAATATCGATAAGAACTTGAAAGCTAAAACTTTGAATTGTACTCCCTTGTTCTCCAGGTGGGCTCCTGATTGTTGACTTGAAACGTATTCCCTGTTCTTCAGGTGGGCTTCTGACTGCTGAACTTGAATATATTCCCTGCTCTCCAGGCGGGCTCCTGACTGCTGAACTCGAATGTATTTCCTGCTCTCCAGGCGGGCTCCTGACTGCTAACTTGAATGTATTCCCTGCTCTTCAGGCGAGCTCCTGACTGCTGAACTTGAATGTATTCTCTGCTCTCTAGGCGGGCTCCTGACTGCTGATTTGAAATGTATTCCCTGCTCTCCAGGCGGGCTCCTGACTGCTAATTTGAAATGTATTCCTTGCTCTCCAGGCGGGCTCCTAACTGCTAATTTGAAATGTATTCCCTGCTCTCTAGGCGGGCTCCTGACTGCTGATTTGAAATGTATTCCCTGCTCTCCAGGCGGGCTCCTGACTTCAACAAAATAGACAAAAACAAAGAAAATTTTATGCCCCAGTTTGGTGGCTGGGCACAGATGTGAGTGTAAAACTAAATCATATTACCAAGTATTACTATGAATTTGAAAGGTAGGTCCTATTATCCAGGGGGTCCTGATAATTCTTAACTAAACGACAATTTTAAATCTAAGTTATATCTTCTAAAGGTGTGACTTCTGCTAAATCTTGTTATTTAAGAGGGTCTTTAAACTACTCCCCATTATCCAGGAAGGTCCTGAAAATCAAAGGTCAAATTTTATCTTAAGAGTGACAACTTTTATGGCTGAATTATACTACCCTACAGTAGAATTTACGCTAAATGTTGTTATCTAATCAAAATCTTAAAGTTAAGTCTCATTATTCAGGAGGGTCCTAAAAACTCCTAATTAAATCTTATCTCGAACATGCAAACTTCTAAACCAACTTATATTCCTTCGGGATACATTTATGCTAGATTACGCTATTTCTGAACTAGGTCTCATTTTCCAAGAGGGTCCTGAAAATCAAAAATCAAACCTGTTTGGTGACTGCCTTTCTTCGCGGAGGATTTCTCCTAAACAACTGAAATTTCCTGCCCCTGTTTTAATCAAAGAAAAATTTGTCAATTTAAAATGTGGTGGTTAGTTTGTGGCCTTGACTTTGAGGGCGGTTTCTCCTTCACTTATCATGATAACCAATTTCCACTCAAAGACCTTGCTTGGTCCTTGATGAATCACTTTCTCTGTCATCCTTATCACAGAAAGTACCTCTTCTCCGTTCAGTCCCAATACCCTCTATCTGTTGCATTACTCATGAACTGACATTTACCAACCTTTGTGTCTCCCATGAATCCCAAAGCACGTCAATTACCATCCACTCAATGTGCATGTTGTTTTTTCTTGACTTAACCCACTGGCATTGGCCTTGAGGTCTATTTCTCCATCACTTGCCATGATAATTTTGATTTCCACTTGGAAGACCTTGCTTTTTATTGGTTAACCACTTTCTCTATCAATCTTATCACAGAAAATTCCCTTAATCTATTCGCCTAACACCCTCCATCTGTTGCATTGTCCATGAATTGACATGTACCAAACCTTTGTGTTTCACCGAAAATACCTTTGATTTGTTCACCTAACACCCTCCATCTTGTTGCATTGTTCATGAATTGATATGTACCAACCCTTTGTATTTCACAAGGATCCCAAAGCATGTTGATTATTACCAGCTCAATGTGCTTGTTGTTCTTTTCTGACTTATGACATTTTGATGTGTTAGCCAGACCCTGTTTTGTGCAATTGGACAGCTGGAGGCAAATTTTGAAGTCATTTCTCACTTGTTCTAACCGCACAGACTCAGGAAGAGGAAGTGAACAAGACAAAGAGAACAGAGTGAAGGACAATGCAAAAAGATGATTCCTAACTAGAAAACTACAAAGTGGAAACCTATCAGTTGTGGATACCAACTTTAATGACCATTACATGCACCTGTGGCCTATTCTATTGAGCAAGTCTGATGTTCAACTCCTGTTATACCCCTAAACCATGAAACTGGGATTCAATGCTCCGATTATCCAATCTGATTCACAATCTGTATTCGACTTGTGGTGCCCGAAGGGTTTTCACCATCAAGCCTCTCTCGTTTTGATTCTTTCTCTCCACTTACCGTCACCTTACGGTGCCCGCAAGGGTTTTCACCAATAAGACTCTCTCATTTTTTATTTCTCTCAGCTTCCGTCGCCTTACGGTGCCTGTGAGGGTTTTCACCAATAAAACTGTCTCATTTTCATTATTTTTCTGCTTGGACCAGAGTGTTGCCCCTGATATGAATTACCTCTCCTCGCTTGACTTGGCATCTCTTAAAGACTAATCAGAAGGTCTTTCTTTGGACCGTAACATAGGCTTTTGGATAGGGTTAAAAAGAAAGGATATCAAAGGCTCAAAACAATTCACATGGGTTCAAAATTACAACTTTCAGAATCAGATTTCTTACAACAACCACAACTTCTTCCCCAATTTCTTGCTTGGGGACTTTTGGATTTTTATTTTGATGGGACCGAACCGTGAGGCTACCTACATATCCTTTAAAGGAATCAGGTCGAACGTAGTTCATGACATAGGAATTACTTTGTTGTTGTGATTTTCTCTTTTCTCTTTCTTTTTTCTTTTTTGCTTTCTTTTTCTCTTTTTGTTGTTTTTCTTCTTCTTCTTCTTCTTTCCTTTTTCTCTTTTTTTTTTTCATTTTTCTTCTCTCCCTTTTTGTTCTTTTCTTTTCTCCTTTTCCTTTACTTATCTTTCACGCTTGTGTTTCTGATCTTTGCTACTGATTCCAAAAGAGGGGTATGAAAGAAAATAAACAAGGCTCAAAGGAGTGACGAAGGATAAGGTGTTTAGATAGCAAAACAAAATATCTTCGTCATTCCAATCTTCAAAACATGCCAAATACAAACAACACAATTAAACAAACCAAGGAAAACATTCGTAACGTCTTTTGATTGCGCCAGACTTGATGACCATATCTACACATTCGCCTTCTACATTTGTTACATACAAAGCACAATTAGACAACACTCTCACTCTCACTACCACGAATAGCCCCTGCCAATTTGGGGCAAACTTTCCTTTAGCTTCAACCTGATGTGGTAGGATGCATTTCAATAGTATTTCTTTTTGTTCTATCTGCCCCATTTTCACACAATTCAGGCTTAAAGTGATCTCAAAATGCCTTTACTTATTTCCCTCAAATTTCCTTACATCCTCAACATTGTTTCATTGTTTTGTGATTAAACTGACTTTTAAAACCAAGCTGAAAATTACACGTGCATGTCATGTCACTAGAGTTAACAGGAAAAGAACTATGAAAAGAAAAGAGAACTAAACGAAAATAACTAGAAATCACAGAAAACAGAGAATGGAATTAGACAGATGGTGGAAGGGTTTAGATAACAAAACAAACTAACTAAACTGGGGTTATAAACCTAGAACAAACCTAGATAATACTAAACGGGCTATTATGACTAAACAAACTAGGCAAAATAAAAGGATATAAAGGTTTGAGTCACAAGACAATATCCGGATTACAACCCTGAAATAACCCAGACATCAGAAATGACAACAAAATAAACCACCAAAAACTCCTCCCCGGCCGACCAGGAAATGGAGCGTCTTTCCAATTACCAAGCGCGGTATCTTAGCCACTGAATTCTGCATCAGCAATACTAGGGCCTCCATAAGTCTTCATCACATTGTTCTTAACAAATTGCTTTTGGGTTCCTTTTGCCAACTCGTTCTTAAGATCAACCCCTGATAGCGTTAAAAGCTTAGTAGCACGTGGACCTCCGAGGCTCCCAGAAGAATTCTCACATTCCTTTTCAAAATAAACCATACCCACCATATGCATCTCATTATGCACAGGCGATGGACTTTGGCTAGTGCCTGCTGCATCTGGATTTTGCACGACAATGTCGCCTGCATCAATAAGCTTCTGAATTGCATTCTTCAGATTCCAACACTTCTCTATGTCATGCCCCGGGGCATCTGAGCAATAGGCGCACCTTTGAGAAAAATCAAACTTCTTTGAAAGAGGGTTTGGCATTTTTTTCTAGGTCAGCTTCAACATGTCCAATTACCTTAGCCTCTGGAACAGACTGGCATATGACACTCCCAATGGAGTGAATGTTTTCTTCTTCTATAACCTCTCGTTCTTAAAGGCTTAACAGGGCCGGAAACCTGATCTAGGGGGTTTTCGATAGGCTTGTAGGGGTAGATAGGCATTTTGTGGAGCTGGGTACTGGGAGAGTGATGTACGACTTTGGGAGTTCTGTGGAGAGAAGTGGCATTGGGGAGGATCATCTGGTGCATAAGGATATCCACGGGGACGATGTCGAGGTTGGAAGTGTTGATCGGGAAAGCCCATTGGATCATCTTTTCTGTTTCTCTTTCTTCCACCCAAGCTTACTGGGATGTTCTGAATGTTTTTCAAACAACTCATGATTTTTCCTGACTTGATTCCCTCTTCTACTAGCTCCCCCATTTTTAACACATCATTGAAAGTCTTCCCCAGGGCCAGGATCAAATGACTGAAGTAGGTGGGCCCCTGAGCTTGTAGGAAAAGCTCAACCATTTTTTCTTCACCAATCGGGATATTGACTCGAGCAGCCTGCTCCCTCCATCTAAGCCCAAACTCTCTAAAGCTTTCCTCTGGCTTCTTTTCCATTTTAGATAGGGAGGAGCGGTCTGGGGTAACACCCGATCTGTATTGAAAGTATCGAACAAAATCTTGAGCCATGGCACCCAATGTAGGCCACTTACCAATATCTTAACGATTATGCCATTCCAACGCTGCCCCAGTCAGGCTCTCACTGAAGTACGCCATCAACAAATCATCTTTCTCGCCAACACTTCTCATTTTATTGCATTAATCCCTCAAATGGGCTACCGGATCCCCACACCCATCATACAAGTTAAACTTTGGCACTTTAAACCCCGCAGGTAGACGAACGTCGGGGGACATAGACAATTCTTTGTAAGACATGCTACCCTGGTCTCCCATTCCTTGCTTGTTCTTTAAGGACTGTTCTATGTCTTTCAGCCTCCTAGGTATCCCATCTCGCCCCTTTCTTCCTGTGAACTTTTCATTTTCAAGATGAGGCTCATCCCGCGGGCCCTGCTTGTATGAGTTGGGAACCTCGTAGGCAACCTCTGAGGGGTAATATTGGGCATCGTGAGCTTTGAGTGGGTGTTCATTGTTGGGGATGGTGGATAAGACAGGAGGGCAATTTTGGGGAGAGATAATTGGAGGATGAGTGATGGAGCTACTAAGACGGTTGGGAAAGCTGTGATAAGCAGGTAGATCTGGAGAGTATGGAGGATCATCTGACATTGTGTTCGGAGCTTGGGTAAGGACGGCATCTAGGAGGCTAGGTGGTGGTGGGGGTGGTACCTTCCCAGTCATCCAGACCTGATACATGTCCGCCATGTGTTGCCTCAACATTTTTACCTCTTCAACCAACCTATTGTCCTGTTCAACCAACTGCTTTCGGGCCCCGGTATCAACCAACTCAGTTCTGTTGTTGTCTGTCATTGCCTTTTGACTTTGTGTTGTATAGAAGAGTTACCACTTTAAAAACCACAAACCAACCACCCTTCTGCTGTGAATATAACAAAATGAAGCCATCACGTTAGCGTTAGGGCATTTAACGTAAGATAATCTCACTTTATGTGCAATGCATCTAGCCATAGTTATCGGTTCTAAAATGACTTCGAGGGTACAAAGGTCAGTTGGCATCATCCCATTTTGTTCATTTCAACCTCTCTTTTCTTTGTTTTTCTAGCACTTCTTAGCTCGCTCATGTTCCTTCCCCTTTTTCTTTCTGATTATCGCCCTTTTTCTTCCTTCTCATTTCTCACATGCCATGACTTCACCCCCCCCCCCCCCCCATTTTTTTTCCTTTTTTCTCTTTTTTCTATTTTTTCCTTTTAATAATAAAAAAATGATTTGATCGAACCCTATGTAGGTTGCCTACGTATCATGACCCCACATGAATCAGATCTTTGTGTAGTTCTGGAAGATCGAGAGTAAAGCACATAAACTAACGTTTTCTTTTTCATTTTTTTCTTCCTTTTTCTTTTTACCTTAGTGACTAATCCGATGAGAAAAGAGAAATAAACGAGGCAAATCTTTTTTTTTTTTTAAATTTTCTAGACTGAATGCGCTATAACCTATTCTAAACTCAAGCTTAACAAGCATATATTTTTTCTTTTTTGAAACAATTATTCTATGGGAAATTATTAAGGAAAATCCCTACAAGAGAAAAAATATTTTTTTGATTTTTTTTCTTTTTTAAGAAGGAAATCTAAAGGCTAGACCAAAGAAAAATATTTTGAATTTTCACTTGATATCCTGAAGAAAAGACTTCGAAACAAGAAATGAAAAAGATAAAAAAACTATGTTTGGATTTGAATTTTTGATTACCTAAGGAAGAAATTCTGAAAATAAACCAAAGAAAAGTATTGTTGTTTTCTTTTTCTTATATGTACAATGTCTCAAAGTTCTACTAAAAATAAAAGAATTTTTTTTTCAAGTCATTTTTCATCAATTTCCCAAAGAAAAACCTCAACAAAAAATCTTTTTGGATTTTGGATTTAATATCTTAAAAGAAAACTTTTAAAGAGGTACTAAAGAAAATTCTTTTTTTTTTTGAATTTTTGGTCTTGATATACTAAAGGAAATATAAAAATAATTTTGTATTTTGATATTAATTGCCTAAAGGAAGAACAACCTCAAAGGAATTTTTTTTTCATTTATAGAATTAGTATTCTAAAGAAAACTTATAACGAAAATATAAAAACGCAAGATTTCCTTTGTGTTTTTTTTTCTTTATTTTTTTTGACTTGTAACACATTTCCAAATACCGAATGAGGAATACAATAACAAAAGACTAGGAAAACTTAACTAGACTATTACAAACTTTAACATCACCTAAAAGAACGAATACTACTATACATGACTAGAAAGTAAAACATGAACAATTGACTCAAAATATAAAATGACTCCTCGAGCAACTTCTGAATGCAGTGATCCTGGGCTATCTGTCATGCGCAAACTCCAGTAAGTAAATTCACACCTGTATAAGAAAACTTAAACCAACACTATGTGAGATAATAACATTCCCTACTAGACACAGGCAAGACATGGTTGCGGTTATTTTTTCAAAATGGCTTATTTTGGCCAAATGGTGGCTAGAAGTGAAAAATTTGGCTAAGACTCCGCAAAGCCAAGAACCTAAGATTTACTAGGAAGATCGGACCCTATGTGGATTGTCTACGTATCATGCCCCGAAAGACGAGAATCAGGTATGCGTAGTTCGGGCAGATTGGATACGGGCGAGAATAATAAAAAAAAACAACTGACATATAGAAAACACACTTTTTTCTTTTTTTTCGAAAAATGATGAAACATATAAAATCTTTTGGATTTTCTTTTTTTTTTTTTTGATTTTTGAAAAATGATAAAAAGTGCAAAATCTTTTTGAAGTTTTCATGCTCTTTTTTCCTAATAAAATGTAACAAAAATATAATTGGGTCCTACTCGCTTCATCCTCACACTTCAGCCTCTCTTTTTTTCTCTTTTTTTCTTTTCTTTTCATTCGCCCTCAATTATCATTGGTCCGCTAAATGACCTTTTTACCCTTGAAGAAATGCAACATGTAGCACATAGGATGCATCAAGATGGTCTGTTATTTTGGGTACACCTATCCTAGACGGACCCAACCCATGTGTTGAGTCCCCTAAGGCAAATGCACGTGATGCAGACAAACGTTCCTACTAGGGATCCGGCATGAGGCTGTGTTTTTCTAGGTTTAAAAACCTGGTTTTATTTGTTCTAGACCTGGCTTACCCGAGTAAACAACTCGAGCCGAGGGGGGGCAGCATACCAGGAATACAGAAGCTTCACCGGTTTTGCAACTTGTCCGAACCTCGTTCTAAATTTGGAATATGACTCTAACAGAAAAGAAGTCACACAAAGTGCACACTTCTTCATGATTTAGAAGACTCAGAGAGAAGAGGGATTTCGCAACAGTTTATATACAGTTCACGGAATATCAAAGCGGTAAAAGCAATCAATTAGCATATTAAGCCCAAATCATGTAACAAAATCAGATAATGGATAAAGCCAACTATAACAATTATTCTAAGCTCGAATTCTTGAACCCTGAACCAGAGATTCTGGGTTTGATCCCCAACAGAGTCGTCAGAGCTGTCACACCTCTTTTTTACCTACGCCCTTTCCGAGAGGGAGTGTATAAGAGAGTTTTTCCAATTAAAGGACAATCGGAACAGGATTTATTTATTTATTAAATTCAGAGTCACCACTTGGGATAATTTATCGTGTCCCAAGTCACCAATTCAAATCCCGAATCGAGGAAAAGATTGACTCTGTATTATAATCCGCGAACCAGAAATCCGAGTAAGGAATTCTGTTAACCCAGGAGAAGGTGTTAGGCATTCCCGAGTTCCGTGGTTCTAGCACGGTCGCTCAAATGTTATATTCAGCTTAATTATCTGATTTTAAACAATTATGAACCTATGTGCAAATTTTAACTTTTAACTGCTTTTATTCAATTTTTAAAGAAGATTAAAAGTCGTTTAAAATACGTTTTTCAAACACGCCACATGAAATGCACCCCCAATCCTAAACATATTTTATTCGACGTTTAAAGATTTGGGTTTGGGTCACATGAAATGCACACCCGAATTTAAGGAGAGTAATTTATAAATAGCGCGCCTAAAGCAGCTACGCGTTTGCAACTTTGCGAGGGCCATGAAATTTGCTAAATGGATTATAGATTTGGTTGTAGGAAAAGCAAACTAGTAAACAATCCCAAACCCTACGACTCATCTCAACAAATCATCCACAAGATTCCTCTATACCTACTACTGTATCAACAACCCTAATTCTGCTATTTCTTCTTAATTAGTTTACTATCGGATTGGTTTCTAATCACACTAAGAAATTTCGTTGCAAATCAGATACAAACAGTTAAGTACCATACACGCCAAAATAGAGAAGAATATTTCAAAGACTTAACAAATGACATAAACAAATGGAAGCAAATATTTCAAACATTCTACTATGACATGAACAACAACAACATCTAACATCCAAATGCAATCAAACACTGAATTGACTCAAAAACATGTATATGAGAAAATTGAAACTCGAACCTCAAACCGGAAAAGAACAACGGTCTCAAATCGAACCTTGCCGGAAAGTTGAACCAGAATCAACCTCAACTTAACTCCATTCCCACACTCGAAAGCCAAAAGTCGAAACCAAATAAAGAACGAAAACGTTCTCGTCGGCAGACCCAAACTTCAAATGGAAATCTGGAATGCAAAGAAGCTTGAACGCCAAAACAGAGGCTGAAAAGCGAACGTAACGTTGGAAACTCAGCTTTACAATACTGTTTCGAAGCTCGGACAATCAGACACGAACTCAAACAGAAAACGTTGCAACACCGGAACCTCGCCGGAATCTCGAACGGTACTGAACGGACCTAACGAACAGATCCGGCAACCTACGAATGTGCTATAACAGAACTCGATCTCAACAGGAACGTTACACCAAATGGAACGACAAACTTCCGTCACCAGTTTCCGGCGAGCCTTGGTGAAGGTGGCTGGAGACGGGTCTGTTTGTCTGGTGTTCTGGCGATTTTTGGTTGAGTAGCTAGCGGAGAAGAGGTCGTTTTGGAGGCGAGCAGTGGCGCTAGGCTACAAGGTGGTCGACTGGTGGCATGAACGGCGGCTGACGTTGAGATGGAGTTTAGGTTTTTTGGTTTTGAAGATGATGAAATCTCATGAGAGAGGGGTCGTTTGGAGAAGACGATCCGGGGGGGATCGTTCCTTGCACAACTTTTCAGCTTTTCTTTTTTTTTTCCTTTTTTTTTGATTTTTTTAAGCACTAATTTATAGGTAGAGTCTAGGTTTAGGTGTATCTTTGTGTATTTCGCCCATTAGTCCCTAGGTTTTTTGTGTTAAGTCGTTAGGGTCTTCTTTATTTGTTTTTTATTCCAAAGAAGAGTCTAGAAGGGTTCCTAGGCTTAATGGACTAATCCGAATTTGGCCAAGAATTGGGTTCTAAAACTCTTAAAATTATGATCCAACACCTTAATTGCTTCATTTTAAAGTAAGATAAAAATACTACCCCATACCAAAGGCTAACATGAAACGATTATATATATTTTTTATTATTTTCAAAATTATATAAAGATAAAATAAGTACTGTTTTTGTATATTTCTATTTGAATTTATGAAAGATACGTAAGCTAAAATATATTTTCTCGTAATTTTTTCATTTTTATGACGAAAATAAAGTAAAGAAGTTAAAAATAGTTGAAATAGCTATATTAGGCCTAAATTAAATATTTACATGCTAAACTATAAAAAAATCTTGGGAAGGGTCAAAAATCACATGTCTACACTGAGACTTACATTGTATTTTACTATTAAAATGAGATTGGTTATAGCTGATTCCTTTGCCGGGATGTTATTATTTTTATTGTTTGGGTGAGGAAAGAGTGATAAAGCACGAAGGGTGATGCCGTGCATATTCATACTTATGTATATGGTGAGGAAGAGTGATAAAGCACGAAGGGTGATGCCGTGCACATTTACATTTATATTGATGCATATGGTGAGAAAGAGAGATAAAGCACGAAGGGTGATGCCGTGCACATTTACATTTATATTGATGCATATGGTGAGGAAGATAGATAAACCACGAAGGGTAATGTCGTGCACATTTCTATTATTCATATGGTAAGGAAGAGTGATAAAGCACGAAAGGTGATGTCGTACACATTTCTATTATTGATTTCATGGAGAGGATTAAGAGTAAAAGCACGAAGGGTGATGCCGTGCATTTTCTGTTTGCTGTGATTATTTGATGTTATCGGTTGAAGTGCATTAATTGTTTCATTTTCGTTGTTACTGTGATTCCTTATTTTGATACTCTCATAGCATGTTGCCCCTTCCCCGTTAATTTTTGTTTAGCTTTTATTATTGTTATTCTGTTAGTATATTGTTTAACTGCACAGGTTTATGTTGGTTGTCGTGTCCTAGCCTCGTCACTACTTCATCGAGGTTAGGCTTGGCACTTACCAGTACATGAGGTCGGTTGTACTGATACTTCACTCTACACTTTCTATGCAGATCTCGGTGCCGGACCTTGTGAGTAGAGTTTGGGTGGATGCCTTCAGTCCATTGGAGGCCCAAGGTAGTCACAGGCATCCGTAGGCCCTGGTGTCCCTTTCTATCCTATTTCTTTTATATTTTATCTACTTTCTAGACAGATGTATATTTATTTGTTCAGACCATTGTTTGTAGGATTCGTAGACTGTCCGTGAGTTGTGACACCAGTTTTGGGTGGAGTTTTATTACGGTTTCGTTATTTGTATAAAGAAAATCTGTTAAATTCTGTTCTTTCGTACTTATTCCGCTGATTTAATTTTGTTAACTTGTAAATTGTTAAAATATAAAGGAAAACGATAAAATATTCCGTAACGTTGGATTGCCTAGCAGGTACAATGTTAGGCGCCATCATAGTTCCGGCGGTGGGAAAATTCGGGTCGTGACAAAATACTTCGAAAAACAGGTTAAACTCAGCTACCCTCGACAAAAGCAAAAAGGACTTCGATAAAATCAGCCCTCGGATAATTTAAAAGCTTCGATAATATCAGCCTTCGAAAAAGCCTCAAGAGGCATTAACACGAACGGGTTCTGATCGATTGAACACTCGAAAAACCCAACGGGCACAAAAAATACATGTTAAGGTATAAAGAAATTTTCACTAAGTATTTTAGCCGAAAAGAGGGAAAATTATAGCCGTCTTAGTGGCCGAATTGGCCCAACTTAAAGAGCCTAATGGCCAATCTAAAAGAGCCTAAGGGCCGATCTAAAAGAGCCTAAAGGCCAATATAAAAAAGCCTAAGGGCTAACTTTACTTCTAGTTTGAGAAAATCCTCACTCGACTATAAAGCCTGAGGGCTATTTCGAATTCGGGCAAGTACTCACTCGACTGCTAAGCCCAAGGGCTACCCGAGTTTGAGAAAATTCTCACTCGGGGACTATCTATGAAGTTTAAGGGCTAACTCTATTTCGAGTTCGAGCAAGTCCTCACTCGATCATAAAAGCCCAAGGGCTATCTTAACCCGAGTTCGAGCAAACCCTCACTCGGGACTATCCATAAAGCCTACGGGCTAACTTTACTTCGAGTTCGAGCAAATCCTCACTTGGTCATAAGGCCTAAGGGCTATTTTCATTTCAAGTTTGAGCGTGCACTCGCTCAACTATCAAGCCCAAGGGCTACCTTACCTCATCGACTGTTGAGCCTAAGAGCTACTTAAATTCAAGTTCGAAAGGTCATTCGAGGACCATTGATAAGAGACATTCGAGGGCAGAACTTATTTTCGGTCATTACCATCTCAAACTTTGGACATTCAAAAGGAATTTTATGCTAAGGCGCTTTGACCCGCGCAAAAGGGTAACAGAATCAAAAGCCATGGAAGGAAAAAGGGCTTTGTATAAACCTTTTTACAAGAAGTTATAGGTCACGATCGAGAGTTCCTTGCAAGGACCGATCAACCTCAAAGCAAAAATTACTAAGAGCACGAAACCTAAGCAGCACGGTCCTTATTGGCAGAAGTGTTTTTGCCCTCAGAATCTTCCCCACCGGACTCACTAAAGATTCTCGGAGTTTTCTTCGGGAAAAGACAGCTTCCAAACTTTCGTTTCCTCAGTCGCTTGCGTCATGATGATGATGTCGTGGCAAATCGGGGTAAAAATTAAGGACTCAATTCGTTTCTTGTCGTTATACTCTAAGAAATGCGGGAACTATCTGTATACGATAGCAATCGGGGCTACCCGATTTCGTGAGCTCGAGGGTCACTTCGAGAGCGAGATCGAAATACACTAGGAGCGAGCTTGATAGGAGGCTTCGAAGATCAAAGTGTCTGATGAACATCGGGGCCAAACGTGACCGGCCTCGAGATAATGTCGTTACGAGTTTGTAACAGAATGAGCAAGGTTCCTGCCACGTCCCCTAAATCATGGTGTAAATTCCGGGATAAATTTGTATGAATCCGTACCAGGCGGTTAGATAGTTGTCCCAATAAGAATATTTACTGTAAATAGAAATGTACCTTATTTAGGGTTCTCGTATTATATAAAGGGGCAATCATTTGTAAAAATAATCTAATCATTGATAAAGAATATACTCTCTTACTTTTCTTGCTTGTTGTTCATCAGAATTGTCCATTAGCTTTATTATTTTTGCTTTATTATTCTTGACCAATCTCGAGGTCACTTGGGCTCGAGGTCGAGGTTGGCTTATATATTGGTTTGGTCTTACTTATTTCTTTCATCTATACTTCAGATTTCTTGATGATTAATTAGTATTGAACTAAATAATATATTTTTAAAATCACAAATCAAATTTAATTGTTACTCATATTTTCGGGGTAAAAAATGATAACCTAATGTCAAACCTCCTCCATTCAAGTAAACTCCAATCATGGCCGCAAAAGAATAGTACCAAAAAAACCAAACTTGTCAACTCATCTTTAAAGTCACTCCAAAAGTGGCAGTAGTAGTCATCGTTAATTTTATTCATTTCAATTGTAGAAAGTGTAAGAAAACCCTCCTAACGCAAACTAAAAGCCAAGGTTAACACTCAAGAAGTTATATTTAAGGCAAACATCTAATAATGAGTTAAAAGACCATCTTAGAACTAGATGCATTACAAATTCTCTTTCTTATTAATTTTCTCACACAATTAATACGCCGTAAGGACTTCACAACCTCTAGCCAGTGCTATTCAAATTTATGACGTTGTTACTTGAATTGTGGCATGCTTTAACTACTGTTAGGTTTACTTTTAAGCTTTATCAAAGTGATTAAAGATTTTACCGGGTCTATATAAATCTTCGGGGAAATTACATACTTGGCCACTTTCCAAAAATATCTATGTTTGGTAGCAAATATATAGAAATTATATACTATATATCTGCCGATTTTTTTTTTTTGGCTGGAAGGCTTTATACTGTGAAGGGTTCATGGCAAAGTTGTTTTTATGGGACTTATAAGTGACGAGTTCGGGTCGTGAAATCAGATACTGATGCTCATTATGATAGGTTGTTTACGTCACACCCCTGGATGCGACCACTCTCTTGACTTTGCATGAATTAATGTAGAGATACTTCGTACACTTATGTCACGACCCAAAATCCACTAAAGATCGTGATGACGCCTAACGCTACCGTCAGGCAAGTCAACGGTGAATGGTTAATTTAATTACTTTTTTTTTTAGTATTTGAAATTAAATTTTCATTAACTAAATAGTACAAAATAGAATTTACAGGGTGAAATAATAAAAATTCCATGAACCCTCATGCTAAATCTCTAGTAGAAACCCCCAAAATCCGGTGCCACAAGTGCATGAACATCAACTAAAAAATATAATAAAATACAACAACTGTCCAGAATACAAATTAGACAGGAGAACATAAATAACTCTGATGGAGACTCTGCAATCTGCAGATCGTAATAAGGAAGTGGAGCTCACCGTAAATTCCTCGCAACAGCCACGCCTCTGTACCCAGGGGACCGCCAGAAACATATATGTATACCTGCACAATAAGTGCAGCATGAGTACGTAAATTAACGCGTACCCAGTAAGTATCTAGCTTAACCTCAAAGAAATAGTGACGAGGGGTCGACATCGACATTTTTAATGGTCCAATAAGACAGATACATTAAGAAATATACAAATATGGGGTCGTGTAAATAAACGAAATAAATAAGTATAAATACGCGGTGCAATCCTTCTCTCAACAATAAACTCAAACTCTCGATTTGCAGTTACCTCCTCCATCGGAGTATGTGTGTGTGTGTGATATATATATATATATAATAGAACTCACCAGATAGGTCGTCATAATTCAAATCAGGAAAACTCCCAGATACACTGGCTTTTTGACAAATGATACACATATTTCCATAGAAGTATTTTATAGAAATATCGAGGCGTACGACTCGATCCCATCATAATAGAACTTACCAAATAGGTCGCCATAATTCAAATCAGGAAAATTCCCAGATATACTGGCTTTTTAACAAATGATACGCACGTTTCCATAGAAGTATTTTATAGAAATGTTTCATAATCTGGTATATAAACATAGATACATCTACTATATATTACCGAGGCGAACGGCCCGCCCCCATGAGAGTGTGGTACATAATCCTGTCGAGGCGAACGACTCAATCCCATAAGAAATGTGCACTGCCGAGGGTCGAATGGCATGAACCATAGATGTATTTATCCTGCCGAGGCGAATGGACCGATCCCATTAGAATAAGAAGCTTTGACGGGTCTTTGACCCCACTCACGAAGGACATGTGAGTAATAAGAAGCTTTGGAGAAACCTTTCGTGAGAACGCATAACGCGGGAGAAATTCGTAAGAGGAGTACAATTATTCTGTGGCAAATCATGAAGTTCGTCCGATCTCTACGATAGCGAGTCTATCACTCTACACAAGTCTAGTCTCAAGTCGTAATATAAAATAAAAGAATTTAATAGGCAAGAGACTGCTTAAATAGTACAGATATAGCATGGTGTGAACATAAGTCTACCCAGATAATAATATGAATTTAGTTACGTACGGACTCTCGTCACCTCGTGCGTTTGTAGCCTCCACAACAAGTAGCACATATCAAATACATCACCTAGGGGTAGTTTCCCCTTCAAAGAGTTAGACAGGAGACCTACATCTCTCCGAAGTTCCATAACCGGCTCCCAAGCCTCTCTAACACCTTAAATTGGTGTATGTCGCTCCAAAACTAATAATTAAATGTGCAAATCCATAAACATATACTCTAATACTTATAATAAATAAATTTATAACAATTTTCAAGTCCTTTCAAAAAATTGATAAAGCCATGTGTCCAAATTTCAAAATATTTCGAAGATAAACCTTACCCATAATATTACTAACTCAAATATATAATTTATTCTTAATTCTATTTCTACTGGTCAAAATCCAAAATTATCAATTCTTGGTTTTCTACCAAAATCCCACAATTTTCCCAAATTTTCCTCCTTAGATCCAGATACAAACTTTACATTCAGCTCACAACAATTGGGGAAATTATTTACCTTGTGTTACATGATGAAAACTCCTTAAAATCGCCTAAGAACCGAGCTCCAAAATTCCCAAATGAAAATGGCGAAATGACCAAGTTCGATCCCCTTATGTTCTGTCCAGTTTTCGCTTTTGCGGATTGCTTGACCGCATTTGCGGTCCCGCTTCTGCGGATTTCCCATCGCTTCTGCGATCCAGGACTTCAAGTCCACTTCCGCATCTGCGGTCTCCCATGTGCAGATGCGCATCCGCACGGATAAACTTTCGCACCTGCACCCCCAGGCTTCCTCTCCCGTTCTCGCACATGCGACACCTCTTCGCATCTGCGATCTCGCAGGTGCAGACATCACTTTGCACCTGCGATCACTGCCCAGCTTCGCCCACACCGCACTTGCGACCATTTCCTCGCTTCTGTGGTCACGCACTTGCGGTCAAACTTGCGCAGGTGCAGTTGCAGGTGCACCTCAGCCATTCCTTAAGCTTCCACTTGATCCGTTAACCATCCAAAACCACCCGAGGCCCCCAAGACCTCAACCAAACCTACCAAAAAGTCCTAAAATATAATACGGACTTAGTCGAGCCTTCAAATCACATCAAACAATGCTAAATCCACGTATCGCACCCCGATTCAAGCTTAATGCACTTTAGAACTTCAAACTTCTACATTCGACGCCGAAATATATCAAATCAAGTCCGATTGACCTCAAATTTTGCACACAAGTTATAATTGACATTACGGACCTATTCCCACTTCCAAAATCAAAATTCAATCCCGATATTAAAAAGTCCACTCCCAGTCAACTTTTTCAAAAACCTTCAAATTTTCAACTTTCACCAAATGACCCCAAAATGACCCACGGACCTCCAAATCCACATCCGGACGTGCTTCTAAGATCAGAATCACCATATGGAGCTATTCCCAGGCTCGGAATCCCAAACAGACATCGATAACATTAAAATATACTTCAACCCAAATTTATGAAATTCTTCCAAAATGCCAATTTTCCGCGTCAACATGTTCTCGGGCGATCCGATACTCAATCCGAACATACGCTCAAGTCCGAAATCATCATACGAACCTACTGGAACTTTTAAATCCCGATTCCGAAGTCGTTTACTCAAAAGTCAAACCTTAGTCATCTCTTTTAACTTAAAGCTTCCGAAATGAGAATTTTCCATCTGAATCAACTCCGAAATTCAATTTCGACCACACGTGCAAGTCATAATACATGAAATAAAGCTACTCAAGGCCTCAAATCACTGAATGACGTGCTAGAGCTCAAAACGACCGATGAGATCGTTATAGCTTAACTGTCCTTGCCGGCTTTATAGTGTAAAAATCTATAAGCCGTCTCATCTAGGGGGAATGCATACATAACTGCGCACTAAAATTACCAAGCTAGCCATCAAGCATGCCCAAAAATAGTTGCTCAAATAATGCACATAGTGCCAATTCCAGTATTGATAGGCACGTCTTGATTTGACTAACACTCTTGAAACTCACCGTTAAATTAGGCCCATGGGCTCCGCCACTTTCAAACAACAATTTTTGTGGGCTCCATATATTGGGCCACCAGAAAGCTAAGCCCAGCCACTAAATGGACCTCCTGTAATTACAGCAATTATTGAGGCCCTTCTTATTTTCCTTAAATGCCACTGAAATTATGTGCTTTCGCTCTCAATTCGCCCGCAGATTTTGGCACGTGATAAGTTTCACGTGACTGGACAAATTAGGACCGTTGAAAATACAAACCCCGAGTAGTGAAGATAACTTTAGTGGGCCAAAATTCACATGAAGATTTGGATTTGGCGCCTACAGATGAAACAACCACTGTATGTAAACCAAGTACAGGGGGCGCCGACAAATTAGTAGGCGTTTTGGACGGAAAAAATTTATTTTGGGTCTCACGAGCCAACTTTTTTGTCTCATAATTTTGTGGACCCAGATTTCTGTGGATCCAAAAGTATAAGATTGGGGTCCACAAATTTGTGAGACAAAAAAGAACCTCATACAACTAGTGTAAGTTATATGAGACACAAAATAAAACTTTTCGTTTTGGACAATGTCATGCTGAAATTAAAGCGGCAAAAACATGTACAGTTAAAAAAGCAGACCTGTGTCAAAACGTCTCGCATTTATACAGGGTTTAGGGAAGGCCCGTACCCTAAGAGATGTGATGTAGACAATTTATTTTAATATAAATATTATACTAATTACTTACACGGTTCGAACTCGTAGCCTATAAATCACGAAAACATCAATTTTATCGTTATTTTAAAGCTTCAAGGACAAATTATGTACAGAGAGCCTCCTAAAAGATTATTTTAAAATATTTGGACAATAAATTAAGAGGGCTCACCAAAGCATGCCGAAGCAAAATGATTAGATACCTCCAAAATATCCAACTAGACCGAACAAAGTTCTCTACAAGGAGACTTGTTTGGAGTCTTTTCTACTTGATTACGTTAAAAAGTGGTTCGTTGCACTAAGCTTCCACTATATGCTCAGAAACGACCTTTTCATAAAGTAAATAAAGCAACTATTTTAGGTCGTACATTTGTGGGAGTTCCATTTTTGTTACACTTAATAGCTATGTTTAAATTTCAAAAAAAGTTCTGTAAAGTGAAAAAAATTGATTTCTTTCTTTAACAAGTATAGAGAAGAGGGATTTGTAACAACTATAATTTCTGCCAAGAAAATTACACTTGAAATGAATATGGAACCCGAATTTCGTAAGAAACATGTGATATATAGGAAGTAACAATTTGATGAGAATGTTGATAACAAAATCTCAAAATCTTTCGGAAAGTCCTTTGGAGTTGATTACTTTATACATAGTAAACAAGACTATTTTTTCACTTCAAAATAGATCTGAACAATTCAAAACACATGAAAATATTTTTTGTTTTCCATTTAGCGGTAAAAATTAAGATTACTAGATGATGAAAATTTTAAAAAATATTGCCTTAATCCTGAATGTTCCTTAAAGCATAATAATCAATTCGATATTGATGGTTTAGATTTATTTTTGGAATTAAAGCATTAAGGAAATAGTACAATTAAAAGATAACAGTTTAATTGATACACTCGGTCAAACAAAAAGATTTGATTCTTTTTCCAATGCTTATATTGCTTATGGAATAATGTTAATAGCTCTTGTTACCATCGCTTCAACGGAAAGAAATTTTCAAAATTAAAATTGATAAAATCTTACCTAAGATAAATAATGTCTCAAAAAAGATTAAATGGATTAGCTATATTGTCAACTAAGAAAGAGTGAAAGACTTATTAGGAGTTATTGATTATAAAAAAAAAATTATTAATAACTTTGTATCTAAGAAACGCTAGAAAATAGACTTCAAATAAATAAATATTTTTAAAAAAAATAAAAATTAAGGTCTCTCATAAAGTTTGGCTTTAGGCCACAAAACTCGTTGGGCCGCCCCTATATGTGCGGGATACGGAAAAAGGTCCGATCACAAGGGTCTAATATATATATATATATCAAATGAAATGTGAGTAACTCAACCTCTTTTGAAAGAAGGGGGCGTTTCCAGTTTTTTTTTTTCCAGTTTTGTTAATACTTAAAACGATTTTATCTTTTCCATACTACTGTATCTCTAGTATCAATAATTCTATATTCTTGTTAAATCTTCTATAATTTGAGTCAAGAACGTAATATTGTATTCCGAGATTGAGGAGATTCCGCAGAGCATTCGACTGACAAGATATTTGAAAATTTAAATTGGAAACAACAACTACAACGACAACGGCCCAGTAAATTGGAAAGAAGTATTTAATTTGATAATTAATAAACTTGTGTTTGATATCAACTTTATTTAGAAAAATAATTCATGAAATTTAAAAAAACATTGTTGGTGGAAATCAAATTTCATTATTTGCATTGATACAATTTGCCTCTCAATTTGTAGCTTTAATTAGAGTTCACGCATGCCAATTTATTTTTTAATGTACTTTCAACTATTTAATTTCTTTGGAGAAACATTGCTCTTAAGCTAATGTATTATCAGGCAATATTGTACCTCAGCTTTGAATTAGCTTACCTTACAAATCTTAATGAGGAAATAAAATTTTAGCAATGGAGTATATAATTTATGTTTCAAATCAACAATTTTTTTAAGTTTCTCGTCGATAAATATATTAAACAAATACTCCCTCTGTTTCAAATTAGATGAGGTACTTTCCTTTTTAGTATGTTCAAAAATAAATGACACATTTTTAAATTTAGAAATAATTCAACTTTAAACTCTTCATTTTTCTCATTTTACCTTTAATGAGAAGTTTTTATAATCTCGTAAATATTATGGTCCTACAAAATTTTTACGCCTTAAGCTTTTATAAAACCACAAATTTTAAAAGTCTTTTTCTTCTTAAATTTCGTGCTAAGTACATTTTTGTACCTCAAAACCAAATTAGATGATGTCATGTAAAATTGCACGGGAAGGTACTTGACAGAAAAATGTGGGGTTAAAATATAAATTTGGCATATATAAAACCACTATTCTTTTCTCTATAAAAGTTCAAAACAACACTCTGCTATATACCTCTGTGTGGGACTTAGAAAATCTCTTTTATTCTCAATATTCTGATTTTCAAAAAAGTGGAAAATATACAAAAATGCTACTTCGAAGCTCTTCAAGTCAATTACTGAAGCATTCATGGTCATCTCCACACTCATCCCCAGAACCAGATTTCATACTTCACGTACCAAAACAGGTTTCAAGATCATCATCATCTCTCTCGATTTCATCACAAGATTCAGTAGTACGTAAATTGTCCCGAGCTTTCTCTGAATCTGATCTTAAAGAGCTCAAAAATCTGTCATATTCTTCTACCAACTGTTGCATGGCCATGCATGACGTATTTCCTATCACAGTTGATGAAGAAACAGATGAAGAGGAGAAAGAGGAGGTATTATCTATATTAAAACTTAAACGGTTAAAAGAGATCATATTTTTATTTACTTAATTATGTTTTGAATATGTTTTTTGGATAATCCTACACTAAAATTTTAACAGATCAAGATAAATCCTATATTCAAGACAACTCTTGAAATGTTAGGAGTCTATTAGGGTTACTTGGTGGCTACTCTACCCAAACCCTGATTCATGCCTATAAATAAGGCTACATATGTTCTTCAAAGACTATCTCAGCAATTCCGTAAACTATCGGAATATGCACAAAGAGATCAAATATGATATCTTTGAAATTCATTCATTAAGAGATCAAAGACATGTCAAATATGTCTTGCTAAAAGTCCTGCATTCGAGAAATACGCCGCTAAGGCCTTCAAATCACGTAGAATAAATCAAATGGAAGAATCAAGGGATAAACAGAGTTGTAACCTGCAATACAACAACAACAACCCACTATCATCCCACTTAGTGGGGTCTGGGGAGCGTAGCGTGTACGCAGACCTTACCCCTACCCTGGGATAGAGAGTCTGTTTCCAAATAGACTCCCAGCATCTTTCTCTCCAAGAACTTCCCACCTTGCTTTTAGGGAGGCTCGAACTCATAACCTCTTGGTTGGAAGTGGATGTTGCTTACCATCAGAGCAACCTCTCTTGTCTTAAATCACATTTTACCTGCAATGTTTATCAATAAATCACTTTATTCTTTTGTGGTTGCAATTTATTTGGCGTATGTTGAAAATTTATTTGCAAACACTCTTTACGAGGGACTAGATTTTCTTTTATGGGTTTGAGTACATGTGAAAATTCTTTTTGATAATGGGTTACGGGGAGACTCGAATCGAAAATGACCTCTGCATGCACACAGAGGCGGACCTACCCTTAGAGTAGGGGTCACCAGCCCTCGATAAAATTTATCTATATATGTATACATATTTAATATTAGATATATTTTAATTGGCACGACTCAAAGTTTAGATAACTACATTGGTCGACTTGGTGTAACAAAACTTGACTTTTAGTACTCCTTCAGTATTTGCTCAAATTTTTATTTGATAGTGACGTCTCGTCATTTTCAAATTTTGGGTCCGCTTTTATGTGCATGTATACACTGTGATACTTTGTCAAATTGAATATGACAATCTCATCTAAAAACTTAAATTGTTAAACAATATATTTTAAATTGAGTTTATTAATGTCTTCAACAGATAGAGGTGACCGATGAAATGATATTGTTTTCGAGTTATGGGTTGAGAACGGCGGGTTTGAGAACAGCAGAAGGGTGTGAAATTGAGGAAGAGAAACACATGAGGGCGGCGGAGCTGGTGGTTGACGGAAGCGGAGGCGGAGGAGCTGGTGGTGGAAAGATATGTGGTGGCGGAGGTGGTAATTATGATGGTGGAAATGGTGATGATGGTTCTGAGTACTGGGATTCATCAAATCATGGGAGTGATAGTACTGATTTGTATTACACAAAAATGATTCAAGCTAATCCTGGGAATTCACTGCTTCTTGGAAATTATGCAAGATTCTTGAAAGAGGTACTAATACATAGTAGTAATTTGCTTTGTTGTATTTTTACCATAGGTAATATGAGAATCTTAGCTTAGAGGTAAAATTATATCTAAATATAGAAAGTTATTTTTTTCGGAACCAGATTAAAAAAAGAAAAAGTGTCACGTAAAATTAAATGTTTTTAGCAAGTTTAAGTACTTCCTTCGTCTCATATTAATAGTCATGGTTACTAAAAATATTTGTCTCAAATTATTCGTCATTTTAGAAGTTTAAGACAAAATTGATTATTTTTTTCCTTTTTTACCCTTAGTAATAATTATTCTTGAAGATGGAGATAACACATAAATAGAATAAATATTCACGAAGAGAGATTATAGCTTAAGACATAAATAAGGGTAGAATAGTCTAATCCCTTTTCTAGTTAGTAATTTTTAAGGGGCGTGTAAAAGAGAAAAACGACATATAATATGAGACGGAGAGAGTAGTGAACAGCAAATTCTCTTAAATCTTTTTGTTTTTGGTGAAATACGTTCAGAATAACTTGACCACAAAAGTTCCTTTTTGTGAATATCGGTTTTATTTTGGTGAAAGTTTTTTTTTTGATAATTTAAAAGACATTACTAATACTATTTTAGTTGCAAAACAAAAGCATTGAAGTTGCAGAGATGTTCACTATATTTCTAAAAGTTGTTGATCATTTTGTAAATTGAAAATGGAACAGGTACGTGGAAATTTGGGAAAAGCAGAAGAATATTGTGGGAGAGCAATATTGGCAAATCCAAGTGATGGAAATATACTTTCACTCTATGCTGATTTAATTTGGAGATCCCATAAAGATGCGCCTCGTGCTCTCAACTACTTTGAGAAAGCTGTTAAAGCTTCCCCTGACGATTGGTATGAATTCGTATATAACATGAAAAGAATAAAAATAAATTTCAATTTATTTTACTCGGCGAATCAGAATTAGACTGACCTCAATGCGGGAACCGTATAGGTGATACACAAAAAAAATAAAAAATTCTATACCACATGGAGAACCTTAGTAGCTGGGTTGGTTGGCTAATAAGCTTTCACCGAGGATTCGATTCCTCACGTTATAATTCCCTTCCCAATTTTCCATTCCTTACCCCCTCCCAAAAAAAAAGTTTAAAAAGATCATCGGTGCATTTTAATATATTGTTTACCTATCCCAATTTATGTGTGGGGTTCATAATTAGGGAAAAAAATACTTTTAAAATTTGTGGTATAAAATAAACAATAGATATTTGTATTACTATAAATTATCTCACTAAGGGTAAAAGGAGAAGTAGTTAAATTATTTTTAATTGAATAAACTAACTACAAAAGCATGTAGTATAAAATAGGCAGAGAAAGTAATAGGTTATTTATTGTTTTTTTAGATTATCAAATTATGATAACTATAAAAAATTACATAATGTTATAGATCATCAAAATTATAGACTGCTAATGCGCAAAAGTTTTAAGTCATAAAATGAAACTTACTTTAGACATGTTTTTTTTGTTTTATGATGCAGTTATGTATTGGCTTCCTATGCGCACTTTCTTTGGGATGCAGAGGATGAAGAGGAAGAAGAAGAAGAGAGACAAAACATGAGCGGCATTAACTTATCACAATTTACAACCTAGTTTCTTCATATAACTCACTGCCTCTTAAGTTTGATTTCTCTGTTTATGTTGTAGTAAAAATATAATTAACCTTCTAACTTTTTTTGTTTTCTGTACCTTTCACCCTTTTGGGTTGTTATGCTTTCTAACCTTTCATTTCCCTTGACTACCGAGCATTTTCACGGGTTCAGTTTTTGCACTTTTTTGGCTTAATTTTGTAATTATTCGTGTAATTAAGAATGAAATCAAGATATGTTTATGGAAACAGTCGATGTTCTAGTTCTAGTTTCATTTTCCTTCTATGAAGAGTTCTATTAATTTCTTTCTGGTCCAATGCAGCTAATTGAGTATAAATATTGATCCGTACTATTTTTGGTGGCATCTTGCTAGCATATATCTAATTGAATCCGTTGATGAATGAGAACCACAAAGGCTCAAAAGGTTTTGATTACCATGGGCTAGCCAATTTTTGGACTGGTAATTGAAAAATAGTCAGCATTTGCGAAATCATTGAAAATAGTGTTTTGTTGAAACACAAAAAGTTCTAGCATAATATGTTGGATTATGAAGTTTCTGCGTATAAATTCCAGCATAATGTGTTGGAACTCCAGCACACAGGAAGTTCCAGCATAATATGCTGGATTATGAAGCTCATGCGTATAAATTCCAACATATTATGTTGGAACTCCAGCACACGGAAAGTTCCAGCATAATATGCGGGATTATGGAGCTCCTGCATATAAACGTCCAACATATTATGATAGAATTTCAGTGTAACGACCCGACCAGTTGTTTTTCTTTTTGGAACCTTGTTCTCCTAAATAAGACTTCCTGTAGGTGCTTTTACTGTATTATTTGCGGGGATGGTTAGTTTAAGATTTGGAAACGTTCGGGTTGAAATCAGAACACTTGGTTCATTAAGGTTGGCTAAAAAGGTTAAGTTTGACTTCGATCAATATTTTGAGCAAACGACCTCGGAATCAGGATTTGACGTCCAACAAATCGTATGATTATTTCGGACTTGGGCATACATTCGGATCGAGTTTTGGATGACCAGGGAGCAATTTGGCGCCTAATAGTGAAAGTTAGTTCTTTGAAGGTTTTAGAAGTTCTTTAAATTTGGCTTGAAGCGGGTTTTGGTGATATCGACGTCCAAATGGGATTTCGAGACCGAAAATAGTTTTGTAATGCCATTTAAGACTTGCATGCAAAATTTGGTGTCATTCCGAGTAGTTTCAGTACGTTTCGGCACATCGGGTGTAAATTGAAGAACTTGAAGTTCATATTTTTGATTCAATTGGTTTGGGGTGTGATTCTTAGTTTTTAATATTGTTTGGTTCATTCCGAGAGTTCGAGCGAGTCCGTTTTATGATTCCAAACTTGTTGGTATGTTCAGGCGGGGCCTCGTGGGCCCCAGGTGTTAATCGGACGAGGCTCGGACCAAGTTGAAACTTGTAGCAACAATTGAAGCTCCCAGCTGCTGCTATAATCTCACCTGTGCTTGGCGAGAGGCAGGTGCGAGCCACGAGCCGCAGAAGCGGAAAAGCCAAGGCTGCCCAGGATCCGCAGGAGCAAGGAATTTAGCGCACCTACGAACGCGCAGGTGCGAAGGCTGTGACCGCAAAAATGGCAGTGTCCGCAGGCGCGAAAGAAAAGGGCGTAACAGCAGTTGCGCAGGAGCGGCCCAGCTCCGCAGGTGCGATGGTCCAATGGCCTGGCTTGCTTTGCAGAAGCGGACTTTTGACCGCATAAGTGGTCATGCAGAAGCAGAAGTCCCTCCGCAAGTGCGAAAATCGCAGAGGCAGAATCCCATTTAATAGGGGACTTAGTTATTTTTGGCTCAATTATTCCACTATTGGAGCGAATTTTAGAGCTCTTAGAGAGGGGATTTCACCTAGCACTTTGAGGTAAGTAATTTCTATACAATGTGTGTTAAATACATAGTTTATGGGTAGATTACAACATGTAAATTAGTAAAAATCATGGGTTTAGTCGTTTAGGTGAAAACTTAGGTTTTTGATAAAAATAAGATTTAACTACGAAATTTATTATGGAATTTAGTAAAAGTCATATATTTGAGTTTATGAGATTATAGGTAATAACTTTCTTCGAAAATTTCCGAAATCCGTGCACATGGGCCCGGAGTGAATTTTAGGGATTCTTCAAATAGGCTTTGAAAATTATTTTGATAGTTAGAATATGAACTTTTAAACATGTATTGATTATTTTGTATAATATTTGACTAGTTTCGAGTTGTTTGGCACTGAGTTGAAGGTTTGGGCACAATCTTTGACCGGAAAGTAGGCTTTGAGGCGAGGTAAGTCTCTTTTCTAATCTTGTAAGAGGGAATTTACCCCATAGGTAAACTTAATTAATATGTGCTTCTATTTGTGGGGGCTATGTACGCACGAGATGACAAGAGTCCGTACGTAGCTACTATTCATGCTTATGTTCGGGTAGTTAGCTTTATACCATGATTTGTTGACATCGTTGTTTGATTATGCTTATTAATTGTCTTGAATAGACCTGAGATTGAGAATTTTTAAGATTTTAAAAGCTTCTAGTTGAATTTCTTATTTTGGAACGAATTAAGAGATATTTTGATGACCTGAGAAATTTAAGTTCAACAGTGACGCAAGTATATTCCGCGAGCGGGGTAAATTTCCACTACTCTCATGGGAGTTCACCTCGACAGATTAATAGATGCATCTATGGTTCGTGTTGTTTGACCCTTGGCAGTGCACACAGTATATGTATATGTATATTTGGATCGGGCCATACGTCCTTGGCATAATTCGTGCTTAATAATACTGGAAGTCCCTTTATATTTGATGTTGTTTTATTTGGCTTGAGATGTTCCATGGTTAAATGAGGGAAATGATTTGGTTCTTATTAATAGTGAAGGGATTTTTTATTTATTCCTTGCTTTGAGATCTATTGTCATTTATATATATCATGTTTAATTAGAATTTCTTATTATTATATTGTTGGCCCATAGTAAGTGTCGAAGTCGACCCCTTGTCACTACTTCTTTGAGGTTAGACTGGATACTTACTGGGTACGTATTGTTTACGTACTCACGCTACACTTCTGCTCTTAATGTGCAGGATCTGAGGCAGGTGCATCTGGATATCAGTCCGACACGCACCACTTTGAGGCTTTACGGTGAGCTACCTTCCGAGCCGTTCTGCAGCAGCCTGAGTCTTTCCTTTGCTTATATTTCTTTCTGTCTATTTCATTTCAGAAAGTAGACTAGTATTTTTTTGTATATTCTACTAGAATGCTCATACACTTGTGACACAAGGTCTTGGCATACACTAGTAGACTTATGATTTTGGATTCATTTCTTTGATTATGATTGCATTCGGTTGCTTTCGTTTTATTTATTTTACATCTGTTGTTTCTTAAATCTTTTAAATTAAGAAAAGTTTAATTACTTGGAAATATATTAAAAAGAGAAATCATATGGTTAGTTCACTATTGGCTTGGCTAACGGGGGCGTTGGGCGCCATTACGGCCTATAATAAAATTGGGGCGTGACAACATAGTATCAAAGCACTAGATTCATGTAGATCTAGCAAGTTATGAGCAAGCCTAATAGAGTCTTGCGAAGACGACTGAACTAATCTTCAAGAGGCTATAGGGTGTTAAGAAACTACTATTTCTTCATCTCATATCGTGCAGTTGACATTATACTAAGTGTCTTTCTCTTATTCTATTACAGATGGTGAGAATGCGCACGGAAGATGTTCCGGACCCAGGAGGGGCTGCTCCCCTGTTGCTAGAGGACGAGGTAGAGGCAGGGGAAGGGCACCAGCCCGAGGTAGTGGACAAGGACGCCCTAGAGTTGCCCCAGTTGCACCCCAGTAGATCCGGTGGAGGATCCCACTATTGAGGAGTAGGATGAGGTGCCCGCAGTAGAGCTACCCCTAGTCGATTTCATGTCAGCACCGGACTTTCAGGAGGTTATGGGTCGTATGATGCGGTTTATGGATACTATGGCCCAGGCTGGTTTATTTCCAGCAGACCCAACCACATCCCATGCGGGAGAGGGAGCACAGACCCCTATTGCTCAGGCTCCTGGGCATGCAGTTGTTGTATATCAGACTCCAAGAGCATTACCCGTAAGTGGGGCCCAGCCAATAGCAGCAGCCATATCTGAGCCCAGACCAGCTGCGGCCAGCGAGCCTCGGAAGCTTTTGGACAGATGGACTAGGCTACACCCTCCTGTCTTCGAACGTGAGCGACATAAGGATCCTTAGGACTTTATTGATAGGTGCAGGGACAGTCTGCACAACATAAGTATATTGGAGTCCCACGGGGTGGATTTCACTACCTTTCAGCTGGAGGGCAGGGCCCGTAGATGGTGCAAGTCTTATCTTCTTAGCAGACCAGCAAGTTCTCCTCCCATGACTTGGGACCAGTTTACACACCTTTTCTTGGATAAGTATATCCCGCCCTCTCAGAGGGAAGAGTTGTGGTGTTAGCTTGAGAAGCTCTAACAAGGTCAGATGTCAATGACTGATTATGAGGCGATATTCTCTGAGTTGTCTCGTCATGCACTTATGATACTTCCTACTGACGCAGAGAGAATGTGGAGGTTTGTTGCGGGGTTTCACTCTGGTATTCAGGCTAGTATGGCCCGGGAGGTTGAGATGGGGACTTCTGATCAGCTAGTAGTGGAGATTGCTTGAAGGATTAAGGGTTACCGTCAGAGGGGTCGAGAGTAGATGAGCGGGACAAGAGGTTCCATTTTTCTGGAGAGTTTAGAGGTACACCGACTGGGGCAGAGGTCAGTTTGGGAGGGGCCAGCCTAGCAGGCCCACGTATCCAGCACCACCACCTCCTCGAGGTGCTCCAGCGCGACCCTATTTTAGCTCCATTCCAGAGAGTTCTTACCGCCCACCAGCTATTCAGTGTTCTTTTAGTGGGTACTTAGGATATTAGGGTTTTTTTAGCGTCTATTTTAGTGCCATGCAGAGAGTTCATACTACCTACCAGCTATTTAAGATTCTTCCTATGGGTATTCAGGCGAGTAGGGTTAGACTTCAGGGCAGCAGTCTATGGTACCAAGAGGTTGTTACGAGTGTGGGGATCCGGGTCACATGAAGAGATTTTGTCCCAGACTTTAGGGCAAGGCAGTACAGTAGGGTCATCGGCCCATGGTTACAGCACTAGCCGTGCGACCGCTCAGAGATGGAAGGTAGGTGGGTAGGGGACGTCCTAGAGGTAGAGACCAGGCAGGGAGAGGTCAGCCAGCTACTGTTTAGTCAGGCGGAGGCTAACCAGTCGGTGCTCCAGCTAGTTTCTATGCTTTTCTGGCCAGACCAGATGTAGTGGTCTCAGATGCCGTGATCATAGGTATTATTTCTGTCTGTGGTAGGGATGCTTCGGTATTATTTGATTCGGGGTCTACCTATTCATATGTGTCTTCTCTATTTGCTCATTTCCTATATATTCCTTGTAAGTCCTTGGGTACTCATGTTTATGTGTTCACTCATGTAGGCGATTTTATTATTGTGGATGCGATGGTCATAGGTATTATTTCTATCTGCGGTAGGGATGCTTCGGTATTATTTGATCTGGGGTCTACCTATTTATATGTGTCATCTCTATTTGCTCATTTCCTAGATATTACTCGTAAGTCCTTGTGTACTCCTGTTTATGTGTCCAGTCCTGCGGGCGATTCTATTATTGTGGATCGGATCTATCGGTCTTGTGTGGTCATATTTTGTGGTTGCGAGACTAGAGCAGATCTTATATTACTGGACATGACTGACTTTGAGGTTATCCTGGGCATGGACTAGCTATCCCCATATTATGCAAACCTTGATTGCCATGCAAAGGCTGTTACCTTAGCAACGCCAGAGTTGCCTAGATTTGAGTGGAAAGGTTCGTCTTCAGTACATCTAGTTGGGTTATCTCTTTTCTGAAGGCGCGACATATGGTCGAGAAGGGTTGTTTGGCTTATCTAGCTTATGTTCAGGATACTACCGCAGAGACTCCGATGATTGATTTAGTGTCCGCAGTTCGGGAATTTGCCAATGTGTTTCCTTCTGACCTTCTAGGCATGCCACCAAATCGTGATATCAATTTCTGTATTGACTTGGCTCCAGGTACCCAGCCTATATCTATCCTACCGTACCGTATGGCTCCGAAAGAGTTGAAGGAGTAGCTTGAGAAGTTGCTAGCAAAGGGATTCATCAGACCAAGTGTATCACTTTCAGGTGCACTGATCAACTCCAACCTGCACCACTATATAATGGCGAGGAGTGGTCGATGCAGCTTTTACCCGAAAGGTCGGGATTGATATTCACAGGGAGTTAATATTGGTTGGGAGTTGGGTTTCTATCTAATCTAGCTATGCATGTTGCTTTTAATTGCACTTCTAACCATGCTTGGATTTGTTTCTATTCTACATTTAATGTTATTGATTGCTGAAAATAATCTAAGTTAATTGTTTTTATAGGATTTTTCTCAATTGATAAAAAGCACTAAGGTAGTGACTTCCACCTAGGTGGGTATCTAACGGGTATCGAGAATTCAGGGCAAGGTTGTTATGATTGGGGTCGTGCTATAACCATCACACATAAGTACTCACTTTACACCTCTCGCAGTTTGAGTGACTTTGCCCAATTTGGCTTTCTCAAGTTCAAATGGGTGTTCATGCAACACAAATGATATTGGCTCAAGTCGAATATTACTATCTCTAGGTTTAACCCTTTAATTGGGGCTATCAATCTCTTGAATGCACCCCAATTCCCTATTAGCCTAATTTTCCTAGACTTAGTCTCTCTTTCTCAAGGAGAGTCTAAGTCATAAAGGTACGAATTAGTGTTTGCAACCACCAATTCTACAATTAAAGCATGAATCAAGCTAAACATCACTAACCCATAAACAATTAAGCCCTAAAATTCAAGACCCATTAAATACCCATACTAGGGTTGGATCACAATCCTAGCTAATGAGTTTAGCTACTCATAATCAAGGTAAAACTCAAAGATGAAGATGAAATATAAGCCATAAAAGTTGATTACAAGAACAAAATCTAAGAATATAAGCTAAAGCTACTCTAAAATTACTCTAAATGGTAAATTACGGCTGTTCACGAGCTCACTGATACAAAAGATAACCTAAAAATGTGAAAAAGATCTATTTATACACAGCTGAAATTTCTGGACAAAAATAACCCTACAGAGATTCCACTATCAGCGAAATACTGGGTGCCTTAGCGCATGGACTTTTGCGACTGCATAATAACAAGGGTTGACCACGTTTCTTCAATTTTGGACTTGGACTGGGCTAGGTTTTGTGGACAGCGTAAAGTCTACCACATCCGCGTTGGCTTCTATCGCGGCCGCGTAAAATGTTAGCAGACCGCATTTCTCAGTTAGGTTCCACTAGCCAAGTCTCTGAACCTCTTTCACGCCCTTAGCGGAATTTGTACCGCGGCAGCGCCAATGGTTTCGCGGTCACGCTTTTGTGACGTGGTCAGCGGCTGTGTTAGCACTTGGCTACAGCTTCTCTGAACATCACTTTCGCTATAGCATATTTTTAATCTCCTCAGTGGAGGGTCTTATGCAACCGCGTAATAATAACGCTGACAGCGCTCCAGTTCCATTCTTTGGGATTGTGCAAGTACGACTCCTTTATGAGTTCATTTTGGCTTCTTTGCCTCATTTTGACCAAAACTTGCAAGTAAGCACCTTAAGTTAGCTTTCGGGAATACCTTTACACATTTTTTATCCCAAACCTAAGCAAACAAGAGCATAAGATAGGCTAAAATTCCTAGTTATCAACTCCCCCAAACTTAAGCTTTTGATTGTCCTTAAGCAAACAAAGTAATTCGCACCTCCACAAGACAAGAAAGGAAAATTTCAGTTGTTCTAAGGTGACTTCATCAAGCATCAATTAGGACTAATAATTACCCTCAACACAAATGCATTATCAACAAAACACAACTTTTTTAGTACCATAGTTCTAGTGCGACACAAAAGCATGAAGAGTTGACTGAATTCACCAAGGAAGCTCGTTCTATTACATAGGTCGTTGTGGAACCCAAACTCTTTCTCCTATTCCCTCCATAAGTAAATCTCACTTAAGAATTGACGCACTCAAATCAAAGATTGTGAAGAAGCACACTCATCTCTCACAAGGGAATGTCACAAGTTTGGCTTCAAGTACCATAAGCTTGCCCCTTATGTGAATCACCACTAATGTAAGTTCACTCAACTCGAGATCCTATAGGGCTTTTACGGGAATGTAATGAAGGCTTTTGGATCAAGGTAGGATAAATTGGTCTATGAAGGTTTCATCTTTCCTTAAGCACTTCATTTTCTCATTTCGGCTTACATTTTCTTGACTCTTTGAGTCATTTTCTTCTTCCTTAGGGGAACTAGAGAGACACACTGTCACTCTTTCTTGTTTATGACAATCATTTTTCTCCTTTTCTAATTATTCCAATCCTTTCATCATTGTTTTCATTGATTCCCTTCATTTTTTCATATTATTCACTTTCTTTTTCACTTTTCTTTTTTTTCTTTTGCCTCCCCTTTTCTTCATTTGTATATTTTATCACTCCAAACTTATGCTTTTGCCAATTATGCTAAGGAAAGATCGGGTGCTAAGAGAGGGTCATTTTAGAATGGATAAAGGCGTGTATCATGGTTATTGAAAGAACAAGGGCTTCGGCTCAACAGGGTTGACTAGGGATATCATATTTGGTGGGCTTTGGATGCTTTCAAGTTTCAGGTTGGATCAAGAAGAGCCTATATTTATTTCTCAAGTCAAGCTACACTTAGAATTTTGCCTAGACAAACATTTAGGGCAAGTTCTAGACTTATTGGCACGGGACTTAGACTTACAAATCAATACCTCACCTCACAAGCTGTTGAATTGCTAAAGAGAACAAAGTCGATGGCCCACAATAACCCTAGCTAAGATTGAGCAACACAAATGGCTCCAAAAACCAATCGATGATTGTTTAGTAAACACAAGAGTCTAAAGGTCACAACTAGCACCATTCTTTGAAAATCAACTTGTTTCTAATCATAAGGTCAAAGATAAATGTGTTAGGCCCAAGTGAAACTTGCATGAGACACTTTTATTCATTACTACTATTTACACAAAAACATAAACAAAACGGACTTCAACCCTTAAGAAGGTTGTCATGCCATCCATCATCGGGAAGAGCCACCCGGTTCACACAAATTCCACCTTTGGAAAGAACCATGACATGAAAAAAATCAAAGGCTTATTGATCATGAAAACTTGTAAAAGTAAAAAGCTACAAATTGAAAAAGAAACTTCTAAATGAAATAAGAAGCTACACTATTAAGGAAAATTTCAAAAGAAGTTATAAACTAAAATATGGAAAGTAAACTGAATATGTACAATAGGAGATTGAGACGAATATACATAAAAAGGGAATGAATATATACATGGAAAGGTAACTTTATATACATACCAAAAGTAAAAAGAAGTACGAAAATAAAGTGCGATAAGTTGAAAATAAAGAGGAAAAAATATTATCAAGGTTATTACAGACCAATTATCCAAATCATTATCAAAATAGGGCCACCACCTCAAATAAAAATTAGCATTGTCCTCAATGCTAACAACAAAAATAGAATAGAGAAGGGTAGAGAGTAAAGAAAACTCCCTATGATGCCTCTATCTGCATGGGGTCACTGGCTGAGTCCTGTGGCTGACCTAAGTCATCACTCTCGGGATCCTCCATCTCAATCCCCAAACCCTCAATCTAGGGGATCACCACTCTTCTCACTGGTTCTATGTCAGCCTTCTCCTCTGATACCTGTGCTGCCTAAGCTGCTGGAACTTGCTCCTCTAAGAGTAAGTCCAATGGGATGTCTCCAGCTGATGTAATCTTCTCTACCTCCTTCCTCAATAGCTTTACTGATTCATTTGAGGCCTGAGTCTTGTTTATTTTCTTTGTTTGTTTGCTCAGGTCCTTGATTTCTTTTCCCTGTGCATCCAAAGTGGCCATGATAAGCTTCTGGTTTTCCAGGAGCTTCTTCTGGGTGTCTAGAAGCTCCTTTAGTGATTCCTCCATTGAAGCAGGCACTTGAGGCTGTGCCGGAGCTGAATGAGCTGCCACTGCGCTGGATAGGATAGATAGCTTTGATGTAGCTGCCTGCATCCAGTTGTTGATACTGGATAAAGTCTAATTAACCCGTAGTGCAGTCAGAGAGTATGCTGATGAAGAAGGCACTGAAGTAGGAATAGAAGTAGATGGTCCGGAGGGAGGATGTGGCATGGCAGTGGAAGGCTCGGAACTAGTGGCCACCACCCCTGGCTCTTCAGACTGGCCAGTGGAAGTGGTGGCTTTGCCCTTGGACTTGGGGTTGTCCGGACCTTGAAGGGTATACTAGGAAAATGGCATCTTTGGCTTCACTTTGGTATCAAAGTCCTTTCTTTCTACTTCCTGGTCCTCTAGGTACATGGTGAGGAAGTTTGGGAAGGGATATGAGCTCTCATCTTTGCCAACTGATCTGGTAATCACCTTGGCCATAATATTCTCAACGTTGATCGGGTACCCCACCATGATAGCCCCCACAATAATAGCCCGGGAGACCGTCATATCACTATCATGTGTAGTAGGGTCTAACCGGTCGCACACAAAAGTAGACCACCTCTTCGCTTCGAAGCTCAGAGTGTTCCTGTAGATCGGGACCCTAGGTGTCAGCCAAGCTGGAGTAGTCCCATGAATAGAAATCACCGATGTAAGCCAAGGGCATGCTAACTCATCCATAGCCACCTTCTCTAGATAAAGTGACTCATCCTCATCAGTGAACCCATCATAGTCATTTAAAATCTTGCCATCAAACATAATCTTCCTGTTGCGGACTTTGGTAAAAAATGTGCCCTTTTTTATGTGGGCGACATTTGCATAGAATTCCTTGACCAAAAATTCATTGGCCTCTGGTAAGTTGTTGGTGAAGAACTTCCACCCCACTCTCTCGTTGAAGTGCCTCTTGACATTTGGGTTGTGGTGTAGCAAATCTCGCTCAATAAACACCCTCTCAATTATAAGTGACCTTTGAGGCCACCGCTTCCAGAACTTGTGGTAGGCTTTCTCACTCACAAACCAGTCTTACCATACCACAGGGTTCCTTAATCTAACCAACCCCCATGTTTGGGTGTCACCATCCCTCCCGTCGTCCGGGATCTCAGCATCAACATCAATAGGATCCGCTGGTGAGGACAAAGCTGTAGCAGGTAGGGAAGCTGATACTGAAGCCTCACTACTTTCCTCTAAGCCATCAGATGACTTAGAAGAAGCAGAGGGTGTAGGCTCGTCTTATAACTGGAACTTCCCTTGAAAGTCTATGGGAACATAGGTTGACCGAGTCTCCTTCCAAAACTTCCCGGGAAGGGACATATTCCTTGAGCACTAGTGGTAACTTGTTCCTTCCTTGTCCTCTTTTTCTCCTGCCTCGGGAGGATTCTGCCCTCCTTTTAGCTTTATCGTTTCCACCTCGTGATCGGACCATTATCTGCATACACAATCAGTGCAATCTCATTAGTATTGTTGTTAAAAGAATCATCAAAGGAAAACAAATAAAATGTTGATAGTTTATCTAAAAGCAAGGGCCCGCTGACAGCGGAGAAAAGAGCGCGGCCGCGGAATAGACAATGCAATCCGCGTAAAAAGGAACGCGACCACAAAAGACTAGGGATCAGACTACCAGTCTCAGAAGTTGAGGCACTGCTGACAGTGGAAAAGGGAACACGACCGCGGAATGGGCATCGCGGTTCGCGTAAAAAGGAATATGGCCGCAGACCCAACTTATCAATTCTCTGAACTTTAAATCCGCAGTCTGCAAAAAAAAATAAGTGCGGCCGCGTAAAGCAGATCGTCGACCGCGAAAATGCCACCGCTGATCGTAGAATTGCAAACCATTTTTAACTCTTCACTTTATATGAATGATGACTGCGGAATTAAGGCCGCGACCACGAAATTCAAAAAGGCATGGGCACTGACCAACGAGATATCACCTAGGGTTTTTACTTAGCATACAACTTAGGCAATTAACTAGTAAAATGAACAACCCCATCCCCATTAGGCATTAAAATCAATTACCCAACCAGTTTTATCTTCAGTTAAGCATACTTTTGATTCTTGGCTTGTATTAACCCTAATTAAAAGAAAATTGAAACTATATGGAAAGAAAAAGCAAGAACTAAAATTAAGACAAAGAAATTGAGCATACCATTTGTTTAATTTGTTGTAGAAATTACTCTTGCCTAATGAGATGGACTCTAGATGCAACAAGAAGTAGTTGAACAGTGCAAAGGGGTTTTAAGAGCTGAGGGTGTGAAAAGTGTAAAAGGAGGAGGGCCCTCCTATTTATACTAAAACCTTGAGGGCCCACACTGACTTACCTAGTGAGGTCGCGAAATTCCACCGCTGTCCGTGTTTGGCTGTTTTGAAGAGTTGCAGATTCACTAACACCGTTGAGAGCGAAAAAGCTGGCGCGGCTGCGGAACAAGTCTGCTTACCACAAAAATTCCACCGCGGACGCGGTTGAAACTTCAGAGAGGTTACATTTTGGACTTTTCAAGTCCGCGTCCACTACAGAATCACGCCCCTACAAAAAAGCTTCCGCTGACCGCAAAATTTTTAGCATGGTCAGCGGTCCAATTATACACTTAGCCAAATTTTTCCAGTAGTTGTCCTGCATTGCATCAATAATTACTACACAAATCTCACAACCAGTTAGATAAAAAGAGCCTAATCTAAGAAGGAAAATGAAAAAAAGGAAGAAAAATCACTTGGGTTGCCTCCCAAGAAGCGCCTGATTTAACGTCGCGACACGATGCATGTTATTATCATCATCTGAAATTGATCAAGGCCACCACATGGCAGTCATCAAATTTTCCCAAATAGTGTTTGACTCGGTGCCCATTAACTCTGAAAACTTCACCATTTATATTCTTCAAATCAAGAGCACCAAATGGATTTACATGTACCACTTCAAAAGGGCCACTCCATTTTGACTTGAGCTTTCCCGAAAATAGTCGTAACCGAGAGTTGAATAAAAAAAACAAGTCACCTTCCTTGAATTCCTTGCTCCGATCATACTTGTCATGTAAGTACTTCATCTTGTCATTATATAAAGACGAGCTGGAATAGGCATGAAACCGAAACTCATCTAGTTCATGGAGTTGCTCTACCCGGAGATTTGCTGCAACATCTCACTCAAGATTTAACTACTTCAAGGCCCACATGGCCTTATGCTCTAACTCAACCGAATTGGAATGCTTTCCCAAATACCAACCGGTACGGAGACATAACAATTGGAGTCTTGTAAGTAGTTGTAAGCCCACAAAGCATCATTCAGTTTCCTTGACCAATCAGTCCTATTTGCATTGATAGTTTTTGAAAATATGTTTTTTATCTCCCTGCTGGATACCTCAACTTGTCCACTGGCCTGAGGATGATAAGGGGTTGATACCTTGTGATTGACACCATACTTTGCAAGAAAAGTGTCAAATGCCCTATTGCAGAAATGAGAACCCCCATCACTAATGATTGCCCGAGGAGTGCCAAACCGTGTGAAGATATTTTTCTTGAGAAAGGCAACAACACTACGGGCTTCATTGTTGGGCAAAGCCACGGCTTGAACCCACTTGGAAACATAATCAACGGCCACCAGAATGTAAGTGTTGCCACATGAACTCACAAAAGGCCCCATGAAGTCTATGGCCCACACGACAAAAATGTCAACCTCAAGAAAAGTGGTGAGAGGTATTTCATCCTTCTTGGAAATTCCACCAGCTCTCTAACGCTCATCACATCTCTTAACAAGCTCATATGTATCTTTGTACAGGGTAGGCCAATAAAATCCACATCTAAGAACCTAAGCAGTTCTCGCCCCACCATGATGACCACCGTAGTGCGAGGAATGGCAAGCATCAAGAGTACTCATTTGCTCCTCTTCCGGAACACATCTCCGGATCACACCACTATTACAAATCTTGAAAAGATATGGCTCATTCCAATAACAATCCAAGCTGTCCCATTTAAGCTTCTTCCTTTGGTTAGAAGAGAGCTCACCCGGGATAATGCTGGTCACAAGAAAGTTAGCCACATCGGTGAACCAAGGCATAATATCCAAAGACACAGAGAGGAGTTGTTCATCGGGGAATGAATCATTAATTTCGAGGCCATCATGGGGCCTCCCCTCCTCTTCCAAGCGGGACAAGTGGTCTGCCACTTGGTTTCACTTCCTTTTCGATCAATAATTTCAAGGTCAAACTCTTGAAACAAAAGAACCCATCTCATCAACCTAGCGTTAGAGTCCTTCATTGCCATCAAGTAAATGAGTGTCGCGTGATCGGTGTGCACAATCACTTTGGTACCCATGAGATATGGCTTAAACTTTTCCATGGCAAAGACAATGGCTAGCAACTCTTTCTCGGTCACCGTATAATTGACTTGGGCATCATTCATCGTTTGCTTGCATAGTACACCAGATGAAATATCTTGTTGATCCTTTGCCCCAAAATCGCTCCTACCGCAACATCACTAGCATCACACACGAGCTCAAATGGCAAGCTCCAATTGGGTGCAGTGATGATGGGAGTGATAGTCAATCTATACTTGAGAAGCTCAAAAGCTTTCATGCAATCATCATTGAACACAAACTTTGCATCCTTTTCCAACAATTTGCACAAGGGATTCACCACCTTTGAGAAGTCCTTGAACCTCCGGTAGAACCCTGCATGCCCAAGAAAGCTCCTCACTCTTTTGATGGAAGTAGGAGGAGGGAGTTTTGAAATCACTTCAATCTTTGCTTTGTCTACTTAGATACCGTTCTTTGAGATCTTATGGCCGAGGACAATGCCCTCCTCGACCATAAAGTGGCACTTTTCCCAATTAAGCACTAGGTTGGTCTCTTCACATCGAGACAACACCTTGTCAAGATTATTCAATCATTTTTCAAAGGAATCACCCCAAACACTAAAATCATCCATGAACACTTCCAAGAAGTCCTCCACCATGTCCGTAAATATAGCCATCATACACCGCTGAAAGGTAGCCGGTGCATTACACAAACCAAATGTCATCCGTGAGAAAGCAAATGTGTCATATGAACATGTGAAGGTGGTTTTCTCTTGGTCTTCCGGTGCAATCAAAATCTGGTTGTAACCCAGGTACCCATCCAAAAAGAAATAGTAGGAACGCCCAGCAAGTCTATCCAACATTTGGTCAAGAAATGGCAATGAAAAATGATCTTCTCGGGTCACTTTTTTCAGCTTTCGGTAATTCATGCATACCTCCATCTGGTGACAGTCCTAGTGGGGATCAACTCATTTTTCTCATTTGTGACCATATTCATACCCCCCTTCTTCGACACACATTGTACCAGTGAAGTCCATGAACTATCCGAAATGGGGTACACAACCCCTGCATCTAGCCACTTGATAACTTCCTTCTTGACAAAATCTTGCATAGCCTTGTTCAACCTCCTTTGATGTTCCACAGAGGGTTTGGCATCATCCTCAAATATAATCTTGTGCATGCAAAAGGAAGGGCTTATCCCCCGAATATCAGCTAGAGTCCATCCAATTGCCTTCTTCCTTTTTTGGAGCACCGCAAGGGCGGCATCTACCTGCACGTTAGTTAAGCACGAAGAAGGAATAACAGGTAAAGTTGAACAAGGACCCAAGAATTCATACCTGAGGTGTGAAGGCAAAAGCTTCAACTCTAATACGGGAGGTTCCTCGATTGATGGCTTCGTTGGTGGAGTCTTTCTGTTCTCAAGATCCAAGGAGAGTTTATGGGGCTCATATGTGTAAGAACCCATTCCTTGCAAAGCATTGAAATACTCCACCAAACCTTCATCCTCAGTCACATCATGGTTAAACAATACAGCCTCCAAAAGGTCCTCCTCATTTATCACAACACTGGTGTCTTCAACAATCACCTCGGTCACAGGATCAACAAAGAAACATACTTCACTGCTATTGGGCTGGCTCATTGATTTGCAGACATGGAATACAACTTTTTCATCACCCACCCGGAAGGTGAGCTCCCTTGCTTCCACATCAACCAAAGCCTTCCCTATAGCTAGGAAAGGTTTCCCCAATATAATCGACACCTCATAGCCAACCTCACAGTCCAGAATCTCAAAGTTCATGAGAAGTATGAACTTGTCGACCCACATAATAACATCATCAATAATACCAAATGGCCTCTTCATTGTTTGATACACCATTTGCAATCTCATTGAAGTAGATCTCGATTGATCAATACCCAAAAGTTTCGAATACAGAGTAAGGCATCAAATTTATACTTGCTCCTAAATCATACAAGGCTTTTGCAAAATTCACACTTCCAATGGTACAAAGAATGGTAAATGTGCCGGGATCTTCAAGCTTTTGAGCCATCAAGTGCACAATGGCACTCACCTGATGAGTCATTTTGATGGTATCACAATCCATAGATCTCTTTTTAGTTACCAAGTCTTTCATAAATTTGGCACATCCCGGCATTTTCTCAAGAGTATCCACCAAGGACACATTGATCAACAAACTTTTCATCATCTCAATAAACTTCTTGAATTGGTTTTCATTTTTTTGCTTTGCAAGTCTTGATGGTAAGGTGGAGGAGGCCTTGGCAAAGGAGCCTTGTATTTGGGCATTACCGTTTTCGGTATGTCTATCACGTGTTCCCTAGACGGGTTTACGTCATTTTGAGTCTCCTCCTCATTGTCATGAATATCAATTCTCACCTCACCATTCAAATTCTCTTCACTCACTTGCTCATCAACTATTGGATCATCGTCATTTTGCATTTCAACATAGTCACTCACAACTTTCTTTTGCTTGGAGGTACTTGCTTTACCACCTATACCGCTCCTTATGGTCACCGCCATTGCGTGGCCGATATTGTTCCCACCCTTTGGATTTAATACTATGTCACTTGGTAGTGCCCCCTTAGGGCAAGTGTTCAAAGCTTGCGAAATCTGGCCAAGTTGGACCTCCAGGTTATGGATAAAAGTATTATGGGGCACCAATTGGGCATCAGAGTCGGAGTTTTTCTTCATCATTTGCTCAAACATTGACTCAATCCATTCCATCTCATTGTTGGACGAGCTAGGACCTTAGGACGGAAATGGAGGCGGGTTGTTTGGTTGTTGAAACATCGGAGGCCTTTGAAAGCTCGGCGCCTGATTACCTTGATTACCGTTATTCGAACCCCCTTGGTTGTTGTTTCCACCCCAATTACTATTGTTATTGCCACCCCAATTGCCCTGGTTACCCTAGTTGCCCCAATTCTGATTGTTGTTCCCCCAGTTCCTTTGATTGTTGTTGTTATTGTTCCAATTTCCTTGGCTTTGGTTTTGATTTCCCCAATTTCCTTGGGATCTCCACTATTGTTATTGATTCGAAGTATTGCCCCGTTGTCCTTGGTAATTGTTCACATACTAAACCTCTTCATTTTGCTCATCATACTCATCATCTTGGTTGTAATCACTACTACCTTGCTCATATTGATCTTGATTGCTTTGCATATGCTGACCACACTATCTCCTCTTGTTTACCAATAGATTAACCCCTTCCATTGCGTTTACTTGTTTTGGTCCCTGAATCTACTGAAGCTGTGCTTTGGCTAACTGGTTCATTGTTGTTGTCAATTTAGCTATGGCTTGTCCGTGGTCTTGAAGTTCCTTGTGAAGATTTATGACATGAGGGTCCTGTAGACATGTGATTTTTGACCCTCCCCAATATTTTTCATTTTTAGCACGTAAATATTTAATTTAGGCTTAATATAGCTATTTCAACTCATTTTTAATCTTTTGCTTTATTTTATCACAAAAAATATTTTAGTTTACGTATTTTTCGTAAATTTAAATAAAAAAATATACAAAATAGTACCTTATCTTTATTTTTATATAATCTTGAAAACAATAAAAAATAGTTTTATGTTTTATAGTTTAGTTCAATTAATTAAAATTAATTTTATATTTTTATATTATAATTATACATAATTTTGGAAGGAGGAATTAGTTTTAGGTAGGTTTATCCTGTCTTTATAAATCTTGTAATCCATTTTTTAGTCTTTGGCCCAATTTCCTAGTCCATACCCCTAACCTAATCCCTACCCCAATATAACAGGATCTAACCCTAAAATATAAGGACCACGCCTAAAATTCCGATCATCCGCCGTTTCTTAATAAAGAAGAACACACAACCAGCGAAATACCAAAAAGAATGCTAAGGATCTAAGGAACGAACCAAAAGAAGAAAGCTAAAAACGGCAGATGATTTTGGCTAAAAAGGGCAGCCGTTTCCCTTACCCCAAAAAATCCTCATCGTCCTCTTTCTCTTTAAAATTAAGAAAAGGCACAAAAAAAGCAACCAATTTAATTTCTCCATTCTAGAGAACAGCACAAAGAGTTGAAACCAGAAAATCGACCATCTCCTCTTTACGCAACACACATACATATCTGAATCTTCAACCGGCCATCTTGCTGGAAATTCAGAGAAAGCAGCAGCGACAGAACATTAGCGAAACCCAGCTGAAACGACCACCTAAATTAGCCGAGTTCGAGTTTGCCGTTGAGATCGCGTTTGAGTTCTCCGGTCGTGGTTCTGTGTTGCCTCGGATTTTGCTGCTGTTTTTCAGTCGAATTTTCGGAAACAGAATTGCTGATTTTTCTTCACTACTGAGATTTTGGATTATCAGGTTCATTATTACTTTAGTTTCTTCATTTTATTTGGTTAATGTGAATCTACACTCAGATTTGTTTGCTCGATTTCAGTTGTTGAGTATTCTGTCCGTGCAAAATAGGTGGCATTATTTAGTCGATTTGAAGTTTCTATTGTTTTCCTATATTTTGTGGTTGTCAATTTTGTCAGTTGGTTGTTTGGTTACTAGCATCATGATTTAGCTATTTTGGCAGTTTTTTTTGGCTTCTGTGGAATTCAATTCAGTTTCATGCATTATTCTTCTCTACTTTTATTTTTGGCATTGATTTAAAACACTTAAGGTTCTGCTCACCTCACTACTCCAAAATGACTTCATATTTGAATTGTCAGACATGTACGTGTGTCAATTGCTTCTAGTTTTTCTTATGATTCATTGGTTTAAGCCTATAAAGTGGAAGAACGTAACTAGAAGTTTGATAATTTCAACATGGATCGAGGTGTTATTTGTGTTGGGTGTACGTAGTGCACTTTGCTTCCATTACTTAGTTTCTTTCTACTTTGGTTTTCCTTTACTATGTGCTGGATGATGAAGCCGGCGGAAACAAATCTGTGTTTAATTCTTTTTTTTTGTTTTGTTGATTGGCAAGGTTGTGTTTAATTTTAATCTATTTTGTTGATGCGAGGGTTGGGGTTTTTGGGTTTAAAAGCAATAGTTTGCACTGAAATTTAAAAGGCAGAGATGGTCTTTGAAGGTTTTAGGCATATGGAGATAAGGATATATGAATTTTCTATCTTTCTCGCACATAAAGATTTCAGTGTCTAAGAATTTTAATGTTTGGCAACAAAGTGGGTGTAATAGTTGAATCTATTTGTTAGTAGTGTTTCGTTCTTTTTCACTGTTATTCTGTATCAATGAAGTTTCGATTTAGAGTAATTGGTGTAGATTGAATAAGTTTGCTAATGCAATTTGGGCTCTATTTGATTTTATTTTTCAGGAGTAGTTGAATCCCGCTAATTTGCTTGTTTGTTAATATATATATATATATATATATATATATATATATATATATATATATATATATATATATATATATATATATTTGTTTATTCATAAGCTAGCCCATCTTCACTAATCATGAACATCCGTAGTTTGCTTTAGTTGAGTACAGTCCTTTAAAATTAGAATCGAGGTGTGCCATTAGTTGAATTTCCATGGCCCTCGCAGACTTGAAAGTGCCTACTTGCTCTAGGCGCGCTATTTAAATTAATTTCCTTAAACTCGGGGGTGCATTTCATGTGACCCAAATCCAAATCTCAACAACGTTAAATAAAATGTGTCGTAGACCACGAGTGCATTTCATGTGGCGTGGTTCAAAGACGTGTTTTAGATAACGTTGAATCTTTCTAAAATTAATTAAAAGTGGTTAATAATTTAAAATTATACCATAGGCTAAAACATGTTTTAAAATCAGATAATAGGCCAATTATGATAGTTTAAGCGACCGTGCTAGAACCACAGAATCCAGGGGTGCCTAACATCTTCCCTCGGGTTAACAGAATTCCTTACTCAGAATTTCTGGTTCGTAGACTTCAAAAGGAAAGTCGAAATCTTCCTCAATTTGGGATTTAAAAATAAACCGGTGACTTGGGACACCAGAAAACAAACCATCCCAAGTGGCGACTCTGAACAAAAATGAATAAATAATCTCATTTCGAATAATGTCACTTAAATTGGAAAAACTCCCTTATACTACCTTCAGGTGTGTAAAAAGGAGGTGTGGCAGCTCTGGCGACTCTGCTGGGGAACGAACCCAAAATCTCTGGTTCAGGGTTGAAGAATTCGAGCTTAGAATAATTGTTATAGTTGGCTTTATCCATTATCTGATTTTGTTACATGATTTGGGCCTAATGTGCTAATTGATTGTTTTTACCGCTTTGATATTCCGTGAACTGTATATAAACTATTGCGAAACCCCTCCTCTCTCTGAGTCTTCTAAATTATGAAGAAGTGTGCACTTCGTGTGACTTCTTTTCTGTTAGAGTCATATCCCAAATTTAGAACGAGGTTCGGACAAGTTGCAAAGCCGGTGAAGCTTCTGTATTCCTGGTACGCTACCCCCCCCTCGGCTCGAGCTGTCCGCTCTAGTAAGCCAAGTCTAGAACAAATAAACCCAGGTTTTTTAAAACCTAGTATAACAATACCTCATGCTGGATCCCTAGTAGGAACGTTGCTTTGTATCATGTGCATTTTGACTTAGGGGACTCAACACAGGGGTTGGGTCCGTCTAGGACAGGTATACCCAAATTAAAAAGACCATCCTGATGCATCTTACGTGCTGCTTGCGCATCTATTTGTTTCGGCTTGCATGTTGATCGGCTTCTAGAATAGGAAAAGAAAATGAACAAAAAAGAAAATCGAAAAAAAAAATCAAGAGTGAGAGGTAGGTATTTGAAATTTCTGAAACTCTCACGAAATTCAAAAAAAAAAAGAAAAATAATCCAATGTTTTCAAAAAGTCATGTTTCCCTGTTCCGTCAAAAAGGGCGAACTATGCGGGTCTAATTCTCACCGGATGTGAGATACGTAGGCAAACCTCATCGGTTCCGGCCCATAAATTTTAAAAATCCAAAAATATTTTCCTTTACTTCCTCTCTAGAAAAGTCTTTTTTTTTAGACCCAATTTTCAAAAAATCCAAAAATATTTTCCGTTACTTGCTTTAGAAATCCTCTTCCTGTCATCGCTTGATAGCACTCTTTGTGAGATTTTACTAAACAAGCTCTCTCATTTTTGTTTCTCTGCTCCCGTCGCCTCGTGGTGCCCGAAGGTTTTCACCGACGAGACTCTCTCTTTTTATCTCTCTCAATTCAGCGTGTGCCGGTCTCCATTTGTGACGCTTATTGGTTCCCCACTATCTTTGGCAATTGATTTGAAGGCTTGTGCTTGGTAAAGAGAGGTAGGTGATACTAACTTCTCAACTGCTCGACGTGCCCCAATTTCAGGGCGAATGGGATTTTATTGTTGGTGTGACTGAACCTCTGGGAGAGGCTGCCTACGTATCCTTTCGGAATCAAGTCAAACGTAGTTCAGGCCTCAATCAATGTTTTTTTTCCCTCTTTCTATTTTTTTTGTTTTGTTTTTTTTTTGTTTTTGTAGAGAGGATTGGGTAGTGTTTGGGAGTAGTGGGGAGTAAAACCTTCGTCATTTTCAAATGTGTCAGGACCGCTGGAGTATGATTTAGACGTAGTATCTCTTGACTGCATCTGCATTTACTGCTGTGTCGGGGTCATTTCCTTCGATATCACCTAAATACAATGCTCCTCTCGGCTGTATCTTCCTTATGATGTAGGGGCCTTTCCAATTTGGAGCAAACTTCCCTTTTGCTTCCTCATGATGCGACAGAATACGCCTCAGTACCAACTGACCTACTTCGAAATTCCTGGGCCGGACTTTCTTGTTGTAAGCACGGGCCATTCTTCGTTGCTACAACTGTCCGTGACAAACCGCGGCCATTCGCTTTTCATCAATCAAAGTCAATTGCTCTAGCCGAGTCTTGACCCACTCGCTGTCTTCGATTTCCGCTTCGACAATGGTTCGAAGCGAAGGAATTTCTACCTCTGCCGGTATTACAGCCTCGGTCCCATAAACCAAAAGATAAGGAGTCGCTCCTACTGATGTGCGTACCGTAGTGCGGTACCCCAACAATGCAAATGGTAACTGCTCATGCCACTATCAGGAACTTTGGATCGTTTTCCTCAAAATCTTCTTGATGTTTTTGTTTGCCGCTTCCACAGCACCATTGGCTTTTGGCCGATAAGGAGTGGAATTCCTATGCGTTATCTTGAATTGCTCGCATACATCTCCCATCAAGTGACTGTTCAAGTTTGCTGCGTTATCTGTAATGATAGTCGCAGGAATACCGAAACGACAGATAAGATTTGAGTGTACAAAATCCACCACAGCTTTCTTAGTGACCGACTTGAGAGTGACAGCCTCTACCCATTTTGTGAAGTAGTCTATGGCAACCAGTATAAACCTGTGTCCATTCGAGGCCTTTGGTTCAATTGGTCCAATGACGTCCATGCCCCAAGCGACAAATGGCCAAGGTGCGGACATGGGATGCAGCTCCGTGGGAGGTGCATGAATCAAATCACCGTGCACCTGACACTGATGACACTTCCGAACAAAGCTAAAACAATCCTTTTCCATGGTCATCCAGTAATAACCTGCTCGAAGGATTTTCTTCGCTAAGACATACCCGTTCATGTGAGGTCCGCACACACCTGCGTGTACTTCGTGCATGATCTTTCTCGCTTCCTCGATATCGACACATCTTAGGAGATTGAGGTCCGGGGTCCTCTTATATAACAATTCACCGCTCAGAAAGAAACCACTTGCATGTCGCCTAATGGTCCTCTTTTGATCTCCAGTAGCGTGCTCGGGGTATTCTTGTGTCTTCAGGAACCTCTTGATGTCATGGTACCAAGGCTGCGTATTTGATCCCGCCTCGATTACATTGCAGTAACCGTGTCTTTCCTTGATTTGGATTTCCAAAGGATCGACGTGGGCGTTGCCCGGGTAGGGTAGCATTGAAGCCAAAGTAGCAAGTGCATCTGCCAGTTCATTGTGACACCTCGGGATATACCTGAACTCTATTGATGTAAAGCGCTTGCTGAGGTCCTCCACATGCTGTCGGTAAGGGATAAGTTTGACATCCCGAGTTTCCCATTCGCCTTGAGCTTGCCGGATAATCAGGTCAGAATCTCCCATAATCAGTAAGTCTTCGACATCCTGATCGATTGCCATATGTATGCCTATGATGCAGGCTTCATACTCAGCTGTATTATTTGTGCAGAAGAAACGCAGTCTAGCTGTGGCGGGATAATGCTGACCGGAAGGCGAGATCAAAATTGCCCCAATTCCTACACCTTTGGCATTCACGGCTCCATCAAAGAACATCTTCCAAACATGAGCGTCCTCCGAGACCACTTCTACAGTATTTACCTCTTCATCTGGAAAGTAGGTACGCAATGGCTGGTATTCCTCATCGACCGAATTTTCGGCCAAATGATCTGCTAGCGCCTGGGCTTTCATTGCCGTGCGAGTGACATAGACTATGTCGAAATCAGTAAGCAAGATCTGCCACTTGGCCAGTCTTCCAGTAGGCATCGGTTTCTGAAATATATATTTTAAAGGATCCAGCCTGCTTATGAGGAAAATAGTGTGGGCTTGGAGATAATGTCTCAGCTTTTGAGCAACCCATGTGAGAGCGCAGCATGTCCTTTCCAGCAGAGTGTATTTGGCCTCGTAGCCGGTGAATTTCTTGCTCACGTAGTAGATTGCTTGCTCCTTTTTCCCGGTTATGTCGTGTTGCCCGAGGACGCAACCGAAAGAGTTCTCCAAGACTGTTAGATACAAGAAAAGTGGCCTCCCTGGTTCTGGAGGGACCAAGACCGGGGGATTCGAAAGGTATTCTTTGACTTTATCGAAAGCTTCTTGACACTCAGTTGTCCATTTAATCGCCGCATCTTTCCTTAGAAGCTTGAATATGGGCTCACACGTGCTTGTCAACTGGGCAATAAACCGACTGATGTAGTTCAACCTGCCCAACAGACTCATCACGTCTTTCTTCGTTCTCGGGGGAGGCAGATCTCTGATGGATTTTATCTTAGTTGGATCTAGCTCGATACCTCTCCTGCTTACGACGAAGCCCAAAAGTTTGCCCGACGGAACTCCGAAAGCACATTTGGCTGGGTTTAGCTTCAAGTCATACTTCCTTAGTCTCTCGAAGAATTTCCTTAAGTCTTGGATGTGATTATCCTGCGTCCTGGACTTGACTATCACGTCGTCCACGTACACCTCTATTTCCTGATGCATCATGTCATGAAAAATGGCAGTCATGGCCCTCATGTAAGTAGCCCCAGCATTCTTCAAACCAAATGGCATGACCCGATAACAGTAGGTGCCCCAAGGCGTGGTGAAGGCAGTTTTCTCGGCGTCCTCTTCATCCATCAATACCTGATGATACCCAGCGTAACAATCTACGAAAGACTGTATCTCGTGTTTGGCGCAATTATCAACGAGGATGTGGATGTTGGGCAGTGGGAAATTATCTTTGGGACTTGCTCTATTCAAATCTCGGTAATCTACACATACCCGAGTTTTCCCGTCCTTTTTTGGTACTGGAACCACATTCGCCAACCATGTTGTATATTGGACTACCCGAATCACTCCCGTTTTCAGTTGTTTGGTGATCTCCTCTTTAATCTTGTCACTGACCTCAGTTTTGAACTTTCGTTGCTTTTGTTGAACTGGAGGACAATCAGGATGAATCGGCAATTTATGAACCACTAGATCAACACCTAGACCCGGCATGTCATCATATGACCAAGCAAACACGTCTTTAAATTCAAAAAGAAGTTGAATTATCGCCTCTCGCGTTTTCTTGTCCGTGTGAATGCTTATTTTGGTCTCCCGGATTTCTTCAGGAGTTCCTAAATTAACCGGTTCGGTGTCATTCAGATTTGGCTTAGGTTTATTCTCAAAATATTCCAACTCTCGGTTTATTTCCCTAAAAGCTTCTTCCGCATCATATTCTGGTTCTGGGTTCATTAATTCGCAGCTAAATAGCTCATTGTGATCTGGGCGTGAAGTCCGCAAGCATGTCATATTTAAAGCCGCATTATTATAACTGAAAAGAAAGATAAAAGGAAAAATAACAAAAATCAGAACAAAAGAAAGAATGAGAAAGCAATGATGATTTTTTTTTATTTTCTTTGGAAAGTTGGAAGACAACGATGTTTACAACTCAGGAATACAAAAACAACAATGGAAAAGAAGACAATGTTCAAGTTATGTCCTGGAGATAACTTGTGACACAGGAAAGGTGGCAGGACAGGTCTACCCGGACTTCCGTCTAGTCGGGAATGGCGTGGCCTCCCAGTTTTGAAGTTTGGCGTTCAGCCCTACGTACATCATCTCAGCAGTGCTTGTGCCTTCACCTGGTTGAACCATGTGGATCTCGTAGAGCATCTCTCTCATCGCTCCACATATCTCCTCGATTTCCTCAGCTGTGAAGACCTCATCATCTTCTTCTTCGCCGTACCTTGGCCTGATGGAAGTTGCATATAAATCCGGTAGTGGTCGAGGTAACTTCCAACCCTCATTTTTCCTTTTCTTTGCCCACTCTTCGTCTGCTGGAGTAGGTTTGAAATCCAGTCCAAAAAGTTTCTTGGTGACTGGCAAGGTAATGGGTTCTGTTATTCCCTGAAGGGTTCGTCCAAGCCCCTTCCCTGGCCTGAATCCGTGCCGGATCATCTCTTTGGCCACCATAACCGAGGCGTTAGACAAGAAAGGCTGGGGGCAGGGTATTCCCTCTTCGTGCTGCTCTGCCAGTACAATCTCAAAAGCTTGATAGACCGTATGTTCGCTCCCTTCTCTCGGTTCCAGATATGGGGTGGATGGGTCCCGATAAATAGCATGCTCATCTTCCCCATGGACCACGATCTCTCTGTCTTCGTACTCGAACTTCACCATCTGGTGAAGAGTGGAAGGCACGGCTCCTGCCGCATGGATCCAAGGTCTGCCAAGGAGAAAATTGTAGGATGTATCCATGTCGAGCACCTGGAAGGTTACTTGAAATTCGACTGGTCCTATGACCAATAACAAGGTCTATTTCTCCCATGGTATCTCTCTTGATGCCGTCGAAAGCCCTTACGCAGACATTGTTGGGTCGGATTCTTCCGGTCCCAATTTCCATTCTTTGTAGCGTGGAGAGCGGGCAAATGTCAACACCTGATCCCCCATCCAACATTACCCGCTTGACATAGTAGTCCTCGCATTTAACTGTTAGATGCAAGGGCTTGTTGTGTGTCGCTCCTTCCGGGGGTAAATCATTCTTGCTGAAAGAGATTTGGTTGACGGCGAAGAATCTTTCTGTCATCCGCTCTAGTTGTTCAACCGAGGTTTCAACTGGCACATATGCTTCATTCAGGGTCTTCAGTAAGATCTTTTGATGCTCGGCCGACCTCATCAACAATGATAGCATGGACACTTGCTCGGGGTACTTGCGCAGTTGATCTATCACTTCGTAATCCGGCATTTTCATTTGTTGGAAGAACACTTCCGCTTCTTCAACACTTACGGGCTTCTTTGGCGGGAAGCGCCTTTGTGTGGCGTTGTTCAGTTCTTGGGTATTTGAATACCTTCCAATGAAAGTATTTTCTGGAAGTTCTCCCATGACCTCTTTACCTTTGTACATTACCAAAGTCTTTTGATAATTCCACGGCACTGTGGACGGGTTGGTCATTGGCTTTTGTGGCACGCGTCCGATAACCACTGGCTCATTCAGCCGAGGTGGTTGAATCGTCCCCGGACCACATAGGCCCCTTTCGGCACGTACATAGGTTTTGTCTTTTTGATTCCGAAGTTCTGCGTCTTCTCAGCTCGACCTCGTGGTATGTAAAGAACTCCACCCTTTACCGGTACCACTTTCTTCTCCACCTTCTTCTCAGGCACTTTCTTTATAGCTTTGGCCTCCTCCCCTTTTTCTGGTTTTTGGTCCGTTTCGGGCCTCTTTCCCGTGTCGACAATGGCAATTATGGCTTTCAGAGCAGGGTCGAACTCTTTGTATTCACAAATCATTCCGATCAGCGGCCCATTATTGAGAGCAGGTAATGGATTGTTAGTTACATTCGGGATTTCCTCGTCCCTTAGCACTATTTTCCCTTGCTCTATCAAGTTTTTGACCACTCTTTTCAACGACCAGCAGTCATTTGTATCATGTCCCTCGGCCCCTGAATGATAGGCGCATCTGACTCCAGCTTTGTAAGAAGGTGACGTCGGGTTTTGTCTTGTTTGAGGGATTGGTTGCAAGAAACCCAACTGGACCAGCTTTGGGAACAAAGTTGAGTATGGCTCACTGATGGGCGTGAAAGTCCGCCTTCTGGGTGGCTCCTGAGGGCGGAAGTTGTTCTGTGGGGGTTGTGGGTTATAGTGGTTGCGGTAAGGAGGCTGGTTCCTGGGAGGTGGAGCTGGGCCTCGGTTGACTTGTTGTGGTGGATGGGTATAAGGTTGGGCATTCATGACCATATAAGGTTGATGAGCATATGCCAAATTTGAATGGGGTAGTAGTGTTGTGGGGTTCTTTCCGGAAAACGGGGCCTGGGATGACGATACTCCCTTGCTTCCGAGGCTGCCATAGTTGTTTCTTCCTTCTTCTTCCCTCTTGTCATTCCTCCGGACCCGCTTTGGACGGCCTGGGAAGTCGCCCTTATGGCTGCTTGACTCAGAATCCTACCTGTTTTCAGGCCATTTTCCACCATCTCTCCAATCTTGATCGCTTCCGCGAATGGCTTACCCATGGCTGACATCATGTTTTGGAAATAATCAGACTCTTGAGCCTGGAGAAAAGTAGTGACCATCTCCACTTCATCCATGGGAGGCTTCACTCTTGACGCCTGTTCACGCCACTTAATAGCATATTCTCTGAAGCTTTCTGAAGGCTTCTTCTTCAAATTCGACAGAGAGTTTCGGTCTGGCGCAATGTCGATGTTATACTGGAATTGTTTTACAAAATCTTTGGCGAGATCATCCCATATATGCCATCGGGACATTTCCTGATCCATATACCATTCTGAAGCTATCCCTACTAGACTTTCCCCAAAATACGCCATCAGCAGTTCTTCTTTTCCGCCGGCTCCCCGCAATTGGTTGCAGTATTTCTTAAGATGTGCAATGGGGTCACCGTGCCCATCGTATTTCTCGAACTTTGGGGTCTTGAAACCCGTTGGCAGGTGCACGTGAGGGAACATGCACAGGTCGGCGTAAGAGACGCTCTTTTGTCCGCTCAATCCTTGCATATTCTTCAAACTTTGTTCAAGGCTTCTCATTCTCTTGGCAATCTCATTTTGTTCTGCAATTCTGGGGTTCTGATCCTGCCCGGGTGCAAGCTCGCACTGAGGCGGTAGAGGATTAGTGCTGGTAGCGAACCTAGTTGGTTCCATTGAGAACGATGGTGCTTGGAATGTAAAAGAGGATGAGTCAAAGCTTGGCTTGTACGTGGTAGGCTGTGCCGTAATCGGGCAAGGCGATGCAGTAAAGATGTTCATGCTTGCATCAGTGGATGACATTCGGGGATGAGGCTCAGAAGGCGATCCAGCAGAGAAGGCTGAGGTGGCTGGGTACCCGAATGGGGTAGCAGGATAATTTATGGGGACATTAGAAGTCCCACTTGACCTGGAGAATAATTCAGGGAATCCGGGGACGACACTTGGCGGCTCTTTCCCATTATTCCAGTCGTCCAGCATTTCCAACATGCGGAGCCGTAGGATTCTATTTTCCTCCGCAGTTGCGGATTCAGGTGTGAGGACGGCTGAGATCGAGCTTTCCTCGGAAACAGGGATTGTTTGCAATGGGATTTCCGAAGACATTTCCACACTTCCTTTTGATCGGGTAAAGTAAGAGTGAGTACTGCTTCTGGTCCTAACAACAGGTAGTTGAACACTTCTCCTTGACCTCGTGAAATATGAGTGCGAGGCCAGACTTTCACCAAACCAACCGTCTTTTCAAAAACCCTGGAAATGCTCAACGACAAACGCACGGTTAATTTGCAGCAAATAACAGATAGTCAATCTCACGTTGGACATGATGCACCTATACAATTAAGTGGATTACTACATGTTTGCTACAAGAGCATACGTCATTCCGGCATTTTCCTCTTACTAGTTTTCCCCCATTTTTTTTATTTTTTTTATTTTTTTTATTATTATTAATTTTTTTTTATTTTGCAGTAAAAGAAATGCGACCGGATCCGATGAGGACTGCCTACGTATCACGATGCCTACGTGAATCAGATCATTACGTAGTTCGAAAAACACAAATGAGCGTAAAAGAAGCAACCTCTTTATTGTTGAAATGGTCTATTACAAACTACATTTTGCAAAAGAAAGAGCAAACTTTGAAAATAAACCTAGACTCAAAATAGACTAAAAATCACCCTGATGGAAAAACAGGCAGAAGATGCTAAGATACAGGCTTGACTTATGAGTGCATTATGGTTTTGAAAATTGGTGTCCGCGGGGCATCGTTCGGCCTCGCCGCGGTCCTAGGCGTGATATCCCTCTCAAGTTGCTCCAGCTCATGCATAGTCTGCTTGACATAACCCATCACTGCCGAGAGGACGGTAACGCTGGACATGTTCTCACATCGTAGACATCGTCTGGTGATGGCATGGGCAATGGCCTTAATCCTATCTCTGGTTTGCTTCTTCTCTACGAGTAGGCGTTTTATCTGATCGCTACATATCTTGAATACTTGAGTATCCTGTATATGCTGATGCTTCAGTCGCCGTACTTCCAACTTCATCTGGGCTATTGAGTCGTACCAGTATCTGCTCTCAATTTGGAAATCCTTGGCCTGATTAGCTGCTTTGATCTCAAGTGCAGCCATCTCTCTCTTTATTTTAGCAACAGTTTTCTCGTGGCCGCCTTCCAATTGGTTCAGGTATCGGCGATGCTTATCTGCTCTTGTATCCCACTGTGCCCTGAGCTCTGCTATGACGTTTTCAGATTTCTCCAAACCATCTCGCCATTCCCTGATTTCACTTTTTAGCCTTTTTATCATCTGCTCGTCTGATTGACGCCTTGGCTGTTTATCTGCATCCACCCTTATCTGTTTGATCTGGGCTCTGAGCATTTTGTTTTCCTGAACTAACCTGTTCCGCTCTCCCAGACTGGTAGCAGCTTGCACGTTGTGCTCATATTTCAAGCCTTCTACTTGTTGCTTTAACCTGCTGATTTCGGTGCAATAGGCCTCTTTCCTTTGCTAACCAATCCCACTGCCTTTGCGATGATTCGGTGAAATTCCGGATGTGGGGTCTCTTAGCCGGCCTTTCATGCTCAAATTCCCTTCTATACCATGCAAGGTAACCTGGCGCTGTCTCTCCTTTGGCTCGATCCCGCACGCAAGTATCTGATTTCAAATATTGACACTCACTCCAGATTTGGCGAATCTTTGCTTCTGGGAATTGTCCGTTAGGACTTATCTCAATTGCTTGAGTGCTAAGATCTTCCTCATGAGGTACTGTCTGGCATCTTCCGAACTGTCTCAAAACTCGGCAGGGTGCGTAAGGTTGAATGCTCTTAAGCCCCATCAGTAAGAAATAAGTTTTAGCTGCCGACATATATAGGATCTCATCAACAGGCAACCATCCTAGCGTCCATTGTATTTGGCTGGCAGTAAGAGCTTGAAAGAACGAGGTCCATGCCAGGACTCCTTTGGGCAAACTGATCTCTTTGGTTCTCGTGTAAGATTCTTCTATGCAAGTCTTTTCCGGGGAACCATGGCTCAAAATCTCGGAATGATGGCAGAGGTGCTCGGTCATCCATATCTGTAGGAGCAAGTTACAACCTTCGAAGAAATTTCCCCCAGCTTTACAAGCTGTAAGAGCTCGAAAGATGTCAGATACCACCATAGGCGCGAGAGTACTGTCACTTTGCGTGAGTAAAGTGCTGACGACCCCGGATATCTTCAAATCAATGTTTCCGTCTTTCCTTGGAAATACCAGAAGGCCCAGGAACATCATCATGAACGCTACCCGTCTGTGCTTGTCCCACTTCTGACGAACTCCTTTGCTGCACAGTTTGTTGATTGGATTATTGAATCCTCCCTCATGACCGTACCTATCATATATGAAGCATGGAGTACAAAATCCGACTGCCAGATCCGGGTTGTGGACTGTTCTAGGTATCTTCAATGAATCTAGGAACCTATGTACCGTGACAACTCTTGGGGCGACCAAGTATTTTTGCCTCAAGGGAAGTTCAACATTCCCGATGTATCCGGCCATTTCTTCCAAAGTGGGGGTGAGTTCAAAATCAGAGAAATGGAAAACATTGTGCGCCGGGTCCCAGTAGGTAACCAAAGCTCTTATGATATCTCCCCGAGGCTGGATTTCCAACAAACCCACGAGACCTTTCAGATGTTTCTTGACCTCATTTTGTCCTTCAGCACCTAGATCATTCCACCATAGCCGTAACTTGACAGGGATTTTGGTCATTATTGAAAAATGTTCATTTTGCATCGTGCTCATCCTGCACATTTATTAAGGTGATTTCAACAAAAATGATTTTGACTCAAAAATATTTTACAAAAGGGATTAAGTTTTGAACACGACCTTTAAACACTTTGAGGACGAAGATTTTAAGGCCGTGTGGGTCAACTGGACAAAATACTAAACAAGACCCAAAGGTGGCTATTTATGCAAAGTCAGCCTTCCGGCGTCCCTTTCGGGAACATTCGGCTATTTATGACAAAACAGCATCACCCGATTTATTTACGACTCTTTTTAAAGTTTGAAACACATTTTTTTTATTCATTGATTTTGGCTATTTTAGCAAAAATGGGGGTTGAACCCGACGAGGGTTGCCTACGTATCTCACATCTGGTGAGAATCAAACCGGCGTAGTTCGGGAATATCGTAAATAGAAAAAATCAAATAAATCTAGAAATCAAGAATACATATTTTTATTATTTTTTTTCTTTTGCAAAGAGATAAGGACTAAAGAAAATATTAATTAATTTTTTTAGGAAATATTTGGACTATTAGTCTGAATTTATAAAAAGGGGTACTGCGAAAGAGACAACATTTTTTTTGAATTATGAATTTTCCGTTTTTTTTTACTTTTAAATAAATACCTTCTCTTTTTTTTTGAAAATGATAAAAAAGAAAATTTTATATTTTTTTTAAAAAAAAATCAAACTAGAAGATAATCTTTTTTTTTCATATATATTTTAGAAGAAATTCCGGCGAGATTTCGACACTACTCGGACATTGGTTCTATTTTTCCAAAATAAGTAATTATCTCCCTATGCAACAAAACACTGCCAGTAATCTCGATTGAAACTTAGAAGAAGCAATACTACCTAACAAATTGACAACAGATGAACTTCAGACAGACAAAACCAAGTTTCTGATTTCCTATCTGTTTTATTTTTTCTTGCTCTCTTTCTATTTCTGTATATATGTGTATCTATGTATGTCTCCAAACCTCTCTTCTCAGATCTCTCCCAGTTCTCTCTGTCTGTGTGTGTCAATGTGTGTGTATCTCTATGTCTATGTGTGTATATCTTTCTTAGAACTTCAGCTCTCCTTCTTCTTAATTCCCTTTTTTTTTCTCACAATTTCCCTCTGTCTCCCCCTATATTCTGTGTGTACATCCCCCTCTTATAAGCCTCCCATCACCCCTTTAACAGCCTGTTTTACACAAATCAGAACATCCTCCCATGTGCTCTCCTATTTTCAGATTCCACTTACTATTTAAATAAGAACAAACTCCCATGATATTCCCTGGCAGACTTACCTTTTAAGTGAGGTTTAATATTTCTAAACTAAAGCAGGATGTGCGCAGCATGGTATAATCTGACAGCATATGCTGTCAAACTATTTTAAATGTAACAAAGGCCTTTATGCCCATGTTGTGCACAAGTGCACATGCCCTCCAATTCTGACTGCAGCTAAACAAAACCAATCTTTTTATATTTCTGATTCAGATTAACAACTATAAGTAGCTAAATTCAATTCCTAACTGATTCAGACAATGCTTAACAGAAGCAGATCGATTTGTTTATTGTTCAAACATCTGAAACTAATTGACGACACATGTCGACTCGACTATATTAGTTATAACACATACAATCGAAACCAAAATCAGACATTTAACAGTATAGGACACATGATTCGAATTGTATTGACTAAGCAGAATTGTACCCGAGGAATCAGTTAATCAGTTCAAATTTCAAATTTAACTAATTGCACAATAAATACATACATACATATTATCAGAACAAGTAGAAGAAGAAACTCAATCAAATAACAAAGGTTCGGGCAAGGTGGACAGGACACAGTTAATAAAACTCGAAACACAGATTTCACAAAACATGAACAGCTTTTAGAACAATCACATGGACTAAAACAAATAAAGAAAAGAAAGCAAACTCACCTTAAAACCCGAAAAATCAAAAGCCTTAACTTGGATTCGGACAGACCTTTCTTAAGGCCGAACGGACTTTAATTGAAGTGTTTCTCAGATGAGAAACACTTCGATTAAGGTCCATTAGACCTTAATCTCTTTGGCTTGAACAGATACGGAACATGCACGGAGAAACCTAGGGTTCAAAAAAATTAGATCTGGGATTCGTGTTTCCCTGGTTAGATTCGGACCAAACCAAGCATGGTTTGGTCACGAGGGGGGTCTGGGGACTGTCTGGTGTGAAGTTGAGGTCGATTGGTGTAAATCGGGTTCCGACTCGAATCTTCAAATGAAGATTCGAGAAGGTGGGAAGGGATTCGAACTAAACGGCCAACAGATCAATGTTCAGGGCGGTGAGGGGGTTTTATGGTGTTAAGGTGAAGGCCACCGGCGTTCATGCCGCCGGCTTTCATGGTGAAGGTGTACAGAGGCGGCTCTAGGGTTTGGGGTTCTTGTGAAGACGATGAAGGCTGGGGTTCGGATAGGGGGGGCAGGGTAATGTTATGAGTTTATATAGTTAGTGGGTAGGTGGATCCTGGCCGTTGGATGAGATGTGATGAAGGGCCAGGATCCTTCGACTAACAGGGAACGACGTCGTTTCAAGGGTAAAGGGTTGGGGTCGGTCCGGGTGAGACGGGTCGGGTCTGTTTGTTTGGGCCAATATGTTTAAAATTGGCCCAAGTCCGAAAAAAGATTTTTTTTATTATTATTTTTCTTCTTTATTTTAAAAACAAAACCTAAGTAAATCAAATTAAAATTAAATAAACACTTAATACAGTTATTTGCACACACATTAAAATATTTTAAAACAGGTAAAATCAAACAAAAATAAAATCACGGACAAAGATGCCTATTTATGATTTTCTATTTAACAACCGGATTACGGTTCAAATTATGCATGACACATACATTTTTTGTATTTTGTTTTAATAAAAAATAAAAATGGGCAAAAATCATAAATAATTAACAAAGTGCCATGTAAAATCCAAATTTGTACAGCAGGACCATTTGTTATTATTTTTTTATTCTTTTGGAGCGATTGTCGCGCAAGACAAAAATCTCGTGCTCACAGTGAGGGTTTTCACCAATAAGACTCTCATTTTTATTATTTTTTCCTTCCTGGACCAAAGTGCTGCCCCTGATACAAATCACCTCTACTTACTCGACTTGGCATCTCTCAAAGACTGATCGAAAGGTCTTTCTTTGGACCGTAATGTGAGTTTTTGGATAGGGTTAGAAAGAAAAGGTATCAAAGGCTCAAAACAATTAAAGTGGGTTCAAAATTACAACTTTTGGAATCAGATTTCTTGCAACAACCACAACTTTTGCCCCAATTTCTTTGCTTGGGGACTTTTGGGATTTTATTTTGATGGGACCGAACCGTGAGACTACCTACGTATCCTTAAAAGGAATCAGGTCGAATGTAGTTCATGTCATAGAAATTGCTTCGTTGTTGCGATTTTTCTTTTCTTTTCTTTTCTCTTCATTTTTCTTTTTGTAGTTTTATTTTCTTTTTCTTTTTCATTCTTCTCCTTCTCTTTTCATTTATTTCTTTTACTTATCGTTTGTTCTCACGTTTCTGAATTTTGCCACTGATTCCAAAAGAAGGGTATGAAAGGAAATGAACAAGGCTCAAAAGGGGTAACAAAGGATAAAGTGTTTAGATAGCAGAACAAAATGCCTTCGTCATTCCAATCTCCAAAATATGCCAAGTACAAATAAACCCAATTTAACCAAAGAAATCATACATAGTATCTTTTGACTGCATCAGAATTGATGGCCATTTCTACGCATTTGCCTTCTATATCTGTTAAATACAAAGTACCATTGGACAACACTCTTGTCACGATGAACGGCCCCTGCCAATTTGGGGAGAACTTGCCTTTCGCTTCCACCTGATGTGGAAGGATACGTCTCAATACTAGTTGGCCCACTTCAAACTTCCGTGGACGCACCTTCTTATTATAAGCTCTTGCCATTCTCTGTTGATACAACTACCCATGACACACTGCTACTAATCTTTTCTCGTCGATTAAAATCAATTGTTTGAAGCGGGTTTTGACCCACTCATCATCATCGATCTCTACCTCTACGACAATTCGAAGGGATGGGATTTCCACTTCTACGGGTATCACTACTTCGGTGCCATACACCAACAAATAAGGAGTCGCCCCTACTGAAGTACGGACAGTAGTGCGATAACCCATCAATGCAAACGACAGTTTTTCATGACACTGCCTAGAACCCTCCACCATTTTTTGAAGTATCTTCTTTATATTCTTGTTGGCTGCCTCAACTGCTCCATTTGCCTTAAGGTTGTACGGGGTAGAATTGGGATGTGTAATCTTGAACTGCTGACATACCTCTTTCATCAGATGACTATTGAGATTAGCCCCATTGTCAGTAATGATCACCTTTGGTATCCCAAACCGGCAAATGATATTTGAGTGCACAAAATCAACCACCGCCTTCTTGGTTACAGACTTGAATGTTTTAGCCTCTACCCACTTGTTGAAATAGTCTATGGCCACAAGAATGAACTTGTGCCCCTTTGATGCCGATGGCTCAATTGGCCCAATGACATTCATGCCCCATGCAACAAAAGGCCACGGTGCAGACATCGTGTGTAATTCAGATGGTGGAGAATGAATCAAATCTCCATGCACTTGGCACTGATGACATTTACACACGAAACTGATACAATCTCGCTCCATAGTGAGCCAATAATAACCTGCTCAGAGAATCTTCTTTGCCAGCATGTACCCACTCATGTGCAGTCCACAGACTCCAGAATGTACTTCGGTCATAATAGCTGTGGTCTGCCTAGCATCTATGCATCTCAGCAGTCCAAGATCTGGAGTCCTTTTGTACAAAACCCCTCCGCTGAAGAAAAAGCCGCTTGCCAACCGCCTAATTGTTCTCTTTTGATCACCTGTGGCTTGTACTGGATACACCCCCATCCTGATGTATTCCTTGATATCATGAAACCAAGGCTCCCTATCGAGCTCTTCTTCCACCACATAACAATAAGCATGCTAATCGTGGATCTGAATCTGCAAAGGGTCCACATAAGCCTTATCGGGATGGTGCAACATTGACGCTAGAGTAGCCAAAGCATAGGCAACCTCATTGTGAATCCTTGGAATATACCTGAACTCTATTGATTGGAACCGTTGACAAAGATCCTGCAAGCATTGTCGGTACGATATAAGTTTTAAACCTCGTGTTTCCCATTCTCCCTAAATCTGGTGCACCAGAAGGTCCGAGTCACCCAAGACCAAGACTTCCTGGACACCCATATATACAGCTAACCTCAAACCTAGAATCATGCCTCTTACTCAGCCATGTTGTTAGTACAGTAGAAACAAAATTGAGCCGTAACAGGGTAGTGATGCCCTGTTTGAGAAATAAGTACCGCTCCTATCCCAACGCCTTTCAAGTTAGCCGCCCTATCAAAGAAAAGTTTCCATCCTGGTTTTTCAGCTGGTTCCAACTCATCCATATGCATTACCTCTTCATCAGGGAAGTAAGTCTTCAAAGGCTCATATTCTTCGTCTACAGGGTTCTCAGCCAATGTTTGGGCTTTCATTGCAGTCCTAGTCACATAGACGATGTCAGATTTTATGAGCAAGATCTGCCACTTTGCGAGCCTCCCTGTAGGCATAGGTTTCTAAAAGATATACTTTAATGGATCCAAACGAGAGATGAGTTACGTAGTGTAGGATGACAAATAGTGCTTCAACTTCTGTGCTACCCAAGTTAGGGCGCAACATGTCCTCTCAAGGTGGGTGTACATAATCTCGTAAAATGTGATCTTCTTGCTGAGATAATAGATGGCCTGCTCCTTCCTGCCAGTGATGTCATGCTGACCCAACACACAACCAAATGAATAGTCCAGGACCGACAAATACAGAATCAAAGGTCTCCCTGGTTTTGGTGACACCAACACATGTGGGTTTGACAAGTACCCCTTTATCTTATCGAATACTTCTTGACACTCATCTGTCCATTTGACCACAACATCCTTTTTTAACAGTTTGAAGATAGGCTCACAAGTTGTCGTATGCTGAGCAATAAACCTACTGATGTAATTCAACCTCCCTAATAAACTCATCACCTCATTTTTGTTCCTTGGGGGTGGCAATTCTTGGAAAGCTTTGATCTTTGACGAGTCCAATTCAATACCTCGACAGCTGATTATGAACCCCAACAATTTTCCAGATGGCACACCAAATGGGCACTTTGCAGGATTGAGCTTAAGATTGTACCTGCGAAGCCTTTGAAAGAATTTTCTCAAATCTCTGACATGATCAGATAGCTTTCCTGACTTTATGATTACATCATCCACATAGACCTTGATTTCCTTGTGTATCATGTCGTGGAATATGGTTATCATTGCCCTCATGTAAGTTGCCCTAGCATTTTCAAACCAAAAGGCATGACCCTGTAGCAGTATGTTCCCCATGGCGTGATGAATGCCGTCTTTTCTGCATCTTCCTCATCCATTAAGATCGGATGATAGCCCGCATAACAGTTCACGAAAGACCCAATCTCATGTTTGGCGCAATTGTCAATTAGAATGTGGATATTTGGCAGTGGGATCGTCCTTGGGACTCGCCTTGTTCAAATCACTGTAATCAACACACACCCTGGTCTTGCCATCCTTCTTTGGCACAGGCACTACATTGGCTAACCAAGTGGGATACCGAGTGACCCGAATGACTTTTGCATCGAACTGCTTGGTGACCTCTTCTTTGATCTTCACACTCACATCAGTTTTAAATTTCCTAAGCTTCTGCTTGATAGGAGGGAATGCCGGGTCAGTGGGCAATTTATGAACCACCAAGTTAGTGCTTAAGCCCGGCTTGTCGTCATAGGACTATGCAAAAATATCTTTAAATTCAAACAATGCTTTGATTATCTCTTCCCTCATTGGTGGTTCAAGATGGACACTTATCTTAGTTTCTCGGATATTATCTGGGTCCCTTAAATTGATTGTTTCTGTATCACTCAAATTAGGCTTGGGTTTTTCTTCAAAATGATTTAATTCTTTACTAATCTCTTCAAAGGCCTCATCCTCGTCATATTCCGATTCATCATCACACTCTATTTCTTGAATTACTATTTCAGATTTAGATTGACTTTTAAGACTGGGCCGGAGATTCCTCATGCATGTCATATCATTGAAGCCAGCATAAAAAGTATTGTACAAGGAAGAAAACAAAACCAAAAATAAAACTATCAGGAAGGAAGAAAAAAGGGAAATTGTATTTCAGTGAAATTAAAGATAACAAGGTTTATACATCCAAACGGACGGAACATAGAATATGAATTACAACCTTGGAATAATCCAGATAAACTAAAAGAAAATCAAAGCAAACTACCAAAACTCCTTCCTGGTGGGAGAGGAGTAGCTTCCCAATTGTTAATCTTTGCACTGGGCCCAACAAATTGCACATCCACTTTACTCGAACCCTTTCCAGCTTCCAACATGTTCACATCGGCGAATAACCTCTCGAACTTTTCAATCAAATCTCTATCCACCTCAACCCCTGAACTGGGAACCGTCGTCACTGGGCGCTTTCTGGTACCAGGCATAACAAATGATCTGGAGAGCCGTGGGATGGGCTTTGGGAGGACCCAGGCCCTCTGTTTTGACTTTCTAGCTCTTTTCACGTCCGCAACTGTGGGATTGAACCCCAAACCAAATGTATTCAAGTTTTTGGGGAGAGACACCGGCTATACGATACCTTGCAGAGATGCACCCAATCCTTTTCCCGGTACAAAACCATTTTTCAACATTTCAGCAGCTACCATGACTGATGTGGCAGCTACCCTCGGGGTTGGAACGCACTTCCCTTCTGGAATTTTCTCTACCTATACCGTGTCAAAAACCTGATAAACCTATGGCCCCTTGTCATACTCAAACTCTATGAACGGAACAATGGCATCATTGGGAACACACTAATTATCTCCGTCGTGCACAACAATTTCCTGCCTGTCGCTTTCAAACTTGACCATTTGATGCAGAGTAGACGGGACTGCTTTGGCAGCATGAATCTAGGGTCGACCTAACAACAGATTGTAAGAAACAGCCACATTGAGCACATGGAACTCCATAGTAAATTCAACTGGCCCTATTGTAAGCTCAAGCACTATGTTCCCGACTGAATCTTTCCCTCCACCGTCGAATCCCCAAATGAAGATACTGTTCTTGTGAATTCTTTCATCATCCACCTTCAATTTGTTCAAAGTGGAGAGAGGTAATATGTTCACATTGGAACCATTATCGACCAGTACTCGGGTAACCACGGAATTTTCGCATTTCACCATGAGATAGAGGGCTCTATTGTGCTCAGTGCCCTCCATGGGCAACTCATCATCAGAAAAAGTGACTCTGTTTACCTCAAATATCTTGTTAGCTATCTTTTCCAGGTGGTTTACTAAGATTTTGTCAGGAACGTGGGCCTTATTCAGGATCTTCATCAAAGCCCCGGTGCTCGTCTGAATGGATTAATAATGACAATAGTGAAATCTGAGTCGGTGTCTTCCTTAACTGCTCCACAATGGAGTAGTCCAACACTTTCATCTTTCTCAAGAATTCCTCTGCTTCTTCCTTGGTCACAGCTTTCTTCTCCAATACTTGGTTATCTTTGGAGATTTTAGCTTTTCTCAACTCTTCGGGGGCAAAGCATCTCCCCGATCGACTCAAACCGTGGGTCTCACAAACTTCTTCTTTAACCTTTTTCCCCTTGTAAGTCACTGTCACTCATTCATAATTCCACGGGACCGCCTTGCTGTTGACTATCGGTAATTGAGTTACCGGTTTGATAATTATAGGATCTGTACGGGCACCCTCCACAATTATCACAGGCTTGTTCGCCACTCCTGGCACAACCACTTTCGCTCTTTCCTGTTTCCCTGCAATGTCACTTGAAGACCCTTTCTTGACCCCTACAGATGGTTCGCTATTTGTCCCGCTCAACTTGATCACAGACTTCTCACTTGTTGACTTTTCAAATGGTCTGGCTTCACTGGACCGAATTATCATGATAGTTTGCGAAGGCTTCTTAGGCTCCCCTCCCTTATGCACTATCTCAATCATATTTGTCTCATGATGGGCTGACAATGGGTTCTGGCTGATATTAGGTGCCTCCGGAGCTTGGACCTCAATCCAACTAGTATCAATGAGCTCTTGAATAGCTGTTTTCAGTTGCCAGCACTTCTCTGTGTCATGCCCCGGAGCACCAGAACAATATTCGCAACTCACAGAGTGATCAAGATTTCTCGCGGGAGGATTTGGCAATTTTGGCTCAATCGGACTCAGCATACCCAATTGTCTCAACCTGTGGAACAAACTGGTATAAGATTCTCCCAATGTAGTGAAAGTCTTCTACTTCTGCAACCTCTCATTCTTGGTAGCCTAATTGGGCTTGAAACTTGTTCCAGGGGGATTTCGGTAGGCTCTTGGGGGTGGATAGGCATTTTGTGGAGCTAGGTAGGAATTAGGTGGAGTTGGCGCACGCCATTGCGTGTGGGCAGGATGTTGAGGGTATGTTTGTACATGATGGACAGAAAGGTGGGGATCTGGTGGTGGGTAATAGTATTGTGGTGGGCTATATGGAGTGTGAGGGTATATTTGGAGATAGGGTCGAGGCTGATTGTAGCAACGTGAAGGGTCCTCGGATCCGACCCAAGCTCCTGACTCGACTATGCAACATCCTCTTTCTTCTTTTTCCCAAGTACACCTCCAATACCATTTTGAATGGCTTGGGTGGTCGTTTTGATTGCTGAATAACTCATGATCTTGTTGGACTTGAGTCCCTCCTCAACCATTCCTCCCATTTTTACAACCTTATTAAAGGACTTGCCCACTGTTGACACCAAATGACCAAAATAAGTGGGCTCCAAGGCCTGCAAGAAATAATCAATCATCTCACTTTCTTTCATCGGAGGGTCAACCCTCGCTGCTTGCTCCCTCCAACGGAATCCATATTCCCTGAAACTCTCGCTGGGGTTTTTCTCAATCTTCGTCAATGACAGACGGTTTGGGATAATTTCAAGATTGTACTGAAAATGGCAAGCGAAGGCTTGGGCCAAATCGTCCCATGTGTACCACCTACTGTGATCTTGTCTAGTATACCATTCTAATGCCGATCCACTCAGACTTTGGCTGAAATATGCCATCAGTAACCCATCTCTTCTGCCTGCTTCTCTCATCTTGCTACAACACCCTCTCAAGTGTGCTACTAGATCACCATGCCCGTCGTATAGATCAAACTTGGGCATCTTAAACCCTGCTGGTAACTACTTCTGGGAATAAATATAAGTCCTTGTAAGACATGCTTACTTGACCTCCCAATCCCCTCATATCTTTGAACGATTGTTCTAAATTTTTGACCTTTCTGATCATCTCCTCATGTTCGGGGGGTAGTACTAGTTGTCATGAGTCTAGAACAGAGGCTCACTGGAAGATCATTCTAATGCAGTAGGTGGAGGTGCCACAAAGACGAGAGTGACTGGTGGAGGAGGGTATGGGACTTGTTTGGGTGGTGGAGCTTGGGAAGTATGGGAAGTAGTGCCGTAGCATTGTTGGTAGAGGGGAAAGGCTGGAGATGAGTTCACAGTGGGAGGTTCCTGAGGTTGAGCCAATGGTGGGATATAAGCAGGGTTGGTGGGATAAACCAATGGTGGATGCCCTTTTGCCCAGACCTGGTACATTTCAGCCATTTGCTGCTTCAGCTTATATAACTCATCTTTCAAATTAACCTCCGATTCATCCACCTCTTTTGACGGATCAACAATGCTTGCCTCCAGTTCTTGGTTGGCCATGTTCAGTTTGTCTTTTGACCGGGTGTTGTAGGAGTGAGTTGCCAGAATGCCAATCAAATAACCACCTGTCTGGACTCAGTATATCAACAACAACCTTATTAATGATTAGTGCTTTAACAAATTGGTAACCGCACATTTTGGGGAATGAATGCACCTAAGCAGTTAACCGTTTCTATTATGCATTTGATCAGCTGTTTGCGTCATCCTGGTTTTTCTTTTCCCTTTTTTTTTTCTTTTCATATTTTCACTCTTGCCCTTGCTTTCTCTTTGTTTTTATCCTCTCATTTCCCTCTTGTTTTGCCATTGTTTCTTTCTCTTGGTTTTCTTATTTTTCTCTCTTTTTCTTTTCTTTTTCTCTTGTTTTTCCTTTCCTTTCTTTATCTTAGGGTTACGGTCGAATCTTATGGAGATTGCCTCCGTATCATGACCCCGCATGAATTAGACCAAGCATAGTTCTGGGACAGATAAAAATAAATAACAAAATATTTTGGAATTTTCAATTTTCATAAAAAGCAAACGCTATTACAAAGACTCAAAACTAACAGACTCAAAAGAAACTAACAGACTCTGATGAGAGAACGAGATATATACTTCAAAATAAGCTATCATACTCCAACAAAGAAAATACAGACTCGAAAACAAATGACAGACTCTAGAAGAAAGAAAATACAGACTCAAGTGAAAATCACGAATACATCAGTGCCTCCAACCCTGACCTAGGAACACCAACAGGTCTTGCAACGGGCCTACTTTCCATGTCATTTTGGTGCCGATAGAGTTCTTCCATTATCTGAAGGACGAAGATCATTACAGTGGCGAAAAACATGAACCTTGTCATGTCCTCACACACACTGCACTTCATGGTAATATAGTCAGCAATTCGAACTCTCTCTCTCATGATGCCCTTCTCTTGTAACAAACGACCAATCTGACGGGATCTAGCCCCTAAGACCTGAGTGGCAACGTGGTTTTGCTCTTGCAAGTCCTCTTCCAACCGTGCCATTAAGGCGTAACAATGTTCTCTTTCAGTCTTAAAGTTTTTGGCTTGTTTAGCCGTTTCAACTTCGAGGTTGCCAATTGTCTTTTCCCAACCCATGACCCCTTTTTCATATCTTCTTTTCATCTGCTGAACGAAAGCTGCACACCTTTCGGCACTTTTAGCCAACCTTGCTTGTGCTTTTGCTAGTTCAGACTCAGCTTTCTGTAGGTCATCTTCATAGTCACGTACCTTTTGAGAGATTATAAATGAGCCTTTCATCTTTCCTACTTCAACCTGGGTTCTCGACTTCAATTTTCAACTGTCGAACCTGGGCTCTGAGAGCTTCATTTTCTCGCACCAATCTTCTCCTCTCACCCTCGGCCTCTTGTGCCTGCAAATCATTGTTGAAGGTGACATTTCTCAACTCTTCTCGTAGATTATGCATGGTGGCCTTATATTCCTTTTCCTTCTCCCCCAGGCTAACCTTTCCTGAATTTTGTCATCAAAGGCTTGTACATGAGGCCTTTTGGCAGGGCTCTCGGGCTCTGGCTCGTTATTTACACAAGACATTTTCTCAAACCAAGCAGCATAGTTTGGATCTACTTCCCTCCCTGGCGATGTCTGGTACCTGGGTGCCATTTTTTAGATACCGACAGCTATTCCAATCCTGCTGAACTACAGCCTCAGGCAATATAGCTTCTGGATGTAACTCTATGACTTTGGTGCTTAGAACTTCATCTTTGGGCACAATTTGATACCTTCCCAATTGCCTCAAGACCCTTTGCGGTGCATATGGCTGAATACTCCTTACACCCATTAACCTCAGGTAGCCCTTAGAAGTAGTCATATATATGGCTTCTGTCCTCGGGAGCCATCCTATAGTCCACTCGACCTGACCTGCGTTGAGACCTTTCAAGTCGGAGACCCATGCTTCAAACCCTTCTGATGCGTTGTAATCCTTTACCCTCTCCTTGTAGCTGGTGATGAAGTTACCCGGGCTCGAACCATAACTCATGAATCTGGGAAGATGGCGAAGGTGCTCGATCAACCACATTTGCAGAAGGATGTTGCAACCTTCAAAGAATTGAGCCCATGTTTTGCATAAAGTCAATGCTCGATAAATATCCGCCAGCACCAACAGGGCAAGTGTATGATCTTCCTTGGTAGTGAGGATTTGTGCAATTCTAGCCATACGAATATACACCGTCCCTTTCTCATTTGGAAAAGCCATGATCCCCAAGAATGCCACAATGAATGCAAACCGGCGATGAATTTGCCAACAACTCTTATCTTGTTTATTGCTCAGACCCTTTTCATGTGTTTCGAAACTAGCAGAGTGCCCGAACTTGAAGTATAAGAAATGGAAAGCACAACATCCGTTGCTCACATGGTCTTTATTCGTCTGTTTACTAATATTCAGGAGGTCAAAGAACTTGTGCACCGATGGAGTCCTTGGAAATATAAGTTGTTTCTTCCTCAAATCCCATCCAAACTCAATGAACCCCGCCATTTCCTCCAAACTAGGGGTGATCTTAAAGTCCGAGAAACGAAAGACATTGTGGACAGGATCCTAGAAAGTTACCAGGGCCTTGATTAGATTTTCCCGTGGTTTAATCTCAAAAATGTTTATAAGGACATCCAATTGCTTTTTTATCCATTTCTGACCATCTTCATCTAGATCATTCCACCACATACGCAATTGCAACTGAGCCTGTTCCCTGACCACTTCTGGCAGATCCTGAATGGTATTCATTTGTTCCTGTGGAAGGTTAAGGTTAGGGTTGACTCTAGTGAACCTTTTTGTAAATAGATCTTCGAAAAAACAAATCAAAGGACCATGATTTCTTCCCCTATATGCCAATTTTAGCCAAATGATTGTTTTTGCAAGTGTGACCCCTTCCCAATTTCACACGAATTTTGAGGCTGGGGAGGATTACTTTGTAACACTTCACAAACTTGTTTGTTCTTTTACAAAAATAGCCTTTCGACAACTAAAAAAAATACTCTAAGGCTATCTCGGCAAGAACAGTTTAAGACATTGCTGAAGCTGGATCGACTTATTTTGACAAAAAAATCTATACTGTATTTACTTGACCACTGACTCTCTTTTTCTTTTCTTTTTTCAAAAATAAGGCCGAACCTTATATAGGTTGCCTACGTGTCTCACATCCGGTGAGAATCAGACCTGCGTAGTTCGGTCAGTTTTGACACATTTGGAAGAACACAGTGTTTGACTTTTTGGAATAACCCTTTTTGAAAATTTTGGCAGAGTTTCGGGACGTTTTCAAATACCGGGGTTTTCTTTAGAACCGGGCTTTATTTCTTCCCTATATCACTCTTGGTTTTTCTCTTTGCTTTATTTTCCCTAGACGGTTAGCATTCAAGCCAAAACAAATAAATATTCACATAGCACATAGAATGCATCAGGATGGTATGTTATTTCTGGCACACCTGTCCTAGACGGACCCAACCCCTGTGTTGAGTCCCCTAAGTCAAATGCACATGATGCAAACAAACGTTCCTACTAGGGATCCGGCATGAAGCTGTGTTTTTCTAGGTTTAAATCTGAGGTTTTGGTCTAGACTTGGGGTACCCGAGTGGACAACTGAGGCCGAGGAGGGGGCGACGTACCTGGAGCACTGAAGTCTACCCGGCCTTGTCGCTTGCCCAGCCTCATTCTATTTGGTATAACTTCTACAGAAAAAGCGGGCCACGCGAACGTGTGCACCATTTTCAGAAGACTCAGAAGGGTTGCATAGGAAGACAGTTATATACAATTCAAACGATATTAAAGCGATAAACAAATAACATTTAGCACAAAAGGTTCACAGAATACAGTAATATCAACGATAAATGAAGCCAAGTAAAAAAAATCATTTAACAAGCTCGAATTCTTGAACCCTGAACCAGAGATTCTGGGTTTGATCCCCAGCAGAGTCGCCAGAGCTGTCTCACCTCCTTTTTCCTACCCTGAAAGGGATATAGGGAGTTTTTCCAATTTAAGTGACAATCGAAACGGGATCATTTTTATTAAATTCAGAGTCGCCACTTGGGATAATTTATGGTGTCCCAAGTCACCGGCTTAAATCTCGAATCGAGGAAAAGATTGACTCTGTTATCCAGTCTGCGAACACAAAAATCCGGGTAAGGAATTTTGTTAACCCAGGAGAAGGTGTTAGGCACTCCCAAGTTCCGTGGTTTTAGCACGGTCCTTTTGATCATACTTGGCTTATTAGAATTGTCTAATTACTCATTTAGAACCTATGTGCTTTTACCTCCTTTTAATTAAAAATTATCTGGAAACTGGTCACGCGTACGTGTACTTATTTGTTCGGCGTGTCAAAAATTATGTCACGCGAACGTGTCCACAATTAATAACACTTTATTATTATTAAGAAAAAATTTAGCCGAAGTTACGCGAACGCATACTCTGATTTTATTTTTAGAATCATAATCATATCACGCGAACGTGTCCATAACCACGATAGTATATTAAACGTGACTAAATCAAACTACGATCATTGGTTATTATTTATATCCAAATTATGAAATTAATACGAGGGCCATGGAAATTCGCTAAATGGCGCGCCTCGATTTTTAGGATAAAATAAAATTGATTAAATGAGGGCCATGCAATTGTCATTTTGTTTGGCACGGTGCACCTCGATCCTAATTCTTAAAAGGAAATGTGAAATTAAGCTTCGGAGGGCCCTAAATTGTATCTTACGACATGGCACGCCCCAAATTCATTTTAAGAAACTAGTTAATTTATTGAAGGGCCTAACTATACCTCTGATTTACTTCTAGACCACGCTAATTTGAAGTTTGAAAAAAAAACCATGGGGCCAATGTCAGTAGAACCTACATTTAACTATTAAAGGAACCCAAATTGGCTAAGAGGCCTAATGACCAATTACTAATCGCAAGACTTAAAACAAAGAGTGCAGCTGGGCTCTTCATAAGGTCCAGATCAGGGTGTGCTTGTTGGGAAAAGGAGAAATCATCACGACTGGGCCCAACAATGTTAATCTAATGTAGCATATGACAAAATGACTCTCACCTACAAAGGGTATGACAAAATGACTCTCACCTACAAAGGGTATCAAGCTCATGCCAGAGTGATTTTGATTTCTTAAACGACTGTCGTCCCATATTCGAAGTAATCGACACGCTCATGACAAAATGAAAACAGCCCAGTAATGCAATCACATTTGAAGATTTACAGAAGCAGAAAATTTATGCAACACTATAACTAAATTTACCCGGATTCTGTTAACAGTCCGCGAACCAGAAATCCGGGTAAGGAATTCTGTTAACCCGGGAGAAGGTATTAGGCATTCCCGGATTCCGTGGTTTTAGCACGATCGCTTAACTGTTGTATTTGATTTTATCTGATTTTAATACATGCTAACTTATGTGCCTTTTATTCGTAAATCGCTTTTATTGTTATTTCTTTTAAAAGAATTGCAACGTCGTGAAAACGCGTTTCGATCCATGTCGCAATCAATGCACCCGTGGTTGTCAACACGTTTCGACTTTGTCGAGATTTGGATTTGGGTGACATCAATGCACACCCGAGTTTAAGAAGGTACTTTAATTAAAATTGCGCCTAAAGATTCTAACGTAATATTATTTGGGGACCAATTGTTGGCCATCCCAAATTCTAATCATTTTAATAACCAATTGTTGACAGCCCGCATCCGTGATTTTATTTGGGCGAGGCTAGTAGCAATCCCGAAGTAACTATGATTTCCTACTTATTATGTGTCTCTAAAGACTAATTAATTTAGAATTGAATTACACCGAAGTAAACTAAGACCCAAATTCAAAGAAAGATTGGGCCTGCCTCATGGCTTTGATGCGGTCCAAACAGCCCAACAAATATGAGTAAGATTCCAACTGCAACAATTGCTATAACACCAACGAGTCATCACAACGATAATGTATACCCTCATTTAACTGATAGCCATGAATTCCAAATATTACTAAACCGATTTGTCCTACCAATTACCTATCAAGACCTGCTGCTTTTAATGAACTAAACCAATTATGAATGAGTTTTGTTTCATGATTTTTAACTGGTTTCAATACCAATCTCCCAACAACAACTATGGTTTGCCTACCAAACGATTTCAGAACCTTTAATCAAAAGCAGACAATCTACTACACTAGCATGATTAACGACAAAAGTACTAGTAACTAGGCTGAATGTTGCTAGACTTGCTCCTGAATTCATATGTCAGTTACATAGATCCGATTGCTACTGATGACTATTCACACAAATCTTCAAATTAGACCAGGCCTATGCTCAATGCTATTTCAAATGCCCAATTCGACAGTTCAACGTTATGCAACATTCAACATGTAATCAACCTTACTGAACAATCTTAATTATACATATAACTGCCAGTTATATAACAGGAAACTACACTATGAATATCAGTTAAAACACAGACTGTCTTCAGTCGAATAATAGACCCTTTGAACATTTCATTTCAACTTCAACGAGCATACATCAGTGGAGTTCAAAGAAATGTACCTGGAAATTAGAATGTAAATAGAGAAAAGGAAAGGAATCAGCTACTTTGAATAGCAAAAGCAACAAACTCAACAATATACACCACAGAACATGCCAGGAACTGCTTTTGAAAACCAGAAATACCAACAGACTCCACAGATCAATTCAACACACACTTCAAATGCACTCCTAGCCCTCCCAGCTGAACCTAAACACCTCTGCAATACTGCTAAACCCAAAACCCAACTGAAATCCAAAACTAATAATGAAACTGTAAGATTGTTTTTGATTTCCTCATTTTTTGATGTTTTTATTTTTTGAATACTGGAATGGAACTATTAACTGGAATTGAAAGCAGAGAGGAGAGCCTTTTGTGGGGATTTTCGAGCTTAGCTGAAGGAAGAAGAAGAACCCCTTTCCCAAGGCATTTCATGCCCTTTTATAGGCAACCAAAAGAGAATAGATCAGATTCTGATTTTCTAATTAGTCCCTTCCCTATTTTCTGTTTAGTCTCTCTATTCTTGACTTGCTAAACAAGTAAGCACCCCTATTGTGCTGAAATGTGCACTAAAATCCCATTCTAGAAGGCCCTAAGGTATTCTTCTACCCATACAATACCTATACTGCCCTTCCAAATACTTTAATATTACTATTCCTATCAGAATTACCCTTTTCCATACCCAGACTACCCCTGAAGGCTCCTCAAAGTTACTGAACCTACCCTCATCCTTAACAGCTATAACCAATCCCCTAAGTTAATCTAAAACTAACTGAAATTGATTAATTAACACTCAAAAATCAACTAATCAAACTGACCAAACCCAATTGTTCAATTATACCAACTCAATCAAACTAAATGAAATCAAACTAAGCTTACGCTAACATGATCAACATTAAATGAACTTAAACTAATTCTTAACCCATAAACTCACAATCATTCAAACAAATATCAACTCAGAACTAATCAACAATTGGCAGAATTATACTAATGCACAAAATAAATCATAAATTTAACAGAACAATTAATGAAACAAAAATTGTAACTAGAACTTCAATCATGCGAGTAAAAAGAAACAGGAAAATCTCACAGAAGCACGAGGAACTCCGGCCAGTCATTAACGTCTGAATCCTTTCAGATTTTTGACGCGTAACATCCCTAACCATGTGTTCTTACAAGAGAACACATGGTTAAGGATACTACGGTTCAAAATCACAAAGATTTAGTTTAGGGTTTTGGCCAGAAATTCTTAGATCTAAGATTCGAGCCGTTTCACAGAGATTTGAAGGAAAATAATCACGGATTAGGGTTGAGGGAAGAACGGGGATTATGTGGTGTGATTTTGGGCTGGTTTGGATGAACTTGCCACTTGGTTGGAAAACTTCAAACTAAGATTCGACGAGCTCCGGCAACATTCAAGGAAAACTAATAACGGGAGTGGAAATAGGGATTCATGTGGGATCTATGGTGTTAATCTGGGGGTGAACGACGTAGGTTGCGTTCACCGCCGGCGAGGGATTTAGGGGCGGCGCAGATTAGGGTTTGAGAGGAGAGGTGGGGTGAGGAAGACGAGGTCCTGGGGTGGGCTTTCAGACCATTGGAACCTCGTTAGTTCCGAACCGTTGGATTGATGAGATCCAGCAGTCCTGATTCGGAGCCCACGAAACGACGTCGTTTCGATTAGAAGGGGGAACGGACCGGGTTGCTGGTACTTGGGCTGGGTTTCTGTGTGATTGGGCGGGGGGAAGATGATATAGGTTTAGGCTGGGATTGGGATTGATTCTGGCCCAAATTTGGGTCTTCTAGTAAGACCAAATTTTCTACTCTTATTTTCTTTTTATTTTCTTTTCTTACTTTTAAATTTTTATAATTTTTCCAATTTTATGGAGATGTAAAACTAACATGAAATCCTAGTTATTTCAAAATGAAGACTAATTAATTCTTAAAATTGTTTGAAAACTATTTCATGATGAATTCCCAATAGAAATCATTAAAATGCAAAAATGAACTAATTTTTGTGATTTTCATGTTTTGTTCTAAACAAATTAAACTTTAGTTGATACTAAAAAACATAAAACTAAAACCTAAATGCAAAAATGCATATTTTTGTATTTTATAAAAATTAACATGCACCAATAGAATGCAACAATTATCAGAAAATGATACCGAAATGCACAAAAATTGTAAAAAATAAAGAAAAATTATTTTGTTTTGGGATTTTGGGAATAATCATATTTAGGGCAAAAATCACGTGCTCACAGCTGCCCCTCTTTGCTTGAAAACATGAAATGTTTTCGGGCAAAGATAAGTGAGCAAATACGAGCGATTTTTGCCTGTTTGAAAATTCCGTGTGAAGCATTTTTGAAAAGTTTGACCGCATCCTGCTTCGGAGGTTGCCTACATATCCTGGGCTAAACAGGAATCAGGTCAGTGTAGTTCGGTAATGTCTGGTAGCTGGGACTACCAGGAACTGTGATTGCACTGCGCTTGCAGTTGTTACTGCTGTTGTACTGCTTGCTGACCTCCCTTATTACACCACGTCAAAGATAAAAGAAGCTAAACTGACTATGCTCTATGAATTACAAAAATCCTATCTAAATTCTTCAAACTTGCTCTTGTACTTCCTTGCTGCCTTGTTGTCTTGTGTCTCCTTGTTGCCTCATTGTCTTGTTCTTTCTCAATAAAATTCCATGTTGTTCTTCTGAGACTTGAACTGTATGTATTCTTCTGTTATCCAGGCAGGCTCCTGATTTCGACTACAACTTAGAATATAACAACCTCAATTTCCCAGGAGGGCTCCTAACTTCAACTCCACTCTTCAAGCAGGCCCCTGACTTCCGAAACTTGAATTGCATGCCTCTATTCTTCAGGCGGGCTCCTGACTTCAAAATAGACAAAGAGATTGATTGAAAACTAAAATTGAATTATGTCACCTCTGTTCTTCAGGCGGGCTCCTGATTTCGACTGCTAAAAATATTTAACACCTCCATTTTCCAGGCGGGCTCCTGACTGTTGAACTTAAAATTGAAGCTGCTCCTCTATTATCCAGGCGGGCTCCTGACTTCGACTGCTTAAAATATTTAACACCTCCATTTTCCAGGCGGGCTCCTGACTGCTAAAATTAAATTGTGTGTCTCTATTCTCCAGGCGGAATCCTGATTGCTAAAATTAAATTGTATGTCTCTATTCTTCAGGCGGACTCCTGATTGCAAAAATTAAATTGTATGTCTCTATTCTCCAGGCGGACTCCTGATTGCTAAATAAACAAAGAGATTGATGGGAAGCTAAAAACTTGAGTTGTATCACCTCCGTTCTCCAGGCGGGCTCCTGATTGCTTAAAATCTGAATGGTATGTCTCTATTCTCCAGGCGGACTCCTGATTTCCAAATTTGAAATTGAACGTATTCCTCTGTTATCCAGGCGGGCTCCTGACTGCTCCAAACAATTATGAACCTAAGGTGTTACTTCTCACTGTACCAAAGTATCTTACCCGGGTATATGAATTTCATCCTATTATCCAGGAAGGTCCTGACAACTTGCACTTATTCTAATCATGCAAACTCTGCAACCAAATTACATTCCCCTTATGCATTCAAGATTATCTTGTGTTTAATCAAACCACACTTGGTGATCAAACCTGATTACTGCTTGTTTTTTCTTTTGGAGAATACCTTCTCAACGGCAAACTTTCTGCCCCTGTTATAATCAAAGAAAATTTCGTCAGTTTAAAACGGTGGTTAGTTGATGGCCTTCTTGCTGAAAAATCCTTCCGCTGCCTTTCTTTGTGTTGACTGCCTTCCACGCACTGACCCTGAACCGCTTGACTTTCTGACCAACTTTTGAATTTCCCAACATCCGGCGACCTAAATGTTTTACACCCACATTGTTATTTCATTTTTCTGACCTTTTTTTTAAGCTTTTGCCTTTCCCACGACATTCCCCAATCATTTCACCGATGAAACTTCCGTTAATTCCCTGTATTCCATTTGACATCAAGTTGTTTTTGACATGCTCTGACCACGTTGTGCTTTACAATTCTAGAAGCCCGTAGTGAGCTTTGAAGTCCTTTCTGCTTGCATTGACCAAGACTAGTACTGAAACATCTCAGCTAGATAAAAACCCTCAAAAGAAAATGAAATGCGATGATTTTTTAGTCAAGGGTAAGAAGAATCCAAAACCAGATGGCTGTTTAAAAAGAGAAGGAAAGCGACTTATCTGAGCGAGACAGCTAGTACCAATGGTTATGACATGCATTTTGGATTGATCGGCCCAATCTGTCCGAATAACCAACTTTCAATTGCCATACTTTGTTGCCCAGAACTTCCATCAATGGTTTGAATTACCCAGACCTTAACATTGTTTTCCTGCAGTACCACGCAACGGTTTCCATCAACAGACCTTTCTCAGTTTTCCATCCCTCAACTCACTTTCGCCTTGCGGTGCCCGTGAAGGTTTTCACCACTAAGACTCTCTCATCTTATTTTCTCTCAGCTCCCGTCGCCTTACGGTGCCCGTGAAGGTTTTCACCAATAAGACTCTCTCATTTTTACTTTTGTTCTTTCTTGTTTGACCCAGAGTGTTGCCACTGATACGAATTGTGAGCAAGTGATTTTTGTTTCGCGCGACGATCGCTCCAAAAGAAATAAAAAATAATAACAATTGGTCCTGCTGTACAATTTTTGGATTTTTACATGGCACTTTGTTAATTATTTATGATTTTTTGCCCATTTTATTTTATTAAAACAAAATACAAAAAATGTATGTGTCATGCATAATTTGAACCGTAATCCGGTTGTTAAATAGAAAATCATAAATAGGCATCTTTGTCCGTGATTTTGTTCTTGCTTGATTTTACCTATTTTAAAATATTTTAAGGTGTGTGCAAACAATTGTATTAAGTGTTTATTTAATTTTAATTTGATTTACCTAGGTTTTTGTTTTTAAAATAAAAAAGAAGAAAATAAAATAATAAAAAAAAAGAAAGAAAGAAATCTTTTCGGACTTGGGCCAATTTTAAAAAAATTGGCCCAAACAAACTCAGCCCAAAACCCCTGTGCAACCCAGTCCAGTCCAGCTGACACCAAGGACGTCCAAACGACGTCGTAATGGTTGAGTCTGATCTGAGCCGTTGATCTCTGAATGATCAACGGCCAAGATCACCTCCTCACAACCCATGATGAACCCGACCCATTTCCACCCGGACCAACCCAAACCCCCTTTAGATGAAACGACACCGTTTCCCCTAAGCCTTCAGATCCAAGCCATTGATTTCGATTGATCCGACGGCTGAGATCAACCCATCCATTCCATATATAAGCCCCTTACCATACCCTGCCCCCTATCCGATACCCCAGCCTTCGTCCTCACCAAACCCTTCCCCTTCAAACCCTAGCCGCCCCCATCTCCCTTTACCAGAAACCCGGCGGCATGAACGCCGGTGACCCTCACCTTAACACCCTAGGACCACCTTGACACCCCGAACATGGATCCACCAACCGTTCAGCTCGAATCCCATCCCACCTTCTCGAATCTTCATTTGAAGATTCGAGTCAAAACTCGATCTACACTGTTTAACCCCAGCTTCACACCAGACACTCCCCAGACCCCCTTCGTGACCAAACCATGCTTGGTTTGGTCCGAATCTGACTAGGGAAGCACGAATCCCGGATCTAATTTTCGGAACTTTAAAGTTCCTCGTCGATGGTCCATTGTCTTGTTCGAGCCGAAGAGATTAAGGTCTAATGGACCTTAATCGAAGTGTTTCTCATCTGAGAAACACTTCGATTAAAGTCCGTTCAGCCTTAAGAAAGGTCTGTCCGAGTCCGAGTTAAGGTTTTGATTTTTTCGGGATTTAAGGTGAGTTTTGTTCTCTTTTCTTTGTTCTGTTAGTCCATGTTTGATTAAAAGGCTGTTATTATTGTTGTGAAATGGGTGTTTCGAATTTTACCAACTGTGTCCTGTCCACCTTGCCTGAACCTTTGTTGTTTGATTGAGTTTCTTCTTCTACTTGTTCTGATAATATATATGTATTTGTTGTGCAATTAGTTGAATTCCAAATTTGATCTGATTAACTGATTCCTCGAGTACAATTCTGCTTAGTCAGTACAATTCGAATCATGTGTCCTATACTGTTAAATGTCTGATTTTGGTTTCGATTGTATGTGTTATAACTAATATAGTCGAGTCGACATGTGTCGTCAATTAGTTTCAGCTGCCTGAACAATAACAAATCGATTTACTTTTGATAAGCATGACTTGAATCACTTAGGAACTGAGTTTAGTGCTTATAATTGGTAATTTGAATCAGAAATGTAAAAATCGATGTTCTGTTTAGTCACAGTTCTGAAATTGGAGGGCATGTGCACTTATGCACAACATGTGCATTTTGTGCACATCCTGTGCCCTGCCTAAGTGCTTTTGAATTAAATAGTTTGACAGCATGTGCTGTCAGACTACATCCTGCTGCCCATATTCTGCTTTAAGTTTCAGAAATAATAAACATTACTAAAAAGTTAAGCCTGCCAGGGAATGTCATGGGGTTAATACTTAAATAGCTGAGTGGAAACTGAAAAGAAGATGGCACATGGGAGGGGTGTTCTTTTGGTCTAACAGGCTGTTAAAGGGCAGACTTTAGGCTTATAAAAGAGGAGGACTTCCCTCAGTTTTAGGGAGAGAGATTGGAGAGGAGAGAGCTGAAATACATAGATATTAATACACACAGAGCATATAGGAGACAGAGATAGGAGAGGAATACATCTGATATTAGGGAACACACATAGGGAACTCAGACTGGACTGGGGGTTGGGATTTTCAGAACAGATAGAGTGAGGTTAAGAGATAGAAAGCATACAGTCAACAATCAGAAACTGCTTCTTCCTATTGCTGTTTGGGTTTCATTTGTTCAATCTGTTCAATCAATTCTGATTCTTTGAAGTTCCAATTGAGTCTACTAGTTGAGTGTTTTCATTGGTTTACTACTGGTTTTGGTCTGCCTGAAGTTCTGATTCTACTCCACTGTGTGCTGCTGTCATTTGGCCACTCTTTCTATCGGCTATAGTTGTATTCTTGCACTCGAGCCTGTTCTGCTGTGTTGTTTTGTTTGCTGCTGTTACTTTGTTCCTGCTGCTGCTGATCTTCTCTATCTTCTTCCTTTTCTTTCTGTCGTATTCAACATCCAGGTACACATTTCATACTGATGTAACCATGAGAGGCATGAATTGAAAGATCTGAAGAATTTTTAAATCATCTGTTGCCTTACTTACAGCTTTGCGAATATTGTTAAAGTTGTATAAATTCTCTTATTTGTAGTCCAATAGAAAACACATTAGTAAGTTTGTACTTAATTGAAAATATTCTAGTCTAAAACTGCGATATGGTTGTTGGCAGTACACGTGATGTAGTCATATAATTTATGGAATGTGCTATCATTTGGTAGAATTGTTAATTCAACTCTTCTTCCAGTTATGTTTGAATAGGTAGGGGCAAATGGCTGTTAAATCTAGCCAAATATAATACAGTCTTGAATCATCCAGTTTTCGATTTCTTTAGGCAGTTTATAGGACTAGTTTTGAACATTATCAGTAACATCTTTTAATAAAGAACTCTGTTAATCCTGTTTAAGCAATTTGATTTAGATTCGACTTAAGGATGTTGTCGGATTAAGTATTGCATTTCATCAATCTCACATGTAATTTCTTTGTTCAACCAAAGCATTTTCGTAAGGTACGACGTCTTTTCACTTTATAAGTAATTAGAAATTGATAGGAATCCGGTTTAGGCCAAAGCATATACTTCAATTAGCATACATCTTTCTTTCGTCTATTTCTGGAAACAAAAATAATAGAAATGTAGTCACTTTAGGATATCCTCTTCTAAAATAATGAGACGAGCCTTGCTAAATAAAAAATGCAAATTGCGGGGCCCTCAACAACTAATCATAATATTTAGAATTCAGGCTAGGCCGTTTAGTGGATCTCATGGCCTTCTCAAAAAATAATAACGTGTTAGACTCTTTAGGCGCGGCTTAATTAAATAATATTCTTAAATTCGGGTGCACATTGATGTGACCCAAATCCAAATCTCAACGAAGTCAAAATGTGTTGACGATCACGGGCGCATTGATTGTGACGTGGTTCGAGATGCATTTTCACGACGTTGCAATTCTATAAAAATAAGTGATAATGATAAAAGCGGTTTAAACTTAATAAAAGCACGTAAGTCATAACATGTATTTAAATCAGATATTTAGCCATTATAACAATTTAAGCGACCGTGCTAGAACCACGGGATTCGAGGATGCCTAACACCTTCCCTCGGGTCAACAGAATTCCTTACTTAGAATTTCTGGTTCGCAGACTTCATTTGGAAAAGTCGAAAATTTCCTCGATTTGGGATTCAAGATAAACCGGTGACTTGGGACACCAAAAACCAAACCTTTCCCAAGTGGCGACTCTGAATTAAATAAATAATCCCATTTCGAATATTGTCACTTAAATTGGAAAAACTCAACTCGCGCATTTAACCCTTCGGGGGCGGGCGCGCAAAAAGGAGGTGTGACAGCTCTGGCGACTCTGCTGGGGATTAAACCCAGAACCACTGGTTCAGGGTTCAAGAATTCGAGCTTAGAATAATTGTTATATTTGGCTTTATTATCTGATCTTTATTACATGTTTTTGCATAACGTGCTAAATGTTATTTTTTACCGCTTTGATATTATCTGAACTGTATATAAACTGTGCCGAAACCTTTCTCTTCTTACCTCCGGGGAGAAGCTCGCTGGTCGAGACTCCCTATTCTGTTAGTGTCAATACCTGAAATAAGAAAGAGGTCGGACAAGTTACAAAGCCGGACGATCTCGCGGGTCCCCGGTACGTAGCCCCCTCCTCGACTCGAGTTGTCCGCTCGGGTACACAGTCTAGAACAAATACCCAGGGTATAAACCTAGTATAACGAAACTTCATGCCGGATCCCTAGTAGGAACGTTTATTTGCATCATGTTGCATTTGACTTAGGGGGCTCAACACAGGGGTTGGGTCCGTCTAGGACAAGCAACCTGAAATGAAAAGACCACCCTGCTGCATCCTATTTGTTTTGCGCATTTATTTGCTTCGGTTCCGCATGCTGACCGGTTTCTAAAAAAAAAAAGAAAAATAGCAGCGTAGGGAGATAATTACTTATTTTGGAAAAATAAAACCAATGTCCAAGTAGTGTCGAAACCTCGCCGGAATTTTTCTAAAAAAAAAACAGAATAAAACCAAAAGTTGTCTTTTAGTTTGATTTATTAAAAAAAAAACATATAAAAATTTTTCTTTTCTTTTTAAGAAAAAAAGGGGTATTTATTTAAAAGTAAAAAAAAAAAATAAAAATTTGGAAATTCATCATTCAAAAGATATGTTGTTTCTCTCGTAGTATCTCTTTTATAAATTCACACTAATAGTCTAAATACTTCCTAAAAAAAATTTTTTTTTTAGTCTTTATCTCCTTTCGAAAGAAAATAATAATAAAAAATATTCTTGCTTTCTGGGTTTAATCGATTTTCTCTATTCATGATGGACCGAACTACGCGGGTCTGATTCTCACCGGATGTGAGATACGTAGGCAAACCTCATCGGTTCCGGCCCCAATTTTTAAAAATAAAAAAAAATATTTTTCTTTAGTTCTTTCTTTATAAATGTTTCTTTAGAAAATACAAAAAAAGAAATAAAAAATAATATAGAAGTTTTCTTTAAACTCAAATAAAAAAAAATAAAAAAAATAAATAGTCTCCTTCTTTCTGAAGTCTTTCATATGAAAAAATGAAATAAGAATTAAAAAGCAGCAACAAAAATCCAAAAAAAATACTCTTTGCTTTTTAGTCTCTTTTTTGTAAAATGTCCAAAAAGAAAATATTTGAAAAACTGAATTTCAAAATATTAGGATTTTTCTTTAGAAGTGCTTTTGTAAATAAATAAAACTCAGAATTCCACATCATTTTCTTAAAAGTCCCTCTTTCAAAATTTAAGAGGCAACATCATATACATTCTTTCTTCCGTAGAAAGGTAAAACAAACAAAAAAAAATCAACCAAACACATTTTCTTTTTGTTTAAAAAATAATAAAGAAAAAAAAATTTCCAAAGTTCAAGTCAAAAGCAAATAATTTTTTAGAAGTATCTCTTTAAAAAAAATAATAAAACAAAAATCAAAACAATAAAAAATCTTCTTTCTTCTTTTAAAGCATTTCTTTCAAAAATTCAAAAAAAGGGTTAGTTTGCTTACTCTATTCACGAGCCCGAACTACGCGAGTTTGATTCTCACCGGATGTGAGATACGTAGGCAACCCTCATCGAGTTCAACCCCACGCTAAAATAGCCAAAATCAAAAAAAAAATATGTTTCAAATTTTTAAAGAGTCATAAATAAGTCAGGTGATGCTGTTTTGACATGAATAGCCGAATGTTCCCGAAAGGGACGCCGGAAGGCTGACTTTGCATAAATAGCCACTTTTGGGTTTTGCTTAGCATTTTTAGACCCACACAGCCTTAAAATCTTCGTCCCCGAAGTGCTTAAAGGCCGTGTTCAAAGCTTGGTCCCCTCTGTAAAATATTTTGAGTCAGTCATTTTTGTTAAAATCACCTTAATAAATGTGCAGGATGAGCACGATGCAAAATGAACATTTTTCAATAATGACCAAAATCCCTGTCAAGTTACGGCTATGGTGGAATGATCTAGGTGTTGAAGGACAAAATGAGGTTAAGAAATATCTGAAAGGTCTTGTGGGTTTGTTGGAAATCCAGCCTCGGGGAGATATCATAAGAGCTTTGGTTACCTATTGGGACCCGGCGCACAATGTTTTCCATTTCTCTGATTTTGAACTCACCCCGACTTTGGAAGAAATGGCCGGATACATCGGGAATACTGAACTTCCCTTGAGGGAAAAATACTTGGTCGCCCCAAGAGTCGTCACGGTACATCGGTTCCTAGATTCATTGAAGATACCTAGAACAGTCCACAACCCGGATCTGGCAGCCGGATTTTGTACTCCATGCTTCATATATGATAGGTACGGTCATGAGGGGGGATTCAATAATCCAATCAACAAACTGTGCAGCAAAGGAGTTCGTCAGAAGTGGGACAAGCACAGACGGGTAGCGTTCATGATGATGTTCCTGGGCCTTCTGGTATTTCCAAGGAAAGACGGAAACATTGATTTGAAGATATCCGGGGTCGTCAGCACTTTACTCATGCAAAGTGACAGTACTCTCGCGCCTATGGTGGTATCTGACATCTTTCGAGCTCTTACAGCTTGTAAAGCTGGGGGAAATTTCTTCGAAGGTTGTAACTTGCTCCTACAGATATGGATGACCGAGCACCTCTGCCATCATTCCGAGATTTTGAGCCATGGTTCCCCGGAAAAGACCTGCATAGAAGAATCTTACACGAGAACCAAAGAGATCAGTTTGCCCAAAGGAGTCCTGGCATGGACCTCGTTCTTTCAAGCTCTTACTGCCAGCCAAATACAATGGACGTTGGGATGGTTGCCTGTTGATGAGATCCTATATATGTCTGCAGCTAAAACTCATTTCTTACTGATGGGGCTTAAGAGCATTCAACCTTACGCACCCTGCCGAGTTTTGAGACAGTTCGGAAGATGCCAGACAGTACCTCATGAGGAAGATCTTAGCACTCAAGCAATTGAGATAAGTCCTAACGGACAATTCCCAGAAGCGAAGATTCGCCAAATCTGGAGGTGAGTGTCAATATTTGAAATCAGATACTTGCGTGCGGGATCGAGCCAAAGGAGAGACGGCGCCAGGTTACCTTGCATGGTATAGAAGGGAACTTGAGCATGAAAGGCAAGCTAAGAGACCCCACATCCGGAATTTCACCGAATCATCGCAAAGACAGTGGGATTGGTTAGCGAAGGAAAGAGGCTATTGCGCCGAAATCAGCAGGTTAAAGCAACAAGTGGGAAGCTTGAAATATGAGCACAACATACAAGTTGCTACCAATCTTGGAGAGCGGAACAGGTTAATTCAGGAAAACGAAATGCTTAGAGCCTAGATCAAACAGATAAGGGTGGATGCGGATAAACAGCCAAGGCGTCGATCAGACGAGCAGCTGATAAAAAGGTTAAAAGTGAAATCAGGGGATGGCAAGATGATTTGGAGAAATCTGAAAACGTCATAACAGAGCTCAAGGCACAGTGGGATACAAGAGCAGATGAGCATCGCCGATACCTGAATCAATTGGAAGGCGACCACGAGAAGACTGTGGCTAAAATAAAGAGAGAGATGGCTACACTTGAGATCGAAGCAGCTAATCAGGCCAAGGATTTCCAAATTGAGAGCAGATACTGGTATGACTCAATAGCCCAGATGAAGTCGGAAGTACGGCGACTGAAGCATCAGCATATACAGGATGCTCAAGTCTTCAAGATATGCAGCGATCAGATAAAACGCCTACTTGTAGAGAAAAAGCAAACAAGAGATAGGATCAAGGCCATTGCCCATGCCATCACCAGACGATGTCTACGATGTGAGAACATGTCCAGCGTTACCGTCCTCTCGGCAGTGATGAGTTATGTCAAGCAGACTATGCATGATCTGGAGCAACTTGAGAGAGATCTCACGCCTAGGACCGCGGTGAGGCCGAACGATGCCCCGCGGACACCAATTTTCAAAACCATAATGCACTCATAGGTCAAATTTGTATCTTAGCATCTTCTGCTTGTTTTTCCCATCGGGGTGATTTTTAGTCTACTTTGAGTCTAGGTTTATTTTCAAAGTTCGCTTTTTCTTTTGCAAAATGTAGTTTGTAATAGACCATTTCAACAATAAAGAGGTTGCTTCTTTTACGCTCATTTGTGTTTTTCGAACTACGTAATGATCTGATTCACGTAGGCATCGTGATACGTAGGCAATCCTCATCGGATCCGGTCGCATTTCTTTTACTGCAAAATAAAAAATAAAAAAACATAAAAGAAAAACAAAAAAAAAAAAGAAAAAAAGAAAAGAAGGGGAAAAACTAATAAAAGGAAAAATGCCGGAATGACGCATGCTCTCGTAGCAAACATATAGTAATCCACTTAACTGTATAGGTGAATCATGCCCAACGTGAGATTAACTATCTGTTATTTGCTGCAAATTAACCGTGCGTTTGTCGATGAGTACCTCCAGGGTTTTTTGGAAAGACGGCTGGTTTGGTGAAAGTCTGGCCTCGCACTCATACTTCACGAGATCAAGGAGAAGTGTTCAACTACCTGTTGTTAGGACCAGAAGCAGTACTCACACTTACTTCACCAGGTCAAAAGGAAGTGTGGAAATGTCTTCAGAAATTCCATTGCAAACAATCCCTGTTTCCGAGGAAAGCTCGATCTCAGCCGTCCTCACACCTGAATCTGCAACTGCGGAGGAAAATAGAATCCTACGGCTCCGCATGTTGGAAATGCTGGACGATTGGAATAATGGGAAAGAGCCGCCAAGTGTCGTCCCCGGATTCCCTGAATTATTCTCCAGGTCAAGTGGGACTTCTAATGTCCCCATAAATTATCCTGCTACCCCATTCGGGTACCCAGCCACCTCAGCCTTCTCTGCTGGATCGCCTTCTGAGCCTCATCCCCGAATGTCATCCACTGATGCAAGCATGAACATCTTTACTGCATCGCCTTGCCCGATTACGGCACAGCCTACCACGTACAAGCCAAGCTTTGACTCATCCTCTTTTACATTCCAAGCACCATCGTTCTCAATGGAACCAACTAGGTTCGCTACCAGCACCAATCCTCTACCGCCTCAGTGCGAACTTGCACCCGGGCAGGATCAGAACCCCAGAATTGCAGAACAAAATGAGATTGCCAAGAGAATGAGAAGCCTTGAACAAAGTTTGAAGAATATGCAAGGATTGAGCGGACAGAAGAGCGTCTCTTACGCCGACCTGTGCATGTTCCCTCACGTGCACCTGCCAACGGGTTTCAAGACCCCAAAGTTCGAGAAATACTCGCCAGAGATTTTGTGAAACAATTCCAGTATAACATCGACATTGCGCCAGACCGAAATTCGCTGTCGAATTTGAAGAAGAAACCTTCAGAAAGCTTCAGGGAATATGCTATTAAGTGGCGTGAACAGGCGTCAAGAGTGAAGCCTCCCATGGATGAAGTGGAAATGGTCACTACTTTTCTCCAGGCTCAAGAATCTGACTATTTCCAAAACATGATGTCAGCCATGGGTAAGCCATTCGCGGAAGCGATCAAGATTGGAGAGATGGTAGAAAATGGTCTGAAAACAGGTAGGATTCTGAGTCAAGCAGCCATAAGGGCAACCTCCCAGGCCGTCCAAAGCGGGTCCGGAGGAATGACCAGAGGGAAGAAGAAAGAAGAAACAACTATGGCAGCCTCGGAAGCAAGGGAGTATCATCATCCCAGGCCCCGTTTCCCGGAAAGAACCCCACAACACTATTTCCCCCACTCCAATTTGGCATATGCTCATCAACCTTATATGGTCATGAATGCCCAACCTTATGCCCATCCACCACAACAAGCCAACCGAGGCCCAGCTCCACCTCCCAGAAATCAGCCTCCTTACCGCAACCACTATAACCCACAACCCCCGCAGAATAACTTTCGCCCTCAGGAGCCACCTCGACGGCGGACTTTCACGCCCATCGGTGAGCAATACTCTACTTTGTTCCCTAAGCTAGTCCAATTGGGTTTCTTGCAACCAATCCCTCAAACAAGGCAAAACCCGACGTCACCTTCTTACAAAGCTGGAGTCAGATGCGCCTATCATTCAGGGGCCGAGGGACATGATACAAATGATTGCTGGTCGTTGAAAAGAGTGGTCGAGAATTTGATAGAGCAAGGGAAAATAGTGCTAAGGGACGAAGAGATCCCAAATGTGACTAACAATCCATTGCCTGCTCACAATAATGGGCCGCTGATCGGAATGATTTGCGAAGACAAAGAATTCGACCCTGCTCTGAAAGCCATAATTGCCATTGTCGACACGGGGAAGAGGCCCGAAACAGACCAGAAACCAGGAAAGGGGGAGGAGGCCAAGGCTATAAAGAAAGAACTTGAAAAGAAGGTGGAGAAGAAAGTGGTACCGGTAGGGGATGGAGTTCTTTACATACCACGAGGTCGAGCTGAGAAGACGCCGAACTTCGCAATCAAAAAGACAAAACCTATGTACGTACCGAAAGGGGCCTATGTGGTCCGGGGGACGATTCAACCACCTCGGCTGAATGAGCCAGTGGTTATCGGACGCGTGCCACAAAAGCCAATGACCAACCCGTCCACAGTGCCGTAGAATTATCAAAAGACTTTGGTAATGTACAAAGGTAAAGAGGTCATGGGAGAACTTCCAGAAAATACTTTCATTGGAAGGTATTCAAACACCCAAGAACTGAACAATGCCACACAAAGGCGCTTCCCGCCAAAGAAGCCCATAAGTGTTGAAGAAGCGGAAGTGTTCTTCCAACAAATGAAAATGCCGGATTACGAAGTGATAGATCAACTACGCAAGTACCCCGAGCAAGTGTCCATGCTATCATTATTGATGAGGTCGGCCGAGCATCAAAAGATCTTACTGAAGACTCTGAATGAAGCATATGTGCCAGTTGAAACCTCGGTAGAACAATTAGAGCGGATGACAGAAAGATTCTTCGCCGTCAACCAAATCTCTTTCAGCAAGAACGATCTACCCCCGGAAGGAGCGGCACACAACAAGGCTTTGCATCTAACAGTTAAATGCGAAGACTATTATGTCAAGCGGGTAATGTTGGATGGGGGCTCAGGCGTTGACATTTGCCCGCTCTCCACGCTACAAAGAATGGAAATTGGGACCGGAAGAATCCGACCCAACAATGTCTGCGTAAGGGCTTTCGACGGCATCAAGAGAGATACCATGGGAGAAATAGACCTGTTGTTGGTCATAGGACCAGTCGAATTTCAAGTAACCTTCCAGGTGCTCGACATGGATACATCCTACAATTTTCTCCTTGGCAGACCTTGGATCCATGCGGCAGGAGCCGTGCCTTCCACTCTTCACCAGATGGTGAAGTTCGAGTACGAAGACAGAGAGATCGTGGTCCATGGGGAAGATGAGCATGCTATTTATCGGGACCCATCCACCCCATATCTGGAACCGAGAGAAGGGAGCGAACATACGGTCTATCAAGCTTTTGAGATTGTACTGGCAGAGCAGCACGAAGAGGGAATACCCTGCCCCCAGCCTTTCTTGTCTAACGCCTCGGTTATGGTGGCCAAAGAGATGATCCGGCACGGATTTAGGCCAGGGAAGGGGCTTGGACGAACCCTTCAGGGAATAACAGAACCCATTACCTTGCCAGTCACCAAGAAACCTTTTGGACTAGGTTTCAAACCTACTCCAGCAGACGAAGAGTGGGCAAAGAAAAGGAAAAATGAGGGTTGGAAGTTACCTCGACCACTGCCGGATTTATATGCAACTTTCATCAGGCCAAGGTACGCTGAAGAAGAAGATGATGAGGTTTTCACAGCTGAGGAAATCGAGGAGATATGTGGGGCGATGAGAAAGATGCTCTACGAGGTCCACATGGTTCAACCAGGTGAAGGCACATGCATTGCTGAGATGATGTACATGGGTCCGAATGCCAAACTTCAAAACTGGGAGGCCACGCCATTCCCGACTAGACGGAAGTCCGGGTAGACCTGTCCTGCCACCTTTCCTGTGTCACAAGTTATCTCCAGGACATAACTTGAACGTTTTCTTCCTTTCAATTGTTGTTTTGAATTCCTAAGTTGTAAACAGTGTTGTCTTCCAACTTTCCAAAGAAAATAAAAACAAATCATCATTGCTTTCCCATTCTTTCTTTTGTTCTGATTTTTGTTATTTTTCCTTTTATCTTTCTTTTCAGTCATAATAATGCGGCTTTAAATATGACATGTTTGCGGACTTCACGCCCAGATCACAATGAGCTATTTAACTGCGAATTAATGAACCCAGAACCAGAATATGATGCGGAAGAGGCTTTTAGGGAGATAAACCGAGAGTTGGAATATTTCGAGAATAAACCTAAGCCAAATCTGAATGACACTGAACCGGTAAATTTAGGAACCCCGGAAGAAATCCGGGAGACCAAGATAAGCATTCACACGGACAAGAAAACGCGAGAGGCGATAATTCAACTTCTTTTTGAATTTAAAGACGTGTTTGCTTGGTCATATGATGACATGCCGGGACTAGGTGTTGATCTAGTGGTTCATAAATTGCCGATTCATCCTGATTGTCCTCCAGTTCAACAAAAGCAACGAAAGTTCAAAACTGAGGTCAGTGACAAGATTAAAGAGGAGATCACCAAACAATTGAAAACGGGAGTGATTCGGGTAGTCCAATATACAACATGGTTGGCGAATGTGGTTCCAGTACCAAAAAAGGACGGGAAAAATCGGGTATGTGTAGATTACCGAGATCTGAACAGAGCGAGTCCTAAAGATAATTTCCCGCTGCCCAACATCCACATCCTTGTTGATAATTGCGCCAAACACGAGATACAGTCTTTCGTAGATTGTTACGCTGGGTATCATCAGGTATTGATGGATGAAAAGGACGTCGAGAAAACTGCCTTCACCACGCCTTGGGGCACCTACTGTTACCGGGTCATGCCATTTGGTTTGAAGAATGCTAGGGCTACTTACATGAGGGCCATGACTGCCATTTTCCATGACATGATGCATCAGGAAATAGAGGTGTACGTGGACGACGTGATAGTCAAGTCTAGGACGCAGGATAATCACATCCAAGACTTGAGGAAATTCTTCGAGAGATTAAGGAGGTATGACTTGAAGCTGAACCCAGCCAAATGCGCTTTCGGAGTCCCGTCGGGCAAACTTTTGGGCTTCATCGTAAGCAGGAGAGGTATCGAGCTAGATCCAACTAAGATAAAATCCATCAGAGATCTGCCTCCCCCGAGAACAAAGAAAGACGTGATGAGTCTGTTGGGCAGGTTGAACTACATCAGTCGGTTTATTGCCCAGCTGACAAGCACGTGTGAGCCCATATTCAAGCTGTTAAGGAAAGATGCGGCGATTAAATGGACAACTGAGTGTCAAGAAGCCTTTGATAAAGTCAAAGAATACCTTTCGAATCCCCCGGTCTTGGTCCCTCCAGAACCGGGAAGGCCACTTTTCTTGTATCTGACAGTCTTGGAGAACTCTTTCGGTTGCGTCCTCGGGCAACACGACGTAACCGGAAAGAAGGAGCAAGCAATCTACTACTTGAGCAAGAAATTCACCGGCTACGAGGCCAAATACACTCTGCTGGAAAGGACATGCTGCGCTCTCACATGGGTTGCTCAAAAGCTGAGACATTATCTCCAAGCCCACACTACGTTCCTCATAAGCAGGTTGGATCCTTTGAAGTATATATTTCAGAAACCAATGCCTACTGGGAGACTGGCTAAATGGCAAATCTTGCTTACGGAATTCGACATAGTCTATGTCACTCGCACGGCAATGAAAGCCCAGGCGTTAGCAGATCATTTGGCCGAAAATCCGGTCGATGAGGAATACCAGCCATTGGATACCTACTTTCCAGATGAAGAAGTAAACACCGTAGAAGTGGTCTCGGAGGAAGCTCATGTTTGGAAGATGTTCTTTGATGGAGCCGTGAACGCCAAGGGTGTAGGGATTGGGGCAATTTTGATCTCGCCTTCTGGTCAGCATTATCCCGCCACAGCTAGACTTCGTTTCTTTTGCACAAATAATACAGCTGAGTATGAAGCCTGCATCATGGGCATGCATATGGCAATCGATCAGGATGTCGAAGACTTACTGATTATGGGAGATTCTGACCTGATTATCCGGCAAGCTCAAGGCGAATGGGAAACTCGGGATGTCAAACTTATCCCTTACCGACAGCATGTGGAGGACCTCAGCAAGCGCTTTACCTCAATAGAGTTCAGGTATATCCCGAGGTGTCACAATGAACTGGCAGATGCACTTGCTACTTTGGCTTCAATGCTACCCTACCCGGGCAACGCCCACGTCGATCCTTTGGAAATCCAAATCAAGGAAAGACACGGTTACTGCAATGTAATCGAGGCAGGATCAAATACGCAGCCGTGGTACCATGACATCAAGAGGTTCCTAAAGACACAAGAATACCCCGAGCACGCTACTGGAGATCAAAAGAGGACCATTAGGCGACATGCAAGTGGTTTCTTTCTAAGCGGTGAATTGTTGTATAAGAGGACCCCGGACCTCAATCTTCTAAGATGTGTCGATATCGAGGAGGCAAGAAAGATCATGCACGAAGTACACGCAGGTGTGTGCGGACCTCACATGAACGGGTATGTCTTAGCAAAGAAAATCCTTCGAGCAGGTTATTACTGGATGACCATGGAAAAGGATTGCTTTAGCTTCGTTCGGAAGTGTCATCAATGTCAGGTGCACGGTGATTTGATTCATGCACCTCCCACGGAGCTGCATCCCATGTCTGCACCTTGGCCATTTGTCGCCTGGGGCATGGACGTCATTGGACCAATCGAACCGAAGGCTTCGAATGGACACAGGTTTATACTGGTTGCCATCGATTACTTCACAAAATGGGTAGAAGCTGTCACTCTCAAGTCGGTCACTAAAAAAGCTGTAGTGGATTTTGTACACTCAAATCTTATCTGTCGTTTCGGTATTCCTGCGACTATCATTACAGATAACGCAGCAAACTTGAACAGTCACTTGATGGGAGATGTATGCGAGCAATTCAAGATAACGCATAGGAATTCTACTCCTTATCGGCCGAAAGCCAATGGTGCTGTGGAAGCGGCGAACAAAAACATCAAGAAGATTTTGAGGAAAACGATCCAAAGTTCCCGACAGTGGCACGAACAGTTACCATTTGCATTGTTGGGGTATCGCACTATGGTACGCACATCAGTGGGAGCGACTCCTTATCTTTTGGTTTATGGGATCGAGGCTGTAATACCGGCAGAGGTAGAAATTCCTTCGCTTCGAACCATTGTTAAAGCAGAAATAGAAGACAGCGAGTGGGTCAAGACTCGGTTAGAGCAATTGACTTTGATTGATGAAAAGCGAATGGCCGCGGTTTGTCACGGACAGTTGTACCAATGAAGGATGGCCCGTGCTTACAACAAAAAAGTCCGACCCAGGAATTTCGAAATAGGTCAGCTGGTACTGAGGCGTATTCTGCCGCATCATGAGGAAGCAAAAGGGAAGTTTGCTCCAAATTGGAAAGGCCCATACATCATAAGGAAGATATTGCCGAGAGGAGCATTGTATTTAGGTGATATCGAAGGAAATGACCCCGACACAGCAGTAAATGCGGATGCAGTCAAGAGATACTACGTCTGAATTATACTCCAGTAGTCTTGACACATTTGAAATGATGAAGGTTTTATTCCCCACTACTCCCCAAACACTGTCCAATTCTCTCTACAAACCTTTGAGCCGCTTACAAAAAAAAAACAAAAAAACAAAAAAAAACAAAAAAAAAAACAAAACAAAACAAAAACATTGATTGAGGCCTGAACTACGTTTGACTTGATTCCGAAAGGATACGTAGGCAGCCTCTCCCTGAGGTTCAGTCACACCAACAATAAAATCCCATTCACCCTGAAATTGAAACCGGGGCACGTCGAGCAGTTTAGAAGTTAGTATCATCTACCTCTCTTTACCAAGCACAAGCTTTCAGATCAATTACCAAAGATAGTGGGAAACCAATAAGTGTCGCAAATGGAAGACCGGCACACTCTGAATCGAGAAAGAAAAAAAGAGAGAGTCTCGTCGGTGAAAACCTTCGGGCACCACAAGGCGACGGGAGTAGAGAAACCAAAATGAGAGAGCTTGTTTAGTAAAAACTCGCAAAGAGTGCTATCAAGCGAAGACAGGAAGAGAAATGAGAGAGGTCAGCTGGCGAAAACCCGCAAAGGGCGCTGTTGGCCGAAAAAGAATGACTTCGCCCCAAGAAGGTCTCGGCAAAGCTCCACCGGTTTGGAATCATAGATCCGTTCTGGTTCAGGGAAACGCAAGTTCATGGAAGGTCAGGCGTCCAATCCAAAGAGCATGTCATGTCATTTAAAGCCAGCGTTATCTTCCTCAGATAAGTCTTTCTCGTCCCAAAAGGGACACTCCCTTCCTGAAATTTGTTTTCTCCTTTCTTTGTTTCTCTTCGAATCCCTTTTATGTTTTAACCCCAAGTTCAGGATACACCGGAAAGGGCAGGTGGCAGGTTTGTTTGCACGGAATCCCGTCTCATGAAGGAAAACGCCTCATTTCGTTGGTACGATTGCCCAAGCCTGATGAATCATGATGTTTGATGGTGTTTAAAGTAAAGAGGAAAGAGAGAAATCTCCCCCAGCAAGTCCGCCTTCGGACGAATCCCCACCGAGTCTCCCTCTGTACAAATCCCCACAGAGTCCCTCCTTGTACAATCTCCCACAGAGTCTCCCCAATATGAAAAAAAAAAAAATCCCCATTGGAATTTCCCCAGCACAACCCCAGCGAGTCCCTTTGTAAAAATTCCCCGAAGACCTTACCCCAACCAAGCCTAGAAAGCCCACTGCGAAACAATTACCCAGCATGCCCCATTGTACAAAGATCCACACAAAGAATACTCTTTGTAAATATTCCCCCATAGGACTTCCTGTTGTACAGAATACCCCCAATAAAATCCCCGTTGAGAACCTCCAAGCAAAACGGGACACAAAAAAAAGGGGGCCTTACGAGGCAAATCATCACAGAACCTGGAAATGCAAGCTTGAGTGGTCTAAAGGGTTTCGACATATGAATCAAATCAATGGCGGGACTTCGCAACAGAAATGAAGACGTAACAAAGCAACCGGGAACGATCAAGGTCACCAAACCGACCGTCATTTCCGAACTAACAAATGTTCTTTGTCTGAAAAGTTGAAACAGGTTTAATCCAAGACAACCGTGCAAGAAGCAGGTGTCGCCCAAAGGAGAAGGTACATGGGTACAAGAAATATCTTGGCAATAAGGAACTCACTCGAAAGGTAAGTTTCCGTGAAACTCTCTTTTGTTTTTTACTAAAACAAGAAAATTCAAAAAAAAAAGAGATCAGTTGTTTGTTCTCGAATTTTGCCCCCAGCTAGTCAACATTAGGGTTTTAAACCCTAAGCTGAATCTTTCCATGCAGTCAGCATTAGGGTTTTAAACCCTAAACTGAATTTTTCCTTTAGTCAGCATTAGGGTTTTAAACCCTAAACTGAATTTTTTTTCCTTTAGTCAGCATTAGGGTTTTAAACCCTAAACTGAATTTTTTTTCATTCAGTCAGCATTAGGGTTTTAAACCCTAAACTGAACTTTTTTCCATTCAGCCAGCATTAGGGTTTTAAACCCTAAACTGAGCTTTTCCATGCAATCAGCATTAGGGTTTTAAACCCTAAACTGAATTTTTCCTTTAGTCAGCATTAGGGTTTTAAACCCTAAACTGAATTTTTTTCCATTCAGCCAGCATTAGGGTTTTAAACCCTAAACTGAGCTTTTCCATGCAATCAGCATTAGGGTTTTAAACCCTAAACTGAATTTTTCCTTTAGTCAGCATTTGGGTTTTAAACCCTAAACTGAAGTTTTTTCCATTCAGCCAGCATTAGGGTTTTAAACCCTAAACTGAGCTTTTCCATGCAATCAGCATTAGGGTTTTAAACCCTAAACTAAATTTTTCCTTTAGTCAGCATTAGGGTTTTAAACCCTAAACTGAATTTTTTTCCATTCAGCCAGCATTAGGGTTTTAAACCCTAAACTGAGCTTTTCCATGCAATCAGCATTAGGGTTTTAAACCCTAAACTGAATTTTTCCTTTAGTCAGCATTAGGGTTTTAAACCCTAAACTGAATTTTTTTCCATTCAGCCAGCATTAGGGTTTTAAACCCTAAACTGAGCTTTTCCATGCAATCAGCATTAGGGTTTTAAACCCTGAACTGAATTTTTCCTTTAGTCAGCATTAGGGTTTTAAACCCTAAACTGAACTTTTTTCCATTCAGCCAGCATTAGGGTTTTAAACCCTAAACTGAGCTTTTCCATGCAATCAGCATTAGGGTTTTAAACCCTGAACTGAATTTTTCCTTTAGTCAACATTAGGGTTTTAAACCCTAAACTGAATTTTTTCCTTTCAGCCAGCATTAGGGTTTTAAACCCTAACTGAGCTTTTCCATGCAATTAGCATTAGGGTTTTAAACCCTAACTGAGCTTTTCCATGCAATCAGCATTAGGGTTTTAAACCCTAAACTGAACTCTTTCCATTCAGCCAGCATTAGGGTTTTAAACCCTAAACTGAGCTTTTTCCATGCATGTCAGCATTAGGGTTTTAAACCCTAAACTGAATTCTTTCCTTTAGTCAGCATTAGGGTTTTTAAACCCTGAACTGAACTTTTTCCTTTAATCAGCATTAGGGTTTTAAACCCTAAACTGAACTTTTCCCCAGTTGGTCAGTATTAGAGTTTCAACTCTAAACTGAACCTTTCCCCAGCTAGTCGATATTAGGGCTCCAACCCTGAACTGAGCATGCATATCCTCTTTCATCAATTTTATGAACTTCCTGGCGAATAATTCACGAAATTTTCCTAGTGAAACTGGGGCAGAAAATTTCGTTCATTTGTTTTTCCCGCAGGTCTAACCTCGAGCCACACGGATCGAAACGACCCACAAGATGAGTGTCAACTCAGAATCTAAGAAGAAAAAGAAAAAAAAAGATGTCCCGAGACACCGGAGAAAGTGGAAGGCGGATCGCTCTAAGATTTGATCAAGGTCCCGAGTTCTACCAACCCCGTCATATTCAGTATCGCAGAAATAAATAGGCGCCTCCAACTTGCAAGCATCAAGATTCAGATCGGAGTCTACAAGCAGAATCAGCTAAGACCCAAGATCAGGTCGCAAAAGAATCATAGATAGGAATCTTGTAACTAGCAGTTGACATGCATATAAGTGTTTAGTTCAGTTTCAATTTTCCTTTGGTTGTAATAAGGCGGTCAGTGACACAGCAGTGACAACAGCAACAATAGTAACATCGGGCATTGCAATCCCATGGTAGTCCCAACTACCAAAGCTTCTCGAACTACATTGACCTGATTCCTGTTCAGCCCAGGATATGTAGGAAATCTTTGAAGCAAGATTCGGTCAGACCTTTCAAAAAAAAAACATGCTTCACACGGAGTAGTCCATAAGAAAATATCGCTCATATCCGCTAACTTTATCTTTGCACGAAAACACTTCGTGTTTCCGAACAAAGAGGGGCAGCTGTGAGCACGTGATTTTTGTTTCGCGCGACGATCGCTCCAAAAGAAATAAAAAATAAAAACAATTGGTCCTGCTGTACAATTTTTGGATTTTTACATGGCACTTTGTTAATTATTTATGATTTTTTTTTGCCCATTTTATTTTATTAAAACAAAATACAAAAAAATGTATGTGTCATGCATAATTTGAACCGTAATCCGGTTGTTAAATAGAAAATCATAAATAGGCATCTTTGTCCGTGATTTTGTTCTTGCTTGATTTTACCTATTTTAAAATATTTTAAGGTGTGTGCAAACAATTGTATTAAGTGTTTATTTAATTTTAATTTGATTTACTTAAGTTTTGTTTTTAAAAAATAAAGAAGAAAATAAAATAATAAAAAAAAAAGAAAGAAAGAAATCTTTTCGGACTTGGGCAAATTTTAAACAAATTGGCCCAAACAAACTCAGCCCAAAACCCCTGTGCAACCCAGTCCAGTCCAGCTGACACCAAGGACGTCCAAACGACGTCGTAATGGTTGAGTCTGATCTGAGCTGTTGATCTCTGAATGATCAACGGCCAAGATCACCTCCTCACAACCCATGATGAACCCGACCCATTTCCACCCGGACCAACCCAAACCCCCTTTAGATGAAACGACACCGTTTCCCCTAAGCCTTCAGATCCAAGCCATTGATTTCGATTGATCCGACGGCTGAGATCAACCCACCCATTCCATATATAAGCCCCTTACCATACCCTGCCCCCCCTATCCGATACCCCAGCCTTCGTCCTCACCAAACCCTTCCTCTTCAAACCCTAGCCGCCCCCATCTCTCTTTACCAGAAACCCGGCGGCATGAACGCCGGTGACCCTCACCTTAACACCCTAGGACCACCTTGACACCCCGAACATGGATCCACCAACCGTTCAGCTCGAATCCCATCCCACCTTCTCGAATCTTCATTTGAAGATTCGAGTCAAAACTCGATCTACACCGTTTAACCCCAGCTTCACACCAGACACTCCCCAGACCCCCTTCGTGACCAAACCATGCTTGGTTTGGTCCGAATCTGACTAGGGAAGCACGAATCCCGGATCTAATTTTCGGAACTTTAAAGTTCCTCGTCGATGGTCCGTTGTCTTGTTCGAGCCGAAGAGATTAAGGTCTAATGGACCTTAATCGAAGTGTTTCTCATCTGAGAAACACTTCGATTAAAGTCCGTTCAGCCTTAAGAAAGGTCTGTCCGAGTCCGAGTTAAGGTTTTGATTTTTTCGGGATTTAAGGTGAGTTTTGTTCTCTTTTCTTTGTTCTATTAGTCCATGTTTGTTTAAAAGGCTGTTATTATTGTTGTGAAATGGGTGTTTCGAATTTTACCAACTGTGTCCTGTCCACCTTGCCTGAACCTTTGTTGTTTGATTGAGTTTCTTCTTCTACTTGTTCTGATAATATATATGTATTTGTTGTGCAATTAGTTGAATTCCAAATTTGAACTGATTAACTGATTCCTCGAGTACAATTCTGCTTAGTCAGTACAATTCGAATCATGTGTCCTATAATGTTAAATGTCTGATTTTGGTTTCGATTGTATGTGTTATAACTAATATAGTCGAGTCGACTTGTGTCGTCAATTAGTTTCAGCTTCCTGAACAATAACAAATCGATTTACTTTTGATAAGCATGGCTTGAATCACTTATGAACTGAGTTTAGTGCTTATAATTGGTAATTTGAATCAGAAATGTAAAAATCGATGTTCTGTTTAGTCACAGTTCTGAAATTGGAGGGCATGTGCACTTATGCACAACATGTGCATTTTGTGCACAGCCTGTGCCCTGCCTAAGTGCTTTTGAATTAAATAGTTTGACAGCATGTGCTGTCAGACTACATCCTGCTGCCCATATTCTGCTTTAAGTTTCAGAAATAATAAACATTACTAAAAAGTTAAGCCTGCCAGGGAATGTCATGGGGTTAATACTTAAATAGCTGAGTGGAAACTGAAAAGAAGATGGCACATGGGAGGGGTGTTCTTTTGGTCTAACAGGCTGTTAAAGGGCAGACTTTAGGCTTATAAAAGAGGAGGACTTCCCTCAGTTTTAGGGAGAGAGATTGGAGAGGAGAGAGCTGAAATACATAGATATTAATACACACAGAGCATATAGGAGAAAGATATAGGAGAGGAATACATCTGATATTAGGGAACACACATAGGGAACTCAGACTGGACTGGGGGTTGGGATTTTCAGAACAGATAGAGAGAGGTTAAGAGATAGAAAGCATACAGTCAACAATCAGAAACTGCTTCTTCCTATTGCTGTTTGGGTTTCATTTGTTCAATCTGTTCGATCAATTCTGATTCTTTGAAGTTCCAATTGAGTCTACTAGTTGAGTGTTTTCATTGGTTTACTATTGGTTTTGGTCTGCCTGGAGTTCTGATTCTACCCCACTGTGTGCTGCTGTCATTTGGCCACTCTTTCTATCGGCTATAGTTGTATTCTTGCACTCGAGCCTGTTCTGCTGTGTTGTTTTGTTTGCTACTATTACTTTGTTCCTGCTGCTGCTGATCTTCTCTATCTTCTTCCTTTTCTTCTGTCGTATTCAATATCCAGGTACACATTTCATACTGATGTAACCATGAGAGGCATGAATTGAAAGATCTAAAAAAATTTTAAATCATCTGTTGCCTTACTTACAGCTTTGCGAATATTGTTAAAGTTGTATAAATTATGTTATTTGTAGTCCAATAGAAAACACATTAGTAAGTTTGTACTTAATTGAAAATATTCTAGTCTAAAACTGCGATATGGTTGTTGGCAGTACACGTGATGTAGTCATATAATTTATGGAATGTGCTATCATTTGGTAGAATTGTTAATTCAAACTCTTCTTCCAGTTATGTTTGAATAGGTAGGGGCAAATGGCTGTTAAATCTAGCCAAATATAATACAGTCTTGAATCATCCAGTTTCGATTTCTTTAGGCAGTTTATAGGACTAGTTTTGAACATTATCAGTAACATCTTTTAATAAAGAACTCTGTTAATCCTGTTTAAGCAATTTGATTTAGATTCGACTTAAGGATGTTGTCGGGTTAAGTATTGCATTTCATCAATCTCACATGTAATTTCTTTGTTCAACCAAAGCATTTTCGTAAGGTACGACGTCTTTTCACTTTATAAGTAATTAGAAATTGATAGGAATCCGGTTTAGGCCAAAGCATATACTTCAATTAGCATACATCTTTCTTTCGTCTATTTCTGGAAACAAAAATAATAGAAATGTAGTCACTTTAGGATATCCTCTTCTAAAATAATGAGACGAGCCTTGCTAAATAAAAAATGCAAATTGCGGGGCCCTCAACAACTAATCATAATATTTAGAATTCAGGCTAGGCCGTTTAGTGGATCTCATGGCCTTCTCAAAAAATAATAACGCGTTAGACTCTTTAGGCGCGGCTTAATTAAATCATATTCTTAAATTCGGGTGCACATTGATGTGACCCAAATCCAAATCTCAACGAAGTCAAAATGTGTTGACGATCACGGGCGCATTGATTGTGACGTGGTTCGAGATGCATTTTCACGACGTTGCAATTCTATAAAAATAAGTGATAATGATAAAAGCGGTTTAAACTTAATAAAAGCACGTAAGTCATAACATGTATTTAAATCAGATATTTAGCCATTATAACAATTTAAGCGACCGTGCTAGAACCACGGGATTCGAGGGTGCCTAACACCTTCCCTCGGGTCAACAGAATTCCTTACTTAGAATTTCTGGTTCGCAGACTTCATTTGGAAAAGTCGAAAATTTCCTCGATTTGGGATTCAAGATAAACCGGTGACTTGGGACACCAAAAACCAAACCTTTCCCAAGTGGCGACTCTGAATTAAATAAATAATCCCATTTCGAATATTGTCACTTAAATTGGAAAAACTCCCCTCGCGCATTTAACCCTTCGGGGGCGGGCGCGCAAATAGGAGGTGTGACACGAATTACCGCTACCTGTTCGACCTGGCATTTCTTAGAAATTGATCAAAAGGTCTTTCTTTGGACCGTAATGTAGGCCTTTGGATTGGGTTAGAAAGAAAGGTATAAAAGGCTCAAAATAATTCGAATGGGTTTAAATTACAACTTTCCGAATCCAATTTTCACAAAAATACAACTTTTGCCCCAGTTTCTTGCTTGGGGATTTTTGGATTTCTATTTTGGTATGACTGAACCTCGGAGTAAGGCTGCCTACGTACCCTTTCGGGATCAAGTCAAACGTAGTTCACTGTATTATAATTAACTTTTGTTGTTGTGTTTTTCTTTCTTTCCTTTTCTTTTCCTTTGTTTTTCTCTTCTTTCTTTTCCTTTGCTTTTCTCTTTTTTCTTTCTTTCTTCTTCTTCCTTTTTCTTTTTCTTTTATTTCTTTTCTTTTCCTTTGTTTTTCTCTTATTTCTTTTATGTTCGGCATCTGTGTTCCCTGATAGTGCCGTTGATTCCGAAATAGGGGTATGAAAAATAAGTAAGGTTCAAAGGGGATAACAAAGGATAAGAGTGTTTGGATAGCAGGACAAAACGCCTTCATCATTTCAATCTTTAAGATATTCCAAATACAAACAAATACATTCAGAAAATAAAAAAATCATACATAATATCTCTTGACCGCATCGGAATTGATGGCCATTTCTATACATTTTCCTTCCACATCTGTCAAATACAATGCTCCGTTAGACAACACTCTGGTTATTACAAATGGTCCCTGCCAGTTTGGGGCAAACTTTCCTTTTGCTTCAGCCCAATGAGGCAAAATCCGCCTCAGTACTAATTGTCCGACTTCGAATTTCCTTGGACGTACTTTCTTGTTGTATGCTCTTGCCATTCTTCGTTGGTACAGTTGGCCATGACACACTGATGCCAATCTCTTCTCGTCAATCAAACTCAACTGCTCAAGACGGCTTTTCACCCATTCATCATCATGGATCTCAGCCTCTACAACGATTCGCAAAGACGGGATTTCCACCTCTGCGGGTATTACTGCCTCGGTGCCATATACCAATGAATAACGAGTTTCCCCCACCGAGGTACGAACGGTGGTGCGATATCCTAACAATGCAAAAGGTAATTTCTCATGCCATTATCTAGATCCTTCAACCATCTTCCGGAGTATTTTCTTTATATTCTTATTGGCTGCTTCAACCGCACCATTTGCCTTGGGACGGTATGGAGTAGAATGCCTATGAGTAATCTTAAACTGCTCACATGTCTCCTTCATCAAATGACTATTAAGATTAGCCCCATTATCTGTGATGATTACCTTTGGAATCCCAAACCGACAGATGATATTTGAGTGTACGAAGTCGACTACAGCTTTCTTAGTCACAGACTTGAACGTCTTAGCTTCCACCCATTTGGTAAAATAATCTATAGCTACCAAAATAAACCTGTACCCATTTGATGCTGCTGGATCAGTTGGCCCAATAACATCCATGCCCCACGCAACAAAAGGCCATGGTGCGGACATCGTATGTAATTCTGATGGTGGAGCATGAATCAAATCTCAATGCACTTGGCATTGATGGCACTTACGCACAAAACTGATACAATCCCACTCCATCGTGAGCCAATAATAACCTGCTCGGAGAATCTTTTTTGCTAGAACGTACCCACTCATATGCGGTCCGCAAACTCCGAAATGTACCTCAATCATGATAGTTGTGTCCTGTCTTGCATCTATACATCTCAACAACCCGAGATCTGGAGTTCTTTTGTACAACACTCCTCCACTAAAGAAAAACCCGCTTGCCAATCTCCGAATCGTTCTTTTCTGATCACCGGTGGCCTGTATTGGATATACTCCCGCTCTAATGTACTCTTTGATATCATGGAACCACGGCTCTCCATCAATTTCCTCTTCTATCACATTACAATAAGCATGCTGATCACGGACCTGAATCTGTAATGGATCAACATAAGCCTTATCTAGATGATGCAACATCGACGCCAAAGTAGCCAAAGCGTCAGCAACCTCATTATGAATCCTTGGAATGTGCCTGAATTCTATGGCCTGAAAACGCTGACAAAGCTCATGCAGACACTGCCGATATGGTATAAGCTTCAAATCCCGCGTTTCCCATTCTCCTTGAATCTGGTGTACCAGTAGGTCCGAGTAGCCCATGACCAAGACTTCCCGTACACCCATATCCACAGCTAATCTCAATCCTAATATACACGCTTCATATTCTGCCATGTTGTTCGTACAGTAGAAACGAAGTCGAGCTGTAACAGGGTAATGCTGACCTGTTTCAGAAATAAGTACTGCTCCTACTCCTACGCCTTTCATATTTGCAGCCCCGTCAAAGAAAAGTTTCCATCCCGACTTCTCAGCTTGTTCCAATTCATCAATGTGCATCACCTCTTCATCAGGGAAATAGGTTTTCAAAGGCTCATAATCTGCATTGACGGGGTTCTCAGCCAAATGATCGGCTAGTGCCTGTGCTTTCATGGTAGTCCGTGTCACATAGATGATGTCGAACTCTGTAAGCAAGATCTGCCACTTTGCAAGCCTCCTTGTGGGCATGGGTTTCTGAAAAATATACTTCGACGGGTCCAAGCGAGATATAAGATAAGTAGTGTAAGATGACAAATAATGTTTCAACTTCTGTGCCACCCAAGTCAGGGCACAACATGTCCTTTCCAAATAAGTATACTTAACTTCGTAAGACGTGAACTTCTTGCTGAGATAGTAGATAGCCTGTTCCTTTCTGCCCGTAACATCGTGTTGCCCCAGTACACAACCGAATGAACTGTCCACAACTGTCAGATATAGAATCAAAGGCCTCCCTGGTTCTGGCGGGACCAACATGGGTGGGTTTGACAAATACCCCTTTATCTTATCAAAAGCCTCCTGACATTCGTCAGTCCATTTGACCGCGACATCTTTCTTTAACAACTTGAAAATTGGTTCACAAGTTGTCGTGAGCTAAGCAATGAACCTACTGATATAGTTCAATCTTCCCAACAAACTCATCACCTCGGTTTTGTTTCTTGGAGGTGGCAATTCCTGAATAGCTTTGATCTTCGACGGGTCTAATTCAATACCCCGCCGGCTGACTATAAACCCCAACAACTTCCCAGATGGCACCCCGAAAGCACACTTTGCAGGATTGAGCTTAAGATTGTACCTGCGAAGCCTTTGAAAGAACTTTCTCAAATCTCTGACATGGTCGGATTGCTGTCTAGACTTCACGATCACATCATCCACGTATACCTCGATTTCCTTATGTATCATATCATGGAAGATGGTTGTCATGGCCCTCATATAAGTTGCCCCAGCATTTTTCAAACCAAACGGCATGACCCGATAATAATATGTTCCCCACGGCTTGATGAATGACGTCTTTTCTGCATCTCCCTCGTCCATTAGAATCTGATGATAACCCGCGTAACAATCCACAAAAGAACCAATATCATGTTTGGCACAATTGTCAATCAGTATGTGGATGTTGGGCAGTGGGAAATTATCTTTTGGACTTGCCTTGTTAAGGTCTCGATAATCGACGCATACCCTGGTCTTGCCATCTTTCTTCGGCACAGGCACGACATTAGCTAACCAAGTGGGGTACCGTGTAACCTGAATGACCTTTGCCTCAAACTGCTTGGTAATCTCTTCTTTGATCTTCACACTTATGTCCGTTTTGAACTTTCTCAACTTCTGCTTGACAGGGAGGAGTGCCGGATCAGTGGGTAATTTATGAACCACCAAATCGGTGCTTAGACCTGGCATATCATCATATGACCATGCAAAAACATCTTTGTACTCATGCAATACTTTAATTATCTCCTCCTTGAGTTGTGGCTCCAGATGAACACTTACTTTAGTTTCCCGCACATTGTCTTGGTCCCCTAGATTAACTGCTTCTGTGTCATTTAGGTTAGGTTTGGGTTTTTCTTCAAAATGACTTAATTCTTTACTAATTTCCTCATAAGCTTCATCGTTGTTACAATCCACCCCATCATCACACTCGATTTCTTGTATTATTACTTCCGAGCTAGATTGGCTTTTAAAACTGGGCCGAAGATTCCTCATGCATGTCATATCATTGATATCAGCATAAAAAGAACTGTACAAAAAGAAAAGAAAAGAAAATGGAAAGAGAATTAGGGACAAAGGAAATTGCATTTCATTGAATGTAAAGATAACAAGGTTTTAACTCATCCAAACGGACGGAACATAGCAACTGGATTACAAACCCTGGAATAATCCAGGTGACAAAAGGAAAACAAAACCCACTACCACGACTCCCTCCGAATTGGAAGAGGAGTAGCTTCCCAATTGTTGATGTTAGCATGTGGTCCGATGTACTGTATATCTGCTCCGCTTGACCCTGCCCCGGTCTCAACCATGTTTACTTCAGCAAATACTCTCTCGAACACCTTATCCAAATTCCCCTCTGCCCCAATCAGTGAACCTGACATTTTTGCCAATGACTGTTTCTTGATACCCGGCTTGACGAAGGACCTGGACAAACGTGGAATAGGTTTAGGAAGAAACCAAGCTTTCTTTTTCAATTTACGGGCCCTTCTAACATCTGCCGCTGTTGGTTTGAAGCCTAATCTGAAGGTGTCTAGATTTTTAGGCAAGGACACATGTTGAATAATGCCCTGAAGTTCAGCCCCCATACCTTTACCTGGCACAAACCCGTTATTCAGCATTTCTGATACTACCATGACGGTCGCAGCTGCCACCCTGGGACATGGCATGCTTTTACCCTCGGGCACCCTACTCACACGGACCGTGTCGAAGACCTGATAAACCCATGGTCCCTTATCATCTTCAGTTTCTATAAAGGGCAAAATGACATCATTCATGGCACAAGTGGGATCTTTCCCATATAACACAATTTCTTGTCTGTCCCACTCGAATTTGACCATTTGGTGCAGCGTGGAAGGCACGGCTTTGGCCGCGTGAATCCATGGTCGACCCAACAAAAGATTGTAGGATACTGCAGCATCCAATACTTGAAATTCCATAGTGAACTCGACTGGGCCAATAGTCAATTCGAGTACAATATCCCTTACTGTGTTTGGTCCCCCTCCGTCGAACCCTCGAACACAAATGCTATTTTTTCGGATTCTATCCTCATCGATCTTCAACTTTTTCAACGTGGACAACGTGCAAATATTAGCACTCGACCCGTTATTGATCAGTGCCCGAGTAACCATTGAACCTTCACATTTGACCATCAAATAGAGAGCTTTGTTGTGTTCTGTGCCTTCCACAGGTAATTCATCATCAGAAAATACTACCCTGTTTACTTCAAATATTTTGTTGGCAATTGTCTCTAAATGGTTCACTGAAATTTTGTCGGGCACATGAGCCTCATTCAATATCTTCATCAAAGCTCGGCAATGCTCGTCAGAGTGAATCAATAACGACAACAACGAAATTTGGGCCGGTGTTTTTCTCAGTTGTTCAACAATGGAATAATCTTGTACTTTCATCTTTTTCAGAAACTCTTCTGCCTCTTCTTTTGTCACAACTTTTTTGACTGGCACTGGATTGTCTTTAGCGCTCTTAGCCTTTCTCAACTCTTCGGGAGCGAAACAACGTCCCGACCGGGTTAGCCCTTGTGCTTCACAACTTTCTTCCTCAATTTCCTTTCCTTTGTATGTCACCACTACCTTGTCATATCTCCATGGTACGGCTTTGCTATCAATCATGGGTAATTGGACTACCGGTTTGCCGGTTCTATGTAGGCTGCTTTCACAACTATCACGGGTACAGATGATGACCCTGGTACCATTAACTTGACTGGCTCTGGCTTTTTCGCAGCCACAAATGGTCCCTTTCCCATTACCAACACTGGCTTGTCTTTTATTGCTTTTAACTGAACCACTGGCCTTGCACTCACTGTCTTTTCTTCGGCTTCCGTAGAACGAATCACCATAACCACCTGCGAAGGTTTTTTAGGCTCTGTCCCCTTATGTATCAGTTCGATCATATTGGCCTCATAATGCGCTGGTAACGGATTTTGGTTGATGTTTGGGGCCTCTGGAGCCTGTACTTCAATACGGCGATTATCAATGAGCTCTTGTATCGCGTTTTTCAACTTCCAACATTTTTCAGTATCATGCCCCGGCATCCCTGAGCAATACTCGCAGCTAACAGAATGGTCCAGGTTTCTGGGAAGGGGGTTTGGTGCTTTGGATTCAATCGGGGTCAACATTCCCAACTGTTTCAATCTATGGAAGAGGGCAGTGTAAGATTCTCCCAGCGGAGTAAATATTTTTCTGTTTGGGGCCTTCTCACTTCTAAAAGCTTGGTTTGGGCTGAAGTTGGTTCCTGGCCTGTTTGCCCTGGGAGGGGGATAGGTGTTTTGTGGGGGTGGATGTGTGTTTTGGGGATTTAGTGCACGCCATTGCGAGTGTACCGGGGGCTGAGTGTAGGTCTGGGCGTGGTGGATAGAAAAGTGTGGTTCCGGTGGTGGATAGTAGTGTTGCGGTGGGCCATATGGGGTATATTGGTAGTTTGGGTGGTGGGGTCTGGGTTGGTTGTAATAGAGTGGAGGGTTATTGGGCCTGGACCAAGCACTAGCTTCAACTGTAGCAACATCCTCTTTCTTCTTCTTTCCAAGCACACCACAAGTACCGCTCTGGATGGCCTGGGTGGTTGCTTTCAAGACCGAGTAGCTCAAGATCTTGTTAGATTTCAATCCTTCTTCAATCATGGCTCCCATCTTTACCACTTCATTAAACGATTCTCCGACGGAGGTCACCAGATGACCAAAATAGGTAGGCTCAAATGTTTTCAAGAAGTAATCTACCATCTCACTCTCCCTCATTGGAGGATCAACCCTCGCTGCTTGTTCACTCCAACGGAAACCAACTCTCTAAAACTTTCTCCAGGCTTCTTTTCCAGCTTCAACAATGACAGACGGTCGGGGACTATCTCAAGGTTATATTGAAAATGGCCAATGAATGTCTGTGCCAAGTCGTCCCATGTATACCATCGGCCGGGGTCCTGTCTCGTGTACCATTCTAGCGCTGACCCGCTCAGGCTTTGACCGAAATACTATATCAACAACTCATCCTTTTCCCCAGCACCTCTCATTTTGCTACAAAAGCCACGCAGATAGGCTACTGGGTTACCGTACCCGTCATACAAGTCAAACTTCGGCATTTTAAACCCCGTAGGCAACTGAACATCAGGAAAAGGGCACAAATCTTTGTATGCGATGCTGACTTGGTTACCTAAACCATGAATGTTCCTGAAGGATTGCTCCAGGCTTTTGACTTTACGAATCACTTCCTCATGTTCTATATTCTTAACTGGTTTCTCAACCTCTCCAGGGATTTCAAAGTGGGGAGAATAGGTATATGGCTCAGGTGCTTTGAAAGTGGGTTCGGGAGGGTAATATTGGGTGTCGTGAGCTTGGAATAGCGGCTCACTGGACGATCTATGTAGTGGGGCTGGGGGAGGTGCCACAAAGACGGGACCCATGGGTGGTGGAGGGTTCTATTTAGGGGGTGGAGCTGGGGGAGCGTATGAAGTGGTACCATAACCCTGGGCGTGATAGGGGAAGGCTGAAGATGCGTGGGGAGTGGTAGGATCCTGAGCTTGAGCCAGGGGTGGGATGTAAGATGGATTAGCAGGATATAGTGGTGACGGATGTCCCTGAGACCATGCCCGATGCATTTCAGCCATTTGTGCTTTTAATTTCTTCATCTCTTCTTTCATAGCACCCACATCTATTACCTCAACCTCATTTGAAGGGTCTACGATGCTGATTTCCGAATCCTGCCATGTCATTTTTACTTGATCCTTCGATCGGGTGTTATACGGGTGAGTTGCCAGAATTGCCAATCAACTAACCACCTGCCTGGACTCAGATATTTAGACAACCACTTTGTTAGCGATTAGGTTTTAACAGATTTAACAATCGCACGTTGGCATGAATGCATTTATACAATTAATCATTTCTTATTATGCATTTGCTCGATCACATGCGTCATCCCGGCACTTCGTTCCTCGTTTCTTTTTACCCTTCTATCACCTCATCCCTCTCTTGTTCTCTTCTCTTTCTTTTGTTTCTTTCTCTTTTGTGTTCCCGCTCGTTTCTCTTTTGTTTTTCTGCTCTTTTCTCTCTTTCTCTCTTTCCTTGGTTTTTCTTTTTTCTCTTACGATTATGGTCGAATCCTATGGGGATTGCCTACGTATCGTGACCCCGCACGAATCAGACCTAGCGTAGTTCATGAAAATAAATGCAAAAATAAAGGGTGGAAGTAAGAATTTTTGAAATTTTCAATTTTCATCACTAAAACAAACTATTACAAACCCAACATTTTTCGGAACGAAGCTAACAGACGCAATTTAAAAGCAAATACAGACTCTAAGACTGCAGACATACTTGACCTGGACAGATAACAGACATACGAAAGACTGACTCAAAATTGTAGAAAATTACAGACACAGACTATGCATATTCTAGTGATTCAAACTTAGGTGTCCGCGGGGCGTCGTTCGGCCTCGCCGCGGGCCTAGGATCCAAATCCCTTTCAAGCTGCTCTAACTCATTCATGGTTCGCTTCACATAGATCATCACTACTGAGACAAAAGTAGTATGGGTCATGTCTTCACAAACCCGGCATCTCCTGAAAATAGCATGAGCAATGGCTCTAATCCTGTCTTTTGTTTTCTTCTTTTCTATGAGCAAGCGTCTTATCTGATCGCTGCACGTCTTTAAAGCTCGAGAGTCCTGCAGGTGTTGGTCTTGCAGCTGCTGCACTTCTACCTCCATTTGGGCCAACAAGTTGTAACAATGTCCACTTTCAATTTCAAAATCTCTAGCCTGCCTAACCGCTTTACCCTCAAGAGCAACCACTTTTTTCTTTAAATTGGCAACAATTTTCTCATGGTCCCTTTTCAACTGAGTCAAGTATTGGCGACGCTCCTCCGTTCTTGTAGCCCACTGTGCTTTAAGTTCTGCCATGATATTCTCAGATTTTTCTAATTCATCCCGCCATTCCCTGACTTCGTTTTTCAATCTTTTTATAAATTGCTCATCGGATCGGCTCCTCGGTTGCTTATCGACGGTTATCTTCAATTGCCGGATTTGGGCCTTAAGTGCTTCATTTTCTCGAGCCAGTCTATTCTTTTCCCCTTGATCCGCGGCAACCTGTACACTGTTCTCAAATTTCAGACTCTCAACTTGCTGCTTCCGTTTACCGATCTCAACTCAATAGCCTTCTTCCTTTGCTAACCAGTCCCACTGCTCTTGGGACGACTTAGCGAAATCTTCGAGATGAGGTCTTTTAACCGGTCTCCCACATGCCACGTCACCTCTGAACCAATCATGATACCCTGGGGCAACTTCCCCTTTAACCCTATCAGACACACAAGTGTTCGCCATCAAATGTTGACACTCACTCCAAATTTGGCGAACTTCTTCCTCAGGGAATCGACCGTCAGGACTAATTTCGACCACTTGGGTACTCAGATCTTCATCTCTCGGTTCTACTTGATATCTTCCGAGCTGCCTCAGAACCCGATATGGTGCAAAGGGCTGGATGCTTTTGAGTCCCATCAACAAAAAATGTAGGCGGGCTGCTGGCATATATATGACTTCTTCGACAGGCAACCATCTAAGCACCCACTGTATCTGGCTGGCATTGAGGTTCCGAAATAATGATGCCCAGGCCGTGACTCCTTCAGGTAGACTACCCCCTTTGATTCTTATGTAAAATTCATCTATACAAGTTTTCTCAACCGAACCATAACTCAATAGCTGAGAGCGAGGGCACAAATGCTCAGTCATCCACATTTGTAACAGCAAGTTACATCCCTCAAAAAATTTGCCCCCAGCTTTGCTCGCAGTGAGAGCTCGGAAGATGTCAGCCACGATCATAGGTGCTAAAGTGCTTTTCCCCATGGTTTTCAAGGTACTGACGACCCCTGCTACTTTTAAATCAACATTACCATCTTTCCTTGGGAATATTACGAGGCCCAAGAAGGCTATCATAAAAGCCACCCGTCTGTGTTCCTCCCATTTTTGTCGGCTGTTTCTACTGCATAGCTTAATATCTGGATCGTTGAACCTGCCCACGTGGCCATACCTATCATATATGAAGCGGAAACTGCAGAAACCCTTTGCAAAATCTGGATGATGAACTGTTCGGGGTATTTTCAAGGAATCCAAGAATCGGTGTATGGTAATGGCCCTAGGAGCAATCAAGTATTTGAACCTCAATTGAGCTTGACCACTTCCAATATACCCCGCTATTTCTTCCAATGTCGGGGTGAGCTCAAAGTCTGAGAAATGAAATACATTATGTGCCGAATCCCAATGGGCGACCAATGCCCTGATAATATCCCCCCGAGGCTGAATGTTTAATAAATCCGAAAGATATTTCAAATATTTTTTCACTTCGTCTTGCCCTTCTTTGCCTAAATCATTCCACCATAATTGTAGCTCAAAAGGGATTTTGGTAATTATTGAAAATGGCTCATTTATCATCGTGCTCATCCTGCACATTTATTAAAGCATTTAGCAAAAAGAAAACTCTTATTCGACTCAAAAAACTACCTATATTTTTGACCCAAAATTACCTATATATTTTCAAGCGAAGAACTTGACTTTCAAACATGGCCTTTCAGCAGTTTAGGAACAAAGCTTTTAAGGCTATTTATGATAAGACGGCTTTACTTAACTTATTCAAAATTCTTACTTCTCCTTTTTTTTATTATTATTTTAAGATAAAAAAAAATACCCAGTGTTGCAACACGGCCTTTCAACGCCTCAAGGACGGAAACTTAAGGCTGTGAGGGTTAAAAACACATGACCAAAGGTGGCTATCTATGCAAGGTCAGCCTTCCGGCGTTCCGTTTGGGAACATTTGGCTAATTTTGACAAAAACGGCATCACCTGGTTTATTTATGACAAAATTAAAATTTTAATATTTTTGGTTATTTATGCAAAAGGGAGGTTGGACCCGATGAGGGTTGCCTATGTATCTCATGCCCCGTGAGAATCAAACCATGCGTAGTTCGGGCAAATTAACCGAACTATTTTAAAACATGACTCTTTTCTTTTCATTTTCCATGGCAACTATTTTTCCTTTTCTATTTTTGAAAACAAGACAAAATAACGATTTCTTATTTTTAACAAACAATAAAACGATCTATTTTTTCCGAACTAAAATAAAGACTCTTTTTTTTCTTTTTGAGTAACACAAACTATTTAAAACTAAAATAATTTCATTTTCTCAAAATTTTAGCAGAGTTTCGGCAGTATTTGGGCATTGGTTTTTTTCTAAAAATAGGCAATTAGCTTTTTTACACTATTATTTCTCTCTTTTTCTCTTTTCTCAATTTTTCGATATTCAAAAGCCGGTCAGCATGCAAGTCTGAAGCAAATAAATGCAGAAAACAAGTAGGATGCATCAGGATGGTCTTTTCATTTCAAGTTGCTAGTCCTAGACGGACCCAACCCCTGTGTTGAGTCGCCTAAGTCAAAGGCAACATGATGAAAATAATCGTTCCTACTAGGGATCCGGCATGCAGTCATGTTATTCTATGTTCAAAACCTGGGTCGGTGTTCTAGACTGTGTACCCGAGCGGACAACTTGGGTCGAGGAGGGGGCAACTTACCGAGAACCAAAAGGTCATTCGTCTTCGTAACTTGTCTGGCCTCTTTCTTATTTCAGGGTATGACACTAACAGAATAGGGAGTCTCAACCAGTAAGCACATCCCCGGAGGTGAAGAGAGAGGGGTGTCGGCACAGTTTATATTCAGTTCCGATAATATTAAAGCGATAACATGTAACTCATTCAGCACAAAACATGTAGGAAAATCAGATACAACCAGATACAACAATTTATCTAAGCTCGAATTCTGAACCCTGAACCAGAGATTCTGGGTTCGATCCCCAGCAGAGTCGCCAGAGCTGTCACACCTCCTTTTTCACCACCTACAAGGACGTAAAGGAGTTTTTCCATTTAAAGGACAATCAGAACGGGACTTAATTATTAATTATTCAGAGTCGCCACTTGAGAGATTAATGGTGTCCCAAGTCACCGGTTGAATCCCGAACCGAGGAAATTGATGACTCTGTTAACAGTCCGTGAACCAGAAATCCGAGTAAGGAATTTTGTTAACCCGGGAGAAGGTATTAGGCATTCCGGGTTTCGTGGTTTTAGCACGGTCGCTTAACTGTTGTATTTGATTTTATCTGATTTTAATACATGCTAACTTATGTGCCTTTTATTCGTAAACCGCTTTTATTGTTATTTATTTTAAAAGAATTGCAACGTCGTGAAAACGCATTTCGATCCACGTCGCAATCAATGCACCCGTGGTTGTCACCACATTTCGACTTCGTCGAGATTTGGATTTAGGTCGCATCAATGCGCACCCGAGTTTAAGAAGGTATTTTAATTAAAATTGCGCCTAAAGATTCTAACGTAATATTATTTGGGGAAGACCGTGAAATTTGCTAAATGGCCATCCCAAATTCTAATCATTTTAATAACCAATTGTTGACAGCCCGCATCCGTGATTTTATTTGGGCGAGGCTAGTAGCAATCCCGAAGTAACTATGATTTCCTACTTATTATGTGTCTCTAAAGACTAATTAATTTAGAATTGAATTACACCGAAGTAAACTAAGACCCAAATTCAACGAAAGATTGGGCCTGCCTCATGGCTTTGATGCGGTCCAAACGGCCCAACAAATATGAGTAAGATTCCAACTGCAACAATTGCTATAACACCAACGAGTCATCACAACGATAATGTATACCCTCATTTAACTGATAGCCGTGAATTCCAAATATTACTAAACCGATTTGTCCTACCAATTACCTATCAAGACCTGCTGCTTTTAATGAACTAAACCAATTATGAATGAGTTTTGTTTCATGATTTTTAACTGGTTTCAATACCAATCTCCCAACAACAACTATGGTTTGCCTACCAAACGATTTCAGAACCTTTAATCAAAAGCAGACATTCTACTACACTAACATGATTAACGACAAAAGTACTAGTAACTAGGCTGAATGTTGCTAGACTTGCTCCTGAATTCATATGTCAGTTACATAGATCCGATTGCTACTGATGACTATTCACACAAATCTTCAAATTAGACCAGGCCTATGCTCAATGCTATTTCAAATGCCCAATTCGACAGTTCAACGTTATGCAACATTCAACATGTAATCAACCTTACTGAACAATCTTAATTATACATATAACTGTCAGTTATATAACAGGAAACTACACTATGAATATCAGTTAAAACACATACTGCCTTCAGTCGAATAATAGACCCTTTGAACATTTCATTTCAACTTCAACGAGCATACATCAGTGGAGTTCAAAGAAATGTACCTGGAAATTAGAATGTAAATAGAGAAAAGGAAAGGAATCAGCTACTTTGAACAGCAACAGCAACAAACTCAACAATATACACCACAGAACATGCCAGGAACTGCTTTTGAAAACAAGAAATACCAACAGACTCCACAGATCAATTCAACACACACTTCAAATGCACTCCTAGCCCTCCCAGCTGAACCTAAACACCTCTGCAATACTGCTAAACCCAAAACCCAACTGAAATCCAAAACTAATAATGAAACTGTAAGATTGTTTTTGATTTCCTCATTTTTTGATGTTTTTATTTTTTGAATACTGGAATGGAACTATTAACTGGAATTGAAAGCAGGGAGGAGAGCCTTTTGTGGGGATTTTCGAGCTTAAAGCTGAAGGAAGAAGAAGAACCCCCTTTCCCAAGGCATTTCATGCCCTTTTATAGGCAACCAAAAGAGAATAGATCAGATTCTGATTTTCTAATTAGTCCCTTCCCTATTTTCTGTTTAGTCTCTCTATTCTTGACTTGCTAAACAAGTAAGCACCCCTATTGTGCTGAAATGTGCACTAAAATCCCATTCTAGAAGGCCCTAAGGTATTCTTCTACCCATACAATACCTATACTGCCCTTCCAAATACTTTAATATTACTATTCCTATCAGAATTACCCTTTTCCATACCCAGACTACCCCTGAAGGCTCCTCAAAGTTACTGAACCTACCCTCATCCTTAACAGCTATAACCAATCCCCTAAGTTAATCTAAAACTAACTGAAATTGATTAATTAGAACTCAGAAATCAACTAATCAAACTGACCAAACCCAATTGTTCAATTATACCAACTCAATCAAACTAAATGAAATCAAACTAAGCTTACGCTAACATGATCAACAATAAATGAACTTAAACTAATTCTTAACCCATAAACTCACAATCATTCAAACAAATATCAACTCAGAACTAATCAGCAATTGGCAGAATTATACTAATGCACAAAATAAATCATAAATGTAACAGAACAATTAATGAAACAAAAATTGTAACTAGAACTTCAATCATGCGAGTAAAAAGAAACAGGAAAATCTCACAGAAGCACGAGGAACTCCGGCCAGTCATTAACGTCTGAATCCTTTCAGATTTTTGACGCGTAACATCCCTAACCATGTGTTCTTACAAGAGAACACATGGTTAAGGATACTACGGTTCGAAATCACAAAGATTTGGTTTAGGGTTTTGGCCAGAAATTCTTAGATCTAAGATTCGAGCCGTTTCACAGAGATTTGAAGGAAAATAATCACGGATTAGGGTTGAGGGAAGAACGGGGATTATGTGGTGTGATTTTGGGCTGGTTTGGATGAACTTTCCACTTGGCCGGAAAACTTCAAACTAAGATTCGACGAGCTCCGGCAACATTCGAGGAAAACTAATAATGGGAGTGGAAAGAGGGATTCATGTGGGATCTATGGTGTTAATCTGGGGGTGAACGACGTAGGTTGCGTTCACCGCCGGCGAGGGATTTAGGGGCGGCGCAGATTAGGGTTTGAGAGGAGAGGTGGGGTGAGGAAGACGAGGGTCTGGAGTGGGCTTTCAGACCATTTTAAATCAGGAACCTCATTAGTTCCGGACCGTTGGATTGATGAGATCCAGCGGTCCTGATTCGGAGCCCACGAAACGACGTCGTTTCGATTAGAAGGGGGAACGGACCGGGTTGCTGGTACTTGGGCTGGGTTTCTGTGTGATTGGGCGGGGGAAGATGATATAGGTTTGGGCTGGGATTGGGATTGATTCTGGCCCAAATTTGGGTCTTCTAGTAAGACCAAATTTTCTACTCTTATTTTCTTTTTATTTTCTTTTCTTACTTTTACAATTTTTATAATTTTTTCCAATTTTATGGAGATGTAAAACTAACATGAAATCCTAGTTATTTCAAAACGAAGACTAATTAATTCTTAAAATTGTTTGAAAATTATTTCATGATGAATTCCCAATAGAAATCATTAAAATGCAAAAATGAACTATTTTTTGTGATTTTCATGTTTTGTTCTAAACAAATTAAACTTTAGTTGATACTAAAAAACATAAAACTAAAACCTAAATGCAAAAATGCATATTTCTGTATTTTATAAAAATTAACATGCACCAATAGAATGCAACAATTATCAGAAAATGATACCGAAATGCACAAAAATTGTAAAAAATAAAGAAAAATTATTTTGTTTTGGGATTTTGTGAATAATCATATTTAGGGCAAAAATAACGTGCTCACACCAAAAACTAAATAACTCACACGAATCTAGGAGGAACATGAAAACAAAATCTAATAGATTTTAAACTGGTAATGTGACAGAGAATGGGCAACAATTAGTTTCTTCAACTTGGATTGCACGACTTCAGCATAGCAGCCATAACAAAACTTCATTTCCATCCATAGTTTGAAACAAATACCTAGTAATAAACAAGGGAAAAACCAAAGAGGAGTGGAGGATCAGCAGCACACAGTAGCAAAAATCAGCCCAGATTCAGCCAATAGATCAGTGAAATCAGCTTAGGAAGGATCAATGGAACAGTAGAAGGATAACAAATGCAAACACCAACTTTAAACCAAAATATCAAACCATTTCTTAACCAGAAGAGTAGCTAGGGAAATTTTAAGTATTTTAGCTAGCAAAAGGGAATCAGAAATCGAAACAGCAGAATTTTGATAGTTCTTCCACAAGGGAATGCCAGAATTTCAGAACCTTTTAAAGTAATCAGCCATTTCAGCATTTCAGCCCCCCCCCCCTCTCTTTTTTTCTTGAATGGCAAGTCCTGATCCTTTATAGGCAAGGCATTAAGGCAGCTTATTATAGAATCAGATTTACAAATGAAAACTTTTAGATTTTGATTTTAGCTTAGGAGCCCTTATTCAATTTTTAATTTTGCTCAAATAACCTCAGTTCACATATCAGAATTACAGAATAGCCCCTTCCCCCAGCTTCCTAGAAGTTTCCCTAGGTAGTTACCAAAGATTCCCTAAGCTAAAGTTCCCAAAGTGACCCCTGCAACCCCTAAAATTACCCTGACAACTCATGGGTCAGACTGACCCAGTGGCCTGATTTGATACAGGTTTACAACCCAAATTGAATTCCCTCTTGGGCTTCTGATTTTTCAAAGCCCCATTCCCAACCTAACATCCACAATTCGACATCTTAAGAAACTGACCAAATCCTCCCAAAAGAAAGAAATTCGAAAAACCTTTCTTTAAAATGTAGCCCAGACCGAAACAAACGTGAATGAACTAATTACCCTAACTACATAAAAGGAAAATAACCAAGTTATTGGACTTAGTTTAATTAAACTAGGTGATTAACAGAATAATAATAGAAATTAAGCCGTGATTCACAAACTACAGAAATCAAAGAAGCGGATTTGGAAAAATAAAGTAAACGAGGGGTAAAATCACACAACTTAGTCTTTAACCAGAAAATTTTGGTCACACTTTAGTTGAAGTGACCAGAGAAAGAAAGAAAAAAAACAAAGAAAATAGAGGGAAAGATGAGAGGGGATAAAGATTAAAATGACACCAACCCTGGACAAAGAAGGAAAGGAGAGCTTACCGACCAAAGAGCTCGAAACCGGGACTTCGACCTTCTGATTTCATCTTGAAATGACGTTAATTTCTTGTTCTTTGCCAAGAACAAGCGAGCAACGTCATTTTGAGACCAAATCTCCTCTGAACATTAAGAAATTTCTGGAGGAAAGTCCTTGCATGAATAAATCCGACTTGGTTTCTAAAGCTCAAACCCTAATTTTGAGATTCGAGAAGTTCTGGCCTTAGTTGAGGGGAACGAAGTGGGGATTTGGGAAGGGGAGAGTGAGGGGGTCATGGGGTTTTAATTTGGGGCTGATTGGTGGTGGTTCCGCCACCTCTATGCGGTGGAGAAAAGGGGCGGCGGGTTAGGGTTTGGGGAGATGGGTCTCTGAGAATGGGAGATGAGAGAGACGAACGAAAAGGGGGGGGGACGTAGGGGTTCGGACAGTAATATACTAAGCCCTCCCCACTTCCCCACCGTTAGATTAGAGCAAATTCGACGGCCCATATCAGAGGACAACCAAATGGTGTCGTTTTGATTTAATGGAGAGACGGATCGGGTATTGGGCGGGTTTGGGCCAATTTGGACGAGTTAAGCGGCTACTGGGGAAAAACGACTTAGGCCTGTGCAAATTTAATTAGAGGTAGCCCAAATTATCAATCCTCTTTCTTCTTTTCTTTTTCTTTTCATTTTTTTTTCTAATTTCTTTTAAATTAAAATAAAAAATAAAAGCTGAATTAATTCCTAATCAAATTATCCTATCAAATTAAATTAACTAATACTAAATAATAATTACCACAACTAATTAAATACCAAATTAAAGAAAAACTACCAAGGTTCGAAATTAAAAATAAAAAATGCAAAAATAAGTTATTTTTGTGATTTTTCCATTTTTATAAAACACTAAATTACTAATTAATTAAAGAATGAAAAATTAGATCCTAAATGCAAACACAGTATATTTTTGTATTTTCATGAATTACATAAAATAAATATGCATAGACAAATGCAAACAATAACAAAAAATGCTACGAAAATCTACGAAATAGCAAATAATGGAAAATTTTATTTTTCTTGAATCTATGGAAATAATTCATATAGGGAACAATTACGTGCTCACAGATATGGCACAACTGTGCGCACATCAGTCTGAGCAACCCCATATCTATTGGTTTATGGCACTGAAGTCATGATACCTGCAGAAGTTGAAATCTCTTCTCTTCGGATCGTTGTTGAAGCTAAGATTGAGGACAGCGAGTGGTTCAAAACCCGTCTGGAACAGTTAACCCTGATCGATGAAAAGCGAATGGCCGTGGTCTACCACGGGCAGTTGTATCAACAAAGAATGGCCCGTGCCTACAACAAGAAAGTGCGTCCTAGGAACTTTGAAGTGGGGCAACTCATTTTGAGGCATATTCTCCCTCACCACCAGGAAGCAAAAGGAAAGTTTGCTCTAAATTGGAAGGGTTCATACATTATAAGAAAATTGTTGCCAAAAGGGGTGTTGTACCTGAGAGACATTGAAGGAAATGACCCTGAAACGGCTATAAATGCATACGCGGTCAAAAGGTATTATGTTTAACCCTTCTACAGTACCAACAGTATCCGATTGGGATGATGAAGGCTTTCATTCTCGTTACCCCAAACACTTCAACCCTTTTGCTAACCCTTTGAGTCGGTTAGCTTTCTTTGATTACCCTCTTTGGAACTTGGAAACGTTGTTGAAAAAAAATATCAAATCAAAACAAAAGTTTCCCTGAACTACGTTCGACTTGATTCTGAAAGGATACGTAGGTAGTCTCTCTCTGGGGTTCAGTCACACCAAAACAAAAATTCAATTTTCCCTAAAAGTGAAACTGTGGCAGATGTTATAATGGTTCGGCGATGGTTCGCCAGAAAGGTTCCAAAGTTGTAATTAAATCCAAACTCTTTTTAGCCTAAATCCTGTTCAAGTCCTTCTGATCAAGCGGTGAGAATGTTTAAGAATCGGAGAATGTGGCTGCTTGGATCCGATGCAATCAAAAGGAGAGAAATTAAAATGAAAGAGTCTTATTGGTGAAAACCCACACGGGCACCGTAAGGCGATGGTAAGCAGAGAAATTAAAAATGAGAGAGTCTTGTTAGTGAAAACTCGTAAAGAGCACTATAAGGCAACGGTGAGAAGAGAAATGAGAGAGGTCAATTGGCGAAAACCCGAAAAGGGTGCCGTTTATCGAGAAGAAGGAATCCCTTACAACCATTGGCATTGAAAGAGTCCTAACAAGGTTTCCCAGTTTTAGTACACGGTTCATAATGGGTTTATGAGAAGTTGGATAGTTGCACAGATCGGGTTTCTAGTCCAAGAAGCATGTCATGTTTATTGAAGTCTGCATGCACTCCAAGTAAGTCCTTCTTTCCTCCCCCGAAAGGGACACTTCTTTTTAAGTTCATTTTCCTGTCCTTTCTTTACTTTTCTTTGAATCCCTTTCGGTTTAATCCTCCCCTAAAACTAATACAAAGAAAAGATGGCAAGATTGGTTCTACAGGGTACTGCTTAGCAAAAGCAAAGTTTAGGAAAAGGCACTCAGCCTTAGCAGGTGCATCAAGTCGGCCTCGACTGGCCACGATGGCCGATGCTCCAAAGTCGAAAATTCATGAAAAGGAAAGAATTCAAAGTCAAGTGCCCATAAAGGCGAAATGAAATGAACAACCAAGCCCCAAGGGTTAACCGTCATGTGAAACTTTGGAAAGTCAAGGTCCCTAGTTTTAGAAGAGAGATCGATCTCCAGAAAGCCAGCAAGCAGTTGAGGTTTTCATCAGAAGAGTTGGGCCAAGATCAAAACAATCAAGGCCACAAAACCAACCACAGTTTCAAACTGACAAATTGTTCTTTGATTTGAAAACAGGTGCAATCTAATATAACCTCGCAAGAAGCAGGTGCAATAGAAGCAAGGCGCATAGAGACCAGAATGGTCCTGCATCAGAAGTTAACCCAAAAAGAGAAGTCCCTTTCAAACTCTTCGTGCATTCTCTTGAATAAAGTATTAAAAGTGAAATGAAAACAAGAAGAAGAAAATTCCAAAAATCATGGTAGCCTAGAGTCCCCAATCTCTATCTACGTTCTCCCAACATAGGGTCCCATTCCCTAGTCACTCCCAACATAACCTAGTAGTCTTTTCCGTTATAGGGTTCCACTCTCTATTAATCCCCAGCATAACCTGAGGGCCCTTTTTCTTTTCCGGCATAACCCGATGAATTTCCCGGCATAACCCGTGGACCTCCCCGCCATAACTCAAAGACCTTTTTCTTTCCCGGTACAACCCGTGAACCTCCCTGACATAACCCGAGGACCTTTTTTCTTTCTCGGCATAACCCGATGACTTTCCTGGCATAACCCGTAGACCTCATCGACATAACCCGAGGACCTTTTTCTTTTCGGGAATAACCCAATGACCTTTCTCGACATAACCCGAGGACCTTTTTCTTTCCTAGTATAACCCGATGACTTTTTTGGCATAACCCGTGGACCTCCCCGGCATAACCCGAGGACCTTTTCCTTTACGACATAACTCGATGACCTTTCCCGACATAACCCGTGGACCACTTGGCATAACCCGAGGACCTTTTTCCGGCATAATCCGATGACTTTCTCGGCATAACCCGAGGACCTTTTTTCCGGCATAACCCGCGGACCTCCCTCGCATAACCCGAGGACCTTTTTTCGGCATAACCCAATGACTTTCCCAGCATAACCCGTGGAACTCCCCGGCATAACCCGAGGATCTTTGTTTTGGCATAACCTGATGACTTTCCCGGCATAACCTGTGGACCTCCCCGACATAACCCGAGGACCTTTTTCTTTTTCGGCATAACCCGATGACCTTTCTCGACATAACCCAATGACCACCCGGCATAACTCGAGGAATTTTGTCCGACATAACCCGATTACTTTCCCGACATAATCTATGGACCTCCCCAGCATAACCCGAGGACCTTTTTTCTGGCATAACCCGAGGACCTTTTTTCTGGCATAACCCGATGACTTTCCCGGCATAACCCGTGGACCTCCCTGACATAACCTGAGGACCTTTTTCCGCCATAACCCGATAACTTTCCCGCCATAACCCGTGGACATCCCCGACATAACCCAAGGACCTTTTTTTTGGCATAAACCGATGACTTTCCAGGCCTAACCCGTGAACCTCCCGGGTATAACCCGATGACCTTTTTTCCAGCATAAACCGATGACTTTTTCGGTATAACCCGTGGACCTCCCCGGCATAACCCGAGGATCTTGTTTCCGGCATAATCCAATTTTTCCCGGCATAACTCGTGGACCTCCCCGATATAACCCGAGGAACTTTTTCCCGGGATAATCCGACGACTTTCCCGGCATAACCCGTAGACCTCCCCAGCATAACCCGTGGACCTTCTCGGCATAACCCGCAGACCTTCCCACCTTTTCGGGATAACCCGGCTATTTTTCCAGCATAACCTGGCAATCTTTTCAATCTAGGGCCACAATTCTTAGTTGATTTCATTATATATATAGGTCTCCACTCCCTAGTCTCTTTTTCTCAAGGATACACTATCCTGATTTCATTGCTTCAATAAAGGAATAACATAGATTTTGTTGCACTCACGAAATTTTCCTGGTAAAAACTGGGGCAAAAAATTTTGTTCGTTTATTTGTTTTGGTGCATGAATAGGTTTTTACTGTGAGTCACAAGATTTGAGGTGATAAAAAGAAGAAATCTCAACCCAAATAAAAGAAAAGAAGAAACCAGAAAAGAATTTGAACTCTGAGTATGGAAGTAGAGAAAAGATGCAGACTGTCCAAGCCATGTTTGAAGTCATAAGCTTTGCATGTCCCGCCTTGATATCAAAAGATGAAGAAGAATGAACCAACGGTTGCAGCTAACGAGCATCAAGATTCAGATTAGAGTCTGCATGAAAAACCATCCAAGACTCAAGATCAAGCCTCAGAAGGTTTATAGATAGGAATCTTGTAACTCATAGTTGATAGGCTTAGCTAGTTTAGCTTTTTCATCTTTCATTTCAGTGTGATAAGGAGTTTCGCAAGCAGAAACAACAGCAACAGTAGTGAAATTACAGTTTCCCGGTAGTCTCAGCTACCGAAACTTCTAGAACTACACTGACCCGATTCCATTATAGCCGAGGATATGTAGGCAACATATGAAGCAAGGTTCGGTTAAGATCTTTCAAAAGATGCTTCTCCTAGAGTTTCAAATGGGCAAAAATCCCTTATAGTTACTTATTTTGTCTTTGCCCGAGAACCCTTCGTGTTTCCAAGCAAAGAGGGGCAGCTGTGAGCATGTGATTTTTGCCAGATACGAAATACTGCTATAAAATCCCAAGAAAATAGGTTTCTGTTAATTATTTGCCATTTTAGGAATTTTTGTGGAATTTTATTTAATTGTTTGCATTTTCTGTGCATGTTAGGTTTTATTTAAATCATGAAAAATGCCAAAATACCATGTATTGCATTTAGGCTTTATTTTTACATTTTTTAGGATTAATCAGTAATTATTTGTTTTGTCGAAATTTAAAAATCACAAAATAGCTCATTTTACATATTTTGTCTTTTAATTGTTAATTTATTGATTTTCTCTTTTAATTTAGAATTAAGTGATGTTTATGATTTTTATAATTAGTTAATTAGTTTAATTTCACATTTTTTGATAATTTAGGATTTTTAATTAAAAGAAAAAGGAAAAGAAATTAGAAATAAAAGAAAGAATTGAAAAAAGGGGTTTGTTTTTGAAATTGGGTCAATTTTATACCCAAAGTTGGCCCAAATCTGTTCCTAAACCTTGCCCAGATCCAGGCCCAAAATTCACCATAACTGGTCCACCCCCGTCTTAACCCAAACGACCCCGTTTTGTGCTTGATTGATCATAGTCGTTGGATTTTATTAATCCAACGGCCCGGAACTAGCGAGCCCTTTAATATATATATGTCTGAACGAACTCTCCCCTTAACACCAAATCCCCCCTCTCATTTCGTCTCTATGCTCTCAAGAACCAAACCCTAGCCGCTTTTCGTTCCCTCACCACCTCTGTCGCAAACCACCTACCGGAAATCGCCTCATGGCAGTTCAGGTGGTCCAAAGCTCCCCAAACTTACACCCTGAACCCACTTTAACCTCCTCAACCCATATCACCAACTCTTTTCCTTCGAATCCCTGCCGATTTTCTCAAATTTTAGATCGAAAATCCGGCCAAAAAACCCTAACTGTCCCAATCTTTACCAAATTAATATCCTAGACTCCCATTTATCTCCTCTTTACAAATCCCCAACCCTTTTCCTTCGACTCATTGCCCAGGTTCTCGAATCTTGAATTGAAATTTAGGTTCAAAACCCTAATTTCCCCAAAACTACACCATATAATCACCTTCATCTCTTCTCCCTAAATATCCCCATATTCCCTTTCGAACGAGCCCATGATTGCCTTAATTTTTAATCTAAAAACTTAGAGCCCTAATTTTTCTTTCTCCTTTTCTTGGTCTGTATCTGTTCAAGTGGACTTAAAACCTCCATTAGTCGACTTTTCTTGTTAAGAACAAACGATTAATGGTAGTCAAAGTTCATTTATGCTTTAAGGAGTTTGGACGAATTCACAAGTTGACCTAGTTTTGAAATAAATTTACGTAAATCCCTCTCTTTTCTTCTATGTGTTTAGTTTTATCTGTTGTTCTTCTTTCACATGTTTAATTGTTTTTATTAGCCGCATGTTTAGGTTTAATTTTAGATTTTTTTTCTCTTTCTTTGTTGACCACTGATTATTTGTTTACTTGCTCTTGACTGATTGAAGCACCTTGAATATTGTAGTTTAATTTTTGATTGCATTAGATTTAGAATAATTAGGGTTAATGTTAGAGGTATAAACTGCCCAATTGCTCCTCTTCTTCTCCATGTTTCTGTTTGGTGCTTATGTGTTCCTGTCCAGTAAATTGATGAAAATATGCATGAATCTCGTGAGTTAAATTAATTAGGTTTCATGTTGGGTTCAATTTTGTTTAGAGTCTTTTTAGCCCATCTTTGTAATTCTACTTGTGTTTAAGGCATTAATCATTCTAAATCTAGTTTAGGTTTGATCAAGTGAATATTCTTTCTTATGGATTGATCTAGTTTTTGGTTCTAGATGGTAGTCACTTGACTCCCTTAGGTATTTTGATTTGAATTTTTGATTTTTGTCTAAGTTTGTTTTGTTTGTCCTGATTTGAAAATCAGTAGGAACTTTAGTGACTCATTTGAACCTGAAAAGTCTAGGATAAAGATGAAATAAGCAGTAACTTAAGGGGTAAAATTAGATTTTTACTTAGGCTAAAAAATCAGAAATGTACAGCTGTCCTAGCTGTTACAAAATGCTAAATTAGGATAGGAAGGACAGTTGTGTGGTACTATTTTTCAGAGGTTTAGGATAAGGAATATACCCAAGATATATCCTCCCCTAGGCAGCCTATATATAGGTAGGTCCTTTCATTCAGATTTTTACACACATTCAGCCTCATTATCTGCACAAAAAGCTCTATTTTCTTTTCCTGAAAAAGATCAGACTCCAGAAATCTTCAAAACTTCAAAACTTCTCATTTTTTCTGATTCTTTATAAGTTGAAAATGTTTTGAAGTTGAAAGTTTCTTGGGTTATTTAGCTGGTTACTTCTGGTTTCAAGTTGCTGTTTGTGGGTTTGAAATCCTGGGGTTTTGGTTGTTGTGGCTGTTGTTCTATTACTGCTCCATTTCTTTTAAAAGCATTCAACAGTTTCTTCACCTATAGTTGTTGGCCTTTTCTTTTGCTGTTTAAGGTACTGATTCAAACTCCTGTGTACCTGTTGTATTTGATGAATTATAAAGTATCAAGTTTACAAGAATATGTATAGCAAAATGAATGTTCTCCTTTGTGTTTGTTGATTAGCATATTTTGGAGTTAACTGACATGATTGCACATATAAGTACACTAATATAAGCACCTGTGTGGGTTTGAGTATGTAGTCTTCTTAAAAATGTTGAAATATGGACTTGCATAGGTTGAAACTTTCTGCTGATTTTCTTGTGCTTTAGGTCTTTCAGTGGTTATTTATGCATTTCTTGCTTTTAAATAACTTTTGGTATAGTGCTTGCCTTGTTTGAAATTAAGTAGGCCATAACCTGTAGATTTAGCCATTGATTGGCCAAATCAGCATGTGTTTAAGGCCCAAAATTAGATATGATAACTGATAGTGTACTAAAATCTGTGTGTTATATCTGTTGTTTGGGTATGAGAATGGCTGCAAAGCTGTTAGATAATTTAGGGCTAGCACCTGCAGATTTGGTCACTAGTTGACCAAATTAGCAGGTTCAAAAGTTGACATTTGGATACTGCTGCTCTAATACAAGATGATACCGAGCTTTGATGGACAAGCTATGTTCAAAAGAGGCAAGGCCTTCCTTTAGGTTATTAATTGCTCAGAACTTGTAATAGATTAGTTTCATTTCTATAGTTACTTCATGTATTAATAGGTTATGATGTAATTTTGGAAAGTTTTCATTTTATTTGGAGTATTGTAAATTAAGTCTTGTTTCAGTAATTTTAAACAACTGCTATCTAAATGTGTAGTCGTTTATTATTGAATCTTCGTAAGCATGATAATGGTTAAGGCCATGGGCCAGACCTTCAAGGCCCATTTTATTTAGTCTAATAGAGGCCAGACTTAGTCCAGAGAAGGAAAACCAATTGTGACAAGTCTGGGCCTAGGGCATTGGGCCTAGTCCTTAAGCCTAATAAGCTGGTTCAATTGTAAAGTCCCATTTATGAATTACAATATGAGCATATATCCTTTTTATGTATTGCAAATCATTTTCTTTGACTTCTGGATTCTGATCTTTATAATTAGAACTGAATTGGGTTACAAATTTTTGCAAATGTGTATTATGTACACTTGGGCCTAGAAATGTAAAGGTAGATAGGCCTAGCCAATAAATAGCCACAACTGGGCCCACCTAAAGCCCAATGTGGGCAAACACTAGTTGAATTCAATCTTGGAAATACCATTCTGCTGGGCTCAAATTTGGAGCCTAGATCCGGCTTCTTTTAAAGCTGGAGTAATTATGGATTTATTTCATGTTGAGTATCCTAGCCCAAAACATTTGCCTAATAGCAATTCTAAGCCCAACCTTCCCATCTTTAGTTAAAAGACTTCTTAGTTTGAACTTCAAAAGTAGTATCTTTAGTCTTAATTAAAAAATACAAACCCCTTAGTTACAGTCGTTTGAGGTATGCCATTTTCGATTAAATAACTGATGGCCCTCATATAAATGTTAGCCTAGTATTAAAATAACCCTAAATAATCGTAGTTTGTTTTAGGCCCAATTTAGATTAGTATTGCAATTATGTATACGTCCGTGTAACATAATTGAAAATTTAATTCTAAAAAAAAGCAACACGAGGGATGCGTTCGCACAACTTCAACCAAACTTTTCTTAATAAAATAAACAAAGCGTTATTAATCGGGGACACATTCGCGAGATATGATTTTTGACGCGTCAAAGGAAAAGAGTATACGTACGCGTAACTCAATCCTTTAATTATGAATAAATCAAGCGATTAAAAGCAGTAAAAAAGTAAATGCACATAGGTCCTAAAATGAGTAGTTAAACAATTTAAGCCAAGAAATAATTGCTAAGCGACCGTGCTAGAACCACGCAACCCGGGAATGCCTAACACCTTCTCCCGAGTTAACAGAATTCCTTATCTAGAATTTCTGGTTCGCAGACTTTTAAATAAAGTCTAAAATTTCCTCAATTTGGGATTTAAAAAATATACCGGTGACTAGGACACCATAAACTATTCCAAGTGGCGACTCTGAAAAATTAAATAATACAATCCCATTTCGAATAATATCACTTTAATTGGAAAAATTCCCTTATATACCCCCTCGGGTGTGTAAAAAGGAGGTGTGACAATTATATTATCGTATTCTATACTGCTTTACCTTGTTTTTCATCTATAATCAGTAGGGCCCTGACCTTTCTCGTCACTACTCGACCGAGGTTAGGCTTGGCACTTACTAAGTACCGCTGTGGTGTACTCCCACCCTTTCCTGCACATATTTTTCGTGTGCAAATCCAGGTTCTTCGGCTCAGCCATACCATCAGTGAGGCGAGGTGATCTTCAGAGACTTCGAGGTATATCTGCCGCGTCCGCAGACCGAAGAGTCCCTCTCTATTCTTCCCTCTAGCTTTAGCTCTCCTGTATTTACTTTTGTTTAGATATTCTGGAGTTAGAACACTTGTAGTTATTCAACAGCTTGTGATTTCATGAGATTACGAGTTTTGGGAGTTGTTTCAGTTTGAGAGTTTATATTTGTATATGCCGAGCGGCATCTTAAATATTTTATTTATGTTTTATCTGTAGTTTTTGGCAAGTTTTATCTTTCGTTTCCTTTTTTCGCAAATTGTTAGTCTTACTTAGTTGTAGAGACTAGGTGTCGTCACGACAGTTCACAAAGGGCGAACTCGGATTGTGACAAGTTGGTATCAGAGCTCTAGGTTCATAGGGGTCATGAACCACAAGTCGGTTTATTAGAGTCTCGCGGATTGGTACGAAGACGTCTGTACTTATCTACGAGAGGCTATGTAACTGTTAGGAAAATTCCACTTCATTTGATTTCCTTGTCATGCGAGATTTTGGTATCACAATTCTAAACTTCTATCTTCTATTCTCTCACAGATGGTGAGGACACGTGCTACCAGAGATGACCAGGCACCCGCACACCCTGCTAGAGCCGTCAGAGGCTGAAACTGGGGTAGAGGCCGAGGACGCACCCGTGGTGCAGCCAGAGCACCCGCGCAAGCTGCCATAGAGGAGCCACTAGCAGCTCTAGCTGGAGTCCAGGCACCTGATACGCTTACTGCTACTACTATTCCAGTCTTTCAGGAGACTCTTGCACAGTTCGTGAGCATGTACACCACTCTAGCTCAGGTAGGGATGATTCCTCTTGCTGCATCCACATCCCAAGCAAGGGGAGGAGCACAGACTCCCGCCGCCCGCACTCCTGAGCAGCGGGTCCAGGTTGATCAAATCCTAGAGGTTATAACGACATCGCCTGCAGTCCCAGATCAGCCTGAAGATAGGGCAACGACTTCAGAGGATGAGCATCGGAGGCTTGAGAGGTTCAAGAAGTATAAGCCTCATGTATTCAGCGGTTTAGCATCAGATGATGCCCTGGGATTTCTGGAGGAGTGTTACCGTATCCTCCGCACTATGGGTATATCAGGATCGAGTGGGATTTCTTTCATTGCTTTCCAGCTTCGAGGAGCAGCCTAGGATTGGGGACCGCAGGTGCATGATCGCAGAAGCATGGGGCAGCCGCAGATTCGGCCATGCGCTAGAAGACCAAAAGTTGCAAGTGCGAGAGGTTGAGCTCACAGGTGCGGTAAGTGAATCGTAGGTACGGCCTTAGTGCAATAAGTAATTTATGCTGATGTGCACTTGGGACCGCAGGTGCAGGACCACTGGTGCGAGGAAAAGGCCGCAGGTGCAGTAACCCTGGGCCAGAACCTATGTAAAGGTCCCTTCGCGATTTCAGCTCTATCTTTCGCCATTTGCACTCGGGATTGAAGCTTTTTGGGAGGTTTTTGAGAGAGAATTCAAGGGAACTTCGAGGAGGTAAAGTTTTTGGAACCAAAACTCGTTTATATGGTATTATTCTACTGATTTGACAAGAATTTTATGGAAAACGAGGGTTAAAATTGGGTGTTTAGGGTTTGAAATTGGAGACTTCGATTTAGGGATTTGAGGGGTGGTTTGTGGTCCGATTTTGATGTATTTGGTATATGTGAACTCGTGAGAGTGTAAGGATTCTAGTTTTGCAAATTTTATTCGATTTCGAGACATGATCCCGGGGGATGTTTTGGGCAATTTTCATAATTTCGCGAGTTAGCTTCGAATTAATTAGTTGAATTAGTTACTTGAGGTTATATTTATATTATGCAATAAATTTGAATAGATTTGGGCAATTTGGAGTCAAGTACTCATGACAAGGACATGATTCGAGTTGATTGAGCTGGTTCGAGGTAAGTGGCTTGCCTAACCTTGTGTGGAGGAACTCCCCTTAGGATTTGGTATTTTTGTTATATGACTGTCGTGTACAGGAGGTGACGAGTACTCCCCTACCTGTTTACTTTGGGACTACGGATCGGTATTCGGGTAGATCCCCCTGCATATTTATGATTGGGACTACGGGACAGCACCAGGTAGATTCCCCGTATTAGATATTTACTTTGGGACTACGGATTGGTATTCTGGGAGTCTCCCTTGCACATTTATAATTTGGACCACGGGACGATATTCCGGGAGATTCTCTAGACATTTACGTTTGGGGCTACGGGATGGTATCCCGGGAGATCCCCTATTGCTATTTATGTATACTGAGTTAGATTCTTTCTGTGTTTTTATTCGTTATAGACTATTAGCACTTTAATTATATTGCTGTATTCTATACTACTTTACCTTATTTTTTTCATCTATAATCAGTAGGGCCCTGACTTTCCTCGTCACTACTCGACCGAAGTTAGGTTTGGCACTTACTGAGTACCACTATGGTATACGCATGCCCTTTCCTACACATGTTTTTCGTGTGCAAATCCAGGTTCTTCGGCTCAGTCATACCATTAGTGAGGCGAGGCGATCTTCAGAGACTTCGAGGTATATTTGCCGCATTCGCAGACCGAGGAGTCCCTCTCTATTCTTCCATCTAGCTTTAGCTCACCTGTATTTACTTTTGCTTGGACATTCTGGAGTTAGAACACTTGTAGTTATTCAACAACTTGTGATTTCATGAGATTCCGGGTTTTGGGAGTTGTTTCAGTTTGAGAGTTTATATTTGTATATGCCGAGCGACATCTTAAACGTTTCATTTATGTTTTATCCGCAGTTTTTGGCTAGTTTTATCTTTCGTTTCCTTTTTTCGCAAATTGTTAGGCTTACCTAGTCGTAGAGACTAGGTGCCATCATGACAGTTTGCGGAGGGCGAACTCGTGTCATGAATGTTATGTTCACTGTCCAGCTATGTATTTCATTATGTTGTGTTTGAATGGAGTTGTGTTCATTGTCCAGCTATGTATTTTATTATGTTGTTGAATTATGTTGTGTTTGAATGAAGTTATGTTCGCTGTACAACTATCTATTTCATTGTCTAGCTATCTAACTCATTGTCCATTCATGAATGATGTTGAATTATACTCTACAAGTTCTGTTTGGAAATCACAACTATATCAACCAACTAACATTGTACAAAGCTATATACTTAAACAACCAGTAAAACATAAGGGATATACATTACTGTTAGTTGGAAACTTTAACAATACAAAGCATCAATGTAACGTAATATTAAACACCTACAAGTTAACACCCAACTAGAGCTAACATTACAGTGAACACATCTCTTAAGCCATTCATTTCTTCATTGAAGCAGCAATAAACCCCAAAAACAGTGCCGATGAAATCAGTAGAACGATCCACATATTTGATACTTTATCTTCCAATGTTGAAACTTTAACCACTTGATAATGATTTTTAGCCTCCATGGCAGCTATTTCTTGCTTCGATTTCTCCATGTCCAACTTAACAACATCCACTGACGATCCCAATCCTCTAATTGCATTCATAGGTGAATCTGGGAAAACTTCATCTTCCCACAAGAAAATCCGACATTAATAAGCCGGTCAATAACATTAAATTACATTTAGACTAACCAAAAAAGAAAAAAAGCAAACTTTACAACAAAAATAACTAACCTTAGGCTTAGGGCATTTATAAAACTTCCTTCCAGAATTAAAAATAGTTGTGGAAGTTAAGTGGCTGGCGATCATACCACAATGATACTTAATCTAAGATGAAGAGCTTCCTTAAGACATTTCACATTCGAAGAGAGACAAGAGTAGACGAGCAAAAATATTCACTCTTCAATTGAACCCTAGAATTTACTCCTACGGTGGCATTGGGAAGAAGAAGGCGTATGATGAACATGTTATATTAAAAGGGTTTGGGTAAGAACTATCCAACGTGGCTTTCCAGGTGGCGTTTCAATTCCTTTATTGGACTGGGGTTAAAAATAAGGGTAATTTGACCCACTTTTCTAATGGTAGGCCTTTAAATGCCTTGATAGTATAACATGAGGGGGAGGGGGACAAAAATGTACTATTTACAAAAGTAGAGGGGGTATATTAGTACCTTTTTCCTTTAAAATAAGATACAATATCCAAAAATCCCAATTTCGAACCAAGGTTTCAAAGAGTTTTAATGGAATTACAGCTCATTCTTCAAAGTTGTCATTCTCAAATCAGTTTGCATAGGTGTATTTAGACTCAAAGTACATTAACTAGCCGATTCCAACAAGAAGTGATGAATTTTCAGATTAAAATAAAATTTCACTCCAGATGGGTCTTCGAAAAGCTCTTCGTTGAAATTTTCCTGGTTTGCTATTGATTTAGAGACTATATGTGAATACCCATTATCTTGTTGAGTGAAAAATTTGGAGAAAAATAGTCCACTATTGAAGAACCCCTTGGAGCTTTGCTTGAAAAAACTTTCAAATCTAAAATTCGTTTTCAAAATTGATTGGGTGTTACTGGGTATTAATTGCTGAACCTAGATATGGAGTTTGGTTGGAACAAGAATTTGGAGCTCCACTTGAAAAACTTCAGCCATTGATTTTTTTTTATATTTCTAATAGAAAAATTGATGGAAATGGAGGAGAAAGGGATAGGATCTAGAGTTAAGGTTGAAAAACTTCAGTGGGTTAATCCAATAAACTGGGGCTGGTTTAAATTTGAAGCGGATTAAATTTGATATGGACAAGGGAGCCACATGGCCCAATTACGTGTTGCCAACACATTAAAAAAAAGACCACAGGAATTTCTATTAGTCGCGGGGTGGTATTTTAGTCCTAAAAATAACATCGAGTGTATTTTTGAACCAAAAGATGGACGGAGCATAGAATTAAACCATTTATCAAACGATAGAGATATTTTTAGCCCTTTCCGTTCTTAAATTGACATTTGAGCTCACGTACAAGTGAGACACGCAATATCAAGAAATCCTAGTGTGATATGAGAGCAGTAAAGATTATTCCACACCTATTAACTTTGGCACGTTATCGTACCGTAAAGATACTAATATTTCAGAAGCTCAGAGTCAATATTGTCATTGCTCTAATAATCTTATAGAAATGTAGGCATAGAAGTAAGTACCAGAAACGAATATCCAAATGATCACTAGGTGGGTAGCCAAAGATAGAGTAGATAATGAAACAATGGCCATTCAACAAAATTATATTCTTTTCTAACTAGAGTTCGGCTTTGATCTTATCAGTATGTCTTTATTCTTAAAGAACCGTGTATAGCTTCACAATTAAGATGCCCTATGTTTCAATAATTTGCATGACAGATTGATACACGAATTGCAACCATGACCGGACGCGGATTAAAGATTTAAACTTGATCGGTTTAACTTTAATATTCTTAGCACTAAACTGAATGTACTTTAAATCTATAGGTTTAGAGTGTACATAGGCCGGGTTGGTTCGGATTTGACAATTACCAAACCAAACCAATTGTGTCGGGTTATTAAATCTAAAGACTAAACCAAACCAATAAAATTCGGGTTTTTCAATCTCGAATTTTCTCGAATTTTCGGGTTTTTCCGGTAAAATTTTTGTAGAACAAAACATATAACATTTTCTCAAAAAATTTCTTTAATCCTATTAAGATACAACTATATAAAGTATTTTCCAAGAAAATAATACAAAATATGAGATGTGTCATGGCATTATCCTAAAATATTCAACAATAAAAACAATAAAATTATGTAATATAAATATTGCTAATTAAAAAGCCATAATAAAAATAAGCATAATCTAAAAGTACTAAGTCATGTTAAAATAAATAGACTAATAAGGGAGTATTAATTACATGACTAAACGTTAAGGAAAAATAAAAATAAGTTATGCATTTTTATCTAAATTGTTGCAAAATAAAAAATAGATATTTAATGCATTCTCGTTCGTAATATTGAATTGAATGTCTTTTGTTAGCATTAGTATTGATTTGATTTTGGTTTGGACTTTTGTTAGCATTATTTAATTAACTAATATTAATGGCTATAAAATTTATTGAAGCATTCAAAAGTTCTAAGTCCAACCTTGAAATAATACCTTAAAAGATAAAATTATGAAAATTTTTAAGAAATATTTATAAATTACATCACAATAAGTATATTTATATATTAAATATATCTAAAATTTCTATATATGTAATGTCGGGTTGATTTAGTTCGGTTTGACTTTCTTTAGTTAAAACCAAACCAAACCAATTATGGTCGGGATTTTTTTTCCAACACCAAACCAAATCAAACCAAACCATAGTCGGGTTTTTTTTCTCGGTTTGACTCGGATTATCGGATTGGTGCGGCATGTCGGTTTTCTTTGTACACCCCTAGGTTTAGTATTGAAAGTTTGTTAACAGTTAGTAGTTTTCAGATATATATTTATGTTCGGTATCAAAAGTAAATTCGTAACTAATACACTATATCCACAGTGCGACATGATGGTCTATAAATGTTTTGCTAACATAGTTTGTTATGATCCTCTTTACCGTATTTACACTAACTTTTTATACAATCATATCATCTAAAAATTAACTACGGATACCATAAGAAATGGAATTAGTTACCAGTTGCCAAAATAAGGTAGACAATCTTCTCCAACAGGTCAGATTACACCGCACTTACAGTGTAAAAATTATTTACATTGTCAGTTTATATAACTTGAAATGGATTGCAATAACTAGAAAGATAAGAAGCAGCTTGACTTTCGCATTAGCTCTGCTCCCGACAACTTCAGGTTCTTGAATGGGCAGTAAGAGGAGGACAATGTAGCTAACAGGCTACGAGTCCATCGAACCCAGTATTCTAATACGAAACTTAAATATACATGTAAAATTTCAATAGAATTACATTCTGAACCTATATTTATAAATTAGCATGGTGTTCAGTGAAATAAACATATATAAAGATTGACCCCTTAAGTTAAAAATCCTTGACCCGCCTCTAACAGAAAGTAATTCTCTTTTGAGACTAAAACCGCTGCCTACTATGCTAGATGAGTTGATGTTAATATTGCTCTTTTATATTGATTCTTCTCGTTGGTCTCAATTTATAGCATGATTTTCAAATGCAAAATGCATCAATTAATAACTTCTTAGGAGTCTGATTCAGAACTTATACGGTTTTATAACAACAATAACAAACTCAATATAATCCCGCAAGTGGAGTTTGGGAAGGATAGTGTGTACGCAAGCCTTATATGGTTTTCTGTTTCACAAATGTTAAAATCAGGATGATGAACACAATGCATTTCACAATTTTTTTAAAGCATAAGTACAATGTTCAGAACACAATATTTCTGAAATAATTTTAAGTTATGCATTCTACTTATTGATACAAATAAACCCTGCCTAAATGGCTAACAATTTTGTTCAGATAATCCAGAACCAACCAAGAACAGAACCAGACACTAATCCCATCCCTAAGGAAACAGCCATAACAATTGCAGCTATTTCTGCTTCAGAAGTTGGCACTGACTTTGGAGCAAGAATCATGATGACACTTGTCAAGTATCCATTGGTCAAACCGAGCATCGTCGTTAGAAAAATAATTGGTACTTCATTTTTTAGCCATTTAGGACCATGTAGACAAGCAGTAAACAAAGGATAGAAAATTAGCCTAGCAATACAAAACCAAGTAGCCTTTCCAAAGCTCTTGAGAACATATACTGCAGTGAAAGATTTCCCCGCGAAATCCGACACGTTGTAAACTGTAATCAGCAAAATGGGATACCAATCTTTGAACAACTTTGATTCAAGATTTTCTGCCAAGAACCCTGGAAAAATGGACAAAGTAACCGTATAAATCGCGAAAATACCAAATGCTGGCCATCTTATAGTTCTTGCCATATCCTGGAATTTATGTCTTGAGCATGGTAAGCAATTATCTTGAACAAGTGCGTAATGTTGCTGCATTACTGGCAGTTTATATAACAAGTTGCAGCAGATAATGCAACCTATCAAAATTGTTGTGCTGGTTATGAAATACAAATGAGCACTTGTCTTGAGACCTTGTGGAGTATGTGGAAGTGACACCTTGGTTATAATCCTTAATATGGAAATTAAAACACCTGTTGCAAATTGACAAAAAACATTGATTAAGCAAAATAATCAAGATATAAAAAGAAAAGGAAAAAGGTCCAAAATATACTCCTCCAATATACGAAATATCTTAATTTTACCATCCGTTATACTTTCTGCCCATTCATATCCTTGCCGCTAGCAAATTACCTCATATATTTCTAGATATAACGGGCCTCCAGCGTGGATTGGGTGGATTCCATATGTCAAAATACTAAAAGGTCCAAATCTATCCATCTTATTTTGACTATGACAGTATGGTTGAAAATAACCTCTATTTTACTCCAGGCTGGAGCTCCCCTATGGTCAAGCGCAAATGCGAGACAATTTACTAATGGCAAAGATATGAATGGATCCAAAGCATAATAGAGAGGAAAACCAAGATGTTTCATAAAGCAGAGAGGGTAATTTGACCCATTTCCTAGAAGAAAAGGCAAATTCAAGCTTTAAGCTTGAGCTATAATTTGGGCAAGTTGTCTCGTATATTTTCTAGGCTTCAATATAGAATGGGTGGATTTCACATGTCAAAATATTTCAGGTAAAAAGTTGATTTTTATCCCTTTTAGCTTCTTTTGACTATAGTTTGAAATTACCATTTGTTATACTTCGGGTTGGAGCTTTATTAGGATCAAGCGCAAATACAAGACGGTTTGCTAGTGACAATGATATGAATGACTTCAAAGTATAACATAAAGATAAGTTCAAGATATTTCGTAAAGTAGACCCTTTTTCCAAAAAAATAAAAAAGAGCAGCCTAGTGCACTAAGCTCCCGCTATGAGCGGGATCCAAGAAAGGGCGGGACCACAAGGGTCTATTGTACGCAATCTTACCCTGCATTTCTGCAAGAGACTGTTTTCACGGCTCGAGCCCCGTGACCTACTGGTCACATGGCAGCAACTTTACTGATTACGCCAAGTTTCCCCTTTCACTCTTTTCCCAAAAGAAAATATCAAATTCAAGATTTAAGCTTGAGCTAATATGTCCATTTTAGTAAGGAATTTCACCGGACTTTATTACCTGAAGAAGCAGTTCCAGCAAAAATTGCTTGCATGTATTGTTTTGGTAATTTACCAGCAGAGCCAACCAAGCTTCCTCCAATTAAACCATCAGCTAAACCACATATAACAACTGATGCAACAATTACAAAATAGGCTGCATTTGATTCCACATTTGTACCATTTTGGTGCCAATTAGTCCACTCTATAATTGGAGTTACCATTAAAGAAAGAACAAACATTGAAAACCCAAGATTCAATCTCAATCTAAGGCTCAATGTTTGGTTCCATTTGGTCCAACTCAACATCAAAACAAGAATCAAGACAGAGGAAGTCATGTATGCAACAGAGAAAACATTTTCAACATGTTTGGTTGGATAAAGATATCCAAAATAATCAACAGCTGTAATAAAGGCATTCCAAGGCAGCAAATTGCCTGCACCAAGCAAGAAATGGATTATATATGCAATTTTGTAAGTGTCCCTTGGCTCATTTTCATCCCTTATAAAAGATCCTCCCTTCTCCATTCCCTTGAGATTTTGCACCATGTTTTGATTCCACAGCTTGTGGAAAATGATCATGATCCAGCATTTTATAAGTAGGCAACTAGCTAGACAAGTACCTATGTAAGTACTATGTTGCTCGGATACAGGTGCGGGTATCTGGCACGAGTGTGCAGTGGCAGAGCCAGAATTTTTATTAAAGGTGTCAAAATATAAATAATTAAACACACAGAAAAATCAAGAGAAGTCAACCTATAGTAAATATACAAAAAAAGAAACAATTTTATCTAGCAATACCATGTAATTTTCTGACGTGACACCCCTTAGTTGACTGTGGCTCTGCCACTGTGAGTGTGGATCTAGAGGATGGATTCTTCATCACATAAATTTTAGGATTCAAATGTGCATATGGCCACATTTCTTGTTGAAAAATAAGCAATAATTTTAACATAATTTAACTCAGTTTTATTTAATGAATTAAGTTGAATGATCAATCATGGTTGAGTCATTAAATAGTCATGGTTTATTAGTTACTAGTCCCTCCTGTCTATAATAAGTTATTTTTTGGCATTTGGCACTCCCATTAAGAAAATACTAACTCCTAGAGAAAAAAAGGAATTTTGACTAAATTATTTTAATTAAAATCTCCATATTGTTAACTTGACACGTTGGAAAATGTAAATAAGGCCAAATTTTGAAAAAAATAAAGTTAATTCTTTCTTGATTAAGTAAAATGTTACTTATTTTGGACCAAAGTAAAGAGACTAAAAAGTCACTTATTATGAACCGGAAGGAGTACAGAACTTGATTGACCGATTTTGGAATAAACTTATATTTTTGAAGAATACGAATATATGATACAAGTATGATGATATTTTTTGAGAATCCGAGCAGTATACAAATGTATTGTTTGCAAAAGAAGAATTAAGCATAACTATATATTTTCACCTTTATGTCCTGTGAAAGAATGGTGTTTTCAAGATTTCAAATGCCATTTTGGTAATGGTCATTGGTTATGCAGCTTAGCTTCAGTACACCATCACAGAATTAATCTTAGCTTCTTTATAGCCTATAGGGTACTGATCCCAACTTTGAGTTGACAAGGGTGCAAGCTGAACCATTGTGCTATAAGTTGAAGATTCCACTTAATTGGCATGGATTTGACTGATAAGGTTGAATTTTAGAATATGAAAGATGTCTTATTGTAACAGAATTATACCTTTGTGGGGACAAAAATGGATGGGTCCTATAATTTGAACAACATTTTCCCAAATTAAAAGGATACTTCTGCACATGCTACCATTCTTGGATTGCACGGGTCACACGGGAATGATTCACTATGGATGGAAAAAATAAAGGATTTAACTTTCGTTAGAGGCTGATCCAAAATTTAAACTAGAGGAATCAACCTTTAAGTACTATGTTACATGTCGAAAATGTCGGGCTACGTTGAACAGGTTACTTGGTTGCTACATCCAGTACTACTGCCCAAGGATGGATGTACCATTATTATAGGTACGGGTTCAATTGAAACTTATAATTTTCGACGCACAACATAAATTTATGTGTAAGAATTCATATAAATTATACTCCCTCCGTTTCATATTAAATGAAATAGTTTGACTCGGCACGGAGTTTAAGAAAAAAGAAGAAGACTTTAAGAACTTGTGGTCTTAAAAGCTTAAGGGGTAAAAAGTTTGTGGGACCATGATATTTGTGTAGCTATAAAAGCTTCTCATTAAGGGTAAATGGTATGAAAGAGTTTAAATTGAATTATTTTCAAATTTAGAAATGTATCATTTATTTTGGAACAGACTAAAAAGGAAAGTACCTCATTTAATATGAAATGGAGGGAGTAATAAATAGTAAATATGAACCCATAATTTTAAAAATATAATATATTTAATTCTAAAAATCTTAAAGTGAACTCATGGAGTTTATGGAGTTTAAATCCTGGACTCACCTTTGCTACTACCCTTCACGGGTGATACCAAGTTATTTGTCTTATCTCCGACATTACCAATGTTGGTATACTATAGACAATTTGTTGTTGCAAGTTACTCATAAGATAATGTAAAAAAATAAAAAATTATAGGTTTAATCAGTGTATATAGAAGTTAAACTCAAAATGAAGACTACTCTAATAATGCCTGTCTGGCATTTTCAAACTAAGTTTTCTTTTCTATTATCTAAGAATAAGAATGTCACATTGGTCCTTCTTGCAAAGTAAAACTGGATAGTTAGTTGCAGCTACTAATCATATCAGAGAGAATGACCAATATATAGTGGGAGATTTCCCATTATGGAGGATAAAAATACATTGTACTCTCTCTTTCAAAATGAATGGACTTGGAAATTGTTCTGAAAGTCTAATGATCAAGTGTAAGTTGTGTATATCGTAGTATCATTTTATGTATAGAAAGTTAACTTAGTGTGTGGGGCAAGGACACAATAACACTTCTTAGTGATCAGGAGCAGAGAGTCCGTTGAACCTTGATTTTTTTTGACGGACCTATCTTTTTCCTATAAACTATTGGGCGGCTCACGGTTCGTGAGCATGTTAGGAGATTAAGTGGATATTTTCCGAGGCGACTAACTTTTTCTAGTATTATTAGAGCTATATGTCGTTTGAGTTTTTTCATTACCATCGAAAGTGCAATATGATTTAATCATCCATGAAAGTGGAAGCCACATCGTAATGGTTGAAAATTTTGTGAAATATTTCAAGTTCTTTGCAAGGACATTAAGCATAATAGCGTAAACAAGGGCTTTTTGCTTTTATAAATGGAAGAGGGGTTGGGAGTGATCACTCGAATCAACCTATTTTTTAGGCTTTTATGATGATGTTAACCCCAAAAAACACAAATGAAATGACTGCCATTTTGCTTTTGACACGACTTAGAATTTGGAGAATACATGAACGTAGAGACGAGAACAAAATTTTGAGTTTATGGGTTCTAGATTATAAAAAAGACAACTTATTAGATTCTCGATAAATTATTTATGCATAGTAAATAAATTTTTTAACATAAATATAAGATCTAAGCCAAATTATTAAATTCTGCCCAACCCACGATTGTATCATGCAAGTGGAAGTTTTACTTTCGGCCGAACCAGAGAAACGATAGCTCCGCCCCTCAACGAGGATTGTAATATGTAATATTCTTTCTTTCTTTCATTGCATGTGTACGTACTTCCATTGGAGCTTATATATAACTGTCTCTTCGTTGAAATGTGTCATTTCACTTATTTTGTTTCAATTATTATAATCATAATATGTTTGCTACTCTCTCCGTTTAAGTTTATGTGAATCTTTTTTTTTTTTGTCTATTTCAAAAAGAATAATCCCTTTCTAAATTTGGAAACAATTTAGCTTAATCTTACAATTCTACCCTTAATGAAAAACTTCTATAACTACACAAATGCTCTGTGCCTCTTTTTGACTTGTTTAAGACCACAAATTCCAAAAATCTTTATTTTTTCTTAAATTTCGTGCCCAGTCAAACAGGTTCACATAAATTGGAACGAAGGGAGTATGTTTATTTTTGTTTACCTGTAAAATGCTATAGTGGAATTTATATGTGGTTTATAGACAAGTGAATCGATTTAATCTTAAAATGATAAATAAATTAGATAAAATGTAAGACTTAACCTTGAAATTGAGATAAAACAACAGATATCTTGGTTCCGGGAGCAGAGCTTCCGGAGCCAGTAATAGCAATACAAATAAGCAAGAAAATAAAGTGTTATTGAGCTTTGGATAGAATACAATATATACTTGTCAGAAAATTCATGTCACCTACAATAATGGTAGAACTCACTATTTATAGCTGCACCTAAGGAACAAGGTCCTTCAATCAAGCCCCTAATTATTTTCAATTATGATGGTCATTGAAGAATGTGTAACGGTAGAAAATGAATGCCATATTCTCTATAATAGACCATATACTTAATGCTACAGAATATTCTCCATTAAGTGCTATCGGATGACAGACATTTATTTCGCCTTTATGAATATCATTCTCTCCGATAACAAATGAGATCGTGCCTTCGGACCCGGTTATCTTCTGTCTTTGGCTCCACGTGTCGCTTTCTTATGTGATCATTTAATATGAACATATTTTACCTTATACAGATAGTTCCCCTGTTTTCCGGTGGCATAACGTTGTGTCACCGGAAAGTTGGTAGAGATACCCATTTTGGCGAGAAATTCTCTTACCCCCTCTAAAAAGTTTTTGGCGGTTGATTGAACGTATGTCTCTCCGCATTTAATGCCCCGAACACGCGTCATCCCAGATAATTATGGCCACAATTTTAACCGCCTATTCATTTACTTATACGCATCAAACTTCTTCATTTACATTTCATAATAATCAAACATTCTCAAACTCCCAACTCATACTTGTCTTCAACTTTCTCTAACCTTCTTGTTTAAAGAAAACCCCTTCCTCTCTTCTAATAACAATGGCTTCTTCTTCCAGAAACCCTATTTCCTTAAAGAACAAAGGTAGAGCTGATGATGCTGGTCCTCCTACGTGAGCACCATTTTTCCAAGAAGTCTTGTCACAACTAAGGACTTCGAAGAGAAATATCCTTCCACTAACCCTCGCACATATGCTATTGTTGTGTATCCTTCTTCCATCTGTCCTTCCAATACTCCTACTGTGAAGGAAGATTGCCATTGCCATGATTTAAACATCATCGCTCCTGACCTGGCGGAACGGATAACCTTACCCAAGAAGGGTTTCACATATTTTTATACATATCATTTCACTTTGGGGCCATTTACTTTGAGTGGGGAGCTTGACTCCGTTATTGTATGCCTGGCTCAAGTAATTCCTTCTCTGTGGAGTACAGTTGCTTGTTTTTGGTATCTATGGCAGTATACAGGAGAGGATCTAACCCTGGCTTGACTAATGAATGTTTATTCCTCCAAGATTTTTCGCGAGGGAATGATAAATTTCAGTAAATATGGCCCATGACCTACTGGCCAGAATGGTTCCTTGCAGTTGCCACTAGGGACATCATTCTGGCCTCGACTCCATACTTTCCAGAATTATGGAACCGTACTCATAAGTTCATCATTTGTCTTTTCTTCTTAGTTAAAGATCATCCCATGTTGTTACTAATCCATTTTTCTTTCACTTGTTTCAACAACTTGGTGGACTCCACCGAGAGTCAAAGACTAGGACCAGTGGGTCAAAAATATTTTGAATGTCACTACACTCGAGATCCGTATATGGAAGGAACTGACCCTTAAATATGGGTGGAAGGCCAAAAATCATGGTAAGTCGAACTCATCTTGTTTCTACCTTTTGTATAAGAAAACTTATTAACCTTTTTCTTTTGTGGTATTCAGGTCTACTCTAGGGCTCAGTTGTCGTTCCCGAGGAAGACATTTTGGCTAATCCTTCTGACGCGGTGAGGTTGCTGCATGAGGCTTTTACCCAAACAAGTGTCTCCGGGTCTGCTTTTGGTGCAAGTGCTTCTTCTTGGAGTCCCTGGCTGGAGAACAAGCAACAAAAAAGGAGATGTTCTTCCACATTCGGGGGAAAAAAATAAAAAGGCAAAGAGTGCCGCGCTTGAGACGTCTTCAGATGTTTTAGTAATGAGCACCACGCCCGAGCCGGCCATAGACATCGTGGTGATCGACACTGATGGAGAAGCCAGTGATGAAGGGGCTTCTCTATATAGAATACAACGACCTTCATCAGCTCAATCTGTTGAGCTAGTTACACCAATCGAGGATGATGCCTCGGCACTCTAGGGGGAGTATGATATGGGGAAAATGCTAACTCTTGCTTTTGAGTCCCAGTTGTCGTGTCCTATAGCGTGAGGCTGAGTACCAAGTCCTTTCCGTCTTTGGTTGATGAGCAACCAACAACCAGCACTGCATATGCCGCAGCCGCTTCTCATCCTACAACTCCATCAGCTTCATTCTCCTTCTTCACCAACTCTGCCCCCGCTACTAGCAACTACTATACCATCTCCACTAGTCGTAATTGCCTGAGAGGAGGATGTCCATCTTCCCAATCCCCAGTTCATGGGAATTTGGGGCAAAATTATGCTTCCCCCTATGAAGATCCCCAAACGGGGAGCAGCGTCATCCTATCGGTTTCTACCGAATTCCATGTGTTATCCCGACCGGTGTAACTTGATAATTATCTGAAGCCTTTGGCTTCAAAAAAGGATAGGAATAAAATATAAACTCTCTTGGGAGAATGTTTATTGAACAATTTCATGCACAACACAACGGCGGTATGGTCTTTGTTTAGTCTATTGTTTCTTCTATCTTTGTTATGACAAGGTTTTGAGTTTGCATTTTTGTTTTGCAGGCCAACTTCCTTGCTTTCAAGGGCCTTCAAAGGATGATTCTTGAAAAGGAGGAATTTACCTCTGAGCGAGATCAACTTTTGGTTGAGCGAGACTAGACTGTTGCTCGCCTCTCAGAATTGGAAGCACGAGCTGCTGAGGCCATGGGGTTGGAGGCTCGATTGCAGTAAAGCGAGCAAGAAGTAGTGAACTTTAGCCAGGAGACCGCCTAGTTAAGGGTGTAATTTGAAGAGGCTAGGGCCAAATGGGTTGAAGTCTATAACGACCCGGCCGGTCGTTTCGTGAGTCATAGCCCCGTTTCCCCCATTTCTACTTCTCTATGTGTTCTTTAGCTGTATTTCATCGTATCGTGTTGGTTGATTCGGGTTCGAGTGGTTTCGGTGTGGAATGAGACACTTAGTCTCCTAGTTAGAAGTTTAAGTTGGAAAAGTCAACTGGATGTTGACTTATATGTAAACGATCTTAGATATGAATCCTGATGGTTCGATTAGCTGTGTTAGGTAATTTTAGACTTGGGAGCGCGTCCGAAATGTGATTTGGAGGTCCGTAGTAAAATTAGGCTTGAATTGGCAAAATTGGAAATTTAGCGATATTCGATTGGTAGTGGAAATTTTGATATCGAGGCCGAAATGGAATTCCGGAAGTTGGAGCAGGTTCTAAGTATCATTTGTGACATGTGTGCAAAATTTCATGTCATTCGAATGAGGTTTGGTATATTTTGGCATTGTTTACGAAATTTGGAAGTTTAGAAGTTCTTAGGCTTGAATCTGAGGGTAATTTGGTGTTTTGATGCTGTTTTGAGTGTTCCGAAGGTTCGATTAAGTTCATATGTTGATATGTGACTTGTTGGTATTTTTGGTAGAGGTCCCGAGGGCCTCGGGTTGATTTCACGTAGTTGACGGAACAAGGTTGGAATTTGAGGAATGCTGAAGATTCCACTCAACTGTCATAACCGCACCTGCAGAGTGGTGACCATAAGTGCGGGTTCGCAGAAGCAGAAGAGTAGCTATAGAAGCAGCCATAGCTGAGGAGGGCAGGAGTCGCAGGCGCGAATAGTGGACTGCACCTGCGAGACCGCAGGTGCGGAATTTTACCGCAGAAGTAGATCCTGAGATTTAAGTGAGAACCGAATCAGCGATGGATTTTCCGCGGGTGCAGCATCGCAGAAGCGACATGAGGACCGTAGATGCGGAAGTGCTGGGCAGAATGTATAAAAGGGGAACTTCACGAATTTTGGGTCATTCTTTACCATTTTTATCCAGATTTAGAGATTTTGGTAGAAATTTGAAGAGGGATTAAATGGGGTTTTCATTGAGGTGAGTAATTTGAACCCTAATACTCGTGTTTATGGTAATTTCCCGTGGTTTAATCTTGTAATTAATGGTGTTTAAGGGTGAAAATGAGGGGTTAGGGCTTGGGATTTTGGAGAGTTTGATTGAGGATTTGAGGGGTCAAATGGAGTCGGATTTTGATAAATCTTGTATGTATTGACTCATGAGTAAAACGACTTTCTAGTTTTGTGATTTTTGTTGGATCCCGGGACATGGGCCCCAGGGCCGAATTTGTGTGAATTTCGGGATTTTGATCTAAATTGATAGTTTTTTGTGTGGAATTGATTCCTTGGCCTATATTGATTGCATTGTATTGCTTTTGGTTAGATTCGGGACATTTAGAGGCCGATTGCCAAGGCAAGGGCATAAAGTAATAGAATTTGGCTTGGTGTGAGGTAATTAACGCTTCCAAACTTGGTTATGAGGGTTCAACCCCCCGAATTATATGCTATATGATTGTATTGAGGTGATGCACATGCCAAGTGATGGGCGTGCGGGCGTGCACCGTGACAATTGTGGCCTGGTTCATTCCATGGCACCGCTTAGTGGCTCTTTCTTGTTGATATCCTTGTTTCTATCATGTGATTAAGTAAATGTGCTGTAAATCATGCTAGATATCCTGTTAGGGCTTTACGGTGATACTATTGAGACCGAGTGGTCATTTCTTGCTGTCATTTAATTAGATTTAGTGATATTCTGTACTTAGTCTTATTCATGCATATCATATCATATCTCATTCTCAGTTGTTAATATTTGGCACATCATATCATTGTTTCGGGCTAGTTTTCATGGCATTGTGAGCCCGTATGTATGCGATTGGAGAGTGATGACTGAGTGAGACTGAGAGCCTGATTATGAGTGATAGTTATGGGATCAGGCTGCATGCCGCAATGGTTATGTTGATGATTATGATAGCGCTTGGGCTGTAGGAGCCCCTCTGGAGTCTATAACACACCCCTAGTGAGCGCATATGATATTTTGAGGGATGGATTTCCCTGGACATGGATTTGTCCGAAGTATTGATATCTGGAGATAGATTTCTCCCTAGGGTTGAATTACCCTTTACCTTGGTACCGAGTGACTTATAGTCAGCGATGAGTATGTTCTGGGATGGATTTCCCTTGGCCAGATGGCCATATGCGGTACCGAGTGGTTGAGTGTGCGTGTATATATATACACCTGGAGATGGATTTCTCCTCTGGGTTGGATTACCCTTGTTCCTCGGTACTGGTTGACTTGCAGTCAATGTTGTATATGTTCCGGGATGGATTTCTTTGGGCCGGATAGCCATCTGCAATATCGAGTGGTTGAGCACTTGAGACTGGGAGCATGGTACATTTGATACATTCTGTGCATTGGCATATAGGGTTAGCTGAGATTTATATCTCACATTGTTTAGATCTGTATTTATTTTATTGCTTGAGCTGTATTCCTGAACTGAAAGCATGCCTACTCTTTCTATATAGTTTATTTCTATTTTCTGTTGAGGTTATGTTCGTCACTACCTATCAGTCCATAGTTTGGACTTGTTACTTATTGAGTTGGTGTAATCACATTACCCCCCGCACCTTGTGTGATGATCCAGGTATCTCAGGCCACGGTAGCGGCTGTTGACTATTCCAGTCGCAGACTTTCACCGGAGATAGCGAGATAACTACCTGGCGATCGCAGTCCTTTCTTTCTCCTTCTTTATCTTCCTTTTAGTGTACTTTTGGCTACTCTCAAACTATGTTGTCTTGTTATATTTCAGAACAGTTGTAGTATTTTCTCGTGAATTAGTGACACCCGAGGTCGGGCTTTTATTTCTGCATTTTGGTTTTTGAATTAATTTCTTTTACGAAAATTTCAGTATGAAAAAGTTTATTATCTAGCTTTTAATGAAATATCGAATTATTTGTGAATGTTCTGGTTGGCCTAGTTCCATGATAGGCGCCATCGCAACTAGGTTGGTTTTAGGGTCATGACAAAGTCCATAATGATGTTCTTGCTGCATCCAATCATGAGGCTACTTCTGCAGAAAGATTGAATAATTTGCAGGCAGACTTAAACTCCAAAACTGAAGAAGTTACTACTGCCAAGGAGAAGTATGCCCGGTCAGAGGAGAGGCATTAGAGGGTCATAGATCTCTACTATTTGTACATTGTTGTCAGCCTCTGGGCCACTAGATCCCCGCAGGATAACCTTTTTGCCAAGGTTGACCAACTTAAAGAAGAACTTCAGCGCCGAGCAGCTTCCCTCATTGTTGAAAAAACATATTTTATGTACAACGTGAGGAAAAAAACCTTGGAAGAGCCAAAGTGGGTGTCATTGACTTCGATGCTAAAATCGTTAAGGTCCGTAAGTTGAAGTCAACTGCCCAAAGGGGTCTTCCGATCCGTCCTGATACTATCGACACTTCTGGTTATGGTTCCAAGTTCCCAGGAATTGAAGAAGAATCGGAAGGTAATGACGTTGAAGGCCAAAATGGTGAAGGCCAAACTATTAAACCAGTAGCGGATCCAACTACTTCTCTTGGGGGTGCAGATGCTTCTCTTCCTCCAGGTTTTAAAGATGCAGCAGCTAAGTTTTTGCATTCCTTTCTTTTTCATATCTTTGTACTTGTGTTATTTGACATGTTTATTGTGAATATAAGCTTATGTTTGGTCAAGTATCATGCAAGTTTTTCTTGTTGCGTACTTTTTATTAAATATTTCTTGCAAGTTTTCCGCACTGAGATATGTGAGGCTTCGGGTGTATTTTTCCCAGTAGTATTTGGATTCCGGGCAAATGTTCTTCAGAAATCAACCATTTAACTTAAGGATTTCATAAGAGAGGGCCCTCTTATGTTTATGTTTATGGCGTTCTTGAAGAAGGCGTCTCATGTTCATTATGGCACTAGCATTTGAAGTACTTGTTTAACTTTCAAACGGTAAAATTAATTCATCGATAGGACAAGAAACAAGATAAAACCAAAGGATTTTACTTTATTCCTTCCATTTTCAAAAAAGTACGTAAACATTCATTGTGCTAAAATAAATTGCCATCACTTGTGGCTAACTTGTACAACTGGTTTCTACGGGGCTGGCCGCACAATCCCCGGTCCTGATGATACAGTTTTGTTTTCGGGTTTGTATCCTGGTTGATGTGGCAATCATTTTTGTTGTATCCTTATATCATCCCTCCCAGTGTTTGAATGGGAAGAATGTGAATTGGAACGCTAGAAGTTTTGCACCTTTTCGAGGATTCTACTAATGAATGGTTAGTTAATCTTCAGTTCAATATCATGCTTCACTTCCCCTAAGCAATTTATGCTATCGAAACAAAGATTATCTAACAATCCCCTAGTGGCTTGCACTTGTGAACGGTCGGGTAATCTTTGTTCGATAACAAATTTTACTTCCCGGTAGGAACTTTGCTACCGAGCAAAAGATTATCTAACCATTCCGTAGTGGTTATCTACTTGCGTGCCTTGTCATTTAAAAGTCTTATTTCTGCTGATGAAGATTCCTTCGCAGTATGCTTTCCGTTTCTACCTCGTTTAAAACCTTTCCACAAAACCTAATTGGAACAATAGCTGGACAAAGGGAAAAATAGTGCAGCATATACTTTCAGTGTATGCGAGGCTCATCAGCTATAGTATCTTTTGAGGTATGCCACGTTCCAGTTGCTCAGCAACTTTACCGTCTTGATTTTCCAATTTATATGACCCTTTTCCCGATGATAACTGGTACCCTGTAGGGGCCTTCCTATGTTGGACCTATTTCCCTGCATTGAGCTCCCAGGTGTTCTGAGTTACTTTCCTTAAAACCAAGTCTCCTGCTTTAAAATAATTGAGGTTGGCTCTTCGATTGTAATATATTTCCTTTCTCTTCTTTTGGGCTACCATCCATATACACACCAAGTCCCTGCGATAATCAAGCAGTTCCAATTTGACCAACATTGCCTCATTGTTTGTTTCTTCGTCCGCTCGGAAATATATCAAGGTATGTTCTCCTACTTCCACCAGGATCAAGGCTTCTGATCCATATACAAGAGAGAAAGGAGTTTCCCCCTTTCTTGACTTGGTCGTTGTCCGGTACGTCCATAGTACTCCTGGCAGCTCTTCAGGCCATTTACATTTAGCTGCTTCCAATCTCTTTTTGAGATTTCGTATAATCACCGTGTTTGTTGATTCTGCTTGATCATTTGTGCTCGGATGATAGGGTGACAATGTATTTTCAAGTTTCCAAGGAATTTGTGACCTTTTCACCTATTAATTGTGGCCCGTTATCGTAGGTTATCTCTATTGGTATTTTGAATCTGCAAATTATATTCTCCCACAAGAAATCAACCATTTCGCGCTCGCCGATATTCTGATAAGGACCTGCTTCAACCTATTTGGAAAAATAGTCAGTTAAAATAAAGAAAGAAATTTATCTTACCGGGGGCTGGTGGTAACAGATCGACTATATCCATCCCCCACTTCATGAATGGCCATGGCAAAAAGATTGAGTGTAGTGGCTCTGCCGGTTGATGTACCAACGGTGCATAACGTTGACATTTATCGCATTTTTTAACATAGGCCTTGACGTCTTACTTTATTTGGGGCCAGTAGTATCCTACTTTAATTAATTCTAACACTAAGGAATCTGCGCCTGAGTGATTTTCGTAGATCCCTTCATGGACTTCTCGCACGACATAGTTAACATCGGACCAATGAGCCTTGGAAAGATCTTCTATACAATTGCCCTTCTTTAAAGCTGTACCGAGCTGCTTTAGTGTACAACACCCAGGATGCCTTAGGATCTTCAGGAAATTTTCTGTGCTCAAGATAGTTAATGAACTTATTTCTCTAGTCCTAGACCATATTGGTCGTGTTTACCTCGTAATAGCTATCCGTATTCAATACAGAATGCATAAGTTGTACGACCGTGCCGAAGTCCGATCCTTTCATTTCCATGGATGATCCAAGATTGGCTAGTACATCTGCTTCCGCATTCTCTTCCCTCGGGATGTGTGTGACTTACCATTCCCTGAACCGGTCGAGCAGAGCCCCTGCTTTCACTACATTTGTTGCATGTGTTCCTATTTGACTTCGAATATCCTGTAGACCGGATTTACTACCAATTGGGAGTCGCATTTGATTTCTATGACCTCGGAGTCCAATACACGGGCCAGCTCGAGTCTTACACCGAAGCTTCATACTCTACTTTATTGTTAGTTAGAGGAACAGTTTTTATGGCATGCCTTAGGGTTTCTCCTGAGGGCATGGCTAGCACTATGCCAATCTCGGACCCCTTCACGTTGGAAGCTTTGTCCGTAAATAAGGTCCAAACACCCGATGATGATTCTGACACCATCACTGCTTTTTTGGTAGCCAAAGGTAAAAGTCCTAGACTGAAATCAACCATAAAGTCGGCCAAAGCTTTCGACTTAATCTCAGTCCTAGGTTTATATTCTTTGTCAAATTCACTCATTTCGATTGCCCCATCTACCTGAGAATTCAGGTTTATGAAGAATGTTCCGTAGGGGAAATATGGTCACCATAGCTATTGAGTGACATTGGTAAGCCTTAGTTTTCTAGCGACAATTACAAGGGTTAAAGCAAATTTTTCCGGAATGTGGGTAGAATATTTTGCTCCCGTCAAAATTTTACTAACATAATAGATAGTGGATTGTGTACCTTCATCCTCGCAGACTAAAATGACACTTATCGCTACCTCCAAGATGTCCAAGTAGATTAGTACTCATTCGCCTTCCTCTAGTTTTGAAAGCAATGAAGGACTTGACAAATACCTTTTCAAATCCTTCAAAGCCTATTGACATTCCGGGATTCATTTGAAGTTGTTCTTCTTTTTGAGGAGTGCAAAGAAATGATGGCATTTTTTCGAAGATCGCGAAATGGTCAGTCTCCCTGTCAGCCTTTGAACCTCTTTTACACTTGAAAGTTGGTCCAGGATGTTTTCGATGGCTTTAATTTTGTCGGGGTTAACCTCGCTCCCACTTTGATACAAAAGGAATCCCAGTAACTTACCGGAGCTGACCCTGAATGCACACTTCTCGGGATTAAGCTTCGTGGTGTGCTTCCTTAAGATGACAAAAGTTTATTGCAGGTGTTTAAGATGATCACTTGCGTTAAAAAACCTAACCAGCATATCATCTATGTAAACCTCCATAGCATTCCCTACTTGTTTCTTAAACATTTTGTTTACAAGCCACTGGTAAGTGGCTCCAGTGTTCTTTAGCCTGAAAGGCATTACATTATAACAATATGTGCCAAAGCTTGTTACGAACGAAGTTTTTTCCTATTCATATGGGTTCATCTTAATTTGGTTGTAGCCAAAGTAAGCATCGAGGAAACTCATTAATTTGTGATCGGACATCGCATCAAATATTATTTTCCTTTACATTTTCTCTATATAACATTATTATTACTTATCCTGATGAACCGACGACTGTGACATGTAATGAGACAACACAACATAAGGATAGTGATTCAGAGGAAATATAAGAAGAAGATATAATACCTGAGGAAATTGTCAGAGAGGTGAAATTTTTTGAGAATAAGCCTAAGTCCAATTTGAACGAAACCAAACTGAACTACGCTTGACCAGATTCCTATTTAAGAGGGGATACGTAGGCAGCCCTGTGGGTTCGGTCATATCTTAATAAAATCTTCATTTTCCCCAGGGTTAGAAACTGGGGCAGAATTTTAAGGAGGACCCTCAAAATTCCGGAGCAAGTCCAAACAATTTCTTCATATGCAGAACGGCCGAAGAATCGCTTATAAAACTGGGCCAGAATTTTGAGGAGGACCCTAAAAATTCTAATGCAAGGAAGTCACAATGTCTCTAAAAGTGTAATAGTCATTGATTCGTCTAGTTTACTCAATTTCGTATAGTACTATGTTTTTAAATAACTATGTTTATCAAATGCATACATATTTTTCGAAAACTGTATTTCTATGGCAGCCAGATGTTACCCACGGTAACTCAAATAGGATCTCCAGAGCAAAGCAAAGCAAGCAGGTGAAGGCATGAACCAACTTTCCCCACAAAACTCATAATTTTTCTTTGAATGCAGGCACAATGAACATAACATGAATATTCTCAAGTATACACATATCAAAATCACTATTTTCATAACAACAAGGCTGCCAAATGTAAACATGTCTCCAGATAAGAAAATACTCTGCTATCACTCATTATCCTTTCGTTACATGAGACTAAGCATTGTCTCCCATTTTGTATGAGGCTAAGCCCTGCCTCCTCAATTACATAAGGCTAAGCATTACCTTTACTTACATGAGACTAAGCTTTGTCTCCTTTTCTTGCATGAGACTAAGCATTGTCTCCCATTTTGCATGATGCTAAGCCCTGCCTCCTCAATTGTATAAGGCTAAGCACTGTCTTCCATTGCATGAGACTAAGCCTCGTCTCCTTTTCTTGCATGAGACTAAGCGTTGTCTCCCATTTTGCATGAGGCTAAGCTCTACCTCCTCAATTGCATAAGGCTAAGCACTGTCTTCCATTGCATGAGACTAAGCCATGTCTTCTTTAATTGCATGAGACCAAGCATTGTCTCCCATTTTGCATGAGGCTAAGCCCTGCCTCCTTAATTGCATAAAGCTAAGCACTGTCTTCCATTGTATGAGACTAAGCCCTGTCTCCTTTAATTGCATAAGACTAAGCATTGTCTCCCATTTTGAATGAGGCTAAGCCCTGCCTTTTCAATTGCATAAGGCTAAGCATTGCTTTTCCCTGCATGAGACTAAGCATTGTCTCCTATTTTTGCTTGAGGCTAAGCCCTGCCTCCTCAATTGCATAAGGCTAAGAACTGCCTTTCATTGCATGAGACTAAGACTTGTCTCCTTTAATTGCATGAGACTAAGCATTATCTCCCATTTTGCATAAGGCTAAGCCCTGCCTCCTAAACTTCATAAGGCTAAACATTGCCTTTCTTTGCATGAGACTAAACATTGTCTCCTAATTGCATGAGACTAAGCACTGTCTCCCTTTCTTGCATGAGGCTAAGTCTTGCTACCTCAACTACATAACTCTAAGCTCTACCTTTCCTTTCATAATACCGAATGCTATGCTACTTGAAATCTAGCACTATTTTTTGCTTTCCTGTGGTTAAGCTCTGCCCGAATCTTATGTAAGACTAAGCTCTGTCTTGTTTTGCTTCGCATATGACCCAGCATCATGTCTTTGCATCTCATGGGATAAAACATTGCCATCTTATCCAAAGGCACCATATTCCGAAGGCATCATTCTCGTAGCTGGAAGGCAGCATGTCATGGCCTGAGGATCTCTTAATATTGCACATCATTATTCAAAGGCGTCATAGTTCAGAGGCACCATTTTCATGGCCGGAGAACATCATTTCATGGCATGCGAATCCCTTATCTCACGATTCATTTCCCAGGAAATCATGGTCCAAGGACATCATCCTCACCGTCCAAAGACAACCTTCATGGTCCAAAGGGAATTTGCATCATGTTTAAATTCTTGCAATAACCCATATATATTTGCATGCATCGTATTTTAAGTTTTGCATGTAATCCAGGAAGTAACCATTCTTCAAATAGGAGCAATCCTCGCTCCGGTTTCCATTCATAACATTTGCATCCTACAATTATTTCAAAGCGAACTGACCATCATCAATTCCTGCTTCTTACTCTATGACCGTTCAAGTATTTGCTCATTGATATAGCCATAACGTTTCAAATTCATATTAATGACTTTGCATAAATTCATCCGATACTGTCCTACCCAAAGGAACCCTTTCCGAAACATACGACCATTCCTATAATAACTCCATCTGTTTTGTTCACCGTTGGATCCATAACTACACATGGCCTGATTCCCGTAACACTAGGGATATGTAGGAAACTCAGGAACCAGGGTTCGGCCCCCATTTTTCCTAAATCACATCATCCTACATTCAATTCGGCCAAAATTGGTCATCATTTTCTTTACCCGACAACTCTTATATCATTTTAGGGTAAAGAGGGGCAGCTATTGATACCCAATATTTCCCTCATATTTTTTAAAACATACATATATACTTTCAAAACATTATATGTGCATCCTCATTTAGTTTATAAACCCATACAAGCATTTTACATAATTTTTCATGATTTTTAGAAGCCTTAAAATAATTTTCTTCTGCATTTTTATTGTATAAATACTCAATAATTATCCTTCAAATTATATTTATGATCCAAACTTATTATTTAGACCAACATACATATTTTTAAATACTCATTTCATTTCTCATAATTATATTTGCATTTTTAGGCTAATTTCACATTTTTGTAATAATAGCCTATATTCATGTATAGTTACATTATTCATGCAAAAAATATCTTTTTTATATTTTTATAATGTTAAGTTAATATTTTAAATAATTTTAGTGAACAAATAATGTAAGCATGTGATTTTTACCCTATATGAAGTACTCCTATAAAATCCCAGGAAAATAAGTTTTCTGTTAATTATTTGCCATTTTAGGAATTTTTTTTTAGAAATTTTCTCAATTATTTGCATTTTTTGTGCATGTTTAATTTTTATTTAAATTATGAAAAAATAACAAAAATGTCATGCATTGCATTTAAGATTTGTTTTTACATTTTTAGAATTAATCAGTAATTATTTGCTTTATAAAATTTGAAAATCACAAAAAAATAGTTCATTTTTACATTTTATCTTTTAATTTTAGTTTATTGATTTTCCTCTTTTAATTTAGAATTAAGTGATGTTTGTAATTTTTATAATTATTTAATTAGTCTAATTTCACATTTTTAGATAAGTTAGGATTTTTAATTTAAAAAAAAGAGGGAAAGAAAAGAAAAATTATGAATAAAAGAAAGAATTGGAAAAGAGTTTCATTTTTTGAAATTGGGCCATTTTCAATATCCCCAATTCGGCCCAATAATTTTCCCTTCAAAATCAATTAACCCATCCCCAAATACCCACCGTCCCAGCCCAAAAATGGACATGACCCGCCCGGCTCCCCTACTATATAAAATCGTTATATCATTTTCCCCAATCCAACCCCAGCCCAAACACACTTGAACCCATCATCCCCAAACCCACTACCCTCTCTCATTAAAATCTCTAAAATCTAGACCTAGAGGATGAGATTTGGGGAGAGAACCAAGCGATATAGACCCTTCTCTGAAAAATAGAAGTAGCAGCGCAAAAAAAAAACCCTGCTCCCTTTTTCTTTCTTCTCTGTTCTCATCTTCAGCAACAGAACTTCTTCCACATTCATTCTCTCCCTTAAATTCCATCCAAATACACAAATTATCACAAAATAAAAAAGAAAAGAGAAAAGAAGGGGCTGAAAACGAATTTCAGCATTTCAAAATCGAGTCCAAAACCTACAATACTGAAACTTAAAAAAAAGAATTCTAAAGTCGGTTTTCTGCTTCTTCTTTTCCAATCTGTTCATAGAAAAGAAATGGAGTGATTTCTTTCCTTTAAAATCAGAAAAGAACATGAATTTCAGCTCCTTCCTCCCTAATTTCGATTCTTAAAAATGAAGCTTGATTTCTTCGCTTTCTGGGTTTATGAAAGCTGTTTTGGAGCCGTGGATGTTGCTTCGCTGATTTTGCCGTTGCTGTTTGTGTTCCTTAATACGGGTTGCTGTTTCCTTTCGGTTTTTGCTTCTTTGTACGCGACAAAAGTTGATGGTAATTTCTTGCGCAAATATTTTTTCGTAGTCGTGCCCTTTCTGCTTGGCAAAGGTATTCTTTCTTCCTCCCTCTCTTTATTTTTTAGATTTGTTTTATATATCTAGTTATTTTTGTTTATTTTCTTATATTTGTTGTATTTGTTTTGTGTTTTGTCAATATTGATGGTACAGTTAAGAAAAAGTAGGTGGGTATTGATAGATCCAGCATATATGCACATATACACAATCAATTATGTTTAATGTGGTGATATGCTATGTGGGTTTTGAAATACATGTGTGTAGTATGAGCATTTGGTTGAAGCAGAAAATACAAGGGTTGGTGATTTGTTGAAGCTAAAGGGCTATAAGCTTAAAGCTGTCCTAAAGTTTTGAAATTATTATTACTGTAATATGTATAATTAGATGCAATTAATTGTATATTTGTTCCCTAATCTCCTAGCTGGGTGGAAAATGTGGTAATGAAAGTTAAAATGGTAGGGGTGCTCATTATGTTATTTCTTCTTTATGGTTTTAATTGTTTACTGAGGAATAATGTATACAGAATCAATCTAAAGGAGGATTAATGTATACAAAATTGAGTTGACTTTGAATTTTAAGTTGTAACCTTAACTGCAAGGCTATATTTGCAATGCATTCCGGGATTGTTTACAAACCAGTAGAGTTCGATAAAGTAACTACTTCCAATTTTTTCTTAATAGAATCTTTTTTTTTTGTTTAAATTAAAAGAACGAGTTGATTCCCACATGTATGTTACCATAATATTTGAACCTCACATGCAAAATCTCTAATTTTAGGATAATAGAATCACAAATACCGTAGTTTGCTTTAGGCACATAATTAATTCATCGTGACTATGGGTACGGTTCCCGTGACATAGTCATAATACCTAATTCCCAAATTCAGGGGTGCATTTCATGTAACCCGATCATAACAACTTCGAATAATAAAACCCTTTGAAATAAATTAAGGTGTGCCATACGCAAACAAAATCCATAACTCATGGCCTTCTTAAAATTAAGTCAAGAGTTAACTCGTATAGAAAAGATTTGAGGTGTGCCATAAATAAATTAAATTATCTATTGCCCTCACAAATGTTGCTATTGAAAATTGAATCTTCGTAGTTTCTTTGGACGCGTTTTAAATAATTTATCATAGCTACGGGTATGGTTCCCGTAATGTAGTTGAGATTTTTAATTACAAAACTCGGGTGTACATTTCATGTGACCCAATTTCAATTCTCAACAATGTTAAATAAAACGTGTCGCGAACCGCGGGTGCATTTCATGTAGCGTGGTTTAAGACCTATTTTAAATAGCATTGAATCTTCCTAGACGCATTTTAAAATAATTAAACGCGGTTATAAGGTTAAAAATGCACAACAGGTTTAAAATGTGTAGTAAATTAATAGGCCAATTGATAATAGTTAAAGAGACCGTGCTAGAACCACGAAGCCCGGGAATGCCTAACACCTTCTCCCGGGTTAACAGAATTCCTTACTTAGAATTTCTAGTTCGCAGACTTTTAAAAATAAAGTCTGGAATTCCTCGATTTGGGATTTTAAAATAAACCGGTAACTTGGGACACCAAAATAATTATCCCAAGTGACGACTCTGAAAAAATAAATTAAATAAATAATCTCATTTCGAATAATATAACTTTAATTGGAAAAACTCCCTTATATACCCCTGGGGTGGTAAAAAAGGAGGTGTGACAGCTCTGGCGACTCCGCTGGGGATCATGATCGAACCCAGAACTTTTGGTTCAGGGTTCAAGAATTCGAGCTTAGGATAACTATTATACTTGGCTTTATTTATTATCTGATTTTTATATGTTTGGGCCTAATGTGCTAAGTACCGCTTTTTACCGTTTTGATATTTTTTGGACTGCATATAAACTGTTACGAAACCCTTCTTCTCCCTGAGTCTTCTAAATCATCTGGGAAGTGTGCACTTCGTGTGACTTCTTTTCTGTTAGAGTCATATCCCAATTTTAGAACGAGGTTCGGACAAGTTGCAAAGCTAGTGAAACTTCTTTATTTCCGGTACACTGCCCCCCCCTCCCGACTCGGGCTGTTTGCTCGGCTAAGCCAGGTCTAGAACAATACACCCAAGTTTTAAACCTATAATAACATATCATCATGCCGAATCCCTAGTAGGAATACTTGTTTGCATCACATGCATCTGACTTTGGGGACTCAACACAGGGGTTGGGTCCGTCTATGACAAGTGTACCCAAATTAAAAAGACCATCCTGATGCATCTTACGTGCTACTTGTGCATCTATTTGTTTCGGCTTGTATGTTGACCAGCTTCTAGAATAGGGAAAGAAAATCAAAAAAGAAAAAAGAAAATCAAAAAAAGTGAGAGGTAGGTATTTAGAAAATTCTGAAACTCTGCCGGAATTCTGAAAAAAAGAAAAGTCATTTCAACATGAACCCAAAATATGCAAGTGTCATGTTTCCCTGTTCCGTCAAAACTGACCGAACTACGCAGGTCTGATTCTCACCGGATGTGAGATACATAGGCAAACCTTATCGGTTCCGGCCCCAATTTTCAAAAAATCCAAAAATATTTTCCTTTAGTTCCTTCTTTAGAAATCTTTCATTAGAAAATTTAAAAAGAAGAAGAAGTTTTTAAACTAAATAAAAAAGTAGTTTCCTTCATGCTGAAGTCTTTTACATGGAAAAAAGAAATAAAAGAAAAATCAATCAAAATTAAAATCCAAAATACAAGTTTCCTTTATTTTGAAATATTTATTTTTCAAAAATTCAAAAAAACAAAATTAGAAAAAAGGAATAAAAAAAATTCTTTTCCTTGTTTAAAAGTCTCTCTTTCAAAAAACAAATTTTTGAAAAAATTGAAGTCCCAAAATGTTTTTACTTTTCTTTAGAAGTACTTTTGTAAATAAGTAAAAAAAAACTCAGTAATCCAAAACATTTTCTTAAAAGTCCATCTTTCGAAAATTAAGAGGCGACATCCAAAATCCAAAAATATTTTTTTTCTTTTTTAGAAAAAGAGAAAACAAATGAAAATTCAAACAAAAATATTTTCTTTTTTACATTTAAAATTTCCAAAGTTCAAATCAAAAGCAAATGAATTTTTAGAAGTCTTTCTTTCAAAAAACAAAACAAAAATCAAAATATCAAAAAAAAATATTTCCTTTCTTCTTTTAACGCATTTCTTTCAAAAAATTCAAACAAAAAAAAGAGTTAGTTTATTTACTTCATTTTCGATCTTCCCGTACTACGCATGATCTGATTCATGCGGCGCCATGATACGTAGGCAATCCTCATCAGATTCGATCATAGCCATAAAATTAACTGAGTGAAAAATAAACTGAAAAAAAGAGAAAGAAAAATTGAGTGAAAAAGAAAAAAAGAAAAAAAAAGAGTGCCAAAAATAAAAGAGAGCGGCAAAAATAAAATGGGAAAATCAAGAGAGATTAAAGAGAGACAGAAATAAAAGAAAAGAGGTACATACTGAAAGACTTGGTTAAGGTCGGGATGAAACATGCAATCGTTCAAACATATGGTAGAAGCGTTTAACTGTCAGGTGCATTGCTTCCCAACGTGCGATTTCCTATATATTAAATGTTTCGAAACTAACAAGGTTGTTGGGTGTACAAATTAGCCAGGGTTTGGCGGTTGATTTTGTTGGTAGTCTAGCCTCCCCTCCTTCACAAGATCCTAAGGCACAGATGGCCTCCACAAGCAATCTACCAATCATCGGTCCTAAGGAGAGCCCGACATCGACTAGTTTGCAGCTAGAATCAACAGCTGCTGAAGAGAATAAGAGGTTGTGTCTTCGCATATTGGAAATGTGGGACGCCTGGTCTAATGGTAGGGATCCGCCAAGTGCAATTCCTGGGTTCCCTGAGTTGATCCCAGGTCAGGTGCGATTACCAACGCGCCTGTACCCAACCCACTCGTCCCATGCGGGAACCCTCCAATGATCCTGGCATGCCTTCTGTGGTTCGCCCCCAGTCACCGGCTTCAAGGACACCGCCTCCAATGTTCATCTTTTAGGGTCCATAGCTTCAGTCAGAAATAACATATGTGACCACGTGTTCTTTCACTCAACCTCCGCAATATGATCTCTTGGTGGAGCAAGAAAAGGTGGTTAAAAATCCCGAGCAAGAGGAAATGCCTCGGAAGATGAAGAGCCTCGAACAAAGCCTAAAACACATACAAGGTCTAAGTCGCCAAAAGAGTGTCTCATACTCTGACCTCTGTATGTTTCCCCATGTCCACTTGCCAGCTGGCTTCAAGACGCCAAATTTGAAAAGTACGACAGGCACAGAGACCTGATCACTCATCTGAAACAGTACTGTAACCAGCTGAGTGGTGTTGGTGGAAAAGAGGAGCTGCTAATGGCCTATTTTGGGGGAAGCCTCTTCGGAATTGCTTCTAAGTGGTATACGAATCAAGAAATTACCCATTGGCATGTGTGGGACAATATGACCCGAGATTTTGTCCGCCAATTCTAGTATAATGTGGACATCGCTTCCAACAGAAACGCTTTGTCCAATTTGAAAAAGAAAATCGCAAAAAGCTTCCGCGAATATGCTGTCAAATGGCGTGAACAAACTGCTAGGGTAAAGCCTCCAATGGATGAAATTGAAATGGTCACGGTCTTTCTACAGGCCCAAGAGGCGGACTACTTCCAGAACATAATGTCCGTTATTGGAAAGTCGTTTGCTGAGGCTATCAAAATTGGGGAGATGGTAGAAAGTGGGCTAAAAACGGGTCGAATCTTGAGTCATGTTGCTTTTAAAGCAACATCACCAGATGTCCAAAATGGTTCAGCGGATTTGATAAATGAAAACGGGAGAGAAGAAGGAGCCATTATGGCTTCTAGCTCGAGGGGGGCCCCTAGGTCATTCGGCTAATCATATATGCCTCCTGAGGTCCCTCAACATTATTATCCCCTTCAAGATGTTGCTTATGCCATGGCACCACCTCCTTATGCGATGATGAACGCGCAACCTTACCCGCGACCACAACATTATCCACAAAATCGAGCTCCACCTCCCAGAAATGCCTATCCTTACCAAGCTCCATATAATACTCTACAAAATGATCCCCAGTACAATCCTCGCCCAAGAGAACCTTTTAGAAAGAATCAGTTCACTCCTATTGGTGAATCATATTCAAGCTTGTTACTAAAGCTAATCAGGCTATATCTATTGCAGCCAGTGGCCCCGAAATCGCACCGAGTTGATACTAGATATGAATACCACTATGGAGCAGTGAGACATAATACGGAGGACTATTGGACCCTCAAAAGGACAGTTGAATATTTGATTGAAGCTGAAAGAATCGTTTTTCGCGATGAAGAAGCTCCTGATGTGACGAACAATCTATGCCTGCCCACAACATCGGGCCAATAGTTGGAATGATTTGTGAAGCTGAGGAATTTGATTCGGTACTGAAGGTCGTTGCGGCCTGTCGAGACAGAAGAAAAGCCAAAAAATGGTCGACAAGCATGAAAGTTTCCCATAAAATGAGAGTCTTAATAGCCAGTCTTGCTATCCTTTCTGCGTCCGGATTATCTCAGGGTGTGATCCGGATGTTTTACCTTATTGTCTTACTTTCTGATGTAAACCCTTCTATCTTCATAATTGAAAAATAAAAGAAAAAAGAAAAATAAAAAAATCATAAATCAAGAATCAAATGAAATTAATATTTCATTGTCCAGGAATATCTCTTTTCTTAGTCTTGTCACTTTTCTTATTTTTCTTTTCAGTTCTGTTAAATGCAGATTTCAATAACATGACATGCTTGTGGACTTCATGCCCAGATCCTGAAAAGCTGTCAGAGCTTGAAGTAATGAATCAAGAATTAGATCGCAATGAGGATACGTTTAAGGAAATAAAACAAAGATTTAGAACAACTGAAGGAAAATTGGTTCCAGATTGGAAAGATCTATACATTGCAACAAGAGTACTGTCAAAAGAGTGCATTGTACTTGGGACACATCGAAGGAAATATCCCAAAAACAGCTATCAATGCAAATGCAGTCAAAAGGTACTGTGTTTGATCCTCCATATAGTATTAATGTTCTCCAGTTGGGATGATGAAGGCTTTTATTCTCGCTACCCAAACACTATCAACCCTTTGCAAACCCTTTTGAACCAGTTACTCTTCTTTGATTTCCCTCTTTGGAACTTTAAAGCGTTATTGAAAAAAAATAATTTTTGAGATGATAAATGAAAACAAAAGAGAAGAAAAAGAAGAATAAAAAAAAGGAAGAAAAGACAAAGAAAATGAAAAAAAAAGAGGAAAAAGAAAGAGAAAACAAAAAAAAAGAAGAAGAAAATAAATAAAAAAACAAAATAAAGTTTCCTGAACTACGTTCGACTTGATTCCGAAAGGATACGTAGGCAGCCTCTCTCTGGGGTTCAGTCACACCAAAACAAATAATCTAAATTCCACCAAAAGTGAAACTGGGGCAAATGTAATAATGGCTCGGCGATGGTTTCGCCCGAAAAGTTCCAAAGTTGTAACTCAATCCCAAATCCTTTTTACCCAAAACCCTATTCAAGTCCTTCTGATCAATCGGCAAAGAGGTTCAAAATGGAAGGATAGAGTTACTTGGATCTGATACAATAAAATGAGAGAAATAAAATAAGAGTCTTATTGGTTAAACTCCACGGGCACAGTGAGACGACAATAAGCAGAGAAATTGAAATGAGAGAGTCTTGTTAGTGAAAACTCGCAAAGAGCACTATAAGGCGATGATGAGAAGAGAAATGAGAGAGGCCAGCTCATGAAAACCCGCAAAGGGCGCCCCTGATCGAAAAGAGGATTCTCACAGCCATCGGTATCGACAGAGTCCTGGCTAGGTTTCTCGATTTTAAGGCAAACGTTGTGATGAATTTCTTAGAGTCAGATGGTTTACACAGATCAGGAATCCAGTTCAAAAGGCACGTCATATTCATTGAAGTCTGCATGTACTCCGGATAAGTCCTTCATTCCTTTCCCCGAAAGAGACACTTCTTGTTTTAAACTCATTCTCCATTCTATTGTTTATTTTCTTTGAATCCCTTTCGATCTAACTCTGTTCCGAAACTAAGCAAAGAAAGGATGGTATGACTGATTTACAAGGTTCTCATTTGATACAAGTTAATATGCAAAAAGGCACCCAGCCTCGTCAGGGGGATAAGTCAGCCTCGACTGGCCATGACGGCTGATGCTTCGAAATCAAAACTCTTGGAAAGAGAAAATCTAATTGAAGTGCCTATAAAGGCAAATGAAGTTGAAAAGGTTGAGTCCCACATGGCCAACCATCTCAGCAAAAGTTTGAAAAGCCAAGGTACCCAAATGATCTGTAATTAAAGTTGGGAGAAAGAAGCCAGAAATGAAAGGCCTACGAAGGTGAAATAAAGTTGGAAAAGGTTAAGTCCCATGCGACTAGCCATTGCGACAAAGTTTGAGGACCCAAAAGTCCCCCAATGCTCTGAAGTTTTTTTTTAGAAAAAAAAAGAAAAAAAAAGAAGAAAAAAAAGAGAGAAAAAAAAGGAAGTCAAAAGGGAATGGCCTACGAAGGAAAAATAAAGTCGAAAAGGTTGAGGTCCACCGACCAACCGTCATGGCAAAGTCTGGAAAAACCAGAGGTTCTCCAGGGCTTGAAATGAAATCAGTCCTCAGGGAAAAAACAGTTGCAGTTGAAAGGACCGAGATCAAGTGATTGAAATATTCAAGGCCACAAAACCAACCACCATTTCAAACTAACAATTGTACTTTATTTGAAAATATCAAACAGGTGCAATCCAAAGCAACCTTGCAAGAAGCAGGTGCAACCAAAGAGAAACTGCGCAAGCAGGTCCAAAGTTCTTTCCCGCATTTACATATTCTATGGTTAAAAAAAAGAGAAAAAATGGATAAGAAGAAAAAATTCAAAAAAAAAACATGGTAGCCTAGTGTCCCCAATCTCTAGTTACGTTTTTTCCAACATAGGGTCTCCACTCCCTCGTTGATTTTATCTTAGACATAGGGTCTCCACTCCCTAGTCGCTTTTCCAACATAGGGTCTCCACTCCCTAATTGAGTTTATTTTTAGACATAGGGTTTTCACTCCCTAGTCGCCTTTTCCAACATAGGATCTCCACTCCCTAGTTGAATTTATTTTAGATATAGGGTCCCCACTACCTAGTCGCCTTTTCCAACATAGGATCTCCACTCCCTAGTTGATTTTATTTTAGATATAGGGTCTCCACTCCCTAGTCGCCTTCCCAACATAGGGTCTCCACTCCCTAGTCACTTTTCCAAACACAGGGTCTCCACTCCCCGGTTGATATTTTAGTATAGACATAGGGTCTCCACTCCCTAGTCGCTTTCCAACATAGGGTCTCCACTCCTTAGTTGATTTTATTTCGGACATAGGGACTTCACTCCCTAGTTGTCTTTCCAACATAGGGTCTCCACTCCCTAGTTGATCTTATTTCAGACATAGGGTCTCAACGCCTTAGTCGCCTTTCCAACATAGGGTCTCCACTCCCTAGTTGAGTTTATTTTTAGACATAGGGTCTCCACTCCCTAGTCACATTTCCAATATAGGGTCTCCACTCCCTAGTCGCCTTTTCTAACATAGAGTCTCCACTCCCTAGTTGAATTTATTTTAGATATAGGGTCTCCACTCCCTAGTCGCCTTTCCAACATAGGGTCTCTACTCCCTAGTTGAGTTTTAGACATAGGGTCTCCACTCCCTAGTCGCTTTTCCAAACACAGGGTCTCCACTCCCTGGTTGATTATAGATATAGGGTTCCACTCCCTAATCTTTTTCTCCCAAGGATACACAATCTTGATTTTATTGTTTTCAATAAAGAAATAGTTTAGATTTTGTTACAATAACTCACGAAATTTTCCTAGTGAAAACTGGGATAAACAATTTCGTTCGTTTATTTGCTTTGGTGCCTAAACAAGTTTTTACTGTGAGGCACAATTTTTGAGATGACCAAAATAAGAAGTCTCAACCCAAATAAAGAAAATAAGAAATAAGAAAAGAAGTTGAACTCAAGATGTAGAAGCGGAGAAAAGATGCGGACTGCTCATAATTTGATTGAAGTCACGAGTTTTGCATGTCCCGCCTTGATCCGAAAAGCTGAAGAAGAGTGAACCTGCAGTTGCAGCTAATGAGTATTAAGATTCAGATCAGAGTCTGCGGGAAGAACTATCCAAGACTCAAGATCAAGCTTTAGAAGGTTATAAATGGGAATCTTGTAACTCGTAGTTATTAGGCTTAGCTAGTTTAGCTTTTCATCTTCCATTTTGGTGTAATAAGGAGCTCAAAAAGCAGAAACATCAATGAAATCACAGTTTTCCGGTAGTCCCAGCTACCAAAACTTCCAGAACTACAGTGACCTGATTCCTTTATAGCCAAGGATATGTAGGCAACCTGCGAAGCAAGGTTCGGTCTGACTTTTTCAAAAGATGTTTCTCATGGAGTTTCAAACGGGCAAAAATCCCTCGTAACTGCTCATTTTATCTTTGCATGAAAACCCTTTGTGTCTCCGAGCAAAGAGGAGCAGCTGTGAGCATGCGCTTTTTGCTCTATATGAATTACTCCTATAAAATCTCAAGAAAATAGGTTTTTTGTTAATTATTTGCCATTTTAGGAATTTTTTATTTTTTATTTTTAGAAATTTTCTCAATTATTTGCATTTTCTGTGCATGTTTAATTTTTATTTAAATTATTAAAAAATACCAAAAATATCATGCATTGCATGTAGGATTTGTTTTTATATTTTTAGAATTAATCAGTAATTATTTTCTTTATAAAATTTAAAAATCACAAAAAATATTTCATTTTTACATTTTGTCACATATTTCTCTTTTAATTTAGAATTAAGTGATGTTTGTAATTTTTATAATTAGTTAATTAGTCTAATTTCACATTTTTAGATAAGTGGATTTTTAATTATTAGGATTTTTAATTTAAAAAAAATGAGGGAAATAAAAGAAAAATTAGGAATAAAAGAAAGAATTGGAGAAGAGTTTCATTTTTTGAAATTGGGCCATTTTCAATATCCCCAATTCGGCCCAATAATTTTCCCTTCAATATTAATTAACCCAGCCCCAAATACCCGCCGCTCCAGCCCAAAAATCGGACATGACTGTCACGACCCGGATTTCCCAACCTCGGGGGTCGTGATGGCACCTACTAATGGGAGCTAGGCAAGCCAAACCTTAACTACTTGCTACGCTTCCATATTGCTTTATTTTAACAAACACAAGGTGATAACATGATAATAACGGAAGTTTAAATAATTAAGCGGAAGTCAACAATTAAATATCTTAAGTCTACATTTATTACAACTTTTAAAACCTCAAATACCCAAAACCTGGTGTCACAGTATCACAGACTATCTAAGATTTCTACATACAAGGTCTGAAGAAATAACAGTGCGCTGTTTCTGAATAAAAGAAAATGAAACAGGAAGTAGAGATAGAGGGAGACGCAAGGGCCTGCGGACTCCTGCAGTCTACCTTGGGTCTCTGGGTGGATTGAAGTAAGCACTCAAACTACTGTTCGAAAGCTGCTCCTAGATTTGCACACAGTGCAGAGTGTAGTATCAGCACAACCGACCCCATGTGCTAGTTGTGAGCACGTAATTTTTGCCCTACACGAATTACTCCCACAATTTCAAAACAAAATAATTTCTTTTCATTATTTGCAATTTTGTGAATTTTGTGGCATTTTATGTTAAATGTTTGCATTTGTCTGTGCATGTTTATTTTATTTAACTAATGAAAAATACAAAATACGTACATTTGCATTTAGGATTTAATTTGACATTTTATGATTAATTAATTAATTAAGTTTTTTTATAAAAAGGAAAACCACAAAAATAGTTTATTTTTGCGCATTTGAATTTAGTCGCTTGCTTTAATTTGGGAATTAAATAGTTGTGATAATTATTTAGAGTTAGTTAATTTAATTTGATGAGATAATTTATTTAGGAATTAATTTAGGTTTATGTTTAATTTTAATTTCAATTTAAAAGGAATTAGAAAAAAACTAATTTGAAAGAAAGGAAAAGAATTGAATAAGAAGCCTAGGCTTGGGCCATTCTTGTTTAAAAATCCATAAGCCCAAATATTTTGCCATGAAACTCGTTCAGGCAACCCACGACCCGCCCCTGATACCCGACCCCTCCCCCCCTAATTGAAACGACGCCGTTTTGGATTGTGTAATCTGAGCCGTTGATCTCCCCTTAATCAAACGGATCAGAACTGAAGCTCCAGGTGTATTTAAGTGTCCGAATACCCCTACCCCCCTCAGAATTCCCTTCGGTTCATCACCCTCATCAGAAAACACCCCCAAAACCCTAATCCGCCGCCCTAACTCTCACCACCTTAGCCCGGCGGCGCTGCCTCTGTTCGCCACCAAAATCACACCCTGGAACCTCCACGATCCCCTCCTCCCAAATCCCGGGTTAGTTTCCCTTGAATATTGCCCGATCCTCTCGAATATTAGATCAGAAAGTGAAACCTAAAATCCCAAGATTTCCGAATCATGATTCCATTAAAAATTTTAGGTCCATTTTGACTTTACTCGTGTGTTTTTGATAAAGAACACACGATTAATCTCAAACTGAGCCGAGATTTGAAGACTTGAAGATTCGTCACCATTCTTTACTGGTTCGAGTGGTTTTTAGGTATTTTGTTCTTCTTTACCTTTCGTTATTTAACTTATGTTTTTTTTGCTATCTTCTTACCTTCTTCTACTCTGTCTTTTAGTTTCTGATTTGAATTTCTCATTTTGTTATACTGCCTATGTCTGCATGTGAGATTCAAGTTGTGTTTAATTATCAGTTGGGTCTTGTCTTCAAGTACATATAGTTTGAATTTTCATTTTTGTTTTGGTCTTAATTTTGTGTCTAGTCATTTAGGTTTCTCAATCTGAACGTGTGTGTTTTTGGGTTTTCTTCACATTATTTGGGTTCATAAGGATTAAATAGCCCAGGAAGGACTTGAATTGGGTCTAGTTCAGACCCATTCACTTGGGTCATTTGGACCTGGGTTTTGCTAGGCTGGGAGGGTAAATAATCAAGGTTCGAGGGGTAGTCTAGGGAATTGGGGAAGGGAATATTGAGTAACAGAATTCAGAAACTTCTAGGAAAGTAGGGTGGGGGCTTATATGAAATCTGATGTTTTAAACTAAGGGTTTTTGAGCAAAAACGAAAATATGAAAAGGGTCTAGGTGCAAATTTGATCCTCCTTTAGCTGCCCTAGTGCCTTGCTTATAAAGGAAGCTTTTCTTGCCTTTGAAGGCACTGATGGCTAAAATCCAGAAATATAGAAAAACTACATAAAAAAATTACTTTTTCACTGAATTGCTCTTCTGATTTTTTTAATTTCTAAAAATAGTAGTTTCTCATTTGGGGTTAGAAAGGATTAAACTTGGGTTTGTAGAAGTTTGATTTGAAGTTCGGGTCACTGTTTGATTGATATTGTTCTTTGGGTTGCTGCATATCATTTTTTGGTTTGGAATTGGGTCTGCCATTACAGTTACTGTTCCATTATTTCCTACTGGGTTTGCTGCTGCTGATTACTGCCTCTTTACAGCTGCTAATTTCATATAGGTCTGTTATATACTCTGGACCTTATTTGGTTTTGGCTGAGATTTGCTAGGGTTCTCTAATGAAGATTTATTTTTAAGCTTACTGGAAAATGACAAGTTGTTAGTGTGGTTGTATACAGGTTCTACTTGTACGAGATTGATTTGATTTTTAAATTTTTTAGGTATGTATTTCAAGGTAGTTTGGAAATCTAGAAATTAAAGTTTGCCTACTGTTAGTTATTAAAATGGGACTTTTAATCGTTTTCAAAGTCGAGTCATTGCTAAAATGCCAGACAATTGTCCATTGATGAGTTAAAGTGTGACTTCGAAGGTAGCTTGCATGTGTATTGATCCCAGCGTTAGCCCCTTTTGAATTTACGTTGTTTTATTTGCAACTTCTGGCATTATCTATGCGTTGTAAAGGACTCGATATTGAGTCAGCCATCCGGTAGTTACAAGTTCTGACATTTGGGCTCACGATTGAGCCTAAATTGGATACCCCCTTTCTCATTTAGCTATTAGCTCGTTTGTGCTGGATTAAATCCATTCGCTTAAATACTCAACTTTTCTCTAGTAAGCCTTTTAGTTAGTTTGAGAGAAACCTTTAATTATATTTGGCGTTTAATTAATTAAGCCCATTAAATAGATTGAGGTGAGCCATATTAAATAACATAACTAATTTATGGCCCTCATCAGTTAGTTTGGTAACCCTTTGATTAGAATAAATCGAGGTGTGCCCTGCCAAACAAAATGACAATTGCATGGCCTTCGTATTAATTTAGATATAAAAAATCGGCAAACGTACGGAGTTTGCTTACGTACGTTTAATATACTATCCTAATTATGGACACGTTCGCGTGACATGATTACGGTTTCTAAAAACAAAATCGAAGTATGCGTTCACACAACTTCGACCGAACTTTCTTAATAATAACAAAGCGTTATTAATTGTGGACACGTACGCGTGACATGATTTTTGACGCACCAAAAAAAAATGAGTACACGTGCGCGTGACTCGTTTCAAGGTAATTTCTTAAAAAAGAGTTAAATGCACATAGGTTCTAAAACGAGCAATTAGACAATTTAATAAGCTAAGTATGATCAAAGCGACCGTGCTAGAGCCACAGAACTCGGGAATGCCTAACACCTTCTCCCAGGTTTACAGAATTCCTTACTCGGATTTCTGGTTCGCGGACTGTAGTACAGAGTCAATCTTTTCCTCGATTCGGGATTCGAACCGGTGACTTGGGACACCATAAATTATCCCAAGTGGCGACTCTGAATCTTTAAATAAATAAATCCCATTTCGATTGTATTTTAATTGGAAAAACTCCCTTATATTTATACCCTTTACAGGGTGTAGTAAAAAAGGAGTTGTGACAACTCTGGCGACTCTGTTAGGGAGCGAAATTAAAATCTCTGGTTCAGGGTTCAAGAATTTGAGCTTGTTAATGATTTTTACTTGGCTTCATTTATTGTTAATATTACTGTATTCTATGAATCTTTTGTGCTAAATGTTATTTGTTTACTGCTTTATTATTGTTTGAATTGTATATAAATATTTTCTTACGCCACCTCTTTGAGTCTTCTGGAAATGGTGCACACGTTCGCGTGACCCCCTTTTTTCTGTAGAAATTATACCAAATAAGAATGATACTGGGCAAGCGACAAGGCCGGGTAGACTTCAGTGCTCCCGTTACGTCGCCCCCTCTTCGGCCCCAGTTGTTTGCTCGGGTAATCCAAGTCTAGACCAAAACCCCTGGAGTTAAACTTAGAAAAACACAGCTTCATGCCGGATCCCTAATAGGAGAGTTTTGTTTGCATCATGTGCATTTGACTTAGGGGACTCAACATAGGGGCTGGGTCCGTCTAGGACAAGTGTGCCCGAAACAACAGACCATCCTGATGCATTCTATGTGCTATATGTACATTTATTTGTTCGGGCTTGCATGCTGACTGGCTAGGGAAAATAAAGCAAAAAGAAAAACCAAGAGTGATGTAGGGAAGGAAATAAAACCCGATTCTAAAGAAAACCACGGTATTTGAAAAACATCCCGAAGCTCTGCCAAAATTTTTCAACAAAAAAATTATTTCAAAAGAGTCAAACGCTGTGTTCTTCCAAATGTGTCAAAACTGACCGAACTACGCATGTCTGATTCTCACCAGATGTGGGATACGTAGGCAACCTACATAAGGTTCGACCTTATTTTTGAAAAAAAAAGAAAGAAAAACAAGAAAAGAAAGTCGGTGGTCGAGTGAATGCAGTCTGGATTCTTGATCAAAATAAGTCGATCCAGCTTCGACAATGTCTCAAACCGTTCTTGCCGAGATAGCCTCAGAGTATTTTTCAGTTGTCGAAAGGCTATTTTCGTAAAAGAATGGACAAGTTTGTGAAGGGTCATAATATAATCCCCCCGGCCTCAAAATTCATGTGAAATTGGGAAGGGGACGCATTTGGAAAAACAGTCACTTGGCTAAAATTGGCATATAGGGGAAGAAATCATGGTCCTTTGATTTGTTTTTTTTTCTTTTTTTCTTTTCTTTTCTCTATCTTTTTTCTTTTCTTCTTAAAAAAACTGTTTACAAAAGGGTCCACTCGAGTCAACCCTAACCTTAACCTTCCACAGGAACAGAATGAATACCATCCAGGATCCGCCAGAAGTGGTCAGGGAACATGCCCAATTGCACTTGCGTATGTGGTGGAATGATCTAGATGAAGATGGTCAGAAATGGGTGAAAAAGCAATTGGGTGCTCTTATAAATATTTTTGAGATCAAACCACGGGAAGATATGATCAAGGCTTTGGTAACTTTCTGGGATCCTGTCCACAATGTCTTTCATTTCTCGGATTTTGAGATCACCCCTACTTTGGAGGAGATAGCCGGGTACATTGAATTCGGACGGGATTTGAGGAAGCAACAACTTATATTTCCAAGGGCTCTATCGGTGCACAAGTTCTTTGACCTCCTGAATATCAGTAAACAGACAAATAAAGAACGTGTGAGCAATGGGTGTTGTGCTTTCCATTTATTATACTCCAGGTTCGGGCACTCTGCTGGTTTTGAAATGCATGAAAAGGGTCTGAGCAACAAACAAGACAAGGGCCTTTGGCAAATTCATCGTCGGTTCGCATTTATTGTGGCATTCTTGGGAATCATGGTTTTTCCAAATGAGAAAGGGATGGTGTATATTCGTATGGATAGAATTGCACAAATACTCACTACCAAGGAAGATCATACACTTGCCCTGTTGGTGCTGGCAGATATTTATCGAGCATTGACCTTATGCAAAGTAGGGGCTCAATTATTTGAAGGTTGCAACATCCTTCTGCAAATGTGGTTGATCGAGAACCTTCGCCATCATCCCAAATTCATGAGTTATGGTTCGAGCCCGAATAACTTCATCACTAGTTACGAGGAGAGGGTAAAAGATTATAACGCATCAGAAGGGTTTGAAGCATGGGTCTCTCACTTGAAAGTTTTTAACGCAGGTCAGGTCGAGTAGACTATAGGATGGCTCATGAGGACAGAATTCATCTATATGACTGCTATCAAAGGCTACCTGAGGTTAATGGGTGTAAGGAGTATTCAGCCATATGCACCGTAGAGGGTCTTGAGGCAATTGGGAAGGTATCAGATTGTGCCCGAAGATGAAGATCTAAGCACCCAGGTCATAGAGTTACATCCAGAAGCTGCATTGCTTGAGGCTGTAGTTTAGCGGGATTGGAATAGCTGTCGGTATCTAAAAAAATGGCACCCAGGTACCAGACATCGCCAAGGGGGAAGTAGATCCAAATTATGCTGCTTGGTTTGAGAAAATGTCTTATGTAAATAACGAGCCAGAGCTCGAGAGGCCTACCAAAAGGCCTCATGTTCAAGCCTTTGATGATAAAATTCAGGAGAGGTTAGCCTGGGGGAGAAGGAAAAGGAATATAAGGCCACCATCCATGATTTACGAGAAGAGTTGAGAAATGTCACCTTCAACAATGATTTACAGGCACAAGAGGCCGAAGGTGAGAGGAGAAGATTGGTGCGAGAAAATGAAGCTCTCAGAGCTCAGGTTTGACAGTTGAAAATTAAAGCTGAGAACCCAGGCCGAAGCGGGAAAGATGAAAGACTCATTTATAACCTTACTCAAAAGGTACGTGACTATGAAGATGACCTGCAGAAAGCTGAGTCTGAACTAGCAAAAGCACAGGCAAGGTTGGCTAAAAGCACCGAAAGGTGTGCAACTTTCGTTCAACAGATGAAAGACAGATATGAAAAAGGGGTCACAGGTTGGGAAAAGACAATTGGCAACCTCAAGGGTGAAATGGCTAAACAAGCCAAAAATTTTAAGGTTGAAAGAGAACATTGTTATGCCTTAATGGCACGGCTAGAAAGTGACTTGCAATAACTCCAAGAGCAGAACCAGGTAGCCGAACAAACTTTGGAAGCCAGAACTGAACAGATTGGGCATTTGTTGCAAGAGAAGGGCATTATAAGAGAGCGAGTCAAAAGGATCGCCAACTACATCGCGATGAAGTGCAGTAGCTACGAGGATATGACTGAATCTATGTTCTTCGCTACTGTGATGATTTTTGTTCACCAGGTAATGGAAGATCTCTACCACCTCCAAGAGGATTTAGCAAGTTGGCCCTCGGCGAGGCCGAATGATGCCCCACGGGTCCCAGGGGAAATTGAGGCACTGATGTATTCGTGATTTCTTGAGTCTGTATTTTCTTTCCGTTAAAGTCTGCCAGTTTGTCTTGGAGTCTGTATTTCTTTTATTAGAGTATGTGGGTTGTTTGTTTTTCGACTCTATATTTCATCTTTCATCAGAGTCGGTTAGTTTTTGTTTAAGTCTATTTCCGAGTCTTATTATGAAAATTTGAAAATTCCAAAAATGTTTTATTATTTTCATCTCCAAGAACTACGCTTGGTCTGATTCATGCGGGGTCATGATACGTAGACAATCTACATAGGATTCGACCGTAACCAAATGAAAACGAGAGAAAGAAAATAAGAAGAAAAATAAAAGAGTAAAGAAAAGAAAAAGAACGGAAAAACAAGAAAGAAAAGAGAGAAAATAAGAAATCAAGAGAGAATAAAAACAAAGAGAGAACAGAGGCAAGAGTGACAGGAAGGAAAAGAAAAGAAAGAAAAAGGGGGAAGTTTGCAATTGAAAGTAAGAAAAGGTCGGGATGACGTATGCAACCGAGTAAATACATAATAGAGATGGTTAACTGTTTAGGTGCATTTATGCCCAATGTGCGGTTACCAATCTGTTAAAGCCTAATCACTAACAAGGTTGTTGTTTGATGTATTGAGTCCAGGCAGGTGGTTAGTTGATTGGCATTCTGACAAGTCACTCATACAACACCCGATCAAAAGACAGGCTGAATATGGCCAACCAAGAACCAGAGACAAGTATTGTTGACCCGTCAAAGAGGTGGAAGAACTAGATGTTAATGCAATGAAGGAGGAGATGTATAAGTTAAAGCAGCAGATGGCTGAAATGTACCAAGCCTGGGCCAAGGGGCATCCACCACCGGTTTATCCTGCCAACCCTGCTTATATCCCACCATCGGCCCAACCTCAGGAGCCTCCTACTGTGAACTCATCTCTAGCCTTTCCCCTCTACCAACAATGCTATGGTGCCATTTCCCATACTTCTCAAGCTCCACCACCCAAACAAGTCCCATACCCTCCCCCACTAATTACGCCTGTTTTTGTGGCACCTCCACCTTCTACACTACACCGATCTTCCAGTGAACCTCTGTTCCAAAATCACGACAACCAGTACTATCCCCCTGAACCTACCTTCAAAGTTCCAAAACCATATTCTTGCACCCCTCATCTTGATCTCCCGGCAGAGACCGAGAAGCTACCCAAAAAATCTCGAGCATGAAGAGATGATCAGAAAGGTCAAAAGCTTAGAACAAACGTTCAGAGATATGAAGGGGTTGGGAGGTCAAATAAGTGTGGCCTATAAAGATTTATGTCTGTTCCCAGATGTTCAGTTGCCAGCAGGGTTCAAAATGCCCAAGTTTGATCTGTACGACGGGCATGGTGACCCAGTAGCACACTTAAGAGGATTTTGTAGCAAGATGAGAGGAGCAGATGGAAGAGATGAATTGTTGATGGCGTATTTCAGCCAAAGTTTGAGTGGATCGGCATTAGAATGGTATACCAGACAAGATCATAGTAGGTGGTACACATGGGACGATTTGGCCCAAGCTTTTGCCTGCCATTTTCAGTACAACCTCGAAATTATCCCAGACCGTCTGTCATTGACAAAGATTGAGAAGAAGCCTGGTAAGAGCTTTAGGGAATATGGATTCCGTTGGAGAGAGCAAACAACGAGGGTTGACCCTCCGATAAAAGAAAGTGAGATAGTTGATTATTTCTTGCAGGCTTTGGAACCCACTTATTTTGGTCACTTGGTGTCAGCAGTAGGCAAGTCCTTTAATGAAGTTGTAAAAATGGGAGGCATGGTTGAGGAGGGACTCAAGTCCAACAAGATCATGAGTTATTCAGCAATCAAAGAGACCACCCAGGCCATTCAAAACGGTACTGGGGGTGTACTTGGGAAGAAAAAGAAAGAGGATGTTGCTACAATTGAGTCGAGAGCTTAGATTGGATCCAGGAACATTCCACGTTACTACAACCCGCCTCGACCCTACCTTCAAACTTACCCCCACACTCCATATAGTCCACCACAACACTACTACCCACCGCCCAATCCCCATTTTTCCGTCCATCACGCACAAACCTATACCCAACATCCCGCTCACGAACAATGGTGTGCGCCGGCTCCACAAAGTCCATACCTAGATCCACAAAATTCCCATCCACCCCCAAGAGCCTACAGAAATCTCCCTGGAACAGGTTTTCGGCCAAATCAAGCCTTTAAGAATGAGAGGTTGCAGAAGCAGAAGACTTTCACTTCTTTGGGAGAATCATATGCTAGTCTATTCCATCGACTGGGACAGTTGGGTATGTTGAATCCGATCGAGGCTAAACTGCCAAATCCTCTTCCCAGAAATCTTGACTACTCGGTAAGTTGTGAGTATTGTTCAGGGACCTCGGGTCACGACATAGAGAAATGCTGGAAGTTGAAAACAGCTATTCAAGAGCTCATTGATACTAATCGGATTGAGGTCCAAGCCCAGAGGTACCCAACATCAACCAGAACCCGCTTCCGACCCATCATGAGATTAATATGATTGAGATAGTGCATAAGGGAGGGGAGCCTAAGAAGCCATCGCAAACTGTCATGATGGTTCATTCTAGTGAAGCCAAGCCATTTGAAAAGTCAACAAGTGAGAAGTCTGTGATTAAGTTGAACGGGGCAAATAATGAACCATCCGTGAAGGTTAAGAAGGGGTCCACAAGTGACGTTGTAGGAAAACATCAAAGAGCAAAAGTGGTTGTGCCAAGAGTGACGAACAAGCATATGGTAATTGTGAAGGGCGCCTGCACAGATCCTGTCATTATCAAACTGGTAACTCAATTACCCATAGTCAACAGCAAGGCAGTCCCATGGAATTATGAACGAGTGACAGTGACTTACAAGGGGAAAGAGGTTAAAGAAAAAGTGTGTGAGACTCATGGTTTGACTCGATCGGGGAGATGCCTTGCCCCTGAAGAGTTGAGAAAAGCTAAGACCTCAAAAGATAATCAAGTGTTCGTGAAGAAAGCGGTGACCGAGGAAGAAGCAGAAGAATTTCTGAGAAAGATGAAAGTACAAGACTATTCCATTGTGGAGCAGTTAAGGAGACACCAGCTCAGATCTCGCTCTTGTCATTATTGATCCATTTAGACGAACACCGTCGGGCTTTAAGGAAAATCTTGAACGAAGCCCATGTTCCTGACAAAATCTCAGTAAACTACTTGGAAACGATAGCTAACAAGATATTTGAGGTAAACAGAGTCACTTTTTCTGATGATGAGTTGCCCGTGGAGGGTACCGAGCACAATAGAGCCCTCTATCTGACGGTGAAATGTGAAGATTCCGTGGTTACTCGGGTACTTGTTGACAATGGTTCCAGTGCAAATATTTGTCCTCTTTCCACTCTGAACAAGTTGAAGGTGGATGATGAAAGAATTCACAAGAATAGTATCTGCGTTCGGGGATTCGACGGGGAAGGAAAAGATTCAGTCGAGGACATAGTGCTCGAGCTTACAATAGGGCCAGTTGAATTTACTATGGAATTCCAGGTACTCGATGTGGCTGTTTCTTACAATCCGCTGTTAGGACGACCCTGGATTCATGCTGCCAAAGCGGTCCCATCCACTCTGTATCAAATGGTTAAGTTTGAATGGGATAGACAAGAAATTGGTGTACATGGCGAAGACAATTTGTGTGTTCCCAGTGATGCCATTGTTCCATTCATAGAGTTTGAAGATGACAAGGGGCTGTGGGTTTATCAGGTTGTTGACACGGTATCGGTAGAGAAAATCCCTGAAGGGAAGTGCGTGACGACTCCAAGGGTAGCTGCTGCATTAGTCATGGTAGCCGTTGAAATGTTGAAAAATGGTTTTGTACCAGGCAATGGTTTGGGCGCATCTCTGCAAGGTATCGTACAACCGGTTTCTCTTCCTAAAAACTTGGATACATTTGGTCTGGGGTTCAAGCCTACAGTCGCAGATGTGAGAAGAGCTAGAAAAATGAAACAGAGAGCATGGGCCCTTCCAAAGCCAGTACCGCGTCTTTCTCGATCATTTGTCAGGCCTGGTACCATAAAACGCCCAATGATGTCGGTTCCCATTTTGGTGGTTGATATGGATGAAGATTTGATGGAAAGGTTTGAGAGGATATTCGCCGATGTGAACGTGTTTGAAGCTGGAGAGGGTTCTAGCAAGGCGAATGTGCAATTTGTTGGGCCCAGTGCAAAGATTGACAATTGGGAAGCTACTCCTCTCCCCACCAGGAGAGAGTTTTGGTAGTTTGCTTTGATTTTCTTTCAATTTATCTGGATTATTCCAGGGTTGTAATTCAGATTCTATGTTCCGTCCGTTTGGATGTATAAACCCCGTTATCTTTAATTTCAATGAAATGCAATTTCTCTTTTCCTGTCTTCCTGATAGTTTTATTTTTGTTTTCCTTTTTTCCTTGTACAGTTCTTTTTATGCTATCTTCAATGATATGACATGCATGCAAAATCTCCGGCCTAGCCTTAAAAGCCAATCTAGTTCTGAAATAGTAATTCAAGAAATAGAATGTGATGTTGAATCGGAATTTGACGAGGATGAAGCATTTGAAGAGATTAGTAAAGAATTAAGCCATTTTGAAGAAAAACCCAAGCCTAACCTGAGTGATACAGAAGCAATCAATTTAGGGGACCAAGATAATGTCCGGAAAACTAAAATAAGTGTCCATCTTGAACCACAGCTCAGAGAGGAGATAATTAAAACACTGCTAGAGTATAAAGATGTTTTTGCTGGTCCTATGACGACATGCCAGGTCTAAGCATTGGTTTGGTGGTTCACAAATTGCTCACTGATCCGGCATTCCCTCCTGTCAAGTAGAAGTTGAGGAAATTTAAAACTGATATGAGTGTAAAAATTAAGGAAGAGGTCACCAAACAGTTTGAGGCCAAGGTCATTCGCGTCACTCGATATCCCACTTGGTTAGCCAATGTAGTGCTTGTGCCGAAGAAGGATGGCAAGACCAGGGTGTGTTGATTATCGAGACCTCAACAAGGCGAGTCCCAAGGATAATTTCCTACTACCAAACATCCATATATTGATCGATAATTGTGCCAAACATGAGGTTGGTTCTTTTGTGGATTGTTATACGGGCTACCACCAGATCTTAATGGATGAGGAGGACGCGGAAAAGACAACATTCATCACGCCATGAGGAACATACTGCTATCGGATCATGCCATTTGGTTTGAAAAATGCTAGGGGAACCTACATGAGGGCAATGACGACCATATTCCACGACATGATACACAGGGAGATCGAGGTTTATGTGGATGACATGATTGTAAAGTCTAGAAAGCAGTCTGACCATGTCAGAGATCTGAGAAAGTTCTTCCAAAGGCTTTGCAGGTACAATCTCAAGCTCAATCCTGCAAAATGTGCGTTCGGTGTTCCATCTGGAAAAGTTGTTGGGATTCATAGTCAGCCGACGAGGTATTGAATTAGACCCATCAAAAATCAAAGCCATCTAGGAATTTCCGCCTCCAAAGAACAAGACTGAGGTGATGAGTCTGTTGGGAAGATTGAATTACATCAGCCGGTTTATTGCTCAGCTCACAACAACTTGTGAGCCTATCTTCAAATTGTTAAAGAAAGATGCTGCAGTCAAGTGGACAGATGAATGTCACGAAGCATTTGATAAGATAAAGGGGTACTTGTCAAACTCACCTATGTTGGTCCCGCCAGAACCAGGGAGACCTTTGATTCTGTATTTGACAGTCTTGGACAATTCATTTGGATGTGTGTTGGGACAGCATGACATCACTGGCAGGAAGGAGCAGGCCATATATTATCTCAGCAAGAAGTTCACATCTTACGAGGTTAAGTACACTCATCTTGAGAGGACGTGTTGCGCCCTAACTTGGGTAGCCCAGAAGCTGAAACATTATTTGTCCTCTTATACTACTTACCTCATCTCTCACTTGGATCCATTGAAGTATATCTTCCAGAAGCCTATGCCCACAGGTAGGCTCGCAAAGTGGCAGATCTTGCTCACAGAATTTGACATTGTCTACGTGACTCGGACAACGATGAAAGCACAAGAATTGGTCGACCACTTGGCTGAAAATCCTGCGGATGAAGAATACGAACCTTTGAAGACTTACTTTCCTGATGGAGAGGTAATGTACATTGATGAGTTGGAATAGATTGAAAGGCCAAGATGGAAAACTTTTATTTGATGGGGCTGCTAACATGAAAGGCATTGGAATATGAGTGGTACTTGTTTCTGAAATAGGGCATCATTACCCTATTACGGCTCAGCTTCAGTTCTACTGTACTCACAACATGGCAGAATACGAGGCATGCATTTTGGGTTTGAGGATAACTGTGGATATGGGTGTCCAGGAAGTCTCGGTCTTAGGTGACTCGGACCTTCTGGTACACTAGATTCAGGGAGAATGGGAAACACGAGATTTAAAACTCATACCATACCAGCAATGCTTGCATGATCTTTGTCAACGGTTTCAATCAATAGAGTTCAGGCATATTCCGAGGATCCACAATGAGGTTGCCGATGCTTTGGCTACTCTGGCGTCAATGTTACATGATCCAGATAAGGCTTATGTAGACCTATTGCACATTCAGGTCCGTGATCAGCATGCTTATTGTAACATGGTGGAGGAAAAGCTCGATGGGGAGCCTTGGTTTCACAACATCAAGGAATACATCCGAAGGGGAGTATATCCGGTACAAGCCACAGGTGATCAAAAAAGAACAATTCGTCGCTTGACAAGTGGATTTTTCTTCAGTGGAGGAGTTTTGTACAAAAGAACTCCAGATCTTGGGTTATTAAGATGTGTAGATGCCGAACAGGCCGCGGCTATCATGACTTAAGTACATTCTGGAGTCTGTGGACCGCATATGAGTGGGTATGTGCTGGCAAAGAAGATTGTTCGGGCAGGTTATTATTGGCTCACTATGGAGCGAGATTATATCAGTTTCGTGCGTAAATGTCATCAGTGCCAAGTGCATGAAGATTTGATTCATTCTCCACCATCTGAATTACATACGATGTCTGCACAATGGCTTTTTGTTGCTTGGGGAATGGATGTCATTGGACCGATCGAGCCAGCAGCGTCCAACGGGCACATGTTTATTCTAGTGGCCATCGATTATTTCACCAAGTGGGTAGAGGCTAAAACATTCAAGTCTGTAACCAAGAAGGAAGTAGTGGATTTGTGCATTCAAATATCATTTGTCGGTTCGGGATACCAAAGGTGATCATTACGGACAATGGGGCTAATCTCAATAGTCATCTGATGAAAGAGGTATGTTAGCATTTCAAGATTACACATAGCAATTCTACCCCATACCGCCCTAAGGCAAACGAAACAGTTGAGGTGGCCAACAAGAATATAAAGAAGATACTTCAAAAAATGGTGGAAGGTTCTAGGTAGTGGCATGAAAAATTATCATTTGCATTGCTCGGCTATCGTACTACTATCCGTACTTCAGTAGGGGCGACTCCTTATTTGTTGGTGTATGGAACCAAAGCAATGATACCCACAGAAGTGGAAATCTCATCCCTTCGAATTATCGCGGAGGCTGAGATCGATGATGAAGAGTGGGTCAAACCCGCTTAGAACAATTGAGTTTGATCGATGAAAAGAGACTGGCAATAGTGTGTCATGGCCAGTTGTATCAACAGAGAATGGCAAGAGCATACAACAAGAAGGTGCCTCCACGAAAGTTTGAAGTGGGGAAGTTAGTATTGAAACGCATTCTTCCTCATCAAGTTGAAGCAAAAGGAAAGTTCGCCCCAAATTGGCAGGGGCCGTTCGTCGTGACTAGAGTGTTGTTTAATGGTGCATCGTATTTGATAGATGTAGAAGGAAAATGTGTAGAAATGGCTATCAATTCTGATATAGTCAAGAGATATTATGTATGATTGTACTTGTTTGTATTTGGCATGTTTCGAATATTGAAATGACGAAGGCATTTTGTTCTGCTATCTAAACACTTTATCCCTCGTTACCCCTTTGAGCCTCATTTATTTTCTTTCATACCCCTCATTCAGAATCGATAGCAAATATCGAAAACACAAGCGTAAAGATAAGTAAAGAAAGGAGAGAAAAAGAGAAAGGAAAAAGAAAAGAAAAAGAAAAAGAGAAAAAAAAAAGAAACAATAAAAGAAGAACAAAAGAAGAAAAGAAGAAAAAGAAAAGGGAAGAAAATCACAACAAACAAAGTAATTCCTATGTCATGAACTACGTTCGACCTGATTCCTTTTAAGGATACGTAGGCAGACTCACAGTTCGGTCCCATCAAAATAAAAATCCAAAAGTTCCCAAATAAGAAACTGGGGCAGATGTTGTGGCTGTTATCAGAAACCTGATTCAGAAGGTTGTAAATTTGAACCCAATCAAATAATTTTGAGCTTTTTATACCCTTCCTTTCTAAACCCATCCAAAGCCACATTACGGTCCAAAGAAAGACCTTCCGATCAGTCTTCGGGAAATGCCAAGTCAAGCAGGTAGCGGTGATTCACGTCAGGGGCAACACTCTGGTCCAAAGAAGGAAAAGAAGTCAAAATGAGAGTCTTATTGGTGAAAACCTCCACGGGCACCGTAAGGCGACGGGAGCTGAGAGAAATCAAAATGAGAGAGTCTTATTGGTGAAAACTCCCACGGGCACTGTAAGGCGACGGGATCTTAGAGAAATCAAAATGAGAGAGTCTTATTGGAGAAAACCCCCATGGGCACCGTAAGGCGACGTGAGCTGAGAGAAATCAAAATGAGAGAGTTTTATTGGTGAAAACCCTCACGGGCACCTTAAGGCGAAAGTGAGTTGACAGATGAAGGAATGAGAGAGGCCTGCTGGTGAAAACTTTTCAAGGCACCGCATGACGAACAAGATCGGGATTAGAGGTGAAGAAATCAGGTCATGGAAATTCTGGGGCAACAAAGTATGGCAACTGAAAGTTGATTGGTTGGACATATTGGGCCGATTAATCCAAATTGCATGTCATGACCATTGGAACCAGTTGTTCCACTCAGATAAGTCTCTTTTCTTTTTCTCTTCAGATAGTCTTCCAGTTTTGGGTTTCCTTATCCTTAACTCTGAAAGTCATTGCATTTAATTTCTTTGGGTTTATTTCTCTAAGATGTTCCCAATTTCAGTTCTGTTTAAGCAAATAAGAAGGAATTTCAAAGCTCACTACCAGCTTCAAGATTGCAAAGCACAGTGCGGCTAGAGCATACCAAAGATAGTATGATGTAAAAAGGGATAAAATACCAGCAAGAGTTCCATTGGCAAGATAATTTGATGGGAAATGCAGAGGTTCAGTTAAAGGGGTCAGAGATGCGAAACAACGGTTCGGGAATAGAACACTCGGGTCATTCAAGTTATGGGTTTTTTTTGAAAGTCAGTCGGAAAGTCAAGCAGTTCAGGGCCAGCTCAGAGAAGCCAGTCAAAACAAGATAATGCAGTGGAGAGACCTTCAGCAAGAATGCCATCAACTAACCACCACATTTTAAAACTGACAAAATTTTCTTTGATTAAAACATGGGGCAGGAAATTTCGATTGTTTCAGAGAAACCTTTCGTGGAGAAAGACAGTCACCAAACATGTTTGATTTTTTATTTTCAGGACCCTCCTGGAAAATGGGACCTAGTTGAAATGTTCAAAAATAGCATAATTTAGCATAAATGCATCCCAAAGGAATATAAGTCGGCGTAGAAGTTTTGCATGTTCGAGATAGGATTCAATTAGGAGTTCTCAGGACCCTCCTGGATAATGGGACTTAGCTTTAAAGTTTTGGTTAGATAGCAACATTTAGCGTAAATCCTACTGTAGGGTAGTATAATCCAGCTATAAAAGCTGTCACTCTTAAGATAAAATTTGACATTGGATTTTCCGGACCCTCCTGGATAATGGGGAGTAGTTTAAGACCTTCTTAGATAACAAGATGTAGTAGAAGTCATTCCTTTAAAAGATATAGCGTAGATCTAAATTTGTCGTTTAGTTAAGAGCTGTCAGGACCCTCCTGGATAATGAGATGTAGTTTTAATACCTTCTTAGACAACAAGATTCGGCGGGACCCTCCTGGATAATGGGATTTAGCTTTCAAATTTATAGATATATTTGGTAACACGATTCAATTAACACTCACAGATGTGCCCAGTTACCAAACTGGGGCAAAACGTTTTCTTTGTTTTGTCTATTTTGTTGAAATCAGGAGCCCGCCTGGAAAATAAGGGAGTACAATTCAAGTTTAACAATCAAGAGCCCGCCTGGAGAGAAGGGAATACATTTCAAATTGAAGTCAGGATACCCGCCTGGAGAGCAGGAAATACATTCAAGTTTAGCAATCAGGAGCCCGCCTGGAGAGTAGGGAATACATTTCAAGTTGAAGTCAGGAGCCCGCCTGGAGAGCAGGGAATACGTTTAAGTTGAAGTCAGGAGCCCGCCTAGAGAACAAGGGAGTACGATTCAAGTTTTGGTTTTCAAAATTCTTTGATATTCGGCAATGTGATTTGTTTTACACTTACACATGGGCCCACATACCTAAACTGGGGAAGAAAATTTTCTTTGTTTTTGTCTATTTTGCTGAAGTCAGGAGCCCGCCTGGATAGCATGGGAATACATTCACGTTTCAAATCAGGAGCCCGCCTGGATAACATGAGAATACATTCACGTTTCAAAGTCAGGAGCCCGCCTGGATAGCATGGGAATATATTCACGTTTTGGAGTCAGGAGCCCGCCTGGAGAGCATGGGAATACATATCAAGTTTAGCAGTCAGGCATCCACCTGGAGAGCGAGGAAAAACATCTTAGAATACAATTTGACTTTAGCAGTCAAGCGTCCACTTGAAGAAGGGGAAAACATCTCAGCTTACAATTCAAGGTGGCAACAAATGGATGCCACCGAGAGAATAAAGGACAACAAGGCAACAAGAACTACAAGATAAAGTTGAAGATATAGATAAGACTTTTGTAATCCATAGATCGTAGTCTAGTCTAGCTTCTTGTTTTATTTTGACATGGTGTCATAAGGGGGTTTAGTAAGCAGTAACAGCAGCAGCAGCAGCAATAGCGAAATCACAGCTTCATAGTAGTCCCAGCTACCAGACATTCCCGAACTACACTGACCTGATTCCTTTTTAGCCAAGGATATGTAGGCAACCTCAAAAGCAGGGTGCGGTCAACTCTTTAAAAAATGCTTCCCACGGAGTATTCAAACAGACAAAAATCGCTCGTATCCTCTCACTTTATCTTTGCACGAAAACTCTTCGTGTTTCCGGGCAAAGAGGGGCAACTGTAAGCACGTGATTTTTTCCCTACACGAATTACTCCCATAATTTCAAAATAAAATAATTTCTTTTCATTATTTGCAATTTTGTGAATTTTGTGGCATTTTATGTTAAATGTTTGCATTTGTCTGTGCATGTTTATTTTATTAAACTAATGAAAAATACAAATTATGTACATTTGCATTTAGGATTTAATTTGACATTTTAGGATTAATTAATTAATTAAGTTGTTTTATAAAAAGGAAAACCATAAAAATAGTTTATTTTTGCGCATTTGAATTTTGTCGCTTGCTTTAATTTGGGAATTAAATAGTTGTGATAATTATTTAGAGTTAGTTAATTTAATTTGATGAGATAATTTATTTAGGAATTAATTTGGGTTTATGTTTAATTTTAATTTCAATTTAAAAGGAATTAGAAAAAAACTAATTTGAAAGAAAGGAAAATAATTGAATAAGAAGCCTGGGCTTGGGCCATTCTTGTTTTAAAATCCATAGGCCCAAATATTTTGCCCTGAAACCCGTTCAGGCAGCCCACGACCCGCCCCTGATACCCGGTCCGTCCCCTCCCCCAAATTAAAACGATGCCGTTTTGGATTGTGTAATCTGAGTCGTTGATCTCCACTTGATCAAATGGCTCAGAACTGAAGCTCCAGGTGTATTTAAGTGTCCGAATAACCCTACCCCCCTCAGAATTCCCTTCGGTTCATCACCCTCATCAGAAAACACCCCCGAAACCCTAATCTGCCGCCCTAACTCTCACCACCTTAGACCGGCGGTGCCGCCTCTGTTCGCCACCAAAATCACACCCTGGAACCTCCACGACCCCCTCCTCCCAAATTCTGGGTCAGTTTCCCTCAAATATTGCCCGATCCTCTCGAATACTAGATCAGAAAGTGAAACCTAAAATCCCAAGATTTCCGAATCAAGATTTCCGAATCAAGATTCCATTAAAGATTTTAGGTCCCTTTTGACTTTACTCGCGTGTTTTTGATAAAGAACACACGATTAATCTCAAACTGAGCCGAGATTTGAAGACTTGAAGATCCGTCACCATTCTTTACTGGTTCGAGTGGTTTTTAGGTATTTTGTTCTTCTTTACCTTTCGTTATTTAACTTATGTTTTTTTTGCTATCTTCTTACCTTCTTCTACTTTGTCTTTTAGTTTCTGATTTTAATTTCTCATTTTGTTATACTGCCTATATCTGCATGTTAGATTCAAGTTGTGTTTGATTATTAGTTGGGTCTTGTCTTCAAGTACATATAGTTTGAATTTTCATTTTTGTTTTGGGCTCAATTTTGTGCCGAGTCATTTAAGTTTCTGAATCTGAACGTGTGAGTTTTTGGGTTTTCTTCACATTAATTGGGTTCATAAGGAATAAATAGCCTAGGAAGGACTTGAATTGGGTCTAATTCAGACCCATTCACTTGGGTCATTTGGACCCGGGTTCTGCTAGGCTGGGAGGGTAAATAATCATGGTTCGAGTGGTAGTTTAGGGAATTGGGGAAGGGAATCTTGAGTAACAGAATTCAGAAACATCTAGGAAAGTGGGGTGGGAGCTTATATGAAATCTGATGTTTTAAACTAAGAGCTTTTGAGCAAAAACGAAAATATGAAAAGGGTCTAGGTGCAAATATGATCCTCTTTTAGCTGCCCTAATGCCTTGCCTATAAAGGCAGCTTTTCTTTCCTTTGAAGGCAGAGATTTCTAAGGGTTGAAATCCAGAAATATAGAAAAACTACAAAAAAATAATTACTGTTTCACTGAATTGCTCGTCTGATTTTTTTTCAATTTCTAAAAATAGTAGTTTCTCATTTGGGTTAAAAAGGATTAAACTTGGGTTTGTAGAAGTTTGATTTGAAGTTCGGGTCACTGTTCGATTGATATTGTTCTCTGGGTTGCTGCATATCATTATTTGGTTTGGAATTGGGTTCTCCCATTACTGTTACTGTTCCATTGCGTCCTACTAGGTTTGCTGCTGCTGATTACTGACTCTTTACATTTTTGCTCTCCTTATTTCTCAGGTACATGTCTCTGGAACCAATGTAAATTGATGCTCGAATTGGAGACTAAAAATGGAAATGGGAAATTGTCTGGTTCAAATTAGCCTTAGTCTTTTCTTTTCTTCTTGTCTTTGAAATGTCGCCATTGTTTTCATGGAGATCGTCAAATTTTGAAGGATAACCTGTTTTCTCCTTCAGCATATTTACCCTTTGTTGTCTGCTTTGTAATGTCAATTAAATCATGGACTTTAGCCCTTGAATAAGCTCGAATTCGTGTTAATGAGACTTTAAGTTTGTAGCTGCTAATTTCATATAGGTCTGTTATATACCCTGGACCTTATTTGGTTTTGGCTGAGATTTGCTAGGGTTCTCTAATGAAGATTTATTTTTAAGCTTACTGGAAAATGACAAGTTGTTAGTGTGGTTGTATATAGGTTCTACTTGTACGAGATTGATTTGATTTTTAAAATTTTTAGGTCTGTATTTCAACGTAGTTTGGAAATCTGGAAATTAAATATTTCCTACTGTTAGTTATTAAAATGGGACTTTTAATCGTTTTCAAAGTGCAGTCATTGCTAAAATGTCAGATAATTGTCCATTGATGAGTTAAAGTGTGACTTCGAAGGCAGCTTGCATGTGTATTGATCCCAGCGTTAGCTCCTTTTGAATTTACGTTGTTTTATTTGCAACTTCTGGCATTATCTATGCGTTGTAAAGGACTCGATATTGAGTAAGCCATCCGGTAGTTACAAGTTCCGACATTTGGGCTCACGATTGGGCCCAAACTGGATAGCCCTTTCTCATTTAGTTATTAGCTCGTTTGTGCTGGATTAAATCCATTCGCTTAAATACTGAACTTTTCTCTAGTAAGACTTTTAGTTAGTTTGAGAGAAACCTTTAATTATATTTGGCGTTTAATTAATTAAGCCCATTAAATAGATTGAGGCGAGCCATATTAAATAACATAACTAACTTATGGCCCTCATCAGTTAGTTTGGAAACCCTTTGATTAGAATAAACCGAGGTGTGCCCTGCCGAACAAAATGACAATTGCATGGCCTTCGTATTAATTTAGATATAAAAAATTGACAAACGTACGGAGTTTGCTTACGTACGTTTAATATACTATCCTAATTATGGACACGTTTGCGTGACATGATTACGGTTTCTAAAAACAAAACCGGAGTATGTGTTCGCGCAACTTCGGCCGAACTTTCTTAATAATAACAAAGCATTATTAATTGTGCACACGTACGCGTGATATGATTTTTGACGCACCAAACAAAATGAGTACACGTGCACATGACTCGTTTCAAGGTAATTTCTTAAAAAAGAGTTAAATGCATATATGTTCTAAAATGAGTAATTAGACAATTTAATAAGCCAAGTATGATCAAAGAGACCGTGCTAGAATCACGGAACTCGGGAATGCCTAACACCTTCTCCCGAGTTAACATAATTCCTTACTTGAATTTCTGGTTCGCGGACTGTAGTACAAAGTCAGTCTTTTCCTTGATTCGGGATTCAAACCGGTGACTTGGGACACCATAAATTATCCCAAGTGGAGACTCTGAATCTTTAAATAAACAAATCCCGTTTCGATTGTCCTTTAATTGGAAAAACTCCCTTATATTTATATCCTTTACGGGGTGTAGTAAAAAAGGAGGTGTGACACTGGTAAGTGTCTAGCCTAACCTCAGCAAAGTAGTGACGAGGCTAGGACCAGACTACCAAATAAACTTGTACAGTTCAAATGTATATACAGTAGAAAAAGAAATACAGAAAATAACCAGTCAATGTGGGAGGGGGAAACATGTTGTGGGGGAGATAACAGTTCCGAATAGAAAGCATCAAGAAAGGAAAGAAACAACATAACTCGAATATCAACAAAGAAGCAGAAATCAACAATTTGCACGGCATCACCCTTCGTTCTTTTACTCTCGTCCTCTCCAAGGCAATTTTATAATAAAAGTGTGCACGACATCACCCTTCGTGCTTTTACTTTCGTCCTCACCAAATCAATCATATAATAAAGATGTGCACGGCACCACACTTCGTGCTTTTACTCTCTTTCCTCACCATATAATCAATGAAAACCGGTACGGAATGGTAAATCGTATGGCACGACATCACCCTTCATGCTTTACACTATTTCCTCACAATAGCAAATAATGCATGGCATCACCCTTCGTGCTTTAACACTCTTCCTCACCCAAACAACAATCACAAGCAAAGGAGCAAGGTAATAAACAAAATAGTAATAGAGATCCCGGCAAGTGAACAACAATTAAACAATTAAATCCCGACAAGGGAACACCACAATAATCTCAACATCCCGGCAAGGGAGATAATCAACAAAGCAACAATATCCCGGCAAGGGGACAATTTGATAACTCTTTCTCTTTCTTTCATTTTTATTTCATAACTCACTTTACCACTTGAGCCAATGCTCCAAAGGGTTCAATCATCTCATATACTTTCACAATTCATAATATAACTTGAGCCAATGCTCCAAAGGGTTGAATCATCTCATATACTTTCACAATTCATAATATAACTTGAGCTAATGCTCCTCGATGTGCAAAGGTTACAATTCCTTCCACAAACTTTCCATAACAATTAGAAATCATCACCAAGACATGAAAGATACAACGAAATCAAGATCTTCAAAATTTAAAGACTCACGGTCATGCTAGACACCAACATATAGATACTCGTCACCATGCCTATACGTCGTACTCAACAATTATCACGTAGCAAATAAGACTCAACTCTTAATCCCTCAAGCTAAGGTTAGAACAAACACTTACATCGATGCCTCAAACACAACTCAAGTTTCAATTATAGCTTTACCCCTCGATTCCTCCGCCAATTTGCTCGTATCTAGCCACAAGTTACTTAATTATATCAATAAATGCTAGATGAATCAATTTGAATGCATGAAAGTGAGTTTTCCAAAGTTTTACCTAAAAAGTCAAAATCGCTCCTGGGCCCACGTGGTCAAAACTCGAGGTTCGAACCAAAACCCGATTACCCATTCCCCACGAGCTCAAATATGTAATTTGTTTTGAAATCGGACCTCAAATCGAGGTCCAAATCCCCAATTTTTGAAAAACCTAGGTTCTACCCAAAACATCCAATTATCCCATGAAAATAATTGATTTGAAGTTGAAATCATGTTAAAAGATGTTAATGATTGAAGAAAACTAGTTTAAAATGACTTACAATTGATTTGGAGAAGAAAGGTTGTTTGAAATATCGCCTCTTATATTTTTGGGGTTTTTGAAAAATGCAAAATAACTGAAAATCTCATCTATTTATACACCTCTCAGACCCCCCATGTGGATCGCACAAAATGGACTGCGGCCGAACAAGCCTTCCTGAGGTACTGCGGTCCAGTGCCCTGTGCGGACCGCACGAAATGGACTGCGGCCGCACAGGCCTCCACCGCGCACCGCACGAAACCGACCGCAGATCGCACTATCCCTCTTCCGCGGTCGCACACATTTTTGTGCGGACCGCACCAGCGGGTTCAGATACCTGCAACTTCTGGGTTTAAGTCTAAAACATCCCGAACCTACCCGAAACTCACCCGAGCCCTCAAAACTCCAAACCGAGTGTGCATACTAACTCAAAAATATTATATGAACCTACTCGTGTAATCAAATCATCAAAATAACATCATGAATATCAAATTAAGTCTCAAGATCAGTGAAATTTTCTCAAAACTTCTTTAAACATAAATTTTGCGATTTAAGTCCGAATCACGTCACATGACATCCGTTTTTCACCAAATTCCACAAAAATGTCTTAAATCATATATAAGACCTGTATCGGGCGCCGAAACCAAAATACATGCCCGATACCAACACGTTCTAATCAAAAATTCATTTCCAAATCCTTTAAACAATTTCAGAAAATAATTTTCTTTAAAAATTCATTTCTTGGGCTTGAGACCTCGGAATGCGATTTCGAGCATACGCCCAAGTCCCATATTTTCCTACGGACCCTTCGGAACCGTCAAATCACGGGTCTGGGTTCGTTTACCCAAAACTTTGACCGAAGTCAAATTAGCTCATTTTATAATCAAAACTTATCATTTTTCACAAATTATCATATTTAAGCTTTCCAGCTATGCGCCCGAATTGCGCACGCAAATCGAGGTGATTCTAGATAAAGTTTTTAAGGCCTCAGAACACGGAAATTTCGTTTTAAAACAAGTAATGACAAAGGTCATCACATTCTCCATCTCTAAAACAACCATTCGTTGTTGAACGAACAGAAGAAGGAAGTACCTAAGTCGGGAAAAAGATGGGGATAACGGCTCCGCATATCGGACTCGGACTCCCAGGTCGATGCCTCAGAAGGCTGACCTCTCCACTGAACACGAACAGAAGAAAAACTCTTCGAACTCAACTAATGAACCTACCGGTCTAGAATAGCTACCGGCTCCTCCTCATAAGACAAGTCCTTGTCCTACTGGACAGTGTTGAAATCTAACACGTGGGATGGATCTCCGTGATATTTTTGGAGCATGGACATATGAAACACTAGATGCACGGCTGATAAGCTCAGTGGCAATGCAAGTCTATAAACCACCTCTCCCACTCGATCAAGAATCTCAGACAGACCGATGAACCTAGGGCTAAGCTTGCCCTTCTTCCCAAATCTCATTATGCCCTTCATAGGCGATACTCGGAGCAATACCCGCTCTCCAACAATAAAAGCCACATCTCGAACCTTGCGGTCTGCATAACTCTTTTGCCTGGACTGAGCTGTATAAAGCCTATCCTGAATAATCCTGACCTTGTCCAAAGCCTCCTAAACTAGATTCGTACCCAACAATCGAGCCTCTCCCAGCTCAAACCATCCAACCTGAGATCGACACCGCCTACCATATAAAGCCTCATAAGGAGCCATCTGGATACTAGATTGGTAACTGTTGTTGTAGGCAAACTCTGCTAAAGGCAAAAACTGATCCCACGAGCCTCCAAAGTCAATGACACAAGCTCGGAGCATATCCTCCAAAATCTTAATAGTCCACTCGGGCTGCCCGTCTGTCTGAGGATGAAATGTTATACTCAACTCAACCTTGGTGCCCAACTCTCACTGAACTGCTCTCCAGAAACGTGAGGTAAAATGCATACCTTAGTCCAAAATGATAGATACAGGCACACCATGAAGACGAACAATCTCCAAGATATAGATCTCAGCTAACCACTCGGATGAATAAGAGACTTCAATAGGAATAAAATGCGCTGACTTGGTCAGCCTATCAACAATGACCCATACTGCATCGAACTTCCTCCGAGTCTGCGGGAGTCCAACAACGAAATCCATAGTGAACCGCTCTCGCTTCCACTCGGGAAGCTCAATCCTCTAAAATAAACCACCAGGCCTCTGATGCTCGTACTTAACCTTCTAACAATTCAAACACCGAGCTACATATGCAATGATATCCTTCTTCATTCTCCGCTACCAATAATGCTGCTGAAAATCCTAATACATCTTCATGACGCCCGTATGAATAGAGTACCGGGAGCTATGGGCCTCCTCTAAAATCAACTCTCAGAGCCAATCCATATTAGGCACACAAACTCGACCCTGCAATCTCAAAACTCCATCATCATCTAAGGTAACCTACTTGGAACCTCCGCGCTGCACCGTGTCTAAGGACACATAAATGGGGATCATCATACGGTCGATCACGGATACTCTCCAATAAAGAAGAACGAGCGACCGTGCAGGCCAATACACAACTAGGCTCAGAAATATCCAACCTCACAAACTGATTGGCCAAAGACTGAACGTCCAAAGCAAGCGGTCTCTCACCGATCGGAATATAAGCAAGACTACCCATACTGGCTGACTTCCTACTCAATGCATCGGCCACCACATTGGCCTTTCCCGGATGATACAAGATAGTGATATCATAATCTTTCAATAACTCCAACCACCTCATCTGTCTAAAATTCAACTCCTTTTGCTTGAACAAATACTGAAGACTCTTGTGATTCGTGAACACCTCACATGCCACGCCATACAGATAATGCCTCCAAATCTTCAATGTGTGAACAATGGCTGCCAACTCCAAGTCATGAATCAGATAGTTCTTCTCATGAATCTTCAACTGCCGTGAAGCATAGGCAATGACCTTGACATTCTGCATCAACACTGCACCAAGCCCAATACGAGATGTATCACAATAAACTGTATAAGGACCTGAACCTGTGGGCAAAACCAATACCCATGTCGTAGTCAAAGCTGTCTTAAGCTTCTGAAAGCTCGCCTTACACTCGTCTGACCATCTGAACTGGGCACCCTTCTAGGTCAACCTGGTCATTGGGTTTGCGATAGATAAGAACCCCTCCACGAACCGATGGTAGTAGCCTTCCAATCCCAAGAAACTCCAAATCTCGGTAGATGATGTTGATCTAGGCCAGTTCTTGACTGCCTCAATCTTCTTCAGATCAACCTGAATACCCTCTGCTGATACAACATGACTCAAAAATGCAATTGAACTCAATCAAAACTCACACTTTGAGAACTTAGCATATACCTGACTATCCCTCAAGGTCTGAAGAAGCACTCTAAGATGCTGCTCGTGCTCCTCCCGGCTATGGGAATAAATCAAAATATCATCAATGAAGACTATCACGAACGAGTCCAAATAAGGCCTGAACACTCGATTCATCAAATCCATAAAAGCTGCTGGGGCATTGGTCGACCCAAATGACATGACCAGGAACTCATAATGCCCGTACCGAGTACGGAAAGCTGTCTTAGGGACATCGGATGCCCTAATCCTCAATTGATGGTAGCCAGATCTCAAATCAATCTTTGAAAACACCTTGGCACCCTGAAGTTGATCAAACAAATCATCGATCCTCGATAATGGATACTTATTCTTGATTGTAACCTTGTTCAACTACCAATAATCAATACACATTCTCATCGATTCGTCCTTCTTCTTAACAAACAACACAGGTGCACCCCAAGGTGAAACACTGGGTATAATGAAACCCTTCTCAAGCAAGTCTTGCAACTGTTCCTTCAACTCTTTCAACTCCAGCGGGGCCATACGATACGGCAAGATAGAAATGGGCTGAGTATCCGGAGCCAAATCAATGCAAAAGTCAATATCCCTGTCGGGTGGCATACCCAACAAGTCCAAAGGGAAAACATCAGGAAACTCTAAAACAACGGGCACAGAATCAATAGAAGGGACCTTAGTACTAGAATCACGAACATATGCCAAATAGGCCAAACACCCCTTCTCGACCATACGTCGAGCCTTCACATACGAGATAACACTGTAGGTAAAGTGACCAGGAGTTCCTCTCCACTCTAAACGGGGCAAATCCGGTAAGGCTAAGGTCTTCGTCTTGGCATGACAGTCCAAGATAGCGTGGTAAGGTGATAACCAGTCCATCCCCAATATAACATCAAAATCGACCATGTCTAGAAGCAACAAATCCACACGAGTCTCAGACCCCCAATCACCACAATACAAGAACGATGGACTCTATCCATCATAATAGAATCACCCACCGGTGTAGATACATAAACAGGAATACTTAATGAATTACTAGGCATGACCAGATACGGTGCAAAATAAGATGACACATACGAGTAGGTATACCCTGGATCAAATAACACTAAAGCATCTCTATCACAAACCAGAATAGTACCTGTAATGACTACATCTGGAGCCTCAACCTCGGGCCTGGCTGGAAGGGCGTAACATCGGGGCTGGGCCCTACCACCCTGAACTACATCTCTGGGATGGCCTGCAGCTAGCTGGCCTCCACCTCTGGCGGCCTGAGCTCCACCTCTAGTACCTCTACCTCTACCTCTAGCACCTCTACCCCCACCTCTAGCTGGTTGGGGGGGCTGTGGAACACCTGGTGCTTGTACTATAACATGAGAACCCTGATGTTGAGAGCTACTCGACGCTCAAGGGCAAAACCTGGCAATGATACCCGGATCACCACACGTGTAACAAGCCCTCGACTGTTGAGACTGCTGGCGTTGACAACCTGAATGACCACCCTAAAAACTCTGAAGCGGCAGTGCACTAATAGGAGCAGGTGGTGCACTGTAGGACTGCTGATCGTAATACTGTATCTAGGGACCACGACCACCTGAAGTACCATGAGAAACCTGGAGCACTGACTGAAAGGGCCTAGGAGGATGGCCTCTACCATACGAACTCGACCTCCAGATGAGGTACCACTGAATCAGCCTGAATGACGGGGCCTCTTGTCTGACCCATAACTGCCTCCCTATGACAGAACCATCTCAACTCTACGGGCCATATTGGCCGCTTCCTGAAAAGTAATCTCACTCCCAGCCTCTATAGCCATCTGAAGACGAATCGGCTGAATAAGACCATCAATAAACCTCCTCACCCTCTCTCTCTTGGTGGGTAGTATGATGAGAGCATGTCGAGCTAAGTCGATCAACCTGATCTCATACTGGGTAACAGTCATAGAACCCTGCTGGAGGCGCTCAAACTACCTCTGATAGGCCTCTCTCTGAGTAACAGGGAGAAACTTCTCCAGGAATAACACTGTAAACTGCTCCCAAGTCAAGGCTGGCGATCCGGCTGGTCTCGCTAAGCAATAATCCCTCCACCAAGTCTTGGCGGATCCAGACAAGCAAAATGTAGCAAAATCGACCCCATTGGTCTCAACAATGCCCATGTTCCTGAGAACCTTGTGGCAGCTGTCTAGATAATCCTGGGGATCCTCAGTAGATGCACCACTGAAAGTAGAAGTGAAGAGCTTCGTGAACCTATCCAGCCTCCATAAAGCATTGGCGGACATAGCCGCTCCATTACCGGTCTGAGTTACCACCCCCGGTTGTACTGCTCCAACTAGCTGAACCGCTGGAGTTTGAATATGAGGAGCTACCTGCTCCGGAGTGCGAGTAGCAGGAGTCTGGGCCCCTCCTCTAGCCTAAGAAACGACTGGTGCTACAGTAAGCAAGCCTGCCCGGGTGACACTTTCCATGAGGCCTACTAATCAGACCAGAGCATCCTAAAGAACTGGGATAGCAATAAACCCCTCTAGGACCTGAGCTGGGCCCGCCGGAACTGCTGGAGCCGGAACCTCCTCATCAAAATCAACCTGAGGCTCCGTCACTAGGGATGCTACTCGGGGCTAAGATCTACCCCGACCTCGGCCTCGGCCTCTGCCCCTCGTCGGAGCTACTACTGGTGGCTCGAACTGCTGAGCAAAGAATGAGGAAGTATGTGTTCTCGCCATCTGCAAAAGAATAGAGTAAAAGTTCAATTAGCATTGAGAAACAAAACCGCATGACGAGAAAGAACAAATGTGAAGTTTTTCCTAACTCTGTAGCCTCTGGGGGATAAATACAGACGTCTCCGTACCGATCCTTCAGACTCTACTAAGCTTGTCTGTGAACTGTGAGACCCATGAAACCTAGAGCTCTGATACCAACTTGTCACGACCTGGATTACCCAACTTCGGGAGTCGTGATGGTGCCTACTAATGGGAGCTAGGCAAGCCAAACCTTAACTACTTGCTACGCTTCCATATTGCTTCATTTTAACAAACACAAGGCGATAACATGATAACAGTGGAACTTTAAATAATTAAGCGGAAGTCAACAATTAAATATCTTAAGTCTACGTCTATTACAACTTTTAAAACTTCAAATACCCAAAACCCGGTGTCACAGTGTCACAGACTATCTAAGATTTCTACATACAAGATCTAAAGAAATAATAGTATGATGTTTCTGAATAAAAGAAAATGAAACAGGAAGTAGAGATAGAGAGAGACGCCAGGGCCTGCGGACGCCTGCAGTCTACCTTAGGTCTCCGGGTGGACTGAAGGAAGCACTCCAACTACTGTCCGAAAGATGCTCCTGGATCTACACACAATGCAGAGTGTAGTATCAGCACAACCGACCCTCGACGAAGTAGTGACGAGGCTAGGACCAGACTACCAAATAAACTTGTGCAGTTCAAATATATATACAGCGGAAAAAGAAATATAGAAAATAACCAGTCAATGTGGGAGGGGGAAACATACTGTGGGGGAGATAACAGGCCCGAATAGAAAGCATTAAGTAAGGAAAGAAACAACATAACTCGAATATTAACAAAGAATCAAAAATCAACAATTTGCACGGCATCACCCTTCGTGCTTTTACTCTCGTCCTCTCCAAGGCAATTTTATAATAAAAGTGTGCAGAGCATCACCCTTCGTGCTTTTAATTTCGTCCTCACCAAATCAATCATATAATAAAGATGTGCACGGTACCACCCTTCGTGCTTTTACTCTCTCTCCTCACCATATAATCAATGAAAATCGATACGGAATGTTACATCGTACGGCATGGCATCACCCTTCGTGCTTTACACTCTTTCCTCACAATAGCAAACAATGCACGGCAACACCCTTCGTGCTTTAACACTCTTCCTCACCCAAACAACAATCACAAGCAAAGGGGCAAGGGAATAAACAAAATAGTAATAGAGATCCCGACAAGGGAACAATAGTTAAACAATTAAATTCCGGCAAGGGAACAACATCAATAATCTCAATATCCCGGCAAGGGAGATAATCAACAAAGCAACAACATCCAGGCAAGGGGACAATTTGATAACTCTTTCTCTTTCTTTCACTTTTATTTCATAACTTACTTTACCACTTAAGTCAATGCTCTAAAGGGTTCAATCATCTCAAATACTTTCACAATTCATAATATAACTTGAGCCAATGCTCCAAAGGGTTCAATCATCTCATATACTTTCACAATTCAAAATATAACTTGAGCCAATGCTCCTCGATGTTCAAAGGTTACAATTCCTTCCACAAACTTTCCACAACAATTAGAAATCATCACCAAGGCATGAAAGATACAACGAAATCAAGATCTTCAAAATTTAAAGACTCACAGTTATACTAGACACCAACGTATAGATACTCGTCACCATGCCTATACGTCATACTCAACAATTATCATGTAGAATATAAGCCTCAACTCCTAATCCCTCAAGCTAAGGTTTGACCAAACACTTACCTAGATGCCTCGAACACAACTCAAGTTTCAATTATTGCTTTACCCCTCGATTCCTCCGCCAATTCACTCGTATCTAGCTACAAGTTACTTAATTACATCAATAAACGCTAGATGAATCAATTTGAATGCATGAAAATGAGTTTTCCAAAGTTTTACCTAAAAAGTCAAAATGCCCCCCGGCCCACGTGGTCAAAACCAGAGGTTCGAACCAAAACCCGATTACCCATTCCCCCACGAGCTCAAATATGTAATTTGTTTTGAAATCGGACCTCAAATCGAGGTCCAAATCCCCAATTCTTGAAAACCCTAGGTTTTACCCAAAACACCCAATTCCCCCATGAAAATAATTGATTTGAAGTTGAAATCATATTTAAAGATGTTAATGATTGAAGAAAACTAGTTAAAAACGACTTACAATTGATTTGGAGAAGAAAGGTTGTTAGAAAAATCGCCTCTTATATTTTTGGGGTTTTTGAAATATGCAAAATAACCGAAAATCTCATCTATTTATACCCCTCTCAGACCCCTTGTGCAGACCGCACAGGTCTTCCTCAGCTACTGCGGTCCAGTGCCCTATGCGGACCGCACAAAATGGATTTCGGCCGCACAGGCCTCCACCGCGCACCGCACGAACCCGACCGCGGACCGCACTAGCCCCCTTCCACGGTCGCACAAATATTTTTTCGGATCGCACTGGCGGGTTCAGAGACCTGCAACTTCTGGTTTTAAGTCTAAAACATCCCGAACCTACCCGAAACTCACCCGAGCCGTCGGAACTCCAAATCAAGTGTGCATACTAAATAAAAAATATCATATGGACATACTCGTGTAATCAAATCATCAAAGTAACATCATGAACATCAAATTAAGTCTTGAGATCAATGAAATTTTCTCAAAACTTCTTTAAACATAAATTTTGCGATTTAAGTCTGAATCACATCACATGACATCCATTTTTCACCAAATTGCACAAAAATATCTTAAATCATATATAAGACTTGTACCGGGCGCCGGAACCAAAATACGGGCCCGATACCAACATGTTCTAATCAAAAATTCATTTTCAAATCCTTTAAACAATTTCAGAAAATAATTTTCTTAAAAAATTCATTTCTTGGGCTTGGGACCACAGAATTCGATTCTAGGCATACGCCCAAGTCTTACCCAAAATGTTGACCAAAATTAAATTAGCTCATTTTATAATGAAAACTTATTATTTTTCACAAATTATACTATTTAAGCTTCCCGGCTACGTGCCCAAATTGCGCACGCAAATCTAAGTGATTCTAAATGAGGTTTTCAAGGCCTCAGAACACGAAAATTTCGTTTTAAAATAAGTAATGACCTTTTGGGTCATCACACTGACCCGCCCGATTGACCTGCCCGGCTCCCCTACTATATAAAATCGATATATCATTTTTCGCAATCCAACCCCAGTCCAAACACACTTGAACCCATTAGCCCCAAACCCACTACCCTCTCTCATTAAAACCCCTAAAATCTAGACTTAGAGGATGAGATTTGGGGAGAGAACCAAGCGATATAGACCCTTCTCCCCTTTTCTTTCTTCTCCGTTCTCATCTTCAGCAATAGAACTTCCTCCACCTTCATTCTCTTCCTTGAATTCCATCCAAATACACAAATTTTCACACACAAAAAAAAATAAAAGAGAAAAGGAACTGAAAACGAATTTCAGCATTTCAAAATTGAGTTCAAAACCTACAATACCGAAACTTAAAAAAAAAGGATTCTAAAGTCGGTTTTCTACTTCTTCTTTTCCAATCTGTTCATAGAAAACAAATGGAGTGATTTATTTCCTTTAAAATCAGAAAAGAACATGAGATTTCAGCTCCTTCCTCCCTGATTTCGATTCTTAAAAATGAAGCTCGATTTCTTCTCTTTTTGGGTTTATGAAAGCTGTTTTGGAGCCGTGGATGTTGCTTCGTTAATTTTGTCGTTGTTGTTTGTGTTCCTCAATACGGGTTGTTGTTTCCTTTCGGTTTTTGCTTCTTTGTACGCGACAAAAGCAGATGGTAATTTCTTTGTACGCGACAAAAGCAGATGGTAATTTCTTGCGCAAATATATTTTCATAGTCGTGCCCTTTCTGCTTGGCAAATGTATTCTTTCTTCCTCCCTCTCTTTATTTTCCAGATCTGTTTTATATATCTAGTTATTTTTTTAATTTATTGTATTTGCTGTATTGTTTTGTGTTTTGTCAATATTGATGGTACAGTTAAGAAAAAGTATGTAGGTATTGATAGATCCAGCATATATACACATATACACAGTCAACTATGTTTAGTATGGTGATATACTGTGTGGGTTTTGAAATACATGTGTCTAGTATGAGTATATGGTTGAAGCAGGAAATAGAAGGGTTTGGTGATCTATTGAAGCTAAAGGGCTATAAGCTTAAAACTATCCTAAAGTTTTGAAATTATTATTACTGTAATATGTATAATTCGATGCAATTAATTGTATATTAGTTCCCTAATCTCCTAGCTGGGTGGAAAATGTGGTAATGAAAGTTAAAAAGGTGGGGTGCTCATTATGTTCTTTGTCCATTATGTTTTTAATTGTTTACTGAGGATTAATGTATATAGAAACAATGTATAGGAGGATTAATGTATACAGAATTAAGTTGAGTTTGAATTCCAAGTTGTAACCTTAACTGCAAGGTTATATTTGCAGTGCATTCCGGGATTGTTTACAAACCAGTAGAGTTCGGTAAAGTAACTGCTTTCAATTTTTTCTTAATAGTATTTTTTTGTTTAAATTAAAAGAACGAGTTGATTCCCACATGTATGTTACCATAATATTTGAACCTCACATGCAAAATCTCAAGTTTTAGGATAACATAGTCACAATACCGCAGTTTGCTTTAGGCACGCAATTAAATCATCGTGGCTATGGATACGGTTCCCGTGACATAGTCATGATACTTAATTCCCAAATTAGAGGGTGCATTTCATGTAACCCGATCATAACAACTACGAATAATAATACCCTTTGAAATAAATTGAGGTGTGCTATACGCAAACAAAATCCATAACTCATGGCCCTCTTAAAATTAAGTCAAGAGTTAACTCTTATATAAAAGATTTGGGGTGTGACATAAATAAATTAAATCATACACTGCCCTCACAAATGTTGCTATTGAAAATTTAATCTTCGTAGTTGCTTTGGACACGTTTTAAATAATTTATCATAGCTACGGGTACGGTTCCCGTAACGTAGTTGTGATTTTTAATTACAAAATTCGGGTGTACATTTGATGTGACCCAATTTCAATTCTCAACAATGTTAAATAAAACATGTCGCGAACCGCGGGTGCATTTCATGTAGCGTGGTTTAAGACCTGTTTTAAATAGAATTGAATCTCCCTAGACTCGTTTTAAAATAATTAAAAGCGGTTATAAGGTTAAAAATGCACAACATGTATAAAATGTATAGTAAATTAGATAATAGGCCAATTGATAATAGTTAAAGCGACCGTGCTAGAACCACGAAGCCCGGGAATACCTAATACCTTCTCCCGGGTTAACAGAATTCATTTTAGAATTTCTGGTTCGCAGACTTTTAAAAATAAAGTCGAAATTCCTAGATTTGGGATTTTAAAATAAATCGGTGACTTGGGACACCAAAATAATTATCCCAAGTGGCGACTCTGAAAAAATAAATTATATAAATAATTCCATTTCGAATAATGTCACTTTAATTGGAAAAATTCCCTTATATACCCATCGGGTGGTAAAAAAGGAGGTGTGAAAAATAATATTTTTGCTATTTATTAAATATTTTTATAAATTATTTCTTTCTAAATATCGGGTATTTAAAAACTAGCCTAAAATCCTAATCAATTTCGGACATAATAACCCAGCCCAATTACCCTGGGACCAAACGACCCTGTCTAATACTCGGTCGGTACCCGTTTCATCTTAACCCGCCCCGTTCGTTTTTTAATCCCAGCCGTTGATCTTTCAAGATCAACGTCCCACATCCTTCCCCTCTTTTTAATTAACCAAACTCCCCAAACCCTAGCCATTCCCTCCAACCCCCTGCCCTCATATGCTCTCGTCTCTCTTCTCTTCTAAAAATCCTAGTCGCCTCCCCCTTAATCCCCTCTCTAAAATCACGTTGATAATGGGATTTTACCATTATTTGCTTACCATTGTGAGCACGTGATTTTTGTTTCGCGCGACAATCGCTCCAAAAGAAATAAAAATAATAATAGTTGGTCCTGCTGTACAATTTTTGGATTTTTTACATGGCACTTTGTTAATTATTTACGATTTTTGCCCATTTTTATTTTTATTAAAACAAAATACAAAAAATGTATGTGTCATGCGTAATCTGAACCGTAACACGGTTGTTAAATAGAAAATCATAAATAGGCATCTTTGTCCGTGATTTTATTTTTGTTTGATTTTACCTGTTTTAAAATATTTTAATGTGTGTGCAATTAATTGTATTAAGTGTTTATTTAATTTTAATTTGATTTACTTAGGTTTTGTTTTTTTTTAAAAATAAAGAAGAAAATAAAATAATAACAAAAACCCTTTTTTCGGACTTGGGCCAATTTTAAACAAATTGGCCCAAACAAACTCAGCCCAAAACCAGGCTTGCCCGGTCCGTGTCCAGCTGACACCAAGGACGTCCAAACGACGTCGTAATGGTTTAGTCTGATCTGAGCCGTTGATCTCTGAATGATCAACGGCCAAGATCACCTCCTCACAACCCATGATGAACCCGACCCATTTCCAACCGGACCAACCCAAACCCCCTTTGGATGAAACGACACCGTTTCCCCTAAGCCTTCAGATCCAAGCCATTGATTTCAATTGATCCGACGGCTGAGATCAACCCACCATTCCATATATAAGCCCCTTACCATACCCTGCCCCCCTATCCGATACCCCAGCCTTCATCCTCACCAAACCCTTCCCCTTCAAACCCTAGCCGCCCCCATCTCCCTTCACCAGAAACCCGGCGGCATGGACGCCGGTGACCCTACCTTTAACACCATAGATGCTCCTCACCGTCCTGAACCCAAATCCACCCAACCACACACCTCGAATCCCATCCCACCTTCTCGAATCTTCATTTGAAGATTCGAGTCAAAACTCGATCTACCCCGATCTGCCCTAAATTCATACCAGGCAGTCCCCGGACCCCCTCGTGACCAAACCATGCTTGGTTTGGTCCGAATCTGACCAGGGAAGCACGAATCCCGGATCTAATTTTTGAAACTTTAAAGGTCCTCGTCGATGGTCCGTGTTTTGTTCAAACCAAAAGATTAAGGTCTAATGGACCTTAATCGAAGTGTTTCTCATCTGAGAAACACTTCGATTAAAGTCCGTTCAGCTTTAAGAAGGTCTGTTCGAATCCAAGTTCAGATTTTTTGATTTTTCGGGTTTTAAGGTGAGTTTGTTTTCTTTTCTTTATTTGTTTTAATCCGTGTGATTGTTCTAAAAGCTGTTCATGTTTGGTGAAATCTTTTGTTTTGAGTTTTATTAACTGTATCCTGTCCACCTTGCCCGAGCCTTTGTGTTTGATTGTTTCTTTCTTCTACTTGTTACTGATAATGTGTATATGTGTATGTGCTGTGCGAATAATTGAGCTTCAAATTTGAACTGATTAACTGATTCCTCGAGTGCAATTCTGCTTAGTCAGTATAGTTCAAATCATGTGCTTGATGCTTTTAAATGTCTGATTTTGGCTACGATTGTACCTGTTATGATTAATATAGTCGAGTCGACATATGTCGTCAATTAGTTTTAACTATCTGAACAATAACAAATCGACTTACTTCTGCTAAGCATTTGTTTGAATCAATTAGGAACTAAGTTTGTATACTTATAGTGTTTAATTTGAATCAGAAATGTAAAAGGAATGTTTTGTTTAAAGTTCTGAATTGGAGGGCATGTGCACTTGTGCACAGCATGTGCATTTGTGCACCACAGGTGCATTTGTGCACAGCCTGGTTCCTGCATAAAGGGCTTTTGATTTAAAAATGTTTTGACATCATATGCTGTCAGATATATTCTGCTGCCCATACTTTGCTTTAGTTTCAAAAATAATAAACCTTACTAAAAGTGAAGTCTGTCAGGGAATGTGATGGGTTTCTAATATTAAATAGCTAAGTGGAACTGAAAAGAAGAGGGCACATGTGAGGGGTGTTCTTTTGGTCTAAACAGGCTGTTAAAGGGCTAAGTTTAAGGCTTATAAAAGGGGGGGATAATACACAGAAAAGGGGGAATATCTGATAGACGGAGAGACAGAAGGAATTGTGAAGAAAAGAGAGAGGAGATTTTTGAAAAGGGAGGGTGATACACATTGAGAGATATACACACACAGACACACATAGGGAACTCAGACTGGACTGGGGGTTGGGATTTTCAGAATAGATAGAAGAATCGAAAAGACAGAGAGATTTCTGGACTGAAAATTTAAGACTGGTTGTTCTTTGGATTATTCAAAAGATATATATAAAGAGATAAAGAGATCACAAAATAGGAGATACAGATACAGATACAAGAGGGAAAAGATATAGAAAAAAACAGGAGCTGTTTCTTCACTTTGTTTTCTGGATTTCATTTGTTCTTCTACTTGTTCAATCGATTTTGATCCTTCCAAGTTTAAACTGAGTTCACTGGTTGTGATTTGCATTGGTTTATTTCCTGAAGTTTGGTCTATCTGGGGTTTCTATTTTCACTGCCTTGTTTGTTACCTGCTGTTACTGCTGCTGTTTGGTGTTGCTCCTATTGTTACTCTGCTGATTTCTCTTCTTCTTCAACTGTAAACACTTCCAGGTACACACTTCTGAAACTATTTGTTGTTGAAAGTTTGAAGCTTTGAAGCAGAAATAAAAGAAATGAATGTTGATTCCTTCACAATACCCATGTTCAAAACATGGCAATAGGTTGAATGGTAGTCGGCCTGCATGTGTTTAAGCTCGTTCCAACTGCAACTGCTCTGTATAAATTAACATACATTCTGTTTGAGATGAACTATTAGATAGCATTGTTTATTAGATCAGGTGTGCTTTAATGTATATAATCATTAGGTCTTGATGTAGTTATGACAGTATAACATAGAATCATGGCAAGCATCTGTATGTATTTTGTCTAGACCACTGAATTGTCAAATCTGTTGTACTTGGTCTGTGATAAATGTATCCCAAACAAACTCTCATGCGGTCACATTAAGAGTTTGGCCATGTACGCCAGCTCTCTTGTCAGATTACTTGTTCCGATATAGGTTCGATATTGGGCTTCGGTATAGATTCACTGTTTCGAAATAATGCGATAACTTTTGAGGAAAACTAGTAGGCGTTTTTGAGTTCAATTAGTAGTAGTTTTCCTAATAAACAGTTGATTTCATTTATCAAGTCCAAATAGGCTAGTTTTAAAAATCAAACTTGGAGGTTGTTAACATAAGTTTAGTATATGTTATTAGTTTGCTTGCAATCTCACTTAGCAAATTAATAAGCGTATTCACTCGATGAAGACAAGGCATGAGGTAACTCTCACCTCATAAACAATCAATCAGGTAATCAAACAAAATTCGGGTTCGGCAAACATAGTAAAGATTCAGTATGTATTAGTTTAAACAAGTAAGTTTGGTATCATCTTTCTTTCATTTTTAGAGACAAACGTAATAGAAATGTAGTCACTGTAGAATACCCTTCTAAAATAATGAGATGAGCCTCGCCAAATAAAAATGCAAATTGCGGGGCCCTCAATAATTAACCATAATAAATACTTAGAGTTTGGGACGGACTGTTTAGTGAATCTCACTGCCTTCCCCAAAGGTAATAACACGTTAGACTCTTTAGGCACGGTTTAATTAAATTATATTCTTAAATTCGGGTGCGCATTTATGTGACCCAAATTCCAAATCTCAATGGAGTCGAAATGTGTTAACAACTACGGGTGCATTGATTGTGACGTGGTTTGAGATGCATTTTCATGACGTTGCAATTCTATAAATGATAATAAAAGCGGTTTAAATTTAATAAAAGCACGTAAGTCATAACATGTATTTAAATCAGATATTTAGCCATTATAACAATTTAAGCGACCGTGCTAGGACCACGGGATTCGAGGGTGCCTAACACCTTCCCTCGGGTCAACAGAATTCCTTACTTAGAATTTCTGGTTCGCAGACTTCACTTGGAAAAGTCGAAAATTTCCTCGATTTGGGATTCAAGATAAACCGGTGACTTGGGACACCAAAAGCCAAACCTTTCCCAAGTGGCGACTCTGAATTAAATAAATAATCCCATTTCGAATATTGTCACTTAAATTGGAAAAACTCCCCTCGCGCATTTAACCCTTCGGGGCGGGCGCGCAAAAAGGAGGTGTGACAGCTCTGGCGACTCTGCTGGGGAAAATGTGGACCCAGAACCACTGGTTCAGGGTTCAAGAATTCGAGCTTAGAATAATTGTTATATTTGGCTTTATTATCTGATCTTTATTACATGTTTTTGCATAATGTGCTAAATGCTGTCTTTTACCGCTTTGATATTATCTGAACTGTATATAAACTGTGCCGAAACCCTTCTCTTCTTACCTCCGGGGAGAAGCTCGCTGGTCGAGACTCCCTATTCTGTTAGTGTCGATACCTGAAATAAGAAAGAGGTCGGACAAGTTACAAAGCCGGACGATCTCGCGGGTCCCCGGTACGTAGCCCCCTCCTCGACTCGAGTTGTCCGCTCGGGTACACAGTCTAGAACAAATACCCAGGGTATAAACCTAGTATAACGAAACTTCATGCCGGATCCCTAGTAGGAACGTTTATTTGCATCATGTTGCATTTGACTTAGGGGGCTCAACACAGGGGTTGGGTCCGTCTAGGACAGACAACCTGAAATGAAAAGACCACCCTGCTACATCCTATTTGTTTTGCGCATTTATTTGCCTCGGTTCCGCATGCTGACCGGTTTCTAAAAAAAATAAAAATAAAAAATAAAAAAAAAGAAGAAGAAAATAGCGGCATAGGGAGATAATTACTTATTTTGGAGAATTAGAACCAATGTCCGAGTAGTGTCTAAACCTCGCCGGAATTTTTCTAAAAAAAAAAGAATAAAACCAACATTTGTCTTTTAGTTTGATTTACTAAAAAAAACACATAAAAATTTTTCTTTTCTTTTAAAATTCAAAAAGGGTATTTATTTAAAAGTAAAAAAAAAAATTGGAAATTCATAATGTGTTGTTTCTTTCGTAGCACCTCTTTATAAATTCACACTAATAGTCCAAATACTTCCTAAAAAAAATCTTTAGTCTTTATCTCTTTTCGAAAGAAAATAATAAAAAAATTATGCTTGCTTTCTGGGTTTAATTGATTTGCTCTATTCATGATGTACCGAACTACGCGGGTCTGATTCTCACCGGATGTGAGATACGTAGGCAAACCTCATCGGTTCCGGCCCCAATTTTTTAAAAAAAAATCCAAAAAATATATTTTTCTTTAGTTCTTTCTTTATAAATGTTTCTTTAGAAAATACAAAAAAGGGAAAATAAAAAATAATATAGAAGTTTTCTTTAAACTCAAATAAAAATAGTCTCCTTCTTTCTAAAGTCTTTCATGTGAAATAATGAAATAAGAATTAAAAATCATCAATAAAAATCCAAAAAAAATACTCTTTGCTTTTAGTCTCTCTTTTGTAAAATGTTCAAAAAAAATAGTTGAAAAATTGAATTCCAAAATATTAGGACTTTTCTTTAGAAGTGCTTTTGTAAATAAATGAATCTCAGAAATTCCAAATCATTTTTCTTAGTCCCTCTTTCAAAATTTAAGAGGCAACATCATGACAAAAAAAAATATTCTTTCTTCCGTAGAAAAAGGTGAAACAAATGAAAAAATCAACCAAAACACATTTTTTAGAAGCAAATAATGTTTTTAGAAGTTTTTCTTTAAAAAATAAAACAAAAATCAAAATAAAAAAATATCTTCTTTCTTCTTTTAAAGCATTTCTCTTGAAAATTCCAAAAAAAAAAAGAGAGTTAGTTTACTTACTCCATTCACGATCGCCCGAACTACGCCGGTTTGATTCTCACCGGGTGTGAGATACGTAGGCAACACTCGTCGGGTTCAACCCCCATTTTTGCTGAAATAGCCAAAATCAATGAATAAAAAAAAATGTGTTTCAAACTTTAAAAAAGAGTCGTAAATAAATCGGGTGATGTTGTTTTGTCATAAATAGCCGAATGTTCCCGAAAGGGACGCCGGAAGGCTGACTTTGCATAAATAGCCACCTTTGGGTCTTGTTTAGTATTTTGTCCAGTTGACCCACACGGCCTTAAAATCTTCGTCCTCAAGGTGTTTAAAGGCCGTGTTCAAAACTTAATCCCTTTTGTAAAATATTTTTGAGTCAAAATCATTTTTTGTTGAAATCACCTTAATAAATGTGCAGGATGAGCACGATGCAAAATGAACATTTTTCAATAATGACCAAAATCCCTGTCAAGTTACGGCTATGGTGGAATGATCTAGGTGCTGAAGGACAAAATGAGGTCAAGAAACATCTGAAAGGTCTCGTGGGTTTGTTGGAAATCCAGCCTCGGGGAGATATCATAAGAGCTTTGGTTACCTACTGGGACCCGGCGCACAATGTTTTCCATTTCTCTGATTTTGAACTCACCCCCACTTTGGAAGAAATGGCCGGATACATCGGGAATGCTGAACTTCCTTTGAGGCAAAAATACTTGGTCGCCCCAAGAGTTGTCACGGTACACCGGTTCCTAGATTCATTGAAGATACCCAGAACAGTCCACAACCCGGACTGTGCAGCAAAGGTGTTCGTCAGAAGTGGGACAAACACAGACGGACAGCGTTCATGATGATGTTCCTGGGCCTTCTGGTATTTCCAAGGAAAGACGGAAACATTGATTTGAAGATATCCGGGGTCGTCAGCACTTTACTCACGCAAAGTGACAGTACTCTCGCACCTATGGTGGTATCTGACATCTTTCGAGCTCTTACAGTTTGTAAAGCTGGGGGAAATTTCTTCGAAGGTTGTAACTTGCTCCTACAGATATGGATGACCGAGCACCTCTGCCATCATTCCGAGATTTTGAGCCATGGTTCCCCGGAAAAGACTTGCATAGAAGAATCTTACACGAGAACCAAAGAGATCAGTTTGCCCAAAGGAGTCCTGGCATGGACCTCGTTCTTTCAAGCTCTTACTGCCAGCCAAATACAATGGACGCTAGGATGGTTGCCTGTTGATGAGATCCTATATATGTCGGCAGCTAAAACTCATTTCTTACTGATGGGGCTTAAGAGCATTCAACCTTACGCACCCTGCCGAGTTTTGAGACAGTTCGGAAGATGCCAGACAGTACCTCATGAGGAAGATCTTAGCACTCAAGCAGTTGAGATAAGTCCTAACGGACAATTCCCAGAAGCAAAGATTCGCCAAATCTGGAGTGAGTGTCAATATTTGAAATCAGATACTTGCGTGCGGGATCGAGCCAAAGGAGAGACGGCGCCAGGTTACCTTGCATGGTATAGAAGGGAACTTGAGCATGAAAGGCCAGCTAAGAGACCCCACATCCGGAATTTCACCGAATCATCGCAAAGGCAGTGGGATTGGTTAGCAAAGGAAAGAGGCTATTGCGCCAAAATCAGCAGGTTAAAGCAACAAGTGGAAAGTTTGAAATATGAGCACAACGTGCAAGATGCTACCAATCTGGGAGAGCGGGACAGGTTAATTCAGGACAACGAAAGACTCAGAGCCCAGATCAAACAGATAAGGTTGGATGCGGATAAACAGCCAAGGCATCGATCAGACGAGCAGCTGATAAAAAGGCTAAAAGGTGAAATCAGGGAATGGCAAGATGGTTTGGAGAAATCTGAAAATGTCATAGCAGAGCTCAGGGCACAGTGGGATACAATAGCAGATAAGCATCGCCGATACCTGAATCAATTGGAAGGCGACCACGAGAAAACTGTTGCTAAAATAAAGAGAGAGATGGCTACACTTGAGATCAAAGCAGCTAATCAGGACAAGGGTTTCCAAATTGAGAGCAGATACTGGTACGACTCAATAGCCCAGATGAAGTTGGAAGTACGGCGACTGAAGCACCAGCATATACAGGATGCTCAAGTATTCAAGATATGTAGCGATCAGATAAAACGCCTACTCATAGAGAAGAAGCAAACCAGAGATAGGATCAAGGCCATTGCCCATGCCATCACCAGACGATGTCTACGATGTGAGAACATGTCCAGCGTTACCGTCCTCTCGGCAGTGATGGGTTATGTCAAGCAGACTATGCATGAGCTGGAGCAACTTGAGAGGGATCTCACGCCTAGGACCGCGGCGAGGCCGAACGATGCCCCGCGGACACCAATTTTCAAAACCATAATGCACTCATAAGTCAAGCCTGTATCTTAGCATCTTCTGCCTGTTTTTCCCATCAGGGTGATTTTTAGTCTATTTTGAGTCTAGGTTTATTTTCAAAGTTTGCTCTTTCTTTTGCAAAATGTAGTTTGTAATAGACCATTTCAACAATAAAGAGGTTGTTTCTTTTACGCTCATTTGTGTTTTTCGAACTACGTAATGATCTGATTCACGTAGGCATCGTGATACATAGGCAATCCTCATCGGATCCGGTCGCATTTCTTTTACTGCAAAATAATAAAATAATAAAAGAAAAACAAAAAAAAAAGAAAAAAAAAGGGGAAAAACTAATAAGAGGAAAAATGCCGGAATGACGCATGCTCTCGTAGAAAACATATAGTAATCCACTTAACTGTATAGGTGCATCATGCCCAACGTGAGATTAACTATCTGTTATTTGCTGCAAATTAACCGTGCGTTTGTCGATGAGTATTCCAGGGTTTTTGGAAAGACGGTTGGTTTGGTGAAAGTCTGGCCTCGCACTCATACTTCACGAGGTCAAGGAGAAGTGTTCAACTACCTGTTGTTAGGACCAGAAGCAGTACTCACACTTACTTCACCAGGTCAAAAGGAAGTGTGGAAATGTCTTCAGAAATTCCATTGCAAACAATCCCTGTTTCCGAGGAAAGCTCGATCTCAGCCGTCCTCACACCTGAATCCGCAACTGCGGAGGAAAATAGAATCCTACGGCTCCGCATGCTGGAAATGCTGGACGACTGGAATAATGGGAAAGAGCCGCCAAGTGTCGTCCCCGGATTCCCTGAATTATTCTCCAGGTCAAGTGGGACTTCTAATGTTCCCATAAATTATCCTGCTACCCCATTCGGGTACCCAGCCACCTCAGCCTTCTCTGCTGGATCGCCTTCTGAGCCTCATCCCCGAATGTCGGCCACTGATGCAAGCATGAACATCTTTACTGCATCGCCTTGCCCGATCACGGCACAACCAGCCACGTACAAGCCAAGCTTTGACTCATCCTCTTTTACGTTCCAAGCACCATCGTTCTCAATGGAACCAACTAGGTTCGCTACCAGTACTAATCCTCTACCGCCTCAGTGCGAGCTCGCACCTGGGCAGGATCAGAACCCCAGAACTGCAGAACAAAATGAGATTGTCAAGAGAATGAGAAGCCTTGAACAAAGTTTGAAGAATATGCAAGGATTGAGCGGACAAAAGAGCGTCTCTTATGCCGACCTGTGCATGTTCCCTCACGTGCACCTGCCAACGGGTTTCAAGACCCCAAAGTTCGAGAAATACGATGGGCACGGTGACCCCATTGCACATCTTAAGAAATACTGCAACTAATTACGGGGAGCCGGCGGAAAAGAAGAACTACTGATGGCGTATTTTGGGGAAAGTCTAGTAGGGATAGCTTCAGAATGGTATATGGATCAGGAAATGTCCCGATGGCATATATGGGATGATCTCGCCAGAGATTTTGTAAAACAATTCCAGTATAACATCGACATTGCGCCAGACCGAAACTCTCTGTCAAATTTGAAGAAGAAGCCTTCAGAAAGCTTTAGAGAGTATGCTATTAAGTGGCGTGAATAGACGTCGAGAGTGAAGCCTCCCATGGATGAAGTGGAAATGGTCACTACCTTTCTCCAGGCTCAAGAGTCTGACTATTTCCAAAACATGATATCAGCCATGGGTAAGCCATTCGCGGAAGCGATCAAGATTGGAGAGATGGTGGAAAATGGCCTGAAAACAGGTAGGATTCTGAGTCAAGAAGCCATAAGGGCAACCTCCCAGGCCGTCCAAAGCGGGTCCGAAGGAACGACAAGGGGTAAGAAGAAGGAAGAAACGACTATGGTAGCCTCGGAAGCAAGGGAGTATCGTCATCCCAGGCCCCATTTTCTGGAAAGAACCCCACAACACTATTTCCCCCACTCCAATTTGGCATATGCTTATCAACCTTATATGGTCATGAATGCCCAACCTTATACCCATCCGCCACAACAAGCCAACCGAGGCCCAGCTCCACCTCCCAGAAATCAGCCTCCTTACCACAACCACTATAACCCACAACCCCCGCAGAATAACTTCCGCCCTCAGGAGCCACCCAGAAGGCGGACTTTCACGCCCATCGGTGAGCCATACTCAACTTTGTTCCCAAAGCTGGTCCAGTTGGGTTTCTTGCAATCAATCCCTCAAACAAGGCAAAACCCGACGTCACCTTCTTACAAAGCTGGAGTCAGATGCGCCTATCATTCAGGAGCCGAGGGACATGACACAAATGACTGCTGGTCGTTGAAAAGAGTGGTCGAAAACTTGATAGAGCAAGGGAAAATAGTGCTAAGGGACGAGGAGATCCCGAATGTAACTAACAATCCATTACCTGCTCACAATAATGGGCCGCTGATCGGGATGATTTGTGAAGACAAAGAGTTCGACCCTGCTCTGAAAGCCATAATTGCCATTGTCGACACGGGAAAGAGGCCCGAAACGGACCAAAAACCAGAAAAGGGGGAAGAGGCCAAAGCTATAAAGAAAGTGCCTGAAAAGAAGGTGGAGAAGAAAGTGGTACCGGTAAAGGATGGAGTTCTTTACATACCACGAGGTCAAGCTGAGAAGACGCAGAACTTCGGAATCAAAAAGACAAAACCTATGTACGTGCCAAAAGGGGCCTATGTGGTCCGGGGGACGATTCAACCACCTCGGCTGAATGAGCCAGTGGTTATCGGACGCGTGCCACAAAAGCCAATGACCAACCCGTCCACAGTGTCGTGGAATTATCAAAAGACTTTGGTAATGTACAAAGGTAAAGAGGTCATGGGAGAACTTCCAGAAAATACTTCCATTGGAAGGTATTCAAACACCCAAGAACTAAACAACGCCACACAAAGGCGCTTCCCGCCAAAGAAGCCCGTAAGTGTTGAAGAGGCGGAAGTGTTCTTCCAACAAATGAAAATGCCGGATTACGAAGTAATAGATCAACTGCGCAAGTACCCCGAGCAAGTGTCCATGCTATCATTATTGATGAGGTCGGCCGAGCATCAAAAGATCTTACTGAAGACCCTAAATGAAGCATATGTGCCAGTTGAGACCTCGTTTGAGCAATTAGAGCGGATGACAGAAAGATTCTTCGCCGTCAACCAAATCTCTTTCAGTAAGAACGATTTACCCCCGGAAGGAGCGGCACACAACAAGGCTTTGCATCTAACAGTTAAATGCGAAGACTATTATGTCAAGCGGGTAATGTTGGATGGAGGCTCAGGCGGTGACATTTGCCCGCTCTCCACGCTGCAAAGAATGGAAATTGGGACCGAAAGAATCCGACCCAACAATGTCTGCATAAGAGCTTTCGACGGCATCAAGAGAGATACCATGGGAGAAATAGACCTGTTGTTGGTCATAGGACCAGTCGAATTTCAAGTAACCTTCCAGGTGCTCGACATGGATACATCCTACAATTTTCTCCTTGGCAGACCTTGGATCCATGCGGCAGGAGCCGTGCCTTCCACTCTTCACCAGATGGTGAAGTTCGAGTACGAAGACAGAGAGATCGTGGTCCATGGGGAAGATGAGCATGCTATTTATCGGGACCCATCCACCCCATATCTGGAACCGAGAGAAGGGAGCGAACATACGGTCTATCAAGCTTTTGAGATTGTACTGGCAGAGCAGCACGAAGAGGGAATACCCTGCTCCCAGCCTTTCTTGTCTAACACCTCGGTTATGGTGGCCAAAGAGATGATCCGGCATGGATTTAGGCCAGGGAAGGGGCTTGGACGAACCCTTCAGGGAATAACAGAACCCATTACCTTGCCAGTCACCAAGAAACCTTTTGGACTAGGTTTCAAGCCTACTCCAGCAGACGAAGAGTGGGCAAAGAAAAGGAAAAATGAGGGTTGGAAGTTACCTCGACCACTGCCAGATTTATATGCAACTTTCATCAGGCCAAGGTACGTTGAAGAAGAAGATGATGAGGTCTTCACAGCTGAGGAAATCGAGGAGATATGTGGGGCGATAAGGGAAATGCTCTACGAGGTCCACATGGTCAACCAGGTGAAGGCACAAGCACTGCTGCAATGCTGTACATGGGGCCGAACGCCCAACTTCAAAACTGGGAGGCCACGCCATTCCCGACTAGACGGAAGTCCGGGTAGACCTGTCCTGCCACCTTTCCTGTGTCACAAGTTATCTCCAGGACATAACTTGAGCGTTTTCTTCCTTTCAATTGTTGTTTTGAATTCCTAAGTTGTAAACATTGTTGTCTTCCAACTTTCCAAAGAAAAATAAAAAAAAATCATCATTGTTTTCCCATTCTTCCTTTTGTTCTGATTTTTGTTATTTTTCCTTTTACCTTTCTTTTCAGTTATAATAATGCGGCTTTAAATATGACATGCTCGCGGACTTCACGCCCAGGTCACAATGAGCTATTTAACTGCGAATTAATGAACCCAGAATTCAGAATATGATGCGGAAGAAGCTTTTAGGGAGATAAACCGAGAGTTGGAATATTTCGAGAATAAACCTAAGCCGAATCTGAATGACACTGAACCGGTAAATTTAGGAACCCCGGAAGAAATCCGGGAGACCAAGATAAGCATTCACACGGACAAGAAAACGCGAGAGGCGATAATTCAACTTCTTTTTGAATTTAAAGACGTGTTTGCTTGGTCATATGATGACATGCCGGGACTAGGTGTTGACCTAGTGGTTCATAATTACCGATTCATCCTGATTGTCCTCTAGTTCAACAAAAGCAACGAAAGTTCAAAACTGAGGTCAGTGACAAGATCAAGGAAGAGATCACCAAACAACTGAAAACGGGAATGATTTGGGTAGTCCAGTATTCAACCTGGTTGGCAAATGTGGTTCCAGTACCGAAAAAGGATGGTAAAACTCGAGTATGTGTAGATTACCGAGATCTGAATAGAGCAAGTCCTAAAGATAACTTCCCACTACCCAACATCCACATCCTCGTTGATAATTGCGCCAAACACGAGATACAGTCTTTTGTAGATTGTTACGCTGGGTATCATCAAGTACTGATGGATGAAGAGGATGCCGAGAAAACTGCCTTCACCACGCCTTGGGGCACCTACTGTTATCGGGTTATGCCATTCGGTTTGAAGAATGCGGGGGCTACTTACATGAGGGCCATGACTGCCATTTTTCATGACATGATGCATCAGGAAATAGAGGTGTACGTGGATGACGTGATAGTCAAGTCCAGGACGCAGGATAATCACATCCAAGACTTGAGGAAATTCTTCGAGAGGCTAAGGAAGTATGACTTGAAGCTAAACCCAGCCAAATGTGCTTTCGGAGTTCCGTCGGGCAAACTTTTGGGCTTCATCGTAAGCAGGAGAGGTATCGAGCTAGATCCAACTAAGATAAAATCCATCAGAGATCTGCCTCCCCCAAGAACAAAGAAAGATGTGATGAGTCTTTTGGGCAGGTTGAACTACATCAGTCGGTTTATTGCCCAGCTGACAAGCACGTGTGAGCCCATATTCAAGCTGTTAAGGAAAGATGCGGCGATTAAATGGACGACTGAGTGTCAAGAAGCCTTTGATAAAGTCAAAGAATACCTTTCGAATCCCCCAGTCTTGGTCCCTCCAGAACCGAGGAGGCCACTTTTCTTGTATCTGCCAGTCTTGGAGAACTCTTTCGGTTGCGTCCTCGGGCAACACGACGTAACCGGAAAGAAGGAGCAAGCAATCTACTACTTGAGCAAGAAATTCACCGGCTACGAGGCTAAATACACACTGTTGGAAAGGACATGTTGCGCTCTCACGTGGGTTGCTCAAAAGCTGAGACATTATCTCCAAGCCCACACTACATTCCTCATAAGCAGGTTGGATCCTTTGAAGTATATATTTCAGAAACCAATGCCTACTGGGAGACTGGCTAAATGGCAAATCTTGCTTACGGAATTCGACATAGTCTATGTCACTCGCACGGCAATGAAAGCCCAGGCGCTAGCAGATCATTTGGCCGAAAATCCAGTCGATGAGGAATACCAGCCATTGGATACCTACTTTCCAGATGAAGAGGTAAATACTGTAGAAGTAGTCTCAGAGGACGCTCATGTTTGGAAGAGGTTCTTTGATGGAGCCATGAACGCCAAGGGTGTAGGGATTGGGGCAATTTTGATCTCGCCTTCTGGTCAACATTATCCCGCCACAGCTAGACTTCGTTTCTTTTGCACAAATAATACAGCTGAGTATGAAGCCTGCATCATGGGCATGCATATGGCAATCAATCAGGATGTCGAAGACTTACTGATTATGGGAGATTCTGACCTGATTATCCGGCAAGCCCAAGGCGAATGGGAAACTCGGGATATCAAACTTATCCCTTACCGACAGCATGTGGAGGACCTCGGCAAGCGCTTCACATCAATAGAGTTCAGGTATATCCCGAGGTGTCACAATGAACTGGCAGACGCACTCGCTACTCTGGCTTCAATGCTACCCTACCCAGGCAACGCCCACGTCGATCCTTTGGAAATCCAAATCAAGGAAAGGCACGGTTACTGCAATGTAATCGAGGCGGGATCAAATACGCAGCCTTGGTACCATGACATCAAAAGGTTCCTGAAGACACAAGAATACCCCGAGCACGCTACTGGAGATCAAAAGAGGACCATTAGGCGACATGCAAGTGGTTTCTTTCTGAGCGGTGAATTGTTGTATAAGAGGACCCCGGACCTCAATCTTCTAAGATGTGTCGATATCGAGGAGGCAAGAAAGATCATGCACGAAGTACACGCAGGTGTGTGCGGACCTCACATGAACGGGTATGTCTTAGCAAAGAAAATCCTTCGAGCAGGTTATTACTGGATGACCATGGAAAAGGATTGCTTTAGCTTCGTTCGGAAGTGTCATCAGTGTCAGGTGCACGGTGATTTGATTCATGCACCTCCCACGGAGCTGCATCCCATGTCTGCACCTTGGCCATTTGTCGCCTGGGGCATGGACGTCATTGGACCAATCGAACCAAAGGCTTCGAATGGACACAGGTTTATACTGGTTGCCATCGATTACTTCACAAAATGGGTAGAAGCTGTCACTCTCAAGTCGGTCACTAAAAAAGCTGTAGTGGATTTTGTACACTCAAATCTTATCTGTCGTTTCGGTATTCCTGCGACTATCATTACAGATAATGCAGCAAACTTGAACAGTCACTTGATGGGAGATGTATGCGAGCAATTCAAGATAACGCATAGGAATTCTACTCCTTATCGGCCGAAAGCCAATGGTGCTGTGGAAGCAGCGAACAAAAACATCAAGAAGATTTTGAGGAAAACGATCCAAAGTTCCCGACAGTGGCATGAGCAGTTACCATTTGCATTGTTGGGGTATCGCACTACGGTACGCACATCAGTAGGAGCGACTCCTTATCTTTTGGTTTATGGGACCGAGGCTGTAATACCGGCAGAGGTAGAAATTCCTTCGCTTCGAACCATTGTCGAAGCAGAAATCGAAGACAGCGAGTGGGTCAAGACTCGGTTAGAGCAATTGACTTTGATTGATGAAAAGCGAATGGCCGCGGTTTGTCACGGACAGTTGTACCAACGAAGAATGGCCCGTGCTTACAACAAGAAAGTCCGACCCAGGAATTTCGAAGTAGGTCAGCTGGTACTGAGGCGTATTCTGCCGCATCATGAGGAAGCAAAAGGGAAGTTTGCTCCAAATTGGAAAGGCCCATACATCATAAGGAAGATATTGCCGAGAGGAGCATTGTATTTAGGTGATATCGAAGGAAATGACCCCGACACAGCAGTAAATGCGGATGCAGTCAAGAGATACTACGTCTGAATTATACTCCAGTAGTCTTGACGCATTCGAAATGACGAAGGTTTTATTCCCCACTACTCCCCAAACACTACCCAATTCTCTCTACAAACCTTTGAGCCGCTTACACAAAAAAAACAACAAAACAAAAGAAAAAATAAAAATTTGAGGCCTGAACTGCGTTTGACTTGATTCCGAAAGGATACGTAGGCAGCCTCTCCCTGAGGTTCAGTCACACCAACAATAAAATCCCATTCACCCTGAAATTGAAACCGGGGCACGTCGAGCAGTTTAGAAGTTAGTATCATCTACCTCTCTTTACCAAGCACAAGCCTTCAGATCAATTACCAAAGATAGTGGGAAACCAATAAGCGTCACAAATGGAGACCGGCACACTCTGAATTGAGAGAGATAAAATGAGAGAGTCTCGTCGGTGAAAACCTTCGGGCACCACGAGGCGACGGGAGTAGAGAAACCAAAATGAGAGAGCTTGTTTAGTAAAAACTCGCAAAGAGTGCTATCAAGCGATGACAGGAAGAGAAATGAGAGAGGTCAGCCAGTGAAAACCCGCAAAGGGCGCTGTTGGCCGAAAAGGAATGACGCCACCCCAAGAAGGTCTCGGCAAAGTTCCACCGGTTTTGGAATCACAGATCTGTTCTGGTTCAGGAAAACGCAAGTTCATGGAAGGTCGGACGTCCAGTCCAAAGAGCATGTCATGTCATTTAAAGCCAGCGTTATCTTCCTCAGATAAGTCCTTCTCGTCCCAAAAGGGACACTCCCTTCCTGAAATTTGTTTTCTCCTTTCTTTGTTTCTCTTCGAATCCCCTTTATGTTTTAACCCCAAGTTCAAGATACACCGGAAAGGGCAGGTGACAGGTTTGTTTGCACGGAATCCCGTCTCATGAAGGAAAACGCCTCATTTCGTTGGTACGATTGCCCAAGCCTGATGAATCATGATGTTTGATGGTGTTTAAAGTAAAGAGGAAAGAGAGAAATCTCCCCCAGCAAGTCCGCCTTCGGACGAATCCCCACAGAGTCTCCCTCTGTACAAATCCCCACAGAGTCTCTCCTTGTACAATCTCCCACAGAGTCTCCCCAATATAAAAAAAAATCCCCGCCAGCACATCCCAGCGAGTCCCTTTGTAAAAATTCCCCAACAAGCTTACCCCAACAAATCCTAGAAAGCCCGCTTTGAAATAAATCCCCAGCATGCCCCATTGTACAAAAATCCACACAAAGAATCCACTTTGTAAATATTCCCCCACAGAGTTTCCTTTTGTACAAATCCCCACAGAATACCCCCAATAAAATCCCCGTTGAGAACCTCTAAGCAAAACGGGACACACAAAAAAAAAGAGAAAAAAAAGGGGGGCCTTACGAGGCAAATCATCACAGAACCTGGAAATGCAAGCTTGAGCGGTCTAAAGGGTTTCGACATATGAATCAAATCAATGGAGGGACTTCGCAACATAAATGAAGACGCAACAAAGCAACCGGGAACGATCAAGGTCACCAAACCGACCGTTATTTCCGAACTAACAAATGTTCTTTGTCTGAAAAGTTGAAATAGGTTTAATCCAAGACAACCGTGCAAGAGGCAGGTGTCGCCCAAAGGAGAAGGTACATGGGTACAAGAAATATCTTGGCAATAAGGAACTCACTCGAAAGGTAAGTTTCCGCGAAACTCTCTTTTGTTTTTACTAAAACAAGAAAATTCAAAAAAAGAGATCAGTTGTTTGTTCTCGAATTTTGCCCCCAGCTAGTCAGCATTAGGGTTTTAAACCCTAAACTGAATTTTTTTCCTTTAGCCAGCATTAGGGTTTTAAACCCTAAACTGAGCTCTTTCAACTAGTCAGCATTAGGGTTTTAAACCCTAAACTGAGCTTTTCCATTCAGCCAACATTAGGGTTTTAAACCCTAAACTGAGCTTTTCCATGCAATCAGCATTAGGGTTTTAAACCCTAAACTGAATTTTCCTTTTAGTCAGCATTAGGGTTTTAAACCCTAAACTGAACTTTTTCCATTTCAGCCAGCATTAGGGTTTTAAACCCTAAACTGAGCTTTTCCATTCAGCCAGCATTAGGGTTTTAAACCCTAAACTGAGCTTTTCCATGCAATCAGCATTAGGGTTTTAAACCCTAAACTGAATTTTCCTTTTAGTCAGCATTAGGGTTTTAAACCCTAAACTGAACTTTTTCCATTCAGCCAGCATTAGGGTTTTAAACCCTAAACTGAGCTTTTCCATGCAATCAACATTAGGGTTTTAAACCCTAAACTGAATTTTCCTTTTAGTCAGCATTAGAGTTTTAAACCCTAAACTGAACTTTTTCCATTTCAGCCAGCATTAGGGTTTTAAACCCTAAACTGAACTTTTTTCCATTTCAGCGAGCATTAGGGTTTTAAACCCTAAACTGAACTTTTTTCCATTCAGCCAGCATTAGGGTTTTAAACCCTAAACTGAGCTTTTCCATGCAGTCAACATTAGGGTTTTTAACCCTAAACTGAATTTTCCCTTTAGTCAGCATTAGGGTTTTAAACCCTAAACTGAACTTTTTTCCATTCAGCCAGCATTAGGGTTTTAAACCCTAAACTGAGCTTTTCCATGCAATCAGCATTAAAGTTTTAAACCCTGAACTGAATTTTCCCTTTAGTCAGCATTAGGGTTTTAAACCCTAAACTGAACTTTTTTCCATTCAGCTAGCATTAGGGTTTTAAACCCTAAACTGAGCTTTTCCATGCAATCAGCATTAGGGTTTTAAACCCTGAACTGAATTTTCCCTTTAGTCAGCATTAGGGTTTTAAACCCTAAACTGAACTTTTTCCATTCAGCCAGCATTAGGGTTTTAAACCCTAAACTGAGCTTTTCCATGCAATCAGCATTAGGGTTTTAAACCCTAAACTGAATTTTCCTTTTAGTCAGCATTAGGGTTTTAAACCCTAAACTGAACTTTTTCCATTTCAGCCAGCATTAGGGTTTTAAACCCTAAACTGAGCTTTTCCATTCAGCCAGCATTAGGGTTTTAAACCCTAAACTGAGCTTTTCCATGCAATCAGCATTAGGGTTTTAAACCCTAAACTGAATTTTCCTTTTAGTCAGCATTAGGGTTTTAAACCCTAAACTGAACTTTTTCCATTTCAGCCAGCATTAGGGTTTTAAACCCTAAACTAAATTTTTCCTTCAGCCAGCATTAGGGTTTCAAACCCTAAACTGAACTTTTTCCTGTAATCATCATTAGGGTTTTAAACCCTAAACTGAACTTTTCCTTCTGTTAGCATTAGGGTGTTAAACCCTAAGCTGAACTTTTTCCCAGTTGGTCAGTATTAGAGTTTCAACTCTAAAACTAAACTTCTCCCCAGCTAGTCGGTATTAGGGCTCCAATCCTGAACTAAGCATTTTTATCTGCCTTCATCAATTTTATGAACTTCCTGGCGAATAATTAACGAAATTTTCCTAATGAAACTGGGGCAGAAAATTTCGTTCGTTTGTTTGTTTTCTCCCGCTGGTCTAACCTCGAGCCACACGGATCGAAATGACCCACGAGATGAGTCCCATCTCGGAATCAAAGAAGAAGAAAAAAAGATGTCCCGAGATATTGGAGTAAATGGAAGGCAGATTGACTCCAACATTTGATTAAGGTCCTGAACCCTGCCAATCGCGTCTCACTCAGTATCCCAGAGATTAAACAAGTCGCCGCAACTCGCAAGCATCTTTCAGATCAGAGTCTACAAGCAGAATCAGCTAAGACCCAAGATCAAGTCGCAAAAGAATCATAGATAGGAATCTTGTAACTAGCAGTTGACATGCATATAAGTGTTTAGCTCGGTTTCAATTTTTCTTCTGTAATAAGGCGGTCAGTAAAGCAGCAGTGACAACAGCAACAGCAGTAACAACAAGCATTGCAATCCCATGGTAGTCCCAGCTACCAAAACTTCCCGAACTACATTGACCTGATTCCTGTTTAGCCCAGGATATGTAGAAAATCTTTGAAGCAAGATTCGGTCAGATCTTTCAAAAACATGCTTCATACGGAGTAGTCCATAGGCAAAAATCGCTCATACACGCTCACTTTATCTTTGCACGAAAACTCTTCGTGTTTCCGAACAAAGAGGGGCAGCTGTGAGCACGTGATTTTTGTTTCGCACGACAATCGCTCCAAAAGAAATAAAAATAATAATAATTGGTCCTGCTGTACAATTTTTGGATTTTTTACATGGCACTTTGTTAATTATTTACGATTTTTGCCCATTTTTATTTTTATTAAAACAAAATACAAAAAATGTATGTATCATGCGTAATCTGAACCGTAACACGGTTGTTAAATAGAAAATCATAAATAGGCATCTTTGTCCGTGATTTTGTTTTTGTTTGATTTTACCTGTTTTAAAATATTTTACTGTGTGTGCAATTAATTGTATTAAGTGTATATTTAATTTTAATTTGATTTACTTAGGTTTTGTTTTTTTTTTAAAAAAAAATAAAGAAGAAAATAAAATAATAATAAAAATCCTTTTTTTTCGGACTTGGGCCAATTTTAAACAAATTGGCCCAAACAAACTCAGCCCAAAACCAGGCTTGCCCGGTCCGTGTCCAGCTGACACCAAGGACGTCCAAACGACGTCGTAATGGTTGAGTCTGATCTAAGCCGTTGATCTCTGAATGATCAACGGCCAAGATCACCTCCTCACAACCCATGATGAACCCGACCCATTTCCAACCGGACCAACCCAAACCCCCTTTGGATGAAATGACACCGTTTCCCCTAAGCCTTCAGATCCAAGCCATTGATTTCAATTGATCCGACGGCTGAGATCAACCCACCATTCTATATATAAGCCCCTTACCATACCCTGACCCCCCTATCCGATACCCCAGCCTTCGTCCTCACCAAACCCTTCCCCTTCAAACCCTAGCCGCCCCCATCTCCCTTCACCAGAAACCCGGCGGCATGGACGCCGGTGACCCTACCTTTACCACCATAGATGCTCCTCACCGTCCTGAACCCAAATCCACCAACTACACACCTCGAATCCCATCCCACCTTCTCGAATCTTCATTTGAAGATTCGAGTCAAAACTCGATCTACCCCGATCTGCCCTAAATTCATACCAGGCAGTCCCCGGACCCCTCTCGTGACCAAACCATGCTTGGTTTGGTCCGAATCTGACCAGGGAAGCACGAATCCCGGATCTAATTTTTGAAACTTTAAAGGTCCTCGTCGATGGTCCGTGTTTTGTTCAAACCAAAAGATTAAGGTCTAATGGACCTTAATCTAAGTGTTTCTCATCTGAGAAACACTTCGATTAAAGTCCGTTCAGCTTTAAGAAGGTCTGTTCGAATCCAAGTTCAGATTTTTTGATTTTTCGGGTTTTAAGGTGAGTTTGTTTTCTTTTTTTTATTTGTTTTAATCCGTGTGATTGTTCTAAAAGCTGTTCATGTTTGGTGAAATCTTTTGTTTTGAGTTTTATTAACTGTATCCTGTCCACCTTGCCCGAGCCTTTGTGTTTGATTGTTTCTTTCTTCTACTTGTTACTGATAATGTGTATATGTGTATGTGCTGTGCGAATAATTGAGCTTCAAATTTGAACTGATTAACTGATTCCTCGAGTGCAATTCTGCTTTGTCAGTATAATTCAAATCATGTGCTTGATGCTTTTAAATGTCTGATTTTGGCTACGATTGTACCTGTTATGATTAATATAGTCGAGTCGACATATGTCGTCAATTAGTTTTAACTATCTGAACAATAACAAATCGACTTACTTCTGCTAAGTATTTGTTTGAATCAATTAGGAACTAAGTTTGTATACTTATAGTGTTTAATTTGAATCAGAAATGTAAAAGGAATGTTTTGTTTAAAGTTCTGAATTGGATGGCATGTGCACTTGTGCACAGCATGTGCATTTGTGCACCACAGGTGCATTTGTGCACAACCTGGTTCCTGCATAAAGGGCTTTTGATTTAAAAATGTTTTGACATCATATGCTGTCAGATATATTCTGCTGCCCATACTTTGCTTTAGTTTCAAAAATAATAAACCTTACTAAAAGTGAAGTCTGCTAGGGAATGTGATGGGTTTCTAATATTAAATAGCTAAGTGGAACTGAAAAGAAGAGGGCACATGTGAGGGGTGTTCTTTTGGTCTAAACAGGCTGTTAAAGGGCTAAGTTTAAGGCTTATAAAAGGGGGGGATAATACACAGAAAAGGGGGAATATCTGATAGACGGAGAGACAGAGGGAATTGTGAAGAAAAGAGAGAGGAGATTTTTGAAAAGGGAGGGTGATACACATTGAGAGATATACACACACAGACACACATAGGGAACTCAGACTGGACTGGGGGCTGGGATTTTCAGAATAGATAGAAGAATCGAAAAGACAGAGAGATTTCTAGACTGAAAATTTAAGACTGGTTGTTCTTTGGATTATTCAAAAGATATATATAGAGAGATAAAGAGATCACAAAATAGGAGATACAGATACAGATACAAGAGGGAAAAGATATAGAAAAAAACAGGAGCTGTTTCTTCACTTTGTTGTCTGGATTTCATTTGTTCTTCTACTTGTTCAATCGATTCTGATCCTTCCAAGTTTAAACTGAGTTCACTGGTTGTGATTTGCATTGGTTTATTTCCTGAAGTTTGGTCTATCTGGGGTTTCTATTTTCACTGCCTTGTTTGTTACCTGCTGTTACTGCTGCTGTTTGGTGTTGCTCCTATTGTTACTCTACTGATTTCTCTTCTTCTTCAACTGTAAACACTTCCAGGTACACACTTCTGAAACTATTTGTTGTTGAAAGTTTGAAGCATTGAAGCAGAAATAAAAGAAATGAATGTTGATTCCTTCACAATACCCATGTTCAAAACATGGCCATAGGTTGAATGGTAGTCGGCCTGCATGTGTTTAAGCTCGTTCCAACTGCAACTGCTCTGTATAAATTAACATACATTCTGTTTGAGATGAACTATTAGATAGCATTGTTTATTAGATCAGGTGTGCTTTAATGTATATAATCATTAGGTCTTGATGTAGTTATGACAGTATAACATAGAATCATGGCAAGCATCTGTATGTATTTTGTCTAGACCACTGAATTGTCAAATCTGTTGTACTTGGTCTGGGATAAATGTATCCCAAACAAACTCTCATGCGGTCACATTAAGAGTTTGGCCATGTACGCCAGCTCTCTTGTCAGATTACTTGTTCCGATATAGGTTCGATATTGGGCTTCGGTATAGATTCACTGTTTCGAAATAATGCGATAACTTTTGAGTAAAACTAGTAGGCGTTTTTGAGTTCAATTAGTAGTAGTTTTCCTAATAAACAGCTGATTTCATTTATCAAGTCCAAATAGGCTAGTTTTAAAAATCAAACTTGGAGGTCGTTAACATAAGTTTAGTATATGTTATTAGTTTGCTTGCAATCTCACTTAGCAAATTAATAAGCGTATTCACTCGATGAAGACAAGGCATGAGGTAACTCTCACCTCATAAATAATCAATCAGGTAATCAAACAAAATTCGGGTTCGGCAAACATAGTAAAGATTCAGTATGTATTGGTTTAAACAAGTAAGTTTGGTATCATCTTTCTTTCATTTTTAGAGACAAACGTAATAGAAATGTAGTCACTGTAGAATACCCTTCTAAAATAATGAGATGAGCCTCACCAAATAAAAATGCAAATTGCGGGGCCCTCAATAATTAACCATAATAAATACTTAGAGTTTGGGACGGACTGTTTAGTGAATCTCACTGCCTTCCCCAAAGATAATAACGCGTTAGACTCTTTAGGCGCGACTTAATTAAATTACATTCTTAAATTCGGGTGCGCATTTATGTGACCCAAATTCAAATCTCAACGGAGTCGAAATGTGTTAACAACTACGGGTGCATTGATTGTGACGTGGTTCGAGATGCATTTTCACGACGTTGCAATTCTATAAAAATAAATGATAATAATAAAAGCGGTTTAAACTTAATAAAAGCACGTAAGTCATAACATGTATTTAAATCAGATATTTAGCCATTATAACAATTTAAGCGACCGTGCTAGAACCACGGGATTCGAGGGTGCCTAACACCTTCCCTCGGGTCAACAGAATTCCTTACTTAGAATTTCTGGTTCGCAGACTTCACTTGGAAAAGTCGAAAATTTCCTCGATTTGGGATTCAAGATAAACCGGTGACTTGGGACACCAAAAGCCAAACCTTTCCCAAGTGGCGACTCTGAATTAAATAAATAATCCCATTTCGAATATTGTCACTTAAATTGGAAAAACTCCCCTCGCGCATCTTACCCTTCGGGGGTGGGCGCGCAAAAAGGAGGTGTGACAACCATATTTGGGTTCTTTTGGTACTTGTTATCCGATTCTGGTAATACTTAGGTATTTTCCTAATTTTGGCAAATACCACCTCTATATCGGACAAATATTGACTCAATCTTGAAGATTTGTGTGATATTCCGTCCATATACGCGAGATGAACTGGATCCTTCATACCAGTTGTCCGATTTCGAGTTTAAAACCCTAACTAGGATTTGGAGTTTAATACTTTTTCCTTTTCTGTTTTTTTATTGACTTGAATGTGAGATTTCTCCCTTTTCTTCGTATGTGTTTACTCAATTTCCTTCATTACATGTGTTTAATCAATTATTTTCGTTGTTTGTGCATCTGATTTTACTACTATATAAAACCCTCCCCCATTCCTTTTAGACCGACCTAAATTGGGATAATCTTACTAAAAACTTGAGGCTTTGCCCTATGAATTCCTTATTATCTTGCTTTTTGTTTTGTGGTGGCCGTCTAAAAGCCAAGGCCACAGAGAATCTACTGTTCTTCTGGACTTTTGTGGATCTTTTGCTCTTGTTTGTTGTTTGTTTAAACTGGTAAGCGACTTGACTCTTGCAGTTTCATCCCTATGTGTTTTTGATTTGTGTATGTTCTCACCTCTGAAATTCCTGGCTTAATATGTTTTTTGGATTACTTTTGTGCACGAGTTTGTTAATTCTACTTTGTTCTACATCCGTTTAGCATATGACTCCTCGTAACGCTACTTATTATGTGTTTGCCTAAGTCTGACTTGGGTAATCTGAGTGCAGGGGTCTAGATGTTTCCATAATTGATGCTTATTTGTTTTATTTTTAACCTCTATAGTGAATGCTAGAATGTCTGTATGACACGTTCACTTGCTATTTTGTCACTTAGCATGCTCACTTGATCCTCATACCCCATTAGTGACATGATTTAGATCTTCTCTAGTTGTTTAGACTATCCCAGAATACTCATATGTGACATTTGGTATGAATTTGATATCTTACATTGTTCTAGGTCCTTGCAATGTTTGCTCTGCATGTACAATGTGTTGCAATTTGTTTTAAAACTATTAGCTATCGACTGTGATCCTACTTCTATGCTAATTTGTTTTCTAGTCTGTCCTTTGTTCATTTGATACCATGTTCTTCCAGAGTTTATCACAAAATATGTTCCCTATCATGTCTAAATACTGATTAGCATGACCCTAGGATGCATGTTTAGCTTAATTTGAACCTCTTAAGCCTCAATTGGTTTAGTGTCATGACTGCTAATCCTGCAAACTAGTTTCTTTCTCCCAACTCTTTCAATGTGTGGTTATCTATGTGGTGTTTTCCTATGTGTTGAAATCCTGCTGGACTTGCTGGCTTGTTTGATTAGTTGCTCTCCATGGCTGTGTGCTTTAGGTTATAAGGGTATTCCCCACTTATGTCCCTCAGCTATTGTCCATTCTCCTACATTGTCACTTATGCTATTCTTAACTCCTTATTCTTAGTCGGCTGAAAGCCAAGGCTATCAAGGCTCTTACTACTAACCTCCCTAGTGTAAGCACTACTCGGGGTCCATTTGAGGCCCTTGTGAACTGTGACACACTAGGTGTTGGGGTCCTTTAGTCACTCCCTATACTGCTGAAACCTACACTATACCTGACACTCAACTCCCTATTCCTAGGTCTACTGAATATGCAAATCAGTTGGTCAGTCTATGGTTGTGTGATCTAGCTTAATTTCTGCTATGAATTCTGGATTGTGCTGATTCCTGGGTATGCTTACTTAAGGCCCAAACGGTGTTGGGTATTTTAGTTGGGCCTAATTAAGGCTTATTGTCATCATTTTTGTAAAATACTTTTATTTTATTCATTATTGGGCATGTAATGACAGTTGTATAAACGATTGGGATGCTAGTAAAAGGGGAAATGGGTAGAACTTAATAATTGCATACAAAATGGGTAGATAACATGCCTATAGGACTTGATAATTGTTTGCTATATGTGTTGTTCAATTACTATGAGTATTATTGAAACCATGTCATTAGAGAAATGCACGCGCACATACTATGTGCAGTAAACACAAGTAGATTAAATGCTGCAATTATGTTTATTGCTATGTGTTATTAGAAATCCTACCTATAGGGCTCCAATTATTTTATTTGACACTATTCACCTGGAAAATATGCTCATAGAACTAAGATATGTACTATTTATTAGATATCATGCCTATAGGGAATTAATGCTAATAGTAGCCCTTTTAATCTGCACCATACACTAGAAATAATGCCTATAGAAATTTGATCACTTCATTATTGTCTTGTACTGCTCACTCGAAATCATGCCCATAAGATTAAGTATAAAGATAAAAAATGTGAATGCCAAGCATTAACGATTAGAGGTCCTGCCTATAGGTTATATTTGCCCGTTCTAATGGACCTCTAAAAACCCATTTACTACCTGTTCATACTGTTGTCAGCTAGCATGAATAATTTTGAGATTCTCCTAATAGACTTCCCTGTGATTCAGCATGTAGATCACTTAAGGTTGCAACATCTGTAAGGTTTAATAACTTGAAACATGTGATTTCGATAATCAACTTATAACAACTGTATAGTCCCTTCTACAAACGATGTCTTGTGTCTGAAATTGCCCGTACTTTGATTCACAGTCACCTAAAAATCATGTCTATAGGTACAAGGTTCTGAATTCTGAAATCTCTTAATTTGCATATGTGTTTGCGTGCATTTGCTGTCTAAGTGTGGGGGTCAATGTGAGCCTTTATTTGCCTTTTTGTGAAGTCTTTATATGTTTTGTTTGTCGCTTAGTTTTATCATTTTTAGCAGCCTAAGTAAAGTCTAGAACTACCAAAATAAAGGTCCAAAGCCTCTTGGACCATAGGCATGGGACGGGTAGTACATACATAGGGTACGAGTTATAATTGAACTAGTACGCTTTGGGTAACAAGATAGTTTCGGGTAGCAGGAGATAATAGTCTGTGCCCGCTGAATAATACGAGTAACACCCCATCTGGAGGGAGTTACGAAGTATTATTATTTATGTTGCACGGGGTGATCCTTTAGGCTAAAAAACTTAGGACCCCCCTATTTTCTTTCTTTTCCTACTAAGAATCAAAAATAGTCGTACCCTCTTTTAAAAAAAATCTGTTTATAATAAACTTCTTAAAGTTTTGTGCTCTCTCTTCATTTATTTGATCACATACACTAATTCATATTATTCGAGTTTGGCTGAGACCCACAGTTGTGGACCTCGAAGAGTATCTAACACTTTCTCTTTGAGGTAATTTCGAGCCCTTACCCGATCTTTGGTGACGCAAACTGGTTAAACTTGAGTTATTTGCAAATAGGTGCCCTAACGCACCCTCAAACCCGCGAGGTGGCGAGTCTCTCTTTCAACACCTTCCTTAAAAGAGTTGTCACGTGTCGAGAACCGATTTCGCGAGAAAAAGGGGCGCAATACCTTGTAGCTGATCAAATAATTCATCAATATATGGCCACGGATGCCAATTATTCATCGTAACCTTGTTCAACTGTCGATAATCAATACATATGCGCATAGAACCATCCTTCATCTTTAAAAACAAGACCGGAGCACCCCAAGGCGACACACTAGGCTGCATGAAGCCTTTATTAAGCAACTCTTGCAGCTACTCCTTTAACTCCTTCAGTTCTGCTAGGGCCATATGATATGGTGAAATAGAAATAGGTCGAGCTCCCGGCAACAAGTCAATACCAAAATCGATATCCCTATCGGGCGGCATGCCCGGAAGATTAGCTGGAAATATATATGAAAAGTCTATCACTACCAGAACTGACTCAACAATAGGAGTATTGGCACTGACATCTCTTACAAAGGCTAGAAAAGCATCGCACCCCTTCTCAACCATCCGATGAGCCTTTAGAAAAGATATAACCTTGATAGGAACATAATCCATTGCACCTCTCTACTCTAGTAGTGGTAAACCCGGCATAGCCAGCGTCATAGTCTTGTGACAATCTAGAATAATATAATAGGGAGAAAACCAGTCCATGCCCAAGATAACATCAAAGTCTACCATACTAAGTAACAATAGTTCAACTCTAGTCTCAAAACCACCAATAACAACTAAACACGACCGATACACACTGTCTACAATAATAGAATCTCATGCGGGCGTGGACACATAAACATGAGAACTCAAAGAATCATGAGATATATCCAAATACAGAGCAAAGTAAGATGACACATATGAATAAGTGGATCCCGGATCAAATAAGACTGATGCATCTCTATGGCAAATTGGAACCATACATGTAATGATTGAATCTAAATCAACTACCTACATCCAACCCGGAAAAACATAGAATTTGGCCTAGCCTTCCCCTTTAGGGCGACCTCTACCCGTCCGTCCCTCACCCCTAGCTGGCTATGCAGGTGGAGAAGCAACTAGGGTAGCAATCATGGCCTGAGAAGTATGTGGACCTGACTAAATCGGCGGAGCCTGAGTGGTCTGTAGAGGTGCACCCCTCCTGAGTCTGGGGCAATCTCTAACCATATGGCGGGTACAACCACACTCAAAGCAAGCTCTCGGTGGGTGTGTCTACTAAGATTAGATCGGGACTGGTCGACTGGACTGACTGCTGAAGGCAACCCGTGTAGGAGGTGTGCTTCAAAGTGGCTGAGCAAAATGTGCAACCTGAGACCTCGGAACAACCAGAGTACCACTAGAAGTTGGAAGTGTTAAGTGAACTGGACAACTTACATAGTATGTACCATGATGTGCTATAGCTGCAGCGTGACCACCACTAAATCGTCCCGTACCACGAGGCCTCTTGGCCTCTTTATCCTCCCTCTCTCGGCCCTGCATACCTTTCAACCTCCATGCAATCTAAACTACCTACTGATATGGGCTATCTGCCTCCCACTCTCGAGCAATGCTAAAGCTAATACCATAGTTGAGCCCCTCTCGTCTCAACAATACCCATGGTGCAGAGGATATAGTGGCACTCCTCAAGAAAACTATATGCATCATCTGAAGCCAAACCACTGAAAGTAGGAGGGTTATACTTCTTGAACCTCTCGAGCCTAAGTTGCTCCTCCTCAGATGTTGATGCCCTTACCGCGGGCTGAATTGGAACTACATGCAGTAGTGGTATAACCTTTTTGACCTGATCGACTTGGACCCACTACTCTAGGGTACGGGCACTTGAGTTTGAGCTCCTCCCCCAACCTGAGATATGGCTGGTGCAAGTGGAATCAACCCCACCTGAGCTAAGGTACCGAACATTCTCAAGAACTGTGCGGGGGTCTCCTGAAGTGCAGGGGTGGCAACAGGTGCCTCGGGTGCCTGTCCCCCAGCTGAAGCTTCTGGTGGCTCATCTGTCACAGCTCAAGCAGGTAATTTGGCTGCGCCACGTGCCCCTCCTCAGCTCCAGTCTCTTGCGACTCTAGCAAAAGACGCAGGTTTCCGATCGTCAGATTCAGCAGTGAGTGTCCGCACCATCTATAAGCGAAGAGAAAGTCAGAGATTCAGTTTTTGAAGTCAACCCATTCGCACAATAAAGAATCAAGGAATTGGAGTTTTCCTAACAGTTCTGTAGCCTCTCAAAGATAAGAACAACATCTCTGTATCTGCAAGACTCTACTAAACCTACCTATGACTCGTAACGCCTATGAACCTAGAGCTCTGATACCAACTTGTCATGACTCTAATTTCTCACTGTAGGATGTCGTGATGGCACCTAGTCTCTATGAATTGGTAAGCGGAACATTTGATATAACTGAGCAGATATAATTAACAAAATACTAAAACCGGTCTGAATAACTCATACAAACTTCCGAAAAATAGAATCTTAACAATACACTCCCCAAAAATAGTAGAACAGAGTTATAATATCTATAGAGTAAGCTAAAGGGTCTAGTATATCACATTATGAAAGAAAATACAATGGTAGATAAGAATAATGGAGGGTGACTCCGAGGCCTGCGGACGTGGAGCAGGTATACCTTTATGTATTCACACAACAACTCAAATCAACTCTAACATCCAGCACGGGCAGATATACCTGGATCTGCATAAAAATTATGTAGAAGCATAGTATGACCTCACCACAACGGTACCCATTAAGTATCAAGCCTAATCTTGATAGGGTAGTAATGAGGCCAGGTCAAGACAACTACTAGGATATATAATAGATAATATGAAAATATAATAAGGATAAATAATGGAAAGCGGGGAAATACCTGATACGAAGCAGTTAACGACATGAACTAATACCAAAATTGTAAGCATAAATATAACATAAAGAAATCAATTAAAGAGAACCACAATGATCGTATTTGGATAATAAATGACAAAAACAAGGAAGAACGAAACAACAAGAATCATAACGAGGTACCGTCTTGTGTACACTATGAATCACCACCGAGATAGCGCCTCGGGTATATGTAGCAAAAATCACAACCGAGGTACCACCTCGTATTCACATATCATAATCTCAATCACAATCTTTTCTTATATCGCAGCGTGAGCCTTACATTTTGAAATAGGGTTTGACAACAGTTTTCCCAAAATAGCTACACGTACTTTTATCCCACCTTATGGGGCCATGTGGCTTCATGTAGTTCCCCTAAAAGAAACACACGTAAGTCTGACTTTTGCCACATGCATATTAACCCCAAGCCTTATACCACCGCATGCGCGTCAATAACACATTACAATAATAACTCGCACCACAAGTGCAGCAACTCGTACCACAAGTGCCCATATATCATAATTTTCCTACAATCAATACTAACAATAATTCCACAACAATAGCCCATGGATCCACCTCAATGGGTACAAGAATATCAACAACAATAATGTATGTAAAATGCTCAACAAGGAATGTGTTTTAACAATAGCAATTTCGCATCAACATGATAACGACTTTCACAACTTCAACACCAATAACTCAACAATGAGAGACAATATATAAACCGCGATGTTAAATAAGAATAAATAACAATGGAAGAGATAACGTATAGCAATAACTTCAAATGATGGAAATCGACAAGGGAAGGGATAACATGAATAGTAACTCTAAATAATGATGATCAACAATGAGAGAGATAACATGAAAAATAACTTCAAATTATGATAATCAACAATGAGAGAGATAACATGTAATATTACTAGAGATAAGTCCAACAAAGCATGAGAGAAATTTATCAATTAGAATGTAGAACAAGTATTAACGAAATCATTTAAGGCATGTAAGGATAGACTAACACAAGTAAGAATGGATTAACTAAGAGAATTTAGAACATAATACCTTAAAGCATAAAAAAAGTCTAAGTAGCCTAAACTGGTCAATTATCACATACAAACCATGTACCCACTCGTCACCTTGCGTACACGATTTTCACATAGAACAAACGAATTCATCAATATCAATCCTAAGGGGTAGTTCTCTCACACAAAGTTAGGCAAGACACTTACCTCAACTAGGCAAATTCAACACTCGAAAATAACTTTTCTTTTAAAATTTGCCTCCACACGGCGGTAGAATAATAAGGTAAGAATAAAAGTTAAGCAGCAATTATGGAATTAGGTATCAATTAGTATAGATTTAGTAGAAGTCCTTAATTAAGGGAGTTAACTTCAAACGGTAAAGACAAATAAGGAAGGAGATCATATGAGACTGGAATACAACACATAAGGAAATAAGCATAGTACAGAGCATGTAATAGTGGCTAGGTTCGAAAAATTCTAATTAAGGAAAATGTCTAAGAATCAATTTGACAGCATAATAAACCACAAAATAAGGCAAGAAATATTTCAGAGGTGGAAAATCAGTAAGGAAATCATCACAAGAGAAGAGTGAAAGGTATCAATTATAGGAAATTAGGAATTCAAATAGAAGTAGTAAGCATTAAGGGAATTAACACAAATTGCTGTAAAATAAACGAAATAATCACAACATAGGCAAGAAGGAATAAAATCAGAAACCCTAATAAGCATAGAAATGTAAAACTCACATGAAGTCAGGAATTCAACTAGAAAGAATGGTACTAATTAGAGGAATTAACACAAATTTATGTTAATAAATAGAATAATCATAGTATAGGTGGAAGAAGCAAAATCAGAAACCCTAATGAGCATAATAGGGTAAAAAATCATAGAAACATAGAACATATTCATGAATAATAGACATATGAACAAATTGAACGAACAAGTAAGCAAGGACAGTTCTCAGAATCCAAGATTAAGACCAAGAATTAGGGTTTTCAACATAATGAATCAGATAAAAGGAAAAACTTAAATAACCCATTTAAACATAGTAAAAATCATAGATTAATACCAAAAATCAAAAGAAAAAGCGTTTTGAGAAGGGGTTAAGAAACCCTAGTTTTGAAGATGAAGAGACTTCTTTGAAAAAAAATCAGAAAGATTATTAAGGAAACAGTAAAGATAACTCGAATAAACTCAGATCTTTTTACAGATCTTAGAAATCAAGAGTCAAAATTAGGGTTTCAGAGAGAGAACCCATAGATGGAGAGACTCCGATTTAGAAGCCATAGATCTAGCCGAAAATAAAAGGATCTTACTCGGACGGGCCAAGGTGGCCTGCGAACGTTATAGAAACCATGGGAGGTGAGTGAACCGCCTTTTGGTTCCCTTGATGGCCTCAAGGAAGCAATAAACAGCATAGGAAGAGAGCCATGGGGCTGAGGATGGTGGTGAGACCACCATTATTACTGGTGAACCAACAGCCGGTGAGAGGAGCTAAGTTTAGCAGAGAGGATTTTGAGAGAGATGAGAAATGTATCGACAGAGAGCATGAGAGAAAATAAGAGGATGGGAATGAGGGATTGAGAGGGTAGTCATCTTAGGTTAATTATGGAAAGAGGGGATCTGGACCGTTGATTAGAATTGATCAACGGTCCAGATTGGACTAGGGATTGGGTTGGGTTAGCTGATAACTGTAAAAAATGAATTTTATGCATGGAAATAGTTAAAAATGATAACTTAGTATTTTAAAATACAATAGATTAATTTTCGGTCAAAAAATAGTATAAAATCATATGGTTGGGCTATAATTGCAAAGTTATTGCAATTATAGCCAAAAGATGCCAATTTGGCCAATTATGGAATAATTTGATTCAAATAAGACCATAAATAATAAGTTAAATCAAAAGATGCTTCTGAAATTATTTGTAATACCATTTTGTAATTATTTATTGGAAACCAAAATGCTAAATAAATTAATAAAAATATAGGAAAATTGTGAAAAAATACCAATTGCTATTAATGCATGATTTTGAAGGTATATATGTAATTTTAAAATATTTTGGGGAAAAATTGGGTATCAACAAGCTTTTATGCAGGGTTTGAATGAAAGGAGCTCGATTGCATCTCGACAATAAAAGCATAACTTGATCGAATATCCAGCTATGACATGGTCAGATGTGCACAATCGTTACCAGTCAAAAATCAAGGTCGAGGAAGACCAGTTGGGAGCCCCCTCGGGTTCAGTTCATCTAACAGATTTGAAGCAAGCCCCCAAGGGACACAAACCGGGAATCAAGATTCAACAAAGAACGGTATCATCCATATACCGATCGAATGAGCAGTGGCCCGAGTTGTAAGACTCTTCGGAGCAATCGAAGAAACGATCGAGGTCAAAGTTCTCGGGGACTCATGAGTAAGAGCGGATTCGATAAACATACCAACCCCGCAGAGGCTCTCCGATTATAGAGTACAACTTCAGCATAGATGCGTCACGGATTGTCTCAGCTATTGGGAGAATCAAAGACATCAAGTGGCCCAAGCCTATGCAGACCGATCCTTCTCAAAGAAACCCGAATTTGATGTGCAAGTATCATGGTGTCGGGCTCCCCTTTTCCCTTTTTTGACGGGGAAGCCTGGGTTTCGACATTCATGGGGGGAATAACTCGTTTTCCTTTTAGGAATTGGGTATTTGAAGAGTCACTACCTAACGGATTATGGTGCGTTAGGGCACATTGAGCAATTAACTCATGGACTAGTTTGCATTACCAGAGATCTAGGGTAAGGGCTCGAAATAACCTTGAGGGGAAGGTGTTAGGCACCTCTCGCGGTCCACAATAGTGGGTCCCGGCCGAACATAAACTATGTGAATTAGTCATTTTAACACATAAACAGTTTTAACATGTACTTGCAAGTAAAGGCATGTTTTGACATTCTAAGCACATGTATGATTCAAGTAATGGTACAAGAGAAAGGTTTAAACAAGTTGCACATATATAAAGAAAAGTAAATTTATTTAAACAATGGGAGTTGGGAAAGAGGGGTCCTAGGTTGGTTAGCCTATAGGATCATACCCACACAATTCCCGGTAAACACTCCTAAATGAGGGGCTACACGTGAATTTAATGTGTAGTCATCATATCCTTACTACCCAATTCCCTCCCCTTGGTCATAGCCTAAATCGTTCTAGCAATCTTGAATGATATCATATGCGTGCACTACCTATCCCTCCCTCGTGGCCATGAAGGTATTTAGGACCTCTAGTTTAGGTAGTTCTAGACTATCCTAAGGATTTTAAAGGATAAAAGTCTAGCTATCAATCAAAAACAATTAGGACTGCATTTAAAGAGGGAACAATTAAAAGTTCACATTTACCTCCACAAACATAACAAGTAAGTGCATGTCTCAAACAGTTTCAAGTATTTAAGAGAAAACCTTAGAACATGACATCTAGGTGAGCAGAGATTATACAGGACTGAATTAGAATCAGAGTGTCAAAAACGTGTTTATTTACCTACTGATTTTTTGATAGTTGAATATGAGAAGTCATAGATAACAGAGCATAGTTTTATAGTTTGCAGAATTTTAGTCACCCTACAGGATTGCCTAGGCTCATAATAGTGATGTCCTATGAGCATGATATCTATATTGATTAGGAATGCAGTAAAATAGTAAAACGATTTTAAACGGCAATTTAGATCCTATAGGCATGATTTCTAACAATGTTACTTAAAGCAGCATTGAAGACTTGTTAAAGAAACGGACATACTAGTTAACTAAACCAATTCAGAATATATAAACATGAATTACACTGACTTTTCTAACTGAACTATTTTAAGTCTTATGGGCACGATCTCTAATTAAGCAGGGTAAAACAAACATCATTCCTTTAACCAAAGTGAAACCCCTATAAGCATGATTTCTATAGAGCTGATTTTAACCTTATAGGCAGGACCTCTATTATTAAAGCCAGTTAAGACCCTATAGGCATGGTTTCTAACTGTGTGGAAGTAAAGCAAATATAACAAACACGTTTGAATAAACATGGACCCTATAGGCATGGTATCTACCCAATTTTACCCACAATATATAACTACTCTCCCTTTTTCACTAATCACCCCACTGTTTGTTTACAAAAATTATTACAGACCAATGAATTGAATAAAAATTACATAAATAAAACATAAATTAATCTATAGGGAGACTAAAGTAGGCCCAAATGATTTCCAAGCCTCTAGTAGTCTGAAATGCCCAAAGTTCATAGCCAATTTTATGTCAAGGTGTGTCGGAGTTCCCTAAGGACCTCAAGGATCCCGGGCAGTGCACACACCTAGACCTTTCTCAAATAATAACTGATTTAGGTGCAGTGTGGAAATGCAAGCCCTAACATGCCAGAGTTTAGAGAGATCTCAAGGGTCTCAAGGCGGTACACATATCATAGGGGCATGACCTAGTATTCTAGGAGTAAGTGGAAGTGCATGATAGTTTGAAAGAGTTTAATAGAAAGGTCTTAGGACTAAAAGAAATTCTGAAAACCATTAGTGATAAAACAATTTGAGGGAAAGTGTAAAGAAATAATTTTGCAATCAGAACACAAGACAGAGAACAAACAAACTTTAGGAAGTAACTTTGGCAAGCATCTTTCACACAAAGGAAAGAGGGATTGGGAACATAGAGAGTACACATTAATGGAGCACACAGACAACAAGATACATAGAGTTTTGAGGGGGTTCTATAGAACTAGTAGCTAGAATGCATGTCATGCAGCAAAGATCACAACAGAAACATGTTGAAGCCATTCTAGGGAGAGTAATTAACTTAGCAAGAGTGAAGCGGAACAGGAAAAGACTTAGGTGCTAGTCAAGTATTAACAGGTGGAGGCATACTAATTACACAAAGGTAGAGTCTAGGCATGCTATATAGACAGAAGTCAATCAAACAGGCTTAGTTTCATATATAGACATAGCAAACAGGATGGCAAATAAGCAAGTAAAGTTGAAACATGCTAATAACAGGTTTGAATATGCAGTATTAGGCATGCTGCGTAAGCAGTAAATAGAAGCAAGAATAGACATTAGGCCACATGAACTAAAGTAGTAATTAAACACATAGGTTTTGATTCTTAAAAATTAATAAGAAGCATAACTAGTTCAAGAAAAAAACACAAGATGTGAGCAAGGTATTGTGCAATTCCCAGCCTTGGCTTGCAACCGGCTAGAATAATAGGGATCACAAGTAGCAAAAGAGAGTAGAAAGAGATGAGAGAGCCTTTTAGAGTGTAAAGTGATAGTTTTTGAACTATTGTTTGTGTCAGAAGTGAGAATAGGAGGGAGTTTATATAGTAATCAAGAGTTAAACAAAATAAGGTAAGAGATCAATTAAGTAGCAATTAGGAAAATTCATGGAACCAATCACACATGTAAATCAGTAAGACTTCCCTTTAATCAAGGGATAACCAATCAACGGTAAAAGCATGCTAGATAATTAAGGAAAAGAATCAAGTAAGATTTGGGTATAGAGTAGGTAATTAGGGGTAAATGAACAGAAGTTTCAATTAAGGAAACAATCAATAAGAATTAGCAGATAGCAAATAAGGCAAGGGAAAAACTAATTAAGGTAAGGAGTTCAAATCAAACCAGGAAATAAGAACTTCAGAATAATCAAGGGTTCAATCAAAGAGAAAATCATGTAAAGAGTCAGCAAGTTTCGCAGACAAAATAAGGTAAGAAATAAATAGTCAGGATTCGACACGAAACAAATTGGTAAATCAAGAAAACGACACTGATTTAAGGAGAAAGATATAGGTCTTAAAATGAATAGTCAGAATGAACACAAACATATAGATTTAATAAAAGAGTTGAACTAAGAAACTCAGTAGAGGTATATTAGGTTAAGGAAACCATGAAACATCTAAATGGCTAAAGAAAGATTACAAGAACCAAGGCAAGAACACAGTCGGTACACGAGTACTCAGAAACCAAACAAAGAACGTCAAAAAATTAGGGCTTTTATTATAAACGAGTTAAGGTTGTAACAAACTTATGAAATCAGTCTAAACACATAAGAAGCAGAAGATCAAACACTCAAAAATCATCAAACATTTTGGAAAAGAAATTTCCAGAAACCCTAGTTTAGAAAAGATGAAAAATCATTCAAAAATGACATGATTCTTGTAAAATCCAAAAGGTTCTTGTAAAACTCATATGAAATAGGTCTAAACCATCTCAGATCTATATAGATCTAAGAAGTTCAGAAAAGAGAAATTAGGGGTTTGAGACGAACAATCACTGAGATGAAGAATCAATCCTAGAAACCCATAAATATAGAAATATCTCACTCGGAATCAAACCAGGATAGCCTGAAACAGGAAAGAAATGGCCATAGATGCAAGCAAACTAACCATAGTCCCTTGAGGACCCTGAAGATGGTGATACCAATATAAGAGAGGCTGCTAGAGGCCTGGGGGTGGTGAGGAACCACCATGGATAGACATAGATGAGTGATGGAGAGGTCTGATTAGGGTTAGGTTTGAGAGAATTTGAGAGAGTAGAGGGATTTCAGGGCGGCGGACAATGGGAAATGAAAGGGTTTGGGGGGTCGTTTGGGATTAAAAAAGGAAGGGGCTGATTGTGGCTGTTGATCTCTATGATCAATGGCCGAGATTAAAAGGGTTTGGGGTCAGATCGGGTATTAGGGTTTGGATTGGGTAAGTTTAAATTGAAATTGGGCTGAATTAGGACCAAAATTGAAATAAACATAGGCCAGATTTTAAATAGGCACTTTTAATAACTAAATAATTTATAAAAAATGATAAATGAGTATAAAAAATATCTTTGTGTACTAAAATAATTTAAAATACTTATTTAACATTTTAAAAATATAAAAGACCATTTTATGCATAAATAATGTAATTATACATTAGTAAGGGCTATTATTGCAAATATGTGCAATTTAGCTTAAAAATGTAAATATAGTTACGAAAAATACACAAAAAATATTTAAACACTATGTTGGCATAAATAATGAATTTGAATGGCTAAATCATCATAAAAGAAATTTGAAGGATAATTATTGGATATTTATATAACAAAAAGAGTTGAAATAAATTGATTTGGAGCTTTTAAAACTGTAGAAAAAATTATAAAAATACTTATGCATGCTTATAACTGCCTATGTACTATTTTAAAGGTATATATATGTATTAAAAATATGTGAGGGAAATATTGGGTATCAACAACTGCCCCTCTTTACCCGGGAAGGATGAAAAGAGGTTTCGGGTAAAGAAATGATAGCCAATTTTGACCGGATGGGATGTTTTGAAAGACAGAGGCCGGACTCTAGTCTTTGAGCTGCCTACATATCCCTAGTTTTACAGGAATCAGGCGATGTGTAGTTCGGGATTCCTTGGCGGACTATACCGACGAAATCATTACAAGAACGGACACGAGACTTCGAACCGAAAACAAGAGTTGTCATGGTGAATGGTTTAGTTCGAGATAGTTTGGAAGGAACTGGAGGAGGTCGCTCCTGCTAGGATAGCGGTTGCTTGCTGGTCACCTGCACATAAAGAGATGCTACTACCAGGTATTTGTGTTAAAATTTAAACATGATGCAGATTCCCCTTGGACCATGAAAGTTGTCTTTGTATGGTTAAGGATGACATCCTCGAACCATGATGTCCTGGGCCATGAATTGTTTAGTGAGGGATTCGCAGGCCATGAAATGGTGTTCTCTGGCCATGAAAATGGTGCCTCCGAACCATGACTCCTTTGAATAATAATGTGCAAATTTGAGAGATCCTCGGGCCATGCCATCGTGTCTTCCGGCTATGAGGATGATGCCTTTTAGACTATGACGCCTTTGGATAGATTGGTAATATTTCAACCCATGAGATGCAATAATACGAGGCTACCAAGACAGTGCTTAGTCTTGTGAAATGCATGGCAGGGCTTAGCCCGATCGAAAAACAAACAGATAGTACCAGAATAGAGCAATATTTATGTAAGGAGGGACAAAGTTGTGATGACCCGGCAGATCGTCTTAAGAATTTATGCCCCGATCCCCTATTAACTACTTTCCCCAAGTTTATTCCAGCTATTTTGATTTGCTGAGATGTTCGGTTTTGACTTTCGGAGAGTTTTGGGACACTTAGTCCCTAAATGAGAGCTTAAGTGGTGGAAAGTTGGCCGTAGTCGGAACGGTTTGAATATGGCCTCAGAATGGAAATACAATGGTTTTGTTAGCTCCATTGGGTAATTTTGGGCTTAGGGGCATGTTCGGATTGTGTTTTGGAGGTTCGTAGCTAATTTAGGCTTGAAATACCGAAAGTTGAATTTTTGAAGTTTCTGGTTCGATAGTGAGATTTTGATCCGAGGGTCGGAATGGAATTCCGGAAGTTAGAGTAGCTCCATAGTGATTACTGTGATGTGTGTGCAAAATTTCAAGTCATTCGGACGAGGTTTGGTAGATATTTTAATCGAAAGAGTATTTTTAGAGTTTTTGGAATTCTTAAGCTTGAATCCAATGAAAAATAGGTGTTTTGATGTTATTTTGAGCGTTCCGAAAGTTGGAACAAGTTTGAATGATGTTTAAGGATTGGTTGGCAGGTTTGGTTGAGGTCCCGGGGGTCCTCGGGTGTGTTTCGGGTGGTCAATCGGACAATTTCAAGTTGTGAAAAACTGCAGAAAATCGTTGTTGGGTGCTGCAGAAAAATGACCTTCGCGTCACGAGTAGGCCCTCGCATTCGTGAAAGGTTAGTAGGTGAGGCTGAGGATTTAGACTTCGCATTCGTGAGGGAGTCTCTGCATTCACGAAGGGGATAGGGTCTTGTGCATCGCGTTCACGAGGTGATGCCGCATTCGCGTAGAGGAAAGTTGTGCGGCTGGGTTGAGGTTGATTTGTCCTTCGCATTCGCGTTGAGTATGAGAGCTAAGCCTTCACATTCGCGAGCTGTGTGTCGCGATCGCGATGAAGGAATTTTAGTCAAAGTAAATTTGTGCTTCGCGAATGCGAGGCGTTGACCGCGTTCGCGAAGAAGGACTTGATGCCTAGGCAGAATGTTTAAATAGTCATTTGGTCCGCGATTTTGGGGTTATCTTCCACCATATTTGGGCAATTTTGAATCTTTTTGAAGGGAATTGAAGAGGGATTCAAGGGGAATCACTTGGAGGTAATATTTTTGACTTCATAAATCATTTATATGTGATTAAAGACCTAATTGGTGGTGAAAAATTTGGGAAAAATGGGTAATTAGGGCTTGAGATTAAAAGACCTTAACATGGCTATTTGAGGGGACAATTGAAGTGTTCTTGTTATTTATAGACTCGTGAGAGTATGAGGTTTCTGAAAATGTAAATTTTACCCGATTCCGAGACATGGGCTCAAGGGGCGTTTTGGTCATTTTACTTAATTTCACGTATTAGCTTAGAATTTCTTTGTATAATCAGTTACTTGAAGTGTTATTTATATTATGCAATTGAATTGAATAGATTTGGGCCAGTTGGAGTCGAGTACTCGTGACAAGAGCGTGGTTTCGGATTGATTATTGAGCCAGTTCGAGGTAAGTGGCTTGTCTAACCTTGTGTGGGGGACCTTCCCCTTAGGATTGGTATATTTGGTAATTGAAATGCCTTGTACGTGAGGTGACGAGTGCGTACTTGTGCTAATTATTGAAAATCCGGTTTTCATTAAGTAATCACCAGTATGTTTCCTTTCCTGTTTTTATTACTTGCACTATTAAGCCTATTGTTAGCTTAGGAAAGCATGTCTAAGTGACTTAATTGCTTTATTTGCTCAACCCGCCTTACATGAATTCTGTGCAGCATGCTAGGCTAGAATCACTTGTTGCCTTAATATGAGATTTTGCCATTTCTGTATATTTTCCTGCTGCTATATATTTATTTTGGGACTACAAATGTGGGATTCTGGTAGCTCCCCCTTGTCTGTTTATTTTGGGACAACGGATGTGGGATTCGAGTAGACCCCCCTGCACAGTTATATGGAACTACGGGAATGCAACTAATAGATTCCCCCAGTACTAGGTATTTACATTTGGGACTATGGAACGGGATTTCCGTAGATCCCCGCGCACTATGAGTTGGACTACTGGACGGGATCCCGAAAGATCCATTGGATATGTACATATGGGACACAGGACGGTATCCTAGGAGATCCTCGATTGTTATTTTGGTGCATATCACATTCTTTCCGTGTTTTACCTTGTCTCTGTAATAGTTTTTGTTGCCCTTTTTATATCCTGTGTTACTTTTACCGCTGTATTTATTTATATTGTTTTGTTCTACACTGTCAAATTTTATATTTTATTTAACCTTAGTAGGGCCCTAACCTTCCTCGTCACTACCCGACCGAGGTTAGGCTTGACACTTACTGAGTACCACTGTGGTGTACTCATGCCCCTTATGCACATGTTTTTCACGTGCAGATCCAGGTATTGCGACTTAGTCCTATCAACCTTGAGGTGAGGCGACTGCTCCAGCAATTTCGAGGTATATCTGCCCGTTCACAGACCGAGGAGTCTTTTTCTATTCTAGCTTTTGAACATTTGCCCTTCTGTATTTCTTTCCCTTGTTAGATATTCTGGAGTTAGACATTGTAGATATCCAAAGGTTTGTGGTTCTGTGAGTTTTTGGGTTTTGGGATAGTGTACTTGATTCTGAGAATGTTGTGTTGTATATGCCGAGCGGCATTTTAATTATTATTTTCATTCGGTTATTTTGGCTTTTGATTATTTCTTCCGCAAGTTTCGTTTATGTTCCGCATTTGTTAGGCTTGCCTAGTCGTAGAGACTAGGTGTCATCATGACAGTTCACGGAGGGTGAAGTAGGTCATGATAAATGCTTAGTCCAGTGCAAATGTGGAAGCAAGGATTAGCCTCATGCAAATGTGGAGGCAGGGATTAGCCTCATGCAAATATGGAGGCAAGGATTAGCCTCATGCAGGTATAAATGGGAGGGATTAGCCTCATGCAAGTGTGGAGGTAGGTATTAGCCTCATGCAAATATGGAGGCAGGGATTAGCCTCATGCAGGTGTGGAGGCAGGGATTAGCCTCATGCAAGTATGGAGGCAGGGATTAGCCTCATGCAGATAGAGAGGCAAGGATTAGCCTCATGCAAATAGGGAGACAAGGATTATCCTCAAGCAAATAGGAAGGCAAGGATTAGCCTCATGCAGATATGGAGGCAAGGATTAGTCTCATGCAGATATGGAGGCAAGGATTAGCCTCATGAAGTTATAGAGGCAGGGATTAGCCTCATGTAGATAGGGAGGCAAAGATTAGCCTCATGCAAATAAGGAGGCAATGATTAACCTCATGCAGATATGGAAGAAGAGATTAGCCTCATACAGATATGGAGGCAGAGATTAGCCTCATGCAAGTGTGGAGGCAGGGATTAGCCTCATACAGATAGGGAAGCAAGGATTAGCCTCATGCAAATAAGGAGGCAAGTATTAGCCTCATGCAGATATGGAGGCAGGGATTAGCCTCATGCAGATATGAAGGCAAAGATTAGCCTCATGCAAGAGTGGAGGCAGGGATTAGCCTCATGCAAATATGGAGGCAAGGATTAGCCTCTTGCAAGTATGGAGGCAGGGATTAGCCTCATGCAAATAGGGAGGCAGGGATTAGCCTCATGCAAATAGGGAGGCAGGGATTAGCCTCATGCAAATAGGGAGGCAGGGATTAGCCTCATACATATATGGAGATAGGGATTAGCCTCATGCAAACATGAAGGCAAGGATTAGCCTCATGCAAGTATGGAGGCAAGGATTAGCCTCATGCAAGTATGGATGTTGGGGTTAGCCTCATGCAATTACGCGGGACAAAGCTTAGTCCCATGCAAAGAGCGAATAGCAAATAAAAGTATTATATTTCTTAGCTGGAGATATATTCAGTGTCTGACGGCTAGATTGATAGTGAATTTGCTTTGTGTATACATGTTTGCGAATGATATCGTTACATCAAATGTGCCTACATTCAAAGAAAAATTGTAAGTTTTGTAAGGGGAGGTTAGTTCGTGCTTCCATCCGTTGGCCTTGCTTTGCTCCGTTCTGGGGGCCTTTTCCGAGTTTCCATGTGTAACACCTGACTGTTACAGAAATAAAGTTTTCGAAAATATGCAATTATTGATAAAAATAGAGTCATATTGATATATCATGTGAGTTTTAGATGAACTAGTGACTATAACACATTTCAGAGACATTGCAGTTTCCTCATGTTAGAATTTTGAGGGTCCTCCTCAAAATTGTGTCCCAGTTTGGTAGATGATCCTTCGGCTGTTTGCGGGTAATGAGCCTTGTTGATCCATCCTCGAAATTTTGAGAATCATTCTCAAAAATTTTCCCTAGTTTCTTAACCGATTTCTGACCGTCTAACATATGTTAGCATTGGCTGGACTTGCTCCGGAATTTTGAGGGTCCTCCTCAAAATTCTGCCCCAGTTTTTTGATCTTGGGGAAAATGGAAATTTTATTATGATATGACCGAACCCATAAGGCTGTCTACGTATCCCCTCTTAAACGGGAATCAGGTCAAGCATAGTTCAATTACATCAGATGAGGAAATGTAAATAGTCTAAGCATAGTATCTTTTGACTGCGTCTGAATTGATTGGTTTTGGCCAAATTTCTCCGTCCATTTCTGCAAGTATGAGTGCTCCTCCTTTTAGCACCCTGTGGACCATGTACGGACCTTTCCAGTTGGGAGAGAATTTCCCTTTGGGTTCATATTGATGCGGGAAGATCTTCTTTAGTACCTGCTGTCCTGGCACAAATTGCCTTGGTTTGACCCTTTTGTTGAAAGCTCTGGACATTCTGTTCTAGTAAAGCTGACCGTGACATACTGCATTCATACTTTTTCCATCTATGAGTTTGGCTTCCTGTATGATTCTTAAAGAAGGAATCTCTACCTTGTCTGGGATGACCGCCCTGTAGCGTAAACCAACATGTAAAGGGTTGCTCCGGTTGATGTGTGAACTGTAGTGTGGTATCCTAATAAAGCAAAAGGTAGCTTCTCATGCCATTGTTTATGATTTTCTACCATCTTCCTTAGTATCTTCTTGATGTTTTTGTTGGCGGCTTCTACGGCTCCATTCATCTGAGGTTTATAGGTTGTGGAATTCTTGTGTTTGATTTTGAAAGTTTCACACATGGCTTTCATCAGATCACTGTTGATATTGGCAGCATTATCAGTAACAATGGACTCAGGTACTCTGAATCAACAAACGATACGATCTTTGACAAAGTCTGCGATAACCTTCTTGGTTACAACTTTGTAAGATGCAGCCTATACCCATTTTGTGAAGTAATCAATGGCTACCAAAATAAACTTGTGTCCTTTTGAAGCAGTTGGCTCAATTGGACCGATGACACCTATTCCCCAGGTGGCGAATGGCCAAGGTGAGCTTGTGGCATTGAGCTCATTTGGCGGCACTTTTATCATATCGGTGTGCACTTGACATTGGTAGCATTTGCGGACATATTGGATGCAATCTATCTCCATGGTCATCCAAAAGAAACCGACCCTAAGTATCTTCTTAGCCAAGACAAAACCATTCATGTGAGGGCCGCAGGTCCCATCATGTATCTCCTCAAGTATCTTAGAAGCTTCTCTTGCATCGACACATCTTAGCAATCCCAAATTAGGAGTTCTCCTGTACAAATTTCCTCCGCTGTGGAAGAAGTGATTGGAAAATCTCTGGAGTGTGCATTTCTGAGTATGGTTCGCATGCCCCAGATATTCCTCTTTCGCCAAATACTCCTTGATGTCATGGAACCAAGGTTTTCCATCTGTTTCATCCTCAACATGGGCACAATATGCTGGCTGATTATGAATTCTCACTGGAATGGGATCAATATAATTCTTATCTTGATGTTATATCATGGATGATAAAGTGGTCAACGCATCGGCAAACTCATTCTGAATTCTGGGCACATGTCCGAACTCTATCTTCATGAACCTATTTCTCAATTCCTACACATGGGGCAGATATGGCAATATCTTGGAATTTTTGGTGGCCCATTCTCCTTGTACCTGGTGCACGAGCAAATCTAAATCACCGATTACCAGAAGCTCCTGAATATTCATGTTGATTGCCATGTTGAGTCCTAGTATGCAGGCTTCATATTTCGCCATGTTGTTGGTGTAGAGAAATCTGAGTTTAGCAGATACCAGATAATTTTGACCTGTTTCTGATACCAAAAGTGCTCCAATGCCCCCTCCTTTGAAATTTGTAGCTCCTTCAAAGAACATCCTCCAACCGTCGTATGCTTCGGTAATGTCCTCTCCTATGAATGACACTTCTTTATCAGGAAAATACATTTTCAAGGGTTCGTATTCTCCTCCCATCGGGTTTTCAACAAGATGATCTGCTAATGCTTGCCCTTTGACCGCCTTTTGAGTTACGTAGATGATATCAAACTCACTCAACAGTATCTGCCGTTTGGCTAACTTTCCAGTCGGCATGGGTTTTTGAAATGTGTATTTCAAAGTATCCATCCTAGATATGAGGTATGTAGTATAGGCATAGAAGTAATGCCTCAAATTCTGGGTCATCCAAGTCAAAGCACAACAAGTGCGCTCTAGCAGAGAGTACCGTGCTTCGTAAGGAGTGAACTTCTTACTCAAGTAATATATGGCTTGCTCCTTTCTCCCTGTCTCGTCATGTTGTCCCAGAACACATCCGAAGGCTCCATCCAATATAGATACATACAGTAGCAAAGGTGGTCCTGGTTTCGGGGGGACCAGAACTGGTGGTGCAGACAGGTACTCCTTGATTTTGTCGAAAGCTTTATGACAATCCTCAGTGCAAGCTTGTTTCGGCATCTTTCCTCAGCATCTTGAATATAGGTTCACATATGACTGTGGATTGTGCTACTAAGCGACTGATATAGTTGAGACATCCTAGGAAGCTCATCACGTCCTTTTTGCTCCTTGGTGGCGGTAAATCTTGAATAGCCTTGACTTTAGATGAATCTAACTCGATCCCTCAACAGCTGACGATAAATCCCAATAACTTTCCTGCAGGAACCCCGAATGCACACTTCGCAGGGGTTCATCTTCAGATTGTACCTCCTTAACCTATCAAAGAACTTCCTCAATTCTGCTATGTGGTCTGCGGCCCTCTTGGATTTGATAATGACATCATCCACATACACCTTTATTTCTTTGTGTATCATATCATGGACGATAGTTGTCATGGATCTCATGTAGGTAGCCCCAGCATTCTTTAGACCAAACGACATCATCTTGTAGTAGTATACCCCTCATGGTGTAATAAAAGTTGTTTTCTCCACGTCTTCTTCATCCATCAGATCTGATGATAACCCACGAAGAAATCTACAAAAGATTGGAGTTCATGCTTGGTGCAGTTATAATTCAGGATGTGTATGTTTGGTAGTGGAAAGTCGTCTTTGGGACTTGCTCTGTTTAAATCCTGATAGTCAACACATACTCTGAATTCCCATCTTTCTTCAGTACAGGCACAATGTTAGCTAACCAGGTTGGGTACTCAACCACCCTAAGAACTTTGGCTTTGATCTATTTGGTAACTTCCTCCTTGATTTTCAGGCTCATGTCTGGTTTAAACTTTCGGAGTTTCTGCTTTACTGGCGGACACATGGGATTAGTAGGCAACTTGTGATCCACTATAGATGTGCTTAAACCGGTCATGTCATCATATGACCATGCAAAAATGTCATCATACTCTTTTAAGAAACGGATGTACTCTTCCTTCTCTGTTGGCGATAAGTGAATGCCGATGTGAGTCTCCTTGACGGTCTTGGTATCCCCCAAATTTACTGCTTCAGTCTCGTCCAGGTTGGACTTAGGCTTATTCTCAAAATTTTTGAATTCCCTCACAACTTCTCTAGGTATCTCATCTTCTTCATATGAATCACTATTCTCATGTTGCGTTGCTTCATACCTGTCACAGTCACCGGTTTATCAGGAAAAGTAATAATAACGTTGTAGAAAGAAAAAGTGTAGAAAATAGTAATGAATAATAAGAGAAAATGCATCTGATTAAAATTAAACAACATCCAGACAAGTGCGGCTCGATGAATCGAGCATTTATTTTGAAATAAGTAAGTCTTTAAAACAAAATTACTGAAAATCTTAAATGCCTAGAATGGCTATAGAAATAAAATCTGCCAAGTTACCGAGGGACTCAGCGGGCCCGGGACGGTGTGGCGGTCCAGTTTTTGAGTACAACTCTTTTCTTCACAGTCTGAATAGTGAGGTCTTCTTCCTCCTCTTTCTCAATTATTGCACTGCAGCCCATGCCTTCCTCTTCCAAGAACAGATTGTTCAGCCCAGCTAATGCCTCCTCTTCTGTAGTTCCCTATATTGTATCAGCTTGGTGAAAATCTTGATCTAGATATGGCACTGGTTGCTCGAGAGGGTAATATGGCTTGTGCCATGAAGGCAACCAATCATTGTATTCTTTCCATGTGTACTAATATTCGAGCCCAAAGGTAGTACCATGACCCTTCAGCCGTGTTGGTTTAGTGATACCCTGGATATTCTTCCCCAGCCCTTTGCCAGACTCATACTCAGACCATGCCAGTATGCTTTCTATTTTGCTACTCCACCATTTATCTTTCTTGACGGCATTGACATGTTCAATGTGATGATAGGTATCCCCTCCTAGCCTTTTTCTATTTCCAATAACTGGGATGGTTTGACTAGTGTAAATGGGGTTACTCCTATCTCCGTGAATGATCACTTCCTGACGATTCCAATCAAATTTCATAGCTTAATGTAGTGTAGATGCCACAACCCCAGTGGCATGGATCCATGGTCGGCCCAACACAAGATTGTATAAGGCCGGTATGTAAAGAACCTGAAACTCGACGTTGAATCAAGTTGGCCCCATTTGTAAGAAAAGGTTAATTTCCCCAATCGTAGCCCTTTGAGACCCATCGAAAGCTTTCACGTTCATGCCTTCTGCCCGTATTTCATGAAAACCTTTGTCCAACCTTTTCGGAGTGTCCAATGGACAAATATTTAGGTTTGAACCCCCGTCAACCAAGACCCTAGCAATGAATTTGTCTTCAAATTGCACTATGATATGCAATGCTCGATTGTGATTCAACCCCATAGGCGGTAGCTCATCTTCATAGAAGATGATCTTATGACTTTCCAGTACCTGCCCTACCATATTGGCCATCTCTCCACCGGTGATGTTGTTGGGTACACAAGCTTCACTCAGCACTTTCATTAAAGCATTCTTATGTGCCTCCGAATTTTGCAACAATGACAGTATGGATATCTGAGCTGGGATTTTGTTCAAATGGTCAATGACGGAATACTCCTTTGCTTGTATTTTCCTCCAAAGGTCATCTGGCCCTATTTCAATGACAGGTTGTTTGGTAGTGGCATCCTTACTTGGTCTTCCCAGGTGTTCAGGTGTTTAGACTCTTCCGGTCCTGGTCATTCCCTATGCAACATCAGATTCTTCTACCTTTGCATTCCCTTTTTGCCGAGCTTCGGCAACGTAATCCCAAGGTATTGCTTTTTAGTGGAAAGGAGGTGTGGTTGATACTATCAGTGTAAAAGGTGTGACTACTTCTACTTCAAATGGAGCAGGGGTGGTCGCAGGCGGAGCCACCTCTACCTCAAATGGAACTGGTGTAACTACCTCAACCTCGATTGGTAACAGAGTCTGTACTACAATGGGAGTAAGTGTGACCGAGGTTTTAAAGCCATCTCCCTCCTGAATAAGCCCAATCGACCCCTCAGGATCCCATTCTTCATTCGTCTCTATCGCATGTACCCCACCGCCTCTATGATCAAGGAGAGGGTTGTTGCGGACATTGGGTGTGGCTTCATTTGTCTGTATGACCTTGTTGTCAATTAGCGTCTGGATCTTATCTTTCAATGTTCGGCACTCATCGTAGTGTGCCCCTTCATACCGGAATGGTACGCATAAGTTTTGTTTGGATTGACCCATTGGGATGGATTTTCTAATGCCACAGTAGGAATAGGAGTAACGTAACCAGCATCTTTCAACCTCTCATACAACTGGTCGATGGGTTTAGCAATGGTGGTGTATTGTCTGGGTGGATTTCGGTCGAAGTTTGATTGTGATCTTGGAAAGTTTTGGCGAGTTGGAGGTGATTGGAAATTAGATGGTTGGGAGTTATAGGTGTGATGGACAATGGCTGGTTGGGAATATCTAGGAGATAAGGGTTGATATATGGGTGGAGGTGTTTGATATGTGGGTGGAGGTGTTTGATAGGTAAGTGGATAATTTGGGCCCTGAGCCACCATTACTGCCCCAACGTCTCTTTTCTCTGATATGCCGCCCGATTGTAATGCCTTACTTATGGCCTGTAATGCCTCAAAATTTGTTACCATCCCACTTGATGCCTTCCTAAATTCTTTCCCTAAGCTTGATGATATCAGAGAACTTATGGTTTTCAATGACCATCAATCTTTCATAATACTATAGATCATGTGCTCTGACGAAGAACTTGTTCATCTGTTTCTCATCCAAAGATGGCCTGACCTTGGCCGCTTCTGACCTCCAACGAGTAGCATACTCGTGGAAGGTTTAGGTGGATTTCTTCTTAAGATTCTGGATGTAGAAAACATCTGGTGCACTCTCTATATTGAACCTGAACCGGTCCATGAAATCTGATTCCATGCTCACCCAATTGGACAATTTCTTGGGATCCTGGCTGATGTATCAGGATAAAGTATCTCCAGTAAGACTCATTATAAAGAGTTTCATCCGGATCTTTTCGTCTTTCCCAACCCCTACAAGCTTGTCACAATAGGTCCTCAAATGGACCCTAGGATCATCTGTGTCGTCAAACATTTCAAACTTGGGAGGCTTGTATCCCTCCGACAGTTCTACATCTGGTTGTATGCATAGATCTTCATAGTTCAAACCTTCTATTCCTTTGACGCCTTCGACACCTTGAACTCGGCTTGTCAATTTCTTGAATTCTTCAGCCATGTTTTGAATGAGCAGGTCCTTCTCAAAGGATTCTGGGGTATAGGAGATTGGTTGGATAGAGCGAGGCATGGGTTCCATGTATATGGGGTTGTTTTGTTGAGTGCCCGGTGCCTGGGTGTAGTGGTGGTCATTAGTAGAGTTTTGAGGGTCAGGAACGGGTTGTGGTGTATTCTGGGGAGTATGATAATTGGTGGTCGGTAGGTAAGGAATTGGTTGATGATGGTCTTGTGGCGGAGTTAGTATTGGTAGGGGATTGAGATTTTGGGGTGGGGTTGCATATTGTGTGGTGCAGGAGGGTTTTGAGGATGTTGGCTTGGTGTGTTTTGGGGAGGGGTTGGGTTCTTTGTGTTTTGTTGGTTGATGTCGGGGATGTTCAAGGTGAGTGATAAGTTTGCCAAGTTGCGGACCTGCTGAAGCTCTCCTTATAATTCAAATATCTTTTGTTCCAATCTCAAGACTAGATCATTTGGTGCCGGAGTACTCTGCCCATCTGAAGTTTCTGCATTCTCAACATTCTCCTTTCGGATACTACTTAAGTCATCCATTTTTTCTTTTCCTTTGCCTTTTATATTGCTTGGAGGAGGAGGAGGTGGAGGGCCTCTAGATCTGGTGTGATATACAGATGATGCCAGTATGAGCGAACCAACCTTAGGGGATGGGAATAAAGAAATAAAAAAATCAAAAAGTAAACAAGTCAGTAAGGATTCCGAAATATTTGCATTATTTAAACACATATTGCGGGAATATAAATTTGTGTCCTAATTTGGGAGTCTCGTTGTGCCCGAGGTAGGTCTAGAGACAAATAAATTTGGAGAAATTTAGTGCCAATAATTGCCTCATTTCATTAAAATAAAAGTAAACGAACCAAAATGAAACTAAATAAGATAATGTCACTAATGGCTCTTGGCCTTATTACATTTGAAAGGAAGGCAAATAAATCAAATCTACTTGGTCCCAGAAGGACCCTCTCCAGACTGGATGCTCTTGTAAATAAACTCTCCTAAATCACACACGTTCAACAGTAAGAATGCCCTTGCAAGATGCCCTCCTTCATTTCCTTCAGCATTCTGGCAGTCAGTGACCCTTTTTCTCATCTTCCATTCAACTCCATTAAACTATATTCCAGGTATTCCAGCCTCTCGCTGGATTTAACAACTCTTTATTTCCAATCGTTAATCATCTCCATATCATCCTTGTGCAGTGCCATATGCTCGGCTTCAGACTCTCGAAGTCTTTTTCCCAGCTTGTTATACTTCACCTCGGCTTCAGCAACCTCATCTGTAACCCTGTTTCCTGGCTCAGCCCTTGGTTCGACGACCCCAGTTATGTTGTCCTCCAACCACGAAGGGTAAAGGTATGAGTGTCCCGCGTGATATCGGTATGGCTCAATAGTATCCTTCTCCACAATAATCTTTAAGGTCCACATGTGTTGCGCTTCATTCTTATACGGGATGGCATCACTTTGGAAATTAGCTCTGAAGTGACACATTTTAGCGACCCGTGGTATGATTTGTCTCCTGCCTACTTGTCTCATAACCTTGAGAGGAGCGTAAGGGTATATGCCCCTCAACCCGATCAACACCAAGTGCAGAAAATCCCTGGATCTGATGATGAATTCATCGGTAGAGAACCATTCGAACATCCACTAGACTTGATCCTCAGTCAAATTCTCAAAAAGTTGTACCCATCCCACAACGTCCCCTGGCTGAGCAAACATTTCTGGAATGTAGTTCATTCTTTTGGGATGATGGAAGGCTATAATATCATTCCACGGCCTTCGCGAAAATTCTTGACGGTATTGTCCCTTTTGGAGTGTTCCAACAACTACACCTGTAGCAGTAAGTTGCAACCCTCGAAGAACCTGAACCCCTTCTGACATCGCTTTAAAGCTCGGTACATGTGTGCAACGATCATAATGATGATAGTGTGTGTGTCCCCCTCGATCCCATCCATCAGAGTTTTGGTTACCATGGCCAGCCTAGTATAGATCCTATCCCCTTGGATTAAGAATACCACCATGCCCAAAAAACACATAATAAACACGAAGACCCTACGATGAATCCAACCTAAAGAAGTGATTGAAAACTCATCATCAAAAAGGTGGTAAGAACTGCTGTGACCGTATATTTCATAAAGGAACTCAAAAGGTATATAGGAGTACTTTAGGCATTTCAATTTGTTGTTCTTCTTCAGCCCCACCATTTTCAGAAATCCTCTAGCAGTGCGGTTTTCAGGTGCTAACAGATTAGGGCTATCCCAAGGCAACCCAGCAAATCCTCCTTTCTCTTCTAGAAGGGGTGTCCTTTCTATGTTCCCAAAATGGAACACAGCCCTTTCTTTGTCCCAAAACATAGTTGCAGCCTCGATCAACATTTTGTTGAGTTGAAGGTCCATCAAAGAAGGCAAGTTTCCTAAGACTCGTTTCACATGGTTTTTGTCACATGAAGGAAGATCCCTCCACCAATCTAGAAAAAGTGAGGGTGTGCTAACCATACCAAATATGGGGACCTCGTGCTTTATTTTCTGCAAAACAAAAAGAGTTAGGCACTTTCCCCCTTTCAAGTTCGTCTATGTATACAGTAATGATTAGCATATAGGCACTTATTTCCCCAAATTAATGTGCATAATCGTGGTTACGTCTGTTGGGATTATGGAAAACCCGATGGACTTTGGACAAGGCTTGTCTTAAAGGGTTATTATGTGGAAAACATATTACCCCGGCTAGGTTTGACCATGATGCATGTACAATTTAATTAGAGTAGGGTTGTTACAGAGGTCTAGACTGGGACCCTCAAGCGGACAACTTGAGGGGGAAAGGCACGGAACTGTCGAACACACCGCTGATCAACTAGTTTTACTGCAAATACGCCTTTCCGAATTTAAAGGGTGATATGTAGGAAGAGCGCAAACACTCATCAAGCGTTGCTATAGTATTAATTACGCACGAGTGAAGTATGATGTTGAGCATGATTTATACATCAATAAATAGCTTGTTGTCAATTATTTGCACGTAAGAAAATAATAAATACAGTATCTAAATAATTGAAGAGGCACTTACAGAAAAAGAAAACAAAAAGACAAGTCAGTTTCAGGAAAAGAAATCATAAATGCTTGAAAATAAATAGTTAAATTCGAATAAGGGGAAAGGGTACGGGGGATAGAACATGCTTGACCAATTAACAAAAGATAAGTTCATTATGGCAAGATCCTAAAATACCCCCAGCATAGTCGCCATGCTATCGCGCCCCCTTTTTCCCCTTTTTCCCCTTTTTGACGGGGAAGTCCGGGTTTCGACATTCATGGGGGGAATAACTCGTTTTCCTTTTGGGAGTCGGATTTTTGAAGAGTCTCCACCTAACGAATTATGGTGCGTTAGGGCACCTTGAGCAATTAACTCATGGAATAGTTTGCAGTACCAGAGATCAAGGGTAAGGGCTCGAAATAACCTTGAAAGGAAGGTGTTAGGCACCCCTCGCGGTCCACAACAGTGGGTCCCAGCCGAACTTAAACTATGTAAATTAGTCATTTTAACACATAAACAATTTTAACATGTACTTGCAAGTAAAGAAATGTTTTGACATTCTAAGAACATGAATGATTCAAGTAATGGAATAAGAGAAAGGTTTAAACAAGTTGCACATATATACAGAAAAGTGAATTTATTTAAACAACGGGAGTTGGGAAATAGGGGTCCTAGGTTGGTTAGCCTATAGGATCATACCCACACAATGCCCGGTGAACACTCCTCAATGAGTGGCTACACGTGACATTAGTGCGTAGTCATCATATCCTTACTACCCAATTCCTTCCCCTTGGTCATAGCCTAAAGCGTTCTAGCAACCTTGAAAAATATCCTATGCGTGCACTACCTGTCCCTTCCTCGTGTCCCTGGAGGTATTTAGGACCTCTAGTTTAGGTAGTTCTAAACCATCCTAAGGTTTTTAAAGGATAAAAGTCTAGGCGTCAATCAAAAACAATTAGGACTGCATTTAAAGAGGAAACAATTAAAGGCTTACATTTACCTCCTCAAACATAACAAGTAAGTGCATGTCTCAAACAGTTTCAAGTATTTAAGAGAAAACCTTAGAACATGACATCTAGGTGAGCAGAAATTATACGGGATTGAATTAGAACCAGAGTGCTATAAACTTGTTTATTTACCTACTGATATTTAGATAGTTGAATATGAGCAGTCACAGATAACAGAGCACAGTTTTATAATTTGTAGAATTTTAGTTGCCCTACAGGCTTGCATAGGTGCATAACAGTGATGTCCAATGAGCATGATATCTATATTGATTAGGAATGCAGTAAAATAGTAAAACAATTTTAAACGGCAATTTGGATCCTATAGGCATGATTTATAACAATGTTACTTAAAGCAGCGTTGGAGACTTGTTAAAGAAACGGACAAACTAGTTAACTAAACCAATTCAAAATATATAAACATGAATTACACCAACTTTTCTAACTGAACTGTTTTAAGTCTTATGGTCACGATTTCTAATTAAGCAGGGTAAAACAAACATCATTCCTTTAACCAAAGTGAAACCCCTATAGGCATGATTTCTATATAGTTGATTTTAACCCTATAGGCATGATTTCTATTATTAAAGCCAATTTAGACCCTATAGGCATGGTTTCAAACTTTGTGGAAGTAAAAAAAAATATAACAACCACAGTTGAATCAACATGGACCCAATAGGCATGGTATTACCTAATTTTACCCACAATATATAACTACCCTCCCTTTTTCACTAATCACCCCACTTTTTGTTTACAAAAATTATTACAGACCAATGAATTGAATAAAAATTACATAAATAAAACAGAAATTAATCTATAGGGAGCCTGAAGTAGGCCCAAATGATTTCCAAGCCTCCAGTAGTCTCAAATGCCCAAAGTTCATAGCCAATTCTATATCTAGATGTGTTAGAGTTCCCTAAGGACCTCAAGGATACCGGGCAGTGCTCACACCTAGACCTTTCTCAAATAATAACTGATTTAGGTGCAGTATGGAAATGCCAGCCCTGACATGCCAGAGTTCAGAGAGATCTCAAGAGTCTCAAGGCAGTACACATATCAGAGGGCAGGACCTAGTATTGTAAGAGTAAGTGGAAGTGCATGATAGTTTGAAAGAGTTTAATAGAAAGGTCTTAGGACTAAAAGAACTTCTGAAAACCATTAGTGATAAAACAGTTTGAGAGAAAGTATAAAGAAACAATTTTGCAATCAGAACACAAGAAAGAGAACAAGCAAACTTTAGGAAGTAACTTTGGCAAGTAGCATTCACACAAGAAAGAAAACACAAGATATGTGCAAGGTATTTGCAATTCCGAGACTTGGCTTGTAGTCGGCTAGAATAACAGGGATCACAAGTAGTAAAAGGGAGCAGAAAGATTAGAGAGAGCCTTTTAGAGTGTAAAGTGATAGTTTTTGAACTTTTGTTTGTGTCAGAAGTAAGAATAGGAGGGAGTTTATATAGTAATCAAGAGTTAAACAAAATAAGGTAAGGAATCAATTAAGTAGCAATCAGGGAAATTCATGGAATCAATCACACATGTAAATCAGTAAGTCTTCCCGTAAATCAAGGGAAAACCAATCAACGGTAAAAGCATGCTAGATATTTAAGGAAAAGAATCAAGTAAGGTTTGGGTATAGAGTAGGTAATTAGGGGTAAATGAACAGAAGTTTCAATTGAGGAAACAATCAATAAGAATCAGCAGATAGCAAATAAGGCAAGGGAAAAACTAATTAAGGCAAGGAGTTCAATCAAACCGAGTAGAGAGGTAAGAATCAAAAGGTTAGTTAAGGAAAAGAGTTCAAATCAAACCAGGAAATAAGAACTTCAGAATAATCAAGGGTTCAATCAAATAGAAAATCACGTAAAGAGTCAGCAAGTTTCGCAGACAAAATAAGGTAAGAAATGAATAGTCATAATTCGACACGAAACAAATTGGTAAATCAAGAAAATAACACTGATTTAAGAGAAATATATAGGTCATAACATGAATAGTTAGAATGAACACAAACATATAGAATCAGTAAAAGAGTTGAACTAAGAAACTTAGTAGAGGGCATATTAGGATAAGGAAACCACGAGACATCTAAATGGCTAAAGAAAAATTACAAGAACCAAGGCAAGAACACAGTCAATACATGAGTACTCAGAAACCAAACAAAGAACGTCAAAAAATTAGGGCTTTTAGAATAAACGAGTTAAGGTTGTAGAAAACTTATGAAATCAGTCAAAACACATAAGACACAGAAGATCAGACACTCAAAAATCATCAAACATTTTGGAAAAGAAATTTCCGGAAACCCTAGTTTCGAAAAAATGAAAAATCATTCGAAAATCACACGATTCTTGTAAAAACCAAAAGGGTCTTGTAATTAGGGTTTTGAGAAGAACAATCACAGAGATGAAAAATCAAACCTAGAAACCCATAGATATAGGAATATCTCACTCGGAATAAAACCAAGACAACCTGAAATAGGAGAGAAATGGTCATAGATGCAAGCAAACTAACCCTGGTCCCTTGAGGACCCTGAAGATGGTGATACCAGTACAAGAGAGGCTACTAGAGGCATGGGGTGGTGAGGAACCACCATGGATAGCCATAGATGAGTGACGACGAGGTTCGATTAGGGTTAGGTTTGAGAGCATTTGAGAGAGGAGGGGGATTTCAGGGTGACGGACGATGGGAAATGAAAGGGTTTGGGGGGTCGTTTGGGACTAAAAAACGTAGGGGCTGATTGTGGCCATTAATCTCTATGATCAACGACTGAGATTAAAAGGGTTTGGGGCCGGATCGGGTATTAGGGTTTGGTCTGGGTAAGTTTAAATTGAAATTGGGCTTGTGTTGGGTTGAATTAGGACCAAAATTGAAATAAAAATAGGTCAGATTTTAAATAGCCATTTTTGATAACTAAATAATTTATAAAAAATGATAAATGAGTACCAAAATATCTTTGTGTACTAATATGATTTAAAATATTTATTTAACATTTTAAAAATAAAAAAAAACCATTTTATGCATAAATAATGTAATTATACATTAATAAGGGCTATTATTGCAAAGATGTGCAATTTAGCTTAAAAATATAGATATAGTTACGAAAAATGCACAAAAAATATTTATACACTATGTTGGCATAAATAATGAATTTGGATGGCTAAATCATCATAAAAGTAATTTGAAGGATAATTATTGGATATTTATATAATAAAAAGAGGAGAAATAAATTGATTTGGAGCTTTTAAAATTGTATAAAAATTATAAAAATACTTATGCATGCTTATAACTGCATATGTACTATTTTGAAAGTATATATACGTATTAAAAATATGTGAGGGAAAAATTGGGTATCAACACAAGGCACACATGGTCATCTAACAGAAGATTATAGGCAGCTAACGGAAGAAGTGGCTCGTTTGTTCAATGAGGGCCACCTTCGAGAATTCCTAAGTGATTGAGCTAAGAATCACTTCAGGGAGAGAGATGCAAGGAAAAATGAATAAGAAGAACCACAACATGTAATCCACATGATCATTGGTGGAGTCGATGTCCCTCAACGACATGTGTTCAAGCGCATCAAAGTATCAATCACTAGAGAAAAACAGACTCAGAGCTATATGCCCGAGGACGTCTTATCATTTTGTGACGAGGAAGCAGAAGGCATATTTCAGCCTCACAACGATGCCCTGGTAATCTCTATCCCTTTGAATAAAATTCAAGTTAAATGTATTTTAGTGGATCCAGGTAGCTCAGAAAACATAATCAGATCGAGGGTCGTGGAACAACTCGGCCTACATGATCAGATTGTACCTGCATCCCGGGTCCTGAGTGGCTTCAACATGGCAAACGAAACAACAAAGGGAGAAATTAATTTGCCAGTAAACATAGCCAGGACCATACAAGATGGGAAGTTCCATGTCATCGAAGGTGACATGAGATATAACTCACTCCTCGGGAGACCGTGGATACAAAACATGAGGGCAGTGCCTTCAACTCTTCACTAGATGATGAAGTTCCCAACAGCGGAAGGAGTAAAAACAGTCTACGGGGAGCAATATACTACAAAGGAGATGTTTGCAATCGAGGAAGTGGTGCCGACTCTAGAGCCTTCGACCTTGGAGAAGTCGAGCACTAAAGATAAGCAGGCGGCAAAATATCAATCACCACCTCCAGCATCGATGGAGTCGGAGCAACAGGTAATCGAAGACGAAGATGAGGATTTCCTTACTCCTTGAACCTTCTCATTCCCGAAGAATATGATGCAACCAAATCAACTATCTAGGAGCTGGAGCAGGTCATTTTAATCGAGTACATGCCCGAGAGAAAGGTACACCTAGGAATGGGATTAACTCCTGAACTCAGGAAAAAACTCATTCAATTTCTTATTGATAATATGGATTGCTTTTCTTGGTCCCACTTAGATATGACAGGGATTCCACCGAAAATCACCACACATCGGCTAAGCACCGATCCCAGGTTCAAACTGGTAAAGCAAAAAAGGAGGTTTCAGTTCGAGGTAAAGCATGTTTTCATAAAGGACAAGGTAACCAAATTTCTTAAAATAGGATCTATTTGGGAGGTAAAGTGCCCCGAGTGGCTATCCAACGTGGTTGTAGTTCCTAAAAAAGGAAACAAACTTAGAATGTGTGTATATTATAAGGACTTGAACGAGGCATGTCCTAAAGATTCTTTCCCCTTGCCAAACATCGATCGTATGATCGATGCCACGACTGGCCACGAGATCCTAACTTTTCTCGATGCCTACTTCGGGTACAGTCAGATTCAGATGAACCCGTAGGACCAGGAAAAGACTTCGTTTATTACTAAGTTTGGAACATATTGTTACAACGTAATGCCCTTCGGGCTAAAAAATGCAAGAGCTACATAGTAGCGCCTAGTTAACAAAATGTTCGAAAAACAAATAGGTAAAACAATTGAAGTCTATATTGATGATATGTAAGTTAAGTCCCTGCACGCAGAGGACCATTTAGTTCATTTGCAGGAAACATTTGCAATTTTGAGGAAATACAATATGAAGCTTAACCTAAAGAAATGTGCCTTCGGAGTTGGCTCGGGTAAGTTCCTCAGCTTCGTGGCGTCAAATCGAGGCATCGAAATCAACCCCGATAAGATCAAGGCTATCGAGGATATCATGATCGTGGGTAGTGTGAAGGTCATGCAAAGGCTAACAGGGCGAATAGCAGCCTTGGGTCGATTCATTTCGAGGTCGTCGGATCGGAGTCACCTATTATTTTCCTTGCTCAAATAGAAAAAGGATTTCACGTAGACCCCAAAATCTCAGCAAGCCTTAGAAGAATTAAAGCAATATTTGCCAAGCCCGCCTTTGCTTCACACCCCGAAGGTAGATGAAAGGCTTTATCTATACTTGGCAGTGTTCGAGATAGCGGTAAGTAGGGTACTAGTTCGAGAAGAGCAAGGTACGCAATTTCCTGTTTATTACTTAAGCCGAACTCTAGGAGATGCTAAAACTAGGTACCCTCACTTAGAAAAATTAGCACTTGCATTGATAAGCGTATCTCGAAAGTTAAAACCATATTTTCAATGTCATCCTATATGTGTATTAACCACTTACCCCCTTCGAAATGTTTTGCACAAGCCCGGGCTATTGGGCCGATTTGCCAAATGGGCCATCAAACTTAGCAGGTATGATATCGAATATCAAGCCCGAACGGCCATCAAGTCTCAAATCCTAGCTGACTTCGTGGCTGATTTTATGCCGACCCTCGTACCTGAAGTGGAGAAAGAACTCCTATTAAAATTGGGTACAATATCGGGGGTATGGAATCTTTTCACGGATGGTGCCTCGAATGTGAAGGGGTCCGGGCTTGGCATTGTCTTGAAGCCACCCACAGTTGATACTATTAGGCAATCTATCAAAACTCCAAGATTAACTAACAATGAGGTCGAGTATAAGGCCATGATTGCAGGTCTCGAGCTAGCTAAAAGCTTGGGAGCAGAAATCATAGAGGCCAAGTGCGATTCTCTATTGGTGGTAAGCCAAGTAAACAAAAGCTTCGAGGTTCGAGAGGATAGAATGCAACGGTACTTGGATAAGCTACAGGTAACTTTGCACCGCTTCAAGGAGTGGACTCTGGATCATGTTCTTCGAGAGCAAAACAGCGAGGTCGATGCATTTACCAATCTGGGATCCTCGGTCGAAGAATATGACATAGTTCTGGGGGCTGTTGTCCAATTATCAAGGTCTATGGTTGAAAAGGGTCATGCCGTGATAAATTCAATAAGTCTAATATGGGACAAAAGGAATAAGTATTTTGACTATTTGAAGAATGGAAAACTTCGATCGGACCACAAAGAATCAAGGGCCCTACGAGCCAAGGCTGCTAGGTTTGCATTGGATGAAGATGGAACATTATATAGGAGAACGTTCGATGGGCCATTGGCGGTATGTTTGGGGCTAGGGGACACCGATTATGTCCTTCGAGAAATCCACGAAGTCACTTGCGAGAATCACTCTGACGCCGAGTCTTTGGTTCGCAAAGTTATCAGAGCATGTTACTACTGGGATAGTATGGAAAAAGATACTAAGGAATTTGTCAGAAAATGTGATAAGTGTCAACGATTCACACCGATGATCCATCAGCCTGGAGAACAACTCCATTCGGTCATATCCCCGTGGCCTTTCATGAAATGGGGAATGAATATAGTCGGCCCTCTACCAACGGCCCAGGTAAAGCTAAATTTTTTCTGTTTATTATTAATTATTTTTCCACATGCCTTCAAGAAGGTTAGAGAAAAAGAAGTTATTGACTTCATTTGGGACCACATCATATGCCGGTTTGGGATACCTGCTGGAATTGTATGTGACAATGGAAAACAATTCATCGGCAGCAAGGCGATGGAGTTCCTCGAGGCACACAAAATAAAGAGGAACTTATCGACATCATACCATCCAACTGGAAACGGACAGGCCAAGTCAAGAAAAAAACTATCATTAAAAACTTGAAGAAAAGATTGGATGATGCAAAAGGGAAATGGAAAGACATTTTACCTGAGGTCATTTGGGCATATCGGACGATATTGAAGTCTAGCACGACGGCCACCCCGTTTTCTCTAGTATATGTCTCTGAGGCCCTCATCCTCGTCGAGGTTGGAGAACCCAGTGCCATGTTTAGACATGCATCGGAGGAGTCAAATCACGAGGCCATGAATGCTAACCTCGAGTTATTAGATGAAAAGCGAGAAACAACGTTTGGTCGAATGGCCACGCAGAAGCAAAGGTTTGAAAGATACTACAATAGAAGGACCAGCCTTCGATACTTTGGAATCGAGGACTTAGTTCTATGAAAGGTCACCCTCAATACTCAATACCCTAATAAAAGGAAACTGGGCCCGAATTGGGAAGAACCGTACCGAGTCCTCGGAGTTTTCGGTAAAGGATCTAACAAACTTAGCACAATGGGAGGTGAACAACTGCCAAACAATTTGAACATATCATTACTCAAATGATACTACTGCTAAGGTACGACTTTATCCTTTTTGTCCATTTGAGTTTAAAACTAACTTACTATAGATTTTAGATCGAAGCTATCGAAGTCACGCGATCTCGAAGACACCCTGTATACACGAAGGCCTTAGGTTTTAAAGTATGCGTTCCACTCTTTTTTCCTTAGATCGGATTTTTGTCCCAAATGGATTTTAACGGCAAGGTTTTTAATGAGGCAACAGTTATGTGCTACCTAAGGAGAACTCAACAGTATCCAAGGCTTCTTTTCAATCAACCCGAAGACTAGGGGGCATCACCCTTTTTCAAGGAAAATACTTCACGCCTAAGAGGGCCTCGATAGGAAAACTTTGTAATGGGCCAAATGGCTGAACCATGTCCATATAGAATAGTCGAGCCCCGACGGCAAAGCATGTACGCATGTATCAATTATTTGAAGAAGTATTCTGTTAATGTCAAAAACACTTTATGTCACAAAGAAGACTACTATTATACGAGCACTACACTTATAATCATATGGGAAATGACTCAAGAGCCAAAGCATAAAAGCACCCCAAATACTCGGGGACTGTCATCGACAGTCAATACATCCGAGTCACCAAAAACTCGGACTCATAAGACCTCAAAGAGGCATCCCCTCGAAACAAAGTCTAAGGCCAATAAACTCTGGGACTAACTTTTTGAACAAGCTCGAAAAGTTATCGAGAAACAAGTCCAAGTGACATACTCAAAGGCTAAGGCCATACTAAAGAGTACGGTCATGTAAAAAGGCTACAACCTAAATAATGCGGCTTGGAGACGTCCGACTTTCGCTATAAATCAAAGGTCGTCAAACACTTGAAAAAACCGGTTAGATCAGGCTACCCTCGGCAAAAGCAAAACATAAAGGGCTTCGATAAATTCAGCTCTCGAATAATTTAAAGGCTTCGATAATATCAGCCTTCGAAAAAACCTCAAGAGGTATTCGATTATGCATACACAAACTAATTACTAATAAGGTTCTGATACGTCGAACCTTCGAGAAAACCCAAACGGGTACAAAAAAACACATGCCAAGGCATACAAAAATTTTCACGAAGTCTTTTAGCCGAAAAGAGGGCAAAATTATAGCCACTTTAAAGGCCGAATCGGCCTAACTTAAAGAGCCTAAGGTTCAACTAAAAGAGTCTAAGGTCCAAACTAAAAGAGCTTAAGGGACAAAACATATAGAGTTCGAGAACCCGTTCTCACTCAACTCGGACTCAAGAGTCCCATTATTATGAGCTCACATCAAATTGATTTAAGCTTAGCTCGAGTATTAACAAAACCTTAAAGGGTATTATATTGATCAATAAAAACCTAAGGGTTTAATATGTTCTGAGTCTAAATCAATACTCGGACCGATTGTTTGAATTATCAGAATCTTCCACAAATGAAAACAAAATAAAATTCAACACAAGTTGAGGATAGAGCGAAAAAATACTTTATATTCATGAGGGATGTTTCACAAAACATATTTACAACACCCACAAGGGGCCCTTGCACATAAAAGAAAAGTGAACCTAATATATTTTTGGGGTCACATCCCCGGGAGCACCATCCTCAGGAACTGCATCTTCGGCAGCTCTATCTTCGGGAGCCTCCTCTCCCTCGGGAACCTTTTCTTCACCTTCCCCATCCCTGGATCCACTCACTACATCCTCATCATCGAAAAGACAAGAAACCTGGCATTGATTTCCCCCGCCTTTGCCTCAGCTATCTCCTCGGCAAGGTCGAACCCTCGGGCATGGATTTCTTCGAGAGTCTCCCTCCGGGCCTGGCACTAGACCAAATCATTGCTCTGTTTTTCCAGGCTGGAGGCTTCCCTCAAATCAGCTTGAAAGGCTGTGGCGTCCCTTAAGTATACGCCAATGGTTTTATCAGTTGCAGCCTTCGTTTTCTCAGCTTCAGCTTTAGCCTGTATAGCTTCGGCCCGGGATCTAGAAATCTCTGCCTCTAACTCCTCAATTTTCTTGGCCTGGGCTAGACCCTTCGCTTTAATGCCTCGGAGTTGAGTTTCAGCCGAGGCCAGTTGGGCTGTAACAGCTTCCTTATCGACAGTGAACTGATCCATGCTCTCCTTCCATTGATAGCAATCAGCTTTGACTTGATCAACTTCTCCTCGGACCTGCCCAATCACCTCTAACGTTTGTTGCAGTTGAGATACTGAAGTATTAACCTCTGAAGTAAGGCCGAGAAGGCCATACTCTGTTAAAATCATAGTTACCTGCTCGCTATCTCGGACTCATTTTTTCGAGCTCTAGCCAATTCAGCCTGTAGGTCCTTAAGCTCCTTTTCCTTTTGGCTACAGAGGAGCCTCAAGGCCTTCTCTTTACCTGAAACCTTCCTAAGCTCGGCCTCACATTGGCTCAGCTCGACTCTAAACATGATGATGGTCTATACATGAAACGAAGATATGTCAGACAAAGGAAAAAGAAAGAAAGAAAAATTGCAACAATGAAAGTTAGTATTTACCCGAGAAAGGAGATTTTGAGCCTCTTCGAAGAGGGTGGATGCATCGTTAAGGTCGGTGGTATCATCGACTCCAGCAAAGCAACGCTAAAAGGGATCCTCTTCAAAGACCTTGCTCGGATCGGGCATACGCAGAGTGTTAGCTTCTTTGATTGCCTCTTCGGAATAAGTTGACAAAGAAAGAGAGTGACCTGTTGTCATGGCCCTGAGCTCTTCACTTGGGGCATTCTCATTTTCTTCAAGGGCTTCCGCACTCTCCACCTCTGGTAAATTTGTTAAAGGCAGAGGAATGATCTCATCCTTCGGGGATGCGGGGGCCTTGCCTGAGTCTTTCTTTAGGTTCACTCACCTCGGGATGAGGTCTCTAGTTCGGAAGGCTTGGCGTCTTGATTGGTTTCCTAGTTTGAGGCACCAACACCAACTCTTCACCATCATTTTCTTCGTCATCCGAAGAATCGTGGGCCGAATCTTTGTCTACATGAGCAAATCTCTTCTGCAGCCTTCAAGCAGGGGTTTTCTTGTCTTAAGGGTCTTCAGGCTTCGAAACCCTCTTTCTTTTGTGTCCTTATCCGATTTCGGGATCGAATACTTGCCCCTTTTCCCGGGTGGGGCTGGACTCATTTCGAAGACATCTCTGATGCGCACAAGTAAATGTGAATAAGTTGAAGCCACCATTGAATAAATAATATTTAAAACTTGGGAAGAAAATTTACCATGATGTTTGGCCTCCATTTACCCCTCGATAAATCACGCCATTTGAGCTCATCATACAAGGAGGTGGCGGCCAACTTTCGGACCCAGTCTTCGAGATCGGGGACATCGTGAGGTGCCCAAGCAACAACTGCAGAAAAGATAAAAATATTGTTATGGGGTGTGAAAGTTGAGTATATATAGATATTTGGAAGAAGGACTCCACTTACGATTATAATTCCATCTCTTCGGGAATGGCATTTTGTCTCCGGGAATGACATCTGAAGTCCTTACTCTAACGAACCGACTCATCCAGCCCCGATCCTTGGCTTCGTCACTACTGGCAAAAAAGGCTTTCTTCGTGCGACGTTGCAACTTGATAAGCCCTCGAAACAGTTGGGGCCGGTACAATCGAATCAGGTGGTTGAGGGTGAATTCCAACCCCTCAGGCTTTTCGAAAAAGTAGCGCAACATGATCACGATGCGCCAAAAAGAGGGGTGAATCTCGCCGAGGGTGACTTCTTATGTTTTGCAAAAGTCAATCACCACCGGACGAGGGGATCTAGTGTGAAGGGATAAGTGTAAACACTTAAAAAAACCCTCCACGTGGGTAGTAATGCTTTCCTCGGGGCTCGAGATCTAAACCACGACCTCGTCTCCCCAACCACAGTCCTTTTTCACAACTTTAAGGTGCTTCTCCAATATCAAACTATGATATCGAGATGCATGCTCGCATCGACCAGGGACATCGGGGGGATTTTCAATACTAAAGTCCTTAATCACGCAAGGGCTGGGGGTGATTTTCTCAAGAGTTAGCGGCGCCACCGGTTTGGCCAACTGGGAGGTAGAAGAAGATGACGTTTTATCTTTATTGGGGACCGTTTTGAAAGTTTTAGCCATGATTTTAAGCTAAAGAATAGAGGTTATATTGGAATTTGGTATTTTTTACAAGAACCTGGCATTTTCCGGGGCTTAAAGAGGCGATGGAAACAGGTGATTAGGGAAAGAGACGAAGAAGGGAAATATGTAATGAAAGAGTAAAGTTCTTTACTTAAAGGAATAGCCTCATATTTATAGAAGGGCAACGATGGTTCAGCGACGCTAGTGGTCGACCAATACTGGCATGCATTTAATGTTTGGGGAAGTGAACTGACGGGATGTTTTAGTCACCTCAAACGCCTGCATCACAGAGATGATGTCATCATAATGGACTCCGAAGGCCGAGGTTCAAATCTTTTCTTATCATCTTATTCTAAGAAACGCGGGGACTATCTGTATACGGTCAAAATCATATGCCTCTGATTTATAGGCTCGAGGTTCCGTCCTAGGCCCGAGTCCGGGCGAGGTCGAGTTCGAGATCGGTGGACCCGACTCGAGCTCGAAGACAGAGTACAATGCCCGGAGATAGAAGTTCGAGGAATACCGAGGCCAAGTATGCTCGACCCCGAAATAGTACCGTTATGGATTTGTCACAGAATGAGCTAGATTCTTGCCACGTCCCCAAGATTATGGCGCAAATCCCGAAATAGGATTGTATGATTTCGTACTAGGCGGTTAGATAGCTGTACCAAGAATATTCCTTACTGTAAATAGAAATATACTTATTTAGGGATTCCCCTATTATATAAAGGGGACCCCAATCATTTGTAACAGAATCTGATCATTGAGCAAAGAATAAACTCTCTACCTTTTCGCCTACTGTTCATTAGTATTGTCCTTTAGTTCTGTTATTCTTACTTTGCTTTTATTACTTAATTGTTCTTATTATTCTATGCCTACCTCGAGGTCACTAAGCTCGAGGTCACTGCTGCCGAGTAACATTGGTTTGATTCATTTGTCTCTTTTATTTCTACTTCATACTTCTTGATTATTAATTGGTATTGAATTAAATCACATATCTTTAAAACCACAAACCAAATTTAATTGTTACTCGTATTTTCGAGGTAAACACTTATATTTAGTAAAAAAATTTAATGTATGTATGTGGTATATATACATTGAAACCATGTATTTATATGAAAAATCCCATGTATATATACATATATTTAGAATAATATGTGGATAAAAAGTTAATGTATGCGGTATATATACATTGAAACCACGTACTTATAAGGAAAAACCCATGTATATATACATATATTTTGTATAATATGCGTATAAGCAGTTTATGTGATATTTTTTTTATTTCTATACACATATTATACCAAATTTATATTAATAATATACAAGGATTACCAAACAACTACCAACTATATTATACAAAGTATAATTTCGGACTATACATGTATATCCCTATGTTATTCCTTTAATAGCAAAATAGAAAAGAAAAATTGTGCGGAAAAGTGAAACGATGGTTTTTCCCGAAGAACAAGAGACGTTGAAGAAGAATAAGTCTCAAATACCATTTATATTTTGGTTGAGTAGAAATATGAAAAATGCTTCAGAAAATAGGGTGACAGCCGCACCGTAGTAATTAATTAGATACCACGTTTAGTTAATGTTTTAAATTAGATAAAAATAAAAATGATCAAAATTATCCCTTAAATTGAGGGTCGGTTAAAATTTTAAACAACCACACATTTTATCAAAACTGCTAAAAAGGTTTTCTAAAAAATTTGTTATTTTGGAATAAACAAAAAAGGCTATTATTTACGACAATAATTTTTAAGAAGAGATCAACAATGTAAAAATCTCTTGCAAGTAAGATTGTACTTGGACTAAACCGTAAATGGGCTTTCTTATCCATTGGATTACATGTACAATGAAGTCCACCCAGATAAAACCAGTAGTAACTTTGCAGGGTAAGATGTTAGACTTAGATGGTAGTTGCAATATTACTATAAATCAAGAAAATTCTTGAAGCAACCTCAAGCTTATAACAAAACAGACTATTCGAGAAGATGTTAATAACCTCTAGAAGCTCCTTAATGTCTATTTCCAATAATTTAGTTAGCAAGTCATAGGAAAGCAAAATCTTTGCAACAGATTTAATACTCAGACATGACCAATAATTAGTGTACAATTTTGGGCCTAGTACTCGAATTATTATAGGGTGAAATTTAAAAATTGCCAGATTTACAAGTGGTAATTAAAAAATACCCACAGTTTCAGAAGTAAACGAAATTTAGTCATTTTTTATTTACGATAAATCTGACCAGAACACTATTCAAAATCCGAAAAATATTCCAGCATAATATACTGGAGTTCCAGTAAAATATACTTGTAACGACCCGACTGATCATTTTGAGCTGTAGCGCGTCGTTCGGCAGGTTGAGGCCATGAACAGCTTCACTTCAGGTATTATGACTTGTACGCGTGGTCGGGATTGAATTTCGGGAAGTTCGGAGTTGAATTGGAGAGAAAATTCTCATTTCGAAAGCTTTAAGTTGGAAGAATCGACTAAAATTGAATTTTAGAGTAAACAACCTCTGAATTGGGATTTGAAGGTTCCAGCAGGTTTGTATGATGATTTTGAACTTGGGCGTATGTTCGGATCGGGTTTTGGGTGAACCAGGAGCGTTTCGGCGCCTATTGTGGAAGTTAGCATTTTGGAAAATTTTCATAAATTTGGGTTGAAGTGCATTTCAATGTTATCAATGTCCGTTTGGAATACTGAGTTTGAGAATAGCTCCGTATGGTGACTGGTATTGGGAAGGCGTCCGAAAGTGGATTTGGAGATCCGCGGGTCATTTTGGAGTCATTTGGTGAAAGTTAGAAATTTGAAGGTTTTTGAGAAGTCTGACCAGAAGTGGGCTTTTTGATATCGGGGAAGGAATCCAATTCTGGAAGTTGGAGTAGGTCCGTTATGTCAAATATGACTTGTGTGCAAAATTTGAGGTCAATCGGGCGTGATTCGATAGGTTTCGGCATCGAATGAGGAAGTTTGAAGTTCATAAAGCTTGAATTGGAGTTCGATTCATAGTTTTAGCATTGTTTGATATGATTTGAGGCCTCGATTAGGTCTGCATTATGTTTTAGAACCAGTTGGTATGATTGGATGGGGCCTCAAGTGGATTCCGTGTGGTTAACGGATCAAAAATGGAATTTGAGGAAGGGCTGAGGCAGCTGGGCATCTGGTGTAATCGCACCTGCGTGAAGAGAGCCGCAGGTGTGAGCCCGTAGGTGCGGTAATGGACTCGTAAAAGTAGATTTTGCTGGGGGAGGCGTGGACCACGCAAGTTCCGCATAAACGGGACCACACCTGTGCACGTGAAGCCGCAGAAGCGTAGGCGCAAAAGCGGATGGGGGCCGCAGATGTGGAGTTGAGGGGTCTCGTGGAAAACCACAGAATCGGTAGTTGGTCTGCACCTGCGAAACCGCAGAAATGGTCAAGTGACCGCATGTGCGAAAGACGTGGATGGGTAGTGTCTTCTTTAGAATGAGGGTTTGGCTCTATCTCATTTCATTTCACCCATGGGAGCCGATTTTGGAGCATATTGGAGTGCCATCTTCTTCAATCATAATGGGGTATGTGCTTTCTTCATAATTTTGAGTTAAATACATGAGTTTATATGGATTTGAACATGGAAATTAGTAGAAATTGGGGCTTTGGTGGAAAAACCTAAAATCTTCTATATTTGGATTTTGGCCACGAATTTTGGACATGGAAATCAGAATAAATTAAATATTTGAGTTCGTGATGTTATAAGAAAAGTTTATCTTCAAAAAATTTCGAAATTCGGGCACGTGGGCCCGAGGGTGATTTTATCGACTTTTCAATCGGAGTTCGAAATTTTTGTATATAGGATCATAATGAATATTTGAGTATATATTAATGGGTTTGCATAATAATTGACTAGTCTTGGAGCATTAGGCATCGGTTTGAGTCGTCGAAAGGGCTTGAGAGCCGGCTATGGAACTTCAGAGTGAGGTAAATCTCCTTTCTAACCTTGTAAGAGGGAATTAACCCCATAGGTGAACAAAATTATTATGTGCTTCTATTTGTGGGAGCTACGTATGCACGAGGTGACGAGAGTCCATACGTAGCTACTAGCTATGCTTATGTCCATGTAGTTTTAGGCTTACATCAAGCCTTGTTGATATTGTTGTTAATTTATGTTTGTTGTTTGTCTTGAACAAAAGCGAGATTGAGTTAGATTATTAAATGTTTTGAAAGGAGTTGAAATTTAGGAAAGGTTAGGAACTTAAAAGTTTTCATTTGAAATTCATAATTTAAAAAGAATAGAGGAATACTTTGCTAACTTAAGAAATCTATGTGTAACCGCGTCGCACCGATGATCCGCGAGCAGAGAAATTCTTTAAACCTGTATTTGACCGCATCGCTAGTATCATTCGCGAGCGGTGTAATTCCTTATACTTAAATTTGACCGCGTCGCAAATATGATCCGCGAGCGGGGTAACTCGTTCTACTACTCTCATGGGAGCGTGTTGATCGCCTTAGCAGGTTAATAGATGCATATATGGTTTGCGCCGTTCAACCCTGGGCAGCGCACAATTTACTTTTATGTTGGATCGAGTCGTACGCCTCGACATTTCCTATATATATTATCCTAATGGAATCGTGCGTAATATTTGGCAAGAAGCCAGTGTATCTGAGGGATTTTCCCTGATTTGAATCATGACAACTTCCTTGATGAAATCCACTATATATATATATATATATGCTCTGGTTACGGAGGGAACGTGCTAGTCGAGAGTTTGAGCAAAATTATATAGAGGGGAATTGAACTACATATTTTATACTTGTTTATTCCATATATTTACTCTATTTCATATTTCTTCGCTTCTTTATTGTACCTGATACTATTGGACCACTAGTAAGTGTCGAAGTCGACACTCATCACTACTTTTTTGAGGTAAGACTGGATACTTACTGGGTACGCATTATTTTCGTACTCATACTACACTTGTTGTACATTTTGTAGTACATTCACATGTGTGTTTAGTGGCCTTACGGGCGCAGCGGCGCTGTTGATACGGGGACTTAGGTGAGCTGCAGCTAGCAAAGTCTTATGAGACGATCGGCAGCTAGCAAAGTCTTGTTCAGAGTACTTGTATATTCTTTTTTGTCCAAATTTATATTCCGGACGGTTATTGTATTGTATTTTAAATATCTAGTAAATGCTCATGCACATGTGACACCGGATTCTAGGATGATTATGGGATATTCAGTATTAAGATTTGAAAATATTATTAATTATTCTGTAAAGTTCATTTTTTTACTAGTTAAAATTGAAGGAAACTTATGATTTTGAAAATATTAAAATGAGAATTTAATTAACTACTTAGTGTTGGCTTGCCTGACAGTGGTGCTCGGCGCCATCATGACCTTTAACGGATTTTGGGTCGTGACAACATGGTGTTAGAGCACTAGGTTCACTTAGGTTTCACGAGTCATGAGCAAGTTTAGTAGAGTCTTGCGGATCGGTACAAAGACATATGTACTTATCTTCGAGAGGCTACAGGGCTGTTGGGAGCACTTCCCTTCTTGATTCCTCATAATGCGATTTGATTCCTTTGAGGCTTATGCCTTTATTTCTTCCTATTCAATCTGATGCGACGTGAATCGCTTGCTATCGATCGAGAATTAAGGAATTGTAATGGTACTACAGATGCGATGCGGGATATTTCTCCCTGCGTAGTTGATTGGGCTATTGTCGTCGCCTTGTGGAAGGATATTCCGTCACTTCAGCTCAGTAGCTATACTTCTGGGAGCTTTGAGGCTATGCACAGGTTGCTAAGATGCTCAAGGGTCATTGTCGCACAATATTGATGTGATGGTAAGGCGCTTGCCTATGTGTTGGGGCAGTGAATGACTTGAAAGGAGGTTTACTCAATGCATGATCCAGATATTCGGTATTTCATTCCCGGCAAAGGGAAGGCAATCAGACTATAAGTGTTCAGGTTTGTGTTGATGGAGTAATGAGACTTGGTACTTAGAGCGTGGTGGAATTTTCATCTGTGATGTGGTGTCATTGTCCTAGTTGAATACGTTAAGTTCACCGGTGTTATGGTTTTCTTCAATTCGCCTTTGGGGAGAGTAGTGTGAAATAGTACCAAAGAAGCAGCTATTAGAGATCGCGGTATGCGGTGGTTTAGGATCGAATCGGCATTCCTAGTGTTGATAGCTCGAGAAAGATGACTTTCAGAAAGGGTTAAAGTTAGTAGCAATCTATTGGTTCAAGTGCTATAGAGATAGATTTTGATTTAAGGCAACAATTGGGTAGCGAAGGATCAGGAAGGACATGTGAGAAGTGTCTTGCGGTGTTTAAATTTCTAGAAGGCTAGGTGTAAGATACAAAAAGTCGAGTAGTTGCTTAAAGGAGTGAGTTTGACCAAAGTGGGAGAGTGACAGAGTAACATATGAGTTCTGTGGTAGGATGACTACATGCCTGGAAAAGAGGTTAGAGTGATTTGGGATTCATGGTGGACAATGACGAGGTCTACGGACTTAATTTGAAATATTGGCTATTATACGGCGAGAGATTTGGATGCAACAGAAAGGGGTTGCTTGATATGAAGAAGGATACAACATGACTTTGGATTTGAAGGTATTGTCGCACCTTTAGTTGATATCCAGGAGTGGACGGATTTCTACAACTGGTGAATGAGCACAGGGTCAGATGGGTTATCTCCCGCGAGTAGGTTAGCGGTCACGTGGTGTTGACGAAGATTCTACTGGCTATCCAGTAAGAGGTCGGATATGTAAGTATGGTTGGTAATTCAGAGTGTTCATAAAGCGTTTAATAGAAGGATTCCAAGAAATTTGGTGGGTTGATTATGCAAGATCAGGTCGACGGTGAAGACAGAATCTTGGTGGGTTCCAGAGTTATGAAATAGTAGCTTCAAGCTAAGTGGGAGAGTCCCACCGTCTACGAATTTGGATTTGCATGGTTGTCTACTCTTGAAGTTTCTGGTTATCGGCATATTGATGGGTTGTTACGGAGGGAAGAGAACATGAATGGTAATTTGAGCAAATGATTCGAGGAATGTGTTCTATAATTGGCATTATCGATTCATGTTTAGGCTTTGGAAGGACTCAAAAGTTATGCTTCGTGTGGAAGTGAGTACAAGGAAGGTGATTCGGCCAGGTGCTTCTTTAAGAAGGTGGTCATGTGCTAGCAGAGCCTTGCAGTTGATTATATTCGGGACCAAGATAGAGTGGGCGACTCTCAACAATGGTCCTAATGAACTCAAAGGTTAAGTGTTGTGCCTAAGGATTTCGAGTCCATAGTATGGTTGAATATCGAGCTTTTTGCAGCGGATTATGATAAAGGAGCTTGTAATGTTCCGTGTTATCTTTGCCCTACGGGGTATCATGAGAGGAATAGGAGCATGTAACTTTGGATTTATAGAAGAATTATCAGAATGGTTGTATCAGCTGAAGACGCAATTATGCGCACAAAGAGGATATGAAATGGTTCGTGGGTTTTTAGACAATGTGGTCTTGTGAAATGCGATCACTCGGGACGAGTGCGTATTGAGTTTGCTATGTTTTGAATGGAGATATTATTATTCCTAAGGCAAGTCCAGGGTAAATTAGAAGGAGTCAGATCAGTTAGCAATGGTCAAATCGGCATAATGATGGCAATGATCAGCTCCTTTAGTGTGTTGGGTTACTCATGTAATTTGTGATGGTACGTGCGAGGTTTGAGGGTTGCCGTAACTGATCTTATTTGGAGGCTCTCGATTATTATGGCATGTTATGTGCAGATGAATCCCGAAAGGGTTATGGTGGTTTAGACCACTACTTAAGGTTGGTATTTTCTGCGGATATGAGGATTCAGTCGCGTATTGCAATGGTTCTCTTGGAATGAGTTAAGTAAAAGGTTTTTATATGATGAAGTGTTTACCCTATTAGTAGTTTGGAAGTTAAGATGAAATTCTTGCGCATTGGCATGATTAAATGCAGTGATCGGCATGGGATCCGGAAGTTGAGGATCAAGGTTGTAGTTTGGTATCGACAAGAATGTCAATAGCTTGGATGAGCGGGAAAGGATTCAGATGGTTAGAATAAGCTGGTATTGTCTTTAGCATCACCTGAGATCGGTGTCCTGTGTAAGAGGCATTGAGTACTGATTTTGGATTTTTGATTTGTTTTACAGCATTTGTGCGGCGGTGGTATGGATGTGCAGACTTGTTATCTGGTGCGGAAGGTCATGGGAGCACGTCCTATGGGAAGATTGTATAAGTGTGACATGCAGTCACTTGATTGATCGAAGATTGGAACCAAGCACAGAGATTGCGGTACCATTTCTCATGGGAGAATTTATGCCTAGAGGACGCTCGGTTCATTTGGTTATGGACTGTGGAGGTTTGTTCCGGATATGATGGTTGTTCTTGTGTGTTATGAAAAAATGGGTTATTATGAATCCTTGAAAGAGTATTAGACTAGTACGGTGCAATCCGAATCGGCTTGAGGTCCGTGGGTGGATCTAGATATGAATGTGGGCTCTATGTCGAGCCGGAGGTGTTCATTTTAGCATAGTGCTCCTTGTGGAGGAGTATTCGGACATTGGGTTATAATTCGTCGTCGGTTACTTCAGGTAATACTATATTGTGCCGTGTGAGTTATAAAACAACTTGTTAATTTCATATGAGTTGAGGTTTCGTGCAGCGACAGTGTTATGTGAGCAGGAGAGCTCTCGAGATGCAGATCATATATCGCACCTTAGTTATTCTTGAGTTTGTAGCGTATGGCGCTATCTTTCTCCCCAGGAATGGTATTATGCACTTGGCATGCTTGTGGTCAATATTCGGGTATTTCGTAGTTATGAGAATTTTAGTTCGGTAAGTAATTCCTTACAGATTATTATGTATGAATCAGGTGGCACGCCGCCACGGATATGTTGTATGGATGGGGTTGCACGCTGCAACAGTGTGACGTTGAGTACAATCCCCAATTAGCTATTTTTGTGTGTTTTGTTTTCCATTTTCTGAGGAAGGTTCATAACACCTTTCGGTTGTCTAGTTAGTTGTGTGGGTTGAGTAGTCCTTTCCAGAGTTCGTTTTCCTTATGTATCACATTCGAGTTGGCAGCTTGTTCGCACATTGTGGCATCATATGAGACTTTTGGTAGTGTCTGGAGTGGCTTATTTCCTGAGCACCTTATACTGGGTGAGACGAGATTATTGGGCATGGGATCAGTGTGGTCAGATTTATATGAAGTACATTAAAGAACAAATATAGTTATTTGGTTCATATTGAGGCAATGGTTCTTGTCAGGAGGAGAGACTCAATGAATTATTGACTCGGCAGTCGGTTATGGATTTCTACACATCTCTTCCATCGTGGTGGTACTGCTAGAGTTGGAACAAGACTTATGGGAGTCACGGGGTGTGTTGGGAGCATCAGATTCGTGGAATGTTGGTTATTATTATCAAAGGATGTTATTGTGGTCATGTGAATTATGTGGTGAATGGTGTGAATAGCAAACGTATGCAGTCATATTTTGATACATTGTGTAGTGATTAATACGGTGTTCGTATTTCGGAAACATGCCTGGAAGAAGATTCCAGATATTTGAATTTGGCTCTAAGGCTAATTTGACTAAACAAAAGGGGAATCATCAAATTTACTCAAGCCAGTGTGCTCAACTGAGTTGTGGTAGCACGGGTAGGTGCACGAGGTGTTAAATAGTGATTTCAGACAACTCTAACATAGTTCTTAGCACGTTCGAGGACGAACGTATGTTTAAGTGGGAGAGAATGTAACAACTTGATCGGTCATTTGAGCTCTAGTTCGTCGTTCGGCGGGTTGAGGCCATGAGCAACTTCACTTCAGGTATTATGGTCGAGATTGAATTTCGGGAAGTTCGGAGTTGAATTGGAAAGAAAATTCTCATTTCGAAAGCTTTATGTTGGAAGAATTGACTAAAATTGGATTTTAGAGTAAACAGCCTCTGAATCGGGATTTGAAGGTTCCAGCAGGATTGTATGATGATTTTGAACTTGGGCGTATGTTCGGATCGGGTTTTGGATAAACCAGGAGCGTTTCAGCGCCTATTGTGGAAGTTAGCATTTTGGAAAAATTTCATAAATTTGGGTTGAAGTGCATTTTAATGTTATCAATGTCCGTTTGGAATGCTGAGTCTGAGAATAGCTCTGTATGGTCATTTTGGTATTGGGAAGGCGTCCGAAAGTGGATTTGGAGATCCGCTGGTCATTTTGGAGTCGTTTGGTGAAAGTTAGAAATTTGAAGGTTTTTGAGAAGTTTGACCAGAAGTGGGCTTTTTGATATCGGGGAAGTAATCCAATTCCGGAAGTTGGAGTAGGTCTGTTACGTCAAATATGACTTGTGTGCAAAATTTGAGGTCAATCGGGCATGATTCGATAGGTTTCGGCATCGAATGAGGAAGTTTGAAGTTTTGAAGTTCATAAAGCTTGAATTGGAGTGCGATTCATAGTTTTAGCATTGTTTGATATGATTTGAGGCCTTGATTAGGTCTGCATTATGTTTTAGAACTGGTTGGTATGATTGGACGGGGCCTCAGGTGGATTCCGTGTGGTTAACGGATCAAAAATGGAATTTGAGGAAGGGCTGAGGCAACTGGGCATCTGGTGTAATCGCACCTGTGTGAAGAGGGCCGCAAGTGAGGGAAAGGACTCGTAGAAGCGGATTTTGCTGGGAGAAGCGTGGACCATAGATGCAGTCGAGTTCTGCAGAAGCGGGACCGCACCTGCGTGCGTGGAGCCGCAAAAGCGGAGGCGCAGAAGTGGATGGTGGCCGCAGATGCGGAGTTGAGGGGTCTGGTGGAAGACTGTAGAAGCTGTAGTTTGGCCGCACCTGTGGAACTGCAGAAGCGGTCAAGTGACCGCAGGTGCAAAAGTCGGGGCTGGGCAGCGTCTTCTTTAAAATAAGGGTTTGGCTCTATCTCATTTCATTTCTCCTATGTAGTCGATTTTGGAGCACAATGGACTGCCATCTTCTTCAATCACAATGGGATAAGTGCTTTCTTCATAATTTTGAGTTAAATACATGAGTTTATATGGATTTGAACATAGAAATTAGTAGAAATTGGGGTTTTGCTGGAAAAACCTAGAATCACGTATATTTGTATTTTGGCCACGAATTTTGGACATGGAATTAAGAATAAATTATATATTTGTGTTCGTGATGTTATGGGCAAAGTTTATCTTTGAAAATTTTCGAAACCGGGCATGTGAGCCTGAGGGTGATTTTATCGACTTTTCAAGCGGAGTTAGGAATTGTTGTAAGTAGGATCATAATGAATATTTGAGTATATATTAATGGGTTTGCATAATTATTGACTAGTATTGGAGCGTTGGGCATCGGTTTGAGTAGTCGTAAGGGCTTGAAAGCCGGTTATGGAACTTCAGAGCGAGGTAAGTCTTCTTTCTAACCTTGTAAGAGGGAATTAACCCCATAGGTGAACTAAATTATTATGTGCTTCTATTTGTGGGGGCTACGTACGCACGAGGTGATGAGAGTCCGTACGTAGCTACTAGCTATGCATATGTCCGGGTAGTTTTAGGCTTACATCATGTCTTGTTGATATTGTTGTTAATTTATGTTTATTGTTTGTCTTGAGATGAAGCGAGATTGAGTTAGCTTATTAAATATTTTGAAAGGAGTTAAAATTGAGAAAAGGTTTGGAACTTAAACGTTTTCATTTGAAATTCGTAATTTAAAAAGAATCGAGGATTACTTTGCTAACTAAAGAAATCTATATGTAACCGCGTCGCACGTATGATTTACAAGCAGGGAAATGCTTTAAACCTATATTTGACCGCGTCGCAAGTATCATTCACGAGCAGGGTAATTTCTTAAACTTATATTTGACTACGTCGCAAGTATGATCCGCGAGCGGAGTAACTCCTTCTACTACTCCCATGGAGTGGGCCGATCGCCTAGGCAGGTTAATAGATGCATCTATGGTTCACGTCGTTCGATCCTGGGCAATGCACAGTTTACTTTTATGTTGGATCGGGTCGTACGCCTCAGCATTTCCTATATATATTATCCTCATGGAATCGTGCGTAATAGTGTATCTGAGGAATTTTTCCTGATTTGAATCACGACAACTTCCTTGATGAAATGCATTATATATATGCACTTTGGTTATGGAGAAAACTTGCTAGTTGAGAGCTTGAGTAAAATTATAAAGAGGGGAATTGAACCACGTATTTTATACTTGTTTATTCCATATATTTACTCTGTTTCATATTTATTCACTTCTTTACTGTACCTGGTACTATTGGACCACTAGTAAGTGTCGAAGTCGACCTCTCGTCACTACTTCTTTGAGGTTAGACTGGATAATTACTGCGTACGCGTTGTTTTCGCACTCATACTACACTTACTATATATTTTGTTGTACAGACACATGTGTGTTTAGTGGCCTTATGGGCGCAGTGATGCGGTTGATACGGGACTTAGGTGAGCTGCATCTTATGAGACGATCCGCAGCCAACAGAGTCTCCTTCAGAGTACTTGTATATTCTTTCTGTCCAAATTTGTATTTTGGACGGTTATTGTATTGTATTTTAAATTTCTAGTAAATGCTCATGCACTTGTGATACCGGGTTCTGGGATGATTATGGGATATTCAGTATTAAGATTTGAAAATATTATTAATTATTCCGTAAAGTTCATCTTTTTACTAGTTAAATTGAAGGAAACTTATGATTTTGAAAATATTAAAATGAGAACTTAATTAACTACTTAGTGTTGGCTTGTCTGATAGTGGTATCCGGTGCCATCACGATCTTTAACGGATTTTGGGTCATGACAATACTAGTCCAGTGCAATATGCTAGAAGTTCATACACGGATGCTCCAATCTCCACTATATTATGTTGGAACTTTTCGTGTGTTGGAGTTCCAGTATAATATGCTGGAAGTTCATATATAGGTGCATCATTTTCTAATATATTATGCTGAAATTTTCCAAGTTGCAGCAAAATAGTGGCGATTTTTCAATGACTTTGCAAACGTTGGCTATTTTCAATTACCAGTCTGAAAACTGGCTGGCCCGTGCTATTTTCACATTATTATCTAAACTCCATCATCAATGTCATCAAATTGTGAAATAGCACGGGCTAGCCAGTTTTCGAACTAATAATTAAAAAATAGCCAGCATTTGCAAATTCATTGAAAAAGTCACTATTTTGCTGAAACACGAAAAGTTTCAAAATAATATGTTAAATTATGGAGCTCCTCAGTATAAACTTCCAGCATATTATGTTGGAACTACATTACATGAAAAGTTCCATGATAATATGCTGGATTATGGAGCTCCTACATATAAACTTCCAGCATATTATGTTGGAACTCTGGCACATTATGAAATTTCAGTACATTATGCTGGAATCTCATACGTAGAAAATTCAAACTCCAGCATATTATGCTGGAATTTTACTGGATTTTTAGGGTATTTTTGTTCAAATTTTATCTTTACATGAAAAATGACTAAATTTTGATTACTTTTGAAATTATGACTATTTTTCAATTACCAGTAGTAAAACTGGTTATTTTTTAATTTTTACTATCAAATTGGTATTTGAAACCCCAACTACAAACTTTTATGGGAATTAAGCATCGTGTATTAACTCAGCCTAAATTAGCTAGAATTAATCTATTTTTTATTTGTTAGCATCATGTAGCTAATAAATATATATCATAATAATAATGTGTATGTCTAAATATATATTTCAACTTTATTTTTCTTCTTTGTGTATATTAAAGTATATATCAACACTTTATTTTTCTTCTTTGTATAGCTAAAATATGAAATTATAAATCGAGTTATCTATAGATCGGCTGCTTGTTGCAGGAGTGGTCTGTAACCACATAAATGTAACTCCGCTAAAATGGAAAAATAAATGTACCGCTAGAAATCTATAGATGTCTCATATACTTTTGTCCGTCGATAAATTGGGATTTTCACGATAATCTATCGAAAACAATTTGCGCTGAGCACATTTCTGGAGAACTTTGTCGAAAATTCCATCGGGAATATTCTTGTTTATAGTAGTTTTTAAAGTAGTAACTTCACATAAAAGCTTTAGGGTCGTTTGGTAGGATGCATTAGGTAAAATAATGCATACATTAACTTTGTGTATTAGTAATACTTACTATGGTACACTTTTTGAACTTATGTATTAGTTATGCAAGCATTAGTTATACACCCTATTTGGTATTATCCTATGCATAACTAATTCATAAGAAACCATGGTATTGATAAATGCGACGAATTTTAATGCATGAATTAACTTAGTTACAGATAAAATTTCCTTCAAAATTATGTTTGATTAAAATACTCTATTATATTAATGCAAGTTTAAAAAAATTCAAGAAAGTGAGAAATAAAATTATATCCCTAGAAAATAAATAAATACTTAATATATTTTCTTTTTTATAAATAAATATTAAATTCTATACTACAATATAAGTAGACAAATCAAATAATTTGTTTAAAACATTTTTCATATAAAATCATTCCTCAACATATGTTTCTTTTAAAAAGATAAAGTGATGGACTGGTTATGACGGTATTTTTATAAACAAACAATTCTTTTAAAAATTATGCAATGCTTTAATACATCAAATCAAACAATGGATATAAAATATGTCATCACAACTAAAACCAACATAACTAATGCAAGCATAACTAATACCATCATACTAATTCAACATATTCAGCATTATTCTTATACACTCTACCAAATGACCCCTTAGTTATTAAAGTAACACTTTACCTATCATGTCTTTAACACCTTGATAGCTCTTTCCCAAAGTATAAAACAGCCAAGGTTTGTAGTTCGACAAAACGATAATACATGAATTCAAACAGCTCCATGTTCATGTTTTTTGATAGAGAAATCTCAAGAGTTAGAGAATGATGAAGCATTAAATCATAAGTGTAGCATTTGCATGATGCTTGTCTGAGTTTGTACAGTTGACGATGTAACATACATTTTGGCTTTTACTATAAAGAAAGTTTACCTTCAACATGATCTAGAGACATATATGCATGGCCCTCTTGTGATAAGCTGAGGGGATTCAATATCTATTATATAATTTGTCTTATATATACAATGTAATTTTCCACGCCTTCTGCCTTAGCTCCACCCATGTGGGATTGGGATCAGGTGGTGTAGGGTAGGGGTGAGGGGCAGGGAGTTCCCTTTGATCTAATTTTCTATTGGGCTGAATATATGAGAATTAAGGGGAGAAATTCAAAAATAGCCAGATTTATAAGTGGTAATTGAAAAATAGCCCACAATAAGTAATCAAAATTTAGCCACTTTTCATACAAAAGATAAATCTTAACAAAAACACTGTTCAAAATTCAGAAATATTACTTAATTCCAGTATAATATGCTGGAATTCCATAATGTGCTGGAATCCCAGCATAATATGCTGGAAGTCTATACACAGATGCTCCAATCTACAGTATATTATGCTGGAACATTTCGTGTACTGGAGTTCCAATTATAATATGCTGGAAGTTGACACACAGGTGCTCCAATCTCTAGTATAGTGACTATTTTTAATGAATTTGTAAATGCCGGCTATTTTTCAATTACCAATTTAAAAACTGGCTAGCCCGTGCTATTTAAACGAATTAAGTGATCATAGCTCACTTGAGCTGATTTAACTCAATTGGGCCTAACCTTGGTCATATATATTGTTGGAGCTAGCGAATATAAGAAGAGGTCCGGCCCATAAAGTGTGGTTGGTATGGCACAAAAATCTTTTTGGAAAATGAATTGCTTTATGTTATAAATTCAATGAATGTGGATGTCCCTTCTGTAACTTCTTTTATAATTCATGTACCACATGAATGAACCCATTAATTATTGTAACTTGAGAGATTACCTTTGTAACTATAAATAGAGTATTTTTGGCTCATGGATAATATACTTGAAATAAGAAGAATAGTTCCCTCTTCTCTACATCTCTTATCTATTTTTGTCTTTTCTCTTTTGGTGCTTTAGTTTATAATTGTAATATTTATTTTAGAACATGTTATCAGCACAGCACGATAGTTCTTCCCAAGAGCGAGGTACGTTTCAAAAAAAATGATTTTAATTTAATTTGGTTGGTGAAATGCGGAAATATCATTATGATCATATTTTGTTACATATCAGATATAATTTTAATTAATTAGATGTTGAATTCTAAAAACATGAGCATGAAAGAATACTAAATAATGACTCTTGATGTTATAGTAGCTTACATGTTTTTAATATGTCCACGACAGTAGTTTCCTAGACTAGTTGAACGGCAAAAGACTTTCTAATCAACCTCGATAAAGGCAAAACTAGCATATCAAACAGTATGATAAATTTTGGTTTCTTGCTCAATATTTTCCTAATACGAGCTTTCCCACGTAGATCTATGATCAAACAAAACTATGCCAGCACAGAGACCCGCTTACGATCTTTTATGAATTAAGAGTTACCTTGGAAAATAATTTACTTTCATTAAGGATGGAGCAAGACTTGAGAATTGGGATAATAGAAGTAACGAAATGGAAGTTTACAAACATTTGCACTAAGAAACTCTTCAATTCAATGAAATAAATGTTATAAACTTTGACTTCTATTGTAGGATTTGAAATATGTTAATTGTCACGACCCAAAAATCACAAGTCGTGATGGCACCTAACTCAACCCGTTAGGTAAGCCAACTAATAGAAAAACACAACCCAACTAAGGTTATAAGAGAAAAGAGAATAAACAACTGAGCATTTATGAATTTACCAAGACCTGATAGTACGAATCACGAGCTTATAAGATTTGGAATTTCAAAACTAATACAAATAAATACACGTTCTGTTTCAAGGTTACATAAACAGATTAGCAATAATCTAAACTACCAAGGACAAGTGGCAGCTATATAACCAAAGGCACGAACATCTTCCGAATCAACACCCGACGTTACCAGTAGCTCCGCTCCAAAATCTGCATGGAATGTACGGAAGTGCAGTATCAGTACAACCGACTCTATGTAGTGGTAAGTATTTTGCCTAACTTCGTCGATTTCGTGACGAGGCTTTTAGTTGAAAGATGCTTATTGTCTTAATCTGTATATTAGACTAACAGTATAGGGAGTTTCAAACATAACAGATAAAAGTATCGTGTACAACTCTGCGAGACAGTCAACAATTATTAGCAGGAATCATAGTAGAAGATTTACAATCCTTCCTGGTATGAGAAGTATATCCAAGATATCAAGTCAAATCGTACGGTAACACCCTTCATGCTTCTATCTCATCCTCACCATATATAAATAAATTTATGCGACAAATCAATTAGCACGGCAACACCCTTCGTGCGTTCAACTCATCCTTCCCAAATGTACGTAAAGCAGAACCAACCAGATGACAGAAACACCATAGTAGGAATTACAAAGTAGAAATACGCAAGTAACAACAATGGACGAGGATATACATGTGGGCAACAGTAAAAGACTAGGCGGAAAGCACGTGAGTAATAACAACCAATAGGAAAACAAAGAGTATCAACTTCAATTAACTAGAATAGTGGAGGCCTAAGTACAAATATAGCAAACAAGAAGGAAATATAAGATCTTTACAAGTTAACAAGTAAGGGCATGAATGACTAGCATGTAGAAGGTTTACACTAAGGTGCAACACAATATATACGATATTAGTATAATTAAAAGTAGGAAATAGATATAGTATTTGCAAGTTAAGAAAGTAGAAGGTATGAGCAATATAACAACAATTGAGATGGAGATCATGGTAGCACAATGGCAGTAAGTCACATCATATCCATAATTATGACAATACCAGTTCAAGGTAAAGACAAGAATATATATACGAAAGACTTATATCAAACATAATGGATGTCCCTCATCCTCGCCTGCACGGAAACACCCATCGTGCCATGACCTCACGATAACATACACAAATAACGATATAAATAAAATGGCACGGCATCACCCTTCGTGTTTTAACTCTCGAATGATATGTCACGATATCACCCTTCGTGCTTTTACTCACAATAATGTGGCATGTCATCACTCTTCGTGCTTTTACTCTCAATAATACGTCACGACATCACCCTTCGTGATTTTACTCTCAATGATATGGCACGGCATCACCCTTCGTGCTTTACACTCTTCCTCACATGATAATGTATAAATAATAACAAGATCGAGCAAGCTAAGTGATGCTCCGTCACGCGCATAGTCACCTCCGAACGGCTCAAAACTAGCAAAAAGCAACTCAAATACATCAAAAATAGCTCATGGAAACAATTCCAAATGATAAAGATCGAGTCCTAAATCAAATCCCAAATCCGGTCAAAAATCACACCCTTGCCCACGCCTCCAAACACGACAAAACTCACAAAATCCGACAACACATTCAATTTTGAGTCCAACCATACTAGTTTCACTCAATTCCAACTCCAAATCGTTGTTCAAAACTCAAAAATTCATATTATGAAACTTTAGGCCAAAAGCCCAATTTCCTCTTTAAAATTCATCAACCAAAAGTTAAAATCGAAGATAGATTCATGGAATATAACCAAAACTGAATAGAGAACACATACCCCAATTCATATGGTGAAAATTGCCTCAACAATTTTCTAATTTCGAGCTCTCCAACTCAAAATATGTTAAATGAATAAAATCCTCATTTTAATACTGTTCTACCTCGTTTCTTGTGCCAAATAATCTCAAAACTCATTTTTATGCTTCTAATGGATTCCTTGTAAAATTTTAGTCAAGTTAAGCTCTTGAATCACTCTATTTAACCTTATATTGAAGGAGATATGTTGGTTTCAATATTTGGAAATAGTGCAGATTTTTAAAAACGAAATGAGCGGCAATTTCGTAATTAATCTGAAAAATCTGGCAACCCAATTCATAGTAAAATGACCATAGACTCCCCATAAGATGTCCAAATTCGATGATTCTTTTTTGCTATGGCTCTATAATTACGATACAGATCTAATGCTTCAATAAAAACAGGAATTGGAGTTAATTTTCTTAATGTAGTACCATTTATGCTTGAAGAAAATAAAAAACGAGCACAACACAACCCAAACCTATCCGAAACTCACCCAAGCCCCTCGGGACCACATCCAAACAAACCAACAAGACTCATAATATAATACAGACTTACTCGAGGCTTTAAAATACACATAACAATATCGAAATGATGAATCACACCTCAATCCAAAAATCAATGAACTTGAAACTTCAAACTTCCACAACCGATGCCGAAACCCATCAAATCACGTCCAATTGACCTTAAATTTTACGCACAAGTCAAATTTGACATTACGAGCTTACTCCAACTTCCAGAATTAAAATTCGACCCCGATATCAAAGAGTCCACTCCCGGTCAAACTTTCAAAAATCCAACTTTCGCCATTTCAAGACTAATTAAACTACGGACCTCCAAATTATAATCCGGACGTACTCCTAAGTCCAAAATCACCCAACGGAGCTAATGGAACTGACAAAACTCCCTTCCGAGGTCAAATGCTAAAAAGTCAAACTCGGTCAATTCTTCCAAGTTAGAACTTAAATCTTGAAGTTCATTCTTCCAAATTGATTCTGGATAACTTGAAAACGAATACCGACGATTTGCCCATGTCATAATACATCATGCGGAGATACTCAAGCCCTCAAGATACCAAGCAAAGTGTAGATTCCCAAAACGACCAGTCGGGTCATTACATCCTCCACCACTTTTAAACACACGTTCATCCTTGAACGTGCTAGGAGTCGTTCCAAAGCTATCAAATCACGGTGTAATCATACTAAGCATAAACCTAGGGGTGATCCCACGTCATCTTGATCCACTTAAGCCCGCCAGCCCAACATTATTAGAGATCCTTATGTCAACCTTAGTCCTTAAACCTTAGAACTCAATCTCTATCATCCAAAACTCATTACAAGACCCGAATCCCACTGCCACACACTGTATAAGTCTAAAAAATCTGTATCAAGTAACAACCATAACACAAGATGTAATCATATGATATACCCCATCACTTCGACACTCACAGTAGGAACTGCTGACCACTATACTGCCCAAACCAAATCCAAAACAAATCTGGTGCCAGTATCAAACCTTGTATCGATTAGAACCTCGTTCAAAAACTTCATACCCTACCGATTATGAAAGAAAAACACATACCAGCTTAATCACTCATCTGATCAATAAGCCAAGAAACTCACTCGTCCGACTAGGGCCATTGTCCAAATCCTCAACAAACTATAGTGTTATTCTTCCAAACTTTTCTCATCCCAATACACTAGTGCAAATCTCAGGTTTAGAAACTTCATCTCAGCCAACACAAACAGCCACACCGATAAGCATTAACAATAATCATATGGAGCCACACACAACCCGGTTCTATACACCAACAAGTAAGAATTCAGATATGACAGATAACAGTAAGAAAACTAAATAAGAAAACTACTAAGCAAGTTAAGCAGGCAGGGAAATTTTAGCATTTTACTATGAACTATTTTCAACAAGGTGAAAGCAATATACACGAAATAGAAATAAGGAGCCACATTTCATCGTTGAACCGTTGGGGCGTGCAATCCGATCCCATCATATCAATCCATATAGGGTACCTGTTGAGCCATAATACTCGGGCTCACTGATCACATGTGCATCAACATTAAGCATAATAAAGCGCACAAAATATAACTGTAGGGAAAATAATTAGGAACAAACAATACGGAGAAAGACAAGCACAACTATGGTGCAATAAGCAAATCAACATCACAAATGCTATCTCGCCCATAATGCTATAATGCCTAAACTGAATCACAGTATGCGTACGAAGAATCATGTAACCCTCACAACCCGCAATAGTATAAGAGAGAAACATATAACATAAACCAAGGCGCAAATGACATCCATTCCACCTGATGATATACATATCGTAACAACTGCGCAAGAACAAGCAGGTCCGATCTGATACAGAATACACATTCTCATTAGGCTCAAAATAATCCCCAAACCAAATTCCGATCTTCCTCAAACATGTAATAAACCTTCCAAAAGTCTATAACAGCCTTTCCATAACACATACCATCATTCATCCAATCCTCTATATTTTTTCTCAACTCGCAATCAAGGAATAGTCTACCAACAAGAACATTCAGTCTTTGAGCCTCATGAATACTAGAATTTTCATACCCAATCTCAACACCACTACTCAAATAGTTGACACGTAATTCATACTCCATCATCTCACAGAGAAACACCCATATATCGAAACAAAATGTACCTGCCAACAGGCGAACTCTACTTCGATGGGAACACATAGTGCAAGCTAAACCTTAAACTCCCAAAATCGTTCGTGATATCAAGAACTCATATCCTTCCCTCCAAAACTATCTGCAACCTTGCACACACAACTTTCCAACCCCACACGTTGCATCACCTCTAACATGCTAACTCGCAGCACTTACGAAAGTCTCATAGTCAACTCTGAACCTTATGCAAATTGAACACTTCATCAACCGAGAATCTTTCATTTATCTCAATCCAGGAGAACAACACCACGCGCAATATAGCTTCTATACCTGTAGAAAACATCAACTCCGACCGTGGTCATAACTATGATAAATTCTTCGAAACTCAGTAACACATAATCGAGCAATCAGAACCAATCGCCTCCAACTCAATCAAGTCACGCAGACAGCCAACCCGAAACTGACTCAATCCGATATGATCCCCCTAGGGAACTTCCTGGGAACCCGAAGCCATTTCTTGCACCACCCCAACATTGACTTGTAGTCCTTTCTTGACAAGGAAATATCGCGAATCCGATTACCATTCGCTACTGTTTTCAAGCCCACTCGTGTTTTACCAGCATATGCCCATTTAAAGAAATAACCAATAAATCTCTCGGTTCGGAAACTGATACGGCCCATAATCGTGAAATCTGATCGTCATTTGCAGACTCCACCACTTAGCTCAAAGCCATAGAATACCTCATCGGCAACCCAAAGTACCATATCTTCACAGCATGTCCCAATACTGCACGACTATTTAGCTAAATACTTCAAAATTCATGAAATGTCGATCATGAAACACCCCGAAGACTCTGCCAGACACTCGCCAATCATTGCAACAGTAAAATAACTCCCCCAAATGCTCTGGAAGGATGGAATATGCATTCTACTGAATGGAAACCTCATATGAAACACACAATCCAAACTCATCATGTAGGAGATGACCCACCGATTTTTACTCAAATCAACACCTTGCCATGAACCCACCTTAATCATAATAGTCTGTCCACCCAACAATCTTCCCAAATCTGTGCTTACCAACTAGACATATGCACCCTCCTCGTACCGCAAATAAACAACTCGAAGATTTCAACACTAGATCCGTTTTTGAGGCTAGACAACACATCGCGATGATAATCAAGCATCCATAGCCCATCGTAATCCATCTGCAGCAATCCATAGCCCATCGTAATCCATCTGCAGCATGACCGATCATCGACACATGGCAAATATTGAGCACACACTATCGCATATGAGCGATCGGGAAGAGTCAAAGTCGTAGGTTTAAGGCTGAAACAAGGCCATACGATGAGGAACAAAGAAGGAATTTTTTTCCTAAATGTCATGTAGCCTCTCAAAAATAGGTATGGACCTCATTATACCGATACGCAGTACTCTACTATACACTTGATCATGACTAGTAGAACCTACGAATCTAGTGCTCTGATACCACCTTGTCACGACCCAAAAACCACAAGTCATGATGGCACCTAACTCAACCCTTTAGGTAAGCCAACTAACAGAAAAACACAACCCAACTGAGGTTATAAGAGAAAAGAGAATAGATAACTGAGCATTTACGAATTTACCAAGACCTGGTAGTACGAATCACGAGCTTCTAAGATTTAGAATTTCAAAACTGATACAAATAAATACACGTTCTGTTTGAAGGTTACATAAACAGATTAGCAATAATCTAAACTACTAAGGACAAGTAGCAGCTATAACCAAACATACGAACATCTTTCGAATCAACACCTGGCGTCACCAGCAGCTCCGCTCAAAAATTTGCACGGAACGTGCAGAAGTGCAGTATCAGTACAATTAACCCCATGTACTGGTAAGTATTTTGTCTAACCTCGTCGAGGTAGTGACGAGGCTTTTAGTCTAAAGATGTTTATTGTTATAACCTATACATTAGACTAACAGTATAAGCATTTTCAAACATAATAGATAAAAGTACCGTATACAACTCTACGAGACAGTCAACAATTACTAGCAGGAATCACAGTAGAAGATTTATAATCCTTTCTAGTATGAGAAATATATCTAAGATATCAAGTCAAATGACATGGTAACACACTTTGTGCTTCTATCTCATCCTCACCATATATAAATAAATTTATGCGACAAATCAATTAGCACGACAACACCCTTCGTGCGTTCAACTCATCCTTCCCAAATGTATGTATAGCATAACCAACCAGATGACAGAAACACCATAACAGGAATTACAAAGTAGGAAATACGCAAGTAACAACAATGGACGAGGATATACATGTGAGCAACAGTAAAAGACTATGCGGAAAGCACGTGAGTAATAACAACCAATAGGAAAACAAAGAGTATCAACTTCAATTAACTAGCATAGTGAAGGCCTAAGTACAAATATAGCAAACAAGAAGGAAACACAAGATCTTTACAAGTTAACAAGTAAGGGAATGAATGACTAGCATGGTGGAAGACTTACACTAAGGTGCAAAAGAATAGATACAACATGAGTATAATTATAAAAGTAGGAAATAGGCATGGTACTTGCAAGTTAAGCAAGTAGAAAGTATGGGCAACACAACAACAATTCAGATGGAGATCATGACAGAACAATGACAGTAAATCACATCATATCCATTATCCAATTAAAACACACTTGGGATAGAGACGACTACTCTTATATAAAACATAAAAGAAACAACATAATCCTTGCCAGCACACTATTGAGGGGATGGGGTGTAAGCTGAGGAGGACTCAGGATTTTAACAACAATCAAATAGGCTAGGTAAAAATATTTGAGCAAATTATCCGACTACTCTTATATAAAACATAAAAGAAACAACATAATCCTTGCCAACACACTATTGAGGGGATGGGGTGTAACCTGAGGAGGACTCAGGATTTTAACAACAATCAAACAGGCTAGGTAAAAATATTTGAGCAAATTGCTTAGTTAGTACTCGACTTCTAAATACTGTTTAGTGTTGAGAATGCCAAATTATTTATAAGAAAAATACATAAGTATCCCTGACATATACCCAAATTTTCAACTACACACTTTATCTTTGCGGAAATTCTATTACCCTCTAAATTTTTTTTAAATGAAATAAATACCACCCTAAAAATATATAATCAAACTCTTGGCAAGTGGTGAACTGCACACGCTTTCTTCTTTTTCTTATCTTTTTTTATTTCTTATTATTCTCATTATTTTTTGTTATTTCATTCTCTTTCTTTTTATTTTGGTCACCGACGGCATAAAATGATGGTCTTCGGAATTTCAAGAACTCCATTTTTTCCGGCGATTTTTTTTTTCTGGCGACAGATTTTTATCCCGATTTGAGTAGGGGTGTGCATTCGATTTATCGATTCGATTTTGACTCTTATCGATTATTGATTTGTATATATGCTTATCGTTATCGTTTCAATAAGATTTCGATTTTTTTTATTTTGATTTATCTATTTTTGGAGCTTATCGATTCGGTTATCGATTACACCAATAAGAAAATTTGCGGGATTCCACGGAAAGTATATTGCTATAAACACGCCTAACTAATATGGACAAAAAGAAGCTAAACTAAGACGAACATCGTTTATAACATAAAAATTGTGTCAACAAGCACATGCAACGAAACTAAAGTAAGGGATTAAATGTATGCCACTAACATTCCAATGGTATAAAAAAAATAAAAATACATCATCACGACTAATTCTATTTTCCATTAATTTGAACTTCATTCCCTTGCGCTTTAAATATGATCATTCCTTAAATGCGGTAGATGAAATAATAGGGTTAGGGACTTAGGGTAAAGGAAAGGGTATTATAGAATAAGGGTAAAAAAAATAAATGTTTTTGGATATCTTATCGGTTTATCGATAAACCGATAACCGAAGAGGATAACATCGAAATCGAAATCGATAACTCGATAAGGAAAATTTTGAAATCGAAATCGAAATCGATAAACCGATTACAAATAATCGATTCGATTTATCGATAAACCGATTCGAATGCACACCCCTAGATCTGAGTATATATTTTTCTTGAAAGTGTAATTTATGCGTGGGAGGAAGAGCAAAAGAAAGAAAAACAAATATAAACTGAAAATGGTGGTCGGAATTTCAAAGACTCTATTTTTTTCCGATGCAAATTTTTTTTTGCGGTGACAGATCAAAAAAATGAGTTCCTCGTAAATTTTTTGGAAATCAACAATCAACAACCAAATTCTTCTTCCTCGTTATCTTCAAAATTCTGGTTCAACAAATAAAACTTAAAGAATAAAATCTGCACTCGATCTCGCCGAAAAATATGCAGAATGCCGGAGCTAATTTCTGGCCAAGTCTATAAGTAAAGAAACTGAAGGAATGAAAAGGAAAAGAGAAAGAAACCAAGAGAAAAGAAAAATAGGAAAATAGTATTTTATAAAAACATATTATAAAAATAAAATTTCAACTTTCTCAGTCTTTCTTACTCTCCCAAACAGAGTGTCATACACTCTTTTTTGCCACATCAGCACTAAGGGTATACTAATTCCATTTTAAAAAAATTTAGGCGAGTAATTCGATTCCCGCAAAAATAAAGTGTGTAGTTGAAAATTTAAGTATATGTCAGGAAGATATTTATATATTTTTCCTTATTCATATATGTATATATTAGATTTTTATCAAAGTTTACGAAATCCGATAATCCTTCCATGAAGAACATAGGACCGGCTCCTAGTGCAGGGAGATTGACCAAAGAAAAAAGAGCTGCAATAATAATACAGAATGGTGACCGGCAATCATTCCTTGAATAATTTGAGAAAGTAACATTTCATTTTCATTCAAATTTCTGCAGCTGCTTTTCATGATCCACCCTGCAATAAATCCCGCCAACGGCAACATATTATGCTCATTCGAATCCTTGTGTCTAGATCGAATTCAGAATTTTAAATTAAATAATCACAATTATTTTATTAAGTCATATTCCTTTATAATATTAAATAATTAAAAATTTAATGTAGACATCTTAAGCGGATCTAGAATTTTTAAAATATGGGTGCAACACTAAAGAAAAAGGAAAAAAAAGTACTAAATGAGAATTGATCTTTGTTCCATTGGGTAAATAACTCAGTATTCACCCAAGTACACCATTCAATATTTGTGAAGCATGGTTGCCAACAAATAATATTGGACTAATTCTAAAAAATACATACATAAAATACCTAATTTTGCGGAAAGACCATGAGTTCATGTGCCCCATAAACTAACCTATACATCCGCCTATGTGACTATATCTCTCCCATTATATATATATTTATAGGACGCTCAAAATTTTTCATTTATACTTTTAAATATTGAACAAACTTAACTACAAAAACGTAGGAGCAGTGAAGATTATATACGTCGATCTCCACTTATAATTGGGATTAAGATATTATTATTGCTTGTTGTTGTATATGTAGGGATGACAATGGGGCGGTGCGGGTTTAGACACATGTGGGGCGGTGGAGGTTTAAACATATGTTGGAGCGGGGCGGGGCGGGTCAAAAGAAAAATAATTTAAATTTATGTGGGTGCGGTGTGGGTTTAAAAACTTCATCAAAAAAAGAAACTCAATTTTTTGACTTTCTAAAGATGAGATTGATTCCACGTAATATATTGAAGCATAATGAATAATTATATTTCTAAGTTATCTTACTAATTTGCCTAATGAACATCTTTGTTGTATAATAATTATAATTAAAAAAATAATTATAATTAGACATTTAGTGACAGTTTTAAAATTGTGTGATCCTATGTCTAAAGCAAACAAATTACTAGCAGATTGGGTTATCACAATATGGGTTATCATATATGTTGTCATTGTTATTACTATTATTATTGAGTGAAAATTACAAGAGGACCAAAAGATTAAAAAAAGATTGCGGGCTCAACTCTTCCAAAATCGCCTCTACGGTGTTTTTGTATTGTTCAAGAAGACGCAACATCAGTGTTATCGTGTAGAGGGATATTATTATCCAAAAAATATTTACTACTAATTAAGTAAATGGCTGTATTTTAAATAGTTATTACTTATTAAACAACTATATCATATAGCCTATAACTGTACAATGTGTTTAATTGGTCAATTATTGCATATGGCCGCATAGATGGCACTTCTTGAATTTTGCACTTTGACCTCAAAGAAAATATAATATAAAGTATTGTAAAAAGCAAAAATAAAAAGAGAATACTTAAAACTAAATAAATGAAGAAAAAAAAAAACAGTTATGTGGGGTGAGGCGGGACGGGTGGGCACGTGTGAATGCGGGGCGGGTGAACATGGGTGCAACTCCTATGCGGGACGGGGCGGATCGAAATTTTGCGAGTTAGAAGAAAACCCGCACCGCTTGCCATCCCTATGTATATGTCGATTCACAAAGGTTCATGATTCAAGTCTTAAGCTACTTATTAACAATGAATGCAGGAGATCTAGGCCGTGTGAACTCAGTTTGTTTTAGCTGCCATACAATGATTTAAGTTCGTGATAGGCCAAGTTTAAAGAGTAACCACGCCCACATCTACCAATCATGTAAGAGGAGGATGTGGTGTGATAATGTAGTAGGGGGTTGGGGAAAGACTAGATACATATAGAAACAGTACAATATTGTCAGTAGTTTGTGAATGTATGCGCGTTGTTTACGTATATGCATGATGTATGTCAGCCTGTACTGTGGAATTGACAAGTCATAGGTACTTCATATATAAGGTGATTGTGATTGTGAAATGGCCTACAAATTGAGTAAACTTTCTTTAAAATTTGATAGAAATAATTGATCCATAATTAGCAGAAATATATATATATATATATATATATATATATATATGATCCCTACCTAAATATGATCACTACCTAATAGCATTTCTATTACTCCCTCCGTTTCAATTTATGTGAACATGTTTGACAGGGCATGAAGTTTAAGAAAAAGTGAAGACTTTTGAAATTTGTAGTCTTAAACAAGTTAAAAAGGGGGCTAAATTATAAGGGTAAAATTATTTAGAAAGAGATCATTCTTTTTGGAACAGACCAAAAAGGAAATAGGTTCACATAAATTAAAACAGAGGGAGTACTAGCAATTAGCCAATTATAGACACGAGGCTCCACTCCAAAAAGCTACGAAATTGGGTGGCTTCTGATCGGCAGTTTCTTTTGCATGATAGACAGAGTAGATGATTAGTTGATTTTGTTAAAACCGCACAAATTTTAGGGAGTATTTCAGTTTATGCAAAAAGGTCATTCTTGTTACTCGAAAGACGGAGTTGATAGCTTCAGCGCAACCATTTCTACTTTTGATTTTTTCTCAATCAGTTAATATTGTATGATGATTGATCATCTCTTACAATAATGTTTTACGGGCAATAACAGACTTCCACGTACAGAGCATTGGGCATCAACTACTTTAGAAAAGTTGAAGTCAAAGAATTCAAAATTTCAGCATTATATGTTTGTTAAAGAAAGAACTTTTCCGTAAGTTTCTATTCTGCAAAGGAGAAATTGCTATGGTAACAGACTAACAGTAATAAATCTCCTAGGCCTTAGAATTTACTACATATGTGCATAGATGAAACTAAAATTTGAAGTTTATGGGCTCTTAACTTGCTACTGAATTCGCATATAATTTTAGTTATTGAATTCGTAATTAATATATTTATATATATATATATATATATATATATATATATATATATATATATATTTATATATTTCTTAATACAAATATAAAATCTAAGCAAAACCTACTGATGAAGTGTGAGGGTACGCTCCGTCCCCATAAAAGAAAGAGAAATTTTCATAAAGCACTATCTTTTAGTGGTAATTAGCTATCTATAGATACCATTTGCTATATTACGGATTGTAGATACGTTTTCTATTGTTATAAGATGTATTAGATGTATTTAAGCTACTATATTCATTGTGAGCACACGATTTTTGCCCTATAAGAATTACCCCCTTAAAATATAAGAAAATAACTTTTCCAATTTTTGTAATTCTATAGGATTTTTTGTAGAATTTTGTTAATTAGTTGCATCTTTGCGCATATTTAATTTCCATTAAAAAAACAAAAATACCAAAAATACCATGCATTTGCATCTAGGATTTAGTTTTACATTTTTAGATTAATTAGTAAATTAGTTGTTTTATAAAAATGAAAAATCACAAAAAATGGCTCATTTTTGCATTTTTTGCCTTTTAATATTAAATTAGTAATTTCTTCTTTTAATTTAGGAGTAATTAACTTCAATAAATATCTTAGTAGGTAATTAACTTAATTTTACAGCTTAGTTTAATTTAAGAGTCTAATTTAGTTGTTTTAATTGATTAAAAAGGGAAAAGAAAAACAAATGAAAAAGAGAGGAAAAGAGAATTAGGGCTGTTGATTTTGGCCCAAATACTAAGGCCCAATTTTTCCATTAATCCGCCCCAGACATGCCCACCCGTCTACCCCCAAACCCGACCCAGCCTCAAATATACACACACAAATACAGAGCCCTAATCTCTCAAGAGCTCAAACGATGCCCTCACTGTTCAATCGTCTCTCTCGCCCGAACCAAGCCCCAATTCAGTCCAAATTCAGGAGAGTGAATCCAAACTCACAACCACGCGTTTCCTCCTTCTCTCCTCTTGCTATTTCTAACGATTTTTGACACCAAAGATCCCCTCACTCGCCCGAATTCGAGATATAGCACGCGATTGGAAGGTTCTCAGAATGATCGTTGGATGAGTGTGAGGCGTTGGATTGATTTCATTCAATCCGAACCCCACATTCATCAGAGGCTCCTTTTCAAAAGGGTCCTGATCCGATTTTGAGAGACAGAGGATTTTGGGGTAAAAAATTGGGAGAGGAAAGGTTTAAGGATTTTCTTTAGCTTCTTATTCTTTCTTCTATGGAAATTTCGTTCAAAGTTTCTCTTAAAGGTTCAAAGAGTGATATACATTTTTTTAAATTTTTGAATCTGGTTTTGATTTCCAAAGAGATGAAAAATGAATTGAGTTCATTCGATTGGTGGTGAGGTTCAAGCTCGTCGACTTCGATTCTCTACTGTTGTCCTACTGATTTGCTGTTGAACCTAACTAGGATTTCGGGACCAAAGGGTGTATTTGCCGATTCTGTACTTATTATAAAAGACGTTTGCGATTTCAACTATTGGATTTCACTTGTATTTAACGTTCGAGCAAAGTTAATCGGAAGTGTTTACTGATTCAGGTTCATTTCTAATCTCTTGTAGCCTATCTTTGGTGTTTGATTAAGAAATGTATTGAGAGCTTGAGTCCAGCTAGTTTTAGAACAGTTTAAAATCTTGGTGACTGTTGGTCGTAATGTGTTTGTTTCCCATTTTCATGAGTATTTCTGGTTTGGTTTGGCTGTGTATATGTTAAAATGAGTTCTGAAGTTGTTCTTTGATGTTCATTGATTGTTGTCGATACAGTCAATTTGACTCTTCATTTAGAATTGTTACAACTTTTTGGTAAGTTTTAGTCAAGTCATATTTTAAATTAGTTCAGTTCGTACCACATAGCGAGGCTTGGTTCTTCCTTGTCGTGTTCGAGATTTAAAGGAATAGTATGAATCTATCGGAATATTGTTAATTCCTTAAGACTTGACAGTGATGAGGTTTATGAGACCAACCTTAGTTCTTTAAAAGGTGTTTTTTGATTAAATTAGAGTTTTAAAAAATAGAATAGAAAAAAAGAAAACATTTTCTGAGTTCTTTGCTTATTCTTATACAAACTAGCATCGTGTTTTGTCTTCAAGTATGAAGTAGAGTCAAGTTGCTCCTTACTTTACATGTTCAGAAATGAGTTTGGTGAGTCCTTATTGCTGAAGTTTGAATTTGAAATGAGTGCTGAGTTCATCCTTGAAATGCTAAAAATTTGGAGTTCTGAAATGCTGAATTGATCTTTGAAGCGCTGAAAAAAAGAATTACTGGGATAGGTTAAATTTCTTTGACACTTGAGAATAGTTGGAAGCATGATATAGGCAGGCTCATACAAGATGCACAGATGTACATATTTGTTCGAGCAATTTTTGATTTCAAATAGTACAACTGTTTGTTTTGCTATTACATTATTAGGGTACTGTAATTAGTTCACTCTATGTGTAAAAGTGATTCCAACGTTAAATACAAACTTGACATGGCTCCAACCGCCTCTATGTTCAATACAGAACCTTGTATAGATGTTTTTTTTTCTTCTAAAAATCATTACTGAAATTTCTGCATCTTCTTCATAAATACCTATTTGAATTCAGATCCTGTAACAATTATGTGATTGCATCTGCTCACGGCTGAGCAGGTGCAAGTGATGTGCAATGTTGGGCCTTTTTGCTTATATTTTGAGCAATTCTCTGTTGATCCATATCTGATAAGTGACCTCTTCCAAGTTTTGCTGGACTTTTCTTTGTCATGGTTGGTTTTTCTTCTTAAATGTGGATAGTAGTTGGTTGCAGGTTACGAAAAGACCAAATGCATATAGTTGAAATTTGCATATGAGACTGCCCCTTTGAATCTTATGTTGTCCAACACCTCTATTAACAATCTTAGATGCCTCTAATGTGACTGTAGCCTCCTCTAAGTTTGAACCAGCAGCAACTGGTTCTTCTCTAGCTTAGTCCAGTCCCAACATTGCTACTGCTGATTTATCAATTGGTACACTAGCTGCTTGATCCCCAGATGCAACCATATCAGTAGTAACTGACTTTTCCAATAGTTCAGTAGTCGCGATTTGATCATGTACCCCACCTTGAGTCACATGTCATTCTTTCAATACAACAACTTCAAGATTAGGGACCCTTGTAGAAATTGTAGCAACATGTTTTTGCTAATTCCTGTTTAAAATTTCTAGTTCCACGTTCAGCATGGTACAACCTTATCCTCTTTGGAGATCGAGTATCATATTAGTTCTAGCAGTGCTAGGTTTTGACCGAGTTTTACTTGCCTTGTATATTGCGATCAGAGTGCCTACTGTTGAAGCAATTGATAATAAAGCCTAGTCAAATATGTGTGGGAGTCTCTTTAGTTGTTACTTTTTTTTTTGAGAATTAACTGATAATCATGTTTCATTTGTTTAAGTTTACTTGTTGTCTAATTGGTTTTTTCATTGGATATTAAGTTGGATGATTTTTAGTGAGATGGGCATCAAGGAGACTTACAACTCTGTCTCCATAAATTCATGACCCGGCGATAATCTTAAATTTAGGAAAGAAACAATCTTGAGCATTCACGGTTTACTCTGGGCACGCCATGATAAAACATCACAACTACGGGTACGGCTCCCGTGACGTAGTTGTGACGCCTAATTTCAAATTAGTTTTAATATAAATATCCATAGCCCATTTAGTTGAATAAGTTTTGAGGCGTGTCATTCATACATTTGAATCATATAACCTATGGCCCTCATATTTATAACATAGATATAAAAAATGAATCTCGTAGCTTGCTTTAAGAACATAATTAAGATATTATAACTATGGGTATGGTTCCCTTGGCGTGGTTGTGGTATTCATTTTTTTTAATTAAATAAATAGGAATACCTTTAGTTTGCTTTCAAAAATATATACAAACCTTTTCTTTAAAATAATTTGAGGTGCGCCATACATAGATAAAATTCATAACATATGGCCCTCACAAAGTTAGTATAAAAAATTCTTCGAACTTTCGTAGTTGCCTTAGGCGCGTTAATTAAATAAATTATCATAGCTACGGGTACGGTTCCCGTGACGTAGTTATGACACTTAATTACTAAAATCTGGGGGTACATTTAGGTGACCCGACCACAATTTAATCTTGTTAATAAAATAAACACGTTGTGGATCGTGGGTACGGTTCCCATGACATGATTCACAATGTGTAGTCAAATAATTAGCTGTATAACAATTGGATTATTAAAAGCGGCTTAAAAGGAATAAATGCATAGGTTTCAAGGTTTTTTTAAAATCAGATAAATAGGCCAATAATAATAACCGAGCAACCGTGCTAAAACCATGGAACCCGGGAATGCCTAACACCTTCTCTCGGGTTAACAGAATTCCTTACCCCGATTTCTGCATTTGCGAACTGTAAAACAGAGTCAATCTTTCCTCGATTCGGGATTTGAACCGGTGACTTGGGACACCATAAATTTTCCCAAGTGGCGACTCTGATTTTTAATTAAATAATCCCATTTCGATTATTACTTAAATTGGAAAAACTCCCTTATACCCTTCCGAGGATGGAAAAAGGAAGTGTGACATTCATGAATACAATAGCAAAAATAGGCGTGAATCAGGGAAGTCCAGCTAATTAGTTGTTGTATTCGAGTGTATTCATAGCATGAAACATGAGATTACAGCTGGATAGATTATTGTATTCAACTGTATTCACGGCGTGAAACAAGGGATTACACTTTTTTTAAACGGAAAGTGAATCAATTAACATAATAGACTCCTAATATAACTCAACAAACTCAATTATAACACAGAAATTATGTATTTCCATTTATAAATTGTCGCGCCCCCTTTTTCTCGCAAAATCGGGTTTATGACATTTGGGAGGACAACTCGTTCCCTTTCGGGAATTGGGTTTGAATTGAAGAGTCTCCACCTAATGATTAAAGTGCATTAGGACACTAGGAGGAGTTTGTTTTGAGTAACCAGAGATTGGGTAAGGGCTTGAAATTATCCCAAGGGGAAGGTGTTAGGCACCCCTCAGGATCCACTAGTGTGGTTCCTGGCCAAACTATTGTTATGACTTAAATGCACATAGGCAAATAAAGGCTTCAGATAAGAGAGGATTTTCACGTAATGGTTACAAATAAACAAAAGTAAGAAAAAGGAACTAAAAAGAGTTGATTTTCTTGAAAGAAACGGTTTAAAAAGATTTAAAAGAAACAAAGAAAACAAAGGAAAGGGGGGTCCTAGGTTTATTAATAATATGGATCACCCCACACAACATCCGGTAATCACTCCTCAGTGAGGGGCTACACGTGATGTTATTGCGTGGTCATCATATCCATATCTACCCTTTCCCACCTCGTTAAAGTATTAAAGCGCGGAATGATCTCGTTTACTTATTGCATACCATTGCCCGCCACAATCCTACCAGCCCCAGAGGTACTTGGGACTACTAATCCTAAAATGAGGAGGTATTGGGCTTATTTGTGGTTTAAAAAGGTAAAATACTAAGGCGACAAACGAAACACATATAGCAAGTTTGGGGAAGCATATAAACAAATAAAAGGGCTCAAACAGACCTCCTTTAAACCAAAGAAATCACATAATGTAGCATGACTTGCATGTACTATTTAAGGTATGATTAAAACTTAAAGGGTCGAGGTAGACTGATTTATTACATAGTTCAGATAAGAAGCCCGAATCAGGCCTGCCTACTGGTTGTAGCTGATAAAAAGTCTGATTCAGTTTATAAGTTTACCCTATGGCTTGCCTAAATGCTGGACGAAGACATATAGGCATGATATCTATTGATTCCAGAAACAATGAAGTAAACATGAATACATACTGGTTTAAGAAAAATCATCTGTTATTAAAGAAAGGTGAGTTTTAGCAAAAGAGCATGCGTCACTGTTACTGGTTTTAGACTTAAAAGCGAGTGAAACGATTCAGACTTGATTAATAGCTCCTATAGGCATGCTTTCTATGCGTTGTTGATTTTAAACCCCTTTTAACAGATATGGTAAAATGCGAAAACCCTATAAACATGATATCTAGGTGCTGAATTTCATTTAAGGCCTATGAACATGATATCTAATTGCGGCTGATTGATTAAGACCTATAAACATGATTGCCTAATGAAGAATGTATATGCAAGATTCGAAAAGACCTATAGCCATATTTTCTATATGCATATGCAGGATTCAGATTTCCAGGTAATTATAGACATGGTATCTATATGAGAGAATGCAGAATTCCTATAGACATGGTATCTATATGAGAAATGCAAAATTCAAGAAGTAACCTATAGGCAGGATATCTATATGAGAGTGCAGAAATTCAGAAATAACCTATAGGCAGGATATCTATATGAGAGTGCAGAAATTCAGAAATACACCTATAGACAGTATATCTACCCTTCACATAGTTATCCCTCACTTTTCACTAGCCATACCCAAGAGTTTATTACAAAATTATTACAGCCCAAAAAAAAAGAAAAATACATTAGAAATTAAAAGGTACAATCAAGGAGAGCCTGATTCAGACTTCCTGTCTGAAATATAAAGTAAACCAACTCCACGAGATCATATTTTAAAGCCTTTCTCCCATTGGGATGTGTCAGAGTTCCCTAAGAATTTCATAAGAACTCCGGGCAGTGCTTACACCCAAATGTATCCCCAGATTAGTACATAGTGCAGTGTAGAAGGGCCAGCCTTCAGGTGTCCAAGTTCAGAGGGAACTCAAGGTCCTAAGGCAAGGCTCACCAGAGGAGGGCAGAACTTATGAACTAAGAGAGAGTGCAAGTGCAAAAGTAGAATTCTGAAAGGGGAAAGGGGAAAGGGGAATAACTTAAAAATCAGTACACATAAGGGTGTAGGGGAATGGGGGAATTTGTAAGAGCAAAAGAAAAGCAGGCTGATCGGCACACCTAGCAATGGGAGATGCTGGCACACCCTCCAGCCTGTTTACTTAGAGGTTAAGACCCCATTGGTTCAAACTTAATTCATGGGCAACAACTCATATTGCCATGCCTTTGTCACACCTCCTTTTTACACTACCCGAAGGTAGTGCAAGAGAGTTTTTCCAATTTAAGTGACATTATTCGAAATGAGATTATTTATTCATTTTTTATTCAGAGTCGCCACTTGGAATGGTTTGTTTTCTGGTGTCCCAAGTCACCGGTTTATTTTAAAATCCCAAATCGAGGAAAATTCGACTTTCCTTTTGAAGTCTGCGAACCAAAAATTTTGAATAAGGAATTCTGTTAACCCGAGGGAAGGTGTTAGGCACCCTCGGATTCCGTGGTTCTAGCACGGTCACTTAAACTATTACAATTGGCCTATTATCTGATTTAATACATGTTTTAACCTATGGTATATTTTAAACTTGTTAGACCACTTTCAATTATTTTAAGGAAGATTTCAACGTCATCTAAAATACGTCTTTGGACCACGCCACATGAAATGCACCCGTAGTCCGAGACACATTTTATTTAACGTTTTTGAGATTTGGATTTGTGTCATATGAAATGCACACCCGAGTTTAGGAAAGCAATTTTTTTAAACAGCGCGCCTAAAGCACTACGTACTTTCAAATTTGCGAGGGCCATGGAAAATTTAACTAAATGGCATGCCTCAATTTTAAAGGATTAAAATTAATTAAATGAGGGCCATGCATTTTTGAGATTTATTTGGCACGACACACCTTGATTTATTTTAAGAGTCCAACTAATTAAGGAAAGCTTCATAGAATTCTAATCATTTTTAGCTAAGAATTCGGCCTTACTTATTAACTAATAGGCATAGTATTTAAACCAATTAACTCAAAGAAAAATTGCTCCAGCAAATAGCAAATATACGAACCCATTTAAAATTCCTTTAGGCTTGGGCCCAAATGAGCCCAATTCTTAGTGAGGAGCGGACGTCCAAGGACACTAAACCTGCTATTGAATCGGGAATTAAACGTCCATTAATTGGGCCAGCTTTAACCCCAAACTCTTAGAACCAAAAATTGTACAAAATGAATTAAATACCAATCAACCAAGAACTATATGAAACATAAAGTTGAACTAACATTTTACTTCTGAATTTTAACCATTTAACACAAAATTAACTAGCTAAATTTCTAATTTTATCTTTCATGCATATTTGGGTTAAATTTGCTATGAGAATAATCCAGCAACCAAACGAATGAGCTACGACTTAAGAAACAAGCCTAAATAGAAATGTTTTTGCCAATGACCTGAGAATCCAAGGCCCAATGAACCCAAACCTTGCAAAGAACAAAGCTGAGGATCCAGGCTCAATATCGAGTCCATACCAAAGCAAACTACCAGTTACACCCAAACAACAAACTGATAAATCTCATCATTACACTATAACTGGGACACAAAGAATATTCAAATGCTATTAAGAACACATGCTCGACCTCAAACTACACAAAGATTCATGCTTGAATTCAATCCTAGGTTAAACTCACAAACGAAACTTGGACTTAAATTCAATTAACTCTTCCAGCAGCAACAAAGTCTAGAGAATTAACACCATTTACTTGAAAACAAACATCAACAAACAAACTCTTAAAGAGCACAAATCCATTTCTACAGCATTTCAATAACATAAGACAAATGAAATAGCATGTATAATACATGGTTTATTTACAGAACCATTAAAGAAATAGAGGGACACAAATGAAATGGGATTCAAAACAACTTGTATTCAGTCAGACCACAAACTCGAAACACATGTTCTTAGTCACTTGTTGACAATGGTTTGGAAAATACCTGGGAATAAGAAGGAAGCAGAAAGAAGTGAAGAATCAGTAGACATCAACAGTAGAACAAAGCCCAGATTCAGAAATAACACAGTAAAACCAGCTCAAGAACAGTCGATGGAACAGTGGAAGAACAACAAATCAAAACCCAACTTCAAACCAAAACTCAAACCATTTCTCAAACCAGAAGTATAACTATGGAATTTTTCGAGAGTTTTAGCTAACAAAGAGAATCAGAAATCCAAAACAAGCAGAATTTTTGGTAGTTTTCAACAACGGATTGCAGGGATTTCAATGTTTTTCAGGGTTTTCCAAGACTAGCAGTTTCAATTTTTTTTTCAGGATTTTCTTTAGTCTCTCCTCTCTCTCCAATCTGCCTTGAGCCTGAAGAAAGGGTGCCTTTATAGGCAAGTTTTTTAGGGCAGCAGAGTGAATTCAGTTATTGCTTTTTTTTCCCCTTTTGAAATTTTCATTTTTGCTGTTCAATCCCTAGCTTAAAAATCAGTTTTTCAAATAAGTCCCAACCCCTACCTTCTAGGCAGCTTCCCATTCAGTTATTAAAGATTCCCTCACCTAGAATTCCTAGACTACCCCTTGAACTCCTGCTATTTACTTCAGAAAACTCATGGATCATGGGTCAAATTGACCCAATGGCTTAAACCAAAATGCATGGGATGTCTTTTGAAAATGGTCAGAAATGACCCAAAGCCCAAACTAAAATCTGTATTCTATGGAAGGCAGAAGAAAAGAAAAAGCCATTCAAATAATTTCAAAACTAAACCTAAACAAAAATGACTAATTACTAATCACAAGTGAGCATGGAATTAACTAAGTTATTAAATCGAAATAAACCTAATTAAACTAAACTATAAGACTAAAATAACAGGGCGAAATCAAAAGTTTAACTATGACATTAATAAAACTAAACAGACCAAAAATTCGAGAAAAGCTTTAATGGTGTGAAAAAGAGAAACAAATAGAACAAACAAACAAACTCAATTCTAGGCTCAAAAACTTGGTTGAGTTTCAATTTTGGTGAAAACTTAACCGAAGGAGGGGAGAAGAAAAGAAGAGGAATAAGAGGTAAAAACAAAAACAAAAAATGTATAGAAAGATGGAGAGAACTCACCGACTAAACTTGAAATCCCATTCGATACCCTGACTTACACGAAACTGATGCTAATCACTTGTTCTTTGTCAATAACAAACGAACAACATCAGTTTTGTAGTGAATCAGCCTTCTGATCGTGAAAAACAAAGGCATGGGTCGATGCATGCCACCAGGTTCAACGGAAATTGATTTTGAACTTTTAGGGTTTGAACTTAGATTTAAGATTCGAGAGGTTCTGGCAATATTCGAGGGAAAATGAGTGAGGATTCGGAACGGGGAGGTGAAGGGGAGTCTTTGGTGTAGATTTGGGGTGGATTGGAGGCGGCGCCGCCGGCTTGAGTCAGTGGGAAATTAGGACGGCTCTAGGGTTTCTGGGCGTCTCTGAAGGTGAAAGAGACGAAGGAGATGAGTTAGGGGGTAGGGGGGGTCAATCAGACAGTTTTATATAAAATAGGGCTCAGTTCTGGACCGTCCGATCAAGTAAGATCGACGGTCCTGATCAAGGGGTAATTGAAATGACGTCATTTTTGTTCTGAGTGGGGAAGACCAGGTAAGGGAATGGATCTGCGCCGGTTTTGAAACGGTTGTATGGGTATTGGGGATAATTTATTTGGGCCAGGTGACATTTAACTACAATGGCCCAAAACCAGACCTGCTTTATTTCCTTTTCTTTTCTCTTTCAATTGTTATTTCAAAAATCTTTTTCTTTTCAAAAATTGAAAATAAACCTAAATTAATCCCTAAACCAAATTATCCCACCAAATTAAATTAATTAACTCTAAATAATTATTACCACGATCAATTAAAAAACCAAATTAAAAGGAAAACTACAAAATTCGAAGCAAAAAAATAAAAATGCAAAAAGAGTTATTTTTTTTTATTTTGTGATTTTTTTCCATTTTTTTGTAAAACCTACTAATTTAATAGTTAATCTAAAAAATGTAAAATTAAATCCTAAATTCAAATGCAATGTATTTTTGTATATTTTTTTATGATTTAAATAAAATTAAACATGTACACAAAATGCAAACAAACAGAAAAATTTCTACAACAATTCTTAAATAACAAATAACTAAAGGAAAAATCTAATTTTGGGAGTTCTATAGGAGTAATTCATGTGAGGCAAAAATCACGTGCTCACAACTGCTCCTTTTTGCTCGGAGACACAAAGGGTTTTCGGGAAAAGATAAAAATGAGCAATTATGAGGGATTTTTTCCCGTTTGACACTCCATGAGAAGCATTTTTGAAAAGAATCTGACCGAACCTTCCTTGAAATATTGCCTACATATCCTTGGCTATAAAGGAATCAGGTCAGTGTAGTTCTGGAAGTTTTGGTAGCTGGGACTACCGGAAAGCTGTGATTTCACTGTTGCTGCTGCTGTTACTGCTTGCTGAACTCCTTATTACACCAAAATGGAAAATAAAAAGCTAAACTGGCTAAGCCTATCAACTACGAGTTACAAGATCCCTATCTATAAATCTCTTGAAGCTTGATCTTGAGTCTTGGCTGGTTCTTGCTGTGGACTCCGATTTGAATCTTGATGCTCGTCGGCTGTAGGTACTGGTTCTTTCTTCAGATTTGGATCAAGGCGGGACATGTGAAGCTTGTGACTTCAATCATATCTTAAGCAGTCTGCATCCTTCTCCATTTCAACCTTTGAGTTCACTTCTTCTTTCTTTTTTTGGTCTTTTTCTTCTTTTCTTTGTTCTGGATTGAGACTCATTTTTTTGGTCATCTAGAACCCTGTGCCTCGAGGTAAAACCTGCTCAGACACCAAAACAAATAGACAAACAAAATTTTCTGCCCCAGTTTACACTAGGAAAATTTTGTGAGTTATTTGTAACTAACTTTTTTGGAAAGCGATAACATAAGGATTGTGTGCCTTCAGGAGGAAGAGATTAGGGAATGCAGCCCTATATCTAAAAAATCTCAACTCAGGTATTGGAGCCCTAGTGTTGGCAAGAAGGGAGACTAGGTAATGGAGGCCCTATGTCTAAAATCTCAACTCAGGGATTGGAGCCCTAATGTTGCCAAAAAGGCGACTAGGGAATGTAGGCCCTATGTCTAAAATCTCAACTAAGGGATTGGAGCCCAAATGTTGGTAAAAAGAGACTAGGGAATGGAGGCCCTATGTCTAAAATATCAACTCAAGGATTGGAGCCCTAATGTTGGCAAAAAAGGCAACTAGGGAATGGGGGCCCTATGTCTAAAATCTCAACTTAGGGATTGGAGCCCTAATGTTGGTAAAGAAAGGCGACTAGGGAATGGAGGCCCTATGTCTAAAACTCAACTTAGGGATTGGAGCCCTAATGTTGGCCAAAAAGGCGACTAGGAAATGGAGGCCCTATGTCTAAAATTCTCAACTCAGGGATTGGAGCACAAATGTTGGCAAAAAAGGCGACTAGGGAATGGGGGCCCTATGTCTAAAATTTCAACTTAGGGATTGGAGCCCTAATGTTGGTAAAGAAAGACGACTAAGGAATGGAGGCCCTATGTCTAAAAATCTCAACTTAGGGATTGGAGCCCTAATGTTGGCCAAAAAGGAGACTAGGGAATGGAGGCCCTATGTCTAAAAATCTCAACTCAGGGATTGGAGCCCTAATGTTGGCAAAAGACGACTAGTGAATGGAGGCCCTATATCTAAAAATCTCAACTTAGGGATTGGAGCCCTAATGTTGGCACGACTAGGGAATGGAGGCCCTATGTCTAAAATCTCAACTCAGAGATTGGAGCCCTAATGTTGGCAAAAGGTTACTAGGGAATGGAGGCCCTATGTCTAAAATCTCAACTCAGGTATTGGAGCTCTAATGTTGGCAAAAACCGACTAGGGAATGGAGGCCCTATGTATAAAAAAATCTCAACTTAGGTATTGGAGCCCTAATGTTGGCAAAAGGCGACTAGGGAATGGAGGGCCTATGTCTAAAATCTCAACTCAGGGATTGAAGCCCTAATGTTGGCAAAAGGTGACTAGGGAATGGAGGCCCTATGTCTAAAATCTCAACTCAGGGATTGGAGCCCTAACGTTGGCAAAATGCGACTAGGGAATGGAGGCCCTATGTCTAAAAAATCTCAACTTAGGTATTGGAGCCCTAATGTTGGCAAAAGGCGACTAGGGAATGGAGGCCCTATGTCTAAAAAATCTCAACTTAGGGATTGGAGCCCTAATGTCACGACCCAAATCCCGAACCTGGTCGTGATGGCGCCTCTCGTGAAGACAAGGCCAACCAGTCTAACCCAATTCATCCTGTTAAATAGTTATTTAACACAATTATAGTACAACATGGTTTATAATACCAAATAGCGGAAAATATAGATAAAATGCGGAAACCCAGCCCGACACAGCCCTAACCAGGGTGTCACAAGTCACGAGCATCTACTAGGGTATAAATACAACTGAAAGCCTAGAGTGTACAAATATAGACTAATGAAATAAGGAGAGAGAAAAGTGGTGCTGCGAACGCCGACAGCTACCTTGCTAAACTCTGATGACTCTGCCTCCGATCAGCCAAAACATACCTGAATCTGCACACAAGGTGCAGGGAGTAATTTGAGTACTCCGACTCAGTGAGTAATAATAATAAATAAAGACTGAAGACAAGAAATTATGCAAAAACACAAGGCATTCCATACTGAAGCAAAAAATCACTTTAAACAGTAAAGCAGTGAGAAATCAAGTGAAAATCCCTTTTTTTTCAAAAAGTAAAGCAAGTAGTTTACAAGTGAGTAACAAAAATGATAGAAATGTAAAAAGCCTCTCGAGCAAAACATGTACAACAAGCCGCCCCTTGGGCATAACATCAACAGAACTAGCCCCTCGGGCTCAATATCAGAACAGTGCCAGCCCCTCGGGCTCAATATCAGAACAGTAACAACACCTCAGGATCACTCTCAGAATAGTATCAGCCCCTCCAGCTACCTCACAATCACTCATATTAGCCCCTCGGGCATAGTATCAATCATTCAGAACAATGGGTACCCGCGCTCACTGTGGGTGTGCAGACTCCGGAGGGGCCCCTTACGGCCCAAGCGCTATATCAAGCCACCTCGTGGCATCATCACTTAGCATATCCTCACATCACTCAAGCCACCGCGTGGCAAATAAAGTATCTCAGGCCCTCGGCCTCATATCACTCGGCCTCACAACACTCAAGCCACCACGTGGCATAAATAGTAACTCAGGGCCTCGGCCTCATATCACTCAGCATATCCTCACATATGGCCCTCGTCCTCACTCAATCCAAAAATCATCACAAGCCCCTTGGGCATTTGTAAAACAGTAGTTCTCAGCCCAAAATATCATTTAGAAATATCATTTGAGTTTCAAAACTATATAAAAGTGGTTGAGTTTGTAAAACAATAATCATCAACAGGACTGAGTTTAAATATAAGTCAAAACAGTGAGGAAATAGTGATAACAATCCCCAATGGGTTCAAATAATTGGCACTAAACCCAAATACAGCAATCAACCCACATCATGATGATAACAAATCAGTTTCAATCAAATATGCAGTAAAATCATCAATACGGGATGGACCAAGTCACAATCCCCAGTAGTAAAGGACCCTGTGCGCCTCATCCAGCGCGTATCTCACCGCAATATAGCACTACAATGTGCAATCCGGGGTTTCAAACCCTCAGAACATCATTACTCACCTCAAACCGGCTAATTCTCTAGCTCGTGATGCCTTTGCCTCTCGAATTGACCTCTGAATACCTCGAATCTGGCCATAATGATTCTATTCAGCTAATAAAAATTATAGGAATTAATTTCATATGGAATTCTACATTTTCCATCAAAAATCCGAAATTACACTCAAAATTCGCCCGTGGGGCCCACATCTCGGAACCCGGAAAAAATTACAAAATATGAAACCTCATCCAACCACGAGTCCAACCATATAAATTTTACCAAAATCCGACAACAATTCGGCCTCCAAATCTAGAATTTTCGTTTTTGAAAGGTTTACAATTTTCTCCAATTTCTTCCATTTGATTCACTAATTCATGATGAAAATAACCATGAAATCATTAAATATATTCACTTTTGGAAATAGAACACTTACACCAATCCATATGGTGAAAATCGCTTCAATCCGAGCTCCATAGCTCAAAAAATGAGAAAACTCTCGGACTGCCCGAATTATACACTGTCCAGGAATTTTCGGGGGTACTGTTCATACATTTTTGCTGTTCACGGGTACTGTTCATGGGCACTGTACATGGTGTTGTTCATGGGGTACTGTATACGTACTGTTCACTGGGTACTGTACACAGTACTGTTCGTGGGGGTACTGTACATGGTACTGTTTCTGCAATTTTTCCTAAGTCCAAAATCACTCTGAAATACTTCCGAGCCCTCGGGGATCCTAACCAAACACATACACTAACTCAACAACATCCTACGAACTTAACCGTGCGATCAAATCGCCAAAATAACGTCATATACCGTGAATTAAGCTTTAAAATCCAAGAATTCTTTCAAATTTCATAAAACATCAAATTTTCCATTTTGAGTCCGAAACACGTCAAACGACGTTCGTTTTCAACCAAACTTTATATAAAGTGCCTAAACTATATATAAGACCTGTACCGGGCGCCGGAACCAAAATACGGGCCCGATATCATCACTTTCTAATCAAATTTTATTTCCATTTTCCTTAAATATTTTCAGAAAACAATTTTACTCAAAAATTCATTTCTCAGGCCTGGGACCTCGGAATTCAATTATTCTTGTTCCTATGAGTCACAAATAATGATATGAACATAGTCCTTCAATCTAAATTCAATTCAGAGCTCGTCTTCTTAGTGCGATACCCATTTTACTCGTTAAAAAATTAACATATGATTCACGTGAAAAAACCAATCGCGACTTGATGAAATTAGACCAAAATTTCCAGATCACTCCTATAATTCATTATAAAAATTCCGGAAGTCTCGAAATCAAATTTCGATCTCTAGAACTAAAAATGGACCTTTGGATCATTACATGCTTATGCTCAAAACGGCAAAATCTTCCAAACACTCTTCCAAAACTTATCCGAGCCTCATGGGACCCCGACCAAATATGCCAACATAATTAGAAACATCATTCAAACCTGTTCCAATCATCAAAACACCTCAAACAATATCAAATTACTCAAAACTCATCGAATTCAAGCCTAAGTTTCCAAAAACTTCCGAAATACACTTTCGATCAAAAACCCGACCAAATGATGTCCGAATAACCTGAAATTTTTCACATACATCACAAATGACATAACAAAGCTACAACAACTCTCGTAATTCCATTCTGACCCTCGGATCAAAATCTCACATATCAACCTCGCCAAAATACTAACTTTGCCAATTCGAGCCAAATCCTTCCACAGACTTCCAAAATGCATTCCGATCACGCTCCTAAGTCATAAATCACCTAACTGGGCTAACCAAATCATAAAAATTTTGATCCGAGATCATATACAAACAAGTCAACTCTTGGTCAAACCTTTCAAATTCAAAGCTTTCAACGGAGATTGTTCCTTCAAATTCATTCCGATTTTTCCTGAAAACCAGAACCAACGATCTACATCAGTCATAATACGTTACACGGGCAAGTCATACCCGGGAACTGGCGATCAAAGTGCGAAAGTTCAAAACGACCGGTCGGGTCGTTACATCCTCCCCCACTTAAACACGCGTTCGTCCTCGAACGTACTTAGAGTTGTTCTAAAAGCCAACCAATAGCTGAATAACTTTACCATGCATAACCCGGGGTGATCCCACGTCACCCTATCTCATATAGGTGTGATAACACATAGAAGCTGAAATTACACAACCCAATCTAGCCCATGAATCATAGAACCACATTTTCACTTCTGCAACCATCAATACCATCAAAACCCCACACTCATACACTAAATAGGCCCGAACCAGCTGTAATAGCCCATGCCTGCAACATCAGGTGCAATTATATGATATACCACATAACTCAAACACTCGTAGCGATAACTTCTATTCATAGCAGCTGCACATAACAACCAAATACCGACAGAAAACCTCTTATCAACTAAAGTCTCATTCCAACACTTTCATATACTGCCAATGATAAATGAAACACGCAATAAACCATAACCATTTCTCAGATCAACCATTCATAAGGCCACTTCTCCTTTGTCAAGGACCATAGCAAATTTCTGAGCTGAACCTAGATATTTATCCTCCCGACATGCTAAAATCGAATCTGTTTATATTCATTAAAGATCCCAACGATCTCCTCTAATCCAACACACTACTCTGGTGACATGACACATCCGTACAGGCCTAAAACACCACTTGCATAGTACGCGCACCAATAAGCAACGGTCCGAACATACTCAAATCATGAAAATGACTCAATTGAAAGATCTGTACCTCAAGCTCACCAGTACTGCCACAACACAAGGCTGAGAACTCATCTCGCATTGTAGGAACATAACACACAAATCTAACTCGCTAGGTCATACCTCCACACAACTTCGCTGTGATGCGCGATCCTATCCAACACTGTTTCACATGAAACACCTCAAGTCATTATGCTCGAAATCGAGAACCATCCATAATTTTATGTCTAGAACAAAATCAATCATTACACCCATGGTGAAACAAATAACATACACCACGCACACCCGATAGGACATAACCAATACGCCGTTCACCGAGCAACACTAAATTACTCTTCCCGCTCGACTTCCACTATGAAACACTAATAGAACTGCACCATATGTGCCTATAACCAACAAATCATAACGCCTCGCAACACAAAAAGGTAACTCATAGGTCTCCCCAGATTACTAATACGCTCAATAACAGACGAATCAACACACACCTCACCATTGGAAACTCGAAGTCAACCAAGCCATCGTGATACAGAACACACATCCATATAGGTTTACCAATGGACCATACATCAAGTCTAGTCACACACAATGGATAAATAATCCTCCGAAGGTTTACAACGACTGAATCATAGCACATACTACCCTCTGACCAACCTTAGCTATTTTCTCACAGTCCACAACTGCAATACCTATGATGTATTATTAACTCAACCACATTTCCCTTTTTCTGAAGTGCATACCGTTATCAAGACACACCATTTAGTAATATCATTTACCTAGTCATCTGAAACTGCCTGTGCTGTCTAAGAATTTATGACCTTCCTTTCAAAACTGAATTGCGACCTTACATATGCCAATCCCCGGCCTACACAACATACCACATACAATATGCCATCCTATGATAAATATGAGAACTTTAAAGTTCCCTTTTCGAGCCACAATAAACTACATATTCATTAGTCACGAACCTCCCATTGGTCCCATCTAGAAGGAAAATCACTATACATCCAATGTCCATAGAGAATATACATTCCCAAACCGCAGTAAAACCATCAGGAACTCTCCGAGTTCCCTTTGCACAAATTAGACATGTCAGGACTGAATCCTTCTAACTCGATCAAGCTAAGCAAGTCATCAAAACCTAAGAGCATCACCGCAAAATACCTGAAAGAACTTATTACCTCGAACACATGCACGGAATTAATCATACCCTTACCATACCGATTCGGTCTACTATCAAACTATTCCATCTATCTAAATTTCCTTCTGATTCATTTTCAACTTGATATTCTCTATTGCTATAGCACCACAATTCCTCAACCCAGGCTCACCACATGAGACCCAAGCACAAGACCACATTGTCTAAGATCCATATGCCGCTGAATACTCTCTCAAATTTTCCAGAAACACCACATTCCAGAATACTTTACTCTGAAGAACTTCCTGCGAATCTAAATCTGTTACCTTTACTTTCCTGATACTGATACATAGAATCCCATAATTAACATAAAAATACCACAAGTCTTGACCTCTTCCAATGAAAACACAGTCTCTAACCACATACACAACCTTAAGATACCCGATTGTTCCCTGTAGAATCTTGAACACATTAGAACCATTCTCGAAAGTCATTCACTCTTATTCAAACTACAACTTACCTGACCTAACGAACAGAACCACCCATGCCTCATTGGCACTCCGATACCGCAAAATAAAATCCTCATCCCAATACAACCAAGCAACTTCCTGCTCTATGCGCCGAGCATTCTTTACCAGCAACACTCTAGACATTCCGTGATTTTTTTACACTATGAAGCATAATATAACCTTTGTCAAAATTTTCCTTTACTCAAGCCAGCCTCAGTCTCAATCTCCGCAAGCCATAACCGATTCACCAGCATGCCTCAAACTGGAATCAACATAGCACCCAACCGTGCAATCGCCTAATCAATAGCCAACTCCTCCACTTGGCTCGAAGCCATAGATAAACACACACTCAATAACTTATATCGATTATACTCTATTGATGCCATGATACCATGGTGAGATTAAACTAAAATCTTTTATAAGCTTGTGAAAACATAGATCATCTAGAATTTTAACTCTTCTGTAAATCTCGCATTCCACTCTCACAACAGTTACACCCACTCTCTAAGAAACCCAATTTAAATTGCAACATATATCCTTCACTCGCAAATGAGATCTTCTAACAAACACATAAGGATCGTACCATCTTAGAACATTTCGCAGGAGGCCACCCACCTGCTTTGCCTCTAACTAACATTTATGTATACCTTCCACCGTCATAAACTGTATGCAGTCACTTAGTCTTCTTGATTCTTAACTCATACTGCAACATGAAATTTACTTCACTCACAACTGGGAAACATGAAAAGATCTTTCACACGCCCATAACGCGGGGCTATACCTCGAATCAAGATAGAATTCAAGCACCTAATAGTTCTTTTATCCTCTAGAAGAACTTCTCATCGTTTTGAAATCATGTAGATACATCTCGCAGTACCAACATACTCATCACATAGTTATCCAGCCGTCACTTCCACTAATAGGGACAATACCGAACATACACGTTCAAAAATACTTGCTCATACAATCAACACCTCGGTGTTCAAGCCGTAGGCGAAAATCTGGCCTCAAGTCCTTTAGACTGGACCAACGTCAAGTTACAGAGATCACATCTCGCCCCTCGATCGGGGAATCACAAGCCATCAAGGCATATCTAATACTGAGCGCTCATGCGCGCATGCAAACACGTGGAAGGAATTTCAAGAATTACTTTTCAAGCTGAATCAAGGACGCACGATAAGAATTCAAAATGTGAATTTTTCCTAAAGGTTCTACAACCTCTCGAGGATAAATACAGACGACTCCATACCGATCCGCGAGACTCTTCTAAACCTGCTCATGACTCGTGAGACCTATGTAACCTAGTCTCTGATACCAACTTGTCACGACCCAAATCTTGAACTTGATCGTGATGGCACCTCTCGGGAAGACAAGGCCATCCAGTCTAACCCAATTCATCCTTTTAAACCGTTATTTAACACAACTATAGTACAACATGGTATAATAATACCAAATAGCGGAAAATAATAATATAGACTAATGAAATAAGGAGAAAGAAAAGCAGTGCTGCGAACGCCGGCAGCTACCTTGCTAAACCCTGATGACTCTGCCTCCGATCAACCAAAATATACCTGAATCTGCACACAAGGTGCATGGAGTAATGTGAGTACTCCGACTTAGTGAGTAATAATAATAAATAAAGACTGAAGGCAAGAAATCACGCAAAAACACAAGGCATTCCATAATGAAGCAGAAAAATCACTTTAAATAGTAAAGCAGTGAGAAATCAAGTGAAAATCCCTATTTTTTCCAACAAGTAAAGCAAGTAGTTTACAAGTGAGTAACAAAAATGATAGAAATGTAAACAGCCCCTCGGGCAAAACATGTACAACAAACCGCCCCTTGGGCATAATATCAACAGAACCAGCCCCTCGGGCTCAATAAACAGTGCCAGCCCCTCGGACTCAATATCAGAACAGTAACAGCCCCTCGGGCTCACACTCAGAATAGTATCAGCCCCTCGGGCTACCTCACATCATATCAGCCCCTCGGGCATAGTATCAATCATTCAGAACAATGGGTACCCGCGCTCACTGTGGGTGTGCAGACTCCGGAAGGGCCCCTTACGACCCAAGCGCTATATCAAGCCACCTCGTGGCATCATCACTCAGCATATCCTCACATCACTCAAGCCACCGCGTGGCATATAAAGTATCTCAGGCCCTCAGCCTCATATCACTCAGCATATCCTCACATATGGCCCTCGGCCTCACTCAGTCCGAAAATCATCACAAGCCCCTTGGGCATTTGTAAAACAGTAGTTCTCAGCCCAAAATATCATTTAGAAATATCATTTGAGTTTCAAATCGATATAAAATTGACTGAGTTTGTAAAACAATAATCATCAATAGGACTGAGTTTAAATATAAGTCAAAATAGTGAGGAAATAGTGATAAAAATCCCCGAAGGGTTCAAATAATTGGCACGAAGCCGAAATACGGCAATCAGCCCAAATCATGATGATAACAAATCAGTTTCAATCAAATATGCAGTAAAATCATCAATACGGGATGGACCAAGTCACAATCCCTAGTAGTAAAGGACCCCACGCTCATCATCCAGTGCGTGTCTCACCTCAATATAGCACTACAATGTGCAATCCGGGATTTCAAACTCTCAGGATATCATTTACAATCATTACTCACCTCGAACCGGCTAATTCTCTAGCTCGCGATGCCTTTGCCTCTCAAATTGACCTCTGAATACCTCGAATCTGGACATAATGATTCGATTCAGTTAATAAAAATTATAGGAATTAATTCCATATGGAATTCTACATTTTCCATCAAATATCCGAAATTACACTCAAAATTCGCCCGTGGGGCCCACATCTCAGAAAAATTTACAAAATATGAAACCCCATCCAACCACGAGTCCAACCATACAAATTTTACCAAAATCCGACAACAATTCAACCTCCAAATCTAGAATTTTCGTTTTTGAAAGGTTTACAATTTTCTCCAATTTCTTCCATTTGATTCACTAATTCATGATGAAAATAATCATGAAATCATTAAATATAATCACTTTTGGAAATAGAACACTTACCCCAATCCATATGGTGAAAATCGCTTCAATCCGAGCTCCATAGCTCAAAAAATGAGAAAACTCTCGGACTGCCCGAATTATACACTGTTCAGGAATTTTTGGGGTACTGTTCATACGTTTTTGCTGTTCACGATACTGTTCACGGGGTACTGTACACGGTACTGTTTCTGCAATTTTTCCTAAGTTCGAAATCACTCCGAGACACCTCCAAAACACTCCCGAGCCCTCGGGGATCCTAACCAAACACATACACTAACTCAACAACATCCTACAAACTTAACCGTGCGATCAAATCACCAAAATAACGTCATATACCGTGAATTAAGTTTTAAAATCCAAGAATTCTTTCAAATTTCATAAAACATCAAATTTTCCATTTTGAGTCCGAAACACGTCAAAAGACGTCCGTTTTCAACCAAACTTTACAGAAAGTGCCTAAACTATATATAAGACCTATATCGGGTGCCGGAACCAAAATAAGGGCCCGATATCATCACTTTCTAATCAAATTTCATTTCTATTTTCCTTAAATATTTTCAGAAAACAATTTTACTCAAAAATTCATTTCTCGGTCCTGGGACCTCGGAATTCATTGATTCTTGTTCCTATGAGTCACAAATAATGATATGAACATAGTCCTTTAATCGAAACTCAATTCAGAGCTCGTCTTCTTAGTGCGATACCCATTTTACTCGTTAAACAATTAACATATGATTCGCGTGAAAAACCCAATCGCGACTTGATGAAATTAAACCAAAATTTCCAGATCACTCCTATAATTCATTATCAAAATTCTGGAAGTCTCGAAATCAACTTTCGATCTCTAGAACTAAAAATGGACCTTTGGATCATTACATGCTTATGCTCAAAACGACAAAATCTTCCAAAAACTCTTCCAAAACTTATCTTTTGTCCTAATCGGACCCCGACCAAACATCCCAACATAATTCATAACATCATTCAAACCTGTTCCATTCATCAAAACACCTCAAACAACATCAAATTACCCAAAACTCATCGAATTCAAGCTTAAGTTTCCAAAAACTTCCGAAATACACTTTCGATCAAAAAACCGACCAAATGATGTCCGAATAACCTCAAACTTTGCAAAAACATCACAAATGCCATAACAGAGCTACAGAAACTCTCAGAATTCCATTCCGACCCTCGAATCAATATCTTACATATCAACCTCGCCAAAATACTAACTTTGCCAATTCGAGCCAAATCTTTCCATAGACTTCCAAAATGCATTCCGATCGCGCTCCTAAGTCATAAATTACCTAACGGAGCTAACCAAATCATAAAAATTCCGATCCGAGATCATATACAAACAAGTCAACTCTTGGTCAAACCTTTCAAATTTAAAGCTTTCAACTGAGATTGTTCCTTCAAATTCATTCCGATTTTTCCTGAAAACCAAAACCAATGATCTACATCAGTCATAATACGTTACAGGGGTCAAGTCATGCCCGGGAACTGGCGATCAAAGTGCGAAAGTTCAAAACGACCGATCGGGTCGTTACACCTAATGTTTGCAAAAGGCGACTAGGGAATGGAGGCCCTATGTCTAAAATCAGAACTCAGGGATTGGAGCCCTAATGTTGGCAAAAGGCGACTAGGGAATGGCCCTATGTCTAAAATCTCAACTTAGGGATTGGAGCCCAGATGTTGGTAAAGAGGTGTAAAAGATTGAGATTGGGGATTCTAAACTATCATTTTGTTCGGATTTTCTTTTTTTTTTTTCATTTTCCTTTTTCATTTAATTTTATTTCAATAAAATGCAGGAAAGAATTTGGAGGAAAACTTCCCTTTTGGATTGATTGTTACTGCAAAGCTGTTTCTAGCTTTTGTGCAGCTTTTCTTTTGGCTGCACTTGCTTTTGCACGGTTGCCTTGGGCTGCACCTGTTTCAATTTTAAACAAAGAATAATTGTTAGTTTGAAACGGTGGTTGGTTTTGTGGCCTTGATTGTCTCGATCACTCAATCTCGGTCTGAACCTTTGTTGAGAACCTCTGCTACTTGGTGGTTTTCTGAAGATTGATCTATCTTTCAAACTGAGGGACTCAACTTTTAAGATTTCATGATGGCTCGCTCGTGTGGGGCTTTGACCCTTTCACTTTATTCTGCCATTAGGGCTTTTTCCTTTGGCTTTTTTTTTCCTTTCAATAACTTTGATTTCGCAGAATAAGCCATCATGGTCAGTCGGGATCGACTTGATGCACCCGCTGAGGCTGGGTACTTTTATTTAGCTTTTGTTAGGCAGAACCCTATAAAGCCAATCTTGCCACCTTTTCTTTGTATTAGTTTCGGAAACAGAGTTAGACCGAAAGGGATTCAAGGAAAAGTAAGCAAAAGGCAAGAAAATGAATTTAGAGAGAAGTGTCCCTTTCGGGAAAGGAGGAAGGACTTATTTGGGGTGCATGCAGGCTTCAATAGACATGACATGCTTCTTGGTCTGGATTCCCGACCCGCAAAAACTTACCCAACTTCTCATAAACTCATTGTGAGCCATATTTCCAAATCGAAAAACCTGGCCAAAACTCCAATGATGGTGAGAGGTGTCTTCTTCTCGATCGACGTCGCCCTTTGTGGGTTTTCGCCAATCGACCTCTCATTTCTCTTCTCACCGTCGCCTGATAGTGCTCTTTACGAGTTTTCACTAACCAGGCTCTCTCATTTCCAATTTCTCTCCTCACCGTTGCCTTATGGTGCTCGTAGGGTTTCACTGATAAGACTCTCTTATTTTATTTCTCTCATTTTGATTGTATCAGATCCAAGCAACTATGTTTTCTAATTCCGACGTCTTTACTGATTAATCTGAAGGACTTAGACAAGGTTAGAGTAAAAGAGAATTGGATCGCATTACAACTTTGGAACCATTCGGGCGGGATCATCGCCAAAACATTATATCATCTGCCCCTGTTTCACTTTTTGGGGAAAGTTGGATTTTTGTTTGGTGTGACTGAACCCCAGAGAGAGGCTGCCTACGTATCCTTTCGATATCAAGTCGAACGTAGTTCAGGAAGCTTTGTTTTTTTTTCGAGTTCCAAAAAGGGTAATGAAAGAAAAGTAACCGGCTCAAAGGGTTAGCAAAAGGATTGGAGTGTTTGGGGTAGCGAGAATGAAAGCCTTCGTCATCCCAATCGGATAGTGCTATTGCTGCAGAAGGACTAGACATAGTACCTTTTGATCGCGTCTGCGTTCACAGCTGCCTCGGGGTCATTTCCTTCGATATCTCCCAGATATAACGCTCCTCTTGGTAATATCTTTCAGATAATGTATGCGCCTTTCCAATTAGGAGCAAATTTCCCTTTTTCTTCCTGATGATGAGGAAGAATACGCCTTAAAACAAGTTGTCCCACTTCAAATTTCTGGGCCATACTTTCTTGTTATAGGCACGGGCCATTCTTTGTTGGTACAATTGCCCATGGCAGACTGCGACCATTCGCTTTTCATCAATCAGGGTTAACTATTCCAAACGGGCATTGACCCACTCATTGTGTTCAATTTCAGCTTCAACAATGATCCGGAGAGAAGGGATTTCAACTTCCGCGGGTATTACGACTTCAGTGCCATAAACCAAAAGGTACGGGGTTGCTCCGACCGATGTGCGCATAGTAGTGCGATACCCCAATAATGCAAACGGCAACTTTTCATGCCACTGCCTGGAACTTTGAATCATCTTTCTCAAAATCTTTTTGATGTTCTTATTTGCTGCTTCAACGACACCATTGGCTTTGGGACGATAAGGGGTAGAGTTCCGATGTGGTATCTTGAACTATTCGCATATCTCCCTCATCAAATGACTATTCAAATTTGCAGAATTATCTGTAGTGATAATTGCAGGAATACTAAAACGACAGATGAGGTTAGAGTGCACGAAGTCTACCACAGCTTTCTTGGTGACAGATTTGAGAGTAATTGCTTCAACCCACTACGTGAAATAGTCGATGGCGACCAATATGAATTTATGACCATTTGAGGCTTTTGGCTTGATTAACCCAATGACGTCCATGCCCCAGGAAACGAATGGCCAAGGTGCTGACATGGGATGCAGTTCTGTGGGCGGTGCATGAATCAAATCCCTGTGCACCTGACACTGATGACACTTCCGAACAAAGCTAAAACAGTATTTTTCCATGGTCACCTAATAATAGCCCGCTCTAAGGATTTTCTTTGCCAAAACATACCCGTTCATGTGGGGTCTTCACACTCCTGCGTGTACTTCATACATGACTCTTCCGGCCTCTTCGGTGTCAACACATCTCAACAGATTGAGATCCAAAGTCCTTTTGTACAAAACATCACCGCTCAAGAAGAAACCACTTGTGTGCCGTCTAATGGTTCTCTTTTGGTCTCCGCTGGCTTGCTTAGGGTATTCTTTAGTTTTCAGAAATCTCTTGATGTCATGATACCATGGCTGAATATTTAGTTCTGCCTCAACCGTATTGCAATAACCGTGCCTTTCCCAGATTTGGATTTCCAAAGGATCATTGTGGGCATTGCTTAGGTATGGCAGCATCGAGGCCAAAGTGGCAAGTGCATCAGCTAATTCATTGTGACAACGAGGGATGTACCTGGACTCTATTGACTTGAATCGCTTGCCAAGATCTTCCACATTCTGCCTATAAGGAATAATGTTAACATCTCGTGTTTTCCATTCTCCTTGAGCTTGTTGGATAATTAAATCTGAGTCTCACATGATTAACAATTCTTTGACATCTTGGTCAATTGCCATGTTCATACCTATAATGCAGGCTTCATACTTGGCGGTGTTGTTTGTGCAGAAAAACCGAAGCCGGGTTGTGGCTGGATAATGCTGGCTGGTAGGTGAGATCAAGATTGCCCCAATTCCAACACCTTTTGCATTTACCGCCCCATCAAAGAACATTTTCCAAGCATGAGTGTCTTCAGATATTGCCTCAGCTGAATTTACCTTTTCATCTAGGAAGTAAGTACTCAAAGGTTGGTATTCATCATCAACCGGGTTCTCAGCCAAATGATCTGCTAATGCCTGGGCTTTCATTGCCGTGCAAGTGACATAGACTATGTCAAACTCCGTGAGCAAGATCTGCCACTTTGCTAATCTCCCAGTGGGCATTGGTTTCTGAAATATGTATTTTAAATGATCCAACCTAGTTATGAGGTAAGTGGTGTAAGCTTGCAAATAATGCCTCAGCTTCTGAGCGACCCATGTTAAAGCACAACAAGTTCTTTCCAATAAAGTGTACTTGGCTTCATAACTGGTAAACTTCTTGCTCAGATAATAAATGGCTTGCTTTTTCTTTTCGGTCATATCATGTTGCCCGAGGACACAGCCGAAAGAATTTTCCAAGACTTTCAGATACAAGAATAGAGGCCTCCCTGACTCAGGTGGGACCAATACTGGTGAATTCGACAAATATTCTTTGATTTTATCAAAAGCCTCTTGGCACTCGTTTGTCCATTTGATTGCCGCATCTTTCTTCAGCAATTTGAATATGGGTTCACACGTGGATGTCAACTGAGCAATGAATCGGCTGATGTAGTTCAATATTCCCAACAAACTCATAACATCTTTCTTGGTTCTTGGAGGAGGCAAATCTCGAATAGACTTTATCTTTGTTGGGTCCAACTCGATGCCCCTCCGACTGACTATAAATCCCAAGAGTTTGCTGGATGGTACCCCAAATGCACATTTGGCTAGGTTCAGCTTCAAATCATATTTGCACAATCGCTAAAAGAATTTTCTCAAGTCCCGAATGTGGTCGTCCTAGGTTTTGGATTTGATGATTACATCATCCACATATACCTCTATCTCTTGGTGCATCATATCATGCAAAATGGCAGTCATGGCCCTCATGTAGGTTGCCCCGGCGTTCTTCATACCAAATGGCATGACCGTGTAACAATATGTACCCCAAGGTGTGGTAAAAGTTTTCTTTTCTGCATCTTCTTCATCCATCAACACCTGGTGATATCCTACGTAACAATCCACGAAGGACTATATCTCATGTTTGGTGCAGTTATCAACAAGGATGTGGATGTTCGGCAAAGGGAAGTTATCTTTGGGACTTGCCTTTTTTAGATCCCTGTAATCCACACACACCTGGGTCTTCCCGTCTTTCTTCGGCACTTGAACTACATTAGCTAGCAATGTGGTATACCGAACTACTCGGATCATCCCCGCTTTCAGCTACTTCGTGACTTCTTCTTTGATCTGGTCACCGATGTCAGTTTTAAACTTTTTTGCTTTTGCTGGACAAAGGGGTAGTCAGGGTAAGTCTTCTTCTTTACTTTTGTCGGCAACTTATGAACCACCAAATCAACACTTAGTCCTGGTATGTCGTCATATGACCAAGCAAACACATCTTTGAACTCAAATAGGAGTTAGATTAATCTGTCACGGGATTTCCATCTGTGTGAATGCTTATCTTGGTTTCCCTAATTTCTTCAGAACTACCCAAATTAACCGGCTCGGTATCATTTAAGTTCGGCTTAGGTTTATTCTCAAATTGTTCCAATTCTCGATTTATTTCCTTAAAAGCCTCTTCTTCATCGTATTCTGGTTCTTGGTTCATTATTTCATAGTTAGACAGCGTGTTTGGATCTAGGCATGAAGTCCGCAAGCATGTCATGTTATTTAAAGCCGCATTATTAGAACTGAAAAAAGAAATAAAAGAGAAAAATAACCAAATCAGAAAGAATAAAGAAAGATGGACGATGAAATATTGATTTCATTTTATTGAATTTGAAGATAAGAGGGTTTACATTGGAAATTAAAAGATAGGAAACTAAAGAAAACATCCGAGTTACACCCTGGAATAACTCGTGATGCAAAAAAAAGTGGCAGGACAGGTCTACCGGGACTCCCGCCTGATTGGGAATAGTGTAGCTTTCCAATTCTGCAATTTGGCATTAGGTCCCATATACAGCACCTCGGCGGTGTTTGAGCCTTCCCCTGGTTGAACCATGTGGGCTTTATACAGTATCTTCCTCATGGCCCCACATATTTCTTCGATTTCTCCAGCCATAAAGGCCTTATCTTCCTCTTCCTCATTGTATTTCGGCTTGACAAATGCTGTGTACAGATGCGGCACTGGCTTAGGCAAGACCCAACCATCATTCTTTCTATCATCTGCCTATCTTACATCAGTTGGAGTAGGTCGGAAGCCTACCCCAAAGAACTTTTCACTAGCGGTCAGAGTAATAGGTTCAGCTATTCCTTGCAACGATTTCCCAAGCCCTTTCCCAGGTTTGTAGTCGTGCCTGATCATTTCTTTGGCCACCATGATTGATGCATTAGAAAGGAAGGGTTGAGGGCAAGATTTTCCTTCTTCGCACTGATCAGCGACCACGATTTCAAAGTCCTGATAGACTATGTGCTCACTCCCCTCTCTTGCTTCAAGACACGGGACTGATGGGTCCCGATAAATTGATTGCTCATCTTCCCCGTGGACCACAATCTCTTGATCCTCGTGCTCGAACTTCACCATCTGGTGAAGAGTAGAGGGTACAACCCCCGCTGCATGGATCCATGGCCTCCCCAAAAGAAAGTTGTAGGATGTGTCCATGTCCAGAACCTAGAAGGTTACTTTAAAGTCTACTGGGCCGATGGTCAGAATCAAATCAATCTCTCCAACTGTGTCCCTTTTGATACCATCGAAGTCACGTACACAGACGTTTTTGGGTTGGATTCTTTCGATACCAATTTCCATAGGCTACAAAGTTGAGAGTGGGCAAATGTCTACCTAGAGCCTTCGTCCAACATAACCCTTTTCACGTAGTACCCTTAGCATTTGACTGTCAGGTGCAGGGCTTTGTTATGTGCGGCCCCTTCTGGGGGCAAGTCATTTTTTTTGAAGGAGATCTGGTTGATTGTGAAAAATCTTTCGGCCATTCTCTCCAACTGCTCTACAGAAGTCTCAACAGGCACATATGCTTCGTTAAGGGTCTTGATCAATACCTTTTGATGTTCGGTGGAGTTCATCAACAGAGATAACAAGGAAACCTTTGCGGGAGATTTTCGAAGCTGATCGATCACCTCATAATCCGCCATTTTCATCTTTTGAAAGAAGGCCTCCGCTTCTTCGGCACTCACAAGCTTCTTAGATGGGAAGCGCTTTCTAGTGGCATTGTTCACCTCTTCCAAATTGAAATACTTTTCAGTCGGGTTATTTTCTTGAACTTCTCCCGAGATTTCTTTGCTTTTGTAAGTCACCACTAATTTGTTATAGTTCCAGGGCACAACGGTAGGATCCGTCATGGGCTTTTGTGGTGCGCAGCCAATAACCACGAGCTCACTCAACCTTGGTGGATTAATTGGCCCCCGCATCACATAAGCTCCCTTGGGCACATACATTTGGGTTGTCTTATTCAACTCGAATCTCCTGGGAGGACTCAAAGTCATCTACTTTTCTTTGCGGCCTCGAGGGACATAGAGGACATCATCTTTGGGAGGCGTTGCCCCAGTTTCAATTTCAACTTTCTTCTCTGACTTTGGAGTGGTGGTTTCGTTCTTTTTCTCCCCTTTGTCTTGCTTCGGGGCAGCCTTTCGTTTCATTTCTACATCAACGATGGCAATGATGTCCTTCAACGCTGGGTTAAATTCCTTGTCCTCACAAATAATTCTGATTACCGGCCCATTGTTGTGGGCCGGCAGTGGGTTGTTAGTCATATTGGGAATATCTTCATCCCTTAGTACTATCTTCCTTTGTTCTATCAAGTTCTCCATGGCTCTCTTCAGAGTCCAGCAATCATCTGTGTCATGCCCTCTGCCCCTGAGTGATAGGGGCATCGGGTACCGGCTCTGTAAGCAGGTGATGCTGGGTTTTGCCTGGATTGAGGAACAGGTTGTAGCATACCCATTTGAACAAGCTTTGGTAACATGATGGAGTAGGGTTCACCAATTGGTGTAAAATTTGGCCTCTTAGGTGGTTCACGAGGGTGGAAATTCTTTTGTGGAGGCCGGGGGTTGTACTGGTTTTGGTAAGGAGGCTGGTTTCTAGAAAATGGAGCTTGGTTCCGGCTGGCTTGTTGTTGTGGCCGGACATAAGGTTGAGCATTCATGACCGTGTATGGCTGAGGAGCATAGGCTACATCTTGCTGGGGGTAATAGTATTGCGGGGTCCTTTCTGAGAAAAGGGATCTCAGGGTATGGTGTTTTCCTGCATCTGACGCTGCCATAGATCTTTCTTCCTTTTTCTTGCCCTTCGCTACTCTTCTAGACCCACCCTAAATGGCTTGGGAGGTATCTCTAATGGCGGATTGGCTCAAGATTCGCCCTATTTTCAACCCGTTTTCAACCATTTCGCCAATTTTGATGGCTTCGGCGAACGGCTAACCTATTGCGGACATCATGTTTTGAAAATAATCAGCCTCTTAGGCTTGGAGGAAGATCGTGACCATTTCAATCTCGTACATTGGAGGCTTTACCCTAGAGGCTTGCTCACTCCATTTGACAGTGTACTCTCGAAAGATTTCCAAGGACTTCTTCTTTAGGTTTGTCAATGAGTTCCTATCAGGTGCAATATCAATGTTGTACTGAAACAGCCTGACGAAGTCCCGAGCAAGGTCATCCCAGATATGCCAATGGGATATATCTTGATCCATATACCATTCAGATGCGATTCCGACCAAACCCTCTCCAAAGTAGGCCATGAGGAACTCCTCTTTTCCGCCCGCTCCCCGCAACTGGTTGCAATATCTTTTGAGGTGGGCAATGGGATCTCCGTGCCCGTCATATTTCTCAAACTTCGGGGTTTTAAATCCCAATGGTAGATGCATGTGAGGGAATATACATAAGTCAGCATAGGATACACTTTTTTTCCAACCAAACCCTGTATGTTTTTTAGACTCTGTTCCATACTTGTCATCTTTCTCGCAATCTCCTCTTGCTCAGGGGTTTTGGTGGCTTTCTCTTGCCCTGCAGTGAACTCATGCCGGGGTGGTTGGGAGTAAGTATAGGTGGGAAACTGTGTATGTTCCAGTGGGAAAGATGGTGTTTGGAAGGTGAAGGATGATGGGTCAAAGTTGGGCCTGGGCAGTGTAGGCTATGCCATAGCCGAGCAAGGCGGAGCAGCGAAGATATTCGAAGCTGCACCAGAAGCTAACACCTGGGAGCGAGCCTCAGAAAGTGTGCACACAAAGTTGGCGGAAATAGTAGGGTATCCTAGTAGGGTATTTGGATAGTTTATGGGGATGTTGGAGGTCTCACTTGCCTTGGGAAAAAGCTCGGGAAATCCAGGGATTGCACTTGGTGGTTCTCTTCTGTTTGCCCAGGCATCCCACATTTCCATCATGCGGAGACGCAGTAACCTATTTTCCTCGACGGCTGCTGATTCTGAAGTTGGGATACCCGAGATCGAACTCTCATCCACAATAGGAACTATTGGCAGAGTCATTTCTGAAGACATTTCAATGCTTCCCTTCGACCTCGTGAAGTACGGATGCGAAGCCAGACTACCACAAAACCAACAACCTTTCTATAAAACCTGAGCTTAACAGTAGATAAGAAACCGTTCAGTTTGAAGCAAATAACACATTGGTAATCACACGTTGGGGTGTGATGCACCTATACAGTCAAATGTGTTTCTACGTGTTTCGCAACGGTTGCATGTTTCATCCCGGCTTAACTTATTTTCCCCAATTTTCTCTTTTTTCCACTTCCCAATCTTCCACTTTTTTTTCTCGCTCTCTTTTCTCATTTTTCCTTTGATTTTCCTTCGTCTCTCTTTTCTTCCTTTTTTGGGTTTTTCTTCTGGGTCTCTCTTTTCACATCCCTCTCTTATTGGGGTTATTTACAAAATCATGACCAGATCCGATGAGGATTGCCTACGTATCACGATGCCGCATGAATCAGATCATTACGTAGTTCAAGAAAATAAATGCGAAAAATAAAGAAACAAATTTTTTTTGGGGAATTTTCGATTTTCATTAATAAAAACTCCTAAACTTTCTATTACAAAAGACTTCAAACTACTCATTTTCTTGGAAAACTATGAACAGACTCAAAATAAACCAAAATACAGACTCGATAAGTGAAAAATTAGGAATACATTAAGGCTTCAACTCCTGGGGCCCGTGGGACATCATTCGGTCTCGCCACGGGCCTATATTCAATATCCCCTTGAAGCCGCTCCAAATCACTCATTATCTGGCGGACAAATGTCATCACTGCAGCGAAAAAAGTGGTTCGAGTCATGTCCTCACATGCTTGGCATTTCATGATAATGTAGCCAATAGTGTCTCTAACCCTCTCTCAGATTCTACCCTTTTTTTGAAGAAGACGCCCAACCTGCTGATTCCTGGTTTCTAGTACCTGAGTGTCGTGATGGTTTTGATTTTGCAATTGTTGCATTTCTTCCTCCATCTGAGCTATCAAAGCATAACAATGTTCCCCATCAACTTTAATGTCCTTGGCCTGTTTGTCTGCCTCATTCTCAAGGGTAGTTAACTTTCTCTTCAGATTGGTGATTGTCCCTTCATATTTTCTTTTCATTTGATGCACAAACTGTGCCAGCCCTTCTGTGTTCTTTGCCAATTGGGCTCGGACTTTTGCTAGACTGGCTTCAGACTTTTCTAGGTCATATTGACACTCAAGTGATTTCTTTCTCAGACTGCTTATAAGCCTTTCGTCCGCTCGGCTTCTTTCCGGGTTTCTAGCAGCTATTCTCATTTTCTGGATTTGAGCTTTGAGGGCTTCGTTTTCCTGAGTTAGCTTTTTCTTTTCCCCTTCATCTGTGGCAGCCCGGATACTGTTGCCAAACTTGAGGTCCCTGATTTGTCCCTCTAATTTACTTATTTTGGCCCTATAGCTTTCTTCTTTTGCCAACCAGCCCCACTACTCTTGCGAGTCGTTGGTGAATTGTTGAACATGATCTCTCTTAGAAGGTCTCTCAGGAATCTGGAACCTTTTACCGAACCAAATAATGTACTTGGGGTCTACTTCACCTCTAGCTAGATCCCGCACCATAGTCTTAGGTTAAAGAAATCTACATTCATTCCAAACTTGGCGAACTCTTCCTTCCGAAAATACGGCCTTTGGACCCAATTTGACGACATGTCCACTCAAATCTTCATCATGGGGGACAGTTTGAAATCTTCCTAGTTGACGCAAAACCCTATGAGGAGCATATGGCTGGATGCTCCGGATGCCCATCAGGAGAAGATAACATACTTCAACTGACATGTACACAACCTCGGTGACAGGGAGCCATCCGAATGCCCATTCAATTTTATCAGAAGTCAAAGAGCTCAAACGTGCCAACCAAGCCTCGGTACCCTTGGGAAATCCAACACCCACCACTCGGCTTTCAAATTCTTCGATGCAGTTCAAACCGGTCATGCCACAATTCATATACCCGGCCCGGTGACAGAGATGTTCCTGTATCCACAACTGTAGTAATAAGTTGCAACCTTGGAAGAATTTTCTGCCTTCTCAATAGATGGTCAAAGCTCGGTAAATTTCAGACAAAGTCAAGGGAACCAGAGTGCCATTAGCTTTCTTGATTGCGACGTCAACCATTCCCACTAGGCCCAATTCTATGTTGCGGTCTTTTTGCGGACAGATTATAACTCCCAAGAAGGCTACTATAAAGACCAAGCCTCACCTTGCCTCCCATTTATCTTTATTTCCAGCATGAGTCAAACCAGTATTCGGTGCTTCAAAGCCTTGGGGGTTACCATAACGTTGGTACAAGAACTGGAAAGTACATGACCCTTTAGATAAATTCTTACCCTGGATATCTCGGCTAATACTCAACATATCCACAAACGTGTAGGGAGATACCAGCCTTGGTGACACCGGATACCGACTTCTAAGATTTCCATTAAGGCCGGCGTAACCCACAATTTCTTCTAATGTGGGTGTGAGCTCAAAATCAGAAAAGCGGAACACATTTCAAGTCGGATCCCAAAAAGGTATCAAGGCTTCAATTATGTCCAATCTTGGCTTAATGTTCAACAGTCCGACAAGACCACCCAATACTTTAATCACAGTTCCTCTACTGCCTTTTCCCAAATTATTCCACCACATATGAAGTTGTAAGGGGATTTCCTCAAGAGCTGCGAAGAGTTCATTTTCGTTTGTGCTCATCCTGCACATTTATTACGGTGATTTAATAACTTATTTTGATTCAAGAAAAGATTAACACTTTTTTTTTCAAAAGTTTTCATTCCAAAAACAAAAATCCGGCTTTGCAAATACGGCCTTTCAGCACTTCGGGGAAGAAAATTTTAAGGCTGTACTCGACAACATGTCAAAAATTTGAAAAAGAGACCACAAGCGGCTGTTCTTGCAAAAACAGCCTTCCGGCGCCCTTTTGGGGACATTCGGCTATTTTAGACAAGAATGACATCACCTTACTTATTCACAATAAAAACAATAATATTTTTGTTCTTTTTGGGGTATTTTTGCAAAAGAAAAGTTGGACCCGAGGAGGGTTGCCTACGTACCCCACATATGGTTAGAATCAAACTAGCGTAGTTCGGGCAGATTTGACGAAAATAAAAACCAACTATTTTTCAAAAAAAAAATTTTGTCAGAATTTTGGTAGAGTTTCAGTATATTTTTTGGACACTGGTTTTTTTTGTCTTTTTTTTTTCTTCAAAACAGGCAATTATCTCTCTTAGCCCTCACATTGACTTTTCTTTTTCCCAACTTTTCTCCTATTATTCATAAGCCGTTCAACATGCAAATCCGAAGCAAATAAGTAACAAGTAGGATGCATCAAGATGGTCTTTTCATTTCGGGTACACCTGTCCTAGACAGACCCAACCCCTATGTTGAGTCTCCTAAGTTGAATGCACGTGATGCAAACAAACGTTCCTACTAGGGATCCGGCATGAGGCTTTGTTATACTAGGTTTAAAACCTGGGTTTATTGTTCTAGACCTGGCTTACCCGAGAGGACAACTCGAGCCAGGGGGCAGCGTACCGGGAATACAGAAGCTTCATCGGCTTAGCAACTTATCTGAACCTCGTTCTAAAATGGGATACGACTCTAGACAGAAGAGAAGTCACACGAAGTGCACCCTTCTCCATGATTTAGAAGACTCAGAGAGAGGAAGGGTTTCGTAGCAGTTTATATACAATTCACAAAATATCAAAGCAGTAAAAGCATTTAGCACATTAGGCTCAAACATGTACAAAAATCAGACAATAGATAACGCCGACTACAACAACTATTCTAAGCTCGAATTCTTAAACCCTTAACCAGAGATTCTGGGTTCTAGATTTCTCCAGCAGAGTCGCCAGAGCTATCACACCTCCTTTTTACACTACCCGAAGGTAGTACAAGGGAGTTTTTCCAATTTAAGTGATATTATTCGAAATGGGATTATTTATTAATTTTTTATTCAGAGTCGCCACTTGGGATGGTTTGTTTTCTGGTGTCCCAAGTCACCGGTTTATTTTAAAATCCTGAATCGAGGAAAATTCGACTTTCTTTTTGAAGACTGCAAACCAGAAATTCTAAATAAGGACTTCTATTAACCCAAGGGAAGGTGTTAGGCACCCCCAGATTCTGTGGTTCTAGCACGGTCGCTTAAACTATTACAATTGGCCTATTATCTGATTTTAATGCATGTTTTAACCTATGGAATATTTTAAACTTGTTAGACCACTTTCAATTATTTTAAGGAAAATTTCAACGTCATCTAAAACACATTTTGGACTATGCCACATGAAATGCACCCGCAGTCCGAGACACATTTTATTTAACGTTGATGAGATTTGGATTTGGGTCACATGAAATGCACACCCGAGTTTAGGAAAGTAATTTTTTAAACAGCACGCCTAAAGCAACTACATACTTTCAAATTTGTGAGGGCCATGGAAAATTCAACTAAATAGCATGCCTCGATTTCTACGGATTAAAATTAATTAAATGAGGGCCATGCATTTTTGAGATTTATTTGGCACAGCGCACCTTGATTATTTTAAGAGTCTGACTAATTAAGGAAGGCTTCATAGAATTCTAATCATTTTTAACTAAGAATTTGGCCTTACTTATTAACTAATAGGCATAGTATTTAAACCAATTAACTCAGAAAAAAATTGCTAAGCAAATAGCAAATACACGAACCCATTTAAAATGCCTTCAGGCTTGGGCCCAAATGAGCCCAATTCTTAGTGAGGAGCGGACGTCCAAGGACACGGAACGTGCTATTGAATCGGGAATTAAACGTCCATTAATTGGGCCAGCTTTAAGCCAAACTTTTAGAACCAACAATTTTACAAAATGAATTAAATACCAATCAACCAAGAACTATATGAGACATGAAGTTGAACTAACATTTTACTTCTGAATTTTAACCATTTAACACAAAATTAACTAGCTAAATTTCTAATTTTATCTTTCATGCATATTTGGGTCAAATTTGCTATAAGAATAATCCAACAGCCAAACGAATGAGCTATTGGGCTCAAGAAACAAGCCCAAGTAGCAATGTCTTTGCCAATGACCTGAGAATCCAAGGCCCAATGAACCCAAACCTTGCAAAGAACAAAGCTGAGGATCTAGACTCAATATCGAGTCCATACCAAAGCAAACTACCAGTTACACCCAAATAGCAAGCTGATAAATCTCATCATTACACAATAACTGGGACACAAAGAATATTCAAATGCTATTAAGAACACATGCTCGACCTCAAACTACACAAAGATTCATGCTTGAATTCAGTCCTAGGTTAAACTCACAAACAAAACTTGGACTTAAATTCAATTAACTCTTCCAGCAGCAACAAAGTCTAGAGAATTAACACCATTTACTTGAAAACAAACATCAACAAACAAACTCTTAAAGAGCACAAATCCATTTCTACAGCATTTCAATGACATAAGACAAATGAAATAGCATGTATAATACATGGTTTATTTACAGAACCATTAAAGAAATAGAGGGACATAAATGAAATGGGATTCAAAACAACTTGTATTCAGTCAGGCCACAAACTCGAAACACATGTTCTTAGTCACTTGTTGACAATGGTTTGGAAAATACCTAGGAATAAGAAGGAAGCAGAAAGAAGTGAGGAATCAGTAGACAGCAACAGTAGAACAAAGCCCAGATTCAGCAATAACACAGTAAAACCAGCTCAAGAACAGTCGATGGAACAGTGGAAGAACAACAAATCAAAACCCAACTTCAAACCAAAACTCAAACCATTTCTCAAACCAGAAGTATAACTATGGAATTTTTCGAGAGTTTTAGCTAACAAAGTGAATCAGAAATCCAAAACAAGCAGAATTTTTGGTAGTTTTCAACAACGGATTGCAGGGATTTCAATGTTTTTCAGGGTTTTTCCAAGACTAGCAGTTTCAATTTATTTTCAGGATTTTCTTTAGTCTCTCCTCTCTCTCCAATCTGCCTTGAGCCTGAAGAAAGGGTGCCTTTATAGGCAAGCTTTTTAGGGCAGCAGAGTGAATTCAGTTATTGCTTTTTTTTCCCCTTTTGAAATTTTCATTTTTGCTGTTCAATCCCTAGCTTAAAAATCAGTTTTTCAAATAAGTCCCAACCCCTACCTTCTAGGCAGCTTCCCATTCAGTTATTAAAGATTCCCTCACCTAGAATTCCTAGACTACCCCTTGAACCCCTGCTATTTACTTCAGAAAACTCATGGATCATGGGTCAAATTGACCCAATGGCTTAAACCAAAATGCATGGGATGTCTTTTGAAAATGGGTCAGAAATGACCCAAAGCCCAAACTAAAATTTGTATTCTATGGAAGGCAGAAGAAAAGAAAAACCATTCAGATAATTTCAAAACTAAACCTAAACAAAAATGACTAATTACTAATCACAAGTGAGCATGGAATTAACTAAGTTTTTAAATCGAAATAAACCTAATTAAACTAAATTATAAGACTAAAATAATAGGGCGAAATCAAAAGTTTAACTATGACATTAATAAAACTAAACAGACCAAAAATTCGAGAAAAACTTTAATGGTATGAAAAAGAGAAACAAATAGAACAAACAAACAAACTCAATTCTAGGCTCAAAAACTTGGTCGAGTTTCAATTTTGGTGAAAACTTAACCGAAGGAGGGGAGAAGAAAAGAAGAGGAATAAGAGGTAAAAATAAAAACAAAAAATGTATAGAAAGATGGAGAGAACTCACCGACTAAACTTGAAATCCCGTTCGATACCCTGACTTACACAAAACTGATGCTAATCACTTGTTCTTTGTCAATAACAAACGAATAACATTAGTTTTGTAGTGAATCAGCCTTCTGATCGTGAAAAACAAAGGCATGGGTCGATGCATGCCACCGGGTTCTACGAAAATTGATTTTGAACTTTTAGGGTTTGAACTTAGATTTAAGATTCGAGAGGTTCTGGCAATATTCGAGGGAAAATGAGTGAGGATTCGGAACGGGGAGGTGAAGGGGAGTCTTTGGTATAGATTTGGGGTGGATTAGAGGCGCCGCCGCCGGCTTGAGTCAGTGGGAAATTAGGGCGGCTCTAGGGTTTCTGGGCATCTCTGAAGGTGAAAGAGACGAAGGAGATGAGTTAGGGGGTAGGGGGGGTCAATCAGACAGTTTTATATAAAATAGGGCTCAGTTCCGGACCGTCCGATCAAGTAAGATCGACGGTCCTGATCAAGGGGTAATTGAAATGACGTCATTTTTGTTCTGAGTGGGGAAGACCAGGTAAGGGAATGGATCTGGGCCGGTTTTGAAAGGGTTTGTATGGGTATTGGGGATAATTTATTTGGGCCAGGTGACATTTAACTACAATGGCCCAAAACCAGACCTGCTTTATTTCCTTTTCTTTTCTCTTTCAATTGTTATTTCAAAAATCTTTTTCTTTTCAAAAATTGAAAATAAACCTAAATTAATCCCTAAACCAAATTAAAAGAATTAACTCTAAATAATTATTACCACGATCAATTAAAAACCCAAATTTAAAGGAAAACTACAAAATGCGAAGCTAAAAATTAAAAATGCAAAAAAGAATTATTTATTTATTTTTTGTGATTTTTTCCCATTTTTTTTGTAAAACATACTAATTTACTAATTAATCTAAAAAATGTAAAATTAAATCCTAAATGCAAATGCAATGTATTTTTGTATATTTTATGATTTAAATAAAATTAAGCATGCACACAAAATGCAAACAAATAGAAAAATTTCTACAACAATTCTTAAATAACAAATAACTAAAGGAAAAATCTAATTTTAGGATTTCTGTATGAGTAATTCATGTGAGGAAAAAATCACGTGCTCACAGCCTTAAGTCACATCTCTCAAACACATAGGGGTAATGGGGGTAGGGAGCAAGGATTCATAGCAGAAACAAGCAGAAAGATATGAGCATACTAACTTAAATATTGAACTTTACAGAAACAATACAATAGACATGGATATAAAAGTTGTAAATAAACACAGTGTGATGATGCTAAGAATTAAACCCGGACATACCAATTTTCAGGGAAACAAGTAAAGAAAAGCAGTAGGTCTTGTAAAACAGTCCACATTGCAGACAAGAAGAGAATATTATTATGAGAGAGTATGAGTTCATAAGGATTCTGAAAGTGTGTTCTGTCTGTGAAGAGGGTCATGCCTCTTATAGTGCAAAATCAGGCAGAAATAAGGTAAGAAAATAGTTGAGGAACTGATTGTCAATTAAGGATCAATCACACAAGACTTCCCTTAATTAAGGGATTCAGATTCAAATGGACAAAACCATTTAAGGAAAGAAATTAAGTGAACACTTTGTGCACAACATGCAACTAGGGGCAAGTACATAAAAGGTTATTTTAAGGACATGGTTTTGAAGTACACGATTGTACAAATAAGGTACGAAAATCAATTAGTAGCCAATAAATCAAATGGTCAGGGATCTTGTAATTATTGATCCATGAATGAACCAAGTCAGAAAAGATGAAGAAGGGTTTTAACTTAGGCCGAGTCACAGAGAAAATCAGCAAACAATGGAAAGAAATCAATCAAGCCATATTCAGAAGGAAGTTTGAACTAATTGCAAATTTGAAAGTCACTTGAGAGAAGTGCATCATATATAAGGAGCATGTGAGCATGTTAAGCATGAAAGAAAGAAAAAAAAAAGATTGTCGTGTCATTGTGAAATTAGTAGGAAAATCCAGTGTAGAGGAGTTTAGTAAAAAGCCATAATTGTATGAAAACCAAGATGTCCAAACTCAGTTCAGAGACTCGAAGTTAGTCTGAAAGAATTAGGGGTTTTTTGAAATAAGACCCTAGTTCAAGCAAACCACAAAGCAGAGATGAGAGGGAGCAATTGAATTGAAACATGTTTAGAGGTTTCAGAAAAGAACTGAAACTTCCAACATGCTTCTTTTAGCAACGGAAATCATGAGTAACATGCAAACACAGTAGAAGGGTTCAAAGCAAACAGAGTGAAAAAACTAATTCGAAGCATAATGAGAAAAAGGCTGATAAGAACAGTAGAAGAAGCATGCTTAAGAAGATCTTTTAGAAGAAACTTAAACAAAGCTCAGTAGAAGGAAAATAGTAAGAACACTTAAGAACACAGTAGAAAAATATAGTAGGAGAACATACCAGAACGTGGTAGAAGAAAATACTAGAACACAATAGAAAAGCATACGACAACATAGTATAGGAAAACACAGTAAGAGATGCCTACAAGAACATGGTAGAAGAAAATACAAGAACACAGTAGAGGCAAATACACATGAAAGACAAAAAAAGCCAGAAAAACACTTAAACACTATTAGAAAAACCCTAGATCGGAAAAGAAAGATTTTACATTTGGTGGGTGGTGAAACCACCATGGATTTAGGTTAGAGGGTGGCCGGAGAAGGTGAAAAGGATTTATCGGAGAGGAGGGGATGGGGGAAGGTTCTAGAGAGAACCAAGGGTTAGAGAGATAGAGACGAGTGAAGGGAAATGAGGGGTATTAGGAGGGTCATTTGATTAAAAAAGTTAAGAGCGGATCTAGACTGTTGATCAAAATTGATCAACGACCAAGATCTGATCCGGGTTGGGCCGGGTAGTTTTAGGAATTGGTCTGGGTGATTTGGGAATTGAAATTGGGTTGGATTAGGGGTGCAAATTAGGCTGAAATTGAAAATGAAATCTGGCTAGGTTTTAAACAGCCACTTTTCCCCATTTATTTTATAAAAAATAGCAAATTAATTTCTGAAAACAAATTAAAGGTACTAAATTAATTAATAATATATAAATATTAAATTAAAAATACTGGAATCAATTTTATATTTATAAACGCAATTAAATCTTAATAGGCTAATATTGCAATTATATGCAATTTAGCTTTAAAATACTAAATAATTTTGTAAAAAATGTGCGAAAATTATCTTAGATATATTTTAGTATAAATATGAGAATTCAATAAATGAATTACCAAAATGCCAATTTTGGGAATACTTATTGGGTTTTTCTTGATAAAATAAGACAATAAAATTGATTTTCAAAGCCTTTAAAATTAAGGAAAAATAATAAAAATATTTGTAAATACTTATATATGCATAAATGTCCTATTCTGAAAGTATTTTGCATATAAAAAATATACAGGGAAAAATTAGGTATCAACAGCTACCCCTCTTTACCCAGGAAGGATGAAAGAGTTGTCGGGTAAAGATATGATGGCCAATTTTGACAGAACGAATTGGTTTGAAGAGGTTGACCGTGCTCTAGTTCTTGAGCTACCTACATATCCATGGTCTTACAGGAATCAGGCCATATGTAGTTCAGGATCTGTCGGTGAGGTATGCCGATGGAGGTTTTTCAAGAACACACACAATTGGATGAGCGGTTAAGGTCTAATAGGGCTTGCGGGAATTGGAGCGGGACTGCTCCTGCTGAGATGGCCGTTGCTCGCTGGTTTACCTACAAATAAAGCAATACAAGCGTATATTGTGCGGAAATTTAAACATGATGCAAATTCCCGTCGGACCATGAATGTTGTCTTTGGACGGTTAGGATGACGTCCTCAGACCATGACGTCATGGGTCATGAAGCGTATGATAAGGGATTCGCAGGCCATGAAATGATTCTCTCGGGCTATGAGAATGATGCCTCTGAACTATGACGCCTTTGAATAATGATATGCAAAAGATAAAAGGGGTCCTCAGGCCATGTCATGGCGTTCTCGGGCTATGAAAATGGTGCCTCCGAACAATGACGCCTTTGGATAGATTGGCGATTTTCAGCCTATGAGATGCATAGGGTGGCGATCTTTCAGCCGATGCAAGATGTAAATGAAGTGGCGATATTTCATCCCATGAGATGCAGAAGATGGCGATCTTTCAGCCGATGCAAAATGTAAATGAAGGTGGCGATCTTTCAGCCGATGTAAGATGTAAATAAACTAGCGATATTTCAGCCCATGAGATGCACAAGGTGGCGGTCTTTCAGCCATGCAAGATGTAAAGGTGGCGATTTTTTAGCCATGCAAATGTAAATAAGGTGGCGATCTTTCAGCCAATGAGATGCAGAAGGTAGTAATCTTTCAGCCGATGTAAGATATAAAGGTGGCGGTCTTTCAGCCATGCAAGATGTAAAGGTGGCGATCTTTTAGCCATGCAAATGTAAATAAGGTGGCGATCTTTCAGCCAATGAGATGCAGAAGGTGGCGATCTTTCAGCCGATGAGATGTAACGGTGGCGATCTTTCAGCCATGCAGATGGAGGTAGAGCTTAACCTTGGAAGGCAGAATGGTAGCCTTATGTAATGAAGAGAATGCAGATGGAGACAGAGCTTAGTTTCGGAAGGCAGAATGGTAGCCTTATGCAATGCAGAAATGCAGATGGAGACAGTGCTTAGTCTCGGAAGGTAGAATGGTAGCCTTATGCAATGCAGAGAATGTAGATGGAGACAGAGCTTAGTCTCAGAAGGCAGAATGGTATCCTTATGCAATGCAAAAATGTAGATGGAGACAGTGCTTAGTCTCGGAAGGCAGAATGGTAGCCTTATGCAATGCAGAAATGCAGATGGAGACATTGCTTAGTCTCGAAAGGTGGAATGGTAGCCTTATGCAATGCAGAAATGCAGATAGAGATAGTGCTTAGTCTCAAAAGGCAGAGTGGTAGCCTTATGCAGGAAGTAAAAAGGGCAAACGATAATAGAGTTTTTTTAGCTGATAGTGGATTGCGGTATCGTGATTGCTAGGGATATCGTGCCTGCTGGGGACACTGTTTTGTGCGGATAACAGTCGCAAGCAAGTGCAACGGTTCAGATAGTTGTATTCCTGAACTTTGTGAGTGAGCGTATGGTATATTTGATGATTTTGCAACTCAAGTGCCTGCATCCAAAGAAAATCGTGAGTTTTGTAAAGGGGGAGGTTAGTTAGTTCGTATCCCCGCTGGCTTTGCTTGACCTGCTCGATTTTGATCTGGTGATACTGCCCATATCATTGGGGTAGCGTTGCTAAACAGAGCAATTTCAGAAATAAACATGCATGATTTTAGTAAAGAAAATGTAACATAAATACATAATTAAGAATAGTTTTCTTTAGATGAACCGACGACTGCGACGTGGTTCAAGACATTGCAACTTCTATTGCTCCAGAATTTTGAGGGACCTCCTCAAAATTTTGCCCCAGTTTACTGGGCTGCTGCTTCTGACGGCTGCTTGCGGCGAATGGCTGAAATCACTTCGGAATTTTGAGGGTCCTCCTCAAAATTCTGCCTCTATTTCCAATTGCTGGAGGAAGTGAAAATTTTATTGAATTGTGACCAAAACCATAGGGCTACCTACGTATCCCCTCTTAAACGGGAATCAGGTTAGGCGTAGTTCAAATTACATCATGAAAGAAAGCATAAAGGTTACACATAGTATCGCTTGACTATGTCTGAATTGATCGACTTTGGCCAAACTTCCCCGTCTATTTCTGCAAGTATGAGGGCTCCTCCTATTAGAACCCGATGAACCATGTACAGACCCTGCCAGTTGGGAGAGAATTTCCCTTTGGCTTTATCTTGATGTGGGAAAATCTTCTTTAATACCAGCTGCCCTGATGTGAATTGTCTTGGCTTGACTCTTTTGTTGAAGGCTCTGGACATTCTGTTCTGATAAAGCTGACCATGGCAAACTGCATTCATTCTCTTGCCACATATAAGAGCCAGTTGCTCGTAATGACTCTTCACCCACTCTGCATCATTGAATTCTGCTTCCTGTATGATCCTCAAGGAAGGGATTTCTACTTCGGTGGGAATGACTGCTTCCGTACCATAAACCAACATGTAGGGGTTGCCCCAGTTGATGTGTGGGTTGTGGTACGGTACCCCAATAAAGCAAATGATAGCTTCTCGTGACACTGCTTATGCTTCTCTATCATTTTCCTTAGTATCTTCCATGTGATCAGTGGCTTTCTTAGGCTTTATGATGACATCATCTACATACACCTCAATCTCCTTGTGTATCATATCATGGAAAATAGTAGTCATGGCCTTCATGTAGGTGGCCCCTGTATTCTTCAACCCGAATGGCATCATCTTGTAGCAGTACATCCCCATGGTGTAATGAAAGCCATTTTCTCAGCATCTTCTTCATCCATCCAGATCTGATGATAACCAGCGAAACAATCTACAAATGATTGCAACTCGTGCTTGGCGCAATTGTCAATCAGGATGTGTATGTTTGACAAAGGGGAAGTCGTCTTTTGGACTGGCTTGGTTGAGATCTCGGTAGTCGACACAGACTCAGACCTTCCCATCCTTCTTCAACACCGGCACAATATTGGCTAACCATGTCGGATATTCTACTACCCTGAGAACCTTAGCTTTGACCTATTTAGTGACTTATTCTTTGATCTTCAGACTCATATCAGGCTTGAACTTTTTGAGCTTCTGCTTTACCGGTGGACATGTCGGATCAGTTGGTAGTTTGTGGGCCACAATAGATGTGCTCAGACCAGTTATGTCATCATATGACCAGGCGAATATGTCCTCGTATTCTCTTAGAAATTCTGTGTACCCTTCCTTTTCTAACGGTGATAAGTGAATCCCGATTCGTATTTCCTTGACATTTTTTGCATCTCCCAGATTAACAATCTCAGTCTCGTCCAAGTTGGACTTCGGCCTGTTCTCAAAATTCTCAACCTCTTTAATAATTTCTTCTGGTATGTTGCCTTTCTCTGAATCTATGTCCGTTTGTTGCGTTGTCTCGTTGCATGTCATAGTCATTGGTTCATCAAGATAGGTAATAGTAATGTTGTATAAATAAAGTAATGAGAGAAAATAATAAGAGTAAGATTTGTAAGGAAACCAAAATGCTTTGATAAATTTCATAATTGTTTTGAATATTGGAAGATCTTATTGCGAAAATTCAAAATGCGAAAGGAAAATCAATTAGTAAAAATAAAAAATACTGCATGATGCTTTGTTCCGCCTTGCTACCCCGAGGCTTTCCGGGCTTTGGTGGTTCTGATGGTCCAATTGTTGAGGCATGCTCCTCGGCTTACGGCTTGTATGGAAGGGCCTTTCTCCCCCTCCTCCTTCAAGATGACACAACAATCCATGTTATTATCTTCTGGAACAAATTCCTCACTGCTGCCAGTGCTTCCTCTTCTTTCGACCCATAGATAACATCGGCTGGCTAGAAAATCTGCTCCAAATGTGCTATTGGTTACTCAAGCGGGTAGTATGGAACGCGCCATGGTGGCGGCCAGTTGTTGAATTCTTCCCATGTGTACTCATATACCAAACCAAAGGTGGTGCCATTTTTCTTCAGTTTGATAGGCTTGGCGATTCCTTGGAGGTTATTGCCAAGTCCCTTGCTAGGTTCATATCTGCTCCAGTTCAATATGCTTTCAATTTTATTGTCCCACCATTTGTCTTTGTCAACGGCGTTGACTCGCTCGATGTGGTGATAGGTTTCCCCGCCTATCTTTCTTCTTCGTCCGATAGCTGGGATGGTTTGACGACTGTATATGAGATTGCTACCATCGCCGTGAATGATCACCTCTCGGTGATTCCACTCAAACTTCACTGCCTGATGTAGTGTTAACGCTACAGCCCCAGCGGCATGAATCCACGGTTGTCCCAATAGCAAGTTGTAAGATGCTGGTACATCTATTACTTGGAAATCGACATCGAACCAAGTAGGCCCCATTTGCAAGCACAAACTAATTTCCCCAATAGTAGGCCTTTGGGAACCGTCGAAAGCTTTAACGTTGATGGCCCCATCCTTGATCTCATGCAGCCCCTTTACCAATGTTCTGAGTGTTACCAATGGACAAATATTGAGGCTGGACCCTCCATTAATCAGGATCCTAGTGATAAAATAATCTTCGCATTGCACGGTGATGTGAAATGCTTTGTTATGACTCAACCCTTCTGGTGGCAGCTCATCTTCATGAAAAGTAATCTTGTGACTTTCCAATACCTGCCCTACCATGTTTGCTATTTCTCCTCTGGTGATGTTTCTTGGTTCATATGCCTCACTCAACACCTTCAACAAGGCATTCTTATGTGCATCGGAACTTTGCAGCAAAGCTAGGATAGAAATCTGTGCCGGTATTTTGTTCAGTTGATCAATGACTGAGTATTATTTGGCTTGTATCCTTCTCCAGAGATCATCTGGCCCGGTTTCGGTAATGGTCAGCCGACCAGAGGCCTGATTACTTGACTTAGCTAAATGCTCCGAAGTATAAACCCTGCCAGTTCTTGTCATACCCTATACCGCAACTGTTTTCCCAAACTTTGCTTTCCCTTTCCTTCTTGCCTCGGTTGTGTAATCCCAAGGTATGGCATTTGTATGGAATGGTGTTACAGCCGACATTTCTACTGAAATCGGCACGGGCACCTTTACTCCGAACGGAGCATGTACTTTGGAAGGTAACATAGCAACTTCAAATGGTACAGGTGCATTTGTTGGAGACCCAAACTCGACCTCAATCGGTGCTGGCGTATTTGCCGAGGATGGTGATTCAAACTCAAGTGGTATGGACATGTTTACCTCGGCATCCCCAGAAGGCTTGGTCTAGACTACAATCGGATTAAGGGTGACTATTGGCTTTTTTGGTTCGTCACCTTCTGTGATTAAACCGATCGACCCTTTGGGGTCCCAATCATCCTCTATTTCAATCATGTGGACACCTCCACCCTTATGGTCCGGCAAAGGGTTGTTGCTGACATTCGGAGTAGGCTCCTTTGCCACAATGATCTTGTTATCAATCAGAGTCTGGATCTTATCTTTCAGAGAGCGGCATTCATCAATGGTATGCCCTTTCATGCCAGAATAGTATGCACAGGATTTATTTGGATTGACCCATTGAGAATGGTTTTAAGGGGTTATAGCATGGATAGTGGTAACATAACCAGCAGCTTTAAGCCTTTTTGTACAGGTGGTCAATTAGTTCAGCAATGGCGGTATACTGTTTGGGAGGTCTGCGGTCAAAATTTGGTCGAGGTCTGGAAAAGTTTTAACGTGTAGGAGGTAATTGATAGTGGGATGACTAAGCATTGTAGGCTTGGTAGACATGTGTAGGTTGGGAATATCTGGGTGAAGTAGGTTGATATGTGGGAGGTGGGGGTGATTGGTAACTCTGGGTAGGCTGATATGCGAGTAGAGGTATCGGATAAGCTTGGTATTTGATAGGGGATTTGGCTCTTTGTGCAACCATTACGGCACCTATGTCCCTTTTCTTGGATGTACCACCAGACTGTAAAGCTTTATTGGTAGCTTCCAAAGCTTCAAAGTTTGTAACTATACCACTTTTTATGCCTTCCTCGATCCTTTCCCCTAGCTTGATAATGTCGGAAAATTTATGGATCTCAATCAATATCATCCTTTCATAGTACTGCAGGTCTTGAGCCCGGACGAAAAACTTGTTCATTTGTTCTTCTTCTAAAATCGGTCTGACCTTAGCGGTTTCTGATCTCCAACGAGTAGCATACTTGTGAAATGTTTCTGTGGGTTTCTTCTTTAAATTCTGGATGTAGAACATATCTGGCGCATTTTCTGTTTTGAACCTAAACTTGTCCATAAAGTCAGACGCTATACTCACCTAATTTGATAATTTCTTCGGGTCTTGGCTAATGTACCAAGACAGAGCATCTCCTTTTAGACTCCTCATAAAAATCTTCATGCGAATCCTTTCGTCCTTCCCTACTCCGACCAGCTTGTCGCAGTATGTTCTCAAGTGGACTCTCGGATCCCCTGTACCATCAAACATCTCGAACTTAGGAGGTTTGTACCCCTCTAGCAGTTCGACATCCGGTTGTATGCAAAGATCTTCGTAATTCAACCCTCCAATCCCCTTACTTCCTTCGACGCCCTGAATTTGGCTAGTCAATTTCTTGAGTTCTTCAGCCAGGTTCCTGATGAGTGAGTCTTTATCATCAGACTCAGGTGTGCTTGAGGTGGGTTGGGTGGAGTGTGGCATGGTCTCCACATAGATGGGAGGTGTTATGGTGGGCGTGGAAATGGTCATTTGTGGAGTTCAAAGGTTCAGAGATGAGCAGTGGAGTATTGTTGGATGTGTGGCAAGTATTGTAGTGTTGGTGAGGAGCGGGGTGGTTTTGTGGTTTTGGGATGTTTTGTGGAGGTGTGGGATTCTGAGCGTTTTGAAAATTGATATCTGGAGTGGTGAGGGAAAATGACAAGTTTTCCAGATTCCGAACCTGATCAAGTTCCTCCTGAAATTTCAATAGTTTCTGCTCGAGTTGGGACGTACTTTCTTTGGAGACCTAAGCACCATGAGTGACCTCTACCCATTCAATTGAGCTTTCCTTTCTGGTGTTGTTCAAATCTTCCATCTTTCCTTTGTTCCTGGTTCTGATAAGACTAGGAGGAGGAGTGGATAGAGGGCCCTTTGATCTCGTGGAATATGATGACGATGCCAGAGTGCACGAACTAACCTTTGGGGAGGGGAATAAAAATGAAAAATAAAATAAAAGGTAACAAGTTAGTGAGGATTATAAGGAAAAGATGTTGCGATATTTAAACACATAGTGCAAGAATGTAAGTCGTGTCCTAATTTGTGAGCCTCGTTATGCCCGAGGTAGACCTAGTGATAAATTGATTTGGAGAAAGAAGAATGCTAAATGCCTCATTTTATTGATAAAAGTAGACGAATCCCAAAACGACACTAAATAACAAGGAATAAAATGTCACTAGTGGTCATTGGCCTTATTACATTTCTTAAAGCAAAAAGAAAAGATTCCTATCTATTTGGTCCCCGAAGGACCTTCCTCAGGTTGAATGCTCTCGTTAATAAAATCCTCCAGCTTGCGTAGGTTCACTAGTAGAAATGCCTTTTCCATGTGTTTTCCTTCGTTTCCTTTAGCGCTCTGGCAGTCAGTGACTCTCTTCCTCACTTTCCCTTCCAATTCCAGCAGATTGTACTCCAGATATTCCAACTTTTCGCTAGCTTTGGCGGCCCTCTCTTTCCACTCGTTGATTTGGTCATTTGATGGAAGACTCCTCACCAGTCCAACAAGAGTGAGGGTGTGCTAACCATACCGAAGCTGGGGACCTCGTGCCTCATGTTTCTGCAAGACAAAAGGGTTAGTCCCTTACCCCCACCAGACTCGACTATTTAATACCAACAATTAGCATAAATCATTTAGTTCTCCAAATAAATGCACATAACGTGGTAGTGTCTGTTTGGGTTTTGGGAAAACCCAGTGGACTTTGGACAAGGCTATCTTAAAGAGTCATTATGCGGACAACATAACTGACTCGGCTAGGTTTGACCATGATGTATGCACAGTTAAATAGAGTAAGGTTTCTATGGGGTTTTAGACTAGTACCCTTGAGCAGACAACTCAAGAGGGAAAGGTAGGGAACCTTCGACTACACCGTTGATCGACTGGTTTTACCACAAATATGTCTTTGCCAGATTTAAAGGGTGATAATATCGGAAGAGCGCAACCACTCATTATAAGCGTTGCTATGGTATTTGTTTGGCACGAGTGGAATATAATGTTGAAAACATGCTTATGCAATAATTAAAACAAGTTGTCGTGTATTTGCATGTTATGAAGTAATTACAACAATTCTTCATAATTTAAAGCAATAATAAAGGAAAGCAGTAAAGGAAAGCAGTAAAAGAAATAAAGGAAAGAAACAAAAGACAAGTTAGTTTTGTAATAGGAGAGGGAATTAAATACTTAAAGGCATTAAGAAAATAAAGACATATAGAGAAGCGTAAAGTCACAATAATAGCCTAAAATGGTAAAAGCCTAAAATAAATCCCCAGCAAAGTCGCCACGCTGTCGCGCCCCCTTTTTCTCGCGAAATCGGGTTTATAACATTTGGGAGGACAACTCGTTCCCTTTCGGGAATTGGGTTTGAATTAAAGAGTTGCCACCTAATGATTAAAGTGCATTAGGACACTAGGAGGGGTTTGTTTTGAGTAACCATAAATTGGGTAAAGGCTTGAAATTATCCCAAGGGGAAGGTGTTAGGTACCCCTCAGGATCCACTAGTATGGTTCCCAGCCAAACTATTGTTGTGACTTAAATTCACATAGGCAAATAAAGGCTTCAGATAAGAGGGGATTTTCATGTAATGGTTACAAATAAACAAAAGTAAGAAAAAGGAATTAAAAAGAGTTGATTTTCTTGAAAGAAACGGTTTAAAAAGATTTAAAAGAAACAAAGAAAACAAAGGAAAGAGGGGTCCTAGGTTTATTAATAATATGGATCACCCCACACAACATCCGGTAATCACTCCTCAGTGAGGGCCTACACGTGATGTTATTGCGGGGTTATCATATCCATATCTACCCTTTTCTTCCCACCCCATTAAGGTATTAAAGCGCGGAATGGTCTCGTTTACTTATTGCATGCCATTACCCACCCCAATCCTATCAGCCCCGGAGGTACTTGGGTCTATTAATCCTAAAGGGAGGAGGTATTGGGCTTATTTGTGGTTTAAAAAGGTAAAATACTAAGGCGACAAACGAAACACATATAACAAGTTTGGGGAAGCATATAAACAAATAAAAGGGCTCAAACAGACCTCCTTTAAACCAAAGAAAGCACATAATGCAGCATGACTTGCATGTATTGTTTATGATCTGATTAAAACTTAAAGGGTTGAGGCAGACTGATTTATTACATAGTTTAGATAAGAAGCCCGAATCAGTCCTGCTTGCTGGTTGTAGCTGATAAAAAGTCTGATTCAGTTTATAAGTTTATCCTATGGCTTGCCTAAGTGCTGGACGAAGACCTATAGGCGTGATATCTAATGATTCCAGAAATAATAAAGTAAACCTGAATACATACTGGTTTAAGAAAAATCGTCTATTATTAAAGAAAGGCGAGTTTTAGCAAAAGAGCATGTGTCACTGTTACTAGTTTTAGACTTAAAAGCGAGTGAAACGATTCAGACTTGATTAATAGCTCCTATAGGTATGCTTTCTATGCGTTGTTGATTTTAAACCTCTTTTAACAGACATGATAAAATGCGGAAACCCTATAAACATGATATCTAGGTGCTGAATTTCATTTAAGGCCTATGAACATGATATTTAATTGCGGCTGATTGATTGAGACCTATAAACATGATTGCCTAATGAAGAATGTATATGCAAGATTCGAAAAGACCTATAGGCATATTTTCTATATGCATATGCAGGATTCAGATTTCTAGGTAATTATAGACATGGTATCTATATGAGAGAATGCAGAATTTCTACAGACATGGTATCTATATGAGAAATGCAGAATTCAAGAAGTAAACTATAGGCAGGATATCTATATGAGAGTATAGAAATTCAGAAATAATCTATAGGTAGGATATCTATATGAGAGTGCAGAAATTCAGAAATACACCTATAGACAGGATATCTACCCTTCACATAGTTATCCCTCCCTTTTCACTAGTCATCCCCAAGAGTTTATTACAAAATTATTATAGCCCAGAAAAAGAAAAATACATCAGAAATTAAAAGGTACAACCAAGGAGAGCCTGATTCAAACTTCCTGTCTGAAATATGAAGTAAACCAACTCCAAGAGATCATATTTTAAAGCCTTTCTCCCATTGGGATGTGTCAGAGTTCCCTAAGAATTTCATAAGAACTACGGACAGTGCTTACACACAAATGTATCACCAGATTAGGACATAGTGCAGTGTGGATGGGCCAGCCCTCAGGTGTCCAAGTTCAGAGGGAACTCAAGGTTCCAAGGCAAGGCTCACCAGAGGGGGGCAGAACTTATGAACTAAGAGAGAGTGCAAGTGCAAAAGTAGAATTCTGAAAGGGGAAAGGGAAAAGGGGAATAACTTAAAAATCAGTACACATAAAGCTGTAGGGGAATGGGGCAATTTGTAAGAGCAAAAGAAAAGCAGGATGATGGGCACACCCAGCAATGGGAGATGCTGGCACACCCTCCAGCCTGTTTACTTAGAGGTTAAGACCCTATTGGTTCAAACTTAATTCATGGGCAACAACTCGCATTGCCATGCCTTAAGTCACAACTCTCAAACACATAGGGGTAATAGGGGTAGGGAGAAAGGATTCACAGCAGAAACAAGCAGAAAGATATGAGCATACTAACATAAATATTAAACTTTACAGAAACAATACAATAGACATGGATATAAAAGATGTAAATGAACACATTGTGATGATGCTAAGAATTAAACCCGGACATACCAGTTTTTAGGGAAACAAGTAAAGAAAAGAAGTAGGTTTTGTAAAACAGGCCACATTGCAGACAAGAAGAGAATATTATTATGAGAGAGTATGAGTTCAGAAGGATTCTAAAAGTGTGTTCTGTCTGTGAAGAGGGTCATGCCTATTATAGTGCAAAATCAGGCAGAAATAAGGTAAGAAAATAGTTGAGGAACTGATTGTCAATTAAGGATCAATCACGCAAGACTTCCCTTAATTAAGGGATTCAGATTCAAACGGATAAAAGCATTTAAGGAAAAAATTGAGTAAACACTCTGTGCACAACATGCAATTAGGGGAAAATACATAAAAGGTTATTTTAAGGACAGGGTTTTGAAGTACACGGTTGTACAAAAAAAGGTAAAAAAATCAATTAGTAGCCAGTAAATCAAATGGTCAGGGATCTTGTAATTACTGATCCATGAATGAACCAAGTCAGAAAAGATGAAGAAGGGTTTTAACTTAGGCTGAGTCACAGAGAAAATCAACAAACAATGGAAAGAAATCAATCAAGCCATATTCAGAAGGAAGTTTGAACTAATTGCAAATTTGAAAGTCACTTGAGAGGGAAGTGCATCATATATAAAGAGCATGTTAAGCATGAAGGAAAGAAAGAAAAAAGATTGTCGTGTCATTGTGAAATCAGTAGGAAAATCCAGTGTATAAGAGTTTAGTAAAAAGCCAGAATTGTATGAAAACCAAGATGTCCAAACTCAGTTCAGAGACTCGAAGTTAGTCTGAAAGAATTAGGGGTTTTTTGAAATAAGACCCTAGTTCAAGCAAACCACAATGCAAAGATGAGAGGGAGCAATTGAATCGAAACATGTTTAGAGGTTTCAGAAAAGAACTGAAACTTCCAACATGCTTCTTTCAGCAACAGAACTCATGAGTAACATGCAAACACAGTAGAAGGGTTCAAAGCAAACAGAGTGAAGAAACTAATTCGAAGCATAATGAGAAAAGACTGATAAGAATAGTAGAAGAAGCATGCTTAAGAAGATCTTTTAGAAGAAACTTAAACAGAGCTCAGTAGAAGGAAAATAGTAAGAACACTTAAGAACACAGTAGAAAAATATAGTAGGAGAACATACCAGAACATGGTAGAAGAAAATACCAGAACACAGTAGAAAAGCATACGACAACATAGTGTAGGAAAACACAATAAGACATGCATACAAGAACATGGTAGAAGAAAATACAAGAACACAGTAAGGCAAATACACATGAAAGACAAAGAAAGTCAGAAAAACACTTAAACACTTTTAGAAAAACCCTAGATCGGAAAAGAAAGATTTTAAAAGTAGTTTTCTTGAAAGAAGAGTCAGGAAAATTGTTTGAAAACTCAAGGAAAGCATACATACACAACGTATCTAAAGGAATCAGAGAAACCTCGAAGGGTTATGGTTTCAGAAGAACCCCTAGAAATGAGAAAGGCTTTGAAAAGTCACAGATCTGAGTCGGACAGGTCAGAATCAGGCTCACACAACCATGGTACGCCGGAGCAAGGCCGGAGATGACCATGGAACTCGAATCGACATAGGTCTGGATACAACCCTTCATGGTTGAGTCATGGAGCTTCAGTTAACCAGGTGTAAGGAGCCATAAGTGGCTTGGTGGATGGTGAAACCACCATGGATTTAGGTTAGAGGGTGGTCGGAGAAGGTGAAAAGGATTCATCGGAGAGGAGGGGATGGGGGAAGGTTCTAGAGAGAACCAGGGGTTAGAGAGATAGAGACGAGTGAGGGGAAATGAGGGGTATTGGGGGGCGTTTGATTAAAAAAGGTAAGGGCGGATCTAGACCGTTGATCAAAATTGATCAACGGCCAAGATCTGATCCGGGTTGGGCCAAGTAGTTTTAGGAATTGGTCTGGGTGATTTGGGAATTGAAATTGGGTTGGATTAGGGGTGCAAATTAGGCTGAAATTTAAAATGAAATCTGGCTAGGTTTTAAATAGCCACTTTTCCCTATGTATTTTATAAAAAATAGCAAATTAATTTCTGGAAACAAATTAAAGGTACTAAATTAATTAATAATATATAAATATTAAACTAAAAATACTGGAATCAATATTGTAAATATAAACGCAATTAAATCTAAAATAGGCTAATATTGCAATTATATGCAATTTAGCTTTAAAATACTAAATAAATTTGTAAAATATGTGCGAAAATTGTCTTAGCTATATTTTAGTATAAATGTGAGAATTCAATAAATGAATTACAAAAATGCCAATTTTGGGAACACTTATTGGTTTTTCTTGATAAAATAAGGCAATAAAATTGATTTTAAAAGCCTTTAAAATTAAGGAAAAATAATAAAAATATTTGTAAATACTTATATATGCATACATGTGCTATTTTGAAAGTATTTTGCATATAAAAAATATATAGGGAAAAAATTGGGTATCAATAGAAATTATATAATACATTTGAATATATAAATTATATTAATTAAAAAACATATGAATACATTCATGGCATATAGCGAGAGAGTGAATACAATAAAATACATAGAATATAGTGGGATACATTGAAATACAACGAAAAAAAAGATAGTGAATACAATGAAATACATGGAATACAGCGAGATACATTGAATAACAATGAAAAAAAGACAATAAATACAATGAAATACATGAAAATAAAGCGTGATACGTTGAAAATACATTGAAATATATTAACATAAAATCAGGTTTTTCAGCCCCAAACTCCGTCGTCTTTGTTCAAAAACAAACCCTAATTTCCGGCGAATCCGCCGTCGAGCAAGAACCCTGAATCTCTCAGAATGCTAATGCGAAAGTGATCTATTCTGAGAGTAAAAATTGTTTACAATTGGAAGCGAAGCGAAGTGAAGTGAATCTCTGAATAAGAGTAAGATGCAGTAGCATACTTAATCACAATCCAGTTGGAAGCTATTGAAGATGATGATAGTATAGTGTTCTTTAGCTTTTTCTTTTGAAACTTTCTGCAGATGTGGTGCTGGAAGTTATGAAAGATATTTCGGCTTGGCCGGGGCAACACTTGTTGCCTGACAATGACAACTTTCGATATTTCGCATTGAAGACTATTCTACGATGGGTCGTTGAATTTGAGTGCAGAGACTAAAGAGAGTATGATATATGGGTGAGAGAAATTTTGAGATTGAGCATCGTGTTTTTAGGGAACGAGGGAAGAGAATGGGATGTATCAAAGTAGAGAGAGAAAAAAAATAGTGTAACGGAATAGCGTATTTAGTGGTTTAGGGGTAGGAGGTAACCAAAATTAGATATTTTGCTATATTATTAGGTATCTATAGAATATAATTTTTGTAAATAGTATTTATTTAAAATAAATAAGGTGTTAACCTTTGCTATAGGAGGTAAAAATTCCTAAAAGAAAACAAAAATTAAAGGATGGCTTTAGGCGATGCAACTAGATTTGTTTTGCAATTTGCAAATTGCAACTTGTAGAAACTGACTCTAATTGGTCCAAATGGGAGGTTCTCAAGCCCATACAAGGAGAGATTTGACTCTCATTTCCTTCACACCATCTCAGAGAGTCTATTTGAGAGCAAAGAGAATAGTGTTAAGTATTCACAAGCAGTGTAGTCTGTGAAGGAAAATAGAGAGTGTGAGAGATATTATAATAAGCTCAGAATCTCAAAACAAGGTTATTTTATTTGAGTGTGTAGTTCTTGGAGTATTTTACTCGGAAGTATGAAGTGTAAAATTCCTCATTATAGAGAATTACTTTGTTCCTCTCGAGCAGCTCGTAATTTTTTCACTTATTCAAAAAGGGATTTTTATGCAAAAATCTTTGTATCATTATTTTTCTTTTTATTCTTATTAAATACCGTATCTCAGTACTATTTTATTATTATGTTGTTATTACGGTGAACATTATTTTTTCTTTTGGGGGTTTATTCCTAATAACTGGTATTAGAGCACAGGTTCTGCTCGTCTACAAAAATATTGTTCACGATCTGTAATGCTATATTACGTGAAAATAAAAACGTCCGGAGTAAAGTATGAGGTAGCAAAATTTAGCGGAGATAGAATTTTCTCAATATGGCAACTAAGGATGAGGGATTTGCTCATCCAACAAGGATTACACAAGGCATTAGACGGTGATGCCAAGTAAGACGATTCTACGAAACTTGAAGATTAGACTGACTTGGATGAAATGATGCTAGTGCGATCAGATTGCACTTATCAGATGATATGGTAAATAATATCATTGATGAAAGTACTAAACATGACATTTGGACAAGGTTGGAAAGCCTTTACATGTCCAAAAAGTTGATAAATAAATTGTACTTAAAAAAGCAGTTATATGCCATACACAAGGTGAAGGTACATATTATTGTGACATCTAAATGTATTTAATGGATTAATCGCGCAACTTTCTAACCTCAGAGTAAAGATCGAGGGAGAAGATAAAGCCATCTTGCTCCTGAAATCGTTGCCATCTTCCTAGGATAATTTGGAAACAACTATCCTCTATGCGAAGACCACTATTCAGTTGAAGAATGTCATATTGACTCTTATACTCATTGAGAAGATGAGAAAGAAGCCTGAAAATCAAAGTCATGGTCTTATCACAGAAGGTAGAGGCATGAGCTACTAAAGAAGTTTGAACAACTATGGTAGATCCAAAGGTCATGGGAAGTCCAAGAATTGATCCAAATCAAGAGTCAAAAATTGCTAAAATTATGATTAACGAGGTCACTTCAAAAGAGATTGCCCAAATCCAAGGAAGAGCAAAGGTGAAAGCAGTGACTAGAAGATTGATAACAACACAACTGCCATAGTGCAAAAATAATGATAATGTAGGTCTCTTCATAAACGAGGAAGAAAGAACGCATGCAACTGACACGTTAAGAGTCGGAACGGGGTGATTGACACAATAGCATTGTATCATGCCACACTGGTAAGAGATTCTTTTAGCAGATATGTAGCAGGTGATTTCGGCACTGTGAGAATGGGTAACATAAGTTACTTAAAAATTGCGGGGATCAGTGATATTTGTATCAAGTTAAATGTCACATGCATATTAGTTCTAAAAGATGTGCGACATGTACTTGACGAATGAACTTGATCTCCAGAATTACTTTAGACTAAGATGGATATAAGAACTATTTTGAAAATAAAATATAAAGACTCGTCAAGGGATCATTGGTGATTGCAATAGAAGTTGCTCGTGGCACATTGCACAGGATAAATGCAGAAATATGCCGAGGTAAATTGAACGTGTCACAAGATGAGATTTCTGTAGATTTTTAGCAAAAAATAATGGATCATATGAGCGAGAAGGGATTGCAGATTATTACCAGAAAATCACTCATCTGTTTTGCCAAAGTTATAATGATAAGACCTTGTGGATACTATTTATTTGGTAAGTAGCATAGAGTTACATTTCAAACATCATCTAAAATAAAATTGAATATACTTGATTTAGTATATTCTGATATTTTTGGTCCATTAAAAATAGAATCGATGGGCGGTAAAAAATATTTTATTACTTTTATTGATAATACTTCACGAAAATTGTGGATTTATATCTTGAAAATCAAAGATTAGGTGTTTCAAGTTTCTAGAAATTTCATGCTCTAGTGGAAAGACAGACGGGTTGAAAGCTAAAGCGTCCATGAACTGAAAATAGAGGTGAGTACACTTCAAGAGAATTTGAAGAGTACTGTTTGAGCCATGGGATCATACATAAAAAGACAATTTCTAAAACCCCACAATACATTGGTATAGCTGAAAAGATGAATTACACCATTATTGAGAAGGTGAGAAGTATGCTCAGAATAGCTAACTACCTAAGTGATTCTAGGTGAAAGGGTTCAGACAGTCTATTACCTGATCAATAAGAGTCCATCATTGTCGTTAGAGTTTAACATCCCAAAGAGAGTTTGGACAAACAAGGAGGTGTTCTACTCGTATCTAAAGGTGTTTGGTCGTAGAGCTTATTCACACGTACCAAAGGAGCAGAGAACAAAGCTGGATGATAAATACGTTCCCTACATATTTATCGGATATAGAATGAAGAATTCGGGTGCAGATTATGGGATTCCGTAAAGAAGAAGAAGAAGAAGAAGAAGAAGAAGAAGAAGAAGAAGAAGAAGAAGAAGAAGAAGAAGAAGAAGAAGAAGAAGAAGAAGCAGAAGAAGAAGAAGAAGAAGAAGAAGAAGAAGAAGAAGAAGAAGAAGAAAAAGAAGAAGAAGAAAGAAGAAGATCATCAGAAATAGAGTTGTGATCTTCCAAGAAAGTGAAGTTGGAACTACAGATCAGTAAAAGAATGCAAAGAATAGTATAATTCCTAATCTTATTACCATTCCTTGTACTTCTAACAATCCCACAAGTGCAGAAAGTATGACTGACAAGGTTGTCGAGAAAGGGGAGTAACATGATGAGGTTATTGAGTAGGGGCCAACTTGATAATAATGTCGAGCAAGTGAAAAACCCACCCAGGAAGAAGAACAATCTTAGGAGGGTCGAAAAGCCAAGGGTGGCGTAATACAGATATCCTTCCATAGAATATGTCCTCATAAGTGATGATGCAGAGCTAGAAAATCTTATAGAGGTGTTGTACAATCCAGAAAAGAACCAGTGTATGAACGTCATGCAAGAAGGGATGGAATCTCTATAGAAAAATAGTACGTATAAGCTGGTTGAACTTCCGAAGAGTAAAAGACCACTCAAATGCAAATGGGTCTTTAAACTTGTCACGAACCAAAATCCAACTAGTCGTGATGGCACCTAACCCAACCCGCTAGGGAAGACAATTAACAACTATCCAATACTAATGAAATTTGATAAGACAAATAAGTAAAAGAAAATATTTGAATCTTATACATTTCCTAAGGACTGGAAGTACAAATCATGAGCTTCTAAGATTAGAATTTACAACGTTGGTGTGAAATAAAAATACATCATATGTCCGAATAATACATAAATAAATTTTTCATAAGTCTAGAGCTACCATGACAAGAGGTAGTTGTAACCGAAATGCAGGTGCATCTTCAAATCCAGTTTTCGTCGATCACAGCAACATCAGTAGCCAACATCTGCACGCAAGGTGCAGAAGTGTAGTATGAGTACAACTGACCCCATGTACTCAATAAGTAACAAACCTAACCTTAGGTTGAAAATAGTGACGAGCAGGGATAAGGGTCCGAGTCCAATTCCAATAACCAGTCACAGTTCATAACAGTATAATAAAAATGGTGCAAGAAAATAACTAGAGATAAAATGCTCAACAATAAATCCCAAATCTTTTGCCGAAACACCAAAAACAAATGAGCAACTTTGAAAACTATGAATTTTTCCTAAAAATCTTTCAACAATAAATAAGATGTTTTATTTTCAAATAGCATGAGAAAAATACATCTCTATGACAATATGTCAATATGCAGGTGAAATCATGAGTGTCACAAAAATTGGGTAGCAAAAAGAAATACATCTCTATGCATGTATCTCAAGTACGCATGCCAAATGCAATGTATCTTAGGGATGCACTCATGTACTCACACTCTCAAAGTACTCAATTTCATCGTGTCACTCTTTCCACTCATCATGCTCAATCACTCGACACGCTCAGTCACTCAGTACTGCATATGGCCAATCCAGCCCAGGTAACATATATATATATATATATATATATATATATATATCAAATAACAATCAGTCACTCAGCACTATATAAGGCCAATCCAGCCCCGGGAAGATCCATCCCAATTATATTAATTCGGGCAAGTTCCATGCCCGGGCAAGATCCATCCTTTAATATAAATCAATTGCGCTCACTAGGGGTGTACAGACTCCGAAGAGGCTCCTTCAGCCCAAGTGCCATAATAAGCCAAATTCAGGCATAAATCAATATAACATGCTACGACGTGCAGCCCGATCCCATAATATCACTCACAATTAGGACCTCAACCTCACTCAGTCATTAATCTCTCCAGTCTCTCGGGCTCACAATGCCATGAAACTAGCCTAAAATAATGATATGATGTGTCAATAAATAGCAATAGAGACTGAGATATGATATGAAATGAATGGACATGACTGAGTATGAAATTGTAATTTAAACAAATAATTGAACAACAATATGACCTCAGTGAGTCCCAACAGAATAAGCATGTAGCCTAGACATGATTTCTAACTTGGATCACAGCACAATAGCTCTAGTACGTAGAGATTTCATTGTTACAAATAAGATAAGGTAACTACACAATACCACAGAAATAACTGAGTCACAATCCACACGGTGCACACCCACATGCCCGTCACCTAGCATGTGTGTCACCTCAATACCAAACACATAATACGTATATTCAGGGTTCATACCCTCAACATCAAGTTTAGAAGTGTTACTTACCTTGACAAGCCAAATCCAATACCGAGCAAGCCAAGAGATGCTCCAAAAATGATATCTCGTGCGTATCGATATCCGAAAGGCTCCAAACTAGCCAAAAGCAACTCAAATACATCAAATAAAACCCAAGGAAACAATTCCGAATGATCAAGGTCGAATCTCTACTCAAAATCCCAAAAATCAACCAAAAAGTCCAACCCGGGCCCGCGCCTCCTACCTCAATGAAATTTATAAAATTCGACAAATCATTCAATTACGAGTTCAACCATACTAGTTTCACCCAAATCCAACTCCGAATTGATGTTCAAACTCAAAAATTCGCTTTATAAAGTTTTGGAAAACCCCCCAATTTTTCTCTTTTGGAACCCTCAATCAAATGTTGAAGACGAAGATAGATTCATAATATAAAATAAAAATGAGCAGAGAGCACATACCCCAATCCACATGGTGAAAATTGCTTCAAGAATCACCTCAATCTGAGCTCCATAGCTCCAAAAATGCAAAAATGGTCGAAACCCCCGAAATAGAGTACTTTATAATCACTAGGCAAAAAGACTCTACGTGATCGCGAGACATCTTTCGCGATCGCGAAGAATAAACTCAGAAGCCTCTCAAAATACCCTACGCGTTCTTGAAGCATCACCTGCGAACGCGATGAACACATGAACCTACACTACATAATCGCGACAAGAACAATGTGAATGCAAAGAAGAAACTTCTGCGGAGCTTCTCAACTCACCACTACGCGAACGCAGGCTGAATTATGCGAACGCGATGCCCAACTCCAGAAAACTATGCGAACACGAATCAGGAATACTCAGCTCCAAATTCTCCCCTACGCGATCGCATCCAATCCGCGATCATGAAGAACACTGGGTGCACGATACATCAGCAGAACCAGTAGTGGGAACATGAAGAAAAATAGCCCGAAATTAATCCGAAACATGCCCGAGCCCCTCGAGACCACATTCAAAAACCCCAACAAGTCCCATAACATAATACAAACCTACTTGAAGCCTCAAATCATACATGACAACATCAAAATGACGAACCACACCTCAATTAGAACTTGATGAACTTTGAACTTTTAAACTTCCAAAACTCGTGTCGAAACATAGCAAATCAACTCGGAATGAAACCAAATTTTGCACACATCCCAAATGACATAACAAAGCTATTACAATTCTCGGAACCACAATCCGAATATGATATCAGCAAAGTCAACTTCCGATCAAACCTGTAAACTTTCCAAACCTTAAAATTTCTAACTTTCGCCAATTTGTGCCGAAACCTTCTAGAAACATCCAAATGCAAATTCAGGCATACGTCTGAGTCAGAAAATACCATCTGGACCTAACCGAACCATCGAAACTCCAATCTGAGGTAAAATACAAAAAAGTCAAACTTGGTCAACTCTTCCAACTTAAAGCTTAAACCATGAAATTCATTCTTCCAAATCGATTCCGAATAACTTGTAAACCAAAATTGATGACTCACATAAGTAATAATATATCATACAATGTTTCTCAAGACTTCAAATAGTTGAACGGAATGCAAATGCTCAAAATGACCGGTCAGGTTGTTACATCCTCCCCCACTTAAACATATATTCGTCCTCGAACGTGCCAGGAGTTGTTCCAAGGCCATCAACCGCCATATAGGCTTACCATGCACATACCCGGGGGTGATCCCACGTCACCCTAATCCTTATTAGCTTGACGGCACAACCTAACCGAAGATCTGCAATTCAACCTTAGCCCATAACCTTAGAATCCAACTTCCAACCTCTAGAATTTCCTACAAAACCCGAATCTAGCATCTACACACTATATAAGTCTGAACAAGCTGCACCAAGCCATAACCATAACCCAAGACACGATCACGGGATATACCACATAACTCAATTACCTATAGCAAAAGCTCCAGTCATAGTAGCTGCTCAAACCAATCCAATCACAGTAATAAACCTCATACCAATCAAAACCTTATTATAAAACCTTTGTACGCTGGCGCTAATGAAATAAACATGCAGAACTCATAACCATTCATCAGATCAACGAGTCATAGAGCTCCCTCTCTTTCAACAAGAACTATAACAATTTTTCTAAGCGGATCTATGTTATGATCCTTTCAAATATACCATAATCAAATCCGGTAGCACCCATCCTAGATTTGACGACCTCATCTTATCAAATACCATCTACTCTACTAACATGCCACATCGATACTACTCGGAGCCACAAACTGCACAATCCGTGCACCAATACGCAATAATTCAAATGTACTCAAACATGAAAAATAACTCAACGAGAGAACCATCCCGCAAGTTCAACAAGTACCACCCTAATCGAAATTCTACGAACCTATCATACCTAGTAGAACCTAGACACATGAATCTAACACAAAGGATCATCTCCCGACATACAGCTGCAATGTGTGACCCCATCCAAACATTGGTGCAAATGAAATACCTCAAGCCATAATGCTCAAAATCAACAACCACACACAATTTTACATTAATTACACGAAGTGCATGGCCATAACCATGGAGAAGAAAATAACATAATATACTACAATCTGGAAAGACAATAACTAAGGCACAATCAACTATTCCACAGCCGAATCATCATCTCGCTCGAATTCTGCTATAAGGCCCAAACAGAACCGCACCATGTGTGCATATAACCAACGAATCACAACCCCTCGTAGCATGGAAGAGTAACACATAGAACATATCAGATACAAATAAAATCAATTCTAACCGAATGGCGCATCCCTCAACAGTAGCAATTCGGGGTCAACAAATCCGACCCGGAGTAGAATATACATCCTCATTGGGCCTACCAATAGGCTCCCAAATCAACTCCATTCATCCTTGAATGGACAATTAGCCCTCCAAAAGTCCACAACAACCTACCCATAACACATACCATCATCTGGCTAGCTTTGCCCATATCATACAGTCTGCAACAACGAAACAATCTGCTTTTAAGAACTCCCAGTCTCCAAATTCATAGAACACACAAATCACCATATCTGATCCCAACTCCACTGCCCGAATGTCTAACACATCTCTCATACACAACCATTACACAAAGAGTACTTCTATAATTCTTCCATGCCACATAGAAAAATCTGAATAACAGCAGTCAATCAACTAGGAAAGTGTCGTAATACCAATGAAGTATTCATAAATCGAAATGTACACTCTCCTCAAGCAATACCAAATAGTAATATCATTCACCAAGTCATCTATAATTGTTTAGGCTGCCCAAGAATATGACCTTCCCTTCAAAATTGACCTGTGGCCTTACACACACAAATCTTAATCCCATACCACACACCACATCAATCATGCCATCATCTGAAAAGTACAAGAATCTCAATTAGCGAGGAACCTTCCATTTGATCTCATCTAGGAGAAAATCACAATACGCAACATTTTCCACACTAGTAGGAAATCTACACCCCGACCTGCGGTAAAAACCATTGAGAATACTTTGAACCGCATTTGCACATAACCAAGTCATCAGAATTGAATCTCTCTAACTCAACCAAGCCAAGAAGGTCGCCAAGCAAAGAGTATTGCCACAAAACACCTGTAGAGACTCACCACATCATAATTACCCCAAAGAACCGATCGTATCCATTACTAAGCTGATCCAACCTACTATCAAACTGTCTTATTTCTTTGAGTTTCTTATGAATTACCTTCAAGTTGATACTTCTCCTTACCAGAACACCATGATCCGTTACCAAAACTCACCCCACGGGATCTTAGAATAAAATCAAACCGCCCTAAGGCCCAAGGGCCGCCGTATTCCCCCTTAAGCACCCCAAAAGTACCATAACCGAGACACCCACTCTGAAGAGACCTTCTGTGAGTCTAGAGCCATTTTTTTCACCTTCCTAATACTTAAATGTAGAATCCATAATGATATAAAAATACCACGAGCCTCGACACCATCTAATGCAAATCTCAGATACTAGCCATATACAAATCCGAAAACATTCTCAATTGCTACTTATAAATTGTGAACCCATTAGAACCTTCTTGAGAGTCTCCCACTCTGCTCAAATCTAAATTAAAATGACCAAACAGACCGAACAACATGTGCCCCATTATCACACCAACACCCTAAGAAGTAATCCATACCTCTAAGCAACCGAGTGAATCCCTACTCTGTGTACACTACATCTATTACGAATAGCAAACTCAAATCATCACGTGATTCACATATACCCATAAAGTTTAACATAACTCGTATCTAGAAATTCCTTTACTTGAGTCATCCTCGATCTCAACCTCCACAAATCATATTTGATTCACAAGTATGCCTCAAATCGAAACCAGCACAACCCATAACCATGTAATCAACTCATCGATAGCAGACTCGCCACTTGGCTCAAAGCCATGGAATAAAATATCTGATAATTTACAATAACCATACCCCATTAGTGCCCTAATACTACGGTGAGATTCAACTAAATCATTCATAAGCTCAAGTAACACAAACTATCTAATACCTCAAATCATCTACAAATCTCGCATCCATCCTTGTGACAGTCAGGTCAACTTTCTCAACCAATCCAAACTCAAATCGTAACACATATAACCCTCTAGTAAAAAGAAACTCTCTACACAACATCATAAGGATCACACATCCATAGATTACCCTGCAGGTGATAACCCACCCGCTTAGCCTCAAACTAACACCTCTCTATACTCCTTCAAAGCCATAACTACTATGCCATCACATAATCCTCCTGAGTCTGGACTCACAACAAAACATTAGAGTCTAATTCGTTCCACAATTAAGCAGCATGAAAGATCCTTCAATACACTCATAACTCGAGACGATATGTCCCATCAAGACAAAAATCAAGCACTCAATAGTCCTTTTTACATCTCAAGCAAACTATTATTGAAACATTCAATCCATCTAAAAACACCCCACAGTCACATCATACTCATCATATAGTCATCCAACCACTCATCGAGCCACAAATTTCACTAATAGGGACACTAACGGACTTATATGTCCAAAAATGCGTGCTCACACAACCAAAATCTTTGTTCGCAAACTATAGTCAAAACCCGACCTCAAGTCCTCGAGACTGGCCCATCATCAGCACAGCAAAACGACATCTTGCACCTCATCCATGGAATCATAAGCCGTCGATGCAGCTGATACTGAGCGCTCATATGCACATACGAATGCGTGGAAGGAATTCAAAGAGTTACGCTTTAAGCTGAATCAATGTCACACAATAAGGAAAGAAAGATGAGAAGTTTATCCTAAATGCCTTGTAGTCTCTCAAAGATAGGCATGAACATTATCATACCGATTCGCGAGACTCTACTAGACAGTTACTCATGACTTGTAGAACCTATGAACCTAGAGCTTTTATACCAACTTGTCACGACCCAAAATCCAACTAGTCGTGATGGCACCAAACTTAACCCTCTAGGTAAGCCAATTAAGAACTATCCAATTCTAATGAAATTTGATAAGAAAAATAATAAAAGAAAGTATCTAAATCTTATATATTTTTCAAGGACTGGTAGTACGAATCATGAGCTTCTAAGATTAGAATTTAGAATGTTGGTGTGAAATAAAAATACATTATCTGTCTGAATAATACATAAATAGATTTTTCATAAGTCTAGAGCTCCCATAAACAAAAGGTATCTTAGGGATTCTCTCATGTACTCACAGTCTCAAAGTACTCAACTTAACTATCTCACGCTTTCCACTCATCATGCTCAATCACTCGGCACGCCCAATCACTCAGTACTATATATATGGCCAATCCAGCCCAGGGAAGATCCATCTCAACTATATATATATATATATATATATATATATATATATATATATATATATATATCAACTGATAGTCAATCACTCAGTACTGTATAAGGAAATCCATCCTGGGGAAGATCCATCCCCCAATATAAAAGATTCGGGCAAGATCTATGCCCATGGAAGATTCATCCCTCAATATAAATCAACTGCACTCACTGGGGGTGTACAAACCCTAGAGGAGCTTCTTCATCCGAAGTGCCATAATAAGCCAGATCCAGGCATAAATAAATATAACATGCTGCAATGTGTAGCTCAATCCTATAATATCACTCACAATCAGGCCCTCAACCTCACTCAATCATCAATCTCTCTAGTGTCTCAGGCTCACAATGCCATGAAACTAGCCCAAAAATAATGATCTGATGTGTCAATAAGTAGCAACAGAGACAAAGATATGATATGAAATGAATGAACATGGCTGAGTATGAAATTGAAATTTTAAACAAATAATTCAACAACAATATGACCTTAGTGAGTCCCAACAGAATGAGCATGTAGCCTAGACATGGTTTCTAACATGGATCACAGCTCAATAGCTCTAGTACGTAGAGATTTCATGGTTAAAGATAAGATCAAGTGTCAGGACCCAAATATCCCGGTCGTGATGACGCCTATTATAGTACTAGGCCAGCCGAAACAACACGAGCAATATAGAAGATCTTTTTTAAAATTTATTTTTCTAAACAGATTATGTCTTAATTCGTTCATTTTGAAATATCAAAATAAATACGCGAAAAACAAGTATGAAAATACATCAACACAGACTGAATCTGGTGTCACCAGTCATGAGCCACTAAGTACAACTCAACAATGTCTGCTTAATGCAAAATAAGTCTGAAATATAAAGTACTAGGATAGGAAGGAGAAAGGCAGGGCTGCGAACGCCGTGCAGCTACCTTGCAATCTCCGGATAAAACTCTGAAGGTGATGAAAAACTCACTCTGATACTCAGGCAGTTGAATCTGCACACAAGGTGTAGGAAGTAACGTGAGTCCGCCAACTTAGTAGGTAACTGTTACACCCTATGTTTTCATACATGGAAGTACGCCATAATTAAATTGATGGAAGTTCGGAAAATGAGATGTTACATCCCGCATTTTTGTATGTTATAGTTTCGTCGTAAGTTAATCGACGTAAGTTCGGGAATGAGATTATTTTGGAGATTATACGCATTATGCTATTTCAAACAAATGATGAGTAAATTCGTGAAGGTGAGAGGGTAAGCAAATTGAAGAAAATGAGTTCCGTCAAAGTTTGATAATTTGGGGATAAAATATAGTCCAAGCTATAATACCCGGTATTTATGGACTAGTGCCATACAAGGTACCACATGACCATAATAATAAGGTGTATAAAGTATGTTAAAAGTGAGTAGTATTTTAAAGTAATTTGAAATAATTCTTAATTATGTGGATATTTGGTTAATTGTAAATTTTTGGTGGAAGATTAACCATGTAATTAAGAAAATGGGTAGATAAAGTTTGGATAACCTTAAATCCACCCAATGTGGCAGCAACCCATATCCAAATTAATGGCTATTGAATTAGAAAATAAGGTGGCATATTTGGAGGGAATTGTTGGCCAAGTAAGCCTTATAAAGTGGGTCCCACATTCATTATAATATAAGATATCTCTAACATAAAAAGAGAGATGGATATATCATATAGTAACGTGAGAATTGTCCTGGCATCTTTAACAAATTCAACAAGACTTTCATAGCAATTCATACAAGATCTGATTATGCATAAGATGCAATTCTAAAGGAGTACAATGCAATCTTTCTCAAGAATATCATATGGACGTTTTCCTACTCCGATCCGTAGTTACATGTTCTGTCACGATCAATGTGTGTTAGAGGGATTGTCAAGAGAATCGGTTCAGGTATGTTAAGGCTATCTCTTCTTTCTTTTGGCATGATCTATATGGCACAAATGAAATGAGCAAATGCACAATTTCTATAAATGACTCTATTTATAGAAATACTAGAGATGCTTATGTTATTGATTCCCCATGTGTCATATTATTCTATCATCTGGTCATGGGTATCAGAAAATATGTAAGTTGATAAAGTTTATTTCATGATATTAATCAAAGGCATAATGTTCTTATGGCACTCCGAAAGATTTTATTGACGTACTTCTCATGCATTGCATTCATTTACATTGACCCATGACCAGATGGTGTTATATACGCGTATATATGTATATATATATGGGATATGGGAAAAAGGTTACATATATATATATATATAAGAATAGGTTACGGAGTTATATACGCACCACCACCTGATCAGCTGGTATACATTGATGATTTGCCCTTAATGGCCGAGATGATATGATGGTATGCCCTCAGAGGCTTGATGATGTTATGAACGCATATACTCATGCATGGTATGACATTTATACGAATATGCATGACATTATAATAGTAAATTATTCACAGAGATATTCAGATATACATGTTGAGTCTTTTACTTTATATTTCTCTCATGTCTATTGTTTACTGATTTTCATTCCTTACATACTCGGTATATTATTTGTACTAACGTCCCTTTTGTGTAGGGACGCTGTGTTTCATGCCCGTATGCCTTGATAGATAGGTTGAGAGTCCTCCAAGTAGGATGTCAGCTCAGTAGAAGGTGTTGGTGTGCTCCATTTGCTCCAGAGTTACTTATTTGGTCAGTATGATTAGTACATGCATTGATTGGTATGGTGGGGCTCTATCCTGACCTTTATGATATTGTGTACTCTTAGAGGATTGTAGACAGATCTTATGCATATGGATACTTGTATGGCATTATCGGCTTATGTTGTGAGTTTACGAATAATCATGTTGGCCTTGTAGGCCCGTATGTCACATGTATAAGTTTTTATATCAGGCTAGGGCATCCTATATTGAGTATTCCCCTATGTTTATTCTGGTTAGCACATGACGGCCTGTTTGGCCCATTTGCTAATGAAAGTACAATAAGAAAGATATGTTATGTTGGTATTCGGTTAAGTAAGTTATCGGGTTCCCGTTGCGGCCCATAGGTTTGGGTCGTGACAAAAGTGGTATCAAAGCAGTCTTATCCTAGGGAGTCTATAAGTTGTGTCTAGTAGAGTCTTGTTTATGGGTATGTCGTGCACCACACTTATAAGCAGGAGGCTACATTGCATTTAGGACTGTCACTCTTTCTTCTTACTCTAGATCGTGTGGTAGAGCTCAGTTGTAAGAACTCAATTTCCTGAACTCTATCTTATTCATAAAATGATGATGCCTACATCCAGAAAGACAGTTGGTAAGAGGTATGACTGTGGAAGAGCTGAGTCAGACGAACTCGATTTTTGTATCATGCTTATGATAAGTAAATGTAAGGTCTTCAGTACACCATGTATGTACTAAGACATGTAAGCTTCTAGATAAAGAGCCTTAGGGCAAGAATATCTATCCACCCCTATGGTAAAAGGCAATAAGAGATTCAGAAGATAGATACAAGCTTCAACAAGTAAAAGGAGCAAGATGAGAAGGGTACGAGGTACTAAGTTAATGAAGATTATTGGCCCGTATGTCACATGCATAAGTTTTTATATCAGGTTGGGATGTCCTATATTGAGTATTCTCCTATGTTTATTCTGGTTAGCCCATGACGACCCATTTGGCCCATTTTCTAATGAAAGTACAATAAGAAAGATATGTTATGTTGGTACTCGGTTAAGTAATGTACCGGATGCCCATTGCGGCCCATAGGTTTGGGTCGTGACAGTAACTAAAGTAAATAAAGTCTGACTATAGTGACAAGCATTTAAAATCATATACATACTTTATCAAGAATTTCAGCGAAAATATCAAAGTCAAAATCTATAGTTCAATAACTGTATGTCTTGTAAAAACTCCTGTTTCAATGAAAATTCTTTAAACCATTTATTCAATGTTTTTTTTTTCAATAGAGGCTCAATGAAAAAGAAGAGTGAAAACAGGAAATCTCACAAACAAGCCCCTCGGGCAAAGTGTCACTCATAAGTATAGCCCCTCGGGCAAGCCTCTCAGTCACTCGTGACTCAACTCTCATCAATCAGTACTCACACTCAGCACTCCCACTCAATAAATATCTCATAATAATAATAATAACTGTTGCGGCATGCAGCCCGAGCCATAGTATATAGTCGACTATGCTCACTAGGGGTTTACAGACTCCGGAGGGGCTCCTAAAGCCCAAGCGCTAGATCACTGCGGTGCGTAGCCTGATCCAACATATCGTTGCGGTGTGCAGCCCTATATATATATATATATATATGCGGTGTGCAACCCGATCCATAAATATAAATATCGCTACAGAGTGCATCCCGATCCATATATATATATATATAATCCTCACCATCAGGTCCTCGACCTCTCTCTCAGTCATTAACCTCAGAGCCACTCGGTCATTTTAGTGAAATTAGGGAACTCAGCCCAAAATAGTTTTCAAATATTTGAGAGTAGAGTAATGAAACTGAATCAATAATAAATAGGTATAATCATGACTGAGGATATGCTTTCAAATCAAACATTGTGAGGAAGTAGTAAAATACCCCTAAGGGTCTAAAACACATGGATATCATATACAGTATATCAAAATATGCACCTATACAGTCTCCACGGGACGGACCAAGTCACAATCCCTACGGGTGCACGCCCACACGCCTGTCACCTAGCATGTGCATCACCTCATTTATCAAAATAGTACGAAATTATGGGGTTTCATATCCTTAGGTCTAGATTTACAATCGTTACTTACCTCAAACCGAATGATATAATACTCCACGACGCGCTTGCCTCTCGACTCAGCCTCAACTTGCGTCGAATCTACCCAAAATTAGAATCATAACATCAATGTATGCTAAAGGAACAAAGCTCATGCGAAAATAATCAAATTACATCAAAAATCCTGAAATTGGTCAAACCCGACCCTTGGGCCCACATCTTGGAATCCGATAAAATTACATCAATAGAATCCTTATCCTCCACGAGTCCATACATACCAAGAAAATCAAAATTGGACCTCAAATGGCCCCTCAAATCCCTAATTTACACTCTCTAATTTCAAGCCCTAATTCCCCAATTTTAGGCTTTAAATCCCACTAATTTCATGTCTAACTAGTTAGAAATCACCATAGAATCGAGTATTGAGTTCAAAAATCTTACCTTCAAGTGTTTCCCTTCAAATCCCTCTCAAAAATCTTCAAACCCGCTCAATAATGGTGAGAAATGGGCTAAAAATCGCGAAGATGGCCTTATATACATTCTACCTAGATAATTTTCCTTAATCGTGATCGCAGAAAGACCCTCGCGATCGCAAAGCACAAAAATTGACTTCCCTCACTTTAACCCTATGCGATCGCGTAAAACTCCACGCGATCGTGATGCACTGCCTTTGCTAAATCACGCGATCACAACCTCTCCCACGCGACTGCATAGAACAACCTTTACCACTTTACACCAGCTCTTTCTTTTCTATGCGAACGTGACTTTGGCCACGCGTTCGTGAACCATAACCTCACAACCAATCGTGATCGCGTTCTGACTTTTGCGATTGCATTGATCAAATTTCACCTCTGCCCCACAAAGCCTACGTGATCATGGAGTCTTCTACGCGATCGCGAAGAACAAAATGTCTGCAACAGAATACCAGAAAACCTGTTATCTCCTCAAGTCCAAAAATGCCCCATTGAGCATCCGAAACAAACCCGAGGCTCTCGGGACCTCAACCAAATATTCCAACACATCTCATACCATCATTTAAACTTGTTCCAACCTTTGGAACACTCAAAACAACATCAAAACATCAAATCACCATCGGATTCAAGCCTAAGGATTTCCAAACTTCCGAATTCCGCAAACGATGAAAAAGTCTATCAAACCTCACGCGAATGACCTCAAATTTTGCACACACGTCACAAATGACACAACGGACCTAGTCAAATTTCTAGAATTCCATTCCGACCCCGATATCAAAATTTCCACTGCGACCGGGATATGCCAAATTTTCAATTTCGCCAATTCAAGCCTAAATCTACCACGGACCTCCAAAATACACTCTGATCACTCTCCTAAGTCCCAAATCACCTAACAAAGCTATTCGAATCATCGGAATTCACATCTGAGGCCTTTTTTTACATAAGTCAACATCCAGTTGACTTTTCCAACTTAAGCTTACTCAAAAGAGACTAAGTGTCTCATTCCTCTCAAAAATCACTCTGAACCCGGACCAACCAACCCGATACCGCATAATACTACTGAACAACATATAAAGAAGCAGAAATAGGAAAAACGAAGCGGTAACTCATAAAATGACCGGTCGGGTCTTTACATCAAGTAACTACACAATACCATAAAAATAACGGAGTCACAATTCACACGGTGCATGCCCACACGCCCGTCACTGTCACACCTCCTTTTTACACCCGAAAGGGTTATAGAGGAGTTTTTCCAATAAAAGTGACAATAATTGAAACATGATTATTTATTCAAATTCAGAGTCACCACTTGGGATAATTTATGGTGTTCCAAGTCACCGGTTTAAAATTCCGAATCAAGGAAAGTTTGACTCTTATTTATGGTCTGCGAATATAGAAATTCGGGTATGGAATTCTGTTAACCCGGGAGAAGGTGTTAGGCATTCTCGAGTTCCGTGGTTTTAGCATGGTTGCTCAATTATTATTATTGGTCTAATTATCTGATTAATTATATATTTTAAACTTGTTGTGCATTCTTTAACCTTTGACCGCTTTTAATTATTTATGGAATTATTCTAGAACAAGTTACGATTGTCGTACACTTATTTGTTTGGTATACATTGCGAATCGTGTCACGGGAACTGTACCCACGGTTTACAACATGTTTAAATTATTAACGTTATTAGTTGTTATGGTCGGGTCACATAAATGTGCACCCGAATTTTGGAAATTACGTATCACGACTACGTCAAGGGAACCGTACCCATAGCTATGATAATTTTATTATAGAGCACCTAAAGCAAACTACGGTATTCATGAACTAACTAATTGGTTTTCTTAGACAATTGAGCCCACAACCTAATTCTATCGTAAAAACATGGAAAACTACCACAAACTTGTCATGCATTTCCCCCAATAGTTCTGAAAATTCCCGAAGATATCACAGTAAATAAAACCAAAAGAAAATGAAACAAAACTAATTTAATTGGCATGTCAACCATTGAACCAAATAACACCAATGCAGCATGATTAACATATAATCCAAAAGAATCTAAAACAACACTCTGTATTTTTAGCAAACGTGAGCACGAAATTAAAACGAGTTTACACAAATAACTTCGACATGAATTAACAAGAGTTAGAGTTGGACCTTGATTAGCTTTCAATAGTATGTCTCTGTTTAGAATGTGTATACAAACAAATGAACGCTGAGATCCAAACAACCACAGAGATTCGACAACTCGAACTTGAATGGAAATAATGGACGACACTTCTATCGGGATCAACGAACGTCAACCTCGGATTTTCACAAAAACAATTGAACTTCAAATGGGTTTAACAAAGGCAGGAACGGACTGTTTTTAGGCAAAAATGAAGGCTCTCCAGTGACGAAATCCGACTGAGCCAACTATATGAACACACAAATAGAAAATCAGTAGAGACAATCGAGGTTGCCGGATCTCGTCACTTCCGACAACATAGCAGTGAAAAATGAGAGAGAAAGGGCGAGAGATGAGAGCGACATGATAGTAGTAGCATTCGCCAAATTCAATGGAGATTCACCGGATTTAATGGAAGTTAGTCACCTCCGACGACTTTGTCATATAGTAACGATGGCAAACAAGAGGGATGATGGAGATGGGTTGAATGCCGGAATTCCGGCGAGGAAGGTGGTGCCTGCTGCGGTTGCCGGTTTTGAAGAAGGGGTGGCTGCCGTGAAGGTGTGAAAGGTCGATCTTCAGTCTCTCTTTGGAGTTTAGGTTCGTTTATTGTTCAGGTTTTGGTGGAAAATGGCTAGAGATCTGCGACTATGGCTGCTTGGTTTGATGAAGATGAAGACGCAGGAACCGCTAGGGCTAGTTGATCAGCTAGGGTTTTTTAGGTTGTCTAGTGTGCTAAAGATTTGGTCGTTTTTGCTGGAGAAGGAGAAGATAGGCTAGGTTTTTTTGGTTGTCAAGATTAGGAAGATGAAGGGTCTCCTTTTGTTCCCCAAAAATGGTTGATCCTTTTGTCTAGGTTAGGGGTCCTTTTTTAAGTGTCTTTCTAGGGTTTTAAGGGTATTGTGCTTGGGTTATTATGGGCTAGATCCGAATTAGGCCAAATTTGGCCAAATACACCTTTAAAAGTGGCCCTTTAATCTAGTAGATTAAAAATATTAGCTCCTAAAATAACAACTACAAAATTATGAAATCATTTCTAACTAATTAAAGTAAAATTAAAAATTTAAAGTGAAACTGTTTTTATATCAATTAGCTAAATAAAAGAGAATATTTTTGTAATTTTTATTTTTGTGGCGAAATAAAGTAAAAGAGTCAAAACTAATTGAAATAGTGATATTAGGCCGAAACTAAATATTTATATGCTAAAATATGTAAATCTTGGGGAGGGTCAAAAATCACATATCTACAGCTGCCCCTCTTTTACTGGAAATGCAAAGAGTTTTCAGACAAAGAATGACGAGACATGTTTTTTTACCTGACCTTTATTTAGAGAGACCAAGAACTAAAAGAAAGGAGAATGTGACCGAGCCCTGGTATCTGAGCTGCCTACATATCCTTGGCTATAAAGGAATCAGGTCACGCATAGTTCAGATGTAGGAACGGTGATGGAGTATACCGAGGTGGAGAGCCAATTGAGGTTCCGTTTTGTCGAGGTTCCGTCCACGATCCTATTATCACATCAAAAATCAAGATTAAAAAGACTAACTAAGCCTATCAGCTACGAGTTACAAGATTCTTATCTATGAGTTTTCTAAAGCTTGATCTTGAGCCTTGGTTGGTTCTTCATGCAGACTCTGATACCAATTGTTAGCGGAAACGTAAAAGAAAGAACACAAGATTTAACGTGGTTCGGATCAAAATAATCCTACGTCCACCAGAGAAAAGTTGTCTTTTTAATATTAACAAAGGAAGGGGAGAGTTCCCCATTACACTTAAGAGAATTTCTCTCTTAAGTCTCTACTCACAACAATGTGTTGTATTATTTTTGGGATGGTTTCTATAAATGAAGGAGTGCATCTATTTATAGAGGTAAAGACCTCCTCTTGATGTCATTGGTGACATCAAACTACCTCCTCTTGATGTCATGGGTGACATCTAAGGAGGAAACTTCCTCCTAGCATCCACACTAACTCTTTCCACCAACTCTTCCAATTGGCATGCCATTATTGACTAAACATAAACCAACACCTTCAATCTCTACCTTGGTTTGCGTTTCGGGCGTGCATGTGAACAACTCTGGCCAAAACTTCTAAGCTTACTGGGCAACCCCGTTGTAAGAAACAAGAAGAATCAAACCATTGTTGAACATACCACCTCCACCTAACAACTGTTCTCTTCGGAGTTGCATCAGTTGATGCACACCCCCGCCAAGTCCTTGCAGTGTGCAAACTTAGCGAGTGGGACTATCTTGGTCAACATATCTGCAGCATTATCGTCTGTGATAACCTTCACGACCTTGATAGTTCCCTCTTCAACAACATCTCGAATAAAATGAAATCTGACATCAATGTGTTTAGTGCGCTCATGAAATCTCTGATTTTTCATTAGATGAATAGCACTCTGACTATCACATCTAAGAGTTGATTCCAGCTGAACCAAACTCAATTCCGCTACTAAACTTTTCAACCAGATAGCTTCCTTTACCGCCTCCGCTGCTGCCATGTATTCTGCTTCTGTCGTAGACAAAGCGGCAATCGACTGCAGAGTCGACTTCCAACTAACGGCACTGCCAACGAGGGTAAAGATGTATCCAGTTGTGGACCTTCTTCTGTCAAGATCTCCTGCATAGTCAGAATCTACATAACCGAGAATTGAAATACCTCCACCACTTTTTCGAAAGGTCAGACCAACACCAGAAGCTCCTTTGAGATATCTCAATATCCACTTGACAGCTTCCCAATGCCTCTTTCCTGGGCTGGACATGTATCTACTTACCACACTTACAGATTGAGCAATATCTGGACGTGTGCATACCATAGCATACATAATGCTACCAACTGCACTGGCATAAGGAATCTTTGACATATGCTCCACCTCATCCTCGGACTGAGGCATTTGTAACTCTGAAAGTTTAAAATGAGGAGCTAATGGTGTACTTACAGGCTTGCACGTATGCATATTGAATCTCTTGAGAACCCTTTCAATATACCTCTTCTGAGAAAGATGTACAACACCGTCTTCTCTTGAAATCTCCATACCAAGGATTTTCTTTGCAGCTCCTAAATCCTTCATGTCAAATTCCTTACTCAACAGTTTCTTCAAAGCATTTATCTCTGTAATGTTGTTAGCAGCAATAAGCATATCATCAACATACAACAGTAAATAAATCATTGAGTTACCAGACATCTTCTTGTGATACACACAGCTATCAAATGCACTCCTTGAGAATTCATGTGTAGTCATGAATGCATCAAACCTCTTGTACCACTGTCTAGGGGATTGCTTCAAACCATACAAAGACTTCTTTAGTTGGCATACGTGATCTTCTTTTCCCTCAGCTAGGAAACCTTCAGGTTGATCCATATAGATTGTCTCTTCTAGATCACCGTGTAAGAAAGCAGTTTTGACATCAAGCTGTTGAAGCTCCAAGTCAAATTGTGCAACCAATGCTAGTAGCACGCGAATTGAGCTATGCTTCACGACCGGAGAGAAAATCTCATTGTAATCAATTCCCTCCTTCTGACTGAATCCTTTTGCAACCAATCTCGCCTTGAACCTAGCATCTTCCACTTTAGGAATTCCCTCTTTATTTCGGTAGACCCACTTGCATCCAACTGTCCTCTTTCCCTTTTGTCTTTTCACTAAGACCCATGTCTGATTCTTGTGAAGAGACTCCATCTCTTCAGTCATGGCTAACCGCCATTGTACAGCATCTTTGCAAGAAGTTGCTTCAATATACGAGGAGGGCTCCAGATCATTAATCTCTTCTTGTGCAGCTACGAACGCATATGCAATTAAGTTTGCTTGATCTATAAGGCGTTCCGGTTCTCGTGTCTGCCTCTTCTCCCTCCCCTTTGCAATTATGTATGGTTCATTGACAGCAAGTTCTTCAAGGTCTACATCTTCTGACTCATCTTTAACCTGAGTCTCTTGATCCTTTTCCTTGGCAAGCTCCACCGGAAGCTCCACCTGCTCGTCGTTCTTGTTTCCTGAAAACTCCACGGAAACTTTACGGGGATCAAGTATAGAGGATTCATCAAAGGTGACATCTCTACTAACTATAAATTTGAGTAAAGACAAACACCAAAGTTTGTACCCTTTTACTCCATCCACATACCCTACGAATATGGCCTTCTTAGCCCTTGGTTCAAGCTTTCCTTCATTAACGTGATAATAAGCTGGACACCCAAATACTCGTAAGTATGAATAGTTAGAGGGTTCACCTGACCATACCTCATTCGGAGTCTTAAAGTCAATTGTCGATGCTGGAGATCGATTGACAATATGAGCAGCAGTGTGAACTGCTTCAGCCCAAAATACTTTGGACATTTTGGCTTGTAGGAGCATACAACGAGCCTTTTCAAGAAGAGTTCTGTTCATTCTCTCGGCAACTCCATTCTGCTGTGGGGTATGCCTGACAGTCCTATGTCTTGAGATCCCATGAACCTTGCAGAATTCATTAAACTCTTCATTGCAAAACTCCAAGCCATTGTCTGTGCGAAGATACTTGATTTTCCGCTCCATTTGATTTTCAACCAAAATCTTCCACTCTTTAAATGCTTCAAAAGCATCACTTTTTGCCTTCAAAAAATACACCCAAACCTTTCGTGAGAAATCATCAATAAAAATGAGAAGATACCTCTTTCCGCCCTTCGATGGAAGTTTAGAAGGACCCCATAAATCTGAATGGATGTAGTCTAGCACTCCTCTTGTCTTGTGTTTGCCAGTGCTGAAGCTGACCTTCTTCTGCTTCCCTAGAACGCAGTGCTCACAGAAGTCAAGCGTGCTGATCTTCTCACCTTCCAAAAGTTTACGATTGCTCAACATCTCCAGTCCACGTGCGCTCATATGACCCAGTCTCATGTGCCATAGTCTTGCCTTGTCATCATTAGATAACTGCACTGTAGATGCATTTGCAGAGCCAACAATGGTGCTTCCGGCCAATGTGTAAAGGCCGTTCTCCAGCTTGCCTTTCAGCATGACTAAAGAACCTTTAGTCACCTTTATAGTTCCTGCTTCGCTCATGTACCTGTAGCCTTGTTCATCCAGAGTACTCAGGGAGATCAAATTCTTCTTCAGATCAGGAACATGACGGACTTGTGTAATAGTCCTCACGACTCCATCATGGCAGCGAACCCGAACTGAGCCAATGCCAACTATTGCACAAGTTGCATTATTGCCCATTACTACGGTTCCTCCACTTTTCTCATAGCTGCTAAACCAGTCTTTTCGGAACGTCATATGCAGAGTGCAAGCAGAGTCTAACACCCATTTGTTTCCATAACTACTATTATTATTACACGATGTTGTTAGTACATAATCATTATCAAAATCATGTACCTGTTCAACTGTGGATGCACTCGCCTTTTCCTTGGACTTTGACATTGGGCAGTCTCGTTCAAAGTGCCCCTTCTTGCCACAACCCCAACACTCTGTATTCTTCTTGTTCACACGAGACTTTGATCTGTGCTTTGATTTGCTCTTTCCCTGTTGGCTAGTCCGGCCTCTCACAAAGAGCCCACTTGCCTGGTCATCTCTATCTCCTTCAATGTGCCTCCGCACATCACTAGAGTTAAGTGCATGCCGCACTTGCTCAAGTTTGATAGGCTCCTTGCTATACATCATTGAATTCTCAATATCACGATATCCTGAAGTCAATTAAAATAGCAAAGTACATGCAAGCATCTTCTCCTCCTTTTTAATTCCTGCAATCTGTAAGTCCATGACAAGTTTATTGAACGCATCTAAATGATCTTGTAACGAAGTACCTGACCCCATCTTAAATGTGTGAAGACTTCGTTGTAACAACATCCATGTTGTCACTGATCGGTCTTTGTATATCCCTTCTAGCTTTTCCCATAACTGTTTGGTCGTCTCTTCGGTACCCGTACTCACTTCACGAAGCACGTTAGGTGCAAGGGATAGTTGGATTGCACTCAATGCATCCCCTTCAATCTTCTCCTTGTCGGGAGTTGATATATCCTTAGGATACTTTCGGTCAATAGCATGGATTGAACCTTCCCTCCGCAGTAATGCCATCATCTGGATCTTCCAGATATTGAAGTTGTTGCGTCCACTAAATCTATCAATTTCAAACTTCATGGAACTCATCTTTGCTTGTTCTTCCTCTTTGGATCGTTAAAGAATCTTGTTGCTCTGATACCAATTGTTAGCGGAAACGTAAAAGAAAGAACACAAGATTTAACGTGGTTCGGATCAAAATAATCCTACGTCCACCAGAGAACAGTTGCCTTTTTAATATTAACAAAGGAAGGGGAGAGTTCCCAATTACACTTAAGAGAATTTCTCTCTTAACTCTCTACTCACTACAATGTGTTGTATTATTTTTGGGATGGTTTCTACAAATGAAGGAGTGCATCTATTTATAGAGGTAAAGACCTCCTCTTGATATCATTGGTGACATCAAACTACCTCCTCTTGATGTCATGGGTGACATCAAAGGAGAAAGCTTCCTCCTAGCATCCTTACCAACTCTTTCCACCAACTCTTTCAATTGGCATGCCATTGTTGACTAAACATAAACCAACACCTTCAGATCTGAATCTTGATGCTTACTAACTGCAGGTGCTAGTTCATTCTTCCACGGCTTCTTCAGATCAAGACCGGACACGCAGTGCTCGTAACTTTAACCATGTCTTGAGCAGCTCACATCTTTCATCTGCTTCTGCATTTGGATTCACTTCCCTTTTTTCCCTTTCTTTCTTTTTTGTTGGATTGAGACTTCTTCTTTGGTCATCTCAAACCCTCGTGCCTTGAGATAAAAACGTTGTTCTTCAAGTAACTCGTGCTACCTCCGATTTGAAACTTGAAATGAATTCTGAAATGACTTCCTCTGTTCTCCAGGTGGATGCCTGCTACTGAATGGAAACTTGAAATTAATTCCCTTATTTTTCAATTGGGCGCCTGATGCTTAAATTTTGAGATGAACTCCCTTGTTTTCCAGGTGGGTGCCTGCAACTTAAATTTGAAATGAATTCCCTTATTTTCTAGGTGGGCGCTTGATGCCAAAAATTGAAATGAATTCCCTTAATTTCTAGGTGGGTGCCTGCCAAAAAGTAAAATGTATTTCGTTATTTCCTAGGTGGGCGCTTGATGACAAAACTTGAAATGAATTTCCTTGTTTTCCAGGTGGGCACCTGATGCCAAAACTTGAAATGTATTCCCTTGTTATCCAGGTGGGCACCTGATACTGAAACTTGAAATGTGTTCCCTTGTTATCCAGGTGGGCGCCTGATGCTGAAACTTGAAATGTATTTCTTTGTTATCCAGGTGGGCGCCTGATGCCAAACCTTAAAATGTATTCCCTTGTTATCCAAGTGGGCACCTGATGCCAAAACTTAAAATTTATTCCCTTGTTATCCAGGTGAGCCCCTGATGCTAAAACTAGAAATGTATTCCCTTGTTATCCAGGTGGGCGCCTGATGTCAAACTTGAAAGGTATTCCCTAGTTATCCCGGTGGGCGCCTGATGCTAAAAATTGAAATGTATTTCCTTGTTTTCCAGGTGGGCGCCTGATGCTAAAACTTAAAATGTATTCCATTGTTATCCAAGTGGGCGCCTGATGCTGACACTAGAAATGTATTCCCTTGTTATCCAGGTGGGCGCCTGATGCCAAAACTTGAAATGTATTCTCTTGTTATCTAGGTGTGCGTCTGATGCCAAAATTTGAAAGGAATTCCCTTGTTTTCTAGGTGGGCACCTGATACCAAAACTTAAAATGTATTCCCTTGTTATCCAGGTGGGCGCCTGATGCTGAAACTTGAAATGTATTTCCTTGTTATCCAGGTGGGCGCCTAATGCCAAAACATAAAATGTATTCCCTTGTTATCCAGGTGGGCACCTGATGCCAAAACTTGAAATGTATTCCCTTGTTATCCAGGTGGGCCCCTGATGCTAAAACTTGAAATGTATTCCCTTGTTATCCAGGTAGGCGCATGATGTTAAACTTGAAATGTATTCCCTAGTTATCCAGGTGGGCGCCTGATACCAAAACTTGAAATGTATTCCCTTGTTATCCAGGTGGTCGCTTGATGCTAAAACATGAAATGTATTTCCTTGTTATCCAGGTGGGCGCCTGATACTGACACTTGAAATGTATTCCCTTATTATCTAGGTGGGCGCCTGATGTTGAAACTTGAAATGTAGTCTCTTGTTATCCAGGTGGGCGCCTGATGCCAAAACTTGAAATGTATTCCCTTGTTATCTAGGTGTGCGCCTAATGCCAATTTTTGAAATGTATTCCCTTGTTATTCAGGTGGGCGCCTGATGTTAAAACTAGAAATGTGTTCCCTTGTTTTCCAGGTGGCGCCTGATGCTGAAACTTGAAATGTATTTCCTTGTTATCCAGGTAGGCGCCTGATGCCAAAACTTAAAATGTATTCCCTTGTTATCCTGGTGGGCACCTGATGCTAAAACTTAAAATGTATTCTCGTGTTATCTAGGTGGGCCCCTGATGCTAAAACTTGAGATGTATTCCCTTGTTATCCAGGTGGGCGCCTGATGTCAAACTTGAAATGTATTCCCTAGTTATCCAGGTGGACGTCTGATGCCAAAACTTGAAATATATTCCATTGTTATCCAAGTGGTCGCCTGATGCTAAAACTTAAAATGTATTCCTTTGTTATCCAGGTGAGCGCCTGATGCTGACACTTGAAATGTATTTCCTTATTATCCAGGTGGGCGCCTGATGCTGAAACTTGAAATGTATTCTCTTGTTATCCAGGTGGGCGCCTGATGCCAAAACTTGAAATGTATTCCCTTGTTTTCTAGGTGTGCGCCTGATGCCAAAACTTGAAATTTATTCCCTTGTTATCCAGGTGGGCGCTTGATGCTGAATACCGAAAATGAATTCTCTTATTATCCAATTGGGCGCCTTATGCTGAAACTGAAAATATATTCCCTTGTTATCCAGGTGGGCGCCTGATGCTGAAACTTGAAAATGAATTCCCTTATTATCCAGGTGGGCGCCTGATGCTGAAACTGAAAATGAATTCCCTTGTTATCTAGGTGGGCGCTTGATACTGAAAACTGAAAATGAATTCCCTTGTTATCCAGGTGGGCGCCTGCCATTAAAACAAAACAGACAAAACAAAAGAAACTTTTCTGCCCTAGTTTGATATTGAGAACATTTGTGAGTGTTAACCTAATCATGTTATCCAAAAGAGCTCTAGGAATTTAAAAGCTAAATCCCATTAGCCAGGAGGGCCCTGAAAATTTAAAATTAATCTCATCTTAAGAGTGAAAACTTCAAAGCTAAATTCTATTTCTTAAAGATAAAACTTACGCTAAATCTTATTATCTATGAAGGTCTTTAAAAATAACTTAAAACTAGTTCCCATTACCCAGGAGGGTTCTGAGAACTTTAAATTAAATCCCATTATCCAGGAGGGTCTTGAAAACTTGAAATTAAATCCCATTATCCAGGAGGGTCCTGAGCACTTAAAACTAAATCACATTATCCAGGAGGGTCCTGAAAAGCCGAGAATGAACTTACCTCAGCCATGATCTCTTCCTGGAGGATCTCTGCAGAACGAACAAAATTCCTTGCCCCTGAACCATGATTTCCTCATGGAAGGTTCTTGCAGATCGAACAAATTTTCTTTCTCCTTCTCAAACTGCCTTTGTGCTCACAAAATTTGGGCACGACACTTGAAAAATTCAAGCTTCCAAGCTTTAATTTGGACATAGTCTTCGTTGTTGTTTCACACAAAGAAAACTTGTGACTTTAAACATGGTGGTTGGTTTGTAGCCTTGACTTTGAGGGCAATTGCTCCTTCACTTCCCATGATAACTTTGATTTTAACTCGAAAGACCTTGCTTGTTTATTGACTAACCACTTTCTCTGTCACCCTTATCACAGAAAATACCTCTGATCCGTTTAAACCCAACACCCTCTATCTATTGCATTGTGCTCGTGAATTGACATATACCGAACCTTTGTATTTCACTTGAATCCCAAAGCACGTTGATTGTTACCAACTCAGTGTGCATACTGTTCTTTCCTGACATATGCCACTTTGATGTGCTAGCAAGATTCCATTTTGTGCAATTGGAAAGCTGGTGGCAAATTTTGAAGTCATTTCTCACTTGTTCTGACCAAACAGACCCAGGAAGATGAAGTAAACAAGACAAAAGGAACAGAGTAAAGGACAATGGAAAGAGATGATTCCTAATAAGAAAACTACAAAGTAGAAATTTATCAGATGTGGATATCAACTCTAATGACCATGACATGCACCTTTGGATTAAGTGGCCTAAACTGTCAAGCAAGTCTAATGTTCAACTCTAGTTGTATCTTTGAGTCATGAAACTGGGCTTCAATGCTTAGATTATCCTATCTGATTCACGGTCCTTATTCGACTTGTAGTGCCCGAAGGGTTTTCACCATCAAGCCTCTCTCATTTTGTTCTTTCTCTCAACTTACCATCGCCTTATGGTACCTGTGAAGGTTTTCACCGATAAGACTCTATCATTTTTTGTTTATCTCTGATTTTGCAGATGACAAGGCATTAACCACGATAGAAATATCATATGCTCCGGGCATGTCTGAATCGGCACTCTCAAAGATTATCTGGGAGGTATTTTTTGGACTGCAATGTGGCTTTTGGATAGGGTTAGAAAGAAAGGATATCATAAAGGCTCAAAATAACTAAGATAACAGGTTTAATTTATTTATAACTCTTGGAATCCATATAAAAACTTTGCCCCATTTTCTAAAACAAGGGAATTTGATTCTCTTTATTTTCTTTTTGAGATGGAATTTCTAAGAAAGACTTCCCCACTCTCGACTTTGTGGGATTATAAAATATTTTATTTGGTGCGACCGAACCGTAAGGCTACCTACATATTTTGTGGTGACAAGAATCATGTCGAATGTAGTTCACAGGACTACTCTTTGTTTCTATTTTCCTTTTTTTCCTTCTTTTTTTCTCTTTTTTTCTTTTTCCTTTATCTCTATTCTGTTTTTTTGAATTTTCTTCGTGGAATGAACTTTCTAAAACAAAGTTATGGGGACATGAATTTTTTTTTATTTTTTTTTTACTATCACTTGATTCCAAAAGAGAGGAGGTCAAAAAGGTTAACATAGGCTCAAAAGGGGTACCAAAGGGTATAAAGTATTTGGGTAGCTGAAAAGGGCCTCCCAATCCCTGAAAATGCCAAGTACAACACGTTCAACTTGAGAATGAAAAAGAAGATCATGCACAACATTTCTTTTGCAGCTTCGACATCGATATCACTGATATGCTTTTCACACTTCTTTAGTGCCTTGTCAAGTACAGAACTCTCGTTGGGTAATTTCTTTTTCATAATGGACGCCCTCCGTCAGTTCAGAGTAAACTCCCTTGACTTTATCTTGTTACTTGAGGTGCACTTGAACTCAAAACTGCTCGCTTCAAATTTTCTGGGATGCACTCTCCTTTAACAAATTCATGTCATCCTATTAACTTCCCAAATTATCTGCCCCAATTTCACACAGTTCGGGCTTCAAATGATCTCAAAATGTCCAAATCTATACCTATTTTCCTCAAGTGTCCCTATCATCTTCAACATTGTTTCATTGCTTCATGATTAAACTAATGTTTAAGACCAGCCCTAGAATTATGCATGCGTGTTATGTCACTAGAGCCATCATGAAAATAACTATAACAATAAATGAGTTACTACGACTAAATGAGTTACTATGACTAAATGAGTTACTACGACTAAAGAAACTAGGCAAAATAAAAGGATAGAAGGGTTTGAGTCACAAGATAATATCCGGATTATAACCCTGAAATAACCCGGATAACAGAAATGACAACAAGATGAACCACCTTGACTCCTCCCTAACTAGCCAAGAAAGGAACGTTTCCAATTACCAATCTCGGCATCTTAGCCAAATGAGTTCCATATCAATATTACCAAGACGATTACCAATTTCAATATCATTAACTTCAGTCAGCAAGTTCCCAAGAGAATTCTCATACTCCCTGTCACCACGCATCATCCCTACAAAGTGTGCATCATCATGTGCAGGTAAAGGATTCTGCGCGACATGCTAGGTGTCACTGTCCTGGATCACAATTATCCCTTCTTGAATCATTCTTTCTATTTCCCTTTTCAAAGAATGACAATATTCAATGCTATGACCTTGGACATCAGAGTGGTACATGCACCGTATAGTAGGATCAAAACCTTTTGAATATGGGTCCGAGTATAGCCGAGGAGCGGCTTAATCAGGCCAGAGTGTTTTAACTTTTTAAATAGGCTTGTATAGGATTCTCCGATTGGAGCGAAACTATTTCTTTGCCTTTGTTCCCCTCCATGCCCCAGTTTTCTAGGGTTGGTGGATGCTCGAAAATGTTGTGAAGGCGCACGAGAATTTTGGGATGTCGGTGCTCGCTTTAAGGAGTGACCGAGTGGTTGGACAGATGGTCGGATGTTGTTCGAAGGATAATATTGGGGTGGATTATGTGGAGCTTGGGGATGTTCATGGGATCGGTATTGAGGCTGAAAGCATTTGGTAGGAATGCCCATTGGATCCTGTCGTTGGCAGGGCTTAGCAGCATATTTTTATCAATTGAAGGACTGACCCAAGTAACTTGTTCATTCCGTCTAAACCGAAACTCCCTAAAATATTTTTTGGGTTTCTTTTCCATCTGAGATAGGGAGGAGCAGTCTGGGATAATGTCTTCATTGTGCTGATAGTGCTGAACAAGATCTTGAGCCATGTCACCCCATGTATGCCACTTACTGACATCTTGATGAGTATGCCATTCCAAGGCTGCCCCAGTCAGGCTCTCACTGAAATGCGCCATCAGAAGCTCATCTTTCTCGCCAACACCTCTCATTTCGCTGCAATAACCCCTCATATGGGCTACTGGATTTCTATGCCCATCATACAAGTTAAACTTTGGTATTTAAATCCTGCAGGCAAATGAACGTCATGGAACATACGCATATCCTTGAAGGCAATACTCTTCTGACCTGCTAACCCTTGCATGTTTCTTAAAGACTGCTCTAAGATTTTCACCTTCCTGGATATCTCATCTTGTTCCACTGTCTTAGCAGGCTTTTCAGTTTCCCCAAGAGGAGGAGCGTGAGAGTATGGATTCGAGACCTTGAAAGTTGGTTCTGGAGCACCGTGTTGGGAATCGGGGATTTTGAATACAGTCTCGCTAGAGGATTGAGGAAAAGTAGCTGGTGGATGAGCTACAAAAACATGAGTGGTCAAAGGAGCGGGATATGAGGTGGTTTTGGCGGGTGGAGTGTGAAAAGGTTATGGGGAGATATAAGCAGCAGTGGAAATCTGGATTTGTGACAATGGCAGAATGGTGACAAGGCTTTCGGGGTAGTTAGTGGGTATAGACATGTGATTTTTGACCATCCCAAAGATTTTTCATATTTTAGCACGTAAATATTTAATTTAGGCCTAATATAGCTGTTTCAACTAATTTTAACTCTTTTACTTTATTTCGTCACAAAAAATAAAAATTACAAAAATATTTTAGTTTACGTATCTTTCGTAAATTTAAATAAAAAATATATACAAAAATAGTACGATATTTGAAAATACCAAAAAATTGGTTTGTTTTAACGATTAATATTATTTTAATAGTTATTTTACTTAAATAGGATTAATTAGTAAATAAAGTCGTATTTAGTGTCGTTCACGGAGAGAATAAAATTTGGGCTCAAACAATATATTTTTAAGCTTAATTTTCAGACCTAGCCATAATTTTCAAGCCCATAATTCCTAGACTCATACCCCTAACCTAAATATAACCCTAAAACCCTAAACTTACAAAAAAAAGAAGCTAACACTACAGACAAGAGGAGGGCAGCCGTTTCCTTGATTCTTTCAAGACCTAAAAAACCTAACGCCAAAAAAGGCTCCCAACCTTCGGCGCCTCATCATCTTCTTCCACAAAAATGGACCAACCCTGGAGAATCCTAATACCCTTCTCCTTCAACGACACAACACGCACACACACTGGAAAAGGAGGACGAATTTGGGGGGAGAGAATAAGATTTAAGAATTTTGGTTCAAAAATGGAGTCAAGCTGAAATAGGTGTTCGATTTGGGGTATCTGTTTGAGATCGGTTCTCGGTTCCTGTTTCATCTTGCTGTTGTATTTTCGTTGGGCTTTCTTCTTGGTGAATCAGTGTGAAAATTTTCTTTACATATCAAAGAAGAAGCACTTAAAAGATTCAATATGTTATTCCCTTATATTAATGTAGTTTATGGTATTGGTTAATTTATTATTGATTGTGACTGTGGCTGCTTGCTTCTCCTTTAGCTTCTGCTGGTGAATTTTTCCTATTGGTTGAAGTGAGTTTACAACATGTATGAACTTGTAGCTTCATGGCTTTTGTGTTGAATCCCATTTTCGATTTCTTTTTTAAAAAAATAAAATATTCTAGTTGACATACAGTCACTTCATGCTCATTTTGAGTAGATGAATAGATCTTTAGAGGTTTTCTTCAAGTTCTTAGATGGTTAAAGGAACGAGTTCTTATATGTTTATTGAAAAGTTATAAGCTGCTGTTTACATTTGCCACTTGAACAAATGTTTTTGAAGCAGATCCTAAGTTTATTAATTAGGAATTCACTAATATCCTTTGTCAGTAACTGGGTTTAGTCTTCTATTTGACATACCTGGGAATATAAGTTCTAAATGTATATTTGGAAAGATATTTCAAAGTTTGACATGAATACTTGAGAAGTGGTCTTTAGTTTATTTTAAGATTTCCTTTTTCTTGTTTTTTGGACGTTCATCATAGAGACACGAAAGAAAGGCAATTACATTTTCATCCTTTGGAGTTGAATGATTTCGAGAATTACTTCCATGACAGTTTGCGATGTTACTAGATCTAGCTTGTGGTACAGACTTGATGTGTTGCTACAATAAAAAAAAAGCTGTTGGGGTCATAGGGGTGACATTGAACATGTAACAAAATGGGTTTTAAATGTTTTGTTACTTCTATTCTTGTTTTATGGCTTTCACTGTTAGTAGCATGCTTAAGACGTTAATATTCACTAACGTTGTAGTCTGTTTTAGGCGCGTTTAATAATAAATTATTGTGGTCATGGGGTACGGTTTTCGTGGCATAGTTATGATACCCAATTTCCAAATTCGGGTGTGCATTTCAGTGACCTGATTCTAATAAGTTAAATAGAGCGTGTTGTGAACCGCGGGTGCATTTCATGTAGCGTGGCTTGCAGTGTGTTTTAAATAACCTTGAATTTTCCTAAAAATAATAAAAGCGGTTTTAAAGTTAAAAATGCACATAGGTTTAAAAGTGTTTTAAAATAAGATAATTAGGCCAATAATAACAGTTGAGCGACCATGCTAGAACCACGGAACCTGGGAATGCCTAACACTTTCTCCCGAGTTTACATAATTCCTTATCCGGATCTCTGTGTTCGCGAACTATAAACAGAGTCAATCTTTCCTTGATTCGGGATTTAAACCGATGACTTGGGACACCATAAATCATCCCAAGTGGCGACTCAGAATTTTTTTAAAGAAAAATAATCCCGTGTCGATTGTTACTTAAATTAGATAAAACTCTCTTGTACCCTTCCGGGGGTAGTAAAAAGGAGGTGTGACAGTGGGAAATAATGATAGAGGACGCCCACTAATCCTAGGCTTGGTATATTTCGGTCATCTGTCATTTCAACCTTAAGACCTCTTCTTTCAACTCAGATTCTAACTCAACAATCTCCTTAGACAGATCAATAACACCCGCGTCCAAGTCTTTGCTAGCCAAGGTTACCTTGCTCTTTGACCTTGTGTTGTATGGATGAGTTACTTAAGAACCACAAACCAACTATCCTTCTATTCAATGAAGATAACAAAAGGAACAAAATGGGGTCATCCTGTTAGCATTAGGGCATTTAACAACTAAAAATATCACATTGCGTGCAATGTACTTAGCAACAAATAACGGTTCTAGAATGACTTCGAGGGTCACAAGGTCATTTCGCATCATTCCAATTTTATTCATTTCAATCTTTTCTTTTCTCGCACTTCTTGGATTGCTCATTTTCCTTCCTCCCTTTTCTTCTAATTATCACTCTTTTCTTTCCTCTCACTTCTCACATCCCATAATTTCACCTCTCTTTTTTCTTTTTCTTTTTTTTTCCTTTTTTCCTTTTTTTTAAATTAAAAAAAATGATTCGGTCGAATCTTATGTAGGTTGTGTATGTATCATGACACTACATGAATCAGATCTTTGCGTAGTTCAGAAAGTAATGGATAAATTAAACTAAAAAATAAAAATCTTTTTGGATTATTCATTTACAACTTTTTTTTGAATACAGAATTAGAAATACGATAACAAAAGACTCGACAATCTCAGCTAGACTATGATAGATTTGGACACCGCCTAAAAGACTCAGTACTATTAGAAAGGACTAGAATGTAAAAGACAACATAAAAGGAAGGCAGAGACAAACATAAATAAAAATCTCCTTAAGCAGCTCCTGAATGCAGCGGTCCTGACTGGATGGTCCTAGGGTGTCTGTCATGCTCAAACTCCGGTAAGTAGATCCACACATGTATGAAAAAACTAAAACTAAATAGAGTTAAAGATTTAGAACACTATGTGAGACAATAACACTCCCTACCACACACATGCAAAACATGATTGTGACTATTTTTCTAAAATTAACCTACGTGGCTTATTAGCGCAAACTCATCAAAAGTGACCTCATAGACATGGAAATACCTCACCTAAGATTATGTTGATTCAAACTTCCAATAATCATGGCCCAAAATTAATTTGCAAAAATGACCCATTTTGCGAAAATGACCGATGTGGCTGGAAGTGACTAAAGATGCAAACTCAAAAAAGGACGGACCTTAAAGTAATATGACACCTAGTTGTGGACTCAAGATTCTAATACATGGGTCATTGAACCACTTTTGCGCAATGACCCCATTGTTGCAAGAATGGCCGATGTGGCCAAAAGTGGCTAGATGTGCAAGATTTGGCAAGGATGAGCCTTAAAATAACGAGAAACCTAATTTTGGATTCAAGACTCTCAAGACACAATTAAGCAAGCCACTTTACGAAAATTGCCCTATTTTGTAAAATGACTGATGTGGCCAAAAGTGGCTAGAAATGCAAGAATTGGCTACGACCCTCGAAGCCAAGAACCTAAGACTCACTAAGAAGACCGGGACCTATGTGGGTTGCCTACGTCTCACACCCCGAAAGACGAAAATCAGGTATGCGTAGTTTGGGCAGATTGGATACGAGCAAGAATTAAAAAAACCCAACTAATTTAGAGAAAATATATTCTTTGTCCTTTTTGAAAAATGATGAGACATGTAAACTCTTTTTGGATTTTTCATTTTTTTTTGTCTTTTTCTTTATAAAAATGTAAAAGAAAAACATAACTGGGCCTTACTTGCTTTATTTTTTTACACGTCACCCTTTTTTTTCATTTATCCTCAAACCTCATTGGTCCGCCAGATGACCCCCTTTACCCTTGAAAATTGCAACATGTAACACATAGGATGTATCAGGATGGTCTTTTAATTTTGGGGGTACACCTGTCCTAGACGGACCCAACCCATGTGTTGAGTCCCTAAAGTCAAATGCACATGATGCAAACAAGCGTTCCTACTAGGGATCCGACATGAGGCTGTGTTATTCTATGTTTAAAAACCTGGGTGTATTTTTCTAGACTTGGTGTACCCGAGTGGACAACTCGAGCGGGAAGGGGGGGGGGCTACGTACCGGGAACCAAAAGGCCACCCGGCTTTGTAACTTGTCCGAACCTTTTTTCTAAATTAGGGTATGACACTAATAGAAAAGAAGTAGTGCCAACGTGCACTTCCCCGAAGATGAGAAGAGAAGGGTTTCACAACAGTTTATATACAGTTCAAATAATATCAAAGCGGTAAAAAGCAACATTTAACACATTAGGCCCAAACACGTAAAAATCAGATAATAAACAAAGCCAACTATAACAATTATTCTAAGCTCGAATTCTGAACCCTGAACCAAAAGTTCTGGGTTCTTATCCCCAGCAGAGTCGCCAGAGCTGTCACACCTCCTTTTTACACCCGAAAGGGGTATAGAGGAATTTTTCCAATTAAAGTGACAATAATCGAAACAAGATTATTTATTCAAATTCATAGTCGCCACTTGGGATAATTTATGGTGTCCCAAGTCACCGGTTTAAAATCCCGAATCGAGGAAAGTTTGACTCTTATTTATGGTATGCGAACATAGAAATCCGAGCAAGGAATTTTATTAAACCGGGAGATGGTGTTAGGTATTTTCGGATTTTGTGGTTTTAGCACGGTCGCTCAACTATTATTATTGGCCTAATTATCCGATTAATTACATATTTTAAACCTGTTGTGCATTCTTTAACCTTTGACCGCTTTTAATTATTTATGAAATTTTTCTAAAACAAGTTATGATTGTCGTACACTTGTTTGTTTGGTACACATTGCGAATCGTGCCACGGGAACCGTACCCATGGTTTACAACATGTTTAAATTATTAACGTTATTAGTTGTTATGGCCGGGTCACATAAATGTGCACCTGGATTTTGGAAATTATATATCACGACTACGTCACGGGAACCGTACTCGTAGCTATGATCATTTTATTATAGCGCGCCTAAAGCAAAATACGGTATTCATGAACTAACTAATTGGTTTGCTTAAACAATTGAGCCCACAACCTAATTCTATCTTTTAAAAACATGGAAAATTACCACAAACTTGTCATGCATTTTCCCCAACAATTCTAAAAATTCCCAAAGATATCACAGTAAATAAAACAAAAAAAAATGAAACAAAACTAATTTAATTGGCATGTCAACCATTGAACCAAATAAAACCAATGCAACCTGATTAACATATAATCCAAAAGAATCGAAAACAACACTTTGTATTTTTAGCAAACGTGAGCACGAAATTAAAACGAGTTCACACAAATAACTTCGACACGAATGAACAAGAGTTAGAGTTGGACTTTGATTAGCTTTCAATATATGTCTCTGTTTAGAATGTGTATACAAGCAAATGAACGCTGATATCCAAACAACCACAGAGATTTGGCAACTCGAAGTTGACCAGAAACAATGGACGACACTTCGATCGGGATCAACGAACGACAACCTCGGATTTTCGAAGAAAAAATTTGAACTTCAAATGGGTTTAACAAAGGCAGGAACGGACTGTATTTAGGAAAAAAATGAAGGCTCTCCAGTGATGAAATCCGGCGGAGCCAACCAAATGAACACACAAACAGAAAATCAGTAGAGACAATCGAGGTTGCGGGATCTCGTCACTTCCGGCAACATAGCATTGAAAAACGAGAGAGAAAGGGCGAGAGATGAGAGCGACATGATATTAGATTCGCCTGATTCAATAGAGAGTCATTGGATTCAATGGAAGTCAGTCACCTCCGGCGACTTCGTCATATAGCAACGATGGCGACCAAGAGGAATGAGGGAGATGGGTGAATGCTGAAATTCCGGCGAGGGAGGTGGTGCCTACTGCGGTTGCCAGTTTTGAAGAAGGGGTGGCTGCCGTGAAGGTGTGAAAGGTCGTTCTTCAGTCTCTTTTTGGAGTTTAGGTTCGTTTGTTGTTCAGGTTTTGGTAGAAAATGGCTGGAGATATGCGACTATGGCTGCTTGGTGTGATGAAGATGAAGACGCAGGAACGACTAGGTCTAGTTGATCAGCTAGGGTTTTTTAGTTTGTCCAGGGTGCTGAAGGTTTGGTCGTTTTTGCTGGAGAAGGAGATGATAGGCTAGGTTTTTTTGGTTGTCAAGATTAGGAAGATGAAGGGTCTCCTTTTGTTCCCCCAAAATGGTTGATCCTCTTGTCTAGGTTTGGGGTCCTGTTTTAAGTGTCTTTCTAGGGTTTTAAGGTTATTGGACTTGGGTTATTACGGGCTAGATCCTAATTGGGCCAAATTTGGCCAAATATACCTTTAAAAGTGGCCATATAACTCTAGTAGATTAAAAATATTAGCTTCTAAAATAACAACTACAAAATTATGTAATCATTTCTAATTAATTAAAGTAAAATTAAAAATTAAAAGTGAAATTATTTTATATCAATTAGCTAAATAAAAGAGAATATTTTTGTAATTTTTATTTTTGTGACAAAATAAAGTAAAAGAGTCAAAACTAATTGAAATAGCGATATTAGGCCTAAACTAAATATTTATATGCTAAAATATGTAAATTTTGGGGAGGATCAAAAATCACATGTCTACAGTCACCTAGCATGTGTGTCACCTCAATTCCAAACACATAACATGTATATTCAGGGTTCATGCCCTCAGCACCAAGTTAAGAAGTGTTACTTACCTTGAGCAACCCAAATCCAATACCGAGCAAGCCAAGCGATGCTCCAAAAATGCCATCTCGAGCGTACTGACCTCCAAAAACCTCGAAATTATCCAAAAGCAGCTCAAATACATCAAATAAAATCTAAGGAAACAATTTTAAATGATAAAGGTCGAATATCTACTCAAAAACCCAAAAATCAACCAAATATTCCAACCCGTGCCCGCACTTCGGAACTCGATGAAACTTAAAAAATTCCATAACTCATTTAATTACGAGTCCAACCATACTAGTTTCACCCAAATGCGACTCCTAATCGATGTTCAAAACTCGAAAATTTGCTTTATGAAGTTTTAGACAAAACCGAAGATGAAGATAGATTCATGATATAAAAACAAAAATGAGTTGAGAACACTTACCCCAATCCACATGGTAAAAATTGCTTCAAGAATCGCCTCAATCCGAGCTCCACAGCTCCAAAAAAATGCAAAAATGGACGAACTCCCGAAATAGAGTACTTTATAATCATTGGGCAAAAATAATCTACGCGATCGCGGGACATTCTTTGCGATCTCGAAGAACAAACTCAGTAGCCTCTCAAAATACCCTACGCGTTTGCAAAACATCACCTGGGAATGCGATGAATACATAAACCTGCACTACGCGATCTCGACAAGAATAATGCGAATGCGAAGAAGAAACTTATGCCCCCTGCTTCTCAACTCACCACTGCGCGAACATAGGATGAATCATGTGAACGCGATGCCCAATCTCCAGAAAACAACGCGAGTGCATAAAGCTACCCACGAAGGCAAATAAGGAATATCAGCTCCAAATATTCCCTTATGCGATCGCATCCCTCAGTCCGTGATCGTAAAGAACACTGGATGCACCAGACTCAGGAGAACCAGCAATGAGAACATGAAGAAAAATAGCTCGAAATCAATCCGAAACACGCAAGAAGGCCCTTGGGACCACGTCTGAACATCCCAACAAGTCTCATAACATAATACGGAACTACTCAAGGCCTCAAATCTCACATGAAAATATTGAAATGATGAATCGCACCTCAATTCGAACTTGATGAACTTTAAACTTTTAAACTTCCAAAACTCGTGCCGAAATATAACAAATCAACCCGAAATGAATCCAAATTTTGCACAAGTCCCAAATGACATAACGAAGCTATTCCAATTCCCGAAACCACAATCCGAATCCGATATCATCAAAATTAACTTCTGGTCAAACCTGTGAACTTTTCAACCCTTTAAATTTTCAACTTTGGCCAATTTGTGCTGAAACATTCTAGAAACATCCAAATGCAAATCCGGGCATACGCCTGAGTCCGAAATCACCCTCCAAATCTAATAGAATCATCAATTTAATCTGAGGTCGAATACTAAAAAAGTCAAACTTGGTCAACTCTTCCAACCTAAAGCTTAAACCAAGAAATTCATTCTTCCGAATCAATACCGAATAACCTGAAAACCAAAATTGAAAACTCACACAAGTCATAATACATCATATGATGCTGCTCATGACTTCAAATAGCTGAACAAAAGTGCTCAAAAAGACCGGTCGGGACGTTAAAAAACTCAAGAAAGATGAAAATGACAAGTTGGTTAGATACAAAGCTCGATTTGTGGTAAAAGGCTTTGAATAGATGAAAGCTATTGATTTTGATAGAATTTTCTCACATATTTTAAAAATAAATTATATTCAAACAATTTTAAGCTTAGCAACAAGCGGATATCTTGAAGTGGAGCAGTTGGACGTGAAACTGCATTTCTTCATGAAGATTTGGAAGAAAAGATTTATATGGAGAATCTAGAAGGATTTGAAGTAGATAGAAAAAAAACATATGGTGTGCAAATTGAATAAGAGTCTCTATGGGTTGAAGCAGGTACAATAGTAGTACTACAAGAAGTTTGACTCATTCATGAAAAATCAAACTTACATGAAGGACTATTCTGGTCCATTTGTATACTTAAATAAATATGACAATAAATTTATTATTTTATTATTGTATGTAGAAAACACGTTAATTGTAGGACAAGACAAGGAGCTAATTATAAAGTTGAAGGCAGATTGTCCAAGTCATTTGATATGAAGGACTTGGGCCCAACACAATATATTTTGGGGATGAAAATAGTTCGAGTGCGAACAAGTAGAAAGTTGTAGTTGTATCAGGAGAAATACATTGAACGTGTACTAGAACGCTTCAACATGAAGAGTGTTAAGCCAATCAACATACTTCTTGCCAGTCATCTGAAGTTAAGCACGAAGATATGTCATGCAATAAGAGAAGGAAAAAGAGAGTGGCCAGAATTCCTTATTCTTCAGCAATGGTAAGTCTGATGTATGCAATGGTATGCACTAAATTTTATATTGTTCATGATGTTAGTGTTGTAAGTAGGTTTTTCGAAAATCCTAGGAAGTAGTCAAGTAGATATTTAGGTACCTGAGAGGTACCACGGAAAATTGTTTATGCCTTGGAGGATCTGATTGAGTCTTGAAGTGATATACATATGCCTATATGGCATGTGAAATTGATAACAGAAAATCCACTACTGGATATTTATTTACATTTTTAGAAGGAATTATATCATGGTAGTCGAGGTTGCAGAAGTATGTCGCACGCTACAACTGAAGTAGAGTACATTGTTGCTACTGAAGCTGGTGAGGAGATTATATGGTTGAAACTTCTTTCAATAGCTTGGCTCGCATCAGAAAGAGTATGTTGTCAATTGTGACAGTCAAAGTACAATAGCCATGAGCAAGAACTCCATGTACCACGCACGGGCCAAACACATCGACGTGAGATATTACTGGATCCGAGAAAAGATAGAGAGTGAATATCTGCAAGTCTCAAAAAACTTCACAAGTGAGAATCATACAGACATGTTATCCAAGATGGTACCAAGAGACAAATTCGAGTTGTGCAAAGAACTTGTCGGCATGCACTCATGGTAGGAGTCCGGTGTAACCTCTTTCGGGTGAATGAGTCTGGAGGAATAGATTTGTGGGTTTCATCCCCATAAAGAAAAATAAAAATGAAGGAATAACTTATGGCTTTGGGTTGTACAACCAGATTTGGTTTGCAATTTGCAACTTGCAGAAAATTGTAACTCGTAGAAACAAACTCTAATTGGTCCAAATTAAGGCTATCCTAAGGGATGGGACGAGTCGGGACCAAATTATCGGGAAGGGACGGGGTGGCATTTGACCGAAACGGTGGCGGGACGGGCCTTAAACGGGACGACCCGATAGGCCCATCCCATCGCACTAACAAATGGAACGGTACGTGGGCCCTAAGTGGGCCTTTTTTAAAAACATCTTTTAAATATTTAAGCATTAAATTTGGCAACGGCTAATTTTTATAGGTAACAACAGTTATTTTTTTAAAGTTGACAATGACAAAGTTTTTAATGTTTGCAATAGTTAGTTTTTAAATTTTTTTATTAAACTCAAAACATAATAAATTATAAATAAACTAAGTAAAGAATAATAAAATTTTAAAATAAAAGACTTGTATTAAAATATTTTAGCAGTTACAATATACTTGTAATTTACTTAATATAATCTCAAGCTATAAAGTAGTTAAGTAAGACAATTCATAAAATAAAAATCAAGGATAAAGTCTTTTATTTTTTTAATAAAACTTTCAAATTTCACATGCAAATACAAGTCTTTTGAAGAACACCTAATCTACGAACTACGAAGCCACCTTTTAGGAAAGATTTTGTTTAAATTACAAGTTTGGGGGGGGGGTGTGGAGAAGGTGTTTTGCCGGGGGATGGGGTAGGGGACAAAAACGGATGTTTATAGCGGTTCTCAATGGCTAATTTTACAAAGAACACCATTGGCCAACAACTCTTTTTCAAAAAAAATAAATAAATAATCAAGCGGGCTGGCGGGGCAGGACGGGACGGGACATGACGTTAATGAGCTGGCCCACCGAGACAAAATGAGCAGTCCGTCCCATCCCATGTCCCTTTTACTATGGGCCCTATCCCGTTTAAGAGTTAGTGGGCTCGGACCGGGATTGAGACAAGATCGGATTGGGATGGGCCGGTCTGACCCATCCCGTTGGACATTTATAGTCCAAATTGGAGGTGCTCTTGCCTATATAAGAAAGAGCTTTGGCTCTCATTTCTTCACACCATCTCATTTAGTCTATCTGAAAGCACAGAGAGTAGTATAAAATATTTACAGGTGGTGTAATTTGTGAGAAAAAAATAGAGAAATTGAACAATATTATAGTGAGGTGGGAATCTCAAAACAAAGTTTTTTTTGTATATAATGGTCCCTAGAGTATTTACTTAGAACTAAAGAGTATAAAATTTCTCATTATAGTGAATTACCTTGCTCCTCTCAGGTCCCTCCCCCGCGATTATTTCTCGCCGGGTCACTGCCATTGCCTCCTCCTCTACCTTTGCCTCCTGCAGCCGGCACTACCAACCACTGCTCATCCTCCGCTACCCAAAATCAAACCCCATCTCTTCTCTTTTAAGGTTAGTTATCTAAAAATTTTAATTTAGGTAATTTTAGTTATTTCAATTGTATAAATTATGGTTTAGTTAATGTTTATATCATTAATCAAATGGGGAAGCTTGGAATAATTTTGATAGGACATATCCGGATTTTACTAGTAAAATAGGGAATGTTCAGTTGGGTTTGTCTGCTGATGGTTTCACGCTATTTTCTATTTTTGCAACACCATATTCAACAAAGTTTGATTGATGTATATTTGCAATCTCTAATTGACGAGCTAAAACAATTGTGGTATGATGGAATTGTGACATATAATATATCAACTAAGCAAAATTTCAACTTGCGTGCTAATTTAATGTGGACAAGTAATGATTTTTCTGTATATGAAATGTTGTCTGGGTGGATGACTGCTGGAAAGTTAGTTTGTCCTTACTTCATGAAAAATTGTAAAGGGTTCACTCTAAGACATGACAGAAAGCACTCATGGTTTGATTGTCATCGTTATTTCTTACCAATTGATCATGAGTTCGGAAGGATGAACAATGCATTAAAAAAGAATACAGTTGAACATGATTTTCCACCTCTAATTTTATCCGATGAGAAAATTTTGGAGAGGGTTCAGAACTTCACTAATGTTACCGAGGCTCCACCTTCTAGATTTTCTTGATATTGTGTTACCTATAATAGGACAAAACAGAGCATATTTTGGGAGTTACCATATTGGAAGGATAATCTTCTGTGACACAATCTTGATATCATACATATTGAGAAGAACTATTTTGATAATTTGTTCAACACAGTGATAGATGATAAGAATAAAACAAAGGATAACCTTAAATTCTTGTAATCAGTAATAAGCTGGAAAGGATTTTTCATGTGGTTTCTTTGATGTGATGGAACACCTTCCAATTCACCTTGTACAAGAGGCACGACTTCGAGGGCCAGTTCAATGTAGGTAGATGTCCATTCGAGAGGTAATGATCAAACCTTGATTCATTCTTGTAATTTTCTTTAACTTTATCGTCTAATATGACAATGTGCAGGACAAGTGTAAACGGTTTGTTAAATAGAGGAATATGATTGAAGGATCTATATGTGAACCTATATTGCAAAGGAAGTTGCCCATTTTTGTTCGTACTACTTCGAGAGTCATGTGCCATGTTCTAGAAATAGGCCCAATCGACACAATATCATGATTCATAATAATCTATTATATCCACCCATGTCCATATTCAATCAACCAAACCGAGGTTCTAAAGATCGATAAAAAGGGGGCCTAAGTAGTATGAAGTAGGAATCAGCGTCAAATCATGTATTGCTAAATTGTTCGGAAGTTCAAACCCTTTCTTAAGTAAGTATTGACATAAAATTTATTTACATGGACTATTATTTAATGATGCAACTAACAAAAGTTTCAATGTGTCGCTCAGTGGCTTCGTGAGTCAATTTGGCCATGAAGCTGTATATTCTACATTTGAGGCATGGTTTAAAGAGTGTGTACGTGTAACTTATATACTTTCTCACATGTGAATATACATAATTGGTCACTTGTGAATATAATTGTTTACTTGTGGTTTTTAACACTACATGTAGGTCAATAATCCAAACAAGGGTGTTAATCAATTTTTGAAAGATATATCTTGGGGACCTGCACCTATGGTTACAACTATGTCTTAGTATTTTGCGAATGGTTATAAATTCACACCAAGGAATACTCCAAGTATAAAAAGAAAACAAAACAATAACAGTGGGATGTGTGTTAAAGGTGGTGAAAGCAACCAGGATGAGAAAAATGATTATTATGGTGTGATCAAAGAGATTCTAGGATTATCATATTCAGGTTAGCCAAATAATAAGATCATATTTTTCCGATGCAAGTGGTTTGACCCAACACCTAGAACAGGTATAAAGGTACACTCGCAGTACAACATAATTGAGGTTAATAAAAAGAAAGAGTATGATGCTATGATCCTTTTATAATTGCAGAAAATATTAGGTAAGTGTATTATGCTCCATATCCATTATAGAGGGGTAAGTCTGATTAGTTGGTTGTAATCAAAACTAAGCCTGTTGGTAGGGTGGAAGTTGAAAATGTGCTAGATGTTGCTTACCAAAACGATACCTCAAGTGATAACCATATGGTGGACGATCAGTTAGAAAATAACTTGGAGCATCCTCAACGCATATTTGAAGTTGATATGGAGGAAATGACAACCATAGAATATAAGGATGAAGAATCACCTAATGAAAATGAAATAAGTGAAGAGGCAGAATTTTCGGACGAGGAAGGATATTTCGAAGACGGCTAGCATGTTAGTTTTTTCAAGCGCTCTCAACTTATAAAGATTTATTCTCAATTATAATATTTTATTTTTTATGCAGATAACCGGTAGGGGCCGAGGTAGGTTTAGGAAGGATAAGAGGCCTATTGATCATGAGGATAGTGCTACACCCTCGCTTTCTTCCACTCCACACTTGCATCCCTCCGTTGTTGATGGTTGGCAGCAATATTCTAGTCACACATCTTTTCTGCTACATCCATCTACTCATCAGACTACCTACCTTTCTCCCTCCCAGTAGTATTCTTACCATTCTTTTCCACAGGTCTATACCCCGCTTCCTCCACATAATCTTGCAGATAGTTACATGGATACACCGAATCAGCAGTTACAAGGCCATGTGATGATACGCCCGTCATCTGCTCCATTTGCTCCACCACCAGTTGGATCACATCCATGTAGACTACAACCACCCGGATCACAATAGGGGTCTGGATCGCAGCAGGGGTCTAGATCACATCCATCTTCATTAGTGATCTCGTCTCGTAGCATTTCTAGACTTCACCTTCGGTATGATCGTTATCAAAGAATGATCATCATGCCTAAGGGCAATGGGTAAGATTTATTTATTACTTCTTTTTTTTGTTGAATTATAATAGCTATACTTGTTTATTTAATATAATTGCTATGTTGCAGAGTCATACCTAGTCATCAGACTACAAATATAGTCACTGAAGCTCTTGGCCGGTTGTATGATGCACCCTATGCAACTTAGAGTGATTTTTCACCGAGCTCGTGGAGAAAATTTTCAACCAATTTAAGATTTTAATACAATTTTTATCTTTTTAAATATTATATTAACAATATTTTCATCTAACGCTACATACTTCATTTGCAGACTAAGTGTGCATGGGAAGACCGGCATAACAATGCCATTCTTGCAAATTTTGAGTTCAAATGCCGGAAGAAACTATCTAATTCCTTCTGTTCTGCTCGGAAGAAAAATAATAAGCCTTCATGGGTTCTACAGCAGTTATGGGAGGTTCTGTTGAGGCAGTGGGCCACTGAGAATTTCAAGAAGAGGAGTGAACATGGAAAGAAGGCCCGAGCATCTTAGAAGGGTGGCTCCTTGCATTGTGTAGGTGAAAAAATCATGGGAACTGCGAGGAGACTGCTGGTAATTCCTTAAAGCATTCAAATCTTTTTTTTATCGAACTATATTTATTATAATTTAGTTAACACATTTTATTATATTTGTAGGAAAAGAATTTAGGAGGAAGCTGATTCATGATTAGTTCTTTATGATAACTCACATCCAGAATAAGAAGACACCAACAGATCCAAGTAGATGGGTCGACGATCAGGTATAGACTACATATGTAAGTTTCATAACTATTATAACTTAAAATTAATGTTTATAATATTACATATGTAACGACCCGAATAGTCGTTTTGAGCTCTAGCGCGACGTTCAGTAGTTTGAGGCTTTGAGTAGCTTCACTTCATGTATTATGACTTGTATGCATGGTCGGAGTTGAATTTTAGAAAGTTCAAAGTTGATTTAGATGGAAAATGCTAAATTCAAAAGCTTTAAAATGGAAGAATTTACTAAGGTGTGACTTTTGAGTAAACGAACTCGAAATCAGTATTTGAAGGTTCCAATAGGTTCGTATGATAATTTAGGACTTGTGCGTATATTCGGGTTGAGAATCGAGTGGCCCGGGAACATTTCGGTGCCTATTATGGAAAACTGGCATTTTGGATGAATTTCATAAGTTTTGGTTGAAGTGGATTTTGATGTTATCGATGTCCGTTTGGGGTTTCGAGACTTAAAATAGCTTCGTTACGTCATTTATGATTCGTGTGTAAAATTTGAAGTCAATCCAGATTAAAAATCTATATGTTTAATTCGAGGCGCGGTTCATAATTTTGACATTGTTTGGCGTGATTTGAGGCCTCGACTAAGTTCGTGTTGTAATTTGGGATGTGTTAATATATTTGGTTAAGGTACCGAGGGCCTCGATTGGATTCCAGATGGTTAATAGATTGATTGTTGGACTTAAGGAAAAGCTAGAAATTTCTGGTTGTTGGTGCGATCGCTTATGTGGAAGCTTCATCGCAGAAGCGACCTCGTAGAAGTGAGGCAGTCATCGCAGTAACGACCTAGGCAGGGCTGGTGTTTGGTCACAAAACCAGAAGAAAATGTGCACATGCATCGCCGCAGGTGCGATACCTGGAACGCATGAGCGATGGGGTCGACTGGGCAGCAGAATTACAGCAGCGAGATTTTTCTCGCAAATGCGGCATTTTTGTCCGCAGAAGCGAAACTCAACATAACTTAAGGATTGAGATTGGTCATTTCATCATTTTCGTTTTGGATTTTTGGAGCTCGTTTCTTCGGCGATTTTGAGGAGTTTTCAACATGTAACACAACGTAAGTAATTTCCCACTTGTTGTATGCTAAATATAGGGTTTATATGTGGATTTAAGAAGAAAAAATTAGGAAAAATTGTGGGATTTTTGTAGGAAACCTAAAATCTGATAATTTTGGATTTTGACCATGATTTTGTAAATGGAATTAGGAATAAATTATATATTTGAGTTCATAACGTTATGGGTAAAGTTTATCTTCAAAAGGTTTTTGGAATCTTGGCACGTGGGCCTAAGAGTTGATTTTTGTTGACTTTTTTAGCGAAGTTAGGAATTGCTATAAATTGATTAATTATAGGCGTTGGAGTATATTTAGATTGAATTGCACATTGTTTGACTAGTTTCGGATCGTTTGACTTGGAATTAAGAGTTGAGTGGCATTGGAGTCGGTTATGGAACTTTGGAGCAAGATAAGTCTCATGTCTAATCCTGTGAGGAGGAAATTACCTCGTAGGTGTTATTCTTGATATATGCTACATGTTGTGGGAGTTGAGCACGTATGACGTTACGAGTGTCTGTGCGGATGCTAGAATTCCTAAATATGTCCTAATAGATTAGGATTCACACCATGCTTTATTTATACTGGGAGAGTTATTGTTTCCTGCTTAGTTACTTGATTTCACGTTACGACTTGAGAATAGACTTGCGTAGAGTATTAGACTTGCTACTATAGAGATTTTACGAGCTTCATGATTAGCCGCAGAATAATTATGCTCCTCTTATGAATTTCTCTTGCGCTATGCGTGTTCATCGAAAGGTCATTCCTTTAAACTCATAACTCACACATTTATTCATGAGTGGGGTCAAGGACCAGCTATAGTTTCTTACTCTAATGGGATCGGTCTGTTCGCCTCGGCAGGATTATATTCCACACTCTTAAGGGAGCAGGTTGTTTAACTTGACAGTACAATCGATACATCTATGGTTCGTGTCATTCGACCCTCGGCAATGCACAGATTATAATGGGATCAAGCCGTACAACTCGGCATTTCTATAAAACACTCTTATGGAATCCTGCGTAATATTGACAAGAAGCCAGTGTGTCTGTGAGATTTCTTGATTTGAATTATGACGACCTATCTGGTGAGCTCCAATATATATATATATATATATATATACACACACACATACATACATCCTCCGGTTGAGGAGGTGACTGTTAATTGAGAGTTTGAGTTTATTATTGAGAGGAGGATTATACCAAGTACTTATACTTGTTTATTTCATTTATTTACTTTGCCCCATATCTGTTAACTTCTTTCTGTATCTGATTTATTGGACCACTAGTAAGTATCGATGTCGGCCCCTCGTCACTACCTCTCTAAGTTTAGGCTAGATAATTACTGGGTATGTGTTGATTTACGTACTCATGCTGCACTTGCTACACTTATTGTGCAGGTCTATATATGTTTCTGATGGCCTTATGGGTCTAGAGGCACGACAATTGTGGGGACTTTATGGTGAGCTAAACTTCCTTGTTACGATCTTCGGCATACAGAGTCTCCATCAAAGTTATTTATATTCCTCGTCTAACTTGTATTTCAGATGGATGTTGTATTATTATTGTACTCCTTAATAGGTGATCATGCACTTATGACACCAGGTTTTGGGGGTTCCTATTGGATGTTTAGTATGGTAGTTCACGTACTTATTATCACTTCACCCTATAAATCTTATTTTATACTATTAAATTAATGGAAATTATGATTTCAAAAGTAATAAAATGAGTAACTAAGTTGAGTAATCACTGTTGGCTTTCCTGGCGACAGCGTTAGGCGCCATCATGACCTATAATGGATTTTTGGTCATGACAGCTTGGTATCAAAGTGTTAGGTTCACTTGGGTCTCACGAGTCATAAGCAAGTCTAGTAGAGTCTTGTGGATCAGTACGAAGATGTTTGTACTTATCTTTATGAGGCTACAGGGCTGTTAGGAGCACTTTCCTTCTTGATTCCTTATCGTGCGATTTGATTCTTTGAGGCTTATGCTTTTATTTCCTTCCTACTCATTCTTATGCAACATGAAGCACTTGTTATCAATTGGGCATCAGGGAGTTATAATGTTACTTCGGACGTGGTGCGGGATATTTTTCCCTATGTGTAATCGGGAGAGATGTTATCGTCTCTTTGCGGAAGGATGTTCTGTCGTTTCAGCTCAATATCTGTATTTCCTATGGTTTTGAGGCTATGCACAGATCACTATGATGTTCAACGTATCGCACAACGTTAGTGTAATGGTAGGGTACTTGTCTATGTGTCGAGGTAGTGAATGACACAAAAGAGGGACCTATCAGTGTGTGGTTTAGAGGTTCGGCATTTAATTCCAACAAAGGAAAGACAATTGGTCTATGGATGTTCATGCTTTGGTTGATGGAGTAACGAGAATTGATATTTTTGAGCGTGGTGGAATTCTCATTTGTGACGTGGTGTCGTCATCCTTGTTTGAACACATTTAAGGTTCGTCGATATTGTGGTCTTCATTGATTTGCCGTCGAGGCAGGGTGTTGTGAAATGATGCATGAGAAGCGGTTGTCAGAGATCTTGATTTAAGGCAGCATATGGGTATCGAAGGATGAGGAAGGACATGGTGGGAGGTGTCTCGCGGTGGTGGAATTGCTAGTATATCAAGTATGAAAAGCATAGGTTGTGAAGTTTTTTAGAGGGGATGGTTTAACCGAGATAGGAGTGGTAGATTAGCATACGGATTATTTGGTAGGATAGAGAACATGCCTTGAGAAAGTTTAGAGTGATTTGGGAATCGTGATGGAAAGTGACTAGGTCTAAGAATTATATTTAGGATAGAGGCTACTGTATTGAGGAAGATTGAATATGTCAGAAATGAATTTGCTAGGAGTATTTAGGGGTGTAAGAGCTTGATTGTCATTGTGGGATAAGTCATAGCTTCGAATTTGGAATGTATTGTTGGACTTTCAGTTAATGTTATTGGGGAATGAACAGACTTGTACAGCTGGTGGATGAGCACGGGCTTAGGAGGGTTACTAATTTTGTAGTGGTTGTACCCAATGTAGCGTCGTTGGAAGACACCAGCATGGAATTCCTGTTGCGACCAAAACACTCACGCAAGTATACGCGATCTTCAAGTAATATAGTAATAACTATAGTATCGTTCCCACGAGGACTTGTTATTAATATTAATGACGGATGCAAACTCAACCAATCATCGATTCAAGCTAATTCATCACAAAATACATAAATAACCAATTTACAACTAAACTAGTAGACAAACAACAATACAACGCAAAGTTACTACGCCAATTATGAATTTTTCTTTTAATAATTAATAAAGGAGATATCCCGGGGTTATGGGCTTGCTAGATATCATGCTACGTTTTTAGCTTAAAAATGATTTATTGAATTATCTGGGTTATTGATTATAGGGTTAATAATACCCATAAGAATCTGTCGATTTCTTATGCGCCTATTCAAGTTAAATTAATACCTATATTTCTATGGTATTAATATTAACTCAAATGCATTTACAAATCCTATTTCTCAACCAAACAGGCAATTAAGTATAGTTCTATCTTAATCGCGAATCTTTCACCCGATGCCCAGGATCCAGATCTTGCTCTATTTGATTCTATATGCAATCAAGAATTTCCTTTTTCAAGTTTTACTCAAGATTCGTAAATAGTATTTCACTGTTAGCTATGCAGTAAAATAATTAAAAGCAGAATCAAATAAACAACCCTTAGCGATAAATTCAAGATCATGAATCTAAGCTTCAAACAACATAATCATCTAACACCCATAACCCCAGAATATTTGAGTTCTTAGCTACTCATAATTATACAAACAACAACAATAAAAATCTTAAACATAATATAAATAAATACTAGGTGCAGGTTTAGAAAAACTCTTTTAATCCTTGCTCCAAATTGATGTTCCTCCAAGATGAATCTCCTTCCTCTTCTCTCTCCAAAAACAGGTCCCTCAATAAGGAACTGCTTTTTCCTCTTAAAGTCGTCTCCCAAGGGGTTTTAACAAGTATGCCCTTTTTAGTCCGAAATAGAATAATTTTGTGATTTTTACACACTCGTGGCGCGCCCCGGGCGATGCGTACATGGATTGGACATAGCCGAATACAATTTAACGGAGCAAAACAATTCAAGCGCAAAATGTTTCCCTGCCGCGCCGTGTGGGCAAATATTTGTGCTGCTTCGTGTTTTCATTTGTTTTGCTATCCGGGTTTGCTTTGCGACCCCCGAACACGATCCCGACTTGATTTATTTAGCTTTTACTCAGACTTCAAAGCCCCAATTTAATCAAATTCATCCCAACGTTAACTTAAGTCGGATTAGCTTCCTGCAAGGTATAAAGCATGAATTTAGTACAATTCATTATTATTTAAGCTCAAACCTTTGTAAAATGCAATAATTAAAGTGTTGTTACAATGACTAAAACACGAGTTTTTAGCCTATGATTAACACCCCACACTTAGACCATTGCTCGTCCTCGAGCAATTGACTTACATTTCACATAAGGACGATCTTTTTATCAAACAATTTCTCTAACAACACATGCCGACACTTAAGTACCAATTCATAATAGTTCAACCTCAAGACATGACTCACAAGTGCCACGTATTTTCATAACTTGCTCACTTACTCTAACAAAAAGGTCAAAACGTTTCCTTGCTTTCACAAATCATGTGCCCTCCCACAACTAATATAGACTAGTTCCTCTCAACATAGTATTCACAAATATTTAGGAACTCAAAATAGGAAGAATTAACTCACTCTCAGAATTGAAATTCATGTGCAACAAATGACTTACCATATGCTTGCCCCTAGTGTAATACTCTACTAATTGAGCTTATTCAATCAAGGATAAATAGGACTTTAATTGGTTGTAATGCAGGCTTAGGAAGGGTGTGATAAATATAGAATGTAGTAGCTACATCTCTTTGAGCACTTCATACGTACACCATTTCATTTCACAATTTCAGCATTACTCCTGTGTTAAACCATCTCCAACCTTTTTGAGATTTTTCATACTAACAACAAATCCCATTCTCTTTAAGCACCATAAGTTAGGGAATGCTACTAATGAAAAATCATCCCCTATATATATATATATATATATATACAAATATGAATTACTCTTCACTTGTTTTTTTTACGCTATATTTTAAATAAACAATCAATCTCTTCTCAACTTCTTCAATCATTAAAATAACATTAAGTACTCATGAGAGATAGAGGTTCAAACAACTGATATATTTACATAGATTGGTAAGGTTTATAGTGCAGATGCCGAAGAAATAGGATTAACGGCTCAAAAGGTTTAACTAAGATATATACAATTAGGTGGAGATAATTATCAAACTGGTTCCACAAAGAAATGCCTATATCATCTCCTAAACTGAATAATGCTACTATTTCGCTTTGTAAACACTTGGGGGCAAGTTCTAGATATCAACTATTATACACAAAATATTTCAGCAATCCTTACTCGCACATTGGCACACAACTCACTCAAGCTTAGATCTTTCTTGACTCTCTAGTCAAAGCAGTTAAGCATAGTTATAAATACACAATTTAAGGCACTTACTTTAAAATCAAGAACTGAGATTTGAACATCACAAATAAGGTACATATAACATCTAGAGCATGTGCATTTGAGGAGATCAACTTTGTAAGTTAGGAACTTTTTATTCAATTTAAATAAAAAATTACACTATACCCGGTTCAAATACACCCTTGGAAAAGAATCGTGGTGTAAAGAAAAACCAAGGGGAAAGTTTTAATTTAAACCAAAACTAGCATACACTAAACTGAAAATAAAACAAAATTGCAAACTCAATAATTTCGAATTTTTTCTGATGGATATAATTTTTTTTCTTCGAATTTCGACTTTATTTTTCAACAAGAAAATCCAACAGGGATCTATACCGAAATTAGGATTACTTACTATCTATCAACACTATAATCTAACAAAACAAACTAAAAGCAATTTTAACGAACTAACAAAATCAAACAAAATAACTAAACTCAATCAAACAAAATATGAAAAATATAAAAGTAAGTACATTACAATAGGGGCAAACCACCCCACACTTAAAAAAATTGCATTGTCCCTAATGCAACAAGATTAAGAATAAAGCAGAAAAGACTCCCTGAGGCCATTGGCCTAAGCATCATCATCCTCAAAGGTGCGCAAATATTCCTCATCATCTGAGGGAATAAAGTTATACATCTTCATCCGGTGGGATTTGTCCATGCTGAGCCATTCCTAACCATTGTTGTGTCAAGGGAGATAGAGGGTGATTTTGTTGTAACTCTTCCAAGTTCACTTCCCCTATAGATGCGAGAAGGCGCATGTCAACAAATAATATCTGCAAAGTCTCTTCCACCCGGACAATCCTTTGATCGGGATTAAGTGCAGCTGCAGGCGGATCTATCACAGTTGTGACATCAAGCGCCCTGATAGGATATGTTACTTCTATCCGCCAATCATAGTGATACTCTTCTTCAATGAAGTGCATCCGCCATAACCGAGTAATCATACTCGGATAGTATAGGCGGCGTCCTCGAAAAGGTCTCACCTTTGACATGTGTTCCAACATGATTTTCCCAAGATCCACCTGTATTCCTGTTAAAAATGTATAAATCAAGCAAACCTTCAATTTTGATACGTCTGTATCACTTTGTATTGGCATGATTTTGGCATTTATTATCTTTAAAACGACTCGTGCAGGCCGCTGGAATGTTCCTTTTTTCATTTCCTTGTGACATTCATTTGTATCTCTAGTCCACACGGCAAAGGAATCTTTACCACATAGCTATCTGCGGATGTTTGGGTAATCTGGTCTACGCACGAACCTCTGGAACAACTTATGTGAATGTTCAGTGAAACCCATTATTTGATTTATGACCTTTGACGAAAGTGGGATCACTCTATTTCTGACCCTGACTTGATAGCTGGCATCTAAATCACCGCCCGGTTGCCAATTGGCATAAAATTCTTTTACCAAGTTGATGTACACACTATCACCTTGGCGAAACAACCCTTCAAAACCCAAAGCTCGAATGTTAGTATATATGACATTATACTTACGGGCAAGCTTTGCTTCATCTATGGCAACTTCTGGGGTTGGTGGCACAGCAGGGACGAAGGATTGGAACCATTGTGTTGTATGGGCTGGAATAGCCCTGATGCCATATTTACACTCTGGCACCTCATCTGCATCAGGATCAAAGTGTTCTTCTTCCTCCTCCACTAGTGCTGGAGGTGGTGCCCTTCTACCTCCACGTCGGCTAGTAGATGTAGCCTCAGTTAGGCCAGCGTTTGATCTTTTGCTTGGGCGTCGAGACATTTTACCTTGCAAGAAGAAGAAGGATTTGTGGATGAATCCTTGAATGAAATTGTTTGGTTGGGGTGCTTGAGTTTGGTGATAGAGAAGAAGAGAGTTTGGGGAGTGAAATAATGAAATAGAGGGAGGGGGTTTCAGATTTAAGTTTTTTTAGCTGCTCCAAAATTTTTGTATTCTGCCTCATCTGTGCAATTTTGCCTGGCGGTGTGTGTGGCACAGCTCCCCATGTGACGTGGTAGGATAATTTTTCACAGAGTTAGCATATTTTTTTTAGCTCACCATTCACCCCTTACATCATTGTACACTGATTTTATGCCAAATTCATGCTTGCACCTGACTAAAAACATTATACATATAAAATCTAATAATTCTAAACTACAATTAAGCGTTAGTGATGTTAGTCATTGGGTTGCCTCCCAATAAGTGCCTAATTTAACGTCGCAGCACGACTCAGCACGTCATTATGCATCAACCAAATCTATTGAGGTCTTGTGACGTTTAATATCACCACCCCAATAGTGTTTTACTCGCTGCCCATTCACCAAGAATGTACCACTTGAATTTATGTCCCGTAATTCAACTGTTCCATGAAGAGTTACACTTACTACAACGAAAGGGCCTGCCCAACGGGACTTAAGCTTTCCAGGAAAAAGCTTTAGCCTTGAATTAAACAAGAGAACTTCTTGACCTGGCTCAAACTCGCAATGTTGGATGTGCTTGTCATGCCATCTCTTGGTCTTTTCTTTATATAACTTGGCATTTTCATAAGCATGCAACCGAAACTCATCAAGTTTATTGAGTTGTAACAGCCTTTTTTCACCGGCTAAGTCCATATCCATATTTAGCTTTTTGATTGCCCAATAAGCTTTGTGTTCTAGCTCAACAAGCAAATGACATACCTTTTCATAAACCAACCTGTATGGAGAAGTGCCTATTTGAGTCTTGTATGCAGTTCGGTAAGCCCACAATGCATCTTCTAACTTATCGGACCAATCTTTCTTATTTGCACTCACTGTTTTCTCCAAAATCGGTTTTACCTCCTTGTTTGACACTTCAACTTGACCACTCGTTTGCGGGTGGTATGCAGTGGCAACCTTGTGTCTTACTCCATATTTTGCTAGAACATTTTTCAACAATTTGTTGCAAAAGTGTGTTCCTCCATCACTTATCAACACCCTTGGAGTTCCAAAGCGTGTGAAAATGTGCTTCTTTACGAAACTTACCACTACCTTCGCATCATTAGTAGTAAGAGCAATGGCCTCAACCCACTTAGACACATAATCAACTGCAACCAAAATATATTTGTGCCCATTAGAATATGGAAATGGTCCCATTAAATCAATTCCCCAGACATCAAAGAGCTCTATTGCCAAAATATTTTGCAAAGGCATCTCGTTCCTCTTAGTGATTGTACCTGTTCTTTGCCACCTGTCACAATTTTTAACAAAAGTATGTGCATCTTTAAACAATTTTGGCTAGTAAAAACCTTATTGAAAAACCTTTTGTGTAGTTTTGTCTCCACCACGATGACCTCCATAAAGAGAAGAATGACAGTCATACAATATTGCATTCATATCCTCCTCAGGGACACACCTTCTTACCAATTGATCTGCGCATTGCTTGTATAGAAAAGGCTCGTCCCATATGTAGAATCTCACATCATGTAAGAATCTTCTTTTATGATCAGCTGTAAATTCTTGTGGAATCACCCCACTTGCAATGAAATTCACATAATCAGCATACCATGGGGTTTCATCCGAAGTGATGGCTAGCAAATGTTCGTCATGAAATATTTCTTTGATTGATTCTCCTTCAGTGACATGGCCTCGATTTTCCAACCTGGATAAGTGATCTACAACCTGATTCTCTGTCCCTTTTCGATCTTGAATCTCCAAATCAAATTCCTGCAAAAGAAGAACCCATCGAATTAACCTTGGCTTGGCATCTTTCTTTGCAAATAAATACCTGATAGCTGAGTGATCTGTGTAAACTATGACTTTGGTTCCCACTAGATAGGACCTGAACTTATCAAATGCTCATACTACTGCGAGCAATTCTTTTACAGTAAAAGTGTAATTCATTTGAGCTGGATTAAGAGTTCTGCTCGCATAGTGAATGGAATAAAAGATTTTCTCCTTTCGCTGCCCTAAAACAGCTCCAATGGCGATATCACTTGCATCACACATCAACTCAAATGGAAGTTTCCAATCTGGAGAAATGATAATTGGTGCAGTAACTAATCTTCTTTTCAGCTCATCAAATGCTTTCAGACAAGCATCATCAAACTTGAAGGATGTATCTTTCTCAAGAAGCCTGCACAAAGGAGACGAAATTTTTGAAAAATCTTTAATGAAACGACGATAAAAACCTACATGGCCCAAGAAACTGCGAATGCCTCTAACTGATGTCGGTGGAGGTAACTTTTCAATTGCTTTCACCTTTGCTTTATCCACCTGCAATCCATTCTTGGACACTTTATGCCCTAGGACTATGCCTTCTTGTACCATGAAATGGCATTTTTCCCAATTTAGTACCAAATTTGTTTCTTCACACCTAGCAAGGACCTTGTCAAGATTCATTAAACATTCATCAAAAGAACATCCAAATACAGAAAAATCATCCATAAACACTTCCACAAATCTTTCAACCATATCAGTAAAAATAACCATCATACACCTTTGAAAAGTCGCAGGTGCGTTTCAAAGACCAAATGTCATTCTTTTAAATGCATATGTCCCATAGGGACACGTAAATGTGGTCTTCTCTTGGTCCTCTAGGGCTATAACAATCTGATTATATCCCGAGTAACCATCCAAAAAATAGTATTATTCTTGCCCAGCTAATCTGTCAAGCATTTGGTCAATAAAGGGGAGAGGAAAATGGTCTTTTCGGGTGGCATTATTCAATTTTCTATAATCTATGCAAATCCTCCACCCAGTAACAGTTCTAATAGGAATCAGATCATTGTTTTCATTTGTCACTACGGTCATTCCTCCTTTCTTAGGAACATATTGGACTGGACTTACCCATTTGCTATCAGAGATTGGAAATACAATACCTGCATCAAGCCATTTAATCACTTCTTTTCTTACTATCTCTTTCATGTTGGGATTTAGGCGGCGTTGTTGTTCTATGCTCGACTTGTGTCCTTCCTCCATGAGAATTTTATGCATGCAAAAAGCTGGACTAATACCTCTTATGTCAGACATTGTCCACCCAATTGCTCTTTTATGCTCACGTAGTACTCTCAGTAATTTTTCCTCCTGCAATTCAGACAAGTCAGAAGAAATAATAACAGGTAACGTATCAGAACTACCCAAATAAGCATAATGAAGGTGAGAAGGTAAAGGCTTTAGTTCCAATTTTGGAGCTTCTTCAATTGATGGCTTCGGGGGAGGACCATTTGGCATGTTCAAAGGTTCAAAGGGATGTAAACCTTTCATATATTCACATGATGCATTAAAAATATGCTTCATCTCTTCAACCTCATCATTAATCTCCAAACTCTCGAACAACACAATTGCTTTCTCTAAAGAATCCTTCAAATATACACTTGGGGCAATAAGTTGTTCATCCATCTCCATGACAGATATCATAGACAATTCTTCATAATGGCGAGGAAATTGAATTGCTTTGTATACATTAAAAACAGCTTCCTCGTTGTCAACTCTCATGATCATTTTTCCCTCTCTTACTTTAATTATAGCATCATCTGTAGCCAAGAGAGGTCTTCCCAATATAATAGGAACTTTTCATCTGCTTCAAAATCTAAGATAATGAAATCAGCCAGGAAAATGAATTTCCCAATTTTCAGCAGCACATCTTCAATCACCCCTTCCGGGTAAGCTATGAACCTATCTGCTAGTTGCAACATCACAGTGGTGGGTTTTGGAGCTCCCAAACCAAATATTTTGTACAAGGACAATGGCATCAAATTTATGCTTGCTCCTAAATCACAAAGTGCATGGCCTACATCAACATTGCCTATTCTTACATGGATAGTAAAGCTGCCAGGATCCTTAAGCTTTTGAGGAAGCTTATTTTGGACCCTTGAAGTGCACTCCTCAGTAAGTGCAACTGTTTCAAATTCAGTCAATCTCCTCTTGTTAGCCACAATATCTTTTATGTACTTGGCATACTTTGGAATATCACGAATCACATCTACCAACGGAATATTCAATTGAATCTGACTCAACATAGAGAGAAATTTGTTGAACATGCGATCATCATTCGTTTTCTGCAATCTTTGTGGAAAAGGTGGTGGTGGCCTTGGAACATTCACAGGTGCTGAAACTGTATCATCTTTCTTTGCTTCCTGTGTTGCTTTGGGAATCAATTCGCCCTCAGGTATAGGTTTGTCTTTTCTCTTCTTTGGAACTTCTTCTAATTCCCTTCCAGTTCTAAGTGTAATTGCACTAACTTGCGGATTTTTTTCTGTATCACTTGGTAGAGCACCTGCAGGTCTAGTGTTTTGATTTGCAGCTAGCTGTCCCATTTGCCTTTCCAGATTTTTTAAATCAGTTCTGAGTTGTTGATTGTCATGCAACAATTTTTTCAACAAATCATTTGTACTTTCTTCTACCTGCTGGGGTGGCCTTTGAGGTTGATTAAAATTTCCTTGGGATCTATATTGATTTTGATTTGATTGATTTCCACCCCAAGAGAAATTAGGATGATTTCTCCAATTTGCATTGTAAGTGTTCCCATATTGTGCCTGTTGGTTCATCGGACCTCTGCTTTGTTGTCCCACATAATAAATAGATTCAGGATTCGTTGGGCACATGTCACTTGTGTGATTGTCACCACACATTTCACAACAAATCGACATTTGTTGAACATGTTGCAATTGTTGTGTCTGGTTCATTGTCATTCTATTCATTTGATTTGCCAATTTTGCTATATCTGCTCTCATGGCTGAAAAATCATCCAGTTCAAGTACCCCTACTGCTTTCTGTTTCATTGCTCTCCTTGGTTCTCCCTCACCTTGACAATTATGATCATTAGCAGTGAATTTGTTTAGTAGAAGTTGTATTTCACTATATGGTCTCACCATGCAACTACCTCCACAAGCTGAATCAAGATTCATCTTTGAAGTCTCATCTAATCCATCAACAAAAGTATGGCCCAATATCTCATCAGTTTGACAATGATGTGGATAATCTCGGAGTAGTTTCTTGTATCTTTCCCAAGCTTGGCGAAGAGTCTCACCATCCCGTTTTTGAAACCCAAGAATCTGGATCCGCAAAGACTTTGTCTTTTTAGTGAGAAAAAACTTGATTAAGAATTTCTTTGCTAAATCATACCAAGTATGGATTGAATTAGCAGGCTCCTTCTGCAACCATTCTTTTTCTTCCCCCAACAATGAAAAAGGAAACAATGTTAGCCTGACATATTCCTTGGAAACATTTGGATAGTTGTAAGTATCCGTGATTTCCAAAAAATTCTGAATGTGCCTCTGCGGGTCTTCATGAGATAGACCTACATATTGCCCAGTGGACTGAATCAGCTGTACCATGTACTGTTTAAGCTCAAAGTGACCAATGATTTCAGGCTTGACAATAGCCTGGGTCATATTAGCAAGATTTGGCCTTGCAGCTTCTATCACCGGACGCCCTCCATTACCTGCCATCATTGTTGGCTGTGGTTGAACTAAAATGTCCAACTCTCTTTCTGTTTTGTATCTAGCTTCCAACTCCTTCCTCGCTCTATGAAGTGTTCTTTCAATTTCAGGATCAAGAGGGAAGAGATTGCTTGTGCTTCTACTCCTCCGCATTCAAGAGAAGAGCCTGCGTGACACAAACAAAGTGAACTGAAAATTAATACTTAAACCAATAGCTGATAAAAGTTTAACTTAGTCAAGTAGCTAATTTCCAAGTCCCCGGCAACGGCGCCAAAAACTTGTTGCGACCAAAATACTCACGCAAGTATATGCGATCTTCAAGTAATATAGTAATAAGTAGAGTATCATTCCCACGAGGATTTCTTATTAATCTTAACGACTGATGCAAACTCAACCAATCATCGATTCAAGATAATTCATCACAAAATACATAAATAACCAATTTACAATTTAACTAGTAGACAAACAACAATACAACGCAAAGTTACTACGCCACTTTTGAAGTTTTCTTTTAACAATTAATAAAGGAGATATTCCGGGGTTATGGGCTTGCTAGATATCATGCTACATTTTTAGATTAAAAATGATTTATTGAATTATCTGGGTTATTGATTATAGGGTTAATAATACCCATAAGAATCTGTCAATTTCTTATGCGCCTATTCAAGTTAAATTAAGACCTATATTTCTATGGTATTAATATTAACTCAAATGCATTTATAAATCCTATTTCTCAATCAAACAAGGCAATTAAGTATAGTTCTATCTTAATCGCGAATCTTTTACCCGATGCCCAGGATCCAGATCTTGCTCTATTTGATTCTATATGCAATCAAGAATTTCTTTTTTCAAGTTTAACTCAAGATTCGTAAATAGTATTTCACTGTTAGCTACGCAGTAAAATAATTAAAAGCATAACCAAATAAACAACCCTTGGCGATAAATTCAAGATCCATAACCCCATAACCCCAGATTATGGGGTTCTTAGCTACTCATAATTATACAAACAACAACAATAAAAATCTTAAACATAATATAAATAAATACTAGGAGCAGGTTTAGAAAAAATCTTTCAATCCTTGCTCCAAATTGATGTTCCTCCTTGATTTTCTTCTCCAAGATGAATCTCCTTCCTCTTCTCTCTCAAAAAATAGGTCCCTCAATAATGGCACTGCTTTTTCCTCTTAAAGTCATCTCCCAAGGAGTTTTGACAAGTATGCCCTTTTTAGTCCGAAATAGAATAATTTTGTGATTTTTACACACCCGCGACGTGCCCCGGACAACGCGTACATGGATTGGACACAACATAATACAATTTAACGGAGCAAAACAATTCAAGCGTAGAATTTTTCCCTGCCGTTGTGCTGCTTCGTTTTTTCATTTGTTTTGCTATCCGGGCTTGCTTTGCGACCCCCGAACACGATCCTGACTTGATTTATTTAGCTTTTACTTAGACTTCAAAGCCCCAATTTAATCAAATTCATCCCAACGTTAATTCTTAAGTCGGATTAGCTTCCTGCAAGGTATAAAGCATGAATTTTGTATAATTCATTATTATTTAAGCTCAAACCTTTGTAAAATGCAATAATTAAAGTGTTGTTACAATGACTAAAACACGAGTTTTTAGCCTATGATCAATTCTACAGATGGGGTATCTCCTATGAGCAGGTTAGCGGTTGCGTTATTTTGATGAAGTTTCTACGAAGAGTCCTACTTACTACTCGGCAAAAGGTCGAATTTGCGATTGTGACTAATAATTCGGGATGTTCATGAAAATCTTAACAAAAGGTTTGAGGAATTTTGTGGGTTAATGGTGCAAGATCATGGTAATTGAGAAGGAGGAATCCTTGTGGGCTCTAGATTTATGTGATTTCAGCTTAAAAGCTAAGTGGTAGAGCCTAATGTCTACGATTGGGTCACGTGGTTGATTGCTTGAGCAATTTCTGATTATCGGTGCATTGGGGGATCAGTTATGACTAAGGAAAGAAAACGTCAGGGATAATTCGAGCAAAGAACTTGTTAAATATGTGTTATATTTTGCCTTATCGATTTATGTGCAGGTTCTGGGAAGACATAGAGTTTATGTTTCTGCTGCATGTCATGTACAAGGAAAGGAATCCAGTTGGTTGCTCCTTTCAGAGGGTGTTCATGTGCTAGAAGAGTGTTGGAGTTTGGTTATATTCGGGACTAGGTCAGAGTGGGTGACTCTCAACAACCGTCCTAATGGGTTCAAGAAATTAAGTGCAGTGCCTAAGGATTTTGTGTCTATTGTGTGGTTAAGAATCAAGTTTTGTAGTGGATTATGAAAGAGGCTTGGAGTATTCTATGTTATCATCGATTCTGCAGTGCAGTATTAGAGAAAGAGTGAGAAATAGCTTCAGAGTTGCGGAAGGTCTTGCAGAATGGGTGTACCAGATGGAGATGTTATTATGCACATAAGGAGGGTATGAGGTGATTCTTGGGTATTGAGACGATGTGGTCTCGTGATTCGGGTCACTCAGGATGAGTGTTGATCGAGTTTGTTATATTTTGAAGGGAGCTATTATATTTCTAAGGCAAGTCAAGAGTACATTGGAAGAAGTTGGTCCCGTTAGTGATGGTTGAATCAACATGATTATGGTAATGATCAGTTCATTCGATGTGTGAAGAGATACATATGGTTGGTGGTTTTACGTACGGGCTTGGAAGCCACTCTAACTTGATGAACTTGGGAGGTATTTGATTCAAATGGACTTGTTGTTAAATGGATTCTAGAAGAATTATTGCGGTTTAGACCACAACTTGAGATTTGTATTTTCCGTGGTTATGGGAATTTGGTTGCATGTTGCAATGGTTCTTCTGAATAAATTAAGTGAAAGGAATCTAGCCAATGAAGTTTTTATACTACTAGTAGTTCAGGGGTTATGATGAATTATTGTACTCTTGTGTAGCGACATGATAGATGTCGTAAGTGGCATGGGAATTTGAAGTTGGGGATCAAGGTTGCAACTCAGTGTTGATAAGAATGTCACGAGCTCGGATGAGCAGGGAAAAATTCAGATGTTTAGAGTAAGCTAGTAATTTCCTTAGGTTCACCTAAGAATGGTGTCCTGGGTACGAGGCTTGGTGTACTGATTTGCGGATTCTTGATTGTCTTTCAGGATTATTACAGTTGGTGGTATGGAGGTGCAGACTTTGTTACCTGGTGCGTAGGGTCGTGAGAGTGTATCCTACGGGGAAATTTGTATAAGTGTGACATGTTAGTCACTTGATTGTTAGGGATTGAATCCAAGTATGGAGATTCTGGTACCTTCGCTAGTGTGAGAGTTTATGCCTGAATGGCGCTATATTTGGTTGGTTATGAACTATGGAAGTTTGTTCTGGATTGGACAGCTGCTCATGCGTGTCATGAATAGGGCCATTATGGATCCTTGAAAGGTTATTTGTGTCACACCCCCTTTTTTCTTCCGTGGAGAAAGTCCGGGTTCTGACGTTCATGGGGGTAATAACTCATTTCCTTTTGGGATTTGGGTATTTGAAGAGTCGCCACCTAACGAATTATGGTGCGTTAGGGCACCTAGAGCAATTAGCTCTTACACTAGTTTGCATTACATAAGATTTAGGGTAATAGATCGAAATAACCATGAGGGAAAGGTGTTAGGCACCCCACTCGGCCCACAATGGTGGGTCCCGGCCGAACTTATACTTATGAATTAGTCATTTTAACACACAAACAATTTTAACATGTACTTGCAAGTAAAGGCATGTTTTGACATTCTAAGCACATGTATGATTCAAGTAATGAAATAAAACAAAAGGTTTGAACAAGTTGCACATATATAAAGGAAAGTAAATTTATTTAAACAACGAGCATTGGGAAAGAGGGGTCCTAGGTTGGTTAGCCTACAGGATGACCCCACACAATGCCCGGTAATCACACCTCAATGAGGGTCTACACGTGACATTAGCGCGTAGTCATCATATCCTTACTACCCAATTCCCTCCCATTGGTTGTAGCCTAAAGCATTCTAATAACCTTGAAAAGTATCCTATGCGTGCACTACCGTCCCTTTCTTGTGGCCCTGGAGGTATTTAGGACCTCTAATTTAGGTAGTTCTAGAACTTCCTAAGGTTTTAAAGGATAAAAGTCTAGGCCTCAATCAAAAACAATTAGGACTGCATTTAAAGAGAACAAATACAGGCTCACATTCACCTCCACAAACAGAACAAGTAAGTACACGTCTCAAACAACAGTTTCAAGTATTTAAGAGAAAACCCCTAGAACATGATATCTAGGTGAGCAGAGATTATATAACATTGAATAAAGACAAAGTGTCAAAGACCTATTCAACTCCATAGTCATCCAAAAGTAACCGGCTCTAAGTATCTTCTTAGCTAAGACAAAGCCATTCATATGTAGACCGCAGGTCCTAGCGTGTACGTCCTCAAGTAGTTTAGAAGCCTCTTTTATGTCGACGCATATTAGCAATTCCAAATCAGGAGTTCTTCTATACAAGTTTCCCCCGCTTTGGAAAAAGTGATTGGACAATCTATGAAGTGTGCGTTTCTGAGTGTGGTTTGCATGCTCCGGATATTCTCCTTTTGTCAAATACTTTTTGATGTCATGGAACCAAGGTTTTCCATCGGTTTCTTCTTCAACGTGGTCACAATACACCAGCTGATTATGAATGCTCACCAGGATGGGATCAATGAAATTCTTGTCTGGGTGTTGTATCATAGATGACAAGGTGGCCAATGCTTCGGCAAACTCATTCTGAATTCTGGGTACATGCCAAAATTCTATCTTCGTGAACCTCTTACTTAATTCCTGTACATGGTGCAAATATAACAATATCTTGGAAGTCTTGGTGGCCCACTCTGCTTGTACCTGGTGCACAAGCAAATCTGAATCACCGATTACCAACAACTCCTAAATATTCATGTCGACCGCTATGTTGAGTCCTAGTATGCAGGCTTCATATTCTGCCATGTTGTTGGTGCAGGAAAATTTGAGTTTAGAAGATACCGGATAATGTTGACCGGTTTTTGATACCAAAACTGCTCCAATGCCCACTCCTTTGAAATATACAGCTCCGTCAAAGACATCCTCCAACTGTCGTATGCTTCAGTAATGTACTCTCCTACGAATGACACCTCTACATCAGGAAAATACGTTTTCAAGGGCTCGTATTCTCCTCCCACCGGATTTTCAACAAGATGATCTGTCAATGCTTGTCCTTTAACCTCCTTGTGAGTTACGTAGACGATATCAAACTCACTCAACAATATCTACCACTTGGCCAACTTTCCAGTCTGCATGGGATTCTGAAATATATACTTCAAAGGATCCATCCTGGATATGAGGTATGTAGTATAGGCACAGAAGTAATGCCTCAATTTCTAGGCCGTCCAGGTCAAAGCAAAGCAAGTGCACTCTAGCAGAGAGTATCGTACTCTGTAAGGCGTGAACTTCTTACTCAAGTAATATATGGCTTTCTCCTTTCTTCCTGTCTCGTCATGTTGTCCTAGAACACATCCGAAGGATCCATCTAATACAGATAGACAGAGTATCGAAGGCCGCCCCAGCTCTGGCGGGACCAGAATCGGTAGTGTGGACAGGTACTCCTTGATCCTATCAAAAGCTTTTTGGCAATCCTCGGTCCAGCTTGTCTCGGCGTCTTTCCTCAACATCTTGAAGATGGGTTCACATATGACTGTGGATTGTGCTGAAACGACTGATATAGTTGAGACATCCCAGGAAGCTCATCACGTCCTTTTTTCTCTTAGGTGGCAGTAACTCCTGAATAGCCTTGACTTTAGATGGATCTAGCTTGATCCCTCGACGACTGACGATGAATCCCAGTAACTTTCCTACGGGAACCACGAATGCACATTTTGCAGGGTTCAGCTTCAAGTTGTACCTCCTTAGCCTGTCAAAGAACTTCCTCAAGTCCGCTATGTGATCTGCGACCCTCTTGGATTTGATAATGATGTCGTCTACATACACTTCTATCTCCTTATGTATCATATCATGGAAGATGGTTGTCATGGCTCTTATGTAAGTAGCCCCAATATTCTTTAGACCAAATGGCATCATCTTGTAGCAGTATACCCCCCAAGGTATGATAAAAGCTATTTTCTCCGCGTCTTCTTCATCCTTCCAGATCTGGTAATAACCCGCGAAGCAATCTACAAAAGATTGGAGTTTATGCTTGGTGCAATTGTTGATCAAAATGTTTATGTTTGGCAGTGGAAAGTCGTCCTTAGGACTTGCTCTATTTAAATCCCAATAGTTAACACATACCCTGACTTTCCTATCCTTCTTCGGAACTGGCACAATGTTAGCTAACCAGGTTGGGTACTCAACCACCCTGAGAACTTTGGCTTTGATCTGCTTGGTAACTTCCTCCTTGATTTTCAAACTCATATCTGGTTTGAACTTCCAGAGTTTTTGCTTCACTGGCGGACACATGGGATTAGTAGGCAACTTGTGAGCCACTATGGACGTGCTCAAACCGGTCATGTCATCATATGACCATGCAAAAATGTCCTCATACTCTTTTAGGAAATGGATGTACTCTTCCTTCTTTGTTGGTGACAAGTGAATGTTGATGCGAGTCTCCTTGACGGTTTTGGCGTCCCCCAAATTTATTGCTTCGGTTTCGTCCAGATTGGACTTGGGCTTATTCTCAAAGTTTTCAACTTACCTGACAACTTTCTCAGGTATCTCATCTTCTTCATCTGAATCACTATTCTCATGTTGCGTTGCCTCATTGTATGTCACAGTCACCGGTTTATCAGAAAAAGTAATAATAACACTGTAGAAAGAAAAAGTGTAAAAAATAGTAATGAATAATAAAGAGCAAATGCATTTGATTAAAATTAAACAACATCTAGACAAGTGCGGCTCGATGAATCGAGCATTTATTTTAAAACAAGTAAATCTTTAAATCAAAATTACTGAGAATCTTAAATGCCTAGAATGGCTATAGAAATAAAGTCTGCCAAGCTACCTAGGGACTCGACGGTCCAGGGATGTGTGACGGTCCAATTCCTGAGAATAGCTCCCTTCTTCATAGTTTGAATAGTAAGGCCTTCTTCCTCCTCCTCCTCAATTATGGCACTGTAATCCATGTCTTCATCCTCCAAGAATAGATTCTTCAACCCAGCTAACGCTTCCTCTTCTGTAGTCCCATATATTGTATCAGTTTGGTGAAAAACTTGATCTAAATGTGGCACTGGTTGCTCGAGAGGGTAATACGGTCCGCGCCATGGAGGCGACCAATCATTATACTCTAGCCATGTATACTGATATCCAAGCCCAAATGTAGTACCATGACCCTTCAGCCGTATTGGTTTAGTGATACCCTGAAGATTCTTTCCCAGCCCTTTGCCAGGCTCATATCCAAACCATGCCAATATGCTTTCTATTTTATGGCTCTACCATTTATCTTTCTCAACGGCAGTAACAAGTTCAATGTGATGATAGGTTTCCCCTCCTAGCCTTCTTCTATGTCCAATGACTGGGATGGTTTGACTAGTGTAAATGGGGTTACTCCCATCTTCATGAATGATCACCTCCTGACGATTCCACTCAAATTTCACGGCTTGATGTAGTGTGGATGCCACAGCCCCAACGGCATGGATCCATGGTCGGCCTAACAAAAGATTGTATAAGGTCGATATGTGGAGCACCTGAAACTAGACGCCGAACCAAGTTGGCCCCATCTGCAAGCACAGGTTAATTTCCCCAATCGTGGCTCTTTAAGACCCATCGAAAGCTTTCACGTTCATGCTTCCTACCTGTATTTCATGAATACCTTTATCCAACCTTTCAGAGTGTCTAACGAACAAATATTGAGGCTTGAAACTCCGTCAACCAAAACCCTGGCAATGAATTTGTCTTCAAATTGCACTGTAATATGCAATGCTCAGTTGTGATTCAACCCTTCGGGTGGTAGTTCATCTTCGTGGAAGACGATCTTATGACTTACCAGTACTTGCCCTACCATATTGGTCATCTCTCTGCCAGTGATGTTATTTGGTACATAAGCTTCACTCAGCACTTTCATTAAAACATTCTTATGTGCTTCTAAATTTTGCAACAGTGACAGGATGGATATCTGAGCTGGGGTTTTGTTTAGATGGTCAATGACAGAATACTCCTTTGCTTGTACTTTCCTCCACAGGTCATCTGGCCCTATTTCAATGACAGACTGCCTTGTAGTGGCATCCTTACTTGGTTCTCCAAAATGTTCAGGTGTATAGACTCTTCCAGTCCTAATCATTTCTTGCACAACATCGGATTCCTCCATTTTTGCCTTACCCTTTCATCGCGCTTCGGCAACGTAATCCCAGAGTATTGCTTTTGAGTCTAAAGGAGGTGTGGCTGATACTGTCACTATGAAAGGTGTGACCACTTCTACTTCGAAAGGAGCAGGAGTGGCCGCAGGTGGAGCTACCTCTACTCAAATGGGACCGGTGGGGCTACCTCAACCTCGATTGGTAACTAAGTCTGTACCACAATATGAGTAAGTGTGACTGCAACTTTAAAGTCATCACCTTCTCGAATAAGCCCAATTTACCCCTCAGGGTCCTATTCTTCGTTCGTTTCTATCACATGTACCCCACCACCTCTATGATTAGGGAGGGGGTTGTTGTGGACATTGGGTGTAGCTTCATTTGCCTGTATGACCTTGTTCTCAATTAGCATCAGGATCTTATCTTTCAATGTTCGGCACTCATCAGTGGAGTACCTCTTCATATCGGAATGGTACACACAAGTTTTGTTTGGATTGACCCATTGGGATGGATTCTCTAATGTCACAGCAGGAATGGGGGTGACATAACCAGTGGCTTTCAACCCTTCATACAGTTGGTCGATGGGTTCAACAATGGCGTTGTATTCTCTGGGTGGCTTACGATTGAAGTTTGGTTGTGGTCTTGGAAAGTTTTGGTGAGTTGGAGGTGATTGGAAGTGGGATGGTTGGGAGATATAGTTGTGATGGACAATGGCTAGTTGGGAATATCTGGGAGATGAAGGCTAATATGCAGGCGGTGATGCTTGGTATGTGGGCGGAGGTGTTTGATATGTGGGTGGAGGTGTTTGATATGCGGGTGGAGGTTTTTGATATGTAAGTGGAGATTTTGGGCCCTGAGCCACCATTACTGCCCCAACGTCTCTCTTTTTTTATATGTCGCCTGATTGTAACGCCTTGTTTGTGGCTTGTAATGCCTCAAAATTTGTTACCATCCTGCTTTTTATGCCTTCCTCAATTCTTTACCCAAGCTTGATGATATCAGAGAACTTATGGTTTACAATAACCATCAATCTTTCATAATACTACAGATCTTATGCTCTGGCGAAGAATTTGTTTATATGTTCCTCGTCCAAAGATGGCCTGGCCTTGGCTGCTTTCGACGTCCAACGAGTAGCATACTCGCGAAAAGTCTCGGTAGGTTTCTTCTTAAGATTCTAGTTGTAGAAGACATCCACTGCATTCTCTGTATTGAACCTGAACCGGTCCATGAAATCTGATGTCATACTCACCCAATTGGACCATTTCTTGGGGTCTTAGTTGATGTACCGGACAGAGCATCTCCAGTAAGACTCCTCATAAAGAGTTTTATTCGAATTTTTTTGTCTTTCCCGACCCCAACAAGCTTGTCGCAATAGGTCCTCAGATGGACCCTAGGATCACCTGTGCCGTCAAACATCTCGAACTTGGGAGGTTTGTATCCTTCCGGCAGTTCTACATCTGGCTGTGTGCATTGGTCTTCATAGTTCAAACCTTCTATTTCCTTGTTGCCTTCGACACCCTGAACTCGACTCGTCAACTTCTTGAGTTCTTCAGCCATGTTTTGAATGAGCAGGTCCTTCTCGGATGATTCTAGGGCATAGGAGAATGGTTGGATAGAGTGAGGCACGGTTTCCACGTATATGGGGTTGTTTTGGTGAGTGCTCGGTGACTGGGTGTAGTGGTGGTCATTAGTAGAGTTTTGAGGGTCAGGAATGGGTTGTGGTGTATTCTGGGGAGTATGATAAGTGGCGGTTGGTGGGTAATGAATTGGTTGATGATGGTGTTGTGGCGGAGTTGGTATTGGTAGGCGATTGAGATTTTGGGGTGGGGTTGCATAATGATGCGGTGCATGAGGGTTTTGAGGATGTTGGTTTGGTGTGTTTTGGGGAGGTACTGGGTTCTTTGTGTTTTGTTGGTTGATGTCGGGGACGTTCAGGGTGAGTGACAAGTTTGCCAAGTTGCGGACCTGCTCAAGCTCTCCTTGTAGTTCTAATATATTTTGTTCCAACCTCAAGACTAGATCATTTGGCGCTGGGGTACTCCCACCGTCTGAAGTTTCTGCGTTCTCAACATTCTTCTTTCGGATACCACTTAAATCGTCCATTTTTGCTTTTCCTTTGCCTTTTGTATTACTTGGAGGAGGAGGGGGTGGAGGGCCTCTAGATCTGGTGTGATATGCTAATGATGCCAGTATGAGTGAACCAATCTTAGGGGATGGGAATAAAGAATAACGAAAAACAAAAAGGTAGACAAGTCAGTGAGGATTTTGAAATATTTGCAATATTTAAACACATACTGCGGGAATGTAAATTTATGTCCTAATTTGGGAGCCTCGTTGTGCCCGAGGTAGGCCTAGCGACAAATAATTTGGAGGACTTTAGATGTCAGTAAATGCTTCATTTCATAATGTGAAAACAGACGAATCCCAAAATGACACTAAGATAATAGAAAAGTAAGTCATTATTGGCACTTGGCCTTATTACATTTAGGAAAGCAAATAAACCTAGCCTACTTGGTCCCAGGAGGACCTTCCCCAGATTTTCCAGAAGGACCTTCCCCAGATTCAATCTTCTTGACACCACCGTACAGGTTCCACAGCTCACACAATCCCAGCAGCAGGTAGGCTCTGGTCAGATGTCCTCCTTCACTTCCTTCAGCATTCTGGCAATCCTCAACCCTCTTTATGACTTTTCCCTCTAGCTCCACTAATCCTCGCTCCAGATATTCCAACTTTCTATTGGAAGTGACGCCCATTTCTTTCCATTCATCGATCAACCTCATATTTCTCTCGTGTATTTCACGGTGCTCATTCTCAGAGTCGTGGACCCTCTTGTGCAGCCTGTTGTATTTGACTTGAGCCTCAGCTTCTTTGTCTATGATCCTATCACCTCAACCAGTTCCTGGCATCACCATCCCCTTCAGATTTTCCTCTAAACATGCTGGGTAGAGAGGTTCACACCACGCATGATACTTGTCTGGCTCAGTGGTGTTCTTTTCCACAATGATCTTGCAATGCCATATGTGCTGAGCTTGGCACTTGTAAAGGACATCATCATCTTGAAAATTTGCTCGGAAATGGATCATTTTGGCGATCCTGGGTACAACCTGTTTCATGCCTGCTTGCCTCATAACTCGGATAGGGACATAAAGGTATATCCCTCTCAACCCAATCAGTACCAAGTGTGGAGCGTCCCTGGATCTGTGATGAATTAGTATGTTGGGAACATTCAAACATCCATTGCACCTGTTCCTCGGTCAGATTGTCAAAGAACTCTACCCACTCTTTGGCGCTTTTCGGCTGATCAAACCTATTCAGAATGTAAGTCATCCGCTTGGGGTGATGGAAGGCAATATGGTAGTTCCAAGCCCTTTGCGGAAATGCTTGGCGATAGTGACCTTTTTGAAGATGTTCTAATAACCGCAACTGCAGCAACAGGTAACAACCCTCGAAATGCTTGACCCCTCTTTGACAGCGCTCCAGAGCCCTATAGATGTCGGCTATGATCATGGGGACTATAGTGTATGTTTGCCCATTGATCCCCTCCATCAAAGTCTTGGCGATCATGGCCAACCTAGTATGGATTATTTGCCTTTTCATTGGAAATACTATCAGGCCCAAGAAACACACAATGAACACGAACACTCTGCAATGGATGTGACCTAGAGAAGTGATAGAAAGCTCGTCATGGAAGGTACTGTAGGACTTACTATGGCCATATCTCTTGTACAAGTATTCGAAGGGTATGTAGGACTTCTACAGGCATCCCAAGTCAGCATTTTTCTTCAACCCCATCATCTTTAGGAACCCCTTACTAGTACGGTTCTCTGGTACCAACAACCCAGGGCTATCCCAAGTCAATCCCGCAAGTCCCCCAATTTCCTCTAGGAGTGAAGTCATCTCTATGTCGCCGAAATGGAACACAACCCTTTCACTGTCTCAGAATAAAGTGGTAGCCTCGATCAACCTGTTGTTTGGTTGAATGTCTAGTAGAGAAGGCAAGTTGCCCAAGTACTTTCTTACATATTTCTTGTCACTTGAGGAAAGGTCCTCCCACCAATCAAGCATCAATGGTGGAATGTTTCTAACCATACCGAATATGGGGACCTCGTGCCTCATTTTCTGCAAAACGGAAAAGTTAGGTTATTTTCCCCCACTAGACTCGACTATTTATACATTCATGAGTAGCATACTGGCATTTAGTTCTCCAAATTAATGCACAGAATGTGGTTGTGTCCGTTGGGATTATGGAACCCCGGTGGATTTTTGGATAAGGCTCGTTTTAAAGGATTATTATGTGGACAATATATTAATCCGACTAAGTTTGACCATGATGCATGTATAATTTCAATCAGAGTAAGGTTACTATGGGGGTCTAGACTAGTACCCTCAAGCGGACAACTTGAGGGGGAAAGGCACGGAACCATCCACTGCACTGCTGATCGACTAGTTTTACCGCAAATAAGCCTTTCCGAATTTAAGGGTAATAAATAGGAAGAGCGCAACCACTCATCAAGCGTTTCTATAAAATTTAATATGCACGAGGGGAATATGATGTGGAGCATGAGTTTTTCAGTAATAAATAGCATGTAGTCAAGTATTTGCACGTAAGAATAATAAATGCAGTATCTAAATAATTGAAGGACAGTTACAGAAAAAGAAAATAAGGAAACAAGTCAGTTTCAGGAATAAAAGAATCAGAAATGCTTTTTTTTAAAAAATAGACAGTTAAATTCAAATAAGGGGAAAGGGTGCGTGGGATGGAGCATGCTTGGACTAATTCACAAAAGATAAGTTCGTCATGGTAAGAGCCTAAAGGTATCCCTAGAAGAGTCGCCATGCTGTAGCGCCCCCTTTTTTCCTCCGCGGAGAAAGTCCAGGTTCCAACGTTCATGAGGGTAATAACTCATTTCCTTTTGGGATTTGGGTATTTGAAGAGTCGCCACCTAACGGATTATGGTGCGTTAGGGCACCTAGAGCAATTAGCTCTTAGACTAGTTTGCATTAACAGAGATTTAGGGTAAGGGCTCGAATAACCGTGAGGGGAAGGTGTTAGGCACCCCACGCGGTCCACAACGGTGGGTCCCGGTCGAACATATACTTATGAATTAGACATTTTAACACACAAATAGTTTTAACACGTACTTGCAAGTAAAGGCATCTTTTGACTTGCTAAGCACATGTATGATTCAAGTAATGAAATAAAAGAAAAGGGTTGAGCAAGTTGCACATATATAAAGGAAAGTAAATTTATTTAAACAACAGAAATTTGGAAAAAGAGGTCCTAGGTTGATTAGCCTACAGGATTACCCCACACAATACCCGGTAATCACTCCTCAATGAGGGGCTACACGTGACATTAGCGCGTAATCATCATATCCTTACTACCCAATTCCCTCCCCTTGGTCGTAGCCTAAAGCGTTCTAATAACCTTGAAAAGTATCATATGCGTGCAATACACGTCCCTTCCTTGTGGCCCTGGAGGTATTTAGGACCTCTAATTTAGGTAGTTCTAGAACTTCCTAAGGTTTTAAAGGATAAAAGTCTAGGCGTCAATCAAAAATAATTAGGGCTGCATTTAAAGAGAACAAATACAGGCTCACATTCACCTCCACAAACATAACAAGTAAGTGCACGTCCTAAACAACAGTTTCAAGTATTTAAGATAAAAACTCTAGAACATGATATCTAGGTGAGCAAAGATTATATAGAATTGAATTAAGATAAAGTTTCAAAGACCTATTCAGCTTGCCTACCGATGTTAGACCTGTTGAATGTGAGCAGTCTCAAATAACATAGCGCAGTTTTATAGTTGCAAGATTTTAATCGCCCTATAGGCTTGCCTATAACAGTGATGTCCTAAGAGCATGATATCTATATTGATTAGGAATGCAATAAAATAGTGAACAATTTTTAAACGGACAACTTAAGATCATGTAGACATGTTTTTCTAGCAGTATTAATTTTAGGGAAGTGTTTCAAAACCTTTTAAAGAAGCGGACAAATTTAGTTAATTAAACCACTTTAGAATATATAACCACGAATTGAACTGACTGAAATGTTTTAAGTCTTATAGGCATTACTTCTAATTAAGCATGAAGTAAAATAAACAACATACATTTAACCAAAGTGAAACCCCTATAGGCATGATTTCTATAGAGTTGATTTTTTAACCCTATAGGCATAATTTCTATAGAGGTGGCTTTTAATCCTATAGACATGATTTCTATAGAGCTGGTTTTTACTCCTATAGACATGATTTCTATAGAGCTGGTTTTTAATCCTATAGACATGATCTCTACTATTGAAGCCATTTTAGATCCTATAGGCATGGTTTCTAATTGTGTGGAAGTAAAGCAAACATAACAAACACATTTGAATCAGCATGGACCCTATAGGCATGGTATCTATCCAATTTTACCCACAATATATACTACCCTCCCTTTTTCACTAATCACCCCACTTTTTGTTTACAATAATTATTATAGACCAATGAATTGAAATAAAAAATTACATAAATAAATAGAAATTAATCTATAGGGAGCCTGCAGTAGGTCCAAATGATTTCCAAGCCTCCAATAGCCTCAAATGCCCAAAGTTCATAGCCAACTTCATGTCTAGGTGTATCAGAGTTCCCTAAGGACCTCAAGGATCCCGGGCAGTGCTCACACCTAGACCTTTTTCTCAAATAATAACTGATTTAGGTGCAGTATGGAAAGGCCAGCTCTGACATGCCAGAGTTCAGAGAGATCTCAAGGTAGTACATATATTAGAGGGGCAGAACCTAGTATTCTAAGAGTAAAGTGAGAGTGTTTGTCATAGTTTTGAAAAGGGTTTTGAAAATAATACAGAGATGACTTTAGGAGTGAAAAGGTTTTCTGAAACAGGAAATAGTTTTGTGGTAAAAGACAGTTTGAGAAGAGTACCAAAACCTTTTGAAAAACAGCAGACAATCAATTGGTCATAAAACATCCAGATTCAGAAACACTCAACAAACAGATCTCACATGGGAATAAAGGGATTGGGGCACATAAGAGTCACATTGGGGGTACGTGGATAAGGTATAGAGGAAGCATATAGTCAACAAACTACATAAAACACTTAGGGTCTTAGAGACTTAGTAGGCTAGTCATGGGCAGTAAACATTTAAGACATAGATCACAACTGTAATACAGAAAGCCTGACATGTCTTTAACAGGATTAAACATACAGACAGGGTCAATCACATACATCAAATAGCCAACAAGATCACATAATTAGGGGATTGAATAGATATTCACAAACAGACTGGTTAAGTATCAAATAACTAGGTGAAATGTAGATATGCTAATCATACATTGAATAGGACAGAGTTTAGACATGCTAGGCAAAGAAGTAAGCAAGAATACAAGTTGAATTCATAGCTGATGAACTAGTGCAGGAATAATACACATAGGGTTTGGATTTCAAAATTTAACTAGAGACTACCAGTTGAAGAAAAGAGTGCAGAATATAAAGCAGATGTAGTTCCAATATCTAGCCTTGGCTTTCAGTCGGCTAGACCAATGAATATCACAAATAGCAGAGGAGAAAAGAGAGCTTTAGGGTGTAAGTGTGCTTGTTTGAACTAATGTTCATTGTCAGAAGTGAGAATAGGAAGGAGTTTATATAGTAATCAAAAGCTTAGCAAAATAAGGTAAGGGATCAATTAAGTAGCAATTAGAGAAATTCAGGGAATCAATCATATGTAAAATCAATGAGTCTTCCCTTAATCAAGGGATAATCAATCAATGGTAAAAGAGGACAGATACTTAAGAAAGGAAATCGAGTACAGCTTAAGTACAGAGTAGGTAATAAGGGGTGAATGAACAAGGGTTTCAATTAAGGAAACAATCAGTAAGAATCAGCAAAATAACAAATAAGGTAAGGGAAAATTAATTAAGACAAACAGTTCAATTAAACCGAGTAGAGAAGTAAGAATCGAAGGTTTTGTTAATGATAAGTGTTCAAATCAAACCAAGAAATAAGGACTTCAGAATAATCAAGGGGTTCAATCAAAGAGAAAATCATGAAAGACTCAGCAAGTTTAGCGGATAAAATAAGTTAATAAATGAATAGTCAGGATTCGACACATAATTTTAACACAACAAATAGTTAAATCGACATTGATTCAAGATGAATAGTCTGGATGAATACAAACATATCGAATCAGTGAAAAATTGAACTAAGAAATTCAGTAAAGGCATATTAGGACAAGAAAACCACGAGACATTCAAATGGCTAAAGAGAAATCATAAGTACCAAGGCAAGAACACAATCAGTACACCAGTACTCAGAAGCCAAACAAAGAAATGTCAGAAAATTAGGGGTTTTAGTACAAGCGAGTTAAGGTTGTAGCAAACTTACAAAATTAGTCAGACACATAAGAAGCAGAAGATCAAACACTCAAAAAAGTACCAACTGTTTTGAAAAAGAAATCTCAGAAACCCTAGTTTAGAGAAAGATGAAGAATCACTCGAAAATCATATGATTCTTATAAAGAATCACAAGATTATTGTAAAACTCATATGAAAAAAGTCTAAATCATCTCAGATCTGTACATATCTAAGAGGTTCAGAAGAAAGAAATTAGGGTTTTCGTGGAGAACATCACAGAGGTGAAGAAACATGCTTAGAAACCCATAGATCATAGTCGATGTAGGATGATCTTATCGGAATCATACTGGAACAGCCTGAAACAAGCAAGAAAGGATCCATAGATGCAAGCCAACTAATCCTGGTCCCTTGAGGGCCCTGGAGATGGCAATACCAGCGTGAGAGAGGCTAATAGAGACCTTGGGGGTGGTGAGAAACCACCATAGATAGCCATTGATGAGTGATGGTAAGGTCCGATTAGGGTTAGGTTTGAGAGCATTTGAGAGAGTGGAGGGATTCAAGGCGGCAGATGGTGGATAATGAAAGGGTTGGGGGGGTCGTTTGGTTTATTTTGGGTAAGGGTTGTTTGTGGGCGTTGATCTTATGATCAACAACCAAGATTAAAAGGGTTTTTGGAGCAGGATTGGGCCTCCATGGTTTGGGCTAGGTAAACTTAAATTGGGATTGGGCCGGTATTGGGTTGAATTAGGGCTAGAATTGAAATAAAAAGGCTAGGTTTTAAATAGACACTTTTAATAACTAAATAATTTATAAAAATAATAAGTGTGTACCAAAAATATTTTTTTTATACTGAAATGATTAAAAATAGTTATTTAATATTTTAAAATATAAAAGTCCATTTTATGCATAAATAATATAATTATACATTAGTATGGGCTATTATTGCAAAGATGTGCAATTTAGCCTAAAAATGTAAATGTAATTACAAAAAATACGCTAAAAATATTTAAACACTATATTGGCATAAATAATGAATTTAAATGGCTAAATCACCACAAAAGTAATATGAAGGATAATTATTGGATATTTTATAAATAAAAAGAGAAGAAATAAATTGATTTGGAGCTTTTAAAATTATAGAAAAATTATAAAAATGCTTATGCATGCTCATTATTGCATATGTGCCATTTTGAAAGTATATATATGTATTAAAAATATATGAGAAAAATTGGGTATCAATAATTTGCCCAGTGTGGTGTGATAAGAATCGATTTGAGGTCCGTCGGTGGGTCTAATGTGAATGTGTGCTCTACATTAGGTCAGATGTGTTCATTCATTTTAGCATTACTTATGAAGGAGTCTTTGGGCATTGTATGTTATTCCCGTCGTCAGTTATTCCCTGTAATACTCTATTGTGCCATGTGGGTTGTGAGACAGCTTGATTATTTGCAAGTGTGTTGAGGTCCTGTGTAGCTTGTGGTGTTATAAGAGTAGAATGTCTCTCGAGATGCAGGTCATTTATCGCACCTTAGTTGTACTTGGGTTTCATAGTGGATGGCGTTATCCGTCTCCCCAGGATTGTCTTTTTGCACTTAGCGTGCTTGTGGTCGATATTCAGTATTTCATGGGTATAAGCATTTTGGCTTGATGGGTATTTCCTTATTTATTGTTATGTGTGGATTAGGTGTCACATCGCCACGGGTATGTTGTGTGGATCAGGTTTCACATCAAAACGGTATCATGTATGGATCAGGTTGCACGCCGCAATAGTGAGATAATGAGTACGATTCCCTACATCCATTCTTGTGTATTTTGTTTATCATTCTCTGAGAAGGTTTCATAGCATCTCTTAAATCGTTTTATTCGTTATGCAGGCCGGGTAGTTCCTTGCCAGAGTTCGTTCTTTGTTATGAGTCATATTCGAGTTGTAGCTTGTTAGCGCATTGATGGCGTCATGTGAAATTTTAGTTAGTGGTTGAGGTGGCTTATTGCCTAAGCAGCTTGTACTAGGTGAGGCGAGGTTATTGAACCTGACATCGGTACGATCAGATTTATGAGGGGCATATTAAAGAGAAAATATAGTTATTCAGTTCAAAAAGGAAGTAATGGTTCTTGTCAGGTGGGGAGACATCATGATTTATTGATTCAACATGTGTTTATGAGTTTCTACATATCTCTTATATCGTGGCAGTGTTGCGAGAGTCGGAATAGGGCTTATATGTGTTATTATGTGTATTGCGCGCACTGGGTTCGTGAAGTTTCAGCCATTGTGGCCGAAGGATGTTATTATGGGCAAACGACTTGAGTGGCACAGTGTGAGATCCCAATATGGGTGCATTATCATGTTTTGGTACTGAGTATAATGATTTATACGGTGTTCATATGTTAGAATTAGGTATTGTAGAGAAATTCTGAACGTTGGAATATGGTTCTAAAGATGGTTAACTATGGTTGTAGGAAGGATCTTCGGTCTGGATCGAGTTAATCTGCTCAATTGGGTTGTGTTGGCACGGGCAGGTGCACGAGATGTTAAATAGTGATTTTGGACAACTCTGGAGCAGTCCTTAGCACATTCGAGGATGAGCGTATGTTTAAGTGGGGGAGAATGTAACGATCCGACCGGTCATTTTGAGCTCTAGCATGTCATTCAGCAGTTTGATGCCTCGAGTAGCTTCACTTCATGAAATATGAATTGCACGCGTGGTCAGTGTTGAAGTTTGAGAAGTTTAGTGTTGATTCGGATGGAAAATTATAAATTCGAAAGCTTTAAGTTGGAAAAATTGACTAAGGTGTGACTTTTGAGTAAATGACCTCAGTCGGGATACGAAGGTTCTAATAAGTTCATATGATAATTTTGGACTTGTGCGTATGCTTGGGTTAAGAATTGGGTGGCCTGGGAGTATTTCGGCAACTATTATGGATAATTGGCATTTTCGATGAATTTTATAAGTTTGGGTTGAAGTGGATTTTGATGTTATCGATGTATGTTTGGGGTTTCGATCCTTGTAATAGGTTTGTTATGTCATTTATGACTCGTGTGCGAAATTTGAAGTCACTCCGGATTGATTTGATACGTTTCGGCACAAGATATAGAATTTGGAATTTTGAAAATCTATAGGTTTGATTCGAGGCGCGATTCGTAATTTCGACGTTATTTGGCGTGATCTGAGGCCTCGACTAAGTCCGTGTTGTATTTTGGGATGTGTATATTTGGTTAAAGTCCAGAGGGCCTCGAATGGATTTCGAATGGTTACGAATTGATTTTTAGACTTAAGGAAAAGCTGGAAATTTTTGGTTGCTAGTGCGATTGCTTCTGCGGAAGCTTTATCGCAGAAGCGACCTCGCAAAAATGTGGCAGTCATCGCAGGAGTGACCTGGGCAGGGCTAGCGTTTCATCACAAAAGTAGAAGAAAATGCAGATCTGCATCACCGCAGGTGCAGTGCCTGTAATGCAAGAGCGATGGGGTCGACTGGGCAACTGAATCGCAGAAGTGAGACCGTAGATGCGGCAATTCTGCCCGCATAACTGAAACTTGGCAAAACTTAAGGATCGAGATTGATCATTTTATCATTTTTGTTTTGGATTTTTGGAACTCAATTCTTGGGCGATTTTGATGAGTTCCCAACATGCAACACAAGGTAAGACATTTCCCACTTGTAGTACGCTAAATATAAGGTTTATATGTGGTTTTAACTAGGAAAAATTGTGGGATTTTGGTAGGAAACAAATTTTTTGATGATTTTGGATTTTGACTACGGTTTTGGAAATAGAATTAGGAATAAATTATATATTTGAGTTCGTAATGTTATGTGTAAAGTTTATCTTTAAAAATTTTCGAAAACCGGGCACGTGTCTTGAGAGTTGATTTTTATTGACTTTTTGATCGGAGTTAGAAATTGCTATAAGTTGATTAATTATAAGCATTGGAGTATATTTTGATTGAATTGCACACTGTTTGACCAGTTTCAGATCGTTTGGCTTTGAATTGAAGAGTTAGAGAGGTGTTTGAGCCGATTATGGAACTTCGGAGCGAGGTAAGTCTCTTGTCTAACCCTGTGAGAGAAAATTACCATGTAGGTGTTATTCGTGTTATATGCTAAATGTCGTGGGAGGTGAACACGTATGAGGTGATGAGTGTTCGTGCGCATGCTAGAATTCCTGAGTATGTCTGGGTAGATTAGGATTCACACCATGCTTTATTTGTACAGGTAGAGTTATTGTTGCCTGCTTAGTTACTTGATTTCACGTTACGACTTGAGACTAGACTTGAGTAGAGTGTTAGACTTGCTACTGTAGAGATTTGACGAGCTTCATGATTAGCCGCGGAATACTTGTTCTACTCTTACGAATTTCTCACGCGCTATCCGTGTTCATCAAAAGATTTTTCCTTTAAACTCATAAATCACACGTTTATTCGTGAGTGGGGTCAAAGACCCGTTAAAGTTTCTTACTCTAATAAGATCGGGTCGTTCGCCTCAGCATGATTATAAACCACACTCTCATTGAAGTGGGTCGTTCGCATCAGCAGTATAATAGATGCATATATGGTTCGTGTTGTTCGACCCTGGCAGTGCATAGATTATGATGGGATCAGGTCGTACGCCTCGGTATTTCTATAAAATATTCTTATGTAATCGTGAGTAATATTTGACAAAAAGCCAATGCATCTGTTAGTTTTCCTGATTTTAATTATGATGACGTATCTAGTGAGGTCCACTATATATATATATATATATATATATACACACACACACACACACACATACATACTCCCGGTTGAGGAGGTGATTTCTAATTGAGAGCTTGAGTTTATTTTTGAGAGAAGGATTGTACCACGTACTTATACTTGTTTATTTTGTTTATTTACTTTGCGCCATATCTGTTTACTTCTTATTGTATCTGTCTTATTGGATCACTAATAATTGTCGATGTCGGCCCCTCGTCACTGCTTCTTTGGGGTTAGGCTAGATACTTACTAGTTACGCGTTGATTTACATACTCATGTTGCACTTGCTGCACTAATTGTGCATGTATATATATGTTTCTAGTGGCCCTCTTGGTGCAGAGATGTTGCTATTGTGGGAACTTTACAGTGAGTTGCACTTCCTTGTTATGATCTGCAACATACAAAGTCTCCATCAGAGTTATTTATATTCCCCGTCTAACTTGTATTTCAGAAGGATGTTATATAATTATTGTACTCCTTAATAGATGCTCATGCACTTGTGACACCGGGTTTTGGGAGTTCCTATTGGATATTTAGTATGGTAGTTTACGTAATTATTATCATTTCACCCTGTAAATCCCATTTCATACTATTAAGTTAACTAGTCTTAGAATACGCGCTTCGCGCGTGTAACCTGCCTCTATGAATTATATGCTTTTTATACTGAATGTTTAAGTTACAAAAATAAAAGTTTACTCAATAAAGAAAAAAGCTCTACCTCATGGAAGTCCTTAAAATCTTAATATTAGTTCTACTAAAAATATATTATTAATTATAATTACGATTTCTATTCAACATGAACGTTACTTATGAAGGATAAAAGTTAATCAACATTTCATGTTAATATTTCATATTTATATGATATATTGTGTCAATAGATAGATAGATAGATAGATTAGACTCGTCTATCGAAAAACATTTAGCGCGAACATCGATACTTAAATTATATTCCATCAAAATTATGGAGAAAATATTTAATTAGTTGGATTCAAAATTTAAATATTACATAAAAATTTAAATGTTAATATAATTTATTAACATAGAATTATTTGTGGAAGGAACAGTTTAGTTTTTTAAAGCTATAAAAGTGAAGATGTCGACCAACTTCAACTTTGTGACAACTATATTTTTAGATTGTTAGGTACCTTAAATATTTTATTTTTAGCTAGGTTTATTTTCAGAACTTTATATTTATCATATACTTTCAAATTATTTAACTTTCAAAATTAACATTTTTAAAAAATAACTATGTAGGTAACTTTCAAAATTAATTCTTCGAAACTACACTAATTCATACTTTCAAATCTAAAATGCTCGTTTCCAATCAATAATTTTTTTTTTGGCTTTGTTTGTTCTTTTAAACTTTATAAATGTTTAGGTAAACATACTCATAATTATAATAAAAATAAATTATAAGTCTACCTAGCGTGAGAGGGTTCATATTTTTAGAGTTAAAGATTAGTTATTTTACCCAATTAAAATAAGGAATGTATTAGGCATAAAGATTTTGTATAATTTAATCATATTTTAATTGTAAAATTTATATACGGTAAAATTTTAATGATTTTAAAGTCCTAATTATAAGGACTTATTACTTGATTCAAATAAGGAAAGATTTAATAAATAATAAATTTGATTTAATTTAAACTCCTAAATATTAGCTAGCAGAATAATCAAATGATTATTTTGTCTGGTGTGAACTTATTTTATAAGGGTAAAAAAGGCGAACGATATTTCGCTAAAGGCCTTCGTGCTTTTAATATAGTATAGATGAACATTATGATTTCAAAAATAATAAAATGAGTAACTAAGTTAAGTAATCATCATTGGCTTGCCTGACGGCGGCGTTAGGTGCCATCACGATCTATAATGGATTTTGGGTCGTGACAATATAATTAATAATTTTCTATCTTCTAAATAAAAGGTCATTATAAGACTATTATGGAGGAGTACAATCAGAGATTGCCATCGAATGAGCAAAGCGACCCACCTTCCATTTCAGATGAAGAAGCACAGAAGATATGGTTGGATGTTGTTGGTGGTCCTATAAAGGAGATACTATACGGACTTCAAGAGAGTTCATTTCGGCCTACAAGGCTGGATTGCTAGGTATAGGAACTTCCACCAAGGGCAAGGCACTTGATAGGTGGACTCTTCGGCTATGGAGAAGAAGATCACAATGCTGTCGGCAGAGCTTGAAGAGGAAAAGGCTAAAGAAGAAAAGAGAGATAAATAATTTGATAGCCTTCAAGGTCAGCTCATAAAGATGGCCCAATAATTTAATGTCCTTGAAGGTCATTTGGCCAATCTTCTTGCTAGTGGTACTTTCCCGATTATCTAGTCTCGTGATTCTTCCCTAGATGCAATCCTTCTCATTGTTATCCTTCGAATCATCCAACGATAAAGCTTTTAGTAGTAGAGATGGAGATGATGTAATAGAAAACACTAATTGAATGATATTTGTATTATATTTAAAGTTTCAACTTGTGAAAAGTTTAGTCATTGGAATTTTTGAAACTCTATAAATGTTGTTAATATAGTTTTGTTTGTTGTTATTATTGTTGTTATTGGTGTTATTGGTTGAATGGTAGCAATGTAATGCTGCCATTATTGTTTGTTATTGGTTGTTGGCAGATAGTGCAGTTGTAAAACGACAATATTCTACCAAATATTTACCCAAAAAGCCGACCGCATACCGACCGAAGTTAGTTGGAAATGTCAAAATTAAATTTACAGAAACTTAACATTACCGACCGATTTCGATCAGTGCAAGCAATAAATAATTTTCAGGTTTTGAAATTACCGACCGAAATCGGTCAGAATTTAGGTTTTTAAAATTTAATATATTTTAATAATTTCGACTGACTTCTGTTATGACCCTAAAATTGGTCCGGTTGTAATGGCGCCTATCGTGAAACTAGGCCAGCCGACACAACTCCCGAATTAACCATTTAATCATTAACAATTATTTTTAAGTCTTTAATTACTCAAATATTTCATAATGAAAATCTAAATGAACAGTGCGGAATACACACACAAGCCCGACATCGGGGTGTCACATGTCACGAGCATCTACTAAGGTCTAAATATACATGAGTCTAAGAATGTACTAAATACAATCTAAGGAAGACAAAAGGGAGAAAAGCAGTGCTACGAATGCCAAGGCAGCTACCTTACTAACTCCAATGACTCTGCCACTGAGCGATTAACACCTGTTACTGAGTTCAGAACTACCTGAATCTACACACAAGATGCAGGGAGTAATGTGAGTATGCCAACTCTGTAAGTAATAAAAGTAAATGAAAGCTGAGCATTAAGAAAACACGTAAACCATGTCATAACACTACAAGAAATGTAGATCATTTCCAAAGCAGTACACAAATCATTTACTTCGTAAATTAAGCTCCGTTTCAGTAAAAACCTTTTAAAATAACTTTCAATAATTTCAAACGAGTGATAAAAATAGTGAGTGTAATTGATAGAAAATGTAAACAGCCCCTCGGGCAAAACATGTATCATAAATTGCCCCTCGGGCATAATATCAACAGGACCAGCCCCTCGAGCTACCTCACAATCACTCGTGATCAGCCCCTCGGGCATAACATGAATCAAGAACCTCCCCTCGGGCAACAATATGAATTAACAATAGCCCCTCGGGCATCAATATGAATCGACAACAGCCCGTCGGGGTACATCACATCACTCACACTAGGTGCCCGTGCTCACTAGGGGTGTACAGACTTCGGGAGGGGGCCCTTACGGCCGAAGCGCAATATCAAGTCATCTCGTGGCATAATCAAACATGCACTCGGCTTTATAACAAGCCACCTAGTAGCGTAACAAATCAGGACCTCATCCTCATAGTCATGAATCAGTACCACACTACTGCGACGCACAACCCGATCCCATATTATCCTCACAACACAGGACCTCGGCCTTACTCATTCAGAAATTTCTCAAGTCACTCGGAGTGATGACTCAAAAGGTCATCACTTGTTTAAAATGAAACTTTCATGTTCTGAGGCCTTGAAAACCTCATTTAGAGTCACCTCGATTTGCGTGCGCAGTCCGGGCGTGTAGCCGGAAAGCTTAAATATAATAATCTATGAAAAATAATAAGTTTTGATTATAAAATGAGCTAATTTGACTTCGGTCAACATTTTGGGTAAACGGATCCGGACCTGTGATATGACGGTCGCAGAGGGTTCGTAGGAAAATATGGGACTTGGGCGTATGCCCGGAATCGAATTCCGAGGTCCCAAGCCCGAGAAATAAATTTTTAAAGGAAATTGTTTTCTGAAACTGTTTAAGGCAATTTGAAATGAAATTGCTTAGAACATGATGGTATCGGGCCCGTATTTTGGTTCCCGCCCAATACAGGTCTTATATATGATTTAAGACATTTCTGTGGAATTTGGTGAAAAACGAATGTCATATGACGTGATTTGGACTTAAATTGCAAAGTTGATGTTTAAAGAAGTTTTGAGAAGATTTCATTGATCTTGAGATTTAATTTGATGTTCATGATGTTATTTTGATGATTTGATTACCCGAATAAGGCCGTAGGATGTTCTTGAGGTTTTGTGCGCACTTGGTTTGGAGTTCCGAGGGCTCGGGTGAGTTTCAGGTAGGTTTCGGGATGTTTTAGGCTTAAAACCAGAAATTGCAGGTCTCTAAACCCTCTAGTGCGGTCCGCGGTCGACCTTGTGGGTGCACGATGAAGGCTGTGCGGCCGCGGTCGGCTTTATGCGGTCCGCTCAGGGCGCTGATGTGCGGCCGCAATCGACTTTGTGCGGTCCGCACAGGGCCCTGCTGTGCGGCCGCAGTCGACTTTGTGAGGTCCGCACAGGGGGTCTGAGAGGGGTATAAATAGACGGGATCTCCAGTCATTTTTCATTTTTCAAAACCCCGAAAACATAAGAGGCGATTTTTCAAACAACCTTTCTTCTCTAAATCAATTGTAAGTCATTTTTAACTAATTTTCTTCAATCATTAACATCTTTTAACATGATTTCAACTTCAAATCAATGAATTGCATGGGGGAAATTGGGTGTTTTGGGTAGAACCTAAGTTTTTCAAAAATTGGGGATTTGGACCTCGATTTGAGGTCCAATTTCAAAACAAATTACATATTTCAGCTCGTAGGGGGAATGGGTAATCGGTTTTTGATTCGAACCTCAGGTTTTGACCATGTGGGCCCGGGGCTATTTTGACTTTTTGGGTGAAACTTTGGAAAATCCATTTTCATGCATTCAAATTGATTCATTTAGCGTTTATTGATGTAATTAAGTAACTTCTGACCAGATACAAGCGAATTGGTGGTGAAATCAAGGGGGTAAAGCTATAATTGAATCGTGAATTGAGTTCGTGGCATCAAGGTAAGTGTTTGGTCTAACCTTAGCTTGAGGGATTAGGAGTTGTGTCCTACTTACTATTTGTTTCTTGCTGCGTACAACGTATAGATATGGTGACGAGTATCTATGCTTTGGTGTCAAGCATGACCGTGAATCTTATATTGTGATTTTCATGATCTCGTTGTATTATTCATGCCTTGGCGAAGCATGACCGTGAATCTTATATTGCGTACAACGTATAATGAATTGTGAAAGTATAAATGATAATCGAAACTCTAGGGCATTGGCTCGAGTTGTGAAGTGAATTGTGAAGTAAAAGTGAGAAAGAGAAGAGATCATTATGTTGCCCCTTGTCGGGCTATTGATGAGTTGAGGTTCCTTTGCATTGTGTTCTTAATTGATATTACAGACGCTTAGGTTGATGATTCTTCGTGTTAGGTGTTGTACCAAGTTTGGTTATAGCTGGGTAGTTAGGTGTTGTAACAAGTTTAGTTATAGCTGAGGTAGTTAGATGTTAAAACTAGTTGAGTTATAGTTGAGATAGTTAGATGTTGGAACAAGTTAGGTTATGGCTGTTTCTCCCTTGCCGGGACGTATATACTTGTACTGTGGAGTTCCCTTGCCGGGATAGCGTAGTCTATTGTTGATCCCTTGCTAGGATGGTTAATTATGATTATTGTGGACTGTATATTTGGAACAAGTTGGTGCGCTGCAACATTATTAGATATTATATTGGATTGAATTGCACGCCGCAACGGATATTATATTGGATCGGGTTGCATACCGCAACAGCTATATATGTGGATCGGGTTGCACGCCGCAACAGATATTCTATTGGATCGGGTTGCACGCCGCAACATTAACAGATATATATGTGGATCGGGTTGCACACAAAAACAATGTTAAATGATAAAGGATCGGGTTGCGCCGCAATAGTATTGTTATTGTATTGATTGTAGACATCGAGTGTTTTTTTCATACTTTATTAAGTTTCTGATATAATTGATATATTTCCCCGGAGCATATTTCCCCCTCCCTTTAAAACTGTTATTACCTTTTTATATTTCTGCTGTATATTATATAACTGCACAGGTTTATCTAGAGTCTGGTCCTAGCCTCGTCACTACCTCGCCGGGGTTAGGCCAGACACTTACCAGCATATGGGGTCGGTTGTGCTTATACTACACTCTGCACTTTGTGCAGATACCGGAGCGACACTTGATTAGCAGTAGTAGGGGAGCCAGCCTTCAGTCCACCGAGACATCGCGGTAGCCTTGCAGGCATCCGCAGGCCCGACTTCTCCTCTATCTTTTATTATGTTCTGTTATCTCATGAATCTGAGACAAACAATGTTATTTTCCTTCAAACTATTGTATGTAGTACTCTTAGTAGTCTGTGGATATGGTGACACCAGTTTCTGGATAGAGGCATGTGATGACTTTCGAAGCATTTTGGTTTTATACTTATTAAAGACTTCCGCTTAAATCTCATATTCCACCGTCATGTAGATGTTTATCACTTGTTAAAATGAGTTGTAAAAAGGATCAACACAGAAGAGTTAAAGATTTCTAAGTTCGTGGCTTACCTAGCTTCTACGAGTAGGCGCCATCATGACTCCCGAGGGTAGGAATTTCGGGTCGTGACACTCGGCAACAGTAAAACATGATGCTCAGCCCAAAATATCATTGAAAATATAAAAAACGAAGTAAAAATGGCTGAGTTATGAAAATAGTAGAAGACAACATGACTGAGTACAAATATGAAGTCAAAACAGTGAGGAATAATAGTAAAAATCTCCTAAGGGTCCAAAATAGTTAGCACGAGGCCCAACTATGGCATTCAGCCCAAAACATGATAATACTTTCCAAAACACACTGAAATCAAACAAGTTTTAATCAAATACACGACCTAACAGCCATACGGGACGAACTAAGTCACAATCCCCAATGGTGCACGACCCCACGCTCGTCATCTAGCGCGTGCGTCACCTCAAAGTAGCATAACGATGTGAAATCTGGGGTTTCACACCCTCAGGACAAACATTTACAATCATTACTTACTTCAATCTGGTCCAAACTATATCCCGAGACGCCTTTGCCTCTCGAAACGGCCTCTGAATGCTCGAAGTCTAGCCAAAAGCAGATTCATACCATCAAAATATTCTAAGAAAACAAAGCCCACTCGAAAATATCCAATTTACATCAAAAATCTCGAAACTGTTCAAACCCGGCCCCCGGGCCCACATCTCGGAATCCGATATAAATCACATCAATAGAATCCTCATCTTCTCACGAGTCTACCCATATTAAATTCATAAAAATCCGACCTCAATCGCCCATTCAAATCCCCAAAAGAATTCTCAAACTTTTCTTCCATTTTTCCCCAATTCCCACTCTAATTTCTCAAATTAAATGATGAAATTCAAAACTACATCATGGAATTAAACCAAATATAAGTGACGAATACTTACCTCAATTGCCCCACTGGAAATCTCCTCAAATTTCATCTTCTCCAGAGCTCTCTAATGGTTTTTGTGATATTGGACTTAAACCCTCGATTTTGAACTTAAACATTCTGCCCAGATATTATCTTCATCGCAAACGCGGCAGCACCCTCGCGTTCACGAAGCACAAAGCTTCACTGACCAAAATTCCTTCTACGCGAACGCGAGGACCCTCTTGCGAACGCGATGCACAACTGACCCACCTCTTCACGAACGCGATCTCTACTACGCGAACGCGTATAACAAATGCCTTGGGTCCCAGCTATTCAACTTCCTCTACGCGAATGCGGCAAAACCCTCGCGAACGCGATGAACACTGTCCTCAGCCCTTCGCGAATGCGGGACCACTTTCGCGAATGAGAAGGTCAACTCCACTGCCTCACATCCTATCCCTTCGCGAACGCGGAACATCCAATCCATCGCGAACGCGAAGGTCAAAAACCTGCAACACCAACAGCAGTTTTTCTGCGACTTTTTCCAACATGAAATGATCCGTTCCGCCACCTGAAACTCACCCGAGGCCCTCGGGACCTCAATCAATCATGCCAACATATACCATAATATCATTAAAACTTGTTCCAACATTCGGAACGCTCAAGACAACATCAAAAACACCAAAATTACATCTGATTCAAGCTTGAGAATTCCAAAAACCTCCAAATTCCGCTTTCGATCAAAAATCCTACCAAACCTCGTACGGATGACCTGAAATTTTTTACACACGTCACAAATGACATAACAGACCTACTCCAACTTTCGGAATTCCATTCCGACACCTATATCAAAATCTCATCTATCAATTGAAAAATGCCAAAATCTCAATTTCGCCAATTCAAGCCTAAACCTTCCACGGACCTCCAAAATACATTTCGATCACGCTCCTAAGTCCCAAATCACCCGACGGAGCTAACCAAATTATAAAAATTTCAATCCGAGATCATATACTAACAAGTCAAAACTTGGTTAAACCTTTCAAATTTTAAGCTTCAAACGGAGAACTGTCCTTCCACTTCCATTCCTATTACCCTGAAAACCAAAACCAACGATTTGCATAAGTCATAATACATCCCATGGGGCTAGTCATGCCTGAGAACTAGCGAGCGAAGTGCAAAAGCTCAAAACGACCGGTCGGGTCGTTACAACTTCGGATGGAAAAGTACAATTTCAAAAAAAAAAAAAATTAAAAAATCGACCGATATCTATTGCGGATGTGAATAATAATTAAAAATTATTTTCCAGAATACCGACCAATTTTGATCGGTATTTTTAGTTTTCCAACATCTAGTGTCAGATAATTTGGTCAAAGTATGGTTGGATTTACCGACAGATTTCGGTCGGAATTTTCGAGCGGCTCCGGTCGCTAGACTTTAGCGACCACTCGTTTTTTGACGAATTGAGGTCGGTCGAAAAATCGGTCAGTATTCCTCAGATTTCGATCGATTTTGGTCAGTATTTCAGGACGCTTTTTAACAGTTTTCTAATAGTGTCTTGCAGAATATAAAGGATTTTGTTAAAAGTTATAATTTTGTGTGCACTACAAATATAACCTTAGCTACATATCTAATATAATGTCAATAATGAATGCAATAAATTATTTAAGCGAACATATATTTGTGTATGTACATATTATTGTAAATTAAATTATTTGTCGATATTTTATAAAATTTTATTTTGTTTGATGGTATGGGTTGTTGTGTTACTCTTATATGATTTTGGACAATTTCACCTCAAGAACTAGTTTATCAAGATTGACTTTCGCTCAAGCTATTGTCCATCTTTTTATTATATTATCAGCGTCAAATACATTACTATTCTTTGTTCATCCGATGTTAGACACTTATATTTTATTATGTACTTTTCAAGTGCTATGCGTGCAAGGGCGGAGGAGGGGAGGGGAGGGGAGGGAAGAGAATGTTAGAAATCCCATGTTGGATAAAGGTATGAGTTTTTATATTAATCCTTTGAAATAAGCTTTGAGGCTGACAAACTCAAATTAGGGGATAAATGTGAGAAATCAATAAAAAGTGAACAAATGGTATTTACTCAATTTCAAACGTACTAGTTTAAGGGTACGCGCTCTACGCGTGTATCCTATCTCAATAAGTATAAAATTTTAAAATAACTATGCATATCTGACGTGCAATTATTTAGTATCATTTCAAAATTATTTCTAAAATTTGATGTTGAGATAAAGAGTATAATAATTGCAGATATTGAAATAATTTATTCTAATTATAATATTTATTAGAGTGTTACTTATATTTTGGTACACAAACTTTCTGGAAGGAGCATTTGACTAAAGAGTAATGGACATGTTATTATATGCCCGGATAATCAAATAAATTATTTCACAAAACTTACCTCAATTTTTATTTTTTATTTTACTTATACAATTAAATTATATATAAAAAAAAAGGGTCTTAACTCTATAACCGATTATAAATCTATAATCTATCTATATTATTATAAAAGTACTAAGCCCATGCGTGAAATATTGATCAATTATTTTACTTTTAAAAATAAATAAATTTTTCCTTATTAAACATATTTCCTAAACCCGAACAATGTAGGAATCCTAATATTTAGAACTTTAGAATCAATTAAATTTTACCTAATATAAATTTCTTATCTTATTTGAACTATGTAATGTAATTATAATATCTTTCATGTCAAATATAAAAATACATATCTTGTTTCTTCCTTTTGAAAATATGGATATTTTAAATATATATATATATACTAAGAGTTTTGTGAAAAATAATTTTACTAATATAATATATTTTAAAATTCGAAAACAATTTAATTGGATTCGTATGCTAATTAGTTCATTCAAACACTTTATTATTTGTTTTCGATGTTGAAGAAAATAAATTTTTTATTCAATTTCTTACGATTAGCTCATCTTTTGTTTTGGTATGTTTTAAATTTTTTTTTTTTTTTTTTTTTTTGAAGAAATGTTATACCTAATGTCTAGGACTTCTTTTCCGTTAATGTCGAGGATTCATTCTATGAGATCCTAAGAAAGCACATGAGATTTTGCTCTAACCCAAAATGTCCATCATTTATGATTTGATTACAATTATGAAAAAATCCTTTAATTTATATCCTGTTGGAATTAACATATGTAATAGAAAATTTTTACAATAGTATCGTTATACATATAGATACAAAACTAACTGAAAACCAATTTAGCACCTACATATACTAATAAAGTAGTACTGAAAACCTCCTAATCCTAAAACTGAACGTAACTTTCCTACATATACTCCTACGTATAAAGTGAGCAGAAAGTGAAGGAAACTTTATTAGTGTAAATTGAAAGCGCCTGAAATTTTAGAGTTGAAAGGAATTGAAAAAATAAATATTACAAATAGAAAGAGAATAATAAAATGACTATCCCTAAAAAGTATGAATTAATTAAATAATTATTCCTAATAGTAGGAAATTAATTAAATGACTATTCCTAAATTTTAGAAAAATAATCAAAAAGACTATTTTACCAGGGTAAACTCTATTATTTTAAGGTAAAAAAGGCGAACGACATTTCGCTAAGGACCTTCGTGCTTTTAATATAGTATAAATATAAATAGATACTACCTTATGTGTTGGGTAAATGTTTGCTTGAAAAAATTAATTATGAATAAAACTTTGATAATACAATTGTTAGAATCCCAGATAAATTAGTAAATCTAATGAAGCTACGAGTATTTTATGGCCCATATATATTTTTAAAAAAAAAATCAGTCTGTCAATCTTGAGTGGCATTTATGGATGACAAAACAATTTGGTCTTGTTTTTTCCCCATCTATTTGCAAAATATAAAACAGAAACATCCCTTTTCTAAGTTTAAAGTAATTGTCCCCTTTTTGTCCATTTCAATTTATTGCAATCTCACGATATAATTATTTATTAAAACTCGCGTTGACCCTCTTCACAATTTGATATCTAGGTGTAGGTACTGTCGTTATCTTACATCTAAGGAATTGAATGAATCTACAATTACAGTAGCTAATCTGGTTTAGAATATTGTCGTCCAATCAATTGAAAAATATCATTGTTGGATTGTACTGCAATATATTCAGGCTATTTATTAGAGAAAATGACATTGTATAGTCGCTCTCAAAATAGTAGCTGAAAAATATATTTTTGTGTTTTTTTGTATATTACATTTCTATATGATATATAGAAAATCAAATTTTATATATTTTTGCGGCTAACGGGTATAAATAGTTCCGACCGCTGGCCAAAAATGATCTCTGCCCAATTTCTTAAAGAAATTTTTATATTCCTATGCCATAGAGTAAACTATATTACTCTCCATGCTTAAGTTTTAATATAATTACCTTCTATATACCTAATTACCATTTATGTACCATTTTAGGATTTTAATGGTATTAATTAGTCTCCTAATTTTACTCAACAGTATATTCTCACTCCCCCAAGTTTCTCTCTCCAAATCCCCACAATTTCCTCTTCAATCACCCACAATTTCCTCTTCTAAAACCAGCGAAAATCTGTAACTCCTCCACCATTGACAACCACTAAAAAGTTTTGAAGCTTTGAATTTGAATTTGGGTTTTCAAAAGACATTGTTTGTTTGGATTGGATGTTGTTGCAAAGAATTGAAAATCCTCTCTACGTCTCTCTCTATCTCTCAATCCCAAATTTCAGTAATATAAGAGGAAAGAAAATAGAGCAGCAATTCCACCATTGACAACCATTAAAAAGTTTTGAAGCTTTGAATTCGAATTTGGGTTTTGGTGAAGATTAGATTTGGTTTTGGCTAAATTTCAGATTGAAACTCGAAGAAGAAGAAGAAGAAGGAGGAGGAGGAGGAGGAGGAGGAGGGGAAGAAGACATGACATACATTATATTGCAGAAATTGTAGAAAAAATGTATTCTATTGTTTATTTATTTTTGAGCTTTGTGCTTTTGTGTTAAAAGTTTTGATGGGAGCTTGTTATTCCACTTCGTTTGTTTTGGAGCTAACTTGTGCAAAAGAGAAGATGTTTTTTAAGTTATATATATTGCTATACCTTTAAATTCAAGAAAGTATGGTTGTATTGTATTTAAAGAGGCGTGAATAGGTTGAATGTGAGGAATGAGTCAAATAAGACTCATAATGGCTTGTTTTTGGGGACACAGAATTGTGGAATTGAAATTAGGTTATGCTTCATCTATTGATCAAGTTGCTATAGTCCAAAGCCAGGCACATGACCATTTATTTAGTTGCTTGAGAATTGTAAAGTAAAGTGAGGCACATGACCAATTTTTTAGTTGCTTGTGGATTTGTAAAGTTACGTGAGTTCAGTGCGGATGCACAAAATGTCTTCTTGACTTTGCAGAACTGAGCATGAGGTGCGGATGCACAATTTACTACCATAAAATTGTATTCTTCTATTCATTTAACTATGGCGTATATCAGTATAGATTTTCACAATATCTACAAAATTTCTACATTTATTCTACAATAAAACAACATATCATTTGAAAAATTAATATGAAAATATAGAATTTCAATGTTTCTACAAATTATCTACAAAATTTCTACAAACTGTTCATAACAGAATTTATATTTATTTTCATGCATGTTCGTCTAGAACACTAAAGTTACTTGATATGCCAACATCTCCCGTTATAGAGGAATACAACTTATCTACAATTTTCTACAACTTTCACACGTTATTTTCACCTAGTTAAATACAACTACAATAACATAAAACTTACATATAAAATTTATACAATATGTCTTTTGTATATTTTGTATCTAATTTATACATAGTAAAAATAAATTTCATACAACTAATTATATATTATACAACTTATCTACAAATTATCTACAATTTTTGTACATTATTTCTAATAAGTTATATACAACTACAATATAATACCACTTAAATAGAATTTTTATACAATGTTGTTCAACTTTCATACAATAGGTAAATGAATAAAAGAAAAATAAATAAGCAACAATCTACAATTTTTCTAAAATTTCTGCAATATAATGTATGAAATTCAGCCAAAACCAAGTCTAATCTTCACCAAAACCCCTGAAAATTGTGATATAAACTCCAAACCATATTCACAATTATTTTCAACAATACCCAATCCAAACAAATAATGATTTTTGAAAACCCAAATTTGAATTCAAAGCTTCAAAGCTTTTTAATGGCTGTCAATGGTGGAATTGCTGCTCTCTTTTCCTTTGCTTTGTATTACTGAAATTTGAGATTGAGAGATAGAGAGAGACGTGGAGAGAATTCTCAATTCTTTGCAACAACATCCAATCCAAACAAACAAATGTCTTTTGAAAATCCAAATTCGAATTCAAAGCTTTTTAATGTTTGTCAATGGTGCAGATTTTCACTGGTTTTAGAAGAGGAAATCGTGGGTGATTGAAGAGGAAATCGTGGGGTGTGGTTTGATACATGAGTAATATGGTTGTAAAATATCTAGAAGAATATTTAATTCCCCAATATTAGCATCCCTAAATAAGGAAGCCTACAACTACAATGATTCCTTATTTTATGAATTATCTATATTTTGTAGAAATACTATTAGCATGGCGGGTAATATGAAAATTATAACATATTTGGTAATATAATTTCCTATATGGTATAGGAACAAAAATTTCCCTTTGTTAAAGCTTAAATACATAGCAAGGTTGTACCATTCGGAAAAACAACTCGCTAAGCAATTGTCAAATTAATTAGAGGGAGAATTTCATAGACCTTCCTTAAGTTTTTTCTCGTTACACTTACAGCTTGTTTGGATGGTTGTTACCTGTTGTATTGTATCGTATCGTTACTTTAACTACAATGTTTGTTTTGATTGTTACTTAAATTTTATTGTATCATATCGTTTAAATTCGTCGTTACGTAACGACGAAAAGTGCCACTTTATGGAACAACCGATTTGGTGTGGTTGCGTCGTTTTCTTATTTTTTTTAATCTCATCTTGCCCTTTTTATTATTCAATAATCCTATTTTATCTTTTATCTTACATTTTTATATAATAATATTATCTCGTACCTTACTTTTTCTTTATAATATTGCAAGTTTATTCTTCATATTGTCGATGCATGACATTATAAAACGACGACAAACAATACAATCTATCCAAACATTGTATACATTAAAACGATACAGTACAATACAATACAATACAATACAATACAATACAATACAATACATTATGAAACGATATATAACAACCATCCAAACAAGTTGTTACCTCCTTTATGGTTTACGATATTGTGCTTACTTTTATTATTTTAATTTTTTTGTATTTTAGTCTATTTTTCATTAATTGAAAAAATTATAATTTGGCTGATTTTCCCTTCCTAACATTTTGCTCTTTTGATTAATTTATTTTAATGAATATCTTCCTCAAACTAATGGTATATGTTTTATTAAATAGTAGCGGTTGGGTCAGCACATGCGCGCATCGATTAATCTACCGAGAAATTATTATCTTCTACCAACATAGATAATAAGTATCTTTGTCCATCAAAACTTAAATAGATTGAAATAAATATATTTTCTTATAGATAGAAATAAATATATTTTCTTATCTATCCGGAAATTTAAAATTTGATCTCCAATGGTGCAATGAATAAAATGCTAAAGTGGGCACTTCGGCATAAGAATTGTGAAATTTCGAGAAAAAAAGTGAAAGAAAATTTCAAGTAAAAATGGTTTTTAAAAATTAGAGTTGTGTTTGGACATGAACATAATTTGGAGTTGTTTTTGAATTTTTGTGAGTGACTTGAAGTGAATTTTGAAAATAGCTTTTTGGAGTTTTTCGAATTTCAGAAAAAAAAATCAAAATTCAACTTGAACTGAAATTTTAAATTTTCATGGCCAAACACTTAATGCGAAAAAAGTTAATTTTCTATGGCCTAATGGGCCAGGGCCTTAATTAAGTGCACTAAAATTCTTGATATATCATCTGATATGTTGATTTTTGTACATATTTTTTTGGTACTGTAAATGTCGTTAGAGTTTATTATTCAAATTTCCATTAACAACATAGGTACAAAAGTGGATCAAACTGTTTAGATCTAGAATAATAAAAGAGGTGAATCAAATAGTGCCAAATGGGCATATTAATGGCGAAAGAGATGGCAAATAAAGATGTGGAAATGTGGTGTGTCTATATCTTAAAGGGCTATTTATTAGGAATTTTTGCCTCCTATAGTAAAGGTTGATATCTTATTTATTTTAAATAAATACCCTTTTAAAAAATTATATTCTATAGATATCTTTTGATTTTTATAGTCAAATATCTATTTATTGTTACCTCCTACTCTTAAGCCATAAAATACTCTTTGTATTATTTTTCTCTCTCATTCTTTCAGATTTTTCTCCACCCTCTCTCTCTCTTTCAACGCCAGTATTTCTCCATGGTTATCTCCTCTCTCTCAACAAATGCATGCATTAAAGGGAAAAAACATATACTGATTCTGATCGGAAAACGAAGTTGGATTTGGTTCAAAATCAAGAAACGAAAAAAAAGTTGGTAATTGATCTCTCGCAACAGTGATCTCTCGAAACAGATTTGGTTCAAAATCAACAAACGAAAAAACGAGGTAGCCCTGTGGATTTGCTCCACACAATACTGATCTCTCTTTTGATTTGTAAGCCCAATAGCTTTGAGTCCACTATCCACATTATGTCCATCAGCAGTAGCCTTATCAAGAGCCTTTGCCATACAGATCCTCATACTCTCCACAATCTCTATTGGGCCGTGTTTTCACTATCGGCTTCCGGTGAATGGTGGATTCGTCGGAAATTAGGGTTTGTTCTTGAACAAAGACGACGGAGTTTGGGGCTGAGCAACTTGATTTTCTGTTAATATATTTCAATGTATTTTCATGTATTTCATTATATTCATTGTCCTTTTTTCATTGTAATTCAATATATCTCGTTGTATTCCATGTATTTTATTGTATTTACTGTTTTTTTTCCCATTGTATTTCAATGTATCCCGCTGTATTCTATGTATTTCATTGTATTCACTGTCTCGCTATATGCCATGAATGTATTCATATATTTTTTTAATTAATATAATTTATGTATTCAGATGTATTATATAATTTCTCTGAAGATTGCTATGTTTTGGGGGAGTATTTTTCGGTTGAGAATCTTTTTTATAACTGAAAATATAAAATTTGTGTGTTATAATTGAGTTTGTTGAGTTATATTAGGAGTCTATTGTGTTAATTGATTCACTTTCCGTTTTAAAAGCAGTGTAATTCCCTATTTCACGCCGTGAATACAGTCGAATACAGTTAAATACGATAATCAGTCCAGCTGTAATCCCATGTTTCACTCCATAAATACAGTCGAATACACTCGAATACAACAACTGATTAGCTGGACTTCCCTAATTCACGCCTATTTTTGCTATTGTATTCATGAATACAATAGCTTAAATACATTAAATACATCATATAACCACAAAAAAGGTATCTATAATCCGTAATATAGCAAATGATATCTATAGATAGACTAATTACTACCAAAAGATAGTGTTTTGTGAAAATTTCTCTTTTTATTATGCCCCAGACATGGAAAACGAACCACCCTAACTGCTACATCCAGCCCAATTATTTCTTTCTCTGGACTTATTTTCCTTAGGCTTTCCTTTTAATCATCTTTCTGTATTTTTCGAACTTCAGTTGTATGAATTTGCTTACATTATCATTTCAACTTCAAATAAAGAAGAAGAATTGCAATATACTGAGTTAATGAACGATAATTGTTTGGTAAATACACAAAATGAATGTGGAAATTGTTTGGGCATACTTGGTATAGATGAGAAGATATATATATATATATAGAGGCGGATCCGGGATTTAATGTTTATGGGTTCCTGCAACGACTTCGATTAAATTTTCAATAGTAACTGAGTTCACAGAGCCTGGTTTCATAAGTGCGTAGAAAACTGGCTTTACAAAGTTCTCCTTGAAGCAGCTAACACTTCACACTAACATAGGTGATTTCTAACGTGTCATCTCGTAGATACACTATTTGATATACCCCGTATCAAATTTAGAAATCATTAAAAAGCCTTAATGTTTTATCCTTGGTACTGAATATTGTTTCATCACGAGAATGGACCAAATGTTTAGTTGACAATGTTGAACCGTCATTAATGACTTTGTTTGATCTCCTTGAACCTAGATCTTGGGATCTCCAGTCTTCTGTCACGACCCGATCCCTGAACCCGGTCGTGATGGCGCCTCTCGTGAAGACAAGGCCAGCCAGACCAAAATGGAACACCTCTTTTAAACAGTTAATCATCATAACCAGTAATAACATATATTATAATGCTCATAAATTGCGGAATTTAACGATAATAACAGCAAGAACCATCCCGACACAACTCAAACCGGGGTGTCACAAGTCATGAGCTACTACAGAATCTACTATAGGTCTACAAAGTACGGAATCCGAAACAACAGTTTGAAGAAAACATAAATGATAGAGGATAAGAGAGTCAAGGGGCTGCGAACGTCAACAACTACCTCGTAACTCCAAATCACTGCCTAGCCTGGAAGGAATCAGCGCTCAGGTGCGGACTCTGCTATACCTGAATCTGCACACATGGTGCAGGGAATAATGTGAGTACTCCAACTCAGTGAGTAATAATTACAAATAATGGCTGAAAGTATGAAAACACGTAAAGGCACAAAACAATTCCATATCAAGCAGTAAAATCACTTAAAGCAGTAAATCAGTGAAGAAATCAAATGATATTCCTTTTTAAAACAAGTAAAACAGGTAATTTAACAGGTAATTAACAAGTAGAAATCCGCCCCTCGGGCACAGTATCAATCACTCAGCATAGTATCAGCCCCCCGGGCTCACTCTCAGTACAGTATCAGCCCCGCGAGCTACATCACAGTCACTCAGCATAATGGTCAGCCATTGTTACCTGACCAACTTTCATCAAACAGTGTCATTGTTACCACTGTTTCAAATCACATAGGTACCCGCGCTCACTGTAGGTGTGCAGACTCCGGAGGGGCCCCTTATAGCCCAAGCGCTATATCAAGCCACCTCGTGGCATCATCACTCAACATATCCTCACATCACTCAAGCCACCGCATGGCATAAATAGTATCTCAGGCCCTCGACCTCATATCACTCAGCATATCCTGATATATGACCCTCGGCCTCACTCAGTCCAGAAATCATCATAAGCCCCTTGGGCATTAGTAAAACAGTAGTTCTCAGCCCAAAACATGACGTAGAAATATCATTTAAGTTTCAAATCTGAGTAAAAGTGGCTGAGTTTGTAAAACAGTAGATATCAACAGGACTGAGTTCAAATAATAAGTCAAGCAGTAAGGAAATAGAGATAAAAATCCCCGAAGGGTCCAAATAGTTGGCACAAAGCCCAATTATGACAATCAGCCCAAATCATGATGGTAACAAATGAATTTCAGTCAAATATTCGGTAAAATCATCAATCGGGATGGACCAAGTCACAATCCCCAGTAGTGAAAACCCCACGCTCATCATCCAGCACGTATCTTGCCTCAATATAGCACTACGACGTGCAATCCGGGGTTTCAAACTCTCAGAACATCATTTAAAACCATTACTCAACTCGAACTGGCTAATTCTATAGCTCACGACGCCTTTGCCTCTTGAATTGGCCTCCACGCGCATCAAATCTATCCAGAATCAGAACGAATACGTCACAATATGCTAAGGGAACAAAGCCCAAGCGAAAACATTTGAAAAATATCAAAAATCTCGAAATTAGCAAAACCCGAGCCCCGGGCCCACGTCTCAAAATCGGGTAAAATTTACATTTTCAGAATCCTCATACCCTCACGAGTCTAACCATACCAAAATTATCCAATTCCGATACCATTTGGTCCTTCAAACCATCATTTTACATTTTTGAAAGGTTCCACAATTTTCTTCCCAAATTCCATCTCAAATCATGAATTAAATGATAAATTCAGTGATAGATTCATGTACTCTAACCAAATCTGAGTTAGAATCACTTACCCCGACCAATTTCTTGAAAAACCTTCGAAAAATCGCCAAAATCTGAGCTCTCTAGGTCAAAATATCAAATAAAATCCAAAACCTCGTATTTATAGAGTACCCCTCAGATTCCGACACCGCTGACCGCACAAAAATGACTGCGGTCCGTGCAAAACCAGCAGGGTCCACGCAAAAACGACCGCGTCCGCGCAAGTCTTGCTCTGTAGGGACAGGTTTTAGTATTTTGGCCATAACTTTCTCTACATATGTCCAAATTGCGATTTCTTTACCCTTCTGGAAACTAGACACGAAAGGCTACAACTTTTGTTTTTGAATCACCTCAAGATTTCTTGTGGATCAAAAGATATTAGCTTCCGAAGTAGGACCAGCAACCTGCAGTCTTCACGACCGCGGCCGCGGTCACTTTGACGCGGCCAGCACTAGGCCAGCGCACCCAGCACGAAATGGAGCGCGGTCTGCGCCAAAACTGCTGCTCCCTCCATTTTTCTATGTTCCGGGGTGTCCGTACTCACTCAAAACTCACCCGAAACACACCCGAGCCCTCCGGGACCTCAACCAAAAGCACCAACGCATCCTAAACATTATTCAACCTCGTTCCAATCATCAAAACACCTCGACTAACACCAAAATCATCAAATCACATCGAATTCAAGCCTATGAATCTCAAGAACTTCCAAATTCCATTTTTGATCAAAAACCCAACCAAACCACGTCCGAATGACCTCAAATTTTGTAGACAAGTCCAAAATGACATAACGAAGCTACAGAAACTCTCGGAATTCCATTCCGACCCTCGGATCAAAATCTCACCTATCAACCGGAATTCGCTAAAATACTAACTTCGCCAATTAAAGCCTAATTCTACACCGTACCTCCAAAACCACTTCCGATCACTCTCCTAAGTCACAAATCACCTCCCGAAGCTAACCGAACCATCGGAACTCACATCCAAACACTCTAACACATAAGTCAATATCCGGTTGACTTTTCCAACTTAAGCCTTCTTAAAAGAGACTAAGTGTCTCATTTCTTACCAAATCCTCTCCGAACTTGAACTAATCATCTCGATCCCATAAAACATGGATAATGAAGCTTAAAGAAGCTTAAATGGGGGAAATGGAGCGGTAAATCATGAGACGACTGGCCGGGTCGTCACATCCTCCCCAATTTAAACAAACGTCGTCCTCGAACAAGTCAAGAAACATACCTGAAGCCTCAAACAGATGAGGATATCTGCTCCGTATCTTCCGCTCGGTCTCCCAGGTGGCCTCCTCCACGGGCTGACCTCTCCACTGCACCTTCACTGAAGCTATATTCTTTGACCTCAACTTCCGAACCTGGCGACCCAAAATAGCTACTAGCTCCACATCAAAGGTCAAATCGTCATCCAACTGAACCGTGATGAAGTCCAAATCATGAGACGGATCCCCAATATACTTCCGGAGCATAGAAACATGAAATACCGGATGCACACTCGACAGGCTGGGTGGTAAAGCAAGCTCATAAGACACCTCCCCAATCCTCCGAAGCACCTCAAAAGGCCCAATGAACCGAGGACTCAACTTGCCTTTCTTCCCAAATCTCATAACACACTTCATTGGCGAAACTTTCAGCAGGACCTTCTCACCGACCATGTAGGGCACATCTCGAACCTTCCGGTCCGCATAACTCTTCTAACGTGACTACGCTGTACGAAGCCTCTCCTGAATCACCTTCACCTTCTCTAAGGCATCCTGAACCAAATCTGTCCCCAATAGTCTAGCCTCGCCGGGCTCGAACCAACCAACCGGAGATCTACACCGCCTCCCGTACAAAGCCTCATATGGATCCATCTGAATACTCGACTGGTAGCTGTTGTTGTAAGCAAACTCTGCAAGTGGTAGAAACTTATCCCATGGACCTCCAAAGTCAATAACACAAGCACGCAATATGTCCTCCAATATTTGAATAGTACGCTCGGACTGTCCGTCCGTCTGAGGATGAAACGCTGTGCTCAACTCTACCTGAGTACCCAACTCTCTCTACACGGCTCTCCAGAACTGCAAAGTAAACTGAGTACCTCTATCTGAGATGATGGAAATAGGAACGCCACGCAACCGAACAATCTCCTGGATATAAATCCCTGCCAACCGCTCTGAAGAATAGGTAGTACACACAGGAATGAAGTGCGCAGACTTGGTCAACCGATCCACAATCACCCAAATAGCATCAAACTTCTTCAAAGTCCAAGGAAGTCCAACCACAAAGTCCATCGTGATTCTCTCCCACTTTCACTCGGGAATAACCATCTGCTGAAATAAGCCACCCAGTCTCTGATGCTCATACTTCACCTGCTGACAGTTGAGACACCGAGCTACACATCATACAATATCTTTCTTCATTCTTCTCCACCAATAGTGCTGCCTCAAATCCTGATACATCTTCGCGGCACCCTGATGAATGGAATACCGCGAGCTATGGGCCTCTTCCAGAATCAGCTCTCTAAGCCCATCCACATTGGGCACACAGATCCGACCCTATATCCTCAACACACCATCATCACCGACGGTCACATCTCTAGCATCATCATGCTGAACTCTGTCCCTAAGGACAAGCAAATGCGTATCATCATACTGGCGCTCTCTGATGCGATCATATAAAGAAGACTGAGAAACCACACAAGCCAACACCCGACTAGGCTCCAAAATATCCAACCTCACGAACCGATTGTCCAAGGCCTGAACATCAACCGCAAGAGGTCTCTCCCCAACTGGAATATATGCCAAACTCCCCATACTCACTGCCTTTCAGCTCAAAGCATCGGCCACCACATTGGCCTTTCCCGGATGGTACAATATAGTGATATCATAATCCTTAAGCAACTCCAACCATCTCCGCTGCCTCAAATTAAGATCCTTTTGCTTGAACAAATGTTGAAGACTACGATGATCAGTGAACACCTCACAAGATACGCCATACAAGTAATGCCTCCAAATCTTCAATGCGTGAACTATGACAGCCAACTCCAAATCATGAACGGGGTAGTTCTTCTCATGAGGCTTCAACTGTCGAGAAGCATAAACAATAACTCTACCCTCCTGCATCAACACATAACCAATCCCAACTCTTGAAGCATCACAATACACAGTATATGAACCTGAAGCTGATGGTAAAACCAGCACTAGAGCTGTGGTCAAGGCTGTCTTGAGCTTCTGAAAGCTCTCCTCACACTCATCCAACCATACAAATGGAGCACCCTTTTGAGTCAACTTTGTCAAGGGCGATGCAATGGAGGAAAATCCCTGAACAAACCGGCGATAATAGCCTGCTAACCCAAGAAAGATACGAATCTATGTGGCTGAGGACGGTCTGGGCTAACTCTGGACCGCTTCTATCTTCTTCGGATCAACCTGTATACCCTCGCTGGACACCACGTGCCCCAAGAAAGCCACTGAACTGAGCCAAAACTCACACTTGGAGAATTTTGCATAAAGCTTCTCCTCCCTCAATCTCTGTAACACAACTCTCAAATGCTCTGCGTGCTCCTCCTGACTACGCGAGTACACCAGGATATCATCAATGAATACAGTAACGAACGAATCCAGATAAGGCCGAAATATATTGTCCATCAAATGCATGAATGTTGATGGGGCATTGGTTAGCCCGAAGGACATAACAAGAAACTTATAATGACCATATCTGGTCCTGAAAGCAATCTTAAGAATATTTGAATCCCTGATCTTCAACTGGTGATAACCCGAACGGAGATCAATTTTGGAGAACACCCTTGCTCCCTGAAGCTGATCAAATAAATCATCAATGCGAGGTAAAGGATACTTGTTCTTAATTGTTACTTTCATCAATTGCCTATAATCAATGCACATTCTCATCGTGCCATCCTTCTTCTTCACAAACAAAACCGGTGCACCCCAAGGGGACACACTAGGCCGAATGAACCCCTTATCTAGGAGTTTCTGAAGCTGTTCTTTCAATTCCTTCAACTCTACTGGTGCCATACGATATGGCGGAATAGAAAAGGGCTGAGTGCCCGGCACCAGGTCAATACCAAAATCAATATCCCTGTCCGGTGGCATGCCCGGCAGGTCTGCAGGAAAAACATCGGGAAAATCCCTCACAATTGGGATAGAATCAATACTAGGAGTCTCAGCTCCAACATCCCTCACAAATGCTAGATATGAAAGGCAACCCTTCCTAACCATATGCTGGGTCTTCAAGAATGAGATCACTCTACTAGGGATATAATCAGTCACACCACGCCACTTGATCCGCAGTACACCCGGCATAGCCAAAGTGACTGTCTTAGCATAACAGTCTAGAATAGCATGACACGGAGATAGCCAATCCATGCCCAAAATGACATCAAAATCCACTATGCTCAATAGAAATAGATCCACTCGGGTCTCTAGACCCCCAATAGTCACCACACATGACCAGTACACACGGTCTACCACAATAGTATCGGCCACTGGGGTAGATACATGAACAGGTAAAGCAAGAAACTCATGGGGCGTACCCAAATAACGAGCAAAGTATGATGACACATAAGAAAAGATGGAACCGGGATATAATAAAGAGGCATCTCTGTGGCAGACTGAAATAATACCTGTAATGATAGCATCTGAAGCAATAGCATCTGGCCTGCCAGGAAGTGCATAGAAACGGGCCTGACCGCCCCCTGATTGACCTCCCCCTCTGGGGCGACCCCTAGCTGCATGACCTCCACCCCTAGCTGGCTGGGCGGGTAGTGAGGTAACTGGAGTAGTAGTCAAGGGCTGACCCCTCTGCTGAGATGAACTAGCCATACGACGAGGACACTATCTCCACACATGTACAAACTCTCCACACTCATAACAACTCCCAGGTGCTGGAGAAGGGGGATGAAGGGAACCCATCACACCGGAGTGACCAACTGATGCACTCAGCATAGAAGAACCCTAAGCTGACGGTGCACGAGATGAACTATGGGCTGGAAGGGCACTGAGTGATGACTGGCCCCTCTGAGATCCATGATGACCATGACCCGAAGATGCCCCGCAATACTCTAGGAGGACTGGCTGAGCATGCCTGAAAGAACGACCTCTACCATGTTGAAACTGGCCCCTCGAAGAAGCACCACTATAACTGCCAGATCCTCGAGGCTTCTTGGCCTCCCTCTCCTCTCGATCCTGACGACGAACCGTCTCAATCTCGCGAGCGATATCGACCACCTCCTCGAACGTAGCACCTAACACCCTCTCTCGGGTCATAAGAATACGGAGGTGATAGTTAAGGCCATCAACAAATCTCCTGATCCTCTCACGATCTGTCGGAACCATCTAAATGGCATGACGAGCCAACTCAGAAAACCTCGACTAATACTGTGACTCAGTCATATCCCCCTGTCGCAACCACTCAAGCTGTCTACGCAACTCCTCTCTGCGGGACTGTGGCATATACTTCTCCAAGAAAAGAGTGGAAAACTACTGCCAAGTAAGAGGTGCTGCTCCAATCGGCCTATACCTCTCATACGCCTCCCACCATGTGAAGGCAGCCCCAGTAAACTGAAAGGTGGTAAATGTCACACCACTAGTCTCAAGAATCCCTACTGTACGAAACATCCGCTGACACTTATCCAGAAAACCCTGGGCGTCCTCGCCCTCGGCACCACTGAATGACGGAGGCTGGAGTCTACCAAACCTCTCAAGACGACGCTGCTCATCATCCAGCATAATTGGCACAATAAACTCCTGAGCTGGTGCAACCGACTGAGCTGGAGGTGCCCTTAGTATCTGTAGTCCCTGCACTACCTGCTCAGGTGTGCGAGCAGCGGGGGTCTGATTGCCTCCCCAGGCCTGTGAAGTAGCTACTGCTGTAGTAGCTGAAACTGCCTGAGCCAGGCCAGTGCAAACTGATAAGATCTGTGTCAAGGCCTCCTAAAGACCCGGAACCATGATAGGCATAGCTGGTGCCTGAACTGGTGCTGCTGGAGCATCCATAGCGAGAGCCTGATCCGGAGCCGGGGCAGCCGATGCATCAACAAGTGCTGCCCTCGCTGCTCTGCCTCTACCATGTCCACGACCGCGTCCACGGCCTCTGGTGGCCTCAGTAAGTGGCACTGGTGGTCGTCCACCTCGTCCGGTAGCTCGCGTCCTCACCATCTGTGAGAGAATAGAATATCAGAAGTTTAGTACTCGGACCAACAAGTTCGCACGACAAGAGTTTCAAGAATATGAAATTTTTCCTAAAGGTTCTGCAGCCTCTCGAGGATAAATACAGACGTCTCCGTACCGATCCGCGAGACTCTACTAAACCTACTCATGACTCGTGAGACCTAAGTAACCTAGGCTCTGATACCAACTTGTTATGACCCGATCCCCGAACCCGATCGTGATGGCACCTCTCGTGAAGACAAGGCCAGGTAGACCAAAACGGAACACCTCTTTTAAACAGTTAATCATCATAACCAGTAATAACATATAATATAATGCTCATAAATTGCGGAATTTAACGATAATAACAACAGGAACCATCCCGACACAGCCCAAACCGGGGTGTCACAAGTCATGAGCTACTACAGAATCTACTATAGGTCTACAAAGTACGGAATCTGATACAACAGTTTGAAGAAAACATAAATGATAGAGGATAAGTGAGTCAAGGGTCTGCGGACGTCAACAACTACCTCATAACTCCAAATCACTGCCTAGCCTGGAAGGAATCAGCGCTCAGGTGTGGACTCTGCTATACCTAAATCTGCACACATGGTGCAGGGAGTAATGTGAGTACTCCGACTCAGTGAGTAATAATTACAAATAATGGATGAAAGTATGAAAACACGTAAAGGCACAAAGCAATTCCATATCAAGCAGTAAAATCACTTAAAGTAGTAAATCAGTGAATAAATCAAATGATATTCCTTTTTAAAACAAGTAGAACAGGTAATTTAACAGGTAATTAACAAGTAGAAATCCGCCCCTCGGGCACAGTATCAATCGCTCAGCATAGTATCAGCCCCTCGGGCTCACTCTCAGTACAGTATCAGCCCCGCGGGCTACCTCACAATCACTCAGCATAATGGTCAGCCATTGTTACCTGACCAACTTTCATCAAACAGTGTCATTGTTACCACTGTTTCAAATCACATGGGTACCCGCGCTCACTGTGGGTGTGCAGACTCCGGAGGGGCCCCTTACGGCCCAAGCGCTATATCAAGCCACCTCGTGGCATCATCACTCAACATATCCTCACATCACTCAAGCATATCCTCATATATGGCCCTCGGCGTCACTCAGTCCAGAAATCATCATAAGCCCCTTGGGCATTAGTAAAATAGTAGTTCTCAGCCCAAAACATGATGTAGAAATATCATTTAAGTTTCAAATCTGAGTAAAAGTGGCTGAGTTTTTGTAAAAAAGTAGATATCAACAGGACTGAGTTCAAATAATAAGTCAAGTAGTAAGGAAATAGTGATAAAGATCCCCGAAGGGTCCAAATAGTTGGAACGAAGCCCAATTATGGTAATCAACCCAAATCATGATGGTAATAAATGAATTTCAGTCAAATATTCGGTAAAATCATCAATCGGGATGGACCAAGTCACAATCCCCAGTAGTGAAAACCCCACGCTCATCATCCAGCGCGTATCTTGCCTCAATATAGCACTACGACGTGCAATCCGGGGTTTCAAACCCTCAGAACATCATTTACAACCATTACTCACCTCGAACTGGCTAATTCTCTAGCTCACGATGTCTTTGCCTCTTGAATTGGCCTCCACGCGGGTCGAATCTATTCAAAATCAGAACGAATACGTCACAATATGCTAAGGGAACAAAGACCAAGCGAAAACATTCGAAAAATATCAAAAATCTCGAAATTAGCAAAACCCGAGCCCTGGGCCCACGTCTCAGAATTGGGTAAAATTTACATTTTCAGAATCCTCATACCCTCACGAGTCTAACCATACCAAAATTATCCAATTCTGATACCATTTGGTCCTTCAAATCATCATTTTACATTTTTGAAAGGTTCCATAATTTTCTTCCCAAATTCCATCTCAAATCACGAATTAAATGATGAATTCAGTGATACATTCATGTACTCTAACCAAATCTGAGTTAGAATCACTTACCCTGACCAATTTCTTGAAAAACCTTTGAAAAATCGCCAAAATACGAGCTCTCTAGGTTAAAATATCAAATAAAACCCAAAACCTCGTATTTATAGAGTACCCCTAGGATTCCGACACCGCTAACCGCACAAAAATGACCGCGGTCCGTGCAAAACCAGCGGAGTCCGCGCAAAAATGACCGCGGCCGCACAGGTCTTGCTCTGTAGGGACAGGCTTTAGTATTTTGGCCATAACATTCGCTACATATGTCCTAATTACAATTTCTTTACCCTTCTGGAAACTAGACACGAAGGGCTACAATTTTTGTTTTTGAATCACCTCAAAATTCCTTGTGGATCAAAAGATATGAGCTTCAGAAGTAGGACCAGCAACCTACAGTCTTCATGACCGCGGCCGCGGTCACTTTGACGCGGCCAGCACTAGGCCACCGCGCCCAGCGCAAAAAGGAGCGCGGTCTGCGCCAAAACTACTGCTCCCTCCATTTTTCTAAGTTCCGGGGTGTCCGTACTCGCTCAAAACTCACCCGAAACACACCCAAGGCCCCCGGGACCTCAACCAAAAGCACCAACGCATCCTAAACATTATTCAACCTCGTTCCAATCATCAAAACACCTCGACTAACACCAAAATCATCAAATCACATCGAATTCAAGCCTATGAATCTCAAGAACTTCCAAATTCCATTTTTGATCAAAAACCCAACCAAACCACGTCCAAATGACCTCAAAATTTGCAGACAAGTCCAAAATGACATAACGAAGCTACAGAAACTCTCAGAATTCTATTCCGACCCTCGGATCAAAATCTCACCTATCAACCGGAATTCGCCAAAATACTAACTTTGCCAATTCAAGCCTAATTCTACACCGTATCTCCAAAACCACTTTCGATCACTCTCCTAAGTCACAAATCACCTCCCGAAGCTAACCGAACCATCAGAACTCACATCCGAACCCTCTAACACATAAGTCAACATCCGGTTGACTTTTCCAACTTAAGCCTTCTTAAAGAAGACTAAGTGTCTCATTTCTTACCAAATCCTCTCCGAACTCGAACTAATCATCTCGATCCCATAAAACACGAATAACGAAGTGTAAAGAATCTTAAATAGAGGAAATGGAGCGGTAACTCATGAGTCGACTAGCCGGGTCATCACATTCTCCCCAACTTAAACAAACGTTCGTCCTCGAACGAGTCAAGAAACATACCTGAAGCCTCAAACAGATGAGGATATCTGCTCCGTATCTCCAGCTCGGTCTCCCAGGTGGCCTCCTCCACGGGCCGACCTCTCCACTGCACCTTCACTGAAGCTATATTCTTTGACCTCAACTTCCGAACTTGGCGACCCAAAATAGCTACTGGCTCCACATCAAAGGTCAAATCGTCATCCAACTGAACCGTGATGAAGTCCAAATCATGAGACGGATCCCCAATATACTTCCGGAGCATAGAAACATGAAATACTGGATGCACACTCGACAGGCTGGGTGGTAAAGCAAGCTCATAAGCCACCTCCCCAATCCTCTGAAGCACCTCAAAAGGCCCAATGAACCGAGGACTCAACTTGCCTTTCTTCCCAAATCTCATAACACCCTTCATGGGCGAAACCTTCAGCAGGACCTTCTCACCGACCATGTAGGACACATCTCGAACCTTCCGGTCCGTATAACTTTTCTGACGTGACTGCGCTGTAGAAGCCTCTCCTGAATCACCTTCACCTTCTCTAAGGCATCCTGAACCAAATCTGTCCCCAATAGTCTAGCCTCGCCGGGCTCGAACCAACCAACCGGAGATCTACACCGCCTCCCGTACAAAGCCTCATATGGAGCCATCTGAATACTCGACTGGTAGCTATTGTTGTAAGAAAAATCTGAAAGTGGTAGAAACTAATCCCATGGACCTCCAAAGTCAATAACATAATCACGCAACATGTCCTCCAATATTTGAATAGTACGCTTGGATTGTCCGTCCGTCTGAGGATGAAACGTTGTGCTCAACTTTATCTGAGTACCCAACTCTCTCTGCACGGCTCTCCAAAACTGCAAAGTAAACTGAGTACCTCTATCTGAGATGATGGAAATAGGAACGCCATGCAACCGAACAATCTCCCGGATATAAATCCCTGCCAACCGCTCTGAAGAATAGGTAGTACACACAGGAATGAAGTGCGCAGATTTGGTCAGCCGATCCACAATCACCCAAATAGCATCGAACTTCTTCAAAGTCCGAGGAAGTCCAACCACAAAGTCCATCGTGATTCTCTCCCACTTCCACTCGGGAATAACCATCTTCTGAAATAAGCCACCCTGTCTCTGATGCTCATACTTTACCTGCTGACAGTTGAGACACCGAGCTACACATCCTACAATATCTTTCTTCATTCTTCTCCACCAATAGTGCTGCCTCAAATCCTGATACATCTTCGCGACACCCGGATGAATGGAATACCGCGAGCTATGGGCCTCCTCTAGAATCAACTCTCTAAGCCCATCCACATTGGGCACACAGATCCGGCCCTGCATCCTCAACACACCATCATCACCGACGGTCACATCTCTGGCATCATCATGCTGAACTCTGTCCCTAAGGACAAGCAAATGCGGATCATCATACTGGCACTCTCTGATGCGATCATATAAAGAAGACTGAGAAACCACACAAGCCAACACCCGACTAGGCTCCGAAATATCCAACCTCACGAACCGATTGGACAGGGTCTGAACATCAACAGCAAGAGGTCTCTCCCCAACTGGAATATATGCCAAACTCCCCATACTTTCTGCCTTTCGGCTCAAAGCATCGGCCACCACATTGGCCTTTCCCGGATGGTACAATATAGTGATATCATAATCCTTAAGCAACTCCAACCATCTCCGTTGCCTCAAATTAAGATCCTTTTGCTTGAACAAATGCTGAAGACTGCGATGATCAGTGAACACCTCACAAGATACGCCATACAAGTAATGCCTCCAAATCTTCAATGCGTGAACTATGGCAGCCAACTCCAAATGATGAACGGGGTAGTTCTTCTCATGGGGCTTAAACTGCCGAGAAACATAAGCAATAACTCTACCCTCCTGCATCAACACACAACCAATCCCAACTCTTGAAGCATCACAATACACAAAATATAAACCTGAAGCTGATGGTAAAACCAGCACTTGAGCTGTGGTCAAGGCTGTCTTGAGCTTCTGAAAGCTTTCCTCACACTCGGCCGACCGTACAAATGGAGCACCCTTCTGAGTCAACTTGGTCAAGGGCGATGCAATGGAGGAAAATCCCTGAACAAACCGGCGATAATAGCCTGCTAACCCAAGAAAGCTATGAATCTATGTGGCTGAGGACGGTCTGGGCCAACTCTGGACCGCCTCTATCTTCTTCGGATCAACCTGTATACCCTCGCTGGACACCACGTGCCCCAAGAAAGCCACTGAACTGAGCCAAAACTCACACTTGGAGAATTTTGCATAAAGCTTCTCCACCCTCAGTCTATGTAACACAACTCTCAAATGCTCTGCATGCTCCTCCTGACTACGCGAGTACACCAGGATATCATCAATGAATACAATAATGAACGAATCCAGATAAGGCCGAAATACACTGTTCATCAAATGCATGAATGCTGCTGGGGCATTGGTTAGCCCGAAGGACATAACAAGAAACTCATAATGACCATATCTGGTCCTGAAAGTAGTCTTAAGAATATCTGAATCCCTGATCTTCAACTGGTGATAACTCGAACGGAGATCAATCTTGGAGAACACCCTCGCTCCCTGAAGCTGATCAAATAAATCATCAATGCGAGGTAAAGGATACTTGTTCTTAATTGTTACTTTCATCAATTACCTATAATCAATGCACATTCTCATCATGCCATCCTTCTTCTTCACAAACAAAATCGGTGCACCCCAAGGGGACACACTAGGCCGAATGAACCCCTTATCTAGGAGTTCCTGAAGTTGTTCTTTCAATTCCTTCAACTCTGATGGTGCCATACGATATGGCGGAATAGAAATGGGCTGAGTGCCCGGCACCAGGTTAATACCAAAATCAATATCCCTGTCCGGTGGCATGCCCGGCAGGTCTGCAGGAAAAACATCGGGAAAATCCCTCACAACTGGGACATAATCAATACTAGGAGTCTCAGCTCCAACATCCCTCACAAATGCTAGATATTAAAAGGCAACCCTTCCTAACCATACGATGGGCCTTCAAGAATAAGATCACTCTACTAGGGATATAATCAGTCACACCACGCCACTCGATCCGCGGTACACCCGGCATAGCCAAAGTGACTATCTTAGCATGACAGTCTAGAATAGCACGACACGGAGATAGCCAATCCATGCCCAAAATGACATCAAAATCCACCATGCTCAATAGAAATAGATCCACTCGGGTCTCCAAACCCCCAATAGTCACCACACATGACCGGTACACACGGTCTACCATAATAGTATCGCCCACTGGGGTAGATACATGAAAGGGTAAAGCAAGAAACTCATGAGGCGTACCCAAATAACGAGTAAAGTATGATGACACATAAGAAAAGGTGGAATCGGGATCAAATAATATAGAGGCATCTCTGTGGCAGACTGAAACAATACCTGTAATGATAGCATCTGAAGCAATAGCATTTGGCCTCCTAGGAAGTGCATAGAAACGGGCCTGACCGCCCCCTGATCGACCTCCCCCTCTGGGGAGACCCCTAGCTGCATAACCTCCACCCCTAGATGGCTGGGCGGGTGGTGAGGTAACTGGAGTAATAGTCGAGGGCTGACCCCTCTGCTGAGATGAACTAGCCATATGACAAGGACACTGCCTCCACACATGTCCAAACTCTCCACACTCATAACAACTCTTAGGTGCTGGAGAAGGGGATTGAAGGGAACCCCTCACACCGGAGTGACCAGCTGATGCACTCAGCATAGAATAACCTTGAACCTACGGTGCACGAGATGAACTATGGGCTGGAAGGGCACTGAGTGATGACTGGCCCCACTGAGATCCATGATGACCATGACCCGAAGATGCCCCGCGATACTCTAGGTGGACTGGATGAGCATGCCTGAAAGAACGGCCTCTACCTTGCTGAAACTGGCCCCTCGAAGAAGCACCACTATAACTGCCAGATCCTCGAGGCTTCTTGGCCTCCCTCTCCTCTCGATCCTGATGGCAAACCATCTCAATCTCGCGAGCGATATCGACCACCTCCTCGAACGTAGCACCCAACACCCTCTCTCGGGTCATAAGAATACGGAGTTGATAGTTAAGGCCATCAACAAATCTCCTGATCCTCTCACGATCTATCGGAACCATCCAAATGGCATGACGAGCCAACTTAGAAAACCTCGTCTCATATTGTGACACAGTCATATCTCCCTATCGCAACCACTCAAACTGTCTACGCAGCTTCTCTCTGCGGGACTGTGGCACATACTTCTCCAAGAAGAGAGTGGAGAACTGCTGCCAAGTAAGGGGCGCTACTCCAATCGGCCTACGCCTCTCATACGCCTCCCACCACGTGAAGGCAACCCCAGTAATTTGAAAGGTGGTAAATGCCACACCACTAGTCTCAAGAATCCCTGTTGTATGGAGCATTCGCTGACACTTATCCAGAAAACCCTGGGCATCCTCGCCCCCGGCACCACTGAATGACGGAGGCTGGAGTTTACCAAACCTCTCAAGATGACGCTGCTCATCATCTAGCATAACTGGCACAATAAACTCTTGAGCTGGTGCAACTGGCTGAGCTGGAGGTGCCCCCGGTGTCTGTAGTCCCTGCACTACCTGCTCAGGTGTGCGAGCAGCGGGGGTCTGCTTGCCTCCCCCGGCCTATGAAGTAGCTACTGCTGTAGTGGCTGAAACTGCTTGAGCCAGGCTAGTGCAAACTAATAAAATCTGTGTTAAGGCCTCCTGAAGACCCGAAACCACGATAGGCATAGCTGGTGGCTGAACTGGTGATGCTGGAGCATCCATAGCGGGAGCCTGATCAGGAGCCGGGGCAACCAATGCATCAACAAGTGTTGCCCTCGTTGCTCTGCCCCTGCCACGTCCACGACCGCATCCACGGCCTCTGGTGGCCTCAGTGGGTGGCACTGGTGGTCGTCCACCTTGTCCGGTAGCTCGCGTCCTCACCATCTATGAGAGAATGGAATATCAGAAGTTTAGTACTCGGACCAACAAGTTCGCACGACAAGAGTTGCAAGAATATGAAATTTTTCCTAAAGGTTCTGCAGCCTCTCGAGGATAAATACAGATGTCTCCGTACCGATCCACGAGACTCTACTAAACCTGCTCATGACTCGTGAGACCTAAGTAACCTAGGCTCTGATACCAACTTGTCACGACCCGATCCCCGAACCCGGTCGTGATGGCACCTCTCGTGAAGACAAGGCCAGCTAGACCAAAATGGAACACCTCTTTTAAAAAGTTAATAATCATAACCAGTACTAACATATAATATAATGCTCATAAATTGCGGAATTTAACGATAATAACAACAGGAACCATCCCGACACAGCCCAAACCGGGGTGTCACAAGTCATGAGCTACTACAGAATCTACTATAGGTCTACAAAGTACGGAATCCGATACAACAGTTTGAATAAAACATAAATGATAGAGGATAAGAGAGTCAAGGGGTTGCGGACGTCAACAGCTACCTCGTAACTCCAAATCACTGCCTAGCCTGGAAGGAATCAGTGCTCAGGTGCGGACTCTGCTATACCTGAATCTGCACACATAGTTCAGGGAGTAATGTGAGTACTCCAACTCAGTGAGTAATAATTACAAATAATGGCTGAAAGTATGAAAACACGTAAAGGCACAAAGCAATTCCATATCAAGCAGTAAAATCACTTAAAGCAGTAAATCAGTGAAGAAATCAAATGATATTCCTTTTTAAAACAAGTAAAACAGGTAATTTAACAGGTAATTAACAAGTAGAAATCCGCCCCAGGCACAGTATCAATCGCTCAGCATAGTATCAGCCCCTTGGGCTCACTCTCAGTACAGTATCAGCCCCGCGGGCTACCTCACAATCACTCAGCATAATGGTCAGCCATTGTTACCTGACCAACTTTCATCAAACAGTGTCATTGTTACCACTGTTTCAAATCACATGGGTACCCGCGCTCACTGTGGGTGTGCAGACTCCGGAGGGGCCCCTTACAGCCCAAGCGCTATATCAAGCCACCTCGTGGCATTATCACTCAACATATCCTCACATCACTCAAGCCACCGCATGACATAAATAGTATCTCTGGCCCTCGGCCTCATATCACTCAACATATCCTCACATATGGCCCTCGGCCTCACTCAGTCCAGAAATCATCATAAGCCCCTTGGGCATTAGTAAAACAGTAGTTCTCAGCCCAAAACATGATGTAGAAATATTATTTAAGTTTCAAATCTGAGTAAAAGTGGTTGAGTTTGTAAAACAGTAGATATCAACAGGACTGAGCTCAAATAATAAGTCAAGCAGTAAGGAAACAGTGATAAAAATCCGCGAAGGGTCCAAATAGATGGCACGAAGCCCAATTATGGCAATCATCCCAAATCATGATGGTAACAAATGAATTTCAGTCAAATATTCGGTAAAATCATCAATCGGGATGGACCAAGTCACAATCCCCGGTAGTGAAAACCCCACGCTCATCATCCAGCACGTATCTTGCCTCAATATAGCACTACGACGTGCAATCCGGGGTTTCAAACCCTCAGAACATCATTTACAACCATTACTCACCTCGAACTGGCTAATTCTCTAGCTCATGACGCCTTTGCCCCTTGAATTGGCCTCCACGCGTGTCGAATCTATCCAAAATCAGAACGAATACGTCACAATATGATAAGGGAACAAAGCCCAAGCGAAAACATTCGAAAAATATCAAAAATCTCGAAATTAGCAGAACTCGAGCCCCGGGCCCAAGTCTCGGAATCGAGTAAAATTTACATTTTCAGAATCCTCATAACCTCACGAGTCTAACCATACCAAAATTATCCAATTCCGATACCATTTGGTCCTTCAAATCATCATTTTACATTTTTGAAAGATTCCACAATTTTCTTCCCAAATTCCATCTCAAATCATGAATTAAATGATGAATTTAGTGATAGATTCATGTACTCTAACCAAATCTGAGTTAGAATCACTTACCCCGACCAATTTCTTGGAAAACCTTAAAAAAATCACCAAAATCCGAGTTCTCTAGGTCAAAATATCAAATAAAACCCAAAACCTCGTATTTATAGTGTACCCTCGGATTCCGACACCACTGACCGCACAAAAATGATCGCGGTCCGCGCAAAACCAGCGGGGTCCGCGCAGAAACGACCGCGGCCGCGCAGTTCTTTCTCTGTAGGGACAGGCTTTAGTATTTTGGCAATAACGTTCTCTACAGATGTCAAAATTGCGATATCTTTACTTTTTTGGAAACGAGACACAAAGGGCTACAACTTTCATTTTTGAATCACCTCAAAATTCCTTATGTATCAAAAGATATGAGCTTCCGAAGTAGGACCAGCAACCTGCAGTCTTCACGACCGCGGCCGCGGTCACTTTGGTGTGGCCAGCACTAGGCCAGCGCGCCCAGCGCGAAAAGGAGCACGATCTGCGCCAAAACTACTGCTCCCTCCATTTTTCTAAGTTCCGAGGTGTCCGTACTCGCTCAAAACTCACCCGAAACACACCCGAGGCCCCCGGGACCTCAACCAAAAGCACAAACGCATCCTAAACATTATTCAACCTCGTTCCAATCATCAAATCACCTCGACTAACACCAAAATCATCAAATCACATCGAAATCAAGCCTATGAATCTCAAGAACTTCCAAATTCCATTTTTGATCAAAAACCCAAACAAACCACGTCTGAATGACCTCAAATTTTGCAGACAAGTACAAAATGACATAACGAAGCTACAGAAACTCTCGGAATTCCATTCCGAACCTCAGATCAAAATCTCACCTATCAACCCGAATTCGCCAAAATACTAACTTCGCCAATTCAAGCCTAATTCTACAGCGTACCTCCAAAACTACTTCCGATCACTCTCCTAAGTCACAAATCACCTCCCAAAGCTAACCGAACCATCGAAACTCACATCCCAACCCTCTAATACATAAGTCAACATCCGGTTGACTTTTCCAACTTAAGCCTTCTTAAAAGAGACTAAGTGTCTCATTTCTTATCAAATCCTCTCCGAACTTGAACTAATCATCCCGATCCCATGAAACACGGATAACAAAGCGTAAAGAAGCTGAAATGGGGGAAATAGAGCGGTAACTCATGAGACGACTGGTCGGGTCGTCACATCTTCTAGGTAGAGTTACCGCCACTATGACTTGTTCTCGGCCACAGTCCCATTCCCCTTGATGATTTCTCAACTACCGCTCTAGTTATACCTTTTGTAAGTGGATCTGACATTATCACTTAACTTTACATAATCAATCGTGATAATTCCTCTACAGAGTAATTGCCAAACGATTTTATGTCTTCGTCGTATATGACGAGATTTACCATTATACATAATGCTCCCAGCCCTTCCAATTGCATCTTGACTATCACAATGTATACATATTGGTGCCAACGGTTTGGGCCAAAATGGAATATCTTCTAAGAAATTTCGGAGCCATTCAACTTCTTCATTGACTTCATCTAAGGCTATGAATTCAGCCTTCATTGTAGAGCGGGCAATACAAGTTTGTTTGGAAGACTTTCAAGATACCGCTCCTCCACTAATATTGAATACATATCCACTTGTGGACGTGAAATCAGTTGATCCGGTGATCCAATTTGCATCACAGTATCCCTCAATGACGACAAGATATTTACTATAGTGCAAAGCAAAGTCCTGGGTATGTACTAAATACCCCAAAACGCATTACATGGCCATCCAATGAGATTGACCTGGATTGCTCGTATATCGACTCAATTTACTTATAGCACAAGCTATATCTGGTCGTGTACAATTCATGATGTACATTAAGCAACCCAACACATGAGCATAATCCAATTGTGATATGCTTTGGCCTTTGTTCTTTGCTAATGCAAGATTCATGTCAATTGGAGTCTTTGCAACTTTAAAGCCCAACTGCTTGAATTTTTCAAGTACTATCTTAATATAATGAGATTGTGACAATGCCAGACCTTGAGAAGTCTTATGGATCTTAATTCCCAGAATTAAATCAGCAACTCCCAAGTCTTTCATATCAAACTTGTCAGTTAGCATGCGCTTAGTCGCATTTATATTGGCAATGTCATTACTCATTATCAGCATAATCCACATATAAGCAAACAATGACTATGTGATTTGGAACATTTTTAATGTACACACATTTATCACATTCATTTATTTTAAAACCATTTGACAACATTGTTTGGTCAAATTTCGCATGCCATTATTTGGGTGGTTGTTTTAGCCCATAAAGGGACTTAACAAGTCTACATACCTTATTTTCTTTACCTGAAACCATAAACCCTTCAGGTTGTTCCATGTAACTTTCTTCCTCCAACTCTCCATTTAAAAAGGTTGTCTTAACATCCATTTGATGAATTTCAAGACCATAAACTGCAACTAATGCTACTAATATTCGTATGGACGTACTTCTTGTAACTAGAGAGTATGTATTGAAATAATCAAGACCTTCTCGTTGTCTATACCCTTTGACCACAAGTCTTGCCTTAAATTTGTCAATAGTGCCATCATCTTTCATTTTACTCTTAAAGATCCATCTAAACCCAACAGTTTATTTCCAAGAGGAAGATCAACCAATTTCCATGTATGGTTGTTTAGTATGGATTCTATTTCACTATTGACTGCCTCTTTCTAAAATAATGATTCCGAAGAAGTCATAACTTCTTTAAATGTTTGAGGCTCATTTTCTAATAATAAAGTCACAAAATCTGATCCAAATGAAGCAGACATACTTTGATGTTTACTACGTCTTGGATCCTCCTGATTAAGTGTACTTTCTTTTGTTTCTTCCCGAGGTCGGTTAGATCTTTCACCAATTGACTCACATTCCTTTTTATATGGATATATATTTTCAAAGAACTCAACATTATCTGATTCTATAACCGTATTATTATGAATGTCAAGATATTCTGATTTATGAACCAGAAATCGATATGCTTTACTATTGGTCGCATATCCTATGAAAACACAATTAACGGTTTTCGCTCCTATTTTTACCCTTTTTAAGAACTTGTACTTTTGCCAAACAACCCCACACTTTAAAATAATTCAAATTGAGCTTCATTCCTTTCCATTTTTCATATGGAATGGATTGTGTTTTGCTATGGGGTACTCGATTAGTATTCGGCTAGCCGTAAGAACAGCTTCCCCCCACAAGTTCTGTGGCAAACCAGAACTTATCAATAATGTGTTCATTATCTCCTTTAATGAACGATTCTTTCTTTCTGCAATCCTATTAGATTGGGGTGTGTAAGGGGCCGTTGTTTGATGAATAATTCCATATTCTAAATATATTTGTTCAAAAGGAGATTCATATTCACCACCCCTATCACTTCTTATCATTTTGATTTTCTTGTTAAGTTGCATTTCAACTTCATTTTGTATTGCTTGAATGCGTCTATTGCTTCATCTTTACTATTAAGTAAGTAAACATAGCAATATCGAGTACTATCGTCAATAAAAGTTATGAAATACTTGTTTCCACCGCGAGATGGTATTAACTTCATGTCACAAATATCTGTGTGAATTAAGTCTAAAGGATTTGAATTTCTTTCAACTGACTTATAAGGATGTTTGATATACTTAGATTCCACACATACTTGATATTTTGATTTGCCACATTCAAACTTAGGCAATACTTCCAAATTAATCATTTCCGCAAGCTTTTATAATTGACATGACCCAAACATATATGCCATAATTCATTTGACTCAAGTAAGTAAGACGAAGCTAAAATTTTATTATTATTTTCAACAACCATTACATTAATTTTGAAAAGGCCCTCGGTGAGGTAGCCTTTTCCTACAAACATCTCGTTCTTACTTATTACAACCTTATCGGATACAAATACACATTTAAAACCATTCTTAACAAGAAGTCCAATAGAGACTAAGTTCTTCCTAATCTCGGAAATATGAAGGATGTTGTTCAAAGTCACCACTTTGCCGGAAGTAATTTTGAGAAATATCTTCCCACATTCTTCAATCTTGGCCATTGCAGCATTTCCCATAGAAAGCGTCTCATCGGGTCCAATAGGAGTATACGTAGCAAAATCTTCTCTAACAGCACAAACATGGAAGTGGCTCCAGAATCAATCCACCACTCTTTAGGATTGCCCACCAAGTTGCAATTGGAAAGCATGGCACACAAGTCATCAACATCATCATGCTTTTCAACCATGTTTAATTGACCATTCTTCTTGTCTTTCTTCGGAGCACGACACTCCGTAGATTTGTGTCTGAATTTTTCACAGTTGTAGCAATTACCACTGAACCGCTTCTTGCTTGGGTTGTATTTCGATCCAGAAACCTTCTTCCTCTTTTTGTTCTCTTCAACAATATTTTATCCCATTATTGTTGAGTTTCCACAGCCTCTCTTTTCAGCAGCTTTGTTGTCCTCTTCTATTCTCAACCGAACTATGAGATCCTCAAGTGATATCTCCTTGCGTTTGTGTTCCAAGTAGTTTTTGAAGTCCTTCCACAAAGGAGGCAACTTCTCAATCATCGCTGCTACTTGGAATGCTTCATTTATGACAAGACCTTCAATGAAATTTCTGTTAGTAAAAATACTAAGATTGCTACTTTCAACATCAGTATTAATTTGATTTATACCTTCAGCAAGGAGATCGTGAATAATCACTTGAAATTCCTGGACTTGGGTAATGACAGACTTGCTATCTACCATTTTGTAGTCCAAAAACTTTGCAGCAACGAACTTCTTCAACCCGACATCTTCGATTTTGTATTTCTTTTTAAGCACAGTCCATAGTTCTTTTGACGTTTCCACGCCACTGTAGACGTTATACAAAGCATCCTCCAGCCCGCTTAGAATATAATTCTTGCACAAAAAATTTGAATGCTTTCACGCCTCAATCACGAGAAAATGTTCAGTTTCTGGAGTTTCATCGGACAACACATATCTGTTTTCCCTGATTTTTCATTTTTCCTTAATTATTACCTTCCCTGTCTTAACTGTTATATGTTATAAATGTTTTCCATGCTTAACTGCTACCAGTTAATCAATATGTTCTCATGTTAATTATGTTAGCTTTTTTCATAGTTTCATGGTTCCCTGCTATTTTCTTAAATCGACTTACTTGCACCTTCTAATTGTCAATTATAGGATTGGTCTCACTGTGTAGTATTACTTGTGTAAATTCATATATTGTACAAAGTTTCCTTATTTTTGGTTTAGTTTGGTATTTATTGATTCTAAAGGTTTTCGTGGTTTGAATTGTTGATTTGACTGTGCACATTGAGTCTTTGGTACTGATATGGTTGGATCGAGCTACAAGCCAGAGTAGGTGTAATAAGGGTGGAATAAGGGTAAATTCATACTGTACGGTGGGATCGGGTTGCGCACTTTCATAGGTGGAATAAGTGTGGATTGTTACCATCGCGCCCCTTTTTCCTCGTGGAGTCTGGGTTTCGATATTTTTTGGGACAACTCATTTCCTTTTGGGAAGGGGTATGGAATTTGAAGAGTCGCCACCTAACGGATTTGAGGTGAGTTAGGGCACTTAAAGCAAATAACTCATAAACCGGTTTGCATAACCAGAGATTAGGTAAGGGCTCAAAATAACTTTGAGGGAAAGGTGTTAGGCACCCCTCGAGGTCCACAATGGTAGGTCCCGGCCAAACTCAATTTAAGTGAATTAGTCATAAGTAACTTATACAAATATATAGATTATTTAAACGGGAATAAAGGGGGTCCTAGGTTTATTAGCCTATAGGATCACTTCTATGCAATATTCGGTAAACTTTCCTAAAATAGAGGTGTTACGCGTAGCATTAGCGCACAGGTCATCATATCCTTTACTACCCAATTACCTTCCCCTTAATTATTGTTACGTACGCATTCTAATAGCATCCAGTATGTTCCTTATGCGTGCATTGCCCATCCCTTACCTGTGGCCCTGGAGGTGTTTAAGACCTCTATTTAAGAGGGTTCTAGACTCACCTATGGTTTTTAAAAGGAGAAAACTAAGCGTCAAACAAAACAGGTAGGACTATCATATAAGGAGTAGTTAAAGGGACTCACATTTACCTCCACAAATAAGCAAACAATTGCACGCCTCAAACAAATAGTTTTAAACGACTTAAAGTCCTATAGCAGGATATCTAGATGAGCACAAAATATACAACAGTTTCATTAAGTCGGGGTAGTAAATACCTAATCAGTTTGCCTACTGATTTTATTAATTCCTGAATCTGGGCAATTTTCAAGCAGAAGGAAAAGAGCAATTTTAAACCCAGAATCCAATTAAGCTACGAGATTGCTTAAGTGATAGCCGGACAAAATTTTATAAATCGGGTATCTGAGATGTAAATAGTTACTAGTTTTAGCAGACTGATTTTATCTTTTAGACCCGACAGGCATGATATCTAAGTGTAGAAGAACTGATCTTAAGACCTTATAGGCATGGTATCTAAATCCAGAAATGATTCTGAAATTTCCTATTGACATGGTATCAAAATGCAAAAATGATTGAGAAATTTCCTGTAGACATGGTATCTAAATGCAAAAATGATTCTGAAATTTCCTATAGATATGGTATCTATCTTCTGAAATAAAATTTCCTATAGATATGATATCTGAAAGCAGAAGTGATTTAAAACTTTATAGGCGTGATTTTAAAAATGCAGAACTGATTTTGAAACTTTGTGGGCATGATTTAAATGTAGTAGTGAATCTTGATGGGATATTCATAACTATTTTTTGATCCTATAGGCATGACATCTAAAAGTGGATCAGAACATGTTGAACAAATTAAATCTTATAGGCATGTTATCTACCGTGCATAGAAACAGAATGTATTAAAACAAATACCTATAGGCATGTTATCTACTGCATACAGTAAGAGAATATAACTGAACAAGTAAATAACCTATAGGCAGGATATCTAACATATAGTAGTGAAAATATTTGAAAGAAACAGGGACCTAAAGCAGGTTCTCTACCCCATTCTCATGCAAATATTAAACTAGACTCAGTATTCCCTAATTTACTATTACCCCATCGTTATTACGAATAATTATTACAGACCATAAGCAAATGAATAAATTACAAAATATATAACTATAGGAGGCCTGCAGCAGGCCTAATGCATCAGGATAACCCAGGCCTTCAAACCATAACAACTCCAAAGCTCAAAGATACACAGTAACAATTGGCAAAGCATAAAAAACTCAAATCTCTAGCGTGTCAAAGTTACCAAGGGCTTCGAGAATCTAGGACAGTGCTTACACTAGAGAACAAATGTTCAAAAGTAGCTCACAAAGGATTGGAAACCAGCCCCAATGTGTCAGAGTTTAGAGGAGTATTATGTACCCTAATCAGTGCTCATATTGGGGGTAGCAAGACCCTAGTTAACTAAGAGTAGGAGTTGAAAATAGTGTATAAAAGTAGGAGATAGTTATTTTTTTAAAATAGTGTGGATTTCAGAAGTGCATAGAAACATATCACAAGATCAACATTGCAACAGAACCACATTTACCAGATTGAGCTCATATATCAATCAACAACATAGTAGAACAGAGTCACAGCCAGTTCAATCAAGGTTCCATATTTCCTGGTGATTGACTTAGTTCACTAGTTATCACTAGGTTATCCTATGGACATGTATCAAAGAATAGCATGCTGGATCAGGGTCCTAATCAGACAGTTATACAGAAAGGTAGAAAAAGTTGAAAACATAGAAAATCATGAATTATTCAGGAACCTGTTAGGGGGTGAACACTTATAACATGACAAAAGTCATGCTAGTTGAGAAACAGATAGACATAGGTCTAACAGACATGCTGAAAACAAGAAGCACATAGGTCACATTACATAGAAGTAGACATGTTGATTAAGGTCATCAAGCATGAAACACATAGGTCTAATTACATAGCATGTTGAATGATAGTATAAGTGGAGACATACTAGTCAGGAAATAGCGAATAGGAAGTTGAAAGTATGCAGAATCCAATAGTCTAGCCTTGGCTTTCAACCAGCTAGACAATGTAGCAAATGCAAGTAACAGAAAGGTTTGAATTAGAGCAGGAGTTTGTGTGTGTGTGTTTCTTTCTAAGTGTGTTCGTGTAAGTGTCTGAGTCTATCTCTTGAAAATCAGATAAAGAAGGGTTTTTATAGCATGCAATAGGGTAGGTCACATAAGGTAATGAATCAATCACACATACATAAGGTATGAAAAATCAATTAGCAATCAGTCAGGAATCAATTAAGAGGACAGAATCAAATAAGTACCACTTAATTTAAGGAAAAATCTCACACATAATCAATTTGTAATTAAGAGGAATGTTTATAAGGTAAGAAATAGTTTCCGGAATCAATTAGGAATCATGACACACAATCAAGCCAATAATATGAATACATAAATAGGGTAAGAATAAGTAAAACTTAAATAAGGAAATATGGGTACTAAATTCAAACCCTAATTTAGGTAAGTAATTCAATTAACAACTTAGTTGACAGAGTTAAAGGTAACACACAAAAGACAACAGGATAAATAGTCAGAGAATCAAAACCCTAGGATATGTTAAAAGGCATAGAGATGAAACTCAAAAAGGATCGGTCGAAATAGTAAAGAAGAAAATCATAGTTGAAAGCATTTAAATGTCTAAGCATTTTCACAGAAAACCCATTAGAGATCAAAATCCTGGGTAAAATAAAATCAGTTAACGATAATAGTAAAAGCAGAAAAATCTTAAGGAAAATACCAAACAAACTCAAAACCGTCTCAGATCTAAAGAAATTTAAACGGATTTAACATAAATAACTAGATTTATGAACAGAGGTAGAAAATCTGGTTCGATCCAGAGATTTGAAGTCACGAGAACACGAAAATGAAAGTACTCACAGACATAAGGTTGAATATAGGTGGATTAATCGAAAAGATGAAACATTTGAACCAAATCTGGTTCGAATCCCTTGAGATCCAATTAAGTAATATGAAAATCGAACAACCAGTAGAGATAGGGGGTCGGATAAGATGGTAAATCACCAAATGATTCCATATCTGGTTGGAAATCAAAGAGATTTGGGGGGAGTTTTTGAGTGACAACGCTCTAGGGTTTGAGAGTATCCGAGAGAGAAAAGAAGAGAAGAGGGTGGCGGTGTCTGAGAGAATAGGGTAGGGTTTTGGGGTTTGTTGGATTTAAAAGGTAAGAAATAACGTGGACCATTGATCTCAAAGATCAACAGCCACGATCAGAGGGGGTTCTGGGTCGGGTTGGATGGGTATTTGGGTTGGGTTAGGTTATGAAATTTAATTAAGAAAGGGGCTATGTTTTAAATACTCATTTAATTTAATAAAATAATTTATAAAGAATAAAAATATGATTTGTGCATGAAAATGATTTAAAATAATTACTTAACATTATAAAAATATAAAGAGTCATTTTCTGTATAGATAATGTAATTATACATATTGGGCTATTATTGCAAAATATGCAATTATAGTCTTAAAAATGCAAATATAATTATAAAAAATGCGATTAAAATATTTAAACACTTATATGAGCATAAATGATGAATTTATATGATTAAATCATCATAAATTAATATAAGACATAATTATTGAATATTTATATAATTAAGTATGCAAAAATAAATTGATTTAAGGCCTTTAAAAATTATAGAAAAATTGTAAAAACACTTGTGTATGTTTGTAAATGCATGTATAATATTTTGAAAGTATGTATGCATATTTAAAATTATATTAGGGAAAAATTGGGTATCGACAGCTGCCCTTCTTTACTCGGAAAGGATGAAAGAGTTGTCGGGTAAAGAAATTATGACTGATTTTGACCGAATTGAATGTTTTGAAAAATATAGGCCGCACCCTGGTCTCTGAGCTGCCTACATATCCCTGGTTTTATAGGAATCAGGCCTTGTGTAGTTCAGGATCCAACGGTTAATGAAGCCGACGAGATTGTTATAGGAAAGGTAGCAAGTTTCCGAAAAGGTTCTTTTGTGACGGGTAGTATCGGATGGGTTTGCGTGGGGTTGTGGAGATGAAATTGAATTGTAACGGTCGCGGGGTAGATGCGATAAATTGATGAGAATCGGTCTCGTATGAGATAACAACGAACGGTGTGGGTGATACGAGCGGAAACCAGGGCGAAGGTTGCTCCTTTTTGAAGAACATTTACCTCTTGGATTACCTGCAAAACTTGAAACACGGTGCATGCAAGTATATAGATTATTGCAAAAATTTAAACATGATGCAAATTCCCTTTAGACCATGAAAGTTGTCTTTGGAAGTGAAGATGACGTCCTTAGACCATGATGTCCCGGGCCATGGATCATGAGATAAGAGATTCGCAGGCCATGAAATGACGTTCTTGGGCCATGAAAATGGTGCCTCCGAACCATGACACCTTTGAATAATGATGTGCAATTTTTAGAGATCCTTAGGCCATGGAATGATGCCTTCACACTATGAGGATGATGCCTTTGGACTATGACGCCTTCGGATAAGTTGGCTATACATCAGCCCATGAAATGCAGTGACATGATGTCAAAGGTAACAACAAGACAAAGCTTAGCCTTGTGCAACGTTTCGGGGAGCATATCTTAGCGCCGAGAGAAGAAGATAATGTAAGTTTTAGAATATAGCAAAACTTACTCAAGGAGAGACAATGCTTAGTCTTATGAGAAGGTAGTACTTAGCCTTATGCAGGTATGGAGGCAGGGCTTAGCCTCATGCAAGATTTGAGACAGGGCTTAGTCTCATGCAAGGAGAAGGAAATGCTTAGCCTTATGCAAATATGGAGGCAGGGCTTAGCCTCATGCAATATTTGAGACAGGGCTTAGTCTCATGCAAGGGGAAGGCAATGCTTAGCCTTATGTAAATATGGAGGCAGGGCTTAGCCTCATGCAGTATTTGAGATAAGGCTTAATCTCATGCAATGAGAAGGCAATGCTTAGCCTAATGCAAATATGGAGGCAGGGCTTAGCCTCATGCAATATTTGAGACAGGGCTTAGACTCATGCAATAAGAAGGCAATGCTTAGCCTTATGCAAAGAGGGAGGCAGGGCTTAGCCTCATGCAATATTTGAGACAGGGCTTAGTCTCATGCAAAGAGAAGGCAATGCTTAGCCTAATGTAGAGTACAAGTAGCAAATAGAAGTAGAATATTTCTTAGCTGGAGATATATTTGCGTCTGGTGGCTTCATTGATTGTGACTTTGATATGTGTATATTTGCGAATACTCCTATTATGTTCACCATGCCTGCATCCAAAGAAAAATCGTGAGTTTTGTAAAGGGAGGTTGGTTCGTGCTCTTGTCTTCTTGCTCCGCTTTGTTCTTCTTTGGGAACCCTGTTTGAGTTACCTTGGGTAACACCTAGCTGCCATAGAAATGAAGTTTTCAAAAATACGTACTTATTGATGAAATAAAGTTATTTTAGAAAACATAGTGATATGTAATGTCAAGTAAATTAGATGAACTAATGACTGTAACACTTTTTAGAGACATTGTAGCTTCCTTGCAATAGAATTTTGTGGGTCCTCCTCAAAATTCTGCCCAAGTTTGATCTTTTGGTCGTTTCGCGTGCAGTGAAGTTTGTTGGACCTGCTCCGGAATTTTGAGAATCCTTCTCAAAATTCTGCCCTAGTTGCTTAACCGATTTCTGACTTCCTGGCATATGATGGCGTCGTCTGGACTTGTTCCAGAATTTTGAGGGTCCTCCTCAAAATTCTGCCCTAGTTACTGGTTCTGAGGGAGAATGAAGATTTTATTAAGATATGACTGAACCCATAGGGCTGCCTACATATACCCTCTTAAATGGGAATCAGGTCAAGAGTACTTCAGTTACATCATATGAAGGAATGTAAACAATCTAAACATAGTATCTCTTGACTGCATCTGAATTGATTGCTTTTGGCTAGACTTCTCCGTCCATTTCTGCAAGTATGAGTGCTCCTCCTGTCAGAACCTGGTGAACCATGTAAGGACCTTGCCAGTTGGGAGAGAATTTCTCTTTGGCTTCATTTTTATGCGGGAAGATCTTTTGCAACACCAACTGCCACGGTGCGAATTATCTTGGTTTGACCCTTTTGTTGAAAGCTCTGGACATTCTATTCTAATAAAGCTGACCATGACATACCACATTCATTAATTTTTTGTTTATAAGGGCCAGTTGCTCATAGCGGCTCCTTGCCTATTCTGCATCACTGAGTTCGGCTTCCTGTATGATCCTTAAAGAGGGAATTTCTACCTCGGCAGGAATGACAACTTCAGTACCATAAACCAGTAAATAGGGGGGTTCCCCGGTTGATATGCAGACTGTAGTGCGGTACCCCAATAGGGAAAAGGGTAACTTCTCGGACCATTGTTTGTGATTTTCTACCATCTTCCTTAGTATTTTCTTGATGTTCTTGTTGGCAGTTTCCACAGCTCCATTCATTTGAGGCATGTATGTTGTAGAGTTCTTGTGCTTGATTTTGAAGGTTTCACAAATGGTTTTCATCAAATCACTGTTCAGATTGGAGGCATTATCAGTGATAATGGACTCGGGAACCCCGAATCGGCAGTTCCCGAATCGGCAAACAATATGATCCTTGACGAAATTTGTGATGATTTTCTTGGTTATAGATTTGTAGGATACAACCTCTACCTATTTTGTGAAGTAGTCAATAGCCACTGAAATGAACCGGTGCCCGTTTGAAACGATGGGCTCGATCGGGCCGATGACATCCATTCCCGAGGCAGCAAAAGGCCAAGGTGCGCTTATTGCATTGAGCTCATTTGGTGGTACCTTTATCATGTCTGTATGCACCTAGCATTGGTGGCATTTCTGAACGTACTGGATGCAATCCGTTTCCATGGTCATCCAAAAATATCCAGCTCTGAGTATTTTCTTGGCTAGAACAAAACCATTCATATGTAATCCACAAGTTCCGGCATGTATCTCCTCGAGCAATCTAGAAGCTTCTTTTGCGTCAACAAACCTTAACAACCTAAGATCAGGAGTTTTTCTATATGGGGCCCCTCCGCTTTGGAAAAAGTGATTGGATAGCCTCTGTAGAGTGCAATTCTGAGTATGGTTTTCCTGCTCTGGATATTCTCCTCTCGCAAAATATTATTTGATGTCGTGGAACCAATGTTTTCCATCCGTTTCTTCTTTAACATGAGCACAGTAAGTTGGCTGGTTATGGATTTTCACCGTGATGGGATCGATGAAATTCTTGTCTGGATGTTTTATCGTTGATGATAAGGTGGCCAGTACGTCTGCGAACTCATTTTGAATTCTATCTTTGTGAACCTCTTCTTCAATTCCTACATATGATAGAAATATGGTAGTATCTTGGTGTTTTTTGTAGCCCACTCTCCTTGAACCTGATGTACCAGAAGATCTGAATCACCAATTACCAACAATTCTTGTATATTCATATCGATGGCCAAATTGAGCCCCATGATGCAAGCCTCATATTCTGCTATATTGTTGGTGTACGGAAACCTAAGCTTTGCAGTTATCGGGTAATGTTGACCTGTTTCTAATACCAACACTGCTCCAATACCCACTCCCTTGAAATTGGCAGCTCCGTCAAAAAACATTCTCTAACCGTTGTAGGCCTCGGCAGTATCCTCTCCTACGAATGATACTTCTTTCAAGAAAATACGTTTTTAATGGTTTGTATTCTCCTCCCACAGGATTTTCAGCAAGATGGTCTACCAATGCTTGCCCTTTGACTACCTTCTGAGTTACATAGATGATGTCGAACTCACTTAACAATATCTACCATTTAGATAACTTCCCGATTGCCATGGGCTTCTGAAAGATGTACTTCAGAGGGTCCATCCTGGAGATGAGGTATGTGTTATAGGCATAGAAGTAATGCCTCAATTTATGAGCTGTCCAGGTCAAAGCACAGCAAGTGCATTCCAGCAGGGAGTATTGTGCGTCATAAGGTGTGAACTTCTTACTCAAGTAGTATATGGCTTGCTCCTTTCTTCCTATCTTGTCATGTTATCCCAAAACACATCCGAAAGCTCCATCTAATGCTGATAGATAGAGTAGAAAAGGTCTTTCAGGTTCTGGCGGGACTAGGAATGGCGGTGTAGACCGGTATTCCTTGATTTTGTCAAAATCCTTCTAACAATCCTTGGTCCAACTAGTTTCAGCATCTTTCCTCAACATTTTGAAGATGGGTTCACATATTACCGTGAACTGTGCTATGAAGCGGCTGATGTAGTTGAGGCATCCTAGAAAGCTCATCACGTCCTTTTTTCTCTTTGGTGGTAGTAACTCCTGGATAGGCTTAACTTTGGACGGGTCCAACTCAATTCCTCGACGGTTGACAATGAATCCCAATAGCTTTCCTACGGGAACCCCGAATGCACATTTTGCGGGCTTCAGTTCTAGATTGTACCTCCTTAACCTGTCAAAGAACTTTCTCAAGTCTATTATGTGATCCGCGGCCCTCTTGGATTTGATGATGACGTCGTCAACATACACCTCTATTTCCTTGTGTATCATATTATGGAAGATGGTTTTCATGGCTCTCATGTAAGTATCCCCAACATTCTTTAGATCGAATGGCATCATCTTGTAGCAATACACTCCCCACAGTGTAATGAAAGCTATTTTCTCTGCGTCTTCTTCGTCCATCCAGATCTGATGATAACCCGCAAAGCAATCTACAAAGGATTGGAGTTCATGCTTAGAGCAATTGTCGATCAGGATGCGTATATTTGGTAATGGGAAATCGTTCTTGGGACTTGCTCTACTTAAATCCCGATAGTCAACACACACTCTGACTTTCCCATCTTTCTTCGGGACTAGTACAATGTTAGCTAACCAGGTTGGGTACTCAACTACTTGAGGACTTTGTCTTTGATCTGCTTAGTGACCTCCTCTTTGATTTTTAGGCTCATGTCTGGTTTGAATTTTCTTAGTTTCTGCATCACTAGCGGACACATTTGATTGGTAGGCAACTTATGAGCCACTATGGATGTGCTCAGACCAGTCATGTCATCATATAACCATGAAAAGATATCCTCATATTCCTTCAGGAAATGAATGTACATTTCCTTCTCTGACGGTGATAAGTGAATACTTATGCGAGTCTCCTTGACGGTTTCGGCGTCTCCCAAATTGATTGTTTCGGTTTCGTCTAGGTTGGACTTAGGTTTGTTATCAAAGTTCTCAAACCTCTGTGACAACTTCCTCAGGTATTTCATCTTCTTCTTTTGAGTCACTATTCTTATGTTGCGTTGTCTCATTACATGTCACAATCATTGGTTCATCAAGAAAAGTAATATTCACGCTGTAGAAAGAAAATGTGAAAGATAATAATAAATAATAAATAGCAATGCATTGATTAAATATTAAAAATATACAAAACAAGTATGGCTCGATGAATCGAGCAATTATTTCGAAACAAAATGCGTCTTTAAAATAAAATTACTGAAAACATCTGAAATGCCTAGCATGGCTATAAAAATAAATAAGGCTAAATGCCTAGCTACCTAGGGACTCGGCGGGCCCGGGATGGTGTGGCAGTCCAATTCCTAAGAATAGCTCCCTTCTCCACAGTCTGAATGGTGAGGCCTTCTTCCTCCTCCTCCTCCTCAATTATCACATTGCAATCCGTATTCTCGTCATCCAGGAACATGTTCCTCAACCTAGCCAAAGCTTTTTCCTCTGCTGATTCCCATACCATATCGGCCTGGTGAACAGTCTGACTCAGGTGTGGTACCGGATGCTCGAGAGGGTAATAAGGACCACGCCATAAAGACGACCAATCATCGTACTCTTACCAGGTGTATGGATATCCTAGCCCGAAAGTTGTGCCATGGCGTTTCAACTGTATCGATTTGGTAATGTCCTAGAGATCTTTCCCTAGCCCTCTACCGGGATCATACCCAGACCACGCTAGTATGCTTTCTATTTTGTTACTCCACCACCTGTCTTTATCAATCGCGTTGACATGTTCAATGTGATGATAAATTTCTCCGCCCAACCTTATTCTATTCTCGATAACCGAGATAGTTTGACTGGTGTAAATAAGATTATTTCCATCTCCGTAAATGATTACCTTCTAATGGTTCCATTTGAATTTCACTAACTGGTGTATCATAGAAGCCACGGCCCCAGCGGCATATATCCAAGGTCGACCCAACAGAATATTGTGTGTAGGTGATATGTCTAGTACTTGGAATTCAACATCGAACCAAGTTGGTCCCATCTACAGACAAAGGTTAATCTCCCTAATCGTGGCCCTTTGAGGCCCGTCGAATGCTTTCACATTCATACTCCCTGCTCGTATCTCATGGAAATCTTTGTCCAACCTTTTTAGAGTAGTCAATGAACAAATGTTAAGGTTTGAACCCTCATCAATTAGGACCCTGGCAATGAATTTGTCTTCGAACTGTACCGTGATATGTAGTGCCCTGTTGTGACTTAACTCTTCAGGCGGTAATTCATCCTTGTGGAAGATGATCTTATGACTCTCCAGCACTTGCCCTACCATGTTGGCCATTTCTCCGCAGGTGATATTGTTGGGCACATAAGCTTCATTTAAAACCTTCATCAGGGCATTCTTATGTGCCTCTGAATTTTGCAATAGTGACAGGATGGATATCTGGGCGGGGGTATTGTTTAAATGATCGATGACGGAGTATTCCCTCGTCTGTACTTTCTTCCAAAGATCGTCTGGTACAGTTTCAATGATAGGTTGTTTAGTAGCAGCCTCCTTGCTTGATCCTCCCAAATGTTCGGGTGTACAGATCCTTCCAATTCTGGTCATTCCCTGTGCGGCACCAGATTCTTCCATCTTTGCTTTTCCCTTTCGCCTAGATTCGACAATGTAATCCCAAGGTATGACATTGGACTTGAAAGGAGGCGTGGTTGCTGCTGTCACTATGAAAGGTGTAACCACTTCTACCACAAATGGAACAAGCGTGGCTGCAGCTGGTGTTATTTCTACCTCAAATGGAACTAATGTGGTTACCTCAACCTCAACTAGCTACTGTACCTGGACCACAATAGGATTGAGAGTGACTGCGAGCTTTTTAGGATTGTCGCCTCTTTGATAAGTCCAATTGATCCCTCGGGATCCTACTCCTCATCAGTTTCTATCACATTGACCCCTACGCCCCTATGATCTGGAAGAGCATTATTGTGGATGTTGGGTGCAGCTTCCTTTGCATGTATGACCTTGTTATCAATCAATGTATGGATCTTATCTTTCAATGTCCGGCACTCATCAGTGGTGTTCCCCTTCATACCGTAATGATATGCACATGTTTTATTTTGGTTGACCCATTGAGATGAATTCTCCATTGCCACAACAGGAAGAGGGGTGACATAACCAGCAACCCTCAACCTTTTGTACAGCTGGTCGATGGGTTCAGCAATGGTAGTGTACTGTCTGGGTGGTTTGCGATCAAAATTAGGTTGGGGTTTCTGGTAATTTAGACGAGTTGGAGGTGAATGATAGTAGGATGGCTGGGTGTTATAAGTGTGATAAGCGGTGGCCGGCTGGGAATATCTGGGAGGTGAGGGTTGGTATGTAGGTGGAGGTGTTTGGTATGTGAGTGGAGATTTTGGACCTTGGGCCACCATTATTGCCCCTACTTCTTTCTTCTTTGATATGCCCCCTGATTGTAATGCTTTGTTCGTGGCATGCAGTGCTTTGAAAATTGTCACCATCCCGCTGTTGATACCCTCTTCAATCCTTTCTCTGAGTTTGATAATATCAGAGAACTTGTGATTCTCAATTACCATTAGTCTTTCTTAATACTGTGGGTCCTGTGCCCTGACAAAGAACTTCTTTATCTATTCCTCGTCCAATGCCGGTCTAACCTTGGCTGCTTCTGACCTCCACCGAGTGGCATACTTGCGAAAAGTCTCAGTTGGCTTCTTCTTTAGGTTCTGGATGTCACACCTCCTTTTTCCGCCCCGCGAGGGTACAAGGGAGTTTTTTCCAATTAAAGGACGATCGAAACGGGATTTATTTATTTATTTCAGAGTCGCCACTTGGGAGATTTAGGGTGTCCCAAGTCACCAATTTTAATCCCGAATCGAGGAAAAGAATGACTCCATATTATAGTCTGCGTACCAGAAATCCGGATAAGGAATTCTGTTAACCCGGGAGAAGGTGTTAGGCATTCCCGAGTTCCGTGGTTCTAGCACGGTCGCTCAACTGTTATATTCGGCTTATTTATCTGATTTTTAATACAATTATGAACCATGTGCAAATTTTATCTTTTAACCGCTTTATTAATTATTATTATTAAGAAATGTGAACATCGCTTTAAACATGTCTTTGGATTATGTCACATGAAATGCACCCGCAATACGAAGCACATTTTTATTCAACGTTTTGGGATTTGGATTTGGGTCGCATGAAATGCACACCCGAGTTTAAGAAGGTAAGCTTATTAAAATGCGCGCCTAAAGCAATTAACGTATTATTATTTCTGGGTAAGGCCGTGGAATTTTGCTAAACGGCTCATCCCAAAGTCTAATTAATTTTAATTAAACATTTATCGAGGGCCCCACAATTTTATATTTTTATTCGGCGAGGCTCGTTTCATTTATTTTTAAAAGACAATCCTAAAATGCCTACATTGTTTTCTATTAAATTTGTCTCTACAAAATAAAATAAAAAAATATCTTAATTTATTTACATACTGAAATTAACCAATAATATTTAATTAAACAACATTCCTCCAAGTTCCAAAATGGTCTATTTTGATAAACTAACGTGCTTTTTGAGACGTGGTAATCATCTAACAATAGCGAATTAACTAGACGAAGTTACTACACCATTTATTTATTTTTAGGCAATATATAGATAGTTCGTCTGTTAAGCTATCATCCGATGTTTCACTATGTATATTAAACAACTACATGATTCTGATTAGAGTAAGCTAAACAATTTATATATACAAATAAAATTTAGAATATAATTAAAATAAATCTGAAACTTCAACTCTTCATTTTCGTATTCTTGCTACATGTTTCAGTTTACAATAACCAACGTGTCAGTTGTGTACTTGATATTGGAAGCAAAAGAAAATGAAGATGAGAATCAGCAGCAGTAATAACAATACAACACAGCAACAACAGTCCAGCAACAACAGTTCAGCAACAGTAACAACCCAGGAATAGAGTTTGCAAACCAGTGGAGCAGTAATCCCAAAAACAAAAGCTTCAAGCTTTGATGAAACAACAACAATTAATGCTGATTTCAAACAACGAAAGAAAGCAAAAGTTTTTTTTTTCTTTAGTTTTTTTTATTTGAAAGGTTAAATATTTTTCGGAATTTTCTTTCTCTCTTAAATATTCAGCTTTTTTTTTCTCTCTTTCTATCTGTCCGTTTTTTTTCTTCTTCTCCTCTATGTGTCCTTTTTTCTCTATCCCCCTCTTTATTCTTATTCTCTGTCCTCTTTTATTTTCCTTAAACTAAATTATAGAAATACTTAAACTATTATTAAGAACTAAATTAAGTTATAAAAGCGCAACTTAACTCCCCATAATAATTAACGCACAATTAAGTAATAATTAAGCATAAAATTGTATATTTGGACATTAAATGCTAAAAATGCAAACGATGCCTATTTTTGTGATTTTTATTTTTTGTAAAACAAACTTAATTACTAACAATTGTAAAATTAAATCCTACATGCGAAATGCGACATATTTTTGTATTTTTAATAATTTAACAAATAAACATGCACAGACAAACATACAAATAGTTATTCAAAATATCACAAAATATAACAAAATTGCACACCAAGGAAAATTATTTTATTTTTGAATTTTTTGGGAGTAATTCTCATATAGGGCAAAAATCACGTGCTTACACTGGATATAGAAGACATCTGGTGCATTCTCCGTATTGAACCTAAACTGGTCCATAAAGTCTGATTCCATGCTTACCCAGTTGGCCCACTTCTTAGGATTCTGGCTTATGCACCAGGATAGTGCATCTCCGATAAGACTTCTCATGAAGAGCTTCATTCGAATTCTTTCATCTTTTTCGATCCCCATGAGCTTGTTACAATAAGTCCTTAAATGAACCTTGGGATCACCCGTTCCGTCAAACATCTCGAACTTGGGAGGTTTGTAACCCTCCGGCAATTCTACATTTGGTTGTATGCATAAATCCTCGTAGTTCAGACTTTCTATCCCTTTACCTCTTTCAACACCATAAACTTGACTTGTCAGCTTCTTGAGCTCCTCAGCCATGTTCTTGATGAGCAGGTCCTTCTCAGCGGATTCTAGTATATATGAGATTGGTTGAGTGGAGTGGGGTATTGTTTCCACGTATATAGGATTGTTTTGGTGGATGCCAGGGATTTGGGTGTAGTGGTGGTGGTTGGTTGAGTTTTGAGGATCGGGAATAGGTTGTGGTGTGCTCTGAGGAGTATGATAGGTAGTGGTTTGTGGGTACTGGGTTGGTTGATGATGTTGTGGAGGAGTTGTTATCGGTAGAGGATTTGGGTTTTGTGGTGGTGTGGTATACTGATTGGGTGCGGGAGAATTTTGTGGATGTTGGTTGGGACGTTCAGAGTGAGGGAGAGGTTTGCCAAATTACGAACCTGCTCAAGTTCTCCTTGTAACTCCAGTATCTTTTGTTCCAATCGTAAAACCAAGTCATTTTGTGCCGGGGTACTCTAACCGTCTGAAGTTTCAATGTTCTCAGCATTTTCTTTTCGTATACCACTCAAGTCATCCATCTTAGCTTTTCCTCTGCTTTTCGGATTACTCAGAGGAGGAGGAGGAGGGGGGCCTCTAGATCTGGTGTGATATGCCGATGATGCCAGTATGTGCGAACCAACCTTAGGGGATGGGAATAATAAAAAATAAAGAAAAACAAAGGTAAACAAGTCAGTAAGGATTCTGAAAAGTTAGCAGTATTTAAACACATATTGCATTAATTCGCGTCCTAGTTTGGGAGCCTCGTTGTGCCCGAGGTAGTCCAAGCGATAAATAAATTTGGAGAATTTCAGTGCCAATAACTGCCTCATTTCATTAATGTAAAAATAGATGAATCTAAAATGAAACTAAATAAGATAAGTCACTAATGGCACTTGGCCTTATTACATTTTGGAAAAGCAAATAAATTTAATCTACTTGGTCCCAGAAGGACCTTCTCCAGGCTGGATGCTCTTGTCGATCAGATCCCCCAGTTAGTGCAGGTTCAGCAGTAAGTATGTCCTTGCTAAATGTCCTCCTTCGCTTCCTTCAGCGTTCTGGAAATCAGTGACTCTCTTTCTCATCTTTCCCTCTAATTCCACCAGACTGTATTCCAGATACTCCAACCTTTCACTTGATTTAACAGCCCCCTCTCTCCATTCATTGATTAGTTCCATATCGGTCTTGTGTCGCTCCATGTGCTCAGCCTCGGACTCGTGAACCCTTTTGCGCAGTTTGTTATATTTCACTTGTGCTTCGTCAACTTCGTCTATGACCCCTATTTCCTGGACCAACCCTTGGCTTAAAATTCCCTCTATGTTATCATCTAACCATGAGGGGTAGAAGTACACATGACCAACATGATATCGATATGGCTCGATGGTATCCTTTTCCACAATAATCTTCAAGTGCCACATATGATGTGCTTTACTTTTGTATGGAATGGCATCACCCTAAAAATCGGCTATGAAATGACTCATTTTAGCAACTCGCGGTATGACCTGCTTCCTGCTTGCCGGTCTCATAACCCTAATGGGAGCATAAGGGTATATGCCCCTTAACCCGATCAATACCAAGTATGGAACATACCTAGATCTGATGATGAACTCATCGGTAGGGAACCATTCGAACATCCATTGAACCTGGTCCTCGGTCAAATTGTTGAAAAACTGCACCCATCCTATAATATCTTCTGGTTGAGCAAACCTGTTAGGGATATATGTCATTTTCTTGGGATGATGGAAGGCTATGTGATCATTCCACGGCCTTTGCGGAAACTCTTGACGGTATTGACCTTTTTGGAGATGTTCTAACAGCCAAACTTGCAGCAGCATATTGCAGCCTTTGAAGTATTTGTAATCCTTTTGACAGCGCTCCAAGGCCTGGTATATGTCTGCTATGATCATAGGGAAAATAGTATATGTCTGCCCTTCGATCCCCTCTATCAAGGTTTTGGTTACCATGGCCAGTCTGGTGTGGATTCTATCTCCTTGGATTGGGAACACTAACATACCCAAGAAAACAACAACAACAACAACAACAACAACAACCCAGTATAATCCCACTAGTGGGGTCTGGAGAGGGTAGTGTGTACGTAGACCTTACCCCTACCCTGGGGTAGAGAGGCTGTTTCCAATAGACCCCCGACATCCTTCCCTCCAAGAACTCCCCACCTTTTCTCTTGGGATGACTCAAACTCACAACCTCTTGGTTGGAAGTGGAGGGTGCTTACCAAGAAATAGACAATGAACACAAAAACCCTACGGTGGATCCATCCCAAGGAAGTGATGGAGAAGTCATCATAAAAAATACGATAAGATCTGTTGTGACCGTATCATTCATAGAGGAAGTCGAAGGGTATGTAGGAATTTTTCAGGCACTCTAAGTCATCATTCTTCTTTAAGCCCACCATTTTCATAAACCCTCTAGTAGAGCGATTTTTCGGCACCAATAAACCGGGACTATCCCAAGGTAGCCAACAAATCCCTCTATTTCTTCCAAGAGATGGGTCATTTTTATGTTTCCAAAGCGGAACACAGGTCTTTCTTTATCCCAGAACATTGTAGCAGCTTCGATTGACATGTTGTTTGGCTGCAGACCCAATAAGGATGCCAAGTTTCCCAAGACCTTTTTCACATGATTCTTATCACTTGGTGGAAGATCCTCCCACCAATCTAGCAATAGTTGTGGTATGTTACGGACCATGCCGAACCTAGGGACTTTGTACCTCATTTCTGTAAAACAAATATAGTTAGGCCATTTCCCCCTCTAGATCTGAATTTTTATACAATAATGATTAGCATATTGGCACTTATTTCTCCAAAATTAATGCGCACAATCATGGTTGCGTCCGTTGAGATTATGAAAAACTCGGTGGACTTTTGGATGAGGCTTGTCTTAAAAGGTTATTATGTGAAAAACATATTAACCCGGCTAGGTTTGACCATGATGCATGTACAATTAATCAGAGTAAGGTTTTTAGAGAGGTCTAGACTGGTACCTCAAGTGGACAACTTTAGGGGGAAAGGCACGCAACCGTTGTCACACCTCCTTTTTCCGCCCCGCGAGGGTACAAAGGAGTTTTTTCCAATTAAAGGACGATCGAAACGGGATTTATTTATTTATTTCAGAGTCGCCACTTGGGAGATTTAGGGTGTCCCAAGTCACCAATTTTAATCCCGAATCGAGGAAAAGAATGACTCCATATTATAGTCTGCGTACCAGAAATCCGGATAAGGAATTCTGTTAACCCGGGAGAAGGTGTTAGGCATTCCCGAATTCCGTGGTTCTAGCACGGTCGCTCAACTGTCATATTCGGCTTATTTATCTGATTTTAATACAAATATGAACTTATGTGCCAATTTTAACTTTTTACCGCTTTATTATTATTATTTTAAAATAATGTGAACATTGTTTAAACATGTCATTGGATTATGTCACATGAAATGCACCCGCAATCCGAAGCACATTTTTATTCAACGTTTTAGGATTTGGATTTGGGTCGCATGAAATGCACACCCGAGTTTAAGAAGGTAAGCTTATTAAAATGCGCGCCTAAAGCAATTAACGTATTATTATTTCTGGGTAAGGCCGCGAAATTTTGCTAAACGGTTCATCCCAAAGTCTAATTAATTTTAATTAAACATTTATAGAGGGCCCCACAATTTTGTATTTTTATTCGGCGAGCCTCGTCTCATTTATTTTTAAAAGACAATCCTAAAATGCCTACATTATTTTCTATTAAATTTGTCTCTACAAAATAAAATAAAAAAATGTCTTAATTTATTTACATACTGAAATTAACCAATAATATTTAATTAAACAACATTCCTCCAAGTTCCAAAATGGTCTATTTTGATAAACTAACGTGCTTTTTGAGACGTGGTAATCATCCAACAATAGCGAATTAACTATACGAAGTTACTACACCATTTATTTATTTTTAGGCAATATATAGATTATTCGTCCGTTAAGCTATCATCCGATGTTTCACTATGTATATTAAACAACTACATGATTCTGATTAGAGTAAGCTAAACAATTTATATATACAAATAAAATTTAGAATATAATTAAAATAAATCTGAAACTTCAACTCTTCATTTTCGTATTCATGCTACATGTTTCAGTTTACAATAACCAGCGTGTCAGTTGTGTACCTGATATTGGAAGCAAAAGAAAATGAAGATGAGAATCAGCAGCAGTAATAACAATACAACACAGCAACAACAGTCCAGCAACAACAGTCCAGCAACAGTAACAACCCAGGAACAGAGGCTAGGCTAGACTGCAATTTTTCTTGTTGCCTTGCTTTCTTGTCTGCTTGCATTTTTTCCGGTGTTTTTCTTCTTTTTGACACATGCACTTGAGTTTGTGCTGGGACCTCTTGTTGCAACCTTCTGCTTCCCAGTGCTGGGGATTTTTATTGTTTCCTGCTGGGGATTCCTGTTGTAGCCCTCTATTTTATTGTCCTCTGACTTGATCTAGAAATGTATTCCTCTGTTGTATGGGTGGGCTCCCAACTTCAACACTTGAAAAGTAAAGACTGAAATGTATTCCTCTGTTCTTATGGGTGGGTTCCCAACTTCAATACTTGAAAATTAATACTAAAATATATTCCTCTGTTATATGGGCGGGCTCCCAACTTCAACACTCAAAATGAAAATACTGAATGTATTCCTCTGTTCTTATGGGCGAGCTCCCAACTTCAATACTTGAAAAGTAATACTGAAATGTATTCCTCTGTTCTATGGGCGGGCTCCCAACTTCAACACTTTAAATGAAAAGACTGAAATGTATTCCTCTGTTATATGGGCGGCCTCCCAACTTCATCACTTGAAATGAAAAGAATGAATGTATTTCTCTGTTTTATGGGCGGGCTCCCAACTTCAACACTTGAAATGAAAAGACTGAAATGTATTCCTTTGTTATATGGGCGGGCTCCCAACTTCAACACTTGAAATGAAAAGACTGAAATGTATTCCTCTGTTCTATGGGCGGGCTCCCAACTTCAACGCTTGAAATGAAAAGACTGAAATGTATTCCTCTGTTCTATGGGCGGGCTCCCAACTTCAACACTTGAAATGAAAAGACTGAAATGTATTCCTCTGTTCTATGGGCGGGCTCCCAACTTCAACACTTGAAATGAAAAGACTGAAATGTATTCCTCTGTTCTATGGGCGGGCTCCCAACTTCAACACTTGAAATGAAAAGACTGAAATGTATTCCTCTGTTCTATGGGCGGGCTCCCAACTTCAACACTTGAAATGAAAAGACTGAAATGTATTCCTCTGTTCTATGGGCGGGCTCCCAACTTCAACGCTTGAAATGAAAAGACTGAAATGTATTCCTCTGTTCTATGGGCGGGCTCCCAACTTCAACACTTGAAATGAAAAGACTGAAATGTATTCCTCTGTTCTATGGGCGGGCTCCCAACTTCAACACTTGAAATGAAAAGACTTTCCTCTCTTCAGGCGGGCTCCTGATTTCAACAAACAACTTTGAAGATAAAATGACTTTCCTCTCTTCAGGCGGGCTCCTGATTTCAACAATAACTTAGGAGGAAATTCCTCTCCTATGGGTAAAAACAAACTTAGGAGAAAATGCATCTCCTATGGGTGAAACTAAACTTAGGAGGAAATGCCTCTCCTATTGGTTCAACAACAACTTAAGAGGAAATGCCTCTCCTATGGGTAAAAACAAACTTAGGAGGAAATGCATCTCCTATGGGTAAAAGTAAACTTAGGAGGAAATGCATCTCCTAATGGGTAAAAGTAAACTTAGGAGGAAATGCATCTCCAATGGGTGAAACTAAACTTAGGAGGAAATGCCTCTCCTATGGGTAAAAACTAAACTTAGGGGGAAATGTCTCTCCTATGGGTGAAACTAAACTTAGGAGGAAATGCCTCTCCTATGGGTGAAAACAAACTTAGGAGGAAATGTCTCTCCTATGGGTAAAAACAAACTTAGGAGGAAATGCATCTCCTATGGGTAAAAAGAAAACAAACTTAGGAGGAAATGCCTCTCCTATGGGTAAAACTAAACTTAGGAGGAAATGCCTCTCCTATGGGTGAAACTAAACTTAGGAGGAAATACCTCTCCTATGGGTGAAAACAAACTTAGGAGGAAATGTCTCTCCTATGGGTAAAAACAAACTTAGGAGGAAATGCATCTCCTATGGGTAGAAAAAAACAACTTAGGAGGAAATGCCTCTCCTATAGGTAAAACTAAACTTAGGAGGAAATGTCTCTCTTATGGGTGAAACTAAACTTAGGAGGAAATGCCTCTCTATGGATAAAAACTAAACTTAGGAGGAAATGCCTCTCCAATGGGTGAAACTAAACTTAGGAGGAAATGCCTCTCCTATGGGTGAAAACAAACTTAGGAAGAAATGCCTCTCCTATGGGTTAAAACAAACTTAGGAAGAAATGCCTCTCCTATGGGTAAAAACAAACTTAGGAGGAAATGCATCTCCTATGGGTAAAAAAACAAACTTAGGAGGAAATGCCTCTCATATGGGTAAAACTAAACTTAGGAGGAAATGTCTCTCCTATGGGTAAAACCAAACTTAGGAGGAAATGCATCTCCTATGGGTAAAAAAACAAACTTAGGAGGAAATGCCTCTCCTATGGGTAAAACTAAACTTAGGAGAAAATGTCTCTCCTATGGGTAAAAACAAACTTAGGAGAAAATGCATCTCCTATGGGTGAAACTAAACTTAGGAGGAAATGCCTCTCCTATTGGTTCAACAACAATTAGGAGGAAATGCCTCTCCTATGGGTAAAACCAAACTTAGGAGGAAATGTATCTCCTATGGGTAAAACTAAACTTAGGAGGAAATGCGTATCCTAATGGGTAAAACTAAACTTAGGAGGAAATGCATCTCCAATGGGTGAAACTAAACTTAGGAGGAAATGCCTCTCCTATGGGTAAAAACTAAACTTAGGGGGAAATGTCTCTCCTATGGGTGAAACTAAACTTAGGAGGAAATGCCTCTCCTATGGGTGAAAACAAACTTAGGAGGAAATGCCTCTCCTATGGGTAAAAACAAACTTAGGAAGAAATGCATCTCCTATGGGTAAAAAGAAAACAAACTTAGGAGGAAATGTCTCTCCTATGGGTAAAACTAAACTTAGGAGGAAATGCCTCTCCTATGGGTGAAACTAAACTTAGGAGGAAATACCTCTCCTATGGGTGAAAACAAACTTAGGAGGAAATGCCTCTCCTATGGGTAAAAACAAACTTAGGAGGAAATGCATCTCCTATGGGTAGAAAAAAAAACTTAGGAGGAAATGCCTCTCCTATGGGTAAAACTAAACTTAGGAGGAAATGTCTCTCCTATGGGTGAAACTAAACTTAGGAGGAAATGCCTCTCCTATGGGTAAAAACTAAACTTAGGAGGAAATGCCTCTCCTATGGATGAAACTAAACTTAGGAGGAAATGCCTCTCCTATGGGTGAAAACAAACTTAGGAAGAAATGCCTCTCCTATGGGTGAAAACAAACTTAGGAGGAAATGCCTCTCCTATGGGTAAAAACAAACTTAGGAGGAAATGCATCTCCTATGGGTAAAAAAACAAACTTAGGAGGAAATGCCTCTCATATGGGTAAAACTAAACTTAGGAGGAAATGCCTCTCCTATGGGTAAAAACAAACTTAGGAGGAAATGCATCTCCTATGGGTAAAAAAACAAACTTAGGAGGAAATGCCTCTCCTATGGGTAAAACTAAACTTAGGAGGAAATGTCTCTCCTATGGGTAAAAACAAACTTAGGAGGAAATGCATCTCCTATAGGTAAAAAAATAAACTTAGGAGGAAATGCCTCTCCTATGGGTAAAACTAAACTTAGGAGGAAATGCATCTCCTATGGGTAAAAACAAACTTAGGAGGAAATGTATCTCCTATGGGTAAAAAAAAACAAACTTAGGAGGAAATGCGTCTCATATGTATAAACCATTTCCTTCTTCCTGAATTATTTACTTACCTGTGTTGTCTTCCCTCGAAACTGCTGGGGACTATTTTTCTGGGGATGAATTTTCCTTTTCTTCCTTACCCACTCTGGGTTGTCCGACCCTCTTGAAACTTGGTCGGAACTCTGTCGAGGATGCTTCTACATCTCGATGATCCGCTGGGGATAACACTGTTGAGGATAACTCTGCTGAGTAAATATGTTATCTTACTCCTTCCAAAACTACTTCCTTTTAAGTAGGATGTTTCATTCCTCTGCAAACTACTTCTCCTTTTTTTTTTCTCTAGCTTCTTCCTTCGAAGACTACCTCCCTTAAGACTCATTTTGCCTTTCCCCGAAAGGAACAGCTGAGGATACCGATTTTCACCAAACTTGTGTTGGACTCCTCGAAACTACTGGGGATAACACTGTTGGGGAATTATTTACTTACCTGTTGGGGGATAAAATGTTATCAGCTGGGGATAACGCTGTCGAGGATAACACTGCTGGGGGATTTTGATTCCTTCAAAACTAGTGCTTTACTATTCGGAAGGCTGCTGGGAATCATACTGGCCTTTTGCTTTTCTGAATACCAGTGTCATCCCTTTGTTCTATCTGCTGGGGAACAACTTCCTCCATTGAAACTTATTATGTTGGGGGCAACATTGGTTCAAAGAACACTTTCTTGAGACTGGTGTTATCTTTATTCTTCCCCGAATGGGTACCTGACTTCCAGAAAATTTTCTAAATGGAAGGAAAATTTTCTGCCCCAGTTTGATAATATCCCTTGTGCATGCATTTCTGGCATCAATGCCCTTTCCTTTACCTGTTTCAAATCAAACAAAATTTGTTAGTTTAAAACATGGCGGTTGGTTGTGATACTCCTACTGGGATGGTTTTTCCTTTTCTCCTTCCCTGCTCTGCGCTCCAAAACTTGTTGGGGATGATATTATTTGTTGGGGATAATCCCTTTCTGCTGGGGATATCCCTCTTCTTTTGTGGCATAACTCGGAAACTGGCATTTCCACGACCTTTTAGTCTCGCATGAATTTCCCAAATCATGCTCATTGCTCTCCTTGATTTGTCCACGGGCCTTGGCCTTGAGGTTTATAACCTTTGATTTCCGCAAGGGTATCCCTCTTGACACTCGTCAATCCTTTTGTCAATTCCCTTTTGCTGGGGATATCTTTTTTTGACACTGGCCTCGTGCTTGTTCCTTGCTGACTATACCATTTGGATGTACTAGTCAGATCTCATCTTGCATGATTGGAAAGCTGATGGCCTATTTTGAAGTCAATTCTCACTTGTTCTGACCAGACAGACTCTACTGGGGAATTTTTCTATGAAAGGAAAAGATAAAAGGGAACAGAATAAAAAGACAAAGGAAAAAGATGACTCTTTAACAAAAGAAACTATAAATAAAAACCTATCAAACGCAGATACCGACTCTAATGGTCATGACATGCACATGTGGCCTATCCTCTGCCGTCTTTCAAGACCTTCAATTGGCAATTCCCCATCTTATTCCCAATCTTATTCGACTTGTAGTGCCCGAAGGGTTTTCACTATCAAGCCTCTCTCATTTTGCTTTTTCTCTCAGCTTTCATTGCCTTATAGTGTCCGTGAAGATTTTCACCGATAAGACTCTCCCATTTATATCACTTTCCAGCTGGGGATTTGGAGTGTTGCCGGTATGACTCTCTCTGCTGGAGATTAGAGTCCTTTCTGCTGTGGAGCAGAGTGTTATGTTCACTAGTAAGACTCTCATTTGTCCGACTTGGCATCTTTTGAAGACTGATCAGAAGGTCTTTCTTTGGACCGTAATGTGGGTTTTTGGATAGGGCTAGAAAGAAAAGGTATTAAAGGCTCAAAAACAAAATAAATTCGGGGTTCAAAATTACAACCTTCGAAATCATATTTTGTTTACAACAAGCGCAACCCTTGCCCCAGTTTCTTGCTTGGGGATTATTTATTTATATATATTTTTTTAATTTTTTAACACCATGCACACCATGCACACTATGCACACTATGCACCCTATGACCGAGCCGTGAAGCGCCTACGTATCCTCTTTGAGGAATCAGGTCAAACGTAGTTCCCAATTCCTCTGTTTTCATTTGACTTTCCTTTGTTTTTTTTTGTTATCATTTTTCTTTTCTTTTCTTTTCTTTTTTTTCTTTTTTGTTTTGTTGTTTCTTTCTTTCTCTATTTTTTTCTTCGTTGCTACTGATTCCGAACGAGGGGTATGAAAGAAAATAAATAAGGTTCAAAAGGGGTAACGAAGGATAAAATGTTTAGGTAGTAGAACAAAATGCCTTCGTCATTCCAGTCTTCAAAACATGCCAACACAATTGAACATAGATTTATAGTCTCTTCCGATGGTGCTGGACTTGACAATTATGTTAAACATTTTCCTTTGTCATCTCTAAAGCACCGTTGGGCGACATTCTCATTATCATGAACGACCCTCATGCCAATTTGGCGAATCTTGCTTTTAACGGTTTCCTTTGTGTTTAACTTGCCCTAGTTCCATATGACTCGAGCTCTGAATAATCTCAAACCATCCTTATTTTCTTTAAATGTTCTGATCACCTCTACAGGGTTTTATGATTAACTTTTAAGATTAGGCCCAAACTGTGTGCGCATGTCATGTCACTAGAATCGACGCTGAACAAAATGATAAAAAGGACCAAACAAAAAGATGACTGGAAATAATAAAAGACTGGATTTTGTATTAGACTACCGGTGAAAATGGTTTGAATACAAAACAAACGAAACAAACCAAAATAAAATCCTAAAATAGCCTGGACAAAACAAACCGCTATGACAAAATGGAAAGATAAGAAGGTTTGACACAAGACAATATTCGGATTACAACCCCAAGAATAATCCGGACAACAGAAATGACAACAAAATAAGCCACCAAAAGCTTCTCTCTTGCTAACCAAGGAACGGAGCGTCCTCCCACTTTATCAAAACTGGCATCTTAGCCACTATGTTTCGCATTAGTATTGCCTAGACCATTACCAACTTCAATATCATCAACCTTAGTCAACAAGTCCCCAATAGGATTTGAGTGCTTCTGCTATCAGGCCTGATCCCCGCAAAGTGTGCATCATGATGTGCGGGTAAAGGATTCTGCGCGATGTCCTGAGTGTCATTGTCCGGCTTACCACAAATCAACCACCTCAACTTTCATTACGATTCAAAACAAAATAGGTTAGAATGGACTAAGCCGGTCCCCATTATTAACAACATCTTTTTTTCTTTTTTTTTTCTTTTTTTTCATTTTTATTTCTTTTTCGATTTTTTTTCATCATTTTTTTTCATTTTTTTTCTTTTCTCTTTTTTCACTTTTCTCTTTTTTTGTTGTGGTCGAATCTTATGGAGATTGCCTACGTATCATGACCCCGCTTGAATCAGACCTTGCGTAGTTCGGACCAATACAAGATAAACAATAATAAACACCTTTTTCAATTTTCATATTAAAACAAACTGGGTTTCAAAGGTTTGAAGATGACTTACAAACTCGAAAATCAAACAACCCACATATTCTAATAAAAAGATTTACAAACCCCAAAAACAAATGGCCAGCTTCCTTTCTCCATTTGACAAATGCAACCGAACGGTTATTTTTCAAATGTGGCCCCTTCCAAATTTCATATGAATTTTGAGGCCGAGGATGATTATTTTATGACACTTTACAAACTTGTCCATTCTTTTACGAAAATAGCCTTTCGACAACTGAAAGATATTTTAAGGCTATTTCGGCAAGAACGGTTTAAGACGCTGCCGAAGCTGGCTCGGCTTATTGTTACCAAAAGCCCAAACGGTATTCACCTGACCGCTGACTCTTTGTTTTTTTTTTCAAATTATAATAAAAACCAGGTGTTGTAAACACGGCCCTTCAGCGCCTCGGGGACGAAGATTTTTAAGGCTGTGTGGGTCAACTGGACCAAAAATCCCAAACATGACCCAAAAGGTGGCTGTTTATGCAAAGTCCGCCTTCCGGCGTCCCTTTCGGGAACATTCGGCTATTTATGACAAAACAACATCACCTGACTTATTTATGACTCTTTTTATCGTTTTTCAAATTAGAAAACTCAATATTGCAAACACGGCCTTTCAACGTCTCGGGGACGAAGATTTTTAAGGCTGTGTGGGTCAACTGGACCAAATCTTAAAAAATGACCCAAAGGTGGTTGTTTATGCAAAGTCAGCCTTCCGGCGTCCCTTTCGGGAACATTCGGCTATGTTTTGACAAAACAGCGTCACCCGACTTCTTTATGACAGAATTAAAATTTTGACATGTTTATTTATTTATTTATTTATTTATTTTTGGCTATTTTAGCAAAATGGGGGGTTGGACCCGATGAGGGTTGCCTACGTATCTCACATCCGGTGAGAATCAAACCCGCGTAGTTCGGGTAGATTGGATATGGGTGAGAATAAAAAAAATAACTAATTCAGAGAAAACATATCTTTTTTTTCTATTGCTTTTTTTTAAAAGGTGATGAAACATGTAAAATCTTTTGGATTTTCTTTTTCCCCTTTTTTTTATTTTTGATTTTTCAAAAATGATAAAAAGTGCAAAGATTTTTTTTTGAATTTTTCATTTTTTTTTAAATTTGTTTTTTTTAAATAAAAATGTAACAAAACATAACCGGGCCCTATTTGCTTTATCTTCGCACTTCACCCTCTCTTTTTCCTTTTTTCCTTTTCATTCACTCTCAATTATCATTGGTCCGCCAAATGACCCTTTTACCCTTGAAGGAATGCAACATGTAGCACATAGGATGCATCAAGATGGTCTTTTTCATTTCAGGTTGCTAGCCCTAGACAGACTCAACCCCTGTGTTGAGTCCCCTAAGTCAAATGCAACATGATGCAAATAATCGTTCCTACTAGGGATCCGGCATGAAGTCATGTTATTTTATGTTCAAAACCTGAGTCGGTGTTCTAGACTATGTACCCGAGCGGACAACTCAAGTCAAGGAGGGGGCAACTTACCGGGAACCAAAAGGCCATCCGGCTTCGTAACTTGTCCGACCTCTTTCTTATTTCAGGGTATAACACTAACAGAATAGGGAGTCTCAACCAGTAAGCACATCCCCGGAGGTGAAGAGAGAAGGGTTCGGCACAGTTTATATATACAGTCAAATAATATCAAAGCGGTAAAAGCAACATTTAGCACATTAGGCTCAAACGTGTAAAAATCAGATAAAGCCAAATATAACAATTTATCTAAGCTCGAATTTCTAATCCCGAACCAGTGGTTCTGGGTTGAATTCCCCAGTGGAGTCACCAGAGCTGTCACACCTCCTTTTTCCGCCCCACGAGGATACAAGGGAGTTTTTTCCAATTAAAGGACGATCGAAACGGGATTTATTTATTTATTTCAGAGTCGCCACTTGGGAGATTTAGGGTGTCCCAAGTCACCAATTTTAATCCCGAATCGAGGAAAAGAATGACTCCATATTATAGTTTGCGTACCAGAAATCCGGATAAGGAATTCTGTTAACCCGGGAGAAGGTGTTAGGCATTCCCGAATACCGTGATTCTAGCACGGTCGCTCAACTGTCATATTCGGCTTATTTATCTGATTTTAATACAAATATGAACTTATGTGCCAATTTTTACTTTTTACCGCTTTATTATTATTATTTTAAAAGAATGTGAACATTGTTTAAACATGTCTTTGGATTACGTCACATGAAATGCACCCGCAATCCGAAGCACATTTTTATTCAACGTTTTGGGATTTGGATTTGGGTCGCATGAAATGCACACCCGAGTTTAAGAAGGTAAGCTTATTAAAATGCGCGCCTAAAGCAATTAACGTATTATTATTTCTGGGTAAGGCCGTGGGATTTTGCTAAACGGCTCATCCCAAAGTCTAATTAATTTTAATTAAACATTTATCGAGGGCCCCACAATTTTGTATTTTTATTCGGCGACGCTCGTCTCATTTATTTTTAAAAGACAAACCTAAAATGTCTACATTATTTTCTATTAAATTTGTCTCTACAAAATAAAATAAAAAAATGTCTTAATTTATTTACATACTGAAATTAACCAATAATATTTAATTAAACAACATTCCTCCAAGTTCCAAAATGGTCTATTTTGATAAACTAACGTGCTTTTTAAGACGTGGTAATCATCTAACAATAGCGAATTAACTAGACGAAGTTACTACACCATTTATTTATTTTTAGACAATATATAGATAGTTTGTCCGTTAAGCTATCATCCGATGTTTCACTATGTATATTAAACAACTACATGATTCTGATTAGAGTAAGCTAAACAATTTATATATACAAATAAAATTTAGAATATAATTAAAATAAATCTGAAACTTCAACTCTTCATTTTCGTATTCATGCTACATGTTTCAGTTTACAATAACCAACGTGTCAGTTGTGTACTTGATATTGGAAGCAAAAGAAAATGAAGATGAGAATCAGCAGCAGTAATAACAATACAACACAGCAACAACAGTCCAGCAACAACAGTCCAGCAACAGTAACAACCCAGGAATAGAGTTTGCAAACCAGTGGAGTAGTAATCCCAAAAACAAAAGCTTCAAGCTTTGATGAAACAACAACAATTAATGCTGATTTCAAACAATGAAAGAAAGCATAAGATTTTTTTTTCTTTAGTTTTTTTTATTTGAAAGTTTAAATATTTTTCGGAATTTTCTTTCTCTCTTAAATATTCAGCTTTTTTTTTTCTCTCTTTCTATCTGTCAGTTTTTTTCTTCTTGTCCTCTATGTGTCCTTTTTTCTCTATCCCCCTCTTTATTCTTATTCTCTGTCCTCCTTTTTTAAAAGCTGATTCAAGACTTCTCTTTTATATCCCATCCCGAAAATCTTTTAATCAGTTAAAATTAACATTTTCTCCTACCAAACCCATTATCTTCTCACTCATCCCCATTACATTAAATAAATATATCAACCCCACCCCATTATATTTTGTCCCCCATGCCTACCATAAACAATTACCATATTCCCCTCCACTACATTTTGTCTTGTCCCCCATTTATATTAAACAACTATATCACCTATATCCCATTACCTTTTGTCCCCCATGCTTAACATAAGAAATTACAAAATGTACAATTCCTAAACTACCCCTCCGACCTTATTGCAATTACTATTTTACCCCCGGACGTACTACAATTTACCAAACTACCCTCATTAGCTATAACCAATCAATTAATCAAACTCAACCAAAATATAGCCAATATGACCAATTTCTACACAAATTCAAACAACAAATCACATGAACATGATTTCTTCAATATTTCAACAACAAATCACATGAACACAAATTGAACAACAAAGAACAACTAAAATTTGACTGAACAATATTTTTAGCAACAAACAAACCTATTTTCAGATTCAACAACAACAACAACAAACAAGTATATTCAGATTTCTAAATTCAATAATATTGAACTTAAAATCAACTCTAACAACATTACAACCAACAATTCCTATATTAAACTTAAACAAGATTATGAGACAAATTCAAGAAATAATCATAAATGATAAACAAGAAATCAAACTATACAAATTTCGGATTCAAGATCAACCAAACAAAGTATGAACATGAATGAATCTATTTTTTAAAACAACAAACATGACGGATTAAATGACTCAAACAACATTAATAATTTCTGGAAAATACATAACAACATGAAACAAATTGAAGAAATAATCAATTAAATTTCAATTTGAATCTAACAAACATTAAACTAACAAATTTTTACCTAAACAATAAAACAAACATGAAATAAACATGAAAAACAAATTAATTAATTTCCATTTGAAATCTGAAAATTAATTCAACAAAACATATGAACAAACTAAAAAATTATTTCAACGACGGAAAAACAAAACAAGAATTGAATCATTTATCGATTTTGGATCCGAAAAACAACGAACAAAAATATGGACGAAATTTGAAACATAAACCAACTAACCAATTCAAAACAACGATGAAGACGAAGATGATGGAGCAGCATGAAACAGCTGGGGACGACGGACAGTGGCGGACGCAGCTGAAGCAGCTATGGGCGTCGACATGTTGCTGCGTTCAACGACTAAGGTCGTCGATGAGGAAGAAGACTGAAACAGTAGCAGCAACATCCATGGACGAGGGAGCTGGACGCGGGGGCAAATGCTTGACAGCGGCGTCGATGAAACATGGAAGAAACAACTGGTTGACGCAGCATCAATGGAGGAAAAGGAGCAGTGGTCGTCTACTGCTGCTGCGTTCAGCAGCTATGGGAAAAAATGGAGCAGCAGCTCGAGCTTGAAGCGGACGACGCAGAGGCAGCAAGAAGCAGCTGGGGACGACGCTGGTCGTCGAGAAGGAAAAATCGCCATGGGAGCTCAAGCTTGAGCTTGGCGACGAAGACGGGGTCGTTCGGTGTGTCTATGGGGTGTGTACACGAGTGAAGGAGAAGCTGCCATGGCTTGGGCTTCGTGGCTTGGGGTGACGATGGTGCTGGGTCTAGAAGCGAGTGGTCGAAGAAGAAGGTAAGGGCAGCCATGGGAGGTCATTATTTTGGAGATGGAGAAGAAGAAACCAAGGTTGGGGGGGATCCCTTTTTTGTTTTTAGGGTTTTGTTTTGTTTTTGTGTTTTGAAAAATGAAGAAGGGTGTTGGGTATTTGGGTTAATGGGGCGGACCGGGTCGACCCAGTTCGAAATGGACTGGGTCGTTTTTGGAAGATTGGGTGTCTGTGGACCTATGACTTAAATTTGAGCCCAATTCCGATTTTCTTTATTTTTTGCTCTCTTTTCCTCTTTTATTTTCCTTAAACTAAATTATAGAAATACTTAAACTATTATTAAGAACTAAATTAAGTTATAAAAGCGCAACTTAACTCCCCATAACAATTAACGCACAATTAAGTAATAATTAAGCATAAAATTGTATATTTGGACATTAAATGCTAAAAATGCAAACGATGCCTATTTTTGTGATTTTTATTTTTTTGTAAAACAAACTTAATTACTAACAATTGTAGAATTAAATCCTACATGCAAAATGCGACATATTTTGTATTTTTTATTAATTTAACAAATAAACATGCATAGACAAACATACAAATAGTTACACAAAATATCACAAAATATCACAAAAATTGCACACCAAGAAAAATTATTTTATTTTTGAATTTTTTGGGAGTAATTCTCATATAGGGCAAAAATCACGTGCTTACAGCTGCCCCTCTTTGCCCGAAGACACGAAGGGTTTTCGTGCAAAGATAAAGCGAGCGATTTTTGCCCATCCGAGTACTCCGTGTGAAGCATTTTTTTGAAAAAGATTTGACCGAACCTTTGCTTCAAAGGTTTCCTACATATCCTGGGCTAAACAGGAATCAGGTCAATGTAGTTCGGGAAGTTTTGGTAGCTGGGACTACCGTGGGACTGCAATGTTACTGTTGTTGCATGCTATTACTACTGCTTACCGATCTCCTTGTTACACCGTGCTTAAAAGAAAACAAGAAGCTAGGCTAGACTGCAATTTTTCTTGTTGCCTTGCTTTCTTGTCTGCTTGCATTTTTTCCGGTGCTTTTCTTCTTTTTGACACATGCACTTGAGTTTGTGCTGGGACCTCTTGTTGCAACCTTCTGCTTCCCAGTGCTGGGGATTTTTATTGTTTCCTGCTGGGGATTCCTGTTGTAACCCTCTGTTTTATTGTCCTCTGACTTGATCTAGAAATGTATTCCTCTGTTGTATGGGCGGGCTCCCAACTTCAACACTTGAAAAGTAAAGACTGAAATGTATTCCTCTGTTCTTATGGGCGGGCTCCCAACTTCAATACTTGAAAATTAATACTAAAATGTATTCCTCTGTTATATGGGCGGGCTCCCAACTTCAACACTCGAAATGAAAAGACTGAATGTATTCCTATGTTCTTATGGGCGGGCTCCCAACTTCAATACTTGAAAAGTAATACTGAAATGTATTCCTCTGTTCTATGGGCGGGCTCCCAACTTCAACACTTTAAATGAAAAGACTAAAATATATTCCTCTGTTATATGGGCGGGCTCCCAACTTCAACACTTGAAATGAAAAGGCTGAATGTATTCCTATGTTTTATGGGCGGGCTCCCAACTTCAACACTTGAAATGAAAAGACTGAAATGTATTCCTCTGTTATATGGGCGGGCTCCCAACTTCAACACTTGAAATGAAAAGACTGAATGTATTCCTCTGTTCTTATGGGCGGGCTCCCAACTTCAATACTTGAAAAGTAATACTGAAATGTATTCCTCTGTTCTATGGGCGGGCTCCCAACTTCAACACTTTAAATGAAAAGACTGAAATGTATTCCTCTGTTATATGGGCGGGCTCCCAACTTCAACACTTGAAATGAAAAGACTGAAATGTATTCCTCTGTTCTATGGGCGGGCTCCCAACTTCAACACTTGAAATGAAAAGACTGAAATGTATTCCTCTGTTATATGGGCGGGCTCCCAACTTCAACACTTGGGAGGGGCTGTCACACCTCCTTTTTCTGCCCCGCGAGGGTACAAGGGAGTTTTTTCCAATTAAAGGACGATCGAAACGGAATTTATTTATTTATTTCAGAGTCGCCATTTGGGAGATTTAGGGTGTCCCAAGTCACCAATTTTAATCCCGAATCGAGGAAAAGAATGACTCCATATTATAGTCTACGTACCAGAAATCCGGATAAGGAATTCTGTTAACCCGGGAGAACGTGTTAGGCATTCCCGAATTCCGTGATTCTAGCACGGTCGCTCAACTGTCATATTCGGCTTATTTATCTGATTTTAATACAAATATGAACTTATGTGCCAATTTTTACTTTTTACCGCTTTATTATTATTATTTTAAAAGAATTTGAACATTGTTTAAACATGTCTTTGGATTACGTCACATGAAATGCACCCGCAATCCGAAGCACATTTTTATTCAACGTTTTGGGATTTGGATTTGGGTCGCATGAAATGCACACCCGAGTTTAAGAAGGTAAGCTTATTAAAATGCGCGCCTAAAGCAATTAACGTATTATTATTTCTGGGTAAGGCCGTGGAATTTTGCTAAACGGCTCATCCCAAAGTCTAATTAATTTTAATTAAACATTTATCGAGGGCCCCACAATTTTGTATTTTTATTCGGCGAGGCTCGTCTCATTTATTTTTAAAAGACAATCCTAAAATGCCTACATTATTTTCTATTAAATTTGTCTCTACAAAATAAAATAAAAAAATGTCTTAATTTATTTACATACTGAAATTAACCAATAATATTTAATTAAACAACATTCCTCCAAGTTCCAAAATGGTCTATTTTGATAAACTAACGTGCTTTTTGAGACGTGGTAATCACCCAACAATAGCGAATTAACTAGACGAAGTTACTACACCATTTATTTATTTTTAGGCAATATATAGATAGTTCGTCCGTTAAGCTATCATATGATGTTTCACTATGTATATTAAACAACTACATGATTCTGATTAGAGTAAGCTAAACAATTTATATATACAAATAAAATTTAGAATATAATTAAAATAAATCTGAAACTTCAACTCTTCATTTTTGTATTCATGCTACATGTTTCAGTTTACAATAACCAGCGTGTCAGTTGTGTACCTGATATTGGAAGCAAAAGAAAATTAAGATAAGAATCAGCAGCAGTAATAACAATACAACACAGCAACAACAGTCCAGCAACAGTAACAATCCAGGAACAGAGTTTGCAAACCAGTGGAGAAATAATCCCAAAAACAAAAGCTTCAAGCTTTGATGAAACAACAACAATTAATGCTGATTTCAAACAATGAAAGAAAGCAGAAGATTTTTTTTCTTTAGTTTTTTTTTATTTGAAAGTTTAAATATTTTTCGGAATTTTCTTTCTCTCTTAAATATTCAGCTCTTTTTTTCTCTCTTTCTATCTGTCCGTTTTTTTTCTTCTTCTCCTCTATGTGTCCTTTTTTCTCTATCCCCCTCTTTATTCTTATTCTCTGTCCTCCTTTTTTAAAATCTGATTCAAAACTTCTCTTTTATATCCCATCCCAGAAATCTTTTAATCAATTAAAATCAATATTTTCTCCTACCAAACTCATTATCTTCCCACTCATCCCCATTACATTAAATAAATATATCAACCCCACCCCATTATATTTTGTCCCCCATGCCTACCATAAACAATTACCATATTCCCCTCCACTACATTTTGTCTTGTCCCCCATTTATATTAAACAACTATATCACCTATACCCCATTACCTTTTGTTCCCCATGCTTAACATAAGAAATTACAAAATGTACAATTCCTAAACTACCCCTCCGACCTTATTGTAATTACTATTTTACCCCCGGACGTACTACAATTTACCAAACTACCCTCATCAGCTATAACCAATCAATTAATCAAACTCAACCAAAATATAGCCAATATGACCAATTTCTACACAAATTCAAACAACAAATCACATGAACATGATTTCTTCAACATTTCAACAACAAATCACATGAACACAAATTGAACAACAAAGAACAACTAAAATTTGATTGAACAATATTTTTAGCAACAAACAAACCTATTTTCAGATTCAACAACAACAATCAAACAAGTATATTTAGATTTCTAAATTCAATAATATTGAACTTAAAATCAACTCTAACAACATTACAACCAACAATTCCTATATTAAACTTAAACAAGATTATGAGACAAATTCAAGAAATAATCATAAATGATAAACAAGAAATCAAACTATACAAATTTCGGATTCAAGATCAACCAAACAAAGTATGAACATGAATGAATCTATTTTTTAAAACAACAAACATGACGGATTAAATGACTCAAACAACATTAATAATTTTCTGGAAAATACATAACAACATGAAACAAATTGAAGAAATAATCAATTAAATTTCAGTTTGAATCTAACAAACATTAAACTAACAAATTTTTACCTAAACAATAAAACAAACATGAAATAAACATGAAAAACAAATTAATTAATTTCCATTTGAAATCTGCAAATTAATTCAACAAAACATATGAACAAACTAAAAAATTATTTCAACGACGGAAAAACAAAACAAGAATTGAATCATTTATCGATTTTGGATCCGAAAAACAACGAACAAAAATATGGACGAAATTTGAAACATAAACCAACTAACCGATTCAAAACAACGACGAAGACGAAGATGATGGAGCAGCATGAAGCAGCTGGGGACGAAGGACAGTGGCGGACGCAGCTGAAGCAGCTATGGGCGTCGACATGTTGCTGCGTTCAACGACTAAGGTCGTCGATGAGGAAGAAGACTGAAATAGTAGCAGCAACATCCATGGACGAGGGAGCTGGACGCGGGGGCAAATGGTTGACAGCGGCGTCGATGAAAGATGGAAGAAACAGCTGGTTGACGCAGCATCAATGGAGGAAAAGGAGCAGTGGTCGTCTACTGCTGTTGCGTTCAGCAGCTATGGGAAAAAATGGAGCAGCAGCTCGAGCTTGAAGCGGACGACGCAGAGGCAGCAAGAAGCAGCTGGGGACGACGCTGGTCGTCGAGAAGGAAAAATCGCCATGGGAGCTCAAGCTTGAGCTTGGCGACGAAGACGGGGTCGTTCGGTGTGTCTATGGGGTGTGTACACGAGTGAAGGAGAAGCTGCCATGGCTTGGGCTTCGTGGCTTGGGGTGACGATGGTGCTGGGTCTGGAAGCGAGTGGTCGAAGAAGAAGGTAAAGGCAGCCATGGGAGGTCATTATTTTGGAGATGGAGAAGAAGAAACCAAGGTTGGGGGGGGGATCCCTTTTTTGTTTTTAGGGTTTTGTTTTGTTTTTGTGTTTTGAAAAATGAAGAAGGGTGTTGGGTATTTGGGTTAATGGGGCGGACCGGGTCGACCCAGTTCGAAATGGACTGGGTCGTTTTTGGAAGATTGGGTCTCTTTGGACCTATGACTTAAATTTGAGCCCAATTCCGATTTTCTTTATTTTTTGCTCTCATTTCCTCTTTTATTTTCCTTAAACTAAATTATAGAAATACTTAAACTATTATTAAGAACTAAATTAAGTTATAAAAGCGCAACTTAACTCCCCATAACAATTAACGCACAATTAAGTAATAATTAAGCATAAAATTGTATATTTGGACATTAAATGCTAAAAATGCAAACGATGCCTATTTTTGTGATTTTTATTTTTTTGTAAAACAAACTTAATTACTAACAATTGTAGAACTAAATCCTACATGCGAAATGCGACATATTTTTGTATTTTTAATAATTTAACAAATAAACATGCGCAGACAAACATACAAATAGTTATTCAAAATATCACAAAATATAACAAAATTGCACACCAAGGAAAATTATTTTATTTTTGAATTTTTTGGGAGTCTCATATAGGGAAAAAATCACGTGCTTACAACCGTCGACTGCACCACTGATCGACTAGTTTTACCGCAAATATGCCTTTCCAAATTTAAAGGTTGATACATAGGAAGAGCACAAACACTCATCAAGCGTTCCTATATGATTGATTACACACTAGTGGAATATGATATTGAGCATGATTTATGCAACAATAAATAGCATGCTGTCACGTATTTGCATGTTAAAAATGATAAATGCGGTATTTTATAATTGAAAGACGTTAAGAAAGAAACAGGGAGACAAATCGGCTTCTGTAGCGAAGGAAATCATAAATGCTTAAAAGTAGGCAATTAAATCCAAATAAGGGGGGGGGGAAAGGGTGCACATGTATTAACAGAATAAAGCATGCTTGAGACTAATTCACAAAAACAAGTTTGTTATGGTAAGAGCCTAATATCCCCAGCAGAGTCGCCATGCTAATGTGCCCCCTTTTTCCTCACGGAGTCCGGGTTTCGACATTTTTTGGGACAACCCATTCCCTTTTGGGAAGGGGTATGGAATTTGAAGAGTCGCCACCTAACAAATTTGAGGTGCGTTAGGGCACCTAAAGCAAATAACTCATAAACTGATCTACCAGAGATTGGGTAAGGGATCAAAATAACCTTGAGGGGAAGGTGTTAGTCACCCCTCGAGGTCCACAACGGTGGGTCCCAACCAAACTCAATTTAAGTGAATTAGTCATAAGCAACTTAAACAAATATTGAGATTATTTAAATGGGAATAAAGGGGATCCTAGGTTTATTAGCCTATAGGATCACTTCTGTGCAATACTCGGTAAACTTTCCTCAAATAGAGGTGTTACACGTAGCATTAGCGCACAGGTCATCATATCCTTTACTACCCAATTACCTTCCCCTTAATTATTGTTACCTAAGCGTTCTAATAGCATCCAGTATGTTCCTTATGCATGCATTACACGCCTTAAACAAACAGTTTTAAACGATTTAAAGTCCTATAGCAGGATATCTAGATGAGCACAAAATATGCAGCAGTTTCATTAAGGCAGGGCAGTAAATACCTAATCAGTTTGCCTACTGATTTTATTACTTCATGAATCTGAGCAGGTTTAAAGCAGTAGGAAAATAGCAATTTTAAACCTAGAATCCAATTAACTTACAAGATTGCCTAAGTGATAGCTGGATAGAATTTTATAAATCGGGTATCTGAGCTATAAACAGTTACTGGTTTTAGCAGGCTGATTTTATCTTTTAGACCCTACAGGCATGATATCTAAGTGTAGAAAATTTGATCTTAAGACCTTATAGGCATGGTATCTAAATGCAAAAATGATTCTGAAATTTCCTATAGACATGGTATCTAAATGCAAAAATGAATTTGAAATTTCCTATAGACATGGTATCTATCTTCTGAAATTTCCTATAGGTAACAACAACAACAACAACAACAACAACCCAGTATAATCCCACTAGTAGGGTCTAAGGAGGGTAGTGTGTACGCAGACCTTACCCCTACCCTAGGGTAGAGAGGTTGTTTCCAAATAGACTCTCGACATCCTTCCCTCCAAGAACTTCCCACCTTGCTCTTGGGGTGACTCGAACTCACAACCTCTTGGTTGGAGGTGGAGGTTGCTTACCATCAGAGCAACCCCTCTTGTCAGCGAAATTTCCTATATGCATGGTATCTAAATGCAAAAATGATTCTGAAATTTTCTATAGACATAGTATCTATCTTCTAAAATTTCCTATAGATAGGGTATCTAAATGCAAAAATGATTTTGAAATTTCCTATAGATATGGTATCTATCTTCTGAAATTTCCTATAGATATGGTATCTAAACGCAGAAGTGATTTAAAATTTTATAGGCGTGATTTTAAAAAATGCAGAACTGATTTTGAAACTTTGTGGGCATGATTTAAATGCAGTAGTGAATCTTGACGGGATATTCATAACTACTTTTTGATCCCATAGGCATGGCATCCAAAAGTGAATCAGAACATGTTGAACAAATTAAATCCTATATGCATGTTATCTACAACACACAGTAACAGAATGTATTGAAACAAATACATATAGGCATGTTATCTACTACATACAGTAACAGAATATAACTGAACAAGTAAATAACCTATAGGTAGGATATCTAACATATAGTAATGAAAATATTTGAAAGAAACATGCACCTAAAGCAGGTTTTCTACCTCATTCTCATGCAAACATTAAACTAGGCCCAGTTTTTCCCAATTCATTATTACCACATCGTTATTACAAATAATTATCACAGACTATAAGCAATTGATAAATTACAAAATATATAACTATAGGAGGCCTGCAGCAGTCCAAATGCATCCGGATAACCCAGGCCTTCAAACCATAACAGCTCCAAAGCTTAGAGATACACAGTAACCATCGACAAAGCACAAAGAACCCAATCTCTAGTGTGTCAGAGTTCCCAAGGTCTTCGAGAACCCAGGGCAGTGCTCACACTAGAGAACAAATGTTCATAAGCAACTCATAAAGGATTGGAAATCAGCCCCAATATGTTATAGTTCAGAGGATCTCATGGACCTAAATAGTGCTCACGTTGAGGGTAGCAAGACCCTAGTTAACTAAGAGTTGGAGTTGAAAATAGTGTATAAAAGTAGGAGATAGTTTTTTTTAAAAATAGTTTGGATTTCAGAAGTGCATAGAAACAGATCACAAGATCAACATTGCAACAGAACCACATTTACTAGATTGAACTCAGATATCAATCAACAACATAGCAGAACATAGTCACAGCCAGTTCAATCAAGGTTCCATATTGCCTGGGGATTGACTTAGTTCACTAGTTATCACTAGGTTATCCTATGGACATGTATTAAAGAATAGTATGTTGGGATCAGGGTCCTAATTGGACAGTCATACAGAAAGGTAGCAAAAGTTGGAAGCATAGAAAATCATGAATTATTCAGGAACCTATTAGGGGGTGAACACTTAAACCAGGAGGGAAATCATGCTAGTTGAGAAACAAATAAACATAGGTCTAACAGACATGCTGAAAATAAGAAGCACATAGGTCACATTAAATAGAAGTAGACATGATGATTAAGATCAACAAGCATGAAGCACATAGGTCTAATTACATAGCATGTTGAATGATAGCAGAAGTAGAGACATACCACTTAGAAAAAAGCAAACAGGAAGTTGAAAGTATGCAGAATCCAATAGTCTAGCCTTGGCTTTTAGCTGGCTAGACAATGTAGCAAATGCAAGTAATAGAAAGGTTTGAATAAGAGAAAGAGTTTGTATGTGTGTGTTTGTTTCTTTCTGAGTGTAGTCGTGTAAGTGTCTGAGTCTGTCTCTTGAAAATCAGAAAAAAAGGGTTTTTATAGAATGCAATAGGGTAGGTCACATAAGGTAATAAATCAATCATACATACATAAGGTATGAAAAATCAATTAGCAATCAGTCAGGAATCAATTAAGAGGACAAAATCAAATAAGTACTACTTAATTTAAGGAAATATCTCTACACAAAATCAATCTATAATTAAGATCAAGGTTAATAAGGTAAGAAACAGTTTTCAGAATCAATTAGGAATTAGGACACACAATCAAGCCAATAATACGGATACATAAATAGGGTAAGAACAAGTAAAACTTAAATAAGGAAATATGGATTCTAAATTCAAACCCTAATTTAGGTAAGTAAATCAATTAACAACTTAATTGACAGATTTAAAGGTAACAGGCATAAGACCACAAGATAAATAGCCAGAGAATCAAAACCCTAGGATATGTCAAAGGCATAGAGATGAAACTCAAAAAGGATCGGTCGAAATAGTAAAGAAGAAAACCATAGTTGAAAACTTTTAAATGTCTAAGCATTTTCATAGAAAACCCATTAGAGATCAAACCCTGGGGTAAAATAAAATCGTTTAACAATAATAGTAAAAGCAGAAAATCTTTAAGGAAAATACCAAACAAAATCAAAACCATCTCACATCTAAAGAGATCTAAACAGATTTAACAAAAATAGCTAGGTTTATGAATAGAGGTAGAAAATCTGGTTCGAACTAGAGATTTGAAGTCACGAGAACACGAAAATGATAGTACTCACAGACATAGGGTTGAATATAGGAGGATTAATCGAAAAGACGAAAGATTTGAACCAAATCTGGTTCGAATCCCTTGAGATCCCATTAAGTAACATGAAAATCGAACAACTAGTAGAGGTAAGGGGTAGGATACGACAGTAAATCACCAAATGATTCCATATCCGGTTGGGAATCAAAGGAATTTGGGGGGAGTTTTTGAGAGACGACACTCTAGGGTTTGAGAGCGTCTGAGAGAAGAGAGGAGAAGAGGGCGGCGGTGTCTGAGAGAAATGGGTAGTTTTGGGGTTTATTGAATTTAAAAGGTAAGAAATAACGTGGACCGTTGATCTTAAAGATCAACAGCCACGATCAGAGGGGGTTCTGGGTCAGGTTGGACGGGTATTTGGGTTGGGTTAGGTTAGGAAATTTAATTAAGAAAGGGCTATGTTTTAAATACCTATTTAATTTAATAAAATAAAATAATAAAATAATTTATAAATGATAAAAATGTGATTTATGCATTAAAATGATTTAAAATAATTTATTAACATTTTAAAAATATAAAGAGTCATTTTCTGTATAGATAATGTAATTATACATATGCATGGGCTATTATTGCAAAATATGCAATTATAGTCTTAAAAATGCAAATGTAATTATAAAAAATGCGATTAAAATAGTTAGACACTTATATGAGCATAAATGATAAATTTATATGATTCAATCATCATAAAGTAATATGAGTGATAATTATTGAATATTTATATAATTAAGAATGCAGAAATAAATTTATTTAAGTCTTTTAAAAATTATAGAAAACTTGTAAAAATACTTGTGCATGTTTGTAAACGCGTGTATAATATTTTGAAACTATGTATGCATATTTAAAAATATATGAGGGAAAAATTGAGTATCAACAGTTACAGTAAAATAAGGGTGTGTTATGATACTAATATCGTTACATGGTGGGATCGGGTTGCGCGGCGCAACATATCTATATATATTATCTTTGTTGTTGATGTTGTTATAGTGAAATAAGGGAGGATTTTGTATTGTATGGTGGGATCAGGTTGCGCGCCGCAACAACCTATGTGTTTCTATTTCCTCGAGCTGTGTTGGTTTTCGGTGTTGTTGTTGAAACTCTAAGGACTAGTAACTCTGGACGGAACTGGTTTATTTCTTGAGGCTGTAGTTATTATTTTCAGTTGACTATTTTATCATGTTCCGTATTTCCATTTTCTATCATTATTCTATACTGCGTACAGGTTGTAGTGTAGGTGACCCGCCTTAGCCTCGTCGCTACTTCGTCGAAGTTAGGATCGGCACTTACAGAGTACATGAGATCAGTTGTACTCATAATATACTCTGCATTTCTTGCACAAATTTTGGAGTCGGTCCCAGTGGCTGCTACTAGTGAGCTCGAATTGGACAGCCTTCAGGGACTTGAGGTACAACTGCTCAGCACCCGTAGCTCCTGGGGTCCCCTTCTTTGTTTTTATTTAGCTGTGTATCTTCTTTTTAGATGGCTTTATGTTATTTCAGACCCTTGTATGTACTATTCTAGTAGCTCGTGCATTTGTGACACCGGATTCAGGGATGTATTAAACGTTTGGCTATTTTAGCAACCAGAACTCATCAAGCTCGTTAAGTTGTAGCAATCTCTTCTCACCGGCTAAGTCCATCTTCATATTTAGCTTTTTAATCTCCAAATAGGCTTTGTGTTCAAGCTCAATGGGCAAATGACACGCCTTCCCATAAACTAACCTGTACGGAGAAGTACCTATGAGAGTCTTGTATGCAGTGCGATATGCCCATAATGTGTCGTCCAGCTTCCCTGCCCAGTCCTTTCTATTTCCACTTACTATTTTCTCCAGAATCTGCTTTACCTCTCTATTTGAAACTTCAACTTGACCACTCGTCTAGGGATGATAGGCAGTGGAAACCTTGTGTTTAACTCCATACTTTTCAAGAACATTATTCAACAATTTATTACAGAAGGGAGTTCCTCCATCACTTATCAACACTCTTAGAGTCCCAAAGCGTGTGAAGATGTGCTTCTTTACAAAGCTTACCACTACTTTTGCATCATTAGTAGGAAGAGCAATGGCCTCCACCAACTTAAACACATAGTCGACCGCCACCAAGATGTACCTGTGACCATTAAAGTATGGGAATGGTCCCATGAAATCGATCCCCCAAACATCAAAAAGCTCTACTGCCAGTATATTCTATAAAGGCATCTCATGCTTTTTCGTGATTGTTCCGTTTCTTTGGCATCTGTCACACATTTTAACAAAGGCATGTGCATCCTTAAACAATTTTGGCCAATAAAAAACAGATTGTAGCACCTTTCGAGCGGTTCTATCCCCACCGTGATGACCTCCATATGGAGAGTCATGACAGTCATGCAATATTGCGTGCATCTCCTCCACGGGAACACACCTTCGTACTAATTGATCTGCACAATGCTTATATAGGAATGGCTCATCCCACATGTAGAACCTCACATCATGTAGAAATCTTCTTCTATTATCAGATGTCAAATCTGGTGGTGTCACCCCACTTGCAATAAATCTCACATAATCTGCATACCACGGGGCTTCACTTGAGGTGATTTCTAATGGTTGCTCATCAGGAAATGTTTCTTTGATTGACTCTCCCTCAGCTACATGGCTCCGATTTTCTAATTTGGACAAGTGATTAGCCACTTTATTCTCTGTCCCTTTTCGATCTCGGATCTCTAAGTCAAACTCTTGTAGGAGGAGGACCCAACGAATCAGCCTTGGCTTGGCGTCTTTCTTTTCAAACAAGTATCTGATAGTTGAATGATCTATGTAGACGATGACTTTGGTTCCCACTATATAGGATCTGAACTTGTCAAACGCCCACACCATTACAAGCAACTCTTTTTCAGTAACTGTGTAGTTCATATGGGCTGGATTTAGAGTTTTGCTCACATAGTAAATGGAGTGAAAGATCTTATTTCTCCTTTGCCCCAAAACAGCTTCGATTGCTATGTCACTCGCATCGCACATCAACCCAAATGGTTGCTCCCAATCCGGAGCAATGATAATTGGTGCAGTCACCAACATTCCCTTCAACTCCTCAAATGCTTTCAGACAGGCATCATCAAACTTGAAGGGGACATCTTTCTCAAGAATCCTGCACAAAGGAGAAGAGATTTTCGAAAAATCTTTAATGAAACGACGATAAAACCTGCATGGCCCAATAAACTGTGAATGCCTTTGATGGACGTCGGTGGGGGCAATTTTTCAATCGCTTCCACCTTTGCTTTGTCCCACTGCAAACCATTTTTGGACACCTTATGCCCCAAAAATATACCTTCACGTACCAAGAAATGACATTTTTCCCAGTTTAGCACCAGGTTCGTCTCTTCACACCTAGCAAGCACTTTATCAAGGTTCATTAAATAATTAGCAAAAGATCATCCAAACATAGAAAAGTCATCCAAGAACACTTCCACAAATCTTTCAACCATGTCATTAAAATTAACCATCATACACCTTTGAAAAGTCGCGGGTGCATTACATAGACCAAAGGGCATTCTATTGAACGCATACGTGCTATAGGGACACGTAAATATGGTGTTCTCTTGGTCCTCTGGGGCTATAGCAATCTGATTATAACCCGCATAACAATCTAAGAAACAATAGTATTCCTGGCTAGCTAATCTATCAAGCATTTGAGCAATAAAGGGGAGGAGGAAGTGGTCCTTTCGAGTGGCATTGTTCAATTTTCTATAATCTATGCAAATTCTCCACCCAGTGACAGTTCGTGTGGGAATCAAGTCATTATTTTAATTGACCACTATAGTTATCCCCCCTTTCTTAGGTACACATTGAACGGGGCTTACCCATTTGCTATCCGAGATTAGAAATATAATACATGCATCAAGCCACTTAATCATTTCTTTTCTTACCACCACTTTCATAATTGGATTTAGTCGGCGTTGTTGCTCTACACTTGGCTTGTGTCCGTCCTCCATGAGGATTTTATGTATGCAAAAAGCTGGACTAATGCCCTTAATGTCAGACATTGTCCACCCAATTGCTTGCTTGTGCTCACGTAGCACTCTCAACAGCTTCTCTTCCTGCAATTTAGACAAGTCAGAAGAAACAATAACAGGTAAAGTGTCAGAATCACCCAAATAAGCATATTGAAGGTGAGGAGGCATGGGTTTAAGCTCCAATTTTGGAGCTTCCTCAATTGACAGCTTTGGAGGAGGCCCACTTGGCCTATTCAGGGGCTCAAAGGGGTGTATCCCTTGCATGTAAGCACAAGATGCATCTAGGATATGCATCATCTCCTCAACCTCATCATCAATCTCCAAGCTATTGAACAACATAAGTGCATTCTCTAGAGAATCGTCTAGATATACACTCGTGTCAAGAATTTAGTCATCAACCTCCACAACAGATATCATTGAGAGCTCCTCATAGTGGCGGGGAAGTTGGATTGCTTTGTAGACATTAAAGACTGCTTCCTTGCTATCCACCCTCAAAATCATTTTTCCCTCTCTCACTTTAATAATTGCATCACCAATAGCCAAGAGAGGTCGTCCCAATATGATTGGAACCAATTCATCAGCCTCATAATCTAGGATAATGAAGTCTGCATGAAAGATAAATTTCCCAATTTGCAGCGACACATCTTCAATCACTCCCTCAAGATGTGTTATGGACCTATCAGTCAGCTGCAACATCACAGTAGTTGGTCTTGGAGCTCCCAGACCCAATTTCTTGAACAAGGATAAGGGCATCAGATTTATGCTTGCCCCAAATCATAAAGTGAACGACCAACATCAATATTACCAATTTGCACAGGGATGGTGAAGCTGCCAGGATCCTTAAGCTTTTGAGGGAGCTTGTTTTGGACCCTTGAAGTGCACTCCTCAGTAAGTGCAACTGTCTTAAATTCAGTCAATCTTCTCTTGTGAGCCACTATATCTTTTATGTACTTAGCATACTTTGGAATTTCACGAAGTATATCCACAAGTGGAATATTGAACCTGGCTCAACATAGAGAGAAATTTGCTGAACATGCGATCATCATTCTTTTTCTACAATCTTTGGGGGAAAGGTGGTGGTGGCCTTATAGCCTCCACTGGCTCTGAAGTTACATCATCTTTATTTGACTCATGTGTTGCTTTAGGAATCAACTCCCCCTCACGTATAGGCTTGTCCTTTCTCTTCTTTGGCACTTCCTCTAGTTCCCTCCCGTTTCTAAGCGTAACTGCATTAACTTGAGAGTTCTTCTCTGTATCATTGGGGAGGGCCCCTGCAGGTCTAGTATTTTGACTTGCTGCTAATTGCCCCATTTGCCTCTCAAGATTTCTAAAATCGGTTCTGAGTTGTTGATTGTCAAGCAACAACTTCTTTAGCAAGTCATTCGTACTCTCTTCCATTTGTTGGGGTGGCTTCTGAGGTTGATTGAAATTTTCTTGGGGTATTTAATAATTCTAATTTGGCTGATTTCCACCCCATGAAAAGTTGGGATGATTCTTCCAATTTGGATTGTAAGTGTTCCCATATTGTGCATGTTGATTTATTGGACCGCTGCTATGTTGCCCCACATAGTATATGAATTCAGGATTCGTGGGGCACATGTCACTCATATGACTGTCACCACATAGTTCGCAACAAATAGACATTTGTTGTACATGTTGCATATGTTGTGTTGGTTGCACTGTCATTCTATTCATCTGATTTGCCAATTTTGCTATATCGGCTCTCATGGCTGAGAATTCATCAAGCTCAACCAATCTGGCTGCTTTCTGTTTAATTGCCCTTCATGAATCCCCATCTCCTTGCCAATTATGATCATTAGTAGTGAAGTTATGTAGCAAGATTTGGATTTTAATATACGGTTTCGCCATGCAACTACCCCCACAAGCTGAATCAAGATTCATCTTTGATGCATCATCTAGCCCATCAACAAAAGTGTGACCCAATACCTCATCAGTCTGACAATGATGTGGGCACTCTCTGAGTAGCTTCTTGTATCTTTCTCAAGCTTGACGAAGTGTCTCGCCATGCCGTTGTTCTAACCCAAGAATCTGACTCCTCAATGATTTTGTTTTCTTAGTGGGGAAAAACATGATTAAGAATTTCCTTGATAGATCATCCCAAGTGTGGACTGAGTTCGCGGGCTCCTTTTGCAACCATTCCTTAGCTTCCCCCAGCAGTAAAAAGGGGAAAAGTGTCAGCCTGACATAGTCCTTGGAAATATTCGGATAATTGTAAGTGTCGTAATTTCCAAGAAATTCTGAATGTGCCTCTGCGAGTCTTCATGAGATAGACCCACATATTGCCCTGTGGACTGAATCAGTTATACCATGTACTGTTTGAGTTCAAAATGCCCTGTGATCTCAGGCTTCACAATATCATGAGTCATATTAGCATGATTGGGCCTTGCAGCTTCAATCACCACACACTCTGCATTACCTACCATCTCTATTGGTTGTGGTTGAACTACGATGTCCAACTCTTCTTCTATTCTAGTTCTAGATTCAACTTTCCTCCTCACTCTGTGAAGTGTTCGTTCAATTTCAGGATCAAGGGGAAGGATATTGTTTGCGCTTCTACTCCTCCGCATTCAAGAGAAGAGTCTGTGTTTACACAAACAAGGTAAACTGAAAATTAAAACTTGAACAAATAACTAATAAAAGCTCAACTCAGTCAAGTAGCTAATTTCTAAGTCCCCGGCAACGGAACCAAAAACTTGTTACGACCAAAAACACTCACGCAAGTGTACACAATCGTCAAGTAATAAAGTAGTGAGTAGAGTATCGTTCCCACGAAGACTTGTGATTAATTGTTGACTGATTCAAATTCTACTAACTTATCGATTCAAGAAATATTTCACAAAATATAGAAGTGACTAATTTACTACCTAAAACTATCAAGCAATGAATTAACTAGAAATCAACCGAACAAATAGAAATTTCAAATAACAATCAGTAGGAGAGAATATTCCAGTGTCACGGGTTAGCTAACAATCGTGTTGCGTTCTTGGCTTAAAATGATTAATTGATTTATCTGGATTGTTGATTGACAGGGTTGATATTGCTTATAAGAATCTGTCGAATTCTTACTGCTATTCAAGCTAACTTAATTCTTATATGTCTATGGAATTAAGATTAACAAAAATGCATTTATACTTCCTGTATTTCAACCAAGCAAGACAATTAGGTATATGTCTATCCTAATTGCGAATCCATTCCTCGATGCCCGGGTTCAAGAACTTGCTCTATTTAATTCTATATGCAATCTAGAATTCCCACTTTCGAGTTCAACTCTAGATTCGCATATAGTATTTCACTGTTAGCTACTCAGTAAAATAATTAAGAACATAATTAAATAAATAATCCAATACGATAAATCAACTTCGTCAAATTAAACTTCAAACATCAACATTCATATTTCACCCATGACCCTAGAACAATAGGGTTCTTAGCCGTGCATGCTCATAGTAACAATTTCAAGTAATTCCCAAGAATACATAAAATCAATAAAAGAAGGTGTTTTTGCTTATATATTGCGTACAAAAGTCGTGGGCCAAAGTTCTCCTACTCCTAGTCCGAATCAGCTTCAGGGAATGATGCTAGGGTGGATGTTTCGCATCCACCTTGTCCTCCGCTTCTCAGCTTCACATGCTAGGGTGGATGCTTCGCATCCAACCTTTGTTCCTCCATCTCAGCTTTGCTCAGGTGCAGATGCTATGGGGATTGTCACACCTCCTTTTTACTACACCGCGCAAAGGGCGTGAAGGAGTTTTTCCAATTAAAGGACAATCGGAACGGGATTTAATTACTAATTATTCAGATTCGCCACTTGAGAGATTAATGGTGTCCCAAGTCACCGATTGAATCCCGAACCGAGGAAATTTATGACTCTGTTAATAGTCCGCGTACTAGAAATCCGAGTAAGGAATTCTGTTAACCCGGGAGAAGGTGTTAGGCATTCCCGAGCTCCGTGGTTCTAGCACGATCGCTTAACTGTTGTATTTGATTTTATCTGATTTTTAATACTTGTTAGCTTATGTGCCTTTTATTTGTAAACCGCTTTTTATCATTATTTATTCTAAAAGAATTACTACGTCGTGAAAACGCATTTCGAACCACGTCGCAATCAATGCACCTGTGGTTGTCAACACATTTCGACTTCATCGAGATTTGGATTTGGGTCGCATCAATACACACCCGAGTTTTAAGAAAATGATTTAATTAAATCGCGCCTAAAGATTCTAACGTAATATTATTTGGGGAAGGCCGTGAAGTTCGCTAAACGGCCCTCCCAAATTCTAATCAATTATAATAACCAATTACTGAGGGCCCCATTTCCATTTCTAGATGTTGAGCGCCAGTCAAGCATCGATCTGTCCAGACTTCAACGGAGTATCAATTACAATTGCAATCACACGTATAAACACACATTAATCCTTCGCAACCACAGTCTAATTTCAGTTGCAATATATGCAGGAACAATTCCAAATTATTTGTATTCCACACTTATAATAGAGGAGACCGTGATTCAGCTTGAGGAATATACTAAACCATCCCGATTTTAACGCAACACTCGGATTATTTCTACTTACCCTTAGATATTATTAAGGCAAATGAAACACGTATACTGAAATATTAAAGAAGGCTCAAATGATTGCAATCTCACACCACTCTAACAGCTATCACAGGAGAGTTCCAAGACCTGGATTAATTGCCTATTTCAGACTACCTTTTGACATTTACAATTGAATTTAACAAGAACAAGGTTAATTCTAGCTCGCCCCCTCAAACTAACCAATTAACAAATCCTAGATCCCTAAACATCAACTGCTAAATACACAACGACTTGGACAGTCCCAATTATCAGTCCTTGTTATTACAAATAAGTTATTGGCTCGAATCAACACCAACTTAAACAATTATTAACAGTCAAACAATTTAAACAAACTAAACTATGGAAAAGCAATCATCACACAACATTTTCAAAGGCAACAGAATTCCAGTAGCATTCTCATTCTCTCCACTTCAACTTGGAGTTACATAGATGCAAGTCAAGGAAATGTACCTGGGAATCAAAATTCAACAGGAAAGAGAAGAAGTTAGCACAGCAGCAAGGAGCAACACTCAACCAGCCAGGAATCACAAAGTCAACACCAAACCACACCTTCAACAATCACAAACCACCACCGAATATGACTAAATCCCACTCTAATTAGACCATTAACCAATCCCAAGTAGTTTTCAGAACTTCAGTCGTCAACTCATGAATGAAGAGCAATGAATTAACAACTACATTCGAGATATATCCTCGGTTTCAATAGAACAATTTCTGATACCCTTTTTTTTAGAGTTTTTTTTTATTGTTTTTTTTTTTTGAAGTTTTGAGTTTTTATTTCAAATCCCAGATCTGAAATTTAGAGAACATACTTTTGGGGGAATTTTGGGCTCCCAAAACTTGTGTGTGAAGGCATGGGAATGCCCTTTTATAGGCAAAGATAAGGGCAGCCCTCCAATTTTCTGTTTTCAATTTTAGTCCCTTATTTCCCAACTTGTTCCCCAAGTAACTACTACCAAAATTATTAAAACTTACACTAAAACCCCATATGGAATGTCTTGGAAGTTCTTTTAGCCATACAATGCCTATACTACCCCTGCCCTGATTTTGAAGTTACCAAACTTACTAAAAGTTACCCTTTCCCATGCCTACACTACCCTTACTTTCACTATGGAATTACTACCCAACCACAGCCCTTTTACCCTAGCTACAGATTCAAGTTAGTTAAACAAGTATTAAACTATTCAGCTAAATCCAATCAACCAAACCTTTACTACTAAAAACTGAATTAAGAAAAACTAAATCTACCAATCGAGCTAACAGAAAACTAATTCAAACCAATTAAGATCTAACAATATTCATAACAGAATTCGTAAACACATAAAAGTCTAGAACTACTAAACCAAAACTAAAGAAGGAAACAAAATCAACTAAAATATTTACAAAAATCAATTATTACCGAAGTCAGAACTAAAGTTGAAATTAAAATGAGTAAAACCAAATCGAATCGAATTATACTAACTAAATAGAACTAAACACTGAAACGAATCAAAATACTCTAAACCTAGAATTGTAACAGAAGCATGAACGATTAGAAACAGATAACAACTTAACTTCATTAAACAACTAATACATGAACCCAGAAATAAGATAAAAAAATGAATCAAAACAGAGAAGGAAAACTTACGGCTAAAATCTTCGCTCGACCAATTCATCGAACTTGATTTTTTTGGTTGACGTTAGATGTTTGTAAAGCATATGGCATCAATTAGAAATTAACTTGACGCCTTAAAATTCCCTAGAACAGGTTCGAACCCTGAACCCTAGATCCGATATTTGCTGAGATTCAAAGAGATTCGAGGGATTTCGACCTTGGATTCAGGATGAGGAAGGTCAGGGGATTATTAGGTACCAATTTGGGGCCATTTGGACAAACTTGCAAACTGGCCGGAAAATTAAAATCGACATTTGACAAGTTCTGGCCGGATTCGAGGAAAAGTAAATATAGGACTGGAAAGAGGTGGAAAAGGGGAGTTGATGGTGTTAATTGGGTGACCGTTGGTGTAGTTGACGTTCACCGTCGGCGAGGGATTTGGGGGCGGCGTGGATTAGGGTTCGTGAGGATGAAGGAGACGGTACGAATGGGGTGAGGGTGGTGTTTCGGACACTTATATACCAAACATCCTAGTTAGATCCGGACCGTTGGATTGATGAGATCCAACGGTCATGATTGAGGGCTGGGGAAACGACGTCGTTTCATCGACGGAGAGGAAGACCGAGTAAGGGATTGGGCCTGGGTTGTTTGTCTGGTGGAAACGGGTATTGGGATAAGGGCATTGGATCAAAAAATGGCCCAGAGGTCTTTTGAAAGTTCACCCCTTTCACACTCTTTTTTTCTTTCTCTTTATTTCTTTTATCCAATTTGTATTTTGTATTTATTTATTTTTTTCTGATTTTATAAAATTGTAACAAATAAAATAAAGTCCTAATATATTTCAAGACTAGATTAATTAAATTCTAAAATTATTTAAAACCTATTTTATGCCAAATTTACGATTAAAACAATTAAAATGCGAAAGTGAGCTATCTTGTAATTTTTCATGTTTGGTTCTAGAACGCACTAACCCCTAATTGATCCTAAAAATATAAAATTATATCCTAAATGCAAATGCATATATATTTTTTGTATTTTATATGAATTAACATGCACAAATAAAATGCAACCATTATCAAAAATGATACCAAATTGCACAAAAAATTGTAAAAATAATGAAAAATTATTTTATTTGAATTTTGGGAATTATTCATATATAGGGCAAAAATCATGTGCTCACAGCTGCCCCTCTTTGCTCGGAAACACGAAGAGTTTTCGTGCAAAGATAAGTGAGCAAATACGAGCGATTCTTTCCCATTCAAACATTCTGTTGTGAAGCATTTTTTGAAAAGTTTGACTGCACTCTGCTTCAGAAGTTGCCTACATATCCTGGGCTAAACAGAAATTAGGTCAGTGTAGTTCGGGAGTGTCCGGTAGCTGAGACTACTGGGAGCTGTGATTTCACTGCGATTGCTGTTGCTGCTACTTGCTGACTTCCCTTATTACACCGTGTAAAAATAAAGAAGTTAGACTAAGATATGAACTATGAATTACAAAAGTCCTATCTAAATTCTTCAAACGTGCTCTTGTACTTCCTTGTTGCTTTGTTGTCTTGTGTTGTCTTGTTGCCTCATTGTCTTGTGTTTTCTCGATAAAATTCCCTATTGCTATTTCACTGGGTTAACTGAGATGTTATTCACGCTCTCTAAACTGCTGAACTTGAGTAATCTTGAACTCAAATGTATTCCTCTGTTATCCAAGCGGGCTCCTGATTGCTGAACTTAAAATTGAACTACTCATCTATTATCAAGGCAGGCTCCTGACTTCGACTACTTAAAAATTTAACACCTCCATTCTCCAGGCGGGCTCCTGACTTCGAACACACCGAGAAATTGATTGAAAACTAAAATATGAATTGTGTGACCTCTGCTCTTCAGGCGGGCTCCTGATTGCTAAAATTAAATTGTATGTCTCTATTCTCCAGGCGGACTCCTGATTGCTAAAATTCAAAATACGTGTCTCTGTTCTTTAGGCGGACTCCTGACTTCAAAAATAGACAAAGAAATTGATTGATGACTTAAAATTCGAATTGTATCACCTCTGTTCTTCAGGCGGGCTCCTGATTGCTTAAAATTTGAATGGTATGTCTCTGTTCTCCAGGCGGACTCCTGATTTCTGAATTTGGAATTGAATGTTTCTATTCTCCAGGCGGACCCCTGATTGCTAAAATTTGAAATGCATGTCTCTGTTCTCCAGGCGGACTCCTGACTTCAAAAATAGACAAAGAAATTGATTGATGACTTAAAATTCGAATTGTATCACCTCTGTTCTTCAGGCGGGCTCCTGATTGCTTAAAATTTGAACGGTATGTCTCTGTTCTCCAGGCGGACTCCTGATTTCTGAATTTGGAATTGAATATCTCTATTATCCAGGCGGACCCCTGATTGATAAAATTTGAAATGCATGTCTCTGTTCTCCAGGCGGACTCCTGACTTCAAAGATAGACAAAGAAATTGATTGATGACTTAAAATTCGAATTGTATCACCTCTGTTCTTCAGGCGAGCTCCTGATTGCTTAAAATTTGAACGGTATGTCTCTGTTCTCCATGCGGACTCCTGATTTCTGAATTTGGAATTGAATGTCTCTATTCTCCAGGCGGACCCCTGATTGCTAAAATTTGAAATGCATGTCTCTGTTCTCCAGGCGGACTCCTGACATAAAAAATAGACAAAGAAATTGATTGATGACTTAAATTTCGAATTGTATCACCTCTGTTCTTCAGGCGGGCTCCTGATTGCTTAAAATTTGAACGGTATGTCTCTGCTCTCCAGGCGGACTCCTGATTTCAACAAAATAATCGACCGGCGAAAATTTTCTGCCCCAGTTTGGAAGCTGGGTGTATGGGTGAGTGTTGAACTGCATCATATTATCACATATTACTAAGAATTGAAAGCTAAATCCAATTATCCAAGAAGATCCTGACAACTCCAAACAATTATGAACCTAAGGAGTTACTTCTCACTATACCATGTTATCTTAACCGGGTATTTGAATTACGTTCTATTATCCAGGAAGGTCCTGACAACTTGCATTTATCCTAAACATGCAAACTTTGCAACCAAATTGTATTCCCCTATGCTATTCATGATTATCTTGTATTTAATCAAACCGCACTTTGCGGTCAAACCTGATTACTGCTTGTTTTTCCCTCCTGGAGAATTCCTCCTCAACAGCTAACTTTTCCGCCCCTATTTCAATCAAAGAAAATTTCGTCAGTTTAAAACGGTGGTTAGTTGATGGCATTCTTGCTGAAAAATCCTTCCACTGCCTTGCTTTGTGTTGACTGACTTCCACGCACTAACCCTTAACCGCTTGACTTTCTGACCAACTTTTAAATTTCCCAACCTCTGGCGACCTAAATGTTTTACACCCATGCTGTTATTTCACTTTTCTGACCCTTTTATTTGAACCTTTGCCTTTCCCACGACATTCCCCAATCATTTCACCGATGAAACTTCCGTTAATTCCATGTATTCCACTAGACATCAGATTGTTTTTGACATGCTCTGACCACGTTGTGCTTTACAATTCCGGAAGCTGGTAGTGAGCTTTGAAGTTCTTTCTGCTTGCATTGAACAAAACTGGCACTGAAACATCTCAGCTAGATAAAACCCGCAAAAGAAAATGAAATGCAATGATTTTTTGAGTTAAGGATAAGAAGAATCCATAACCAGATGACTGTTTATAAATAGAAGGCAAAGAAACTTATCTGAGCGAGACAGCTGGTGCCAATGGTCACGACATGAATTTTGGATTAATCGGCCCAATCTGTCCAACTAACCAGCTTTCAATTGCCATACTTTGCTGCCCAGAACTTCCATCAATTGTTTGAATTACCCAAACCTTAACCTTGTTTTCCTGCGGTACCTCGAAACAGTTTTCCACCCACAGACCTTTTGCCAATTAACCATCTTTCAACTCACTTTCGCCTCAAGGTGCCCGCGAGAGTTTTCACCAATAAGACTCTCTCATTTATTTTCTCTCAGCTCCCGTCGCCTTACGGTGCCCGTGAGGGTTTTCACCCATAAGACTGTCTCATTTATTTTTCTCTCAGCTCCCGTCGCCTTACGGTGCCCGTGAGGGTTTTCACCAATAAGACTCTCTCCTTTTTACTTTTGTTCTTTCTTGCTTGAACCAAAGTGTTGCCACTGCTACGAATTACCGCTACCTGCTCGACCTGGCATTTCTTAGAAATTGATTAGAAGGTCTTTCTTTGGACCGTAATGTAGGCTTTTGGATTGGGTTAGAAAGAAAGGTATAAAAGGCTCAAAACAATTCAAATGAGTTTAAATTACAACTTTCGGAATCCAATTTTTCACAACAATCACAACTTCTGCCCCCATTTCCTGCTTGGGGATTTTTGGATTTTATTTTGTTATGACTGAACCTCGGAATAAGGTTGCCTACGTACCCTTTCGAGATCAAGTCAAACGTAGTTCGCTTCATAGAAATTATTTTGTTGTTGTAATTTTCTTTTCTCTCTTTCTTCTTCTTTCTCTCTTTTTCTTCTTTTTTTTTCCTTCTCTCTTCTGTTATTATTTTTTTTCCTTTTTTCTTTTTCTCTCTTTTCTTTTGCTTTTTTCTTTTCTTTCTCTTCGTTCTCTTTCCTCTCTCCTTTCATTTTTCTTTTCTTTTTCTTCTTTTCTTTTCTTTTCTTTTTCCTTTTCTCTTTTTTTTTATATGTCCGGCACCTGCGTTTCTTGATTGTGCCGTTGATTCCGAAAGAGGGATATGAAAGAAAATAATTAAGGCTCAAAGGGGATGGCAAGGGATAAAAGTGTTTGGATAGTAGGATAAAACGCCTTCGTCATTTCAATCTTTAAGATATGCCAAATACCAACAGATACATTCAGAAATAAAGAAATCATACATAATATCTCTTGACTGCATCGGAATTGATGGTCATTTCTATACATTTCCCTTCTACATCTGTCAAGTATAATGCCCCGTTAGACAACACTCTGGTTACTACAAATGGTCCCTGCCAGTTTGGGGCAAATTTTCCTTTTGCTTCAGTCCAATGAGGCAAAATCCGCCTTAATACTAACTGTCCGACTTCGAATTTCCTTGGACGCACTTTCTTGTTATATGCTCTTGCCATTCTTCGTTGGTACAGTTGACCATGACACACTGATGCCAATCTTTTCTCATCAATCAAACTCAACTGCTCAAGGCGGCTTTTTACCCATTCATCATCATCGATCTCAGCCTCCGCAACGATTTGCAGAGACGGGACTTCCACATCTGCAAGTATTACTGCCTCGGTGCCATACACCAGTGAATAAGGAGTCGCCCCCACCGAGGTACGAACGGTGATGCGGTATCCTAACAGTGCAAAAAGTAATTTCTCATGCCACTGTCTAGATCCTTCAACCATCTTCCGGAGTATTTTCTTTATATTCTTATTGGCTGCTTCAACCGCACCATTTGCCTTGGGACGGTATGGAGTAGAATGCCTATGGGTAATCTTAAACTGCTCACATGTCTCTTTCATCAAATGGCTATTAAGATTAGCTCCATTATCCGTGATGATTACCTTCGGAATCCCTAACCGACAGATGATATTTGAGTGCACGAAGTTGACCACAGCTTTCTTAGTCACAGACTTGAACATCTTAGCTTCCATCCATTTGGTAAAATAGTCTATAGCTACCAGAATAAACATGTGCCCATTTGACGTTGCTGGATCAATTGGCCCAATAACATCCATGCCCCATGCAACAAAAGGCCATGGCGTGGACATCGTATGTAGTTTTGATGGTGGAGAATGAATCAAATCTCCATGCATTTGGCACTGATGACATTTACGCACAAAACTGATACAATCCCGCTCCATAGTGAGCCAATAATAACCTGCTCGGAGAATCTTCTTTGCTAGAACGTACCCACTCATATACGGTCCACAAACTCCGGAATGTACCTCAGTCATGATAGATGTGGCCTGTCTTGCATCCATGCATCTCAACAACCCGCGGTCTGGAGTTCTTTTGTACAACACTCCTCCACTAAAGAAAAACCCGATTTCCAATCGCCGAATCGTTCTTTTCTGATCACCGGTGGCCTGTATCGGGTATACTCCCGTCCTGATGTACTCTTTGATATCATGGAACCACGGCTCGCCGTCGATTTCCTCTTCTATCCTGTTACAGTAAGCATGCTGATCACGGACCTGAATCTGCAACGGATCAACATAAGCCTTGTCTGGATGATGCAACATCGGTGCCAAAGTAGCCAAAGCGTCGGCAACCTCATTGTGAATCCTTGGAATGTGCCTGAACTCTATAGCCTGAAATCGCTGACAAAGCTCATGCAGACATTGCCGGTACGGTATAAGTTTTAAATCCCGTGTTTCCCATTCTCCTTGAATTTGGTGTACTAGCAGGTCCGAGTCACCCATGACCAAGACTTCCCGTACACCAATATCTACAGCTAATCTCAATCCCAATATACACGCCTCATATTCTGTCATGTTGTTTGTACAGTAGAAACGAAGCCAAGCTGTAACAGGGTAATGCTGACCTGTTTCAGTAATAAGTACTGCTCCTATTCCCACGCCTTTCATATTTGCAGCCCCATCAAAGAAAAGTTTCCATCCCAGCTTCTCGGCTTGTTCCAATTCATCAATGTGCATCACCTCTTCATCAGGGAAATAAGTTTTTAAAGGTTCATAATCTTCATTGACGGGGTTCTCAGCCAAATGATCGGCTAATGCCTGTGCTTTCATCGCAGTCCATGTCACATAGATAATGTCGAACTCTGTAAGCAGGATTTGCCACTTTGCAAGCCTCCCGATAGGCATGGGCTTCTAAAAAATATAATTCAACGGGTCCAAGCGAGATATGAGGTAAGTAGTGTAGGATGACAAATAATGTTTCAATTTCTGTGCCACCCAAGTTAGGGCGCAACATGTCCTCTCCAGATGAGTATACTTAACCTCGTAAGACGTGAACTTCTTGGTGAGATAGTAGATAGCCTGCTCCTTTTTACCCGTAACATTGTGCTGCCCCAGTACACAGCCGAATGAATTATCCAAAACTGTCAGATATAGAATCAAAGGCCTCCCTGGTTCTGGCGGGACCAACACGGGTGGGTTCGACAAATACCCCTTTATCTTATCAAAAGCCTCCTGACATTCATCAGTCCATTTAACCGCAGCGTCTTTCTTCAACAATTTGAAAATCGGCTCACAAGTTGTCGTGAGCTGAGCGATGAACCTGCTGATATAGTTCAATCTTCCCAACAAACTCATCACCTCGGTTTTGTTTCTTGGAGGTGGCAATTCCTGAATAGCTTTGATCTTCGACGGGTCTAATTCAATACCTTGTCGGTTGATTATAAACCCAAACAACTTCCCAGATGGCACCCCGAAAATGCACTTTGCAAGATTGAGCTTAAGATTGTACCTGCGAAGCCTTTGAAAGAACTTTCTCAAATCTCTGACATGGTCGGATTGCTGTCTAGATTTCACGATCACATCATCCACATACACCTCGATTTCTTTGTGTATCATATCATGGAATATGGTTGTCATGGCCCTCATATAAGTTGCCCCAGCGTTTTTCAAACCAAACGGCATGACCCGATAACAATACATTCCCCATGGCGTGATGAATGCCGTCTTTTCTGCATCTTCCTCGTCCATTAGAATCTGATGATAACCCGCATAACAATCTACAAAAGAACCAATATCATGTTTGGCACAATTGTCAATTAGTATATGGATGTTGGGCAGTGGGAAATTGTCTTTTGGACTTGCCTTGTTAAGGTCCCGATAATCGACACATACCCTGGTCTTGCCGTCTTTCTTCGGCACAGGCACAACATTAGCTAACCAAGAGGGATACCGTGTAACCTGAATGACCTTCGCGTCAAATTGCTGGGTAATTTCCTCTTTGATCTTCACACTTATGTCCGTTTTGAACTTTCTCAACTTCTGCTTGACAGGAGGGACTGCCGGATCAGTAGGCAACTTGTGGACCACCAAATCGGTGCTTAGACCTGGCATATCATCATATGACCATGCAAAAACATCTTTGTACTCATGCAATACTCTAATTATCTCTTCCTTGAGTTGTGGCTCCAGATGAACACTTACTTTAGTTTCCCGCACATTGTCTTGATCCCCTAGATTAACTGCTTCTGTGTCATTTAGGTTAGGTTTGGGTTTTTCTTCAAAGTGGCTTAATTCCTTACTAATTTCCTCATAAGCTTTATCGTTGTTACAATCCACCCCATCATCACACTTGATTTCTTGTATTATTATTTCTGAGCTAGATTGGCTTTTAAAACTGGGCCAAAGATTCCCCATGCATGTCATATCATTGATATCAGCATAAAAAGAATTGTAAAAAAAGGAAAAAATGGAAACAAAATTAGGAACGAAGAAAATTGCATTTCATTGAATGTAAAGATAACAAGGTTTTAACTCATCCAAACGGACGGAACATAGCAACGGGATTACAAACCCTGGAATAACCCAGTGGACAAAAGGAAAACAAAACCCACTACCACGACTCCCTCCGAATTGGAAGAGGAGTAGCTTCCCAATTGTTGATGTTAGCATGTGGTCTGATGTACTGTATGTCTGCTCCGCTTGACCCTTCCTCGGCCTGAACCATGTTCACTTCAGCAAATAATCTCTCAAACACCTTATCCAAATTCTCTTCTGCCCCAATAAGTGGACCCGACACCTTGGCCAATGACTGCTTCTTGCTACCCGGCCTGACGAAGGACCTGGACAAGCGTGGAATCGGTTTGGGGAGAACCCAAGCTTTCTTCTTCAATTTACGAGCCCTTCTAACATCTGTCGTTATTGGTTTGAACCCCAATTCGAACGTGTCTAGATTTTTTGGCAGAGAAACAGGTTGAATAATGCCCTGAAGTTCCCCCCCCCCACCGTCGAACCCTCGAACACAAATGCTATTTTTGCGGATTCTGTCATCGTCAATCTTCAACTTGTTCAATGTGGACAACGTACAAATATTAGCACTTTACCCGAGTAACCATTGAACCTTCACACTTGACCGTAAAGTAGAGAGCTTTATTGTGTTCTGTGCCTTCTACAGGCAATTCATCATCAGAAAATGCTACCCTGTTTACCTCAAAGATCTTGTTGGCAATTGTCTCTAGATGGTTCACTGAAATTTTATCGGGCACATGAGCTTCATTCAATATCTTCATCAAAGCTCGGCAATGCTCGTCAGAATGGATCAATAATGACAACAACGAGATTTGGGCCGGTGTTTTTCTCAATTGTTCAACAATGAAATAATCTTGCATTTTCATCTTTTTCAGAAACTCTTCTGCCTCTTCTTCCATCACAGCTTTTTTGACTAGCACTGGATTGTCTTTAGCACCCTTAGCCTTTCTCAACTCTTCGGGAGCAAAACAACGTCCCGACCGAGTTAGTCCTTGTGCTTCACAACTCTCTTCCTCAATTTCCTTTCCTTTGTACGTCACCACTACCTTGTCATATTTCCATGGTACGACTTTGCTATCAACCATGGGTAATTGGACTACCGTTTTTATGACAACTGGTTCTATGTAGGCCCCTTTCACAACAACCATGGGTGCAGATGATGACCCTGGTACCACTAACTTGACTGGCTCTGGCTTTTTTGCAGAAACAAATAGTCCTTTTCCCATTACCAACACTGGCTTATCTTTTATTGCTTTTAGCTGAACCACTGGCCTTGTGCTCACTGTCTTTTCTTTGACCTTGGCTTTCGTAGAACGGATCACCATAACCGCCTGTGAGGGTCTTTTAGGCTCTGTCCCCTTATGTATCAGTTCGATCATATTGGCTTCATAGTGCGCTGGTAACGGATTTTGATTGATGTTTGGGGCCTCTGGAGCCTGTACTTCAATACGACGATTATCAATGAGTTTTTGTATCGCGTTTTTCAACTTTCAACATTTTTCAGTATCGTGCCCCGGCATCCCTGAGCAATACTCGCAGCTAACAGAATGGTCCAGGTTTCTGGGAAGGGGGTTTGGTGCTTTTGACTCAATTGGGGTCAACATTCCCAACTGTTTCAATCTATGGAAGAGAGCGGTGTAAGATTCTCCCAGCGGAGTAAATGTTTTTCTGTTTGGGGCCTTTTCACTTCTAAAAGCTTGGTTTGGGCGGAAGCTGGTTCCTGGTCCGTTTACCCTGGGAGGTGGATAGGTGTTTTGTGGGGGTGGATGTGTGTTTTGAGGATTCGGTGCACGCCATTGCGAGTGCACCGGAGGCTGAGTGTAGGTTTGGGCGTGGTGGATAGAAAGGTGTGGTTTTGGGGGTGGATAATAGTGTTGCGGTGGGCCATATGGGGTATATTGGTAGTTTGGGTGGTGGGGTCTGGGTAGGTTGTAGTAGAGTGGAGGGTTATTGGGCCTGGACCAAGCACTAGCTTTAACCGTAACAACTTCTTCCTTCTTCTTCTTTCCAAGCACACCACCAGTACCGCTTTGGATAGCCTGGGTAGGTGCTTTCAATGCCGAGTAGCTCAAGATCTTGTTAGATTTCAATCCCTCTTCAATCATGGCTCCCATCTTTACCACTTCATTAAACAACTTTCCGACAGATGTCACTAGATGACCAAAATAGGTAGGCTCCAATGTTTGCAAGAAGTAGTCTACCATCTCACTCTCCCTCATTGGAGGATCAACCCTTGCTGCTTGTTCCCTCCAGCGGAAACCAAACTCTCTAAAGCTTTCCCCAGGCTTCTTTTCCAGCTTCAACAATGACAGACGGTTGGAAACTATCTCAAGGTTATACTGAAAATGGCCAATGAATGCCTGTGCCAAATCATCCCATGTATACCATCGGCCGGGGTCCTGTCTTGTGTACCATTCTAGTGCGGATCCGCTCAGGATTTGACCAAAATATGCTATCAACAATACATCCTTCATCTCAGCACCTCTCATTTTGCTACAAAAGCCACACAGATAGGCTACTGGGTCACTGTGCCCCTCATACAAGTCAAACTTCGGCATTTTAAACCCCGCAGGCAACTGAACATCAGGGAAAGGGCACAAATCTTTGTATGCGACGCTGACTTGGTTACCTAAACCATGCATGTTCCTGAAGGATTGCTCCAGGATTTTGACTTTACTAATCACTTCCTCCTGTTCTGTATTCTTAATCGATTTCTCAACCTCTCCCGGGATTTCAAAATGGGGAGAATAGGTATATGGCTCAGGCGCTTTGAAAGTAGGTTCGGGAGGGTAATATTGGGTGTCATGAGCTTGGAATAGCGGTTCACAGGACGATCTATGTAATGGGGCTGGGGGAGGTTCCACAAAGACTGGAACCATGGGTGGGGGAGGGTTTTGTTTGGGGGGTGGAGCTGGGGGAGCGTATGAAGTGGTACCATAGCCCTGGGCGTGATAGGGGAAGGCTGAAGATGCGTGGGGAGTGGTGGGCTCCTGAGCTTGATCCAGGGGTGGGATGTAAGATGGATTAGCGGGATATAGTGGTGTCGGATGTCCCTGAGACCATGCCCGATGCATTTCAGCCATTTGTGCTTTTAGTTTCCTCATATCTTCTTTCATAGCACCCACATCTGTTACCTCAACTTCATTTGAAGGGTCTGCGATGCTGATTTCCGAGTCATGCCCTGTCATTTTTACTTTATCTTTCGACCGGGTGTTGTAAGGGTGAGTTGCCAGAATTGCCAATCAACTAACCACCTGCCTGAACTCACACATTTAGACAACCACTTTGTTAGCGATTAAGTTTTAACAGATTTGACAACCGCACGTTGGCATGAATGCACTTATACAGTTAATCATTTCCATTATGCGTTTGCTCGATTGCATGCGTCATCCCGGCACTTCGTTCCTTGTTTCTTTTTACCTTTCTTTCAAATTTCATCACCTCATCCCTCTCTTGTTCTCATCTCTTTCTTTTATTTCTTTCTCTTTTGTGTTCTCGCTCATTTCTCTTTTTGTTTTTCCGCTCTTTTCTTTCTTTCTCTCATTCTTTGGTTTTTCTTCTTTTTCTTCTTTTTTTTTTCTTACGATTACGGTCGAATCCTATGGAGATTGCCTACGTATCGTGACCCCGCACGAATCAGACCAAGCGTAGTTCATGAAAATAAATGCAAAATAAATGGTGGAAATAAGAATTTTTTTTTTTTGAAATTTTCATTACTAAAACAAAATATTACAAACTAAACACTTTTCGGAATGAAACTAACAAACGCAAATTAAAAGCAAACACAGACTCTAAGACTGCAGACATACTTGACCTGGAAAGATAACGGACATACGAAAGACTGACTCAAATGGTAGAAAATTACATACACGGACTATGCATACTCTAGTGCTTCAAACTTAGGTGTCCGCGGGGCGTCGTTCGGCCTCACCGCGGTCCTAGGATCCAAATCCCTTTCAAGCTTCTCTAATTCATTCATGGTTCGCTTTACATAGATCATTACTGCTAAGACAAAAGTTGTATAGGTCATGTATTCACAAACCCGGCATCTCCTGAAAATGGCATGAGCAATGGCTCTAATCCTGTCTTTTGTTTGCTTCTTTTCTATAAGCAAGCGTCTTATCTGATTGCTGCACATCTTTAAAGCTTGAGAGTCCTGCAGGTGTTGATCTTGCAACTACTGCACTTCTACCTCCATTTGGGCCAACAAGTTGTAACAGTGTTCACTTTCAATTCCAAAATCTCTAGCCTGCCTAACCGTTTTACCCTCAAGGGCAACCACTTTTCTCTTTAAATTGGCAACAATTTTCTCATGGTCCCTTTTCAACTGATTCAAGTACTGGTGACGCTCCTCTGTTCTTGTAGCCCACTGCGCTTTAAGCTCTGCCATGATGTTCTCAGATTTTTCTAATTCATCCCGCCATTCCCTGACTTCGTTTTCCAGTTTTTTTATCAATTGCTCATCTGATCGACTCCTTGGTTGCTTGTCGACGGTTATCCTCAATTGCCTGATTTGGGCCCTAAGCGCCTCATTTTCTCAAGACAGTCTGTTCTTTTCACCTTGATTTGTGGCAACCTGTACACTGTTCTCGAATTTCAGACTCTCAACTTGCTGCTTCAGTTTACCAATCTCAACTCGATAGCCTTCTTCCTTTGCTAACCAATCCCACTACTCTTGGGACGACTGGCGCAATCTTCGAGATGATGTCTTTTAGCCGGTATCCCACATGCCACGTCACCTCTGAACCAATCATGATACCCTGGGGCAACTTCCCCTTTGACCCTATCTGACACACAAGTGTTCACCATCAAATGTTGACATTCACTCCAGATTTGGCGAACCTCTTCCTCGGGGAACCGACCGTCAGGACTAATTTCGACCACTTGGGTACTCAGATCTTCATCTCTCGGTACTACTTGATACCTCTCGAGTTGCCTCAGAACCCGATATGGTGCATAGGGCTGGATGCTTTTGAGTCCTATCAACAAAAAATGCGGTCGGGCTGCTGGAATATATATGACTTCCTCGACAGGCAACCATCCAAGCACCCACTATATCTGGCTGGCAGTGAGGTTCCGAAATAATGATGTCCAGGCCGTGACTCCTTCAGGTAGACTAGCCCCTTTGATTCTTGTGTAAAATTCTCCTATACAAGTTTTCTCAACCGAACCATAACTCAATAGCTGAGAGCGAGGGCACAAATGTTCAGTCATCCACATTTGTAACAACAAGTTACATCTCTCAAAAAATTTGCCCCCAGTTTTGCACGCAGTGAGAGCCCAGAAGATGTCAGCCACGATCATAGGTGCTAAAGTGCTTTTCCCCATGGTTTGCAAAGTACTGACGACCCCCGCTACTTTCAAATCAATATTACCATCTTTCCTTGGGAATATTATGAGGCCCAAAAAGGCTATCATAAAAGCCACCCGTCTGTGTTCCTCCCATTTTTGTCGGTTACTTCTACTGCATAGCTTAAAGTCTGGATTATTGAACCCGCCCACATGTCCATATCTATCATATATGAAGCGGAAACTGCAGAAACCCTTTGCAAAATCTAGATGATGAACTGTTCGGGGTATTTTCAAGGAATCCAAGAACCGGTGTATGGTAATGGCCCTAGGAGCAATCAAGTATTTGAACTCAATGGAGCTTGATTACTTCTGATATACCCCGCTATTTCTTCCAATGTTGGGGTGAGCTCAAAGTCCGAGAAATGAAATACATTATGTGCCGAATCCCAATAAGCGACCAATGCCCTGATAATATCCCCCGAGGCTGAATGTCTAATAAATCCGGAAGATCTTTCAAATATTTTTTCACTTTATCTTGCCCTTCTTTGCCTAAATCATTCCACCATAATTGCAGCTCAAAAGGGATTTTGGTCATTATTGAAAAAGGCTCATTTATCATCGTGTTCATCCTGCACATTTATTAAGGCGATTAAGTAAAACAGAAAAACTTTTATTGGACTCCAAAAATACTCTCTACATTCTCGACTCAAAATTACCCCTATATTTTCAAATGAAGAACTCAATTCTCAAACGCGGCCTTTCAGTACTTCGGGAACCAAGATTTTAAGGCTGCGAAAGTCAACCGGTCAAATCAAAAATTGACCAAGATGGCCGTTTTTGCAAAGTCAGCCTTCCAGCGTCCCTTTTGGGGACATTCAGCTATTTATGACAAGACGGCTCTACTTGACTTATTTACAACTCTTTACTTGTTTTTTTCTTTTTTTTAAGGATAAAAGACCCGGTATTTCAACACGGCCTTTCAACGCCTCGAGGACGAAAGCTTAAGGCTGTGAGGGTCGAAAAATGAAAACATGACCAAAGGTGGCTATTTATGCAAGGTCAACCTTTCGGCGTTCCGTTTGGGAACATTTGGTTATTTGACAAAACAGCATCACCCAACTTTGTTATGACGAAAAATAAAAAATTTGACACATTTTCTTTTTTTTTGCTATTTTTGCAAAGGAAAGGTTGGACCCGATGAGGGTTGCCTACGTATCCCACACCCTGCGAGAATCAAACCGGCGTAGTTCGGACGATTTAACTAACTATATTTTAAACACAAGGCCCCTTTTTTCCATTTTCCATGGCAAAACAAACTATTTTCCCTTTTCTATATATTTTTTTTTTTTGAAATCAAGACGAAGTAACGACTCTTTTTTTCATTTTCAATAAACAACCTATTTTTCCAGACTAAAATAAAGACTCTTTTTCTTTTCTTTTCAACAAACAATTTTCCAAAAATAAAAGATTCTTTTTTTTCTAATTTCTTTTGCCTTTAGTAAAACAGACTGTTAAAATAAAGCGTTTTTCTTTTTCGTTTTTTCAAAATTTTGGCAGAGTTTCAACAGTGTCTGGGCATTGGGTTTTTCTAAAATAATCAATTAACCCCCTAACTGTTATTTCTCTCTTTTTCTCTTTTTTTTTTTCAATTTTCCAACGTTCCCGAGGTTCAGAAACCAGTCAGCATGCAGGTTCGGAACAAGTAAATGCACAGCACAAGAGAATGCATCAGAATGGTCTTTTTATTTCAGGTTGCTAGTCCTTGACGGACCCAACCCCTGTGTTGAGTCCCCTAAGTCAAATGCAACGTGATGCAAATAAGCGTTCCTACTAGGGATCCGACATGAAGTCACGTTATTCTATGTTCAAACCTAGATCAGTGTTCTAGACTGTGTACCCGAGCGGACAACTCGAGTCGAGGAGGGGGCAACTTACCGGGAAATAAAAAGGCCATCCGGCTTCGTAACTTGTCCGGACTCTTTCTTATTTTAAGGTATGACACTAACAGAATAGGGAGTCTCAACCAGTAAGCACATCCCCGGAGGTGAAGAGAGAAGGGTGTCGGCACAGTTTATATACAGTTCAGATAATATCAAAGCGGTAACATTTAGCATATTCAGCACAAAACATGTAGGAAAATCAGATACAACCAAATACAACAATTTATCTAAGCTCGAATTCTGAACCCTGAACCAGAGATTTTGGGTTCGGTCCCCAGCAGAGTCGCCAGAGCTGTCACACCTCCTTTTTACTACACCCCGCAAAGGGCATCAAGGAGTTTTTCCAATTAAAGGACAATCGGAACGGGATTTAATTACTAATTATTCAGAGTCGCCACTTGAGAGATTAATGGTGTCCCAAGTCACCGATTGAATCCCGAATCGAGGAAATTTATGACTCTGTTAACAGTCCGCGTACCAGAAATCCGAGTAAGGAATTCTGTTAACCTGGGAGAAGGTGTTAGGCATTCCCGAGCTCCGTAGTTCTAGCACGGTCGCTTAACTGTTGTATTTGATTTTATCTGATTTTTAATACCTGTTAGCTTATGTGCCTTTTATTCGTAAACCGCTTTTTATCATTATTTATTCTAAAAGAATTACGACGTCGTGAAAACGCATTTCGAACCACGTCGCAATCAATGCACCCGTGGTTGTCAACATATTTCGACTTCGTCGAGATTTGGATTTGGGTCGCATCAATGCGCACCCGAGTTTTAAGAAAATGATTTAATTAAATCGCGCCTAAAGATTCTAACGTAATATTATTTGGGGAAGGCCGTGAAGTTCGCTAAACGGCCCTCCCAAATTCTAATCAATTATAATAACCAATTACTGAGGGGCCCATTTCCATTTCTAGATGTTGAGCGCCAGTCAAGCATCGAATCTGTCCAGACTTCAATGGAGTATCAATTACAATTGCAATCACACGTATAAACACACATTAATCCTTCACAACCACAGTCTAATTTCAGTTGCAATATACGCAGGAACAATTCCAAATTATTTGTATTCCACACTTATAATAGAGGAGACCGTGATTCAGCTTGAGGAAGATACTAAACTATCCCGATTTTAACGCAACACTCGGATTATTTCTACTTACCCTTAGATATTATTAAGGCGAATGAAACACGTATACTGAAATATTAACCAAGGCTCAAATGATTGCAATCTCACACCACTCTAACAGCTATCACAGGAGAGTTCCAAGACCTGGATTAATTGCCTATTTCAGACCACCTTTTGACATTTACAACTGAATTTAACAAGAACAAGGTTAATTCTAGATCGCCCCCTCAAACTAACCAATTAACAAATCCTAGATCCCTAAACATCAACTGCTAAATACACAACGACTTGGACAGTCCCAATTATCAGTCCCTGTTATTACAAATCAGTTATTGGCTCGAATCAACACCAACTTAATCAATTATTAACAGTCAAACAATTTAAACAAACTAAACTATGGAAAAGCAATCATCAGACAACATTTTCAAAGGCAACAGAATTCCAGTAGCATTCTCATTCTCTCCACTTCAACTTGGATTTACATAGATGCAAGTCAAGGAAATGTACCTGGGAATCAAAATTCAACAGGAAAGAGAAGAAGTTAGCACAGCATCAAGGAGCAACACTCAACCAGCCAGGAATCGCAAGGAAATTTGAAATCAAATGATAATCGAGTAGTCAACACCAAACCACACCTTCAAAAATCACAAACCACCACCGAATATGACTAAATCCCACTCTAATTAGACCTTAAACCAATCCCAAGTAGTTTTCAGAACTTCAGTCGTCAACTCATGAATGAAGAGCAACGAATTAACAACTACATTCGAGATGTATCCTCGGTTTCAATAGAATAATTTCTGATTCCCTTTTTTTAGAGTTTTTTTTATTGTTTTTTTTTTTTTGAAGTTTTGAGTTTTTATTCAAATCCCAGATCTGAAATTTAGAGAACATACTTTTGGGGGAATTTTGGGCTCCCAAAACTTGTGTGTGAAGGCATGGGAATGCCCTTTTATAGGCAAAGATAAGGGCAGCCCTCCAATTTTCTGTTTTCAATTTTAGTCCCTTATTTCCCAACTTGTTCCCCAAGTAACTACTACCAAAATTATTAAAACTTACACTAAAACCCCATATGGAATGTCTTGGAAGGTTCTTTTAGCCATACAATGCCTATACTACCCCTGCCCTAATTTTGAAATTACCAAACTTACTAAAAGTTACCCTTTCCCATACCTACACTACCCTTACTTTCACTATGGAATTACTACCCAACCACAGCCCTTTTACCCTAGCTACAGATTCAAGTTAGTTAAACAAGTATTAAACTATTCAGCTAAATCCAATCAACCAAACCTTTACTACTAAAAACTGAATTAAGAAAAACTAAATCTACCAATCGAGCTAACAGAAAACTAATTCAAACCAATTAAGATCTAACAATATTCATAACAGAATTCGCAAACACATAAAAGTCTAGAATTACTAAACCAAAACTAAAGAAGGAAACAAAATCAACTACAAATATTTACAAAAATCAATTATTGCCGAAGTCAGAACTAAAGTTGAAATTAAAATGAGTAAAACCTAATCGAATCGAATTATACTAACTAAATAGAACTAAACACTGAAACGAATTAAAATACTCTAAACCTAGAATTGTAACAGAAGCATGAACGATTAGAAACAGATAACAACTTAACTTCATTAAACAACTAATACATGAACCTAGAAACAAGATAAAAAATGAATCAAAACAGAGAAGGAAAACTTACAGCTAAAATCTTCGCTTGATCAATTCATCGAACTAGATTTTTTTGGTTGACGTTACATGTTTGTAAAGCATATGGCGTCAATTAGAAATTAACTTGACGCCTTAAAATTCCCTAGAACAGGTTCGAACCCTGAACCCTAGATCCGATATTTGATGTGATTCAAAGAGATTCGAGGGATTTCGACCAGGGATTCAGGATGAGGAAGGTCAGGGGATTATTAGGTACCAATTTGGGGCCATTTGGACAAACTTGCGAACTGGCCGGAAAATTAAAATCGACATTCGACGAGTTCTGGCCGGATTCGAGGAAAAGCAAATACAGGACTGGAAAAAGGTGGAAAAGGGGAGTTGATGGTGTTAATTGGGTGAACGTTGGTGTAGTTGACGTTCACCGCCGGCGAGGGATTTGGGGGCAACGTGGATTAGGGTTCATGAGGATGAAGGAGACGGTACGAATGGGGTGAGGGGGTGTTTCGGACACTTATATACCAAACATCCTAGTTAGATCCGGACCGTTGGATTGATGAGATCCAACGGTCATGATTGAGGGCTGGGGAAACGACGTCGTTTCATCGACGGAGAGGAGGACCGGGTAAGGGATTGGGCCTGGGTTGTTTGTCCGGTGGAAACGGGTATTGGTCTAAGGGCATTGGATCAAAAAATGGCCCAGAGGTCTTTTGAAAGTCCACCCCTTTCACACTCTATTTTTCTTTCTCTTTATTTCTTTTATCCAATTTGTATTTTGTATTTATTTATTTTTTTCTGATTTTATAAAATTGTAACAACTAAAATAAAGTCCTAATATATTTCAAGACTAGACTAATTAAATTCTAAAATTATTTAAAACCTATTTTATGCCAAATGTACGATTAAAACAATTAAAATGTGAAAGTGATCTATTTTGTAATTTTTCATGTTTGGTTCTAGAATGCACTAACCCCTAATTGATCCTAAAAATATAAAATTATATCCTAAATGCAAATGCATATATATTTTTTGTATTTTATATGAATTAACATGCACAAATAAAATGCAACCATTATCAAAAATGATACCAAAATGCACAAAAATTTGTAAAAATAATGAAAAATTATTTTGTTGGAATTTTGGGAATTATTCATATATAGGGCAAAAATCATGTGCTCACAGGGATGCTATGGGCCGACTTCACTGCTAAAGGGTGCACCAAGTAACCTTCTTTCCAAGGTTGGATGCGACTCATCCAACCTTTTCTCCTCTAGTTGGAGCATCTTTTTTCATATTTTTGCACTCCAAACACCCTAAATCATCACACACAACTCCATTAGTCATAAAACCAATAATTAGATCATGTTGGGCATTTTAAACACCAAATAGCAACAAAAAGCGGTTAAAATATGGGTAAAGTAACATCAAAACATATAGAAATATGCTCAACATCAGGGTTCAGGGATGTATTAAACGTTTGGCTGTTTTAGCTTCCGCATTATTACTTCGAATTATTGCAATTAATACAGTTTTCTTCTTTATTTAATTTTAAATTGTTCTAACGTAGGCTTGTCTGACAAGTAAAATGGTAGGCGCCATCACAATTCCAATGATGCACTACTAGAAAATGGCTATTTTGTGACTGCAAAAACGGCCAGAAAGTGGTCAGAAAATGCTAATTTCCGACTACATTTAAATCGAAAAGTCGTAGTCGCAAAATAGCTGGTCTGAAATAGTTAGCGACTGAATTTGTCCCTAATTTGCGACTACAGCGGTCGCTAAGGCCAAATAGAAAAACGACTATAAATGTGCTCAAGTTTCTGACTGACGCGGTCGCAAATAGGTTAAATTAAATTTTAATTTTATATTAACTTTTCCACTACTTCGATCGCAAACGGTATATATAATTATAATAATATTTAATTTTGTTTGAGTTTTTCCACTACGGTGGTCGCAAATCTAATTCTAAATTATTTATTTATTTATCTTTCCGACTACCGTGGTCGCAAATCTAATTTAAAACTATTTATTTATTTATTTGTATTTCCGATTACAGTAGTCGCAGATGTTCCTGAATCTAGAATATTTTGATGTATTTTGCGACTACTATGTTTGGAAATAAGTCAGAAAACTGGGAATTTTATGCCAAATTCCAGCTCTTTTAAAGCAATACCACCTACGAATTCAAATATACAACAACTAATTAATCTACCATGCTAACCAATCAATCCACCATTGCAACTAATCAAATCCATATAATGCAAAACATAAATATTTGTAACTAAAATATCCAAAAAGAGTTAAACATTGTGGCACCATTCAATCTAGTCTAAAATACTACAATCATAGTCAAGTGAAAATATTACCAAGTATAAACATCTAACTACAACAAATAATAATGTCTCAAACATCAATAACCATAACAAACTAAAACTCATTATCCCCGCCATCCTCGCCATTCGAAGGACCAAATGGACGTCCGCTCATAAATTTCTCCACTAGACTCTGTAATTTATTAAAATTTGCGCGGTCTTCTTTCTGTTCCTCCTTCAACTCTTCAACTTCCTTTTGTAATGCTTCCACCTCTTCGTGATCTTGCGAATAACTCGCATCACCAGATAACAATTTCATAGAACGGCCTACAGATTATTGTGATCCAAGACCGTAGGTTCTACCTTTCTTTGCGCCACCAACCACCTGCGTCCATATTGAAGCTACATCATTGAGTGACACTTGGGTTGAGCTACCATACTCAGAATCGGGTTGACTTTGACGCCATTCCTCAAAACGTTGCTGATAGGCTTCCTGAAATTAAAATGGAGTCAAAGCGATACTTGAAGAAATTAAAATGTATGTTTCACAGTTTTTCGATGAAGCATGTATCTATAAAAATACAAACACACACATAAACAAGGAATGAAATGGTGCAAGTATGATGAAAGTAAAATTTTAAGAAAGAAAAAACTTATACTTAAGCAACAAACAATACTTTTTTCCTTTTTTTCTAGCTCATGCTTCCTTCTTTTTCCTTTAGTATTTCTTTCTTCCCCAAGCAATGCCATGATCTTTCTTCCTCCAGTCCACTTCTCACTTATTAATGTCAAGAATCATTTCTTAGGGAAGCACTACATGATCTTTTTCTCAAACTACTGCTGCTTCTGAGAGCCAACATCCATTCTAAAAGTACATGGATATGTGAGTCTACATGAAGAAATTCTGCATGCCAAAACCAGAGGCAACAGATGCACAATTACAAGCCAATATAGACAGGATATATACTAATCAATGTGTGGACTGGATATGTACTAAGAAGCACTTGGAAGTTGGAAATTAGGGTGATAGAAGATTTTTCTCAAGGAAAATGCTTACAACAAAACCATGTTAACATCTACGAATTTTCGGGGATGTGTATCTAGACATAAATAATCACATGTTTTACAACAAAACCATGTTAACATCTACGAATTTTCGGGGATGTGTATCTAAACATATTGCTTGATAGAACAAAATTTGTTATAGCTGCATAAGTCCTTGGTGACTTAATGTATAACCAATTTTTGTATTCCCTTATATTTGAATGATCTGTATACAAAAAACTCCAACCTCATGAAAAATGCACTTATTCTGTGCAAATTGCCAGTCAGTGCATTTCTATGAAACAAAAGGAAGGTTCATGTTCAAGAAATGGTGAACAAAAATTGGGGCACATATGAGGTCCTGCCATTTGGGGCACATATGAGGTCCTGCCAACAGATAAAGATGTTCATACCAAAGGTTCCAAACCTTGTTCTATAGTTTCAAAAAATGTAAACATTCCCTAACTTGGACAACATTTCAAAACGCATGCCCCAATTGAACTATATGAGATCCACTATATCTTGAGTAACTAGTTGAAATCAGTAACCCGAATTGTCACTGGTGTTCTGCCACAAGATTGGCTGGCAAAGGCGGAAGAAACTTTAAGTTTCATTCAAACCATGTCCGTTGAAACAACATATTGATTGAGCTAATTAACCTAAAGTAAATTGTAACATATATAAAATATAGTATAAAAGTCATAGATTGTGTAAGGTCCTTGTCTTATGACTAAAAGAATAATCAACCCCAACAAATCAAAGAAGAAGAAGAAGAAAAAGAAGAAGAAGAAAGAAGAAGAGACAAAAAGGAAATAGAAGGATCTTACATATACCTTTGCAACACGCGGCTCGACCCATTCTCTTGTCCCAACCCTTTTCTTTTTCAAATGTTTGTCCTCAAAGACCTCAGCATAAGTCACAACTCTCCTTTTTTCCTTTTCCTGCCAAAAACAAATTAAGTTTGATAAAGTTCAATTGCATCTAGTTAAAATCAAAATAAATATAATAAGAAAGTTACCATTCTCCTTCGATGGGTCTCCATACTAATTGAACCCCCAGTGTGCAATGAGCCACCCGTATTGGAGGCACGGGCAGCCTTTGCAGCATTGCTCCTCTTCTTAAATTCTTTAGAAGCCCATATCACAATAAGTCTATCCCACATGTCTTTTAGCATCCAACTGGGCTTCTCGCCCTTCTGTCGAGCTTTATAAAGGAGATTTTTAAGACGATCAATAGCTTTTTTCTCAAAATTATGACTTATTTGCTGATGATATTTGGGAATCCATGCACACCTTGTCTGCAAATTATTTAAAACATTAGATGAAATAAGGGTAGTTTGATAAATAATAAAAAATTTATGGATTTTGTACCCTAAATTGATTCCACATCTGATCTCTATAATAATACGGTATATCTGACCATTTACTCTAAGCATCTCGATAAAATCCTTTGACACAATCCACAACCACCTTCGTAGATTCATTGGAGGGAACAAACCTACATTAAAATTAACATATGTTAAAAATATATTCAACAATTCAAACGAATAATAAAGTAATTGCTTACCGAGTAGTCCCATCAGGAATGATAATCAGTCTATGAAAGGAATCATATAATACAATCTCTTTAAAAGTCTGAGTTTGTGTATCATCAGGAGCAGGTGTATGTGTATTAATGGATGGGGATGACAGTATGGTAGAGTCTCCAACATGCAGCCTAGAAACACTAGGAGTGGATGATGATGGAGATGAAGATGGAGCCACAGATGCGGAACCACCATTCTGACTAACATGGTAGCTTGGGTATGGAGTGCAGGATGACAGAGGCATAGATGAGGAGCCACCATGATGACTAGTATGATAAGCTGACGAAGAAGATGAATGCAATAGGCATCAAAGATTCGAGGAAAATATGACAATCGTGGCTCTTCATAGACGTCAACTTCCCTTCTTTCATATCAACACACCTGGATAAGTTTGATGCATATCCATCAGGCATCCTCAAATTCTTAACCCAGTCACAAATCTCTCTTCTCTCATCCAAAGTGAATGTATAACTGGCCTTGGGTTTCTGAATCTTGTTGTTCAAGTATGTCAGGTACAACTCTTGGGCTTCTGAATCTTGTTGTTCAAGTATGTCAAGTACAACTCACTTCCCCTACAATATTACTTTAAGTCCATCCTAGCCTTCAAGTTATCTTTTGTCTTATTATTGACATCCATTATTGTATTAAACAAGTTGTCAAAAAAGTTTTTCTCAATATGCATGACATCTAAATTATGCCGAAGAAGATTATGCCTCCAATAAGGTAACTCCCAAAATATGCTCTGTTTAGTCCAATTATGCGTAACACCATAACCAGGTATTTTATTAGACATTGGAGACTCTGTTACCTTTGGTAGAAACCTAACTCTGTTCCAAATTTCTTCTGGCGACAATGGTGACGGTGGCTCCTCAAAATCAGTTTGGTTCTTCATAAATGCACTAGAATTTCTCCTAAACTCATGATCCATAGGCAAGAATCGACAATGGCAGTCAAACCATGTATTCTTTCCTCCATGTTTCAACGTGAATGCTTTTGTTTCTTCCATACAAATTGGGCAAGCTAACTTTCCTGCAGTCGACCACCAGGACAACATTCCATAAGCAGGGAAATCATTTATAGTCCACATCAAAGCAGCATGCAATCTGAAGTTTTGTTTAGTTGATATATCATATGTTTCCACACCTTCATGTCACAATAACTTTAACTCATCAATTAAAGGTTGCATGTATACATCAATCAAACTTTTCGAATTGCGCGGACCTGGAACAATGCAAGTTAGGAACAAATATGGACTTGTCGTACACAGCTCAGGAGGAAGATTATACGGCGTAACAAACACTGGCCAACATGAATATGGTGCAGCAGAGACAGAAAAAGGGGTGAATCCGTCTGCACATAAACCGAACCTAATATTTCTAGGTTCACTAGCAAAATTCGGAAACAACCTATCAAAATGCTTCCATGCTTCTCCATCTGATGGATGACACAAAATAACAGGTGGCCTTTTATTTTCATGGTGCCATCTCATATGAGGAGCAGAGCTCATTGATGCATATAACCTCTTTAACCTAGGTATAAGGGGTAAGTAATGCATCGCCTTAACTGGAACCTTCTTCTTTTTTGAATTTATGGCTTTCTTATAACGAGGTTGGTTACAAAATTTGCAATTTTTTAAGGCTGCATCATCCTTATAGAATAACATGCAACCTTTCTCACAACAATCAATCCTCTCTGATGAAAGTCCTAACTTAGAAACCAATTTCTTTGCTGTGTAGAAATCTTTGGGTAGGTCAATTTTATTCGGATTAAGTTCATTCATAAGGCCAATGATAGAGTCCATACCCGCTTGAGAAATACTTGAATCTGATTTAATACTTAATAATCTAACTGCGACAGACAACTTAGAATGCATTGAGCCTTCATACAATGGACGACATGCTTCGTCTAAGTGTTCATAGAAACGTCTACCATCATCATTTGGGTCAGATTGAGCCCCCGGGTGCATCACAAAAGCATCCCTAACCGTTTCACTGAATCGAGAATTTTCAACATTATTCTCCGCTAATGGACTACCCTCACTATCAAAAATTTTTTGAAAATCAATATTACCAACACTAGTAACATCCTCTCCATGAATAGTCCACACGTAATAATTTTCCATAAACCCTTTTTTATAAAGATGAACTTTAACAACATCTGGATGTAATAACTTTCCGCATTTTCATTTCATACAAGGACACTTAATCACCCCTTCACTGAGAAATTCATGAAGTGTTTTTGTTTTAGCCATGAATTCGGCAACCCCTTCTATAAATTCCTCCCTCAACCCACTACGATTAGGATAAGTTCGATTATACATCCATCTACGATGTGCAAGCTCCATCTACACAAAATAAATCCAAGATATGTAAAACAATACATATTAATTAGTAAATTGCCATATAATGCAGTCATGATTTAGTAAATTGCCATATAATGCAGTCAAATATAGCCCTAAATCTTCTTCTGCTTCAGTTATACTTATCACTTTTGATCTAGACTCTTAATGTATGGAAATCTGATGTGCTCTGCACATAATCATCACAGATTCCAGGTTATGTTGAGCATTTACCGTATGTTTTCTCCTATAGTATTGTCAACAAGTATGCATTTTTGCTCGTACTTTTTAGGGCTCGGAAGGACTTCTTGTCTACTAGAATCCCAGAGTATTAAATATGTCTTTAGTTCATTTCATATATAACTAGCACCGCTTTTGTAAAATGTTCCTCTCAAATTCTCTTTTATAGTTGAATTTACTTATCAATATGAAGATAAGAGTTTATGTACCAGCCTTGTTTTACTTCTGTGAAATTGTAAGTTTTCTGTTTCATTAGCAAGAATATGTGTCTTTATAATTGTCTAAATTCAAGCTCAAAGCGCGTGAGAACTTGAGTGTGAGTTTTTTTTTTTTTTTTTGCACCAGAAAGTTGAAAGTCCAAGCTGAATTTCACTTTGAATGCAAGTGAAGTGTGTGTCCACTATTTTATTCCTTCAAAGACAGTGATGCATAATTCTCTTTTAGGTTTCTACTTTGCTGGTACGATACAAGGAACTAATGTTCGACACAGCATATAGTCGGATAAAGTTTTGGCAGAGGGAGCCAGAAATGCTGCAGATATGGTGGACATTACTATCAATAATGTATACCACATGCAGATTTCTTTAACAAAGTACCCCAAAAAGTCAATTGGTCCTATGAATAAAGTTCATATATGGAAATCTATACATGACAAAAGCGCATTGAAGCTATCAATTTGTAACAATTTAAAAATAATGTGACCAGCAAACAAAACTAATTACTTCTATCTTTTCTTACCGTAAGATTTCAGCCGTTTGCCTCTGTCAGCCTTTTATCTCCCTCAGTCGTTTGCCTCTGTCAGCCTTTTATCTCCTTCAGTCGTTTGCCTCTGTCAGTCGCACAGATGAACTCGAAGAACAATCAGCCTCACGGGTGAAATGGAAGAGAAATCAAAGAAGAAAAAAGATATGAGAGGGAAAGAGAGGAGGGAAATTGGGCGCCCAGAAATTGGGAAAATAGGGCGCGGCAGAAATTGGGGAAATAGGGCTTTGGCATAAATCCGAAATATTAAATTTAGATTTCTGACTACCGTGGTCGCAAACCCACTTAAATATTCTTTTACCATTTTAATTTTAACTTTGTGACCGACACAGTCGCTTTGTTAGTCAACTAATATTTTTGACTTTTTATTATCCGACCGATTCGGTCGCAAAAGTGATGGCGGGAAATTAGCCCGCTATTTTTCCACTGCTTTCGTTGGAATAATAATCAAATTTCTTTTTAACAAAAAAAGTAATAAAAAATCAGTCTGTTTCCGACTACAACAGTCGCAAAAGTAATCCCATTAGCGACTACTTCATTTTCAGTCGGAAATTTCAGTCACAAATTAATGTTTTTCTAGTAGTGATGGAAATTTCAGGTCGTGACACAACAATATAACCCAGCTGCCTTCATGTTAATTCGAATAGCATGGGATAAAGCGGGGCAAAAGAATCAACCCTCTTGTAACAATTTATAAAATTCGCCCACTAAAAAGTCACACAGCACAATTTAATACGTTATATACATCTTTGGAGTATAAATCAAAGGGGGCCATGGGCTTTAATCGTTATTCAGGAAATTATGTAAATTGTATACTCGGAAGATATATAACAATAAGAATAATTGAATCACAATGTTATATATTATTAAGGTAAAGAACATGTGAATTGTGTACCTCGAATGTATATATACAACGTACGTACCTGTTGGATATTCTGTAAATATTTTTTTCTAAGTAGATATGAATTGTAATATTTTTTAAATAGATATTTTTGAGTAATTATTTTTACAGTATGGGAATTCTTGTTATTTTTTCAAAAATAAGTAGGGTAAAGTTAGGTTTTTTAAAGAACAATTAATATGAAAACATGCAGCACTGAAGCACGTTATATCCTTTATTAGCTTTTAAATAATAGTTTTAATTACATTGAAAGACTTTATAGGTACCTCTAAGGGCTCATCAAGATAGAAATGAATTATCCTTCATTAAGAGGGTGTTTGGCTAAGCTTATAAGCTGGTCAAACTGGTTTATAAGTACTTTTTGGCTTATATACGTGTTTGGTAAAATTAAAAGTGCTTATAAGTTAAGTGCTTATAAGCCAAAAGTCATAAGTTGGTCTCCCCCAACTTATCAAATTTCAACTTATAAACACGTTAGGTTTGACCAAGATATTACTATTCTATCCCTAAAATACTTCTTTTTAAAACAAAATTCTTCATATACCCAGTTCTTCAGCTGCTTATTATTAGTTTCAGCACTTTTATCCAAAACGTAACTGTTTATTTTTTAAATCAACTTCAGCACTTAAAAGTGCTTTTGAGCACCTAATCCTTATCAGCTACTCTAAATCAGCTAAGCCAAACGGGCTCTAAGTTTTAAAATTATACTAACCCCTATACTCAAATTTGAGAAATATTTGTACACTTATGTGGCCGGAACATTTACAATTGAACCTTCATTTATCCTTTATATGTTGGGCTAACCGGGGCGGATTTATAGCCCTAATTATGGGGCATGTGAACTCATGGTCGTACCGTCAAATTAAGTACTTTATGTACGTATTTTTTAGAATTACTCTAATATAATCTGTTGGCACCTATGATCCAAAAGATTGAATGGAGTACTTGGTTGAATATTTGATTCTTTACTTTGAGGAACGGGGATCAATTCCAACATAATACATTTTTTTTTACTTTTTTTAGTGGTGTACCCACGTTCAAGAAATCCTCTAATTGCATATTTTGTTACGTGTGTGTCATTACTCATTCCTAATATTATTATATTGTACGACTGAATTTACTACCATATAACATTTGTAGTGCAATTTTCATTTTATTTTTGCTTTGTTAGTGGATGATAATGGTACAAAAAAGCTGCAATTATTAGGGATATCTTCCAATGTTTAACCTATTGTTTCTCTAACAGTGTAAAGCTTCAACTTATTGTTAAACCCGTTTAAATCTACAGGACCTATCAGAAATGAGAATCATCCTGTCTCAAATGGTGAAGTATTGAAGAAGATTAATATAAAAAACCTAGATCAAGAATTATTTCAAACCTAGGAATAGGATAATTTTGGAGTTATATACCCCTTAGTTACTGAATACCACTTTGGTTTTATGATGTTTGGCTACAATATCTATATTTACTAACAAAACATAAAATGTATGCTTATGTTCCCTTTATAACTGACTCATAATAACAGATCGACTGCTATTGCGTATATAATTACCACATATTAATATCATGTTGAGCTTGGTTAATTCCAGTACTCTTAATGTGTAATCCAAAGTTATCTAGTCTTAAATCAGTTCACAAATATGATTTTAGAATTTTCTTCATTGAGAGTGCCAATATAATAACCTAACCTTCTAGCATTTAAATGGTTCAACAAATAATAATGTAGTTTATAATAATTTAAAACGTCAAATTATTAGAAAAACAATTGCATCGATTTAAATAAGGGTCACATGATATCAGCGGCGAAGCTGTGTGGTCAAGTGGTCAACTGAACATCAACAACAACAATCAAGTAAAATCCCACAGGTAAAGGGTCTGGGAGAGTAATGTGTGCGCAGACCTTACCCCTACCCCGATGGAGTGGAGATGTTGTTTCCGATATACCCTTGGCTCAAGAAAACTAAAAAGACGAAAAAATAATATATCAGTATCATCAACAGAGACTATAGAAATAATAACAACATTATAAGAACCATAAAACAATTGAGATGCAGTGACAATAACCAGTAAATAAGGCTCGATGCTATGAAAAATGGAAGAATAGTGTGAACACAATATTAATCACTAGCAATCTAAGACAAAACATATCAGACTAGCCTCACACCCAGAACTAAATAAAAAATGCTTAACTACTTCCTAACCTACAACCCTAACGCTCGATCTCCAAACCTTCCTATCAAGGGCCATATCCTGAGAAATCTGAAGTCATACCATGTCCTGCTTGATTATCTATTCCCAATACTTTTTAGGTCGCCATTTACCTCTTCTCGTACCCGCCAAAACCAACCGCTCACACCTTCTTACCGGGGCATCAGGGTTTCTCCTCCGCACATGCCAAACCATTTGTTCCTCGCTTCCCGCATCTTGTCATCTATAAGAGTCATGTCCACTTTCTCCCGAATATCTTCATTCTTAATCTTATCCATCCTAGTATGCCCGCACATCCACCTTAACATCCTCATTTCTGCAACTTTCATCTTCTGTATATGTGAGTTCTTAACCAGCCAACATTCTACCATATACAATATGGCTGGTCTAATCACCGCCTCTATAAAACTTATCTTTGAGTATCAATAGCATTTTCTTGTCATACAGGACTCTAGATGTCAACCTCCATTTCATCCAACCAACCCCTATACAATGTGTGACGTCCTCGTTGATCTTCCCGTCCTCCTGGATAACCGACCCAAAGTGCTTGAAACTGCCTATCTTGGGGATGACCTATGACCCAAGCCTCACATCCATACTCACTTCCCTCAACTCGGCACTGAACTTGCACTCCAAGTATTCTGTCTTAGTCTTGATCAACTTGAAACCCTTAGACTCAAGGGCATGTCTCCAAACCTCCAGCCTCTCATTAACACCGCTTCGCGTTTCATCAATCAGAGCTATGTCATTAGCGAATAACATACACCTTAGAACCTCCCCTTTAATAAGTCGCATCAATGCATCCATCACTAGAGCAAATAAGAACGAGCTGAGCACATATCCTTGATGTAACCCCATAAAATCGAGAAATGGCTCTGAATCGCCTCCCACTGTCCTAGTTCGAGTCTTAGTTTCGTCATACATGTCCTTGATCGCTCTAATGTAAGCTACTGGCACACTTTTTACCTCCAGGCATCTCCAGAGAAACTCCGTAGGGACCTTATCATATGTTTTCTCCAAATCAATAAATACCATGTGCAGATCCTTCTTCCTATCCCTGTATTATTCCACCAACCTCCTAATAAGGTGGATAGTTTCCGTGGTCGAACGACCCGGCATTGAACCCAAATTGGTTGCGGATATAGATACCATCCTCATCACCCTCACTTCCACCACCCTCTCCCAAACTTTCATCGAATGATTTAGTAACTTGATACCACTATAGATATTACAACTTTGGATATCACCTTTGTTCTTATACAACAGTACCACCGCACTCCACCTCCACTCATCCAACATTCTCGTCATCCTGAAAATAGTATTAAACAGCCCAGTCAGCTACTCCAAGCCTGCTCTACCAACACACCTCCAAAATTTGACCGGAATTTCGTCTGGCCCAGTTGCTATGCCTCTGCTCATCTTATGCATAGCCTCCATGACCTCCACAACCTTAAAACTGATGCAATACCTAAAGTCTCGCTGACTCTCTAAATGCCCACTACTAGAATAATGCAAATTTTCCATGGATATTTCCCACGAAAATATTATCAGCGGTAATTCCCACCAAAAATTTGAGAAAAACAGTGGGAAAATGGGGACAAAAAAATTTTGCCAAAATTTTAATAGGTCTCCCAGACTCTCCGTGGGAACTATTTAGCGACTAAAACCGCAAAATTCGTTTCCCACCTATTTCAGTGGGAAAAGTATTGGAAATTACTTACATAAAATTAAAAAATAGTTCCCAGGGAAAACAATGGAAAACTAAAGAAAGTATATTAAATATTTTTAATATTCCTACACATTCTCTTGGAAAGAAAATATTAGTACATTTTTTATTTTACCAAGAAGGTTTTGCACATTCTAATTAGGTCGCAGACGCTTCTTTCATTCAGCAAATTCTTTGTTATCTTCTCCCATTCTCTTCTATGTAAACTTAAACATCAATTTTGTCCAACAAGCTTACAATTTCGGGAATCCCTTCACTCTGACGAGTAGGAAAGTCAATCTCTCTTTCTCTCTCTCCTTTCCCCTTTCCCCGATTTCTCCCCCAAAATATATTTAGGGTTCTTCAACTGTATCAACCCTAGATTATTTTTATGCTTCCTCTATTTCATTTATGTAACTGAAGGCAATTTCGTGATCCTTGGGGTGTAAATAAAATACAGCAATAGTAGGAAAAGGATTTTAGGGGTTTAGAATCCAAATCCTTGTAAAAATCAAATTCCAATTGTAGAACTAGTTAAACTCGTTTCCATATTATTTCTTTGTTTCATGTTACTTTTCTTCTTAGAGAAGGGCTTGACTTTGGCTTAATTAACAATTTGATGTTTTACATTAGGTATGTAGGTTTAAGATGTGCATAGTTAGTAGATCGATTAGCTTTAATCCTTTATTGCAGTTACTCTCAACTTCTCTCAAGACTAATTAATAATTACCCATATATCAAACATTGAGTGGAAAAAAAAAGAGGCAATGATGAGTCGTTCCCTTGCAACTTGCCTTTAAAATATTGCTTGTGAAAGGACGACGCATTAAGACTTGTCACTGGTGACGTTGAAAGCCTCAAGTCTCAGATAAACTCCCTTTAGCATCTGGTGCATTTCCTCTGGCCCGTTCTCCGGCACCATTTGATAATAATTAAGGAGTAGTTTCTTGTATTAATTTGTCTTGGATGGTACTTGGATGTCGAATATTGAATGTTGGATTTTTGAGTTTTTGTTCTACTCTGTTTAATTGGATATTGTTTATGAATTAGATTGAATTAGATGTTGTTTATGAAATGAATTGGATTAAATGTTGAATTTGGTGTTTGAATACTTAATTGTAGTTAGTCGTGTATTGTTGGTTATACTTCCAGTTTGGCAGGTGTTGTAGTTCTAAAAAACGGAATTGGTCATGAAAATATTTTCAAGATTTCCCACGAATTTCCCACCGACGTTGTGGGATTTTCGTTCTTTTTCCTAGAATTTCAATATTTCCCACTGGGATTTCCCACTAACGTTGTGGGAATTGTTATTCTTTTTTCTCATAATTTCAATCTTTCCCACTGATTCTCGTGAGAATGTTCATATATTTATTTTCAGGTTATGCATATTTTCTACTACTATCATGGGTAAAATAAAAAAGAATATATCTAAATTAATATTAATACTTCCCATAGAGATGGTGAAAAATTTAAGAAAATTAAATTATTATATTTTGTTACCTTTTCCAGTATGGTCGTGGAATTTTACTACTTGACCCTACCAATTTCACATGAAACGCTCCCTGGAAAATTCTGTGGAATTACCCACGACGGTCTAGGGAAACTATTTTCCTACCAGCCCTTTTTCCACTAACCGTCTCCCATGGAATTGTTGTGGGAATATTTACACTCGGATGTTCCACTAATTTGTCTGTGGGAAATGATTGTGTTTCTAGTAGTGGCCCAACTCACCTAGCACAATATCCCGGTACCCCTCTTCATTTAAATGTCTATGAAAGTAAGTCTGTCATCTCCGTTTAATCTAAGCTTCCCCCATCAATACTCTATCGTCCTCGTCTTTGATGCACCTCACTTGATCAAGATCCCGAGCGGCCTTCCTCTCTTTCGCCTTAGCTAGCCGAAATAACTTCTTATCCACGCCTTTGTCCTCAATTCCTCGTACAACCGGCCAAACGCTGCAGTCTTGTCCTTCATGACCACCAACTTCACCTCCTTCCTCACTACCTTATACCTCTCCATGTTCGCTCTCCTCTCCTCCTGGCCTGAGCTCCCTACTAACTTCAGGTATGTCGCCTTCTTCGCTTTCACTGTGTCATTCTACCACCAGTCGCCTTTGTGCCTGTCACGACCCTAATCTGAACCCGGTCGTAATGGCGCCTCTCGTGAAGCAAGGCTAGCCAACTAAACTCAATTCACTTGTTAAAGCAGTTAAGCAACATAAAAGTAGTCTGAAAGATGATTTAATGATAATAAGTAGCGGAAATACAACCCGACACAACCCTAACCAGGGTGTCACAAGTCACGAGCATCTATTAGCCATAATACAAGTTTCCTAAAGTCATAAACTACTACAAATGTTTGAAACGGAACAAAAGTTCTAGAGGAGTAGAGACACGGGGCTGCGGACGTCAACAGCTACCTCGTAATCTCCGAAAGGCCCGCCTGGAACTGGAGGAAATCAGCACTCAGGAGCAGAACCAGCAACGCCTGAATCTGCACACAGGGGTGCATGGAGTAAAGTGAGTACTCCAACTCAATGAGTAACAAAGGTAAATAATGACTGAAAGTAAGAAAACACGTAAGGCACAAGGCATTCTATAATGAAGCAGTAAAACCGTTTAAAAGCATTACAATAGTGAAAAGTCGAGTAAAATTCTCTTTCAACAAGTAAGCAAGTAATTGACAGTCAATTATGAAAAATAAACACATAAAGGTTCGCCCATCGGGCACAGTATCGCCACATCCGCCCCTCGGGCACAGTATCGCCACAATAACAGCCCCTCGGGCTCAATCTCACATCACAATGGGTACCCGGGCTCAATGGGGGTGTGCAGATTCTTGGAGGGGCCCCTTACGGCCCAAGCGCAATAACAAGCCATCTCGTGGCACAAAACTAGGGCCTCGACCTCATATCAATCAAACCACCCCGTGGCATATATATATATACATATATATATATATATAGCCCTCGGCCTCAAATCAGTATCAGTATTTCCTCACAACTTAGGACCTTGGCCTTACTCAGTCAAAAATACTCACAAGCCCCTCGGGCAATAGTAAAATAGTATTTCTCAGCCCAAATATTATTTAAATATCATTTAAGTCTTAAAACTGAGTAAACATGGCTGAGTAGTAAAACAGTGAAAAATAACATGACTGAGTTCAAGTATAAAGTCAAAACAGTGAGGAAATAGAAATGAAAATCCCTGAAGGGTTCAAATAGTTGGCACGAAGCCCAAATATGGCATTCAACCCAAATGATGATAATAGCAAATAGTTTTCAGTCAAATACGCGGTAAAATCATCAACCGGGACGGACCAAGTCACAATCCCCAATAGTAAACGACCCTACGCACGTCATCAAGTGTGTGTGTCTCACCTCAACATAGCACTACGATGTGCAATCCGGGTTTTCAAACCCTCAGAACATCATTTATAGTCATTACTCACCTCGAACTGGCTAAATCTCTAGCTCGCAACGCCTTTGCCCCTTGAATCGGCCCACATGCGCGTCGAATCTATCCAAAATCAGAACGAGGATGTCAAAGTATGCTACGGGAACAAATCCCAAGCGAAAACAATCAATAAAGGGCACAAATCTCGAAATTAGCAAAACCTGAGCCCCGAGCCCACTTCTCGCAATTCAGAAATTTTCACATCATTAGATCCGTATCTACCCACGAGTTCATACATATCAAAAGTTCTCAAATCCGACCCCAAATGGTCCTCCAAATCCCCAATCAAAAGTCCAATTTCTCAAACCCTAGTTCTTCAATTTTAGGCTTAGCTTTCATGATTTTCTAGGTGGAATTCACATAATAATCGAGTTTGTAGTCCAAGAATCTTACCTTCCAATGGTTCCCCTTGAATCCCTCTTCAATTTCCTTCAAAAATCTCCAAAAATGAGCAGCTATGGGTGAAATAAGTCCCAAAATTGCGAACAAGACGACTTAAAAACATTCTGCCCAGGCCTATATTTCCTTCTTCGCGAACGCGGTCAAACCCATGCGTTCGCGAAGCACAAACTCGCGTTGACCAACTTTTCCTCTATGCGAACGCGTAATGACCATTGCGAACGAGATGCTTTGTCCACCTTAACCTTCGCGAACGCGCTCACTCATCCGCGAACGCGATGAACACTGGACCTCGAACCCATCTGACCCAATTTCCTCTACGTGATCGCGAAGACCTTCTCGCAAACGCGATGCACCAGTTGCCAGCCCTTTGCGAACGCAAAGCCCTTCTCGCGAACGCGAAGGCTTAATTCTTGCCTTCCTCAACTGCCTCTTTGCGAACGCGAGGCTCCACTCGCAAACGCGAAGGGTAAAATCCCTACAACATCTGAACAGCATTTTCTGCAACATTTTCCAACGTCAAATGATCTGATTGGCCACCCGAAACTCACCCGAGGCCCCCGGGACCTCAACCAAAGGCACCAACACATCCTAAAACCTCATTCAAACTTGTTCCAATCATCAAAACACCTCAAACAACATCAAATCACCCAAAACACATCAGATTCAAGCCTATGTTTCTAAAATCTTCCGAAATACGCTTTTGATCAAAAACCCAACCAAACCATGTCCGAATGACCTGAAATTTTACACACACATCCCAAATGACACAACAAAGCTTCTGCAACTCTCGTAATTCCATTCTGACCCTTATATCAAAATCTCGCCTATCAACCGGAAATCGCCAAAATATCAACTTCGCCAATTCAAGCCTAATTCTACTCCGAACCTCTAAAACCCGTTCTGATCACACTCCTAAGTCACAAATCACCTCCCAAAGCTAACCGAACCATCGAAACTCACATCTGAGTCTTCTAACATATAAGTTAACATCTAGTTGACTTTTCCAAGTCAAACTCCCTTAAAAGAGACTAAGTGTCTCAAATCTTACCAAAATCATTCCGGATTCGATCCGACCAACCCGATACCACATAACACGGATAACAAAGTATAAAGAAGCAGAAATGGGGAAAATGGAGTGGTAACTTATGAGACGACTGGCCGGGTCGTCACAGCCTCTCCAACTTAAACAAACGTTCGTCCGCGAACAAGCCAAGAAACATATCTGAAGCCTCAAACAGGTGATGATATCTACTCTGCATCTCCCGCTCGGTCTCCTAGATAGCCTCCTCCATGGGCCGACCTCTCCACTACACTTTCACTAAAGCTATATCCTTTGACCTCAACTTTCGAACCTGATGACCCAAAATAGCTACTGGTTCCACATTATAGGTCAAATCATCATCCAAATGAACCATGCTGAAATCCAAAACATGAGACGGGTCCCCAATATACTTTCGGAGCATAGAAACATGAAATACCGGATGCACACTCGACAAGCTAGGTGGCAAAGCAAGCTCATAAGCCACCTCCCCAATCCTCCGAAGCACCTTAAAAGGTCCAATGAACCGCGGACTCAATTTTCCTTTCTTCCCAAGTCTCATAACACCCTTCATGGGTGAAACCTTCAGTAGAACCTTCTCGCCCACCTTGTAAGACACATCTCGAACCTTCCTGTCAGCATAACTCTTTTGCCTCGATTGCGCTGTACGAAGCCTCTCCTAAATCACTTTCACCTTTTCCAAAATCTGTCCCCAATAGCCTAGCCTCACCAGGCTCAAACCAACCAACTGGAGATCTACACCGCCTCCCATACAAAGCCTCATATGGAGCCATCTGAATACTCGACTAGTAGTTATTGTTATAAGAAAACTCTACAAGCGGTAGAAACTGATCCCACGACCCTCCGAAATCAATAACACAAGCACGCAACATGTCCTCCAATATCTGAATAGTGCGCTCGAACTGCCCGTCCGTCTGAGGGTGAAACATTGTGCTCAACTAAACCTGAGTACCCAACTCTCGCTGCACAGACCTCCAAAACTGCGATGTAAACTGAGTGCCACTATCTGAAACGATGGAAACTGGGACACCATGCAAACGAACAATCTCCCAGATATAGATCTCTACCAACCGCTCTGAAGAATAGGTAGTACACATAGGAATGAAGTGCGCGGACTTGCTCAGCCGATCCACAATCACCCAAATAGCATCGAACTTTCTCAAAGTCCGTGGAAGTCCAACAATAAAGTCCATAGCGATCCTCTCCTACTTCCACTCTGGAATATCTATCTGCTGAAGCAAGCCACCCGATCTCTAATGCTCATATTTCACCTGCTGACAATTGAGACACCGAGCTACAAATCCTACAATATCTTTCTTCATTCTTCTCCACCAATAGTACTGCCTCAAATCCGGATACATCTTTGCGGCACCCGGATGAATGGAATACCGCGAGCTATGGGCCTCTTCCAGAATCAACTCCCGAAGCCCATCCAAATTGGGCACACAAATCCGGCCTTGCATCCTCAACACTCCATCATCGCCAATGATCACATCTCCGGCATAATCATGCCAGACTTTGTCCTTCAGGACAAGCAAATGCAGATCATCACATCGGCGCTCTCTGATGCGATCATATAAGGAAGATCGAGAAACCACACAAGCCAATACCTGACTGGGCTCCAAAATATCTAACCTCACGAACCGATTGGCCAAGGCCTTAACATCAACTGCAAGAGGTCTCTCCCCAACTGGAATATACGCCAAACTCCCCATACTCACTGCTTTTCGGCTCAAAGCATCGGCCACCACATTGGCCTTTCCCGGAAGGTAAAATATAGTGATATTATAATCCTTAAGCAACTCTAACCATCTCCGCCGCCTCAAATTAAGATTCTTTTGCTTGAACAAATGCTGAAGACTGTGATGATCAGTGAACACTTCACAAGATACGCCATATAAGTAATGCCTTCAAATCTTGAACGCATGAACTATGGCAGCCAACTCCAAATCATGAATGGGGTAGTGCTTCTCATGGGGCTTCAACTGACGAGAAGCATAAGCAATAACTCTACCCTCCTGCATCAACACACAACCAATCCGAACTCTCGAAGCATCACAAAAAACTATATATGAACCTGAAACTGATGGCAAAACCAACACTGGAGTTGTGGTCAAAACTGTCTTGAGCTTCTGAAAGCTCTCCTCACACTCGTCCGACCATACAAATGAAGCACCCTTCTGAGTCAAATTGGTCAAGGGCGATGCGATGGATGAGAATCCCTGAACAAACCGGCAATAATAGCCTGCCAAACCAAGAAAGTTGTGAATCTCTATGGCTGAGGACGGTCTGGGCCAACTCTGAACCACCTCTATCTTCATCGAATCAACTTGAATACCCTTACTGGACACCACGTGCCCTAAGAAAGCCACTGAACTGAGACAAAACTCACACTTGGAGAACTTTGCATAAAGCTTCTCATCCCTCAATCTCTGAAACACAACTCTCAAATGCTCCGCGTGCTCCTCCTGATTACACGAATATACTAGAATATCGTCAATGAAGACTATGACAAACGATTCGAGATAAGGCCGAAACATGTTGTTTATCAAATGCATGTATCAATGTTGGGGCATTGGTCAGCCCAAAAGACATCACCAAAACCCATAATGACCATATCGGGTCCTGAAAGGCGTCTTAAGAAAATCCGAGTCCCTGATCTTCAACTGGTGATAACCTAAACGGAGATCAATCTTGGAGAATACCCTCGCTCCCTGAAGCTGGTCAAATAAATCATCAATGCGAGGCAAATGATACTTGTTCTTAATTGTTACCTTGTTCAATTGCCTATAATCAATGCACATTCTCATCGTGCCATCCTTCTTTTTCACAAACAGAACTGGCGCACCCCATGGTGACACACTAGGACGAATGAACCATTTATCGAGGAGTTCCTGAAGCTGTTCTTTTAATTCCTTCAACTCCATTAGTGCCATACAATACGTCGGAATAGAAATGGGCTGAGTGCCAGGCACAAGGTTAATACCAAAATCAATATCCCTGTCTGGTGGCATGCCCGGCAAGTCTGCAGGAAACACATGAGGAAAATCCCTCACAACTGAAACAGAATCAATGCTAGGAGCCTCAGCTCCGACATCCCTCACAAACGCTAGAAATGAAAGGCAACCCTTCCCAGCCATATGTTGGGCCTTCAAGAAAGAGATCACTCTACTAGGAACATAATCAGTCACACCTCGCCACTCGATCCGTGGCACCCCCGGCATAGCCAATGTGATTGTCTTAGCATGACAGTCCAGAATAGCACGACACGGAGATAACCAATCCATGCCCAAAATGACATCAAAATCCACCATGCTCAATAGTAGTAGATCTATTCGGGTCTCCAAACCCCCAATAGTCACCACACACAACCGGTACACACGGTCTACAACAACAGTATCGCCTACTGGGGTAGATACATGAATAGGTAAAGCAAGAAACTCATTGGGCATACCCAAATAATGAGCAAAATACGAGGACGCATAAGAAAGGTGGAACCGGGATCAAATAATACAGAGGCATCTCTGTGGAAGACTGAAACAATACCTGTATAGACAGCATCTGAAGTAATAGCATCGGGTTTGCTTGGGAGTGCATAGAAATGGGCCTGACCGCCCCCTGATCGACCTCCCTATCAGGGACGGCCTCTAGCTGACTGACCCCCACCCCTGGCTGGTTGAGTGGGTGGTGGTGAAGAAACTAACACTGAAGCCGATAACTGACCCCGTTGCTGGGATGAACTAGCAACACAACGAGGACACTTCCTCCACATGTGGCCCATCTCGCCACACTCATAACAACTTCCAAGTTCCGGAGAAGGGGACTGAAGGGAACCTCTCGTACCGGAGTGACTAGCAGATGCACACGGCATAGAAGAGCCCTGAGCTAATAGAGCACAAGATGAACTATGAGCTGGAAGGGCGCTGAGTGATGACTGGCCCTGCTGAGATCCATGATAACTGTGACTCGAAGATGCCCCATGATAACTTGGGCGAGTTGACTGAGCAGGCCTGAATGAACGACCTCTGTTGTGCTGAAATTGGCCCTTCGAAGGAGCGCCACTATAGCTGCCAGATCCTCGAGGCCTCTTGGCCTCCCTCTCCTCTCGCTCCTGACGGTGAACCGTCTCAATCTCACGGTGATATCCACAACCTCCTCGAAAGTAGTATCAGTTACCCTCTCCCTAGTCATAAGAATACGGAGATGATAAGTAAGTCCATCAACAAACCTCTTGATCCTCTCTCAATCTGTCAGAACCAACCAGATGGTATGACGAGCCAACTCAAAAAACCTCAACTCATACTATGACATAGTCATATCCCCCTATCGCAACCACTCGAACTGCCTACGCAGCTCCTCTCTACGGGGCTGCGGCACATACTTCTCCAAGAAGAGAATGGAGAACTGCTGCCAAGTAAGGGGTGCTGCACCAATAGGCCTACACCTCTCAAAATCCTCCCACCAAGTGAAAGCAGCTCCTGAAAATGATAGGTGGTAAAAGCGACCCCGCTGGTCTCTAAAATACCTGTAGTACGAAGCATCCTCTAACACTTATCCAAAAAGCCCTGGGCATCCTCACCCTCTACGCCACTGAAGGTAGGAGGCTACAATCTACCAAACCACTCCAACCTACATTGCTCATCCTCTGGCATGACAGGAACTACATAGTCCTGAGTAGCTGCAAGCGGCTGGACTGGATGTGCCCCCAGCGTCTGAAGTCCCTGCATAACCTGCTCAGGTGTACGAGCGGTGGGAGTTTGATTGCCTCCCCCGGCCTGTGAAGTAGATGCGACTGTAGTGGCTGAAACCACCTAAGCTAGGCCAGTGCAAACTGATAAGATCTGTGCCAAGGCCTCCTGAAGACCCGGAATCATGATGGGCACAGCTGGTGCCTGAACTGGTGTTGCTGGAGCATCCACCGCTTGAGCCTGATCCTGAGATGGGGCAGCTGGTGGATCCACAGGTGCTACCCTCGCTGCTCTGCCTCTACCACATCCACGACCGCGTCCACGGCCTTTGGTGGCCGCAGCTGGTGGCACTGGTGGTCATCCACCCTGTCCGGTAGCGTGTGTCCTCACCATCTGTGAGAGAATAGAATAACAGAAGTTTAGCACTCGGATCAACAAGTTCGCACGACAAGAATTTCAAGAATATGAAGTTTTTCCTAAAGGTTTTGCAGCCTCTCGAGGATAAATACAAACGTCTCCGTACCGATCTGCGAGATTCTACTAAACTTGCGCATGACTCGTGAGACCTACGTAACCTAGGCTCTGATACCAACTTGTCATGACCCTAACCCCGAACCCGACCGTGATGGCGCCTCTTGTGAAGACAAGGCCAGTCAAATAAAACCAATTAACTTGTTAAAGCAGGTAAGCAACATAAAAGCAGTCTAAAACATGACTTAATGATAACAAGTAGCGGAAATACAAATCGACACAGCCCTAACCGGGGTATCACAAGTCACGAGCATCTATGAGCTATAATACAAGTATGCTAAAGTCATAAACTACTACAAATGTTTGAAAAGGAACAAAAGTGCTAGAGAAGTAGAGGCATGGGGTTGCGGACGTCAACAACTACCTCCTAATCTCCGAAAGGCCCACCTGGAACTGGAGGAAATCAGCACTCAGGAGCAGAACCAGCAACGCCTGAATCTGCACACAAGGGTGCAGAGAGTAAAGTGAGTACTCTAACTCAGTTAGTAACAAAGGTAAATAATAACTGAAAGTAAGAAAACATGTAAGGCACAAGGCATTCTATAATGAAGCAGTAAAACCATTTAAAAGCATTATAACAATGAAAAATCGAGTAAAATTCTCTTTCAACAAGTAAGCAAGTAATTGACAGTCAATTATGAAAAATAAACACATAAAGGTTTGCCCCTCGGGCACAGTATCACCACATCCTCCCCTCGGGCAACATCTCAGAACAATAACAGCCCCTCGAGCTCAATCTCACATCACAATGGGTACCCGCGCTCATTGGGGGTGTGCAGACTCTTGGAGGGTCCCCTTACAGCGCAAGTGCAATAACAAGTCATCGCGTGGCATCAAAACTAGGTCCTCGGCCTCATATCAATAAAACTACCTCGTGGCATATATATATATATCAGGCCCTCGGCCTCAAATCAGTATCAGTGTTTCCTCACAACTTAGGCCCTCGGCCTTACTCAGTCAAAAATACTCACAAGCCCCTCGGGCAATAGTAAAACAGTGTATCTCATCCCAAACATCATTTAAATATCATTTAAGTCTTAAAATTGAGTAAACATGGTTGAGTATGAAAACAATGGAAAATAACATGACTGAGTTCAAGTATAGAGTCAAAACAGTAAGGAAATAGCAATGAAAATTCCCGAAGGGTTCAAATAGTTGGCACGAAGTCAAATATGGCATTCAACTCAAATAATGATGATAACAAATAGTTTTCAGTCAAATACGCAGTAAAATCATCAACCAGGACGGACCAAGTCACAATCCCCAATAGTACACGACCCCACGCTCGTCATCAAGTGTGTGTCTCACCTTAACATAGCACTACGATGTGCAATCCGGGGTTTCAAACCCTCAGAACATCATTTACAGTCATTACTCAGGTCAAACCGGCTAAATATCTAGCTCGCGATGCCTTTGCTCCTCGAATCGGCCTCCACGCGTGTCGAATCTATCCAAAATCAGAACGAGGATGTCAAAGTATGCTAAGGGAACAAAGCCCAAGCGAAAACAATCAATAAAAACACAAATCCCGAAATTAGCAAAACCCGAGCCCCGGGCCCACTCCTCGAAATTCAGAAATTTTCACTTCATTAGATTGCTTATCTCCCCACGAGTTCATACATATCAAAAGTTCTCAAATCCGACCCCAAATGGTCCTCCAAATCCCCAATCAAAAGTCCAATTTCTCAAGCCCTAGTTCTTCAATTTTAGGCTTAGCTTTCATGATATTTTAGGTGGAATTCACATAATAATCGAGTTTTTAGTCCAAGAATCTTACCTCCCAACGATTCTCCTTGAATCCCTCTTCAATTTCCTTTAAAGGTCTCCATAAATGAGCAGCTATGGGTGAAATAAGCCTCAAAATCGCGAACAAGATGACTTAAAAACATTCTGCCCAGGCCTATATTTCCTTCTTCGCGAACGCGGTCAAACCCACGCGTTCGCGAAGCACAAACTCGCGTTAGACAACTTTTCCTCTATGCGAACGCGTAATGACCATCACGAACGCGATGCTTCGTCCACCTTAACCTTCGCGAACGTGCTCACTCATCTGCGAACGCGATGAACACTGGACCTCGAACCCATCTGACCCAATTTCCTCTACGCGATCGCGAAGACATTCTTGCGAACGCGATGCACCACTTGCCAGACCTTCGTGAACGTGAAGCCTTTCTCGCGAACGCGAAGTCTTAATTCTTGCCTTCCTCAACTTCCTCTTCGCGAACGCGAGGCTCCACTCACAAACGCGAAGGATAAAATCCCTACAACAGCTGGACAACATTTTTTGGAAGCTTTTCCAACTTTAAATGATCCGATTGACCACCCAAAACTCACCCGAGGCCTCCAGGACCTCAACCAAAGGCACCAACACATCCTAAAACCTCAGTCAAACTTGTTCTAATCATCAAAACACCTCAAACAATATTAAATCACCCAAAACACATCGGATTCAAACCTAAGTTTCTAAAATCTTCCGAAATACGCTTTTGATCAAAATCCCAACCAAACCACGTCCGAATGACCTAAAATTTTACACACACATCCCAAATGACACAACAAAGCTACTGCAACTCTCGGAATTCTATTCCAACCCCTATATCAAAATCTCACCTATCAATCGGAAATCCCCAAAATATCAACTTCGCCAATTCAAGCCTAATTCTACTCTGAACCTCCAAAACCCGTTATGATCACACTCCTAAGTCACAAATCACCTCCCGAAGCTAAATGAACTATCGTAGCTCACATCCGAGTCCTCTAACACATAAGTCAATATCCGATTGACTTTTCCAACTCAAACTCCCTTAAAAGAGACTAAGTGTCTCAAGCCTTACCAAAATCATTCCGGATTCGATCCGACCAATCCGATACCACATAACACGGATAACAAAGTATAAAAAAGCAGAAATAGAAAAAATGGAGCGGTAACTCATGAGACGACTTGCCAGATCATCACAGTGCTCCCCAGAGAAACCCTTCGAGACTCCAACACCTCTGTCGCCGCCTCCCATATATAGTTCGTTGTCGTCGTCCATATAGCACTTGCATCCTCACTACTCCTCCAGGCTCCAATAGCCAATGATTTGCTGAAACATTACACGGTGTATAAGGTAAAATAATACTCTATATTTTTGGTAATTAAATGATTTTATTTACCAAGTAAAGTTATTTACATATCCAAACAAAACTGAGACTATTCTTTAGCATAACTCCTACTAGACATGAAACCCCAGCTTAGAGATACCTAAACTTTGCTACTTACTCATCTCTTGCTTCTAATTACTCCTAATCTACAACAGGATACCAGTTTAGTGTTGACATGGTTCATACTAGTCTATGGAATAAGCTGGACTTGACATGTATTTTCTGTATGATCAATCGTTGGATAGCTTTAGTTGATCTCTTCTTCTTCTGGAAAATCACATTATTCCTCTCTTGCCAAATGTAATAAATTGTTGCTGCTAATATCATTATACATATTGCTGCCCCTCCACTCTTGCCTTTACCAACCTGTTCTAACCAATTCAACTCATCTTGCCAAGTTTTCTTTCTTCTCTATATACCTTGCCAATCAAGTAACTGCTGCCAATTCACTCTGAGTTTACCAGGATTCTGTCGATTCTACTATGGATGTGTTTGTTATTCCAGGTGAACTTCATCCCTGCATTTTTTAATTCATCAAGCCTAGTGTAAAATAAGAAGTTCTTGAAATACCTTACTCTATCTCTCCAACTGAATTCACATGTACCATATCCTCACTAGATAGGATAGTGTTAAAGTCACCCATTACTAAATTAGGCCCACTGATTCCATTCATAGTCACATTTAAATGCTCCCATAGAATTTTCCTATCCTATATAGTATGCATTTCATACACTACACATAAATTGAAATTGATCCTGTACTGAATCATAGTAACATTCCTAAGTATAACTTTTTCATGTGTTCTTATCATAGAGAAATTCATCTCTGACTGATCTCATACTACCCATATTCTACGACCTGGTGCTTCATCATAATTTTCTTCCCATTGCCAATTGCTAAGTATCTTCATCATTATTGAAACTACATTATTCTTCTTTACTCTATTCTTTATAACTTCCATAAGTACCACTTTGTTCTCCCTACAATTTTTTTTAGTTCTTTTTGTTTAAAGACTTTATTCAACCCCCTAATATTCCATGTTATGATGTTCATCAAAATATAGTGGATTGTTGTGAGCCTCTTCCTCTATCACTCATACTATGTTGCCCTCTTACTTCCTGATTTTTAGATAGTTGTAATATCTTATGTGCTTTATCAACTAGTACTTTGAGGCATTACCAATGTCTAATTCACTCCCCTTTAAGGGTCCCATATTCTTATTTGATGCAGAATTTTCCCTTGCAAGTTGCCATTGTGAGTCATTCCCCTGTTGGGATATCTGCTCATCTCCTGCAGTCTCTAGTTGTTCAAGGAACTTGCCTTGCGCATCAATTTTATCCACAGCAAGGTCAAGCACCCTTACTATTCTACATTCCTATTTTATCTTCAAGTCTAAACCCCTCTGATGGCCACCCTCCTGCTTCTGCTTCTTGTGATCTCTACATGAGTGACCTAGCTGACAGCAGGTCTGGCAATATGTTTCCTATCAAATTGCACCATATGCTCGATCACATTACCTTTAGGATCATGTAGCTTGATTTTCTCTTGTAGAGGCCTAGTGGTAGAGGCCTAGTGATGTCCATTTCAATCAGGACCCTAGCATATGAGACTCTATCAGCAACTGTGGTACAAGCATCAGCATACAAAGGCTTGCCTAAACCACTTCCAGTTTTGCTTAGGGCATATTTGCTCTAGTATTTGAGCGGCAAATCAGGGAACTTGACCTATAGAGGAATGGTTTTCAGAACTTCCTCATTGAAATCAAGGCATGGCTTATCGTCCATAGTCTAATTATGATTGGCCTACTATTGTTAGTATATGGACCATTCAGTAGTACATCATCACTCTCTTCACTACTATTCAACAAAATCACAAAATATCCATCATTATAGAAGAGTACCTTAGATTTTTTGACATTACTCCACTGACTAGCTTTGAATCGTTCAATTGCCTCAATAGTTGGATTATTGCCCACCATATACAGGATTATTGCTCGATTCCATTTCTGATTCTCTTATGCATTGTCCTCGTATAATAGTTGTACTACAACCTCACCATCCTGCATCAGCGGATAATATAGGACATATTTATGCCCTTAACACCTAGTTTGTTCTCCTCAAACAACCCTACCCGTGATCTTCCCCCATCTCCATTCTGCTCTACTGCCTTGTCCCGTGTGTTCTTTCAATTGACGATCTCTAAAAGTCGTTGTTCCTATGGTGGGGTTGCATATACTATTCCATTGCTCTGTGACTTGCTCGTACTCGCATCACCAATTGTGACCGGCACTAGAGCTAGTCCTTTAGCTCCAACGTTCACAACAGTTATCAATTTAGCACCTGAGCTCACCAGCGTTGCCAATTTAGCGCTAGCACTACCCAGATATGGCCAATTTGGCTCGCTATCACTTTCCTGATCCTGATCTTCATCTTGCATTTTCTCTTTTGCTTTTGCAGTGCGTTTTCATTGTTCTCGCATGATAATGTCCGTTAGTTTTCTTTCTACCACTAGTGTTTTGCTGATGTTTCTGTTCGCTCTTCCACTTCCCTCCCCCCATTTCTGGCGAAGGTGCATGTTAGCTTGGTCACCTAACGTGCGCTGAGAGAGAAAAAAAATTAGACACAATATAATTGTAAAATACTATTTATTATTGATCAGAAAATAGACTTTGAACACTCTTGCATAGCCCACTAGCTAAGTACAATTAAATTTTGAACACCCTTATTTAAGTTTTTGGTTCGTTACCGCATGATGCACAAGAAAGGAACTCAGGTCAAGTTCTTTAAATTTCTTTCTGATGAAGTCTTAGTTTTGATTATTTTTAATTGTTAAATCATACTTGTAATTTTTACAAAAATTTTCCTCCTTTTCTTTCTCTTTTTATAATTTATATTTTCGGCATTCTTCTCGTCCTTATTGAAATTTATATAATTTTCAAATCCAAATAGAAAGTCAAAAAGTATGCTTGAATATTGTCTTTTTGCTAATAAGGTTTTAGCTGGCATATAGAAAGCAAAGCTAGCTAGTAATCCGACTTTAAAAGTTGGTTGATATATGTATAGAGTATCAAGAAACAATGAACAAAAAAGGGGTCAGAACAAAGAGAGATGCTTTAGAATAAAGCACCAACAAAATCTGATACTTTAACCCTGTTAGACCTCATAGCATTTCTTGTAGATATATACTCTTCGGAAAATGGGTCATATTTGTCCCTGTACTCTTTAAAAATGGTTATATTTGTTCTTCGTTATACTTTTTTGATATACTTATCTTACATTTGTCCTTCGTCATACTTTTTGACATATTTATCCTTACACTTATACTTTAGGATCATATTTGCCCCTCATCCATTAAATCCCTATGTCCCATCTTTGTTTTCCTACATGGTGCCTATGTGGATTTCTTTTTCCTCCAATTTAAATATGGTCAACTATTTAAGATAATTTAATCTGCCCACCCAATTTAAATATGATCACCTATTTAAGATAATGTTCTTTTTCAGCTCCATATTTTTCGGATAGCAGCGGCAACATATTGGCAAACAAGAACTTTGAACTCAAAATCACTAATCTGATACAGCTTACAATTATTGCAGTAACCAAATTAAATTACGAGAAGTTGCACAACAATGGAATTAATGACAAAGGTCCGTGCTTAAAATAGAGCACTGCCAGAAGCCTAATATTGTCTAGGATGGTTTCCTCAAACATATTTTTTCTCGAAAAGAAAATATTGCTCCCTCCTCTCATTTTATATGAAAGAATTCGATTACAAAGGTCAAAACATCTAGTTTTTTTTTGTGATTTGGGTATATAATTTTCATGTTTTTCAAAAATAAAATAAAATTATATATTTAAAAAAGTATATCTAAATAATTCAACTTTTTGGATGGCAGAGTCATGATTTAAAGTTTATGGGTTCTGATCTTGCTCATAGCTCATTTTAGTTATTAAGTTCGTAATTAAATATTTATACATATTTAATGTATTTCCTAATAGAACACAAATCTAAACAAAAGCTATAGAGTTCATTCAAACCATACCTAATACTCTAGCTCCACCCCTTATCTTAGACCTGGTTTAACATAAACCTACAATGACGAATAATATTAGAGTAATATGAATTATCAGAATGAAGCCACTATATTTTATATATTGGCTGCCCAAAGACACAAATAAGTGCAGACAACCAAATTATGGTTTATGGTTTATGATTAAATTAAATTATCTTAAATAGTTGACCATATTTAAATTGGGGGAAAAAGAAATCCACATAGGCACCATGTAGGAAAACAAAGGTGGGACATGAGAATTTAATGGATGAGGGGCAAATATGATCCTAAAGTATAAGTGTAAGGATAAATATGTCAAAAAGTATGGCGAAGGACAAATGTAACCCTCTTTGAAGAGTACAGGGATAAATATGATCCTAAAGTATAATGGTAAGGATAAATATATCAAAAAAGTATAACGAAGGACAAATATAACCATTTTTAAAGAGTACAGGGATAAATATGATCATTTTCCGTATACTCTTACTATAACTAATGCATAAATCGTACACGTGTTTTTATATGGATTTAGTTTACACACCGACATTAAAAAAAAAATCAATATCAATGTAATTTAACCTTTTGTGGGGATACCTAGATATCTTATTTTTTAGAATTTATGTTCTATGTATTGATATTTATATAATTAGGTTGCGCATAACTATATTTAATACAATATTAATTGACAATCTAGAATTAATGTAAAAAGTACACTGAAAAGTTTATTACCCTGAGAGTGTATATAACTTAAAATTTATTTTTTCCGCATTTTATGGACGGTTAATTATATCAATAATCTTTTAGGCGTCTAATAATATAAAAATTCTTTCACATTACAAGTAGATAGAACAGTAACATGGTGTATTGCTATACCTTGTAGCGGATTTTTATACATACACATAATGAAAGAGAAAATTACAAATACATACAAAAGAAATAAGAAAAGTATATAAATATAATTACAGGTCGAAATTTCGCCCCCCTCGTCCGCTGTGGTGTTTCAGAGGTAAGGAAAGGGAATGGCCACACCACACTTTTTTCAATCAATATTACAGCATATCGTAATGGCAAGAAACAAACAAACAATACTGAGCCCCCTACCCCACCCCTACCTTCACCACCAAAAAAAATAATAATAGCGAATTTAAAGAAGAATTTAAATTATATATATTGACGGTAATTTTATTTCAGATTGCAATCAATACTACTCCCTCTATTCCAGTTTATGTGAATCTATTTCCTTTTTGGTCCGTTCCAAAAAGAATGATCCTTTCCGAAATTTGGAAACAATTTAGCTTACACTTATAATTATACCCTTAATGAAAAGCTTTTATAACCACACAAATACTCTGGACCCCTTTTTGACTTGTTTAGGACCATAAATTCCAAAAGTCTTTATTTTTTCTTAAACTCTGTGTCAGTCAAACAGGTTCACATAAATTGGAACAAAGGAAGTATAAAACAGAATCACTTGCAATTATCTTTTAAGTGATTTATTATTTAAATATTTTTATAATATCAGTGCATCGATCTTACATTCCAAAGATAAAAACTCATACCAATAAGAGTTGTGGTAGATTTATAAGTATTTCTCCCTCCTTAGCTAGAGATTTTAGGTTCGAGCATCGAGTATGAAGTCGTCTTTATTAGAAAAGTGGTTTACACCCAAATATGTGATTTTCCAATGCAAATTCAAATTTAGTCGAGCTCGGGTACCGAACGCTAGACGGGAACCAAAAAAATCAAACCCTCCTTTTTCTGTATTTACCATCTTCTTCTTGACTTATTCTGTTGTAGACTGTTAAGCTAGTATAATGCAGCCAAAAACTTTCTCTTCCCTCTTTCCCCCATGAAACCCTAGACTATTATTTGGCTAATACATAATCTGACAATTTCTGAAAAGAGCCCACCTTAAAATCCCTAGCTTAATTCCTAAAAACCCAGTTTTCTATGTACCCTTTCCTCTATATATACACCATATAATAGGAACTAACCTGTATTCTACTAGTTAAAAAAAATTCTACTGTATTTCTCTATTTCCTTATTACCGTGGGCAATATTAAACATATGATCAGATTAATTAGAAGAAGCTATATAGCCCATTTTTTTTGCTTTTCTTTAGTAAGCACTAAGCTACTTTTGTGTTTCTATACTTAGGTCTATACTGTATAGGAGAAAAGGGAGAAGAAAAGGGAAACCCTGATAGGGAGTAAAAAGAAAGGACCAGTTTATGTTTGTTTTTTGTTTTGCTTTCTAAAGATAGATGTATTTTGTAGGGAATAGTATTATGTCTTTCTTTATATATACACAAGTTTTACTGTTTTTGATAGTTGTACATTATATTAGCCCTTCTAAAAGGCTACATATAATAAAGAGAGAATAAATAAAAACCTTTTTCTCTTCAGTATTGTCTAAAAAGTTCTATATATTTGGTGTTGTTCCTTCTTCTTCCTTCTTGAATTTACCCCTTCACTCATCATTGCTTCCTCTTCTTCTTTTTCTTTACTTATTAGCTGCAAACATTTTCCATTAAAATGGCAAGCTGTATCGATGGTGCTTCTGAAAAACTTTGCTATATCCCTTGCAACTTTTGCAATATTGTTCTTGCGGTATATATTTTTTTTTTCTTGGTTCCATCTTTTTCTTGACCTATTTTGTATGAACGTTTTCATCTAGTCCGTTAGCAGATACAAAATTCAGGATCTAGAGTTAGTGAGTTTAGAATTCGTACGATTTTGTGATATGTATACATACATAGTAATTATTTTTTTCATAATTTTAACAGAAAATTTTGAGTTTAATTAGTTGAACCCACAAAACTCGCTCTAAATTCGCTTATATGAGTGTGCTTATATGTGAATTTGGTACTCTTTCTATTTTTTTCTTTTGTGCTTGAACTTTCTTTGTCATGTGAGAGGGTAGTCTAAGAAGAGAAAAAGATGTTACCAAGCTGAATAAAGCTGATTTTGAGAATTCAGAGTTAGTTTGGTGGTATTATATATACACAAATCAAGTGATCTAGTTTCTAGGTGTTTACTTTGTTTTTAATTTGCTTTGAGAAGTCAAGTCTCCATCCATATATAGACTTTTCTTTTTCTTCTTCTTCTTCTTTCTCTTTGATCTTTTGCAGTCAAAGAAAAAAAAAGTCATACCCTGAAAATTCTGAACCTTCCAATCAGCTAAGAGAAAGAGAATTCTTCCTTTGTTGATTTTATGATTTTGAAGATAATTTGATGAAGACAAGTCCTTTAATTTCTACTTATTAGAGATTTAAATCTCTCTCTCTCTCTCTTTCTAGCTCTGTGCTATATACCTTTCTTCTTCTTTTTTCTACTGAAAAGATTGCACTAAGTGCAGGCACCATATAGCTCACTATGTTCTGATGAAGTGTGCTATCAAAAAGATAAGCTTTTTCCTCATGTATTTTTCAATAATTATCAAGCTCTCCACTTCCTTCAAGATAACCAAATTCTTCCCCTTACTTTAACAGATATAGGGTTTGTTCTTGATCTTTTTCAAGAAATCACTCAACTATATTCCACAAAATAGCTATATTTTGTAGGGTTTGAAATGTTGTTGTACATAAAAAGATGCGTTTAGGATGAGCCTGGTCTTAGTTGTATACCTTTCTTTTTAAGCACAAACATACATAGTTCGAGTTGAAGGTAACGTGTTTAATTGAGCTCAAAAATTCGCCTCCACAATGAGATCTCAAGATTTAGAAACCCCATTTCTCAAGAAGTGTTAGTAATCTTGGTCTTTAATTTTGTGAGGTTTTAAACGTTTTTGTTTTCGTCTTAATTTTATGGAGTGCGCAAAGTAGACTGCTCCTGTGTACCTGTTGGTCCTAAACAATGTCTTGGGCGAAGCGATTCGTCTACTTTCTCTAAGAGAAAAAAACATATGATTATGTTCTTTTTTATGAAGATTTTGTTAATGTTGATATTTTTTTGGTTCAATAATGCAGGTGAGTGTACCGTGCAGCAGCCTATTTGATATTGTGACAGTTCGATGTGGTCACTGCACAAATCTGTGGTCCGTCAATATGGCAGCTGCCTTTCACTCTTCTTCTTCTTCTTCCTCTTGGCAAGACATTCATCATCTTCAGGTTTTTGTTTTGTCCAAAAACAATAATTAACTTTTATTTTGTTTTTTCCTTTTGCAGCTCAAATTGTGGGCGTTTTGTTCTCTACATATCATAGGCTGGCTTCTGAATTCTAGGGTTTTCCTCCTTTTGAGGGAATAAATAACTACTCCTATATGCAGACATATTAATACTCAGATCGAGTTTTTCAAAAAATTAGTAGTACTACAACTAATATAGCCGCCATAACTAAAACCTATATATTCATTTTTCTATTTGAAGGCTGCAGCTTTTATAAACTAGGGACTGTCCTTTGACCCATCAAAAGCATTTTCTTAGGTTACTTTTTTCTTGTGTAATTGTTTGATTTGATAGTTTAGTTTGTTTGAATTACATTTATTTATTAATGATTTTATTTTCTATCAGGGGTTTGTCCTCTACTGTGGAAACAAAGCCTCAAAACTAGATTATGGGTTCCCTTTGGAAATCTTTACAACAACTACCTATTTGGGTTTCATTTATCATTCAATATCTTAACTGATTCAGTCACTTCAATGCTGTTATGACATCTTTTTTCATAAAACATCACTTCAACCTTTTTGGTCAAAACAGAAACAAGCCCTCTTAGCACCCCCCCCCCACCACCACCACCACCAGCTCCGCTTTTACCAATACCCTAAAAAGAAATTGAGGTTCATGAATAATAAAAGGAAAAATAAACATAACTCCTCTTACCTGTACTTATTAGTAGCAAAAACAAAATTAAGTGAGCTGCATTACATATTCTTTTGTTGCTTTGCTTCAACACTTACACATTAAGAAGAATTTAGATCTTGGAAACTCCACACAAAGGGAAAAAAATTGTAGTGCCATATCTAGTAAGAGCTTCTGAATTTATGTTTGGTACTATCAATATAATAACCGGGTTTGGCTTTAGCGAGGACAGGGTATATAAGTAAAATATTAGATTTTAGATGTATATAACATATATTAAACAATCTTTGTCGAAGAATTTGTTTTACTTCTTTAAGTTTGAACACTTTTAAGAAAATTCTTTTCTCCGCCACTGAATGAAGAAGAAGAAGGAGGAGGAGAAGGGCGAATAACTCACAGAATTGATAGTTGAGTGATTAGACTGATACTAGTACATTAAAAGATACCAATCAATAAAAAATAAGTAGCAAAAGTTTAAGTTTTTTTTTTTGACAACTAATTTGTGCTATTTATTAGCAACTTCTCTTTGTTTTTGCAACACTTATATATTAATTATAAAGTCATGTATATTTCTGACTTAATTTTGTAGGTGCCAAATTACACTGCTCCTGAGTACAGAATGGATTTTGGTTCATCAACCAAATGCAACAACAGGATGACAATGAGAACACCAATCACAAACAACACTCACGAGGAGAGGATTGTGAATCGACGTAATTATTTATACATAGAGATTCCTATTTAAAATCATTTATTTTTAGGGACATTTATTCCCGTCATTGTTTTAATTTTTTTTTTTTTTTTTGGGTTATTAATGGTTGTTGGTGTTTTCTTTTACAGCTCCCGAGAAGAGGCAGCGAGTACCTTCTGCATATAATCAGTTCATAAAGTAAGGCAGCTGTAACACTGATGACTTGAATAGATGTAGAGATATCTTTATTAAAGCTGTGGAAAATTAACCACTCTATATCAATTTCTTTTGTCACAAAATGCCTAAATATGCAGAGAAGAGATTCAGAGGATCAAGGCTAATAATCCAGATATCAGTCACAGGGAAGCATTTAGTACTGCTGCCAAAAATGTAACTCTTTTATCCTTAGATTCTTGAAATATTACTTTATTACTGTTACTTCCTCTACTCTTTGCTTTTAAATTTTCGATTTAAGTTGCATTAAGCTGACCCGAAAAAAAAAAGTTATATATGCACTACAATCTAAAAAAAAATTATGTTATCAATGTAATTTAATCTGTTATAGCATGTTATTTACTCTATTTAAATTACAAGATCGTGTTTGTTGTTAGGAAATACATGTTATAGCAAGTAACTTAACTTGATAATGTAAAAATATTATATATTATCAATTATAGAATTTAAACTCAAGGTTTTCTGTTACATTTTTTCTGGATTTAACGTATATACACTAACCATGTAAAGCATTTTTAACTCAATGAATTTAAACTTGTTGTAGCAGGTAATTTATTTTATTTTTTAAGTTACTAACCACATTTTGTATGAAAATAATTATCTTTTAGATGATTTGATAATTCAAAGTTCTATTATACTGTGTATATATAGATAGTTACACTCTATTTTTTGAAGAGTTGGTTGATGACTAATTAGCTTTTGTGTGGTGTAGTGGGCACATTTCCCTCACATTCACTTTGGACTCATGTTGGAGAGCAACAATCAAGCCAAGCTTTCTTGTGGTAATGCACCTATAACTCAAGCTATATTTTTGCCTCCCTTAAACATTCATGGTACATAAACTTGGTCTTGCCATTATTTATTTCCTTTTATCATTTTTGCATCATTTAGTGATAGTTGGGCTTTACTCTTTAATTTTCGCGAGAAATTCAAAAATAACTAGATTTATAAGTGGTCATTTAAAAATAGCTACGCTTTTAAAATAATTGAAATTTAGCCACTTTTCATGTAAAGATAAATCTGAGCGAAAACGCTGTTCAAAACCCGAAAAATACATCAGCATATTATACTGGAGTTCCAGGATAAGTATACTGGAACTCCAGCATAATATAATAGAGTTCCAGCATAAGTACACTAGAACTCCAGCATAATACACTGGAGTTCCAGCAAAGTATATCGGTCCAGTATAATATGCTGGCAGTTTATACACAAGTGCTCGAATCTCCAGTATATCATGCTGGAACTTTCCGTGTGTTGGAGTTCCAGCATATTATGCTGGAAGTTCATACACAGGTGCACCGAACTCCAGTATATTACGTTGGACCGGTCTCTGTTGCAGCAAAATAGTAGCTATTTTTCAATGACTTGGCAAACGCTGGCAATTTTTGAATGATCAGTCCGATAACTGGCCAACCCGTGCTATTCTTACCTAATTTTCAGTTGAAAATTATGTCAAGGTGTTTGGAAGAGATTTTATTGAAATAGTTCATCATTAGAGATGTTTCCATATATGCCTTTTTTTCCTATAATGGTACTATAATTCCTATAATCATATTACTATCCCTTCATTCCCTCTTTTATTAGTCTATTAGACAATATAATTTTTTTAAAACCCTTAGGGTTTTTAACTAATTATAACAAGTTATTTATACTCAACTTGTTCAGGATTGCCGTGTTGTTGTTATTGTTGTATAACATATTATTTGTTTCATTTTTAAATTATGCGTGCCACAATAAGTTTTATGTTACACATATATTGTTTTCTTAGTTTGCACCATTTTCTTCCTTTACTATTTTCAGGGAGCAGAAAATTGTCCAAATCATAGAGATCTTTGCTAAAGAAATAAAGATCTTCTTCAGTTTATGGAGAGTTTCTACAAGTTGTGTGTTGAATTGAGGACAAGAGTGTGACCTCAAGGTGTTCTACGGAGTGTGGACATAAAACTATATATTATAGCCTTTCTAATTCGTTGTATTTCACTTATATATTATGCAACTTGAAAAACTAAGTTCCTTTAATTTATTGACTACCTCTATCAATTGTCTTTCTCTAATGAGAGGAATTTAGAGAGGTTTCCATATGTCTTGTTCGTTAACCTAAAATATGAAATTTGATCGTTGAATGCTATATATCCCATTGAAATCATGTTAATTTACATTTTCATATAATATGTCAAGAATTATATCAAAGATAGCAACAAGCGGTCAGCATAATTAAAAATGTTTGTAAATATAATGTTGAAATATGAGAAACTATACAAAAACTAAAACTTTCGTTGCTAAATGTTGAAATATGATTAAGTTGGTGTAAGAATCCATAAATGTACATCAACATCTTTAAGTAAACAGATTAGTGAACATGTTCATGATTCATACTTTGTCTAAACATGTTAAAAATGAAATTTAAAAGGGCAGATTGGCCATAGATTTTGGCTGTTTTTTTTTTTCCAAACAAAAAAAAATTGAAAATATTGTTTGTTCATAAAATATGATCAGTTAATTTGATTTTTTTTTCAAGTTCCCAAGAACTGGTTTAGGGAACAGTTTTGGGTGAAATTTTTCTTCCACTCACAAAATTTCAAATTATTTCATAAGTCAAACCCTCCACCACAACCGAAGGTGAAAGCTTGGATGGACAGATTTAACTAAAAAAATTAAAAAAAAATCATTTCATTACCAATTACCACCTTTTCTTTTTTATCGCCGATTACCACTTGTTTTTAGAAATAATACATACAAATTTCATGTACTAATATGGCATATAAGCTTCGATTACAATTTGAAATCCAAATATAGAAGAAGAAAAAAAATGCTGAAATTATATTATAACGTAACAACGGTGAAGTTATTTATGTCTTGTAGCTTGATGAAGGGTCTTATCTTGATGTTCATTGTAAACTTCCTCTAAAGTCTTGTCAATGGGACATTTTAAATGCTGCATATGTACCACATTTAGAAAATGTGTATCCATTCTATTTTGGTTACTTCTATTTCCTATACTTCATTCGAATCATGTCCTATAACATCATAACCAGAATTTGGACCTTTCATTTTAGGACAAGCAAAAACCTAAAACCTTTAAAACCTTTTGACATGTTAGTGTTAGTCTGATAGGTCTTACTTTTGGTCGGACGATATATATATGACTTGGATTCCTGCTTCTTAATTACGCCCCTCCCACGGTAAAAACTTATTCGAACATATGCAAATCATATATTTTATCACGGTTAAATGATAGATGAAGGTAAGTTTAGTAATAATCATGTTTGTGAAGACATGTATTATATATTTATTAATTTTTTATAAACACTTTATGGGGGTAATTTTTATTCCCCCATCTTTCTCTCTCTTTGTCTGATTCTTCATATGAAATTTAAAAATCATCGTGAAAGACACGAGTTAGTAGTTATTTACATTATTTTGTTAAAATAAGTGGTGTCTATGTTTTTTTGTCCAATACATCAAAGAGTTTGTGATAACTCAAAAGATCATCACTTATTTTGGAAATAAATTTGGTGTTCCGAGGCCTTAAAATCTCCTTTTTGCCTCACCTCGATTTGCGTGCGCAGTCCGGGCGTGTATCCGGAAAGCCATTATGTAAAAATTTGTGAAAAATGATAAATTTTGCTTTTAAATAAATTTAAGTTGACTTCGGTCAACATTTTGGGTAAACAGACTCAGACCCGTGATTCGACGGTCCCGGAGGGTCCGTAGAAAAATATAGGACTTGGGGGTATGCCCGAAATTGAATTCCGAGGTTCCAAGCCCGAGAAATAAATTTTTGAAAGAAATTGTTTAATTGAAATTATAAGAGTTTTTAGAAATTGGAATGTGTTTGAATTTGATGGTATCGGGCCCGTATTTTGGTTCTGGAGCACGAGACAAGTCTTATATGGCATTTAAGTTGAGCCTGCAAAATTTGGTAAGAAACGGACTTGATATGACGTGAATCGGACCATCGGTTGTTAAAAATGGAACTTAAGAGTTCATGAGATCTTTCTTTGATTTTGATGCTAAATTCATAGTTATTGATGTTACTTTGAAGATTTGATCGCACGAGCAAGTTCGTATGATATTTTTAGACTTACGTGCATGTTTGATTTGGAGCCCCAAGGGTTCGGGTGAGTTTTGGATTGGCCACTGAGTAAAATTGGACTTAGGAGAATTGTTGGTGTATTGCAGGTTGTGTAGCAGGCCTCTGATCTTGCATTTGAGAGATCAGGCATCGCAATTGCAATGCAAGTAGGGTTTGCAAATGCAAGGATTTTGTCGCAAATGCGAAGAACCCCGGGCCAGCCTTATCTCGCATTCGCAAATGCGAAGTCTTCAGTTAATGCCAGAAGTCGCAAATGCGACCCATGTATCGCAAATGCGACAGGTCCCTCGCAAATGCGAAGGTGACCGGAATTGCCCATGGTCGCAAATGCGACATTTCCTTCGCATTTGCGAAGTCAGCAGATTCCTTAAGGGTCCGCAATTGCGAACCCTGGTCGCAATTGCGATATCTGCAACCTGCTAAATCATAACTTAGCAGAAAATTTCTTATTTTTCAAACCCTCTCAAACCTAAAACATCTTTAGGCGATTTTTCAAAGATAACTACTCTTCCAAATCATTAGTAAGTCATTTCTAACTCATTTCTTTCAATCTAATCCATCTTTTTACATGATTTCAACTCAAAATCAAGGGTTTTCATGGGAGAAATTGGGTGTTTTGGGTAGAACCTAGGATTTTCAAATTTTGGGGATCTGGACCTCGATTTGAGGTCCGATTTCAAAACAAAATATATATTTGGGTTTGTGGGTGAATGGGTAATCGGGTTTTGGTTCGAACTTCGGGTTTTGACCATGTGGGCCCGGGGTCGATTTTTGACTTTTTGGGAAAATCTTTATAAAACCTATTTTCATGCATTAGAATTGATTCATTTAGTATTTGTTGATATCGTTAAGTAAATTGTGGCTAGATACAAGCGAATTGGTGGTGGAAACAAGAGATAAAGCGGTAGTTAAGGCTTCAATTGTGTTCGTGGCATCGAGGTATGTGTTTGGTCTAACCTTAGCTTGAGGGATTAGGAGTCGTGTCTTATTTGTTATGTGTTAATTGTTGAGTACGACGTATAGGCATGGTGACGAGTATCTATACGTTGGTGTCAAGCACGCCCGTGAGTCTTATACTATGATTAATGTGACTCTGTTTCGTATTGTTCATGCTTTATATGATGATTTCTATTGTTGAACAAGGCTTGTGGAAGTATTGTTGGTAATTGATCATCGTAGAGCGTTGGCTCAAGTTGAGAAATGAGTTGTGAAGAAATTGTGAAAAAGAGAAGAGGTTTATAATATTATCTCCTTTGCCTGGATGTTATTGCTTTTGATATTATCTCCCTTGTTGGACGTTATTATTCATGATATTGTTTCCATTGCCGGAATATTGTTGTTATGCTATTGTTCCCTTGCCGGGATTTTATTGAAATATTATTGATTCCCTTGCCCAAATTGCTTCGTGATTGTTGCTTGGGTGAGGAAGAGTGTAAAGCACGAAGGGTGATGTCGAGCCGATATTGTGAGGTAAAAGTACGAAGGGTGATGTTGTACCGCACGTTGTACAATTCTGTGCCATGATATGATTTATAATGCACGAAGGATCATTCCGTGCCATGATTATGTGAGGTAAAAGCACAAAGGGTGATGTCATGCCGATTATATTAATTTTTATGGTGAGGACGAGAGTAAAAGCACGAAGGGTGATGTCGTGCACTTGTCTTTGATTTCCGATTCTTGTTGATAATTGAATTATGGTGTTCTTTACATTTATCTATTGTTACTTGTTGTTCCCCCGCAGCATGTTTCCCCTTCCCATCTTTAACTTCTAGTTTCTGCTTTTATTTTCCGTTGTATATGATTTAACTGCACAGGTTTATTTGGTAGTCTTGTCCTAGCCTCGTCACTACTTCACCGAGGTTAGGCTAGGCATTTACTAGCACATGGGGTCGGTTGTGCTAATACTACACTCTGCACTATGTGAGATCCCGGTGTTGCAGCTTTAGGACCACAGTGAGGTTGCTGCTTCAGTCCATCAGGCGACCCGAGGTAGTACTGCAAGCGTCCGGGGGCCTTGGTGTCTCCTTCTATCTTTCTACACTGTTTCTTCTATGCATTTCTGAAATAGCTTGTATTTATCTTTCGAACCCTTATTTGTACTACTCTTAGACAGTCTGTGAAATTGTGACACCAGATCCGGGCAGCTTTTGGTTTATGGATTTTGTTATCGGTATTTATATTAAATTTCTATATTTCATTCTTTTGCCTTATTATTTCCGCGGATTATGAAATGTTAATTCACAACTGTTAAAGGATTTAAAAATAGAAACAAGCAAATAATTGTAATGGTTGACTTGCCTAGCTTTCACTAGTAGGCACCATCACGACTCCCAATGGTGGAAAACTCAGGTCGTGACAGAGTTTTAACCAGAACAATAGGGTAATACCATGTTATATCTAATTAAATTGTACTAATAGCGTAAATATCATTTACGGTTGGTTAGGATATATAACTTAAAATTTAAGGTCACTAGAAAAGGACTTGTTTTCTTTGGCGTGTATGCTGAAAAGATATAATTAAACAGATAAAAGTATGTTATTTCTAATCGCTTAAGTTTTTCGATTAAATGATCATGATCTTACCAGGCTAAGATATCTTAAAGTCTTTTTTTTTTTTAAAACAAGTTGCATGCAATTAAAGAACATGCTTATTACAGTTTGTGCTTTATTTTCCTTAAAACATAAAAAGAGCCTTTTTTTATTTTTCACCCCCTTCCATATTGTACATGTATAATGAGCTTAACCTATTCCTGCAGGCTTTTTTCCCCTTAATTTCTCTTTAGACTTAATTGGTTCCAAGTATCAAACTGTTGTCTACTGTTTCGTGAAAAGGAAAATATTTGGAGAAAATTAGAATTTGAAAGATATATAGTGCTTTCAATTTGAAATTTGATATGAGATCGAGTTGAAAAAAGGTCACCAAAACTCCTATTCTTCTGAAATATCACCACTAACACCTTATAATTTTTTCTCTTTGTTACTAAAATAGCTTAATATTAAATAATATTAAGCTGCATCATTACAAAATACATTTTTATATTATATAACACCTGATACTATGTTGTACCAAGTTCTCAAACATCACTGTTTGACTTTGTGCACCCATGTCACTGTGTGTGTGTGAAATTATTATATGTAACATTCTCTTGTAAGTTGGAGTCATATTGATGGCGAAAGTTGTTTTCTTCTTTTTCACCCAAAGGTGAACATATCTAGTAAAAGACCTTTTATGTCCAAGCATATCATCATATAGTTTACAACTCTCCAACAAAATGAATCAACATTACCAAAATATAACTCATTGGACCACCAAAATGCCTTTCCTGGCATCAAAGCACTAAGAATAAACACTTTAGCAATTTGCTTCACAATGACTTACTCAACATTTTTCTTTTTCTTTCTTTGTACTTTTCAAAAGAATAGGTTGTTGTGGTCCAGAACTTTTCCTACATGACTGTGTTTACCAATAAAAGGGGATCAAGATTATATGTCATCAATTGTTTCCCACTTTTGATGAGCACATGAAATATTGTACCTTTAATCTAATTTTTTTTTATATTTCTCACTCGGTATTCGGTACTTATATTGGGGCCCGATTAATCCAGATTCGCGTCGGAAAATTCCACATTGGGGGTAAAGCGCTCCCTAACAAAGACGACTTCATACTCAGGGGCTCGAACTCGACACCTCTGGTTAAGGATGATGAAGTACTTACCACTCCACCACAACCCTTGTTGGTAATCTAAGTTATTATGATCAGCCGTAGTTGGTTAAATTGCAACCATAGTGTATATTATTTATATTCTTAGTGTAAATAATATATAACTTAAATTAATAGTATTTTGTGATATCTAGGCAAATTTTATATCGACAAAATACGAGAAAAATGATGGGTATATAAGTAAACAGGCCTTAAACTCTAGTGATACATTTTAAAACTATACGGCCTAGACCTAAAACGGATAATTGGAATGAACTGTTACATATTTTGTCAAGCCTTATAAGAATTTAAGGATTAACTAAGATTCCATCGTATTGTGTGAGTTTGGAATACGTGTCATTAGTTGTTACCGTGAGATGAAAGGTAGGGGTGGGGGCAGAAGTCCAATACGGATTTGATAGAACTTCGTGTAACTTTTGCTCAAAATATATATATATATATGTTAGCAAGCTCATAAAATATATACAAATATTAAATTTATAATCCAATTATCAACATTTGAATTTGTGGTTCTAAAATTTAGAACTCATAAAATTAAAACTCTGACTCCAAATCTAATAAAAGTGATTTCACAATTGTTGTAATCATTGAGACGAATCAGCCGTTTAAATCACTTGTACAAATGTACCATATACAGGGAAAATTACATTCTTCCATGACATAATAGTCTTGCTTCAGCTATTGCACTTTCTTTTCTCTTTCAATTGCTATTCTTTTTTTTTCTTTTTCTTTTTTATGATCGACAGCCAGTTGATTTAGTTTTTAAAGGCTGTGCGAAGTAGCAGCACAAGTTTCACTCCAGTCAATCTTAAATCAGACGGTAAACAAATTAATTAGCACAATAAGTGATGCTGAACATTGACCGACTAGAGAACCCAAGGCATTTTATGTTGGGACAATAATATCCCGTCCGGGAATAATATCCACGATAAATAATAGTAACACAAGAGAGTAACAAAGACGTCAAATATTTTAACGGGGTAAAATACAATACTCGAGTGGAGCAATATTACCACCATGACATTACAACTTAGTAGTGTCAAAAGACTACTACAACTTCGAAAGAAATAACACTCTTTATTCTAAACACCTCACTACAATATTACTGTAACGACTCAACCGGTCGTTTTGAGTGTTGTAGCCCCCTTCCCCCATTCACTGTTTATTCTATGCTAAATTTTCGACATGTGACTTGCCGGGGTAATTGGGTTGCTTCCGGGGATGTTTCAGAATGAGTTGAGACACTTGGTCTCAAGGTTGGAAGCTTATGTTGAAAAGGTTGACTGGATGTTGACTTATGTGTAAATGGCTCCAGAATAGAGTATTGATGGTATTGATAGCTCCGTTGGGTGATTTTGAACTTAGGAGTGTGTCCGGATAGTGATTTGGAGGTCCGTAGTTGATTTTAAAAAATAGAATTGGAAAATTAAAAGTTTTGAAAATTGAGAAGTTTGACTGAGAGTTGACTTTGTGGTTACCGGGCTAAGATTTTAGTTCCGGGAGTTGGAATAGGTCTGTTGTGTCATTTATGACTTGTCTGCAAAATTTAAGGTCAATCGGACTTGATTTGATGTGCGATTTGTGATTTTAGCGTTGTTTGATGTGATTTGACGCTTCAAGTGAGTCCGTATAATATTTTAGGACTTGTTGATATGTTTAGTTGAGATCCTGAGGGTCGGATGGATTTCGGATGGTTATCGTAGTGGAATTTGACTTGGAGAAATGGCTAAAGTTTGCTGGTGTTCACGTCTGATTTCCTTATATGCGATCGCGTGGGAAGGTCCCCGATTGCGTAGGCTTACTTGGGCAGCTGAGATTCTTGTTCTACGCGTTCGCGAGTTGAGGGTTGCGATCGCGTAGGTTAGTGAAGCAGTGAATCGCGAATGTGTGGGCTAGGCCGCGTTCGCAAAGAGGAAATAAGACAAGAGCTGGCCACGCGCGTTGTTCTATGCGAATGTGTGGAGTTGTCCGCGATCGCGTGGGTCTGGAAAGGTAGTGCATCGCATTCGCATGGGTTTATCTGTGTTCGTGTAGGGTTAAGTTTGGCAGCTTAGGATTTGTGCTCCGCGATCGCGAAGCATTTCCCACGATCACGAAGAAGGGACTTCTGGGCAAAAATTAAAATCTCAAAAAATGAGGGTTTGAGTTTATTTCACAATTTGATTTTGGGAGCTCGAGTTGAAGCGATTCTTGGAGAGATTTTTAAGGGAGTGATTGGGGTAAGTGATTCAAACTTGATTTTGGTTAAATTCCATGAATATATCTTTTATTTCATCATTTAATTAGTGATTTAGGTTGAAAAATTAGGAAAATAGGTGAAACTTCTTAGGCCGAATTTTGGGGATTTGAGCAGGATTTTGGCATCGGATTTGAGTAATTTTGGTATGGTTAGACTCATGGTTGAATGGGTTCGGATTTTGTAACTTTCATCGGATTCCGAGACATGGGCCCGAGGGTTGACTTTGAGTTGACTTTTAATTACGAACTTAGCATTTTCATATGGAATTGATTCCTATAGCATGAGTTGATTGTGTCGAATTGTTTGTGGCTAGATTCGAGGCATTCAGAGGTTGATTTGCGAGGAAAGGGCTTATTGGAGTAGAGATTTACACGGTTTGAGGTAAGTAACACTTCTAAACTTGGTTCTAAGGATATGAAATCCTGAATTTCATATTATGTGGTTGATGTTGAGGTGGCACACATGCTAGGTGACGGGCGTGTGGCGTGCACCCTAGAAATTGTGACTCAGTCAATTCCGTATAATTGTATAGTTGAATAACCTTCTTGTTATCCGTATATTCTCCATGTGTTAGAGAAATTGATCTAAAATTCATGTTAAAAATCATGCTTAGGCTATATGTTGGTACTGTTGGGGACCCATAGAGGTCGTATCGTTGTTAAATTACTTGCTTAATTTGCAATTATGTACTTAGTCACATCTATCATCCACATATCATATCTCTGTCTCTATTTCCATTTATTGATACTTTATATCATCATTGCTTGGGCTGATTTTCATGACATTGTAAGCCCGAGAGACTGGAGAGATTGGAGACTTAGTGAGGCCGAGGGCCTGATTGTGAGGATATTTATGGGATCGGACTGCACGCCGCAATATGCTTTATTAATTCATAATATGATTAGCGCTTGGGCACCCACAGTGAGCAAAGGTACCTACTGAGTGCGAGTGCTGAGAGCGAGTGACGAGCAATTGGGAGGATTGAGTGATTGTGAGGATGGAGTGACTGTGAGGAATGAGTGATTGTGAGGATGGAGTGACTGTGAGGATGGAGTGAATGGGAGGACTGAGTAATTGATACTCTGAGAGTATGCATATGATTTCATCATTGTTTTGTATTTCAGTTGGCATACATAACTAACATGTAGATATCGAGACGTATCATTCTCATTTCAGTTACACTTGACATATCTTACATGTTTGAGCTTTAAGTGTTAAACTTGAAAGCATATCTACATTTCTGTACTGTATTTTTGTAATTGGACTGTACCTGTGAGGCTCGTCACTACTTTCAGTGCAAAGGCTAGACTTGTTACTTATTAAGTTAGTTGTACTCACGCTACACCATGCACTACATGTGCAGTTCCAGGTGCTTTTGGGTTCGGTGGTTGCTGATGTTGGAGTTATTATTCAGTTCTGAGATCCTCGAGGTAGTTGCTTTGGCGTCCTCAGTCCTTGACTCTCCTCCTTTAGCATCTAGTTCTATTTGTATTGTTCTACTCTCTTCGATAGTGTTTTTTAGAATTTGTTATTGTATAGATGCTCATATACTCAGTGACACCCGGGTTTTGGGAAATCCGGTATTGAGTTGTGACGTTTTTATCTATTTTTATGAGATTTTCACTTATTTAAACTTGTTTTAGTATATTTTAAATTTGAAAATGTTTATGAGTGGTTAGCTTGCCTAATATCATGATAGGTGTCATCACGACCAGGCTGAGGTTTGGGTTGGGACAAGTTGGTATCAGAGTCTAGGTTACATAGGTCTCACGAGTCACGACCAAGTTTAGTAGAGTCTTGCATATTGGTACAGATATGTCTGTACTTATCTTCGAGAAGTTGCCGAACCCTTAGGAAAACTTCACATTCTTGTATTCTTGTCGTGCGAATTTGTTGATTCTAGGAACTAAACTTCTGTTATTCTATTCTCTTACAGATGGTGAGGACATGATAAGTGGGATGTTGACTTCTTATTAGCACCTTTTAGCTTTTATTTCAGTCCGAAAGTATTGAATTATATTCTCGAAACTAATGAAATTTTGCAAATTGCAGGAATACTGGAAGTTTGGTCGCCCTAGATGAAATCCGACTCAAAAATGAGTGTTCCTAAGCACAAGGCAACAAAGGGTGAAGAAGCACAAAAGTGCAGTCCACAGAAGGAATTCTGCGGCCGCAAACCAAGAAGGAAAATCTAGCAAAACTTTCAGCAATATGCGGACCGCAAATAAATTGTGCGGCCGCAAAACTGGGCTAAGAGTCAAAAATCAGAGAGTATGTAGAAAGACTAAGTCCAGGAGCCTTTTTGAATTGTGGACCGCACAAGAATTATGCGATCGCAAAAGAGTGCCTCTCGGTCGCAGTCTAGAAATGTGCGGCTGCAGAACATCACTTTTTGCTAGCTGAAGAAATTTGCGGTTCCAAGTGCAGTCCCAGAACCTCTCGAGGGGCATTTTTGTCCGAGATTTTCAACCCTGTATAAATAGACGAGTTTCACAAAATTAGGTCAAGTTTGAACATCTGAAGTTTGCTGTAGCCGTTTTTCTTTACTACTTTAGGAATTTTTACATTATTTTGGTGTTTTAACATTAGATTTCATCATTTTAATGTTCCATTATGAGTTTAATTAGCTTTTCTTCTCTATTTTCTGTAATTTCTATTTTGTGTAGCTAGACTTCTACTAGGGTCGTGACCCAACCCTATTGTATAAACCTTATGGGTGATTAATTTAGTGTTTGTTTATGATTGGGTGTTGATTATTTAGCTTAGTTCATGCTTCAATTTTAGAATTAATGTTTGCAAACATTGATTCATGCCTATTTGACTTAGTCTCTACTTGAGAAAGAGGAACGTAGTCTAGGATAACTTAGCTAACAAGGAACTGGGTCAATTGAGAGATTGATTAACCCAATAAAAGGGTTCAACCTAGAGATAGTATTAACCCGACTTGAGCTCTTATCAACTATTTTGGTTGATATCCATTTGATCTTGAGAAAACTAAATTGGGAAAAACCACTCTCTGGCTGAGAGGTATTGAGTGGGTAATATAGAGTTGTGAGCTATAATATACCCCAATCAACAAAATAAACATTAACATCTTTATCCCATTAGGAAAACACCTAGGTTTTGGTCACAGTACTAGGCCTTTAATACAATTTGAAAAACTTCAAAAACATTTATCTATAATCTATTTTCTTTAGCATGCGTTCATTAGAGTAACAATAGAAACAGAAAATAAAACCTTGTTGTGGAAGTGCAATCTAGATAAATCCAATTGCTCATTTCAAATATATACCCCTAACTCTCATCATAACTCTCAATGGGTTCGGCCCCGACTCCTAGTTGGATAATTATTACTGCATAGGACTGTTTCATATATCTATTGCGGTGTGTTGTGGACATGATCAATTTTTGGCATCGTAGTTGGGGAGTTAAAAACGGTGTTAGCAATATATTTGGGTTTGTTTTTGGACTATCATCTTTTCCTTCTGTTGTTACTAATTTGTTTGAAAAGATTTTAGGCACAATTATGGCGGCAAACAATAAACTCAAAAATATGCCAGTCCGACCACAAAAGGAAATTTGCGGATGCAACATGAAATCTGCGGCTGCACACAAAATTGTGCGGACCGCAGATGAGATGCTGAGTTGAGGTCACTAGGTAATAGAGTGCAGACCGCACATGAAATTGTGCGGCCGCACTCGACCCTTCTTCCCTTAGAAAACCAAGTAGTATAAATAGAGGAATAGAGGCAACTATTATATTTTTTCCCTCTTTGAGAAAAAACACAGTTATCTCTTGAAATTTCTTGGTGAATCTATCTATACACACACACAACATCTTTGATCAGTCACTCATCACACTCATTCATCTGGTATGTTTCAATTTCTTGTTAATATTTTTCTTTTAATTTGTAGATTCTTAGTTATTTTAGGGCATTTGTCAATAGAATTCAATTGTGTATCCATGTGGGAGTAAATCTGCAGTAGGTTAACTAATGCACGCTCTATGGGGGCTGGTCAACATATTTTCATGTCTCTATGATGTTACCATGTCAAATTGTCCACAAAATTGCAAAATATAGAATGAACTTAACTGAACTGTTTGAAGTTTTTGAATTTTGCGGTCGTACCTAAAATTGTGTGGTCTGCAAAAATTGATTCTAGGACATCATTAGTAAAAAAGGGGTATGCGGCCGCAAGGTAAAATGTGTGGACCGCAGAGTTCCCATTGCGGCTGTAGAACAACCCTTTTACTGTCATTAGAGAGTCTACACTTTGTGACTCATATGTGCGGCCACAGGTCTAATTGTGCGGACCGCAGATATCATGTTGCGGCCGCACATCAGCATATTCTCTGTCATCAAAGAGTTGGCATATTTTGAGTTTCTAAGATGTTGCTACAAGTGAAATTGTGTGGACCGCACTTCACTTTTTTGGCTACAAAACAAAATTGTGCGGTCCACAAGGCCTCATTTGCGGCTGCAAGAAAATTGTGTGGACTGTTGATCCTTATACTGCAAGCATGCTTTAAATGTGAACCTCACTATGTTTTATGGTGTATACTTGAATATATCCTTGTATGTCTGAACATTGAATTGCAGCTAGAAATCATCTTTGCTTGATACAGACAATAGTTTGATCTATAGGAAGAGGTGACACTTCTAAAGGGAGGGGTGAACCTTCTCGGGGTCGAGGCAAGAGTGCCTTACCCCTAGGCCAACAAAGGACAATTACAAAGAAAGCTACGATGGGCAGAGGGAGAGTTGCAGATCTCTCCTAGACGAGCTCTTATGTCCTGTCTAGGGGAGCATCAGAGGGAAAGCCAGCCTCTGTTCAGGAGCAATCGGCCGTACAAGAGAAAGATACTCTTTAGAATCCACTACACTCTGAGTGAACCAGATCCATTGTGAGACAAAGGTAACCAAAGTGCGTAACCTCAAAGTGAGATTTGATCAGCATACACTCAACACATACTTGGGATTTGAAGATGTTGAGCCAAAGTAGTATTTAGAGAAGTATGAAATGGGAGATGCAGCCCGGCCTTGGTTAGCAGAGATTCTAGCAGCACCAGGACCATCACCACCATGGATTGCCGATGGAATTCCTATTTACTAGAGCAATCTGAGTTTCAAGGCGAAGGGGTGGCAAACCTTTGTCTACATCAGACTGGACCTGAGGCAAAATAAGACATACCTTCTAATGCCTCGGGCAATTCTAGTTTCTTCTATTATGGATGGGTACCCTATCAATGTGGGTGCCATGATGCCGGCCAACATCTTAGTGATTGCTAGGCAAGATGACTCATCATACCCATATCCTAACACCATTACATAATATCTTACGGATGCAAGGGTAGAGCCGAGAGATTATGACACAAAGGTGCAGCCAAAGAAGCCTTTCTCTTGGTACTCACTGATGAATACAAACAACCCGAAGAGAAAAGGCCAGCCTTCTACCACCACAGGCCAGTCTGATGAGCCAGTCATGGTAGTTGTGTAGGCAGTTGATGTTCCATCCACTTCGACCAAGTCTTCCTCTAGTGTCGCAGCTATGCCTCCACCATCATCTTTAGTCTCAACTAAAATTCCTGCCACAACTTCCACCTCGGCTTTGAAGCCAGTTCTTATGCCTACTATCCCACTTTCTGCACTACTAGTCTCCTAGATATTGGTGAGCCTCAACAACTAGATGCATACAGCACTGCAAAGCTGTCTGATTTATCTAGTACTATTGCAGCATAGTCTTCTATTCAGGCACCTCAGTTTCCCCCGACTGTGGAAGAGACATTGAAGAAGCTCCTAGAAAACCAGAACACCATTATGGCTATATTAGTACAGCACGGGTCAGTAATCGAAGAGCTGGGAAAAGAAGTAAAGAAGATGAGAAAATCCCAAGCTAGAAAAAATTCAGTAGACAAGCTCCGAAGAGAAGTAAAAAGAATTTCTACGACCGAAGATCTCCTCTTTAACATGATGATTGACCCATACAATTTAGGCCCAGATCCTACAGCACCATCTGCATTGGTGGCACCAGCCTGTCTAAGGAGCCAGACCATGTTGCCGACACTGCTGAGGCAGTGCGCGAGATGTTTACCAACCCAGCCACTCCCAGAGTTGAGGATGATGAGATTCAGTTGGATGAGCCTGAGGGTGGTAACATTGTTGGGGACATGGAGATGTCCAACGAGCCATAGGGAGTTTTCTTCACTCTTTCCCCTCTTTTACTCTTATTTTGTTAAGCATTAGGGACAATGCTTATCTTCATTTGGGGGGTGGAGTTTATTGATTATATTTGATACATTCTGAGATATTTGGCCTGTAATAACTTGATATTATTTTCTCTTTTCTTATTATGTATATTCATTCTATCTTCAGTAGTTTTTGCTTATTAGATTCTTTATTTTTGTTTCTTTATTAGTTCTTGGTTTGATTTAGTAGCTTCTTTGGTTGAATGAATAGCTTCTTTTTATTTTTTTGTAGATAATAAACCTTTTGTTTTCTTAATGGAATGGTTCTTTCCAAAGGTAGTTGTTGTGTAAACCGGGTGACTCGTCCCAATGATGGATGGCGTGACAACTTTCTTAAGGGAATGAGTCCATTTTTGTGTTTAGGTAACAATAGTAGTAGTAATGAATAAAAATACCTAAGTAAGTCATGCTCGAAGAGTCAACCATGCTTCAATTGGTACTAACACACTTAACTACGCGCTTATGATTAGAGACAAGGTTTTGAAAGAAATAACTCTAGTTAGTGATTTTGTGACTCTTGTGTTGACTTTGGCAATCATCGAGTGGTTTAATTGGACCATAGTTATCATTAAATTTGAATGTGGTTGTTGTGGGCCCTTGAATATTTCCTCTTTAACAATCCAATTGCATAAGGGGTGAGATGAATTGTTTCTAGTCCAAGTATCCGTGCGAAAGGTCTAGAACTTGCCCCAATTGTGTTTCAAGGCGAAATCCTAAGTGTTGCTTGGTTTGAGAAGTGATGGTAGGCTATTCTTGGCCCGTTTGAGTTTTCTATTGCCAATCAATGTCATTATCCCTAGTCAACCCCTTTGAGCCTCTAGCATTTCTCATTTGATAACCATATTACAAGTTGTTACCAGTTTTGTCGTGACCCTCTCTTGGCACCCGAGCTTTCCTTAACACTCTCGTGAAACAAATGGCTTAAAATGCAAGTTTGAGAGAGATACGAGGAAGTTGAAAAAGGTATCAAGGCACAAAAAGAGAAAAGAAATGATCTCTATGAGAAAAGAAGGCAAGAAAAGAAAAAAACTAAAAGAATAATGCAAAAAGAGAATAAGTGGAAGGGATGAAGGGATTCAAAAAGAGGTAATAATCTCAAACATGGAGAAATCAAAAAAAAAGAGAAAAAGAATGAAATGATCAAGAAAGAGTAATGCTAAATCTCTCTAGTCCCCCATGAAAAGAAAGTATCTCTAAGAATTGGCAAGGTGTGAGCCGGGAAATGAAAGATGGAGTACTTAAGGAAAGGTGTAACCACTTACCCATACAGTATACTACCCTAACCCAAAAGCCTTCATTATATCCCAAAAGAAGTCCTACTTGATTTCAAACCGAGTGAGCTTACATTAGTGGCGATCTACATGAGGGGCAAGCCTAAGGTACTTAAAGTCGTACTTGTGACATTCTCTTGAGAGAGATGAGTGAACCTTTCATAGATCTTTGGATCGAGTGTTAAATTTCTTAAGTGAGCTTGGCAAATGGAAAGTAGAGGAGGAAGAGTTTGGAGTCCACCATGACCTACATGATAGAGCAAGAGTCCTTGATGAGTAAAGTCAATTTTTGAAGCTCAAATATCACATTAGAACAATATATGCATGAATGTTTTATTCGTCGCCTTGTTCATAATACATGAGTAGTGTGGGTAATTGTTGGTCCAAACTGATGTGTGGAAGGCTCAGCTTTGACTCGCTAAAATGATCCTTAACTTTTGGAGGTAGGAACTAATTTATTTGCTTGAGGACAAGCAAAGACTTAAGTTTGGGAGAGTTGATAAGTGGGGATTTTGACTACTTAATAGCACCTTTTAGCTTTTTTTTAGTCCAAAAGTATTGAATTGTGTTCTCAAAACTAATGAAATTATGCAAATTGCAGGAATACTGGAAGTTTGGTCGCTCGAGATGAAATTCGACTCAAAAAGGAGTGTTCCCAAGCACAAAGCAATAAAGGGCACAGAAGCACAAAAGTGTGGTCCACAGAACGAATTTTGTGGCTGCAGAAGAAATTGCGGACTGCAGAATTCCATTTGTGGCTACAAACCAAGAAGGAAAATCTAGCAGAACTTTCAGCAATGTACGGACCGTAAATGAATTGTGCGGCTACAGAACCGGGTTAAGAGTCAAAGATCATAGATTATGCAAAAAGACTAAGTCCAGGAGCCTTTGTAAATTGTGGACCACACAAGAATTGTGCGGCTGTAGAAGAGTGCCTCGCGACCACAGTCCTCAAATGTGCGGTCGTAGTTCAGAAATGTGTGGCCGCAGAACTCCACTTCCTGCCAGCTGAAGAAATTTGCGGTTCCAAATGCGGTCGCAGAAACTCCCGAGGGGCATTTTTGTATGATATTTTCATCCCTGTATAAATAGATGAGTTTCACAAAATTAGGTCAAGTTTGAACATCTGATGTTGTTGTAGCCGTTTTTCTTTACTACTTTAGGAATTTTTACATTATTTTGGTATTTTAACATTATATTTCATCATTTTAGTCTTTCATTATGAGTTTAATTATATTTTCTTCTCTATTTTCTGTAATTTCTATTTTGTGTAGCTAGACTTCTACTAGGGTCATGACCCAACCCTAGTGTATAAACCTTATGGGTGATTAATTTAGTGTTTGTTTATGATTGGGTGTTGATTATTTAGCTTAGTTCATGCTTTAATTTTAGAATTTAATGGTTGCAAACATTGATTCATGCCTATTTGACTTAGTCTCTACTTGAGAAAGATGTACCTAGTCTAAGATAACATAGCTAACAAGAAATTGGGTCAATTGAGAGATTGATTAACCCAATTAAAGGGTTCAACCTAGAGATAGTATTAACCTGACTTGAGCTCTAATCAACTATTTTGGTTGATACCCATTTGATCTTAAGAAAGACAAATTGGACAAAATCACTCTCTAACTGAAAGGTATTAGGTGGGTAATGTAGAGTTATGAGCTATAATACATCCCAATCAACAAAATAAGCACTAACGTCTTTATCCCATCAGCCAAACACCTAGGTTTGGTCATAGTCCTAGGCCTTTAATCCAATTGGAAAAACCTCAAAAACATTTATCTATAATCTATTTTCTTTATCTTGCGTTCAGTAGAGTAAAAGTAGAAATAGAAAACAAAACCTTATTGTGGAAATGTAATCTAGATAATCCAATTGCTCATTTCAAATATATACCCCTAACTCTCATTATAACTCCTTGTGGATTCGACCCCGACACCTAATTGGGTAATTATTATTGCATATGACCATTTCATATCTCTATTGAGGTGTGTTGTGGATGTGATCAGGACATGTGCTACCGGATCAGGTGGACGGCCACCAGTACCACTAGCTAGGGTTGCGAGAGGCCGAGGCCATAGTAGAGGTCAGGGTGCAGCTCATACAGTAGCTAGAGAAGCATGTGTAGACCTACCAGTTGCTCTGGATTAGGGGTAGGTTCCAGATGTGGTTGAGCTGGTGGGACCAGCTCAGGCACCAGCTGTGCCCATTGTGATTCCAGGCCTTCAAGAGGCTTTGGCTCAGATATTTACTATTTGCACTAGCCTTGATTGGGCAGTTTCTATTCAGGTCGCACCAGCCACATCTCAAACCGGGGGAGGTACTTAGACTCTCCCCGCCCGCACTCCAGAGCAGGTGGTGCAGGGACTTCAGACATCGAGGGTACTACCAGCCCTGCCGATTACGGTTGCTCAGGCCCAAGTAGATCCTATTATGAGTGACGAGGAGCAGAAGAGACTAGAGAGATTTGGAAGGCTCTATTCCCTATCATTTAGTGGGGTTGAGTTAGAGGATGCTTAGGATTTCTTGGATAGGTGCTAGCGGATTCTTCGTACGGCTGTTATTCTAGAGACTAGTAGAGCTATCAGGGGCTGCCTTCAAATTGTATGAGGCCTATGAGAGGAGTAGGCCAGTCAGTGCAGCACCACTTTCATGGCATGAGTTCTCCGTTCTCTTCTTAGAGAAATTTGTTCCACAGACCCGCAAGAAGGAGTTGCGCAGGAAGTTTGAACAACTACGTCAGGAGGGCATGTCTGTGACCCTTATAAGATGAGGTTTTTAGAGGTGGCTCGTCACATAGTTTGGTTTGTTCCCATTGAGAGGGAGAGAATTAGGAGGTTCATTGATGGCCTGACCTATCAGTTGTGTGTTGTTATGACTAGAGAGAATGCATCAGGTGCTAGATTCAATGATGTGGTTGATATTTCTCGGCGGCTAGAGTTGGTTCATAGTCAGGAGCGTGAAGAGAGAGAGGCCAAGAGGCCTCGTGGTTCGAGTGGTTTAAGTGGTGTTCCTTTTGGGGGCAGTTCTACCACAGCAGGGGTCGTCCTTATAGGCCCGCTCAGATAGCTCGTCTAGTTCATCATGGTGCATAAGCTAGCCATAGTTCGTACAATGCTCGTCCGGGTCAGTCATCTCTCAGTTATCTCCCAGCTCAGATTTCATCTCATTCTCCATCGTTTCAAGGTTCATCTATGCCATTTCCTTCTAAGAGTTATTTTGGTGTTCGGGGCCCGATTCAGTCCCCATCACCACCACCTGGGAGTTTCTTTGAGTATGGGGAGTTTGGGCATGTGTGGAGACAATGTCCCCATCGCTCGGGAGGTCCATTTCAGCAGAGGGGTCAGGCTATGACTTCCACACTAGTTACTTCACCACCCTCCAGCCAGCTCGGGGTGGGGCTCAGACAGTTAGAGGTCGCCCTAGTGGAGGAGGCCATTCATGCGGTCAATTTTTTGCTATTCCTGCCAGGCTAGAGGTCGTTGATTCAGATGTAGTGATTATAGGTATTGCTTCAGTATGCCACAGAGATGCTTTCACACTATTTGACCCTGGTTCTATTTATTCCTATGTATCATCCTATTTTACTCGATATTTGGATATGCCCCGTGAGTCCTTAGTTTCACATGTTCTTGTATCTATGGCAGTGGACGATACTATTATTGTGGACCGTGTATACCGGTCGTGTGTAGTGACTATTGGGGTATTGGAGACCAAAGTTAATCTCTTAATTCTTAGTATGTTTGATTTTAACGTGATCTTATGTATAGATTGGTTGTCTCCATGTCATGTTATTCTAGATTATCATGCTAAGACTGTGACGTTGGTGATGCCAAGGTTGCCATGGATCGAGTGGAGAAGTTCTCTAGATTATGTTCTCAGCAGAGTGATTTCATATTTGAAGGCCCAACAGATGGTTGGGAAGGGGTGTCTGTCATAGTTGGCCTTTGTGAGAGATGTTGGTACTGATACTCCTACTATTGATTCTGTTCCAGTAGTGCGAGACTTTTTGAATGTGTTTCCTGCAGACCTGCCGAGCATGACACCCGACAGGGATATTGACTTTGGTATTGACTTGGTGCCGGGCACTCAGCCCATTTCTATTCCTCTATATCGTATGGCACCAGTTGAGTTGAAGGAATTGAAAGAGCAACTTCAGGAGCTTCTTAATAAGGGGTTTATTAGGCCTAGTGTGTCGCCTTGGGGTGCACCGGTTCTTTTTGTGAAGAAGAAGGATGGCACTATGCGAATATGCATAGACTACAGGCAGTTGAACAAAGTTACAATCAAGAACAAATATCCTTTGTCGCACACTAATGATCTATTTGACCAGCTTCAGAGAGCGAAGGTATTCTCTAAGATTGATTTGAGGTCTGGGTATCACCAGTTAAAGATTCAGGACTCAGATATTCTAAAGACGGTATTCAGGACCCGCTATGGCCACTATGAGTTCCTTGTGATGTCTTTTGGGCTGACCAACGCCCCAACAACATTCATGCATTTGATAAATAGCGTATTTCAACCATATCTTGATTCGTTTGTCATAGTATTCATTGATGATATCTTGGTTTATTCACGTAGCCAGGAGGAGCATGCACAACATTTGAGGATTATACTACAATGGTTGAGGGGGAAGAAGCTTTATACCAAGTTCTCCAAGTGTGAGTTATGGCTTAGTTCGGTGGCATTCTAAGGGAATGTGGTGTCCAGTAAGGGGATTAAGGTGGATCCAAAGAAGAAAGAGGCAATTCAGAGTTGACCCAGACCGTCTTCAACTACGGAGATTTGGAGCTTTCTCGACTTGGCCGGATATTATCGTCGCTTTGTGAAGGGTTTCTCGTCCATTGTAGCACCTTTGACCAAATTGACCCAGAAGGGTGCTCCGTTCAACTGTTCGAATGAGTGTGAGGAGAGCTTTCAGAAGCTCAAGATTGTCTTAACCGCAACCTAGTTCTAGTTTTGCCTTCAGTGTTAGGCTATATACAGTGTATTGTGATACTTCTCTGATCGGTATTGGGTGTGTGTTGATACAGGAGGGTAGAGTGGTTACTTATGCTTTGTGTCAGTTAAAGCCCCATGAGAAGAACTATTCTGCCCAGTTTTTGGAATTGGCAGCCATCATTCATGCATTGAAGATTTGGAGGCATTATCTCTATGGTGTGTCTTGTGAAGTATTTACAGATCATCGAAGTCTCCAGCACTTGTTCAAACAAAATGATTTAAATTTGAGGCACGGAGATGGTTGGAGCTACTAAAGGACTATGATATCACCACTCTGTATCAACCCAGGAAGGCCAATGTGGTACTCGATGCTTTGAGTAGGAAAGCGGTGAGTATGGGCAGCTTTGCTTTTATTCATATTGGTGAGACACCGCTTGCATAAGATGTTTAGGCCTTGGCTAATCAGTTCGTAAGATTAGATATTTTGGAGCCCAGTCGGGTTCTAGATTGTGTGATTTCTCGGTCTTCCTTATACGATCGCATCAGAGAGTGTCAGTATGATGATCCCTATTTGCTTGTCCTTAAGGACACATTTCGGCACGGTGATGCCAATGATGTTACTATTAGAGATGATGGGGTATTGAGGATGCAGGGTCGGATTTGTGTGCCTAATGTAAGATGGGCTACGTGAGTTGATTCTTGAGGAGGCTCACAATTTGTGGTACTCCATTCATCCCGGTGCCGCGAAAATGTACCAAGACTTGAGGCAACACTATTGGTGGAGGAGGATGAAGAAGGATATAGTGGAGTTTGTATCTTGGTGCGTAAACTGTCAGCAGGTGAAGTACAAGCATTAGAGACCAGGCGGATTACTTCAGAGACTTGAGATTCCAGAGTGGAAATTGGAGCGTATCACCATGGATTTTATAGTTAGGCTCCCACAGACTTTGAAGAAGTTTGATGCTATTTGGGTGATTGTGGATCAGTTGACCAAGTCCGTCTTATTTAATTTCAATTGGGACTACTTATTCTTCGGAGCGGTTGGTTGAGATCTACATCCGCAAGATTGTCCGCCTTCACGATGTGCCATTGTCCATCATTTTAGATCGGGGCACATAGTTTACATCGCAGTTTTGGAGAGTAGTGCAGTGAGAGTTAGGCACGCAGGTTGAGTTGAGTACAACATTTCACCCTCAGATGGACAGACAGTCTAAGCGCACTATTAAGATATTAGAGGATATGTTACACGCTTGTGTCATATATTTTGAGGGTTCTTGGGATCCGTTTCTGCCACTCACAGAGTTTGCCTTCAACAACAACTACAAATCGAGCATTTAGATAGCTCCATATGAGGCTTTGTATGGGAGATGGTGTCGGACTCTAGTGGGATGGTTTGAGCCGGGTGAGGCTAGGCTATTGGGTACTGACTTGGTTCAGGATGCTTTGGATAAAGTTAATTCAGGGTTGGCTTCGCACGGCGTATTCTAGACAGAAGAACTACACCGATCGGAAGGTTTGTGATGTTGCTTACATGGTAGGGGAGAAGGTACTAATCAAAGTTTCACCCATGAAGGGGGTTATGATGTTTGGGAAGAAGGGCAAGTTGAGCCCTCGGTATATTGGGCCTTTTGAGGTGCTTGAGAGGATTGGAGAGATGGCTTATAAGCCTGTATTTTCGCCTAGTCTGTCGAGTGTTTATCCAATATTTCATGTTTCAATGCTTCAGAAGTATGTCGGCGATCGTCTCATGTTTTGGACTTCAACATGATTCAGTGGGATGGTGATTCGACTTATAATGTGGAGTCAGTGGCCATTTTGGATCGACAGATTTGAAAGTTGAGGTCAAAGAACATAGCTTCGATGAAGGTGCAGTGGAGAGGTCAGAAAGTCGAGGAGGCTACTTGGGAGACCGAGCGGGAGACGCAGAGCAGATATCCACGCCTATTTAAGACTCTAGGTATGTTTTGAGACATGTTTGAGGATGAACATTTGTTTGTGAGGGGGAGGATGTAACGATCTGGATGGTCGTTTTGAGTGTTATAGCCTCGTTCCCCCATTTACTGCTTATTCTATGCTAAATATTTGTTATGTGACTTGTCCGGGTAGTTGGGTTGGTTCCGGGGATGTTTCGAAATGAGTTGGACACAATCTCAAGGTTAGAAGCTTAAGTTGAAAAGGTTGACCGAATGTTGACTTATGTGTAAATGGCTCCGGAATGGAGTTTTGATGGTTCCAATATTTTTGTTGGGTGATTTTAGACTTAAGAGTGTGTCCGGATAGTGATTTGGAAGTCCGTAGTTGATTTTGGCTTGAAATGGCGGAAGTTGAAAAATTAGAAGTTTTGGAAATTAAGAAGTTTGATCGAGGGTTAACTTTGTCGTTACCAGGCTCAGATTTTGGTTCCAGGAGTTAGAATAAGTCCATTGTGTCATTTATGACTTCTGTGCAAAATTTGAGGTCAATCAGACTTGATTTGTAAGGTTTCGGCATCGAATGTAAAAGTTAGAAGTTTATAAGTTAATTATGCTTGAATCAAAGTGCAATTTTTGGTTTTAGCATTTTTTTTATGTGATTTGACACTTCGAGCGAGTTCGTATGATGTTTTAGGACTTGTTGGTATGTTTGGTTGAGGTCCTAGGGGCCTCGGGTGGATTTTGGATGGTTATCGGAGTGGAATTTGACTTGGAGAAATGGCTGAAGTTTGCTGGTGTTCAGCTCTGGTATCCTTATACGCGATCGCATAGGAAGGTCCGCGATCGCGTAGGCTTACTTGGGCAGCTGAGATTCTTGTTCTACGTGTTCGCGAGTTGAGGGTTTCGATAGCGTAGGTTAGTGAAGCAGTGAATTGCGAGCACGTGGGCTAGACCGCGTTCACGAAGAGGAAATAAGGGAGCAACTGGCCAAGCACGTTATTCTATGCCAACGCATGGGGTTGTCCACGATCGCATGGGTCTTGAAAGATAGTGCATCGCGTTTGTAACGACCCGACCGGTCGTTTTGAACTTTTGCACTTTGATCGCCAGTTCCCGGGCATGACTTGCCTCGTGTAACATATTATGACTGATGTAGATCGTTGGTTTTGGTTTTCAGGAAATATCAGAATGAATTTGAAGGAACAGTATCAGTTGAAAGCTTTGAATTTGAAAAGTTTGACTAAGAGTTGACTTATTTGTATATGAGCTCGGATCGAAAATTTTATGATTTGGATAGCTTCGTTGGGTGATTTATGACTTAGGAGTGCGATCGGAATGCATTTTGGAAGTCCGTGGAAGGATTTGGCTTGAATTGGCAAAGTTAATATTTTGGCGAATTCCGGTTGATAGGTGAGATTTTGATCCGAGGGCCGGAATGGAATTCCGAGAGTTGATGTAGCTTAGTTATGTCATTTGTGATGTGTGTGCAAAATTTCAGGTCATTTGGACGTCGTTTGGTCGGCTTATTGATCGAATTCGGATTTCGGAAGTTTTGGAATTCTTAGGCATGAATCTGAGGGTGATTTGATGTTTTGATGTTGTTTTGAGCGTTCCTAAGGTTGGAACAAGTTTGAATTATGTTATGAGGTATGTTGGCATGTTTGGTCGGGGTCCCATGAGGCTCAGATATATTTTGGAAGAGTTTTTGGAAGATTTTTGTCGTTGTGAGCATAAGCATGTAATGATCCAAAGGTCCATTTTTAGTTCTAGAGATCGAAATTTGATTTCGAGACTTCATGAATTTTGATAATGAATTATAGGACTGATCTGGAAAGTTTGGTCTAATTTCATCAAGCCGCGATTGGGTTTTTGACACAAAACATGAGTTAATTATTTAACGAGCGAAATGAGTATTGAACTGAGCAAATGAGCTCCGAATTGAGTTTCGACTGAAGGGCTATGTTCGTATTATTATTTGTGACTCATAAGAACAAGAATCATCGAATTTTGAGTTCGTATGATGGAGTTAGAGCCTTTTTAGTGAAAAGAAAAGCTGCTGCAATTTTCTGGGCAGTTTCTGCATTTTTCGCACGTGTGAACAGTAACCGCACCTGCGTGAACAGTATCTGTGTATGGTACCATATACAGTAAACATGAACAGTATCCGTGTACAGTACCCAAACGCGTGAACAGTGCCCCCGACATTTTCTGGGCAGATTCTTAAGTTCTGAAAATGGGACTCGTCCCATTTTTCATTTTTATCAAATTGGAGCTCGGGAAGAGGCGATATTCGGGATATTTTCAGAGAAAACAACGGGTAAGTGTTCTTAACTTAATTTTGGTTAGATTACCCGAATCTATTACTAGTTTTGGCATTTAATTGGTGATTTTAGTTGGGAAAATCTTGAAAACTCTCTTGGTTTAATTTGAAGATTTGAGGGTCGAGTTGATGTCAGATTTTAGTAAAATTGGTATGGTTGGACTCGTGGTTGGATGAGGTTTCATATTCCATAATTTTTGTTGGGTTCCGAGACGTGGGCCCCACAGGCAAATTTTGAGTGCAATTTCGGATTTTTAATGGAAAATGTAGAATTTCATATGGAATTAATTCCTATAACTTTTATTAACTGAATCGAATTATTGTGGCTAGATTCGAGGCATTCGGAGGTCGATTTGAGAGACAAAGGCATCGCGAGCTAGAGGATTAGCCAGTTCGAGGTAAGTAATGATTGTAAATACTGTCCTGAGGGTTTGAAACCCTGGATTATACGTCGTTGTTTTACTTTGAGGTGACTTGCACGCTGGATGATGAGCGTGGGGTAGAGCACCGCTGGGGATTGTGACCTAGTCCATCCCGAACGAATATTTTAATGAGTATTTGATAGTTAATTGTTTGACATTATTATATTTTTGGGTTGTATTCCATGTTTGGGGCCTTGTGCCGACTTGTTGAGACCCTTAGGGGCATTTTTACTATCTTTCCTCACTCTATTTGTTTGAAAGCATATTCTCAGTCATGTTTTACCTGTTTACTGCTCAAATCTGGCTTTATCACTATATTCTTAAAATGTGGAAATTGTTTTGGGCTGAGTTCCCTGTTTTACTGAGATAGACCGAGGGTCTGATTGTGAGATTGATGACTGAGATAGACTTAGATTTTGATGGTGAGGTTAATGACTGGGAGAGGCCGATGGCCTAGTTGTGAGGATTATATATCTACGGATCGGGCTGCACGTCGTAGCAATGTATATATATATATATATATATATATATATATATGTATATGGATCAGGTTGCACATCGCAGCGATACTTATATGGATCGGGCTGCACGCCGCAGCGATACTTATATGGATCGGGCTGCACGCCGCAGCGATACTTATATGAATCGGGCTGCGCGTTGCAGCAATATAGTGTTTGGGCTGTAGGAGCCCCTCCGGAGTTTGCACATCCCCAGTTAGCGCAGTCGACTATATATATGGATCGGGCTGTGTGCCACAGCGATGCATGGATCGGGTTGCACGCTGCAGCGGTTACTTTGATTTCAGTTATTGTGAGAGATATACGGATCGGGTTGCTCGCCGCAGCGGTTACTATATGGTACCAATTGAGCGTGAATGCTGAGTGCGAGTACTGATTGGTAAGAGTTTAGTCACGAGTGACAGAGAGGCTAGCCCGAGGGGCGATAGATATATATATGCATATGAGTGATGTTTTTGCCTGAGAGGCCTGTTTATGGACTTATTGATTTCACTCCTCTTTAAAGTGAATTTCTAGCGAATATGTTGATTTATCGACTGTTTTCACTCATCTTTATATTGAGCCTCTGTCGGAAAGTTGAACAAATGTTTTAAAACAACTTTTATTTAAACTAGGGTTTATGAGATGTTCAAAAATTAATCGCTGATTTGGCATTGGTTATTTCCACTGAGATTTTTAAGTTATGAAGTGTTTATGATTATTGTTTTGCCCGAGGGACTGTTTTACAAACTATATTTTGCCCGAGGGGCCGATTATGGCTTTAATCTCTATTATTATCTTAAATGGTATTGAACCCCTACGGAAACTGCTGGAAAGTATTTCAAAATGATTTTTACTAAAAGCTGGATTTTAAAAGGGAAGATTGACTCGTATTATGATTTGAAGGCTTGTTGTGTTTATTGAGCCTAATGTGAATGTGGATTCATTGTTTCCTACTGCTCAGCCTTTAATTCTCTTATTACTTACTGGGTTGGAGTACTCATATTACTCTCTCCACCTCGTGTGCAGATTCAGGTATATCGAAACCCGGTAGCGGGTGTTGATAGCTCAACCACGGAGTCATCAGAGTTAGCAAGATGGTTGCATGACGTTCGCAGCACCTCTTCCTTCCCCTCATTGTTGTTACTGTATTTAGTATATTTTTAGACTTTTGTTGTATTCAGACCTTGATAGTTGCTCATGACTAGTGACTCCCCGATGTCGGGCTGGTATTTTATTCCGCACTGTTATTCCAAGATTTTATTATGAAACATTGTTTAATTTAAAGACTTAAAAATGACTCTTAATGCTTAAAGGGTTAAGGTGAGTGTTGTGTCGGCTGGCCTTGTCTTCACGAGAGGCGCCATCACGACCGAGCCGGTTTGGGGTCGTGACAGTGTTCGAGTGGGCTTATGCTCTTTCGCATAGATGTTAAGTTTGGCAAATTATGATTGTGTTTCACGATCGCGAAGCATTTCACGTGATTGTGAAGAAGGGACTTCTAGGCAGAATTTAAAGTCTCAAAAAATGAGGGTTTGAGTTTATTTCACAATTTGACTTGGGGATCTCGGGTTGAGGCTATTCTTGGAGAGATTTTCAATGGAGTGATTGGAGTAAGTGTTTTTAACTTGGTTTTGGTTAAATTCCATAAATACATCTTAGATTTCATCTTTTAATTAGTGATTTGGATTGAAAATTTGGGGAAAATGGTAAAACTTCTTAGGCCAAATTTTGGGGATTTGAGCGGGATTTTGGTATCTGATTTGAGTAATTTTGATATGGTTGGACTCATGGTTTAATGGGTATTCGGATTTTGTAACTTTTATCGGATTCTGAAACGTGGGCTCGGGGTTTACTTTTGAGTTGACTTTTTGACTTTTGATTATGAACTTAGCATTTTCATATGGAATTGATTCCTATAGCTTGAGTTGATTGTGTCGAATTGTTTGTGGCTAGATTCGAGGCATTCGGAGGCCGATTCGCGAGGAAATGGCTTATTGGATTATAAATTTGCACGGTTTGAGGTAAGTAACACTTCTAAACTTGGCTCTGAGGGTATTAAACCCTAAATTTTGTGTTATGTGGTTGATTTTGAGGTGACTCACGTGCTAGGTGATGGGTGTGTGGGCGTGCACTGTAGGAATTGTGACTCGATCGACTCTGTGGAATTGTATAGTTGAATAATCTTCCTGTTATCTGTATATTCCCCATGTGTTATAGAAATTGATCTATGATTCATGTTAGAAATCATACTTAGGCTATATGCTAGTACTGTTGGGACCCACAGAGGTTGTATTGCTATTAAATTACTTGTTTAATTTGTAATTATGTACTCAGTCACATCTATCATCCGCATATCATATCTCAGTCTTGGTTGCCATTTATTGATACTTCATATCATCATTGTTTGGGTTGATTTGCATGACATTGTAAGCCCGAGAGACTAGAGATATTAGTGATTGAGTGAGGCCGAGGGCCTGATTGTGAGGATATTTATGGGATCAGCCTGCATATTGTAGCATGCTTTATTAATTCATGTCATGATTGGCTTATTATAGAGCTTGGGCTGGATCTGCCCCTCCGGAGTCTGCACACCCATAGTGAGCGCAGGTACCTACTGAGTGCGAGTACGAGTGCCGAGAAATTGGGAGGATTAAGTGACTAGGAGGATGGAGTGAATAGGAGGAGTGAGTGATTGATACTCTGAGAGTATGCATATGATTTCATCACTATTTTATAGTTCCGTTGGCATACATAACTGACATGTAGATATCGAGACGTATCATTTCTCATTTTAGATACACTTGACACATCTTACATGTTTGAGCTTTAACTGTTAAACTTGAAAGCATGTCTATATTTCTGTATTGTATTTATGTAATTGGATTGTACTTGTGAGGCTCGTCACTTATTTCAGCGCAAAGGCTTGACTTGTTACTTATTGAATTGTTGTACTCACGCTACACCCTGCACTACATATGCAGATCCAGGTGCTTTTGGGTAGGGTGGTTGCTGACTTTGGAGTTATTATTCAATTCGGAGATCCTCGAGGTAGTTGCTTTGGCGTCTGCAGTCCTTGACTCTCCTCCTTTATCATCTAGTTCTATTTGTACTGTTCTACTCTCTTAGACAGTGTTTTTCAGACTTTGTTATTATATAGATGCTCATGTACTCAGTGACACTCGGGTTTTGGGAAATTCTGTATTGAGTTGTGACGTTTTCATCCAATTTTATGAGATTTTCACTTATTTAAACTTGTTTTAGTATATTTTGAATTTGAAAGTGTTGGTATGTATGAGTGATCGGTCTGCCTAGTATTATGATAGGTGTCAGCATGACAGGTTGAGTTTTGGGTCGTAACAATTACTCACACTCACTATTTATCTCACAAACTACAATCTATGGATTACTTTCTCTAACTTCTATTGATTCTCTCTGCTTTTGGTGTACTTAAAACTGAACGGAACACTTCAATTATAGGAAATTTTATTGCACTCTCCAACCAATCAAAAGATAGGTTTCATCAACTTGCAGATCTGCAATTTGAAATATTGGTAACAACCAGAAAACCAACTAGCAAATTGATTTTACAATGCCGCCTACAATTACCTCTTATTTCCTCCAATCATAGTTTTCTTCTTTTTATTTATTTATTTATTTATTTTATTTAGTGACCCCACAAATCTCTCCCTTAATTTTGATTTTTCTTCTTCATTCTAAATCTTGATCTTAATCTATGATAATCATCAAACTTGAAAGGCGTTGTGAAAATGTTCACAACTTCATCATAAGATTTCACATATTTGAGATTTACTTCCTTCTTGGAAATACATTGTCTTTGCTTGTAGCCTTTATCCACAAGTCGTGCCTTGTATCTCTCCACATCTCCATCATCATTCTTCTTTGTCATGTATACTCATTTCACTCTAATTGCTCGATGATCCTTGGGAAGAGTTTTTAACTCTCAAGTGTTGTTCTTCTCTATTGACTCGATCTCCTCCTCCATGTCTTGTCTCCACCTTTTATTTGTAATAGCTTCATCAAAGTTCATTGGTTCACTATCAACAAAGAGAAAATATAAAAAAAATCAAAATTAGTAACATCTTTTGTGCTTTCATAGGGCTCTTGAATAGTCCCCGTTCTTTGTTGTTGTTCGTTTGAACTTTCTTGAGAAGAAGGAGATGCAACATTGATTGGAGAAGAAGGTGGATGTGTATCCTGTACAGGTTTCACGGTCTCTAGTTCTTCTTCATCACCAACGTATGAAAGAAAATCATATGAAGTTTCTTCCTGAGCTTCCCAATTCCATGTCAATTCTTCATCAAATTCAACATCACGACTTACCACCACTTTGTTGTTGCTTGGGTTGTATAACTTGTAGCCTTTTGAACTTGTATCATAGAAAACAAACACATTCTTGACACTTCGATTGTCAAGCTTTGCTCCCCCTTGTTGTGTCACATAAGCATAGGCTATTCTCCCAAAAATTCTCAAATGGCTTTCTTCCACTCCATACTTCTTGAGGCATTTGATCTCTAACATTTCTTGTTGGAGACCTGTTGCTCAAATAAACTGTACAAGAAATATCTTCGGCCCAAAATTCCTTGGCCATACTTTTAGCTTTCAACATACATCTAGCCATATTAAGAATCGTTCGCTTCTTTATCTGTGCAACTCTATTTTTTAGGTGTGAATAAGGTACCGTTAGAGGGCGACGAATTTCATGAGACTGACAAAAGTCATTAAATTCTTTTGAACTGAATTTGCCTCCTCTATCGGACCTTAAAGCTTTTATATCATAGTCACTTTCTTTTTCCACAAGTACTTTGAAAATTTTAAAAGAAGCAAAAGCTTCAGATTTTTTGTTCAAGAAATAAACCCAAGTCTTTCTATTAAAGTCATCAGTGAATAGCAAAAAGTATTTACTTTTACCAAAGGAAGGTGGATTGATTGGCTCACACACATCAGTGTGAATAAGTTGGTGTGGCTTGGTTTCTCTTGACATGGACTCCTTCGGAAAACTCCTCCTTGTATTTTTTTCAAGAAGACAAGCTTCACATAATTGATTGAGATGGTTGATCGATGGTATCCCATGCACCATTTTTTTTTCCATTGATGTGAGCGCTTCAAAATTTAAGTGCCAAAATCACATGTGTCAGCATCATGATTCAGCTTGCACATTAGCCTTTAAATACTTTGTATTAATTGTCTTAAGATTCGGAGAAAATAATCTATTCTTTGCCTTATGCACTTTAGCAATTAGAACTCTACTTGAATCTCTAAGCCAAAGATGCATATTTTTTATGTGGATATCATATCTCTTTTTAAGAAGTTAGCCCAAACTCAAAATGTTACTTTTTAGTTTTGGCATATAATAAACATCTTGAATTAACTTGTGTCTACCATTTTTACAGGAGATCAGAATTGTACCTATCCCTTTAATTTGAATCTTTGAGGTATCTCCAAAGGACACATTACCTCTCATCGTTTTATTGATCTCCACAAAATTCTCTTTGCATCCACACATATGATTGCTTGCTCGATTATCCAAATATCACGAGCTACAATCATCCCTATCTCTTCCTTGAATGCCAGCAATAATGTTGACTCGTATTCTTCTTTCTTGTTGTCAACAAGGTTTAGCTTTCTCTTTTACATTACTACGACATTCCCAAGAGTAATGGCCAAATTTATCACAATTATAACACTTAAATTTTAATTTGTCATACCTTTTGTCCATTATTTTCTTGATAATAGTCGCGCCCTCTTCCTCCTTTTTGTCCACGACCACGACCTTTGAATGTTTAGTGGATTTTAACTTCATTGCTGAAATTGTTACTGTCACGACCCAAACCGATGGGCGATTCAAGTGCCCGAGTCCTACCAGTCGAACACCCCTAAGCATACATCTAAGATATAACCATGAAATAAGGGTAGTTCATGCATAACATCTGCCAATAAACTGCTGAATCATATGAATAACATACGTGAGGAAACATGCCCAAAGACATTTATACATATACATGCGAAATACGATAGGGCGAGCCGACAAGGCCACATACTATGCAACTATACATGACTATCTACAGACCTCTAATAGAGTGTATAACTGCTTAAACGACAGGACTGGGCCCCATCATACCCATATATGTATACAAAAATAGCATACCAAAACCCAATAGCAGCTCCGGATCAAAATAGAGCATACCAACTCTCGTTGAGCTAGGATCCTAAGAAGGGGGACCATCAGCCTGTCTACCTATATCTGCGGTCATGAAACGCAGGCCCCAGGCAATAGGGGCGTTAGTACGAATAATGTACCGAGTATGTAAGGCATGAAAAACAGTATATAAAAGGCATGAAAGAAACATGGAGTAAAGGAATCAACCTGTAAGTCTGAATAGCTCTGTGAATCATGAAACATTTATAATGTCATGCACATGCATATAAATTTCATATCATTCATAGGTATATACTTACATAATATCATCAAACCTCTAATAGCGTCCCATCATATCATTTCGGCCTCAGTGGGAGAAATTATCAATGTATACCAACTAATCAAGTGGTGGTGTATATATAACGCAATAACATTTTCCATACCCAATGTACGTATAATATATGTATATATAACGTCATCTGGTCATGGGTGTATATGTATAAATGAATGCAATGCATAATGAAGTGAGTCTATAAGATCACTTGGGATGTCATAACATCAATATGCCTTGGGTTAATATCATGAAATAATTTTTATCAACTTACGTATTTTCTGAGACCCATGAACAGACGCTATAATAATAGGACATATGGGGAATCAAGAACATAGGTATACCTAGTACTTCCATGAATAGAGTTATTTGTGAAAGTTGTGTGTTTGCTCGTTTTGTTTGTCTCATATAGATCATGTCAAAAGGGAAGAAGGGATAGTCTTAACATACCTCAAGTCGTCAATGCAACTCCACAACAATCTTATGACAACCAGTACGCCAACCCTATAACAAAGAAATACATGTAAAACTTAGATGGCACTAGTATATCACGTATCTCAAATGATAACTCAATTCTAAAATAAAACAGACAGCATTTCCTTTACTTTCTCTTAACTAACCTACAATCAGCAACCAAAAAACAACGAGGACATCAATTAAATCCCTTCTGAACTCAATCCGTCAATATACATGAGTATACACCAAAATAGTCCAATCAACGTTTGTATACGATATTCTTACACTCTTCATTAATTCATATTCATGTAACACACCCACAACCACATAACCACAACATCAAGTAGCTAGATATATACAACGAAACTTCTTCAATAACACATCAATACGCTCCCACAAACCAGAAAATTTTTAATCCTAACTTGCAACCTATACTTCACAAGTTCTTTATCAACAACTAAACTATGATAGAAATGACCTTAAATACATACAAAAGAGTATAATATCACCTTTAACATCAAGGATAACAACACATATACATGTTTATAGCTATATTTCTAGCCCTTCAACACAATCAAATCCTCCTCAAATACACTACAAGAACCTTTATTTCTACATCAAGAAGAATTTAAAGTGGATTTCTCCAAGTTGAAGATAAACTTATCTAGAAGGATTGTTAAATTATTACCTTAATTATTTGAAGAAAAGGGATAGGATGAACTGGAGATAAGACTTCCCAACACCTTTACACACAAAACCTCCAAACCAAGAGGAAAATTGCAAAATAATTGGCTTAAAAAGAGTTGTCCATACGGTACTGTGAGCACGTGAGTTTTGTCCTATATGAATTACTCTCACAAATTCAAAACAAAATAATTTTTTTTCTGTTGTTTGCAATTTCGTGATTTTGTGGCATTTTTCGTTAATTGTTAGGGTTTGTCTGTGCATGATAATTTTGTTTAACTAATGAAAAATACAAAATTCGTGGCATTTGAATTTAGGATTTAATTACACATTTTAGGATTAATTAGCAAATTAGTTGTTTTACAAAATGCAAAAAATCAAAAAAAAAATAGTTTAATTTGCACTCTTTAATTTTAACTTTGATTTTGAGTAGTTTTCTTTTAATTTGTTAATGATGATAATTTTTATTTGGGCTTAATTAGTGTTTTTTTAGGTTAACTAGGTTCTAGGATTTAATTTAGATGTTAATTTAACTTTTAAAAAAAATTAAGAGAAAAGAAAGAAAATTGGAAAAATGAAAAGCAAAGGAATAAAAATCAGGTCTGGGCCAAGATATGTTCAAAGTTTTAAGCCCAGTTTTGGCCCCCTTTTACCCGTTTAAATTCCAGCCCGGTCCACTCAATACCCGGTCCATTTTCCATACCCCAACCAAACGACACCGTTTAAGTTAGGATTCATCTGAGTCGTCGAGGATCTTTGATCCAACGATTGGGAAGTGGGGAGGGTGTAACATAAAACGGTCCGAACTCCTCACAATCCCGTCTCTTTCATTTCTCTCTCTTAGGGACTGGAAACCCTAGAGTCGCCCTAAAAGCCTCACCGTCTCCGGTGGCGGCGCCACCTTCGTTCACCACCAAAATTACACCTCGGAACCTCCACGACCCCCTCCTCCCAAATCTCGGGTCATTTTCCCTCGAATGTTGCCCGATCTTCTCGAATATTAGATCAGAAAATGAACCATAAAATCCCAAAGTTCCAATTCAAGGTCTCATTGAAGATTTTAAGGCTCATTTTGACTTTAATCGTGTGTTTTTGACAAAGAACATACGATTAATCTCGGATTGAGCCGGAAATTGAAGATTTCGCAACGTCAATACATATTTCTTATTTGCCCGAGATTCCTAGGTATTTCTCTTTACCCTTTGACATTTTGTGTCCTCGTCCCCACCTTCTTCTACTCTTTCTATTATTTTTTTGATTTTCATCTTGTTTCATTTTTGTATTTTTTTTATCGTCTGTATATGCATGTTAGATTTAGGCTATGTTTGATTATCAGTTGGGTCCTGTCTTCAAGTCTGGATAGTTTGACCTTTTATTCTTGTTTTGGGTTTAATCTTGTTCCGAGTCATTAGGTTTCTGAATTTGAACATTTGGTTTTTTGGGTTTTTCTTCATATTAATTGGGTTCACAATTGAATAGCCCAAGAGGGAATTGAATTGGGTCTACGCAGACCCATTAATTCGGGTCAATTGGACCCGAGTTCTGCCTGGCATATAGAGGGTAATAAACAGGAGTGTGGAGGGTAGTCTAGGTAATTGGGGTGGAGAATCTTTGTGTAACTGAATGGGAAGCTTCTAGGAAGCTGGGGTTTGGGACTATTTTGAAATTCTGAATTTTACATTAGGGGTATGTGAGCTAAAACCAAAATTGAAAAAGGGTGAAAGTACAAAACTTAGTTCATTTTAAGTTGTCCTAGTGCCTTGCCTATAAAGGCACCATTCCCTTGCCATTCAAGGTAGACCCCAAGAGATAAAAATAGATAATTTCTTAAACGGCTGAGAAAAACATAAAAATTTTACGGTTCCATTGAAGAATTTTGTGATCCTTGGGGCTCTTACTTCTGAAATAATCTCTGAACAATTAAAGGCTAAATAGATTTGATTTTGGTTGGTTTTCAAGAGTTTGGTTCAAGCTTTGGTTGTTTTTTTTATTACTGGGCATTATTTGATACTTCTGCTGGTTCAAACTTGGTTCAAAGCTAGTTTTCTTTGGTTATTTCTGGGCTAACTCCATTGTTGTTATTGTTTTGCTGCTGAACCATCAATTTCTGTTTAATTTTGAAATCCAGGTACCCCTTGGAACCATATACAACATGTGCAATGCAAACTTGTGTTTGAGTGTGAAATACCATGGATACAAGTTATATTTTGGGCCTACTTTTCTATTTCATTCATTTCTGTAATGTCCTAAATATAATCTTATACTCTGCCTAGTAGAGCAGCCCCCCCCCCCCCCGCTATTATGTTGTTAATTTCTTGCAAAATCCGTATGTGTGCTCGTAATTTAATTCTGGGAATGTACAAGCATGGGGATGGTTTAAATTGAGTTGAAGTTCAATCATATAGCTTGCAGGTTATTGAATTTTTTGTTTTGACATATGAGCCATGGAATTACTATAATAGAAGTTCAGGCTCATGCTAAACATGTTTGTTCATATCTGTCAAGGATCAATGTCGTTTTGGGGCTGGTTTGAATTTGTTTGATTAACATGGCTGTGCAAGAAAGCAAAATTGTCTAATGAGGTTCAGCATGATTATAGGATGATTACATAGTTCCGAGTTTTTTTTTTCAAATGTTATCTATTCTGTCATTTTGAAACAATTAAGTTCAAAAGCTAAATGGATATTATGGTCATTTTTGAATCAGATTTAGTCTATTTTATTTTGTTTGGGATCGATTTGGAGCCATCTAGTCCTTTGCTTATGCGCTGATTATGTGGCTATAGGGATTCGATCTTGAGTCCCTGTTTGCCGTTGTACCCTGTTGCAAAATTGGACCTTCTTTTGGGCCCAGCTCAAGTCCTTTAGAAATTAGGGAATTGGTAGCCCTTGCAACATGGTGTTGGGCTCTATTTGAGTACATATTTAAGATAGGGACTAGACCCACATCAACACGGCAAATAATTCTGATGTTCTGCATGCACAAAGACTCGATCCTTCGCCTATTTTCCCTGTGTTCACGATCTGGGCCTCTGTTGGGCCAATTGCTCATGTGGAATCATCATATGCAGGTATGCCCTTTTAATGGGGCCCGACACGGATTTAGGCCCCCTTCAACGTCAATAATATTTAGTTCGAATTCATTATCAACCCATTGGTTACTAGAACTCAGTTTGAACATTTAATTGAAAGTAGAAAATAGGAATTCTCTTAGCCTTGTTAAGTAATCAATTAAGCCTATTTATTAGATTGGAGGTGATCCATATTAGACAACGCCAATAGTTTATGGCCCTCCGAGTTTTATTTAAGTTCTTCTTTTTTAATTCGGAATTGAGGTGCGCCATGCCAAACAAAGACGACAATTGCATGGCCCTCATTTAATTATTGCTTTAATCTTTAGAATTCGAGGCGTGCCATTTAGCAAACTTCCACGGCCCTTGCAAACTTAAAAATGCGTAGTTGCTTTAGGCGCGCTATTTTAAAAAATATTGCCTTCCTAAACTCGGGTGTGAATTTCATGTGAACCAACTCCAATTCTTAACAACGTTAAATAGAATAGGTCTCGGACTGCAGGTGCATTTCATGTGGTGTGGTCTAAAGACATGTTTTAGCTAGCGTTGCAATCTTCCTAAAAATGATTAAAAGCGGTTTAAAGTTAAAATGCACATAGGCTTTAAAAGTGTTTTAAATCAGATAAATAGGCCAATAATAATAGTTGAGCGACCGTGCTAGAACCACGGAACTCGGGAATGCCTAACACCTTCTCCCGGATTAACAGAATTTCTTACCTGGGTTTCTGTGTTCGCGGACTGTAATACAGAGTCAATCTTTTCCTCGATTCGGGATTTGAACCGGTGACTTGGGACACATAAATTATCCTAAGTGGCGACTCTGAATTTTAAATAAAATAATCCCGTTTCGATTGTCACTTAAATTGGAAAAAACTCCCTTTATACCTCTTTACGGGGGTGTAGGCAAAAAAGAGGTGTGACAGGTATAATTGTAAGGAGATTCTAATTAATTAAGATGGTTCTTATAGGAATTATATACGTATAGCAGCTCCTAAAATGACTTTCTTCCCTTTTAAGACTTGATATATATCAATTTGTAATGGCAAAAGTGCCTTGGACAGTGGGAGAGGCAATGTTTGTCTTTACTTGCCAATCGATCTTTTACAAAGAATACATATATATACACAAGCATCTCAACATTGCTTTACTAATTATAGGACTTATATTATGTTAATCATGTGTATTATGCATATTTACATGATAGTATATGTTATTTTATCATCATAACCAATCCTCATTAACTTTCTAAATTACTCGGCTTCTAATCTCTTCCAATATGTACTTAGCACTTATTAAACATGGTATAAATACTTATAACCTCAAGGATAATCTTGCTCTTTAAGCTTATGTCAAGTACTTATGACACAACTCGACGTGCAAAGGTACGAGATGTAACATCCTTCCCCCTTAGAAACATTCGTCCTCGAATATTAAACTCCCATAGATCTATAGAAATTTTGGCATGAGTCTCCTCTATAACGGTACTACGACCAAAGTGTCACACAGCAAACTCAACAATACAAATCCACACAGTGCCACAATCATCAATAACACCAGTGGCCTCACACAACCAATGACAATAACTAACATAAGTATTCAGTAACATACACGCACCTAAAGGTTATGATGTCTCAGTCTGACCCTCCTATGGAATTGGAAACAAGTGAGGATACCTAGACTTTATGTCTTCTTTAGCTTCCCAAGTCATCTCCTCCACATTATTGTTTCTCCAAAGTAATTTAACCGAAGTTATGTCCTTAGTTCTCAATCTCTGAACTTGTCTATCTAGAATAGCAATGGGAGTTTCCTTATATGATAGCTACTTTGTGACCTGAACATAGTTAACTGGAACGACTCTAGAAGGATCTCCGATAAATTTACGGAGCATAGACACATAAAAGATTGGATGTACAGACTCCAAGTTGGAAGGCAAGTCTAACTCATATGCTACCTAGCCTACTCTATGTATGATCATATAAGGTCTAATGTACCAAGGGATAAGCTTTCCTTTCTTTGAATCTCATAAAGCCTTTCATCGATGATACCTTTAGGAATACCCAGTCATCTTCCTGAAACTCCAAGTCTCGTTGTCAATTATCATCATAGGACTTTTGATGACTCTGAGTTGCTAATAGTCTTTCATGTATATGCTTAATCTTCTAAAATTCATGTTGTACCAACTCTGGTCCAACTAACTTAGTTTCCCCAACATCGAACCATCTGATGGGTAACCTATATTTTCATTCGTAAAAGCTTCATATGGAGCCATCTGAATGCTGGAATGATAGCTATTATTATATGTGAATTCAATAAGTGGTAGATGATCATCCCACATACCCCTAAAGTCTATCACAAAAACTCCTAACATATCCTCAAGTGTATGAATAGTACGCTCAGCCTGACACTCTGTCTGGGGATGAAATGTTGTGCTAAGACTTATTTGAGTCCCCAATCCTTTCTGGAAAGACCTGCAAAAATTAGTTGTAAACTGAGCACCTCTATCTGAGATAATAGATATAGGGACATCATGAAGCCATATTATCTCCTTAACATAAATCCTTGCATAATCCTCTACTAAATAAATAGTCCTGACAGACAGAAAATGGGCTAATTTTGTAAGTCTATCAACAATCGCCCATATAGAATCGAACTTACGTTGGGTACAAGGTAAGACTATGACGAAATCCATATTAATTACTTCCCATTTCCAAGTCAGAAGTTCTATATCCTGCAATAATCAACCGGGCTTCTGATGCTCAATCTTAACCTGCTGACAATTAGGGCACTGAGCAACAAACTCTACTATATCCTTTAATTTCGTCTCACCAATATATTTTCGTAATATCATGATACATCTTTGTTGCACCCGGATGAACAGAATAACAAGAAGAGTGAGTTTCTTCCATAACCTGTCGGCGCAGCCCTGCAACATTAGGGACGTATAATCGTCGTTGATATCTGAGGACCCTATCTCATGTAATCTCAAATGGAGTCTTCTCCTTCTGAGGGGATGAGGAGCTAACACATGATCCTCATACTGCCTTTCCTTCACTTCAATTACTAAAGAGGATGTTGTCGTATCTTGAATAGTAACTCTGGTATCACTTGAATCTAGTAATCAAACTCCAAGACTAGCTAGCTGATGAATCTCATACGTTATCTCACTCTTCTCTGGCTGTAAATATGACAGGCTACCTATAGATCTACGGCTGAGGGCATCATCTACTACATTCGCCTTCCCCGGATGGTATAAAATATCAACGTCATAGTCTTTAGTAGCTCCTACCATCTTCTCTGAAGTAAATTCAATTCCTTTTACTTGAAGATATACTAAAGGCTTTTATGATCCGTATAGATATCAACATGAATACCATACAAATAGTCGTCCACATCTTTAGTGCATGAATCATTATGGCTAACTCTAAATCATAGGTCGGGTAATTTTTTCGTGCTTTATTAGTTTCCTAGAAGCATAAGCGACAAACTTACCATGCTACATCAATGCACAACCCATTCCAATACCCCAAGCATCACAATAGATAGTAAAACCTTCGATTCCCTCTAGGAGTGTCAGAACCGGTGTTGGAATCAATCTGTCCTTCAATGCCTGAAAACTCCACTCACAAGCATCAGTCAACTGAAACTTAGTTTCCTTCTTAGTCAACTTTGTCAATGGTGCTGAAAGAGAAGAAAAGTCTTCTATAAATCTACTATAATAACTTGCCAAACCTAGGAAGCTACGAACCTCTGTCGGTGTCGTGGGTTTAGGCCAAGTCTTCACTGCTTCAATCTTTTATGTATCAACCCGAATACCCTCACCTAAAATAATATGCCCAAGGAATGCTACGGAATTCAACTAGAACAACTTCCTTTTTTGTAAAATTTTGCGCACAATACGTAAATGATCTACATGCTCAGCCTCTGAACAGGAATAAACCAATATATCATCGATAAATACAATCACGAACAGATCTAGAAAGGGTCTGAACACACGGTTCATCAAGTCCATGAATACTGCTGAGGCATTAGTCAAATCGAACGACATAACACGAAACTCAAAGGGCCCGTATCTGGTCTTGAATGTTGTCTTCGAAATATCTTTCTGTTTAACCCTTACCTAATAGTACCCAGACCTCAAGTCTATCTTCGACAAATACTTGGCACCCTGCAGCTGATCAAATAAATCATCAATCATCGGGAGCGGGTACATATTCTTGATCGTCGCCTTATTCAACTGCCTATAATCAATACAAACCCGTAAGGAACTATCTTTCTTCCTCACAAATAACACAGGTGCTCCCCATGGTGATGTATAGGTCTGATAAATCCTTTTTCAAGAAAATCCCGCAGTTGTTCTTTCATTTCTCTCATCTTTGCAGGTGTCATTCTATAAGGAGGAATAGATATCGGCTGAGTATCTGGTAATATGTCAATAGAAAACTCAATCTCCCGCTCTGGCGGAAGGTCCGGAAGCTCATCAGGAAACTCATTAACCACAAGGATAGACTGAAGGTTCGTTGACTCTACTTTCACATCATGTACCCGAACTAAGTGGTAAATATAGCCCTTTCTGATCATCTTCATTGCCTTGAGATAGGAAATAAATCTACGTCGTATTACCTTTCCACTCCAAAATTGGCTTTCTTAGAAATTGGAATCGAACCATTCTTTGATCTACAATGAACGCTAGCACAACAAGAAACCAACCAATCCATACCATTATAACATCAAATTCTACCATATCTAACTCAATCATGTCTGCTATTGTAGAACGACTATGAACTACTACTATACAATCTCTATATACCCGTCTAACTATCCCTGGATGTTGTCCACAACAGGTGTAGACACCTCAAAAGGTTTAATCAACTCAGGTTCTATCCCAAACTTACTAGCAACCAACACAGTAACATACAATAAAGTGGAACCTGGATCAATCAATGCATATACATTATATGAGGAGACTGATAATATATAACATCAGGTAACGACTCCTGATCCTGTCGACATGCTAATACATAAATGCGGTTATGAGGACCGCTCGAGCTAGATGCTCCACCTCTTCCTCTACCACGACCTTGGTGCCTGTGAACCTTGCCCGAGGGGCGTACTGATAATGACGAACCAGCTACAGATCCCGTTGGCTGAACTATACCGACACCACCTCTCGTTCGACAATCTCGCATAAATGTCATTCATTGCTACTTATTATTATTTAATACTATCTTTCACCTTTTTGGATTATTGAATAATGTTATTATTGCTCACATTTATTGCTATTTGATCAAATATACATACTATTTGTCATAAATTGATAACTTTGTCTTTTGGATATTAATATTCGTTAAGATTAACTCTATTTTATTTGAATCGAATTGGTTGAACCCAAATCTAAACTTTTGGGTCAAACAGTCTCAACAGTTAATATATCTATTATATCGATAACGAAGAAGTACAAGAGTAGAACTCCGACAACAAAAGGAGAAAAGGAAATGAATACCACCATGATTAATAAAAAGTTTTAAAAAAAAAAATACTCTCTCCGTCTTATTGTTTGCGTTTATTTATTTGAAAAACAATACCACTTTCTAATGATGAGTAAGTTTTGAATTCTAATATTTTTAATCATTCAGTTTCCTTATGGGAAATCATACGATTTAAAGGGTATTTTTGATATATTTATATACATTTTAGTTTTAAAATTTTTTATATATTTTTAAATTTTTGTATCCAATTAAAATAAAACACATAAAATGAGACGAGGGAGAATAGGACGTACAGATGAAACTATATTAAATGGTTGGCATGAAAAGAATTTATGAAGTACATATGTGGTTATAAACATGTAGGTCCATTTAGCTATTACCATGTTTGAACCTTTGGTTGATGACTCATAGACCAAAGGATGAGACCTTGCATTTATGCATGTGAAAGCACACAAAGTTAGTACGAATTTATGAGAGAAAAAGAATAATATATATATGTGTAACAAGAAAGGCAGTAAAAAACTATAACGAATGATTGAGACAAAGTCTCCTTGGGATCTACAAAGTTGGATTACAAGTTAGAAGAACTTAACAAATAGAGTACCATAGTAAATAGGAGAAATAGGAATAGTTGTTAAAAGTTCATCAAGCTGGCAATATCACACTATTGAGAAAACCATCAAAAGTATGTATCCTTTATATGCTTAATTAGAGGTCATAGATTCGAGTCTAACGGTCTATCAGAAGTAATTTTTTTATCTTATATATAGGGGTATATTCAGGGGTGAACGGAATTCAGCCGAGTCTCTTTCGCTATAAAATTATACTATATAAGGCAAAATATAATTTTTACCTCTATATATTATGTTTTGAATTTTTTTGATATAGCCCAAAAGCATAGCTTAGTAGTCAAAGAGGTTCAAAATCTTTGTAAGGTCATTGGTTCAATTCTCACTAGATGTATTCTTTATTTAAAAAAAATTTAACCCTCTTAACGAAAATCCTGCTTCCACTACTGCTTATACAAGGTAAGGCTAAGGTTTGATTACACTTTATCGTTCTCAGACCTTACTCGTAGAATCATACTGAGTATGTTATCGTTATTGAAAATTCGAATATTAAGAATGAAACCATCTTTAGTAAAAAGTGTTTTGCTTCAAAATAAAATTTTCGACTCGAAAAATATTACTCCTACTACTATTGTAGATAGAGAGAGGGAAGTGTGAATACAAAGGACTGTAGCACAGAATCTGAAATGTCAAATTCATGTCTGCTTAGCATTCATTTCATTTCTTGTCATTTCATCTCTGACTTTACACCCCTTTTCCCAGAAGCCCATTCTCTGACTAGTGAGCCTTCTTTTGGACACATATTCTGATTATTTATTGTTAAAAAATTCATATACGTACACATGCACATTTATTTTACTTATATACTAATGTGCGGTGCTATTTAAGCATATGTATTCTTAAAATTAATCTCTCATCCTAAATTAGGAGCAAAAATGCATATATGCTTTAGGAAAATTCTTGTGAAATTGTTTGACTAGTAATTTTAGTTTGTGCCAAAAGTTGCATTTATGAAATCTACAGTATTCTATGGAACCAACTTGACAATATGATAATAAAACGTGTACTACTTTCAAAAGATGTGATATATGTGTACGTACACTTTTATTTTCTTTTGTTTTCCACCCGATATTCGATATTTGTATTATGGCCCGACTAAATTTGGTTTTGCACAGCAAAAGTCTCATACTAAAGGGTAAAGCGTTTCCTAACAAAGGCAACTTCATACTCACGGTTCTAACCCGAGACCTTTGGACTACTCCATCATAATAATTGCTGGTTGTACGTACATGCTACAGATCTTAAACCTAATTATCGTAAAAAAATGTCTATCAAACACAACATTTTACAATAGATCGATCATTCGAATGATTTCCTTAATATCCAGGAAAAAACGATTAAGTCTAAAAACCGGCGTCATAGATTTAAGAGAAATTTATATAAAGCATTATCTTTTAGTGGTAATTAGCTATCTATAGATATCATTTGTTATATTACGCCCTGTAGATACGTTTTACGTTTTTATAAAATGTATTTGATGTATTTAGACTACTGTATTCATTAATACAACAGGAAAAATAGGCATAAATCATGGAAGTCCAGCTAATCAGTTGTTGTATTCAACTATATTCAAGAGTTGTATCATTAAATACAGTAATGTATATTCCTTAAAAAGGGACCTTTCAATTTATTTAAAACGGAAAGGAAATCAATCTAGAAAATAGTCTCCTAATATAACTCAACTAACACAATTATATCACCCATAATCTGTAATTTTCCCTTCATTAAAGATTTTCCATCGGAAAGTATCAAAAAACAGAGCAAATTGTGGATTCTCAATTCTCCCTTCTTTCTTTTCAGTTCCTTTGTTACAGTTCGTACAAAGCAAACTTCAACCAAGAAAACTCGAGATTAATACAATTATATACAGAAATACGTTGAAATTCAATTTTGCATATGACTACATCAATGTACCCCTAAATCACATGAAAATTGTTCCATGGAGTTATTTTTCCGTTAAATTTAGTTATGGATTTAAATTTACTTATGTCTGTGTAGATTCCTAATGAAGTTGATTTAGGGCTCTGTGCAAATTTACTTATGTCTGTGCAGAAACATTTGTTACTTCGCATAAGCACTTCAATATTTCTGATTTTGAGAGAATTTATATCAACGATCAGAAATGGCTGCCTATGACATTAACAGAAGCTTGGTAAGTGAACTTGAAGCAATGGGATTTTCAGAGGCTCGAGCCACCAAGGCTCTTCATTCTTCTGGTATGGTCATCCTTCTGGTATTAGATATATTCAAGGAAAAGATTTGCCCGTGTATTCACTTGAATAACATATGAGACAATTTTAATATACCTTTTGCTTCTGAAGTAGTATATAACTGTTAGGCTATATCGGTTGTTAATATTATCTAGCTAAAACATGCCATTTTCTATGGGAAAGCTCTCCAAACAAATGGTTTTCCCCCCTACCTCTCAATCTCTCCATTGTCCGTTTTTTATTGATTATGTATTAATAATACATATATTGTTGTGGAGCATTATGCTAGTACAGAAGAATTGAATGTAAAGTCAAATTGTATGTGTATGTATTTAGCTGTATTTGTGAAAAGTTACTTGACCTTCACTGTTGTTCTTTTTTTATTTTTTATGTATTAATAATACATGTATTTTTGTGAATACAGTGTCTCTAACTATTTTTTGTTAAATGTGTTTGTTGTATTAAAATGTATGCTTATAAGTATAGGTGTATTCAGACATGCTTAAATGTATAACAGTGTATATATTTGTGTTGTATATTCAAATGTAGGTGGTGTCATCGACTGAATATTTGCATACGGTGAACGATGAAGGAAGGCATTATACCGTATGCCTCTTAGAGAGAAAATACAGTTGTGGGCGGTTCCAAGTCGACGAATTACAGTGCCCACACGCCTAGGCTGTCCTGAAGAGCAAGTTTCTAGTGCCAGAAGATTATTGCTCTGATTATTACAAACCAAAGTCTGTTGTAATGACATATGAGGTGCCCGTGTATCCTTTGTCGGACCGGAAAGAATGAAATATACCAGCACATATAGCAGATGAAGTTGCATTACCATCCAAATGGAAAAGACCACCGGGAAGACCAAAGAAGAAGCGTGATAAGCCGTTCAATGAATTGTTGCAGAAGAAAAATCAACATTCGTGTAGCATATATGGGCAGGAAGGACATAATAAGCGTACTTGTAGAAATGCTCCACGTAGAAATTAGTTCACATTATGACTTGTATTAATGCAAAACAATTTGTTATTGGAACCGGTTTCATTTCGAATATATTTTTGATATACTTAGTTGGTGTATTAAATCTGAATTCGTAATTAAAATACAACTATTATATCTTTACTACATCTGAATATAGATGAATACAATTATTGAATATATATGATTACACTCTGTTATATACATAAGATATGATTGTATCATAGGAAATCAGAGATTGAATATGATTTCTGAATATTAAATACATGTATTCAAATACACCTGAATACATATTAATACAATCTATTATACACGTATAGATGTCTAAATATGTATTGTACAAAGGTCTAAATAGACTTGAATACATATGCATATAAATGAATACATATGAACAAAATCAGTTATATACATAAGACGTATTCAAAATACAGCTGAATACATATTAATGCAATACATTATATAAATATGAAAGTCTAAATATACCTACTGAAAATATGTGAACATACTCTACTGAATACATATAAATACAACTTAATGAATATAGATAAATATATCATGTTGAAATACAGATCAATACAATATGGTAAATTATAATATAAATGCAACTTGTCGACTTGTTATGAATGCAATAAGTTTGATAGAGAGTAATACAGTAAATTGAATACTGATTGATACAATAAGTTGAATACATATCAGTATAACATGTTGCATACATATCAATACAAACTGTTGCAAACATACTTAAAAAACAACATGTTGAAGCACAAAAACAATCAATGCATCGATTGGATGCTTGAAATGATAGTACATAAACACTGTTGATACGGTCAATAAATAAAAAAAATTGTTAAACTAACACCATCTTTACCAACACACTGTCCAAAAAAATAGTATTCACAAAAAACTCCCATCAAAAACTACATTCACCTAAGATTACTCTAACATTATCTTAACTGACGTATCAGAATCAGTGATGTGCCTAAAAATATTTGAAGGTGATTCGTTGTCGCTTATGGCATCAGCGTCTATCTTCCGCATAGCATAGTCCCAAAGGAGGGCACTATATCTTTGACGGAGTAAATTGGCATCAAATTTTGTTTGTGGAACCAAACCAATGGTGCTCAGAAACTTTGCGTATGCCGCGACATGCACCCTACAATCCCAGAAAGAATACATTAAAGCAGTAACAAACAAGAATTTAAAAAAGGTTTCATATTCATCATCAATACATAAAGTCATTAAGTGTTATGAATACATATAAATACAACTAGATACAGTTAAATATTGAAATACATATTCATACCATTGAGTACAACACAGTAAATATCTACATACAATATGCAAGGAAATCTGTAATAAACACAGTGAATGTAAATTTGAATACATCTAAATACATTTAAATACAACGTATAATAACTAAGTAAGTACAACTCAGTGAATGACATTGTAAATGTGCAAATGAGTTCTCGATTGTTTAAATACTTATGAATACAACTAAATACATACTAATATATCAACATACATATAAATCACATGAATAATAATGACTACATCAATGTACCCCTAAATCAGTTGAACAACTTTGAAAGCATATTGATACAATAACAATTACCTTTTCGTGCCGTGTATCCGGGCTTTTTTTTTTGCATCAACTTCCTTAAACTTGACACATGAAGAATTATTCATAGGTTTTTTCCTCTTTTTCGCAACTGGAATTTTTGTTTCTTTTAAGGATTTCTCAACTTGGACTTCTTTCGATTTGTCATTGTGTAATCTAGTTCTTCTCTCTGAAGCTGTAGTTGCTGATACAACTGCAAATTCCGACTCTGCTTGAGTTATTTGCAACGAGAAAGAGGGCCCATCAAAATTAAGAATTTTGGTGGGTATACCTCTGGTTACCATCTTGTGTGACGAGGAATCCGACATTGAAGAGAAAAACGATAGTTATCTGTTGAGTAAACAATAACAATGGTTATTGTTTAAGAAGCAAACAAAAATCTATATCAAAATCAAAGAAGCTAATACTTTTATTAAAATCTAAGAAGCTAAATACTTACCGCAAGAACTTGTAGCAGGAAATAAAACCACGATTTTAGAGAGAAACTAACTAGGGAGTGATAATGGGGGAGACCTAGAGAATTTGGGTGGGAGAAGAAGTCTGAAACGTGGTTTTGTGGGAGAAGAGAGTAAAGTGTATGAAAAGATAGAGAGAGAACGTGGTTTGTGAAATTTATCGTGATTATGTGAGAGAAAATCTGAAAAAAGAGAGAGAAAAATATTAATTAGCGTATATGGTGTCTTAAGTATAGGATGTAACCATAATTAAATAGTTTGCTATAAAGGGTAAAAGGTAGCTATATAATATAATTTTTTTAAAAAGGTATTTATTTAAAATAAATAGGGTATTAAGCTTTTCCTTTCTTATTTTTGTTATCATATACTCCTTTTGGCCCACTTTAATTAATTTTTTGGCCTTTTTTTGTAGTCCATAATATTTGATTTTTTCAGATGTCAAGAAGAAATTAACTTCTTTTTTGAAAATTGCCCTTGGATTAAAGAACCTAGGAGTATTTATTATATTTTCAATGAATAAATTAAAGTTAATATGGTTAATTTTATTATTAGCTAATGTTAAAGATGAATTTCTTAATTTATGTAAAACTAGCTAAAACATCAATTAAAATTGACCGGATATTAAAGTACCTATTAAAATCAAGAAGCTAATGTACCTCTCAAAGAAAAAGAATCAAATGAGAGAAAAAGATCCCAATCTCAATGACTTTGGATATTAAAGATGTTACTACAAAAACATTGGAACTAGGTCATATCAAAGCCAAGACTCCATATCTTGAAGATAGTATAAAGTGAAATTCATGTATTAGTCCATTTTCTTGAATAGATAAGAGATCAGCTAAAGCTCCTCCCTCCATTTGAGGAAGATACTTCAGGTAATCATGTGAATTTTTGGACATAATATAATCCAAAAGTAAATTCAGAATTTAAATTTAATGGGTCTTAATATTTATTCTCATAAGTAAACACGTTGCACTCTCGCAGTTACGGGTTCATAACTTAGTATTGGCTAAAATTTTAGTGATTTATATTTATGTTTCGTGTAAAAAAATATTGAGTTCAATTAAATCCGTCGGAACTACACTGCATTTGTCTTTGGAGCAGATACAACACTAGGTTGAACAAGATCATGTGTGAGTAGGGCCATATTATCAACAACTTGGGATTTATATATATATATATCTTCCTTATGACTTATCTGGAAAATAGAATAAATTCCTTTACTAGCAAGTTTGTGATGGAATGGTAAGTACTCATTTATCTTAACTAGAGGTCTTGGGTTCGAACTTTGAGTATGAGGTCACCTTTGTTAGGGATCGCTCTACCTTTAATGGGGACTTACCTGGCGAATCAGAATTTAATTGAGCCGCAATGCGAATACCAAACACCGAGTGGAAACCAAAACACAAAGGATAAATTCCTTTCAGTTGGAAAAAGTTTTGAATATTTAGTACAATGTCTGATTATTGAGGCATCATGTTCTCTAGTTGTGTTAGGACTAGGGAGTTAAAATTCCTTTTATGTGACAGAACAAAAATAATATGTCGTACGTCAAGAATTGGTGTGTCTGAAACTAGATCCTAGTTGTAACCTAAGGATATTGAGCTAGACTTTGTTATGTTTGGTTGGGGCTAAAGGGAGGGTAAGTAGGAGAAAGGGAAATAAACCAAGAATATTATAAGTCATTTATGCTTGTTGAGATAGTGTACTTTCTTCATCTACTTTCACTAAATACAAAGTTTAAGAGATTATATATTTGTGAAATTTGATAGAGATAACATTAATTATGTTAAAGTTTAAATCTGATTATCCAAATGAATTTGAATTTTTAAAAATTGTGAAAGTCGTACAAACTAATTAATTAGTGGAATAGTTCAAAACATACTTCCTTCGGTCCACTATAAGTGACCAATTTGGTTTTTTATTTTGGTCCAAAATAAGTGTCCATTTATATAATCAAGAAAAAATTGAATTTATTTTGACAAAAATTATCCTTATGTACATATCCCTAAAAAGTTTTCTTACTTCTCACATTAAATATTTAATTAAGGGTAGTTTAGTCGTACTAGATATTTTTGTATAGAATTTAATATTTTCTTAATGGACATGCCAAAAGCAAATTAGACATATGTGGCACCATTTGATTGCTGGACAGCCTGTTTGAGAGAAAAAATGAAGACCTTTTTAAAAACATAAGCTAAAGAGCACAAAATACTGAAAACGCTCTTTCACCAAACAACTACTTTTTTTGTTAAATCAAGTGTGTCTACAGAAAGAACAAATGAATCATACAAAATTAAATGAGTGGTGCTAAAATAATTGTAAGGGAGGGAATATCATATAAATTAGGACGCTGAAAGGGAAGTTTAATTAAACGAAGAATTTGATTTATCTTCGGCTCAACGCTTGATATCTATCCAATTGGTCAACCTTTTTTCACTTTTCTTAGTGTTTAATACTGGTCATTTTTTGGTCTTATCTTTGAAAAATAGTCATTATCCTAGAGTTTCAAATTTCACTAAGTACAACAACAACAATAACAAATCTTGTACAATCTCACATGTGAGGTCTTGGGAGGGTAGTATATACGCAGATCTTACTTCTACCTTATGAAAAATGAGAGGTTGTTTCCAGTAGACCCTCGGCTCAAGAACAGTGATAAGGACACAATAAACCAGCATTAACCATGACAAGGAAATAAGATAAAAGAAATATACATCATATCATGTAATAGCAGAGAACTAAGAATACGAAGCTATAAGAGAAGTGCGAAAACTACCAGCAATAATGTCAAGGAACTCGGAATAGAAGAATACAAGATTAGTACTATTACTATTAATACGACTAGAAGAGACTCTCGACTACCTGTCAACCCACAACCCTAATCCTCGACCTCCACACCTCCCTATAGTGGGTCATGTCCTCGCTAAGCTGAAGTAGAGTCATGTCCTGCCTATTCACATCTCCCCAGTACTTCCTAAGTCTTCATCTACCTCTCCTCTGACCTGTTGTGATCAACCTCTCGCATCTCCTCACCGGGGCATCGATGTTTTTCCTCTTTACATGCCCGAACCATCTCAGCCCTGATTTCCGCAATTTATCTTCCATAGGAGCCACACTCACTTTGTCCTTAATAATTTTATTCCTAATCTGGTCCTTCCTGGTATGCCCATACATCTATCTCAATATCCTTATCTCTGTTGCTTTTATCTTCTGGACATGAGATTTCTTGATTGGCCAACTCAGCTCCATACAACATAGTTGGCCTACCTACACTTTGTATAACTTGCCTTTAAGACTTGGTGGCACATTCCTATCACACAAAACACCGGATGCAAGCCTCTATTTTATCCACCCCGCTCCAACATGATGTGTAACATCCTTGTCAACCTCCCCGTTCCCCTGAATAACATACCCAAAATATTTGAAAATGTCCCTTTTGGGTATGACTTGTGTATCAAGCTTCACCTCCGCTTCTGTTTTCTGCGTCCCCACACTGAACTTGCACTCCAAGTATTCAGTTTTTGTCCTACTCAACTTGAAACCTTTAGACTCCAGGGTCTGCCTACAGCTCTAGCCGATCGTTAACCCCGCAGCGCGTCTCATCGATTAGCACAATGTCATCTGCAAATAACATATGCCATGTCACCTCCCCATGAATGTGGCGTGTCAGCACGTCCATCACCAGGGCAAGTAAAAATGGGCTAAGAGCTGAACCATGTAACCCCATCATCACAGGAAAATAGTCTGAGTCTCTCCCCACAGTCCGCACCCGAGTCTTCGCTCCTTCGTACATATCCTTAATCATCCTAATGTACGCCAGCGGAACTCCTCTAACCTTCAAACATCTCCATAAAACCTCCCTTTAGACTCTATCGTAAGCTTTTTGTAAATCGATGACAAACATTATTTTCCATGATAGGGACTGAAAATAAAATCATAACCAGCGATGGTAAGACTCCATGACTAAAATAGTGTTGCGTTTTATACGAAAAAGAAAAAAGAATAATGCTGAATTAACGATTTGACAAACAAAATACGCGGTATTCCTAATATTTTTTTTTTGTCCTAGTACTAGTATTTGGTATTAGATCATTCGTAACATTGTTTGCCTAATTATTTTTCGTAACTATTGTGTCAATTTCGCTATATCAAATGCATACAACCAACCTCAGATTTTGTTGTATCAATCCGTTGCCAGCAGCTTGTATCAACTGTATTTGTTCGCGCATATAGTTGTATCAACGAATACAGTTTTGATGGAAAAATTGTATTAACTGTATTCGTTCAGGCACAATAACTGTATCAATGAATACAGTCGCGCTTAATTGTTTTATCAATGAAGACGACCTTCAACACCAGGGAAGGGAGGTGCAAAACAGGAAAATAAAGAGAAAAAAGAGAGGAGGCGGTCAATTTCAAGCCATATAAAAATTACTCTTCATCATTATTTAGTGAATAGACTAAGAATCAAAGTCAAAATCAAACTTATCTTTGCAGCGAAAATGGCAAATGCGGAGGAGACAGTGGATTTCGAGGTAGAGAAAGACGATCGGAGGTACAAAGATGAAAGAACTGCTGGGTTTCATGATTTTGCAATGGAAAGAGCTGCTGGTTTGAAGGCCTATGGTAGAGGAAGTAGGTCTAAGTCTAGCGATGTATTATAATTATTTTAAAGTGTATCTATTTAAGATAAATATAGTGTATAAGTCAATTATAGCATACAAATTTTCCAATTTTCTTTTCTTTTTCACTTCTTCCATGCCACTGGACTCGTCAATCTATTTGGCCAAGTCTCAAATCGATCATCAACACATGGATCAACAATTTCCCACATGTAACGAGCAAACATTGCAGAAAGTACTATAAAGGACCAATTCAGCTGTCATAGAATAAATGCGCCAGGACTCGACGCAATAACCTCGGATGTATAAGAAGACAACCATAATCAAATCGATCCCCAATTATATGTTTATTAAAGTGGGACTTAGAGCTTGCAAGTTGCAACTCACAATCAGTCAATCTGCAATAATATGTTCACTGAAACTTTTAATATCAGGTATTCATCCATCCTATAAAATGAAAGCTGTGGCAAAAACAAAGTATCAAGATCCTAAATGTAGGTGAGAATACAAAAAAAAAATTATGAAACAAGTCTCCCCTATCATGGGGTGGATCCTGCAGCTGGAGTATTACCAAGTTTCATCTAGCATGTTGCTTTTCCTACTGCACCGAAAGATAGTCTTGATCTCCTGTCTGCACCAAAGCTGAACTTTAGATCTGAAGCATCCACGGAGACAGACGCATTGCTCGTAGAGGGAAAAGAGAAGACCAAGCGTTCAGCTGATTTCCCCGTGCCAAAGCTGTATACTGGAACAGTGGATGCATCCGTGGGCTGAGAGAGGACACTGGCTGAGGACGATGGCATGATGGATGGTGTTGGTGGTTCTGAAAGTGCACCAGATGAAGCAGCTACTGGAAAAGTGAATCCAAACCCATTGTCAGGGAACGTTGCATTTCTAGGATTCCGCTTATTAATAGAAATGGATGGCAAAGTAGGTTTTGTCCCGGAGGCCTGTCCAGCAGCATTTCTTGGTAGCTCAAAACACGTGGAGTTGGATAACGTTGTGGCATTCTGCCCATTACTTTGATGAAAAGGCCACCGGGGGGTAGTACCTTTATCTTTCTTTCCTTCATCAGTACCTTTATCTTTCTGTCCATCATCAGTGCCTGCAGAGTCCTGCAGAATAGACTTACCATGTTAAAGCGGCGATTCTGTAAAATAATTAGCAATGCTCAAAAATCAACATCCTCTGGTGGTTTCTAACTCTTGCACCCTCCATTTCCAAATACATAAATTTAATGTTTTAACTCTGTAAAGAAAGGGTTATCTTTTTTAACAAACTCGGGATTGCCAGGAAGGTGCAAAATAATGTCATTTGTAAAGGTAAGTACCTGGTCCAAACTAGGAGTGCGAGAACCAGAAAAGAAATTTTTAACTTGGGAATCAGCAACCTTAAAAGTGAATGAAGGCACTGTATCAGCTCCAGTCGTCGCAACAAATACACCATCTATGCTAGAAGCTTTAGCACTAGCATCCGCAGCAGTGTCAGCTTCACGCACAGTTTGCTCCTGAGATATTTCCACGTGATTGACTGTGCCAATATCTCCATCCTTGGACGATCGGGCAGCTGCCAGCCCATTGTTCCTGCGCATACCAAATTCTCCTAAATGTGATGATTTTGTTTTACCATTTGGAGTGGAATCAGAGATTTCATTGCGGGGATATTTCTTCCATTCGCTGGCCAGCTTCAATTCAGCTTCCTTTTCTGCAGGAGTGGGCTTGTGTCTATCAAGTTGCTCTAATATTTTTCTTACAGTCTCATTGAGCGGCATAGCTTCTTCAGACCTGCTTGCTCTATGCGGCACTGATTTGTCCTTCTCGACACCACTAGGTTGACCAACTTCCAAGTTCTTCCTAGAAGCAGGCGAGAAAACTTCAGAAGCACCAATTTTTCCTAAAGGTGAAGAAGCATTTCTGGAATTCAGGAATATGGATCTCTGAGGCCGAGATTCTGATCCAAATTTATTCCGTATACGCCGAATGGGTCCCGCAGATCCATAGCTTAGATGAGGTAAATCACTCCTAGTCTTCTCCTGAAATTTTTATAGCATGAGAACATTCAGAAAGATCACAACTGCTCCTTGAAAGTATTCTAATTAGATTACAATAAAGATTAATGATCACAGAAAATCTTATAAACATGCAAAAACCATTAAATCAGTAGAGGAAACATCAAATAAGAAGTTGCTAAAAAGATCAGTACAGGAAACTTCAAATAAGAAGTTGCTTTGATAGACAGGAATTTTGTCATTGAATTAATTTTAGACTTGCTAAGACAAACATATACCTGGCTGTAGATTGATGATTGAGATTGTTGGAAGGTTTTCGCTGAGAGATCTGGCCACTTGCTACCAGCCTGCGACTGAGTCTGCTCACAAAATGTAAGTGCAACAAGAATAAATATTCCTGTATTAGCAAAAGTATGCTTGAAACACAGCTAAATTTTGTCACAATACAAACCCTATCTCTGGATTTCGGTAATAAAGTTCTAGAGTATGGGGTCCTCGGAAACTCAACAAGCCCATATCCTCTCTGACTCTGTGGAGTAATATGACTATGCTGATCTTGCAGCATGGCAGCCGGCCAACAACTCGATGACTTAAGCGAAGGTGGCGGATGAAACCTGTTTTGTGGAACTTGTTCTCCCTTGGATACAAGACTGCAAGAATCATATCCTTTTTCCAACCTACGACTTCCCATGTAAGCTCTTGCAATATCAATGGGTGAAGCGCCAACTTCATCTTGTACCTGCAGTAGTGGACTATTTGATAAATACATCCTAGTATCAACACCAAAACTTTGAAAGAAGACTGCATCAATTTGGTATTTCATGAAATAATTATTTCCACTTGTTACTTCGGAGCTATTCCAGACTTTATTCGCTAGTGCACTTTTCACCTGTTAAGGCTTTCATTTGAGACCATCTCTCGAGATGAAGTTCAACACGCTAAAGTACTATTATCATGGACATTTCACAAAACAAGCTGTGGTAATGATAGACGGGTTGATAATGATAATTAACTCACATTTGTTTGGGGAAGAGGTGTTGAAGTTCCTGGCATAGCAAAATTTGCTTGGGGAAGAGGTGTTGAAGCTCCTGGCATAGCAAAATTTATTTGAGGAAGAGGTGTTGAAGTTCCTGGCATAGCAAAATTTGTTTGGGGAAGAGGTGTTGAAGTTCCTGGCATAGCAAACTCCATTTCATCCTGCTTCTTGTGATATGGTCTTCTAGGTGTCTCGTGTGTTAAATGAAACCTTCCAACGTCCCTTTCAGCTGTTTTGCTAGTTTTCTTTTCTTGGTCATCAATAACCCTCGAGTTTAATATCTCTGTCAAACGCATTATTTCATCTCTGCATATAGTGAAAGACTGCTTTTGAATAAGAAGGTTTAACTGACAAAATTCAAACGATATACATGGTGAAAAGAGTTTCCTGAATGTACACAAGACATAGGAATCCAGCATCAAGTCTGGACGTGCAAAGCATTGGAGGGTCACCAAAAAGAGGAAAGGGTGATAATGTCAGAAGCTCAGTCCCCAGCAATTATAGAGAACTGCATTCTCAAACCAACATGGGCTACGAGGAAAATAAGCAATTTTAAAGGTGCATGCATTTTTCACATGAAGCAGGAATTGCTTCCTAACTTTTTCTAATGAGGTATAATGAGGTAGCACTGCAACAACATGATAGAAAAAAACAGAGACATGAAGAATGATATGCTACCTCGAAAATGATTTCCCCTGCATGAGCCGCTCAATTCTGGAAATCTCAGATTTATCAGAGGAATTCTGTGATTTCTCTTCTTCCTGCTTCTCTGCTTCGGAGATCCCATTCAATTTTACCATTCTTTGATCCTCTTCCTTTCCTTCAGAAGATCTGGATATCACATACTGCATAAACATAATATCCAACACTTTGAAGAAATTCTTTTTACTAGAAACAATCTTACCTAAAAAAAGTTTAGTTCCTTCTCTCTCTCTCTTTTTTTTTTTTTTTTGGGGGGGGGGGGGGGGGGGGGCGGACGGACTTTCCTTTCACCACAACAATTTCTAGTAAGACCACAGAATTAAACATCCCCTCCTCACATACTTGACCTAGCAGCCTTTTTACCCCAGTAAAATGTGTATCAGTCCCTTCTCTATTGGTATAGAATAAATATCAAAATTATAATATGACATGATCCATTCATGGGAACCGAAAAATTTAGACACACCACTGACAAATATTATTTATGCAAGTTTCACAACAACAACAAACCCAGTATAATCCCACGAGTGGGGTCTGGGGAGGGTAGTGTGTACGCAGATCTTATCCCTACCTTGAGGATAGAGAGGTTGTTTCCGATTAACTTTATGCAACTTTCACGAGTTTCAAAAAAGAAATAACTATTCTCACAAAACCCATTACAAGTAGCCTTCACAAAAGACAAAACACTACATGCTCCTAACCCTGAGAATACAATTCCCCGGTTTTCCCTTATTGTTCACTATCACACTTAAGGTTGGTAACCAACCCTGTTAACTCAACAACCCTCTTTTTTATTTCTTTGATTCCCTATTTCCATTTAATATCCTCTTCCAAAATTGAAGCAAAGAGATTTCCTGCTTCCTTACCACTAACCCAATTTTTACTTGCAAAAATTCCTTAAAAGCCTTAAAACTGTTACAGTTCATAGTATGACATCTGACACTGATCCAGAGCATTGTTTTGTGACTATAATGGCAAAAATATTCCTCCACCTCAAACTAAACCTCTTAGTAACAAAAATTTAATCTTTACTTCTATCAACAATTTTTGTAAGTCTAATTTTACCTAAAAAGAGGCATAGAATATGACATACTTAAACCATAATGTTATTTGGGTCTTGAACTGTATCTTCTCAACAAAGGACTTCGGGGTTTCAAATATATTGCAACTATTTTCTTTTTGATGAAGCAATATTGCAACTATTTTCAAACACATACTGCCAAAAGCTTGCATACTAACCTATTCAAGCTTTCTTTATTTAAGCTCTGTGCAAAACAAAAAGAGAAATGGAGCAGAGAGTAACATGCCTAGTAATTAGTGGTACCACGGCCACAGACAACAATTAATCATAAATAAAAGAAACAATATTTGGCCTACTTTGACTTTCGGAACGGAACATTATTTTTGCACCTTCATGAAATCTCATCTGATTCCATTAGACCTACCTCTTTTCAATAGGCAAAAGGGATAAATTGACTTCAGAGAATAAAATTCGGCAGAAGCCTTTTTCTTTTTTTATTACTGTATAAGTATAAACGGCCTCTTGCAGAAATGCAGGGTAAGGCTGCACACAATAGACCCTTATGGTCGGGCCCTTCCCCGAACCCCGCACATAGCAGGAGCTTAGTGCACCGGGCTGCCCTTTTTGATATTGATTTCAGCTACGATTGCTGCAAAGTATTTAGGGACAAACCTGCTTATGGTAATTTCTTTGAAGGATTTATCAGAAAAGCATATATAGAAGGTTTCGAACATAATATGCCATAGCAGCCAGAAAAACACTAAAGAAACTACATAGAGCCCATTTGAGTTAGCTGAATAAAAGTAGCTTCTAAGCATCAAGTGCTGAAAAGCGTCTTTTAAGTGTTGGAACTGATTTTATGAAAAATGTTGTTATGTGTTTGGATAGATATGTTGAAACTGAAAATAAGCCATTGATGTGTTTGGTGAAAAGTGCTGAATCAACCGTTTTTCAGTGAAAATGACCAAAAATATCCTTAAATCTGTCAACACTAAAAATAAGATGATTACCGGAGGATTTTAATTATAAATTGATTCAACAAATTAATTAATATCTTATTGTGTATGTGTTGTGTGTAACGCAATGCACATGGATTAGAATCGATACTATAGAACTCAATAGCACGACAAAAATGAACTATTCATCTAATAAGTTTTTAAACAGTGTGCTCTCAGTAATCTCCACTTTGTGGACATACTAGTAATGAACTTACAAGTATGTAACACTATTTATTGATGTGAACATATATGTCTAATTACTGGGTGGTTGTTGTTGTGAACATATATGTCTAATTACTGGGTTGTGGGTTGTTGTTGTTGTTGTGAACATATATGTCTGAAGCTTTCAATAATTTAAGAGAACCTTAGGATAAAAAGACCAAGAGCCTATCGTGTGAAAAAATATTACAATAGAGGAAAAAGAAGTGTCAAGAAAATATTCGCACTTATATGTAGGCATGAATAACTTCGTTAAAAGAGAGAATCATCTATTGAAGATTTTTTTCTTTTTTTGAACTCCGGCTACTAATGACTTTGCTAAATGCCAGCAAAGAGGAAAAAACCAAATGGGAAACTAAAGACAAAAGCAGCCGAATCACATTTTTGGGCACGTAAATGGAAAAGAAATAGAGTGGAATTAGGGGTATTCTAGGGATTATAAGAAAATGTAAGGGATAGCAAAACAAATTACTTGGTCAAACAAAAAAACTTAGTTGAAAACCCATAAGTTGAGGGTACCCAGCTTATGGCTTATTTTAGCTTAAAAGCACTTTTCGTGTTTACTAAACACCAAAACAAGACAAAATCAGCTTTAAGCCAATCCAAATACCCTCAAAGTTAACAGCCCCATGAAAAAAAATCACTTTTTTTGAAAAACTCACTTTTTTCGAAATAGGTGTTTGGCCATAAAATTTTCAATTTTCAGTTGAACATGACTTTTGGAATTTTTCAAGAGTTTGAAAAACTCCAAAAAATTGTTTTTCACAATTTTCACTCGGATCACTCACAAAAATTCAAAAACAATCCAAAATTATATTCATGTCCACACACAACTCTAATTTTCAAATACCATTTTCACTTGAAAAAATATTTCACTTTTTCGGAATTTTACAATTGTTATGTCAACGCCCACTAAGTTACCTAAAAGCTACCATTCTCCACAGTTTCATGCCATATTTAAGCTTTGCGATGAACTCACAAGTAGGTGATGATAAATTTAATCAGCAAATTGTAGAGCCTTTTCTAAAGTTTAACTCAAAAGCATTTTATAATTCATATTACCTCGGTACAAGTTTATGAAATGATTTCTTTTCCAGAACGGTATGAAGTATTTTACATACTCAACAGATGAAAAGTTGTTTCTGTTAAGAATACAGATTCACAATAACATATATGATTAAATATTTTCTTTTTTGAGAATGGTAACATTTTATATTTTGAATTGATTTTTTTTCAAATATTTTATATTTGATTAAATCATATTTTAACATTTTATATTTGATTAAATATTTTCTAGAATACAAACTAGTAAGAGCTTATTTCAGTGTGATTTTGATGTGCCCGGAACGAAATAAACTTTGCACTTCTCTTTATTAAGATGAACTTTAAATATAAAACTATTGCAGCATTGTTTTTGTCTAACACCACTAACATAATATATGCCCTCACTGTCCTCTAACACTTTCTATTGAGAAAACACAGAAGTTTGATAAAACACAACAAACAAGAAAGTAAAGAGTATACACAAAATTTAAAAATTAAAATAATAATCATGTTATGATACTGGTTCCTCCCTAACTCCCCAGAAAATTTTTAACAATTCATTTGAATTTTTGTTTAAATCATAATCATGATATGATACAGCTTTCAGGTTTCTTATCAATTCCTAGATAAAATTTTAACCAGTAATTTGATATTTTCTTAGTGTATCAAAGATAATATACAGGTCAAATTGGCTTCTAACTTCAAACCAGTCAACTGTGTCTAAGTAAACAGTGATCAACTTTGTGATTCTCATAGCCTAAAGAGCATATTTACTCTTTACCATGTTTATTTGGTAAGCTAATTTTCCTGGAGTATCTGATCAGGATGGAAAATTGCCAACTGTTTTTCTAAAAACTAATGCATCAGCATTCAGCAACTAAGAGTTAGTGCATAACGATGACTTCAGCAGAGATATATTATTATGTAACCCTTGTCTTTAAATTTTCAAAGTCACCTATACCTCCAAATTCTATTCTTGTCCAACAGTTAATGACCATCAAAACTAAGTGTTAGATAATTTACATGTTCAATTACATTTCAAGCCCCTTTGTCTCATGTAGTAAGAATGCTGACATAATAACAGAGGAACATCCTCATCTTCACATGCTTTCCCATAAAATGGAGAGATAACAGAAAGAAATTAACAAAGCAAAATGAGTCAAAGAAGTTGGCAAAGCTTACACTTGGAGTACATTTCTCGTCATTCCCTAAATCTTGTGTTGTTGCGGGATCTTCTTTATCTGTCCCAAATAGTTTTTGTAAGATTGCCGATCAAACAGAGAAAACAAAATAAAAGATAATAAGTTTAGTGATATATCTTCTACAAACTGAGACGTGTTGAATTATTTGAGTTTCTTAAGTACAATTCCAAGTAAAAGTTTCCTTTTTTTCAAAATTCAAAACTCATTTAAAAGATCCTATTAAAAAAAGTGACACGACATTTCCCATAACAGAGGAAATGATCAAAATGGTCCTTAATGTATGGCAGCTGCTTTATCTTGGTCCAGTTTTTATGCTATAGATTTTAACCAGTAGCAGGGAGTCTTTAATCTCGTGTGAGCTGCACATGGGGCACCTAGGTTAAATTTAACAGCCCTTTTTGACAAATCTGTTAGGTTTAGGGCAAAAGACCAAATATGTTATCTTTTGATATACATTAAGGACCATATCTGTTAAGGGTAATACATTAAGGACCAAGATAAAGCAACCTCCATACATTAAAGACCATTTTGATCATTTCCTCCCCATAACATCGACTATTCACTTTTATCAAAACTTACTAACATAATACACAAATCAAAAATATCTCAAGTAACATTTTGCCGTTCAAGCTAACATCAGATAATATGGGATAAAGAGAGTATCCCGTACTGAGTAGAAAATATATCCCACATACTTATGATCATACATTTATTAATCTCGTGCAGCGTTACAATGTGCATGTTCATTTACTGTTGATCTTCAGCGACATGGTTGTTTTATGTTCTTAACTCACTCCCTCTATCCAATTTATGTGAAGGAGTTCGCCGTAAAAGGGTCAAAAACAATTAATTTTCAATGTGAATTTGGACATGAATTCTTCAAGTTTTTAAAATTAAAATTTACATATTTGAAAACTACATGAAAAGTACTACTTCCTCTGTTTCAATTAATGTGATCCAATTTAACTAGGCTATAATATATGTATGGCTATAAAACTTTTGAAATTTGTGGTCTTAGACATGCCAAAACATTTTGTGTTGCTATAAAAGATTATAATTAAGGGTAATATGGAAGTTTCAATTAAATTCTTCGCAAATTTAGAAAGAGGTCGTTCTTTTTGGAACAGACTAAGAAAGAAGTAAGGTTACATAAAAAGAATTGATGAGTATAAGTCAACGTAGTTAATAATACAAAATATTTAAAAAGGGTTTAAGAAAATCGTAGTTAAAGAAAAAACTTTTTGACTCTAGAAATACTAGCGTGTTCATGTAAAATGGGACAGGGGGAGTACTATTTATACGTAGTCCCTTTTATTTTGGCAATGTCATGTATTTTCAGTGTGCTAAAGCCATTTATTTATTAATAAGTACTCAGAAAACCTATGGAGGCAACAAAGTAGAAGTTGCTTAATGTTGTTTGATTCTTTTCAAAGGAAACATTAGAAAGACGTTGCTAGTGCGGTATAGCAAGAGGACCGCATGGAAGATTTGATATCCACGAGACCTATGCCATAGGCCCGATAATTAAGGAACTAAAGGGAAATCACTTTTAAACACCAACTTTCACGAACGCAATAGCAACACTCCTTTGGTCCCATTTAACATGATGGTATTTAACATGACAAAAACATGAAGATTTATATTATATTAATGATAATGGAAGAAAATATGGAAAATAAAGATAAAAACAAATTCAAGAAAAAACAAATATTTAAAGATTTCAAATTTTGAAAGTTGTGAAGGTTAATAAAATAGAATGAGCATAAACATTTCGGGACATCCCAAAAATGGATAGAAAATCATGTAAAAAAAAAAAATTGATAAGGTCATGTAAAATTGAAACAGAGATGGTCACAAATGTTAACTACGATGAGGGATGTGAGAATTAGTCCAACTAGAACTTAAAGAACAAGGAACAAAAAAGACCAAAGTAAAAGCAGCGCCAGGCGTTTCGCAATCAAGATGCTTGCATGTACAAAGACCAGGAATAGAAAAATCTACAAAGCCTTGATTGACCTCAAACAGCAAATTCAAACCATTTGCCAAACATGTTGAACTCTGGCTTATTCTATCTCGCTATAAACCCAAACAATTATCTTAACACATAACCTGGGAGTACGGAAGGGAATGGAACAAAAGCAAATGGTAATAGTTTCTCTTTTCATGTTTGCAAAGGCCAAAAGAAAGAGCAAGGTAACTACAAATGAGGAAAATATTCCCATTGGCCCCTTGCAATTTTTTTCATAGCCGAGAAATCCAGAGGGCAACTAGCGCAAGGTTTGAAACACGATGGATAATTGGTACGCCCCTCTACCTTTTTCCACTAAAATGCTAGGCTTTTATCTACAATAGGGTTCAAACTTGTGATGTGCGCCTAATCCACATATCATGCGTTGTCCTCTTACCAGTAGACCAAGGACCTAGGGGCTAGCTCCTTGCGAATTTTTATCTCCCTTTTCTAGATGGAAGAGATAAGAGAAGATGAAACCTCATAGTGTCAACCAAACGAATTTTATAATACTCCCTCTGTTTCAATTTATGTGAACCTATTTCCTTTTTGGTCCGTTCCAAAAAAGAATAACCCTTTTCTAAATTTGAAAACAATTTAGCATAAACTTCCAATTCTACCCTTAATGAGAAACTTTTATAACCACACAAATACTCTGGACTCCTTTTTGACTTGTTTAAGACCACAAATTCCAAAAGTCTTCATTTTTCTTAAACTTCGTGCTCAGTCAAAGAGATTCACATAAATTGGAACGTAGGGAGTAGTTCTTACTACATTCTTGGGACAAATCAAAAATAGGCTGGCCATTGAAATAAAAGAGTACTCACAACCAATTTAGAAGCACCAAAAGTATGTTTGGTCAAAGTGAAAACTATGTCACCTCCAGGTCCAAGGCTCAAATTACCGTTACAACACTCACTGTGAGCCTATTTACGTCAACCTTAGAGGTCAGGATTACCCAACACCTATAAATGTAGGTTGCAACAAGCTATAAGTGGGTTTTTCGAGGTGGCACAGCCTAACCAAGACAACAACGTTACAACAACGACGACATCTAATTCCCAATCTCAAACACGTTAAGGTCGGCTATATGAATCCTCACTGACCATGTCACTTCATTTGAGCTCATCTCAGACTAGTATTATATTTTTATGAATAGAAAGTAATAGAGGTTTCTATAGCTTCCACTAGTATATAAATCTTTAAACAAACTAAAAAAAGTTAGAAACCATAAGACTTAAAGTAAAGGTACTAACATGAATAAAAATGTTTCTAACTAATTAGTATATCGCCTATATAATCTTTCCTTCCATTATGCCCTACTTTTTGCTAAGATTGCATGATTCCAAGAGATTGAATGTCTTTCGAGATAACTTTCATTTGATTTTAGATATCTTGTCCTTTTTTAACACCTTAATTGACTATGGTTCACACCTATGGATCGATGCATTTGGAGGTCAACTAAGGACATGACCAAATTATCTCAAGCAACTTTTTCTCATTTTATCCTCGATGTGTGCTACTTGTACCTTCTATTAAACGTGATAATTCTTTATTTTGTCTCATCTTTTATGACTACACATCCAACCCACATCTCTGCAACACTCATCTGGTGGATGTGTTTGACTTTAGCCGCCGTTTCATGCAAATTTAACAATGTTGGTCTTAAGAGTGTTTTATAAAACTTGCCTTTTACTTTAGTGGACATCCTTCTATCACATAACACTCCAGTCGCACTTCCGATTTCAACCATTCAGTTTGTATTCTATCTGTAACATCTTCATTTATCATGCAATCCTCCTCGGATACCAAGCCAAGAAACTCGAATTTTTTGCATTTAGGCCATGCAATCCCATCTAATCTCACCTCAAATTCACTCTTCTTAAGCTGACTAAACTTGCAGTGTATATTTCTTTTGGTAACGGCAGTAAAACGATACCACCATTACCGAAAAGAAAAAGGCCACATTCTAATGCAATGAGATACCTTCTTCGCTATTAATAACAATCATTTTAAGAAAGTAACCGGCCAAAACCCCCTTCCTCACATGATCACTGCTACTTTTTGTAACAAGCCATAGAAAAAATTGTGATCACAATAGGTATTAGGTAATGACTATGCGCTAGATGTGGTGTTCATTCGAGCTAAGTAGCAAGTATAACTCCCCGGCCCCAAAAAGTTAAACTTCTGCCAGCTTTTGTCATTTCAACTAAGCAAAACTACAATGCCATTACAATTCATCAACAGTTACCATTAAACTAAATTAAGCTAAAGATTCACGAAGGCCAAAATTGGAAATCACCAGGTTTCATGCAAGGTCATAATGAGATGGGAGATGCTAAAAACTAAAGTTTACACCTAAACAACAACAACAACAACACCCCCCCCCCACACACACACACACAAAAAAAAAAAAAAAAGACACACACACAGAGAGAAATCCCTCCTGCAATTTTATTCGATAAACCTACTTTTACCAACAAAATCAGTTTCAACACAGGTAAGTAAAAAATTACTAAAGTTACATGGAATAACAGGAAAGTTGTAACAAATTGAGAAGGGTAGAGGGGCAGGCCCATTATCCACCGAGTTTCGAAGGCTGCGGTTGGTCCAAAGGATCGGCCCCAGACAGATTTCTCGGTCATCAAAAAAAAATTGAGATTAAAAACTCAAATTGCAACAGAGTAACCAAAAAGGTAAAACTTGCTTCCTAGTTTACCAATTGCAGCAAAATAACCAAAAAGGTCAATTTTTGCAACACCAATTCACCAAGAGACCAACATATTTCATCACCATTACCAAAAACATAACAAAGATACATTCTTGGAAACCCTATATTGCACATAACATGTTCGATACACAACAAAAGTACAAATCTCATACCTACTATAGTTACATTTCATAACAGATCAAGTGTAACTAAAATAACCAAAAAGGTTAATTCATGCATAACTAATTCACCAAATACCAATACGTTCAACACAAACAGCAAGAAAAAATAACAAAGATACATTCTTGTAATATTTCATATAACAGCATAGCTACAAGAGTTACATTCCACAACAGATCAGGTGAAACTAGAATAACCAAAAAGGTTGATTCTTGCAACCTTAATTCACCAAAATAATAACACAATTACCAAAAAAAAAAGAACCATAACAAAGACAAATTCTTAGAAACCCTAACATAGTAATATTGCACATAACATGTTCGATAAAAGTACAGAATCGCATACCTAAGTCACCGTGAATTTCTTCAGGAGGCGGAGGAGGAGGAGTGGAGGCAATGGCATTGGAGATGAACGATGGGAGGATTCTGGTGGCACTGCCGGAGATAATACGGTAAGCCGGATCAACTAGTTTCGATAACCAGCCGGTCCGACCACCGGTTTGGTTCAGTTGTGGACGGTCGTAAGGAGTTGCCGGAGGTTTCCTCGCCGCCGGTTTCTTGAACTTCCCTCCGGCGCCTCTCTCGCTGGCTCTGTTACCGTAATATGACGGCGTCGTATTGAACTCCATTGTCCCTCGTCTACTATGGTACCTCAAGGAAACAGTGTGAGCAAAAAAAAACAGAGGGGTTATATAATATTATAATTGTACTTTTTTTTGTTGTTTACGGTTTGAGGAAAATAACGGTTTGGTCCTTAACTCTTGAAATAGCTATACTTTGGTCCTTTTATTAGGGTCAGCTCAGATAGAAATAAATATTTGGCCAAATTTCTAAAATTTAATTATTTTGAAAAAGCCTTTTCGAAAATTTAATTTTAAAGAAAAGCAATTTATGTTTGGCTAATCAATCAAAACTATTTTTGAGCGTTAATTAGTGTTTGGCCTTGAAAAAGTGCTTTTGTATATTAAATCAAATAAGGACATTAAAAAATCTCCTCCATAGTTAATACGATTTAAGTAGATAAATAATTTTAAATATTTATTATAAAGATTCTAATTATGTTTTATTTATTTAAATAAAATATAAAAAGAAGTTTAAAAAGTAGTCTTTCAAGATGTTTTGATATATTTAAATCATCTTGAAAGACTACAATAACAACAACAACAAAGTGAAAATTCCAAACCTCATTGTGGGATTTTCACTAGATTGTTGTTGTTATGTTGTCGTCTTTCAAGATGATTTAAATATATTAAAACATCATAATCACCCCAAAAATCTTTATATATTAAAAATCTACCCCAAAAAAAAAATACTTATACACAGAGGCGGACCTACACTCTAGGTTGAGGGATTACCGGCACCGAAAATTTCAGCAAAAACTTCATATATACTTGCAAATGTCTTTAAAAAATAGTCAAATATTAACATAGGTCCCCGTAACAATCTATATGAGTAGTAATAAATTTATATTGAATGTCATCGTGCAGCGCAACTGCCGAATCTTGGGTTTATACATTAGGAGAATTTCCAATAATGTCATCTTTTATTCTGTTACGTAACAGCTCCATAACATTAGAATAGCATAAATATTAGGTTAAACTAAGTAGAATTATTTTGGTATATAAAAATATTTGCCAATGCTGTTTTTGCCGAGAGAAAATTAAAAATAATTTTTGCTTCTGCTTTTAAAAAGAAGCTATAATTTTTTAGCATTTTAAAAACAATTTCTATTTCTCCATGAATTACGAAAGCACTTATGTTTCTCCTAGAAGATTGGCTAAATATTTTAACTCTAAAAAATAAGCACTTTTATTCAAAAGAATATACCTTTGACCTAAGGGTGTTAAACGGGTGGGTCGGGCTGGGTTGGGATTTTTGGGCCCGCACGGGTTATGGTCCGGGCCGGTTACGGGTTGGGTCTTTCCGGATTTAACGGGTTCGGGTTTATCCGGGTAAAAATTGAACCGTAAGGGTTACGGGTTGAGGGGGCCGGGCCGGGCCGGTTTTAGTGTATTTTTTAATATTTTTTTTGTATTTTGTATAACTATTGTAAGTTATATTAATACAAAGTATTAACATAAAGAATACAAGGAAGATGGGAAAAAATTGCACTTATAAATTATAAGTGCTACATTTATTTCAAAATTACAAAATTAAAGTTTGCATTTAAAAAGTAAATTAACAAAAAAATAGTAAAACTAAATTTTCATGCATAATAAATTAATAATACTTCATATTAATCTAACAAACTAAAACATTAAGCATAAATACGTCTAATAATTTTAAAATAACACAAATTGTCTTAAAATCTTAAATACGAATTTCCGGAGGACGCTCAAGACAATACTTTATATGCCTCCTTAAACTACCTGTGACAGACCCTGAACAAAGATTTAAGACTTGACCACAGTTCTTGCACTTTACTTTCTAACCTTCTTCATTTTCTTCTACCACCTCAAAGTGTTGCCAAACATACGAGCGCACTCTAGAAGTACGAGGCATGATTTAACTTGAATTGAGATTTGTGAATTGAAATTGAGAAATGAGAATTGAGAGATGAGTAAAGAAATGAGGAAGAGGAAGGGGGTATTTATAGTTTTAGAGAAGGTTAATTTTGTAAATTGAAAACGGGTTAAATTTTAAAGAAAAAAGAGGCTATTAATGCAATTAAGGGTGTTAAGCAACGGATCTCTGCCAGGGGTGACCGTTGCCAATGGTTAATGGGCCCCACAAATTTCAAAAAATTTAAAAAAACAAAAACATAAAAATATTTAGCCGTTGTACCGGTCCGGTCCGGGCCGGTTAAACCGGTACACGGTACTGTTCACGTGGACCGGGTTTGACCGGTCCAGTTAACCGTTAAAAAAAAATAAACGGACCAACCCCCTCTACCCCTCCTACCCAGCCACACCTGACCCCTATGTACCGGGCCGGGCCGGTTCCAATTTTTTCCGGTCTGGGCCGGTCCGGTTACGGGTCAAACCCGGTCCGTTAGACACCCTTACTTTGACCTCTCATAAGCTTGACAAAACATGATATTAGTAATGTTTGGATGGGATCACACAGTGCAGCGAAGTTATGTTTAGATATGATCCTTTGTGTTGGATTCGTGTGTGTTTGGTTCTACGGTGTGTGCTAGGCTCTTTGCATGCATTGTGATGGTACTTCTTAAGCTGGCGGGACAGTTCTCTCGTTTGAGGCATTTCAGGATTGAGTACATTTGGAATGTTGCTATTTGGTGCACGGGTTGTACGGGTTGTGGCTTTAGGATGTATTGATGTGTCATGTCACTAGAGTGAATATGTTAGATGGGATAAAGTCATCGTACCTAGAATGGGTACTATCGGATCTGATTGCGGTATATTTGGAAGGATATTGTTGCTGATTGGCTTAGAAATTTGCTATTGATCGACTTAGAAAATCAATTGTGAGGACTTCCTTAGTTGAGAGATTGGGTACAATAAAGAAGGGTAACAAGTTCTGAAGAAATTATCAAAGCATAAAAACACCCGTTTCGCCCAGAATCTAGCAGATCTCTAAGGATTTCAAAAGTCTGGTTCCTTTTAGAACGAGGCGACAAATGAAACTTGTGGTTTAATGTAAAGAAGTAGTAAAGTCAAAGCCATATATTGTGGTCTACACTAGGGAATGTGCCAAAGATGAAGAAGGTATGGGTTCTTCGTATCATGGCACTACACAAGGCGAGCATAGTGCTTCATCTCTAATGGAGGATGATGAGATATTAGAGGATGTTTCACCATGTTATTACATATCCTTTAACGAAGTGGACCCTCAAGAAGATGAATATGTGAAAGATGCTCCGCCTGAACTTGAAGACGGAGTGAAGACAACAGTTTATGCATTGAAAGAAGTTAACCTTGGCACTGATGAAGAACCAAGGCCCGCTTACCTAAGTTCTTTACTAGAAGTTGATTAAGAAAACACTTATATTGAGTTACTCAAGGAGTTTAAGGATATATTTGCTTTGAGTTACAAAGAGATGCCTGGTTTGAAGCTTAAAGTAGTAGTCCATCACTTTGCAGTCAAGAATGACGCTCGTCTTGTTAAGCAAGCCCAAATGTGCTTTAGGACGGATTTGGTTCCTTTGATTGAAAGTGAAGTTAACAAACTCATTGAAGTTGCCTTCATCCGTGAAGTTAAATATCCACCATGGGTTTCAAGTATTTTTCCCCTAAGAAGGAAGAATAGAAAAAATCGAGTGTGTGTTGACTTTAGGGATCTCAACAATGCATGCCCTAAGGATGAATTTCCACTTCCTATTCCAGAGCTTATGATTGACGCTACCACTGGGTATGAGGCAATGTCATTCATGGATGGTTCTTCGGGCTATAACCAATTTGTATGGTGCCAAAAGATGAAGATCTTACTGCATTATGTACCCCAAAGAGTATTTATTGCGACAAAGTAATACCTTTTGGCTTGAAGAACACTGGTGCTACTTATCAAAGGGCTATGCAGAATATTTTTTATGACAATCTCCACAAGAATGTCGAATGTTAAGTTGATGACTTGGTAGTAAAATCAAGAAAGATGAGCGACCACTTGAAAGACTTGAGAATGGTGTTTGAGTTGCTCCGGAGGTACCAACTTAGGATGAATCCATTGAAATGTGACTTTGGATTTACTTCTGGAAAGTTTCTGGCTTTCATTGTCTGACATCGAGGGATCAAAGTCGATCAAGCCAAAGTGGATGCCATTTTGAAAATGCCTGAGCCTCAGGATATTCATGAATTGAAAAGTCTGCAAGGAATGTTAGCATACCTTAGGAGATTTATCTCAAACCTAGCTGGGAGGTGCCAACCATTCAGTCATCTCATGAATAAAGGTGTTCCTTTCAAGTGGGACCAAGCTTTTAGCAATTCCTTTGAAAGTATTAAAACTTACTTGATGAAGCCTTCAATTTTGGCAGCCCCTATACCTAGAAAGCCATTGATATTATATATTTCGGCACAGGAAAGGTCAGCTGGAGCGCTGTTTGCCCAAGAAAATAGTGAAGGGAAAAAATCCCTTTACTACTTGAGCAGTATGATGACACCAAATGAGCTGAATTATTCGCGATTGAAAAGTTATGTTTGGCGCTAGTCTTCTCAATCAAAAAGTTGAAGCACTGCTTTGAAGCTTATGTCATTCGTCTTGTTTCTAGAGCGAATCCCATAAAGTTTATGATGTCAAAGCCTATCCTTAGTGATCGACTAGATAGGTGGTACCTCCAGCTTCAACAATTTGAAATTGTGTACATCCCTTAAAAGGCTATAAAAGGACAAATGTTAGCAAACTTCTTGGCAAACCATTCTATACCTGATGATTGGGGGCTAACTGATGAACTACCTAATGAGGATGTAATAGTCATTGAAGTTCAACCTCTATGAAAGATGTACTTTGATGGTGCTGCACATCGCGGAGGAGCTGGTGCTGGCATAGTATTTGTCACTTCTCAAGGAGAATTTATGCCCCACACTTTTACTTTGACTCAGCTCTGTTCTAACAACGTTGTTGAGTATCAAACATTAATACATGGGCTTGAAATGACTATCGAAATAAAGCAGTTGCAATTGCAAGTCTTTGGTGACTCTCAGTTAGCGATCAACCAGCTTTTAGGTAGTTACGATGTCAAGAAACCTGAACTACACCTATATCATGATTATACTAAAAAATTAATGGGGTGGGTCGGTGATGTGACTATTCAACATGTGCCTAGGAAAGAAAACAAAAAGGTTGATGTTTTAGCTGCCCTAGCTTCATCATTAACCCTGCCTGATCAAGCGCAAGTTACTATCTGCCAAAAATGGGTAGTACCCCCACCTAATGAGGTTGAAAGTGAAGAAAATGAACTCGAGCGTCTTGTCGTTGTTTCTGAAACTGATAAGGAAGAATGGCGACAACCCATTATCGATTACTTGAGCTATAGGATACTTCCAAAAAATCCAATGAGAATGACTGAAATCTATCATTGTGCACCTCGCTTCCTTACTACAAAGTTACTCTATATAAAAGGTCATTCAAGGGAGTACTCATGCGATGCTTAGGGGAAAATGAAACACTACAAACTTTGCAATAAGCACATTTTGAGGTATGTTGGTCACACCAATTTGGAACAAAGCTCCATTTCCATATAAAAAGAATGGGATATTATTGGCCAACGATGGTAAAAGATTGCTTGGACTACGCTCGAAGATACAAGGCTTGCCAATTCCATGCTAATTTTATTCATCAGCCTCCTAAAGTGTTGCACCCGACTGTTGTATCTTGGCCATCTGACACTTAGGAATTGTTAGACCACTGCCAAAGTCCTCTGGTGAGCACCTATACATCTTGGTTGCAACTGGCTACTTCTCAAAATAGGCTAAAGTTGTTGCTCTTAAGGAAGTAAATAAGGAAAATGTTGTCATTTCATCTGGGGCAAACATAATCTACCGCTTTGGCATTCCTCGTTACATAATAACGGATAATGGCAAGCCATTCGACAATAGGTTGATAAACAAAATTTGTGATCTCTTTGGCTTCAAGCAACATAACTCTTATATGTATAATGTTGCTGCCAATGGTCTAGTTGAGGCATTCAATAAGACTCTATGCAACTTGTTAAAGAAAGTCATCTCTAAATCAAAACGAGATTGGCATGACTGTATGGAAAAAGCTCTGTGGGCATATAGTACAACTCACTACATGCCAACACAAGCGACCCTTTATTCACTCTTTTATAGAGTCGAAGCCGTCTTGCCACTCAGCGTCAACTACCTTCATTACGATTAGCTATTCAAGAAGGAATCACCAATGAAGAAAATTCTCGACTTCGATTAGTAGAGTTGGAGGCTCTTGATGAGAAGAGGTTGGAAGATCAACAGAATCTTGAATGTTATCAAACTCGATTGTCTCGCGCCTTCAACAAAAGAGTTCGCCCAAGATCCTTTCAAGCAGGAGATCAAGTCCTTGCCATACGAAGACCCATTATTACTTCCCATAAACTTGTAGGGAAGTTCACTTCAAAATGGGATGGGCCATATATCGTGCAAGAAGCTTATTCAAGTGGGGCTTACTGGTTGATGCAGATGGCATGAGAATCGGCCCTATCAATGGCAAGTTTTGAAGAAGTATTATCCTTGAAGTTGCAACGCTCCTTGACGTACGAGCCTAAACTGTATCTTCCTGCACTCCTGATCCACATGAGTCTAAACTGTGTATGGCCCAGCCAAAAAAAAGTTTGCTAGGTTGAAAACCTCGAAAGAGGCAGTCAAGTCAAGAGTTAGGACATAAAAAAAAGTCCACTAGGTTGAAAACCTCGAAAGAGGCGGCCTAGGAAAAAGTTAGGATATAAAAAAAATCACTTATTCTGAACTACGGTATGACTTGATCCTCTTCGCTGAGGTACATAGGCAACTTAGAGTTTCATTCTAAGTTCAGTCGCATAAGTTCAAATACGTAGTGCCCCAATCATGGTTTGAATGAAGTATGATGAAATTTAATCCATTTAACCAGCACTTGAAAATCGAGCTGAGATACCATTCTTCTATTGAACTTTGGTACCCATTTGATTTAAAGGGGGCAAACCTCTATGGTAAATTGGTATCTTCAATGGAATAATTATACACTTTTAGGAGGCTACTAAGTATTTGTATTGAAGCCCAAAGATTCACTATGTCTTCATGTTCGCCAAATCTTTAAGTCATGTAATCCATTTAATCAACACTTGAAAATCGAGCTGCGATACCATTCTTCTATTGAACTTGGGATCCCATTTGATTTAAATGGAGAAAGCCTCTATGGTAAATTGGTATCTTTAATGGAATGATTATAGTCTTTAGAAGGCTACTGAGTATTTGCATTGAATCCCGAAGATTCACCATGTCTTCATGTTCGCCAAATCTTTAAGTCCGCTGGTCTTCAAGTTGGATTATTTAAACCCTCCAAATCTTCAAGTTGAAGTCCTTAAATTCGTTGGTCTCCAAGTTGAATTATTTAAGCCCTCCAAGTCTTCAAGTCTACTAATTCTTTAAGTTGAAGTTTAAAAGTCCACCACTCTTCAAAGTTGAAGTCTGCAAAGTTCGCCAAATCTTCAAAGTTTGCCAAGTATTCAAGTCTATGTCGTCAAGTCCACCAAGTCTTACAGTTGAAGCTTTCTAATTTTCCAATCTCAAGGTAGACATTTAAGTCCCTTTGCACCTTAAGTTGTCCTCTTCGTGGGTTTGTCCTTAAAAGGAACTATAACTTTCTAATCTTAAGATGGACATTTAAGTCCCTTTGCACCTTAAGTTGGCTCTTTATGGGTTTGTCCTTCTATATGCTGTCATGGATTTGTCCTCTCATAGGATGTTGAGAGTTTGTCCATCTATTTGTTGCCATGGACTTCTACTTCAATATGATGTATGAACCTTTGCACCTTGAGAGTAATCTCTCCGATATCCGGGCCACCTTGAGTGTAATCTCTCCGTGTCACGACCCGAATTTTCTCACATTCGGTACCGTGATGATGCCTAACATTGTACTAGATAGGCAAGCCAATGTTTCAGATTACATCACCTTTCCATTTTATCTTTTAGCAATTTAAGCTTCACAACAACAAATTAGTGGAAATAAATGCGGAAGTACACAGTTTAAAAGATTATCTTAATACAACTATGAAACCATAATAAAATTCTACGCAGAACTGGTGTCACAATCTCATGGACCATCTACGAATACTACAAATAATAGTCTGAAAGAAGGAATACACATCTGTCTTGGAAATAGATAAAACATAAATAAACTAGAATAGAAGGGGACGCTAGGGCCTGCGAACGTCTGCAGGACTACCTCGGATCTCCTATGGACTGAAGGTAGCAACCTCAAACTCTGGTCAGCCACTAGCTCTGTAATCTGCACATGAAGTGCAAAGTGTAGTATCAGTACAACCGACCCCATGTACTGGTAAGTGCCGAGCCTAACCTCAACGAAGTAGTGACGAGGCTACGGCGGGGCATACAACATATACAACCTGCAGCAGTTTATTCTGAACAAAAAGGAAATACATAATGTAATAAAGCAATAACTGGCATTAAATAAATCCGGAACCCACTGTTCTACTACTTTTCAACTATAACCAATTCTTAAGGGTGTTTCAACGTCACAATAACAAACCTCCACAGCTATGAACACATAATAACAACTGATGCGGCACGCATCCTGATCCTATCATATAGACAACAACAGTATCACAATTCACCCTTATTCCTCCTTGTTGCGTCGTGCAACCCGATCCCACCTGTCTACCCTTATTACTCCTCAACATATATCACCTTTATTCCAACCCGATCCCACCTGTCCTCCCTTATTAGTCCTTATTACGGCGTGCAACCCGATCCCACCGGATAATATCGTTGTGGCGTGCAACCCAATCCCAATATATAAATCAACACTAATCACAAAAATAAAGACAAGTATTTCACATATTAAGTCAAATCCTCCAATGTACTTGTACCTCAATTCACACGACGGAATATCACCACGATTATGCAACTTAACCAATGTAAACTACTCAGCGAGACCAATCAAGGTGTACCATAAGGCCTCAAGCCAATGTAACAGGCAGCAGATGTCGCATTTGCGATAGGAGCTTTGCAATTGCGAAGCTCGCAAATGCGAAGGAACATCGCAAATACGAGAACCATCACACCACTGCTGCCTTCGCAATTGCGAAGGAATGTTCGCAATTGCGAACCCCAACCTCCTTAATTGCGGCCAAAAGATCGCAAATGCGATCAGTCCCCTCCCAGTTTGTACTTCGCAATTGCTATGAGTTGCTCGCAATTGCCACACTAACAGACCTTGCAATTACGAACCCTGATCTCGCAATTGCGAGATCAAAGGCCAATACCAGAACTGAAACCTGCAACAATTTTTCCTAAGTCCAAAACACTTCGTAGCCTATCCAAAACTCACCCGAGCCCTCGGGGTTCCAAACCAAACATGCACACAAGTCTAAAAATATCATACAAACTTGTTCATGTGATCAAATTGCCAAAATAACTTCTTAAACAACGAATTTAACACCAAAACTCATGAATTTCACAAGATAGTTCAAATTTCTATTTTCTCAACCAAGGGTCCGATTTATATCAAATCAACTCCGATTCTTACCAAATTTCACAGATTTGACTAAATTATCATTTTAAATGTACCGGGCTCCAGAACCAAAATACGGGCCCGATACCATCAAGATCATACACCATTTCATTTCCAAAAGTCCTTATATTTTCGAGCAAACAATTTTCTTTAAAAATTCTTTTCTCGAGCTAGGGACCTCGGAATTCGATTCTGGGCATACGCCCAAATCCCATATTTTACTACGGACCTTACGAGACCATCAAATCACGGGTCCGAGTCCGTTTACCAAAAATATTGACCGAAGTAAATTTTAATCAATTTTAAAGGTTAGATTCAATATTTCTCTTAAATTTCACATAAAAGCTTTCCGAAAACGTGCCCGGACTGCGCATGTAAATCGAGGTGAGACAAAAGGAGGGTTTTAAGGTCTCGAAACACAGATTTGACTTCTAAAACAAGAGATGACCTTTTGGGTCATCACATTCTCCACCTCTAAAATAACCGTTTGTCCTTGAACGAACATAGAAAAGTACCTGAGTCGGTGAAAACATAGGGATATCGGCTCCGCATATCGGATTCGGATTGCCAGGTCACTGCCTCAACAGGTTGACCTCTCCACTACACATGAACTAAAGGAAAATTCTTCAATCTCAACTAACGAACTTGCCAGTCTAGAATAGCTACCGCCTCTTCCTCATAGGTCAAGTCCTTGTCCAACTGGACAGTGTTGAAGTCTAACACGTAGGATGGATCGCCGTGATACTTCCAAAGCATGAATACATGGAACACTGGATGCACAACTGATAAACTCGGTGGCAACACAAGTCTGTAAGCCACCTCTCCCGCTCGATCAAGAATCTCAAAAGGACCAATGAACCTAGGGCTTAGCTTACCCTTCTTCCCAAATCTCATTACGCCCTTTATGGGCGACACCCGAAGCAACACTCGCTCTCCGACCATGAATGCCATATCACAAACCTTATGGTCAGCATAACTCTTTTTCCTGGACTAGGCTGAACGTAGCCTATCCCGAATGATCTTAACCTTGTCCAAGGCATCCTGAACTAAATCTATACCCAACAACCGAGCCTCTCTCGGCTCAAAGCACCCAACTAATGATCGACATCATCTACCATATAATGCCTCATATGGAGCCATCTGGATGCTCGACTGATAGTTGTTGTTGTAGGCAAACTCCGCTAATGGCAGGAACTGATCCCACGAACCTCCAAAGTCAATAACATATGCTTGGAGCATATCCTCCAAAATCTGAATAGTATGGTCGAACTGCCCATTCGTCTGAGGATGAAATGTTGTGCTCAGCTCGACCCGTGTACCCAACTCACGTTGTACTGCCCTCCAGAAGTGCGAGTTGAATTGCGTACCCTGGTTAGAAATGATAGACACGGACACACCATGAAGACGAATAATCTCCCGGATATAGATTTCAGCTAACCTCTCTGAAGAATATAAGACTACCACAGGAATGAAATGCACTGACTTGGTCAGCCTATCAACAATAATCCATGCTGCATAGAACTTCCTCTGAGTCTGTGAGAGTCCAACAACGAAGTCCGTAGTGATGCGTTCCCACTTCCACTCAAGAATCTCAATCTTCTGAAGCAAACTAACAGGTCTCTGATGCTCGTACTTTACCTGCTGGCAATTTAAACACCTAGCTACATATGCAACAATATCCTTCTTCACCCTCCTCCACCAATAATGTTGTCGCAAATCCTGATACATATTAGCGACGCCCGGATGAATAGAATACCGGGAACTATGGGCCTCCTCTAGAATCAACTCATGAAGTCCATCCATATTAGGCACATAAACTCGACCCTGCATCCTCAAAACTCTATCATCTCTAACTGTAACCTGCTTGGCACCACCGTGCTACACTGTGTCCCTAAGGACAAGCAAATGAGGATCATCATACTGTCGATCCCTAATAAACTCAAATAATGACGACCGAGCGACTGTGAAAGCTAACACACGGCTAGGTTGAGAAACATCCAACCTCACAAACTGATTGGCTAAAGCCTGAACATCCAAAGCAAGTGGTCTCTCACCAACTGGAATATACGCAAGGCTGCCCATACTGGCTGACTTCCTACTCAAAGAATTGGCCACTACATTGGCCTTCCCCGGATGATACAAGATGGTGATATCATAGTCTTTCAATAGCTCAAACCACCTCCTCTGCCTCAAATTTAGCTCTTTCTACTTGAACAAATACTGCAAACTCTTGTGACTCGTGATCACCTCACACGACACGCCATATAAATAGTGCCTCCAAATATTTAGCACGTGAGAAATGATTGCTAACTCCAAATCATGAACTGGATAATTCTTTTCGTGAATCTTTAACTGTCGCGAAGCATATGTAATAAGCTTGCCATTCTGCATCAACATCTCACAAAGTCCAATACGAGATGCGTCACAATATACTATATATATGGCCATGAACCTGTGGGCAACACCAACACTGGTGTCGTAGTCAAAACTGTCTTGAGCTTCTGAAATCTCGCGTCACACTCATCTGACCACCTGAACTAGGTAGCCTTCTAGGTCAACCTGGTCATCGGGGTTGCTACAGACGAAAACTCCTCCATAAACTGACGGTAATAACCCGCCAAACCCAAGAAACTCCGGATCTCTGTGGCTAATGTGGGTCTAGGACAGTCCTTGACTGCCTCTATCTTCTTCGGATCCACCTGAATACCCTCTGCTGATACAACGTGACCCAAGAAGGCAACTGAAATCAGCCAAAACTCACACTTCAAAAACTTAGCATACAACTGACTGTCTCTCAAAGTCTGAAGAATGACTCAAAGATGCTGCTCATGCTCCTCTCGGCTATGGGAATAGATCAAAATATCATCAATGAAGATAATCACGAAGGAATCCAGGTAAGGCTTGAACACCCGGTTCATCAAATCCATGAAAGTTGTTGGGGCATTTGTCAACCCAAATGACATCACTAAGAACTCATAATGTCCGTACCGAGTGCAAAAAGCCGTCTTAGGGACATTGAATGCCCTAGTCCTGAACTGATGGTAGTCATATCTTAAATCAATCTTCGATAACACTTTGGCACCATGAAGCTAATCAAACAAATTATCAATCCTCAACAATGGATACTTATTATTGATGGTGACCTTGTTCAACTGCCGATAATCTATACATATCCTCATTGACCCATGTTTCTTCTTAACAAACAACACCGGCGCACCCCAGGGCGAGACACTAGGTCTAATAAAGCCCTTATCAAGAAAGTCTTGCAGTTGCTTCTTCAATTCTTTCAACTCTGGCGAGGCCATATGATATGGCGGAATAGAAATGGGCTGAGTGCTTGGAGCCAAATTATTGCAAAAGTTAATATCCCTATCGGGTGGCATCCCCGGCAGGTCTGTAGGAAATACTTTCAGAAACTCACGAACAACTGGCACAGAATCCATAGAAGGAACCTCAGCACTAGAATCATGAACATTTTCCAAGTAAGCCAAACACCCCTTTTCAACCATACGCCGAGCCCTCATATAAGAAACAGCCCTACTGATAGAATGACTAGGAGTCTCTCTCCACTCCAATCGAGGCAAACCCGGTAAGGCTAAGGTCACGGTCTTAGCGTGTTAATCCAATATGGCATGATAAGGCGACAACCAATCCATCCCCAAAATAACATCGAAATCAACCATATCGAGGAGTAGAAGATCTACACGGGTCTCAAGACCCCCAATATTAACCACACATGAGCTATAGACACGATCTATAACAATAGAATCTCCCACCAGCATGGACACATATACGGGAGCACTCAAAGAATCATGAGGCACAACCAAATATGAAGCAAAATAAGAAGACACATAGAAGTATGTAGACCCTGGACCAAACAGAACTGAAACATCTCTACTAAAAACCGAAACAGTACCTGTAATAACAACATCGGAGGACTCAACCTCAGGCCTAGCTGGGAAAGCATAACATTGGGGCTGGGCCCTACCACCCTGAACTATATCTTTGGGACGTCCTCCTGTTGGCTGGCCTCCACCTCTAGCGGCCTGGCCTCCACCTCTAACGGCCTAACCTCCACCTCTAGCGAGCTGACCCCTAACTATGGCTCCCTGACCCCTACCTCTAGCTGGCTAGGTGGGTGGTGGAGGAATCATGGCATGAGAACTCTACTACTGCGACTGAACACCCACTAATTTCAGACAAGCCATCGGGATATGACCAATACTCACCGCACTCAAAACATCCACCTGAATACTGCGACTAAGGAAACTGAGACTGATACTAGCAGGTCGGCTGACCACGATAATAGCTCTAAAGAGGAGGTGCTCTGATAGGAGCTGGTGGAACACTATGAGCTGGCTATCCGGAAGGAGGTACATAAGGACCACGACCCCTTGAAGCTCCATGAGATGCCTGAAGTGCTGAGTGAAACGACCTGGGATGATGGCCCTTACCAAAAAAATCCCTGCCCCCAGATGAGGCACCACTGAACCTACCCGAATGACGAGGCCTCTTGTCAGACCCTTGACCACTCCCCTAAGATAGAACTTCCTCAACTCGCCGGGTCACATTAGTCGCATCTTTGAAAGAAATCTCGCTCCCGGTCTCCTTAGCCATCTGCAATCTAATAGGCTGAGGGAGTCCCTCAATAAACCTCCCCACCCTCTCCCTCTCGGTGGAAGTATAAGAAGAGTATGGCGGGCCAAGTCAATAAATCTGGTCTCATACTGAGTGACGGTCATAGAACCCTGCTGGAGACGCTCAAACTGCCTCCGATAATCCTCCCTCTGGGTGATAGGGAGAAACTTCTCTAGAAATAGCTGAGAAAACTGATCCTAAGTCAAAGCAGGCGACCTAGCTGGTCTAGCCAAACAATAATCCCTCCACCATTTTTTGGCGGAACCTGATAAGCGAAAAGCAGCGAAGTCGACCCCATTAATCTCCACTATCCCCATGTTCCTAAGAACCTCGTGGCAACTGTCCAAATAGTCATGGGGATCCTCTGAAGATGCACCGCCATAGGTAGTAGTGATAAGCTTGGTGAACCTGTCCAACCTCCACAAAGCATCTGTAGACATAGCTGCTCCATCGCCGGTCTGTGCTACAATACCCGACAGAACTACCCCAACTGGCTGAGCTGCTGGAGTCTGAAACTGGGGAGTCATTTGCTCCGGAGTGTGAGTAGCGGGAGTCTGTGCTCCTCCCCCATATTGAGAGACGGTTGGTGCTACAGGAAGTATGCCTGCCCGAGTAACACTCTCTATAGGGCCCACTAGACAAACAAGAGCATCTTGGAGTACCGGGATGGCGATGAACCCCTCTAGGACCTGAGTTGGCGTTATTGGGACTGTCTGGGTCGAAACCTCATCCTTAAACTCTACCTGAGGCACCGCCATAGGTGCTGCTTCTCGAGCTCTGGGCTAAGCCCTACCTCTGCCTCGGCCTCGGCCCATCGTAGGAGCTGCTACTGGGGGCTCGGGCTGCTGATCAGTTGATGAAGCAGTACGCGTTCTTGCCATCTGCGAAAGAACAAAGTATAGAGTTCAATTAGCATTGAGAGATCAAACCGCACGACAGAGATGAATAGAAGTGAAACTGTTCCTAACTGTGTAGCCTCTGGAGGATAAGCACAGACATCTCCTTACCGATCCCTCAGACTCTACCATGTTTGTCCGTGAATTGTGAGACCTAAGCAACTTAGAGCTATGATACCAACTTGTCACGACCCGAATTTTTCCACCTTCGGGACCGTGATGGCGCCTAACATTGTACTAGCTAGTCAAGCCAACGTTTCATATTAGATCACCTTTCCATTTTATCTTTTAGCAATTTAAGCTTAACAACAGTAAATTAGCGGAAATAAATGCGGAAGTCACAATTTAAAAGATTATCTTAATACAACTACGAAACCATAATAAAATTCCACCCAGAACTGATGTTACAATCTCACAGACCATCTACAAATACTACAAATAATAGTCTGAAAGAAGGAATACACATCTATCTCAGAAATAGATAAAAAAGAAATAAACTAGAATAGAAGGGGATGCCAGGGCCTGCGGACGTCTGCAGGACTACATCGGGTCTCTTATGGACTAAAGGCAGCAACCTCGAACTCTGGTCAGCCACTAGCTTCGTAATCTGTATAGGAAGTGCATAGTGTAGTATCAATACAACCGACCCCATGTACTGGTAAGTGTCGAGCCTAACCTCGACGAAGTAGTGATGAAGCTACGGCGGGGCATACAACATATACAACCTACAACAGTTTATTCTAAACAAAAAGGAAATACACAATGTAATAAAGCAATAACTGGCATTAAATAAATCTGGAACCCATTGTTCTACTAGTTTTCACCTATAACTAATCCTTAATGGCGTTTCAATGTCACAATAATGGACCTCCACAGATATGAACACATAATAACAATTGATGCGGCACACATCCCGATCCCATTATATAGACAACAACAACAGTATCACAATTCACCCTTATTCCTCCTTGTTGCGGCGTGTAACCAGATCCCACATGTCCACTTATCACCCTTATTCCTCCTGTTGCGGCGCGCAACCCGATCCCACATGTCCTCCCTTATTACTCCTTGTTGCGGCGTGCAACCCGATCCCAGTATATAAATCAATACCAATCACAAAAATAAAGACAAGTATTTCACAGATTAAATCAAATTCTCCAATGTACTTGTACCTCAATTCACACGACAGAATATCACTACGATTATACAGCTTCACCAATGTAAACTACTCAGCGAGACCAATCAAGGTGTACCATAAGGCCTCAACAAGCCAATACAAACCAACGGTGTAATAAACCGAACCCATGAAACAATTAGATACTTCAATAAGGAGGGCAACAATTAATATGAACCAGTTAGGCTTAGAAGCATTTAGGAGCAAGTAGTAATTAAGGCATGGAAACAATTATAAGCAGGTAGTAATTAAGACAAGAAATGGTACAATAGGAAACGGGGAAGGGAAACAGCTAAACATGGTAATTTGGTGGCTCATAGGTACTCGTCACCACACCTATACGCCACACACATAGAATTTCATATATCAAATAAGTCGGGGATTCCTATTCCCTCAAGTCAAGGTTAGACCAAACACTTACCTCAAGCCAACGGGTAATTCAACACTCAATCACCGCTTTACCTCTCGATTCCACCACCAATCCGCTCGTATGTAATCATAATTTACTTGATAATATCAATAAATGCTAAATAAACCAATTCTAATGCATAAATATAGATTTCCTAATATTTTCCCTAAAAAGTCAAAAATCGACCTCGGGCCCGCTTGGTCAAAACTCGAAGTTCGAACAAAAACTCGATTATTCATTCACCCCCGAACTCAAATATGCAATTGCTTTTGAAATCCGACCTCAAATTGAGGTCCAAATCCACAAAATTTGAAAATCCTAATTTCTACCCAAAAACACCAACTTCTCATGAAAAACCCTAGATTTTGATATGAAATCATGTAAAAGATGAAACATATTGAAGAAAAAGAGCTAAGATTCATTTACCTATGATTTGTGGAAGAACTTGCTCTAGAAAAATTGCCCTTAGGAGTTTAGGTTTTTAAATTTTGAAGAATGAAGTTGAAATCCCGTCTGAAATCTCACTTAATAGGCTGCAGATGTCGCATTTGCGACAGTAGCTTCGTAATTGCGAAGCTCGCAAATGCGAAGGAACATCGCAAATGCGAGAACCATCACACCACTGTTGCCTTCGCAATTGCGAAGGAATGTTCGTAATTGCGAACACCAACCTCCGCAATTGCGGCCAAAAGATCGTAAATGCGATTAGTCCCCTCCTAGCTTATACTTCGCAATTGCGAAGATTTCTTCGCAAATGCGAACATTGTTGGCCCAGCTACTCTTTGCAATTGCGATGAGTTGCTCGCAAATGCCACACTGATAGACCTCGCAATTGCAAACCCTGATAATTGCGAGATCAGAGGCCAACACCAGAACTAAAACCTGCAACAATTTTTCCTAAGTCCAAAACACTCTGTAACCTATCCAAAACTCACCCGAGCCCTCGTGACTCCAAACCAAACATGCACACAAGTCTAAAAATATCATACGAACTTGTTCATGCGATCAAATCGCCAAAATAACATCTTAAACAACGAATTTAATGCCAAAACTCATGAATTTCACAAGATAGTTCAAATTTCTATTTTCTCAACCAAGGGTCCGATTTATATCAAATCAACTCAGATTCTTACCAAATTTCACAAATTCAACTAAATTATCATTTTAAACCTGTACCGGGCTCCGGAACCAAAATACGGGCCCGATACCATCAAGATAACACACCATTTTATTTTCAAAAGTCCTTATATTTTCCAGCAAATAATTTTCTTTAAATATTCTTTTCTCGGGCTAGGGACTTCGGAATTCGATTCCGGGCATACGCCCAAATCCCATATTTTACTACGGACCCTATGGGACCGTCAAATTACGGTTCCGGGTCTGTTTACCAAAAATATTGACAGAAGTCAACTTTAATCAATTTTAAATGCTAGATTCAATATTTCTTTTAAATTTTACATAAAAGCTTTCCGGAAACGCGCCCGGATTGTGCATTCAAATCGAGGTGAGATAAAAGAAGGCTTTTAAGAGCTCGGAATACATATTTGACTTCTAAAATAAGAGATGACCTTTTGGGTCATTACACTTCGATATTCGGACGGGGATGAGTATTCATGGCTTCACACCCTGAGAATAATCTCTCCGATATTCGAGTCACCTTGAGAGTAATCTCTCCGATATTCGGGCCACCTTGAGAGTAATCTCTCCGATATTCGGGTCGTGATTAGTATCTATCCCTTTACACCCTGAGAGTAATATCTCTGATATTTGAGCTACCTTGAGAGTAATCTCTCTGATATTCTGGCCACCTTTAGATTATATATCCCTTCACACCCTGAGATTAATCTCTCCGATATTCGGGCCCCTTAAGAGTAATCTCTATGATATTCGGGCGGGGATGAGTATCCATCCCTTCACACCCAAAAGTAATCTCTCTGATATTCGAACAGGGATGGGTACCTATCCCTTCACACCCTAAGACACGCTTCTTCATTCATGGATCATCCCTCCGAGCAAGAATATACTCTTAGCTCGACCTACAAAATAAAGAAAGAAAAAAGAGAACAAAAGAAAGCGCAGCGCAAAAGAATTTTTTTTACCTTTGCACTAGTCGTGAAAATGCGGACCGGAGTGTCTTGCGAACGCCTTGGGTTAGTGCTTAATAAACTTGAGAGTATGAGGTTTATATAGATGTTTGAGGGCGTCATTTGAAAGGCTGTTTACAATGTGGGATCAATTAAAAGGCAGCACAAATTTCGTCTCCAAATTGAGATCGAATTGCAATCCTAGTTGAAAGTATAAACCAATTAAGAATAGGTGCTGGCATTAAATTTGACCCCGTGGAATTTGATAGTAAAATATATTCCTAATAAAGAAGCAAAAGTTGGCTAGTAACTTTATGGCTAATTAGAATGCCACGTGAAAACAAAGGCTATGTATAAATTCAAAGCTAATCATAAAAATTGATAAATAAGTATGATTTGAGTGGAAATCCTCGGGCAAAGTTAAATTCAAGTGCCTAGAGTTCAAGCTTACGTGGTTTCGCTACCTTCTTTATATGAATTGATACTTCAAGCCTAGTGCTCAAATTATGTACCCGACAAGTCATGAAGTAGGGACATTTGTAGGCATATAAAATTATCGACTTTAGATTCAATAAAATAATTTGGATTATATTTTAAATTCAAAATATATTAGTTCAAATAAATATTATGGACTAATGTAATTGAATTAATTATATAAGTTCAATATATATGAATTAAATAAATAAGTCTTAATTCATTGAGCTAGCCTATTTAAATGAGCTAAAGCGATAAGCCCACTTCATTAAGCCCAAGATGTCATCTTTCTAGAGACCCAGTTTGGTGCCACGAGTCAAATGATGTGGCACGCCAAGTCATACAGAAGAGCCAATGGGATCATGCCATGTGTCAAAATGACAAGGCATGCCAAGTCAAATTAAAAGGCCAATGAAACCATGCCACATGTGCAAGTGACATGTTTTGCCCAATTAAATGTGGTCTTGTCACTCTTCAATTTGATTGCTCGGAAAGAGTTTGTTCTCATCACAAGACTTCCATAAATAGGGGTCTTCATAACTCAGAAAAGACACCGGAAGTTATAACAAGAAGCAAGAAAGAGCTCATGGATAAAACGCTGCAAATTCCTCTGCAAGTTTCAAACCTCAAGCAATCAAGTTCAAGTCCAAGAAATCAAGTTCAATCTGAAAACGAAGAACAATCAAGGTTCAAGAAGTACGAGTTCAAATCAAAGTTCGTGCTAGTCGAATTAAAGATTATCGTTCGTGGCAATAAATATAGATTCAGGATCAAGCTCAAAGACCCTTGCATTTATTTACTATTGGAAAGAAGAATCAGAGAACTCATAAATATTGTACGCTCAAATTATTTGAAATAAAATACTACAATTGTTATAATATTTTCGGCCTCGATTATTTTCTTGACGCAACTTTATTGTCCACAACTGCTACACAAAATATTCAATGTAAAAATTATCCGGAAAGGCCTAAAATATCTATTTATGTTAAGTCCCAGGAGTGGATAAAAATGCCCTTGGTTGGTTGGTCGTAGGTTACGCGCGTAAGCTACGTGCCTCGCGTAGCGAAAAAAGAATGTTCCGAGCTTAAGGCTTCTTCAGCTCCTTCCTATATGTAGGATACGCCAGAGCCTGTGGGCGCGTCATGCATGGTCTTTAACTGAAATTCTCATTTTTCTTCAGTTTCTCACATGAACTTAGTCTTTTATTGCCAGTTTCTATGTTTATCATTCTCAAAGCTTCCACAATTCTATAATCCTTAAAATACGTTATTCAAAGTATAACTAGTCAAATTATTCTAATAAATGAGGCATACAATTCTATAGAAGAACAAGAGAAGTTATCTAAAATATAAACTTACCATTTTTTTTTCGATCCATTATTATAATACTATTCTTTTAAGAAAAATGTCACACATTCCTAGAAGATTGTCATGACCCTAAACCCGGGCCCGATCGTGATGGCGTCTCACATGAAGACAAGACCAGCTAACACAACACTCAATTTTTTTTAACAATTCAAATACACAATTTAAGTCTTTAAAACGATTAAAACTCAAATAAGCAGTGAAACGGTACAATTTGCGGGAATAAAACCAACACAGCCCAACATCGGGGCGTCACCAGTCATGAGAATCTACTAACCGATTTAAAACATGAAGAGTCTATATAGTCTATTACAGAACTAAAATAAGAGAAAATAAAATAGGGGGAGAAGCACTGGGCTACGAACGCCGAGCAGCTATCTAGTGAATCTCCGAAATTGCCTGAGCTGGAAGAATCAACACTCTCTAACGGGACCTGAAGCACCTGAATCTGCACACAGAGTGCAGGGAGTAAAGTGAGTACTCCAACTCAGTGAGTAATAATAATAAATGAAGACTGAGCGATAAGAAATCGCGTAAAAACACATCAACATACTATAAGGAAGTAGTGTAAAACCAATAAAAGCAATGAAATAGTGCAAATATATAAAGACATCTTAGTTCAGAATAAGCTTTTTTAAAACACCTTTTTAACAGTCAAACAATTAAATGAAAGCAGTTAGAATAGGTAAACACATAAAATATGCCCCTCGGGCACAATGTCAATAGAATCAGCTCCTTGGGCAATAATATGGAACAACACCAGCTCCTCGGGCTATATCTCATATCACAATGGGTACCCGCGCTCACTGGGGATGTACAAACTCCGGTAGGGGCCCCTTGCGGCCCAAGCGCAATATTAAGACATCTCGTGGCATAATCAATAGGCTCTCGGCCTCATATCAAGCCTCTTCGTGGCGTACAACTCAGGCCCTCGACCTCAAAATCATAATCAGTCTATCACTGCTGCGGCGTGCAACCCGACCCAAAAGTATCCTCACAACAAGGCCCTCGACCTTACTTAGTCAGAACCTCATAAGCCATTCGGGTAAATGTAAAACATGATGCTCAACCCAAAAATATCATTTATTGTGTTAAAACAAAGTAAACATGGCTGAGTTATGAAAACAGGAGAATATAGCATGACTGAGTACAAGTAGAAAGTCAAAAACAGTGAGGAAATAGCAGTAAAACCCCCCTAAGGGTCCAAATAGTTGGCACGAGGCCCTAATATGGCATTCAGCCAAAACATGATGATAGCAAATAGTTTTCAATCAAATACGCGGTAAAACAGTCATTAGGGATGGACAAAGTCACAATCTCCAATGGTGCATGACCCCACGCTCATCATCTAGCATGTACGTCACCTCAATATAGCACGACGATGTGAAATCCGGGGTTTCATACCCTCAGGACAATATTTAAAATTATTACTCACCTCAATCCAGCCCAAACTCTAGCCTACGATGCCTTTGCCCCTCGAATCGACCTCAACTCGCGGCGAATCAATCCAAAACCAGAATCACGACGTCAAATATGCTAAGGGAACGAAGCCCATGTGAAAATAATCAATTTACAACATAAATCCTAAAATTAACCAAAACCTGACCCCGGGCCCACGTCCCAGAATTCGATAAAATTCACATAAATAGATTTCTTATCTGCCCACGAGTTCATACATATCAAAAGTCCTAAAATCCGACCACAAATGGCCCTTCAAATCCTCAAGTCAAGGTCTCCAATACCAAGTCCTAATCCCCAATTTTAACCCTTAATTTCCATTAATCTTAGGCCAAATCAGTGAAATAATACCATAGGATCGATCATTAGACTCAAAAATCTTACTTCCAAATGTTATCCCTTGAATCCCTCTTCAAAATCTCCCCAAAAGCTCCAAAACCGACTTGAAATGGTGAAGAACAACTCAAAAATCGCGAAGGAATCCTTTTATACCTTCTGGCCTAGGCTTTTCGCACTTGCGGACCATATCTCGCTCCTACGCAACCTCTTCTGCGGTCCGAGCACCACTTCTGCGGTCATCACTTAACTGGCCAAAATCGCATCTGCGATGCACTGCCCGCACCTGCGCTATCGCAGGTGCGCTCCCATTACCGCTTATGCGGTCCTAGCTGGTCCTCCTATTGGCCGCATCTGCGGCTCCCTCTACGCTTCTGTGAGCCCGCACTTGCAGTCCCCTAGCCGCAGGTGTGGTTATGACAGTAGACTACAACTTCAGCTGCCATTTCCAATTTCCATTCTTTCCGTCAATCACCCGAAATCACCCGAGGCCCCCGGGATCTCAACCAAAAGCACAAACATGTCACATACCAACATCAAAACTTATACTAATCTTCAAAACACCTCAAACAACATCAAATCAACCAAAACACATCGGATTCAAGCCTAAGTTTCCAAAATCTTCCGAATTACGCTTTTGATAAAAAGGTTTACCAAACCACGTTCGAATGACCTGAAATTTTGCACACTCATCCCAAATGACACAACGGTCCAACTGCAACTCCTGGAATTACATTCCTACCCTTATATCAAAATCTCACCTACCAACTGATAAACGCCAAAATTCCAATTTCGCCAATTCAAGCTTAAATCTATTCCGAACCTCCAAAACTCATTCCGATCACACTCCTAAGTCTCAAATCACCTCCCGAAGCTATCTGAACCATCAGAACTCACATCCGATCCTTCTAACACATAAGTCAACATCCAGTTGACTTTTCCAACTTAAGCTTCCTCAAAAGAGACTAAGTATCTCAAATCTTACCAAAACCTTTCCGAACCCGAGCCAACCAATCCGATCACACATCGAACTGATAAACAAAGCAATAAGAAGTATAAATGAGAGAAACGGAGCGGTAACTCATGAAACGATCGGCCGGGTCATTACATCCTCCCCCTCTTAAACAAATGTTCGTCCTCGAACGAGTCAAGAAACATACCTGAAGCCTCAAATAGGTGAGGATATCCGCTCCGCATCTCCCGCTCGGTCTCCCAGGTAGCCTCCTCCATAGGCCGACCTCTCCACTACACTTTTACTGAAACTATATCCTTTGGTTTCAACTTTTGAACTTGACGCTCCAAAATAGCCACTGGCTCCACATCATAAGTCAAATCACCATCTAATTGAACCGTGCTGAAATCCAAAATATGAGACGGATCCCCAATATACTTCCGGAGCATAGAAACATGAAATACCGGATGCACACTCGATAAGCTGGGTGGCAAAGCAAGCTCATAAGCCACCTCCCCAATCCTCCGAAGCAACTCAAAAGGCCCAATGAACCAAGGACTTAATTTACCCTTCTTCCCAAATCTCATAACACCCTTCATGGGTGAAACCTTCAACAGAACATTCTCACCAACCATGTAGGACACATCCCGAACCTTCATGTCAGCATAACTCTTTTGTCTCGACTGCACTGTACGAAGCCTCTCCTGAATCACTTTCACCTTTTCTAAAGCATCCTGCACCAAGTCTGTCCCCAATAATCTAGCCTCACCCGACTCAAACCAACCAACTGGAGATCTACACCGCCTCCCATACAAAGCCTCATATGGAGCCATTTGAATACTTGACTGGTAGCTGTTGTTATAAGCAAACTCTGCGAGCAGTAGAAACTGATCCCATAACCCTCCAAAATCAATGACACAAGCACACAACATGTCCTCCAATATCTGAATAGTGCGCTCGGACTGTCCGTCCGAGGGTGAAAAGATGTGCTCAACTCAACTTGAGTACCCAACTCTCGCTGCACAGACCTCCAAAATGCGAAGTAAACTGAGTGCCCCTATCTGAAATGATGGAAACTAGGACACCATGCAAATGAACAATCTCCTGGATATAGATCTCTGCCAACCATTCTGAAGAATAGGTAGTACACACAAGAATGAAGTGCGCGGACTTGGTCAGCCGATCCACAATCACCCAAATAGCATCGAACTTCTTCAAAGTCCGTGGGAGCCCAACTACAAAGTCCATGGTGATCCGCTCCCACTTCCACTTTGGAATATCCATCCGCTGAAGCAAACCACTCGGTCTCTGATGCTCATATTTCACCTGCTGACAATTGAGATACCGAGCTACAATTCCACAATGTCTTTCTTCATTCTCCTCCACCAATAATGCTGTCGTAGATCCTGATACATCTTCGCGGCACCCAGATGAATGGAATACTGCGAGTTATGGGCCTCCTCCAGAATCAACTCCCGAAGCCCATCTACATTGGGCACACATATCCGGCACTGCATCCTCAACACTCCATCATCACCAATAGTCACATATTCGGATGAATGGAATACCGCGAGCTATGAACCTCCTCCAGAATCAACTTCCGAAGCCCATCTACATTGGGCACACATATCCAGCCCTGCATCCTCAACACTCCATCATCACCAATAGTCACATCTCTGGCATCATCGTGCTGAACTCTGTCCTTAAGGACAAGCAAATGAGGATCATCATACTGGCACTCTCTGATGCGATCATATAAGGAAGACCGAGAAATCACATAAGCCAATACTCGACTGGGCTCTGAAATATCTAACCTCACAAACCGATTGGCCAAGGCCTGAACATCAACTGCAAGAGGTCTCTCCCAAAGTGGAATATACTCCAAACTCCCCATACTCACTGCCTTCTGACTCAAAGCATCGATCACCACATTGGCCTTCTCGAATGGTACAATATAGTAATATCATAATCCTTTAGCAACTCCAACCATCTCCGCTGCCTCAAATTGAGATCCTTCTGCTTGAAAAGTGTTGGAGGCTACGATGATTGGTAAACACCTCACAAGACACACCATACAAATAGTGCCTCCAAATCTTCAACGCGTAAACAATGGCAGCCAACTCCAAATCATGAATGTAAGCACGTGATTTTTGACCCTCCCCGGGAATTTTTACGTTCTTAAGCTTAAATATCTAATTTAGGACTAGTATAGCCATTTTAACTATTTTTACTTTATTTCGTTGCAAAAAGAAAAATTTCAAAAAATATATATATAAATTTTAGTTTATGTATATATATATATATATATATATATATATATAAATTTTAGTTTATGTATCTCTCATAAACTTGAAAAATACAAAAATTGTACTTTATTTTGGTACTTTATATAAATTCGAAAATTACAAAAAAATATAGTTCTATTAATGTTTGCAGTCATTATAATTTTGAAAAATACAAAAAATATTACTTCATATTTTTGTCTTTATTAAAGAACGAAAATTACAAAAAAAATAATTTTATTAATATTCTATAGTCATTTTAACTTTGAAAAATACAAAAAAATATTACTTCATATTTTATCTTAATATTTAAAAACGAAAATTACAAAAAAATAGTTTTATTAATATTTTGTAGCTATTTTAAATCTTGAAAAATATTTAAAAAGATATAGTTTTGTTTAAATACTAGTCTTATTTTTGGTAGTTATTTTGCTTACATAGGACTAGTTAAGCAACGTGTTCCTATTTCTCGGGTCCGGGCAAAAGAATAATATTCGGGTTCAAACTACCCGGTTTTAGGCCTAATTTTCGGACCTAGCCCATAATAAACCGTGTCCAGGACACGTGGGGAACCCCACCACGCGTGGGGGACATATGCCTTGAACCCCACCACGCGTGGGCTCATTTTTCTGGGCAAACCCATGCTAAATACACGGATGAAACATTTGGGAAAAGGGGACTTAGGAAAAAAATTGGAAAAAAACCAACGGAAGGGGATTTAAAAAGAAAAAAACCAAAAATGCACTGTGGATCTCCTTCTTCCTGAAGGAGAACTAAAAAAACCCTAACGGGACTACCCCAAAATCACCTACGTCAACCACCGGTTCCCTTCCCCCCCCCCAACGCTTGAACCACCTTCGTCAATGACCCTCCCATCGTGAAACCTCTACTGCCTCACGTCCAAAACCCTCATCTACCCCAAAACCACCATTAACACCCCAAACCACCATCAACAACCCTACTGTCATTCACCGGCGAACACCACTGGACAACCCCGACCGTAGTTGATTCACCATTTTCAGTCCAACGAAGCAACTGTTGCTGCGTGCCAAGCAGCTGTGGCTGCGTTTCCGAGTAGTTGCCGCTGCGCGTCTTAGCCTTCGTCGTTATGGTCTATCGTCCACTGCCCGTCGACCACAAGTAACGACCCAGTTCGTTCACCATCGTCGTCACCTTCCCCATCACCCACTGTCGTAACCAACAAGTCAGTCCCACCCCCCGTCGCATCCCCAGTCCCGTCGACCTCAACCAAAAACCTAGCAGACCCGTCAGCCACCCCCTCGTCGGAACTCCAGCTCCACCAGTCCGTCGACCACCAAGCCTCTCCAACAACCTCTGCTGCTCGTCGTTCAGTTCCATCGACCACTGTCCAAACGACCTTCTACATCCTGCTTCTTCCTCATACCTGAACGACCCCTTCCGTTGCATTCTCTCGAGCCAACATGCTGTGTTAAGAAAATCCAACAGCTAACATCTCGTGCGTTGACTGTTTTTTTGCCGAGCTTTCCGTCTCCATTGAGGTCGTCGTTGTTCGTCGAGGTCCGGTACGTCGAGGTTGTCCCGAGGTTTCATCGTTGTTCCTCGTGCAGTGAGGTTCGGCTTGAGTCCCGTCGGGATCGTGTTTGTCGCCCTGAGTTTGCCGTGGTTCAAAGGTTAGTAGACCTCAAGTATTAGATAAGAAAATGTTACGTCAAATGTTCGAAAATGCAATATAGAAATTGGTATGATAATTTTCTGCTTATGTTTTCATTGTATGCATTTTTGCTCATTTTGCGTTATATGATTCTTGTTTATTTGATGTCATTTAATTAAGTTTGACTAGTTGTTCTATGACACAAGTTTGACGTTAATTTGTTCGGGGTCCTTTGCTTAGTTCATTCGGACAAAATTAGCATTAGTACTGGTTGTGACTACTTCCGAAACACTCGTTCACTAAACTCATTTTATTAATTTTTTGACAAGTTATGAGATTTTGGTTGTAAAGAAGCCGTAAGGTTTAGTATTGTTAAAGACGTAAAAATGGCATCCTTTTTTTTAGAAATAATAATAATAATAAATAAATAAATAAAAAACGAGACTAGCTTCGCCAAATAAAAATGTACAGATTGTGGAGCCCTCGCAAAATATATGTATTAAATACTTAGATTCCGAGACGGGCCGTTTAGTAAATTTCACGGCCCTACCCAAAAATAATAATGCGCTAGTTGCTTTAGGCGCGCCTTTAATAATGTTATCTCCCTAAACTCGGGTGCACATTTATGTGACCCAAATCTAAATCTCAACGGAATCGAAATGTGTCTCTAATCACGGGTATATTGATTATGGCGTAGCCCGAGATGCATTTCCATGACGTTGTAAATTCCTTTTAATAATAAGTGAGACGAGCCTCGACAAACAAAAATGCAGAAGCTGCGGGCCCCTCTAAATGTATATATATTAAAAATACTTAGAATTCGGGACATGCCGTTAAATTTTACGGCCTTCCCCAAAATAACAATACGTTAGTTGCTTTAGGCGCGTCTTAATAATTTATTTTTCTTAATTCGGGTGCACATTTATGCGACCCAAATCCAAATCCTAAAACATCAAATAAAATGCGTTTCGGATTGTGGGTGCATTTCATGTGATGCAGTCCAAAGACGTGTTTTAAGCGATGTTCACATTCTTGTAAAAACAATAATAATAAAGCGGTAAAAAGTTAAAATTGGCACATTGGTTCGTAATTATATTTAAAATCAGATAAATAAGCCGAATATAACAGTTGAGCGACCGTGCTAGAACCACGGAACTCGGGAATGCCTAACACCTTCTCCCGGGTTAACAGAATTCCTTATCCGGATTTCTGGTACGCAGACTATAATATAGAGTCATTCTTTTCCTCGATTCGGGATTAAAATTGGTGACTTGGGACACCCTAAATCTCCCAAGTGGCGACTCTGAAATAAATAAACAAATCCCGTCTCGATTGTCCTTTAATTGGAAAAAACTCCCCTGCGCCCCATCGGGTGCGGAAAAAGGAGGTGTGACAGCTCTGGCGACTCTGCTGGGGATGAAATGACCCAGAACCACTGGTTCAGGGTTAAGAATTCGAGCTTAGAATAATTGTTATTATTTGGCTTTATCTGATTTTTTTTACATGTTTGAGCCTAATGTGTTAAATGTTGCTTTTACCGCTTTGATATTATTTGGACTGTATATATAAATTGTGCCGAAACCCCTCTCTTCCCTCTTGAGGAGTGCACGCTGGTCGTGGCTTCTTTCTGTTAGTGTCATATACCAAAATAGAACGAGGATTCGGAGGAGTTGCAAAACCGGATGGCCTTTTGGTTACCGGTACACAGCTCCCATCCTTGGCTCGAGTTGTCCGCTCGGGTAAGCCAGGTCTAGAACAAACACCTAGGCTTTAAAACTTAGTATAACAAAGCCTCATGCCGGATCCCTAGTAGGAACGTTTATTTGCATCATGTGCATTTGACTTAGGGGACTCAACACAGGGGTTGGGTCCGTCTAGGACAAGCAACCTGAAAATAATAGACCATCTTTGGCATCCTATGTGCTACATGTTATATTTATTCAGGGGTGAATGAGTCATTTGGCGGACCAATGATATTTGCGGCCAAATGACACTCCTTATCATGCTGATCACGTTAAATAAGAAAGATGCACTATTTTTGATAAGCATGCTATTATGTTAATTAAGCACATGGGGAACATTGTGGAATTCAAGAAGCCTTGGTATTCCACATGTCCCCCACGCTTCAATTTTGGGAAAGCACATGGGGAACATTTGTGGAATCCAAGAAGTCTTGGAATTCCCATATGTCCCCCACGCTTCATATGTTGGGAAAAGCGCATGGGGAACATTTGCGGAATCCAAGAAGTCTTGAAATTCCCTATGTCCCACATGCCACATTTTTGAAAAATACAATAAATATAAAATATATATGTATATATAATAAAAAAAAATCGTGAAAAAGAGGAGAAAAAATAACAGTGTAGAGATATAACTACTTATTTTTAGAAAAAAAACCATTGTCCGAGTAGTATCGAAACTCTGCCGAGATTTTGAGAAAATGAAAAAAATGTCTTATTAGTTTGTTATATTAAAAGCAAAGGAAAAAAAAAGAATCATCATTGTTCTGTTTTGTTTTTTTCAAAAATATTGAAAAGAAAATAGTCTGTTTTGCCATTAAATGAAAATGAAAAAGAGTCTGGTTTTAAAATATTTTTTTATTTTATTTTTGCTTGTCTATGAAAATGCAAAAATAAATAAATAAAAAATATAAAAAGAGTCGGGCGTTGAACGTGATTTTATTATTTGTTCCAAAATAAATATATAATCCAAAAAAAAATTCAAAAGAAAATTCAAAAAAATATTTTTTAAGCATTTCTTTTATTAAAGGTAAAAATTCCAAAAAAAAAACATTTTTCTTTTTCTTTAGAATAAGAAAAACAAAGGAAAAAAGAAGGAATGTTTTATATTTTACGTTAGTTAGTTTGTTTGTTATGAATGAAAAATAATAGTTTGTTTGCTTGTTATATAAATAAATAAAAAAAAAGAATAGAAAATGGAAATGGGTCTTCTCAAAAATAGTTTATTGGCCCGAACTACGCGGGTTTGATTCTCACCGGATGTGAGATACGTAGGCAACCCTCATCGGGTCCAACCCCACCTTTTGCTAAAAAAACCAAAAACAAACAAATAATGAAAAACATGTCAAGATTTTTTCATAAATAAGTCGGGTGATGTCCAACTTCCCCTTTTACAAAAAATAGCAAAAATATATGTCAAATTTCATAAAGAAGTCGGGTGACGCTGTTTTATCAAGACATAGCCGAATGTTCCCGAAAGGGACGCCGGAAGGCTGACTTTGCATAAACAGCCACTTTTGGGTCATTTTTAAGACTTGGTCCAGTTGACCCCCACAGCCTAAAAATCTTCGTCCCCGAGACGTTGAAAGGCCGTGTTTGCAATATTGACTTTTCTAATTTGAAAAACGATGAAAAAAAGAGTTATAAATAAGTCAGGTGATGCTGTTTTGTCATAAATAGCCGAATGTTCCCGAAAGGGACGCCAGAAGGCTGACTTGGCATAAACAGCCACCTTTGGGTCATTTTGAGATATGGACCCACACAGCCTTAAAAAGCTTCGTCCCCGAGACGCTGAAGGGCCGTGTTTGCAACACCAGGTTTTATTATAATTTGAAAATAAAAAATACCGTTTGAATTTTGTCATAATAAGCCGAGCCAGCTTCGGCCGCGTCTTAAACCGTTCTTGCCGAAATAGCCTTAGAGTATCTTTCAGTTGTCGAAAGGTTATTTTCGTAAAAGAACGGACAAGTTTGTAAAGTGTTATAAAATAACCCTCCCCGGCCTCAAAATTCATGTGAGAGTTGGAAAGGGCCACGTTTGCAAAAAAAAAAACCATTTGGTTAAAATTAGTAATGGTCGAAGGAAGTTGGCCATTTGTTTTGAAGTTTATAAATCTTTTGACTAGAATATGCGGTTTGTTCGATTTTCAAGTTTGTGGGTTAATAATTAAATCCTTGAAACCCAGTTTGTTTTAATATGTTCATTATTGTTTATCTTTTATGGGCACGAACTACGCAAGGTCTGATTCATGCGGGGTCATGATACGTAGGCAATCTCCATAAGATTCGACCACAACAAAAAGAAAATGGAAAAATAAAAAAAAAAGGAAAAATGAAAAAAAATCGAAAAAAGGGAAAAATGAAAAAAATCGAAAAAGAGAAAAGGAAAAAATGATCGAAAGAAAAAGGAAATACAAAATAAATACAGGGGTTCCCAAAGTACTTCAAAGGGGCAAATAAGCAAGTCAGGGTGACGCATGTTGTTTAAAGCAAAGCATGTTAGAAACGGTTAACTGCCTAGGGGCATTGCATCCTCAATGTGTTGTTGTCAAATCTGTTAAACTCTAAACGCTAACAAGTTTGTTGTTTTCCGAATCTCAAACAGTTAGTTGTTAAAGAATTCTGGCAACACACCCTTACCAAACTATATCCAAAGGACCGATAACAACAAGCATGGCTACTTCAGAGAATAGTACCGAGGAAGAAAGGCCGATGAGCCAGTTGTTAAAGGAAGCAATGGAAAAGATAGAAAGGATGGGATTAGAGATGAATGCAATGCAGCTAGCTCTAGCCAAATCACAAAAGAGCCCTGAGCCGTTGGGGCACATGCCGGAATACCCTCACTCCGGCCCTTCAACAAGCCTCCCGAATCACCGTTATCATCAGGAGAGAAGCCCCCATGATTCCCAAGCTCCACCGCCCCATCAACCTCTCCCAATACCAAATGTTCCCACTTTTATGGGACCCATATCAGCCACCTTGCAAAGATCAAACAGCGAGCCATTGCTTCAGGCTCCCGATACGCAATACTATCCCCCTGAGCCTACATCCCATGCCCCCGAACCACATGCCTACAATCCACATTTGGAAGCACCGGCAGAAATTGAAAAGCCGGTTAAAACCCCTGAACAGGATGAGGTGTTGAGAAAGTTCAAAAGCCTGGAGCAGTCCTTCAGGAACCTGCACGGTTTGGGCAACCAGGTCAGCGTAGCATACAAAGATCTATGCCCTTTCCCAGACGTCCAACTCCCGGCTGGGTTCAAGATGCCTAAGTTTGATTTATATGAAGGGCACGGTGATCCCATGGCACATTTGCGGGGATTCTGTAGCAAAATGAGAGGGGCAGGCGGCAAGGATGAGCTGCTAATAGCTTATTTCGGCCAGAGTCTGAGCGGATCTGCACTAGAATGGTATACCAGGTAGGATTCCAGTAGGTGGTATACTTGGGATGATCTGGCGCAGGCTTTCGCAGGTCATTTCCAGTACAATCTCGAGATAGTACCTGACCATCTCACATTGCTGAGGACTGGAAAGAAGCCTGGGGAAAGTTTTCGTGAGTTTGGTTTCCGCTGGAGAGAACAAGCGGCCAGAGTTGATCCTCCCATGAAAGAGGGAGAAATGGTGGACTACTTCTTGCAAACACTTGATCCAACTTACTTTGGTCACTTGGTGACAACGGTTGGGAAATCCTTCAATGAAGTGGTAAAGATAGGGGTCATGATAGAGGAGGGCCTAAGGTCTGACAAAATCCTAAATTACTCAGCGCTCAAGGCAACGACCCAAGCTATTCAGAGCGGCGCGGGAGGTGTGCTCGAGGTCGCATCAGTCGAAGCAGGTACTGGGTCCAAATTCAGAGGTCCTTCCCCTCACTACCAGCCCAGGCCCAGTCATACAAATTATCCACACACTCCATACAACCTTCCACAACCCTACTACCCACCATCAGAGCCACTCTTTTCAGACCATCATGCCCAAGCCTGCCCCCGAGCTCCACATAATCCTCCTCAGTATTATCCTTCGAACAAGGTCCGGTCGCAGGGTCAACCATCAGGTCACCCCCGCTGGCGAGAGCCAACACCACGTAATGCATTCTTGCCTTCACATCGTTTCCAAGCACCCAACGACCCTAGAAAACAGGGGCATGGGGGAAAACAAAGGCAAGGAAACAATTTCACGCCAATTGGGGAGTCCTACGCAAGTTTGTTTGAAAAGCTAAAGCTTTCAGGACTGATTGAGCCGCTCCTTGGCTATACTCCAGATCCATATGCAAAAGGGTTCAATCCTGCTGTACGATGCATGTACCACTCTAATGTCCAAGGACATAGCATTGAAGACTGTCGTTCTTTGAAAAAGGAAATCGAAAGAATGATTCAGGAAGGGGCAATTGTGATCGACGACAGTGACAGGGAGCAGGCGAATCATCTTGAGAACTTGTTGATTGATGTTGATAATACTGAAGTTGGGGATGGTCTTGGCAATGTTGATATAGAGCTCAATGGCTAAAATGTCATGCTTTGCAGTTGGAAGATACTCCATTTTGGGTCAGCCGGAGATGCCGTGCTTGGATAGTTGGAAAGACACTCCATTTTGGGTCAACCGGAGAGGATCTTTGATGGTCTATTTTGTTGTCATTTCCGTTGTTCGGATTATTAGGATTGTAATTCGGATTTGTTTTGTGTCAATATCTTTCCGCTTATCTTTCCGTTTTGTCATAGCGGTTTGTTTAAGTTTTGTCCAAGTTGTTTAGGATTTTATTTCGGTTTGCTTTGTTTTTAAAACCATTTGTTCAGTCCAATGCAAAAAAAATTCAGTCTTGGATTATTCCCAGTCATCTTTCTGTTTAGTCATTTTATCATTTTTATTCAACGCCGATTCTAGTGACATGACATGCGTGCACAGTTTGGGCCTAGCATTTAAAGTTAATCATAAAACCCCGAAAAGGTGATCAGACCATTTAAAGGAAATAAGAACGGTTTGAGATTATTTGAAGCCCGAGTCATGTGGAACTGGGGCAAGTTAAACACAAAGAAAACCGTCAAAGAAAGATTCGCCTAAATTGGCATGAGGGTCGTTCATAATAATGAGAATGAGAGTGTCGCCCAACGGTGCTTTAGAAGTGACAAATGAACAAACATATGTTGAACATAATTATCAAGTCCAGCACCATCAGAAGGGACTACAAGTTTAAATTGTGTTGTTTGCGCTTGGCATGTTTTGAAGACTGGAATGACGAAGACATTTTGTTCTGCTACCCAAACACTTTATCCTTCGTTACCCCTTTTGAGCCTTATTTATTTTCTTTCATACACCTAGTTCAGAATTAGTAGCAACGAATGGAATACGCAAGCATGGAAGTTAAGAGAAAAGAAATAAAAGAAAACAACAAAACGGGAAAAGAAGAATAAAAGAAAAAAAGAGAAAAGAACAAATGACAAAAAGAAAGGAGAAATGAGAAAAGAAAAAGAGAAAAGAAAAATGATAAAAAAAAAAAATCAAATGAAAAAGAGGAATTGGGAACTACGTTTGACCTGATTCCTCAAAGAGGATACGTAGGCGCTTCACGGCTCGGTCATAGTTTTGAAAAACGAAAAAAAGATCATCAATTAAAATATCCCCAAGCAAGAAACTGGGGCAAAAAGTTGCGTTTGATGTAAATAAATCTAATTCCGAAGGTTGTAATTAATAACCCAAAATTAATGCATTTTTGAGCCTTTAATACCTTTTCTTTCTAGCCCTATCCAAAACCCACGTTACGGTCCAAAGAAAGACCTTCCGATCAGTCTTCAAAAGACGCCAAGTCAGACAAATGAAGAGTCTTACCGGCGAACATAACATTCTGTTCCACAGTAGAAAGGACTCTAATCTCCAGCAGAAAGAGTCGTACCGGCGACACTCCAAATCCCCAGCTGGAAAGTGATACAAATAAGAGAGTCTTATTGGTGAAAACCTTCACAGGCACCATAAGGCTATGAAAGCTGAGAGAAGAACCCAAAAATGAGAGAGACTTGATAGTGAAAACCCTTCGGGCACTACAAGTCGAATAAGATTGAGAATCAGAGAGTGAATCGCCAATTGAAGATCTTAAAAGATGATTGATGGCGGAGGATAGGACACATATGCATGTCATGACCATTAGAGTCGGTATCTGCGTTTGATAGGTTTTTATTTATAGTTTCCTTTGTTAAAAGGTCATCTTTTTCCTTTTGTCCTTTTATTCTGTTCCTTTTTATCTTTTTTCTTTTCATAGAAAAATCCCCAATAGAGTATGTCTGGTCAGAACAAGTGTGAATTGACTTCAAAATATGCCATCAGCTTTCCAATTATGCCAGATGAGATCTGACTAGTGCACCCAAATGGTATAGTCGTCAAGGAACAAGCGCGAGGCCAGTGTCAAAAAGATATCCCCAAAAGGGAGTTGACAAAAAGATTGACAAGTGTCAAGAGGGATACCATCGCCTTTACCAAAAGTTATAAACCTCAAGGCCAAGGCCCATGAACAAAGCAAGGAAAGCAGTGTGCATGATTTGGGGAAATTCATGCTAGACTAAAAGGTCGGGGAAATGCCAGTTTCCGAGCTATGCCACGAAAGAAGAGGGATATCCCCAGCAGGAAGGGATTATCCCCAGCACATAATATCATCCCCAACAAGTTGTGGAGCACAGAGCAAGGAAGAGAGAAAGGGAAAGCCATCCCAGTAGGAGTATCACAACCAACCACCGCGTTTTAAACTAACAAAATTTTGTTTGATTTGAAGCAGGTAACGGAAATGGCATTGATGCCAGAACTGCATGCCACAAGGGATATTATCAAACTGGGGCAGAAAATTTTCCTTCCATTTAGAAAAATTTTCTGGAAGTCAGGTACCCCCAGCTGATAACATTTTATCCCCCAGCAGGTAAGTAAATAATCCCCAACAAGTGTTGAGGTAAGACATTTTCAAGCCTTAAGAATATTTTGGGTTCATCCGCCCTCAAATAGGATATATGGGGTTCATCCGCCCTCAAATAGGATATGTTGGGTTCATCCGCCCTCAAATAGGATATGTCGGGTTCATCCGCCCTCAAATAGGATATGTTGGGTTCATCCGCCCTCAAATAGGATATGTCGGGTTCATCCGCCCTCAAATAGGATATGTTGGGTTCATCCGCCCTCAAATAGGATATGTCGGGTTCATCCGCCCTCAAATAGGATCTGTCGGGTTCATCCGCCCTCAAATAGGATATGTTTGGGTTCATCCGCCCTCAAATAGGATCTGTTGGGTTCATCCGCCCTCAAATAGGATATGTTGGGTTCATCCGCCCTCAAATAGGATATGTCGGGTTCATCCGCCCTCAAATAGGATCTTACTTTCAAGTGTTGAAACCAGGCGCCCACCTGTATAACGAGAGGCATACATTCAGTCATTTTATTTCAAGTGTTGAAATTGGGAGCCCGCCCAGATAATAGAGGCATACATTCCGTCTTTTTATTTTAAGTGTTGAAGTTGGGAGCCCGCCCAGATTACAGAGGCATACATTTAGTCTTTTTACTTTTAGGTGTTGAAATTGGGAGCCCGCCCATAATAACAGAGGAATACATTCAGTCTTTACTTTCAAATGTTGAAATTGGGAGCCCGCCCAGATAATAGAGGCATACATTCAGTCTTTACTTTTAAGTGTTGAAGTTGGGAGCCCGCCCAGATAACAGAGGCATATATTCAGTCTTTTTATTTCAATTGTTGAAATTGGGAGCCCGCCCAGATAACAGAGGCATACATTCAGTCTTTTTATTTCAAGTGTTGAAGTTGGGAGCCCGCCCAGATAACAGAGGCATACATTCAGTCTTTTTTCAAGTGTTGAAATTGGGAGCCCGCCCAGATAACAGAGGCATACATTTCCTTCCTAAAGTTTATTTTTACCCATAGGAGACGCACTTCCTAAATCCATTGTACCAGTAGGAGACGCACTTCCTAAAAAGTTTCACCAATAGGAGACGCACTTCCTAAGTTCAGTTTCGCCGATAGGAGGCGCACTTCCTAAGTTCAGTTTCACTGATAGGAGACGCACTTCCTAAGGAGACGCACATCCTAAGCAAGTTTTACCCAGTAGGAGACGCACTTCCTAAGTTTATTTCACCAATAGGAGACGCACTTCCTAAGTTCAGTTTCACCAAGAGGAGACGCACTTCCTAAGAATAGTTTCACCCAGTAAGAGACGCACTTCCTAATATAAGTTTACCAATAGGAGACGCACTTCCTAGATCCAGTTTACCAATAGGAGTCGCACTTCCTAGATCCATTGTACCAATAGGAGACGCACTTCCTAGATCCATTGTACCAATAGGAGACGCACTTCCTAAGTTAAGTTTTACCAATAGGAGACGCACTTCCTAGATCCATTGTACCAATAGGAGACGCACTTCCTAAGAAGTTTCACCAATAGGAGACGCACTTCCTAAGAATAGTTGTACCAATAGGAGACGCACTTCCTAAAATTCAGTTTTACCATAGGAGACGCACTTCCTAAGTTCAGTTTATCATAGGAGACGCACTTCCTAAGTTCAGTTTTACCAGAGGAGACGCACTTCCTAAGTTCAGTTCTACCAATAGGAGACACACTTCCTAATATAAGTTTACCAATAGGAGACGCACTTCCTAGATCCAGTTTACCAATAGGAGACGCACTTCCTAAGTTAAGTTTTACCAATAGGAGACGCACTTCCTAGATCCATTGTACCAATAGGAGACGCACTTCCTAAGAAGTTTCACCAATAGGAGACGCACTTCCTAAGAATAGTTGTACCAATAGGAGACGCACTTCCTAAAATTCAGTTTTACCATAGGAGACGCACTTCCTAAGTTCAGTTTATCATAGGAGACGCACTTCCTAAGTTCAGTTTATCATAGGAGACGCACTTCCTAAGTTCAGTTCTACCGATAGGAGACGCACTTCCTAAGTTTAGTTTCACCAGTAGGAGACGCACTTCCTAAGTTTATTGCACCCAATAGGAGACGCACTTCCTAAGCAAGTTTTTACCAGTAGGAGACGCACTTCCTAAGTTTATTGTACCCATAGGAGACGCACTTCCTAAGTTTATTGTACCCACAGGAGACGCACTTCCTCAAAGTTTAGTTTTGCCCATAGGAGACACACTTCCTAAGTTTACTTTTACCCCATAGGAGACGCACTTCCTGAAATATTTTCATTCATAGGAGACGCACTTCCTAGTTCACAATCATTAAGGTTTCACCCATAGGAGACGCACTTCCTTAGACTATTTTATTTTAGGAGACACACTTCCTAGTCTGGTTCACTTAGGTTATACTTTTGCTTTAGGGGACGCACTCCCGAGTTTGGCTTTTTAGATTATATTTTATTTCAGGAGACGCACTTCCGGAATTGAGATTTCACCCCTAGGAGATGCACTTCCTAGTTTGATTCATTTTAAGTTCGACCATAGGAGACACAATTCCTAGTCCAGTTTTTTGAAGTTTACCCGTAGGAGACGCACTTCCTAATCGAGATTTTATTCATAGGAGACGCACTTCCTAGTTCTAGTCACTGAAGTTTTCACCCTTAGGAGACGCACTTCCTAGTTTAGCTCATTCCGATTCAACCATAGAAGACACACTTTCTAGTTTGAGTCATTGAGGTTTTTATTTTAGCAGACACATTTGCTAGCAAGAGTTTTGGTTTTACTCATAGGAGATGCACATCCTAGCCTAGTCTTTAGTTTACTCTCATCATTGCATCAGTAGTGTAAGTGAGTTACGATTTTGCTAACGACTCACAAATCTTCCCAGTACAAACTGGGTTAGGAAATTTTGTTTGTTTTGTTTGTTTTGATTGTCAGGGACCCGCCTGTAGAACGGAGGTTGTTGCGTGTCGAAGATAGAAGAAGTCAGGAGTCCGCCTGTAGAACGGGGAAACATTTTTCAAGATCAAGCAGTGACCCACTGGAAAGCAGAAGGTTACAACAAAAATCCCCAGCACTCAATCCAAGATAGAAGCAACAAGAAGCTCGCCCCAAGAATGCAAGTCAACAGTCTGGGATGATCAACAGAAGCTGGTCACCAAAAAACAAAAAAAAACAAGAAGAAAAAAGAGAAAAAAAGAAAAAAGAAAAAGAACCCAAATTACGGAAGTGGAGAACAAATGTGGTCTGCTCAAGAACTAGCACCTACAACTAGCAAGTATCAAGGTTCAGATCCAAAGTCTGTATGAAGCACCATTCAAGACTCAAGACCAAGTTTCAGAAGACTTAAGAGATAGGAATCCTTGTAACTAGTAGCTGATAGGCTTAGTTAGTCTTTTTTAGTTTTCATTTTTGTTGTAATGACAGGACCGCGGACCGGAACCTCAACGGAACGGCACCTCGATCGGCTCTTCACCTCAGTACACTTCACTATCTCTCCCATTCCCGAACTACACGCGGCCTGATTCCTGTATAACCAAGGATATGTAGGCAGCTCAGATACCAGGGCTCGGACACATTCCCTCCCTTTCCTTAGTGTAGTCCGTCCAAGTAATGGTCGGGTCAAAAACACGTCTAGTCGTTCTTTGTCGGAAAACTCTTCGTATTTCCAGTCAAAGAGGGGCAGCTGTAAGCACGTGATTTTTGATCCTCCCCGGGAATTTTTACGTTCTTAAGCTTAAATATCTAATTTAGGACTAGTATAGCCATTTTAACTATTTTTACTTTATTTCGTTGCAAAAAGAAATTTCAAATATAAAAAAATATATATATAAATTTTAGTTTATGTATCTCTCATAAACTTGAAAAATACAAAAATTGTACTTTATTTTGGTACTTTATATAAATTCAAAAATTACAAAAAAATATAGTTCTATTAATGTTTGCAGTCATTATAATTTTAAAAAATACAAAACAATATTACTTCATATTTTTTGTCTTTATTAAAGAACGAAAATTACAAAAAAAAATAGTTTTATTAATATTTTATAGTCATTTTAACTTTGAAAAATACAAAAAAATATTACTTCATATTTTATCTTAATATTTAAAAACGAAAATTACAAAAAAATAGTTTTATTAATATTTTGTAGCTATTTTAAATCTTGAAAAATATTTAAAAAGATATAGTTTTGTTTAAATACTAGTCTTATTTTTGGTAGTTATTTTGCTTACATAGGACTAGTTAAGCAACGTGTTCCTATTTCTCGGGTCCGGGCAAAAGAATAATATTCGGGTTCAAACTACCCGGTTTTAGGCCTAATTTTTGGACCTAACCCATAATAAACCGTGTCCAGGACACGTGGGGAACCCCACCACGCGTGGGGGACATATGCCTTGAACCCCACCACGCGTGGGCTCATTTTTCTGGGCAAACCCATGCTAAATACACGGATGAAACATTTGGGAAAAGGGGACTTAAGAAAAAAATTGGAAAAAACCAACGGAAGGGGATTTAAAAAGAAAAAAACCAAAAATGCACTGTGGATCTCCTTCTTCCTGAAGGAGAACCAAAAAAACCCTAACGGGACTACCCAAAAATCACCTACGTCAACCACCGCTTCCCTTCCCCCCCAACGCTTGAACCACCTTCGTCAATGACCCTCCCATCGTGAAACCTCTACTGCCTCACGTCCAAAACCCTCATCTACCCCAAAACCACCATTAACACCCCAAACCACCATCAACAACCCTACTGTCATTCACCGGCGAACACCACCGGACAACCCCGACCGTAGTTGATTCACCATTTTCAGTCCAACGAAGCAGCTGTTGCTGCATGCCAAGCAGCTGTGGCTGCGTTTCCGAGCAGTTGCCGCTGCGCGTCTTAGCCTTCGTCGTTATGGTCTATCGTCCATTGCCCGTCGACCACAAGTAACGACCCAGTTCGTTCACCATCGCCGTCACCTTCCCCATCACCCACTGTCGTAACCAACAAGTCAGTCCCACCCCCCGTTGCAGCCCCAGTCCCGTCGACCTCAACCAAAAACCTAGCAGACCCGTCAGCCACCCCCTCGTCGGAACTCCAGCTCCACCAGTCCGTCGACCACCAAGCCTCTCCAACAACCTCTGCTGCTCGTCGTTCAGTTCCATCGACCACTATCCAAACGACCTTCCACAGCCTGCTTCTTCCTCATACCTGAACGACCCCTTCCGTTGCATTCTCTCGAGCCAACATGCTGTGTTGAGAAAATCCAGCAGCTAACATATCGTGCGTTGACTGTTTTTTTGCCGAGCTTTCCGTCTCCATTGAGGTCGTCGTTGTTCGTCGAGGTCCGGTACGTCGAGGTTGTCCCGAGGTTTCGTCGTTGTTCCTCGTGCAGTGAGGTTCGGCTTGAGTCCCGTCGGGATCGTGTTTGTCGCCCTGAGTTTGCCGTGGTTCAAAGGTTAGTAGACCTCAAGTATTAGATAAGAAAATGTTACGTCAAATGTTCGAAAATGCAATATAGAAATTGGTATGATAATTTTCTGCTTATGTTTTCATTGTATGCATTTTTGCTCATTTTGCGTTATATGATTCTTGTTTATTTGATGTCATTTAATTAAGTTTGACTAGTTGTTCTATGACACAAGTTTGACGTTAATTTGTTCGGGGTCCTTTGCTTAGTTCATTCGGACAAAATTAGCATTAGTATTGGTTGTGACTACTTCCGAAACACTCGTTCACTAAACTCATTTTATTAATTTTTTGACAAGTTATGAGATTTTGGTTGTAAAGAAGCCGTAAGGTTTAGTATTGTTAAAGACGTAAAAATGGCATCCTTTTTTTAGAAAAAATAATAATAATAATAAATAAAAAAAAAAAACGAGACTAGCTTCGCCAAATAAAAATGTACAGATTGTGGAGCCCTCGCAAAATATATGTATTAAATACTTAGATTCCGGGACGGGCCGTTTAGTAAATTTCACGGCCCTACCCAAAAATAATAATGCGCTAGTTGCTTTAGGCGCGCCTTTAATAATGTTATCTCCCTAAACTCGGGTGCACATTTATGTGACCCAAATCTAAATCTCAACGGAATCGAAATGTGTCTCTAATCACGGGTATATTGATTATGGCGTGGCCCGAGATGCATTTCCATGACGTTGTAAATTCCTTTTAATAATAAATGAGACGAGCCTCGACAAACAAAAAATGTAGAAGCTGCGGGGCCCTCTAAATGTATATATATTAAAAATACTTAGAATTCGGGACATGCCGTTTAGCAAATTTTACGGCCTTCCCCAAAATAACAATACGTTAGTTGCTTTAGGCGCGTCTTAATAATTTATTTTTCTTAATTCGGGTGCACATTTATGTGACCCAAATCCAAATCTCAACCGAGTCGAGATATGTCAGGATTGTGGGTGCATTTCATGTGATGCAGTCCAAAGACGTGTTTTAAGCGATGTTCACATTCTTGTAAAAACAATAATAATAAAGCGGTAAAAAGTTAAAATTGGCACATAAGTTCATATTCGTATAAAATCAGATAATCAAGCCAAATATAACAGTTGAGCGACCGTGCTAGAACCACGGAACTCGGGAATGCCTAACACCTTCTCCCGGGTTAACAGAATTCCTTATCCGGATTTCTGGTACGCAGACTATAATATAGAGTCATTCTTTTCCTCGATTCGGGATTAAAATTGGTGACTTGGGACACCCTAAATCTCCCAAGTGGCGACTCTGAAATAAATAAACAAATCCCGTCTCGATTGTCCTTTAATTGGAAAAAACTCCCCTGCGCCCCATCGGGTGCGGAAAAAGGAGGTGTGACAATGAACAGTGTAGTTCTTCTCGTGGGGCTTCAACTGGCGAGAAGCATAAGCAATAATTCTACCCTCCTGCATCAATACACACCCAATACCAACTCTCGAAGCATCACAATACATGATATATGAACCTGAAGCTGATGGCAAAACTAACACTAAAGTTGTGGTCAAGATTGTCTTGAGCTTATGAAAGCTCTCCTCACACTCATCTGACCATACAAATGAAGCACCCTTCTGAGTCAACTTGGTCAATAGCGATGCGATAGATGAGAATCCCTGAACAAACCGGCGGTAATAACCTGCCAAACCAAGAAAATTGCGAATATGTGTGGCTGAGGATGGTTTGGGCCAACTCTGAACTGCCTCTATCTTCTTCAGATCAACCTGAATACCCTCACTAGACACCACGTGCCCCAAGAAAGCCACTGAACTGAGCCAAAACTCACACTTGGAGAACTTTACATAAAGCTTCTCCTCTCTCAATCTTTGCAACACAGCTCTTAAATGCTCCGCGTGCTCCTCCTGACTACGCGAATACACCATCATCAATGAAAACTATGACAAATGAGTCGAGATAAGGCCGGAACACGCTGTTCATAAAATGCATGAATGCTACTGGGGCATTGGTCAACCCAAAAGACATCACCTAGAACTCATAATGACCATAACGGGTCCTGAAAGTCGTCTTAAGAATATCCGAGTCCTTGATCTTCATCTGGTGATAACCTGAACGGAGATAAATCTTGGAGAACACTCTCGCTTCCTGAAGCTAGTCGAATAAATCATCAATGCGAGGCAAAGGATACTTATTCTTAATTGTTACTTTGTTCAACTGCCTATAATCAATGCGCATCCTCATAGTGCTATCCTTCTTTTTCACAAATAGAACCGGTACACCCCAAGGAGACACACTAGGCCGAATGAACCCCTTATCAAGGAGTTCCTGAAGTTTCTCCTTTAACTCCTTCAACTCCGCTGGTGCCATACGATACAATGGCATAGAAAGGGGCTGAGTGCCCAGCACCAGATCAATACCAAAATCAATATCCCTATCTGACGGCATGCCCGACAGGTCTGCAGGTAACAAATCGGGAAAATCCCTCACAATTAGAATAGAATCAATATCGGGAGTCTCTGCACCGACATCCCTCACAAAGGCTAGATACGAAAGACAACCCTTCCCAACCATACACTGGCCTTCAAGAATGAAATTACCCTACTGGAAACATAATCAGTCGAACCTCGCCACTCAATCCGTGGCACACCTGGTATAGCCAATATGACTGTCTTAGCATGATAGTCCAGAATAGCATGACACAGAGATAGCCGATCCATGCCCAAAATAACATCGAAATCCACCATACATAACAACAAAAGATCCACTCGGGTCTCTAGACCCCCAATAGACACCACACACGACCGGTACACATGGTCTATAATAACAGTATCACCCATCGAAGTAGATACATGAACAGGTGAAACAAGAGACTCATGGGGCGTATCCAAATAATGAGCAAAGTATGATGACACATAAGAATAAGTGGAACCGGGATCAAATAATATAGAGACATCTCTGTGGCAGACTAAGACAATACATGTAATAACATCATTAGAAGCAATAACATCGAGTCTAGCTGGAAGTGCATAGAAATGGGCCTGACTGCCACCTGCTCGACCTCCCCCTCTAGGACGACCCCTAGCTAACTGACCTCCACTCCTAGCTGACTGGGTGGGTGGTGGTGAAGTAATTGGAGCTGAAGCCGATGACTGACTCCTCTGTTGAGATAAACCCGCAAGACGACGAGGACATTGCCTCTACATATGACCCATCTCTCTACACTCATAGCAACTCCCGGGTGCTGGAGACAGGGACTGAAGGGAACCCCTAGCACCGGAATGACTAGCAGATGCACCTGGCATAGAAGAGCCCTAAACTGATGAAGCACGGGACTAACTCTGAGCTGGAAAGGCACAAAGTGATGACTGGCCCTGATGAGAACTGTGAGAACCATGAACCGACGACGCCCCACGATAACCTGGGCGAGCTGGCTGAGCATGCATGAATGGACGACCTTTGCCGTGCTGAAACAGACCTATCGAAGGAGTACCACCATAACTACCAGATCCTCGAGCCTCTTGGCCTCCCTCTTATCTCGCTCCTGGCGACGAACTGACTCAATCTCACGAGTAATGTCTACAACCTCCTCAAAAGTAGCACCAGACACCCTCTCCCTGGTCATGAGAATAAGAAGCTAATATGTGAGGCCATCAACAAACCTCCTAATCCTCTCTCTATTTGTCGGAACCAACCAAATAGCATGACGAGCTAACTCTGAGAACCTCACCTCATACTACATCATAATTATCTCTCCTTGATGCAACAACTCAAACTGCCTGCACAGCTCCTCTCTGTGAGACTGCAGCACATACTTCTCCAAAAAGAGAACGGAGAATTGCTGCTAAGTAAGGGGTGCTGCACCAATAGGCCTACGCCTCTTATAAGCCTCCCACCAAGTGAAGGCAACTCCAGAAAATTGAAAAGTAGTGAAAGCAGCCCCGCTGGTCTCCAAAATACCCGTTGTACGAAGAATCCTCTGACACTTATCTAAGAAACCCTGGGCATCCTCGCCCTCTACACCACTGAAAGTCGGAGGATAAAGTCTACCAAACCTCTCCAACCTACGTTGCTCGTCTTCTGGCATGGCAAGAGCTACATAGTCCTGAGCAGCTGTAACCGGCTGGACTGGATGTGCCCCCGATGTTTGAAGTCCCTACACGACCTGCTCAAGTGTGCGAGCAGCGGGAGTCTGGTTGCCTCCCCCAGCCTGAGAAGTAGCTGCGACTGTAGTAACTAAAACCGCCTAAGTTAGGCCAGTGCATACTGATAGAATCTGAGCCAAGGCCTCCTGAAGACCCGGAATCACAATGGGCACATTTGCTGCCAGAGCTGGTGCTGTTGGAGCATCCACAACTGGGACCTGATCGTGAATTGGGGCAGCTGGTAGATCTGCAGGTGCTTCCCTAGCTGTTGTGCGGGCCATACCCCTGCCACTACCGCGACCATGACAGCATCCTCGGCCTCTAGTGGCCACAGCTGGTTGTACTGGTGGTTGTCCATCCTGACCGGTAGCACGTGTCCTCACCATCTGTGAGAGAATAAAATAATAGAAGTTTAGTACTCGTATCAACAGATTCGCACGACAAGAATTTCAAGAATATGAAGTTTTTCCGAAAGGTTCTGCAGCCTATCGAGGATAAATACAGACGTCTCCGTACCGATCCGCGAGATTCTACTAAACCTTCTCATGACTCGTGAGACCTATGTAACCGAGGCTCTGATACCAACTTGTCACGACCCTAAACCCGGACCATGTCGTGATGGCGCCTCTCGTGAAGACAAGGCCAGCCGACACTACACCCAATTCATTTTAACAATTCAAATACACAATTTAAGTCTTTAAAACAATAAAAACTCAAATAAGCAATGAAACAGTACAATTTGCGGGGAATGGAACCAATACAACCCGATATCGGGGCATCACCAGTCATGAGAATCTACTAACCGATTTAAAACATGAAGAGTCTACATAGTCTATTACAGAACTAAAACAAGAGAAAATAAGATAGGGGGAGAAGCACTGGGTTGCGAACGCCGAGCAGCTACCTAGTAAATCTCCGAAACCGCCTGAGCTGGAAGAATCAACACTCGCTAGCGGGACCTGAAGTGCCTGAATCTGCACACAGAGTGCAGGGAGTAAAGTGAGTACTCCAACTCAGTGAATAATAATAATAAATGAAGACTGTGCGACAATAAATCATGTAAAAACACATCAACATGCTATAAGGAAGCAGTGTAAAACCAATAAAAGCAATGAAAGAGTGCAAACATATAAAGACATCTTAGTTCAGAATAAACTTCTTTAAAACACTTTTTTAACAGTCAAACAATTAAATGAACGCAGTTAGAATAGGTAAACACATAAAATTTGCCCTTCGGGCACAATGTCAACAGAATCAGCCCCTTGGGCAATAACATGGAACAACACCAGTCCCTCGGTTATATCTCAAATCACAATGGGCACCCGCGCTCACTGGGGTGTACAGACTCCGGGAGGGGCCCCTTACGGACCAAGCGCAATATCAAGCCATCTCGTGGCATAATAAATAGTCTCTTGGGCTCACATCAAGCCACCTCGTGGCATACAACTCAGGCCCTCGACCTCATAATCATAATTAGTGTATCACTGCTGCGGCGTGCAACCCAGCCCAAAAGTTTCCACACAACACAGGCCCTCGGCCTTACTTAGTCAGAATCTCATAAGCCACTCGGGCAACGGTAAAACATGATGCTCAGCCCAAAAATATCATTTATTGTGTTAAAACAGAGTAAATATGGCTGAGTTATGAAAACAGTAGAATATAGCATGACTGAGTACTAGTTGAAAGTCAAAAACAGTGAGAAAATAGCAGTAAAAACCCCCTAAGGGTCCAAATAGTTGGCACGAGGCCCAAATATGGCATTCAACCCAAAACATGATGATAGCAAATAGTTTTCAATCAAAGACGCGGTAAAACAATCATTCGGGATAGACAAAGTCACAATCCCTAATGGTACACGACCCCACGCTCATCATCTAGCAAGTGTGTCACCTCAATATAGCACGATGATGTGAAATCCGGGGTTTCATACTCTCAGGACAACATTTAAAATCATTACTCTCCTCAATCCGGCCCAAACTCTAGTCCGCGACGCCTTTGCCCCTCGAATCGACCTCAACTCGTGGCAAATCTATCCAACTTCAGAATCACAACGTCAAAATATGCTAAGAGAATGAAGCTCATGCAAAAATAATCAATTTACAACATAAATCCCAAAATTAACCAAAACCCGACCCCCGGGACCACGTCCCGGAATTCGATAAAATTCACATCACTAGATTCCTTATGTTACACCCCATATTTTCGTACATGAAAATACGCCATAAATAAATTAATAAGAGCTCGGAAGTGAGATGTCACGTACCACAGTACTACATTATGATGATGTTGCACCCTGTAGTGTTGTACGCTGAATTTGTCATAAAGTAATTGATATCAGTCCAAGGAAAAGATTATTTGGAGATTATAAGGATTATAAGTGATGAGTAAATTCATGAAGGTGAAAGGGGGAGCAAGTCTAAGAAAACGAATTTTGTCAAAGTTTGGCATTTTGGGATAAAATACGGCCCGAGCTAAAATACACGGTATTTATGAACTAGTACAATATAAGGTACCACATTACCAAGATAGTACGGTGTATAAGGTATGATAAAAGTAAGTAGTATTTTAACAATTTTGAGATAATTCTTAATTATGTGGGTAATTGGTTAATCATCGGATAACGAAATATTACCTAATTAACTAATGAGTTTGGGATAAGATTAAAATCCCACCCCACCCCCACGTGGCAGCCATACGAGAATTAATTAAAATGACTCTTAGAGTGATTATATTACGTGGCAAGAAATGATGATGTGTGGTTTGGCAAAGTCTTAAAATGTGAGCCATTCCATTTATTAAAGAATATCATGTCATAGAATTGTTAAAGGACCTATATACTAACGAGACTTTCAACCATGCACAATACTTATCAAATGTTTCTGTTTCAAGTCATCCACTTGGAAGTGCTCTCTTATTTTCCGATTCTTCTTCACAATGAAACCTTGAGTGCCAGTTGGCATGATCCATACGATATGAACAAAACCTGTAAATGCACAAATTCCATAAGTGACTCTACTCATAGAAGTAATAGAAATACCTATGTTCTTTAATTCCCATGTGTCATAATATTTTATCGTCTGTTTATGGGTCTCAGAAAAATATGAAAGTTGAAAAGATGTTACTTTATGATATTGCTCAAGAGGCAAAATGGTCATATGATATTCCGAAAGATTTTATTAAGTATTTTTCATGAATTTCATACATGTGCATTGACCCATGATCAGATGGCGTTATATACGCGTATATATGTAAATATATGTATATGGGATATAGGAAAAGGTTACGACATTATATACGCACCACCACCTGATCAGCTGGTATATTATGATGATGTTGCCCAAAGTGGCTGAAATATGATTCAAATGGCGTTATATACGCGTATATATGTAAATATGATTCAAACAGCGTTATATACACATATATATCTATGTATATGGGATATGGGAAAGGTTATGGCATTATATACGCACCACCACCTGATCAGCTGGTATACGATGACGATTTTGCCCATAGTGGACGATATGATATGATGGGATGCCCTCAGAGGCTGATGATGTTATGAAACATGTACCTATGCACGACATGACATTCATACACATATGCATAACGCTAAAAGTAATTTATGATTTACAAAGTTATTCAGACTTACAGGTTGAGTCATGTACTCTATATTTCTTCCATGTCTCCTATGTACTTATTTATGTGCCTTACATACTCGGTACATTATTCGTACTGACGTCCCTTTTGCCTAGGGATGCTGCGTTTCATGCCCACAGGTCCCGATAAACAGGTCGAGAGCCCTCCAAGTAGGTTATTAGCTCAGCGGAAGATGTTGGTGCGCTCCATTTGCTTCGGAGTTGCTCGTTTGGTTAGTATGATTTAGACGTGTATTGTTTGGTATGGCGGGACTCTGTCCCGACCCTTATGACATTTATGTATTCTTAGAGGCTTATAGACATATGTCGTTTACGTGAAAGATTGTACGGCCTATGTTTGAGTTTATAAATGATTATGTTGGCCTATTAGGCCCGCATGTCATGTGTATATGATGATGTAATAAGAAAGATACATTACGTTAGTACTCGGTCGAATAAGGTATCGGGTGCCCGTCATGGCCCATCGGTTTGGGTCATGACAAAAGTGGTATCAGAGCAGTTCTGTCCTAGGGAGTCTACAAGCCGTGTCTAGTAGAGTTTTGTTTATAGGTGTGTCGTGCACCACACTTATAAGCAAGAGGCTACATGGCATTTAGGATTGTCACTCTTTCTTCTTACTCTAGATCGTGTGGTAGAGCTTATTTATACGAATTCAAGTCCCGAGCTTCTATTTTTATTCATAATAAGACGATGCCTACGTTCAGAAAGTTGATCGATAAGAGATATAGCTATGGAAGTGTTGAATTAGAGGAACTTGACTTTGTATCATGCTTATGATAAGTAAATATGAGGTCTTCAACGGATCATGTGCGTACTGAAAGGTGTAAGCCTCTTGATAAGAAGCCTTAAGGCAGGAATGTCTATCCATCTTTATGGTAAAAGACAATGAGAGATTAAGAAGATAAATACAAGTTTCAACAAGAAAAAGAAGCAAGAGGAAGAAGAGTACGAGGCACCCAATTAATGAAGGCTAACGACGTTTATAATTGAGGCAGAGGAACATAAGATTTTTGAGTTATATTCAATAGTAACAGAGGTATATACAATTGGTCGCAACCATTCCAAGTATGCCCTATGGAGATTAACAAAAGTAGTATAAGAAGTATGATAGATGAATTGATTGCGTCAGTTGACATTTCCGAAGGATATTGCAAATATGCTAATAGATCTCTTTATGAGACACTAGATGGTGCACTCTGAAATAGTGCAGCCATATATGAGTACTACAAAGACATACACTATAATCCTTGAAGGGATAAATATTACCTTAGTGTGGCTCACGTCCCTAGTAAAGCGAGAACGTTAAGTAACTTGAAGAGGCATTGGATAGATCAAAGGGAAGCTAGGAGCAAATGAATGTCTTGTTCAAGTTTTCAGAATAAAATGATAGGCATAAATGTTAGCGGGAAATAAGAAAAGAGTTAATAAAGCATTATGAGTAAGATGTGATACATAGATGGAAACGGTAGATCAAAAGATGACAATATTACAAAATCTATAGTCGAGTGAAGAAAGAAACGAGAAGTGACATGCCGTAGGACAACAAAAGAGTATAGGTCATACAATCATGTCCTTGTGTGCACGTGATTTTTTGCCCTATGAGAACTACTCCCAAAAATTCAAAATAAAATGGTTTTGTGTTGTTTGTGATTTATTTGTATTTTGTTTGTGCATGTTTATTTTTACCTTAATTAATAAAAATACAAAAAAAACTAGGTGTTGCATGTGCATTTAGGATTTAATTTTACAATTCAGGAATTAATTAAACAATCAAGCTTGTTTTACAAAATGGAAAAATCATAAAAAATAATGTACTTTGCATTTTTTGTTTTTAGCATTTAATGTTGAATTGTGTTGGCATTTAATTATATGTGATAAATGTTATTAGAAGATAATTAGTATTTTTAATAAGTTAACTTGGTTTATAATTTTAGAAAATAATTTAGGAAGAAAATAAAAGAAAAGAAAACAAAAAATGAAGAATAAGAAGAGGAAATGCAGTTGTGCCAATTTGGCCAAGCCCAAATCCAAAATACAGCCCAAACCTGGCCAAAAACCAGCCCATACCCGCCCCAAATCCAGTCCACCTGCGACTAATCCAAACGACGTCGTTTTAAGTCAGTCAATCTCAACCATTCGTTTGATTGGATCAGATGGTCCAGATCAACTCCTCCAATAACCAACCCATTCCCATCCAAGACCGATCCGGTCATCTCAGGAGTGCCTAAACGACGCCGTTCCACTTAAATGATCAATCCAGGCCGTCGATCTCATCAGATCAAACGGCCAGGATTCGTTTCCCCCTCTGGTATATAAGCCTAACCCTTTACCCGTCCCCCCAAGCCAAACCCCTCCCCTTCGTCTCCAAGAACCAGAGATCAAACAACCCCTGAAACCCTAGCCGCCCTCATACCCCTTCGCCTGAAAGCTGGCGGCAACGATGTCGGTGACCACGAAATTCATACCACTGAACCTCCTAACCACCCTCAACACATTTCCCTACCCCTTTAACCTCGAATCATCCCGGTCTGTCTTGAATCTTCAATCGAAGATTCGAGCAAAACCCTAAACCTACCCAACCAGTCCCAAGTTCACACCCCAGCTCCACCTGACCCCCTCGTTCCCAAACCACCCCTACTTTGGCTCGAGTCTTGCTAGAACTGGTCGAAGTTTAAATCGATTGAAAAACTCTAGAAGGACCAAACCTGGAGTCGATCCGAGGGGAAAAAGAAATTGGGGTTTTAATCAACTTTAGTCGAGTGTTCTCAGTCGAAAACACTCGATTAAAGTTCGTTTCTACCTCAAAAGGTTCAAGTCGAAGGTCAAACTGATTGGAGTTCGATCTATAGATTTTGAGGTATTTCCTTTCCATTTTTTTTTCATTTTTTTTTGTTTGTTGTTTATCTGTTTAAAGTTTCATTGTAGCCCGGTTTTGTCAATGATTTTCCTCCTCCTCTCTTCAGACCTTTTTCTTGGTCCAAATTTTTTGTTGTTGATTATATGTTATAACTTTCTTCGATTAGTCCGGTAGGTTTGAGTGTTAGTTTAACACGATAGTAGTTTAATTTTGGTTTTGATTTCATAGCTCATTCCTGTCTGTTTCCCTCTTGCTTTGTTTGTGTTCTAAATTTTGTGTTAAAATGAGCTCGTTGGTATATTTGAACTTAGAACTGAGCCTGTTGGTATATTCAGTTCATTGAAATAAATTTATTGGTCATTTGTTATCCTGAATTTGTCAATCCCCTTAAGGCTCTTCTGGTTGTTTCTTCGTTTGTATTCCAATCTGATTAAGGCATATGCTCGTCTAGTTGATTTCAGTTCATCTGTTGCTGAGCTAAATATGATTGGTTCCCCAATATAGTTAGTTCAATATGTGCTGCCCTGACCCTTAGTCTTCATTTTGGTGCCATTTGATTTGATATCCTGAATTACTAACTGATTTGAATTGGTTATAGCTATTGTAGTTTGTTGGATTCAGCTTAGTTAGTTGGTAGGTTTGAATAGGTTAGAGTTGAAAGGTTCAATGCAGAGTGAAAGGGATTGGGTAGGACAGTAATTTCAGGGACTTTATGAGGGTATTTTGGGGTTTAAAAGGATTGAAAATGGCTTAAGATGAATGGGCTGACAGTAGGGTACTAAAATACCATTAAACTAATGCAATTGTTTAGTGTTAATGGGGAACAAAACATAATGGTATGAAAGGCTTAAAAGGGGATTGATTAAAATATGTTGCTCATACATGTTTGAACAATTAAATAAAGGGAATGACAAGGGATAATGGGAAGAAACATACTCTAGTGGGGAACAAGTGAATTAAAACAAAACATGTAGTAGTGGGCAGAAAATACTTTCTTAATTAGTTAAGTGCTCCTTAGAGCTGGAAAGGGGCTGAGGTTTGGGTATAAATAGGGGTTTGGACAGAATTAGAAGGGGGACTTTTAGAATCTGGTCTGGCTGTTCTTTTGGGCAAACTTTAGAAGAAAAAGGGGGTCGGAAAATCTGAAGGCTGGAAATCTTAAGGGGCTTTTGAATCTGAAAAAAGATCACTGTTTGAGAGTTTAAAAAGGGTTGGCTTTTAAAAACACCACTCTTTCAAGAAGTCACACGTTTGAAAATCAATGGAAAGGGTCCTAAAATTAGTCTAGGATAGATGTTAAGTCAGTTCTTGTTTCTTCTTTAGCTTGGGAGTATCAGTTTAAAAGGAAAAAAGGTTAGGCATTCATGGAGTTGGTTATTGTACCATTGAGGTCCAGAGTTGTTGCTGATTTGATTTTGAGTAAGCTGGGTCTGTTGTAGCTGTTTGGTTTCCTTCCTGAAGTTGAAACTGGTGTGCTGTCTAGTTAAAGTTGATTCCTGGACTGCTTTCTGCTACTCTTTTGGTTTCAAGTTGGTTTCAAGTTAGGTTTATTTTGGGTGATGTCCTTGCTGTGTTGGTACTGTTTCATTGAGTGTGCTGGAATCCTGTTGGGTTTCAAATCTGTCACTGGGTGCTCTGTTTACTGGTTGTTGCTGGTTATTGTTGTTGTTGCTGTGTTACATACTACTCTGCTGATCTTCTTCTTCTTGTATTCCAATACCAGGTACACATTTCGAGCCTATGTCAATGTAGCTCCATCTGTTAGAAACGTGAAATGAAACTGAAGCTGAATATCTGTCGTAGTTCTATTTTGATAATTTTGTTAGGTTAGGTAGTTCTCTGTATAGTGATTGAGTGCTTATTGTAATAAAAATAGGACTATTTTGAATGGTAAATCTAGGACTATTAGCTTAAGGATTGTTAAACTAATTAGAGAAGTATGTTGAATCCGGAGTTAGCAGTCTATTTTGGTCTAGCTATTGTTATCAATGTAGGGCAATTTGGATATGTATGAGGAATAGTTTTGCAATTGGACATTGAATTAATAATCAACAGACGCTAGGGCGATAAGCAGTTCTAATAGTCTTCAGTAATCCATTTCTAAATTCATGGTTCCTTTAAGTATTGACTGTTGGTTTAATATTGTTAGTTTGGGTTAGTAATTGTTGTTGCTCAAATCCAATCATGCTTCCCGTCTGATTTCCCTTTATAGTGATAATTAGGAACTCACTAATAGATAAGCAAGTAAGGTAATCTACATAATCATCGAGTGCATGTTGAATAATTTGTAGCATCTCAGTGTATGTGTATTTAACTCGAGTTAAAATTTGGTCTGATTAAAGGCTTAACAGTCCACTAGCAGACGGTTTGGGCTTCAATGTTCTTCACAGACAGCCCAGACTTCACACACGTAGCAACTTGTCAAGGCAGGTTGGCCATTTCGTTCCTGGGCAGACCTTGAGGCCCCAAAACCGTTGAGAGTTTGAATTAGTTGGAAGTCATAGGTTCAAAAGTAATAGCTCCTAAATAATGCTCATTAATTAGGATTTTATTTTGTTACTAGAGATAAATAGAGTAGAAAATCACAATTGCTTTAGGTTTACCTTTCTAAAATAAACGAGATGAGCCTCGCCTAATAAAACGCACAGATTGCGGGGCCCTCACAAATGTATGTATTAATTACTTAAAACTCGGGATCGGCCGCTTATCGAACTTCATGGCCTTTTCCCAAAATAACCACGCGTTAGTCTCTTTAGGCGAGTACTTTAAATAACATTACCTTCTTAAACCCGGGTGCACATTTATGTGACCCAAATCCAAATCTCAACGAAGTCGAAATGTGTCGCTAATCACGGGTACATTGATTGTGACGTGGTTCGAGATGCATTTTCACAACGTTGCAAATTCCTTTTAAAAAATAATGAATGAGACAAGCCTCGACAAACGAAATACACGAGTTGCGGGGCCCTCTATACATGTTGGTAAAATTACTTAGACTTCGGGACGGGCCGTTTAGCAAAGTTTCACGGCTTTACCCAAAATAATGATACGCTAGTCGCTTTAGGCGCGCCTTTAATAATTTATTTTCTTAAACTCGGGTGCACATTTATGTGACCCAAATCCAAATCTCAACAGAGTTGAATTGTGTCGATAACCATGGGTGCATTGATGTGACGTGGTTCGAGATGTATTTTCACGACGTTGCAATTCTCGTTAAAAATAACAATAATAAAAGCGGTAAACAGTAAAAAAATTGCACATAGGTTCAACATGTATTAAAATCAGATAAACAAGCCGGATATGACAGTTGAGCGACCGTGCTAGAACCACGGAACTTGGGAATGCCTAACACCTTCTCCCGGGTTAATAGAATTCCTTACTCGGATTTCTGGTTCGCGGACTGTAATACAGAGTCAATCTTTTTCTCGATTCGGGATTCAACCGGTGACTGGGGACACCATAAATCTCCTAAGTGGCGACTCTGAATTTTTAAATAAAATCCCGTTTCGATTGTCCTTTAATTGGAAAAACTCCATCTGCGCTCTTTACAGGGGCACGAGTGAAAAAGGAGGTGTGACAGTCCTCATTTCAAGAAATGTATTTGCAACTCTAGCGTGATTACCAAGAGGAAAAGTCAGACCCCAGAGTAATAGAACCAGTATGGATTGGTGAACAAAATAAACTAAACATGAATTAGGACCGAGTGACTGATGATAGTTGCCATCATAAGAATTTCAGATTTTGTTCTGCCAATAATAGAATGGACGACAAAAGAAGATTCATGAGAAGTTCAGAGAATAGTCATTTAGGAAGACGCTTCCCTACAGCAAGCAAAGTGAGCAAAGTTTAGCTTAAGGGACTGTATGTGCCGGTTATACTAAAATTCACCCTCGTGAGTAAGGGAATTTTTCATCCTTGGTATGGAATAATTGCCGCAAGGCGAGTAAGGATCATTGATATTGAGAAACGACGCCAAAGATGAAGAGGTAAAACATCTATAGGTAGATCCTCGTGGCTTCAGCTTTTAGTACACCCCTAAAGGGGGAAATATGGAGTAATGTGGCATTAAGTCAGAATTAAGTGATTCTAATGACTATAGAATGGTAAAGGAAGAATGCGATAAATGAAAGAGGAATGAGATGGCACTTATCCAGATCTTACAGATATGTTACGATTCAATAATATTGTGCAAGCACGACGTCAAGAAGAGGAAGTAAAGGTTCATGCCTGAGCTGTTATTAATAAATAAGGAGTCAGTGCGAGACGTAAGTTAAAACAAAGTAAATAATACAAGAAAGATTACGAAGAATATTGATATGATAATGGGCCAACGTAGTTAGTAATTGGACAGGAAGATCTCAGTTATGGCTAAACAAGAGATTACAGACGAGTCATCAGATTGTGTAAAATAAACATAGTAGAAACCAACATGGAGAATTCAACCTCGGAGAATATCATTATAATACTTGAGATATATTCAAACAAGAGTCGGGATAGTTAAAAGTACCATATGAGTGTTACGAGGATAAAAGAAAGTGCCACTGGGAAGGCAGTCAAAATATCAGTTCAGAAGCAACCATACAAGCACAAAGGCATGGAAGTAAGCAACTACGGATGATTATAGACAAGTAAGGATATCAAAAAAGTATGTAACAAGCCCACAACTTTACGAGAGTCAAGGGTTCTCCCTAAGTACTACAACGAAAGACTAGCTGAGGAAATAAGGAAAAAGGCTTCAATCTAAGCACAACGACCTAGAGAGGAAATGTCTTGTAACAACAAGTTTCACAACAATATTGTACATCCTCCATAAGAAAGAGGAATCTACTGTGACTAGTGATCGGGAAGTAAAAATCAAAAGAAATATTCGAAGATCATATGAGTTGTACGCAAACTCTGGCATGCGTGGGAACTAAGATAAGCTAAGTATGGACGCAACAAGGGGGCAGAAAGATCAGGAAAAGTAATAGCTTACGTTGAAAGCTAAGATGGAACGAAAGAATTATTTGATCAATAATCCAGAGTTAGTACGTTATGGATACACTCAAGATTTTGGAGCATTATCCAGGCAGCATATTTGTTGACAATCATACATCCATAGAAGACTCCGGTATAAGTTAAAACAAAGAATTGAGCCTAGGGCATAAATAAAGGATTGAATTGTTAGAAGATTGCATCATGGATATTCCATAATGCCCATGAAAATCTAAGGTAATAACTGATACCATGAGCCACGGATTGGAAGATAGCTTAAGCCTACGTAAAGGCTGATCAGAAGGAAGAGGAAACTAAAGAATTACGTCACCTAAGTAAATAAGGAGTCTGATTATTGGACCTAAAAAAATTATAGAAGTTGTGCTTGAGAACATGACAGAATCGCTCTTAATATCAGATGTTCAAGAGAAATAACACAACAACCATAATCTATAATGACTTTACAAGGAAGCTAGTTAGAAGAAGTACCAACCTCATAAGAAGTCAGTATGAAGCTCACACTGGATTGTGTATGTACCAGAGGTGCGAGTATTATAATAGAGCTTCAAGTTATGAACGTGAATTACACCTAAGTGGAAGGGAGGTCTGGAAAGAGATAGAAGATACGATGCGAGATTTTAAGGTAAGTAAGGTAAAGGTGAACAACGTACGAGATACTCAAAGGCATAAGATCGTGAACAGTCCATACTTCAGAAAGAAGGCTATCAGCACGGGGATCCAGTAACCGGGAATGATAACGGCATTGTCAGTGGCATGTCTTCCAACCTATGGTTTCTAAGTACTGAGAGATCTAGTTAAGAGAACATAGAAGAGTTGGAGACGGTGTGATGTATTGCTTGACATTCCAGAATAATATAAGGAAATATATGGTGTAAGCAAGTTAAAGGAAAGTTGCGAGTATTATAAATGGATATTTATAGGTCGCAAGCTAAAGTATGGTAGAGCGACAAAGTTTTAAGAAAACATGAGTAAGAATGAGGAAAAACAAGTGAAAAGGCGACGAGAATGGATAAATCCTTAGGATTAAGTCCATGAAAACAAGAGAGATAATGGTTTCTCTAAGTTATTGAAAGTTCAATATAACCTGAATGAACTCAAAGGAATCTAAGATTTATAGCATTCAGAAAAAATGGAATGCTACCCTGTTAATAGAATGAGGGGTAATTATTATAGACAAAAAATGACGTTTGAGCCTTCAATTAAGTAATGATCTGACTGATAAAAGAAAGGGATCTCATGAATTGGACATGATTAACATACCCACGCAAGGTGAATCACATTGGGATTTCGTGAGATACAGTTATGAAAGCAGGGTATCGCCCCAAGTGGGTCAATCTAATCATTTTAGATGTTCCCCGATAAAACGTGAATCCTAGCTGCAATATTACATAAAAGGTTAAGTTATCAGGGGTGGATTATGGATCAAAATTGAAGTGAATCAATAATGGATGGATAAAAGTTACAAAGTATGAGAGGATATTAGGTCATCATTCTTAAAGATGAACAGTAATGTGGAGGCATTAGAGGACATATATTTATACGTACGAGATGAGCAATGAAAGTAACCTGAGATTTTGTAGCAGACCTTGTGAGCACGTGATTTTTGCCTTACGAAAACTACTCCAAAAATAAATCAAAAATAAAATAAATTTCTGTTAGTATGCAATTTGTGAATTTGCGTGGTGTTTGTTAAATATTTGTTTTATGTCCGTAAATATTTACGTTGTCATAATAAAATAAAAAATAAAATAAAATACATGTTGCATGCATATCTAGTTTAATTATGCATTAATTCAAAATAAAAACACAAAAATATGCATTTTTTGTTCTATTTTAAATATTCCACCGTGTGATTAATGTTTTGTCTGTATGTTGAACAGTTGTTATAAAGTGATTAATATTGTCTAGAAGTTAAAATTATTTTTATAATTAAAATTAGAAATTTAAATTAGAAAAATGAAATAATTGAAAAAAGAGATAAAAATCGGACCTGGATTTAAATCCAGGCCCAAATCAAATCACCCCCCACAGCCCAATCTAGGCAGCCCAGGTCCGGTCCAAACCAGACGAGCCAAAACGACAGCGTTTGGTCGTAGCTTCTCAGGAACCGTTGGATCAAATCCAACCAATGGTTAAGATCTCACCCCCTTACCCGTAACCCGTAACCCGACCCATTGACCCGATTCAGCCCGACCCCAACGTTAAACCAAACGACGTCGTTTGGTTAAGTGAGATGATCCTGACCGTGAATCTTACTTGATCGGACGGTCAAGATTGATCCACCCTTCCCCTATATAAAGTCCAGACCCCTACCCCGGCCCCCTAACTAAACACCCCCCTTCCTTACTATTCATCGTCGTCCCCAAACCCCCACTCCTAACCCTAGCCGCCCTAGAATTCCACCGCCTGAAACCCGGCGGCATCAACGCCGCCGGTCACCAAAATAACACCCTAGAACCCCCTGAACATCCTCTACACTGATCTGACCTTAGTTTCCTTCAAATCAGACCCCAACTTTTCGAATATTAAATCGAAGGTGGGTCTGAAAACTTAAACCTTTCCAATGGCTCTCAAATTAACACCACAGCTTCTCCTAAATTCCCTCACCAAGGATCTGTTAGTTGCATGGTTCGAATCATACTGGAACTACTCGAATCTTCATTTGAAGATTCGAGTACAACTTGACCTTATCCCAACCTACTTCAAACTCACACCAGTTACCCCCTGACCTCCCTCGTGCCTAGAACATCTTTGGTTTCCCTCGAATCTAACCAGAAATGAGTAAATCCCAAATCGAACCTTCAGGCACCCTAGAAATACCAAACTTCTGGATTCTGTCAAAATTGATTGAAGATTGAGGTTTAATCGACCTTAGTCGAAGTATTTTCAGTGGAAAATACTTCGACTAAGGTCTGTTTGATTTCAAACAAAGTCCGAATCCAAGTTGAGTCCGAGTCAAAATAAAATTGAAGGATTTAAAGGTATTTTTCTACATGTATTCTTGTTTGTTTAATAACCTGTTAATTCTTCATGTTTTTATTTTTTTATTAATTCTGTCATCTTTGTCTCGTGCCCGTATTATTAGTCAAATAAATGAATTGTTTCTGTTGATTTTGTTTGTTTACAATGTGTGTAATCGACTCGACTAAGTTCGTCGATTAGTTATATCATAAATCCTGCTTCTGAAAATGTTGACTGAAATAACCTGTTTTGGATGGATTATTTTGCTATAATCAGTTAATTAGTTATTGTTAATCAGTTGGTTCTTGTTTAATAAATCCATCAAATGGACGTTATATGTGTGTTGTTTTCTGAACATTAAGTTCAGGACATTGTCAATATATTGACAATGCTCCTGTTTGTTTGATCTTAGTTCAAAAGCTGAGTTCAGTTGAATTATTAGGTTGAATTCAGTATAATGTTGTTATGATGTTAGTTCTGAATTCAAGTTTACAAAGGTTGGGTAAATACAATTGTATTAGGAGGTTAATCATTAGGAATTGGTTGTTAGCTGCTAGACAAGTTTTAATTCAGATAACTTGTTAAAATCTAAGACAGTAATACCAGTAGAAAACAGTAGGTCAGGGACATTTCTGGGATAGAACAATGAGGATAATATGTTAATTGCAATGTGCTGAAAGTGGAAGTTAATGGCTATAATTTAAGATACTAATGGGGAACAAGGGATAATGGGCTGCTGAAAAACAGGATAAATAGCACTCAATAGGATTTAAAGTATTCAAAAGTAGTTTTAATGGAACTTTTCTGATTTAAAAAAAAAAAAGAGAATAAGTAATAAAAATTCAGTTTTGTTTCTTGACCAAATAAGTAATATATGTTGATAGGATGACTGTAAGTTAAATGTCCTTTATTGAAGACTGTATAAGTGTTGTAATAAGGTTAATTTTCTAAATTTTCATTAAAGTATAGTTATGATTGAATTGTTAAGATAGGGAATATGGCAGGAAGTTGGCTATTAGTTAAGTCCTATGACATTGTTAGTCAGGTATAGAATATTCTGAAATATCAAGAAAATGCATGGTTAGTGTAATTCGATTGTTTGGTTGTGGATTAAGGTCAGATGTTGTTAGTTGAATAAAGAGTAGTATAAAAATGTCAAAAACCATATTGCTAGTTTATTCTAATACCTGATTTAGTTATGGATTGAATGGTGTGAGTTATACGTTCATATATGGCGTGATAACAGGTATATATATAACCATTAAGGGATGATGAATTGATGTATCTCATTATGATGTTAAGAATATTATGAATATTTAAGCGTACAACTATGTTGTATGTAATACAATTCGAATTGAATCAATTTGCATAATAACTCTATTCTCATCAATTTGATCATTTATTGTTATAAATAAGCGGAGTAATTATAATTCTGGATCAAAAACAAGCGTGTGAGAATGAGGTGATATGTATAAGAACAAATCACAACACTTTATATCAATGGTAAATAAAAGTAGAATTTGCATTAATTAAAATAAAATAAAAAAAATTGTTCAAAAATACTTCTTCCCTTCATAAATTATTTTTGTGAGTTTCATATGGCATTCATCCTTTGGTGTATGTATATGTTGTATTTGTGAAGGATAGTATTAATCATGTTCTTATTTTACTTTGAATTTGAATAGTCTTGGGATAAACATAATTAATACTCGGAAATTATAGTCAACGGGCAATATTTAATAAATTGTGAATTTTTTTAAAAGAATTTAAAGACATCCCTTGAATATGAATTTCTCAGTATTTTTATATAAAATGTGTAGATACAACAAACAATTTGTGGAAAAATTCATAATACCATTAAGAATATTTGGTGTGATTAGGGATACGTTCGCGTAATCTGATTATACCAATAAAAACAATTCGAATTATGCGTACGCGCAATTTCGAATGAATATTTAATATAAGGGATTTCTTCGAGGACGTTAAATTAATTTCATAAAAACCCGAGATGTGCGGTTCACTATTTAAGAAAAACAAATATTCTTGATTCGACACAATTTCGAAAAAATGATTGCTTAATAAATATATTATCAAAAGTTATTGTGTACACGTACGCGTGACACAATTCCGCATTTTTTAAATTTATAACACGAATATACGTACGCGTAATTCGATTCAAAGAAGGGTCCTTAATCACAATAAGTAAAAGCGGTAGAAAAATCACGTAACAAAAATGTATTTAATAAAATCAAGATAATTAAGCCAATAATAAAAACAGTTAAGCGACCGTGCTAGAACCACGGAATTCGGAAATGCCTAACACCTTCTTCCGGATTAACAGAATTCCTTACTCAGGATTTCTGGTTCGCAGAATAATAAACAGAGTCATATTCTCCTCGATTCAGGGATTAAAATTGGTGACTTGGGACGCCTTAAAATTCCCAGGTGGCGACTCTGAAATAATTAAATAAATCCCGTTTCGACTGTCCTTCAATTGGAGAAAACTCCCCACGCGCCCCGCGAGCGCGGTAAAAAGGAGGTGCGACAGCTCTGGCGACTCTGCTGGGGACCAAACAGTAAACTGTAACCCAGAACCATTGGTTCAGGGTTTAAAGAATTCGAGCTTAAAATATCTGTGTTAATTGGCTTTATTTACTATATGATTTTCAACTGTTTATATGCTAATATGCTAAATGTTGCTTTTTACCGCTTTAATATTATTTGAATTGTGAATATATACAACTGCTACGAAACCCCCTTCTTTCTGAGTCTTCTGAATTTATGGTGTACACGTGCGCGTGACCCACCTTTCTGTTAAAGTCATACCAAATAAGACGGAGTTGGGACAAGTAACTAGGCCGGGTAGACTTTCGTGCTCCCGGTACGTTGCCCCCGCTTCGGCTCAAACTGTCCGTTTGGGTAAGCCAGGTTTAGAACAATCAACCTCAGGTTTTACACTTAGAATAACTCAGCCATGTACCGGATCCCTAGTAGGAACGTCTATTTGCATCATATACATTTGGCCTTGGAGACTCAACACAGGGGTTGGGTCTGTCTAGGACAGGTGAACCCGAAACAAAAAGACCATCCTGATGCATCCTACTTGCTACTTGTGCATTCATTTGCCTCGAACATGCTTGTTGACCAGCTTAAACGAAATCATGGCGAGAAGAGAGGAATAAAATGGGTTGTTTTTTTTTTTTTAAAAAAAAATTCAAAAAAGAAAAAAATAGTTTTAAATCTTGAAATAAAGGTATTTAATAAATAAAAATTTTCGAAAATGATTTTTTTTAGTATAAATTTTCAAAATGAATTTTGACTTTATTAAAATTAAATTTCAGATACAAAATGAGCACCACACAAAGCCCCTCGTCCACGAGTACAGAAGAATTTCTATTTCAACTTCAAATGTGGTGGTATGATTTAGGCGAAGATGGTCAAAAATGGGTCGTCAAGCATTTGGGAAATCTCACGGACATTATGAAAGTTAAACCCCGTGATGATCTGATTGCAGCGTTAGTAACTTTTTGGGACCCTGCTCACAATGTCTTTCGTTTCTCTGACTTCGAGCTTACTCCTACATTAGAGGAGGTAGCTGGATATGCTGGTTTTGACGGAAGTCTAAGAAATCAAAGCTTGATATTCACAAAGGCTCCTTCGGTACATCGATTCTTCGGTCTTCTGAACATCAGCAGTCAAATCAGGAAAAGCAATGTCATCAATGGATGTTGTTCCTTCAACTTTTTGTATTCAAGGTTCGGAAAGTCAGATGGGTTCGAAATTCATGAGAAAGGCCTTACCAATAAGCAAAACAAAGACACTTGGCAGATTCACCGTCGCTTTGCTTTCATGGTGGCTTTTCTAGGAGTCATGGTCTTTCCAAACAAAGAGCGAACAATTGATATTCGCACCGCAAAAATTGTGCAAATCCTCACCACCAAAGAAAATCACACCTTTGTCCCCATCATTCTATCAGACATTTATCGGGCTTTGACTTTATGTAAATCAGGAGCAAAGGTCTTCGAAGGATGCAAAATTTTGTTGCAAATGTGGGTGATGGAGCATCTCCAACAACAGCCCAAGATCATACAGTATGGGTCAAACAATGATAATTGCATCGAGAGCTATGAGGAAAGAACAAAAAATTATCAGGCTCCAGAAGGGATAGAAGCATGGGTATCTCATCTAAAGGCTTTAACGACAAATCAAATTGAATGGACTCTGGGATGGCTCCCGATGAGGGAAGTAATACACATGTCAGCCTCAAATAGTTATCTACTACTATTGGGATTGAGAAGCATTCAGCCATATGCACCACTGAGAGTCCTAAGGCAATTAGGGAGATATCAAATAGTTCCTGATGATGAAGATTTGAGTGTGCAAGTAATCGAATTACACCCAGAAGCCACTATTCCCGAGGCTCTACTTCAGCAGATGTGGAATGGGTGCCGATACTTGAAAAGTGATACTCAAGTCCCAGACGCTACAAAGGGTGAGATAAATCCTGGATATGCAAGGTGGTTTGAAAAACGGTCTCGCGTGGGTGATGTACCAGAGCCTGAGCTAAGAAGGCCAACAAAAAGACCCCATATTCAAAACTTCAATGATAAAATCCAAGAACGGTTGATCTGGGGAGAAAAGGAAAAAGGGTACAAAGCAACTATCCATGCCCTAAAAGAAAATCTAAGAAGCCTCAGTTTGGAGAAAGATTTGCAAGCACAAGAAGCCGAAGGCGAGAAAAAGAGTCTAGCTTGTGAGAATGAAAATCTTCATGCTCGATTCCAAAAAATGAAAAGAGTTTCTGAAACGCCAAAGAGGAGCTGGAAGGATCAAAAAACCATCGCCAATCTCTTTGAAAGAATGCAAGATTATGATTCCATTCTTGCGGAAAACGAAAGGGCATTGAGCAAAGCAAAAGAAAGGATCCAACAATTAAACGAAGAAGCCAGATCTAACAAGGAACGCCAAGATAGGCAATCCGAAAAAGACAAGGCACAATTCAAGAAGGAAAAAGACTATTGGATGCGATCAGAAGACCAGCTTCGTGCACAACTAGAAGAGGCAAGAAGATGCAACAGAGAACATCAACAAGCAGACCTCGACAGGGAAAGATCGCAAGCAAGATTAGAGCAGGCCAGACTCCGAGCTCTGTTAGAATCAGCTCTAGATCGTGAAAACCGTGTCAGAGATATAGCCACCACTCGTCAGCAGCAATTGCAAGACCAAGACCAACGTCTCCAAGGTTTCAGGGCACAAATCCACGACCTGGCAGTCTTCACATCTCAAAGTTATGTAAACTGCCAAGGAATGGATTATGAAAGGTTTACAGAGCATGCACCCACTTTTGCTCGTCATCTAGCAATGGAGTTGGAAAGGATGTATCGTACGCTGGGAGGCCATCCAGGTCAAGCCCCACATTGAGCAGATAATCCAATATTTGACAACAAAAGTGGAAAGTGGGGCATGTTGTGAGATGTTAAGAATTGTATCTTTTATTTTGATTTAAGTGTGTGTGTTTCAAGCCATTTTCTTAAAGTTTTCAAATGTAATTCCATCTTTGTGTAATGAATAAAAGTGATTGCCTTTAGTCCGAACTACGCAAGGTCTGATTCATGTAAGGGCATGATACGTAGGCAATCTCTAAGATTCGACCACCACGATAAAAGATATATATAATAAATAAAAGTGAATAACAATAAAAATTTCAAGAAAGCTGGGACGACACAAGCAGCCGAGCAAATGCATAATAGAAAGGGATTATTTGTCTAGGAGCATTGCATCTCAACGTGTGATTATATATGTGTTAAACTCTCAAAACTAACAAGTTTGTTCATTTTCAGAATTCAAGCAGTTAGTTTCTCTAAAGAGTATACTGGCATATTATCACTATCACACAAGATCAAAAGGACCAATACCCGAAAGTATGTCTATCCCAGATGTTGACACAGGTATGGAGCTAGAGGAGATGGATGTCGGGAAAATGAAAGAAGAGATGTTTAAACTCAAGCAGCAAATGGCTGAGATGTACCAAGCCTGGTCTACAGGACAGTTACCCCCATCTCACCCAAATAACCCTGCTCCATCAATGACCCAAACTCAGGATAATATCACCACTGAATTATCCCCAAATTTCCCCATTTACCAGCACTACCGAGGCACCACCTCTCAGACACCGCAGTCTCCACCTCCAAAACCTGTTCCATATTTTCCTCCACCTATGACTCCTGTTTTCGTAGCACCTCCCCCTGCTACATTCCACAAATCTCCTAGTGAGCCTACATTCCAGGCCCAGGACAACCAATATTACCCCCGGAGCCCACCCTCAAAGCCTCCGAAATTCATTCAACCACTCCTCGTTTTAATCTCCCAACCGAAATTGACAAGCCAGCCAAAAATGCTAAGCAAGAAGAGATGTTCAGGAAGGTCAAGAGTCTAGAACAATCGTTCAGAGACATGCAAGGATTAGGTGGGCAAGTCAGTGTAGCATACAAAGATTTGTGCTTATTCCCCAATGTACAATTACCAGTTGGCTTCAAGATGCCCAAATTTGACCTATACAACGGGCACGGAGACCCAGTAGCCCACTTAAGGGGTTTCTGTAGCAAGATGCGAGGAGCTGGGGGAAAGGATGAATTATTGATGGCTTACTTCAGTCAAAGTTTAAGCGGATCAGCTTTGGAGTGGTATACACGCCAGGACCATGGGAGATGGTACACCTGGGATGACCTGGCACAGGCATTCGCATACCATTTCCAATACAATCTGGAAATCATCCCAGATCGATTATCTTTGACAAAATTTGAGAAGAAACACAATGAAAGTTTCAGAGAGTATGGTTTTCGGTGGAGAGAACAGGCAGCAAGAGTGGATCCTCCTATGAAGGAGAGCGAAATGGTAGACTACTTCCTCCAAGCCTTGGAACCGACTTACTATGCCCACTTGGTTTCAGCGGTTGGGAAATCATTCAACGAAGTAGTGAAGATGGGAGGTATGGTGGAAGAAGGCCTCAAGACAAATAAAATCATGAGCTATTCAGCAATTAAGGCAACTACTCAAGCTATTCAAGGCGGGGTAGGAGGAATCGGAAGAAAGAAGAGGGAGGAAGCAGCAGTAGTTGATTCAGGAATTTGGCCGGGACCCAGAGGTTCACCGCTTTACTATAATCAACAACAACCTCGCCAATCAGCTTACCATCATGATTCATCCCAACACTACTATCACCCTTCAGAGCCTCATTTTTCCAATAACCATGCTCAAGCATACAATCAGCCACCTGTTCACATCAATTGGCGTGCTCCTGTCACACCAAATACTTACCCACGAGCCTATCCCGGACCAGGTTTCAGGCCTAGGCCAGCATTCAGGGGAGAAAGGGAACAGAAAAAGAAAACTTACACTCCATTGGGAGAGTCTTACACTAGTCTGTTCCACAGGCTGAGACAGCTAGACATGCTGAGACCAATACAATCCAAGCTACCCAATCCTCCTCCAAAGAATTTGGATTACACCATTAGCTGTGAATATTGCTCCGGTGCACCAGGCCATGATACGGAGAAATGCTGGCATTTGAAAAATGCAATACAAGAGCTGATTGATACTAATAAAATCGAGGTTCAAACCCCCGAAGCCCCAAATATCAATAGAAATCCAATGCCAGCCCATCAAGAGGCTAATATGATAGAAATCATACAAGCTGATGGGGAGACAAAGAAGCCGTCACAAACTGTCATGATGATCAAATCTCATGAAGCCAGGCCAGATAAGCAGTTAACAGAGGAGAAGCCGGTATCTAAGTAGAACAGAAATGGTGATGGACCATCTATGATAATCGAGGAGGGATCATCGAGCAAAGTTGCCGCAAAACAAGAAAGGCCGAAAGTGATAGTACCAGGGGTTGCTAACAAACCCATTGTATTCGTGGAAGGAGCCCGTACAGATCGGGTTATTATTGCACCTGTAATCCAGCTGCCGGTCATCAACAACAAAGCCATCCCATGGAACTATGAACGGGTGACTGTAATGTACAAGGGCAAAGAAATCAAGGAAGAAGTGTGTGAGGTGCAAGGCTTGACACGTTCGGGAAGATGTTTTACTCCCGAAGAGTTGAGAAAAACTAAAAACAATCCAACGCCAACAAAGAGAGCTGTGACGGAAGAAGAGGCGGAGGAGTTTTTAAGAAAAATGAAACTCCATGATTATTCTGTTGTGGATCAATTAAAGAAGACCCCCGCTCAAATTTCATTGTTGTCATTACTGATCCATTCAGAGGAGCACCGTCTGGCTTTAATGAAAATCCTGAATGAGGCTCATGTTCCTGAAAAGATCTCTGTAAATCATTTGGGAAGAATAGCCAACAGAATCTTTGAGACAAACAGAATTACATTTGCTGATGATGAATTACCTGTGGAAGGTACCGAGCATAACAGAGCTCTTTACCTCACCGTGAAATGTGAAAACTCCGTAGTAACCCGGGTATTGGTTGACAATGGGTCAAGTGCAAACATATGCCCTCTCTCCACTTTAAGCAAATTAAAAATTAAAGAGGAGAGGATCCAGAAGAATAGTATCTGCGTACGAGGGTTTGACGGTGGAAGCAGAGATTCATTTGGCGACATAGTGTTGGAACTAACTATAGGGCCAGTTGAATTCACAATGGAATTCCAAGTGTTGGACATAACTGTTTCTTACAACTTGTTGTTGGGTCGACCATGGATCCATGCTGCTAAAGCAGTCCCGTCAACACTACATCAGGCTGTCAAGTTTGAATGGGATCATCAAGAAATAGTCGTGCATGGAGAAGAAAGTTTAAATGCTCACAGCAGTACCATTGTACCGGTCGAGGGAACAGAAATTGACCAGGAACCATGGGTATACCAAGTGTCCGACACAGTGTCGGTAGAGAAAATTCCAGAGGGGAAATACCTTCCGAATCCAAAGATATCCTCTGCATTAGTCATGGTAGCTTATGAAATGTTAAAGAATGGCTTTATACCCGGCAGAGGTCTGGGCTTATCTTTACAAGGAATTATACAACCAGTATCTCTCCCCGAGAACTGGGGAACATTCGGTTTAGGGTTCATACCCACCGCCAATGACGTGATAAGGGCCAGGAAGTTGAAACACCAAGCATGGGTTCTTCCAAAACCAGTACCACATCTGTCAAAGTCTTTTGTCAAGACCGGTGCTAAAAATCGCCCGATAACAACAATTCCTAAATCCCGGGACAATCCTGAGGAGGAATTAATTGAAAGGTTCGAGAAATTGTTTAGTGATGTGAATATGTTGGAAAGCGGAGAAGGGTGTAGCAACGCAGAAGTCCAATTCGTTGGGCCAGAAACAAAGCTCAATAATTGGAAAGCCACTCCTCTCCCAATTCGAAAGGAGTCTTGGTAGTTTATTTTGATTTTCTTTCAGTTTGTTTGGGTTACTTCAGGGTTGTAATCCCAAAGCTTATCTTACAGTTTGTTTGAAGTGTGCAAACCTTGTTATCTTTCATCATCCAATAAAAAGCAGTTTCCTTTTTATTATCATTCCTGATAGTTTTCTTTTCTTTTTCTTCTTTCCTGTACAGTTCCTTTTACGCTGGCTCTAGTGATATGGCATGCATGAGGAATCCTCAGCCCAGTCTTAAAAATCAATCTGGTTCCGAAGTAATAATTCAAGAAATATATTGTGATTATGAATCAGAATATGATGAAGATGAGGTTTTTGAAGAGATTAGTAAAGAGTTAATTCACTTTGAGGAAAAAATCAAACCTAACTTGAGTGATACCGAGGACATCAATATAGGGGACACGAGTAATATCCGAGAAACTAAAATAAGTGTCCATCTGGAACCAAAGATCCGAGAGGAGTTAATTAAAGCACTCATAGAATTCAAAGATGTTTTTGCATGGTCGTATGACGACATGCCGGGACTGAGCACTGATTTAGTGGTTCACAAATTGCCCACCGATCCAACGGTGCCTCCTGTCAAGCAGAGGCTGAGAAAATTCAAGCCTGACATGAGTGTGAGAATTAAGGAAGAAATCACCAAACAATTGGAAGCAAAGGTCATTCGAGTCACTCGATATCCTGTTTGGTTGGCTAATATCGTTCCTGTACCAAAGAAAGACGGCAAAATTAGAGTATGCGTCGACTATCGCAATCTCAACAAAGCAAGTCCAAAGGATAATTTCCCATTACCCAATATCCATATTTTGATCGACAATTGTGCCAAGCATGATATAGGGTCTTTCGTGGATTGTTATGCCGGGTATCATCAAATTCTAATGGATGAAGAAGATGCAGAAAAGACGACATTCATCACACCATGGGGAACTTATTGCTACCGGGTAATGCCATTCGGTTTAAAGAACGCCGGAGCAACCTATATGAGAGCAATGACCACAGTGTTTCATGATATGATACACAAGGAGATTGAGGTATACGTGGACGATGTGATCATAAAATCAAAGCATCAGGCCAACCACGTTGGGGATTTGAGGAAGTTCTTCTTAAGACTTCGCAGGTACAACCTCAAGCTTAACCCTGCCAAGTGCGCATTTGGAGTTCCATCTGGAAAGTTGCTGGGATTCATAGTCAGTCGACGAGGCATCGAGCTAGACCCATCAAAGATCAAAGCCATCCAAGAACTGCCACCTCCAAGAAACAAAACTGAAGTAATGAGTTTGTTGGGAAGGTTAAATTACATCAGCAGGTTTATTGCTCAGCTCACAACAACCTGTGAGCCAATTTTCAAATTGTTAAAAAAGGATGTTGCGGTCAAATGGACCGATGAGTGTCAAGAAGCGTTCGATAAAATAAAATGGTACTTGTCAAACCCACCCGTGTTGGTCCCGCCAAAGCCAGGAAGACCTTTGATTCTTTACTTGACGGTTTTGGAAAATTCATTTGGTTGCGTATTGGGGCAACATGACCTCACTGGCAGAAAAGAACATGCCATCTACTACCTTAGCAAGAAGTTCACAGCTTATGAGATTAAGTATACTCATCTGGAAAAGACATGTTGCGCCCTAACATGGGTAGCTCAAAAATTGAAATACTATTTTTCATCCTACACTACTTACCTTATTTCTCGGTTGGATCCATTGAAATACATTTTTCAAAAGCCTATGCCAACGGGAAGACTCGCAAAGTGGCAGATATTGCTCACAGAATTTGACATCATCTATGTGACTCGAACTGCAATGAAGGCTCAAGCACTTGCCGATCATTTGGCCGAAAACCCGGTCGATGAGGAATATGAGCCGTTGAAAACTTATTTTCCTGATGAAGAAACAATGCATATCGATGAGGTGGAGCGAATTGAAAAGCATGGCTGGAAACTTTTCTTTGATGGAGCCGCTAACATGAAAGGAGTCGGGATAAGAGCTGTAATCATTTCTGAAACAGGGCACCACTATCCTGTTACGGCTCAATTACGATTTTATTGCACCAATAATATGGCTGAATATGAAGCTTGCATTTTGGGGTTAAGGCTAGCCGCCGACATGGGTATCCGAGAAATCTTAGTCATGGGAGATTCGGATCTTTTGGTACATCAAATTCAAGGAGAATGGGAAACCCGAGACTTGAAGCTCATACCATACCGATAATGTCTACATGATCTTTGTCAGTGGTTTCAATCAGTGGAATTCCAACATATTCCAAGAATCCATAATGAGGTTGCCGATGCATTGGCTACCCTGGCATCAATGTTGCACCATCCGGACAAAGCTTATGTAGATCCAATACATATTCAAGTCCACGATCAGCACGCTTATTGCAATATGGTTGAAGAAGAATTTGATGGTGAACCATGGTTCCACGACATCAAGGAGTATATCAGGATGGGGATATATCCCGCACAAGCCACAGGAGATCAAAAGAGGACCATTAGGCGATTGGCAAATGGATTCTTCTTAAGCGGAGGAGTTTTGTATAAAAGAACACCAGATCTTGGATTATTAAGATGCATAGATGCCAGACAAGCTACAGCTGTCATGTCTGAAGTACATTCAGGAGTTTGCGGACCCCACATGAGTGGATATGTGTTGGCAAAGAAAATCCTCCGAGCTGGTTACTATTGGCTTACCATGGAGCGAGATTGTATCAGTTTTGTGCGCAAGTGTCATCAATGCCAAATACACGGAGATTTGATTCATTCTCCACCATCCGAGTTGCACACAATGTCGGCACCATGGCCCTTCATTGCCTGGGGCATGGATGTGATTGGACCAATTGAGCCGGCAGCATCCAATGGACACAGGTTCATTCTGGTAGCTATTGATTATTTTACCAAATGGGTTGAGGCCAAGACATTCAAATCAGTGACCAAGAAAGCTGTGGTCGATTTTGTCCACTCAAATATCATATGTCGATTCGGAATCCCGAAGGTGATCATCACAGATAACGGTGCTAATCTTAACAGCAATTTAATGAAGGAAGTATGTCAACAGTTTAAGATTACACATCGTAATTCTACCCCATATCGGCCCAAGGCGAATGGAGCAGTAGAAGCAGCCAACAAAAACATAAAGAAGATACTTCGGAAAATGATAGAAGGTTCAAAACAATGGCATGAAAAATTACCATTTGCATTATTGGGATACCGCACTACTGTTCGCACTTCAGTAGGAGCAACTCCTTATTTGTTGGTATACGGCACTGAAGCAGTAATTCCCGCAGAAGTTGAGATTCCTTCCCTTCGGATCATCGCCGAAGCAAAGATTGATGATGATGAATGGGTCAAAACCCGTCTGGAACAGTTAAACTTGATTGATGAAAAACGATTGGCCGCAGTATGTCATGGTCAATTATATCAAAGAAGAATAGAAAGAGCATACAACAAAAAGGTGCGTCCCCGGAAGTTTGAAGTAGGTCAGCATGTGCTGAAACGTATTCTTCCACATCAGGTCGAGGCAAAAGGCAAATTTGCCCCGAATTGGCAAGGACCATTCATTGTGACCAGAGTATTATCGAATGGTGCACTATGTTTAAAAGATATTGAAGGCAAATGCATAGATATGGCGATCAATTCTGACGCGGTAAAGAGATATTATGCATAAAATTTTTGAATGTTTGTATTTAGCATTATTTCGAAGATTGGAATGACAAAGGCAATTTATTCTGCTATCCAAACACTATACCCTTTGTTTCCCCCCTTTGAGCCATACTTGTTTCTTTCCTACCCCCTCTTGGAAGCAATAAATATATATATATATATATATATATATATATATATATATATATATATATATAAAATCGCTATCATGTAGTGAACTACGTTTGACCTGATTCATCAAAGAAGGATACGTAGGCGCCTCACGGCTCGGTCATAGGGTGCAAAATATACATAATGTGCACAAAAAGTTATGTCAAGCGACCCCAATCAAAAACTGGGGCAAAGAAACTGTATTGCAAATAAGAAAAAGATTCCAAGAGTTGTAATTTTTAACCCATACCAAGAACTGTTTAGCTTTTAATACCTTTTCCATTTCTAACCCCATACCAAAAAGACCTTTCGATCAATCTTAGAAAAATGCTGAGACAAGCAAATGAAGATGGTTCATAACACTCTGGTACAAACAAGAAAAGAAAGTAAAAATGAGAGAGTCTTATAGGTGAAAACCCACACGGGCACCATAAGGCGACGGAAGTTGAGAGAAAAGTAAAAATGAGAGAGTCTTATTGGTGAAAACCTTCGTAGGCACCATAAGGCGAAAAGGAAGTGAGAAATGAACAAATGAGGAAGGTTTATCGGTGAAAACTCTTTGAGATATTGCAAGTCCAACGAGTCTGTGAAATGAAAATAAAGTTGGATTATGGAAATTTTGGCGAAAACAAAAATGAGACAATTGAAAGGAGATTGATTAAAAGACTGGGTTGATTAATCCGAAATGCATACCCTGATCATTGGTGCCAGTAACTCCAATCAGATAAGTTTTTATTCTTTCTCCAACAGTCATCCAAACTTGGATTTTTCTTTTCATTCTATAATTGTCGAAATCAGCGTGTTTCGTCACTAATAATCTTACTTTTCTAAAAGCTTTGAGATAAGTTTTATTCCAAACAAATAAGAAGGAATGTCAAGGTATACTACCAAGATTCAAGGTTACATGATGCAAAATACGGCCATGAAAGGCGGGAGATAAAAAGATATTGGTGTAAGAAAAGTGAAATCAAAAGTGGATCAGCAAAGTCAGAAGGGACATATGATTACAGTTAAAAGGGTTTGAAGGAAAACATACAGAGGGGAATCCGATAGTCAAGGATCAATTACAAGGACAAAACAGTCTCTTCAACCATTCTAAGGCAATAAAAAGAGACGAAGAGAAGCATCACCATCGGCAAGAATACCCCAGCCAACCACCCTGCTTTAAACTAACGAAGTTTTCTTTGATTTAAAACAGGGGCAAGTACAATATTTATGTCAGGAAATACCTGGTAAAGAATTAAAGAAGTCAGGCATCCACCTGGAGAATGAGGATGAAGAAAAGAAGTCAGGCGTCCACCTGGAGAATGAGGATGAGAAAAAGAAGTCAGGCGTCCACCTGGAGAATGAGGATAAGAATTAAAGAAGTCAGGCGTCCACCTGGAGAATGAGGATGAGAATTAAAGAAGTCAGGCGTCCACCTGGAGAATGAGGATGAGAATTTAAGAAGTCAGGCGTCCACCTGGAGAATGAGGATGAAGAAAAGAAGAAGTCAGGCGTCCACCTGGAGAATGAGGATGAAAAAAAAGAAGTCAGGCGTCCACCTGGAGAATGAGGATGAGAAAAAGAAGTCAGGCGTCCACCTGGAGAATGAGGATGAGAATTAAAGAAGTCAGGCGTCCACCTGGAGAATGAGGATGAGAATTTAAGAAGTCAGGCGTCCACCTGGAGAATGAGGATGAAGAAAAGAAGAAGTCAGGCGTCCACCTGGAGAATGAGGATGAAGAAAAGAAGAAGTCAGGCGTCCACCTGGAGAATGAGGATGAGAATTAAAGAAGTCAGGCGTCCACCTGGAGAATGAGGATGAGAAAAGAAGAAGGCGTCCACCTGGAGAATGAGGATGAGAAAAGAAGAAGTCAGGCGTCCACCTGGAGAATGAGGATGAAGAAAAGAAGAAGTCAGGCGTCCACCTGGAGAATGAGGATGAAGAAAAGAAGAAGTCATGCGTCCACCTGGAGAATGAGGATGAGAATTAAAGAAGTCAGGCGTCCACCTGGAGAATGAGGATGAGAATTAAAGAAGTCAGGCGTCCACCTAGAGAATGAGGATGAGAATTAAAGAAGTCAGGCATCCACCTGGAGAATGAGGATGAGAATTAAAGAAGTCAGGCGTCCACCTGGAGAATGAGGATGAGAAAAAGAAGTCAGGCGTCCACCTGGAGAATGAGGATGAGAAAAGAAGAAGTCAGGCGTCCACCTGGAGAATGAGGATGAAGAAAAGAAGAAGTCAGGCGTCCACCTGGAGAATGAGGATGAAGAAAAGAAGAAGTCAGGCGTCCACCTGGAGAATGAGGATGAGAATTAAAGAAGTCAGGCGTCCACCTGGAGAATGAGGATGAGAAAAAGAAGTCAGGCGTCCACCTGGAGAATGAGGATGAGAAAAGAAGAAGTCAGGCGTCCACCTGGAGAATGAGGATGAAGAAAAGAAGAAGTCAGGCGTCCACCTGGAGAATGAGGATGAGAATTAAAGAAGTCAGGCGTCCACCTGGAGAATGAGGATGAGAAAAAGAAGTCAGGCATCCACCTGGAGAATGAGGATGAGAAAAGAAGAAGTCAGGCGTCCACCTGGAGAATGAGGATGAAGAAAAGAAGAAGTCAGGCGTCCACCTGGAGAATGAGGATGAAGAAAAGAAGAAGTCAGGCGTCCACCTGGAGAATGAGGATGAGAATTAAAGAAGTCAGGCGTCCACCTGGAGAATGAGGATGAGAATTTAAGAAGTCAGGCGTCCACCTGGAGAATGAGGATGAAGAAAAGAAGAAGTCAAGGCGTCCACCTGGAGAATGAGGATGAAGAAAAGAAGAAGTTAGGCGTCCACCTGGAGAATGAGGATGAGAATTAAAGAAGTCAGGCGTCCACCTGGAGAATGAGGATGAGAAAAAGAAGTCAGGCGTCCACCTGGAGAATGAGGATAAGAAAAGAAAAAGTCAGGCGTCCACCTGGAGAATGAGGATGAAGAAAAGAATAAGTCAGGCGTCCACCTGGAGAATGATGATGAAGAAAAGAAGAAGTCAGGCGTCCACCTGGAGAATGAGGATAAGAATTAAAGAAGTCAGGCGTCCACCTGGAGAACGAGGATGAAGAAGTTAAAAAGAAGTCAGGCGTCCACCTGGAGAATGAGGATGAGAATTAAAGAAGTCAGGCGTCCACCTGGAGAATGAGGATGAGAAAAAGAAGTCAGGCGTCCACCTGGAGAATGAGGATAAGAATTAAAGAAGTCAGGCGTCCACCTGAAGAATGAGGATGAGAATTAAAGAAGTCAGGCGTCCACCTGGAGAATGAGGATGAGAATTTAAGAAGTCAGGCGTCCACCTGGAGAATGAGGATGAAGAAAAGAAGAAGTCAGGCGTCCACCTGGAGAATGAGGATGAGAAGAAAAGAAGAAGTCAGGCGTCCACCTGGAGAATGAGGATGAAGAAAAGAAGAAGTCAGGCGTCCACCTAGAGAATGAGGATGAGAATTAAAGAAGTCAGGCGTCCACTTGGAGAATGAGGATGAAGAAAGAAAAGAAACAGTCAAGGCACCCACCTGAAGAACGAGGGAATGCAATTGAAGTGTTTAAATCAAAAGCCCGCTCATATGAAAAAGGAGCACACTTAGAATCAATAAAGCAGAGGAGTCCAACAAAATCCCCAGCAAGAAACAACAAGAGTCCCAAAAGAAAATACGGGACACAATGAAAAGGAATACGGAATAAGCCAAATGCCCAAGAGTCACCAAGATATCAAGACAACAAGAAACGCAAGGGCATGATCTAGATAAGATTTTTATAATTCCTGTACCATAATCTAGTTTAATTTTTGTATTACCTTTGAAGTAAGGTGTAATAAGGAGGTCAGCAAGCAGTAAAAACAGCACGAAGCAGCAGTAACATCACAGTCCCACGGTAGTCCCAGCTACCCAAAACTTCCCGAACTACATTGACCTGATTCCTTTATAGCCAAGGATATGTAGGAAACCTTTGAAGCAGAGGTTCGGTCAAATCTTTCAAAAATGCTTCCCACGGAGTATTTGAACGGTCAAAAATCGCTCGTATCCGCTCACTTTATCTTTGCACGAAAACTCTTCGAGTTTCCGCACAAAGAGGGGCAGCTGTGAGCACGTGATTTTTGCCTTACGAAAACTACTCCAAAAATAAATCAAAAATAAAATAAATTTCTGTTGTATGCAATTTGTGAATTTGCGTGGTGTTTGTTAAATATTTGTTTTATGTCCGTAAATATTTACGTTGTCATAATAAAATAAAAAATAAAATAAAATACATGTTGCATGCATATCTAGTTTAATTATGCATTAATTCAAAATAAAAACACAAAAATATGCATTTTTTGTTCTATTTTAAATATTCCACTGTGTGATTAATGTTTTGTCTGTATGTTGAACAGTTGTTATAAAGTGATTAATATTGTCTAGAAGTTAAAATTATTTTTATAATTAAAATTAGAAATTTAAATTAGAAAAATAAAATAATTGAAAAAAGAGATAAAATTCGGACCTGGACTTAAATCCAGGCCCAAATCAAATCACCCCCCCCCCCCCCCCCCCTAATCTAGGCAGCCCAGGTCCGGTCCAAATCAGACGAGCCAAAACGACAGCGTTTGGTCGTAGCTTCTCAGGAACCATTGGATCAAATCCAACCAACGGTTAAGATCTCACCCCCTTACCCGTAACCCGTAACCCGACCCATTGACCCGATTCAGCCCGACCCCAACGTTAAACCAAACGACGTCGTTTGGTTAAGTGAGATGATCCTGACCGTGAATCTTACTTGATCGGACGGTCAAGATTGATCCACCCTTCCCCTATATAAAGTCCAGACCCCTACCCCGGCCCCCTAACTAAACACCCCCCTTCCTTACTATTCATCATCGTCCCCAAACCCCCACTCCTAACCCTAGCCGCCCTAGAATTCCACCGCCTGAAACCTGGCGGCATCAACGCCGCCGGTCACCAAAATAACACCTAGAACCCCCTGAACATCCTCTACACCGATATGACCTTAGTTTCCTTCAAATCAAACCCCAACTCTTCGAATATTAAATCGAAGGTGGGTCTGAAAACTTAAACCTTTCCAATGGCTCTCAAATTAACACCACAGCTTCTCCTAAATTCCCTCACCAAGGATCTGTTAGTTGCATGGTTCGAATCATACTGGAACTACTCGAATCTTCATTTGAAGATTCGAGTACAACCTGACCTTATCCCAACCTACTTCAAACTCACACCAGTTACCCCCCTGACCTCCCTCGTGCCTAGAACATCTTTGGTTTCCCTCGAATCTAACCAGAAATGAGTAAATCCCAAATCGAACTTTCAAGAACCCTAAAAATACCAGACTTTTGGATTCTGTCCAGATTGAATAAAGATTGAGGTTTAATCGACCTTAGTCGAAGTATTTTCAGTGGAAAATACTTCGACTAAGGTCTGTTTGATTTCAAACAAAGTCCGAATCCAAGTTGAGTCCGAGTCAAAATAAAATTGAAGGATTTAAAGGTATTTTTCTACATGTATTCTTGTTTGTTTAATAACCTGTTAATTCTTCATGTTTTTAATTTTCTAGTCAAATTTTTGTTATACTGTCCCCTACCCGTCAACTTGATTCTAAATGTGAATTGTTTCTGTTGATTGTGATTATGTACAATGTGTGTAATCGACTCGACTAAGTTCGTCGATTAGTTATATCATAAATCCTGCTTCTGAAAATGTTGACTGAAATAACCTGTTTTGGATGGATTATTTTGCTATAATCAGTTAATTAGTTATTGTTAATCAGTTGGTTCTTGTTTAATAAATCCATCAAATGGACGTTATATGTGTGTTGTTTTCTGAACATTAAGTTCAGGACATTGTCAATATATTGACAATGCCCCTGTTTGTTTGATCTTAGTTCAAAAGCTGAGTTCAGTTGAATTATTAGGCTGAATTCAGTATAATGTTGTTATGATGTTAGTTCTGAATTCAAGTTCACAAAGGTTGGGTAAATACAATTGTATTAGGAGGTTAATCATTAGGAATTGGTTGTTAGCTGCTAGACAAGTTTTAATTCAGATAACTTGTTAAAATCTAAGACAGTAATACCAGTAGAAAACAGTAGGTCAGGGACATTTCTGGGATAGAACAATGAGGATAATATGTTAATTGCAATGTGCTGAAAGTGGAAGTTAATGGCTATAATTTAAGATACTAATGGGGAACAAGGGATAATGGGCTGCTGAAAAACAGGATAAATAGCACTCAATAGGATTTAAAGTATTCAAAAGTAGTTTTAATGGAACTTTTCTGATTTTTAAAAAAAAAAAAGAGAAAGGGTCCAGGCAGCACTAAAAGAAAGGGGGCAGACCTGTATAAATACAGAATCTGATGGGCAGTTTTAGGGGAGAGTTTTTTTTCAGAGAGCTTGGAAGAAAGAAAAACAGAAAAAAAAAGAGTTTCAGACAGAAAAATTAGAAAGGAAGAAGAGAGAAAAAATCTGATTTGAAAAGGAAAGGGTCAGATTTTGAATACAGATTTGGAAGAAAGATTGAAATCAGATTTTGAGAGGGAGATCTTATCAGTTTTCATAGAAAGAAAGAAAAACTGAAGCATAAAAGTAGAATTCTGTCTCGGAAGTCAGGATTGAAGTTGATTCTGTGTTTTAAAATTGAAATTTTTTCAGTCTGTTTTGTTCTAAGTCTCAGAATCAGAAATATTATTCTTTTCATTAAATTTGTCCGGATTTGTTCAATATCATTGTTCAGTTAAAAATCTGAAACTTCCTAAAAGTACTGTCACTGTGCATCTGGGTTCTTCGGGTCTTATTATTGCTCAAACCTGTGGAAAGACTGCTATTCCGTTGATTTTGTTACTGCTACTACTGCTGAAATTTACTCCTTCTACCTTCATTTTCAGGTACATATCCTTTTAAATTCTATGTTGGAAAGAGATTCAGCATGACAGATAAATGAAGCTTGAATTGTAATAATGTCTGTTATTCATTTGAGCTCTTTAATTAAAAATTCAGTTTTGTTTCTTGATCAAATAAGTAATATATGTTGATAGGATGACTGTAAGTTAAATGTCCTTTATTGAAGACTGTATAAGTGTTGTAATAAGGTTAATTTTCTAAATTTTCATTAAAGTATAGTTATGATTGAATTGTTAAGATAGGGAATATGGCAGGAAGTTGGCTATTAGTTAAGTCCTATGACATTGTTAGTCAGGTATAGAATATTCTGAAATATCAAGAAAATGCATGGTTAGTGTAATTCGATTGTTTGGTTGTGGATTAAGGTCAGATGTTGTTAGTTGAATAAAGAGTAGTATAAAAATGTCAAAAACCATATTGCTAGTTTATTCTAATACCTGATTTAGTTATGGATTGAATGGTGTGAGTTATACGTTCATATATGGCGTGATAACAGGTATATATATAACCATTAAGGGATGATGAATTGATGTATCTCATTATGATGTTAAGAATATTATGAATGTTTAAGCGTACAACTATGTTGTATGTAATACAATTCGAATTGAATCAATTTGCATAATAACTCTATTCTCATCAATTTGATCATTTATTGTTATAAAGAAGCGGAGTAATTATAATTCTGGATCAAAAACAAGCGTGTGAGAATGAGGTGATATGTATAAGAACAAATCACAACACTTTATATCAATGGTAAATAAAAGTAGTGTCACACCTCCTTTTTCCGCACCCGAGGGGGTGCAAGGGAGTTTTTTCCAATTAAAGGACAATCGAAACGGGATTGGTTTATTTATTTCAGAGTCGCCACTTGGGAGATTTAGGGTGTCCCAAGTCACCAATTTTAATCCCGAATCGAGGAAAAGAATGACTCCATACTACAGTCTGCGTACCAGAAATCCGGATAAGGAATTCTGTTAACCCGGGAGAAGGTGTTAGGCATTCCCGAGTTCCGTGGTTCTAGCACGGTCGCTCAACTGTCATATTCGGCTTGATTATCTGATTTTATACAAATATGAACTTATGTGCAAATTTTAACTTTTTACCGCTTTTATAATTATTATTTTAAAAGAATGTGAACATCATTTAAAACACGTCTTTGGACTGCGTCACATGAAATGCACCCATAATCCGGAACACATTTTATTTGATGTTTTGAGATTTGGATTTGGGTCGCATGAAATGCACACCCGAGCTTAAGAAAGTAAATTATTAAACACGCGCCTAAAAAGACTATCGCGTTATTATTTTGCGGAAGCCGTGAAATTCGCTAAACGACCCTCCTGAATTCTAAGTAATTTTAAACAAGTATTTACTGAGGGCCCCGCAATTTGTGTTTTTTATTCGGTGAGGCTCATCTCATTTATTATTTTTTTAAAAAAAAAAAAATTGCAACGTCATGGAAATGCATCTCAGACCACGTCACAGTCAATGTACCCGTGATTAGAGACACATTTCGATTTCGTTGAGATTTGGATTTGGGTCACATAAATGTGCACCCGAGTTTAGGGAGATAACATTATTAAAGGCGCGCCTAAAGCAACTAGCGCATTATTATTTTTTGGTAGGGCCGTGAAATTTGCTAAATGGTCTGTCCCGGAATCTAAGTATTTTAATATATACATTTTTTGCGAAGGCTCCGCAATATGTACATTTTTATTTTTTGCGAAGCTTGCCTCGTTTTTTTTATTATTATTTTTATTTTAAAAGGATGTCATTTTTACGCCTTTAACCATACTAAACTTTACCGCTTCTTTACAACTAAAATCTCATAACTTGTTAAAAGTTTAATAAAAGAAGTTAAGCGCATGAGTGTTTCGGGCGTAGTAACAACAGGTACTAATACTAATTTTGTCCAAATAAACTAAGAAAACGAAGGGAAAAACGAATCAACGTCAAACTGTGTCCTAGACCTCCTAATACAACTAAATCAAATGACATCAAGTAAACAAGAATAACATAACACAAAGATGAACCAAAATGCATACGGTGAAACATAAGCAGAAAGTTATCATACCAATTTCTATATTACATCTTCGAACATTTAAAATAGCGTTTCATTATCTAATACATTGAGGTTTACTAACCTTTGAACCTCGGCAAACTCAGGGCAACAAACACGACTCCGACGGAACTCAAGTCGGACCTCACTGAATGAAGAACAACGACGGAACCTCGGACAAACACCTCGACGTACCAGACCTCGATGAACCAAAGACGACCTCGATGGAAATAGAAAGCTCGGACCCACAACTGTCAACAACCAAGGATTGTTTGGTTGCTGCGAAGGGAACTGGGCTATCGACGGGGAACAACCAAGGTGACGAAATGGAGGGAACTGGGCTAGGATGGTCGATGGGGCTGAACGACGAGCAGCAGTGGTTGTGGGGAAGCTGGAAGTGGGTTGTTATCGACGGGGGAGTGCGACGACGGTGAAGGCATGCAGAAACAGCTGCTCGGAAATGCAGCAAATCTGAAAATGGGGGAGCAGCTCCGGTCGGGGTTGTCCGGTGGTGTTCAAGCGTTAGGGGGAGAGTTTGTGACTGGTTTTGCTTGGTGTTTGGACGTGGGCGACGGACAGCGACGACGATGGTGGAGTATGGTAACGGGCAGCAGGGTTTTGGGTGTTTGTTGACGGGGGTCGACTGGTTTGGGTTGTTGATGGTGGCTTTGGGGTGGTCGACAGACCTGTTTGGTTGCGACAGTGGGTCGACGGAGGGAGTAGTCAATGGGACTGGTGGTTTTACTGGTGAGGCAGATGGTGTTTGGGCGATGCAGCAGCAGTAGTTGTTGCTTGACTGGTGGTCGGGTGGTGGACGTGGGGTTGGTGGCCGGAGGTGGTTTGGGTGGTGGCGATGGAGGTTCCACGATGGGCTTGTTTTGTTTTTTCACCGTAGGGTTTTTGCTTCTTCTTCTTCTCTTTGAGGAAGAAGATAGATGTACAGTGTTTTCCAAAATCCTGTCCGTCCAAAATTTCCCCAAAAAATCCGCCCCTTCAAAATGTTTTGTCCGTGTGTTTTGTAATGGGTTTGCCCAGAAAAATGAGCCCCACGCGTGGTGGGGTTCGAGGCTTGTGTTCCCCACGCGTGGTGGGGTTCCCCGTGTATGGGATTCCGTCTGTGTTCCCCACGTGTGGCAGACTCTGATTATTATGGGCTAGGTCCGAAAATTAAGCCTAAAAGCGGGTAAGTTTGAACCCGAATATTTATTCTTTTTCTCGGATCTGAGAATAAGAAAACGTTGCTTAACTAGTCCTATGTAAGCAAAATAACTACCAAAAATAAGACTAGTATTTAAACAAAACTATATCTTTTTAAATATTTTTCAAGATTTAAAATAGCTACAAAATATTAATAAAACTATTTTTTTGTAATTTTCGTTTTTTTTAAATATTAAGATAAAATATGAAGTAATATTTTTTGTATTTTTCATAGTTAAAATGACTATAAAACATTATTAGAACTACATTTTTTGGTAATTTTCGAAATTATGTAAAGTACAAAATAAGGTACTATTTTTTTTTTGTATTTTTCAAGCTTATGAGAAATACATAAACTAAAATTTATATATATATTTTTTGTAATTTTTCTTTTTGCAACGAAATAAAGTAAAAATAGTAAAAATAGCTATACTAGACCCAATTTCACATATTCACGCTAAAAATGTGAAAATTCTCGGGGAGGGTCAAAAATCCGGTGTCTACGGCTGCCCCTCTTTGACTGGAAACACGAAGAGTTTTCCGACAAAGAACGACTAGACATGTTTTTGACCCGACCGTTACTTGGACGGACTACACTTAAGGAAAGGGAGGGAATGTGACCGAGCCCTGGTATCTGAGCTGCCTACATATCCTTGGTTATACAGGAATCAGGCCACGTGTAGTTCGGAAATGAGAGAGATAGTGAAGTGTACCGAGGTGAAGAGCCGATCGAGGTGCCGTTCCGTTGAGGTTCCGGTCCGCGGTCCTGTCATTACAACAAAAATGAAAACTGAAAAAGACTAACTAAGCCTATCAGCTACTAGTTACAAGGATTCCTATCTTTAAGTCTTCTGAAACTTGGTCTTGAGTCTTGAATGGTGCTTCATACAGACTTTGGATTTGAACCTTGATACTTGCTAGTTGTAGGTGCTAGTTCTTGAGCAGACCACATTTGTTCTCCACTTCCGTAATTTGGGTTCTTTTTCTTTTTTTTTCTTTTTTCTTTTTTTCTTTTCTTGTTTTTGTTTTTGTGACCAGCTTCTGTTGATCATCCCAGACTATTGACTCGCATTCTTGAGGCGAGCTTCTACTATTTCTAACTTGGATTGAATGTTGGGGATTTCTGTTGTAACCTTCTGCTTTCCAGTGGGTCACTGCTTGATCTTGAAAAATGTTCCTCTATTCTACAGGCGGACTCCTGACTTCTTCGATCTTCGACATACCACAAACTCCGTTCTACAGGCGGGTCCCTGACAACCAAAACAAACAAACAAACAAACTTTCCTAACCCAGTTTGTACTGGGAAGATTTGTGAGTCGTTAGCAAAATTGTAACCCACTTACCCTACTGATGCAATGATGAGAGTAAACTAAAGACTAGGCTAGGAAGTGCGTCTCCTACGAATAAAACCAAAACTCTTGCTAGCAAATGCGTCTGCTAAAACCTCAATGACTCAAACTAGAAAGTGCTTCTTCTATGGTTGAATCGGAATGAGCTAAACTAGGAAGTGTGTCTCCTAAGGGTGAAAACTTCAGTGACTAGAACTAGGAAGTGCGTCTCCTATGAATAAAATTTCGATTTAGGAAGTGCGTCTCCTAAAAAACTTGAAAGACCTCGATTAGGAAGTGCGTCTCCTACGGGTAAACTTCAAAAACTGGACTAGGAATTGTGTCTCCTATGGTCGAACTTAAAATGAATCAAACTAGGAAGTGCATCTCCTAAGGGTGAAATCTCAATTCCGGAAGTGCGTCTCCTGAAATAAAATATAATCTAAAAAGCCAAACTAGGAAGTGCGTCTCCTAAAGCAAAAGTATAACCTGAGCGAACCAGACTAGGAAGTGTGTCTCCTAATAATGAAAACTTAATTCAGGAAGTGCGTTTCCTGTGCATGAAATTAAACTTAGGAAGTGCGTCTCCTAGGGGTAAAATAGTCTTAGGAAGTGCGTCTCCTATGGGTGAAACCTCAATGATTTTGAACTAGGAAGTGCGTCTCCTATGAATGAAAATAATTTAGGAAGTGCGTCTCCTATGCGTGAAATCTTAATTTAGGAAGTGTGTCTCCTATTGAGTACAATAAACTTAAGGAAGTGCGTCTCCTGTGGGCACAATAAACTTAGGAAGTGCGTCTCCTATTGGTAGAACTGAACTTAGGAAGTGCGTCTCCTATGGTAAAACTGAACTGTAGGAAGTGCGTCTCCTATTGGTAGAACTGAACTTAGGAAGTGCGTCTCATATTGGTAAAACTGAACTTAGGAAGTGCGTCTCCTATTGGGTACAATAAACTTAGGAAGTGCGTCTCTTATTGGGTGAAATAACTTAGGATGTGCGTCTCCTATTGGGTAAAATAACTTAGGAAGTGCGTCTCCTATTGGTAAAACTTGGCTTAGGAAGTGCGTCTCCTGTTGGTGAAACTAACTTAGGAAGTGCGTCTCCTATGGTGAAACTTATCTTAGGAAGTGCGTCTCCTATTGGCGAAATTATTTTTTTAGGAAGTGCGTCTCCTATTGGTGAAACTGATCTTAGGATGTGCGTCTCCCGTTGGTACAACTGAGCTTAGGAAGTGCGTCTCCTATGGTAAAACTGACTTAGGAAGTGCGTCTCCTATTGGCGAATCTTATCTGAGGAAGTGCGTCTCCTATTGGTAAAACTATTCTTAGGAAGTGCGTCTCCTATTGGTAAAACTTGGCTTAGGAAGTGCGTCTCCTACTGGTGAAACTATTCTTAGGAAGTGCGTCTCCTATAGGTGAAACTATTCTTAGGAAGTGCGTCTCCTTAGGATGTGCGTCTCCTATTGGTGAAACTTAGCTTAGGAAGTGCGTCTCCTATTGGTGAAACTTCTCTTAGGAAGTGCGTCTCCTAGTGCGTCTCCTATTGGTACAACTATTCTTAGGAAGTGCGTCTCCTATTGGTGAAACTTCTTAGGAAGTGCGTCTCCTATTGGTACAATGGATCTAGGAAGTGCGTCTCCTATTGGTAAAACTTAACTTAGGAAGTGCGTCTCCTATCGGTGAAACTTAACTTAGGAAGTGCGTCTCCTATTGGTGAAACTTCTTAGGAAGTGCGTCTCCTATTGGTACAACTGAACTTAGGAAGTGCGTCTCCTATTTGGGTGAAATAAGCTTAGGTAGTGCGTCTCCTATTGGTGAAACTTATTTAGGAAGTGCGTCTCCTATTGGTGAAACTTATCTTAGGAAGTGCGTCTCCTTAGGAAGTGCGTCTCCTATTGGTGAAATTATTTTTTAGGAAGTGCGTCTCCTATTGGTGAAACTGATCTTAGGATGTGCGTCTCCCGTTGGTACAACTGAGCTTAGGAAGTGCGTCTCCTATGGTAAAACTGAACTTTAGGAAGTGTGTCTCCTATTGGTGAAACTTCTTAGGAAGTGCGTCTCCTATTGGTACAATGGATCTAGGAAGTGCGTCTCCTATTGGTAAAACTTAACTTAGGAAGTGCGTCTCCTATTGGTACAATGGATCTAGGAAGTGCGTCTCCTATTGGTACAATGGATCTAGGAAGTGCGTCTCCTATTGGTACAATAGATCTAGGAAGTGCGTCTCCTATTGGTAAAACTTAACTTAGGAAGTGCGTCTCCTATCGGTGAAACTCAACTTAGGATGTGCGTCCCCTGTGGGTACAATAAACTTAGGAGGAAATGCATCTCCTATGGGTGAAACTAAAACCAACTTAGGAGGAAATGCATCTCCTATGGGTGAAACTAAAACAAACTTAGGAGGAAATGCATCTCCTATGAGTGCAACTAAAACAAACTTAGGAGGAAATGCATCTCCTATGGATGAAACTAAAACAAACTTAGGAGGAAATGCATCTCCTATGGGTAAAGACGTGGAATGTATTCCCTTGTTATACAGGTGGGCGCCTAATGGTAAAGACACAAAATGTATTCCCTTGTTATACAGGTGGGCGCCTAAAATATGAAATGCACAGACAAAAGTATTCCTCTCGTTATTCAGGTGGGCGCCTGTCAAGAAATTTAAAGACTGAAATGTATTCCTCTCGTTATACAGGTGGGCGCCTGGTAAGAAATTTAAAGACTGAAAGTATTCCTCTCGTTATACAGGTGGGCGCCTGGCATGGACAACAACTTTAAAAATAGAATCCTATTCGAGGGCGGATGAACCCAAAATATCCTATTCGAGGGCGGATGAACCCAAAATATCCTATTCGAGGGCGGATGAACCCAAAATATCCTATTCGAGGGCGGATGAACCCAAAATATCCTTAAGGCTTGAAAATGTCTTACCTCAACACTTGCTGGGGATTATTTACTTACCTGCTGGGGGATAAAATGTTATCAGCTGGGGGTACCTGACTTCCAGAAAATTTTTCTAAATGGAAGGAAAATTTTCTGCCCCAGTTTGGTAATATCCCTTGTGGCATGCGGTTCTGGCATCAATGCCATTTCCGTTACCTACTTCAAATCAAACAAAATTTTGTTAGTTTAAAACGCGGTGGTTGGTTGTGATACTCCTACTGGGATGGCTTTCCCTTTCTCTCTTCCTTGCTCTGTGCTCCACAACTTGGTGGGGATGATATTATGTGCTGGGGATAATCCCTTCCTACTGGGGATATCCCTCTTCTTTCGTGGCATAGCTCGGAAACTGGCATTTCCCTGACCTTTTAGTCTAGCATGAATTTCCCCAAATCATGCACACTGCTTTCCTTGCTTTGTTCATGGGCCTTGGCCTTGAGGTTTATAACTTTTGGTAAAGGCGATGGTATCCCTCTTGACACTTGTCAATCTTTTTGTCAACTCCCTTTTGGGGATATCTTTTTGACACTGGCCTCGCGCTTGTTCCTTGACGACTATACCATTTGGGTGCACTAGTCAGATCTCATCTGGCATAATTGGAAAGCTGATGGCATATTTTGAAGTCAATTCACACTTGTTCTGACCAGACAGACTCTATTGGGGATTTTCTATGAAAGGAAAAAGATAAAAAAAAGAACAGAATAAAAAGACCAAGGGAAAGATGACTCTTTAACAAAAGAAACTATAAATAAAACCTATCAAATGCAGATACCGACTCTAATGGCCATGACATGTGCATGTGGCCTATCCTTTACCGTCAATCATCTTTCAAGATCTTCAATTGGCGATTCCCCATCGGATTCTTAATCTTATTCGACTTGTAGTGCCCGAAGGGTTTTCGCTATCAAGTCTCTCTCATTTTTTGTTCCTCTCTCAGCTTTCATCGCCTTATGGTGCCTGTGAAGGTTTTCACCAATAAGACTCTCTCGTTTTATATCTCTCTCCAGCTGGGGATTTTGGAGTGTTTCTGGTATGACTCTTTCTGTTGGAGATTAGAGTCCTTTCTGCTGTGGAACAGAATGTTATGTTTGCCGGTAAGACTCTTCATTTGCCTGACTTGGCATCTTTTGAAGACTGATCAGAAGGTCTTTCTTTGGACCGTAATGTGGGTTTTGGATAGGGCTAGAAAGAAAGGGTATTAAAGGCTCAAAAGTGCATCGATTCTGGGTTATTAATTACAACTTTCGGAACCAGATTTATTTACAACGAACGCAACCTCTGCCCCAGTTTCTTGCTTGGGGATATCTTAATTGATTTTGTTTTTCATTTTTCAAAACTATGACCGAGCCGTGAAGCGCCTACGTATCCTCTTTGAGGAATCAGGTCAAACGTAGTTCCCAATTCCTCTTTTTTTCTTGTGACTTTCTTTTCACTCATTTCTTATCTTTGTTTTCTTGTTCTTTTTCTTTTTTTCTTCTTGCTTTTTTCATCATTTTTCTTTCCTTCTTTTTTCATTTTTATTTTGTCGTTTTGTTGATTTTTCTTTAGTTGCTGCTGATTCCGAACGAGGGGTATGAAAGAAAATACATAAGGCTCAAAAGGGGTAACGAAGGATAAAAGTGTTTGGGTAGCAGAACAAAATGCCTTCGTCATTCCAGTCTTCAAAACATGCCAAGTGCAAACAACACAATTAAACAATAGATTTATAGTCTCTTCCGATGGTGCTGGACTTGACAATTATATTCAACATATGTTTGTTCATTTGTCACTTCTAAAGCACCGTTGGGCGACACTCTCATTCTCGTTATTATGAACGACCCTCATGCCAATTTGGCGAATCTTGCTTTTAACGGTTTTTCTTTGTGTTTCACTTGCCCCAGTTCCACATGACTCGGGCTCTGAATAATCTCAAACCGTTCTTATTTCCTTTAAATGGTCTGATCACCTTTTCGGGGTTTTATGATTAACTTTAAATGCTAGGCCCAAACTGTGCGCGCATGTCATGTCACTAAAATCGGCGTTGAACAAAAATGATAAAAGGACTAAACAAAAAGATGACTGGAAATAATAAAAGACCGGATTTTGTATTAGACTACCGGTGAAATGGTTTAAATAATAAAACAAACAAAATAATCCAGAACAAAATCCTAAAACAAACTGGACAAGACAACATCCGACTTATAACCCTAATAGTCCGAACAACAGAAATGACAACAAAATGAGCCACCACAAGCTTCTCCCTTGCTGACCAAGGAACGAAACGTCCTCCCACTTTATCAAAACTGGCATCTTAGCCACTGAGCTTTGCATCAATACTGTCGAGACCATTACCAGCTTCAACCTCATCAACCTCCGTCGGCAAGTTCTCGAGGGGGTTCGAGTGCTCCATGTCACTATTATTAATCACAACCTGCCCTTCTCGGATCATTTTCTCTACTTCTCTTCTCCAACTATGACAGCTCTCAATGTTGTGCCCTATGACATTGGAGTGGTAGGCGCATCGCACTGCCGGATCAAAGCTCCTTGCAAGTGGATTTAGAGTACATGCGGGGAGTGGCTCAATCGAGCCAGCATGCCTTAGCCTCTCAAACAGACTGGCATAAGATACCCCGATAGGGGTGAAAGCCTTTTCTCGTTTCAGCAACCTCTTCATTCTTGCATGTTGACAGGGCCGGAAACCTGATCCAGATGGCTTTTGGTAGGCTTGTATGGGTGGATAAGCATTTCGTGGAGTCGGGTACCTGGGAAGTGAGGTATGGATTTTGAGGTTACGGGGAAAGAAGTGTTGGGGAGCGGAGAAGCATTGAGGAGTGATGGAGCTACTCGGATAGCTGGGAAAGCTGCCATAAGTGGGTTGGGATGGAGAGTATGGGGGATCTTCCATTATGGTGTTGGGTGCTTGGGCAATGACCGAGTTCAAGAGACTTGGCGGTAGAGGGGGTGGTGCTTTTCCCGTTATCCATGCCTGATACATGTCTGCCACATGCTGTCTCAGCATTTTCACTTCTTCTACCAACCCGTTGTTCCGTTCGACCAATTGTTGTCGGTCATCAGTACCGACCCACTCGGTTCTGCGGTTCTGAGCCATTGTCCTTTGATTTTGCTTTGCAGGGAGGAGTTACCACAACCAACCACTTTCTATATATGGACACATCAAAGGGAAGCCATCACGTTAGTGTTAGGGCATTGGACAGACAATCATATATCAGAGATACAATGTACCTAAGCAGTTAGACAATTGTGCCCCCTGAAAATCTTCCACACTCTCTTTTATTTATTATTATATTTTTTATTTCTTATTTCATTTTAGTGGTGGTCGAATCTTATGGAGATTGCCTACGTATCATGACCCCGCATGAATCAGACCTTGCGTAGTTCGGACCAATAAAAGATAAACAATACTAAAAACATTTTTTTTTTTAAATTTAAAACAAACTGGGTTTCAAGGATTTAAAGATTACCCACAAACTTGAAAATCAAACAACCCGCATATTCTAGTCAAAAGATTTATAAACATCAAAACAAATGGCCAACTTCCTTCCTACGTTTGCTAATTTTAACCAAATGGTTATTTTTGCAAATGTGGCCCCTTCCAATTCTCACATGAATTTTGAGGCCGGGGAGGATTATTTTATGACACTTTTACCAACTTGTCCATTCTTTTACGAAAACAACCTTTCGACAACTAAAAGATACTCTAAGGCTGTTTCGGCAAGAACGGTTTAAGACGCGGCCGAAGCTGGCTCGGCTTATTATGACAAAATTCAAACGGTATTCACCTGACCGCCGACTCTTTGTTTTTTTTCCAAATTATAATAAAAACCTGGTGTTGCAAACACGGCCCTTCAGCGCCTCGGGCACGAAGATTTATAAGGCTGTGTGGGTCAACTCAAAATGACCCAAAGGTGGCTGTTTATGCCAAGTCAGTCTTCTGGCGTCCCTTTCGGGAGCATTGGGCTATTTATGACAAAACAGCATCACCTGACTTATTTATAACTCTTTTTTAACGTTTTTCAAATTAGAAAAGTCAATATTGCAAACACGGCCTTTCAACGTCCCGGGGACGAAGATTTTTAGGCTGTGGGGGGTCAACTGGACCAAGTCTTAAAAAATGACCCAAAAGTGGTTGTTTATGCAAAGTCAGCCTTCCGACGTCCCTTTCAGGAACATTCGACTATTTATGATAAAACAACATCACCAAAATTAAAATTTGACATATATTTTTTGTTATTTATTTATTTTTTGCTTTTTTTTAGCGAAAGGGGGGTTGGACCCGATGAGGGTTGCCTACGTATCTCACATCCGGTGAGAATCAAACCCGCGTAGTTCGGGCAATCAGGAATAAGTAGATGAACTAACTCCTTTTTTTTGTGAATTTGTGAAAGAACTAATTTAAAAGGAGAAATGAAGTATATTTTTTGGATTTTTGATTGATCTTTTTTTTGAAAGAAATACTTCTAAGATATATTTTTGAATTTCATTTGTTTTTTTTTATTCTAAAGAAGAAGAAGAAAATATTTTTTGGAATTTTACCTTTAATAAAAGAAATGCTTCTAAAATGTTTTTTTTTTGAATTTTGAATTTTCTTTTCAATTTTTGAAAGAAGAATCAAAATATTTTCGGATTTGTTTTTTTATATATATATATATATATATATATATATATATATATATATATTTTGGCAATAATTAGAAAAATATATTTTAGAAAAACAATTAGAAAGACTTTCTAAAGAAGTCAATAATGGAAAATATTTTTGGATCATTTGTTTTGAAAAATTGGGATTCTAAAAACTTTTGGCAAGACCAATGTTCTTGCAACAGATAAAGATATATATACATTTTTTGGAAATAAAGAAAAACTTTTGGATTTTATATATATATATATATATTTGCAATAATAAATATATATATATATATATATACTTGCGACAAATAATGAAAGACTCTTTTTTTTTTTTTGCATTTTCATAAGCAAATAAATAATAAAAAAGACCATTTTTTTATTTTTTTAAAATAAGACTCTTTTTTCATTTTCATTTTCATGGCAAGACAAACTATATATCTTTGAAAAACAAAACAGAGCGACGACCTTTTTTTTCCTTTGCTTTTAATAAAGCAAACTAACACATTTTTTTATTTTCTCAAAATTTCGGCAGAGTTTCGATACTACTTGGACATTTGTTTTTTTTTTCTAACAATAAGTAGTTATATCTCTACACTGTTATTTTCTCCTCTTTTCCACTATTTCCTAATTTGTGGATGATGATGAAAACATACACAATCTTTTTTTTTCGAATTTTCAATGTGTTTTTTTTTATATATATATACATATATATTTTATTTTTTATATTTATTATATTTTCAAAAATGTGGCATGGGGGACATAGGGAATTTCAAGACTTCTTGGATTCCGCAAATGTTCCCCATGTGCTTTTCCCAAAAATGAAGCGTGGGGGACATAGGGAATTCCAAGGCTTCTTGGATTCCACAAATGTTCCCCATGCTTTGATTAAAATAACACCATGCTGGAAATGACCAAATGACCCATTCGCCCTTGACTAAATACAACATGTAGCACATAGGATGCCAAAAGCTGGTCTATTATTTTCAGGTTGCTTGTCCTAGACGGACCCAACCCCTGTGTTGAGTCCCCTAAGTCAAATGCACATGATGCAAATAAACGTTCCTACTAGGGATCCGGCATGTGGCTTTGTTATACTAGGTTCAGACCTGGGTGTTTGTTCTAGACCTGGCTTACCCGAGCGGACAGCTCGAGCCGAGGGGGGGCAGCGTACCGGGAATACAGAAGCTTCACCGGCTTAGCAACTTGTCCGAACCTCGTTCTAAATTGGGATTTGACACTATACAGAAAAGAAGTCGTACGAAGTACACCCTTCTTCATGATTTAGAAGACTCAGAAAGGATATGGGTTTCGGCACAGTTTATATACAGTTCACGTAATATCAAAGCGATAAAAGGCAACCAATTAGCACATTAAGCACAGATCATGTAACAAAATCAGATAAAGTTGAACATAACAATTTATTCTAAGCTCGAATTTCTAACCCTGAACCAGTGGTTCTGGGTCAAATCCCCAGCAGAGTCGCCAGAGCTGTCACACCTCCTTTTTCCGCACCCGAGGGGGTGCAAGGGAGTTTTTTCCAATTAAAGGACAATCGAAACGGGATTGGTTTATTTATTTCAGAGTCGCCACTTGGGAGATTTAGGGTGTCCCAAGTCACCAATTTTGATCCCGAATCGAGGAAAAGAATGACTCCATATTACAGTCTGCGTACCAAAAATCCGGATAAGGAATTCTGTTAACCCGGGAGAAGGTGTTAGGCATTCCCGAGTTCCGTGGTTCTAGCACGGTCGCTCAACTGTCATATTCGGCTTGATTATCTGATTTTATACAAATATGAACTTATGTGCAAATTTTAACTTTTTACCGCTTTTATAATTATTATTTTAAAAGAATGTGAACATCATTTAAAACACGTCTTTGGACTGCGTCACATGAAATGCACCCATAATCCGGAACGCATTTTATTTGATGTTTTGAGATTTCGATTTGGGTCGCATGAAATGCACACCCGAGCTTAAGAAAGTAAATTATTAAACACGCGCCTAAAAAGACTATCGCGTTATTATTTTGCGGAAGCCGTGAAATTCGCTAAACGACCCTCCTGAATTCTAAGTAATTTTAAACAAGTATTTACTAAGGGCCCCGCAATTTGTGTTTTTTATTCGGCGAGGCTCATCTCATTTATAGTTTTTTTTAAAAAAAAAAAATTTTGCAACGTCATGGAAATGCATCTCAAACCACGTCACAGTCAATGTACCCGTGATTAGAGACACATTTCGATTTCGTTGAGATTTGGATTTGGGTCACATAAATGTGCACCTGAGTTTAGGGAGATAACATTATTAAAGGCGCGCCTAAAGCAACTAGCGCATTATTATTTTTTGGTAGGGCCGTGAAATTTGCTAAATGGCCCGTCCCGGAATCTAAGTATTTTAATATATACATTTTTTGCGAAGGCTCCGCAATATGTACATTTTTATTTTTTGCGAAGCTTGCCTCGTTTTTTTTAATTATTATTTTTATTTTAAAAGGATGTCATTTTTACGCCTTTAACCATACTAAACCTTACCGCTTCTTTACAACTAAAATCTCATAACTTGTTAAAAGTTTAATAAAAGAAGTTAAGCGCATGAGTGTTTCGGGCGTAGTAACAACAGGTACTAATACTAATTTTGTCCAAATAAACTAAGAAAACGAAGGGAAAAACGAATCAACGTCAAACTGTGTCCTAGACCTCCTAATACAACTAAATCAAATGACATCAAGTAAACAAGAATAACATAACACAAAGATGAACCAAAATGCATACGGTGAAACATAAGCAGAAAGTTATCATACCAATTTCTATATTACATCTTCGAACATTTAAAATAGCGTTTCTTTATCTAATACATTGAGGTTTACTAACCTTTGAACCTCGGCAAACTCAGGGCGACAAACACGACTCCGACGGAACTCAAGTCGGACCTCACTGAATGAAGAACAACGACGGAACCTCGGACAAACACCTCGACGTACCAGACCTCGATGAACCAAAGACGACCTCTATGGAAATAGAAAGCTCGGACCCACAACTGTCAACAACCAAGGATTGTTTGGTTGCTGCGGAGGGAACTGGGCTATCGACGGGGAACTGGGCTATCGACGGGGAATAACCAAGGTGACGAGATGGAGGGAACTGGGCTAGGATGGTCGATGGGGCTGAACGACGAGCAGCAGTGGTTGTGGGGAAGCTGGAAGTGGGTTGTTATCGACGGGGGAGTGCGACGACGGTGAAGGCATGCAGAAACAGCTGCTCGGAAATGCAGCAAAGCTGAAAATGGGGGAGCAGCTCCGGTCGGGGGTGTCCGGTGGTGTTCAAGCGTTAGGGGGAGAGTTTGCGACTGGTTTTGCTTGGTGTTTGGACGTGGGCGACGGACAGCGACGACGATGGTGGAGTATGGTAACGGGCAGCAGGGTTTTGGGTGTTTGTTGACGGGGGTCGACTGGTTTGGGTTGTTGATAGTGGCTTTGGGGTGGTCGACGGACCTGTTTGGTTGCGATAGTGGGTCGACGGAGGGAGTAGTCAATGAGACTGGTGGTTTTACTGGTGAGGCAGATGGTGTTTGGGCGATGCAGCTGCTGCTTGACTGGTGGTCGGGTGGTGGACGTGGGGTTGGTGGCCGGAGGTGGTTTGGGTGGTGGCGATGGAGGTTCCACGATGGGCTTGTTTTGTTTTTTCACCGTAGGTTTTTTGCTTCTTCTTCTTCTCTTTGAGGAAGAAGATAGATGTACAGTGTTTTCCAAAATCCTGTCCGTCCAAAATTTCCCCAAAAAATCCGCCCCTTCAAAATGTTTTGTCCGTGTGTTTTGTAATGGGTTTGCCCAGAAAAATGAGCCCCACGCGTGGTGGGGTTCGAGGCTTGTGTTCCCCACGCGTGGTGGGGTTCCCCGTGTATGGGATTCCGTCCGTGTTCCCCACGTGTGGCGGACTCGGATTATTATGGGCTAGGTCCGAAAATTAGGCCTAAAAGCGGGTAAGTTTGAACCCGAATATTTATTCTTTTTCTCGGATCTGAGAATAAGAAAACGTTGCTTAACTAGTCCTATGTAAGCAAAATAACTACCAAAAATAAGACTAGTATTTAAACAAAACTATATCTTTTTAAATATTTTTCAAGATTTAAAATAGCTACAAAATATTAATAAAACTATTTTTTTGTAATTTTCGTTTTTTTTAAATATTAAGATAAAATATGAAGTAATATTTTTTGTATTTTTCATAGTTAAAATGACTATAAAACATTATTAGAACTACATTTTTTGGTAATTTTCGAAATTATGTAAAGTACAAAATAAGGTACTATTTTTTTTTTGTATTTTTCAAGCTTATGAGAAATACATAAACTAAAATTTATATATATATTTTTTGTAATTTTTCTTTTTGCAACGAAATAAAGTAAAAATAGTAAAAATAGCTATACTAGACCCAATTTCACATATTCACGCTAAAAATGTGAAAATTCTCGGGGAGGGTCAAAAATCCGGTGTCTACAAGTAGAATTTGCATTAATTAAAATAAAATAAAATAAAAATTGTTCAAAAATACTTCTTCCCTTCATAAATTATTTTTGTGAGTTTCATATGGCATTCATCCTTTGGTGTATGTATATGTTGTATTTGTGAAGGATAGTATTAATCATGTTCTTATTTTACTTTGAATTTGAATAGTCTTGGGATGAACATAATTAATACTCGGAAATTATAGTCAACGAGCAATATTTAATAAATTGTGAATTTTTTTAAAAGAATTTAAAGACATCCCTTGAATATGAATTTCTCAGTATTTTTATATAAAATGTGTAGATACAACAAACAATTTGTGGAAAAATTCATAATACCATTAAGAATATTTGGTGTGATTAGGGATACGATCGCGTAATCTGATTATACCAATAAAAACAATTCGAATTATGCGTACGCGCAATTTCGAATGAATATTTAATATAAGGGATTTCTTCGAGGACGTTAAATTAATTTCATAAAAACCCGAGATGTGCGGTTCACTATTTAAGAAAAACAAATATTCTTGATTCGACACAATTTCGAAAAAATGATTGTTTAATAAATATATTATCAAAAGTTATTGTGTACACGTACGCGTGACACAATTCCGCATTTTTTAAATTTATAACACGAATATACGTACGCGTAATTCGATTCAAAGAAGGGTCCTTAATCACAATAAGTAAAAGCGGTAGAAAAATCACGTAACAAAAATGTATTTAATAAAATCAAGATAATTAAGCCAATAATAAAAACAGTTAAGCGACCGTGCTAGAACCACGGAATTCGGAAATGCCTAACACCTTCTTCCGGATTAACAGAATTCCTTACTCAGGATTTCTGGTTCGCAGAATAATAAACAGAGTCATATTCTCCTCGATTCAGGGATTAAAATTGGTGACTTGGGACGCCTTAAAATTCCCAGGTGGCGACTCTGAAATAATTAAATAAATCCCGTTTCGACTGTCCTTCAATTGGAGAAAACTCCCCACGCGCCCCGCGAGCGCGGTAAAAAGGAGGTGCGACAGACCTCAGTAACGAGAAATCGAGGTAAGTGTTATGGTATAATATGACCTATGTAAATGCAGTAAAGTCATACGAATGGATAACCAGGTCTATAAAATAAGATATAGCAGTATTCGTAAGTTCAACAAAATACCAAGCGAAGAACTTCAGGATTGGCTAAAAGCTGGAGGAAAAAGGAGAAGAGAGTCGCATAGGCATACTTACAAGGTCAGTGTCGTAGAAACTAAATAATGGAAGGTAGTAGCAGTTACGAGATTGGAAGGATTTCGAACACAAGTCATGGCGTGGGAAAGAGGCCTAAAGGGGGGAATGCCCTGGCCTTTGAACTTATTCACAGAATAGTTGCCTAGATGACAAAAGGACTACTAAAGTATTCGCAAGAGCTATGAGATATGAGAATGATAAGCACATTAGTCAACATTCGAGGACGAATGTTCCAAAGGGGGAATGATGTTACACCCCATATTTTCGTACATGAAAATACGCCATAAATAAATTAATGAGAGCCCGGAAATGAGATGTCACGTCCCGCAGTACTGCATTATGACGATGTTGCACCCTGTAGTGTTGTACGTTGAATTTGTCGTAAGGTAATTGACATCAGTCCAAGGAAAAGATTATTTGGAGATTATAAGGATTATAAGTGATGAGTAAATTCATGAAGGTGAAAGGGGGAGCAAGTCTAAGAAAACGAATTTTGTCAAAGTTTGGCATTTTGGGATAAAATACGGCCCGAGCTAAAATACACGGTATTTATGAACTAGTACAATATAAGGTACCACATGGCCAAGATAGTACGGTGTATAAGGTATGATAAAAGTAAGTAGTATTTTAACAATTTTGAGATAATTCTTAATTATGTGGGTAATTAGTTAATTATCGGATAACGAAATATTACCTAATTAACTAATGAGTTTGGGATAAGATTAAAATCCCACCCCACCCCCACGTGGCAGCCATACGAGAATTAATTAAAATGACTCTTAGAGTGATTATATTACGTGGCAAGAAATGATGATGTGTGGTTTGGCAAAGTCTTAAAATGTGAGCCATTCCATTTAATAAAGAATATCATGTCATAGAATTGTTAAATGACCTATATACTAACGAGACTTTCAACCATGCACAATACTTATCAAATGTTTCTATTTCAAGTCATCCACTTGGAAGTGCTCTCTTATTTTACGATTCTTCTTCACAATGAAACCTTGAGTGCCAGTTGAAGTAGTATATGGACTGCATATCGACATGAAAAGGTTAAGAGTTCATCCTAGTTGGGCTGGTTCATGATATTTGTAGTTTGGCTCAGAAGCCCAAGTGCAATTTTTCTCAAGAACATCATATGGATTTTTCCCTACTCCAGGTATGTTAAGGCTATCCCTTCTTTCTTTTGGCATGATCCATACGATATGAACAAAACCTACAAATGCACAAATTCTATAAGTGACTCTACTCATAGAAGTAATAGAAATACCTATGTTCTTTAATTCCCATGTGTCATAATATTTTATCATCTGTTCATGGATCTCAGAAAAATATGAAAGTTGAAAAGATGTTACTTTATGATATTGCTTAAGAGGCAAAATGGTCTTATGATATTCCGAAAGATTTTATTACGTAATTTTCATGCATTTCATACATGTGCATTGACCCATGATCAGATGGTGTTATATATGCATATATATGTAAATATATGTATATGGGATATAGGAAAAGGTTACGGCGTTATATACGCACCACCACCTGATCAGCTGGTATATTATGATGATGTTGCCCACAGTGGCTGAAATATGATTCAAACGGCGTTATATATGCGTATATATGTAAATATGATTCAAACGGCGTTATATATGCATATATATCTATGTATATATATGTATATGGGATATGAGAAAGGTTATGGCGTTATATATGCACCACCACCTGATAAGTTGGTATACGATGATGATTTTGCCCACAGTGGCCGATATGATATGATGGGATGCCCTCAGAGGTTGATGATGTTATGAAACATGTACCTATGCACGATATGCATGATACTAAAAGTAATTTATGATTTACAAAGTTATTCAGACTTACAGGTTGAGTCATGTACTCTATATTTCTTCCATGTCTCTTATGTACTAATTTAGGTGCCTTACATACTCGGTACATTATTCGTACTGACGTCCCTTTTGCCTGAGGATGTTGCGTTTCATGCTCGCAGGTCTCGATAAATAGGTCGAGAGCCCTCCAAGTAGGCTATCAGCTCAGCGGAAGATGTTGGTGCGCTCCATTTGCTTTGGAGTTGCTCGTTTGGTTAATATGATTTAGACGTGTATTGTTTGGCATGGCGGGACTCTGTCCCGACGCTTATGACATTTATGTATTTTTAGAGACTTGTAGACATATGTCGGTTACGTGAAAGATTGTACGGCCTTGTCGGCCTATGTTTTGAGTTTATAAATGATTATGTTGGCCTATTAGGCCCGTATATTACGTGTAGATGATGATGTAATAAGAAAGATACGTTACGTTGGTACTCGGTCGAGTAAGGTACCGGGTGCCCGTCGCGGTCCATCGGTTTGGATCATGACACCTTATCTCCCCACGAGTTCATACATATCAAAAGTATCAAAATCAGACCACAAATGGCCCCTCAAATCCTCAAGTCAAGGTCTCCAATACCAAACCCTAATCCCCAAATTTTAACCCTTAATTTCCATTAATCTTAGGCCAAATCAGTGAAATAATGCCATATGATCGATCATTAGGCTAAAAAATCTTACCTCCAGACATTATCCCTTGAATCCCTCTTCAAAATCTCCCAAAAAGCTCCAAAACCGACTTTAAATGGTGAAGAACAACTCAAAAATCGCGAAGGAATCCTTTTATACCTTCTGACCTAGGTTTTTCACACCTGCGGACCATATCTCGCTCCTACGCAACTGCTTCTACGGTCCGAGCACCGCTTCTGCGGTCATCACTTAAGTGGCCAACATCGCATCTGCGATGCACTGCCCGCACCTGCGCTATCGCAGGTGCGCTCCCCTTACTACTTCTGCGGTTCCAGCTGGTCCTACTCTTGGTGCGAGCCCCCACCTACGGTCCCCTAGTCGCAGGTACGGTTATGACAACAGACTGTAACTTTAGCTGCCATTTCCAATTTTCATTCTTTCTGTCAACCACCCTAAATCACCCCGAGGCCCCCGGGACCTCAACCAAAAGCACAAAAACGTCAGAAAGAGTTTGTTCTCATCACAACACTTCAGTTCCACAACTATAAATAGGGTTCTTCATAACTCAGAAAAGATATCGGAAGTTATAACAAGAAGCAAGAAAGTGCTCGTGGATCAAACGCTGCAAATTCCTCCACAAGTTTCAAACCTTAAGCAATCAAGTTCAAGTCCAAGAAATCAAGTTCAAGCTGAAAAACGAAGGACAATCAAGGTTCAAGAAGTACGAGTTTAAATCAAAGTTCGTGCTAGTTGAATTAAAGATTATCGTTCGTGGCAACAAACATAGATTCAGGATCAAGCTCAAAGGCCCTTGCATTTTTTTGCTATTGGAAAGAAGAATCAGAGGATTCATAGAGATTGTACGCTCAAATTATTTGAAATAAAATACTACAATTGTTGTAATATTTTCAGTCTCGATGATGCAACTTTATTGTCTACAACTGCTACACAAAATATTCAATGTAAAAATTATCCTGAAAGGCCTAAAATATCTACTTATGTTAAGTCCCAGAAATGGATAAAAATGCCCTTGGTTGGTCGTCATCCCATCCTTTTCCGAAAGGATAAATGTTTTTCTCCTTGATTCATCGAGATTTCAAGTTAACATCTAGAACGGGTGTTGTATAACTTCAGTTGCACACTTCACGTAGGCCTTCCAGTAAGCTACGTGCAATGTAGCTTCTTCAGGCATCTAGTCGTAGGTTACGCGCGTAAGCTATGTGTCTCGCGTAGCAAAAAAAAGAATGTTCCGAGCTTGAGCTTCTTCAACTCCTTCCTCTGTGTAGGATATGCCAGAGCCTGTGGGTGCGTCATGCATGGTCTTTAACTGAAATTCTCATTTTTCTTCAGTTTCTCACATAAACTTAGTCTTTTATTGCCAGTTTCCATATTTATCATTCTCAAAGCTTCCACAACTCTATAATCCTTAAAATACATTATTCAAAGTATATCTAGTCAAATTATTCCAATAAATGAGGCATACAATTCTATAGAATAACAAGAGAAGTTATATAAAACGTTAACTTATCCTTTTTGTCTCGATCCATTGTTATAATACTATTCTTTTAACAAAATGTCACACTTTCCTAGAAGATTGTCACGACCCTAAACCCAGACCCGGTCGTGATGGCGCCTCTCGTGAAGACAAGGCCAACCGACACAACACCCAATTCTTTTTAACAATTCAAATACACAATTTAAGTCTTTAAAATGATTAAAACTCAAATAAGTAGTGAAACAGTACAAGTTGCGGGAATGAAACCAACACAGCCCGACATCGGGGTGTCACCAGTCATGAGAATCTACTAACCGATTTAAAATAGAAAGAGTCTACATAGTCTATTACATAACTAAAATAAGAGAAAATAAGATAGGAGAGAAGCACTGGGCTGCGAACGCAGAGCAGCTACCTAGTGAATCTCCGAAACCGCATGAGCTGGAAGAATCAACATTCGCTAGCGGCACCTAAAGCACCTGAATCTGCACATACGGTGCAGGGAGTAAAGTGAGTACTCCAACTCAGTGAGTAATAATAATAAATAAAGACTGAGCGACAAGAAATCACGTAAAAATACATCAACATGCTATAAGGAAGCAGTGTAAAACCAATAAAAGCTATGAAACAATGCAAACATATAGAGACATATTAGTTCAGAATAAGCTTCTTTAAAACATCTTTTTAACAATCAAACAATTAAATGAAAGCAGTTAGAATAGGTAAACACATAAAATCCACCCCTCGGGCATAATGTCAACAGAATCAGCCCCTCGGGCAATAACGTGGAACACCACCAGCCCCTCAGGCTATATCTCATATCATAATGGATACCCACGCTCACTGGGGGTGTACAGACTCCAGGAGGGGCCCCTTACGACCCAAGTGCAATATCAAGCCATCTCGTGGCATAATCAATAGGCTCTCGGCCACATATCAAGCCACCTCGTGGCGTACAACTCAGGCCCTCGGCCTTATAATCATAATCAGTGTATCACTGCTGCGGCGTGCAGCCCGACTCAAAAGTATCCTCACAACACAAGCCCTCGGCCTTACCCAGTCAAAATCTCATAAGCCACTCGGGCAACAGTAAAACATGATGCTCAGCCCAAAAATATCATTTATTGTGTTAAAACAGAGTAAACATGGTTGAGTTATGAAAACAGTAGAATAGAGCATGACTGAGTACAAGAAAAAAGTCAAAAACAATGAGGAAATAACAGTAAAAATACCCTAAGGGTCCAAATAGTTGACACGAGGCCTAAATATGACATTCAACCCAAAACATGATGATAGCAAATAGTTTTCAATCAAATACGAGGTAAAACAATCATTCGGGATGGACAAAGTCACAATCCCCAACGGTGCACGACCCCACGCTCGTTATCTAGCATGTGCATCACTTTAATATAGCATGACGATGTGAAATCCGGGGTTTCATACCCTCAGTACAACATTTAAAATTATTACTCACCTCAATCCGGCCCAAACTCTAACTCGTGACGCATTTGCCCCTCGAATCGGCCTCAACTCACGGCGAATCTATCCAAAATCAGAATCACAACGTCAAAATATGTTAAGGGAACGATGTCGATGCGAAAATAATCAATTTACAACATAACTCCCCTAATTAACCAAAACCCGACCCCCGAGCCCACTTCTCGGAATTCGATAAAATTCACATCAATAGATTCTTTATCTGCCCAAGAGTTCATACATATCAAAAGTCCCAAAATCCGACCACAAATGGCCCTTCAAATCCTCAAGTCAAAGTCTCCAATACCATGCCCTAATCCCCAATTCTTAACCCTTAATTTTCATTAATCTTAGGCAAAATCAGTGAAATAATGCCATAGGATCGATCATTAGGCTCAAAAATCTTACCTCCAAACGTTATCCCTTGAATCCCTCTTCAAAATCTCCCCAAAAGCTCCAAAACCGACTTGAAATGGTGAAGAACAACTCAAAAATCGCGAAAGAATCCTTTTATACCTTCTGGCCTAGGCTTTTCGCACCTGCGAACCATATCTCATTCCTGCGCAACCGTTTGTGCGGTCCGAGCACCGCTTATGCGGTCATCACTTAAGTGGCCAAAATCGCATCTGCGATGCACTGCCCGCACCTGCGCTATCGCAGGTGCGCTTCCCTTACCGCTTCTGCGGTTCCAGCTGGTCCTCCTCTTGGCCGCATCTGCGGCTCCCTCTACGCTTCTGCGAGCCCGCACCTGCGGTCCCCTAGCCGCAGGTGCGGTTATGACAACAAACTACAACTTCAGCTGCCATTTCTAATTTCCATTCTTTCCGTCAACCACCCGAAATCATCCCGAGGCCCCCGGGACCTCAACCAAAAGCATAAACACGTCACATACCACCATCCAAACTTATACCAATCTTCAAAACACCTCAAACAATATCGAATCAACCAAAACACATCGGATTCAAGCCTAAGTTTCCAAAATCTTCCGAATTACGCTTTTGATAAAAAAGTCTACCAAACCACGTCCGAATGACCTGAAATTTTTCACACTCATCCCAAATGACACAACGGTCCTACTGCAACTCCCGGAATTCCATTCCGACCCCTATATCAAAATCTCACCTACCAATCGGAAAACGCTAACATTCCAATTTCGCCAATTCAAGCCTAAATCTACTCCGGACCTCCAAAACTCATTCCGATCATGCTCCTAAGTCTCAAATCACCTCTCGAAGCTTTTCGAACCATCGGAACTCACATCCGAGCCCTCTAACACATAAGTCAACATCCGATTGACTTTTCCAACTTAAGCTTCCTCAAAAGAGACTTAAGTGTCTCAAATCTTACCAAAACCTTTTCGAACTCGAGCCAACCAACTCTATCACACATAGAATCGATAAACAAAGCAATAAGAAGCAGAGATGGGGGAAACGAAATGGTAACTCAGGAAACGACCGGCCGAATCGTTACAAAGAATAAAAAAAAATTGGTGCTTTAGATGATTCAAATCAATTAGGAACCAAATACAATCGAACTATATATTTGAAAGGAAAAATTAATTACAATCACATAAAAGGTATGGAATTTGAAGAAAAAAGGGTATGGGGATTAACATAAAGATATTGCTTGAAATTACAAATTAGAATGCAAATACTATACGATTAATTTATAATGTGAATTCTGAAATATATAACCGATTATGTTTTATTTAATTTAGGAAAATATCCAAATATACTTCTGAAACTATGCAAGATGGTATAATTATACCTTTTTGTAATAGTTTAGTTAAAAAATACTCATAGCATTATGAGAAAAAAATATTTTTTTTTAATATTTGCTCTTGTTTCAAACCAAAATTTTGAGTCTCTAATTTGACCGAGTAGTACAAGAATTTTCACTTATCTAAACTTGACATAATCCCACGTTGAAACTAAAATTAATAGTACCCATTTCGCTATCTTTCACCCAAATTCTTACATATTACCAGACCCTTATTCAAAATCTGATGCACATTATATTCTGGTCTAGTACTATTTCCCTTCCATTTTATATGGTATTGTTCGAATTTCAAAAATTAAATGAGTATTTTTTTATTGTAATTTTTGATATGCCGTCTATTTTAAACTATTAACTACTGCGTTATAATATTTTTTCTTAATTTAATTTATGATTAAATTTGAGAAGTTTGACATTTAAATTCAAATAATATCATATAAATTGAAATATAGAAAGTTATATGTTTCGAATGATATGCGTTACATAAATTTTAAAAGTGGTTAAAAGTACAATTTATCTCAAGAACCAAGAAAACTATTAATGAGTCAAAAAAAGAAAACTAAAAAATGTCTGCAACCCGAAATAGGGCGCAAAACCCGTTAACCGCCAATGTCCGCACCGTGACTGAAATTAAGCAAATTAGGGCAAAACAAAGGAATATCCATTTCAATTTTCAAAATTTGCACAAAAGTAATCATCCAGATTGACACGTGTCCTCATCGTGTGCAGCAACAACTGATCCAAACCCTTTATTTACGTGCACAAAAAGAAGAAAAAGAAAACGAGAAATCTAACTTTGTCGTTTTTTTGCACAAAATACATCTCAATCTCACTTTACAGTAAAAAAAAAAAAAAACTAGATTTCCCCAAATCCAAAATCCATTCAAGACAAAAAAAGGTGTAGTAGTACATATATATATAGAATTTATTTACTTTTTTTCTTTTTCTTTTAGAAGTGTTAAATGAGTTAGTTGGTTTAAATAGCGTTCGTTTTGTGAAAATTGAGTTAGGTGGGAAAAACACACAGAAAAAATATGGCGAGCAAGAATGAAGTTGTGTCCGTTGAGCTTCCTGCTCCAGCTGGCTGGAAGAAGACGGTATGCTTTGTAATTTTTTCCTTTTCTTTATTATTTTTTTCAAGTTTTGTCTTATTTTTGTTAATTTTCTTTTTTGTGTTTGTTTAGCCTTGAAATTTTCTATGATTATGAAAAGGGTTTTGTCTAATTTCATGGGGCGCTTTGTGTTCTTGATGTTTTCTTCAGGTTTCAATGATTTTGTTAATTTTTGTTTGTTTAACCTCAGATTTCCCTTTTATTCTGAAAAGGGTTTTGGTTAATTTTGTGTGCTTATGTGGTATGTTGTGTTTTTTAGTGTTTCATTGGTTTTTCGACTTTTAATTTTGCAATTGTTTTGAAATGTGTTTTGATGGTATTGTATGTGATAGTTTTGTTTTCTTTAAGTTCCAATTGTTTTGCAGTTCTGTTTATGTCGTTAGCTTTGAATTTTGCAGTAGTTCTGAAATGGGTGTCGAGGTTATTGTTTGGTTTTGTGTGGTTCAGTAATTTTTCCGGATAACCAGATCCCAGAAGGCCACTGGTGCGCCCAATTTGAACTCGATAGATGATGGGCCCGCTCCTTTACTACCCGGCTTTTGTCTGTGGCAGGGTTCGAACTGGCCTAACCCACACATCATGCGCCACACTCTTAACACTAGAACAGAGCCCTGGGGCTGTGTGGTTAGGATTTCTGGGCTGTCTAGTCTTGTTAATGTAGATTTTCCACTCCACTTTTTATCTCAATTCTTGTCAAAATGGGAGATGGGATTTTCTTGATTTTGAGGTTTTCCTACTTTTGCGAGTTGTTTTAGAGGTTGAGGAGTTTTGCTTGTTCCTAACTTCGTGATTCAGTTGTATTCGCGGAAGTTTTTGGGTTGTGTGTATTAATTTGTCTGTCATAAGTAAAATTTCCTGTTTTGAAATTGTAAAGCTAGGTGCTGTTTAACTTAGGGCATATGCAGAATATCATCTATTACTGTTACGCAATTTAGTCCCTTGTGGTTTATTCTAGATACAGTCTTCTTCATGGGTTATGGTGATGAACTGGTAGGCCAGTTAGAGTTTTTAAGCTTGAGCTGACTAATAGTCTTATATCTTCTATTTACTAGTGCCGGGGTGGTGGTGGTGGGGGGGTTGGTGGTGTTAAGGGAAGTAATCTAGCCTTTTAAACCGAAAAGAGGAAACGCCGAACTTTCCTCACATATTAGGCTTTGAAGCCATGGCTTCAATGCAGTCAAGTTTCTTAAGAGTGGCATCTGAATGCGTCAATACGATAATTAGGTATGAGTACGTCAATCTTAAGATTGGTTACTTATCCAATACGAGTTTGTGCAAGTATTAGGTATGAGTACGTTAATCATTTTGCTATAATTTTTAGTGTATTTTGAAGAAAGTTCCGAGTCCCTTGCTTCATCTCTATTTTATTCGATCTGATTGTTCAAAATTTGCTATGTTCAGCCTCTACCATCAACCTCCACCACCAAGAATTTTTGCACATCTAGTTGTGCTCCAGCGCGGCAGCGCCAAGATTAAAAACTCTTGAGGCAATTAGAGCTAAATTCAAGCTTGCCACTTACTTAGATTATGTGTGGGATGACCAACTCTATGATACATGCACCCAGATGTGTATGGTGTCCTCCATCGCATATATCTTCAACTTTTCACCCATGTTTAGTGTGATTTCAAATTTCAAGGACACTCCTCGAAGGAGGTGAGACGAAGAATCCACGTAACACAGGATCAACTTGGCTCAACTAGGACTAATTTCACCACAAGATGAATGCTGAGACCAAATCTCTTAATTATATCGAATGATAACTCGCAGTAGATTAAATTTTGGAAGTGGAATAATTTTCCCATTTGGAGAGAAAAAACTCTATTTTGCGGCTAACTGATCTCTTTTGATGGAAAGTGTTGCAGTAGAGGTGAAAAAATCCAGAGCATAATCACCAGGATGAGTTTGGTTCCTTTCCCGGTCAGTTCAGCTATAATACAATTTATGACGTAACCGTGCACTTGTACATTTTATTTAATCCCATCAACAACTTGGTATGAATGGAATTTTATTAACTTCCTTTTAAGCGAAATTTGGCTGCTATTTCATAATCTGGCAAATTCATTCTCCTGTTTGAATGAGATATTTTCCTTTTTGTTCGTTGTTCTGTCTTTTCTTTTCCCCTTCTAGTTGTACCATCAGTTATCACAGGACTGGGGGTGGAGGAGGACCATAGGAACGGGCTTAGATCTAAGCATGTAGTGAAGGGATATGCAAGGATTAGCTTCTACTCATTTCTTGATTTGTCAAGAGACCTTTTTCTTGGGATAAGTGATTTACTTGGCACATAGTGTCATAGTTTGTTGCTCTCTTTGTTGTTATTTTAGTAAAATAACAATGTTCATCTCTTTTTTTTTTTAACCTTCTAAAAAGCTTCTGAAATGGTGGACCTTAAGTTTCATATTGCAAGTCTCTAGTGAAGCTCTACTGGTGCCTTAAATGGGCTCATAGTGCTGCAAAATAGGATGGACTTTTAGCAGCATCGGCATTCAGTTCTGTGTTTGAGGGTTAAAAAGGTTTAAAATCATCTGGGACCAAGGATTCTGTAAACTCTTGCGAGCTTCCTGCCCTCACTCCGCCAAACCCACTCTCTTTCTTTCAAAACTGAAGGGAAAGAGAGCAGAAAAGAATAATGGAAAAAAGCCAACATCTCATGGTGTTTGCCCCACTCTTAAATCGTTAACGGAGGGGCTTCTAGTATGCCTGCCACCTGTGTTATGCAGCCCATTGATATAAACGAGGTGAGGATACAATTGGGTTAGGCATAAGCAGCTGAGGTCACCAAGAACATGCTTAAAAATGAGGTTTTTGGGGCCTATTACGATGGTTTGTCAGCTGGTCTTCTTAGCGAGCAGTCTATACAACAGGCCAACTAGTGTCATTTAGAATTCGGGCGAACATTGCTGTTGAGGCCAATGAAGGGAAGCTCTTAGCTCTCTACCAAAAGTCTCTGTTTGGCCTGATTGCTGGAGCATTTGGTGCGTGTACGGGTAGTCCAGCATATTTAGCCTCACCCTGCCCTTCCAGGGGTAGGGGTAAGGCTGTGCACATCTTACCCTCCCCTCCCCAGACCCCACTTGTGGGAAACTACTGGGTTTGTTGTTATTGTTGTTGTTACTCACATGCAAGCTGGTATTACCTTACGTGCAGGGTAGAGATGTAACTGCAGAAATGCATTTCATGCTCTCTCGTATTGTGGCTGATACCCTTTGGAAAGGTGATGTCCTATTGGCCTCATAGTAGTGATGGCTGTGCCCGGATGATAACTCTGAAGTGCCCGCTAAGCGAGGCGAATTGCTCAGCTTGTTTTGCACTGAGCATTTGGGCTTATGCGTGCCATAAGCAAGCCTTTGGCAACACTGCATAAGATCAGAATTGCATTTTGAAGCTGAAAACAATGCCTAATTGGTTGGAATTTTCAAAACCTGGATGAAAATTTGCTAATGGATGGGGAAAAAATGGTATTTTTAGAATCTTAAGATACTTCCTACTCCAAAAAGACTATTAACTTGAATGCTTGTAGGAATAAACCTAGTGTTAAATCTTCTCTCTCTCATTCATTCTATTTCCTTTTTAGAAAAAAAATCTCTCCTGGTTTTCTCTTTGTTCACTCTCGTCAGGAGAATTCTTATCTTTCTTTTATAGGCTTCTTTTTCACTCATCTGTAATCTATCCTACACGTTGCTGCACATTTACTTTCATCCATAGGATCTCAAGAAATAAATCATGCATGAGATCATTCTATGATTTCATTCTGTTAACAAGCTAACACCTGCAGTGCTTTTGTATACGTGATAGGTTGACTTTCCATTCGCTGTTACTTTAGCAAATTTACTTCTGTGGCTGTTTGGAATATTGGGGAACTCTGAATCTTTAATCCTCATCATTCCAGCACTGTACTTTCTTTGTGACATACTGACATGTGACTGGAGACTCTTGCCTCGTCACTTGAACTTTGTACTTTCCACTTCTGCGGATCCAGTGGTCATTGCACGGTATCTGATGTGTGATCTTTTGACCGAATATTAGATTCTTCTAGAGGGACATGAACAAAATCAATGTTAAACATAGTGTAGAAGTGCTAGGTCACTTTACATATTGCTCATGCATTATCAGTTTCAGGGGCCTGGCTTTGCAGAATGGAAACTGAACTGAAACCCTAATTCTTGTCCTTCTTTCTTTTTCTTTTTCATTTTTCCCTGGGGGAGAGCGGGTTTGACTCTGAACCAGTTTAGGTGATCTCAGAGAGTAAGTTTGCCTGCCGTTACTGCCATTGATCCATCATCAAAGTTGACTTAATTGAAGTCTTCCTCACCTTACTCCTGGTATGGTGACATGCATGCAGCTAACTGGCATCCATATTGATCTCTAAGGGCAGGATCTTATAAATATTTATTTGAGAAGGTAAGGCAATAATTAGCCTTGTAAATATTTTGTGCTCTCCTCTTGGCAACCTTCTTCCAAGTAGGGGATGGTGCAGTCAAACTTGAATTCAGTTAGAAAGTTGCTGTAGTTTGGTCACTTCTTTTTTCTTTTTTTTTTTGAAGTTCGGTCACTTCGAGAAGCATCCCGTATTCCGTCTCTAATTTATGTTGGTCACTTCTTCTAGATGTATTTGCAAGTTGCCTTATGTGTTATTTTTGGAGCTTTCTGGGGTTGTGTATGTCTAGCTACTTCTTGCACAGGCGATTAAGTCTCGTTGTTTTCCCGGGGAAAAACTTGATGAGCTTTTACCCCCTGCCTTAACCATTATTATTATCTTTTTGGGGATAGTTATATTTCTAAGATTGATCTGTTTCTTGGAGTTGGTTGCCTGAATTGCTTTTAATTTTCCACCTTCAAACTTCTATATTGGAATAAATTATCATCATTGTACCTCATATATCTTATAGAAATTAGTATTTGTTGTCTTATGCGACATTCATAAGTTCTTAGGCCTTGATGATCTAATCCAATCTAATACCTTGAGCTTTATGATGATGGCCGCACAAGAACTCCAATAACCAAATTTTTGGGGTACGATAGATATAATATGAGTCCAACTTATCTTTTAATCTTTTTTTTTGGTAAGTACTCCCCCCGTCTCACATTATTTGTCGTGTTTTTCTTTTACATACCCCTTAAGGAAATATTAAATAGGAGAGGTTTTTGACTGTTTCACCCTTATTTATGTCTTAAGATATAATCTCTCTTCATTTAATATTTACTCATAATTGAGGTATTTGTAGTCTTTAAGAACAATTAATATTAAGGGTAAAATTGGGAAAAAATAATTAATTTAGTCTTGAATTTCTAAAATGATAAATAATTTTGAGACAACTATTTTTGGAAACTATGACAGATAATTTGAGACGGAGGGAGTAAGCTTATCAAGAATATAACACCAGGTGGAACTGAAATCTATACATGTTTAAAAGGGCATCTGTGTTGTTAGGAATCAATAAAGTCCAACAAGGTCTCAAAATGATTTATATCTTTCATGTTACACTAAAGAGCTAAAGATTGCAGACATCAAAGTTTTATTCGGTTAAATGCTATCTGGAGGTCCTATCTGGAGGTCCTTTGCTTCCACGCTATCCATCCTATGTGCATTCGATCAGTACTCTGTACGACCTTGAGTTGCTTTTCTGTTTGCTGTCATGTCCGGCTGGAGGTGGCCTCATTTTATTTGCTTAGCAAGTTAGCATTGCCTGCTTCACTCGAATGAGGTTTATGAACTTACAGCAAAACTTCCAAGCTAGGGATTAATGCTGCAACAGGGGATATAAGTTTTCCACTGTTTTATCACACTCATGACATCTATTGCAGGTCATGATATTCCCTTTCTTTGAAGCTTCTTTGAGTAAGACATGCTGTATACATAGCAATTTAAATGAAGAACATCACTTTTAAAGGTGCTTTGTTTTTCCATAAATTCTCCAAGGCTGTTAATCATTTTTTCCAGATTTTTCCAGAACGTATTAGCAAGATTTAAAAGAGATACAGCCATGCTTCTCTGCTTTCATAATCGGAGTTCTTGATGTGGGATAGCTCTCTAATGCCCTCCCGCTTGCCGAGAAACTGAACTACTCTATCTGCTTCCTGGTCATACAATTTTGTCCTGAATTTGACCTCCCATCTGTCACCTATCTTGGAATTATCGGTGTCAGTCTCATTTTCTGTAATAATGCAGTGTAGGTCAGGAAAACATCATTTAAAGAATGGATCTTACCACAATTTTATTTTCTTCCTATTGCGGACCTCTAGTTTTACTAGATTTTGAAATCCCCACCCCGTAGCATGTTGATATTCTTCCATAAAGCTACATCATCAGATGAATTATAGACTTGATACGCCATGGGCTGTCCATGCCATATTTAGTTTTGATTAACCTTTTCTATAAATCATCATTTATGTTCCGCATTAAATCTCCATTACCACTTAAATAACAGAGATTTATTGTGCAATTGACCACTTCCTTCTGTTTCTGTCAATAAACCATTTCACCAAATGGTACTTGCTTTTACTAGGGTTTCCTTCCAAGAAACTCAGCTCTTACACTATTGAGTTGTTTCCCAGTATAGTGTCAGTCTTTGACCAAGTATAGATACTATTCCTTCTAGGTAGTCTATCCTCTTCAAAATTTTCAAAATCCTTCTCTGATTAATTTCTCCTCGTCACTTCTTCCTAAAGCGAGCCCCAACCACACAGTAGGAAATTCTCCTACTCTACAGCCCAGAGGATAGCTGAAAGTGCTAGCTGATGAATGTTGCTTACCTTGATCTCTGGAAACAAGGATCTTTCAGCAAGATTTATATGCTACCCCAAAACAGCGTCAGCTAGACAACTCTTAGAAACCACAATTTTCCTTCTTATACCTCCTGAAAATTTATGTATCATCAGCATACGAGATGTGGGATGTTGTCACCTTGTTTCCCATATCATCCCTATCGGGAACTTGACAGAAGATATGCAGAATTTAATTCATTTAGTCCACCTATTAACAAAACCCAATGTCTGGTTCTGTAAAATTAGCAAAACCATACATTCACCTGACAGAAAAGGAAAGACCAATTAACATGGTCAATGCCTCTTTTAGGTCTAATTTACACATATTCTGCATCCTTCTGTCCCCATCTTGATCCAAATATTCTTGCAATGAATGAAGTATCAGCCAATGGTCTATCAGGAACAGCCTCTCCATCTACCTTCACAAGGTAGGGGTAAGGTCTGTGTACACACTTCCCTTCTCAGACCCCACTCGTGCGATTTCGCTGGGTATGTTGTTGAATGAAGTATCTGTGATTTGCCTTCCTTGTATGGAGGCATTTTCTTTTAATAAAGCTCCCTCTTATGAAGGCATTTTCAGAATCAGAGATCGATTTTGTACTGTCTCTATTCTCTCATTCAATGCCTTGGCTAAAATCTTCATATTTTTAAATGAGACTGAGGAAGTACTACATTTAATGTTGTACATTTATCTCTCCTTCTATCTTGCCCATTAATGATGATAGCACCACTTATTTCAATACGTGTATTGTTGACATTTCTAGAATATCTTCAACCCATTTATTTTACATTGCGCGATAATCTTATTAGTCTGTGTAAATCAACTTCATGAACTATGTGTGTGGGTGGCATCCTCTTGGTGACTTTCTTTGAATTTAGTTTACGTATACCGTATTTATGCAATTGAGGGTGAAGTTGTTATTCTTTTACTAGTTTATTGAACTATCTTATTATTTAGATTCAAATTAAATGTCATAGGTCCACTTAGATTGTGGAACAAAATAATGCTTCCTAAAAATAGTAACGAGCCCCCCCTCTAAATCTTCAAACATCTAAGCAAATGAAAACAGTAAACTGTCATTTCACTTGAACCTTTTTACTAGACAAACCATAGGAGATGCTAACTCTATGGTGCAATTTGTATGATGTCTGAGAGCAATGAAAAAGACCTAGTGGTTCCGTTGTCATTCTTGAGTATATTGTTAGGCAATTTATCAACTTGGTCAGAAGAAGTTCCACGACTATGTTTTTCCTTCCCCACCACCACCCTCTTTTCATAAAAATTTGACTCGCTTGAATGCTTATTTCATTGCTCATCTATTCAGATGGAAAGCATTTCAGCCAGCAGTTTTAGCGGAGCTGTCTCATTTTTAAAGTTTGTGTTTCTTCTCGTCTAGGTTATTGCTTTGGTTCGCGACCCCAATATTGTGAGCCTAGTGGTCAATGGAGTCTGCGTAAACCTTAGAGACCAGGGTTTAACTCCAAACAGAGACATAAACAATAAGTGATTTCTTCACATTTGACTATACCTTGGCGGGTAGAGTTACCCAGTACCTTAGCTAGAGGAAGGTAACACGCACCGGTGGAATAGTCGAGGTGCGCACAAGCTGCCTCGGATACCACCACTATCGATAAAGGAAAAAAAGTTATTGCTTTAGTTCTACGGTTTCCTAACAGATTCATTCTTCCTTTTGCCATTATCTACCATAGACAATAACATGTTATTGGAGATTCCAGGACGATTTTGGCTGGATTGCTGTGTCTATCAGTATATGTATATCGCTTCTATGCCTTCTGTATGTGCTAGTAGTCTGTAGGATTACTTCTTTTGGGAATTAAGTTGATAAATACAATTTGGAACTCTTCAGAATCCCATTTGATCAGGAAGAGAAAGATACTCCTGGGAAGCAGTTGCATCTGTTTTTTATTTTTTTACTGAGCTGTTACGGGGTTGTGCATGTTCCAAATTCTGTGCTAAAAACAGTTGGAAAATCCTGGTAAAAAAGCAGTTGGAACATGGTGGATATTAGTTGAGCCACAAAATTATATCTTAGTTGCTTATCAAAAGATCATCATTATGTACTGTCAGTTATGTCAGTTTGACACTTGTGTTTTCTCCTGATTTCCTTTTATGTTGTGAAGTAGCTTCTGTTCTCTCTGAACGTTGCCTTTTGATTTCCTTTTCCATCTTTCAAGTAGTTTCCTGTCTTTCTGAGCTTTTATTTTTTATTTCCTTTCCATGTTTACATTCCACTTTAGCAGCCAGCTCAAGAAAAGATGAATACAAAAGGAGAATGATGGCAATTCCCTTTAAATACTAATGGCCATATTTATTTTTTTCAGTTTCTGCCTAAGAAAGGAGGAGGGACTCCGAAGAAAAAAGAGATCGTATTTACTGCACCAACGGGGGAGGAGATCACTACAAAGAGACAGTTGGAGCAGTACCTGAAGTCACACCCTGGCAGTCCACCAATCATGGAGTTTGACTGGGGAGCTGGTGAAACTCCAAGAAGATCCTCAAGAATCAGTGGAAAGGCAAAGGCAGCTTCACCTTCAACAGAAAGTGAGACTCCAAAAAAGCGAAGCAGAAAATCTTCAGCTTCTAAGAAGGATGTGAAAGACAATGAAGTCCATGAAGAAACAGAAGCGGCAAAGGATGAAAAGGATGTTGACATGCAAGAAGCTGAAAAACATGAAAAGGATACTCTGTCTGTGGAAGCTGAGAAGGGGGTCGAACAGAAACAGGATGAGGGAAAAGATGAAAACAAGGATATGGAGAAAGATGTAGAGAAGAAAGATGAAGTCCAAACTACTGAGGAGGCTGCAGAGAAGCAAGATGAAATGCATTCTTCTGATGCTGTGAAGGAGAACCAAGCTGGAAAGGAGAGGGAAGATCGAACTGAAGATGGCAAATCGGAAGATGCTCCATCCAAAGTGGCTGACGTTGAGAAAGATGTCAAAATGGCGGATAATGCTGCGGAGAAGAAAGATGAAATGCATTCTTCTAATGTTGATGCTGTGAAGCAGAACCAAGCTGACAAGAAAAGTGAAGGCCAAACTGAAGATGGCAAAGCAGAAGAAGCAGCTGAGGGTGACAAAGATGTCAAAATGGCAGATAATTTTCAACACCCTGAAGATGTTGGAGAGGCATCGGTGGTGAAAGAGGCCCCTCTCGAGAAAGAACCTGAAGCTACTAAGGATGAGGAAGGGAAGGATGTACAAGTTCAAGAAAGTGTGGAACAGAAACAAACTGAGACAAAGAAAGAGGATCCTAGTGCTGCTGTTGAGAAAGATGTCAAAATGGCGGATAATGCTGCAGAGAAGAAAGATGAAATGCATTCTTCTAATGTTGATGCTGTGAAGGAGAACCAAGCTGACAAGAAAAGTGAAGGCCAAACTGAAGACGGCAAAGCAGAAGATGCTCCTGCCGAAGCAGCTGAGGGTGACAAAGATGTCAAAATGGCAGATAATTTTCAACATCCTGAAGATGTTGAAGAGGCATCGGTGGTGAAAGAGGCCCCTCTCGGGAAAGAAGCTGATGTTCCTGAAGCTACTAAGGATGAGGAAGGGAAGGATGTACAAGTTCAAGAAAGTGTGGAACAGAAACCTACTGAAACAAAGAAAGAGGATCTTAGTGCTGCTGAGGAAAAGAAGCATCAACCGGAACAAGAACAGAGAGATGAAAATGGTGCAGCAACAAAGAGCACTGGAGATGGAGATGCTTTGATGAACAGTGACATAAGCAAGAAGGTGGAGGAAGAAGTAACTGAAAACGGGAACGAGGCTGATGAGGCCAACCCTTGAGTATCGACATGGAGCAATTCTATGCCATCCACTTACTAGGCTCTCTCGTTCTCTCTCTGACCTTTTGCTCTTGTTTCTTTTCTTTAGTGACTCTAGTTTTTGTTTCTCAATGGTAGATACTCTGATTGTTCATGAGATATCTGTACGTAAAATCATAGATTTTAGGTCCTAAAAATTTGCAGCCTTGTCCTCTAGAAGGAATTATAGCCTAAAGAGATCTTTGTATCATTACTACCTTACATCATATATTAGACCTTCAGTGTGGAGGGAATTTGTAGGTTGCTTAGATCCCTGTAGCATGGTGTGACAGAACTCAGTAATGTACGCTTGTAATAAGTCCATGTTCAGTTGCTGTTGACTCTTAACAATTCATGTCGCTTGGTTTCTTCTTTAATGCAGGTTATGTAGCGAAGAGCTGCAGAAGTAGCGATTGTTTCATTTCCACCAACATAAAGATAGTGACTATCAAGATTTCCTTATTTGCCAAGAGTGCAGTAGGTGATGTGTGCGTTAGGCATACATTACGAGTTCGATCTCTGTCGTGAACAAAGGCATGATATGCAAGTTGAGAAGAGTGAAGGGGTAAACATATTATTCATCGAGCTTCGAACAGCGCAATTTTTGCACAAGTTGCAATAATGAAACCTCAAGTGTTGACACCATGCTTACCTAACCGCGAAAAGAAAATGTCCAATATTTCAAGACCACCTTCACAGAGCTCTTACATCGTTTCTCCTAAGATCCTCTTTTGTGTTCTTGAAATTGAAACAAATATCTCCTCAATATGCAGTAGCAATTATTTCCTAAAAGATTGTATAAGGCAAAACTAATTATTAATCCAGTCACTTATTTCCTGAGCTTATCAACAGTTGGTTTAAAGAAAATCAAAGGTGAAAAGATATGGAAAATTTGTTGGGACCAAATACTCTAATATTAGATACATGTAGGAGTTGGTTTTTCCTTAGTTTCATAGCCCTTTGAGTTGCTCAACCAAACCTGGTTAGGTTGTCCATTTCTCAAATGCATTGGCTGATGCTACAAACGCTGTTTTTGATCCTTCAATGTCATTCATTGTAACTGCATAAGACAAGCAGAGCAGGAAAAATAGTTGATTTGCTTAAAATATCATAAATGACTTCGAACAAGAACCTCGGGACATCCTAAAGAGGTGAACGTTAGAAGAATAGTAAAAGTAAGTGTTCAAGTACTCCTCAATATTTGAATTTGCTTAAGTTCAACTACTGCCATGACATTATTGTTATTTTTTTACTGCTAGACAATTGAAGTAAGTCCTAACAAAGACGGATTAAGGATTTCATGTAATGGATGTAGCTCTAATTTACAAATGCAAATTTAAAGTATTCTCAAAGTTTCTATTTACAAATAAACAGTTTGAGTTAAGATAATGAATACACGTGCACCCACTGCTTATATGTTCAAAGAACCTTCTTACATGGATAATTATGTTGTCATCCTAAGTGCAAGTTGTGAGATTTGAATCCTACATCAGAATTTGGACTCCAACGTAGGGTCACAATTCTTCATACATTCTAAGTCCACAATTCCACCTCTTAGTTTCAATTGTAACTCAAAACATTTTTCTTGAATTATGCCCATATGACAAAACCAAGTAGAGTTGTATTTTAGTCAATCTATTACCAAAAAAGAAAAAAATAGATCCAATTTTAGTGAATTATAAGGAGGAAATAAAGGTGATCCATAATCCATCTTGAATAAACATAAAATCCTATATAAACTAGTAACTTTTAATTTTTTTGATTATCAGGAGGCAAATTCATCAAGAAAACAAAATAAAAGTTCTTTTTGCTACATTTTTCCTTGGTAGAATAGCTTAAATGACAACTATACTTGTGCCACTTTGTCATGTCGGTCCCCAAATTTAATAATTTACCAATTGAACAATTACACTCCTTCAAATCGTGTATAATAAACGCTTATGACAAGAGGATGCAGTGCGTGTAATACAATCTCTTGCACGTTAACTGCCACGTCAAATAACAATGTGTAAATTCCATGTCACATGGTAGATTAAAAATAATTAAAATCAAAAATCAAAAAATAAAAATAAAATTCAAACATTAATCCCCTAACCCCCTCACTTGTTGATTTCTCTCTCTCCCCTCGTGTTCTTCCTCCTGCCCATCTCATTCTCTCTTGTTCTGCCTCCACTCCACTCCCCTTCCAATTCTTCACTTTTTATATTATAAAAATAAAATTAAAATGAATAAAGAAAAAAAGAAAACCGAGGTAATTTTTTTCCAGATCGAAAAGTGGGAGAAGAAGTTCGGTGGTCCATTTCCATGGCTGAAGACGTTAGATGGCGGAGAAGAAGTTCGGCGGACCATTTTTCGTCCAGCTTGAAAATTAATACCCGCTGCCCCTTTAGTATATTGATACCCGTTGCCCTTTTTAGTATATTTTTGACTTGTTCATGACACCATGGGTAAACAAAGATGGTTAAGGGAACTTCAAGGATCGGGTTATTTTTCTTTTTTTGAAGGGGGATGGGGAGAGTGGAGAAGAAGAAGAAGAAGAAGAAGAAGCAATATAGAAGGAAAAGCAAACGAAAAGGTAAGAGGCAGGGGTGGTTGGGAGGGCGGAAGCGGAGAAGAAGCGTATATGGAGAAAAAAGGGAGGGGTGCGGGGTTTGTTGAAGAAGAAGCGTACGGTTTTTTTTTTCTTTTTTGACTTATTTTATGTTTATCTTTTTAATTTATTTTTTATCTTTATTTTAATGATTTTTTTCTTCTTATTTTAATTATTTCTTATTCAAAATATCATATTCATGCTCGTTGTCCGCGTGAACTATACTCGTATTGTCCAGCTCAACCATTTTGTTGCCACATGTGCTTGGTCAACGGTCAGAGGGGTTTAAAATATAAATTTTCATCAAGTTAAAGTGTCTGGATGAAACTTTATAGATTATAGGGATCAGAATGACAAAGTGACACAAGTACAAGTGTCTAAGAGGCTATTCTGCCTTTCTCCTTAGTAGAGGAGTTGATAATTCCTTGTCTATCAAGCCTCTTCTTTCTATCCTATTTCACCTTTTCCAACAACTCCTCGTCATCCTCAGCTTCTAAAATGACAACATTTGCATTAAAGCAACCTTTTTGACCAGCTACCGAAAGTAGCAAATTTGAAGTGAGGCTAATGGCAAACTTCTAAGGGCCTAGATTTTATCAAAATAAATTTGGATTTTATTTGGCAAACATATATTTGGTTATAAATTTTGCCTACATTTTGGCAAAATTCCAAATCCCAAAACCAGCTCAATAGCTGGTTTTGGGCCAAAATATTTACTAACACTAATAATATACATATATTTCCAAAATAAATTTGGGAAATATGTTTTGAAAACGGATGTCCAAACACATTTTCATCTTCAAACCAAACTTCACCCAAATCAAAATTTTCAAAACAAATTTGGGAATCTATGGTCAAACGCTAGCTAAATAGTTCTTATATACTTCTCTAGAAAAGGGTAATAGAGATTCCTAGGAATTTGGATCGTCTATTATATTAATGTATACCTTCTTTGTTACACAAATCGCAATATATAATGTGCTCAGGAAAATAAAACTTTATTTTTCGAGAGACTCAAATTATTTAGCTTAATGACACAAATAGTTGATTTTTTGACCTAGGTAGCAAAAGATTTTAGAAAAAAAGTCTCATGCTGGAATTTTGAAGCACGCTGGGCAGAACTTTAGAGCACGCAATAATTGTGGTGATCCTCAGGATTTTACCACAAAATCTTGATGGATCATCAGATTTTTTCAGTATTATGGTTAGAATTCTGGTGATAGTCAAATATTGTATGACAAAATCCTGACAATTACTATGATTGTTGTGTGCTTTAAAATTCTGCCCAACATACTTCAAAATTTTGATGATCAAGAAAATCCTGCCTAGCTGCTTCAAAAATTTGGCATGACTTATTTTCCAAAACTTCTATCATTGGGATTAAAATAGAAACAATGATTTAAAAAAGGTCCTCCAAAGGTGCAAAGAAATTTGGAGAAAATTAGGAATACGTATAGAAATTAAAATAATTATCTTGATCAACCCAATAAGAATTTTACTCATTATATAATTATAATAACTACTTATTTAAGCTAAAAGCTGAAAGTTGCAACCTATTTTGAACAGCCAAATGGGGCCCTGGGACAACTACATAGTTAAAGGGAAGAAATTAAAAAATAGCCAGATTAACAAGTGGTCATTCAAAAATAGTCACAGTTTTCAAAGTAATCGGAATTTAGCCACTTTTCATGTAAAGATAAATCTGAACGAAAACACTGTTCAAAATCCGGAAAAATACTCCAGCATAATATACTGGAGTTCCGTATAATATACCGGTCCAGCATAATATACTGGAGTTTGGAGCACCAGTGCTCCAGTCTCCAGTATATTATACTGGAGCCAACAAAGTATACCAGTCCAACATAATATGCTGGAAGTTCATACACAGGTGCACCGAACTCCAGTATATTATGCTGGACCGGTCTCTGTTGCAGCAAAATAGTGGCTATTTTTCAATGACTTGGCAAACGCTGACTATTTTTGAATGACCAGTCCGAAAACTGACTAGACCGTGCTATTTTAACTTGTTAAAGTTGAAACACGCCCAAGAAGGCACCAAAACCACTAAAATCAATTTGAATGAATTTAAACTTTAGCTTCTAAAATTTATAAGTAATTGCAGCAAATTTTAATAATACCAATCCAAATTCAAACTTCAAACAACTATATTAAGCTTTTAATTCCCAAACCCAAGCTTCGAATAATTTTTTCTTCAATAATCAGCAACTAAATCTGGACTATAACTATGATTTAGCTTTGCACAATAACACCAAGATGATTCAACAAATAATAGTCGAAGTATACTATTATACTATAGTGTATACTATAACAGCATATTGTTGCTATATATTGCATATATTATAGTATACCATTATATTATATTGTATACTATTACAATATATTGTTGCAGTATAATCCTATAGTATGTGTTGGGTAACTATGTTATTCTTTAATTTTTCAGCTGAAAATTCAATCTCAATCACCTTAAATCAGCTTCAAATGCGATCAAATTTCAGTATAAATTTTCCAAAGGTACAATAAGTAATATTTTGTAACACCCATTTCGAATCAAACAAAAATCTTTAAAATAAATTTCAGATTCAAAAGCTTCAAACCCAATAATGGTGGGTTTTCAAATATACAGAAAAATTTAGATCCAGAAAGCTTACGCAAGGCACTATAAGCAATATTTATAATACCCACTTCAAATTAGACAACAGTTCTTCAAAATAACATTTTAGACCAGGAGCTTCAAGCTCAATAATGGTGGGTCTTCAAATACACACAAAAATCAAATATAAAAAACTTAATATATTAAGTAATCGCACGTGCTACTTACCGTAGAGAGAACAAATTGTTTGGAATTATCACATTATAATTGCTACTAAGTAAGCTTGCAAAATGAAGTTGGATGTTTTAACATTATGTACTTCAAATGTGAAGGCAAATATGCACCACAACATGAGCAAAGCTAGATTATAGGATTATTGAATGGTTTTATACTTCTTCACAAAGACAAAGCTATGGAGTTTAATGAAAAGGAAAAATGCACTGTTTGGTATGCTAGGTAAAACAAATTCAAGGGAAAAAGAGGAATGAGTAGCCGAGAAATAAATTTGGACCGAATAAGTAGAAGTTAAAATTAATTCCTAAATGGGTAGGGGTGTTCATAAAAATCCGAAAACCTGAACCAAACCAAAAACCAAACCAAACCGACCAAAAAAATCGATACTTTTTGGTTTGGTTTAGTTTAGTTTTGGTTTTGAAATTTAAAAACCGATCAAATTTGGTTTGGTTTTGGTTTTAATAAATAAAAAATCGAAATAAACCGAATATATGAGTAGCTATTTTAAATTTATTATTACACCTATAATATATATATGTATAATTTTATACAAAGTTTCAAAATTTTTATAGTAAATGTTAATCGATTGCACTTTTAGTACATGTCTTTACCTTTACATTCTAGTTTGATTGGTAGTTTTCTTTTGTTAATTGTAAGAATCTATTTCATGTTAAAAATAATATATTTTTAATTGAGTCCTTAAATTATTCATCACTATTTGATTTAATTATTATCAATATATCTTGGTAAATAATAGGTTTCTCAAAGGGCAATTGATTTGATAGTGTTACGTTGAAAATGTGGTCGCCGAAATATGTGATTGGTAATGTATGTCTTATATTTAAGAAAAAACTGACAAATAACCGAAAAAACCGAAACCCGACATAAACCGAATCAAGAAAAAATTGACTTAATTGGTTTGGTTTGGTTCTAATATTTGAAAAACCGACTTACTTGGTTTGGTTCTTTTTAGGGGAAAACAGATCCAAACCGAACCATGAACACCCCTATGAATGGGTAACTAATTGGGAATCTAAACAGAAATTCTTAAATAAGTCCCAACTTATCAACCTCTAGCCATTAATTATATACTTACCAAAACTAGCCAAGCACATATAAAAATTGAAAACCCAAATAATAAGGTTCTTTTTCTCCAAGAATTACACGCAAAGATCTCCTTCCATATTTTTAAGCGTGATCAACAACATTAGATGCAAGACGAAAATATAAATTTCATGGATGAGGTAGCAAATAAGATGATGAAATACAAAAAGATATATATAAAATTCCAACAATTGAAGCAAATAAGGACCTTTTTTAATTGGTATGGTTGAAATTCATTGAAAACATATAGATGAGTCAATATACAAAATTTAAGAAAGATCGGAGGGGACTTGGACTGATTTGGTATCAAAATTCATAGTTAAAATTGTTTACCCGCAAAATGGTACAATTAAATTTGTTGAGTGATTTATAGACAAGCAAATTGATTTGATTAGAAAAATGATAAAGAAATAAAATTAAAATTGAGATTTGGCAATTGAAATTGAAGAAGATGACAATCCTGACTCCGTACGTAATGTCTTCGAGGACAAAACTGAGAACAACAATAAAGTACAAATAAAGTTATTTTATTGAGAGAAAAAGTAGTAAAATATAGCCTTTTTGTATAGAACGTTTTGTGTCTCCGCAATGGCTGCTGAGCCTGCTATTTGTAGCTTTACCTAGGGAAACAAGTTCCTAGAATCAAGCTCCTCTTAAACGATAATAAAAGAGACATTGATGAACGCGTAACGGCATACCATGAATGCAAATATTCTCTGCAATTGTCACTTATTTGATGTTAGTAAATATTTCCTCAATGAATGCTATCCGACAAACCATTGATTGTCTCCTGCCGATTACGCTCCTTTCGAGATTTATCCGATATTTGATCGCATTCATTGTCGAAATTGGTTATTCCCTGACTATCCCTATGCCTATCTTCGGTTCCACGTATCATTTTACCATTAAGCCATTTGTTATAAATAGATTTTAATTTTACCCCATACAGATAGTCTCCTTACTTTCCGGTGACATGTCTTTGTATTACCGAGAAGTTGATGAAGATTCCTTCTTGGCGGGAAAGTTCCTGAACAATCTCTGAAGCTCAAAAGGATGCACGTCTTCTCGTATTTAATACCCCGAACACGTGTTGCCCTACGATTAGGCAATTAATTTTGCCAGTTTTCGAGGTAATCATAACCACGATTTTTTCCATCTATAACTTTCTTGCTACTCAATATTTTTACTTTTTTACTTTTACAACTTTCAAAACCCTTTCTTTCTCATTGCATCTGCTTAGGAATTTTTCCATCTTCTTCAACTCTCTCAGCAGAAGTTTTACTAACCTTGGTAATGACTTCTTTCACTGTTTTCTTTGGAAACACTGGTCTTCTCTTCAGTGGAGGCCCAAAGAATAATAAAGACAAGGAGGTCGAAGCCGATTCTAAACCTCCCACAGTTAGTACCATAATACCACATCATTTCAATACCGCCAACAACTTTCAAAAAATGGCTTCTTCTGCCTCTTCACAAACTTGGCCAGTTAGCAGGTATCATTTCTCTATTCGTCCTTTGAGTATCCCAACTGTGAAGGAGGACTGCAACTGTCCCAATCTTGAAATCATTTCCTCGGATATGATAAAGCGGGTTACCTTCTCCAAGGAGGGGTTTACGTATGTCTATACGTATCCCTTTACCTTGGGTCCATTTACGTATGTCTCTTCTGCCTCCGGCCACTGAGCCAATAAAAATTAACACTTCTCCTGCCACTGGTACTTCTTCACCTTCCACGCTATGGGTTCGCGCCCATCAACACCTGTTGCTCATTCGCCATTGGCAACAAATATATCTCCTCCATCGGTACCATCTGAGCAAGAAAGGGGTGATTCTCCTCCTCGGTCTCCCTACCACGGGAATTTAGGGCAAAATTATTCAACCCCTTTCCCCGATCCTCAAGGGAGAAGAAATGCCACTCTTTCGATTTCGAAATAGTGTCATCTTTTGTCCAAGCTAGTGGAGCTTGTGAACTATCTGAAGTCATTGGTTTCGGAGAAAGAGTGGAAGAAAATGCGCTCTCTTTCTAGGGATTGTTTAATGAATAATGCTATGCATAGCACGATGCAGGTATCATACTAATTTTCTCATGCCTTCTTTTCTACTACATGCTGTAATGGAAATCCTGACTTTAATATTCTTTTTCATAGGCCAACTTTTTTGCTTTTGAAGGCCTGCAAATGTTGATTCTTTATAAGCAAGGACTTGCTTCCGAGTAGGATCATCTTTTGACCGAAAAGAACCAGCTTGTTGTGCGTCTCCTGGTGTTGGAGCCAAAAGCTATTGTATTGAGCGAGCTTGAGGCCCAGTTGCATCAGAGCGAGCAAGATAAAATAGCCTACAGACAGGAAGCTGCTCAACTACATGAAAAGCTTCAAGAGGCTAAGGCTAAGTAGGCCAAGCTTCATGACACTGTACTTGTCGCTGCAGAGCTACTGAGGAGAAAAGGGCCAAAATAGAAGAGAGGCTTAAGAGAATCATGGAGCAAAATCAGATCCACTTGTCTACAACTATTGAGCTTGATTCTTGCTTCAACGCCATGAGATCCGAAAGGAACGACTTTCAGGCTGAAATTGATAGACCCCAAGAAAACCTAGGACCAAGGGGATTCCCTCGTTTTTAGATGACTTACGCTATATATCATATAAGGAGGAAAACCTTGAAAAATGCCAAAGCGTGCATCATCGATATTGGTGATTGTATCGCAAGGCCTGAGAACTGGAGCTAACTGCTCGTGAAAACCTTCCCTTTCGGCCTGCTGCAACTAACTCCTCGAGTACTAATTCTGAGTACTTGGGAACCGAAGGGGAGATTGAAGAAGATGAAGATGAAGGCCCCGAACCTGTAGTGGATCCATCTTCCTCTATCGGGGGAAACGTAGATTTCTCTCTCCTTTCAGGCTCCAGCGGCAATGATGCATAACTTCTTTTTCTCTTCTTTTTTTGTACTTTGTAATTGTGCCAAATCCTTCACCGAGTTTGGAAATTGGTAAATAAATAAAGAATTTATTCTTAAGTGTTATGCAAATATATTCCTTTTGCATTGAATTGATTAAAGCTTCGGGTATGTTTTCATACGATAGCTTTGGATTTCGAGCATAAATTCTTCCGAAATCAATCCTTTACTATGAGAGTTTCATAAGAGAGGGCCCTTATATTTATGGTGCTCTTAAAGAGGACGTCTCATGTTCATTCCGGCACAAGCATTTGAAGTTTTTGTTAACTTTCAAACGATAAAATTAACTCATCATTTGGACAAGAAGTAATATAAAAATTAAAGGACTTTATTTTATTCGTTCTATCTTTAAAATAACATAAGCATTCTTTTGCTAAAGTAAATAAAACTGTCAATACATGTGGCTAACTTGAACAACTTCTTTTTCTGGGGCTGATCATACAGTCCCCGGTCCTGATGAAATATTGATCCTAATTCTCATAGTCTCGATTTTCGTGGCACTCTTGGTGCCGCATCGGATACTATCCCCCTAGTGTTCGAATGTGAAGCATGCGTATTCGAACATTGGAAGTCTTACTTCATCGATGGAAACAACTTGTGAATGATTAAATAATCCTTGTTTTAGTGATGGAAGGCAAAGCTTGCTATCGAACCAAGGTTATTTAACCATTCACATAGTCGTCTGCCATCGATGTGAAAAACTTTAATGCTTTAATATCTATAAGGTCTTTCCTTTTGCCGGTGACGTTCCCTTTTGTATGCTTTTAATTGCTACCTCATTAAAAACCTTGCTAGAAAAATCCGACTGGGACAAAAACTGGTCGAAGGGAAAATGAGTGCAGCATATACTTTCAGTATGGGTAGGATCCATCAGAAATAATACCTTTTAAGGTGAGTCACGTTCCAATTGCTGGGTAATTTGACTCCATCTTGATTTTCCAACTCGTACGACCCTTTACCCGTGATAGATGTAACTCGGTAAGGGCCTTCCCATGTTGGTCCTAGCTTTCCTGCATTGACTGCCCGAGTGCTCCGAGTCACCTTTCTCAAAACCAAGTCTCCTACCTTAAAATAACGGAGATTGGCTCTACGATAGTAATATCTTTCCATCATTTGATTTTGAGCCACCATCCTCACGTATGCCAAGTCCCGATGTTCATCGAGCAAGTCCACCCTTATTAGCAACACTTCATTGTTTGCTTCTTCGTTTGTTCAAGAAAATCTCAAAGTCGGTCCTCTACTTCCACCAGTATCAGAGCTTCCGTGCCATACACGAGAGAGAAAGGTATTTTTTCTGTACTAGATTTCTTCGCTGTCAGGTATGCCCATAGCACACTCAGTAGCTCTTCGGGCCATATGCCTTTAGTAGCTTCTAGCTTCTTTTTAAGGTTCTGAAAAATCACCTTATTTGTTGATTCCACTTGTCCGTTAGCACTTGGATGGTACGGTGAAGATATAATCCTCTTATTTTTCAAATCTTCCAAAAATTTGTGACTTTTGAACATATGAATTGTGGATCGTTGTCACAAGCAATTTCCTTCGATATTCCGATTAGTAGATTATGTGGTCCCATATGAAGTCGACCACTTCATGCTCACTGATCTTCTAATAAGGACCTGCTTCAACCTATTTAGTGAAATAGTGAGTTAAAATTAAAAGAAATCTTACCTTTTTGGGGCCCGGTGGCAAAGGACCTACTATGTCCATTCCCCATTTTAGGAATGGCCATAGGGACAACACCAAATGCAAGAGTTCTATTGGTTGATGCACCAATTATGCATGGCATTGACATTTGTCGCACTTCTAAATGAACGTCTGTTCGTCCTGTTCCATTTGAGGCCAGTAGTAACCCACCCTAATCAACTTTAGAACTAATGAATCTGCACCAAAGTGATTCCTGCAAATTCCTTCATGGACTTCCCTCATTACGTAGTCCGCCTCCGAGGCCTCCAGACATCGGGCCTATGGTCCTTGGTATGATCTTCGGTATAACTGCCCATCTACGAGGCAGTAACGAGCTACTTTGATTCGTGGTGCCTAGGATGCCTTCAGGTCATTTTCCATGCCGAAGGTACTCGACGAACTCATTCCTTCAATCCCACACTAAGTTGGTTGAATTGACTTTGAAGTAATTGTCCATATCCAATACCGAATGTAGAAGCTGAACGACAAAATCGGAGTGAGATCCTTTCATCTCTGTGGATGATCCCAAATTAGCCAATGCATCTGCTTCCACATTTTCTTCCCTTGGGATGTGTATTATTGACCATTCCCTGAATCATGAAAGCAACACCTGAACCTTATTCAAGTACTATTGCGTGCGTTCTTCCTTTGTGTCGAAATCCTATACACTTGGTTTAATACTAGCTGGGAGCCACATTTCACTTCAATGAGCTCGGAGCATAATCCCCGAGCCAGTTCAAGTCCTACAACCAAAGCCGCATACTCGACTTTGTTGTTAGTTAACAGAACAGTTTTAATGTCATGCCTCAGGGTTTCACCTGAGGGCGTGACTAGAAATATCCCGAGACCGGACCCTTTACATTGGAAGCTCCATCCGTAAATAAGGTCCAAACTCCCGATGTCATTCCTTACACCAACACTCCTTTTTTAGTAGCCAAGGGCATTAATCTGGGATTGAAATCAACCATAAAGTTGGCCAAAACTTGTGACTTGATTGCAGTCATGAGTTTGTACTCAATGTCGAACTCATTAATTTCGATTGCCCATTTAGCCAAGGATTGTGAAGGACATTTCTTAAGGGAAATTTTCTCACAATGACTATCGGGTGGCACTGAAAATAAGGCCTAAACTTTCGAGAGGCAACTACGAGAGCTAATGCCAGCTTTTACAGGTATGGTTAACGGGTTTCTGCTCCCGAAAATATCTTATTAACATATTAAACGGGATATTACGTACCTTCTTCTTCTCGAACAAGAATGGCACTTACCGCTACTTCCGAGACCGCTAGATATATTAGCAATTGCTCGCCTTCTCCCGGTTTTGATAGTAACAAGGGGATGGATAGGTCCATTTAAGGTCTCTCAATGCCAGTTGGCATTCCGGAGTCCATTTGAAATCGTTCTTCTTTTTTAGTAGCAAAAAGAAGTTGTGACACTTTTCCGAAGATCTTGAGATGAATCAGCTCAAAGTCGCCAACATCCCGGTCAGCCTCTGTTCTTACTTTACATTTGAAAATTGGTCCGGACTGTTCTCGATATTTTTGATTTTGTTGGGATTTACCTTGATCCCTCTTTGCGAGACTAGGATCCCCATGAACTTACCGGAGCCAACCTCGAACACACATTTTTCTAGGTTGAGTTTTATGTTATGCTTCCTTAGGATGTCGAAAGTCTCTTGGAGGTGTTTCAAATGATCTCTTGCATTCAATGACTTGACTAACATGTCATCAATATACACCTGTATTGTTTTGCCTATCTAATTTTCAAACATTTTGTTGACGAGCCACTAATAACTGGCTCCGGCATTTTTAAGCCCAAAAGGTATCACATTATAGCAATATGTGCCTAAGTTTGTTATGAAAGAAGTTTTTTCCTGATCCCCTAATTTCATCTTGATTTGATTGTATCCAGAGTACGTATCAAGGAGACTCATTAACTTGTGTCCGGCCGTAGCAACAATCATTAGATCAATGTTTGGCAATAGGAACGAGTCTTTAGGGCACACCTTATTTAAATCCTTATAATCTACGCACATTCTAAACTTGTTATTCTTTTTCGGCACTACAACTATGTTGGCTAACTATTCTAGATATTTTACCTCCTTGATTGAACCAATGTTAAGTAATTGGGTTACCTCTTCTTTTTAACAAACCTGTTTCTGACCTCCACTATCAGGTGTTTCTTTTGCCTTACCGGTGGAAAGTTTAGATGCAGACTTGGCTTGTGCACGACCACCTCTAATGGGATACCTTTAATATCCGAGTGCGACCACGCAAGGCAATCTCTGTAGGCTTTAAGAAAATTTATAAATTCTAACCTGAGTTCGGGATTGAGTCCTGTTCCCAAATGAAACCTCCTTTCCAAAATTCTTTGAATAAGGCCACTTGCTCGAGTTCTTTTGTTGTGGACTTGATCGCATCCATCTTCTCCAGTACCTAAAAATATTTCAGCACTTGGTGGTATTTCGACGACTCCTCGCCTTTAGCGTCTTCTGATGGTAGGCTAGAATCCTTTATTTTAGTCATAATTTGCACTCTAATTACAGTATTTTACTTGTGTTTGAGCTTGAATGATAGTGAATTGCACTTATTATGTATTTTATGCCTTGCAGGAAGTGATTTCGAGTTAAAAAGATAATCGAAAGTTAAATCCAACAAGTTGGAGCTTTGAAGTCTGAGTAAAAGCCCAAGGGATTAAACTGGGATCGCGTTTGGGGGTCGAGAGCGAAGTCTGGATATCAAAATTTAAGAAAATTAATTAATCTGTAAAACGTCTACTGTCGCACCGCATGAGGAGGTGCATGGGGCAGCGCGACAATGTAAATTGCTGCTGCCCTGTTAGAATCTGCTCTCTGAACTTTCCCACTAGTGCCCCGCATGGCGCGACCCGCCTGTACAAATTTTTCAGAGTATTTTTTAGTTTCAGTTTGGAAAGGGTAGTTTCGTCTGGGCCCACTTTTACATGGTATAAATGCACCAAAAATATATTTTTGAATGGACTTTTGACCTTGGAAACTTTGGGAGAGCATTGGAGGCTAAAAGACACAAAATTTCATCATCTTTCCATCAATTCAATACGGGAGTCTGGATTGTAATGTTAGATTGATGCTTTATTACTCTTTCATTATATTTGTGATGATTTGACAAATATGGTATTTTGATAAATATTTGTGGATTTTAACTTTAGTTCTTTGCTTGCATTCGTTTATGGATCTTTGAATTGTTTCAACTTTATTCATTGATTTATTTAATCGAAAGATGAATATTTTGGTAATTATCTTTGCATTATTTTGTTTGATTTAATTCAGTGATTCTCTTAAGTAATCGAAAGAGTTTGTTGAATTGTTGATTAAATCAAGTTAGCAGAATATTCGAGCAACTTTTTCCTAAAGATTAATCCATTAACGCATGCTTACATATTTTCATAGTGCTTATATTAGTTCACGTCGTACAGTTAAGATTTAACCGAGAGAGAAATCTTGACTATACGTTTGAACTAATCATCGGGTGAATTCATGAGAATCCTTAAAACATCAGAGTGAATTAAACGAGAGTTAAATCCCAAATTGCTATCTTGCACCTATCCTATCAAAAACTTTTTTTCTCACATTGATAAGAGACCAACTCTACTAATCTCTAGTTCTTTGCCGTTAATTGTCAATTGCTTTACTTTGGTAGTAAATCGTAGTTCGTAATCATTCCAATCAACTTTTGATCATCCTGGATAGCATTTAAATCAGGAATTACTAGAGCATTGTTCAAATCCAATACCTCTGGAGACCATAATTTTACTATACTATTTTTGTTTAGCGAGCATTAACTTTTGTGTTGTGTTTTGCGCTCCCAGGGATTGGTAATCAACAAAGTTCAAAATAGTTTTTGGTGCTAATTCAGGAACCTATTTTATTTTATTTTATTCTTCATGGACTTTCTCTTCCGTATGCAGACAACAAATTGACTTCACTGGTGTATGACTTGTTCTTCTTCAAAGGAAGTGACACCCTACAAATCTGAGATGGAAAAACACCTACAACAACTGAGAAAAGAGAAAGAACTCACCGAAAAATTCTTGGGGAAATCTTCAACCCAAGAGAACATGGATAAAAATGGTGAGCTGGTAGTTGATTTGGCTGCACAACAAGCAACATAACAGGAAGTAGTCGCACGGGCAGCTACTGAGGAAGCCCATAGAGTTGCTGAGTAGACTGTCAAAGATGATGAGAGTCGAAGACTCAATCTAAACAGACCCTTGGTTGAAGACCAATTCGAGAATGCGGTACTCAAGCATGGTAGAGCATTGGGTGATTATGCCAGAATAGTCTATAATCAGAGACTGTCTAGTATCAGACCTCCACCTGTAGTAGCGAATAATTTTGAGTTGAAGCATGACTTGCTTCAAATCATCCAGAACAACTTCATCTTCAGAGGGAAGGTGAATGAAGATCCTAACACTCACTTGATGGATTTTGAGGAAATTATGAACACCTTCCAGTACAATGGAGTGTCAAGAGGTGCAGTCTACTTAAAGGCATTCCCCTTTTCACTGAAGGATGACGCGAAGCACTGGCGTCGTAGCTTACCAACGAGGTCTAACAAGACATGAGAAGATATGACTAAAACGTTTCTTGATAAATACTTCCCAGCTGCAAAAAAAAAACAATGAAATTCAGAAGGGAAATTCACAGCTTCTTCCAGAAGGACACTCGAGGCTTGGGAAATATTCAAGGAGATAGTGAGAAAGTGCCAGCATAATGGAATTGAATTGTGGATGCAACTCCAAGACTTTTGGGATGGACTGACACCTTACTCACGACGAACTCTGAGTACTGCAGTTGGAGGTCCTTTAATGAAGAAGACTCCAGATGAGATTGTTGCAATTTTAGATGAGCCCTCTAAAGATGCTAACCAATTGCATGCTGAGAGTAATGATAGAAGAAATCATCTGGGGTTTACCATATAGACTGTAACACATCAGTGCAACTAGACACCATAGCCAGAGAGATAAGAAAGTTAACATTGGCCAAGGTACATAGTAAGCCGCAAGCAGCATGTGACTTTTGTGGAATGGGACACCCTACACATGAGTGTCAAGTTTCATTTGAAATATGTAAATGTTGTGGGGAGCTTTGACAAAGGAAATTACCAAAGTGGCAACAATTTAACTCCATGGGGTAGAGGCACCCAGGTTTCTCTTGGAGTTCACCAGGTGGTAGTGTAAATGCATGGAAGCAAAATAACTCTAGACCCTAGGGACAGTGAGCTTCAGGTTTTCAAAATAAACAGAGGCAGCAATTTCATCCTCCCTAGTCTAATCAGTCTAACATGGAATATCTGATAAAGGCCTTCATTATGAAGACAGATGAGAGGCTTGAAACCCATGGCACAACTATCAGAGAACATGACATGGCCATTCAAAACTTGGAAAGATAGGTGGGGCAACTAGCTAATCTATTGTCTAAGAGGGTTCGAGGAACTCTCCCTGCTGATACGGAAAGAAATCTAAAAGAGACAATAAATGCAGTGTCTTTGAGGAGTGGGCACGTATTGGAGAATTCCAGGGCAACACAAAAGGATGAGTTGATTGAAAGATAGGTGGAGATTGTGGAGGAGTAGAAAAATGACAAAATTCGAGAAGGTGCAAGGATTGTAGATGACGGTCTGAAGAAGAAGTGGAAGACTGTAAATACCTGCTCTACCTTTCCCGCAGAAGCAGAGAAGAGAGAAGCTGGACAAACAGTTCGGGCTCTTTCTAGAAGTGCTCAAATAGGTGCATGTGAATATACCTTTTACAGAGGTACTATCACAGATGCCAGCTTATGCTAAATTTTTGAAGTAGATATTGTCCAAAAAACAAAGAGTGGAAGAGACATCAGTTGTCAAGCTTATAGAGTATTGTAGTGCCATTTCTGTAAAACAATCTCCCCCAAAACTGTAGAGATCTAGGGAGTTTTACTATACATTGCTCTTTAGAAAGTACTAAGTTTGAAAAATCTTTGTGTGATTTAGGTGCTTCTATTAATCATATGACTTTATCTATTTTCAGGAAATTAGAGGGAGAAATTGGAGAAATCAGGTCGAAACCTATCTCCTTGTAGCTGGCGGATCAGACCACAATCATACCTAAAGGAATAGTGGAAGATGTGCTAGTTCGGGTGGAAAAATTTATGTTCCCTATGAACTTCATTGTGGCGAACATGGAGGAGAATAGGGAGGTCTCTCTGATTTTAGGATGACCCTTCTTGGCTACTGGCAGATAAATTTGGTACAATCAGTAAAGGCAGCTTATGCTCAGATTGGGGGAGTAAAGGATGATCTTCAAGATGGAAGGAGAAAGGGGGGCCCTAAAGAAGCAACTTGGAGAGAGTAAAACTGATAAGTGTGAAGGCCGAAAAGAAGATCTCACCATGGATGTGTGCACTGGGTTGGGTGTACAAAGGAGATCCCGACTTCGAGTCTGACCCCTACTAGCTGAATCAGGGGAGTTTTCTTTACCTCTTGCTTTTTATTTGTGTGTCATGGGGACATGCCACAATTCAAAGTGTGGGGTGGGGTGTAAATATATATATGTGTGTTTGTTTTTGTTTCTTTTGATTGATTTTTTTTTGACTTTTCCCGATGATGGATTTCCTCGACTGTCTTCTTGAGGAATCAAAATCAAAGGGAAAATATTTTGTTTTTCTTAGGTAGTGTAACAATTTTTCCTTGATTTTTCTTTGTGCCGCGGTTCTTTTTCAAGGGTTTTGCTTGAACCTGGTGGAGTTAGTTTTTCTTTTGTTAGGAATAAGGAAGTCTTGTACTAGTGTTAAATGGAGATAACTGCTCTTGACTTTGTTGTGTCTTGAGAGTAGTTAGTGCTTTGTTGTGACGCCTAGGCTCAGTTCTTGACTCATAGATAAGTACCTTAAATTGGTTGATTGTGACTTTGCTTAACTGCTTTGACTAGAGAGTCGGGATAGATTCGATCCTAAATGAGTTATGTGCCAATGTGTGTGTGTGAGGTTGTTGTTAATATTCTGTACATGTCAGTTGATGTTTAGAACTTACCCGGTATGTTAGCAAAGTAGTCTTGTTCAGTTTAGGAAGTGATATTGGCATTTCTTTGTTAAGCCAATTATACGTTTATGACCCGTCTAACTGTTGTGTATCCTAATAACCCGTTTGAGCTTGTAATCCTACTTCATTGGCAACCACAATACAAGCCTGACCCCTTTGTTTGAATTGAATATCTGTTTGAACTTTCTACCTCTCTTGAGCACTTGAAATGGTGTTTTCGGACTTATGTCGAATGCGGTAATGTGGGATCAATCACGAATATTTGTGTAAAACTAAAATCATCAATTTGGTAACCTGAGAATAATTCTTAGTATGTTTGAGGATGGACGTTTATTTTAGAGGTGGAGAATGTGATGACCTAAAATGTCATCTTTAAATTAAATAATCATTTCAGTATTTTAAGACCTTGAAAAGCAGTATCAATATTTCCTCGACTTGCCTGCATAGTCTATATAATTTTTCGGAAGGTTTTTATGTGAAAAATGGATTAAATTGTAAACTAGAGCTTTAAAACTCAATTGAGTTGACTTCGGTCAACATTTTGAGCAAACGAATCCGGATAAAAGTTTTGACCATTCCGGTAGTTCCGTATCGTGATTTGAGACTTGGTCATATGCCCGAAATCAAATTCGGAGGTCCCTAGGTCAAATTATCGCCATTTAACGGAATCTAGAAATCTAAGGCTAAAGATTTCTTAAGTTCGATCGGAGATTTGACTTTTGAGAAAAAGACCCCGTAATGGAATTTGATGATTCCAATAGTTTCGTATGGTGGTTTTGGACTTAGGAACATGTTCAGATTTGGATTTGGAAGTCTGTAGGATAATTCGGCACATTTTGGCGAAAGTTGGAAAATAGAAGATTTTTGGAAAGTCTGATCGAGGGTTGACTTTTTGATATCGGAGTCGGAATCCAGTTCTGAAAATTTTCATAGCTACGTTATGTCATTTATGACTTGTATGCAAAATTTGAAGTCATTCGGACTTGATTTGATATGTTTTTGCATCGAATATAGAAGTTGGACGTTCTTAGATTCATTAGGCTTGAATTGGGGTGTGATGCACAGTTTTAGCATTTTATGATGTGATTTGAGGTTTCAACTAAGTTCGTATGATGTTTTAGGACTTGTTGGTGTATTTTGTTGAGGTCCCGAGGGCCTCGGGTGGATTTCGGAAGGTTAACGGATCAATTCGGACTTGTATTTATCTGCTGAAATTTTCTGGGCAGCTTCTGCATTTTTCGCACGTGTGAACCGTGACCGCACCCGCGTGAACAGTATCCGTGTATAGTAACCGTGTACAGTATCCGTGAACAGTATCCGTGTATAGCATACACATGAATAGTATCCATGTACAGTATCTGTGAACAGTATCTGTGAACAGTAACACGAAAATTCTGGACAGTGTAAAGGATGAACAGTCCGATTTTCCTCATTTTTTTGGACTTCCAAGCTCGGAATTTGGGCAATTCTGAGCGAGAAGTTACGGAAATTCTTGGGGTAAGTGTTCTTGACTCTCTTGTGTTTATATTCCATGAATAAATCTTCATTTTTGGCTTTAGATTATTGATATTTGAAGAGAAATGGAGGAATTTTCTAAATTTCCATAAAAATGAATATTCAAGATTTGAATATCAATTCGGAGTCAGATTTGAGTAAAATTAGTATGGTTAGACTCGTAATTGAATGTGTTATCGTATTTTGTGACTTTTGTCGTATTCCGAGATGCGGGCCCCACGAGCGATTTTTGGGTTAATTTCGGATTTTGTTGAAAAATTAGTATTTTTCATATGGAATTAATTCCTAAAATATGTATTGAATGAATCGAGTTAATTGTGACTAGATTCGGGATATTTAGAGGCCGATTTGAGTGGAAAAGGCATTGCGGAGTAAGATTTTGCTCGGATTGAGGTAAGTAACGGTTATAAATCTGGCCCTGAGGGTATGAAACCTCTGACATTGTGTCGTATGACTATTTTGGAGGTGACGCACATACTAGGTGACGGGAGTATGGGCGTGCATCATAGGGATTGTAACTTGGTCCGTCCCGCGAGATTGTGGAATTAATTGGCCTACTATTTAATACATGTTCCCTCTTTTTTCCATAGAAATTGACTGTATTTCATGTTAGAAATCATGTTTAGGCTTTATGTGATCATTGTTGAGACCTGCGAGGTCGTATACATACTGAATTAGCTGCTAATTGCTGTTTTGTACTCAGTCATAGCTTTTCTTGCTTATTATGCCTCCGTCTATTGCTATTCATTGTTGATACATGACATTACCTCTATTTGGGCTGTTTATATGATTTTTGAGAGCCCGAGATACAGGAGAAATTGATGACTGGGTGAGGCCGAGGGCCTGATCTATGAGGATATTTATGGGATCGGGCTGCACGTCATAACATATTGTTACTGATTTATGACTGAGTGAGGCCGAGGGCCTGATCTGTGAGGATATTTATGGGATCGGGCTGCACGTCGCAACATGTTGTTACTGATTTATGATTGAGTGAGGCTGAGGGCCTGAGTGATTTATGCCATAAGGTGGCTTGTTATAGCGCTTGGGCTGAAGGAGCCCCTCTGGAGTCTATACACACCCCCAGTGGGCGTAGGTACCTACTGAGTGCGAGTGCTGAGTCCAAGTGCCGAGTGCTGAGCGACTGGGAGGAATGAGTGATTGTGAGGTTGGAGTGAATGGGAGGACAAAATGACTGTTATTCTGAGAAAATACATTTACTTCATTACTGTTGCATCACAGATGTCATATCACTGTTTTGAAAATTATTGGAAGATATTATTTACTGCTCAGTCAAATTTGATATCTGGTTTATTAAGTACGTACTGATGTGACTTAAACTATTAAATTGAAAGTATGACTACTCTTATTTGAAAGTTATTGAGATAACTGTATTTGCGTAGCTCGTCACTACTTCTCAGTTCCTTATTTATTTATGTTACTTACTAAGTTGGTGTACTCACGTTATCCCCTGTACCTCATGTACAGATCTAGACACTTCTGGTCACGACGGTTGCTGATTGAGGAGTCAAACTCAGGAGACTATTAAGGTAGCTACATGGCGTTCGCTGACCTTGACTCTCCTTTCCTTTCATGTTGTATTATTCTATATTTCCAAACAGTGTTTTATCAGTCAGATGTTGTTATCATTTAGAAGCTCATGCACTCAGTGACATCGGGTTTTGGGGATGGATTGTTTAGTACCTTTGGAGTTATATTCTGTTCTAAAAGGTTTTATTTAATATTAACTGCTTCCGCCTTTATTTAAAAGTTCTACTATGTTGAGATGTTGAGTTGAGGCTTGCCTTGTACCAATATAGGCGCCATCACGACGGGTGAGGTTTTGGGTCGTGACACTGGGGTATCAGAGCACTAGGTTACATAGGTCTCACGAGTCATGAGCAGGTTTAGTAGAGTTTTGCGGATCAGTACGGAGACGTCCGTACTTATATTCGAGAGGCTGCAGAACCCTTTAGGAAATTCCACATTCTTGAGTTCTTATCGTGTGACATTGATTAAACTTGAAGCATAATTCCTTCCACGCATTCGTGTGCGCACATGAGCGCTCGGTATCTGCTGTGCATCGACAACTTGCGATTCCCTGGATGGGGTGCGAGATGTGATTTCTGTGTGTGATGTTGGGCCAGTCTGGAGGACTTGATGCCAGGTTTTGTCTGTGTCTTGAGTACTGAGATTTTGATTGTGTGAGCACGTGCATTTGGGACTTATATGTCCGTTTGTGTCCTTACTCGTGGGATTTATGACTGGATGACTAGGGGTGAGTATGATTTGATAGCGAGATGTGTTCAAATTGTTCAAATGTGACGGGAAAAGTTTGCTGAGGATGTAGCAAGGATTATTAGGTGTTTGGCTTCTGTCTTGAGTTGGCATATGGCCTCGAGCTATGGGTGTGTTGAAGGACCTCTCGTGTAGTTTAGTAGTGGAGCGAAGTGAATCTTCATGTTGTGTTATGAGTTCAGACTCAGAAGGGGGGTTAAGTGATTGTGCAATAGTTATGATTATGGAAGAGTATAGAGAGATACCAGTTTGAGGCTAAGCAAGTGGATTATCTTCTACAGGATGTTCTGAAGTTTGTGTGATCCTTCTGTTATTGGTTGGCAGTCCTCTTTTACCAGTAAAATATACGTGTTGCAATTTGAGTTTGGATCGCTTATAAGAGTGGTCTTGACTGTTACGAGGGTGAATGCGAGATTTGCAAATGGTTTGAGGAATTAGATGGGTTGTGTTGCAAGAGCTTATGAAGGATTTAGATTAATCTCATCCAGTTGGGGCAGCTCAACCAGTTATTGCGGCACAGGCCGATGATAGACCTGCCTTGTCTTTTGAGGCTTTGCTGAGATTGGATAAGTTTACCTAACTATTTCCAGTCCATCTCAGTGGTACTCCTTCTGAGGACCTACATGATTTTCTCAACTACTGCTATGAAGTATCGTAGAACATGGGAATAGTTGAAAGCAATGGGGGTTCATTTTATTGTGTTTCAGATGACGGGTTTCGCCAAGAGGTGGTGGAAAGATTATGTATTTACTAGACCCGTTATGGTTCTGTCTGAAAATGCGGACGCATTGAGAAGATCACCCAGTGAATCATGTAAGGGTGCAACGGACCTTGGCGTCTGGTTGATTTATATGAGTTACAAAGGTCAATATTATGGATTATTGGACGTTGTGACCCATGACTTCGCGCCAAATGGGGATGTATACTATCAATGAATGGATCGAATGGCCATATGTTATATCAGTCTTGACCTGAAATGTATATATATGGTACTGAAAGGCTCCCCAATAATTTACACATATTTAAGGCCTGAGACATACATGGGATAGGTTAGGACTTGCGATATGTCTGCCTCCTTAATAATCCAATACTTCAGTTTCAAAGGAGTTAGAAAAAAAAACAACTTTACATTTACAGAATGTTTGCTCAGTGTGGAAGTCAAGGTTGTAGATTTTGGGGTGCTTCAGAGAAAGTACAATGGTTGATGATCTTCTGGACTATGTAGTTCGTGCCAAGATTTATCTTGATGGAGCTATACTTTTGTGATTATTGTGCATAATTAGGGGAAAGAGTTACCCCAAAGAAGAATCGAAGAGTATATGAATAAATAGGTTAGCTCAGCAGTGTTGAGTAAACATAGCAAAAAAAGAAATTAGCCGCCGGTATTTGTGGCAAGCCTATGAAGAGGGCAGACTAGCCAATGCAACACCACCTACATGGCTTAGTTCTTAGAAATGTTTTCTTTAAAGGGGTTTGTCTCCCTGATTCTCTGTAATATGTGGTATATGGGGTCTAAACGGTTGTGTCAGGTCACCATGACAGTGTCATAATAGGTCATCAGGTTCAATAAGTTAGTCGTCATACTCCTACCTTAGTTCCTACAGCTAGAGAGCGAGTCTATGGACTCATTAAAAGACTCAATTATGATTTTGAAATTTTGTAAAACTCGGGAAGCTACAAGTTGATGCTTTATTTCGGCTAGTGGTAGCAATTGCAAAAATGTTAGATAGTGTTCTAGATGAGGAAAAGAGGAAGCTAAGAAGACCAAGAGGTCTCGAGGTTTTAAAGGATTCAACAAATTCTACTCTACAACTACAAATCATTATGACAGGAGCTCGGCCAGCCGGCCAGCCCAGTTAATATATCTGATTACTTGGGGTGCTCCAGTAAGTTCTTTTAATGCACTACCATCACGAGGTTCATATAATGGTTATTCCAGTTATCTAGCATAGACTCAGTATGAGCAGCTGAACCCTCAAAGGGATTGTTATGAATGTGGTAGTACTACGCACATCATTGGAAAATTGTCCTAGACTTGGGAGAAACATAATTTTTAAAAGCACTCAGGCTGCGTGCCCCATTGCAGTTACTACTCCACTTAAATGACCATTCAGAGGTAGGGGTTAGGATGTTAGAGGTGGAGGTGAGACTCCTAGAGGTGGAGAGCCAACCCGTTGATATATTTTCTATGGTATGGCTGATGCCGCAACACCAGATGGTGTCATTACACGTACGGTCTTGAATTATTATAAAGCAACAATTTTATTAACTTGATTCGGTTCTGAGTATCGAGGTAAGTCCTCCTATTGTTCTCCACTTATGAGTGAACTTCATAATTCTGAAATCTACTTATGTGAATACTCCTGTTGGGAGATTCGATGGAGATAGCTATGTCTATCATTATGTGTTGTGATTTTGTTAAACGAAAGATTATTCAAAAGAAGAAAATGGAATGTTCCAATTTGGCACGATGCACATATTACTTGTTGTACCGAGTTGAGGATGAGATCCTTGTGTTTTATATAATATGAAATATTTAAACCGGACTACAAGCTGCGGTAGATGTTATATAAGGACGAGGTCCTTGTGGTGAAAGAAAAAATAATTATGTGTTTAAATGCCCCTTTTGTGAAATTAAAAATTTGTACTATAGTACTTATAGGGAATCATGCCTATTAGACTTATTTGAAAAAAAAATTCTTGTATGAATATCTTTGTACATAATTTGCCAGATTTGTATTGTAATTATTGAGTTTTAGACTATGAGGTGAGTGCCCGGGGGATGTAAATTGGTACTCATTAATTCGGGTGAGTAATTATGAGATCTTCATGCCTCGTTGTTAGTAAACTGAAGGTTTGAAACAAGATTTTGTTGACATGAAGTTAATTGGTGATGTTGTAATCTTTTATAAACAACTATTAAGACCAGAGATGTGGTTATGGTCATACATATGATGTGTTTCATGTCAAAATATCATTGTGATAATGTCGTGCTTGTAATGCGGAGATTAGTGTTATTAATATATACTTTGTGGTGCTTTTTTTGGTTGTGGACATGTTTTTAGGAGTTCTTTTGGTATTACTATGGCAGGTGGATAGGCCCAATTACAGGGGAGACTTTGCCGAAATTTCTGAAAAATTTGGGATATTGAGAAGTGCAAAGAAAGAGATAAGTTACATTGTGTGTTTAAGGACATACACTACTTCTCATTTGAGGACGAATGACCCTAAGTGGGGGAGAATATAACACCCCATATTTGATGGGTGCGTAGGCACGAGTTGCCATAGCCAGTCGAGACTAATATCGTGTGTTGACGTGAAGATCAGACCTTTCTGGAAATTATTGGAGTGTAAGAAATTTGGTCTTAAAGTTTACAAATATGGATAAAGAAAATAATCTCAATTGAAATGGTGTTGTTGAACTTATGTCGAATGCGGTAATGTGGGATCAATCACGAATATTTGTGTAAAACTAAAATCATCAATTTGGTAACCTGAGATAATTCTTAGTACGTTCGATGACGAACGTTTATTTTAGAGGTGGAGAATGTGATGACCCAAAATGTCATCTTTAAATTAAATAATTATCTCAGTTTTTAAGACCTTAAAAAGCGGTATCAATAATTCCTCGACTTGCGGCGCAGTCCATATAATTTTCCGAAAGGTTTTTATATGAAAAATGGATTAAATTGTGAACTAGAGCTTTAAAACTCAACTGAGTTGACTGCGGTCAACATTTTGAGCAAACGAATCTGGATAAAAGTTTTGACCATTCCGGTAGTTCCGTATCGTGATTTGGGACTTGGTCATATGCCTGAAATCGAATTCGGAGGTCCCTAGATCAAATTATCGCCATTTAACGGAATCTAGAAATCTAAGGCTAAAGATTTTGTCGGATTGAGGTAAGTAACAGTTATAATCTGGTCCTGAGAGTATGAAACCCCGAAAATTATATAGTATGACTATTTTGGAGGTGACTCACATGCTAGGTGATGAGCGTGTGGGCGTGCACCATAGGGATTGTGACTTGGTCCGTCCCGCGAGACTATGGAATTAATTGGCCTACTTTTAATACATGTTCCCTCTGTTTTCATAGAAATTGACTGTACTTCATGTTAGAAATCATGTTTAGGCCTTATGTGATCATTGTTGAGACCTGCGAGGTCGTGTACTTACTGAATTAGCTGCTAATTGCTATTTTGTACTCAGTCATAGTTTTTCTTGCTTATTATGCCTCCGTCTCTTCCTGTTCGTAGTTGATACATGACATTACCTATGTTTGGGCTGTTTATATGATTTATGAGAGCCCGAGAGACTAGAGAGATTAATGATTGAGTGAGGTAGGGGGCCTAATTTATGAGGATATTTATGGGATCGGGCTGCATGCCGCAGTATGTTGTTACTGATTTATGACTGAGTGAGGCCAAGGGCCTGATATGTGTGGATATTTATGGGATCGGACTGCATGCCGCAACATGTTTTTACTGATTTATGATTGAGTGATGCCGAGGGCCTGAGTGATTTATGTCACGAGGTGGCTTGTTATAGAACTTGGGCTGAAGGAGCCCCTTCGGAGTCTGTACACACCCCCAGTGAGCGCAGGTACCTACTGAGTGCGAGTGTCGAGTGCGAGTGCCGAGTGCTGAGCGACTGGGAGGAATGAGTGAATGTGAGGAATGAATGATTATGAGGTTGGAGTGAATGGGAGGACAGAATAATTGTTATTCTGAGAAAATACATTTACTTCATTACTATTGCATCGCAGATGTCATATCACTGTTTTGAAAATTATTGGAAGATATTATTTACTGCTCAGTCAAATTTGATATCTGGTTTATTGTGTACGTACTGATGTGACTTAAACTGTTAAATTGAAAGTATGACTACTCTTATTTGAAAGTTATTGAGATAATTGTATTTGCATATCTCGTCACTACTTCTCAGTTTCTTATTTATTTCTGTTACTTACTGAGTTGTTGTACTCATGTTACCTCATGTACCTCGTGTACAGATCTAGACACTTCTGGTCACGGCAGTTGCTGATTGAGGAGTCAGACTCAGGAGACTATTGAGGTAGCTGCATGGCGTTCGCTGACCTTGACTCTCCTTTCCTTTCATATTGTACTGTTTTATATTTTCAGACAGTGTTTTATCAGTCGGATGTTGTTATTATTTAGATACTCATGCACTCAGTGGCACCGGGTTTTGGGGATAAATTGTTTAGTACTTTTGGAGTTATATTCTGTTCTAAAAGATTTTATTTAATATTAACTGCTTCCGCCTTTATTTAAAAGTTCTACTGTGTTGAGATGTTGAGTTGAGGCTTGCCTTGTACCACGATAGGTGCCATCACGACGGGTGAGATTTTGGGTCGTGATAGGGGTTTAAATTGTTAATGTATATGTATTAAAGTGTTCAGGGAGGTGTAGTCACTATGATCTAAATTATATTATACCCGTCCTGCAGCTTACATTACAACCAAAATAAAGTCCTACTTGATCCTTGATGGATGAAGCTCAATTAGTAGAGTATTATACTACGAGCAAGCGTATGGTACGTCTTCTATGGGGCATGAATTTTAATTTCAAGAGTGAAATTCTTTCTATCTTAAGTTCCTATGTGTTCTTTAATTTTATTGTGTGTGAAACTACTCTCTATTTTTGGTGTAAGGGCACGTGATTTGCAAAGGAAAAGGTAATGACTTTGGCCACTGAGTTAGAGTAAGTGAGTAAGTTTTGAAATATGTGGTGCTTTTGAGTCGAGTTTTGAGGTTAGGATGTTATGATAGGGCTTGGTTTGCTTTAATTATTCTTGGCATGATGAGTTAGGGAAGTTGTCTGATAAGAAAGGTTGTCTCCATGTGAAGTGCAGTTTGATTGCTCGAGGACGAACAATGGTTTAAATGTGGGGTATTGATGGTAGGCTAGAACCCCGTGTTTTAGTCATAGTTTGCGCTCTAATTACTTCATTTTACTTGTGTTTGAGCTTGAATGATAGTAAATTACACTTATTATGAGTTTTATGCCTTGCAAGAAGTAATTCCGAGTTAAAATGATAATCGAGAGATAAATCGAACAAGTTGGAGCTTTGAAGTCTGAGTAAAAGCCCAAGGGATTAAACCAGGATCACGTTCGAGGGTCGAGAGCCAAGTCTGGATATCAAAAATTAAAGAAAACGAATACTTTATAAACTCTACTACCGTGCCACATGGGGTGGCGCGATAGTGTAAATTGTTGCTGCCCTGTCAGAATCTGCTCTCTGAACTTTCCCACTAGCGCCCCCATGGGCGGCATATGGCGCGGTGTGATGTTGGGCATATTCTTATAAGTTTTAATATTACTTTACCTATGTTTTTACTGTTGTTTGGTGCTATCTGGTGTTTAACATGCCCAACATGTGTTAATTATTGGTTTTATGACTAATTTAGTTGTGTGTGATGATTTAGGATGTTTGGAGTACAAAAATATGAAGAAAAGGTGCTCCAGCTATAGGAGAAGAGGGTGGATGCGTCTCATCCAACCTAGGAAAAAAGTATATTTGGTGCATCCTTGGCAGAGAAGCCGGGAGAAGGCATCTACCTTAGCATCCGCACCTGGGCACAACAAGGATGAGGGAATAGAGGGTGGATGCGAAGATTCCACCGCAACATCCGATGCTAAGAAGTGCAAGATGAGGCGGATGTGAAACATCTACCCCAGCATCAATCCCTGAAGCTGAGTCAGAAAAGGAAAAGGAAAACTTTGGCCCACGACCTTTATACGCACTATATAATCCAAAAATGCCTCTGTTAGGTCATAGAGCACGCTTTTTGAAGGGGATTCGACCTAAAGAGAGCAGGGAACCGCCGTGGAGGACGAATTTCATCTTCTTCAGCCAAACTTAGTAAATTTTATATTTCTTTGTATGATTTGTTGTTTGGCTACCATGTCTATGTGGAGCTAAACTTCACGTTCTAGGGGTGTGGTTCTTTCATGACTATTATTATTCGGATATTGGTTTTACTTTCTTGATTTATCATAGTATTTTATTTATTCAATCTTGCGCTTAATTATTTGATTGCTTGATCACCAATTAAATACTATCTACAAATCTAGAATTGAACTCGAAAGTGGGAATTCTAGATTGAAAATAGGATTGAGTAGAGCATATTTTTGAACCTGGGCATCGGGGAACGGATTCGCAATTAGGATAGACATATACCTGATTGCCTTGCTTGGTTGATTTATTGAAATTAAAAACATGTTGTTGTTAGTTCTAATTTCATATACATATAGGCATTATGTTAGCTCTAATAGGCGAGTAAGAACTCGACATATTCTTATGAGCAATATTAACCCTGTCAACCAATAAACTTGATTAATTAGTTAGTCCATTCAATTGAAGAATACAATAGGAATGTTAGATAGCCTATAATCCTAGATCGTTTTCATTACATTGATAACATAAAAATATGCTCTTCCTTTGTTTAGAGTTCATTATTTTTTTCTTTTTAGTTTTATTACTTTAGCATCACTACTTTTGGGTTTAATCTTTGTTTAGATAAGTAGGATAGTCTGATCTAGCTAATAGTTGATAACAAGGCCTCGTGGGTTCGACACTTTATCTTATCACTTTATTACTTAACGACCGCATATACTTGCGTGTGCGTTTGGCTGCAACAAGTTTTTGGTATCGTTGCCGGGGACTTAGAATTAGCTATATTTCTAGATTAAACTTTTACTTTTATCTTTACAGGTTTTTTTTCCTTTTTGTTAAGATTTTTATTTTTATAATTATTTGATTTGTCTCTTAGTGTGTTTCTAGTTCTCTCAGCATGACATTTGGGGATGAAATATACGGAGGTAAGGTTATTGATGAAGACGTTTGGTTGACAAAAGACTTTTATGGCCTGTATTTTGGGCTTGTCATGACCTGATCTCTTGGAAGTGTGAATTTAAATATGGGAGTAAGGGTTAGTGTTATGACGAATATTCTCGATTAAGAGAATATGAGAAGCAATGTTGTTTACTAACAATGTTGGTGAGTGATTGGTCTAAGGAGATAGTTAATCTTGCACATGAAATTGACATTTTTGGCTTAGCTATGCATAACTTGGATACAGATTTGAGTGCAAAGGTTGATGCGTGTAACTCCCAACAATTTAATGATGAGTTGTGTGAAGCTGAAAAAAATCTTCTATACCAAATTGAGGAGCTAAAACGAGAATACCAGTCACTAGACCTTATTTTTCTTGATGACGCCAATGTGGAGAAGAGTGCTCTAGAGTCATGTGAGAGAGTAGATAACAGTACTTTTGGAGACTTGAGTGTGTGTACTGATGAGGATGTAAATAGTAATACAATTCAAGAGTTAGGGCATATTAGACCTCATTCTAATCATTTTTCCACATTATGTTTAGATAGCGAGATAGTAATCGAGCTATCTGAACCTATTAGGGAGTCAAAGGATGAGGATGAGAGTTCCTATATTCTTGAATTTGTTGTGCCAAAAAGTAAAAATTACATTCCTCATCTAAAGGCCGAAAAGTGTAGAGTGAAAAATTTATTACTTGCTTGGTTATCTTTGTATCCCCACCAAAGGATCATAGCCGCAGACTGGATGCCCTGCTAAGGGTACAATTTAAGTTTGAGGTGGAGGCAAAAAGTGATTCACGTCGTGTTGTGACGTTAAAGTAGACGATTGTTGGGAGGCAACCCAACTTTACTGCTTTTTTTTATTTTTGTTTATTTTTATTTATTTTATTTTTTATTACTTTTATAGTATTTATTTTTGTTTTGTATGAGTATAAGCATTGACACAAAGCCATTGGAAGTGTGCAAAAGCGAGCCAGTTGGTTGGAACTAGTATGAGGTACCCGCACAAAGGACCATCCTTGAGAGAAGTCTGAATACCCTGTGAGCTGCTATTGTGTCGGCCTTTGGCCACTCAGGGAGTTTCTTGTCCACTCTCGTTATTTTTGCTTTATTTGTTCATTGAGGACAATGAATTTTCTTAAAATAGGGTGGGAGAATTCCTTTAGATAATTAGTAGTACTATGTTAGTAAACATGTTAACTTCTTATTTATATTTTAGCTTCTTATTGTTGTTTTTATAGTAGTGTAGCATTTTAGTAATAGTTTTATTAGCTTATTTATTTTTTTGAAAAAATAATATGAAAAATCAAAGAAAAAAAAGTAATTTTTTTTAGACTTTTCTTGACGATGGATCTCCTAGACAGTTTTCTTGAGGGATTAAAATTTAATAAAAAATTACAAAAAAAAAATTGAAAAACAAAAAAATCCAAAACATGTCTTTTATTTTTCTTTAGGTAGTAATATCCCCCGTGGTTTTTCTTTATGCCTCGGTTCTTTTTCATGGGATGTAATTTGAACCAGATATTTTTTTTATTTTTAGAGTAGATTAGTATTTTGGGAATAAATGGAGGAAGAAAGATGAACCTCGGCGCCTTTGATTGATTTGTTTGATAGTAACATATTTAGGCTCTAGCATGTACTATCTTCCCTATGTTTTGAAATTGTTTATGATGCATTTATGAATTGGATAACATGTTTGTGACGCCGATGTCTCATTTTCTTGACTTGTGTTCACTTTGTGCTTAATATTTAATATCTCATGGCTCTATGAATACTTGCATTAATTTGAGAGTCGGAATGAGACCATCCTTAGTGAGTCATGTGCCATGTGTTGTGAGGTCTTTTTTAGTCTATGTTATTGTACTTGTGTCTAGAACTTGCCCGGTATATGAGCTGAAGCGAAATTTTAGGTGATGCTCGATTTGAAAAATGATTTTAGGCCTTCTTTGATTTTTTTGAGCTTAATTGCTTGTCACAAATAAAATCTATCCCTAGTTAAACCTTTTGAGCCTATAGACTTTTATTTGGCACCCACATTACGGGACTATACCCTTTTGTTCTTAATTGAAACTTTTGATCTTTTTATTTTTTAAAGCACTTTTACTGTAAAATGAGCACTAAAAGAGGTAAGGAGGGAAATTAGGTGGCTTTCGAGTGGAACCAATGAAAGAAAGAAAGGTGCACTTGTTTTATAAAATAATACACCACTAGCAAAAATTAAAAATAGAAAAAAAAGAATAGTTGGAAAAAAAAGAAGAAAAAAATATAGATGAATAAATTTTTATCTTGTTCTTGCTAGTGGGATGTAAATTAAGGTAGTGCTTAAAGAAAAAGGGAATATTTTTGGGATGTGATCTTGTTTGTTAAATTGAAGTGGTGTTGAAGAAAATGCGCTTAAAATTTATCATGTAATGTGTTAACGTGCTAAGGAGGGTTAGTCACTGTTCCTAAAATAGATCCTACTCGTCCCTTAGCCCACTTTATAACCATAAAAAAGTCCTAATTAATTTTAGACCGAGCGAGCCTACATTAGTATAGATTTACATTATGGGCAAGCCTACGGTACCAAGTGCATGTATGTGGCTTCTTTGTGAGAATGAGCAACCTATATTTGATATATGTGCGGTCCTTAAATTATATTTTGATCACGGGATTTGAATGTGTGTATTCAGCTCACCCTCCTTGCTTTTGATGTGAGGGCACATGATTTCATGAAGAATAGGTTACGTAATTAGACTTCTCTATTATGTTGGGTGTTTAAGTCATGAGTGCATTGTGACATTGAGTCGGGTTTTGAGGCTAGGATTGTTAAGAGAATGGTTCTTTTGTTTGAATATTTTTGAAATATAGCATAAGTTAAAGGGAAGTATGTGTTGAATGCATATGCTAGAGTTTAATTGTTGCTATCAACCATGGTCATAGGTGTAGTGTGCTTTGAATGATAGGAGCTTAATTTTGTTTTGTCTTGATGGTTTGTTTGAGGACGAACAAAGGTAAGTGTGGGGTGGTGATGTTGGGCATATTCTTATATGTTTAATATTACTTTATCCATGTTTTAATCGCTTTTTAGTTCTATCTAGTGTTTAAAATGCCCGACATGTGTTATCTATTTTTTTATGACTAATTGAGTTATGTGTGATGATTTAGGATGTTTGGAGTGCAAAAATATGAAGAAAGGGTGCTCCATCTATAGGAGAAGAGGGGGATGCGTCGCATTCAACCTAGGAGAAAAGTGTATTTGGTGCATCCTTGGCAGTGAAGTCGGGAGAAGGCATCCATCTTAGCATCCGCACCTGGGCACATCAAGGATGGGAGAACAAAGGGTGGATCCGATGATGAGAAGTGCAAGCTAAGGCGAATGCCCCAACATCAATCCCTGAAACTGAGTTGGAATAGAAAAAGGAAACCTTTGGCTCACGACATTTGCACGCACTATATAAGCCAAAAATGCCTCATTTAGGTCATAGAACACACTTTTTGAAGGGGATTTGACCTAGGGAGAGCAAGGAGCCGCCGTGGAGGCCGGATTTCATCTTCTTCCGTCAAACTTAGTAACTTTTATGTTTCTTTGTATGATTTGTTGTTTGGCTACCATATCTATGTGGAGCTAAACTTCACGTTCTAGGATTGTGGTTCTTTTATGACTATTATTATTCGGATATTGATTTTACTTTCTTGATTTATCATATTGGTTTATTTATTCAATCTTGCGCTTAATTATTTGATTTCACCAATTGAATACTATCTATGAATCTAGAATTAAACTCAAAAGTGGGAATTCTAGATTGCACATAGAATCGAGTAGAGCAAGCCCTTGAACATGGGTATCGGGGAATGGATTCGTAGTTAGGATAGACATATACCCGATTGACTTTCTTGGTTCATTTACAGGAATTACCAATGCGTTCTTGTTAGTTCTAATTCCTTAGACATATAGGCGTTAGGTTAGCTTAAATAGGTGAGTAAAAACTCGACATATTCTGATGAGCAATATTAACTCTGTCAACCAATAAACTATATTAATTAGTTAGTCAACTCAATTGAAGAATACAATCGAAATGTTAGATAGCCCATAACCCTAGATTGTTTTCATTACATTGATAACATAAAAATCTACTCTTCTTTTGTTCAGAGTTCATTATTTATTTTCTTTTTAGTTTTATTACTTTAGCATCACTACTTTAGGGTTTAATCCTTGTTTAGATAAGTAGGATAGTCTGATCTAGCTAATAGTTGATAACAAGTCTTCTAGGTTCGACACTCTATCTTATCATATTACTTGACGACCGTGTATACTTGTGTGTGCGTTTGGCTGCAACACAGCACGCATGTACAAATTTCTCAGAGTATTTTCCTGTTTCGGCTTGGAAAGGGTAGTTTAGTCCGGGCCCACTTCTATATGGTATAAATACACCAAAAAGATATTTTTGAAGGGACTTTTGACCTTGGAAGCTTTGCGAGAACATTGGAGACTAGAAGACATAGAATTTCATCATCTTTCCATCAATTCAATATGTGAGTTTGGATTGTAAGTTAGATTGACGCTTTTTTATTCTTTAATTATATATGTGATGAATTCCTCCATGATTATGAAGCAGTTTTCTTTAAGGTTTGACGAATATGATATTTTGATAAATATTTGTGGATTTTAACTCTAGTTCTTTTTCTTGAATTCAGTTATGGAGCTTTGAATTGTTGCAACTTTATTCACTGGTTTATTTGATCGAAAGAGGAATATTTTGGTGATTATCTTTCTATTATTTTATTTGGTTTAATTCAGTGATTCTCTTAAGTAATCGAAAGAGCTTGTTCAATTGTTGATTAAATCAAGTTAGGAGAATATCCGAGAGATATTTTCCTAAAGACTAATCCATTAACGTATGCTTGCATATGTTTATAGTGCTTATATTATTTCACATCGTAGAGTTAAAATTTTATCGAGAGAGGAGTCTTGACTACACGTTTAAACTAATTAATGAGTGAATTCGTGAGAATCATTTGAATATCAGAGTGAATTAAACTAGAGTTAAATCCCAAATAACTATCTTGCACCTATCCTGTCAAAACCCTTACTTCTCACATTGATAAGAAACCAACTCTGCTAATCTCTAGTTCTTTTCAGTCAATTGTCAATTGCTTTACTGTTGTAATAAATCGTAGTTCATAATCATTCTAATCAAATTTTGATCATCCTGAAGAGCATTTAAACCAGGAATTACTAGAGCAATGTTTAAATCCAATCCCTATGGAGACGATAATTTTACTATACTATCTTTGGCAAGCGAGCATTAATTTTTATGTTGTGTTTTGCGCTCGTCATCTTCACTGGAAAAGGGAGAAGGCATCGGTTCCTGTAAGTGATATTTGTTGGGCTCCTTCCCCTTGGTTCTGGAAATTGTCACTGCATTCATCTCCTTTGCCATCTGTTGGTTGTAAGCACGTGATTTTTTTCCCTATGAAAGAATTACTCCCAAAAATTCAAAATAAAACGATTTTCCTTGGTGTGCAATTTTGAGATTTTTTGTGACATTTTTGGATAATTATTTGTATTTGTCTGTGCATGTTTATTTGTTGAATTAATAAAAAATACAAAAATATATCGCATTTTGCATGTAGGATTTAATTCTACAATTGTTAGTAATCAAGTTTGTTTTACAAAAATTGAAAATTACAAAAATAGGCATCTTTTGCATTTTTAGCATTTAATGTCCAATTGTACAATTTTATGCTTAATTATTATTTAATTGTGTGTTAATTGTTATTGGGAGTTAATTTGCGCTTTTATAACTTAATTTAGTTCTATATAATAATTTAAGGATTTTTAGAATTTAGTTTTAGAAAAATAAAAGAAGAAAAGAGAGCAAAAATATAAAGAAAATCGGAATTGGGCTCTTCTTCAAATTCAAGCCACAAGCCCAAAAAATACCCAACCTTCCCCATGACCCGGTCCACTTCAAAACGGGTCGACCCAGTCCATAACCCAAAAACCCAACACCCCTATCTTCCTACCTTACACTGCACAAAACAAAACAAAAAAAGAAAAAATCCAAAACCCTAACACCAAACTCATCCGCCCCCCTATCTCTTTCCCTCTTCTTCTCCAAAACTCTCCAAGCCTATCCATGGCTGCTCACCCTCAAGCCCACTCCAAACAAACCCCGCTGCTATTGCTTCGTCTTCTTCGTCGCCAAGCTCAAGCTCAAGCTTCCATGGCGACTTTCTTCCCCGAACGACCCCGCTGCCACTGTTTCATTTTCTTCTTTGTCAAGCTCCCATGGCTGCTGCGTTTTTGTTGCTTCTGCTACATCCAAACAGACCCAGCTGCTTCTTCCTTCATCTTCCTCGTAGTCAAGCTCAAGCTCGAGCTCCCATGGCAGCCATGACTACTCCTTCATCTTCTTCATTGGCCTCGATAGTAGCCCCTCCTCACCATATCGGACGACCACCTGAAACAGTCCCTTCTGTTGCTTATGCTGCTGCCTCGTCGCCTTTGCTCCAAAGCCAAGCAGCTTCTGCTGCTCCTGCTGCATCCAGCGTGGTCGAGCAGCTGGTTCGAAAAACCAACCCCATCGCCACCCTCACGTCCATAGCGGACCAAACAAACTAGCTCCTCCATCACGCGCAACCCATGTCAACCCACATTCTCACGTCGACTCCAAGTCGACCATGCTGCCTTCTCCACCTGGAAAAAAGAAAAAGAAAAAAAATGAAAAAGGGTTGCGCAAAACAACCTTCTCGTCGTCTTCTCCGATCCAGTCGACCTCCAGTTCATGGTCGTCTTAGGCGTCGAGGTATTTTGGCACGATAATCGTTTTCGGGCAGATTTGTTTTCATCCAAGTTCTTCGTAGTTTCGATCCGGTTAGTGGGTTTGAGTTTCACTTTTGTCCGTATTTGGTTTTGATATTCTCGAATCTAAAATCGGTAAATGTTTGATTCTTGTTTTGTTCGTGTTTGTCGCTTGGTCAATTTTTCGGTTTGTTCATGTGAAATTGTTAGTTTAATGTTGTTAGATTCAAATTGAAATTTAATTAATTATTTCTCCAGTTTGTTTCATGTGTTGTTATGTATTTTTTTCAGAAATTGTTAATGTTGGTTAAATCATTTGAATCCGTCATGTTTGTTGTTTAATGTGGATTTAATGCATGTTCATTCTTTGTTTGAAGTTCGTTTTTAATCCAGTAATTTAATGTGAGTTTGTTTTGGTTTTTGATTTGTTGATTTAGTTTGAATCATGTATTTTGTTGTTGATATTGTTGTCTCTTTGCTCATTCATTTTTGGTCTAAGTTAACCAGGATTGGTTCCCAATATGGTTAACTTATTCCCATTAATTTGAAGCTGTATGATTCAATATGTGTTCATGAGATTTGTTGTTAAAATTTATTTAGAAATTGGTCATATTTGCTGTATTTTGGTTGAGATTGATTAGGTGAATTGGTTATAGCTGAGGGGGTAGTTTGGTAAATTACAGTACGTTCAGGGGTAAAATGGTAATTTCAGTAAGGTCGGAGGGGTATTTTTGGAATTAAACATTTGAACAATTATTTAATATAATGGGGGACAAGACATAATGTAGTGGAGTGAGAATAATGTAATTATTTATGTTAAGCATGTGGGACAAGATGTAATGGGGTGAGGTTGATATAATTGTTTAATATAATGGGGGACAAGACATAATGTAGTGGGGTGAGAATAATGTAATTATTTATGTTAAGCATGGGGTACAATGGTTTAAAATAAAGAAAACATTAAGTAATGGGGACAAAGCATGCAATTGGGGGAATATTTCGGGTTGGGGATTCAAGACAAGAGTCTTGTTATAAATAGAGTCATTTGACACATTTTTAAAGAGGGCTTGAAGACTTGAGAGGAGAATTTAAAAGAAAAAAACTTGAATATTAGACTTGAACTTGAAAGACTTACTTAGAGAGAGAGGAATACATTCGGAAAATCTGAAGAGAGTGTGATAGAGTTTAAAAAGAGAAAACAAAAAGAAAGTGAGAAACGAGTTTAGTTTCGGGTTTTAATAAACGCGTGGGTTGTTGCTGTTTAGTTTGTTTACAAACTTTTGGGTTTGTTCTATTGAGTTGTTCGGTTTTTCTTCAAAGTTTTCTGCGCCTTGAATCTGGGTCGAATTGCTGCTGGGTTGTTGTTGTTGCTGTGTATTTACACTACTGCTGCTTCTACTGATCTTCATCTTCTTTCCTTGCTTTCCAAATATCAGGTACACAAACTGATACACTGGTTCATCTTGTAAGCCACTCGAAGCATGAATGTAAAAATGAGAAAGATTTGAAGTTGTAGTTTAATGTAGTCTTTTCTTTCTTTTGCTGTCTGTATATAGAACATTATATCCGTTGTCCATGTAAACTCTTTAAACGACTCATTTTCGAAACTTGACTATAATAACTCGAAAGTATGTAAATAAAGTAGGACCTTTTCTTCATTAATTTTAGAAAACGAACTTAATAGAAAAAATGTAGTCACTATAGGTTTATCCTTTTAAATAAAATGAGACGAGCCTCACCAAATAAAACGCACAGATTGCGGGGCCCTCACAAAATGTATGCTTTAATTATTTAGAACTCGGGATCGGCCGCTTAGCGAACTCCACGGCCTTACCCAAAATAATAAATACGCTAATCGCTTTAGGCGCGCATTTTAATAATCTTACCTTCTTAAACTCGGGTGTGCATTTCATGCGACTCAAATCCAAATCCCAAAACATTGAATAAAAACGTGTTCCGGATTGCGGGTGCATTTCATGTGACGCAATCCAAAGACATGTTTTTAAACGATGTTCACATTCTTTTTAAAAATATAATAATAAAAGCGGTAAAGAGTTGAAACTTGCACATGAGCGCATAATTGTATAAAATCAGATAAACAAGCCGAATATGACAGTTGAGCGACCGTGCTAGAACCACGGAACTCGGTAATGCCTAACACCTTCTCCCGGGTTAATAGAATTCCTTATCCGGATTTCTGGATCGCGGACTGTAATACATAGTCATTCTTTTCCTCAATTCGGGATTAAATTGGTGACTTGGGGCACCCTAAATCTCCCAAGTGGAGACTCTGAAATAAATAAACAAATCCCGTTTTGATTGTCCTTTAATTGGAAAAACTCCTTCACCCCTCGCAGGGGCGAAAAAAGGAGGTGTGACATTGGTCTCCTCTTATTTGTTTGATTCCTTCCGCGGTTGGGAATTTCAGCAACTAGTGATGCATTAAGGGCACAATCTTCATCTCGTGTATCCACGGCCTCCCGAGGATTATATTGTAACCCATATCACCATCTACCACTTCGAATGAGGTGGTTTTGGTTACTCCTTCGGCGTTTGTGAGCAGCAAAATTTCCTCTCGGGTTGTCACACTTGTCAAGTTGAATCTAACTAAGAGTTTTGTTGCAGGAATGATTCTCCCAGTCAACTTTTCTTGTTCCAGCACTCTCCATTGGATGTATTGGCTGAGCTTCGTGGTCAACCAAAATATGCTTAATTTTGAAATCTAAAACATTGTGAGAAATTACCAAAGCATCATTGTGTAGAAGGAGAAGTCTGTCACCGTCCTCCTTTGTGAAGGTGATAATCTTATTCTGCTACTTCCCGAAGTCTCTTGTTGTGAGTCACCGATATCTTTGTTTTCTTGGCTTCCAAGAAGGTTACACCGTTAACTTCATTACCTCCGAAAATCATGTTGATATTCATCTGTGGAGAACCTTCTACTACCTTCGAAGGCTCTGCATTATCCCGACTTCTGCCATAGGTTCTCTTAGCTCGGTCGCTTATTAACTCCCTAAGTTGGCTGTTCTTTAGCAGTGTCTCCATCTCTTCACGAAGATGTCGACAGTCTCCAGTTCTGCAGCTGTGGGTCCTATGGTATTCACACCATAAATCGGGATCCCTCTAGCTAGGATTTTATCGTATTGGCTTAGGGAACCATGATTCTTTGATATTCCTCATTGTCGATACCAACTCTACTAAGCTGATGTTAAAGTGCAGTCTGACAGCCTAAGATATGTAGAGTCTCGGGTCGCTGTTCCGGCCCTGATCGCTTCTTCTATCGGGAGAAAACATATCCAATGACTGAAACCCTTTGCTGCTACGACCCTCGGTTCTTTCATATGGTAGAAAATGACCTCTAGAGGATCGCCGATCGGCATCAAATTCGCTTTTAAACTTGTCCTGGGCTCTGTCTTGACCATGTCTCTTGGTTGATACCGGGAACCCAAGTTGATCGTGTTCTATCCTTATTTTTGACTTATAACAGTTATGGACATCCACTCATGTTGTTGCTTGAAACTCGAGCATGCTTTCCCTCAGCTTCCGGGAGGCATTGGAGCTTCGCGGATTTAGACCCTTTGTGAATGCCTCCAGTAGCAACATCCTCTATTTCTGGAACCAGATCATGAATTCTTGTAGCAGTGCGGACTCACCCTGTGCAATCTTGAATATGTCCGCCTTTCTGGCTTGAACATTCCTCGCCCTGGTATGGGCCTTAATGAACGAGTGTGCAAGTATCTCAAAAGAGTCAACTGAATGCTCGGATAAAAGAGAATACCATGTCAGAGCCTCATTTATGAGGGTTTCACCAAGATTCTTCAGCAGGACCGACTCGATCTCGTGTTGAGCCAAATCGTTCCCTTTTATGGCCGTGGTGTAGGTTGTTATGAAGTCCCATCATATTTTGGTATGCCCGACATTTTCAACCTCTTTGGAATTAAGTTTGGTGTTGCGCTTGGCTTAAGCGACAGTTACGTATATTTTTTTGAATCCTGGCCTTTTAGTACTGGCGGTGCGCCCGAAATTTGATCCATCTGAGCGTGAAACTCCTTCCCATTTTGATCCATTCGTTCGTTCATTTCACTCATTTCCCTCATGAACTCGGTTTTGAAGGGATCATTCCTGTTGTTATTACCAAATCTGTTACCGGTCCTTCTAACACCGTCGAAGCCGAATTCACCCCTTGGGGTGTTATTATCAACTCTTTGAGTTGTTTGATTTGCAAAACACTTGGAGGAACCAGGCCCCTTCCATTTGCATTATTAGAGGCGCCTCACAATGCTTATTTTAACTTCGTTATTACCCGATCTTGCCTTAAAAGGTGACTAATTATTGCTTTCTATTGTTCTCTTAAGATTTTACCTTTTCCACGACAAGTTCCTCCTCCGCATCATCGGGAATTGGCTCCTGCTCCTGCCATGGGTAATGTCCTTCATGAACCGGGGTCATTTTGTCACCCTCGTTATGGGCTTCGCTGATTGAATCATCATGTTGAGGCAAATTTTTGTGTTCCTCAACGTTGTGTTTGATGTTGACATCATTAGCTGCCATATTTTCTTTTTAACTAAGGAAATACAAATAAGTTAGTAATAAACGTAAGGATCAAAACAATTGCACAACTGTCTAAGCCCCATGGTGGGTGCTAAACTATTTACCCGCAAAACGGTATAGTTAAATTTGTTGCGTAATTTATAGACAAGCAAATTGATTGGATCCGAAAAATGATAAAGAAATAAGATTAAAATTGAGATTTAGCAATTGAAATTGAAGAAGATGACAAGCGTGGCTCCGAACGCAATATCTCCGAGGACAAAAGTGAGAACAACGATAAAGTGTAAATAAAATTGTTTAATTGAGAACAAAAGTAGTAAAATATAGTTTTTTGTACAGAATATCCGTGTCTCCGCCTTGGCTACTAAGCTTGTTATTTATAGCTTTACCTAACAAGATCCTAGGATCAAGCTCCTCTTAAACGATAATAAAAAAGAAATTAATAAACGCGTAACGGCAGACCATGACAAATATTCTCTTGACCGGTCGCTCATTTAATATTAGTAAATACTCCCTCACTGAATGCTATCCGATGATAAACCCTTTACCTTCTCCCGCTAGTTATGCTCCCTTCGGAATTTATCCAATATCGATTGCATTCATTATATTCTGAATTGGTTATTCCCTAACTTGCCATTTGCCTATCTTCGGTTCTACATGCCATGTTACCATTCGGCCATTTGTTATAAATCGATCCCATACAAAAGTCGAGTTCAAAAAATCTTCTGTGACACATGTATCACGCATGTATCTCACACACAGGTATACATGGATATACATGTGATACACATTTAATACAAATATGACACACATGTGATACACAAATGACACATATTATTTTTTCATGTTCATCTTCTACTTATAATTTTCAATTCAAACCACCTCAAAACTCCACCAAATCATCCCAAAACTGAGTTTCAAGCTCCTTAAGATGTACCAATATATTCTAATAACACCCACTCAAAAGAAAGAAAAATTTTGACCTTTTTGGCTATAAATAGGTAATTAGCTAATATTAATAATATTTTATGAATTAGTCAATTTTTATAATAAGCTACTTATAAATGAACATAACTAGTAGTTTCCTTTTTTTGCACCTCATAGGTAGATTGTGTAGTTTCCTCGAGAAATTTACTAGAAAACTTTGCAGAGGGCACTTATTAAGTGTTATTTGTATTGGGCCTTATGCAATTAATGTTAGGTCCAACAACTCTAGAACCAAAACAGTATCCTAGCCATTAACCCAATCATGACCTCAAGGTTGTGTGGTTGAAACAAAGCAATTTTGTTAATCTCACAAAAGTACAATTCCTGTGAGGAAAAATGCAAGAAAAATAAATATTTCTTGTCATGAAGGGCAATATCATATTTCATATATTGAAGCGGTGATGCACCTTTTATATATATATTTTTGTATAGTTGATTCTAAGTTTGAAGACATTATAAGAAAAAATGAAGATACAATAATATTTTGCACATACTAATTTAAAACCTAAATTTGCCTCTGAATGAGAGGTGTTCAACTTCAAAAGCACTCTGCTTAATTTCATTATCATATATTTAATCGTCTTAAGTAAATTCAGCAACTAATTCTAATTTCTAAAAAATTGGGTTAATTGATTTTGTGGCACATCACAAATATTTTTTCTAGTTTTATGTCAAATTTTTCAAGAAATCTTTCTTTTTATACGTAAAATATCAGAAAATAAAACACAAAAGAGATTTGCATGATTATTTTTTTTATTTAAATTGTAAAGGATTAAGTTAAACTTTTTTTTAGATGCCAATGAACTTTTCCTTTAAAAGTACGAGTGTATACAATTTGCTAGTCTCTTTCAAACGTCCTTATCATTCTAAGGTTGATATCAACATATTGTAATTCAACCAAGGATATATGTTAAAAGTAGAAACCATTACGTGGATGGAAGTTGTTGGCAATGAGAAAAGGGAGGGAAATCCCATTATGCACACTAATTTGGTCAATCAAAGCAAATTTGTTACCTTAATACCAAAGTAGGCCAAGCCAACACTAAAGTGAAAAAAAAAGCACAATATTTTCTTTCATTCTTTTAAATAAAAGGTGATGACTTAAATCCCACAAAGTATAGAGTTGATATCACTTTCAAAAGAAACAATTCCAATGTTATCATACTCGCATTAGTACCCCAAAGAAGTACAGACACAAACTTTTTCCTTTTGGACAACCAAAAAAGTTCCTTCAATCCTCTTTTTAATGTCATCCCCCCTCGCCCTATTCCTTACTGATTTTCTCTCCATAACCCCCCTCAAGAAATATCTTTGGGAATTTGGACACACTTTTTCTACGGGTGACAAAAGGTGTTAGTATGATGTTAAGCAACTCCCACTTCCAACCAAGAGGTTGTGAGTTTGAGTCTCCCCAAGAGCAAGGTGGGAAGTTCTTGGAGGAAAGGATGTCGGGGGTCTATTTGGAAACAACCTCTCTACACTAGGGTAAGGGTAAGGTCTGTGTACACACTACCCTCCCCAGACTCCACTAAGTGGGATTATACTAGGTGGTTGTTGTTGTTGTTGTTGTTGTTGTTGTTGTTGTTGTTGTTTTTCTACGAGTGACAAAGACTTACTCCTCGGTCGTTTGGTTCGAAGACAAAGTATGCTGCAAGTAGTTATGTTGGGATTAGTTATTCCGGTATTATTTTTTATTGATTGTTTGGTATGTTATATTAATTCTAGGATTATCTGTTACCTAAAAAAAAATTAGGGTTGTCAATTTTAGTGCTTTATCATGAAATTACTATTAAGTTATCCCGATATTCCAAAATTATTTTTACTTATCCACCGTACCAAACGATCCTTATAAGTAATAGTGTACCAACTGTCGATTTTGTTAAATAATTTATGATCTAAAGTTTACATAAAGAGGAAGTTTTATGTGAACTAATTGGTTAGTGCTAAAGTGTTAGATGTTTGTCTAGATTTTCTTATCATAATTGATTTTCCTATCTCACGAAGGAAATGTCAACATATTTATCATACTTGGATTTTTTTCTAGAAGGAAAATATAATTTTTCATATTTGGCTAGTACCTTTTCTTGTAGGAAAAAATTTGGACTTCTATAAATTTAGGATCCTTCCTTCTTATTCAGTGGCATCCACTGTGTAGCTATATGGGGTTTGAGAGTCGTGTTTAGGGGGAGAACTTTACGGGACAAGTGTTAGTGAGTCACTTATGTTTGCCTCTTCGTGAGGGTATTCTCTCGATATTTTGTACTTTTTTTTTATTATAGTGGATTGCTCATTTCCGTTGTGGACATATGTCAGTTGACCGAACCACGTTATATATTTGTGTCTCTTTTGGTATATTTCTTTTTTGTTATATGATTTATTGTCTTTCAAGATTTGCTTTGCTAGCTTCCACAGGACACCTGATTATTTCGATCCTAACAAAAAGATGCAAATTTACCTAAGTGCAAGGTAAGGCAACCACTTAACCAATTGTTAGATCAAGATAGATATGTAGTGCTTGAAAAACTAGTGTAATTCAGTTTATACCAAGTATGCTTGAATGTTTTCTTTAAAATGTATTTATACGACAAAGAGCTTTTAAAACAATAATCATTATCAATTTGAATGAAAATCTTGAAATGGAAAATAAAAGATAGAAATATCGTGAATTTTGGGAGAAAGATTAATTCACTTTTAGTTATATTTTAATTTATATGTATGAGTTTTGGGTCGGAATTAGGTTGTGCATGAAAGGGCAGCCCAGTGCACTAATCTCCCGATATGTGCGGGATCGGGGGAAGGGCCGGGCCACAAAAATCTATTGTACGCAGCATTACCCTACATTTCTTTAAGAGGCTGTTCCACGGCTTGAACCCATGACCTCCTGGTCATATGACTGCAAATTTACCAATTACTCCAGGGCTCACGTCAATTAGGCTATGCAAGTAAATGTTTATAAGTTATAGAATATTCTTCAAAACATTCAGCTGTCTTTTAGATGCATAGCAACATATTGGATCATTAAACTTATTGCAAAGGAAAAGATTAAAGATTCAATTAGAACTCTCACTTTTTGATTGTTAAGGCTGAACTTTTTTTTCTCTTCTTTTAAATGCTTTTTAAAATTATCACTTTAGATAAAGTGAAGTGCCTTGTTCTGGATATTTATCGAGCTAAGTAATGTTTTAAAAAGTCTCCATGATTATTAAAAAAAAACAAAAGAGATTTTTGTTTTTTTTAAAAAAAATTGAAAAGTTAATCTTTAGAATGCAACATCTGGAGACAAAAGTGTTAGGTACAGAAGTAGATTATTTTTAAAAAAAGATAAGGTTCGTCAGCTAAGGAATGCATGGAAGTTGTTACAAATTCCAGTCCCTACACCAAAAGAGAATATTATTATTAATGCTTACAAAAGCATATTAGTAAAAGCAGCCACCAGAAATAAGCATTCATATATGTACTCTACATAATTGTCTTATTCTATCTTCATTCAAGTTATCAAGCTTATTTCTTTCTTGAATTTGAACTTTGAAGGCTTTACAAACTTGGAACTAAGACCTTTTACCTATAAGCATTATTAACTCATAAATTAATATATATTAATTGTAACTTTTGAATGAGGTAAAGTAAGCTAGGTTCAATTTTTATGGGGTTTCCACCCGGTATTCGCTATGCGCATTGTGATCAAGTCCCACAGTAGAAGGTACAATGCTCCCTAACAATTTTTTTTTTTTATATTTGAAGCTCGAATCTGAAGAATATAGTACTTACCGTTCCACCAAAATCCCGATTGTTCATACCATACTTTGGATTCAAAAGGAAACCTGTGAAAAGAGAAAAGGAAGAGAAGGATCAGTGTCAAATGGATTTAAATAGTATGTAAAATGACGTGAATATATGCAGATCCGAGTCCTCATTAGGCTCAAATGACACGGACTTCAGAAGACCAATACTAGAAGAAAACACACGCATTTTGATTTAAATCTGACGTCCATTTGTCCTTTTTTTACCAACAGATATTTGAGATTTACTTTATATCAACTAATCTCGATTGAATAGTCTTGTTAAAAGAAATTAAGCTATTTTTTTTGTCAAAAAAAAAAAAATCGTTTTTGTTAAAGTTTGCACTTAAGGTCTCTAATTAAATGTGCATAAATCAACCATCTCATCGCATCTTTTAGAGGTCGGTTGGTACGTTAGACAAACAAAAATAATTTCGGGATAAAAATTTAGTGTCGCCTTCTCCCTTGTTGGGTTATTTATCCTGAGATAAGTTATTCTAGTATTAAAAATAGCATCAGGATAATTTATTTCTGTCAGATGATGGAATAGTAATCCCTGAATAAGGCAATAAAATTGACTATTTCAAAATTAATAGAACATACAAAACAAAGAAATAATATATCAGGATAAATAATATTGCTTAGCAAATGTTCTGTCCTTTCAATTATTCTCATTTTAGTGCTTTTCTTTTAAATAAAAAAAATTCTCACCATATCTGAGAATTTGCCGTAGGAACGAAGACAAATGAGAATTATATATTTCAATTCAAATTGAAGCCGGTGATAAGAAATTATTCCCTCAAGAAAAGATGTACAGTAGTAGGAAGAAATTAAAAAGATATAAAAAGGAAGACGGAAATTGTTAAACCAAAGTGTTTTCCTTTATCTTAGGAGGAAGGAAAATGAGAACGTGAAATAAAGATTCCATTGGTAAAAGACATTTGCACTAACTCATCAATGGTCCCACGCGCTTCCCCCACCTTCAATTAAATCATTGTTTATAATTTCATTACTATTGTGTAAAGTGTTACCCTATGGAAATATCCTAGAAATAGGTTCTAAATAGCAGCTTTAAGTGAGATTTTGCAATCACACAATAACCTCAAATAATTCTTAATTTATGAGCTTTTTGTATTTGACGACTCAACAAAAACATTAGCCCAAGCCATGATTTATAAATCTTGGTATTCAAAAAAAAGACTAACCCAGTGCACTAAGCTCCCGTTATGCGTGAGGTCATATAGCATTATCCTGCATTTCTGCAAGAGACTGTTTTTACGGCTGAAATCCATAATATCCCGATCACATGAAAGCAACCTTACTAATTACATCAAGGTTCCCCTTTGATTTATAAATCTTAATATATTGAACATAAGTTTTGAATAATGAGACTACAAAAAAAAATATTTATCTCCATTTTATCACAGTTTTTTCATTGTAAAAAATTATTTTGTCTTTCCATGTACTTATACATGAAACATAATATTAGAATTTCAGCCCGGTTTATGACAAGTACATCAAATCTAATTAAAATCAAAAGTTTATTAAGATGAGGGTGACATATACTATATAACATAAAATTTATCCTATTTTCTTAAATGAAACCTTTATATCTAGGAAGTATATTTCACTCAACTCGGTTATTTGATTAGTATGGAAATGATTCTAATTAGAAAAAAAAGGTAAAAATAAATTTGTATTTTCATTTTTTCTTGTATTTAAGTAAAAAGGAAAAAGTAACAACCAAGGAATATGGTAAGATAGTTTTAATAGAATTCGAGTAATAGAATTCAGGATAGGAAATGCTTCCTCTTTAATGAGTCTTAGCAACTCGAATTTAAGTTTAATCGGATCAATAAATTTCAAATATCAGAGAGTTAAATAAATAAAAATACAATACAAAAAAAAAGAAGAAAAACAACACTTTTCGTGCAGGACATAGGCCATAAGGCGCGTGGAGAAAACTTCGATGCAGTAACAGTAAGTCCCCGTTTGACAGTGAGAATATTTTTGACACAGTTTCCAAGTAATTTAAATAAAAATTCAAATCAAATCAATAACCCAAACATGGAATTCAAAACACCTCGCATTCTCTCTACATAAGAAGACTATATAGGACTTTGTCTGAAAATAATTTCACTTACCAAAAACCCCACTCAGCAAAACCAAACGACTGCCAAAACCCCACCCATAAACCTCCGTCCTTCGCCGCCGTAAACCACCGTGTTCCACCACCAGTATCATATACAATTTTTTGTTAACTTTTATAAAAAAATCAAGAATCTCTCAAGTTAGCGTATTTTTTGATTGGTGGGGTTTTGTGAAAAGTGATAAGCAGCTAAAAGGGTGTCTTGGGTAATGGTTGAAGAAGCTAAAAGACTGAGCTTTTCTGTTTCTTGAATTTGCAAAGGCAAAGAGGACGGCGTCGTTTTTAGGCTGTGCAGTGATGATGAAGATTCGCTTGATTCTTTTGCGATTCCTTTTTATGTTATTGGTGATCTTCACTCCTAATGGTACAATTTTGTGCCTTTTTTAATAAAAAAAATTGTGCTGTGTTTGGTTGTGTAGGAGACTGTAATTTTGTTGGGTTTGTTGTTGTTTTTTGAATTTTTGGGTAATCGAGGTAATATTGAATTTTTGAGATTCTTTTTCTTTGTTGATGTTCCTTTTTGATCAATATGCTTATGTGCTTTATTGTTACTTGTTCATGTATGAGTATGATCGTAAAATGTACTGATAACTAAAAATAAACAGTAACTAATAAAAATTGGATCTTGTAATTTGGTGTGTGTGTGTGTGTGTGTGTGTGTGTGGAGTCGGCTATTTGCTGTTCATCTTTCTGCAGTGGATTTTGGTAGCAGCCTTTCTTGCTTATGTGAATGGATTTGATAAGGCGGAACTAGGATTTTTACCAAGAGGAGTCAAAAATATAAAGAAGTCAAAGGAAATTCAACATATAGTATGTATACATAAATTTTGTTTAGTCTATCTACACAGTCTACCTTCTCAAGGTAGGGGTAAGGTCTGCGTACACATTACCCTCCCCATGGGATTACACTGGGTTTGTTGTTGTTGTTATCTGCGCAGTGTAATTTTCTGGCGATTGACGCCCCTTGGACAAGGGTGGCTCTGCCACTGATTGGTATAACAGCCTTAGTTTTATATTTCTATAGAACTCCTATAAGGTTATTAAGCTGTATAACTGATGAATAGGGACAATGTTGTTTGATGTATTTATTGTGATGCTTTGTTTGCAAATGTCACAGTTTTTTTACCATATATTTCCAAAAAATTAAGATATGACTGAAGAATTTTCCTGCAAGTCTCTGTTGATTTTAGTTATATGGACCGTTTGTAACATTAAGTTAATTCGTGTGGTTTGATAGTCTGGTTAACAGAGATAGTTTCAGCCCATCAGTTTATATCTGCATTCTTGTGTTACATGTGGAATGTACTTATTGCATTTTCTTCACCTTCTGTTTTCAGCTCAACTGACTGCAAGAGCATTCACTGGAACTTATGGAATTAACTATGGGAGAATCGCAGATAACATCCCTTCACCTGATAAAGTGGTTAAACTCCTTCGAGCAGCAAAAATTAAGAATGTTAGAATATATGATGCAGATCCCAGTGTCCTTAATGCCTTTAAAGGGACAGGGCTTGAGTTGGTGGTTGGACTTCCGAATGGATTTGTAAAAGAAATGAGTGCTAATGCAGATCATGCTCTGACTTGGGTAAAAGATAATGTGAAGGCATTCCTTCCCGATACCCGCATTGTCGGCATCGCTGTGGGAAATGAAGTTTTGGGGGGCAGTGACAACGAACTAGAGATAGCTCTTCTGAATGCTGTAAAGAATGTATATAATGCAACACGAAAGCTCGGGATAAGTGACGTTGTTCAGATATCGACTGCGCACTCACAGGCCGTCTTTGTTAATTCATTCCCTCCCTCCGCGTGTATATTTAAAGACGGTGTTGCTCAGTTGATGAAGCCACTTTTACAGTTATTCTCAGAAATTGGATCTCCGTTCTGTTTAAATGCCTACCCCTTTTTGGCTTACACGTACAATTCAGACAAAATAGACATAAATTATGCTCTTTTTCAGCCGAATGGAGGAATTGTTGACAATAGAACTCTTCTTCATTATGATAACCTGCTCGATGCTCAGATTGATGCAGCATATGCAGCTCTAGAGAATGCTGGTTTCAGAAAAATGGAAGTCATAGTTACTGAAACAGGCTGGGCGTCTAATGGGGATGAGAACGAACCTGCTGCTACGCCAGGTAATGCTAGTACATATAATTATAATCTGCGAAAAAGGCTTGCCAAGAGGAAAGGAACTCCAATGAGGCCGAAAAAAATGTTGAAGGCGTATATTTTTGCACTGTTCAATGAGAATTCAAAGCCGGGTCAATCATCAGAGAAGAATTTCGGACTCTTCAAAGCTGATGGTAGTATTTCTTATGATATTGGTTTCTCTGGGCTGCAAGATATATCAGCTGCATCTTCTCTTTTCTCTTTGAAGGTATGAGGATCTTTTTCACTTTTCGAATCAATGCTATGTGTGTAGGTCATCCTTCATATTCTGGATAAAGAGTGAATAGTTGTGAGCATAGTGTTTCCGTATAGTTCTGGATCATCTACGTAGCGCTGCCGCTCATAGCTTAGGAAAAAATGTTATCTTAAATGACTTTAAAAAGAAATGAAAAGAAGACACGTTGATTGGTCCCTTATACAAGAAATTCAACCTCATATTCCTACATAGAAACGTATACGGGTTCAATGTGTAGCAGGCTGTAAATATGCTGGAAACCTCATGTATTGAGTTGAGTTGCATGCTTGCTAAAATCAGAAGTGTAGGTGAAGTTTATGTTTTACACTTTATACTGCTCCTTTGCAAAAAGGTAAAGGAAGACTAACAAAGTCAGTGTTTTTAGGATTTCATAGGTTTCGTCTTAATGCACTGATATATACCTCTGTGGGAAAGTAATTCAATCAATCCTATGACTACCCGGTTCATTAAAAAGAGATTAATATTTACTAATGCATATTATAGGAAGGTCCACTTGGTTCAGACTTTTGTGAAAAAGGGTTACATTCGTTCAGAAATGTATATTAGCAGATATTTCAATCCTTTTCTCATTCCTGGCTTCTTAAGCGGTGATCTTTAATAATGAATATATAAGATGAACCTAAAAGGGGAGTGTGAAAGTATCATGAGAGTAGCATGAGAGATACCTCCCGTATTTTTTGGAGCGAAACAACATGAGGAATCCCCATTCATTCTTGGGTTACATGTTTCACCTTCTTAAAAAAAAAAGGAAAATGAGTCCTTTTATTTCAATGCATTAGGACATGCTTATAGAATTGGATATTTTTTTTCCTACCGCTTTAAGCCCCTTTTTCTCGTAGTAAAGAACAACGGGAAAGAGATTGAGAATATGTACCATGGTTGGGGGGGGGGGGGGGTGTTAGATCCTTTGGCTTGTGCAGAAGGCTAGGATTATGTTTCTGTAATTAAGTATTTTAAAAACTTACGGTTCTACTACTTAGAAAGTTTATAGAGAGGAAAGAACAGAGGAAATAAAGAAAAGGAAAGCAGAGTGGAAGACAAATAAGTTTGTAAAATTGAAGCTTTTGGTTTAAAGTTTCTCTATTCAGATCTGGTACTGATCAGTGATGTATCATGCCAATTTTTTACATGGACAGCGTACTGTTCTAGACGTCTTCAAAAAAAACTGCTGGTGCTTGAGTTGGAAAAATGGTGTTAAAGAACGTTTGGAAATACTGGTTAATACTTATTGAGTGGATTAACAGCATGAAAACAAAGAACTTTTATATGTTTTGAGAATAACACTCGAGTCTAAGGAAATTAGGCATGGTGATTTTTAATCGGGACTTCCAAAAAGATTTACTAGCTTTTATTTTTCCTTCGGAGGCATTGTAGAAGTGGTGATAAGCTGACATGAAGAACTTAGGCTGGGGTGACCTTGTTGAATAATATGCATCCATGTACTTCCTAAAGAGATGGGTTAATAGATTTGCAGAGGAAGTAGAAGTATGATGGATCTGCTGCTTTATTTTGTTAGTAAATGTCCTCATAAGTCATAAGTGTTTATCAATCTAACAAACAACTGAAATAAGTTCTTGTTGGCTCGTCACATCTCATCTTCCTGTTCCTCCGCTGTCGAATCCTGTTAGAGTCTTAGAGAAATACACTTGTCCCCCATCGGTTGTGTATCCAAATGGGGCCACTCAACCTTGCCTTAATTTTGCGTTCGGATGCTCCGTTTCTTTCACAAATCTAGGTGATGAAAGGGCCTTCAATCCCATGGTATGTATTAGGGAAGCTCTTGCATTAGCTACGCAACCAATTATAACTTAACTTTACCTCCTTTTTATTTTGAAGTGCTAATCATTTGGAAGAATCTATTTTTCTTCCTTCCCTCTTATTTCTCGCTCTTGCTCCTTGATCTGGGGCTTTCACTTTGTTGAGGTTTGTTGATTTTGTGTACATGTTGTTTCTTTTTCGTGTGCACCTCTAGAATATGTTGGAGCACTTAGAATAAACTTCTAGGAACATATATCAGTTGTGAATGCTGCTTTTCTAGCAGCTCTGCTATTGTAGCTCACTGACTATCAAACTGTCAAGGTGAATAGTTACTTTTCCTAGAACTAGCATGTTTCATGAAAGAGAGTTTTTGTTTGTCTTTTCAATCAAATGTGTTTTCTCTCTCAAAGGAAAATACGCTTTGTTTGTCGATATGTTCTATGATCCTTCTGTTCATATATGAGGATTTCACTTAATAGTAGATTTGACCTGGTTTGGAGTTGATTGAGACCAAAAATAATGTAGGAAACCTTTTTAGTTTTTCATTGTAGTGCCCATATATGCTAACGTAGTTGGCATTCTTTTTTCATTTTGATGAATCTTAGTATAGTATGCGGATGTGGATCCAAGTCAATTGCTCTTGTCCCTAGTTTGCTTCATAAAAAAAAAGAAGGGTAGGCGGATGTAGATCTGAGTTCATTGCTGCTCTTGTCCCTGATTTGTTCCTTTTCTATTTATGTTCCTCTCTTTCTTGGTTCTTTTTTTTTTCCTCATTCTTTTGCCACCCAATACATGCTATTATACGACCTTTCTGGCTACTATTGCACCTTAGTAGATGATATCTCATTCTTCTTTAAGGCACTTTTTTCAGATTTCTGAGACTTGATAAAGGATACTTGAGCATATCTCAACTATCCTAGTTAACAAGTAATGTTGAAACATGTACTGATTGGGTCGCATTCGTAGAAAACCGGCTTTTTGTAAGGTTTCCTATTTTTTAGTATACTTCTTGTGTAAGGGCATCTTTTGCCCTTTACTTTTAATGAAATTTATTACTTTATAAAATAAAAAAAGGTAATGTTGAAACGATATAGTGGGCATGTTCATTCAGTGTTCTATTCTGCTGTCTACTACAGATTTTATGTCGCATATCATTATGGACTTATCCATTTTACTTGCATACAATGTTTCAGGAAATTAAATCTCGAGCGTATTATTTGTCAGCGACAGCAATCACAACTTCAATGTCGGTTTTGCTATCGAGGTTGTGACAACATTTTTGAACTCATCTTATACTAAATACCAGATTAGCATCTTGAATATTTCCTAGTAGAAACTGCTACATCAACAACATTAGGAATGCAGTCATATATCTTCATCGCGATCATGAAGGTTGCTGATTGTTTTTGAATTTTTCAGCAATGTACATCAGTATATATGAAATAAATTTATTCTTGGTTTATCATGTCTTGATCTTGTAGTTGCCTAAATCTCACCAAAATATCATCTTTCAAGGCTTTAGTATTCTTGTTATATGTAGTTTTACCATATGAAGCGGAGCCTTAGCGTAACTGGTAAAGTTGTTGCCAAGGTCACTGGTACGAGCCGTGGAAACAGCCTCTGCAGAAATACAGGATAAGGCTGTGTTATAGACCCTTGTGGCCTGACCTTTCCCTGGACCTTGCGCGTAGCGGAAGCTTAGTGCACCGGGTTGCCCTTTTAGGTAGTAAATGGAAGTTCTAGCAAGCTCAAGGAGAGATAATCCTTGTTGATTGGAGCACTTCATGCAGGACATGCCATTAAGATATCATAGTAAGGCAAAAAAAAGTTAAAGGAGCAAACTCTTTTTCTTCTTTTTCTTTTGATAACCGAGAAATTCCCAAAAGCTAGTTGGCTTACGTTTCTAGGCTCAGACAGTAAGCTTGTTCCCCCTACCCTTCACTTAAATGTTAGGCTTTTCTTTGCTAGGAAACTTATGACGTACGCGTAACGCACATAATTTCTTTGCAATACATATCATGTGCTTTGCTCTTACCATTGAACTAAAGCCCTAGAGGCAAGCTCTCTATTTTTCTTCTTAGTCAGACAAAATTTGTCTAATTGTTAGGTTTGTTTTTCCAGCCAACCAAATTATGAGTAGACAATTGTGCCTATCATTGTAGAAACTTTGCTGTGGATGCATGGTGGCTATACTATATTTTGGTCATCAAAAATTAATGATACAGAAAGACCACGTAAGGTGTGAATGATTGCAAAGTCTCAATTAATAAGTCAATTACTTGATAAAATAGTAGATTGACTAGAACCTGTTAAAACCAAGAATTTAATAAATTGTGATCTAGAACTTTCGTATGACTTGCAAAATCTATAGAACTTTGAAAAGTTAACTTCTTAAGAATAAGACTAGACACGCATTGCACAAAATCGATTGTTTTGGAATTTTATCATTAAAAAAATGCTTTGATTTGAATTACATCAGCTCGAGGGATTCCCAAAAAATTGGAGTACTAGGTGATATAGTCGAAAAGGGTTTGAAAAATAAATTGAGTACAAAACGTATCTTCAAACCTTATACATTATACGGAAAATGGTTCAAAATGACTCTAAACTATTGGAAAAGGTTTAAAAATGTCTTTCATCTACCTTTTGGGTTTAAAATACGCCTCTATCCACCTTTTTGGTTTACTTATGCCCTTTGACCGTAAGGTCAATGCTAAATTAAAAATAATTACTTAAAACATATTTTTCAAAATATTTTTATTTTTTTAAACTAATGCACCAGTAGTCCCCACTAATTTAGTAAAGTCTTCTTCTTCTTTTTTTCAGTCTTTCAAAAAAATATTTTTTTTAAAGCATTTCTTTTTTGTAAAAACAGAAAAAAAATTGTTTTTAACAAAAATATTTTCGTTTTTTTAAAAACTGAAAAAATTATTTTCAACAAAATATTTTCGTTTTTGAATTTTTTTTTTTTTCATTTTTTCAGTTTTTTTAAATTTCGGTTTTTAAAAAACAAAAATATTTTGTTAAAAAACGAAAATATTTTTTTTCAGTTTTTACAAATTTGTTTTTTTAATTTTTACAAAAAAAAATGGTTTAAAAAAACTGAAAAAAAAATATTTTTCAAAAACGAAAATATTTTAATAAAAACATTTTTTTTAGTTTTTACAAAAACAATGCTTTAAAAAAACTGAAAAAACATATTTTTTTGTAAAAACTAAAAAAAAGAAGAAGAAGACTTTACTAAATTAGTGGACTACTGGTGCGTTAGTTTAAAAAAAAAATATTTTTTTTAAATAATTATTTTTAATTTAACATTGACCTAACGGTCAAAAGGCATAAGTGAACCAAAAAGGTGGATGGAGGGGTATTTTTAGCCCTTTTCCGTACATTATATTACCTCAAGCTCTTTACGAGTCAGTTATAACGCCTAATAATTTGCAATTATTTCATATTGTATTTGTTAAACTAGTTTAGATGCAGATGTTTGTTGTTCTTGTCATTGCAATTGTAGTAACTTATAAGATAGTAGTATTGTTCTAAGAATTGATTTTGATTTAATAATCAGACTTAAAACTTATTATATAGTATGTAAGGGTAATTTTTCATTCTATAACTCAGATGATTTGCCTAAATTGTAGGGTTATCATATGATCAAACCTCTAAAGAAAGTGGAAATGGTATTAGATTCAGAAACTATCTAGAGAATCAAATCTGCTGCAGTTGTAACAAATAGAGAATACCTTGATTCTCTTATTTTATTCTTCTAAAAATTCCACCATTAACTACCTTGTAGACCTATATACTGAAAGTTAACCTTTGAAGTGGCGGCATTTTCCAATCAGAATAAGGTAAGCGCAAATGAAATGGGTGAAAATCATGAGCGGTTAAAGTGAATTTTAATAGAGACAAAAACGTTCGATGATTTTTTCTTAATCTACTTAAGTCTTATCAGCAGAATTAGTTGGTATATGTTCTAATGGGAAGGAAGGGGAACTTTGCGACAATGATAAAGTTGTCTCCATGTGACCTATAGGTTACAGGTTCGAGCCGTAGAAGCAGCCACTAATGCTTGTATTAGAGACTTAGAGTTGGCTATCTACATTACACCCTTTGGGTAGCGGCCCTTCCCGACCCTACAAGAATGCGGGATGCTTTATGCACCAACCTGCCGTATGTTCTAATGGGAAGGATGGGGAACCTTGCGTTAATGGTAAAGTTGTCTCCATGTAACTTATGGGTTACGGGTTCGAACCGTAAAAGCAGCTATTAATGCTTGCATTAATGTAGACTATCTACATCATACCCTTCGATTACGGCTCTTTTCGGATCCTACAAGAATGCGTGATTCTTTATGCACCGGGCTGCCTTATATTCTGATGGAAAGTAAAAAAATATTCGATAAAAGTTGAGGTGTGTTCAAATTGTACAACCATGGAAAAAAAGGATAAAGAGGTAAGGAATTGGAACTTTTCATAGTACACTTTTGTGGACCAAAAGTTGTTTTTCAAGGACAAGATAAGATGCCCATTTTGATTCCGTCTCTTTGATTATTCTTCTTCTAATTATACAACGTTTTTTCTGCAAGTGAATTTCGTCATGATTAGGATTTAGGTGTAACAGAAAACAGGTCAAGTTTTGATGATATACACAAGCCACCAGGCCATGTTTGATTGGTTAAGTGGTAATTTTAGATTAGCTAGATGGCACAATTTGTATTGTGTCATTGTGATACTTCAAACATTGAGGTACGAAAACTATTGTTTGAAAAAGAAGTCGAGCCTCAATATCTTGAGATCTATTTAATTATCTAACCCCTCAACTCATTTTTCTACTATGAAAGGAAGACATGCAAGAATGTGAAAATTAAAGTATTTTGGACATCTCTATGCAATAGAATTTTTATGAATTTAAAGTATTAAATTTCAAGTGAACCGTATCTACTTTCTGTACTAATTAACTTTGTCCATTTCTTAACGAAGTTTCACATAGGATGAAAGGATATCTTTTTATTCTTTAATAAGTTAATAAAAAGAAAAGATCAAAGACGACTTGGACTTGGACATTTCAAAGTCGTTGGTTACGCTTCAACCAACTTGCATCGTAACAAGTGTCTGGTCTCTTGACCATTCCATTTTGATTAATTCGTGCATATACACTTCATTAGAGATAGTAAAATTTACTCGCACTCACTGGTGTACGCATGATTTTACATAAGCGATATCATAATTTAAAATATAAACAAATGAATAAATTACTATAATAATTAGTGGTGTCATTTTCTATACGTATCCTCAATATTTTTATTTTATTTATAAATATTTAGTGAAAAGTTTCGACCGAACAATGTCCCATGACACCGCACGGTATAAGGTGCATATACCCCTGCTCGCACCATAGCGTATGTGAAGACACATGTTTGAGAAATGGTCCAAACTTTCAAAGAGGTTCCGGGTTTGAGTTCTTTAAGAATGACAAAAATCATTAGTATGAAGTGAATTTCCCTTGAATGAGACTTATGCAATACGAAATTTGGATTAGTTGGGCAAGTGAATTTTGCATATAGATAATTATACCCCAAAAAAGACATATGTTATATATTTATTGTAGTTATTATAAACACTGATATTTAATTTTTATTTTGATTTATTGGTGCAGATAGACTTTAATCCAGAGAAGTACTATATTCGTTTTAGGAAGTTAGGAATTTGGCAGAATTATTGAAACTGTTCCAACATCCAATAAGGAGCAGTTCAACTCCCAAAAATGCCACTTGTCTGGACCAAATCTTTCTAATTCCACTACCTCCTTTCATTTAGCTCATGATATTTTTTTTTGGCCTAAGTCAAACTTTATCAACATATTCAACTGAAACATCCTAGATACTTCCATAGACTAATTTAGCTCTATAAATACAACCTAGTATTGTACAAATGTTAAAACAGAAACTCTGAAACTTAGCAGCCCTTTTTTGTTATATACATCAGCTACAAAAGAGGAAACTTGTTTATTATATTATAACAAGAAATATCCAACTGGGGCTACCTGAAAACACAAAAAATATGGTTACAAGGATGAATATTGCAAGAATTGCACTAGTATTAGTGGCAATTTTAGTGGCGTTGCCGGGAAAAATAACAGCAGTTGATCATGTGGTTGGCGATAGTAATGGTTGGGGAATTCCTTCAGGCGGCCCTTCAACTTATACTAATTGGGCATCACAACGTACCTTCAAAGTTGGCGATACTTTAGGTATGTATTATTACGTATTCGACACCTCTTTCTCTTACACGATTAGTGCATTATTTGAGATAGTTGAAAAGGGGTGTAGCGCTAGAAAATTTTGGATCAATAATAATTCTCCACAAGTCATTAGTACTTTAGTAGAACGTTTATACAGTTACTGCTATACCTTAAACGTCAATTATTAGTGATATAAACCAACATGTCTGCATCCCGAAATAAGTAGAGGCGGAATATTAATTATTTGAAAGGTAACTAAAATTAGCAGTCAGACTTTGATTATGTCACTTGTTAGGCCTTCCAATATACTAATTGATTTGAAGGAGCTCCAGTCACTCCATAATTTTCCTTTTCTAGTTCAAAGATCAGAACCAGTTAGACTTAGGTACTATGAAATTTCAGAAAACTTGAATTTTGTAGAAAGAAAGACGAACAAAGACCAAAAAAAAATTAGGGTCTTTTAGTCCTGTCAAAGATTTGTATGCTAGTAGAAATGTAGAGAACTTCTATGTTTTTTAGTTCTATGTTTTAAATAATATTGAACTATGAGGATTAAGCTTAAATGTGATATACAACAACAACAACAACAACAACAAAAAACCAGTATAATCCCACAAGTGGGGTCTGGGGAGGGTAGTGTGTACGCAGATCTTACCCCTACCCTGTGGGACAGAGAAGTTGTTTCCGATAGACCCCAGCACAAGAAGATAAAAAGAGACAATAGAACAGTGACGGCAACAGAAGCCATAAAGATAGAATCAGAAAAATAAATGGAAAAAGCAATATCAGTAATCAGTAACAATGCAAGGTACTAGAATATTGGAGCGGAAAAATAATAAGAACACAACACGTATCACTGACATACGAAAACAAGACACTAACAGACTAGCCTTATACATTGTATGGAGTAGAAAAACGCTCAACTACCTCTTAATCTACAACCCTAATTTGCTTGAGATTGAGCCGTACTTCTTGTTGTAGTTGGTATTAGAATTGTAACCTTTTTGTAATATTCCTAGACTGAAACTCAATACTTGAAATTCTGTGAATTAACTTGTAATTTCTCAATTTCAAATTTTGCAGTGTTCAACTTTGCAACTGGAGCACATGATGTAGCCAAAGTCACAAAGAGTGCATTTGATTCTTGCAGCTCCACAGGTCCTGTTACTCTTATAACTGTTGGACCAGCCAATATTACTCTGAATTCCACAGGAACAGAATATTTCATTTGCACTTTTGGCCAACATTGTTCTGCTGGCCAAAAACTAGCCATCAATGTTACAGCATCTTCCACTTCTAGCCCTAGTCCTGCACCCTCCCCTGCTACCACCCCTGCACCCGTCCCAACCCCAACCCCTACCCCTACCCTTGCTCCAACCCCTACCCCTACCCTTGCTCCGACTCCTTCCTCTACACCTTCCCCGACCCCGATGCGAACGCCAACGCCAAGTCCATCGCCATCAATGGGACCATCTGTACCAACTCCTACTCCTAGTGGCGGTGCAGGAACTTCGCCATCATCCTCACCAACCACTAGCCCGGTCACACCGGGGACTACTCCTTCACCCGAGACACCTCCCGAAGGACTAATTCCTCCACCGGCTCCTAGCTCTGCCCCGAGGAACGTCTTTGCTCCTGCCTTGATCATGTTCATGTCTATTGCCATTAGTATAATGTGGTAGATTCTTGTATTTATATATATCGGACTTTTCTAGCACGGAGGAGCTTCTAGTGATTTGAGTGTTTGTATTTATTTTACATATGAGTTGATATCATTATAGGACATAATCATTGTTTACTTGTAATATTGTTTATTTATTGAGTAATTATTGATTGTGTGAGTTTTTATAGAAGAGTCTCGTTTCAGTTGTGAGTAATATTCCCGAATTTCTACCAATTTAGAATTTCATAATTTTTTATATCAAATTTTGGCAATTAAGACATAGAAATTGTGTTTTAATAGTACAATAAGGTATCTATATTGACTTTTCATTTCCTCCCTAACTATTTAAGACGAACAGAATCCTAAAATAGATCTTCATACTGAAAAGTGAAAGCACAGTGACCATTGTGCTGAGGATCAAAAGTTAGCAGTATGTCTCAGAGGCGGATTTCGCGAGTTCAACTGAATCAATTGCTTTCTGCTCGAACTATATATATTACAAAAGAAAATTTGAAAATGTATACCTATAATAAAGTCACACAAAAACTCTCATACCTTCTCTACTCCTATTTCCATTTATCCAACATCAGGATTCATCAAATCTATAAAAGGTACATTTCTCATAATAATGGGTTCGCAACTATATATTAATACAAATTTAATAGATTTTCTATGTAAATATAGGATCTATGCAAAAACCATTGGGTTCGGCTGAACCAGTAAATAATACCCTACCTCCGCCCTTAGTTGAGAAATTCTCCAAAAGAGAAAATTACTCAATTGATAATGGGTTTTGATAACCTACTATGTGCCAGTAGTAGATTAGCATTATCTCTACTTATAGATTTTTGTTTTTATCCTTTAAGCTAGTCTTTAAGTTACAGGTTTCTGAAACCCAATAAGTTACCAATTATAAAAATATTTGACTAAATTATTTATATCTCTTCTTGGTTTTCAAAAGTGACAAACATTTTGAACCGAGTTCTTTTTCTTCTTTTGCTAAAGTGACAAATAAAAAGGACGGATGGACTATTATTTAAAACAATCAATAATTAAGATAATTCCATTCTAACATTCACTTAATAAAGACATTTACCAAACAAATAAAGAACTAAGAACTGTTAATTAAGTAGCTGCTACATTTGTGTAAGCTATGCACTGATGCAATATCCACCTTTTATTATATGAAAACAGCAGTACTTCAATTTTTTCACCCATGAATGTCATAAACGGCACTAATAATGTTTATTCATAAAAAAATTTACATGTCAACATTAATTACATTGATTATTAGGGGTCGGAACCAACCTTGACATCCCATATAATACAGCTATCAATAGGAGGTATACTACCTTTCCATCAATAATTCTTTTTTCCTTCTCTCTTTCTAGCTACGGGTTCAACAGAACCCAATATCTTTAATTCTAACCTTGTATTTGTATTAAAAACTTCTCCTAGAAATGAGGTCAAACGATCGATAAAATTGATCGATATCAGTCGGTAATTGACAAAAATCAACTGAAAAGCCACCGAGTAACAGTCGGAAATCGTTAGGTCGGTAGTGCAAACCGACCGACTTCGATCGGTCAATTAAATTCCACACCCGATCCAAAAGAAAAAAGGATGACCGAAAAAACCGACAAATTTCATTCATTTTTTTAAAAATTATGTAATAAAAAAATATACCATCTGAGATTCGAACTAGGGTATGTACTTATGGCATGATACTATTCTACCAGTAGACCATTCATGTTTCAGTTTAAGATTTTAATTTATTTTATTTATACTCTTTAATCGTATTTTTGCGCTAAAATAGCCGACCGATTTCGATTGATTTTTTTAAAAAGAATAAAATTGCCGATTGAAATTGGTTGATTTTTTAAAATGACTGACTGAAATAGCCGACCGATTTCGATCAACTTTCTGAATATTAATTTTAATTTATTTTAAAAGGAAAACCACTGAAGTTGGTCGAGTTTTTGAAAAATAAACTTTGCGGGACGCAAAAATAATTTTCTATATTTTGCCGCAAACAAAAAAAAATGTCCGAATTCGATCGATTTCGTAAAAAAAAAAAAAAAAAGAAAATATTTAAAAACCAACTGACTTGGGTCGTTTTTTGACAGACCGAAGTCGGTCGGTTGGCCGCGGGCAATTTTAACCATATTTCTAGTAGTGAATTTATTGAATATGTAAAAATAGCCTATTTATAACCTAGTAAGTAAAAAGGATTATGGTTCAGAATTCATAAACTAAAATTCTTAGCTCCACCTCTTATTATAATACAACCTATAGTGGTGAATCTAGTACAAAAACGTAATTAACTGGGTATTATCACTTTTAATCCGCGCCAGAAACAATTTATATTTGGTAGCCGAAAAACGTATAATTTTTTTTTTTTGCGGCTATACAATTTCATTTTTCCTAATTGTAACACTTTCTCATTTTAAGTTTGTAGAAGTTATTGAATCTTTTTATCCTACATGAAATTTTTCAGAATAAATCATGTAATTTTAGCGAAGCAACGGGTAAAAAGGAAAAAGATAACAGGCTTTAAGGTATAATCAAGGAGAAATTACATGTACCTCCTCATATTTCGACTTATATGTAGCTTTCGATTATATTATGCAAACCAACTTTCTATTTTTCAATTTTTATTGTAACAAACCAGTATGTTAACCTACAAGTAACAGATTTACCCCTTACCTTAGACTTACACTTCATTTCACTTGCATATTAGTTTAATCTCAAGATAAATTTTTCATGTAATTTTTCCACATCTACTAAAGTTAAACAACAGTAAAAATTTAATATTAACTTACAAACAATGATAAAATAAACAAGGGAAGCCAAGCTTAAAAGAAATAGAGAAGCATATTCTTTTTTTTATTTTGTAGCTTTCTCACCTTTTATTAATCTTTTATAGGGAATGCTTTTCCTTTTTTAATGGATCATGCGTGACACTAATCCGGATCAGTTGCAGTGAATACTGAATATCGAATGGTTAATTAATATTTTTAAAAAACAAAATAGTAATGTGTTATACATATTTAGAAAAACATCACCCCTCCCCCTGTTCGAGCAAATAAATGCTAAACCAATTAATAATAAGTTAATAGGACGAATCTCAGTTGAACTTTATAAATTCTAAACCGAATAAAACAAAACTCTTATATAACGAGTAGGGTTTAGAAGCATTTAATAGTGAGCTTAGTATCCCAATGATTATATGATTGACAAAATATGTAATATCATAAATGTATAATCAATATACTAGATGATAAGGGTTATAATGGAAAGGAACTATCACCCAATGATTGTATGATTGAGTGTTCCTTTTCTCTTGCGGCAACATGGAAAAGCAAGAGGTCAAAATGAATATGGGATCTCGAGATTTATGGACAAAGGTTGAACAACATGTGCTTGAATAAAATGAATAAGATAACTCTTTCGTATGTTCTTCTATCACTTTTTACAAAGTGTTCTAGCTCCGAAAAAGGCAGATTCCCCCTTGTTCTTTGTCTCTTCCTATTTATAAGGGGCATTCCCCAAAAACCCTAAAAAGTACAGCATAGAGAATATCCAAAAGAATATTCTTTATGTCCATTTTTGAACCTAAGTTGTCGTTACTGTCCTGTCTCAGCTGCCCACTTCTGGCATCGACTTTATGAGGACGACCTTCAGTCGTTATATCGTGGTCAATCCCGTCCTTCGTCTTGCTTATCCGCTACGGTTGTTACCAAATTTGGACCCATACAGTTAGTCCCTTCGCTTGTCGAGGTTGTAGCCCTGCACGTCGTCGATAGGCGGACATCATTCATTTGTCGTGGGACAATTTGGCTATTAAATCATGCCGGGTCGACCAAGATCGAGAGAACGACACTGCCAGCGGAGTAATGACTGGCCTGGTTACCATGATGTGATGTTACTGCTACGCGCGTCATCATTACGCATCTTCCAGAGACAACATCTGCATGCTTGTCGCTTTGGTTTTAGTGCCATTGACAATCCCTCACTTCCATTCTCGCGCCATCCATCTCTATAAGTAGATAAAGGTTTCATTTTATCAGAAGTTTCCGCCATTTCTCTCTATGCATGTACATCATCTTTGTGTGATCTTTTTCATCAGTTCTTGTTTTCAGCTTTGTTTCTGCGATTCCGTTTCTCGCCTTCCTGTTTAGTCATCACCTCTTCTTTAGGTTTAGTAGCACACCTTTTGTTGCCGAGATGTCCCAAACCCTTCGTTTACATGATGAATTTCCCGACGCTACTCCGTTATCGGTGGCCCCTCCTTCCGGTGGTGAGGATTTCGTGGTTGAGGAGGGTGAGAGTTTTCCTACCGTAGAAGAGATACTTCCTAGAAACCCCCTATCCAGAAACAATTTCCACAAGGAACCCGCTTCTTCTCCCATTCCAGTGATCTCTGAAATTGGGCCATCTCATATAGATAAACTCTGATCCACATACCATATTCCTTCTCATGTCGAGATAGTTCCAGCTGGGGGCGACATCATGGAGGTCCATAGACCTGGATACTGTTCTTTTTATGTTTATCCTTTCGTAATTGGTTATACTCTCCCTATTCTTCCACTGGCAGAGGAATTCTATCAGTTTTACAACGTCTGCCCGGCACAATTGTCTCCGTATTTGTATAAAACTTTTCTGATATTGACAAAATACACAGAGTTGGCTGGTTGTGAGGTCGACATCCCCCAGCTATTACATTTGTTTTCACCAAGCTTTCATAGATGCACCATGATACAATTGCGACATTGCAGGACCAGGGGGCTGATAGTTGGAATGGACGATAGGGCGAGCCGGAAGTTTTGGCACAAGTACTTTTTAATCAAAACAGAGCACTTGGTGTCAGACCCTGCTGGATTTCCTGAGGAGTGTAATCATAATCGTAGGTGTCGATGACATACGCTTGTTGTCTTCTTTCATCCTTTATGATCTTTATTTATCTGTGATTCTTCTGTGTAGCTGAGAGGCGCGCACCCTTTCCTATCTTCGGTATTGAGGACTGGGTGGCTAGCGTATTACCTCACATAGTGGGGATCCGATATTGGGTGGTTTCTACAAATGCTTTGGACCGAAGGTTCCGTCAAGTAAGTATTACTTTTGTTTTGATCTTCAGCTGTTTGCCATTATTTATTGATACGACCTCTTTTTGGTGACAGGTCAACGGGCTTCTAAGAAGAAAGCTCTAGTGCCGGCATTTCGCCAGGCCATTGCATCGGCAGAGATGCAATTTACTTTGGCTGAGTCCGCCCACGGAGGTCGTACTCAAGCTTTGTTAAAATGAGACCCCCATCCTCGGGACGTCGTTGTACGTGATAAGATCTCTTCCCGACTTGTTTGCCACCTCGTAGATGAGTCCTTTAACGGGGATAAGTCACCTTCAAAGAAGAGGAGGAGGGTGGAGCTTGGGAAAGTCATCGCCACCAGCATTGAAAGGAAGAAGGTCACCGCTTCGGGAGGGGCATCCTCGCCTATGTTAGACGCCGGGGCCATTTTTATGGTGGATGCTATCACGACGGGGAGGTCCCCCAGGGCCGAGGGGATATACTAAGGCGGGGAACCTGTGCAGACTGTTGAAGGTGGCGCGTCGTCAGCTGGCAGAGGGGATGGAGTTGTGCTTTCAGAGGGCGATGGTTCAGATTTGGACGTTGATCCCGAAGAGGTGCATGCCTTTTTGGAGAGAGACATCTGCGTGGAGGTGATGACGGAGGGTCCTAACCGACACGTAATTGTTACTTTGGGTTACGATCTTTTGGAGAACTCTGAGCAGGCAACGTCGGCCTTCGTTCCCTTGTGCGTCGATACTGAGAACGCGGCGATTCAGGATATGAGTGATGCGGAGCTATCACGGAGTATTTCCGTCATGGATTTGCGAGTGAGTATTTCTCTTCCTATTAAAATTTGTTTTGCATGCGTAACCTACTTATGCAGACGTTCTTTCCTTTGTATGTCATACTCTCATAATGGAGATTGAGCATGACCGGAGGGACGAATGAAGGACGACCATTTTTAAGAAAGTGGCCTCCAAGTACAAGGAGTATCGCACCAAGCACCATGTATTGGCCGATGTTTTCACTCAAGATAGCAATTTTCAGTTGTTTCGCGACGGGCTTAAGTAGAAAGAGGAAGAGTTGGCATAGAAAGTCGAAGAGCTGAAAGAGCGGGATGATGAGCTGATGAAGGCCATAGATCGATGCAGTGAACTCGGGGTGGCTCTTAAGGCCAAGGATGATGAGCTCGCGGTGAGCAAGGGAGTGATGGCCGAGAACATCGATCCTCAAGAACGGGTGGCCACCTTAACTGCTGAGCTTGGGCGAAGGGAAGCGGAGGCTGTCGATCTGAGGGGTGAGTTGAGCGTTAAGGCTAATGAATTGGCTCATGCTAAAAAGGGTAGGATGACCGCCATATCTAAAGTAGCAGCCCTTGATGATGCCCTCTGTGTTTGTAGGTCTGAGCGGGATAATGACGTGGAGACGTCGGCGCTCAAGGTAGCGAGGTTAGAAGAGTGGATCCAAGATCTGGAGGCAGAGTTGTCCGGATTGAATGAACATGTTATTTTTTTGAAGGCAGAGGAAGAGCGACGGTAGTCGCAGCCATCCACGTCTCATACTTCTATTGATCCCGTCGTGCCGCAGGATTTGTATGAGATGTGGGTTCATGCCAAGGCTCAACTTGATGTGTACAAGTTTTTGAAGGCTAACAGGAAGGTTTCTGAGGTAGAACTCGAGGGTTTTCGTGTCAAAGTGCGTGCAGCCCGTAAAGCCTGTGGTTATGATCCCGGTATGCCTGATGGGGACGATGTTGATGATGATGCGGACAGGCTCGCCTCCGATTTTGGTATAATGAGGAGTACGCTGCGGGAGATGACACAACATAGGGTCGTTGTATTTATTTTGTTTTGCCTAGCTATTTTTGTGAGGGCGTCTTCAAGCCCTTTGTAAAAAGTTTTTGTAATATAACAGTTGTAATGGAATGATTACCTTTTTGTTGTGTACCTCCGAATTGTTATTTTTATTTGCTGTGAGGGGGTTTCTGACTTTTCAGTCGCCTGTGTGTAATGATTTGGCGTAGTCGATCATAGATCTTAGTAACACCAGCTAGATTGAGTGTAAAGTAATTCGAGCGAGGTCAAATGTTAAGTGATTCGAGCGAGGTCGAATGTCAAGTGATTCGAGCGATGTCGAATGTCAAGTGATTCGAGCAAGGTCGAATGTCAATTGATTCGAGCGAGGTCAAATGTCAGGTGATTGGAGCGAGGCCGAATATAAAGTGATTCGAGCAAGGTCGAATGTGAAGTGATTCGAGCGAGGTCGAATGTTAAGTGATTCGAGCGAGGTCGAATGTTAAGTAATTCGAGCGAGGCCGAAATTCTTCTTTTGGCGATGACCTTTAGCCGTAGGGGTGTTATTTCGAGCTAAGGTCGAAATGTTAACCCGTTGTAATTCGAGTGAGGTCGATTTTTTTTTCTTTTGGCGATGACCTTTGGCCATAGGGATGTTATTTCGGGAAAAGGTTAAAATGTTAACCCGTTGTAGTTCGAGCGAGGTCGAATGTTAGATGAAAAAAATGATTGAAGAATAAAATGTTGCTTTATTTTGCTCATTGGAGAATATCTTGGTGGAGAGTACAAAATGCTGCTTTATTTCATTCGCTGAAGTACTATATGTCACACCTCCTTTTTCCGCACCCGAGAGGGTGCAAGGGGTTTTTTTCCAATTAAAGGACAATCGAAACGGGATTGGTTTATTTATTTCAGAGTCGCCACTTGGGAGGTTTAGGGTGTCCCAAGTCACCAATTTTAATCCCGAATCGAGGAAACGAATGACTCCATATTATAGTCTGCGTACCAGAAATCTGGATAAGGAATTCTGTTAACCCGGGAGAAGGTGTTAGGCATTCCCGAGTTCTGTGGTTCTAGCACGGTCGCTCAACTGTTATATTTGGCTTGATTATCTGATTTTGTACATGTTAAACCTATGTGCAAGTTTTAAACTCTTGACCGCTTTTGTTATTATTTTTACGAGAATTGCAACGTCGTGAAAATATATCTCGAACCACGTTACATCAATGCACCCGTGGTTATTGACATATCTCGACTCGGTTGAGATTTGGATTTGGGTCACATAAATGTGCACCCGAATTAAGAAAAATAAATTATTAAGACGCGCCTAAAGCAACTAACGTATTGTTATTTTGGGGAAGGCCGTAAAATTTGCTAAACGGCATGTCCCGGATTCTAAGTATTTTTAATATATATACATTTAGAGGGCCCCGCAGCTTCTACATTTTTGTTTGTCGAGGCTCGTCTCATTTATTATTAAAAGGAATTTACAACGTCATGGAAATGCATCTCGGGCCACGCCATAATCAATATACCCGTGAGTAGAGACACATTTCGATTCCGTTGAGATTTAGATTTGGGTCACATAAATGTGCACCCGAGTTTAGGAAAATTAAATTATTAAAGGCGCGGCCTGAAGCAACTAGCGCATTATTACCTTGGGGTAGGGCCGTGAAATTCGCTAAACGGCCCGACCCGGAATCTAAGTATTTAATGCATATATTTTTATGAGGGCTCCGCAATCTGTACATTTTTATTTTTTGGCGAAGCTTGTCTCGTTTTTCTTTTTATTTATTATTTTTTTTTATTATTATTTATTTTTTTTTTAAAAAAAGGGATGCTATTTTTATGCCTTTAACCATACTAAACCTTACAGCTTCTTTACGACCAGAGTCTCATAACTTGTTAGAAGTTTAATAAAAGGAGTTTAGCGAATGAAGGTTTCGGGAGTAGTAACAGCATGTACTAATACTAATTTTGTCCGAAGGACCTAAGCAAAAGGAAGGGCGAACCGATTAACATCAAACTTGTGTCATAGAACAACTAATCCAACTTAATTAAATGACATCAAATAAACAAGAATAACATAACATAAAAATGAAGCAAAACGCATACAGTGAAATATGGGCAGAGAATTATTATGCGAATTTTTTATATTGCATCTTCGAACATTTAACGTAGCATTTCCTTATCTAATACTTGAGGTTTACTAACCTTTGAACCTCGGCAAACTCAGGACGACAAACACGACCCCGACGGAACTCAAGCCGGACCTCACTGAACGAGGAACAAAGACGAAACCTCGGAACAAACTCGACGCACCGGACCTCGACTCAACTTTTGGACTTTGGACTGGAACTCGACTTCAACACAAGGTCGAGCAGCTCACCTCCATGAACTCCGGCTCAGCTAGTGGCGTGAGGATAGGGGAAACAGCCGCAGGGTTGCCTGATGTGAAGCTGACGGACTGTTTAGTCAACGATTGTGGGGTTGACGGGCAGTGTTTAATGGCCGGAGGCGTCTTACATGTCTGTTTCATACATATATTGGAGAAGTTTCCATGTATCTAATCCCTTTATCATTCGGCCTGGAGAGGTAATCGGCAGGCGGGGCGATGAATTATACTTTGAACTTCGAGACGTCCCCTTCATCGCTTCATTAAAAACCTCCCCGAGAAAACTCAATTGGGACAAAACTCGGGTGAGGGAAAAATAGTACGACTTGGAGGACGTCCTTTTTCAGAAGTTGAAGTATTTGAGGTGGGCGACATTCCAATTGTTTTGTAGTAGTTTTCCTTCCATTATCTCTAGTTGGAATGCTCCTTTGCTTGGTGCCGCTGTGATTTTGTATGGCCCGTCCCAATTGGTTCCTAGTTTGCCTTCTTTCGGGTCTTTGCTCACTTGTGTTTTGGCCTTGAGAACGTAGTCTTCGACTTTGAGTGGTCGTATTTTGGCCTTTTTGTTGTAGTACCTTTCTGCTTGTTGTTTTTGGGCTACCATCCTTACATAAGCCATGTCTCTTCGTTCTTCTGCCTCGTCGAGGTCTTATTTTCTGTTCTCATTGTTGTTTTGTCCGCTTTCATTAGAGTATCTTAGGCTAGGCTCTCTGACCTCGATAGGTATCATGGCGTCAGTCCCGTAGACTAGTGAATATGGCGTTTCACCTGTGACCATTTTTGGCATGGTGCGGTAGGCCCATATTACCTCTGGTAGCAACTCCGACCATAGCCCTATGGCGTCCTCGAGCTTTTTCTTTAAGATATTCAATATTATTTTGTTGGAGGATTCGGCTTGACCATCACCAGCGGGATGATATGGCGTGGAGAGTATTCGCTTGATGTGCAATTTTTTGAAGAACTCAGTCGTCTTTTTCCCGATGAATTGGGGCCAATTATCGCAGCTGATTTCTTTGGGGATGCCGAAGCGGCATATGATGTTCCTCTATATGAATGTGATGACTTCCTATTCGCGTATTTGGGTGAACACATCGGCTTCCACCCATTTGGAAAAGTAGTCAGTTAAAACCAATAGAAAACGTATCTTACCTCGCCCCGCTGGGAGGGGTCCGACGATGTCCATTCCCCATTTGATAAACGGCCATGGCGAAGTGATAGAGTGGAGGTGTTTGCCCGTTTGATGTATCATAGGCACATACTTTTGGCACTGCTCGCATCTCTTGACATAATCTGCGGCTTCCCTTTTCATAGTGGGTTAGTAATATCCTGCCCGAATGAGATATCTGACGAGGGCTCGGTTGCTTGTATGGGCACCATAATGACCTTCGTGTACTTCTTCGAGCACGCTCCTCGTTTGGCTCGGCCCCAGTCATTTCGCCAAGGCCCCCCCAAACGTTCTCTTGTACAGGTCGTGATTTATGATGTTGTACCTGGCCGCCTGCATTCGAAGATTTTTGGATTCCTTTTTGTCTTGTGGGAGTATTCCCTCCTACAAATATGTCACGATGCGGTTATGCCAGTCCCAAGTCAAATTTATGGAATGTACTTCGAGTTAGTCTATTGATGAGTGGAGGAGGGTGACCACGTTTTCTTTAATGATATTTTTGGTGGCTGCTGCTAGTTTGGCGAGGCCATCTGCCTCGCTGTTTTGAGCTCGAGGTATCTGGTCGAGTCACCATTCATCGAATTCTGGCAGTAGTTTGTGGATTTATTCCTAGTACTTTTGCGGCTATTGCTCTTTGATTTGGAAAGTTCCTGTAACTTGGTGGACGATGAGTTGTGAGTCGTATCTAAGGATGACTCGTCGTGCTCTATATTTGAGAGATAGCTTTAACCATGCAATCACGGCCTTATACTCGGCCTCATTGTTAGTCATATCGGGGCACCGTATGGACTGGCGGATAACTTCTCCTGTTGGGACCTCGAGTACCAGTCCGAGTCCAGATCCCGATGCTTTGGATGTGTTGTCGGTGTAAAGGACCTAGAGGTCAGGTTTCTTAGGGGAGGCGTGAGAAGCTTCCCGCTCGACCTCAGGCATTATTTTGGCACTAAAATGGCGACGAAGTTGGTGAGTACCTGCGATTTTATCACTGTTCGCGGCTGATATGTTATATCATGCTCGGTCAGTTCTATGGCCCACTTGGCCAGTCTTCACGACAATTCAGGTTTATGTAGGATGTTCCGTAGAGGGAAGGTCATTACCACCGATATGGGGTGGCAATTATAATAGGGTCTTAGCTTTCGTGAAGATATAACCAGTGCTAAGGCCAATTTCTTGAGGTGGGGGTATCTCGTTTCAGCATTGACCAGGGTTTTGCTAATATAATAAATTGGAGATTGCGTACCTTTGTTCTCGCGGACCAGTACCGTACTTACCGTGACTTCTGAGATGGCCAAATATACTAAGAGGCGTTCACCAGGCTCTGCTTTGGCAAGTAGTGGGGGTGAAGACAAGTACGCTTTTAGTTCTCTCAAGGAATCGATGCATTCTGAGTTCCACTGGAGCCCCGTTGACTTTTTTCAGCACGTTGAACAATTTGTGGCCTCTGTCGGATGACCGCGAGATAAATCTTGACAAGGCGGCTATACGACCAGTCAGTTTTTGCACCTACTTCTTGCTGGTCAACACCTCAGGTATTCCTTCAATGGCTTTGATTTGATTAGGATTGACCTCGATGCCTCTTTGTGATACCAAGAAACCCAGAAATTTGCCCGAGGTTACGCCGAAAACGCATTTTTTGGGGTTTAGTTTCATGTCGTACCACCTCAGTATACCGAAGGCTTCTTTCAGGTGATCGATGTAGTCTTCTTTCCTTTTTGATTTGACCAATATGTCGTCGATGTAAATTTTCATTGTTTTGCCGAGTTAATCTTTAAACATCTTGGTGACCAACCTTTGGTTCTTCAACCCGAACGGCATGACTGTGAAGCAGTACATTCCCTAATGGGTGATGAAAGTAGTTTTCTCTTGGTCTTCCTCCTCCATGAAGATTTGATTGTAACCCGAGTAGGCGTCCAAGAAGCTTAGCAATTCATGTCCTGCTGTTGCGTCGATGAGCTAGTCGATATGAGGCAATAGAAAGGAGTCTTTTGGCCATGCCTTGTTTAGGTCTGTGAAATCTACGCACATCCGCCATTTCCCATTTTTCTTTTTTACCATGACCATGTTGGCGAACCATTGGGGGTATTTTGATTCTCAGATGGAACCATTGGCGAGGAGCTTATCCACTTCGTCACTTACGACCTCGTTGATTGCAGCGTTGAATTTCCTTCTTATTTGCCGTACTGGCGGATAGAGTAGGTCGACGTTTACCTTGTTCGTGGCCACGTCTTTCGGGATACCCGACATATCTGCATGGGAGAAAGCATATTGAACGACATTATCAATTTAAAACTTGTGGAATATACCTGGTTCTGAGAGCTTATGTCTGATGTAAGCTTTTTTGCTGATGTCATTGTTGTTCAGTTGGACGGAATCGAAATCTTCTACCATTGACTCAACAGTTTCCACAATGTCGGGGTCCCTGATGACGTCTATTTGTACGTTGAGTCCGGTCCCCGACTTTGGTAATTGCTATGCCTCTGTCTCTATTCCCTTCAATTGTTGGGTGTATGTGCAATCTTGGGCGATACGATAGCATTCTTAGGCGGTGCGTTGTTCGCCCTGGATACGGAATATTCCCCATGGAGTAGGTAACTTGATTACTTGATATAGGGTCGATGGGATGGTCCTTATGGTGTGTATCCACAGCCACCCTATGATGACGTTATAAGTTGTGTCTTGGTTCATGACATGGAATGTTGTTTCTAGGGTGATGCCCCCGGCCAGGCCGAGTAGTGTTATCTCCCCAAAGGTTCGCTAAACTGCAATGTTAAAACCTGTTAGTATTATGCAATGCGGTACTATCTTGTCCTCGAGTCTCATTTGTGTCGAGGACTCGAGGGTGGATAATACATGCGCCGCTTCCGTCGTCTACCATTATTCTTCTTACATCAGTATCTAAAATACGTAAAGTAATAACAAGAGCATCGAAATGAGGAAAAGTCAAACCGTCGGTATTTGACTTATCGAAGATGATACTGTCTCCGAGGTCGTCATACTGTTCGTGGGTGATCGACCGTTTCAGTTTGTGCATAGTGGTGAACTTCACATGGTTGATCGTTGCTTCATCGCTGTGAGCACGTGATTTTTGCCCTATAGGAGTCACTCCCATAAAATACAAGAAAAACAATTTTTTTATTTTTACAATTTTATAGGATTTTATGGGAATTTGTCCTAATTGTTTGCATTTCTGTGCATGTTTTGTTCTTGTTAAAATCATGAAAATGCAAAAAATAATAATCATGCATTGCATTTAGGTTTCATTTTTACATTTTTAAGGTTAATTAGTAAATTAGTTGCTTTATTAAAATTGAAAATCATAAAAACTGGCTTACTTTTATATTTTTTAGCTTTTAATTCTAGATCAATAGTTCTTCTCGTTTAATTTAGGATCAATTAAGTTTTATAAATTTTATAATTTGATAATTAGTTTTATTTTACAACGTAGATTAATTTAGGATTTTTAAAAATAAAGAAAAAAAAGAAAAGAAAGAAAGGAATAAAAAGATGTAATTGAAAAAGGGTCTTTTTAATTGAAATTGGGCTGAAACCAGCTTTAATGTAGTCAAAACCTAAGCCCAAAATAACCAGCCTACCGGTCCGACCCCTCATACCCCAAACGACACCATTTTGAATGCATTCAATATCAGCCGTCCATCCATGATGGTCTAACGGACCGGAACTCATTAACCTCCAACTATAAAACTATCTGAATACCCCCCCATATCCCTTAGATCCCCCCACATTCCTCTTCATCGTCTCTAACCTAAACCTAGCCGCCCTCAAACGCTCTCAAATTCCACACGGCCTAAAACCTAGCCGCCGCCCGCCAGAAATCATTTCACGGTGGCGACCGGTTTCTAAATCACTTCAAAATCACACTAAACACTCTTCATCTCCTCCTCTTTCCAAATCCCAGAATCAATTCCCTCGAATCCCTCTCAAATCCCTCCAATCTTAGATCTAAAATCAATACCCAAAACCCAAATCACCCCAAAATCACACCCTACACTCTTCACACCCCTCTGAACCCTAAACTACGATCACTTTCCAAAACCCCCCACCCATTTGTCCCAATTTCAAATATGATTCCAAGAAGAAATTGAAAACCCTAATCCGTTCCCCTTTCTGAGTTTCAAACGGATTTAAGGTTGATTCCGAGTCAGAAATTATGCCAATCAATTGTTCTTATTAAGACCAATCGATTAGCATCAATTTTGGCTTGTTTCAAGGCTCATGGATTTCATGCACAATCAAAAGACTGGCGAAACGTCATCAAACATTGTTCGTTCATACAATAGGTACCTGTTCTTCTTTCTTCTTTCTATTTCCTCATCCTCCTTTCCTTCTTTAGCTTCTTCTCTTTTACATCACTTTGATTTCCTCTATTCTTTCTGTTTCTTTTAACCGAAAAATGAAAAGGTGTAGTTAATCATAATTTTAGGCTGTTAAGTTTTCGTTTTTCTTCTTTCTGTGATTAATCATTGATGTTAGTCAATAGTTTAGGGTTAATTTACGCATTTTTCATTAGAGTCATTAGATGGTCAGTCTTTCGGCTAGGGTTTGTCAAATGTTGGTTTAGCTTGTGTCTAGTTAGTTTGGTTTAAAATCAGTATGCTAGTTTCTTTCTGTTATTATGATTCCCTGATCAATAATGTTAGTTTGTTCAATGGGCTTAATGCTTAGAAAATGGCTCATGATTGATTAATTCTGGATTTGTGTTAGTAACTAGGTTTTAATAATCTTTGTTTTGCCTCATTTCTAATTTGAGTTCATGCTAAGAGTATTTAAGTTTAGTCAGAAACTCAATTGAATTAGAATTTTGTTATGTTTGATCTTCTTTGTTTGTAATTCAGATTTCTGTGTTGTTTGCCTAGTTAGTAATTATTAGGAAACTCTTAGGGTGTTAATTGAGCAATAGAAAACTTGGAGGTTTAATTGAGATTAGAAGAACAGATTTTCTTTTAGGAAGCTTCTAGAATCTGGGGCAGCTAGCCCAATCTTGGTTAGCACAAGTGCTGGAGCCAATTAAAGGCCGCCAGCTGTCCCAATTCTGTTGGAAAAGATCCCGTGTGAGGGAATAATTCCCATTCTATTTTCAGCAGCACATGACACCCAAAAAGGGCTATATATAGACCCTTCTTTCACTCAAAAATCATACATTCATACCCTGAAAAAACACTCAAAGTTTCTGCATCATTTTGGGTTGAAAATTGTTTGGAATTGCTCTTTGGTTTTCACTGTTAGTAATAACTTAAAAGTTTCAAGGGATTTATGATTTATATGGGTTTAAAGATGGTTTAAGGGAGCTGAATATTGATGTGTTGATTTGCTGATCTACTCACTCTTCTGCTATTGCTAAAATCCTCACCCTCTTTTGCTTTATTTTTACCTCCAGGTACTTCTTGGACCCTAATGATATGTGAAGTGCAAATCTGAAGCATGTAATCGAGTTGGAGATTTAAGGATAAATGTTTGCTTCGCTGAGTATTAGCTTATGTTCTTTAGAGTCTATCCATGTTTCTGCATTAAATTATGGTTTCATGTATTCATTCATGCTATTGATGTTATATTTCATTTTAAGGTTGGATTTGGACTTTAGCTTGTCATGTTAGTTTTGGTTTGTCTAAAAACTCTTTCTGTTGAGTATATAGTGCTTGGGCTATTGTAGTATGGATTTAGGTTAGATGAGGAACATCTCCTGTTTGATTTTGTTTAAATTTGTTTAGGTTAGTAGTGATGTTCAGTCCAGGGTTAAATTCATATCATGATTTCACTGTTTTGGCTATTGACTTTATGTATCTGAATGTGTTTAAGAACCATTGTTGCCATTGTAATATTCAATCTAAATGTCTGGAGTGTCCATACCGTTAGAATCATTACATGTGCGAGTTCAACAAAAGCTAGTAGTAGTTTAAATTTTCAAATGTATGTGGCCTGCAATTTGTTGAGTATATAGTGCTTAAATTTTCTGTAGTTTGGAACTAGATTATATGATGAACATCTTCTATTTACTTTGATGAAATTGGTTTAGATTAATTTAGATTCGTGTTTGAATTACTCATGTCATATTAATAAGTGGAGGGGTTGCAGAACGAGGTATTCCAAAATGCTGAATGGCATCCCTTAAAAATGGCCAGGCCTATTAAACAGCCCAAATGAGGCAGCCTGGCCCAAACCAGGCTCGTGTGTCTCAGGCCCCCTTTTCCTTCATTTCTGGATTCACTTCCAAGGCCTAGTTCTCCTGTCGTTTTTTCAGTAGTCATGGTCATCTGATTTTAATGGCTCAAAGGACTTGTATGCTGGCCCATTTCCTTGAAATAACCCATTGCCCAATCTGTTTACAACTAATAACTCTATTAAGTTCGAATCATTTGCAAATACAAGTATCCTTAGGTCTAATTAAGTATGATTCTTAAAAATAGAGTGAGGTGTGCCATTTTAATTATATCACCACGGCCTTCACAAATATTATCACTAGTTATTAAAAATGAACACTCGTAGAAAAGCCTTTAGGCGCGTGTTTGAAAATACAATTGGGATTGTGTACATGTTCGCATGACATAATCACGATTCTAAAAACAAAACCAGAGTATGTGTTCGCGCGACTTTGGCCAAACTTTTTTAATAATAATAAAGCGTTATTAATTGTGGATACATTCGCGTGACATGATTTTGATGCGCCAAACAAATGGGTACACGTACGCATGACCCATTTCAAGAAAATTTCTTATCTAAAAGAGGCAAATGCACATAAGTTCTAAAATCGGTAATCAAATAATTTTTTTAAGACAAGTATGATCAAAGCAACCGTGCTAGAACCAGGAAACTCGGGAGTGCCTAACACTTTCTCCCGGGTTAACAGAATTTCTTACCCCGATTTCTGTGTTCGCAGACCATAAATGAGTGAAATTTCCTCGATTCGGGATTTTAAACCGGTGACTTAGGACACCATAAATTATCCCAAGTGGCGACTCTAAATTTTAAATAAAATAATCTCGTTTCGATTGTCACTCAAATTGGAAAAAACTCCCTTATACCCCTTTGGGGGTGGTAAAAAGGAGGTGTGACAGCTCTGATGACTCTGCTTGGAAATAAGAACCCAAAACTTCTGGTTCAGGGTTCAGAATTCGAGATTGTTTTTGTGATTGTACTTGGCTTTATTTATTGTTAATATTACTATATTTTGTGAACCTTTGTGCTAATTGCTGTCTATTTACCATTTTGATATTATTTGAATTGTATATAACTGTCTTCTTACGCTACCCCTCTGAGTCTTCTGAAAATGGTGCACACGTTCGCGTGGTCCACTTTTTCTGTAGAAGTTATACCAAATAAAACGAGGATGGGCCAGCAACAAGGCCTAGTAGACTTTAGTGCTCCCGGTACGTTGCCCCTTCTTCGGCTCAAGTTGTCCTCTCGGGTAAGCCAGGTCTAGAACACAACCCCAGGATTTAAACCTAGAAAAACACAGCCTCATGCCGGATCCCTAGTAAGAACGTTTGTTTGCATCATGTGCATTTGACTTAGGGGACTCAACACAAGGGTTGGGTCCGTCTAGGACATGTGTACCCAAAATAACAGACCATCCTGATGCATCCTATGTGCAATGTGAACATTTATTTGTTTCGGTCTGCATGCTGACCGGCTAGGGAAAAATAAATCAAGAGAAAAACCAAGAGTGATGTAGAAAAATCCCGGCTCTAAAAATCCCCGGTATTTAGAAATGTCCTGAAACTCTGCTAAAAATATTTTTTTTAAAAAAAAGGAAAAGAAAAGAGTCATTTCAAAATAAGTCAATACTGTGTCCTTTTCAAGTGTGTCAAAACTGACTGAACTATGCAAGTCTTATTCTCACCGGATGTGGTATAAGTAGGCAACCTACATAAGGCTCGGCCTTATTTTTCGGAAAAAAAAAAGAAAAAAAGAGAGTAAATGGTAAGATAAATGTAGTTTAGGTTTTTGGTCAAAAGAATAAACCGATCCAGCTTTGGTTATGTCTTAAGCCGTTCTTGCTGGGATAGCCTCAGAGTATCTTTAGTTGTCGAAGGGCTATTTTCGTAAAGAACGGACAAGTCTGTCGGTAAAGTGTCATTTTTCCATAAAGTAATTCTCCCCGGCCTCAAATTTATTTGGAATTGTGAAGGGGCCACGCTTGCAAAAACGACCACTTTTGCTAAAGTAGCATAGAGGGGAGGGGGTCATGGTCCGTTGATTTTTCTTTTAAAAATTGAAAAACCTATTTTACAAAAAAGGTCCACCAGAGTCAAAACTAACCTTAATCTTCCACAGGTACAAATGAATACTGCCCAGAACCCGTCAGAGTTGGTCATAGAACAGGTTTAGTTGCAGTTGCATATGTGGAAGAATGATCTGGACGGAGATGGTCAGGACTGGGTGAAAGAAAAGTTGGGTGCCCTTCTAAACATTTTGGAAATCAAACAACGGGAAGATCTAATCAAGGCTTTGGTAACTTTTTGGGACCCTGTCCACAATGTTTTTCGTTTCTCAGACTTTGAGATCACCACTACTCTGGAGCAGATGGCCGGGTATATTGTGTTTGTCCGGGACTTGAGGAAATCAACAACTTATATTTCCAAGGGCTCCTTCTGTGCACAAGTTCTTTGACCTCCTGAATATCAGTAAACAGATGAAGAAGGCCCATGTAAGAAAATGGTGTTGCTATTTATACTTCTTGTACTTCAGGTTTGGGCACTCAACTGGGTTCGAAATGCATGAAAAGGGTTTGAGCAACAAACAAGATAAGGGCCTCTAGCAAATTCATCGTCGGTTCGCTTTTATTGTGGCATATTTGGGGATCATGGTCTTTCCAAATGCGGAAGGGACAGTGGATATCTGTATGGCCAGAATTGCACAAATCCTCACAACTAAGAAAGATCATACACTTGCTCCGTTAGTGTTGGCAGACATTTATCGAGCATTGACATTATGCAAAGCTGGGCTCAATTCTTTAAAATTTGCAATATTCTTCTACAAATATGATTGATAGAGCATCTCCGCCATTACCCCAAATTCATGAGTTATGGTTCGACCACAGATAACTTCATCAAGAGTTATAAGGAAAGGGTGAAAGACTACAATGCGCCAGAAGGGTTTGAAGTCTGGGTTTCCCACTTGAAATCTCTCAAAGCAAGTCAGGTCGAGTGGACTATAGGATGGCTCCCGATGACAGAAGCCATATATATGATGGCTACCAAGGGTTACCTAAGGTTGATGGGTTTGAGGAGTGTCCAGCAATATGCACCGTAGAGGGTCTTAAGACAGTTAGGAAGATATCAGGTGGTGCCCGAAGATGAAGATCTAACCACCCAAGTCATTGAGCTACATCCAGAAGTTGCATTTCCCGAAACTTTAGTTCAACAGGATTGAAATGGTTGCCGGTATTTGAAAAATGGCACCCAGGTACCAGATGTTGTAAAGGGGGAAGTGGATCCAGATTACGCTGCATGGTTTGAGAAAAGGTCTTGTGTAAACAACGAGCCAGAGCCTGAGCCTGAGCCTGAGCCCAAGCCCGAGAGGCCTGCCAAGAGACCTCATGTCCAAGCTTTGATGATAAAATCCAAGAAAGGTTGGCCTGGGGAGAAAAGGAGAAAAAAATATCAAGCCGCGATTCACACCTTGGAAGAGAAGTTGAGAAACATGGAATTCAATAATGATCTCCAAGCACAAGAAGCTGAAGGTGAAAGAAGAAGGTTGGCCCAAGAAAATGAAGCTCTCCGAGCCCAAGTTCGAAAAATAAGAATAGCAGCTGAGAACCCGGGCAGAAGTAGAAAGGATGAAAAGCTTATCTACAGCCTTACACAAAAAGTAAGTGACTATGAGGATGATTTGCAAGATACTGAAGCAGAACTAGCAAATGCCCGAGCCAAGTTAGCTAAGAATGCGGAGGGACAAGCCAGTTTTGTTCAGCAACTAAAGGAGAAATACGACAAAGGAATGGTGAGTATAGAGAAAAAGGTCAATGTCCTTGAGAATGAAATGGCCAAGCATGCGAGGGACTTTAAAGTAGAAAGGGAGTACTGCTATGCCCTGATGTCATAGCTAGAGAAAGACCTGTAGCAGCTTCAACAACAAAATTATACAGTAGAACAAGTTTTGGATGCCAGATCTCAGCAGATCGGACGGTTGCTACAGGAGAAGGGTATTATCAGGGAAAGGGTTAGGAGAATTGTGGACTACATTGTGATGAAGTGCAACGAATGTGAAGATACAACCAGGTCCATATTCTTCGCTTCAGTTATGATTTTTATCCGACAGATCATGGATGACTTGTTTCGCCTCCAAGAAGATATGGCGCAAAGGGCCGCAATAAGGCCAACTGGAGCAGTAGTTGAGGCACTTATGTATTCTTGACTTTGTTTGTTCGAGTCTGTATTTTGTTAGTTCATTTTCGAGTCTGTATTTTCAGTTTTCTTTTTGAAGTTTGTTGGTCCACTCATCGAGTCTGTCAGTTTTATGTTTAAATTTGTAGGGGAAGGCGTCGTAATCAAGATGTTTTATTTTATAAAAATTTGAAAAAATCAAAAAAATGTGTCTTTGTTTTATTTTGCATTTTATCCCCTAGAACTACGCTTGGTCTGATTCATGCGGCGTCATGATACGTAGGATCCCCATAGGATTCGATCACAACCCTGAAGTAGAAAGGAAAAAGAGGAGAGAAAACAAGAAAAATTGCAGGGAAAGAAATAATGATAGAATAAAAGAATAAAGACACGAATCAAGCAAAGAAAAGCAAGAATGAAAAGGAAAGAGAGAAAGAAAATTGCAAAATAGTGAAAGCCGGGATGACACAAGCAGCCATTCAAATGCATAGTAGAAGCTTTAACTGTCTAGGTACATTGCATCCCAAATGTGTGGTTGCCTATCTGTCAAGCTATAATCACTAACAAGTTTGCTTGTTGTCATCAAGTCCAGGCAGGTGGTTAGTTGTTCGGCATTCTGGCAACCCACCGGTACAACACCAGGTCTAAAAACAAGTTGATCATGGCTGACCAAGAGCTGGATGCAAGTGTTATTGATCCATCGAGGGAGGGAGAAGAGTCTGATGTTAATCTGAAAGAGGAGTTACATAAGTTGAAACGCCAAATAGCAGAGATGTACCAGGCATGGATGAAAGGGCATCCACCACCATCATACCCTGCCAACCCTGCTTTTATCCCGCCACTGGCTCAATCCCAAGAACCTCCCACTATTGATTCATCTCAGCAACATGCACCAGGCTTTACCCATTACCACCACTATCAAGGCACCACTTCCCAAACCACACAAATATCACCATCCAAACCAATCCCATACCCCCTCCACCAGCCACCCCTATTTTTGTAGCACCCCCGCCAGCTACACTCTATCGATGTTCTAGTGAGCCATTATTCCAGACCCAAGATAATCCATACTATCCCCCAGAGCCTACTTTCAAGGCTCCAGATCATTACTCCTACACTCTTTGTTTCGACCTTCCTGTTGAGACTGAGAAACTACCTAAAAATTCACAATAGGAGGAGATGTTCAGTAAGGTAAGAAGCATAGAATAATCGTTCAGAAACATGCAGGGATTGGGAGGTCAGGTGAGCGTAGCCTACAAATATTTTTGTCTATTTCCTGATGTTCAGTTGACTGTGGGATTCAAGATGCCTAAATTCGACCTATATGACGAGCACGGAGACCCGGTGGCCCACTTGAGGGGATTCTACAGTAAAATGAGAGGAGCCGATGGGAAAGATGAGCTGTTGATGGCCTACTTAAGCCAGAGTCTGAGTGGCGTGACATTGGAGTGGTACACTCGTCAGGATCACAACAGATGGTATACCTGGGATGATTTGGCCCAAGCATTCGCTCGTTATTTCCAATACAACATCGAGATTGTTCCAGATCGTTGTCTTTAACTAAGATTGAGAAAAAACCTAGTGAAAGTTTCAGGGAATACGATTTTCGTTGGAGAGAACAAGCGGTAAAAGTCAACCCTCCGATAGAGGAAAATAAAATAGTGGAGTACTTTCTGCAGGCTCTGGAGCCTACTTTGGCCATCTGATATCGGCCATAGGCAAGTCTTTCAACGAGGTAGGGAAGAAGGGCTTAAATCAAGCAAAATAATGAGCTACTAGGCCATAAAAAAAACTACCCAAGCCATTCAGAATGGTAGCGGGGGAGTGATCGAAAAGAAGAAGAAAGAAGATGTGGCAACAGTTGATTCAGGATCATGGTTTAGACCAAGGGGCCCGTCATACCATTATACCCAGCCTCAACCCCATCACTAAACCTATACCCAAACACCATACAATCCACCCGAACATTACTTCCCATCACCAGACCCTGAAATCTCTGTCCACCACGCCCAGTCATATACTCAACCTCCTTCCTACTCACAATGACATGCCCCAGCCCCACAAAACACCTACGCAGCTCTACAAAATGCTTACCCACCCCCACGAGCCTACCGAAACCTTGCCGGTCCAGGTTTTCGACCCAAACTAGTGGTCATAAATGAGAGTTTGCAGCGGAAGAAAACTTTCACCCCGTTGGGGGAGTCTTATAACAGTTTATTCCAGAGATTGAGGCAGTTGGATGTGCTGAGGCCAATTGAGTTGAAATTGCCAAACCCTCATCCAAAGAATCTTGATTACTCCTTAAGCTGTGCATATTGTTCTGGTACTCTAGGGCATGATACGGAGAAGTGCTGGCACTTGAAAAATGCCATCCAGGAGCTCATCGACACAAACTAGATTGTAGTCCAAACTCCGGATGTACCCAACATCAATCAGAACCCATTGCCAACCCCTAAGGAAACAAACATGATCGAGATAGTACACAAGGAGGGGGAGCCCAAGAAGCCTTCACAATCTGTTATGATGATTCGGTCTAATAAGGTCAAGCCAGTAAAAAAACCAACGGTTGAAGGATCAATGAACAAGTTGAGCATGATAAACGTTGAGCCATCCACGGTAGATGAGAAAAGATCCCCAAGTAATGCTGTAGCAAAGCAAGATAAGTCAAAAGTGGTCGTGCCAAGGTTGGCGAGTAAGCCTATCATAATTGTAGAGGGTGCCCGTACGGACCCTATCATCATTAAGCGCGTAACCTAGTTGCCGGTAGTCAACATCAAGGCGATCCCATGGAGCTACGAACAAGTGATAGTGACCTATAAGGGAAAGGAAGTGAAAGAAGAAGTCAATGAGGCTCAGGGTTTAACTCGTTTGGGGAGATGCTTTGCCCCAGAAGAGTTAAGGAAAGCTAAAACATCCAGAGATAATCCAGTTCTAGTAAAAAAAGCAGTCACTGAAGAAGAAGTGGGGGAGTTTTTGAGAAAAATGAAGGTACAAGATTACTCCATCGTGGAGTAGTTGAGAAAGACGCCCGCTTAGATTTCCTTGCTATCATTGTTGATCCATTCAGACGAGCATCGTCGGGCCCTGATGAAAATTCTGAACGAAGCTCATGTCCCCGACAAAATCTCAGTGAACCATCTGGAGAAGATCGCCAACAAAATATTTGAGGTGAACAGGATCACCTTCTCTGATGACGAGTTGCCCGTGGAAGGTACAGAACACAACAAAGCTCTCTATCTTATAGTAAAATGTGAAGATTCTGTGGTCACCAGGGTGTTAGTTGACAATGGTTCCAGTGTAAACATCTGCCCTATCTCTACTCTGAATAAGTTAAACGTTGATGATAAGAGGATTCACAAGAACAACATATGCGTCCGAGGTTTTCACGGTGGAGGAAAAGATTTGGTTGGTGATATAGTGCTTGAATAGACAATAGGACCGGTCGAATTCACCATAGAGTTCCAGGTACTGGACGTGGCCGTCTCTTACAATTTATTGTTGGGTCGGCCTTAGATACATGCCGCCAAAGCAGTCCCATCCTCTTTGCATCAGATGGTCAAGTTCGAGTGGGACAGACATGAGATCGTCGTGCATGGTGAGGAGAATTTGTGTGCTCACAGTGATGCCTCTGTCCCATTTATTGAGGTCGAGGATGACAAAGGGCCTTGGGTCTATCAAGTTTTTGAAACAGTGCCGGTCGAGAAGGTTCCAGAAGGGAAATGTATTCCAACTCCAAAGATAGCCTTCGCATCCGTCATAGTGGCCTCTAAAATGCTGAAAATGGCTTTGTGCCAGGTAAAGGTCTGGGTGCATCCTTGCAGGGTATCGTACAGGCAATGTCCCTCCCTGAACATTTGGGTATGTTCGGTCTTGGATTCAAACCCACAACGACAGATGTGAGCTAAAAGGTTAAAACAAAAGGCGTGGGCACTTTCGAAGCCTATCTCGCGTCTCTCCAGGTCCTTTGTTAAGACCGGTGCCATGAAACACCCAGTGACAGCAGTTCCAAGTTTTGTGGTTGACATTGATGAAGAGTTAATTGAAAGGTTCCAGAGGTTATTTGATGGTGAGAACATGGTAGAATTTGGAGAAGGGTCCAGTAAAGCAGACGTGCAGTTCGTCGGGCTGAATGTAAAGCTTAATAATTGGAAGGCTACTTCTCTCCCTACTCGGAAGGAGTTTTGGTACTTTGTTTTGTTTTCCTTTCTATCTGGGTCATTCCAGGGTTGTGACACAGATTTTTATTTTTCACTTATTTGATGTACAAACCCCGTTATCCTTTTTTTCAATGAAATGCAATTTCCCTTTTCCATCATTCCTGATAGTTCTTATTTTTGTTTTCTTTTCTTCTTTGTACCGTTCTTTTTATGCTGGTTTCAATGACATGACATGCATGAGGAATCTTCGGCCAAGTCTTAAAAGTCAATCTAATTTTGAAATAATAATCCAAGAAATAAAGTGCGACGATGAAACAGAATATGATGAGGATGAGGCATTTGAGGAAATCAGTAAGGAACTAAATCATTTTGAAGAAAAACCCAAGCCTAATCTGAATGAAACAGAAGCAATCAATTTAGGAGAACCAAATAATGTCAGAGAAATCAAGATAAGTGTCCATTTTGAACTGCAAATCAGGGAAGAAATATTTAAAGCATTATTTGAATATAAGGAATTTTTGCATGGTCGTATGATGACATGCCAGGCTTGAGTACCGATTTGGTGGTCTACAAATTGCCAATTGATCCAGCATTCCCTCCCGTCAAGTAGAAATTAAGGAAGTTTAAGACCGACATGAGTGTGAAGATTAAAGAAGAAGTCACCAAGCAACTTGATGCAAAGGTCATTCGAGTCACGCGGTATCCCACGTGGTTAGCCAATGTTGTGCCTGTGCCAAAGAGAGATGGTAAGACCAGAGTGTGTGTTGATTACCGTGACCTCAACAAAGCAAGTCTAAAGGACAACTTACCATTGCCAAATATCCACATTTTGATTGACATTTGTGCAAAGAATGAGATTGGGTCTTTTGTGGATTGCTATGTGGGGTATCACTAGATCTTAATGGATAAAGAGGATGCGGAAAAGACGGCATTCATCACGCCGTGGGGAACATATTGCTACCGTGTCATGCCCTTTGGTTTGAAAAATGCTGGGGCAACTTACATGAGGGCAATGATTACCATATTCCATGACATGATACACAAAGAGATTGAGGTTAATGTGGATGAAGTGATCATAAAGTATAGGAAGCAATATGACCACATCAGAGATTTGAGAAAGTTTTTCCAGAGGCTCCGCAGGTACAAGATTAAGCTCAACCCTGCAAAGTGTGCATTTGGTGTTCCGTTTGGGAAACTGTTGGGGTTCATAGTTAGTCGGAGGGGCATTGAGTTGGATCCATAAAAGATCAAAGCTATCCTGGAATTACCACCGCCAGAGAACAAGACCGAGGTGATGAGTCTGCTAGGGAGGCTGAACTACATCAGCAGGTTTATTGCTCAGCTCACGACAACTTGTGAGCCCATATTTAAGTTTCTAAAGAAGTATGCTACGGTCAAATGGATTGATGAGTGCCAGGAAGCATTCGATAAGATCAAAGAGTATTTGTCTAACCCACCTGTGTTGGTCCCATCGAAACCCGAGAGACCTTTAATTCTTTATTTGACAGTCTTGGATAATTCATTTGGCTGTGTGTTGGGTCAGCATGACATCACTGGTAGGAAAGAGCAAGCCATCTATTATCTCAGCAAGAAGTTCACATCTTATGAGGTTAAGTATACTCCCCTTGAAAGGACATGTTGCGCCCTGACTTGGGTAGCATAGAAGTTGAAGCATTATTTGTCATCCTACACTACTTACCTCATTTCTCGCCTGGATCCTTTAAAGTATATCTTTTAGAAGCCCATTCCGATAAGAAGGCTCGCAAAATGGTAGATTTTGCTCACAGAGTTTGACATCGTATATGTGACTCGGACAGCAATGAAAGCCCAAGCTTTGGCCGATCACTTGGCCGAGAACCTGGTGGATGAAGAATATGAACCTTTGAAGACTTACTTTCCTGATGAAGAGGTAATGCATATTGACGAGGTCGAGAAGGGCGAAAAGCCCGGTTGGAAACTTTTCTTTGATGGGGCTGCTCACATGAAAGGTGTTGGAATAGGAGCTGTGCTCATTTATGAAACAGGGAACCTCTACCCTGTCATAGCTCAGTTTCGTTTCTATTGTACCAACAACATGGCTGAGTACGAAGCGTGCATTTTGGGTTTAAGGTTAGCTGTGGACATAGGGGTCCAAGAAGTGCTGGTTTTGGGAGATTCAAATCTGTTAGTGCACTAGATTCAGGGAGAATAGGAGACTCGAGATTTGAAACTCATACCGTATCGATAATGTCTGCAGGATCTCTGTCAATAGTTCAGATCAATAGAGTTCAGGCATATCCCTAGGATCCACAATGAGGTTGTTAAAGTCTTGGCTACTCTGGCGTCGATATTGCATCATCCAGATAAAGCTTATACTGACCTTTTACATATTCAGGTTCGCGATCAACATGCTTACTGTAACATAGTGGAAGAAGAACTTGACGGTGAACCTTGGTTCCATGATATCAGGGAGTACATCAAGTCGTGGGTATATCCGGTACAAGCCACGGGAGATCAAAAGAGAATAATTCGACGTTTGGCAAGTGGATTTTTCTTCAGTGGAGGAGTTTTGTACAAAAGAACTCCAGATCTTGGATTTTTGAGATGCATAGATGCTAGACAGGCCACGACTATCATGACCGAAGTGCATTCCAGAGTCTGCGGGCCGCATATGAGTGGGTATGTTCTGGCAAGGAAAATTCTTTGAGCAGGTTATTATTAGCTCACCATGGAGCGATATTGCGTCAGCTTTGTGCGCAAGTGTCACCAATGCCAGGTGCACGGTGATTTGATCCATTTTCCTCCATCTGAATTGCACACAATGTACGCACCATCGCCCTTTGTTGCTTGGGGTATGGATGTCATCGGACCAATTGAGCCAGCAACATCCAATGGGCACAGGTTCATTCTGGTAGCCATCGATTATTTCACCAAGTGGGTTGAAGCTGAAACTTCAAATCTGTGACCAAGAAGGCAGTGGTCGATTTTGTTCATTCAAATATCATTTGTCGGTTCGGAATCCCAAAGGTGATCATCACGGATAATGGTTCTAATCTTAACAGTCATCTGATGAAAGAAGTATGTCAACAATTTAAGATTACGCATCGAAATTCCACCCCATACCGTCCCAAGACGAATGGAGCAGTTGAGGTAGTCAACAAGAACATAAAGAAGATACTTCGAAAAATGGTGCAAGTTTCCAAGCAATGACATGAGAAGTTGCCCTTTGCTTTGTTGGGTTATTGCACTACTGTTCGCACTTCAGTAGGTGCAACTCCTTATTTGTTAGTATATGGTACTGAAGCAGTGATACCCGCAGAAGTTGAAATTCCATCCCTTCGGATTATTGTTGAAGCCAAAATTGATGATGATGAGTGGGTCAAAACCCGTCTGGAGCAATTAAGTCTAATTGATGAGAAAAGACTGGCAGCAGTGTGTCATGGCCAGTTGTATCAAAAGAAAATGGCAAGAGCATACAACAAGAAAGTGCATCCGCAGAAATTTGAAGTGGGTCAGCAAGTATTGAAACACATCCTTACTCATCAAGCTGAAGCGAAAGGCAAGTTCGCCCCAAATTGGCAGGGGCCGTTTATTATAACAAGAGTGTTGTCCAATGATGCCTTATATTTAACAGATTAGAAGGCAAATGTGTAGATATGACTATCAATTCTAATCTCAAAAGATATTATGTATAATTTCTTTGGTTTGTCTAATTGTTGTTTGAAGTTGGTATGTTTTGAAGATTGGAATGACGAAGACATATATGCTATCTAAACACTTTATCCTTTGTTACCCCTTTGAGCCTTATTTAATTTCTTTCATACCCCTCTTTTGGAATCAGTAGCAAATTCAGAAACACAAACACACAAGGTAAATAAAGAAGGAAAAGAGGAAAAGAGAGAGAAAAAGAGAAAGAAAAAATGGAAAAGAGTGAAAAAAGAGAAAAAAAAAAGAGAAAAAAAAGAAAGAAAAAAGAAGAAAAAGAGAGAAAGGAAAAGAAAAAAAAAGGAAAAGTAACAACAACAAAACGATTCCTATGACATGAACTACGTTCGACCTGATTCCTTTTAAAGATACGTGGGCAGCCTCACGGTTCGATCCCATCCAAATAAAAATTCAAAAGCCCCCAGGCAAAGAAACTGGGGCAGAAGTTTTGGTTCAGCAAAAGATCTGATTTCGAAAGTTGTAATTTTTAACCCATTCAAGTTGTTTTGAACCTTTGTGATATCCTTTATTTCTAACCCTATCCAAAAGCCCATATCACGGTCCAAAGAAAGACCTTCTAATCAATCTTCGAGAGATGCCAATTCAAGCAAGTAGAGGTGTGATTCATATTAGGGGCAACACTCCGTTCTAAGCAGGAAAAATAAAAAAATGAGAGAGTATTATTGGTGAAAATCCTCACGGGCACCATAAGGCTACTGAGAGCGGATAGACATTAAAATGAGAGAGTCTTATTGGTGAAAACCCTCATTGACACCGTAAGACGACGATGAGTTGAGAGATAAATAAATGAGAGAGGTTTGCTGGTAAAAACCCTTCAGGGCACCGCAAGCCGAATAAGGTTGTTGACTTTGCAAAGGAATCGGATTATGGGAACCCCAGGCATAGAGTGTGAAGACTGAAAGAAGATTGACTGAATGGACTAGGCTGATTAATCTGAAGTGCATGTCATGATCATTGATGCCTGCAGCCTTACTCAGATAAGTCCCTTTTCCTTTTCTTCCTCAAACAGTCTTTCTGTTTTGATTTTCTTCTCTAATCATAACTCTGGAAGTTATTGCATTTCATTTCCTTGTGGGTCTATTCCTCTAAGGTTTTTTTGATGTTAGCCTTGCTAAGCAAAAGAAAGGATTGCAAAGCTTATTACCAACTTCCAAATTGCACAAAAATAAAGTGCGACCACAACATGCCAAAAATAACATGATGCAAAATGGGAAATAAGGTGTTAGCCGAGGTTTAAGTGATCAAGTGGTTTTATGAATTATGGGGAGAAATACAGAGGTTCAGATGGGAAAGACAGACATGTTAAAATAGCAGGGTTGATTATAGGGCACTCGGGTCATTCAGGGTTTCGGGGTTAAGGTTCAATCAGAAGGTGAAACAATTCTTTACTAGTCAGATTCAACTGAGCAGAACAAAGCATGGCAGTGGAAAGGCCACCCTCAACAAGAATGTCGTGAACTAACCACCATATTTTCAAACTAAGAAGATTTTTCTTTGGTTGAAACAAGGGCAGGAAATTTTGTTTGTTCCTGAGAAACCATTCGCGAGGAAAGCAGGTTCCAGACAGGCTCGACAGTAAGTTTCTAGTACCCTCCTGGATAACAGGATTTAGTAAGACCCTCGCAAATAACAAGGTCTGACGAGAGTTCTACTTTTGGGAAGTATAATTTAGCATTCAAGTTTTCACTTTTGAAGAGAGACTTGGTTTGAAATTTTCAGGATAAGGGAATTTAGCTTATAAGTTATTTTGATAACAAGAATCGGTTAACACTCACAGATGTTCCCTATATCAAATTGGGGCAGATATATTCCTTTTGTAGTGTCTGTTGTATTATAATCAGGCGCCCACCTAGAGAACAAGGGAAAACGGTTTCAAGTTCCAAGGAAAAGGAAGGCAGTCCAAGCTTCAGCAGTCAGGCGCCCACCTGGAAAATAAGGGAAAACAATTTCAAGTTCTAAGGGAAAGGAAGACAGTCCAAGCTTCAGCAGTCAGGCGCCCCACCTGGAGAACAAGGGAAAGCGGTTCAAGTTTCAGGAAAAAGCAGTTCGAGTCAGCAATCAGGCGCCCACCTGGAGAACAAGGGAAAATAGCTCAAGTTTCGAGGGAAGACGGTTCAAGTTGGAAATCAGGCGCCCACCTGGAGAACAAGGGAAAACAGTTCAAGTTTCAGGGAAAATCAGTTCAAGTTTAGCAATCAGGCGCACACCTGGAGAACAAGGGAAGACATTTCATATTTCAAAGGAAAGCAATTTCAAAGGAAAGCAGTTCGAGTTTAGCAATCATGCGTCCACTAGAGAAAAAGGGAAAACAATTCAAGTTTTAGGGAAAAACAGTTCAAGTTTAGCAATCAGGTGCCCACCTGGAGAACAAGGGAAGACAATTCAAGTTTCAAAGGAAAGCAATTTCAAAGGAAAGCGGTTCAAGTTCAGCAATCAGGCGTCCACATGGAGAACAAGGGAAGACAGTTCAAGTTTCAAAGGAAAGCGGTTCAAGTTCAGCAATCAGGCGTCCACCTGGAGAACAAGGGAAAACAGCTTAAGTTTCAAGGAAAAACAGGTCAAGTTCAGCAATTAGGCGCCCACCTGGAGAACAAGGGAAAACAGTTCATGTTTCAAGGAAAAAGCAGTGCAAGTGTTGACAATCAACCGCCCACCCGGAGAACAAGGGAAGGCAATCCAAATTTCGAAGGAAGACAGTTCAAGCATTGACAATCAAGCGCCCACCAGGAGAACAAGGGAAATAGCTTAAGTTTCAAGGAAAAACAGGTCAAGTTCAGCAATCAGGCGCCCACCTGGAGAACAAGGGAAAATAATTCAAGTTTCAAGGAAAAAGCAGTACAAGTGTTGGCAATCAGGCGCCCACCTGGAGAACAAGGGAAGACAATCCAAATTTCGAAGGAAGACAGTTCAAGCGTTGGAAATCAGGCGCCCACCAGGAGAACAAGGGAAACAACTTAAGTTTCAAGGAAAAACAGGTCAAGTTCAGTAATCAGGCGCCCACCTGGAGAACAAGGGAAAACATTTCAAGTTTCAAGGAAAAAGCAGTGCAAGTGTTGGCAATCAGGCGCCCACATGGAGAACAAGGGAATACAATCCAAATTTGGAAGGAAGACAATTCAAGCGTTGGCAATCAGGTGCCCACCTGGAGAACAAGGAAAAACAGTTCAAGTTTTAAGGAAAAACAGTGCAAGTTTTGGAAATCAGGCGCCCACCTGGAGAACAAGAGAAAGCAGCTCAAGTTTCAAGGAAAACAGGCCGAGTTTAGCAATCAGGCACCCACCTTGAGAACAAGGGAAAGCTGTTCAAGTTTCAAGGAAAACAGTGCAAGTGTTGGCAATCAGGCGCCCACCTGGAGAACAAGGGAAAACAACCTTAAGTATCAAGGAAAAATAGGTCAAGTTCAGCAATCAGACACCCACCTGGAGAACAAGAGAAAGCAGCTCAAGTTTCAGGGAAAGCAGTTCGAGTTTTCACCAATCAGGCGCCCACCTAGAGAACAAGGGAAGGCAATCCAAATTTCGAAGGAATAAAGTTCAAGCGTTGGCAATCAGGCGCCCACCTGAAAACAAGGGAATTCACTTCAGAATGCAATTCAAGTCGGCAACAAAAGAAGCTCGCCTCGAGAGTACAAGTCAACAGTTCAGGACGCACAACAAAACTGTAGAAGCAGCAAGATCAAGTTGGAAGATGTGTAGATAGGATCCTCGTAATTCGTAGATCATAGTTTAGCCTAGCTTCTTTTTATTTTGCCCCGATGTAATAAGGAGTTCGGCAAGCAGTAGTAGTAGCAGCAACAGTGAAATCACAGCTTCCCGGTAGACTCAACTACCGAAACTTCCCGAACTATACTGACCTGATTCCTTCATAGCCAAGGATATGTAGGCAACCTCAGAAGCAAGGTGCAGTCAAATCTTTCAAAAATGCTTCCCACAGAGTATTCAAACGGGAAAAAATCGCCCGTATCCGCTCACTTTATTTTGCACGAAAACTCTTCGTGTTTTCGAGCAAAGAGGGGTAGTTGTGAGAACGTGATTTTTTCCCTATAGGAGTCACTCCCATAAAATACAAGAAAAACAATTTTTTCCATTTTTACAATTTTATAGGATTTTATGGGAATTTGTGCTAATTGTTTGCATTTCTGTGCATGTTTATTCTTGTTAAAATCATGAAAATACAAAGAATACAATGCATTGCATTTAGGTTTCATTTTTACATTTTTAAGGTTAATTAGTAAATTAGTTGCTTTATTAAAATTGAAAATCACAAAAATTGGCTTACTTTTACATTTTTTATCTTTTAATTCTAGATCAGTAGTTTTTGTCATTTAATTTATGATCAGTTAAGTTTTATAAATTTTATAATTTGATAATTAGTTTGATTTTACAACTTAGATTAATTTAGGATTTTTAAAAATAAAGAAAAAAAAGAAAAGAAAGAAAGGAATAAAAAGAGGTAATTGAAAAGAGGTCCTTTTTAATTGAAATTAGGCTGACCTAATGTAGTCAAAACCCAAGCCCAAAATAACCAGCCTACCCGGTCCAACCCCTCATACCCCAAACGACACCGTTTGAATGCATTCAATATCAGTCGTCCATTCATGATGATCTAACGGACTGGAACTCATTAACCCCCAACTATAAAACTGTCTAAGTACCCCCATACCCCCCACATTCCTCTTCATCGTCTCTAACCTAAACCTAGCCGCCCTCAAACGCTCCCAAATTCTACACGTCCTAAACCCTAGCCGCCACCTGCTAGAAATCATTTCACAGTGGCGGCTGGTCTCTAAATCACTTCAAAATCACACCAAACACTCTTCATCTCCTCCTCTTTCCAAATCCCAGAATCAACTCCCTCGAATCCCTCTCAAATCCCTCCAATATTAGATCTAAAATCAATACCCAAAACCCTAATCACCCCAAAATCATACCCCACACTCTTCACATCCCAAAAAACCCCACCCATTTATCTTAATTTCAAATCTGATTACAAGAAGAAATTGAAAACCCTAATCCGTTCCCCTTTTTGTGTTTCAAACGGATTTAAGGTTGATTCCGAGTCGGAATTTATGTCAATCAATTGTTCTTATTAAGAACAATCGATTAGCATCAATTTTGGCTCTTTTCAAGGCTCAAGGATTTCATGCACAATCAAAAGACCGGTGAATCTTCATCAAGCACTGTTCGTTCATGCAGTAGGTACCTGTTCTTCTTTCTTCTTTCTATTTCCTCAACCTCCTTTCCTTCTTTAGCTTCTTCTCTTTTACGTCACTTTGATTTTCTCTACTTTTTCTGTTTCTTTTTGACCGAAAAATGAAAAGGTGTAGTTAATCATAATTTTAGGCTGTTAGGTTTTCATTTTTCTTCTTTATGTGATTAATTATTGATGTTAGTCAATAGTTTAAGGTTAATTTATGCATTTTTCATCAGAGTCATTAGATGGTCAGTCTTTCGGCTAGGGTTTGACAAATATTGGTTTAGCTTGTGTCTAGCTAGTTTGGTTTAAAATCGATATGCTAGTTTCTTTCTGTTATTATGATTCCCTGATTAGTAATGTTGGTTTGTTCAATGGGCTTAATGCTTAGAAAATGGCTCATGATTGATTAATTCTGGATTTGTGTTAGTAACTAGGTTTTAATAATCTTTGTTTTGCCTCATTTCTAATTTCAGTTCATGCTAAGAGTATTTAAGTTTAGTCAGAAACTCAATTGAATTAGAATTTTGTTATGTTTGATCTTCTTTGTTTTTAATTCATATTTCTGTGTTGTTTGCCTAGTTAGTAATTATTAGAAAACTCTTAGGGTGTTACTTGAACAATAGAAAACTTGGAGGTTTAATTGAGATTAGAAGATCAGATTTTCTTTTAGGAAGCTTCTAGAATCTGGGGTAGCTGGCCCAATCTTGGCCAGCACAAGTGCTGGATCCAATTAAAGGCTGCCTGCTGTCTCAATTCTGTTGGAAAAGATGCCTTGTGAGGGAATAATTCCCATTTTGTTTTCAGCAGCACATGGCACCCAAAAAAAGGCTATATATAGACCTTTCTTTCACTCAAAAATCAGACATTCATACCTTGAAAAAACACTTAAATTTTCCGCATCATTTTTGGTTGAAAATTGTTTGGAATTACTCTTTGGTTTTCACTGTTAGTAATAACTTAAAAGTTTCAAGGGATTTCTGATTTATCTGGGTTTAAAGATGGTTTAAAGGAGTTGAATATTGCTGTGTTGATTTGCCGATCTACTCATTCTTCTGCTATTACTGAAATCCTCACCTTCTTTTGCTTTATTTTTACCTTCAGGTACTTCTTGGATCCTAATGATATGTGAAGTGCAAATCTGAAGCATGTAATCGAGTTGGAGATTTAAGGATAAATATTAGCTTTGATGAGTATTAGCTTATGTTCTTTAGAGTCTATCCATATTTCTGTATTAATTAGCTTTACTGTATGGTTTCCTATATTCATTTATGCTATTGATGTTATATTTCATTTTAAGGTTGGATTTGGACTTTAGCTTGTCATGTTGGTTTTGGTTTGACTAAAAACTCTTTCCGTTGAGTATATAGTGCTTGGCTGTTGTAGTATGGATTTAGTTTAGATGAGGAACATCTCCTGTTTGATTTTATTTAAATTTGTTTAGGTTAGTAGTGATGTTCAGTCCAGGGTTAACTTCATATCATAATTTCGCTATTTTGGCTATTGAATTTAAGTAACTGAATGTGTTTAAGAGCCATTGTTGCCATTGTAATATTTAATCTAAATGTCTGGAGTTTCCATACAGTTAGAATCATTACATATGTGAGTTCAACAATAGCTAGTAGTAGTTTCAATTTTCAAGTGCATATGGCTTGCAATTTGTTGAGTATATAGTGCTTAAATTTTCTGTAGTTTGGATCTAAATTAGTTGATGAACATCTTCTATTTGCTTTGATGAAATTGGTTTAGATTAATTTAGATTAGTGTTTGAATTAGTCATGGCATATCAATAAGGGGAGGGATTGCAGAAAAAGGTATTCCAAATGAGAAAGATGTTGAATGACATCCCTTAAAAACGGCCAGGCCTATTAAACGGCACAAATGAGGCTGCCTGGCCCAAACCAGGCTCGTGTATCTCAAGCCCCCCTTTTCTTCATTTCTGGATTCACTTCCAAGGCCTAGTTCTCCTGTCGTTTTTTCAGTAATCATGGTCATCTGATTTTAATGGCTCAAGGGACTTGTATGCTAACCCATTTACTTGAAATAACTCATTGCCCAATCTGTTTACAACTAATAACTCTATTAAGTTCGAATCATTTGCAAATACAAGTATCCTTAATTAAGTATGATTCTTAAAAATGGAGTGAGGTGTGCCATTTTAATTATACCACCATGGCCCTCACAAATATTATCACTAGTTATTAAAAATGAACACTCGTAGAAAAGCCTTTAGGCGCGTGTTTCAAAATACAATTGTGATTGTGTACACGTTCGTGTGACATAATCACGATTCTAAAAACAAAACTGGAGTATGCGTTTGCGCGGCTTTGGCCAAACTTTTTTAATAATAACAAAGCATTATTAATTGTGAATACGTTCGCGTGACATGATTTTGACGAGTCAAACAAATGGGTACACATACGCCTGACCCGTTTCAAGATAATTTCTTAACTAAAAGAGGCAAATGCACATAGGTTCTAAAATTGGTAATCAAACAATTTGTTTAAGCCAAGTGTGATCAAAGCGACCGTGCTAGAACCACAGAACTCGGGAGTGCCTAACACCTTCTCCCGGGTTAACAGAATTCCTTACCCGAATTTATGTGTTCGCAGACCGTAAATGAGTCAAATTTCCTCGATTCGGGAGTTTAAACCGGTGACTTGGGACACCATAAATTATTCCAAGTGGCGACACTGAATTCTAAATAAAATAATCCCATTTCGATTGTCACTCAAATTGGAAAAAACTCCCTTATACCCTTTCGGGGGTGGTAAAAAGGATGTGTGACAATCGCCTCCACTGATGATCATTTGGATGGTGCGAACAGGAGAGGGTAGCTTTGGGGGTCCCAGGTGTTGTTTGCGCCCGCGGGAAAAGTTGGCTCGTCCACGATCGCTCATCAGTTCCCTCAGGTGCCCTTGGTTCAACATTCTCACTACCTCTTGCCATAGACCTATTCAGTCCTCGGTTTTATGACCCCGCTCCTGGTGAAATTCACAAAGGACGTTTGACTTCCGAGTATTTGGGTCGGACTTCATCTTTTGCAGCCATTTCACCTTCTTGCCGAGTTTCTCTAGTGCGTACACTATTTATGAAGGGGAAACACAAAAATTGTGAACGGATAAGAGTGGAGGCATACCTTTTTTGTTTCGCTGAGTCCCTGTGTGCGGCCTGGGCGGCCCTTCCGTATGTCAAGGAGATGGTGGGACGGCTGTCCTGACATAGGGTTGATGTCTTTCTTGGTTGAGACGGGGGCCTGATTGATCCCTTCGACTGTCGTAACGACGATCTTTCCTTGATTCTGCTTGAACTGATGTCAGCCGTTGGGTCAGACTGTTAAGAGCGTCCTCATCGTCTCTCACTTCGGCGCAATAGGCATTGTGGATTTCTTCCCAGGTGGTGGGAGGGTATTTTATAAGCCTGCTTAATATTTTTCTAGTTGCTCTCGACCCGTTCCTGCTCAACCTGTTCTGGAAGGGCGCTACCGCCATCCCTTCTGATATATTTGGTAGGCCCATTCTTACCCTGTTAAACCTGGCGAGGAAGTCCCTAAGTCCCTCGCCAGGCGATTGCCTAATGGCGAATATGTCATTTACCCTGGCTTCCGCTTTTTTATCCCATGCATGGGCAGTGACGAACTTGTCAGCCATTTCCTCGAATGTTGCTATCGACCGCGTCAGCAGTTGTGAATACCAGGTTAAGGCTCCCCCTGTTAGGGTTTCACCGAACTTTTTCAGTAACACCGATGGTACTTGCTCCTTTAAAAGATTGTTGCCTTCACCACTGTGACGTAGTGGACGATGTGATCTTCTGAGTTTGTAGTACCATCGTATATCTTCAGGTACAGTGGCATTTTGTAGGTTTTGGGAATGGCGTGTGGAGCCGCTTCTTCGCTGTACAGTTGTTCGACGAATCGACCAACGTCTCGTCTTGGTAGTAACTTTGGGGTGCCTCGTATCTTATCGACCCTTTCTTGGTGTTCCCTTATCTGGTCGCGGAGCTCCTTATTTTCGTTTTTCATTTCTTCCATTTTCTTTAGAACAGCTGCGAGCGCATCATTACCTGCATCAACAGTGGGGTGAGTGTTACATGTTTAAGAAAGGGGCTGCTCGCCAGTAGTTGTTATGACATCTGCTTGCGCGGCGTTTCTGTTCTCCCTTTGAACAGGTCTATCGAGTATATTGTTTAGAGTGCTCGTCAGCCACTCTTCTAGTAATTTTTTCACTACTGGTGGTGCTTCTTCGACTGTAGAAGTGGAGGCTCCCCTTTCGCGTGGAGCTGTCACGCTTGCGTGAGGGGGAGGTGAAATTCTTCGTCTGGGTGTAGCGTTTGATGTCACGTTCTCGTCGTCTTCCTTGCCATCTTCGTTGATGGTGGTCAAAATGTTGGTTGTGACGCCTGCTATCGCTTTCAGTCTCGCATCTCCTTTTCCTGCCATTGTTAGTTTGTGTAAACGAGGGAGAGATGGCTGCTATTTTTTTATGATCTAGAAAGAACTATAGTTTCAACTAAAACCTTCCCACAGACGACGCCAAATTGTTTGAGCAAATAAATGCTAAACTAATTAATAATAAGTTAATAGGTCGAATCTCAGTTGAACTTAATAAATTCTAGACTAAATAAAACAAAACTCTTATATAACGAGTAGGGTTTAGGAGCATTTAATAGTGAGTTTAGTAACCCAATAATTATATGATTGACAAAATATGTAATATCATAAATGTGTAATCAATATACGAGATGATAAGGGTTATAATGGAAAGGAACTATAACCCAATGATTGTATGATTGAGTGATCCCTTTCTCTTACGACAACGTGGAAAAACAAGAGGTCAAAATGAATATGGGATATCGAGATTTATGGACAAAGATTGAACAACATGTGCTTGAATAAAATGAATAAGATAACTCTTTCGTATGTTCTTCTATCAACTTTTACAAAGTGTTCTAGTTCCGAAAAAGGCAGATCCCCCCTTGTTCTTTGTCTCTTCCTATATATAAGGGGCATTCCCCAAAAACTCTAAAAAATACAGCATAGAGAATATCCAAATGAATATTCATTATGTCCATTTCTGAACCTAAGTTGCCTTTATTGTCCTGTCTCAGCTGTCCCCTTCTGGCGTTGACCTTTATGAGGACGACCTTCGGTCGTTATATTGTGGCCGACCCCGTCCTTCGTCTTGCTTATCCGTTACCGTTGTTACCAAATTTGGACCCATACACCCCCCTCCCCCACCCCCAAAAAAAAATAAAAAATAAAAGCACACAAAGAAGAAATGACATACTTAAAAGAAAGTTCTAGATCATGCGAACATATAGTATTATTTTTATTACTATGAACATCTGGAGGCCTTTCTTGTAACAAAACACTCTGAAAATATATTCCTATAAGTTCATGCGAAATATATAAAATTATCAAGTGTACAGTGTCGTAGGCTAGTCGCATAATCAAAAGCATGCAAATAACATTTATCAAAAACCTTATGATATTGAATATTTCACTATAAAAACTAAAATATAGAATTGGTCCACCATCTGCTATTAATATATTATCTAACCAAAGAATTCAAACAAATAAAAATAAACTAGCTAAGGTAACAATTTATACGACCGGCATGAAACAAGAAATGTTTTTAATCATCAAAAACCATTGACTTCTAGATGCTTATCTCAATTGATGTGACAATTTTACCTTCCACAATTCAAACCTGACTTTTGATTTTTTTATTTTATTTTATAAAGTGGTGTCGGACCAGCTTATGCACACCTCGAATAATTTTAATGGATATTTATCATCTCCCGCTAGCAACAGATACCAGGTAACACTATCCATCAAGACTTTGATGGGAAGAAACCACCTAGTGTTATTTTCCTATGCAGGAATTTGAATCTGACATCTTAAAGTTATCACCCATTTCATTGACTACTAGGCTGCCCTAAGTTGCGACTTTTAAATTTATTAAACAAAAACTCTCAACTACTCCCATAGGCTAGGCATTATCTTTGGCTTCTTCCCTATTTATTTCCAACAAAAACACAACACTAATCTAAACCATTAGTTATAAACTGAGGGGGTGACCTAATCCATTGAACATATAACAAGTTAAGTGAGATGGAAATGACTACAAAATTTGGTTCATGTGCCAAATTATTATTAGTGTGTTTGATGTTTGCTTGTGTTTTTGAGGTTTCAGTAGGAAGAACATATACAGTTGGAGATAGTTTTGGTTGGCAGACTCCTCCTGCTGGTGCTCTTACTTTCTCCAACTGGGCTAACCAACAGACCTTTGTTGTTGGGGATATTCTAGGTAAGCATATTTATTTATTTTCATGAAAATTATTATTGTAATTTTGCTCTTTTCTTCTTCATTTTTATTTAAATTATATACACTGACAATATAAATAAATAAAAATTCGTTATCAGTGTAGCTTAACATGTGATAGCATGAAAGTTACCAATTTTATCAGATTATTAAAGAGGTTTACTTTACCTGGAATTATGAGCTTCGACAACAGGATCCAAACCCCTTCCGAAAAGCTAGAAAAGCATCTAATGGTAAAGTGGAAGGTAAAGGATATAGGCTACCACCCTCTAAATAAAGATCTAGATACTAAGTCGAAGAAAAGGCAGGGTGTTGATGCTTATTAAAGAGGTTTACTTATAATTACTTACCTTATAAGTAAAATGATCATATTAAAATTTTATATACCTTCAGTTTATAAAACACAAAAATTCTTGTTTTCTTTTCTAAAGTGTTTATTAGGCTTATGGACAACAAAGTAATTGACACTATTGGTAATTAATTAAGGGTCTTCCTACTTAATTTCCTTGAAGCTAGTACTCAGGGGCGTAGCTAGATAGGCAGAAGGGGGTCGAAACCCCTTTTGATAAATTACTTAATATATAAAAGGTTAATTCTTTTTCTCTCACACACACATATATATATATATTTATATTTATACATCTGCCACTGCTAGTACTCATTGATCTTAATATGGGCATATACAGTTTATTCAACTTGGCACCATTTTTTATTTTGGCACTCTATCTTTACCTTGTTCCATTTTGGCCCTCCAACTCTATTTCTTATGTTTAACTTTAACACAAAAGCCGAAACCAGTGCAAAAAATATAGCCCATTGAATCTGAGGTGTAATAAATATCCAATTAAATGGTGCCATCTGGTTTTTTTATCCATGTCAAATTGGTCAATATTAAAATACCTGAATCCAATCGTATTTTTTAATCCACTGTTGCCCCATCTTCATTCTCTAAGTTCCAAAGCTTTCATATGTCGATTTCATACCTGGCCCGTTTTGATGAAATAAACCCACAAAAAATACGGGCGGGTTCAGTTATTTTAGTATTGACCCGTTTGACATGGATACAAAAATCAGGTGGCAACATTTAATTGGATATTTATTACACCTCATTAACGGGCTATTTTTTGCACTGATTTTAGCTTTTGTGTTAAAGTGGAACATAAAAAATAGAGTTGGAAGGCCAAAATTGAACATATAAAATAGAGTTGGAGGGACAAAATGGAACAAGATAGAGATAGAGTGCCTAAAATGAAAAATGGTGCCAAGTTGGATGGGCTATTTGGCCTTTCTTCAATGAGCAGCTGTATAAGAAAGTTATTATAATTATTGGGTGGAGAGGAATGTCCAAAAGATGGAAATTTTAGAACAGCCTAAAGACAAAGTTGATCATACAATTTTTTTAATATCCAATTTTCTCCAAGTATAGTATGTCCATGGAACCAACGAAGGAAATCCGAAAATTCTGTAAAATAAATTTAATAAAATTTCAGTAAAAACAAAGTACATAATCTATAATAGGAGCAATAGTGCGCTATCATGTCTAAACACCTAAGATAAACGTAATATTCTCTTGATTATGTGGCCACTCTGTATATTGGATGCTTAGATCATGGCACTATCATGTCTAAACCTACAAAAATGAAGATGATAAAATAAATGTATGTCACCTTCAATTTCTTTTCTATTTACGATTCTTTATATATACTTTTAATTAGAATATAAAACTCTGTGACCTTTAGTACTTTTTACGTAGTAGATTTTCAAAATGTTAATATGTAAAATTGCCAATTATATGCAGAGTTCAATTTCAACAGTGGTGTACACACAGCAACCAAAGTAAACAAAAATGATTTTGATAGCTGCAACGCAGCAAATCCTATTGATGATGAAACCAATGGTCCAGCAAGATTCACACTCGATACTACTGGGGACTACTATTTCATTTGTACCATCCACTGTAACCAGGGTCAAAAATTAATGGTCAACGTCACTTCTGCTGACTCGCCCTCCGGCAGCCCTTCCCCCGGTTCATCTCCGGCGACACCTGGCGGCAATTTGTCTCCTCCGCCGTCGGGCTCCGTGTCGACTAGGTTGGCCGCCTCTGCTTCATTTGTCATCCTAGTGCCCATTGTTATTACTGCAACTTTCTCTTAATGTTTAATAGAATGGATGCCTTGGAGCAACAGTAAAGTTATTTTGGTGTAACCTATAGGTTACGGGTTCAAGTCGTGGAATCATCCATTGATGCTTGAATTAGGATAAGATGGCCTGCATCGCACCCCCTTGGAATGCGATCTTTTTCGGGCCCTACGTGAACACAGAATACTTTGTGCACTAGACTGGTTTTTTTTTTTTTTTTTTTTTTTTTTTGTCTTAGTGTTAATAGTGTTTCTAATTTGGTGTATGGCTATATATTATGAAGTGCGTGCATGTTATGTGATGTGTGTTGATGTTTAGAGGCTTAACGAGCATTTTGTATATATTGATCTCTTGTTTGATTTCTAGATGGAATATTATCTGTTTAAGTTTATTGAATTAATAAGATGGTGTCCGTAGCTTGGAATCATGGATATTTAATTTAAAAGTAGAAAAGAGATACTAGTGAAGTTGTTCTACTTAATAAATTAAAGACCTTAGTACCAAACAATGGTTGAAAGTTTAATTTGAGTTACACAAGAACCAAGAAATACATATGCCCCAAGTAAGAGAATGTTTTTTTTTTCAATTTAATCTTTTAGTATTTGAAATTTAATGGTCCGACTAATTAGAATTTGCGTTATCAAAGACAATTCCCCAAGTGGTCTCTTTCTTTTGTTTTGGTTTTCATAAATATGACTCACTGATAATACTAAGTATTATCTGTGCATTCCAAGTTTAAGTTAGTTTTTACCTTCTTTTTCGGAATATAAGTACCTAAGTACAACAACAACAACAAAGAAAAAAAAAAGAAAAGATACACCTATGTAGTAGAATTCAATATGGAGAACATGGGAGGTGTTGGGGTAAGCCAATTCAAAGACATTCTTAACATAGTATAATATTCGATTTTTTTTTTGTTTTTTGAGCAAATAGGAAAGCATATATTAAGGAAGCTAAAGTTTGTTATAACATTGCCAAAAATAGTGTCACTTAGGACACTTTGATTTCCTAGGCTTGCTAACATATTGCAAGCATCCATAGGTAAGTACTTAATATAAGAGCGATCCTTGTCCAGATCATAAGTAACAAAGTTAGATACTACAAAAGGAGCTATTACAAAAACTTTCTTCTTCACTTCATCACCTCCTTCTATCCTGGATAATTCGTGGGCTACTTTGTTGCACTCCCTAAACGTGTGCAGTGCATCCTCAAATAAAGAGGCGACAAGATGGTAATGATTCGGATAGCTTAGCCGGTCGGCAGGATATGCGCTTCAAATCAGTCAATGCACTAATGTTGTTCGATTTGAGCGAGCTTGCATAGTTTCTTCCAAAAGACTTCAATTTAGTTTGCATACCTTAAATTTAACCTTTTTATCTTATCAATATTCAATTTAAGATTTTGTTTACATGTCTAGCAATGTCTTCCTCCAATTAAATACCAAATGATACATGCATCATCAAGATCATAGTTTTTTGGAGATTCAGCAAGTGCCACCAACATCATCCGATTATTTACAATCACTACAGACTTCTTCTATTGTGTGTGTCTCTAGGGTACGGCAGAGACAGTAAAACAACCCCAAAACGTCGTATAGTAAGCTAGTCTATTATGAAGTATTGCGTATAGGTGTTCGTAATACGCAGCGGAAGACAATGACAATCCTAGGCAGATTTTTTCGTGTTTAAAATTTATTTACATGTTAAAGATCGGATCTAAGACGTACCTGGTGAAGAAAGTCTCGTTTCAAATTCTTCGATAGTGCGAAGACTCTATGCATATCCATACCGAGACTGATCCTTGCTATCAACTCTTTGATCAACGAAACCTGCGAATAAATTGAACGAAGAGTATTGTGTTGAAATTTTTCTCAAAAATCTCAACTCAAATTAGAAGAACAAGAAACACTTTTCTTGTAATTGTATTTTCTCTCTTGGCTTTGTATTGCACTCTCACTTTCACAAAGTGGGTTTTCTTCTCAAGAAAAAATTATGCGGCAAATTTTCTCCATCACCCTTTATATAGCATCACCTACAAACCATTTTCCTATTTGGTTGAAGTAATGATTTACTTAGAGTAAAAGTTTAATTCAAAAAATAAACTTTAAGGAAGAAATCGAATCACGTTCCCAAGGGTAACGCGACTGAAGGTATTTTATTCCCAGTCCAATTGGACTTTCATGCCTATTCGTCCAATTCAACATTGGACTTTCACGTATTACAATTCTAATTCCAAATTGAACAATATAGGAGTTTTCCAATGGAAATATATATCCTATTCCTAATGGGAATCACGTGCATGCCAGAGTCCTTTGTGGACTTTCATCTCCAATTCCAAATTGGCGAGGATAAACTAATATAATATACATACCTTTTATATAAATTAATATTATTTTATATTATATATATCACATATATATTTCAACCAAGAGATATAATTTAATTTTCTATTCCAAATAAAGAACTTCAATTCGTTCACAATATTAATTATAATCTTTGTGCTAGCAAAGAGTATAATAATATTTCATTTGGACTAACAACTTTATTTATTTGACTAATTAAATTCTTTAATTCAATTATCAAATAATAAGTTAATTAATCCTTTAGCAAAGATCAGAACACTCGTTAGTGTACGACCACATAGGTTCAATACTAAACCGGTAGTAAATTGATCACATCAATATACTAATCGAGAGTGGCGTCTAGCAACACTCCTTAACGACCGGATAATATGAAGTATATAATTTACTCTCAAGAACAAGTAGAAGAATATAGCTCTGGATCACCCTAGGATATGGTTCAACTGTCAAATCCTAATAGGCGACCAACATGGAGCTTATAATTTGGTCGTTTATAATTCATGACAACATGGAGCTTAAACGCATTACCAAGAGTTGACAGATTCCATCTTGATCTATCACTAATTCTACAAGTATTTAATCATACCCAATATCCTTTCAACTATCGCCCTAGGGCCATATGTGTCTAGTATCAAAGCACAATAAATAACTTGTCAATCACTATGACGATCTCAGGTCAAAGGAAACTCTTACATCACATTCTTCAAGAGAATATCCTATTGACAGTTTATGGTAATTCTAACCATTAAAAATTATCCAATGAGTCGGTTCAATGATCATATCTCTATATGCATCATCTATCTATGTGATTTAGTTAATGAGATCAACTAATCTTTATCCCATAAAGACGATCACATAAATATTGATCTAACCAAATTACTAATGTCCAAATTAATAATCCTACGATCAAGAACAAATTTAGATTAAGTTGTAAGAGACTTTGCTCTCATTGTCATTATCTCTATCACGATGACAAGTCTCAAAATTTAATCAAGGACCTTGTCAAATTAATCAAACAATTAATAATAACTATGATAAAAGAATGCCATATATTTTTATATAAAATAACGTTCACAAAAATATGTTCAAATCATCAAATATGAGATTGGATCTAGGGCATATCTACTATATCCTTAACAATCTCCCACTTGCACTAGAGCCAATCGCTCTTGTACTTCATTCCCAATTTTCACTTGCGCTTGTCAAACTCCTTTGCACCAAGAGCTTTATTGAATGGGTATGGAGCATTTTCCTTTCCATCAAGCTTTTGAATCTAGACGTCTCCACGTCCAATGATTTCTCTTATCAAGTGATCCCTTGGCAGAACATGTTTGGATTTTTGGTGTGATTTTGGTTCTTTTGCTTGAGCAATGGCTCCAGTGTTGTCACACAACAATGGAATTGTACCTTCTATCAAAGGAACCACACCAAGTTTAGTTAAGAACTTTTTCATCCATACAGCTTCACTAGCTGCTATATATTCTACTTCAGTCACTGAATCAACTACTGTAGCTTGTTTGGAACTTTTCCAACTCACTGCGTCACCATTTAAGGTGAATACATAACCAAAAATAGATTTGCTATCATCTCTATCTGAAGAGAAACTTGTATCAGTTTAACCTTCAAGGTTCAACTCAGATTCCCCATAGATGAGGAATTGGTCTTTAGTCCTTCTTAATTACTTAAGAATGGTCTTCACCACCTTCCAATGTTCCTCACCAGGATTTGCCGAATATCGGCTAGTCACTCCAAGTGCATAAGCCACATCAGGACGTGTACATGTCATGGCATACATGATAGCTCCCACTGCACTAGCGTATGGGATCCTACTCATGCTTTCTCTCTCTTCAGGTGTTTTAGGATAATCCTCCCTACTGAGAGTGATTCTAGTGCCTATCGGTAGATAGCCTCTTTTGGAATTATCTATATTATACCTCTTTAAGATGGTATCAATGTACAAAGACTGGGAAAGTTCAAGCAGCTTCCTAGATCTATCTCTATAGATCTTTATTCCTAATATATAAGCTGCTTCTCCCAAGTCTTTCATGGAGAACTGTTCAAATAGCCAAATCTTGGTACTTTGCAATGCCTGTATGTCATTCCCTATGAGCAATATATCATCAACATACAACAACAAAAATATAATTGTGCTCCCACTAACCTTTTTGTACATACAAGGTTCTTCTTCGTATCTAACAAAATTGAACTTTTTAATTGTCTTGTTAAAGCGAATATTCCAACTTCGAGAAGCTTGATTTAGTCCATAAATGGATCTTTGTAGCTTGCAAATTTTATTATGATCTGACGAAGATGTAAAACCTTCAGGTTGGGTCATGTACACATCCTCTTCTAGCTCACCATTAAGGAAAGCTGTTTTCACATCCATTTGCCATATTTCATAATCATAGTATGCTGCTATAGCAAGCAAAATCCGAATAGATTTGAGCATTGCCACGGGAGAGAACGTCTCGTCGTAGTCGACTCCTTCTTTCTGACGATATCCCTTGGCAACAAGACGGGCTTTGTAGGTCTCCACCTTTCTGTCTGCTCCAATCTTTTTCTTAAAAACCCATTTACAACCTATAGGTTTTATATCCTTTGAAGGTTCAACTAAAGTCCATACTTTATTTACCTTCATGGATTCCATTTCGGATTCCATGGCCTTTTGCCACTTCTCATAATTAGAACTTTGTATAGCCTCTTCATAGGTCTTAGGGTCATCATCATTATGATCAACCTCATTTGATACATCATCTTGTACCATTAAATTTAATCTAGTTGGTACATGACATTCTCGTGTAGACCTTCGAAGAGGTACTTGTACAACCCGTTCACTTTGTGTTGGATCTGGTGTTGTTCAATTTGGTTTGGAACTGGTTCATTAACCTGTTCTTGAACTTTATTTAGTTCTTGAACTTCAACCGTTGAAGATGGAAACTTCCTTGGCAACTTCAAAACATCCAATAAAGGTTCTTCAACTTGGGTCTCATGATCTTTATATTGTGTTGATTCATTAGTTTCTTAAACTTCATCAAGTTCTATTTCTCCATTATAATTTCCTTCTAAAAGAAATTCCCTTTCCAAAAAGGTTGCTTCTCTAGCCACAAACACTTTATGGTCAGAAAGGTGATAGAAATAATATCTCATTGTTTCCTTGGGATACCCAATGAACCTACACTTATCAGATCTTGAGTCAAGTTTATCAGACTGTAGTCTCTTAACATAAGCTGGACAACCCCAAACTTTAATATGTTTACGGTTAGGCTACATCCTTTCCATATCTCATATGGTGTTGTAGAGAGTAACTTAGTGAGAACTTTATTAAGTAAGTATGTTACTGCTTCCAAAGCATATCCCCATAAATTTATTGGAAGATCAGTGAACCTCATCATAGATATCACCATATCTAATAAGGTTCGATTTCTCTTTTCAGACACACCATTATGTTGTGGTGTTCCTAGAGATGTCCACTGTGAGAGAATCCCATTCTTTTTGAGATATCTGGTAAAATTTTCACTAAGATATTTTCCACCTCTATCAGACATTAGTACTTTGATATGTTTACCAGTCTGCTTCTCAACTTCACTACGGAACCTTTTGAATATTTCAAAAGATTCAGATTTATGTTTCATAAGATACACAAATCCATATCTTGACATATCATCAGTGAAGGTGATGAAGTAAGAATATTTACCTCTAGCTTGAATTTTCATGGGCCCACAAACATCTGTATGAATTAGTCCCAATAATTCAGATGCTCTTTCTCCACTTCCAATAAATGGAGATTTGGTCATTTTTCTTTGAGACAAGATTTACAAGTTTGATAAGATTCAAAATCATACTTATCAAGGTACGTTTCCTTGTACAACTTGTTAATTCTTTTCTTTCCAATATGACCAAGCCTACAATGCCAAAGATATGTATGATTTACATGATCATCTCTTTTCCTTCTTAAGACTTGAAACATGCATAATCAAATTAGAATTCACATTAGGTAAGATATAAACATCATGTTGGAGATATCTATTCACATATAAATTATCACCATAATTAATAGAGCAAATACCATTGCTTATAATAATGCAAAAACCACGTTTGTCTAACATAGAAGCTAAAATTATGTTCGAAAAAAATTTAGGAATGTAATAACAATCATCCAATATAAGTACTTTGCCCGTAGTCATTATTAAAGAAATTGATCCTACAGCTACGGCCGCAACTTTTGTACCATTTCCAACTTGTAGATTAACTTCTCCTTTCTTTAGTTTCCTACTTATCTTAAACCCTTGCAACATATTGCAGATGTTATAACCACTGCCAGTATCTAATACCCACAATGAAGAACTAGTAGTAGCTAAAGAAACCTTGAAAATATTTTTCATTAATGTCTCACCTTGTTTGTTGTCCTTTAGAGTTGCAAGATACTCCTTGCAGTTTCTCTTCCAATGCCCTTTATTCTTACAGTGAAAACATTCAGCATCATATACTGACTGCAAGATCAAATCTTCAGAAAGCTCTTTACCAAGCTTGCATCCCAATTTCTCATGTTTTTCGGTAAGAACAATCACATGATTGACAAGGGGTCCAACTAGAGAGTTTTCAATGTCCAGCTGTGTATCAACCATCTTCTTAAGATATTCAATGATTGTAGTTGGATCCATATTTTGATGTTTCCTCTAGAGTTCAGAACTCATAGAAGCGAGAATGATGCGTTTAATAGCAAGGCATTCTTCCAAGTATTTATGATAAACCTTGGTGCCTTGAACATCATTCTCTGGTGGGATTATCTTTGCTGGCTTATCGATCACATCAATGAGCTTTTCATGCATGAGAACAATTCTTAAATTTTTATATCAGTCATCAAATTTTGGTCCTACCAGCTTGTTGGTCTCAAGTATTTCACGCAGTGATATAACAGACATATTGAGAAATCTAAAATATAGAAAAGAAAAGGCAATAATATAAGAACATATTTTCATATATCATAAAGACATGGACTTTTATCTAAATGATATTTTCATTGATTATTTTAAACTATTTACCCTCATTATAGTTTACGAAATCTTTATTTCTGTTAGCGGAGTAAAGAAATCCTTTAACAATATGTATGAGCCCCTTAGAAGTCAAGTCGTTTCTCACATATATTTTAAAGGTAGGTACTCTTACCAATTGTATCCCCATACAATTTCCTTAAATAGCTCTATGTCAAATAGTCCCCTGGTAGTCAGGTCGATCCTATTGGCATAGTTGAGTTCAACCATCATGATAGCAAAGAACTTATTAAATTTTATACTCCCCCGGGTGGTCCAGGCGTCTAGTATAAAATTGAATAATTCTTTCAATCCATACATCTAATGCAATAAATAATTTTAACATATTCTCGAACTATAAGTCTCCTGGTAGTCAGGCCGTTCCTTATAAACAAGAAATAAGTATAATTATTTACTTTGATGGATAGCTCTATAATAAAATATCTTATATTTTATTATTTAAGAACTCAAATTTTAGTAAGAGGGAATTGTTACTAAAACAATTTTAATAACATGAAGATCAAATCTTTTATAGCATGTGAATTTAGTTCAAAGTGTCTACATCCTAAATTAATTTATATCACATGTAATAAATAGATCAAAATTATGTAATGAACAACGTGACATAAAAACGAAATTCAACATCTTCTAACATGTATATCTTATATATCACATAAAAATAATTCATACCAGAAAACTATTATTAATTAACATCTCATAAACTAATAACAATTAAAATAACAATAGAATCCAATAACCTATTATGGATTACCGTCGTATCTAATACATAAATTTCAAATTCAAGTTACGAACTATCTCAATAGTTTAACTTAAATGTATATATATTTTAATCACAATAAAATTATATCAATCCATATGCATTCAAACAATTTGACTATTGCACAATACACATGTATTATGGTTTGAACTCTTCAAATATAATCTTAAAATATTTCGTAAATAAATTTTAGACACAATAAACCACGGCTCTGATACCACTAAAGGATTGCGTATATGTGTTCGTAACATGCAGCGAAAGACAATAACAATCCTAGGCAGATCTTTTCGTGTTTAAAATTTATTTACATGTCAAAGATCGGATCTAAGACGTACCTGGTAAAGAAAGTCTCGTTTCAAATTCTTCGATAGTGCGAAGACTCTATGCGTATCCACACCGAGACTGATCCTTGCTATCAACTCTTTGATCAACGAAACCTGCGAACAAATTGAATGAAGAGTATTGTGTTGAATTTTTTCTCAAAAATCTCAACTCAAATTAGAAGAACAAGAAACACTTTTCTTGTAATTGTATTTTCTCTCTTGGCTTTGTATTTCACTCTCACTCTCACAAAGTGGATTTTCTTCTCAAGGAAAAATTATGCAGCAAATATTCTCTATCACCCTTTATATAGCATCACCTACAAACTCTTTTCCTATTTGTTGAGGTAATGATTTATTTAGGGTAAAAGTTTAATTCAAAAATAAATTTTAAGGAAGAAATCGAATCACGTTCCCAAGGGTAACGTGACTGAAGGTATTTTATGCCAAGTCCAATTGGACTTTCATGCCTATTCGTCCAATTCAACATTGGACTTTCACGTATTATAATTCTAAGTCCAAATTGAACAATATAGGAGTTTTCCAATGGAAATATATATATCCCATTCCTAATGGGAATCACGTGCATGCCATAGTCCTTTGTGGACTTTCATCTCCAATTCCAAAGTGGCGAGGATAAACTAATATAATATACATAACTTTTATATAAATTAATATTATTTTATATTATATATGTGAGCACGTAATTTTTGCCTTACGAAAACTACTCCAAAATAAATTAAAAAATAAAATAAATTTCTTTTACTGTGTAATTCTTGAATTTGCGTGGTGTTAAATATTTGTGTTATGTCCGTAAATGTTTACTTTGTCATAATAGAAATGAAAATTAAAATAAAATACATGTTGCATGCATATAGGATTTTATTATGCATTTGAAAGATAATTTAAATAAAATCACAAAAAATATGCATTCGTTCTATTTTTAAATGTGTCGTTATGTGATTAATGATTTATCTACGTGTTAATGGTTATTTAAAGATAATTAGTATTATTGTAATGATAATTTTGTTTTATAATTTTTGATTAGGATTTTATTAATTAATAATAAAATGGAATAAAATAAAATAAGTTGTAAAATAAAAATTGGACCTGGATTAAAATCCAGGCCCAAAACCAAATTACTCCCCCTTCAGCCCAATTCAGGCAACCCAGGCACCGGTCCAAATCAAACGAGTCAAAACGACATCGTTTGATTGTAGTTTATCAGGGACCGTTGGATCAAAGCCAACCAACGGCTGAGATCCCACGAACCTTAACCCATATCCATTACCCGACCCAGTGCCCCGATTCAGCCCGACCCCAGCAGTAAACCAAACGACACCGTTTGGCTAAGTGAACTAATCCTGGCCATCTATTCTCATTGATCCAACGGTCAAGATTAATCCACCCCACCCCTATATAAGGACCAAAACCTTACCCCGGCCCCCTAGCCAAACCCCCCCTCCTTCCCTATTCATCGTCCCTACCGAAACTCACCCCTAACCCTAGCCGCCCTAGGATCCCACCGCCTGAAACCCGGCGGCAACAACGCCGCCGGTCACCAAAATAACACCCTAGAACCCCTTGAACATCCTCTATCCAGATATGCTAGCCACTTGGCTCGAATCTTCTTGAAGGTTCTCGAATCTTCATTTGAAGATTTGAGCCGAGTTTAGATCTAAACCAAAAAACCCCTAGTTGACACCATAGTACCCCCTAGCATGCTTTGTTATGGATCTGATGTTTGTTTGGCTCGAATCAGTTCCAAGCTTCTCGAATCTTCTTTTGAAGATTCGGACCAAACAAGAACAAACTCAGATCCGTTCTAAACTGACACCAAATGACCCCTAGGCTACCCTCACCCTTGTGTCGTATTTAGTCCCCCTCGAATCTGACCAGAAATGGTTAAGTCCCAAATCGAACCTTCAATAACCCTAGAAATACCAGACTTTTGGATTCTGTTCACTTCAGACGAAAGATTGAGGTTTAATTGACCTTAGTCAAAGTATTTTCAATAGAAAATACTTCGACTAAGGTCTGTTTGATTTCAAACAAAGTCCAAATCCAAGTTGAGTTGAGTCCGGTTGAATTTGAAGGTTCAGAGGTAATTTCTGTTTCTTATGTGCATTCTACGTGTATTGTTGTTTGTCTTAATAGCCTGTTAATTTTTCATGATTTTATTTGATTAATTCTGACATCTTTGTCTCATGCCCGTCTATATGATCAAATATGAAACTATTTCTGTTGGTTGTGATTATTTACAATGTAAGTAATCGACTCGATTAAGTTCGTCGATTAGTTATAATATGAATTCTCATTTATGATAATGCTGATTGAAATAGTCTGCTTCTATTATTTTAGACTGATTATGGACAAATGTTGTAAATAGTCAACTGATTAATACTCGTCAATTAAATCATGTTTGTTTACAAATCAGTAAATTAAAATGTATGATATGTATATATTATTTTTTTTAACAGGGCATTGTCAGTATATTGACAATGCTCCTGTGTTTGTTTAATTTTTCGTCCAATGTTGAAATTCAGTTGAACTATTAGGCTGAATTCAGTATAATATTGTTGTGATGTTAGTTTTGAATTCGAATTTACAAAGGTTGGTTAAATACAATTGTATTAGGAGGTTAATCCTAGGAATGGTTATAACTGTTAAAACAGACTTTAAAATCTGTTTTGTAACAGATTCTGACTTTAGTTTAAAGGCTGTAAATACAGTAGTATTTCAGGTTTATTTTGGATTGAAACAGTAGGGTAATGTGATAGTGTGCTTATAATGGAATGATAGTGGCTATAATTTAAGTAATAATGGGGAACAAGGGATAATGGGGCTGCAGAAAAACAGGATAATAGCACTCAATAGGATTTAAATTATTCAAAAGCAATTTTTAATGGAAACTTTCTGATTTTAAAAGGAGAAAAGGGTCCATCCAGCACTAAAAGAGTATAGGACCAGCCCTGTATAAATACAGGGAGCTGGACATACTTTAAAGGGAGAGATTTTTGAGAGTTCAAGAAAAAATCTGATTTAGGAGAAGAGAAGAAGAAAAATCTGATTTAGGAACCTTTTCAGACAGAAAAGAAAGGAAAAAGAGAAAATCAGTAGTTCAAAAGAAAATCTTATTTAGCAGATTTTAAGAGAGTGAAAAGTCAGATTTGAGTGTGGAAAATCAAGCAGGAAATCAAAAATGAAAATCTGAAGAGGAAAAAGAAACAGAAAAGAAACAAAAGAGAACAGTCACACACACACACATAGATACAGCAGCGAAACAGAAAATCAGAAAAATGGGAATTTGAAACTGAAAAGAAACTGAAATCTGAAATATTGTTCTTTTGTTGAATCTGTTCAACTTTATTTGATTCCACTGTTCAGTTAAAATCTGAAGTGTCTTTAAAAAATACTGTACTGTGCATCTGGTTTCCTCGGGTCGTATTATTGCTCAAATCTGTGGAAATACTGCTATTCTGCTGAATTTGTTACTGCTGCTACTGCTGAAATTTTAACTCCTTCCTTCATTGCCAGGTACACATCTTTTAAACTTATGTTGTGATGGGTTTCAACATGACAATAAATACAGTTTGAGTTGTAATATTACTTTCTATTCATTTGAGCTCTTTAGCTAAAAATTCAGTTTTGTTTCTTGATCAAATAAGTAGTATATGTCGACAGGATGACTGTAAGTTAAATGTCCTTTATTGCAGTCTGTATAAGTGTTGTAACAAGGTTAAATTTCTAAATTTTCATTAAAGTATAGTTATGATTGAATGGTTAAGATAGGAAACTTGGCGTAAAGTTGGCCATTATTTAAACTTTATGGTATTGTTAGCTAGGTATAGCATAATATGGAAATATCAAGGAAAATATGCTATTAGTTTATTCTGTTAGTTAATTAGTTCTTGTTCAAAGCTAGTTAATGATTGGTTGCATTTTATTCATATATGGTGTAATAATGATTATGGTTAACATCAATAGTTGGAAGTTGCATTAGTATCCTCCGCTATGTTTGCAAACGTCAAAATAGGGCGAATAATGTTGTATGCAAAATTACTTATTAAGTCAATTAGGTAAATTTGTTCTCTTTCTTAAAATAACAAATGGCCTAGGAATGTTATAATGTGAAAGTTAGCAACAAGGGTTCTCATAAATTGAGAATCTAATCGGATTAATTATATATATATCTTACATTTAACCATAAGCAGAATCAACAAAATAATTAGGCCTGTTAGATTAAAAGTAAATATATGAGAAAAAGATGAGATGTACAAGCACAAGTTGCAACACTTTATATCAATGCCAATTAGAGATAGAATTTGTACTAAATAAATAAATAAAAAATGTTCAAAAACACTTCTTCCCTTCATAAATCATTTTTATGAGCCAATGCAATTCATCCTTTGGTATATGTATATAACGCATTTGTGAAGAATAATATTAATTATGTTCCTATTCTTTACTTTGAATTTGAATATTCTGGATGAATATAATTTATACGCGGAAAAATATAAACGACTGTCTATATTTAATAAATTGTGAATTCTTTTAAAAGAATTCAAAGCTCCCTTAAATGTGAATTTCTCAGGATTTTCATATAAAATGTGTAGATATAATAAATAATTTGTGAAAAATCCATAATATTATTACAAAGATTTGGCGCAATGAGGGATGCGTTCGCGCACTCTGATTATAAAAAAATTCGGATTATGCGTACGCACAATTTCGAGCGAATGTTTAATAAAAGGATTTCTAAAATATACATATATATATATATATATATTCATATAACCCGGGATGTGTGGTTCACTGTTTAAATGTAAGGGTGGTAACGTTCATAATTTTATTTTAAATCACGAACATATGAATTTATAATAAAGGATATAATCAATTATATTATGTACACGTATGCGTGACATGATCCCCGTAATTATGAAAAGTATATAATACGAATATACGTACGCGTAATTCGTTTATATAATTATAAACAATAAGTAAAAGCGGTAGTAAAATCATGCAATAAAAACATATTTAATAAAATCAAGATAATTAAGCCAATAATAAAAACAGTTGAGCGACCGTGCTAGAACCACGGAATTCGGAAATGCCTAACACCTTCTTCCGAATTAACAGAATTCCTTACTCAGGCTTTCTGGTTCGCAGAATAATAAACAGAGTCATATTCTCCTCGATTCAGGGATTAAAACTGGTGACTTGGGACGCCCTAAAATTCCCAAGTCGCGACTCTGAAATAATTAAATAAATCCCGTATCGACTGTCCTTCAATTGGAGAAAACTCCCCACGCGCCCCGCGGGCGCGGTAAATAGGAGGTGGCGACAATATATATCACATATATATTTCAATCAAGAGATATAATTTAATTTTCTATTCCAAATAGAAAACTTCAATTCGTTCACAATATTAATTATAATCTCTGTGCTAGCAAAGAGTATAATAATTTTTCATTTGGACTAACAACTTTATTTATTTGACTAATTAAATTCTTTAATTCAATTATCAAATAATAAGTTAATTAATCCTTTAGCAAAGATCAGAACACTCGTTAGTGTGCGACCCCATAGGTTCAATACTAAACCGGTAGTAAATTGATCACATCAATATACTAATCAAGGGTGGCGTCTAACAACACTCCTTAACGACCGGATAACATGAAGTATACAATTTACTCTCAAGAACCATTAGAAGAATAATGTAGTAATTACTTCTGTCCTTATAGCTCTGGATCACCCTAGGATATGGTTCAACTGTCAAATCCTAATAGGCGACCAACTATGTGTTCATGTCAAGTATAATCGACCATTTAATAACCTAAGAAACTCTTTTCTTCTTTCATTCAATTGCCCTGGCCAAGGTCTTAATTTGGTCGTTTATAATTCATGACAACATGGAGCTTAAACTCATTACCAAGAGTTGACAGATTTCATCTTGTTCTATCACTAATTCTACAAGTATTTAATCGTACCCAATATCCTTTCAACTATCGTCCTAGGGCCATAAGTGTCTAGTATCAAAGCACAATAAATAACTTGTCAATCACTATGACGATCTCAGGTCAAAGGAAACTCTTACATCACATTCTTCAAGAGAATATCCTATTGACAGTTTATGGTAATTCTAACCATTAGGAATTATCCAATGAGTCGGTTCAATGATCATATCTCTATATGCATCACCTATCTATGTGATTTAGTTAATGAGATCAACTAATATTTATCCCATAAAGATGATCACATAAATATTGATCTAACCGGATTATTAATGTCCAAATTAATAATCATACGATCAAGAATAAATTTAGATTAAGTTGTAAGAGACTTTGCTCTCATTATCATGATCTCTATCACGATGACAAGTCTCAAAATTTAATCAAGGACCTTATCAAATTAATCAAACAATTAATAATAACTATAATAAAAGAATGCCATATATTTTTATATCGAATAACATTCACAAAAATATGTTCAAATCATCAAATATGAGATTGGATCTTAGGCATATCTACTATATCCCTAACATATTACACGCATCGATCGATTGGACTTGTTTATTAGATCTTCAAGAATCGCAACATGAAAGCAGGGGCGGATCAAGAATTTTAAGCTTATGGGTTCTTATAACAATTTCAGGTTAATCTACACGATAATTGGACCAACAACTGGATTCCAAGTGTATACGGTCAAAATCAAGGAAGGCCGATTTTGAGGCTTCTACGGTATCTCGAGCCCGGCCTCGATAGGCTCGGAGCACGATCCAGAGCTCTCCCCCGAAGCACTCGACTCGAGAGGGTATACCGAAGACTCATCATAGCATACCTCGAGGCAACATGAAAGTCGACGACCATTATGGAAAGGCGGGAAATTCCTAAGGGCACGTGATCGGAACTGACAGGGCCTGCAAGAATAGGACAAATCAGTACTGAGCCATAATACAGTTGTATCAACAGCATTTCCCCCTCTTTATTAGATATGTACTATGCTGGAATTCCCCCCCCCCCATATAAAGGGGACCCTTGTCATTTTGTAAGGGGAAACAACACATTGAATACAATAGAACATTCTTTGCTCTTTGCTTAAACAATTGTTCTACACATTTATTGCTTTTTCTTTCATTGTTCTTCATTTATCGCTCACTATTAACCGCAAAAGGCCATCTTTGAGGCCTCTATTATCATTGTTTCTTCATCAATAGCTCACTACCAACCGCCCTAAATAGGCCTCGAAGCCTCTGTTCCAGCCAGCTCGAGGCTCGATTCTGTGATAGCTTTGGTTTGCATTTCTTATTTTCTTTACTTACACTTAGCACCCATTGCCTAACAACTAGTATAAAAATAAATCACATATTTTTAGAACCACACAATCAAATATAATTGTAAATACCATTTTCAAGGTAAACAGTTGGTCGCCCACCGTGGGGCTAAAAATAATAGTGATTGTTTTGGTGCTAGTTTTATGAAAACACAAGTTATTCTTCACACTTTTCTTGTCCAAGTATCTTTGATTTCATGTCAAAAAATGTCTAACTCAGCAAATGTACACGAAAACAATGGTATTGGGCTTCATGGAAAGAACGGACCAGAAGAACCTCAGCACATCATTCACATGATCGTTAGAGAAACCGACGTCCCACAGGGACCATGTTCAAATGGGAGAGAGTGTCCATCACAACTGAAAGGCAAACTTGGAGCTATATACCCGAGGACGCCCTTATATTTAGAGAAAAAAAACATCAAGGCCTTGTGCCAACCACATGATGATGTGCTGGTAATCAGGTCGAAGGTGGTGGTGGAGCTCAGACTTCTTGACCAGATCTTACCCACCTCTCGAATCCTCAATGGATTCAACATGGCAAGCGAGACAATGAAGGGAGAAGTCATCCTCCCAGTCACTGTGTCTGGTACAGTTCAGGACACCAAGTTTCATGTCATCAAAGGTGACATGAGGTACAATTCCTTACTTGGAAGATCGTGGATACACAATATGAGGGCGGTACAATCAACTCTTCACCAGATGATGAAATTCCCAACAAAAGACGGGATAAAAACGGTGTACGGAGAACAACGTGTAGCAAAGGAGATGTTCGCGATAAATGATTTGGCACCAACATTGACTCTCCCCATCAAGGATAGGTCAGGAAATAGGATGACCCCCGAGGAACCGGTGGTCTATGAACGTTCGAACGAAGATGACAAAGAAGACTTCCTCACTCCTCGAACCTTCATTGTCCCCGAGGAATTGGATGCAACAAAATTAATGGTCGAAGAACTCGAACAGGCCGTAGATCACGCCCAACTCTAGTCCTAAAAAGGATAAGCGGTCGCTGCAAATATAATCCGGTCTAAAAGTCCGGAGTCAAATCCCACAGAGAACTAAGGCTTAGCTATATCTGTTTAATATCACTAAAAAGACAAGTTTGGACAATTTTCTAAATTATAAAGATTGAGATTTATATTTCTAACTAATTAACTACCAAATACTAGAAAAAGGTAAAATTATCAACTAACGAGACAAAGAGTTGGAGACTAAATTAAGGAGGTCTAGAGTTATGATTTCCCCAATTGTAGGAATCCTTCTAGCTATGTTCCCTACAATTTGGCCAATGTATTCTCTACTGATCGTGAGCACTTTAGATGTCAGAATTCTCTCTTGAAAAACTACAATAATTTACTAGACATATTCTCTCGAACTAAGCTAGTTGGCTTTATCTAATCGCTCATTATGAACATGTCAATGCTTTGTTATTTCTAAACCTGCCTTTAAACCCACTATATTGATTTCTCACATACGTTAGGAGTGACATTGTTCAACAACTGCCTAAATATTTACTCTCTCTCGAGCACTACACACTAAATAGGTAAAGTCAATTGATGGACATTCAATCAACAACAACAAACACGTAGTTGAACAAGTAGAGAAATCCAACGACTCAATTATATAAAAACATAACAAGAATTTATCCTACAAAATGTTCTACAAAAACCCTAGATAACAAATTAGCTATTCATAATAGTATGTAAAACTACAATACTAAAAGTCATAACCAACAATGAAAAAATAGGAAGAGGAAGGAAAAATTCGTAGAAGAATTCTCCGCCTTGCTCCTATTGTGTCTCTTCCTCCTTAGGTCGAATCTGTGTCAAAAATTGGTCTCCTCCCCCCAAAATATCGTTTTTTCCATGTATATATACCAAGTAGGGTCAGACCCAAACTATTATACCTTCTCCTACGCAAAAACGGACAAGTTTCCAGGCCTGGACATCCGCGGCCGCGGCCCGGACATGGTACTTTCCTAGTGTACTGCCTCAGCCCGCCTCAGGTCCGCGGATGCAATTTCCACCGCATGTTTCACCCTATTCTGTTTGGGATTTGGAAAAACATAAAACATAAAAGTTGTATCTCTTTGAGTTAGCTTTCCAACCATATTCTGGAGCCTAAATGGATTTCTGAGAGAAAAGTTATGTGCATTTTACTAGATAGTATACAATATGCCTACTCAATTCTTCGTTTTGTTGCTCTATCATCCGTTGATCCCCGAATACGATCCCAGCTTAATTCCTTGGGTTTTTACTTAGACTTCAAAGCTTCAAATCACTTGAATTCGTTCCATAACATCTATATAGCTCGGAATCACTTCTAGAAGGCGTAAAACACACAATTAGTGCAAAACACTAATGATTAAAACGCAAACTCAACTAAAGTGCAGTAAATTTGAGTGTAATAAGCGACTAAAATACGTTATTATAGCCTATCATCAACACCCCACACTTAAATCATTGCTCGTCCTAGAGCAATCAAACTACACTTTTTTATAGATACGGCATTTTTAAACAATTCTCCTAACTCATCACACCAAGAGTATTTAAAATAGACTAAGCACAAAAGCGTAACATCTTCACCTCAAGGTTTGACTCACAAGTACCACGTATTATTCACAAATCACTCACTTACTCTAACATAGAGGTCACTGACATTACCTTTTCTTCATGAATCAAGTGCCTTCACACAACAAAAGAGAGTAGTTCCACACAATAAAATTTAAGAACACTTAGGAACTCAAGATAGAAAGAATTCACTCACTCTCAGAAATAACATTCATATGCCACAAAAGTTGCACCATAAGCTTGCCCGTAGTGTACTACTCTACTAATCAAGCTCATTCAGTCTAGGATCAAGTAGGACTTTATTTGGTTGTAATGTAGGCTGCGGGACGGGTAGGATATATTTGGATATAAGAGTGACTACACCTCCCTAAGCACTTTAATACATATACTTTAACATTCAAACCCCATACTTATGTCAAACCAAACTCCACCTTCACATCAATGTATATTATCCCATTCTTCTTTAAGCACACTTACATCAAAAGCCACCACTTATCAAGGAATATTTTTTCACAACAATACAACTATTTTTTTTTCTTCAAGTGGCTCTTACTTTTTCAAAACAGTGCACCTTTCTCCTTATTTAATTAGTTCCACTCAAAAGCCAAATCAACCACCCCACACTTTAACCTTTACAAAGTTCATAAACAATTCAAGTGCTTATGAGAGGTTACAATGGTTCAAATAGATGGTTAACTAAAATAAATGGGTAAGGATTGTAATGTGGTTGCCAAAGAAATAAGATTACAGGCTCAAAGGGGTTAACTACGATACATATAATTCGGTGGTAAAATATACATATCTGGCTCAACAAAGAAATGCCTATATCACTTCCAAGACTGAACAAAACTACTGCTTCGCTTTACAAACACACAAGGCAAGTTCTAGGCATCAAATGCAATGCACAGAATAACGCAAAACCTTACACACACATGGCACATAACTCACTCAAGATTGGATTCATAGACACTCTAGTCAAAGCAGTTAAGCAAAGTTAAGATCATAAAATTTAAGGTACTTCTACAAGAGTCAAAAACTGAGCCTAAGCGTCACAACCAAAGTACTCACTATTCTCAAGGCATAACAAATTCAAGAGATATTGCTTCATTTCAAAACACAATACAATGGCTCCTATTCCTAAAAAAAACTAACTACACCCGGTTCAAATAAAACCATTGGAAAAGAACCGCGGCACAAAGAAAAATCAAGGGGGAATTGCTACACTACCTAACAAAAGAAACTCTTTTTTATTTTATTTTTTCTTTAAACTTAAATCCCTCAAGAAAATTGTCTAATAGATCCATCATCGGGAAAAATCCAATCTTTTCTATTTAAAAAAATATTCAATTAAACTAACACAACTAAAATAGCATAGAAAGTCGCCCAGACAATCTCCTCACCCCACACTTAAAATTGTGTATTGTCCCCAATGTACACCATAACTAATAAAAGGGTAAAAGAGACTCCCTGGTAGGCCAAAGGCCGAAGTACTAACAGCTCATAGGGTACTCAGACTTCTCCCAAGCTTGGTTTTTCGTGCGGGTACCTCACACTTAGTTCCAACCATTTGGTTTGTTGTTGCATCCTTCCAATACCTTTGTTTTCCATGCTCCTAGAAAATAAAAAATTGACACTACAAAAATAATACAATTAAAAAAAATAAAAAAAAATAAAAGAAAGCAATAAAGCTAGATTGCTTACCAAAAAGCGCTTGATTTAACGTCGCGGCACGATACGAATCACTTTTTGCCTCCACCTCGAGCTTATGAATTGAACCCCCAATTTGGCATCAAGTTTTCGGCTATGCTCCAGGGGTGGAGGAACAAATCTAATTGGCACAAGCAACCATTGTACTATTATACACTTCTTGGCATTTAGATGAGGTATGTAATCCTGTCTTTTTGGCAAGAAAAATTCCAGAATGTAGGCACCTTGTTCCTCATTTCTTGACTTCTCAATCGGCTCGGATGACTCTATTTCCATATCGTCATCCAAGCAAATGTTTGGAGTGGGGACCAATGCTCTCACACACATGAACTTCAGGACTTTCAGAATCCTCAACATCAATGATACTGGGGTCAACAAAATTTGTATCCTCAATGTCCTTGGCTGACTCTAGTCTCACTTCTTCAACATTGACATCCTCAAATTGTAGTTGGCTAGGTTATTGATGTTCTACTCTGACCTCCCCAATTAACACCTCAAATTCATGCTCTTCTTGGCTACTATCCCTAATATTGGCTTGTTGAGCATTAACAACTCCAACCACTTGACTCAATTGAGCCTCCAAATTGCGAATAGTTGCCTCTTGCCTCTCTATCTGCAGTTGTTTCTCATTATTTTGTTCCAGAAGGCACTTTAACATATCCTTGATCTCCTTCAGACCCACATCCCTAGGTTCATTGTTCATATTAACTTCACAAGAAAAGGTAGAACCACCATAGTAAGGGGTTGGGGAAGATAAGAAATATAAGCACAACCATTAAAGTGACCATTTTTACCACCACACACATCACACACATTCCACAAATAAGAATGAGTTGGTGCACATAACTCGCTCTCGAAAATATTTTGATAATTTTGATACGGGTGATTTCCTTCACAATATGTATGAGGATAAATAGCAGAATTATCTACACCTAAATTCCCATAATTCCAAGATGTCATGTTTCTCAAATCAACAGTTATAAGAAAAAAAGAAAAAAAAAACAAAATAAAAGTTCAAACTTGAAACCTAGCAATATATACAGCTACAATTACACCGTTAAGTCCCCGACAATGGCGCCAAAATTTTATCACGTCCAACTCTAGTCTTAAAAAGGATAAGCGGTCGCTGCAAATATAATCCGGTCTAAAAGTCTGGAGTCGAATCCCACAGAGAACTAAGGTTTAGCTATATCTGTTTAATATCACTAAAAAGATAAGTTTGGACAATTTTCTAAATTATAAAGATTGAGATTTATATTTCTAACTAATTAACTAGCAAATACTAGAAAACGGTAAAATTATCAACTAACGAGACAAAGAATTGGAGACTAAATTAAGGAGGTCTAGAGTTATGATTTTCCCAATTGTCGGAATCCTTCTAGCTATGTTCCCTACAATTTTGTCAATGTATTCTCTACTGGCCATGAGAACTTTAGATGTCAGAATTCTCTCTCGAGCAACTACAACAATTTACTAGACATATTCTCTCGAACTACGCTAGTTGGCTTTATCTAACCGCTCATTATGACAACGTCAAGGCTTTGTTATTTCTAAACCTGCCTTTAAACCCACTGTATTAATTTCTCGCATATGTTAGGAGTGACGTTGTTCAACAACTACCTAAATATGTACTCTCTTTCTCGCACTACACACTAAATAGGCACAGTCAATTGATGGATATTTAATCAACAACAACAAATATGTAGTTGAACAAGTAGAGAAATCTAATGACTCAATTATATAAAAACATAACAAGAATTTATCCTACAAAAGATTCTATCAAAACCCTAGATAACGAATTAGCTATTCATAATAGTATGTAAAACTACAATACTAAAAGTCACAACCAACAATGAAAAAATAGAAAGAGGATGGAAAAACTCGTAGAAGAATTCTCCGCCTTGCTCCTATTTTGTCTCTGCCTCCTTAGGTCGAATCTGTGTCAAAAATTGGTCTTCTCCCCTCAAAATACCGTTTTTCCATGTATATATACCAAGTCGGGTCGGGCCCAAACTATTATACCTTCTCCTACGCAAAAACGGACAAGTTTCTAGGCCTGGACGTCCGCGGCCGCGGCCCGGGCGCGGTACTTTCCTAGTGTACTGCCTCAGCCCGCCTCAGGTCCGCGGTCGCGGTTTCCACTGCATTTTTCACTCTGTTCCGTTTGGAATTTGAAAAAACGTAAAACATGAAAGTTGTAGTCCTTTGAGTTACTTTCCAACCATATATTGTGGAGCCAAATGGAGTTCTAAGAGAAAAGTTATGTGCATTTTATTAGACAGTGCGCAATATGCCTACTCGGTTCTTTATTTTGTTGCTCTATCATCCGTTGATCCCCGAATATGATCCCGGCTTAATTCCTTGGGCTTTTACTCAGACTTCAAAGCTCTAAATCACTTGAATTCATTCCATAACATCTATATAGCTCGAAATCACTTCTACAAGGTATAAAACACACAATTAGTGCAAAACACTAACTATTAAAACGCAAACTCAACTAAAGTGCAGTAAATTTGAATGTAATAAGCGACTAAAATACGTAATTATAGCCTATCATCAGCCGTCTTGATCAAGAATCTTCCAGATCGAAAGGTATACCTGGGAACGGGATTAATTCCCGAACTCAAGAAAAAACTCATCCAATTGCTTGCTAAAAACATTGATTGTTTTGCTTGGTCCCATTTAGATATGACAGGGATCCCACTAGAAATAGCCACCCATCGACTAAACGTCGATCTCAGGTTCAAACCAGTGAAGCAAAAAAAAGGAGGCCTCAATCATACATTTATCAAAGACGAGGTAACAAAACTCCTCAAAATAGGATCGATGAGGGAGGTAAAATACCCCGAATGGTTGGATAATGTAGTAATAGTCCCCAAAAAATGAAATAAATTAAGAATGTGCGTAGATTATAAAGACTTGAATAACGCATGCCCCAAAGACTCATTCCCACTGCCCAATATCGATCGCTTGATCGATGCTACGGCCAGCCACGAGATTTTCACTTTTCTCGACGCCTACTCTGAGTATAATCAAATTCAATTGAACCCAGAGAACAGGGAAAAGACTTCGTTCATCACGAAATATGGTACATACTGTTATAATGTAATGCCCTTCGGGCTAAAAAATGCAGGAGATATGTACCAACACCTAGTTAATAAGATGTTCGAACATCAAATAGGCCAATCTATGAAAGTTTATATTGACAACATGCTAGTTAAGTCCCTGCGCGCAAAGGACCATTTGACTCATTTGCAGAAAACATTTGGTATCCTTAGAAGTTACAACATGAAGATCAACCCCGAGAAATGTGCCTTCGGAGTAGGATCGGGCAAATTTTTAGGCTTCATGATGTGGAATAAGGGGATCGAAATCAACCCCAAAATAATCAAGGCCATCGAAGAAATCACAGTGGTGAACAATGTGAAGGCCGTACAGCGGCTAACCGGGCGGATAGAGGCTTTAGGCCGATTCATCTCAAGATCGTCAGATCGGAGTCATCATTTCTTCTCCTTGGTCAAAATGAAAAACAGCTTTGAGTGGACTCCGAAATGCCAGCACGCTTTAAAGGAATTAAAGTGGTATCTCTCGAGCCCGCCTTTGCTGCACACCCCGAAAGAAGATGAAATGTTGTACTTATATCTAGCCGTATCCGAAGTAGCGGTAAGTGGTGTGTTGGTTTAGGAAGAAAATGGTACGCAATTCCTTGTTTATTACATAAGTCGGACTCTAGGAGATGCTGAAACCAGGAATCCCCACTTAGAAAAATTAGCTCTTGCATTAGTAAGTACATCTCGGAAATTAAAACCTTATTTCCAATGCCATTGTATATGTGTTTTAACAACATAACCTCTTTGAAACATTTTACACAAGCTTGAATTATCGGGCAGATTGGCCAAATGGGCCATCGAACTCGGAGGATATGATATCGAGTATCAACCTCAGACGGCTATCAAGTCCCAGATTTTAGCGGACTTCGTGGCTGATTTTATGACTGCCCTCATGCCCGAAGTAGAGAAAGAACTCTTGCTAGAAGCGGACACATCATCGGGGGTATGGACCCTATTCACCGATGGTGCCTCGAACGTAAAAAGATCCGGGATCGGCATCATTCTGAAACCGCCTACGGGTGGCATGATTAGACAATCTATAAAAACTCCGAAATTCACTAACAACGAGGCTGAGTATGAGGCTATGATTGCAGGTCTTGAGCTGTCCAAGAGCCTAGGAGTAGAAGTTGTCGAAGCAAAATATGACTCCCTTCTAGTAGTTAACCAAGTGAATAGGAGCTTCGAGGTTCGAGAAGACAGGATGCAAAGATACTTAGACAAACTTCAGGTCATATTGCATCGTTTCAAAGAATAGACTCTGGTCCACATTCCCCGAGATCAGATGTAAGGTCCCGAAAAATTTTGCTAAGTAATTTAGGATTTTGTGGTGCCATGTAGGCTAATTATAATATTTTATGTGCTATTAACATGATGCACATCAATTGTATTTTGTAAATAAGTGTATAAGTCATATAATAAGTAATGTGGGGTCTAATGGGAGGCCTAAGTCTAAGTCAAGTTAGAAAATTTCATAATGGGCTAAAATTCCAAATGAGTTTGCACAATTTCATACTTTGGACGAGCATATCTATATCTATATATATATATATATATATATAAGGTTTTATGTTATGAACAACCAATCAAATAAAAAGTCTTCGAGTCTAGTTTCTAACACTTCAAACGTTCGTCATTTGGACATTCCTACACAAAATAATGATCAAATTACCAAAGGTTGGCAAAATGCTATCCTGTGGCAGATTCTGAGATCGCAAAACCATTATGCGGGCCGCATAATTGATCTGCGACTGCAAAAATGGTCGCAGAATGGACCAATGTAGCCCAGTTCTGGGCACCAGTTTTTCGGTGCATTATGCGACCCGCATACCAATTGTGCGGTCCATTATGCGACCGTAGACCCGAGTTCGGAGGGTTGATTTTCCTATTTTCATGACCTGACCCTATTTTAATATATAGGCTTTGGAGCTTCATTTAGGGTAATATTCTAATGATTTTAGAGAGAGTTAAGAGAATTTTAGAGAGAGAAGGAGGGAGCCTAACATTCTAACCATTCAATCTTTCATCACTCTTGAAGAATCAAGGAAACTAATCACAAGATCTTCATCTAAGAGGTAAGGTTCTATACACTAGACTTTAATTTTGAGTTTTGGGCATAAGATGGGTTATTGAAGTAGGATTCTTGGGTATAATAGTATTATGTATACATGCATGTACAAATTAGGTGTATGGGTAGATTGTTGAACACAAATAAGTAAAGATTGGGTTGGGAAATGAAGGGAATCTTGTAAAAGAGCTTTGAAATCAAGATGCACAACTAGTATTTGATAAAATGCTCAAATGAGCTGAAACCATGAATATCTTCCTAATTTGTATTCGATTTTGTTATGTCTCAAAGTAGATTGGGATTGCTAGAAATTTTCGAAACGTTGCAGTATCTTAAGGAAAGCTTAAACAAGGTATGTATGGCTAAAACCCCCTCTTCTTAGAAACTGAGCTCCCATGGCATCCATGCAAATATTGTAAGTCCGAAATTTGATTGATGTAGTACTTGTTATTTCAAAGGAATTTGTGTTGCAAGAATATATGTGCAAGGTGTGTCTCAATATGTTCAATATGCTATTCTTGGTGAATTGAGGATATGTGAAGAATGTGAACTATGTGCTAAAATGCCTAGATTTCTAGTCAAGTTTAAATTGAGATTGTTATGCCAAACTATGTGAAATCCTCTATGTATAAAGTTGTTTGAAATAAATCAAACGAATTGGGAAATAGAGTGTGGCCAACGTGCCGAGAACTTGAGTTATAATTGTGTCTGGTGATGCTTATGACATGAGAAAATATGAAACAGATTATGAAATGAGCCTTGACTCTACTTTCCATAAATGACTTCAATAATAAAGTGTCCTAAAGGTTTTGTACACAATTTATTCCCATAAGTGGTTGTTCGAGATAAAGTTTTGCCTTATAAGTACATCCAATATGATCTGAGTTGTTACATGCTCCGATGTTAAAATTGTATATTGTCGTGATTGGAAAAGAGTAATTCAAGAATAATTGGTGTAATTGCTTGTTCGTGACTTTGATGTGTGTTTCTATTGTGGTTTGGTGTGTCCCCTCCTTTTTGGAAGAATCCTTTATGTTTAAAGTTCCATTGCCAATGAACTTGAGGTGTATGATTTCTGAAATATTGTATATGCCCATGATTCATGATTCCTCTCATGTGCACTTGACCTCTTGGATTGAATGGCTTGTTGTTGAAATCGATATTGATGTGAAATGTGGGGGAAAAGAGCTCGAATTATGAAATGTGGCCTAGTGCCAAGTATGATGTGATAATTGTGGCCCCAAGAGCCGATGAACTAATATATGTGAAGTAAAGATTGAAATGAGATGATATATAGAAAAGGAAAAATGTCTTGGTAAGACGGCCTAGCCGATCGGGCCGTGATCGGACGCCATGCCACACACATGGTGGTATTGTACTGATATTGAAACCGAAAAGTGAGAATAAAATTGTGACTGAGGTACATGTCTCAAATGAGGCAACATAGTTGATCGGGCCGTGATCGGACTCCGTGCAAGAAGGCGGTGGTATTGTGAATGATGGTGCAACAGTATGAAATGTCCCAACCTAAAGCTATGGACATTATGTGAAAGCAATGTGATTCCTTTTATTTGATGATGTGGTGATTGTTTAAAGCTTTTGTTGAATCCTTATGGTTTCTTTGTTCTTGAATGGTTGTTCTTTTCAATGAGATGGTGTTTAGCTATACATACTAGTGCTATTCGACGGTACTAACGTCCCTTTTGCCGGGGGCGCTACACCTTTAAATGGATGTAGGTGATTCCATAGCAGGCAGTGTTGGTTGGTCGCAGCTAGTGACACATCTTCCTTTCAGCTGACTTGGTGTGCCCCACTTCATTTCAGGGTCTTGTACCGTTGTTTATCATGTACTTGTATTTTGAGGTATAGCCGCAACCTTGTTTCTGTTATTTTCATATTACTCTTCAATTGTATTTAAAGGCTCCGTAGACAGGTTGTGGGTGGTGTTTGATATTGGAAATTAAATTAAAAATATTGGTATATATCTATAAAAACAAATTGTCATAGTTTGGATATTATAGTTGAAATGGCTAATGGAAACAAAATGGAAGTTGTTAATGGAATATTTACAAAGTATGATTAATGGAGTTCATCTCCTCTTTATGCATGAATTAGTTTGGGTAGAATAAAACCTAACAGGCTTGCTTAGTCGGGTTTACTCGGTTGAGTGTCGGTCGCGCTCTTCGATTTCTTTTTGGGGCGTGATATCAGAACAGTGAGGTTGATGCACTCGTGAACCTGGGGTCATCCGTCGAAAAAGATGACATACTCCTAGGGGCTGTTGTACAGTTGTCCAAGTCAGTGATTGAAGAAGACCACGCTGATATCAACTCGACAAGTCTAACATGGGATTGGAGGAATAAATACATATACTATTTGAAAAAAGGGAAGCTGCCTACAGATCCAAAGGAATTGAGGGCCCTCCGGGCCAAAGCAGCTCGATTTTCACTTGATGAGAATGGAACACTATATAGAAGGACCTTTGACGGACCTCTAGCATTATGCTTGGGACCAGGGGACACCGATTATGTACTTCGAGAAATCCACGATGGCACTTGTGGAAATCATTCTGGCACCGATTCTTTGGTTCGAAAGGTGATCAGGGCAGACTACTATTGGGACAGCATGGAGAAGGGCACCAAGGAATTCGTTCGAAGATGTGAAAAATGCCAAAGGTTTGCGTCGATGATTCACAAACCCAATGAACAACTACATTCAGTCTTATCACCATTGTACACCTCCTTTTTACCGCCCCGCGAGGGTACAGGGAACGGGTAAGGGATGTGATCCTGAGCCGTTGGATTCATGGAGATGGATGGATGGGATCTAAAACGCTTAACACGGCGTCGTTTGGACTTATGAGAGACCCGATCATGTGGACTGGGCCACTGTATCGATTTGGGCCTGATTTCTATTTGGATTTTTGGCCCAAACCGAGTATCCTTACTATTTTCAACTCTTCTTCTTTTTCTACTTTTAATTAACAATTAATAAAAATTCTAAACTAATTTGAAAAACCAAAATTAGCCTATGACAATGTTAAACCTTTAACAACAATTAACACACAAGGCCAAACATTTAATTAATTAAAAAAAAATTACACAAAGGCACACATAAATGACAAAATGCAACAAAAAATGCATATTTTGTGATTTTTCTTTTAAAATAAAGCATGGATTAATTAATTCAAAAATGTACAATTGAATCTTAAATATGCATACAACATGTATTTTTGTATTTTTTAATTAATCACAACAAAGGTAAACATTTACGGATGACATAATTACCAAAATGTCACGCAAATTCTCAAAATTGTACACAGATGAAATTTGTTTTATTTTTGATTTCTTTTGGAGTAGTTTTCGTGAAGCAAAAATCACATGCTCACAGCTGCCCCTCTTTGTCCGAAAACACAAGGAGTTTTCGTGCAAAGATAAAGTGAGCGGATACGAGCGATTTTTGCCCGTTGGAATACTCCGTGCGAAGCATTTTTGAAAAGGACTTAACCGAACCTTTGCTTCCAAGGTTTCCTACATATCCCTGGCTAAAGGGGAATCAGGTTAATGTAGTTCGAGAAGTTTTGGTAGCTGAGACTACCATGGACTGTGGATTACTGCTGTTGTTGCTGCTGCCGCTACTTACTGGCCTCCTTATTACACCATGCGGAAAGGAAACAAGAAGCTAGACTAAACTATAGTCTATGCATTACAAAATCTTATTTAGATCTTCGTTCTTGCTCTTGTGTCTCTAGTTGCCTTGATGTCTCGTTGATTTGTGTTTCCTTCACTGTTTCTCTACTTTGAGCTCGACTTACGGTCTTCCTTCTGACTCCTGCTGCGATTCATGCTGGGGGGTATTTTTGTTGTAACCCTCCGCATTACTGGCTTCTGGCTTGATCTTGAGATGCATTCCTCTGTTATACGTGCGGGCTCATGACTTCCAACTTTGAGTATTCTCCTCCATTATATGGGCGGACTCCCAATTTCAATACTTAAAGTATAAATACTGAAATGTATTCCTCTTTTCTCCAGGCGGGTTCCTGCAACCAAAGTAAACAAAAACAAACAAAATTTTTGCCCTAGTTTGTACTAGGAACATTTGTGAGTTGTTAGCCAAATTGTAAACCACTTCTACTATTGATGAAATAATGAGAGTAAACCAACTTAGGAGGAAATGCCTCTCCTATGGGCAAAACAAACATAGGAGTAAATGCCTCTCCTATGGGTAAAACGAAACTTAGGAGGAAATGCCTCTCCTATGGGTGAAACTAAACTTAGGAGGAAATGCCTCTCCTATGGGTAAAACAAACTTAGGAGGGAATGCCTCTCCTATGGGTGAAACTAAACTTAGGAGAAAATGCCTCTCCTATGGGTAAAACAAACTTAGGAGGGAATGCCTCTCCTATGGGTAGGACAAACTTAGGAGAAAATGCCTCTCCTATGGGCAAAAACAAACTTAGGAGGAAATGTCTCTCCTATGGGTAGGACAAACTTAGGAGGAAATGCCTCTCCTATGGGTAAAACAAACTTAGGAGGGAATGCCTCTCCTATGAGTAGGACAAACTTAGGAGGAAATGCCTCTCCTATGGATGAAACAAACTTAGGAGGGAATGCCTCTCCTATGGGTGAAACAAACTTAGGAGGGAATGCCTCTCCTATGGGTGAAACTAAACTTAGGAGGAAATGCCTCTCCTATGGGTAAAACAAACTTAGGAGGGAATGCCTCTCCTATGGGTAGGACAAACATAGGAGGAAATGCCTCTCCTATGGGCAAAACAAACTTAGGAGGAAATGCCTCTCCTAGGGGTAAAATAAACTTAGGAGGAAATGCCTCTTCTATGGGTGAAATAAACTTTAGGAGGAAATGCCTCTCCTATGAGTGAAACTAAACTTAGGAGGAAATGCCTCTCCTATGGGTAAAACAAAACTTAGAAGGAAATGCCTCTCCTATGGGGTGAAACTAAACTTAGGAGGAAATGCCTTTCCTATGGTTAAAACAACCTTAGGAGGAAATGCCTCTCCCATGGGTAGGACAAACTTAGGAGGAAATGCCTCTCCTATGGGTAAAATAAACTTAGGAGGAAATGCCTCTCATATGGGTAGGACAAATTTAGGAGGAAATGCCTCTCCTATGGGTAAAACAAACTTAGGAGGAAATGCTTCTCCTATGGGTAGGACAAACTTAGGAGGAAATGCCTCTCCTATGGGTAAAACAAACTTAGGAGGGAATGTCTCTCCTATGGGTGAAACTAAACTTAGGAGAAAATGCCTCTCCTATGGCTAAAAACAAACTTAGGAGGAAATGCCTCTCCTATGGGTAGGACAAACTTAGGAGGAAATGCCTCTCCTAGGGGTAAAATAAACTTAGGAAGAAATGTATCTCCTATGGGTAAAACAAAACTTAAGAGGAAATGCCTCTCCTATGGGTAAAACAAACTTAGAAGGGAACGCCTCTCCTATGGGTAGGACAAACTTAGGAGAAAATGCCTCTCCTATGGGCAAAACAAACTTAGGAGGAAATGCCTCTCCTAGGGGTAAAATAAACTTAGGAGGAAATGCCTCTCCTATGGGTGAAAATAAACTTAAAAGACCTAGCCTAGGAAATGCTTTTCCTAGTGGTGACATGTGATCGTCTCAAATAGTCTTTTGTGTAAGCAGAATTGGGGCACTACACTTGAAAAATTCACCCTTCCTATCTTTGATATGAACCCAGCTTCCATCCCTGTTTCAAACAAAGGAAACTCGTGAGTTTAAACATGGTGGTTGGTTGCGCTACTCCTGCTGGGGATGCTATCAACCCTTTTCCTTCCGTCCTGAATTATCTTTCTTCAAAACTATTTCCCTCAAAACTTGTACTTTCTTCTATGCGAACTGCTGGGGATAACATTTTCTCAAAAAATGTGTTATCTTACTCCTCCAAAGACTACTTCCCTTAAGACTGATGTTTCATTCCTCTGCAAACCGTTTCTCTTTTTATATTCTTCCTTCGAAGACTATCTCCCTTAAAACTCGTGTTACCTTCCTTCTGACATTGCTTTCTTTAAAGCTTGTTTTGCTTTCTCCCGAAAAACTGCTGGGGATATCGCTTTTCTCAAACCTGTGTTAGACTTCTCGAAAAATTTCGAAATGAACGAAAATTTTCTGCCCCAGTTTGATAATCTTCTTTGTGACCCTGTCTTTCTGCTGTCAGTAATATTCCCTTTCCCTGCTTCAAATCAAAGAAAATTTTATTAGTTTAAAATGGGGCGAGTTGTCGTGCCCTTTCTACTGGGGATGGTTCTTCTTTTCTCTTCCTTGCTTTGCTATAAAACTTGTTGGGGCTGATATTCCTGCTGGGGATGGTTCTTCTCTTCTCTTCCTTCCCCACTCTGTGTTGTCCGACCATTGTGGAGCTTGGTCGAGAATCTGTCGGAGTCATCCTTGTGTCTTGCAAGTCTACTGGGGATCCTCAGAACCTTTTAACTGTTGCTTTTCCGTTTTCTCCAACTTCATCTGGAAATTTTGCCCTCTTGGGGTCTAAACCCATTCATCGTTTGTTCTTGAGACCAACCTCTTTTCGCTTTGCCGCCTTATCTTTTGGGCTTGTCCTATTTGCATTTTGTTTTGCATTATTTTGGCGACTAGTAGTAAGCTCTGAAAATCTTTTTCAAAAATAACCGGGGAAGTAAAGTCTTTAAACCAAGAAATGAAAAAGTGACGATCTCAAAAATAGAAAAAGAAGAAGTCTTTCTGAACAAATGCTGGGGAACAAGAAAGAAAAGAACTTATCTGAATGATATAACCGATCTCAACGATCATGTCGCGCATTCTGGATTAATCAACCTAGTCTATTTGTATCAATCAACCTTTCGGATGACCTCATGTTACTGGGGATAAACAGACACTCAACTCTTTGCCAAATGCGGATCCTTTCTGCCAATCTTGTCTTGTCGCCTCATAGTGCCCTTCGAGGGGTTTTCACTAATAAGACTCTCTCATTTCTCTCAACTCCCGTCGCCTTACGGTGCTTGTGAAGGTTTTCACCGATAAGACTCTCTCATTTTATTTTATTTTTCAACTGGGGATCGGAGTGTTACCGATATAACTCTCTCTGTTGGGGGATTCTTTCGGCTATCAATTCATTTCCAGATTATGATCTTCTTCCTTTGCTGGGGATCAGAGTGTTATTCCCGACTTCCCTTTGCATTAATTTAGCACTTCTCTGATACTGATCGGGAGGTCTTTTTTGGATATTGATCTTCTTCTTTTTTTGTGTATGGTTAAAAGAAAAAAGGGGTAACAAGAGGTTTAAAATAATTTTGATGGGTAAAACATTACAACTCTTGGAATCAATTTTCTTTCCCAAAATTATAGACACAAACTTCTGCCCCAGTTTTTCTTGCTTGGGGGATTTTTATTTTTTGTTACACTATGACCGAGCCGTGAGGCGCCTACATATCCTTCTTTGAGGAATCAGGTCAAACGTAGTTCCCAATTCCTTTTGTTTTTCTTGCGATTTTTCTTTTGTCTTTATTATCATTGTTTTTTTTTCTTTTTCTTTCATTTTAATTACTGATTCCAAAAGAGGGACATGAAAGAATAAATAAGGCTCAAAAGGGGAAGCAAAGGATAAAGTGTTTGGATAGAAGAAAGAATTGCCTCCGTTATTTCATTCTCCGATAAATGCCAACCACAAACAACAATTACAAGCAAAAGAAATCATATATAATATCTCTTAACTGCGTCAGAATTGACAGCCATGTCGACGATTTTCCGTCGATATTTGTTAAACATAAAGCGCCATTGGACAATACTCGGGTTACAATGAGCGGCCCTTGCCAATTCGGGGCGAACTTGCCCTTTGCCTCGGCCTGATGTGGGAGGATGAGTTTTAACACTTGCTGGCCCACTTCAAACTTCCGGGGACGTACCTTTTTGTTGTATGCTCTTGCCATTCTCTTTTGATATAACTGGCCATGACACACAGCCGTCAGTCTCTTTTCATCAATCAAGCTTAGATGCTCCAAACGGGTTTTGACCCACTCGTCATCATCAATCTCAGCTTCAGCAACAATCCGAAGGGATGGAATTTCAACTTCCGCTGGTATTACTGCTTCAGTTCCATATACCAACAAATAAGGGGTTGCACCTACTGAAGTTCGGACAGTGGTGCGATAACCCAACAATGCAAATGGTAATTTCTCATGCCATTGTCTGGACCCTTCTACCATCTTCCTCAGTATCTTCTTGATGTTCTTGTTGACTGCTTCAACTGCTCCATTTGCCTTGGGATGATATGGGGTGGAATTGCGGTGTGCAATCTTAAACTGTTGACATACCTCTTTCATCAAATTGTTGTTAAGATTAGCACCATTATCTGTGATGATCACTTTTGGGACCCCAAATCTACAGATGATATGGGAGTGAACAAAATCCACCACTGCCTTCTTGGTTACCGACTTGAAAGTTTTAGCTTTAACCCACTTAGTGAAATAGTCTATGGTCACCAGAATGAACGTATGACCATTGGTAGCTGCCGACTCAATAGGTCCAATGACATCCATCCCCATGCAACAAATGGCCATGGCGCTAACATTGTATGCAATTCTGTCGGCGGAGAATGAATCAAATCTCCGTGTATTTGACATTGATGGCATTTCCGCATGAAACTGATGCAATCACGCTCTATAGTGAGCCAATAATACCCTGCTCGAAGAATCTTCTTCGCCAATACATATCCGCTCATATATGGCCCGCACACTCTAGCATGCACCTCTATCATAACTGTCGTGGCTTGACTGGCAGAAGAATCCACTTGACAATCGCCGAATGGCTCTCTTTTGATCTCCGGTGGCCTACTCCGGGTATATCCCCATCCTGAGGTACTCCTTTACGTCATAAAACCATGGCTCGCCATCCACTTCTTCTTCTACCATGTTGCAATAAGCATGTTGATCGCGCACCTGGATGTATAATGGTTCAACATGAATTTTGTCTGGGTGGTGCAACATCGATGCTAAAGTGGCCAATGCATCAGCAACCTCATTGTGGATTCTCGGGATGTGTCTGAACTCCACTTATCGGAATCGCTTGCTCAGATCGTGCAAACATTGTCGATATGGTATGAGTTTCAAATCCCGTGTTTCCCACTCACCCTGAATCTGATGCACCAGGAGGTCCGAGTCTCCCAAGACCAAAACGTCCTGGACATCCATGTCTGCAGCTAGTCGTAGACCCAAAATACATGCCTCATACTCAGCCATGTTGTTGGTACAATAGAATCGCAGCTGAGCTGTAATAGGATAATGACGTCCTGTCTCAGAAATAAGTACCGCTCCTATTCCAACTCCCTTCGCATTTGTGGCTCCATCAAAGAAAAGCTTCCAACCTGGTTCCTCAGGTAATTCCAACTCATCTATATGCATTACTTCCTCGTCAGGAAAATACGTCCTCAATGGCTCGTATTCTTCATCAACAGGATTCTCAGCCAAGTGATCGGCTAGCGCTTGGGCTTTCATGGTCGTCCTCGTCACATAGACGATATCAAACTCCGTGAGTAAAATTTGTCATTTTGCTAATTTTACTCATTTTGCTAACCTCCCTGTAGGCATAGGCTTCTGGAAAATATACTTTAGTGGATCCAAGCGGGAAATGAGATAAGTAGTATATGAGGACAAATAGTGCTTCAATTTCTGATCCACCCAAGTTAGGGCGCAACATGTCTTCTCGAGTTGAGTGTACTTGACCTCATATACTGTAAACTTCTTGCTAAGATAATAGATGGCTTGCTCATTCCTTCCTGTAATGTCGTGTTTCCCCAACACACAACCAAACAAATTCTCCAGGACCGTTAGATAAAGAATTAATGGTCTCCCCGGCTCAGGTGGAACCAACACCGGTGGGTTTGATAAATATTCTTTGATCTAGTCAAATGCCTCCTGACATTCCGCCGTCCATTCTATCGCAGCATCTTTCTTCAATAGTCGAAAGATGGGTTCACAAGTTGTTGTAAGTTGAGCGATAAATCTGCTGATGTAGTTCAACCTTCCCAAAAGACTCATTACTTCTGTCTTGTTCTTCGGCGGTGGCAAATTTTGTATAGATTTGATCTTTGACGGGTCCAGTTTAATACCCCGCCGACTGACGATGAATCCCAACAACTTTCCAGATGGAACACCAAAGGCACATTTAGTCGGGTTGACCTTAATATCATACCTTCGAAGTCTTTGGAAAAACTTCCTTAGGTCTGCTACATGGTCTTTCTGATGCTTAGACTTTATGATGACATCGTCCACGTACACCTCTATTTCTTTGTGGATCATGTCATGAAACACAGTAGTCATTGCTCTCATGTACGTTGCCCCAGCATTCTTCAAACCAAATGGCATCACCCGGTAGCAATAAGTTCCCCACGGCGTAATGAAGGCTGTTTTTTTTGCATCTTCTTCATCCATCAGAATCTGATGATACCCAGCATAGCAATCTACAAAAGATCCAATCTCATGCCCGGCACAATTGTCGATCAATATATGGATGTTAGGTAAAGGAAAGTTATCCTTTGGGCTTGCCCTGTTCAGATTGCGGTAATCGACATACACCCTGATTTTCCCATCTTTCTTCGACATCGGCACCACATTAGCCAACCAATCAGGATATCGAGTGACACGAATAACCTTTGCTTGCAGCTGCTTGGTTACTTCTTCTTTAATCTTCACACTCATATCCGTCTTGAACTTTCTCAATTTCTGCTTGACGGGAGGGCACACCGGGTCAGTGGGCAATTTATGGACCACTAAATCTGTGCTTAACCCCGGCATGTCGTCATATGACCAGGCAAATACATCTTTGAATTCAATAAGTGTTTTGATCAATTCCTCCCTGATATTTGGTGCAATGTGGATGCTTATTTTAGTTTCTCTGATATCGTCGGCATCCCCTAAATTGATGTCTTCTGTGTCATTTAAGTTGGGCCTGGATTTTTCTTCAAACTAGCTTAACTCCCTATTTATTTCCTCGAAGGCTTCATCCTCATCGTATTCCGATTCATTATCATAATCGACCTCTTGTATGGTTAATTTGGAATCAGATTGATCTTTTAGACTAGGTTGAAGATCTGTCGTGCATGCCATGTCGTTAAGACCAGTATGAAAAGAACTGTTCAGAAAAAGAAAAGAAAGAAACAAAAATTAAAAATAAAAATAAAATAAGGAATGAAAAAGAAACTTCTCATTTTATTGAATCATGGGATAACAAGGTTTCATAGTTTGTTGAGCAATACTAATAATAAAAGGGAATCCGGATTACAACCCTGGAATAATCAAGAAAACAAAAAGGGAAATCAGAGCCAACTACCAGGACTCCCTCCAAGTAGGAAGAGGAGTAGCTGTCCAATTGTTGACATTGGCCCTAGGCCCAACAAACTGTATTTCTGCCATACTGGAACCCTCTCCAGCCTCTATCATGTTGACATCTGCGAACATTCTCTCAAGGCCCTCATTCAAATCTCTATCCGGCCCGATCAAAGGTCCAATATCTTCCGGGACTGGTAACTTTCTGCACCCTGCTTTGACAAATGATCTGGACAGTCGTGGGACTGGCTTAGGAAGGACCCAAACTCTTTTCTTCATCTTGCGGACCCGTTTTACGTCCGCTACGGTAGGCTTGAATCCCAACCCAAAAGTATCCAAGTTCTTGGGCAAAGAAACTAGCTCGACCATTCCCTGCAGATCAATCCCCAAACCTTTTCCTGGTACAAACCCGCTGTTCAACATCTCTGAGGCTATCATGAAGGTCGCAGCTGTGATTCTGGGAAGTGGAAGGCCCCCATCCTCAGGAATTTTGTCCACTGGGACTGCGTCAAAAACCTGATAAACCCATGGGCCCTTGTCATCGTCGGTTTCTATGAAGGGCACAATAGCATCACTGACAGCATGTGTACCGTCATCCCCGTGTACCACAATCTCTTATCTATCCCATTCAAACTTGACCATTTGATGCAGCGTAGAAGGTACTGCTTTAGCTACGTAGATCCAGGGTCGTCCCAACAAAAGATTGTACGATACCGCCACATCTATCACTTGAAATTCCATGGTGAACTCAACTGGACCAATGGTTAATTCCAGTACGATATCACCCACTGTGTCAGTACCGCTTCCATCAAAACCTCGGACGCAGACGTTGTTCTTATGGATCCTATCATCAGCAACCTTTAGTTTGTTCAGAGTGGCCAAAGGACAGATATTTGCACTTGATCCATTATCGATTAGTACTCAAGTGACCACCGAATCTTCGCATTTTACCGTCAAGTAGAGTGCCCTGTTGTGTTCTGTACCCTCTATCGGTAACTCATCGTCAGAGAATGTTACTCGGTTTACTTCGAATATCTTGTGCACTATTTTCTCCAAATGGTTCACTGAGAGCTTGTCCGGGACATGGGCCTCGTTCAGAATCTTCATTAAGGCCTGACAATGATCGCTTGAATGGATCAACAAGGATAGCAATGAAATCTGGGCTGGGGTTTTTCTCAACTGCTCTATAATTGAGTAGTCCTGGGCCTTCATCCTCTTCAAAAACTCTTCTGCTTCTTCCTCCGTTACTGGCTTTATTATTGTTACAGGATTGGTGTTTCTCAGTTCCGCGGGAGCAAAACACCTTCTTGAACGGGTTAAACCCTGGGCCTCGCATATTTCTTCCACAACTTCCTTCCCCTTATGCATCACTGTCATTTGACTATAGCTCCATGGCACTGCTTTCTCACTTGTTATCGGCAACTGCATTATTGGCCTGATAACGACTGGTTCTACGCGGGCCCCCTTTACTACCAATACTGGGGTGCTTGATACTCCCGGCAGTACTACCCCGACTGACTCTGGCTTCTTTGCAGCAATAGACGAACCTTTCCCCACTACCACAAATGGCTTGTCATCTACCTTTTCCAACTGTACCACTGCCCTTCCGCTGGTCGACTTTTCGTTTGGGCTAGCCCGAATCATCATTACCGTTTGTGAGGGCTTTTTGGGTTTCCCTCCTTTGTGCACTAGTTCGATCATGTGGGCCTCATGGTGCACCGGTAATGGGTTTTTATTGATGTTGGGTGCCTCTGGTGCCTGAACCTCGATCCTATTTGTGTCAATAAGATCTTGTATGGCAGTCTTCAACTTCCAACACTTCTCGGTATCATGCCCGGGAGCCCCCGAACAATATTCGTAGCTCACTGAGTGGTCCAGATTTCTAGGAAGGGGATTTGGCAATTTGGATTCGATAGGACTTAACAAGCCTATCTGCCTCAACTTGTGGAACAGAGTAGTATAGGTTTCTCCCAACGGAGTGAATGTTCTCGGCCTCTTCATCCTTTCGTTCCTGAAAGCCTGATTTCCGCGAAAGCTTGGCCCTGAAGGATTCATGTATGCTCTTGGTGGTGGATACGTGTTTTAGGGAGGTGGATATGTATGTTGGGGAGCCGGCGCACGCCATTGTGGGCGAGCCGGAGGCTGATTGTAGGTTTGGGCGTGATGTATACAACATGTATTTTTCCTGTTGCACATTTAAGACACGGGCGTGATGTATACAACATGTATTTCTCCCAACGGTATGCACATTTTCTCCTGTTGTATGCACAGTCATGACCGGGTCTCTCATAAGTCCAAATGACGCCGTGTTAAGCGTCTTAGATCCCAGCCATCCATCTCCATGAATCTAACGGCTCAGGATCACATACCTTACCCGTTCCCTGTACCCTCGCGGGGCGGTAAAAAGGAGGTGTGACAGCTCTGGCGACTCTGCTGGGGAAGTAACCCAGAATCTCTGGTTCAGGGTTCAGAATTCGAGCTTGGAATAATTGTTGTATTTGGCTTTGTTTGATTTTGTTACATGATATATGCCTAATGTGTTGATTGCCATTTACCGCTTTGATATTATGTGAACTGTATATAAACTGTGCCGAAACTCATCTCCTCTCTGAGTCTTCTGAATCATGAAGAAGGGTGTACTTCGTACGACTTCTTTTTTGTATAGTGTCAAATCCCAATTTTGAACGAGGTTTGGATAAGTTGAAAAGCCGGCGAAGCTTCTGTATTCCCGGATTGCTGCCTCCCCCTCGGCTCGAGCTGTCCGCTCGGGTAAGCCATGTCTAGAACAAACACCCTGGTTTTGAACCTAGAATAACTCAACTTCATGCCGGATCCCTAGTAGGATACAACATGTATACAACATCTAGCAGCCTCCGTATCTTAAATGTATACAACATGTAATCAGCCTCCGTGTCTTAAATGTATACAACATCTAGCAGCCCGTGTCTTAAATGTGCATACAACATGTATTTTTGTATTTTTTTAATTAATCACAACAAAGGTAAACATTTACGGATGACATAATTACCAAAATGTCACGCAAATTCTCAAAATTGTACACAGATGAAATTTGTTTTATTTTTGATTTCTTTTGGAGTAGTTTTCGTGAAGCAAATGGGGGATAGGCATCGTCGGCCCCCTACCAACGGAACCAAGTAAAGCCAGATTTATTCTGTTTTTGACTGACTATTTATCGAAATGGGTGGAAGCACAGGCCTTCGAGAAGATAAGAGAAAAAGAAGTCACTGACTTCATCTGGGATCACATCATATGCCGATTCGGGGTCCCCTCCGAGATTACATGTGATAATGGGAAGCAGTTAGGCAGTAAGGTGAAAAAATTCCTCGAAGATCATAAGAACAAGAGAATCCTATCAACGCTCTATCACCCATGTGCAAATGGATAGGCCGAGTCCACAAACAAGACCATCATCCAAAACTTGAAAAAGAGGTTAGAAAACGCGAAGAGAAAATAGAGAGAGGTATTGCCCGAAGTACTATGGGCATACCGAACAACTTCGAAGTCAAGCACAGAAGAGACACCGTTCTCTTTGGTATACGGGTCTGAGGCTTTGATACCGGTCAAGGTCAGAGAGCCAAGCGCCAGATTTCAGCATGCCACTGAGGACTCGAACATCGAGGCCATGACTGTAGCCCTCGAGTTGCTAGATGAAAAGCGAGAGGCTACACTAGTCCAAATAGCCGCCCAAAAATAGAGGATCGAGAGATATTAGAACAGGAGAAAAAACCTCAGATACTTTGGAGTCGGTGACTTAGTCCTAAGAAAAGTCACCCTCAACACTCGAAACCTAAATGAAGGGAAGCTAGGCCTGAGCTGGGAAGGACCATACCACATCCTCGGAGTAGTAGGCAAAAGGTCCTACAAACTCGTCACCATAGAAGGCGAGCAACTTCCAAGCAATTGGAACATATCGATGCTCAAATGCTATTGCTAAGGTGTTCGATGAAAGACACCAAAGCACCCTTCGACTCAAAAAACCTTGGGTTGTAAAGCATGCGTTGCACTTTTTTTCCCTTCGATCGGGTTTTATCCCAAATGGGTTTTACCGGAGAGATTTTTAACGAGGCAATATCTATATGCGACTCAAGGAGAACTCATCAAGTATTCAAGGCTTCTCTTCGATCAACCTCAAATACTGGGGGGCATCACCCCGGGAAGTCACCTCTGGAAGAAATCGAACTATGCCTAGGAGGACCTTGATAGGGGAATGTTGTATTGGGCCAAACGGTCAAATAAACCGTGTCCATATAGAATAGTCGAGCCTCCAAAGGCAAAAACATGTACGCATATATCAAGTAATTGAGGAATCCCCTTTTCTTATCAAAACACTTTGTGCCTCAAAAAAGTTCACTACTTTCTCATAAGACGGCTCAAAGTCCAGAAACTCTCGAACACTTGGGGATTGTCGTTAACAGTCAGTTCATCGGGCCATCGAAAACTCGAAATTGTAAGACCTCGATCAGGCAACTTTGAGCTCATAAGCCCTCAGTGAGGCAAAATCAAATCTGTAAGACCTCAACAAGGCATGCTCGAACTCATAAGGCCTCGATGAGGCGACACCGAGCTTAAAAGACCTCAATGAGGCAAAACCAAGCTTATAAGACCTTAAAAAGGCATAACCCCGATATTAAGGCCAAGGCTATATATCGAACTCATAAGACCCCTAAAAAGGCATACTCTCAATATAGACGCCAAGGTCACCACACACGGGGACTAAAGGCTACGGCCGAATTAATGCGGCTCGGAGACGTCTAACTACTGCGATAAAACTAAAGGCCTCCAAATACTTCAAAAGTACTTCGAAAAGAATCGGTTAATCAGGCTACCCTCGGCATAAGCAAAAAGAGCTTCGATAATATCAACTCCAAACAACAAAAAAGGCTTTGAAAATAATTATCCTTCGATGAAAAGATTTTGAAAACTCAGCCTTCGAGTGAACCTCCCGAGGTACTCATCTATCGTCACATATCGACTCATAATCGAGGTTCTCGTTTGAGCCGTCGAAGGGTCGGACGTACATAAAACATGCCAAGGCATATTCAAAACGTCAAAAAGTCTTTAGCCAAAATGAGGGAAAACTACAACCATATTAGAGGTCGCATCGACCCAATCTAAAAAGAGCCTAAGGGCCAATGCGTATGATCCTAAGGGCCAGCCTAAAGAGTCTAAGGGCAAATGCGTAAGAGTTTAAGGGCCAGCCTAAAGAGCCCAAGGGCTACCTGAGTTCGAGCAAGCTCTCAATCGGGGACTATTAGCAAAGCCTCAGGGCTATACTTATTCGAAGTTCGAGCAAACGCTTGCTTGACTATTAAGCCCAAAGGCTGCCCGATTTCGAATAAGCAAGCGAACGCCCACCCGGTTGCTGAGTCCAAAGGCTACCTGGGGTTCTAGAAAATTCTCACTCGAGGACTATCAACGAAGCCTAAAAGGTCTAGCTTTATTTCAAAAATCGAGACCAGGCTCCCACTCAATTCGGACTCAGAAGTCTCGGTGACCTAAGTTCGCATCAGAAGCCTAGTCCGAGGAATAATAAAGGACTTTAAGAATCGTCATATCAATCAATCAAAAGCCTAAGGATTTATTATGTTCCGGGTCTAGTTCCAGAGCTAATCATTAGAGTCATACACTTGGATTCAATACAAATCAAAGGCAAAATGAAGAAATTCTTATATTTGTAAAAGTCGTATTTACAAGGCTCACGCCTAAAGCCCTTACACAAAAAAGAGGGGGGAAAATAAAAGCTTAATATACCGCCGGGTTACTTGGCCAGACGGAGCTCCCTCAAACGTTGTGCCTTCAACGGCTTAGCCCTGAACCCTCAGCACATCAACGGCCTCCTCCTCGAGGACTTCACCTTCACCTTCATCTTCCTCAAACCCGCTGGCCAAACCACTGGCTGAACCATCATCAGAAGAAAGCAGAGTTGCCGATTCTTCTTTAAGAGCCTTCACCCTCTCGATCTCAGCAGACAAATCAATGCCCCCTGCATATACATCCTCGAGAGCCTATCTCCGAGATCTTAATCGGGCACGCTCTAGGGCTCGGGTCAGTTCAAACTCGGTATCTTCATAGACCATCCCGGCCCGAGCATTTGCAGCGACAACATCATTTCGGTACGAGGACATGAGCGCATCGGCTTCAGACTTGGCTGCGGATAGTGTGGCAACCGATTCAGCAGGGAGATCCTTATACTTACTACCATCCGCTCTCGTATCCTGAAGACAACGCTCAACCGAGGTCAACTTCCCCTGGAGGGTATCTCTCTCGGAGGCTATCTCATCCACACACTGCTTAAGTTTGAGAATATCAATGTCCCTAGCTCTGAGCCCCTCCCTCATCAAGACATCTTTCTTCTCAAGCTGCAAAGATCAACCCAAAGTTATTAAATGCTAAAGTCAAACAAGCATGGAAATAAGAACATGCGAAGACTGCATTACCTGCTCAGCAAGATCGGTCCGCTCTCGAGACACCGTCTCGAAACGAGCCCGAAGGTTATTAAGTTTTTCCCCTTTTTTGGTAAAAAGAGCTCTGAGCTCACCGGCCTCTGATGAGAGCCTCTCACACTCTTTCGCATAGCGGGTCGACTCAGCTTGGGACTTAGCTAAGCCCCGATTGTAAAGCGCTATATCCTGAAAGCATAAAAAACAAAATCAGGAAAATAGGGATTGAAGCTCAGAGCAGAATCGACAAAATATTACCTATTTACGTAGCCTTTCGGCTTCCTCTAAAATGAGTGAGGCATTAGGATCGGGGTTTTCTTCGACCCCAGTAAAGAATCCTTCAAATATGTCATTCCCCCCGAGGAACGCCCCGCATCGGAAGTCTCTCTATTATGGGCATCCCGTATCTCCCTCGGAAAGGATGCCAGACCCGTATCGACAAAATATTACCTATTTACGTAGCCTTTCGGCTTCCTCTAAAATGAGTGAGGCATTAGGATCGGGGTTTTCTTCGACCCCAGTAAATAATCCTTCAAATATGTCATTCCCCCCGAGGAACGCCCCGCATCAGAAGTCTCTCTATTATGGGCATCCCGTATCTCCCTCAGAAAGGATGCCAGACCCGTATCTCCCCAGTAAAGAATCCTTCAAATATGTCATTCCCCCCGAGGAATGCCCCGCATTGGAAGTCTCTCTATTATGGGCATCCTGTATCTCCCTTGGAAAGGATGCCAGACCCGGCGAAGAATAACCCACATCAATAATCTCGGCTGGATCGGTCGGGGATTTCTCTTGCCTCCGGGGAACCTAAGAAATGGGGACCCCTAACTCATCTACCGAACGCCCTTCGGCTCGGGAAATGTTTTTGCCATCGATCGGCTCAGAGACATCACCCTCGAGAGCCTCTTCGGCCCGAGGTGGGACAACATCAGCAACTCCTGGTTTAGAAGCCTTCAGCTCAACAGCCATCGGCTCAGCAAGATCTGAAGCAGACGTGCTTCCTTTTCCCCCAGGTACTAGCGGGGAGTCGTCTTCCTCTTCACCCCCAGCTCAGGGACTCTCTGTTGCTTCCAAAGTTAAGGTCGTTGGATCGACCTTAGGCTTTTGAGCCTTAACCTTCTTTGGTTTCGGGGACTTGGCCGAAGACTTTCTTTTTCTCTTCTTCTCCTTGGAAAGTTTTAGGGCACCTGCTTCTCCGGAGGGGGTTTCCCTCATCAAAGAGGCCTCCCCCAGGCCTGCACAAAAATAAAGGGTAGATACAAAAAATGAGAATACAATCAAGGGATATCTCCTGAAAAGAGCTCAAATACTGCAGAAGAAAAACCTCACCATGATTTTTAGCTTCCCATCGGGCCTTGGCCATATTGCGCCACACATGCTTAGTATACGAGCAAGTCGAATCAAGTTGGCGAATCCAGCCCGAGAGATCCTTAACTATGCCAGGGTACCACTCAACAGTTGTACCATCGAAGAGAGTCAGTTCAAGGGGAAGATGGTCCAAAGGAAAAAGAAAATATTTAATTGACAATTTCACTTACGATTCATATTCCATTCCTCGGGGAATGGCATTCTTTCAGCAGGATCTAGATCCAAGGTCCTAACTCGGATAAAGCGGCTCATCCATCCTTTGTCTTTGCCTTCATCGGTGCAAGCAAAGAAAGCCTTTGGTGCCCAACGTTGAAGCTTAATCAAACCACCTCGATAAAGTCGAGGGTTGTACATCCTAATCAGATGGTCAAGGGTAAAAGGCATCCCCTTGACTATGTTCGCGAAATGCCTAATCATGTAAATAATGCGCTAGAAGGATGGATGGATCTGGACGAGTGTCAGCCGATATCGCCCGTAGAAATCAAGGATCACGGGGTCTATTGATAGAGAGGATGGTTCTATCGGACCCAGGGTAAAAGGATATGTGTATATGCTAAGGAAACTGGGTTTGTGTTCCGTTACATCTTCCTTCCGAGAAGGAATCTCCACTTGCACCGCCTCTCCCCAGCGGCAATCCGCTTTTACCTTCCCAATGTCGGTTATCAGGATAATATACCGGGACATGGGTTCGCATCGCCCCGGTTTCGAAGAAGGCTTGTCAACCATGAAATCGGACGATGTTTCACAGGGTCCGGGGATGCACTCTTCAAGGCAAAGGGGTACTATGGTCTTATCCTTAGACGAGCGTGAAGATGAAGAAGCTTTGTCATCTTGGGATACGGTTCTAGAGGTGTTCACCATTTTTACTGAAAAATCTCAGAGGAAAAGAGAAAAACTGGATGAGAGACGAACACAAGAAACAAGTGAGAAGATCTGTTGAAAGTTTGGAGATATAATGAAGAATAAGGAGAGAAGGATTGGAGTATTTATAGATGCTATTAGTGCACATTGGGGAAAGCCAAGGGACGGCCGACCATCATAATCAATTCGAGGCTTTTCAAGAGCCGTACGAACACAAGTTTTGAACATCCCTTTTTGTCACATTAACTGCTCACATGACATAATTGATGTAGTAATGGAGGCATTAAAGAGTTGAAGAATTTAAATTGTTCCTTGTTATTTCATTCCAAGGAACGCGGGGACTATCTGTATACAGTCAAAATCAAGGAAGGCCTATTTTGAGGTTTCTATGGTATCTCGAGCCCGACCTCGATAGTCTCGGAGCACGATCCAGGGCTCGCCCCCGAAGCACTCACCTCGAGAGGGTACACCGAAGACTCATCATAGCATACCTCGAGATAGTATGAAAATCGACGAACATTATGGAAAGGAGGGAAATTCCCAAGGGCAAGTGATCGGAACTGACCGGGCCTGCAAGAATAGGATAAATCAGTACTGAGCCATAATGCAGTTGTATCAACGACATTTCTCACTCATTATTAGATATGTACTATGTTGGGATTCCCTCCCCCCCCCTATATAAAGGGGACCCTTGTCATTTTGTAAGGGGGGATAACACATTGAATACAATAGAACCTTCTCTGCTCTTACTTAAACAATTGTTCTACACATTTATTGCTTTTTATTTCATTGTTCATTGATTGTTCTTCATTTATTGCTCACTATTAACCGCAAAAGTCCATCTTTGAGGACTATATTATCATTGTTTCTTCATCAATAGCCCACTACCAACCGCACTAAATAGGCCTCGAAGCCTCTGTTCCAGCCAGCTCGAGGCTCGATTCTATGATAGCTTTGGTTTGCATTTCTTATTTTCTTTACTTACTTTTAGCACCTATTGCCTAACAACTAGTATAAAAATAAATCACATATTTTTAGAACCACACAATCAAATATAATTGTAAATACCATTTTCAAGGTAAACACCTAGCTAAATATTCTTATACTTATAATGTATTTTTTTAGTACAAATATAGGGTCTATGCAAAAGTTACTGGGTTCACAAAAACCCATAATGTTTGCTCAAGATCCGCCCCTGCATGAAAGTGGCTATTCGTCTTCTCCTTACTCATTTAGTGGACTTATTTTTCATTTCCTCTTCATGACAACATGAGAGCTAATCATTAAGAGTATACTTACACTTTATATATAATTTCTTTTCTTCACTTAATGTGCGATGACTTTATTCGCAGCAGCAACAATAACAACAAAAATCCAGACTAATTCCATACGTGGGGCATAGGGAGGGTAGTGTATACGGATCCTTACCCTTATCATATAAAGGCAGAGAGGTTATTTTCGATAGACACTCAGCTTAAGGAACGATAAAAATAAAACAACAAGCAATAACAACAGTGATATAATAAGTAATGAAAGCGAGTGACATAACAAGTAATAAAGTACTAAAAATAAAAGAATATAAAATAGTACTACTACTATTGGTAAACCTAGGAGAAACTTACAACTACTTGTCAACCCACCACCTTAAAGGAGGGGTAGAGAGATAGTTTGAGCAAGGTAGTCACTATTAGGTAATGGATTATCTTTTTTTGTATGTATAAGTATGTGTTAGCGTTCTGTACGATCGACATCGGATTCAAACTTATAGTATTCAGTATGTGTTAGTATTCTATATGATCGACATCGGATTCAAACTTATAGAGTTATAGTATTCAGTATGTGCTAGTATTTTATATGATCGACATCGGATTCAAACTTATAGTATCCATTTTCTCTTTGCGCATAATAATACTGATGGTTGTGCTATTATTGTTAAACTGACAAGATTCGCCTTTATTAAAGACCGCTTTACCCCTCAAATAATTTTTTGACATGAATCCGGATTAGTCGGACTCTAAAAAGATACTTAATACCGAATGAAAAATAAATAAAAAACAAAAAAGATAATTGTGCTATAAATACATGTTTCTTGCTGTTTTTTTTTCCTTTTATAAAATTAAATATTGCTGCTGATAACCACTTAGTTTAGGCCAATAAGTGCTAGAACCAGGATAAAGGTTTGCCTAGTGAAGTTGCTGATAATAGAGCCACTTCTTTAGTACTATGCAGGTAACCTAACCTTACTTCTAATAGTGGTTTTTAGGAGCCACCAATTCTCTAACACTTGTTTTATTTTCTTTGTCTTGACGTTGTTAATAGGACTTTCAAAGTAAAAATTGCTCTTCACGATGTTAACTCTTCTAGTTATGAAAATCTTTTTAATCTATTTAAAATAATGAAAGAAAAACAAAATTCAAAATAATGTTATTTTAATATAAAATCCACCTTTTTTTTAGTCCTTTTGTCCTTTAATTGTAACTAAACAACTTCAACTTCAATTCCAACTCCCCCTTTAGGCAATCTACTTCATGTCAGAACTCAACAAACATGAAAAAGTCAATTGACCGTGCTACCTCGTAACTCATAAAAAAAAGTTAATCTTGGTACAAGGTAGAAAGATTAGGTCAATATTCATATATTAGCTCACATGTTGGATCTTCTTCTCAAATCAGCGTATACGATAAAATATTGTTTTACGAAACAAAAAGATCAATTGATTAGTTAAAAACGTTTTTAAGTGCTGAAATTGATTTCATAAATAAATAGTTACGTGTTTGGATATAAGTGTTGAAATTGATAATAAGTTGTTGCAGTATTTGATAAAAAAATGTTGATAAGCTCTTTTTCAGTTAAAATGACTTAAATAACCTTAGAACTGTTTATACTTATAAGGGCGTAATTTCTTCAAAATTTTAGATTCCAGATCGATTCAGATACAAAATATTCTATTTTTCATTTTATTTTGAATACAACTGTGCTTAGATAAGATAATTCTTATGATAAATATAATTTATTTAATGATAAACATATAATCATAAGTTATAATAATTAATAAATTGATAAAAGTTTCTTAATAAAAAATAAACCTAAATAGGATAAAATATTTGAAGAGAAACAAGCACTCTCTTCATCACCGCACCACTTAGAAAGCAATACATCAAAAATTTGATATATTCTTATTTAATACATACAGTTCAAAAATTAATACACAATCACATAGATACAAATATGCAAAGGAATAGAGAATTTGCTTGTCTTAAATAGTCAATGAGAATTACAAACTTGAAGAGGCCGGGGGAGAGGGGGTTAGGTTAAATAGTCAATCGATGTAGTAGTTTGTTCTAAAAAAGAATATTTTAACGATAAAATAGTAAAAATCTTAGTCAAACTTAAAGTGCTTAAAAGCTAAAAATTCATAAGTTGGGGTGACCAGCTTATGGCTTTTGACTTATTTTTTGACTTATAAGCATTTGGCTTATAAGCACTTTTAACTTTACCAAACGCGTAAATAAGCCGAAAAGTACTTGTAAGTCAGTTTGACCCGCTTATAAACTAAGCCAAACACTCTCTTATTGTTGTGTCGGTATAACTCCTGATTTCAACCAGCAAGTTTATATTTATAATTTACATTTATCGAACTTAAATTCTAAATCCGACCAATATCAATCCACCAATGTGTAATAGGGGGAAAAAGGAAAAGTAATTAAATTGCCGATGTACTATCCTAAATTGAGCAACTTTCTCATTTGTTAAGACTTTGGATCTACTTTTACCCTTGTTGTTGGGAGAATTTCTTTTCCCCAGACTCTTAAAGGAGCTTCTTTAACCCAGAATCAAAGGTTGAACTAAATTTAGATCTTTTTCTCAAGAATTTTAACACGTGAAATTCATGCATTTTACGCTAGAACTTCATAAATGATAAGGACAAATATGAAACGATTTGCTATTAAAAAGGATAAGAATGGATCAAAAATATAACAAATGTTATAAATATATTATATTATGGATATTCATTTAGTACTCCGTTGTAAATAAGCTTTCTGAAGAAGCTTATACATATGGGACTCCACCGTAAATATGTTTATCTATTTAAGTACTCTATTGGAAATAAGCTTCCTGAAGAAGCTTATCACTTCGATACCCGGTTATGGATAAACATTACCCCGGTAGAAGATTATCCATACCGGGTATAATAAGCTTATCCTTTCAGTACCCAGTTATGGATAAATATTATCCCCGATAGAAGATTATTCATACCGGGTATAATAAGCTCATCTTTTCAGTACCCAGTTATGGATAAACATTACCCCTGGTAGAAGATTATCCATACCGGGTATAATAAGTTTATCATTTCAGTACCCAGTTATGGATAAATATTATTCCCAGTAGAAGATTATCCATACCGGATATAATAAGTTTATCCTTTCAGTACCCAGTTATGGATAAACATTACTCCCGGTAGAAGATTATCCATATCGGGTATAATAAGTTTATCCTTTCAGTACTCCGTTATGGATAAACATTGCTCTCAGTAGAAGATTATCCATATCTGGTATAGTAGCAGCTTACACAACAGCTTCCTTTCTTCTATAAATAGAAGAGATTTCAGTTCATTATGTACATCAGTTTGAATTCGAATAATATATCAGTTTCTCTCTATACTTGTCTTTACTTTATAGTCTTTATTTTATAACACGTTATCAGCACGAGACTCTGCCATCTCGAGCAAATATTTTGAAAGTATCTGAGGTAAGAACTTTCTTTTCCTAAATAATGTCAAATCTTTCTAAACTTGAATTTGTAGCCCTGGATATATCGGGCAAAAGCTACATGTCTTGGATGCTTGATGCTGAAATTCATCTTGATGCGATGGGTCTGGCAGACACCATCAAAGACAAAAATCAGGCATCAAACCAAGACCGTGCCAAAGCAATGATATTCCTACGCCATCACCTTGATGAGGGCCTGAAAATGGAATATCTTACTGTTAAAGATCCAGTCATACTGTGGAATAATTTGAAAGATAGATATGACCACCTGAAGATGGTCGTTCTTCCACAGGCACGATATGATTGGACTCATCTAAGGCTACAAGATTTTAAATCTATCAGTGAGTATAATTCTGCTATGTTCAGAATTATTTCCCAATTGAAGTTATGTGGTGATAATATTACTGATCATGATATGTTGGAGAAAACTTTCACCACTTTTCATGCCTCGAATATGCTCCTGCAGCAGCAATATCGAGAGATGGGATTTAAAAAGTATTCTGAACTTATCTCACATCTTCTTATAGCAGAGCAACATAATGGGCTATTAATGAAAAATCATGAAAGCCGACCTACTGGTTCTTGTCCATTCCCTGAAGTGAATGAGACAAACTTCCACCAGGCTAAACGTGGAAAAGGTCGTGGCCACAGTCGTGGTCATGGTCATGGTCGGGAAAGAAACTCTAATCATGGTAATAATAATGCACCAAAGAACACTCCTCACCACCAGTAGTGGAAAAGGAAGGAACAAAAGTATGAAGTGGTGCAAGCACCAAATGCAGAAAATGCATGCTATAGATGTGGAGAAAAAGGGCATTGGTCACGTACCTGTCGTATGCCAAAGCAACTGGTTGAGCTTTATCAAGCCTCCCTAAAGAAGACAGAGAAAAATGTTGAAGCAAATTTTATTTCTGAAGATAATTTAGACTTCATGCATTTGGATGTAACTGATTACCTTGCACTCCCAGAAGGAGAAACAAGTCATGTAATCGGTGGTGAATCTGTAGAAATGTAAATATTTTAATTTTTGTTATTTGTAATAGATAGTATGGTTATGTAATTGTTGTACATAAAGAAAAATTATGATTTGATAATGATGTTTACTATAATATATCTTGTTTATGTCATTTTGAAGAATATGGATAACATTATTAGATCAACTTAAACTCTAGCAGAGTTTGCAAGAAATATACAACCACAAGAAGTGGTTATATTTCGTATATCTCATTGTAATTATATTTTGTTAACTACCAGAAGTGGTATATGCCTATGATCACCAGAAGTGATAATTTAGGCTTTCTATGGTTACAATTGAAGATAAGCTACATAAATATTCTCTATATTAAATGCACGCCTCGATTTGCTCCTGAAGTAGTAAATATTTTAAAAGAGGTTGAGGCATCACAATTTGATGTGATTAATGCGCATTCAGATAATTATGTTCGATTTCCTGAAGGATGAGAACTTTTGATAATATTAATCCATTCCCTGAAGTGAATGTGACAATACTAATAAGTCGGGTAAATATGAACGCGCTCTTGATGTGAATACATTACAATTCACCTCCAGAAGAGTTAATATAATTGAGAGAATATATACTCAATATTTCGTATTTTAAATTTGCTCCTGAAGAAGTAACACAATTGAAATTGCCTCCTGAAGTGGAAAAATATTATGAAGAGGAGTTTTCGTGTGCTTAAACAATTGTTTTACATTGTTTATTTGATTGTGATTTTCTCTCATGACACCAGCAGTGTCTGAGCAATATTTGATAGTACAAAATGTATCAACAACTCCTGAAGAGCTAAATGTTTGCCTAAAGAATACATGACACCAGTAGTGCCAGATAAATATTAGATTGTGGATAATAAATGAAGGCTCTCGAAGAGCTTATATACAAATATGTCATTCATATTATATGATTATGGTCAAAACATATGTTGTAGTAAACCTGAAGTTTACTAATACAAATGGCTATCATATTGAGACTACAAATGATTGGAAGATTGATAATCTTCATGTTTCCACAATCATAGGGGGTAAAATAATATGTATGTGAGAAGTTACCCGCCTTATTCTTTAATTTGTACTATATCATGTATCACAGTAAACCAGAAGTTTACTAAAGCAAAAGTTTATGCCATAGTAAACCAGAAGTTTACTAAGAGATAACACATGACATGATAAACTTGAAGTTTTCATTTGCCATTTTTAAATGAGCTATTTGAGAATTCAGATAAGCATATACTAAAGAACTAGAAGATTCTTCAGGAATTCTCATGTGTTGCTTGTTCTCATAATGAATTGATTATACCAGCTAAAGTTGGGACTAAGACCCCTGATTCTGAAATATATAAAAGGTGAATATGGGCCCGTTCACCTATCATGTGAACCACTTATAGGTGCATATATGAGATGGTTACATGTGTAATTATTGTCAACCTGCAGTTTGGCATTTGGAATTGCTTTTCTCGATTAAGAGCATAATTTTCAGATTATGAAATCAAGACAGTTCATCTTGATAATGCTGGTTTATATCCAAGCTGGTTTAGCATTGAATACCTCCTATTAATGGCTAAACCATTGCTTATGAGAACAAAGCTTCATGTGTTGGTCTAAGATTTTCTAAATTGCATATAGCAGCACTTGTATGCATCAGATCAACAATATATGATAAGTCCTCCCCTCACAATTGGTTTAGGATCAGAAACCAAATATTTTTACTATCTTTTGTTGCGTGGTATATGATTAATTTCTCTACCATAATACACAAAGATATGTTTTCCAAAGATGATTGGGGATATATGTTAGTTTTTCTAACATTTGGGGGATGGAATAAACAGTTGAAAAATATGCTATATGAATCGAATTATCATGATCCTCACTTAGAAGATAATTCAAGTCGAATGCCAGAAGCATTTGCTGATCCAAAATTAAATATCATATTTCAGCTGCAAATGCTCCTATTAAAATTAAAGTCCCTGAAGGATAGAGTTTACTGTACGCATGAAGCGTGGTAGACCAATCGGTTCCAAAGGTAACAATCCTTGAAAAATAGTAGGAGCTAATGATCAAAATGAGGAGGAAATAAGCTCTAGAAGAGCCCACGACATAACATTTCATGAAACTCCCGAAAAAGTTCAGGTACCTGAAAATAAAGAAAGTGATGAGATCTCCACAAGTTATGTCGCTTCGGAACTGACACAAAATGATCGTCGACGATATATTTAATACAATATAGTGCACAATATTGTAAAAGATTGTGAGGATCGGACTAGCAGTCCAGACACTTGAAGATGTCATACCATTTAGATACAAGTCTTAACCTATATGACTTATTTGGCTAAATCTATATGAAGATCCTTGAAGGATTGAAAATGCCCGAAGCATATAATTCAAAGTCTTGAGAAATGTACTCGATCAAATTATAAAGATCTTTGTACGGTTTAAAGCAATCTGTGCGCGTGTGGTATAATCGCCTCAGTAAATATTTGCTGAAAGAAAGTTACATAAATTATGTTATTTGTCCATGTATTTTTATAAAGAAAATGTCATCAAAATTTGTTACACTTGCTGTTTATGTTGGTGACATAAATCTTATTGGAACTCCGGAAGAGCTCCAAGAGGGTCTTAAAAATACTTTTACATGGACAAAGTGTACCCATTAAGTACACCAATGAATATTCAATCACTTGAAGTGAATAAGGATCCGTTCCAACCTCTAGAAGAGGATGAGGAGCTCCTTGGTCCTGAAATACTCTATCTCGGTGTAGATGGTGCACTTATTTATCTTGCTAATGCTAACAAAAGTGGTGCAGATCGTATTGGTAATGCAGATGCAGGTTATTTATCCGATACCCATAAAGCTCGATTTCAAACCGGCAAGCAGGGAGTGCATATGATTGAGATCAGTGATTCATTCGAGAAACATGTGGGTTGGAATGTGATAAAAGACCCACAATATTATACGGAGACAATGTTTCATGCATAGCACTATTAAAGGGAGGATTTATAAAAGGAGATAGAACGAAGAACATTTCACCAGAATTATTCTACATACATGATCTTCAGGAAAATTGTGACATTGATGTGCATCAAATTAGTTCAAGTGACAATCCAGCAGATTGTCTTTACCAACATCAATTTTTGAGAATATGGTATACAAGATTGGAATGCGGAGACTCAAATATTTGAAATAAGGTTTTCTTCAGGGGGAGTAAAATGCGCGTTGTACTCTTTTTCCCTTACTAAGTTTTTTCCCAGAGGGTTCTCCTTATAAGGTTTTTAATGAGGCAGCCAGCAATGCGTATTACTAAATATGTGTACTCATTTTCCTTCACTAGGATTTTTTCCCAAGTGGTTTTTCCTAGTAAGATTTTAATGAGGCACATTATCTTTTAATGAACATCCAAGGGGGGGTGTTATAAATACATTATATTATGGATGTTCATTTAGTACTCCGTTGTAAATAAGCTTCCTGGAGAAGTTTATCCATATGGGACTCCACCGTAAATATGTTTATCTATTTAAGTACTCTATTGGAAATAAGCTTCTTGAAGAAGCTTATCACTTCGATATCCGGTTATGGATAAACATTACCCCCAGTAGAAGATTATTCATATCGGGTATAATAAGCTTATCCTTTCAGTACCCAGTTATGGATAAATATTATCCCCGGTAGAAGATTATCCATACCGGGTATAATAAGCTTATCCTTTCAGTACCCAGTTATGGATAAACATTACCCCCGGTAGAAGATTATCCATACCGGATATATTAAGCTTATCCTTTCAGTACCCAGTTATGGATAAACATTACCCCCGGTAGAAGATTATCCATGTCGGGTATAATAAGTTTATCTTTTCAGTACTCTGTTATGGATAAACATTGCTCTCAGTAGAAGATTATCCATATCTGGTATAGTAGCAGCTTACACAGCAGCTTCCTTTCTTCTATAAATAAAAGAGATTTCAGTTCATTATGTACATCAGTTCGAATTCGAATAATATATCAGTTTCTCCCTATACTTGTCTTTGCTTTATAGTCTTATTTTATAATAACAAAGACAAAATTGAGCAATTTCAAATATTGCATCAACAATTTGGAACATTTTTCCTAAAAGAAAGCGTAAACCCACCCAATCGGACAAACTTGGTCCAATTAGATAGTTCGGCCCGTTTATCCCCCAAAACAGTTAGTACCAAAAAGGAAATTTTTACATTGTAGGTCACGAACAAAAAAGTATATATATATTATTTTGCAAAAGGCGAAATGGATTCGTGACCACTTAAACTTGTACCCGTTTGTAAAGTCGATACATAAACTTGCAGTTTTCTCATTTGAACCCTCCAACTTGACAGAACGAGTACTAATAAACCACTTTGATCATTGACTATACTTATGTGGCAGTGACATAGGTGATGTGGACAAAATGTGTATCAATCACGCAGAAAATGCGCGTGAATGCAATAATCTGATTAAAGAAAATATTATAATCAATAGAAAAAAATTAAAAAGAAAAGGAAAAAACGACCCCTAGCCTGTCAGTACTCATTTTCGCTCTTTTTCTTCCCCTAAACTTAATCAGGGAGAGAGAACATCAGAAGATTGCGTATTTTTACTTATATCTTCCGATTTTAGAGTTTTAGAAGAGATGGGGTTATGATTGGTTGCCAACGAAGTGGAGGTGGCAACCATTTAAGTATTATGGCGGTCAAAAGTACTCACCACTCTAAATCACCGATGGTATGAAGAAAACCCTATCATCGAATCTCTTTGCCAAACCAGTAGCAAAAAAGGGGCAGATATTTGCATTGGTATTTAGTTGCCTCCACTGTTTCAAAATAATGGATTCCTATTGAATTTTTGAAATTCCAAAATTCAATTTTTTCTGGTCTAATCATGACCATAGCGGAGTTGTGAAATTGATTCAGAATAAGAGAGAAAGAGCGGTAAGGAAAAAGAGAAAGGAGAAAAAAGAATAAGAATAAGGTAAGAAAGGGATGTGGGTGAACGAAGAAGAATGAAGTGTCAAGTCTTTTTCCTCTTTTTCTTTTTTCTGTTTTTAATTTGTGACTTCTTTTTTGTTGATTTAGTATTTAAAATGGGACCCACAAATAACACATGTCAAGTAATAAATAATCTAACATATGACGTGTTGTACATGTCAGCGCAATTGATATACACGCTCTACTGGATGTATTTATTAGTACTCATTCTGTCAAGTTGGAGTGTTCAAATGGGAAAACGGTAACTTTATGTATCGGCGTTACAAATTGGTGTAAGTTTAAGTGATCAGGAGGCCATTTCGCCTTTGCAAAATATTCTCAATTACTGTCTAATTATTTTTTTTCCCCAAGGAAAAGATCCAAAAACCAGTAGAAAAGGCAAAAAGATCCAAAAACTAGTAGAAAGACGAAAGAATTACAAGAAAATACACATGACTTCACACCATAACAAAAAATGGCCAATATTTTTAAGTTTTACCCTATTTAGCCCATATTGTACATATTTTGAAAACATTAGCAAATTCAAAATCTGTATTCTTACAACCATTGTTTTTAAAAACTATGGAGTTAAATCTCACAACCATTGCTTTCACTCTATCTTCTTCTTACATCTTATACATATGTTTCAAGGGGCCGTGTATTTTCAGTTTCTCCCCCTGTTTGTAATATTAGAAAACTGAAGAGTAGAAGTCCACCATTGAAGGTCATTCAAAGTTTTGCTTTCAAAAATAGGATTTTTTGAGTTTATTAGTTATTTGGATTGGGTGTTGTTCAATTGATTAAAAATATTTAAAAAAGTTCAAAATTTAAATTTGAATTGATTTGAATTAGATGGAAGCCAGATTTGGCGTCGAAAAGTCCAAAGGGGGTGGGTGAGCTCCACTGCGTAACGCGGCACGGCGGCAGCCATTTCCACTCCATTTCCAGAACACACGACTTTTCCACTGCCCCACCCACTGCCCATTTCACATCTAAAGGGTCAACATCTTGACCTAAAAAACTTTACAATATCACCTACGTTTCACGTGTCATCTATCAATTAGCTAAAAGATAGTCAAATTCAAATGTCAAGAAATTACTTTGATCGAAATAGAAATTGTAATTCTAGTCTTAAGACTTTACAATACTTACATGTAAGGTCATTCATAATTCAATAAAAACTAAAATCGAACTAAATCGATCGATAAATATGCTTATTTTAACTGTAAAATTACAATTCTAGTCGATATCATTCCGATTTTTTATTATATATAATCGCATTATGATGTATTTACTTTTACCTCCCGTGACAAATCTAGTATATAATAATCAACAAGTTCAGCTAAATTCAATATTTTCAACACATGAAATATACATACATGAAATATTAGTAACATTCCAAAAATATTAAATATGAGTTCATAATTTTAAGGTTATTCAGTTAAACCTCTCCATAACAATAATGTTTGTTTCGATATTTTTTGGTTGCTATAGTGAACTGTTATTATAGAGGATATATACAGTCAGCCATCTCTACAACATCCTTATATAATAGTCATTCACTATAAAAGTCGAGTTATTCTCAGAACCGAATATTATATTATGTTATAATATATATTCTCTATAACAACATTTCACTATAGCAACCAAAAAATTTCGGAACAAACGAGGCTGTTTTGGAGAGACTTAACTTTACTATAACATAATATAAAGATCCGTTCCGAGAAGAACTTGGTTTTATAGTTAATTACTGTTATATAGAGATATTGTTATTAATATATTTGACATCAACAGTAATAACGTAAAAATTTGCACCACCAAATTTAAATTTTGAATTTGTCTGAACTTCAAACTAATATAAGTCGCGGGTTGCACGAGTTTTCTATATTTATTCCCCTCATTAATCTAATCTATTTCATTCCAATTTGGAACAAGTCATCCAAATCCAAAAGGAAAAGGAAAGAAAAATAAATAAATTTAAAAAATAAAAAGAAGGAAAGAACAACAACCTCTCTCCTATGTTATACTTCTATAAATAGAAACCTCATTGCCACCCCAATACCTCAACTCAACCTCTTTCCTTTTCTCTTTTCAAAAAACATACAAAGCTAACAGGGGCGACTTCGACTTGAAGAACATACAGTGCAAAAATGGCCAGAAAGTTGATTTTGGTTACTTTTGCAATATTTGCAACTGCTTTATTACATGTTTCAATGGCACAACAGACTCATATAGTTGGTGATGCTTTGGCTTGGAGCGTTCCTAACGGTGGCGCCGCCGCGTATACCACCTGGGCTTCCCGGAAAACCTTCGCCGTCGGCGACATTCTTGGTTAGTAATTAAATTATTACAACTAATTAGTCCTTTCTTTGCTCTAGATTAATCTTTCTTCCACTAATGTTACTTTTTTGTTAATTATGTTTAGTTTAGTCTAACAAAGTGGTAATGGGTAATACACTTTTTGCTTTTTTATTACCTTAGATTCCTTCCCACTTGTATTGCTTTTTGGTCAATTATTTTCTCCCCTCGTGTCCTTATCTAGTGGCAAATACGTACAAAATCATGACACGCTACATTACATTCGACTTTTACATTTATAGTTAAATAATTTTATAAGAACATGTAGATGACACCAAGATTTAATTATTTGCTAGAAAAGAATAATATGTAAAGTAATACTACTTAGTATTCACCGCCTATGATAAAAACTAAGTAGTGGAGGCGAATTTTGTCGGTGAATTAAGAATGAGTTTGCTTGCTATTTCTGTTTCTTTTAATTTTTACTTGTCCACTCTACCCTAGACCTCATCCAGAACGAGTCCAATGTTATTATATGTATGCATTAGAAATGTGTTTTTCCCTTATTCTGAATATGTTAGTCGAAAATCATAAAATCCGCTCTAAATTCACCTCCATGTCTAAGTGACCTTTGATCATCATGGATTCTCAACAATTGCAATGATCTATCCCATTAGGATGAAATTTTAAAGATTATTCTGACATATCGGCCAAGGCTATAAACTCGTTAATACATAAGACTTTCAAACTCGTTACTTTTCGTCGTTTTAAATAATAACTTTATTTGGAATCATCTTTTTCTTTATGCAGTTTTTAACTTTACAACCGGATTGCATAGTGTGGCTGAGGTGTCAAAGGCAAATTTTGATTCATGCAATACCGCAAACCCAATTTCTATATCCACTAATGGGCCAACAAATATTACATTGAGATCTGCTGGATCACATTACTACCTTTGCACCTTGCCAAGCCATTGTACATTGGGCCAGAAATTGGCTATCAATGTCTCCGGCTCCGGCTCCGGCTCCGGCTCCACCTCTCCGGCTCCTCAGCCAGCTGCCGCCAGACCCGTCACTCCTCCCACTGCTGCTCCAGTGACCGCTCCTTCAGCGAGCCCATCAACAGCTCCCGCCCCATCGGTTGCAGCCACCCCGGCATCGGCACCTGCACCATCAGTTGCAGCCCAAACTTTTACTGTTGGAGGCAACATGGGGTGGAATGTTCCTACTACTGGTGGCCCAAATGCTTATCAAACTTGGGCTAATGGCAAATCCTTCAAAGTTGGAGATACTCTTGGTAAGCACTAAAACTTCACTCTACTCTTTTACAATTTTTATCAGGTTATCAATTAATATGTATCTTAATATTTAGCTATAATTACCTTGATCATACTTACCATCGTACATTAAAACCTACCAACCTTTGAGGGGCCAATAATGCTTATAATTCAAATAGGAGTAATATTTTGTATCACACTTCATCTTGAAATAGTCTCATTTCTATGAAAAGTATAGGGTGTAACTAACTTATACACTGTATTTACCTTATATAAATATACTTCGAAATAATTACAATTTGTAGCTACAATTGTATTTTGTAGCAAAATCTCAATGGTAAATACATGTATTGAGTCACATACAATGATACAGTAACTGTATATATCGTTGTATTTCAATATATTGTATGTATTGATACAATCATTTAGAGCGAATTAAATACACGTAATACAAGCTGGTAACAATTGAACAGTAGCTACATTTGATAATTTAGCAAATTATAATTACTTATGGTAATTAAGCTCTAAACTGTATTGCTTTATGGAAATACCTAGTGCTATATTATGGTTGTTGATCTAACATTTTAACCTTTCTTATATTTTTCAATGTAGTTTTCAATTTTGTCAACGGGAGACACAATGTTGCAGTGGTTAGTAAGGCAGCTTATGACTCATGCAACACAACTTCTCCTATCAACACAATTAGCACTGGTCCTGCTACGATCACACTCACAAATTCTGGTGAAAATTACTACATGTGCACTTTCCCTAGCCACTGCTCATTAGGTCAAAAGCTAGCCATCAACGTCACCGGCACCAGCGCCGCCGCCCCCACGCCTTCTATCGCCGCTACACCATCTGGCACCACCGTCCCATCCGTCCCCTCGAGCGATTCTCCGGTCACTTCACCACCATCACCAAGTGCGTCAGCTCCATCTTTGGTCCTTGCAGCTTTGCCAGTCACTTTCTTGTCACTTGCCTTTGCTAGATTGTTGAATTAAGTAGTATAGTATTGATTTTATGAAATTCTTTTACTTGTTTTTTTTTCTTTTTTTGTTATCTTTATATATGGATCTGACATTTTTGTTGTACCAATAAAGCTGAATTTTTGGATTCCAGCTAAAAAAAATTTCTTGTTGATTTTAATGTAATGAAATTTCAATCTTCCTGCCTTCTTAATTTGAAAACGTGTGACAACGTAATTTGTATGCTCGTGTGTCATGCATGACAATACATTAGGCTCTCGTAATAGATTTTGACCACTTTTTTTTCAAAAAGAATTTAAAAATATTGTTTACAACAATAACAATCCAGTATAATCACACTAGTGGTGTCTTGGGAGGGTAGCGTGTATGCAGACCTTACCCCTACCCTGGGGTAGAGAAACCGTTTCTAAACAGACCCTCGGCATCCTTCCCTCCAAGAACTCTCCACCTTGCTCTTGGGGTGACTCGAACTCACAACCTCTTGATTGGAAGTGGAGGTTGCTTATCAGAGCAACCCCTCTTGTCAAAAATATTGTTTGTTCATGGAATATGATCAATGTTTTCAAAAATTGGTTTAGGACAATTTTTAGGTGAAGTGTTTTTTTCCATTTACCAAAACTTTCAACTTTACTTCAAATAAAATGTATGTCCAAATACAACTTCAACTTCTGAAAATTATTTTTTAACACAACTTCAAATTATTTTTTTTCAAGTTTCAATTAAATCTACGTCTAATCGCCAGTTAGGAATAGTCTTATTTGACCATGTTGTTTTACTAGAATCTTGAATCCTCGTTACCAATAGATGGAAGCCAGATTGTTTTCTTCTTTATTTTTCCTTTTCTTTTAGCTACTTAATCTTCCGTGAAAAAATAAAAGCTACTTAATTGTCAATTTATTCGAACTATTGAATATGTAGACGCGGCGTCTTTTGGGTCAATTCATTTTAAATATTAACGTTTTAGGTCCTTGCTTTTGCAAATTAAACTAGTCGTGATTAGCTCAATTATTTATGGGTAGGTAAACAAATAGGTCGGTTTATTTAATTTTCAATGTCGGACTTTGGCACGTGTCTATTTCTTTGTCTGTGGAACATTTTTGAATTACTGACAAAAGAAGTTCAAAACGTTATGTTTAAATTTTGAGAAAATATTATTCGAGATTTTCTTTTGGAGATATGTTTGAGGGTGTTTATCTAAGAAAAGTTCTTTCATTTAAGAAACACTCAGAAATATTCAAAAAAAAAAAAAAACTACAATTATTCAAACATAATTTCTTTCTATACTAACTTCTTTTTATCTTCAAAAGAACTTTTCAAGAAATGTCGTACACATGACAATCTATTTATGCCTACTCCTTAATTTATTTTATATGTCACTTAGGGGTCGCTTGGTTTGAATACGGCTTATGTCGGGATAAGTTATGATGAGATTAATTATTCTGGTATTGTTTTTTATCCACTGTTTGGTATGTTGTATTAAAAATGACAATTGCATAATTTCTAAGAAGAAGACATAAGTTATCTCGGCACTAATTACCCTACCCTCTACAAGGTATAAGTTATCTCAGTACTAATTTTGATCCCGGAATAACTTATACCAGGTTTGCTAACCAAACAAAATATTTAGGTGGTATTAAATTTTTATACTAGCACTATACCTCTCATACCAAACGACCCCTTATTGTTTGATGAGTTAACGTTCCTTTACTACAATATATTCTCACACACTGTTTAATAATTTCACAGTGCAAGCAATAAAGTTAAAAGTGAAAGATCTTTCTCTCTCCTCCCTTTCTCTCTCGGCGCATTTTAGCGTGCTTTGCTAAAGTGCACTCATCGGAATGGGGAGAGCACGAGGACGACCATCCAAAGCTTCAAAATATACAGATGATGAAGGAAATGGCTCCATGGAAGGACGAAACTCAGGAATTGTTAGAATTGTCACACCAAAGGTTACTGTGACTGGGGGTAATGTTACTGTTCCATTGCTCAAAGATGGAATACAGGATGATAGCACTACTGAAGAGAGGAAATCGGTGGAGGAAACATCAATCAACAAAGGAAAAGCACATGCAACAACAGATCTAGCTATATGGCCAGCGCTACCAAGTCAAAATGGAGGAAGTAAAGTACAGGAGGTGAAATGGACAACTCCGGTCAGTACTCAACAAGATTTAAACTCAAAAGGAAGGGTCCAAGAGCAGATGCAAGTCAAAGAGCAGGAAGTAGTACAAATACAAGATGGAAGCACCAAAGGAACAGGAATTCAGAACGTAGGAGCTCAAAGGAAATTGCAGCTAGAAACGAAACAAAAAACAGGAAGGAATCGGTCAATGCTATTTGAGGAGAACAACTTAGCCAAAAAAGGTATGGATCTGAGCTATGTATGTGACGACCCAAGGGGTCATCACCGTAATTCTTCCTTGTTCCGTGCTCCCGAGGCCTTGAAAACCTCGCTTTTAGTCGCCTCGATTTGCATGCGCAGTTCGGGCGCGTAGCCGGAAAGTTTTTATGTTAGAATATGTGGATTTTGTGAAAAATTTGATGAATTTTGGTATTAATATGCATAATGTTGACCTCAGTCAACATTTTGGGTAAACGGACCCGGACCTGTGATTCTTTCTAGAAAAATATGGGACTTGAGCGTGTGCCCGGAATCAAATTCCGAGGTCCCAATCCCGAGAAATGAATTTTTGAAAGAAATTGTCTTTCTGAAATTTGATATGAAAATTTGAAATGAAAAGGAGTTAGAAAATATAGGTATCGGGCCCGTATTTTGGTTCCGACGTCAGGTACAAGTCTTAAATATGTGTTAAGCACTATCTGTAAAGTTTGGCTAAAAACGGACGTCATATGACGTGTTTCAGACTAAAAATGGAGAATTTGAGTTATGAAAGTTGAAGAAAGAAAATCATGTGTTTGAGGCTTGATCCTATGTATATGATGTTATTTTGGCGATTTGATCGCACGAGTAAGTCCGTAAGATATTTTTAAGGTTGTGTGCATGTTTGGTTTGGAGCCCCGAGGGCTCGGGTGAGTTTTGAATGGGGCCCGGGAGGTCTTGGACTTAAGAAAATGCAGGTTCAGGTGTTGCAGACACCAGCGCGGCCGCGGTCATTTCCGCGCGGTCCGCGCTGCCTTTCTGTGCGGTCCGCGTGGCTGAGTCTGAGGGCTAGGGTTTCAGGTCAACCAGCGCGGCCGCGCACCAAAACAGTGCGGTCCGCGCTGGAAGGGTTCAGAGAAGCCCCAATTTTTCTCCCACTCGGCGCGGCCGCAACACATTTTTGTGCGGTCCGCGCCAGGTCCTCAGAAAGGTATACAAGTTCGGAAAATCTCAGTCATTTTTCACTTTTCAAAAACCCAAAACCTAAGAGGCGATTTTCCAAACAACTTTTCTTCTCCAAAACGATTGGTAAGTGATTTCTAACTTAATTTCTTTATTCCTTAACATCTTTTAACATAATTTCAACTTCAAATCAAAGATTTTCATGGGGAAAATTGGGTGTTTTGGGTAGAACCTAGGTTTTCTACAAATTGAGAAGTTGGACCTCAATTTGGGGTCCGATTTAAAAACAAATCATATATTTGGATTCATGGGGGAATGGGTAACCGGGTTTTGGTCCGAACCTCGAGTTTCGACCACGTGGGTCCGGGGGTATTTTTGACCTTTTTGGGAAAAACCTTGAAAAATCTATTTTCATGCATTGGGGATGATTCATTTAGTAATTATTAATGTGATTAAGTAACTTATGACTAGATTCGAGCGGATTGGTGGTGGAATCAAGAGGTAAAGCTATACTAGAAGCGTGAGTTGAGTTTGGAGCATTCGAGGTAAGTGTTTGTTCTAACTTTGGCTTGAGGGAATAGGATTAGGATGATATTTGCTACTTGCTAATGTGGAGTACGGTGTATAGGCATGGTGACGGTTATCTATGCACCGGAGTCTAGCATGACCGTGAGTCTTGATTGCTTTTAATTCGAATAATGTGACACAAGCTCCTTGTTTATTTGATAAGTTTCATATAATGTGAACGGTTGAGGAAGAATGATTTAAAAGGAGAATGTGTTGTGAATACTCCCTTGCCGGGATGTGTAGACTGATATATATATTCTCCCTTGTCGGGATATTTTGGGCTGTTAGCTGTACCCTTGCCGGGTTAAAGGTATTGAGTTGTTATTCTCCCCTGAAGGGGTCTACTATATGAAGTCAGATATTATGAACTATATTATGCGATCGTGTGGCATGCCGTCCACTTATATATGATATTATGGGATCGTGTGACACACCGTCTACTTATATATGATATTATGGGATCGTGTGGCACGCCGTCCACTTATATATGATATTATGGGATCGTGTGGCACGCCGTCCACTTATATACTATATTATGGGATCGTGTGGCACGCCATTATTTTATATATGATATTAGGGGATCGTGTGGCACGCCGTCCACTATATATATATATATATATATATATATATATATATCATGGAAACCGGAGTTTCTTCTGTTTATTTTCGATATTTCATTTTTATCTGTTACTCCCCGATAGCATGTCCCCTCCCAGTTTTACTTTGTGTTATTTTGTTATTGTTTTCTTGCACTTGTTGTATATATATCTGTACAGGTTAATTATGGTAGGTACTGTTTAGCCTCGTCACTACTTCGCCGGGGTTAGGCCAGGCACTTACCAGCACTTGGGGTCGGTTGTGCTGATGCTACACTCTGTGCATTTTGTGCACAGAGCAGAGAGCAGCTTACAGACCACGGCAGTAGGACTTCTGGGAGCTATCTTCAGTCCAGGGACTCTCGAGGTAGCCTAGCTGGCGTTCGCAGGCCAAAGTCTCTTTCCATGTTTTTTCGTTTGTTTATCTTGTATCAGACAAACATGATGTATTTTCCTTTCAGACATTGATTGTAGTATTCTGTAGTAGTCCGTGAGCTAGTGACACCAGACTCTGGGTAGCATTTTGGTTCAAACTTCCGCACTTTTGGTTCTCAGTTGCTTTAGATTTAAAGTCTTCCGCTTAAATTTTGTCTCGTTTATTATATTGTTTGGAAGAAAGCAAAAAAAATGTTTTATATATTTGGCTTGCCTAGCTCCGATAGTAGGCGCCATCACGACACCCGATGGTGGGAAATCCGGGTCGTGACAAGTTGGTATCAGAGCCAGGTTACTTAGGTCTCACAACTCACGGATAAGCTCAGTAGAGTCTGAGGGATCGGTACGGAGACGTCTGTATTTATCCCGCAGAGGCTACTGAGTTAGGAAAACTTCACCTTGTTCATTCTTGTCGTACGATTTTGTTTCTCAAGTACTGATTGTCTTTCTACTCTGTTCTTTCGCAGATGGCGAGGACACGTGCTTCCTCTTCTACCGCGCAACAGCCTGAGCCCCCAGCAGCAGCCCCTAGTAGGGGCAGAGGGCGAGGCCGAGGCCGTGCCAGAGGCCGAGGCCGAGGCCGGGGCAAAGCTCAGCCCCGAGCAGCATTTCCAGCGACGGAGCCTCAGGTCGATTTTGAGGAGGAGGTTCCGGCCCCAGCTGTTCCAGTGGGCCCAGCTCAGGTCCTAGAGGGTTTCATAGCCACTCCAGTGCTTCAGGATGCTTCGGTCCGACTGGTAGGCTTTATGGAGGGCATTTTTCTAGAGCGAGTTTGCTTCCCGTGGCTCCAACCACATCTCAGGCTGAGGGAGGAGTTCAGACTCCCGATACTCGTACTCCAGAGCCGGTAGCTCCTCAGGCTCAGATTCCAGCAGTTCAGCTAGCCGTGGCAGTTCAGCCAGCCATGGCAATTCAGCCAGCTGTGGCAGCCCAGCCAGGTATTGCGGCTCAGTCCAGCGATGGGCGGCTATGTCCGCGGATGCTTTGTGGAGGCTTGATCGTTTCACCAAGCTCTTCACAACCACATATAGTGGCACCCCCTCAGAGGATGCTCAGGATTTCATATTCAGCTGTCATGAGGTTCTACGGGCTATGGGCATTGTAGAGACCAATGGGGTCGACTTCGCCACTTTTTGCCTGGAAGGATCCGCCAAGACTTGGTGGAGGGATTTCTGTTTAGCCAGGCCAGCAGGGTCGCCATCATTGACCTGGGATCAATTTTCAGAGTTATTTATGGGGAAGTTTCTTCCAGTTACTCAGCGAGATGCTCTTCGCAGGCAGTTTGAGCATCTCCAGCAGGGTCCTATAACGGTCACCTAGTATGAGACCCGGTTCATTGATCTTGCTCGTCATGCCATTGTGATACTCCCCACCGAAAGAGAGAGGGTGCGGAGGTTTATTGATGGGTTGGCCCAGCCGATCCATGTTCAGATAGCCATGAGCGCCGGTAGTGAGATTTCATTTCAGGAGGCGGCAGATGGTGCCTGCCGGATAGAGATGGCCCTTGCTCAGGGAGGTGGTCATGGGTCTGATAAGAGGCCCCGTCATTATGGTAGATTCAGTGGTACCTCGTCTGGAGGTAGGGATTCTTATGGTAGAGGCCATCCTTCGAGGCCCTTTCAGTCAGCTCTCCAGGCTTCTCATGGTACACCAGGTGGTCGTGGTTCTCAGCCGCAGTATTCTGACCAGCAGCTCTTCAGTTCACCATCAGCACCTATCAGTGCACCACCACTTCGTTATTCTCAGTAGCCGAAGGCTTGTTATACTTGCGGCGATGTGAGTCACATTGCCAGATATTGCCCTCGAGCTTTCATCAGCTCGCAGCAGCAGGGTCCTCGCCCGATGATCCAGGCACCAGTTGCCCCACAGCCTGCCCAGCCAGCTAGAGGCGTGGGTAGAGGACATAGAGGTGGAGGTAGAGGTCTTAGAGGTGGAGCTCAGACCGCTAGAGGTAGGGGTCAACCAACAGCAGATCGTCCCAGGGATATGATTCAGGGAGGTGGGGCTCAGCCCCGTTGTTATGCTTTGCCAGCCAGGCCAGAGGCTGAGTCATCAGATGCTGTGATTACAGGTACTATTCTGGTCTGTGATAGGGATGCTTCTATGCTATTTGATCCCAGATCTACGTATTCATATGTGTCGTCCTATTTTGCACCCTATTTGGTTATGCCTAGTGACTCGTTGAGTATTCCTGTTTATGTGTCAACACCGGTGGGTGATTCTATTGTGGTCGACCAAGTTCATCGTTCTTGTATTGTAGTGTTTGGGGGTCTTGAGACCCGTGTTGATTTGTTGCTTTTGGACATGGTCAACTTCGATGTTATCCCCGTACCATGGTATCTTGGATTCCCATGCCAAGACCATGACCTTAGCCTTACTGGATTTACCCCGTTTAGAGTGGAGGGGGACTTCTGGTCATTGTACCCGCAGTGTTATCTCCTATGTGAAAGCTCGGTGTATGGTCGAGAAGGGATGTTTGGCCTACTTGGCATATGTTTGCGATTCTAGCGCGAAGGCCTCTTCTATTGATTCTGTGCCCATTGTTCGGGAGTTTCCTGAGGTTTTCCCTTTAGACTTGCTGGGTATGCCGCCCGACAAGGATATCGACTTTTGTATTGATTTGGCCCCGGGCACTCAGCCCATTTCTATCTTATCGTATGGCCCCGCCGGAGTTGAAAGAGTTAAAGGAACAGCTGCAGGATTTCCTTGAGAAAGGTTTCATCAGACCCAGTGTTTCACCTTGGGGTGCACCGGTGTTGTTTGTCAAGAAAAAGGATGGTTCGATGAGAATGTGCATCGATTACCGGCAATTGAAAAAGGTTACAATTAAGAATAAGTATACACTGCCGAGGATCAATGATTTATTCGACCAGATTTAGGGTGCGAGGGTGTTTTCAAAGATAGATTTGAGATCTGGCTACCACCAGCTAAGGATTAGGGCGTCTGATGTCCCTAAGACAGCATTTCGCACTCGGTATGGGCACTATGAGTTTTTGGTCATGTCATTTGGATAGACTAATGCCCCAACAACATTCATGGAGTTGATGAACCGAGTGTTCAGACCTTATTTGGACTTGTTCATGATAGTCTTTATTGACGATATTCTTATATACTCCCGCAGTCAGGAGGATCATGAGCATCACCTCAGAGTGGTCCTTCAAGCCTTAAAGGATAGTCAGTTGTATGCTAAGTTCTCAAAGTGCGAGTTTTGGTTGAGTTCGGTCGCATTCCTGGGTCATGTCGTATCAGCAACAGGTATTCAGGTAGACCCGAAGAAGATAGAGGCAGTCAAGAACTGGCCTTGACCAGCTTCAGCTACGGATATTCGGAGTTTCCTGGGGTTAGCAGGTTACTACCGTCGGTTCGTGGAGGGGTTTTCATCCATTGCAGCCCCTATGACCAGATTGACCTAGAAGGGTGCCCAGTTCAGGTGGTCTGACGAGTATGAGTCGAGCTTTCAGAAGCTCAAGACGGCTCTGACTACGACACCGGTATTGGTTTTGCCCACAGGTTTAGGGCCATATACGGTCTATTGTGATACGTCTCGTATTGGGCTTGGTGCAGTGTTGATGCAGGAAGGCAAAGTCATTGCTTATGCTTCGAGGCAATTGAAGATCCACGAGAATAATTATCCAGTTCATGATCTCGAGTTGGCAGCCATTGTTCATGCCCTGAAGATCTGGCGGCATTACTTATATGGCGTGACGTGTGAGGTTTACACTGATCACAAGAGTCTTCAGTATCTGTTCAAGCAGAAAGAGTTGAATTTGAGGCAGAGGAGGTGGTTAGAGTTGCTAAAGGATTATGATGTTACTATCTTATACCACCCGGGGAAGGCCAATGTGGTGGCCGATGCATTGAGCAGGAAGTCCGCCAGTATGGGTAGTCTTGCTTATATTCCAGTCAGCCAGAGATCGCTTGCTTTGGATGTTCAGGCCTTGGCCAATCATCTTGTGAGGTTGGATATTTCTGAGCCTAGCAGAGTGTTAGCTTGCACGGTTGCTCGTTCCTCACTATTAGAGCGTATCCGCGAGCGGCAGTTTGAGGATCCCCATTGTGTGTCTTGAGAGACATGGTGCAGCGTGGAGGTGCCAAGAAAGTAACCTTAGATGATGATGGTGTAATGAGATTGTAGGGGCGAGTTTGTGTGCCCAATGTTGATGGGATTCGAGAGTTGATCTTAGTAGAGGTCCACAGTTCTCGGTATTCTATTCACCCAAGAGCCGCGAAGATGTATCAGGATCTGAGGCAGCACTATTGGTGGCGTAAGACGAAGAAAGACATCATTGCGCATGTGGCTCGGTGTTTGAATTGTCAGCAGGTTAAGTACGAGCATCAAAGACCTGGTGGTCTATTTCAGAGAATTGCACTTCCCGAGTGGAAGTGGGAGAGGATTACGATGGATTTCGTTACTGGACTTCCGATGACTCAGAAAAAGTTTGATGCAGTTTGGGTCATTGTTGATAGGCTGACCAAGTTAGCGCATTTTGTTCCTGTTGCAGCCACCTATTCGTCTGAAAGGTTAGCCGAGATTTATATCAGGGAGATTGTTCGCCTTCATGGGGTGCCGCTATCTATCATTTCGGATCGGGGTACGCAGTTTACCTCGCATTTATGGAGAGCGGTTCAGCGAGAGTTGGGCACCCAGGTTGAGTTGAGTACAGCATTTCATCCCCAGACGGACGGTCAGTCTGAGAGGACTATTCAGATTCTTGAGGACATGCTCCGAGCCTGTGTCATTGATTTTGGAGGCTCGTGGGACTAGTTTTTGCCTTTAGCAGAGTTCGCCTACAACAACAGCTACCAGTCCAACATTCAGATGGCTCCGTATGAGGCGTTGTATGGTAGGCGATGTCGGTCTCCAGTTGGATGGTTTGAGCCGGGAGAGGCTCGATTATTGGGTATGGATCTGGTTCAGGAGGCCTTGGACAAGGTCAGGATTATTCAGGATAGACTTCGTACAGCTTAGTCCAGACAGAAGAGTTATGCAGACCGCAAGGTCAGAGATGTTGCTTTCATGGTTGGTGAGCGGGTATTGCTCTGTGTATCTCCTATGATGGGCGTGATGAGATTTGGGAAGAAGGGCAAGCTCAGCCCTAGGTTCATCGGTCCATTTGAGATTCTTGATCGTGTGGGAGAGGTGGCTTATAGACTTGCCTTGCCACCTAGCTTGTCAGCTGTGCATCCCGTGTTTCATGTATCTATGCTCCGGAAGTATCGCGGAGATCCATCGCACGTGTTAGATTTCAGCACTGTCCAATTGGACAAGGATCTGTCATATGAGGAGGAGCCGATGGCTATTCTAGACCGACAGGTTCGACAGTTGAGGTCGAAGAGTTTTCCTTCGGTGCGTGTTCAGTGGAGAGGTCAGCCTCCTGAGGCATCGACCTGGGAGTCCGAGTCCGATATGCGGAGCCGTTATCCTCATTTATTTCCCGACTCAGGTACTTCTTTCTTTTGTCCGTTCGAGGACGAACGGTTGTTTTAGAGGTGGAGAATGTGACGACCCAAGGGGTCATCACCGTAATTCTTCCTTGTTCCGTGCTCCCGAGGCCTTGAAAACCTCGCTTTTAGTCGCCTCGATTTGCATGCGCAGTTCGGGCGCGTAGCCGGAAAGTTTTTATGTTAGAATATGTGGATTTTGTGAAATATTTGATGAATTTTGGTATTAATATGCATAATGTTGACCTTGGTCAACATTTTGGGTAAACGGACCCGGACCTGTGATTCTTTCTAGAAAAATATGGGACTTGGGCGTGTGCCCAGAATCAAATTCCGAGGTCCCAATCCCGAGAAATGAATTTTTGAAAGAAATTGTCTTTCTGAAATTTGATATGAAAATTTGAAATGAAAAGGAGTTAGAAAATATAGGTATCGGGCTCGTATTTTGGTTCCGACGTCCGGTACAAGTCTTAAATATGTGTTAAGCACTATCTGTAAAGTTTGGCTAAAAACGGACGTCATATGACGTGTTTCGAACTAAAAATGGAGAATTTGAGTTATGAAAGTTGAAGAAAGAAAAATCATGTGTTTGAGGCTTGATCCTATGTATATGATGTTATTTTGGCGATTTGATCGCACGAGTAAGTCCGTAAGATATTTTTAAGGTTGTGTGCATGTTTGGTTTGGAGCCCCGAGGGCTCGGGTGAGTTTTGAATGGGGCCCGGGAGGTCTTGGACTTAAGAAAATGCAGGTTCAGGTGTTGCAGACACCAGCGCGGCCGTGGTCATTTCCGCGCGGTCCGCGCTGGAGCCGCGCGGCCGCGATGCCTTTCTGTGCGGTCCGCGTGGCTGAGTCTGAGGGCTAGGGTTTCAGGTCAACCAGCGCGGCCGCGCACCAAAACAGTGCGGTCCGCGCTGGAAGGGTTCAGAGAAGCCCCAATTTTTCTCCCACTCGGCGCGGCCGCAACACATTTTTGTGCGGTCCGCGCCAGGTCCTCAGAAAGGTATACAAGTTCGGAAAATCTCAGTCATTTTTCACTTTTCAAAAACCCAAAACCTAAGAGGCGATTTTCCAAACAACTTTTCTTCTCCAAAACGATTGGTAAGTGATTTCTAACTTAATTTCTTTATTCCTTAACATCTTTTAACATAATTTCAACTTCAAATCAAAGATTTTCATGGGGAAAATTGGGTGTTTTGGATAGAACCTAGGTTTCTACAAATTGAGAAGTTGGACCTCAATTTGGGGTCTGATTTAAAAACAAATCATATATTTGAATTCATGGGGGAATGCGTAACTGGGTTTTGTTCCAAACCTCGAGTTTCGACCACGTGGGTCCGGGGGTATTTTTGACCTTTTTGGGAAAAACCTTGAAAAATCTATTTTCATGCATTGGGGATGATTCATTTAGTAATTATTAATGTGATTAAGTAACTTATGACTAGATTCGAGCGGATTGGTGGTGGAATCAAGAGGTAAAGCTATACTAGAAGCGTGAGTTGAGTTTGGAGCATTCGAGGTAAGTGTTTGTTCTAACTTTGGCTTGAGGGAATAGGATTAGGATGATATTTGCTACTTGCTAATGTGGAGTACGGTGTATAGGCATGGTGACGGTTATCTATGCACCGGAGTCTAGCATGACCGTGAGTCTTGATTGCTTTTAATTCGAATAATGTGACACAAGCTCCTTGTTTATTTGATAAGTTTCATATAATGTGAACGGTTGAGGAAGAATGATTTAAAAGGAGAATGTGTTGTGAATACTCCCTTGCCGGGATGTGTAGACTGATATATATATTCTCCCTTGTCGGGATATTTTGGGCTGTTAGCTGTACCCTTGCCGGGTTAAAGGTATTGAGTTGTTATTCTCCCCTGAAGGGGTCTACTATATGAAGTCAGATATTATGAACTATATTATGGGATCGTGTGGCACGCCGTCCACTTATATATGATATTATGGGATCATGTGGCACGCCGTCCACTTATATATGATATTATGGGATCGTGTGGCACGCAGTCCACTTATATATGATATTATGGGATCGTGTGGCACGCCGTCCACTTATATACTATATTATGGGATCGTGTGGCACGCCGACCACTTATATATGATATTAAGGGATCGTGTGGCACGCCGTCCACTATATATATATCATGGAAACCGGAGTTTCTTCTGTTTTTTCCGATATTTCATTTTTATCTGTTACTCCCCGATAGCATGTCCCCTCCCATTTTACTTTGTATTATTTTGTTATTATTTTCTTGCACTTGTTGTATATATATCTGTACAGGTTAATTGTGGTAGGTACTGTCTAGCCTCGTCACTACTTCGCCGGAGTTAGGCCAGACACTTACCAGCACATGAGGTCGGTTGTGCTGATGCTACACTCTGTGCATTTTGTGCACAGATCAGGGAGCAGCTTACGGACCGCAGCAGTAGGACTTCTGGGAGCTATCTTCAGTCTAGGGACTCTCGAGGTAGCCTAGCTGGCGTTCGCAGGCCGAAGTCCCTTTCCATGTGTTTTTCGTTTGTTTATCTTGTATCAGACAAACATGATGTATTTTCCTTTCAGACATTGATTGTAGTATTCTGTAGTAGTCCGTGAGCTAGTGACACCAGACTCTGGGTAGCATTTTGGTTCAAACTTCCGCACTTTTGGTTCTCAGTTGCTTTAGATTTAAAGTCTTCCGCTTAAATTTTGTCTCGTTTATTATATTGTTTGGAAGAAAGCAGGAAAAATATTTATATATTTGGCTTGCCTAGCTTCGATAGTAGGCGCCATCATGACACTTTGGTGGAAAATCCGAGTCGTGACAATGTACCACCTACAATACCTGAGGATGAAATAATTGTCGAATTGATCCAAGAGGATGTTGATAGTGAAGTAGACAAATGGAAATATGTGGTTTTTATGTATGTTATTGGTGGAACACCAATGATTGGGGCTATGGAAAGGTTTATAGTTGGGCAGGGGAGCTTTTCTGTTAAACCTAAGGTATATTACCATAATGAAGGGTATTTTGTAGTGAATTTTTCAAATCTAAAGGAAAGGAATATGGTGATGTACTCTGGGCCTCACATGCTTAACAACAGGCCTGTAGTAGTTAAGCAATGGACTGCTGATTTTGATTTTGATGAAGAAGACTTAAAGACTATACCAATATGGGTGAAGTTGCCAATTCTACCTTTGAGCTGCTGGAGTACAAGTGCATTGAGCAAAATTGGGAGTGATCTAGGCCAACCCATATATGGTGATGCTTGTACTTCAAACATTGAAAGAATTTCTTATGCAAGAATTTTAGTGGAGGTAGATGTCACTAAGGAGCTACCAAAGAATATTAAAGTGAACGATCTTAAAGGGAGAGTTATGGTGCAAGAAGTGTGGTATGATTGGAAGCCCAACTATTGTGCAAATTGTATGAGGATAGGACATAACTATCAGCAACATCAGCAGAACAAAGTAGTACCAGACAAGAAGACAGGGCAACAACAGCAAAGACCACCTATAAAACAAAGGACTGAATGGAAGCTAATTAACACAGGATCAGGAATCCAAAGACAACACTAGCAGGAAATGAAAGCAAGAGTAAATGAGCAGCAAAAAGAAAGTGGCAAAGTAGGAGCAACTGATGAACAATGGCAACAAGTTAAAAGCAAAGTCAACAACTAAAGGACAAAAAGTATTTGTACTTGAGCATCAAATACAAGTACTGAATGGTTTTAACAGTTTAAGAGAGACAAGCTAGGATCAAAATATGAAGAGAAATGAAGAATGCAATACAAGTAGAGGAGGGGAGGTAGTGGTGGTACATAAAAATAATACAATTGCTTCATGTTAGTAACATGAAATGTTAGAGAGTTTAATAAAGTGTTTAAGCACAAGGAATTAAAGGAGTTCGTGAAGACAAATAAAGTAAATATTATAGAAATATATGAACATAGAGTAAGTGAAATAAAAACTGATAAGATAATTACAAATACACTACCTGGGTGGAAAATGGTGCCATAATGTATCCAATACATGCAAAAAAAGAATTTGGGTGATTTAAAATCCAAATGTAGTGCAGTTCACAATGATAGGAAGTTATGCACAACTGATACATGGGGTTGTAAAGAGCATTACAAGCAAGACTAAGTTTTAATTTTCTGCAATATATGGATTACATAACATAAATGATAGGAAAGCATTATGGGACATGGTAAGGACCATAGAGAAACAAGTCAGGGAGCCATGGTTACTAATGGAAGACTTCAATTCAATCATGGGAGCTGAAGATAGAATGCAAGGCAGGGATGTGCAGGATAGTGAAACAAAGGATATCAGAGAAGTAATTGAGGAATGTAATTTGGCTGAATTACCTACAATAGGTAGATCATATACATGGACTAATAGCCATGTATTCAGTAGAATTGATAAAGCTTTGGTTAATGACAAATGGATGCTCAACATGCCTCCTAGACAAGTACATGTCATGAATCCTCTTTTCTCAGGCCATTCCCCCTTGGGTATTGAAATAAATATGAAATGTGATAATAAGAGAAGGCCTTTCAAGTTCTATTACTGTATGGCTGATCATCCTGAGTTAGGACAGATTGTGGAAACTAACTGAAAATGGAAAGCAGGGACAATGGAAGATATATGATAGAATTTGAAGTGTATTAAAGCAGCTCTGAAGCAGTTAAATAGCAAATAGTTCATGAATGTTAAGCAGAAAATAAATAGTATAAAAGAGGGACTGCAAGAAGTACAAGGAAGAATGAAAGATCATAATGCACCATCAAGGCTATTTGAAGAAGAGAAAGAGATAATACATCAGCTGGAGAAGTGGGATAAAATTGAGGAGTCAATTTACAAGCAAAAGTCAAGAATACAATGGCACAACTGGGGGATACCAATAATGCTTATTTCTTTGCAAGTATGAAAGGAAGGAAGGCTCAAAATCAAATCACAAAGCTCACTGATAGTAAGGGTAACACCTTAACAGACTATAAAGAGATTGAAACTAAAGTGGTTGATTTTTACAGAAATCTGTTGGGATCTACATGTGGAAGCATACCTTCAACACATCCTAGGAGGATAAGGAATGGACCAATGTTAAGTAGGAAGCAACAAATGTAACGCATAGCTCCTTTTACAAAGGAGGATGTACTTGAAGCTATGTTTTCCTAAAAAGTTTGTAGGTTGGATTATGGAGTGCATTAAAACAGTGTCCTACTCTATTAGTAATATCAATGGCAGCCCTACTATTCCATTTGATGCAAGAAGGGGTGTGAGACAGGGAGATCCTATGTCTCCATTGCTATATGTCTTAGCAATGGAATACTTGAACAGAAGTTTGAAGAACTTAAAGGATCAACCTAACTTCAACTACCACCCAAGGTGTGAAAAACTGGGTATTATCCAACTCAATTTTGCTGATGACCTACTACTTTTCTGCTGAGGAGATAGGGTGTCTGTGCAATTACTATATGAGTGTTTCAACAACTTTTCACAAGCTTCAGGCTTAGTGGCAAATTAGAATAAGAGCAGCATATATTTTGGAGGTGTTTCAAGTGCAGTACAATAGGTGACGAGGCCAATGTGTATAGGATTTTCCTGCTCGTGCTTTGTCAAATTCTAGTATAGTTTATGATATCGTCCCACAAATATTGGAACATCTATGCTACAGACTTTTAATATTTCAACTACTATTTGAGAGAATCAATTTGATGAAAAGTGAGTGATGTTTAAAACTTGTTAGTTACTTAAATAAAAACCAAGAACTTGCGGAACATTTATAATTTAAAAGAGTTGGGAATCGTTGAATTCACTTGATAATATATTACAATAAAATCTTAATTTTTTACATGTATTTCTCTAAGGAATAATTGCTTATTTCTAATACAATTATATTTATCTCACTAAGAAGTAGTCAATTAATAACACTCCGCGAGGTTATGTGATTGATTGAGATAAAACTAGTGACGATTAGACTGAAATATTTTTCTTGCTTGAATTGTGCTAAGAGGTAGTAAAAACTTAGTGAGAATATTTTTACTAAAAAACAAATTAATAATCTTGCCTACAACAATTCCTCCGTGAGAATTAAAAATGAGGCAAGCAAAATTATGAACTTGGAATAATAGTTTACTAAAAATTACTCTCACTCTACTATTTTATCCATTGGTTACTATATATCAATTTTGCTTCGTGAGAATTACAAAATCAGTATAAAAATAACTTAGAGATAAAAACTATGTAGAAGTGATAATAATGATTAATTAAAACTATTATTACGGCACAATACAAAATATAAAAAGAGAGTTTCAAGCCAAAGACGTATTAAACTGAGATAGTATATATATATATCAAGCTTCATCAACTATCCCAACAAAGAAGTTACTCCATTACTAAGTAATAAAAACTAATTTAGAATAAAGAACTTATGAAGGAAAATTATTCTTCTAAAAGAAAGACAACTAGTAGAAAATACTAAAGACAAAGAGAGAGACCAAAGATTAGTTTTCTCTCGTAAGATACACTTTTCACAATACAATATGAGTGTCTATTTATAAAAAATGTGTAGCAAATATGAGATGATGTTGCAACTTTAAGTCTTGAAGTTGTGACTTCAAAAATTGATGTTGTAACTTCAAGACTTCATGTTGTGACTTCAAAATTTGATTCATTCTTGTTTACCACGTGCATTGCTCTTTTTCCGCCTTGTTTTGCTTGTAGTACTCTTTACTCAATTCAACTTTCCTCTGCAGAACTTGTTAGAAAATATAGGAGAATTGAATATATTTATTCATGGTTTATATAAAAATCCTTATTTATACGTATGAAAATACATGAATAATTTATATTCATCAAATTCTCCCATACTTGAACTTTTACTCGTCCTTGAGGAAAAAAACATTTTTTTAATTAATTAATTTATTTATTCATTTTGAACAACTCTCTTCAAAAATCATTATTTGCTTTGTGGAGGGAAAATTTATTCAAGATAAGAATTTCCTCATTTTCTAAAACTGATTAACCTTTTCAACCTCACAAAACATTTACCTTTCTTTTGATTCTGTCACGACCCAATTTTCTAACCCGGTCGTGATGTCGCCTCTCGTGAAGACAAGGCCAGCCAACTAACCCAAATCGTATCTTTAACAATTATTAAACATAAATGAATAAATAAATACAGCTTAACGACAATAATAACCAGTGTTTAAAGCCCAACATAACCCGACCGGGGTGTCACAAGTCACGAGCATCTAAAGAAATCCTGAACACAACTACAGGGCCAATAATATACAAAATTAAATTCTGAAATTCTAAAGACAATGTCCGGTGCCGCGAACGCTGGCGGTAACCTTGCTCAGCTACAATAGTAATACCTTCAATGAGCTAATATCCCGCTACCGGGTGATCAATACCTGCAGCTGCACGCGAGGTGCAGGGAGTAAAGTGAGTACTCCGACCCAGTGAGTAATAAAAGTAACTACAGTCCGAAGATAAGAAAATCCAGTAAATACACAAAGTAAGCTAAAATCCAAATATACAGCAACATATGGAGCTGAGCAGCTAAACACCAGTATAAATACAAATACATGAATGCAATGCAATGCATATGATGGTACATTCCAGTACCCACTGCGGCGTGCAGCCCGAGCCATCCATATTTATTTATCGTCGACGGCGCTCACTGGGGGTGTGTACAGACTCCGGAGGGGCTCCTACAGCCCAAGCGCAATATCTTGGTCAGTCATTGTTACCTGACCGGTCAGCCCATTGTTACCTGACCAATTTACATCATACAGTGCCATTGTTACCACTGTTTCAAGTATATCATACAGTGTCATTGTTACCACTGTTTCAAGTATATCATACAGTGTCATTGTTACCATTGTTTCAAGTATATCATACAGTGTCATTGTTACCACTGTTTCAAGTATATCATACAGTGTCATTGGACTCCGGAGGGGCTCATACAGCCCAAGCGCAATATCTTGGTCAGTCATTGTTACCTGACCGGTCAGCCCATTGTTACCTGACCAATTTAAATAATACAGTGTCATTGTTACCACTGTTTCAAGTATATCATACAGTGTCATTGTTACCACTGTTTCGAGTATATCATATAGTGTCATTGTTACCACTGTTTCAAGTCACTTTATAATCAGTCCAGAAAATAATATAATAAGCCCCTTGGGCATTTACAAAATAGAAGTTTCCAGCCCGAAATACATTTAAAATGTCATTTGAGTTTTCAACACTTAGAATTACGGCTAAAGTTTGCAAAACAGTAATTAAAACCTTGGACTGAAATTAAATGATATTAATCCCCGAAGGATTCTACAAGTCGGCACAAGGCCCCCAAACGTGGCATTAAGCCCAAATATCATCAATACATGTGCGTATCAGTCGCCAACATATTATAAGTATCAATACAATGTGCGAATCAGTCGCCAATATACTATAATTATCACTCGGGATGGACCAAGTCACAATCCCCAATCATATACGACCCCGCACCTGCCATGGGATGCGTGTCACGCCTCAATATAGCGTTACTATGTGAAAGTCCGGGGTTTCAAACCCTCAGAACAACAGTTGCATCAATTACTCACCTCGACCGGCTACTTTTTTAGCTCGCGACGCCTTTGCCCCTCGAATTGGCCTCCACGTGCGTCGAATCTGCCCAAAATCGCAACGAATATGTCGCATTATGCTAAAGGGACAATACCCAATCGAAAGCAATCGAAAAATATCGAAATTCACGAAATTTGCAAAACCCGAGCCCCGGGACCACTTCTCAAAATCCAGAAATTGTTACATCAAAATGTTCCTTATATCGCCACGAGTCTATACATACCAAATTCACAAGAATCGGAGTCCATTTGACCCCTCAAATCCCAAATTTAGAATTTCAATTTCAAGCCCTATTTTCTTACAATTTGGCTATATTTTCATGAATTTCAAGGATGATTGCACAATATAATCTTGTATTTAGTTCATAGGACTTACCTCCTATCACTTTCCGTCAAAACCCCTTCAATTCCCGTCCAAAAGCTCTCAAGGTTACTAAAAATGGTGGAAAAATGGGTTGGGTTCGCGGATGAAATGTTAATATTTCGGAAGTAATGTTCACGGATCACTATTTACGACACTGCTCACGGATCACTATTCATTAAAATGGTTCTAACTCCATCATACGAACTCGGAATTAGACTATTCTTATTCCTATGAGTCACAAATAATAGTACGAACACAACCCTTCAATCGAAACTCAATTCGGAGCTCGTTTGCCCAGTTCAATACCCATTTCACTCGTTAAACAATTAACTCACATTTCACGTCAAAAACCCAATCGCGACTTGATGAAATTAAACCAAAATTTCCAGATCAGTCCTATAATTCATGATTTAAATTCTAGAAGTCTCGAAATCAAATTTGGATCTTTAGAACTTAAAATGAACCTTTAGATCATTACATTTATGCTCAAAACGGCAAAAATCTTCCAAAAATGACCCGTTGGGCATCCGAAACACACCCGAGGCCAGTGGGACCTCAACCAATCATTCCCACATAATTCATAACATCATTAAGACCTGCTCCAATCATCAAAACACCTCAAACAATATCAAATTATCCAAAACTCATCGAATTCAAGCCTAAGTTTCCAAAAATTTCCGAACATACACTTTCGATCAAAAACCTGACCAAACGATGTCCGAATAATCTGAAATTTTGTACACACATCACAAATGACATAAAAAAGCTACATCAACTCTCGGAATTCCATTCCGACTCCCGGATCAAAATCTCACCTATCAACCCGAATTCGCCAAAATACTAACTTTGCCAATTCAAGCTTAATTCTACCCCTGTCATCACAAAAATATTCCGGACACACTCCTAAGTCCCAAATCACCTAACGAAGCTATCCGAACCATAAAATTTGCATTTCGAGCCCTCTAACACATAAGTCAATATCCGGTTGACTTTTCCAACTTATGCTTCCTTAAGAGAGACTAAGTGTCTCAAACCTTACCAAAACTAGTTTGAATGACTTCAAATTTTGCACACAAGTCACATTCGATATTACGGACTTGCACCAACTTTCAGAATCGCATTCCGACCCCGATATCAAAATTTTCACTTCCGGTCGAATTTTCTCAAAAACCTTCAAATTCCTATATTTAGCCAAATGACTTCAAAATGACCTCCGGACATCCGAATTCACTTCCGATTGCGCTCCCAACTCCAGAATCACCATACAGAGCTATTCCCAGACTCGGAATCCCAAACGGACATCTATAACTCTGAAATGCCTTCCAACCCAAGTTTATGAAATTCTTCTAAAATACTAACTTCCACAATACACGCCGAAATGCTCACGGGTTATCCAAAACCAAATCCGGACATACGCCCAAGTCCGAAATCATTATTCGAACATGCTGGAACTTTCAGATCCCAATTCCGAGGTCGTTTACTCAAAATTCCAATCTTAGCCATTTTCTTCAACTTAAGGTTGCCGCAATGAAAAGTTTCTTTCCAATTTGACTCCGAATTTCTTGAAATTCAAATCTGACCATACGTACAAGTCAATATACCTAAAATGAAGCTGTTCATGACTTCCAACTACTGAACGATGCGCTAGAGCTTAAAACGACTGGTCGGGTCGTTACATTCTCCCCCACTTAAATAGACGTTCGTCCTCGAACGTTCCAAGAACTGCTCTTAAGTTATCTGAAATCACTGTTTAACACCTCGTGCACCTGCCCGTGCTACCACAACTCATATGGACACATTAATTTGATCAAATCTGCAGATATCCTCTTTTATCCATACAATAAGCTCAGAACCCAATTCCAACACCTGAAATTATCTACCAGACTTGTTCCCTGTATATAAACACTGTATCAACTACCACACGAGGTACCAGAACACGACTGCGTACCTTTGTTGAATTAGCACCATGCATCGCATAATTCACCATCTAACCACAATGACACTCCATGAACTTTAATAACCAAAATTCCACGACTCTGATGCTCCCAATGCATATGATGATATACCTATACATTCTGTTATAATGCTGACAATACAACCACAATGGAGGAGATGTGCAGAAATTTCTAACCAATTGTAGAGTTAACCAAACATTAATTCTCTCCTTTTTGACTAAAATCATCACCTCATTACTATCAAAATACTGGTAACTGCCTTGTAATATACCTCACATAATCCCACTGCAATGGTCCCCGATACCAATAGTCTCGCATCACCTAGTACGAGCTGCTCAGACAACCAATCACCACAGACAATGACCAACAGTCTCATATGATGCAAAAATGCGCCAATCGGCCATAATGCGAACAAGATACATAAGGAAATGATTCAGGAATGGACTGCTCAACTCACACAACTAATATGGACTTTTCCCCAGAGAATAGGAATTTATCAAGTTGTTTCATAGCACATATGGCACAATCACAATATTAAATGAGCTGACGAACACGGAACAATATATGATATTCCAACACCCCTCCTTGAGGAGCGCTATACTAAAATGAACATATCTGACTCACATGAAGCCCATAATACTATTTAAATCCATTCACCCACTTCAGGTCGATTCTGCTTGCACTAAACTAGGCTGATAGCCTTTTTTGGACCCGTAATAAGTCATTTCTTCTCATAACATGAAAGAACTACCACCATAGCCAGGACAACACCCCACAATCTACAACCAAATGAACCGAATGACTTCATATAGATCTTAGATATTCTTCCAACATTTCAACTTTCTTAAGTCCCCAAATTTGACTAACTCCCAGATTTTTCAAATATTTCGGCAGAGTCTCCCTTGTAATTGGGCCTATGCACCTGTTAGAGTAACACCAAAACAACTCCTAACAGCATGTCCACAACCCAACAAGTACCACAAGTATATCAATAACACTAATCTCCGCATTACAAGCCCGACATTATCACAATGATATTTTGATATGAAACGCATCATTTGTATGATCATAACCACATTTCTAGTCTTAATAGTTGTTCATAAATAATTCCATCATTATCAATAAATCTCATATTAACCACCACCTCATTTCAAATTTTCACAATACTGACAACAGAATGTGAGGCATGAAGACTTCATTATTACTTACTCAGATTAATGAGTCACATTTAACGTCACCTGGGAACTCATCTCATAAGCTAAAACTCAATAATTACAATACAATTTGGCAAATTATGCACAGAGATATTCGTACAAGAATTTTCAAATAAGCCTCATAGGCATGACTCCCTATAAGTACTATAGTACAAATTTTTAATTTTCACAAGGGAGAATTTTAAACACATAACCCTTTTTTTTCACCACAAGGACCTCGTCCTTATATAACATCCTCCGCAGCTTGTAGCTCGGTTTAAATATTTCATATCATATAAAAATGTGAGGATCTTATCCTCAACTCTGAATCACAAGTATTTTGCACATTATGCCAACTAAAAATTTTCATTTCCTTTTTTTCGTCTTTCAAATAATTTCGGTTAAACAAAATCACAACATAAAATGATCCCTCTTACCGGTAGGGCATATAATTTTCAACTGAAATCAATTATTTAGAAATTACATCAAACTCATCGAATTGATTAACAAAGGTCACTTTTAGCCTCACAACTATTTTTAGTGACCAACACATAATGATAGACATAACTATCTCCATATAATCTCCCCAACATAAGTATTCACATATGTAGATTTAAGAATTACGAAGCTCACTCATAAGTGGAGCACAATAGGAGAACTTTCCTTGATACTCAAAACCGAATCAAGTTAAGGAAATTTTGACTTTATAATAATTCGAGACCGTACTTATAACGATGTCGTCTGGTGTAGCAACCTCATCCATACCATAGAAAATATATCACCGGACTGTGTCTCCACCTCTAAAGTCTCACCTCCACCTCTAACATCCTAACCTTTACCTGATTCATTAGGTGATCTCATGATACGTCTGCATCTTCCGTAGGAACCACAACTGGTCTAGTAAATACATTATCTTTCCACTACCTCTACTTGGCTCGAAGCCATAGATCAAGATACCCTCAATAGCTCATAACACTTTTACTCTATTGATGCCACAATACCATAGTGAGATTAAACTCAAATCATTTGTAAGCTTGTGAAAACTCGGATCATCTAGTACTGTAAATCTTCTGCAAATCTCGCATTCATCCCCCCAACAGTTAAGCCCACTCTCTTAAGCGATCCTAAATTTTAAATTTTAACACGTACCTTTCATTTGCACATAAGATCTTCTGTCATTCACATGAGGATCACACCACCTCAACAAACTTCGTGGGAGATAACTCACCTGCTTCGCCTCAATATAATATTTTCGTATACCTTCCACCGCCATAAGCATTACGCAGTCATTTGATCTTCTTGAGTATTTACTCATACCGCAACATGAAATTTACTTCACTCCCAACAAGGAGTCCTGAAAAGATTTTTCACACGCCCTTAACTCGGGCTATAACTTGAATCAAGATAGACTTCAAGCATCTACTAATTCTTCCATCATTCAACATACCCCTTCTCATCGATTCCAATTCATATGGATATGCCTCGTAGTACTAATATACTCCTCACATAGCCACAACCGTCATTTCCACTAACGGGGACACTACCAAACATATAAGTTCAAAAACACTTGTTCACACAATCGGCACCTCGGCACTCCAGCCATAGGCAAAGATCTGGCCTCAAGTCCTTTAGACTAGCCCAACATCAACTCATAGAGATCACGTCTCACCCCTCAATCAGGGAATCACAAGCCATCAAGGCACATCTGATACTGAGCGCTCATGCGCGCATGCGAACGCGTGGAAGAAATTTCAAGAGTTACTTTTCAAGCTGAATCAAGAACGCACGATAAGAATTCAAGAATGTGAAGTTTTTCCTAAAGGTTCTGCAGCCTCTCGAGGATAAATACAGACGTCTCCGTACCGATCCGCGAGACTCTAGTAAACCTGCCCATGACTCGTGAGACCTATGTAACCTAGGCTCTGATACCATCTTGTCATGACCCAATTTTCTAACCCGGTCGTGATGGCGCCTCTCGTGAAGACAAGGCCAACCAACTAACCCAAATCGTATCTTTAACAATTATTAAACATAAATGAATAAATAAATACAGCTTAACGACAATAATAACCAGTGTTTAAAGCCCAACATAACCCGACTGGGGTGTCACAAGTCACGAGCATCTAAAGAAATCCTAAACACAACTACAGGGCCAATAATATACAAAATTAAATTCTGAAATTCTAAAGACAATGTCCGGTGCCGCGAACGCTGGCGGTAACCTTACTCAGCTACAATAGTAATACCTTCAATGAGCTAATATCCCGCTACCGGGTGATCAATACCTGCAGCTGCACGCAAGGTGCAGGGAGTAAAGTGAGTACTCCGACCCAGTGAGTAATAAAAGTAACTATAGTCCGAAGATAAGAAAATCCAGTAAATACACAAAGTAAGCTAAAATCCAAATATACAACAACATATGGAACTGAGCAGCTAAACAACAGTATAAATACAAATACATGAATGCAATGCAATGCATATGATGGTACATTCCAGTACCCACTGCGGCGTGCAGCCCGAGCCATCCATATTTATTTATCGTCGACGGCGCTCACTGGGGGTGTGTACAGACTCCGGAGGGGCTCCTACAGCCCAAGCGCAATATCTTGGTCAGTCATTGTTACCTGACCGGTCAGCCATTGTTACCTGACCAATTTATATCATACAGTGCCATTGTTACCACTGTTCAAGTATATCATCCAGTGTCATTGTTACCACTATTTCAAGTATATCACACAGTGTCATTGTTACCACTGTTTCAAGTATATCACACAGTGTCATTGTTACCACTGTTTCAAGTCACTTTATAATCAGTCCAGTCATTGTTACCTGACCGGTCAGCCCATTGTTACCTGACCAATTTACATAATACAGTGCCATTGTTACCACTATTTCAAGTATATCATACAGTGTCATTGTTACCACTGTTTCAAGTATATCATACAGTGTCATTGGTACCACTATTTCAAGTATATCATACAGTGTCATTGTTACCACTGTTTCAAGTCACTTTATAATCAGTCCAGAAAATAATATAATAAGCCCCTTGGGCATTTACAAAATAGAAGTTTCCAGCCCGAAATACATTTAAAATGTCATTTGAGTTTTCAACACTTAGAATTACGGCTAAGTTTGCAAAACAGTAATTAAAACCTTGGACTGAAATTAAATGATATTAATCCCCGAAGGATTCTACAAGTCGGCACAAGGCCCCCAAACGTGGCATTAAGCCCAAATATCATCAATACATGTGCGTATCAGTCGCCAACATATTATAAGTATCAATACAATGTGCGAATCAGTCGCCAATATACTATAATTATCACTCGGGATGGACCAAGTCACAATCCCCAATCATATACGACCCCGCACCTGCCATGGGATGCGTGTCACGCCTCAATATAGCGTTACTATGTGAAAGTCCGGGGTTTCAAACCCTCAGAACAACAGTTGCATCAATTACTCACCTCGAACCGGCTACTTCTTTAGCTCGCGACGCCTTTGCCCCTCGAATTGGCCTCCACGTGCGTCGAATCTGCCCAAAATCGCAACGAATATGTCGCATTATGCTAAAGTGACAATACCCAATCGAAAGCAATCGAAAAATATCGAAATTCACGAAATTTGCAAAACCCGAGCCCCGGGCCCACTTCTCAAAATCCAGAAATTTTTACATCAAAATGTTCCTTATATCGCCACGAGTCTATACATACTAAATTCACAAGAATCGGAGTCCATTTGACCCCTCAAATCCTAAATTTAGAATTTCAATTTCAAGCCCTATTTTCTTACAATTTGGATATATTTTCATGAATTTCAAGGATGATTGCACAATATAATCTTGTATTTAGTTCATAGGACTTACCTCCAATCACTTTCCGTCAAAACCCCTTCAATTCCCGTCCAAAAGCTCTCAAGGTTACTCAAAAATGGTGGAAAATGGGTTGGGTTCGCGGATGAAATGTTAATATTTCGGAAGTAATGTTCACGGATCACTATTCACGACACTGCTCACGGGTCACTGTTCACTAAAATGGCTCTAACTCCATCATACGAACTCGGAATTAGACTATTCTTGTTCCTATGAGTCACAAATAATAGTATGAACACAACCCTTCAATCGAAACTCAATTCGGAGCTCGTTTGCCCATTTCAATACCCATTTCGCTCGTTAAACAATTAACTCACATTTCACGTCAAAACCCAATCGTGACTTGATGAAATTAAACCAAAATTTCCAGATCAGTCCTATAATTCATGATTTAAATTCTGGAAGTCTCGAAATCAAATTTGGATCTCTAGAACTAAAAATGAACCTTTAGATCATTACATTTATGCTTAAAACGGCAAAATCTTCCAAAAATGACCCGTTGGGCATCCGAAACACACCCAAGGCCAGTGGGACCTCAACCAATCATTCCCACATAATTCATAACATCATTAAGACCTGCTCAAATCATCAAAACACCTCAAACAATATCAAATTATCCAAAACTCATCGAATTCAAGCCTAAGTTTCCAAAAATTTCCGAACATACACTTTCGATCAAAAACCCGACCAAACGATGTCCGAATAATCTGAAATATTGTACACACATCACAAATGACATAACAAAGCTACATCAACTCTCGGAATTCCATTCTGACTCCCGGATCAAAATCTCACCTATCAACCCGAATTCGCCAAAATACTAACTTTGCCAATTCAAGCTTAATTCTACCCCTGCCATCACAAAAATATTCCGGACACATTCCTAAGTCCCAAATCACCTAACGAAGCTATCCAAACCATAAAATTTACATTTCGAGCCCTCTAACACATAAGTCAATATCCGGTTGACTTTTCCAACTTATGCTTCCTTAAGAGAGACTAAGTGTCTCAAACATTACCAAAACTAGTCCGAATGACTTCAAATTTTGCACACAAGTCACATTCGATATTACGGACTTGCACCAACTTTCAGAATCGCATTCCGACCCCGATATCAAAATTTTCACTTCCGGTCGAATTTTCTCAAAAACCTTCAAATTCCTATATTTAGCCAAATGACTTCAAAATGACCTCCGGACATCCAAATTCACTTCCGATTGCGCTTCCAACTCCAGAATCACCATACAGAGCTATTTCCAGACTCGGAATCCCAAACGGACATCTATAACTCTGAAATGCCTTCCAACCCAAGTTTATGAAATTCTTCTAAAATACTAACTTCCACAATATACGCCGAAATGCTCACGGGTTATCCAAAACCAAATCCAGACATACGCCCAAGTCCGAAATCATCATTCGAACATGCTGGAACTTTCAGATCCCAATTCCGAGGTCGTTTACTCAAAATTCCAATCTTAGCCATTTTCTTCAACTTAAGGTTGCCGCAATGATAAGTTTCTTTCCAATTTGATTCCGAATTTCTTGAAATTCAATTCTGACCATACGTACAAGTCGATATACCTAAAATGAAGCTGTTCATGACTTTCAACTGCTGAACGACGCGCTAGAGCTTAAAACGACCGGTCGGATCGTTACAGATTCCATCTTTGTTTGGCAAGAACTTACATTTCTTCTCCCTATGACTCTTAAGAATTGATAAATTTATGGCCACCATCAATAAGAATTGTACTTCTTTATCCATAGGCTTGCTCATTATGTAAATCGCCACTAATGTAGTTTAAACACTATTTTACTGAAATCTTTTGGCTTTTTCGGTTTGTAATGTTAGGCTTTAGGCTGGTAGGATAAAAGAAATATTTATAGTGATTTTTTTATTTGTAGCTATTGAAGCTATATATATTCTGAAATTTGAAGCAATTTCTTTTTCTTCATATTTTTTTTAAACAATACTTTCTGTACAATAGAGTTTTCTCTATATATGAAGAATCTATATGTATGCTGTTTTTTTGCCTTTTCTACCACCAATTTTTTTTATAAGCTCTATCTTTGAACTTTCAGTTGAAGAGAAACAATTAGGAAGAAATAATTACATATACAAAGGTACCTATAATTTACTGGTTCAGATTGTGGTGTGACAAGAAAGAATGGTTTACATGCTTCAAAGTTGGGTACTAGGGATACAATTTTTTGTTTTGGTTATATTTTCAGGCCAAAAAGAAGAAATCAAAGAAAGCCTAATTCATTTTTCAGAAATTAGTGTCAACTATTCTTTCGCCTTGACAAACATTCTGAGCAAGTTCTAGTAAAGAATTACTGAATCTACCTGTTGATGTTCATAACTCTTCTCAATTCCAATGATTTCTTGAGTTGAAGATGCAAATCCTCGCTTTCACAAAATTGGAATAATAAACTTAGAAGTGATGTGATACAAGAAGAAAAGAGTTAATATTTAAAAATTGAAGAGATCTTATTTTGTGAATTTAATACCCGCAGTAAAACAATAATCCATGAAAGAGAATTATATATAAGTAGTACTTTATTTACGAAAATTAAAAAAAAATATTTTTTTATAAATACATAAAGTACTAAAGAACTTTTTAAAAAATAAAATAAAAATCTTTTTAGCTTTCAAATTTACAGTCACAGAAGAAAGATTGAAAGAAACTGTAACTACACATGTTCTATGTGTAATAGACTGGATTAATTTAACACCTTAACAGTCATGGGGTCCTGGTTTTGATATAAACCAAAAAATTTACCTGAACCAATAATTAATTTACACAATTAGATGGTTAACCAACCAGTGACTTAGGCATACCGACCACCATAGAATTACTCCTGTATAGATGACTCTGTTTTTGTAGAAGCCTTCATGAGATGTCTCGGTTGTACAATAATCTGGATATTAACCAGATCAATTGGTTAAGCATTTATTCATATAAATTATATTGGGCTTATGAGGTTCCATTGCTTCACCCTCAATGGCTACGGGTAAGAAAATTATAGTTCTGAGTTTAATGTCATCAACTGGACTTATTAACAGCGAAATGTTTAGGCTATCAAGGTTACCGATGGTTGTTGCTCAAAATGTCCTCCAAAATACAACTTTAACCTGTGACCATTTACCTTAAATTTGTCTCCTCCATTGATTTGTTGAATTTCAATTGCCCCATATGGAGTAACATTTGTAACATTATAAGGACCTGTCCATCTGAATTTTAATTTTTCTGGAAATAGCCTCAGCTTGCTATTGTAAAGAAGTACTTGATCTCCACTTTTGAAACTTTTTTGTCGGATCAAATTGTCATGCATATTTTGGTTTTTTTCTTTGAATATTCTGGCATTTTCATAAGCTTCCAACCTCAATTCTTCTAATTCATTAACCTGAAAAAAAATTCTTTTTACCAGCAGAGGTTAATTCAAAGTTTAATGCTTTCAGTGCCCAAAAAGCTTTGTGTTCTAATTCAACTGGCAAATGGCAAGCCTTTCCAAATACTAATTTATATGGGATGTTCCAATTGGCATTTTGAACGCCGTTCGGTATGCCCAAAATGCATCATCTAATTTTAAAGACCAGTCTTTTCTTGAAATTCCAACAGTTTTTCAAGAATTCGTTTTAACTCGCAGTTGGAAACCTTAACTTGACCCTGTGTTTGAGCATGATATGGTGTTCCAGTTTTGTGAGTCACACCATATTTTGATAGCAAAGCAGAAAATTGTCTATTCATGAAATGAGTTCCTTGATCTTTAATGATGACTCGAGGTGTGCCAAATCTAGTAAAAATATTTTTTCTAAGAAAATTACACACTATATGAGCATCATTATTCCTTGTGGGGGTGGCTTCAACACATCTTGATACATAATCCACAACCACAAGGATATATTCAAATGAATGAGAAGAAGGAAAAGGACCCATAAAATCTATTCCCCAAACATCAAATATTTCACATACCCGTATTGATTGTAATGGCATCTCATCTCTCTTAGTGATATTACCTATTTTCTGACACTTGTCACATTGTGCAACATATGCTCGGACATCTTTGAAGAGTGTTGGCCAGAAAAATCCGGCCTCCAATACTTTAAATGTCGTACGGTTTGCAGCATAATGACCCCCAATTGCTCCATCATGGCATTGATACAAAATTTTAGTCATCTCTTCTTCAGGTACACACCTCCTGATGATATTATCTGCACAAATTTTGAACAAGTAAGGTTCATTATGCAAATAATACATAGCAACAGAAATAAGCTTTTTTCTCTGCTGGTAAGAGAGATCTTGGGGTGTCCATCTTCCAACCAAGTAGTTAGCAATATCTGCGAACCAGGGTGGTTGAGTTACAATAGAATTGACTGAAAAAATGTGTTCATCAGGAAATTCTTCTTTTATCTCGCTGAACTCAAGGGGAGGGTCTTCTAGTCTAGATAAATGGTCAGCTACCTGATTCTCTATTCCCTTTTTATCTTTTATCTCAAGGTCAACTTTTTGCAGAAGTAAAATCCATCTTAACAATCTAGGCCGAGCATCGTTTTTTGCTAAGAGATATTTTAAAGTTGCATGGTCAGTAAAAACAGTGACCTTTGTTCATATTAAATAAGAACGAAATTTATCAAATACAAATACTACTGCCAGTAACTCTTTTTCTGTTGTGGCATAATTCATTTGAGCCTCATTCAGTGTTCTACTGGCATAGTAAATGGGACGAAAAATCTTATCCTTTCTTTGGCCTAAAACAACTCCAATTGATGTATCACTAGCATCACACATAACCTCAAAAGGCTGATTCCAATTAGGGGACACAACTATAGGGCAGTTGATAATTTTTTCTTAAGGGTGTCAAAAGCTATCAAACAATTACCTGAAAAATCAAACTTAACATCTTTCATCAAGAGGTTAGTCAGAGGTTTTGAAATCTTTAAAAAATCCTTTATGATCCGTCTGTAAAAATCTGCATGACCTAGAAAGCTTCTAATGCCTTTAACAGTTCTAGGAGGGGGTAATCCTGCTATAAGATTAATTTTAGCCTTATCAACTTCTATCCCATTAGCAGTGATTTTATGTCCTAAAACAATTCCCTCTGTAACCATAAAATGACATTTTTCCCAATTCAGAATCAAGTTTGTCTCTTGACATCTCTTAAGAACTAAAGTCAAGTGGTACAGACAATCTTCAAATGTTTTGCCAAAGAGCGTAAAATCATCCATAAAAATTTCAAGAAATATTTCAGTCATGTCAGAAAAAATTGTTGACATGCAACGCTGAAATGCAGCAGGGGCATTGCACATACCAAATGGCATTCTTCTGTTTGCATATGATCCATGAGGACATGTGAAAGTTGTATTATCCTGATCTTCGGGTATAATTGGTATTTGGTTATAACCTGAATAGCCATAAAAAAAACAGTAAAAACCATATCCTGCAATTCTTTCTAACATTTGATCAATAAATGGTAAAAGAAAATGATCTTTTCTGGTAGCATCATTGAGACGTCTATAATCAATACAGACTCTCCATCCTGTAACAGCCCTCATAGGTATGAGTTCATTATTTTCATTCTTTATAACTGTCATACCTCCTTTCTTTGGTACTATCTAAACTGGACTTACCCAAGGGCTATCTGAAATTGGGTAAATAATACATGCCGCTAGAAGCTTGACAATCTCCTTTTTCACCACTTCCTGCATTGCAGGACTCAATCTCTTTTAGGGCTGGATTATTGGCTTATAGCTATCTTCCATGAGGATTCTATGCGTACAAATTGCTGGACTAATCCCTTTGATATCCTCTACAGTCCACCCTAAAGCTCCTTTGTGTGCTTTTAAGACTTGAATAAGTCTTTTTTCTTATTCTGCAGTCAAAGAAGATGAAACAATTACTGAAAATAATTCTTGCTCAAGATAAACATATTTTAAATGAGAGGGAAGAACTTTGAGTTCAATTTTTGGTTGAACTTCTTCTGATTGCGTCTCCTTATCCTCAGAATCCTTTTCCAGTATTTCAACTTCTCTCCTAATTGTGGGATCATCATCTTGTGCGGTTCCTGATTTGGTCCAACATATTTCCATTGAGTCTGAAATTAATTGATCATCTTTGAATTCATCTGCAAGATCACTAATCATGTTTATAGAAAATCATGAAGATGGTGACTCATCTCCTGAAAATCTTAGTATCTTTTGCATATAAAAAATGACTCTTTCTTCATCAACTCTCAAGATTAGTTGCCCTTGATGAACATCTATGATTGCTCTTCCTGTAGCAAGAAATGGTCTACCCAAAATTATCGGTTCATCAGGACATTCTTTCATTTCAAGTACTATAAAATCTACAGGGAAAACAAACTTATCTACTCTTACAAGCATATTTTTAATTATTCCCTTAGGTTTCTTAGTACTTTGATCTACAAACTGAAGAGAAACACTTATGTCCTTCATTTCACCAAGATCCAATTTTCTAAAGATAGAAAATGACATCAAATTTATTGAAGCTCCAGAATCGCAAAGTGCTTTTTCAAAATATACACCTCCCAAAGTGCATGGTATGGTAAAACTACCAGGATCACCAAGTTTTTGTGGTAGCTTATTTTGAAGTATAGCACTGCATTTTTCAGTAAGCATTACCACATAAACTTCTTTCAATTTCCTTTTACTTGACAAAATTTCTTTTAAAAATTTAGCATATGAAGGCATTTGCAACAAAGTATCAGTGAAAGGAATATTAATATGAATTTGTTTCAAGATTTCCATAAACTTTGCAAATTCATGACCATCAAGCTTTTCTCGTTTTATTTTTTGTGGAAATGGAATTGTCACAGGTGGGGCAGCAATTTTTTCAGAAATGTTTTCTTTCTTATTCTTTATTTCTTTCTCCTTTGATGGTTCAGATGATTTTTCAATATTCTTATCCTTGTCTACCTGTTGTTCTGCCTGGTTCTTTTCTTGTCTGTCTTCATAAGGTTCATTTAGTTCCTTACCTGACTGTAAAGTGATGGCCTTAAGGTGCTCTTTTGGATTTTTCTCTGTATTGCTTGGTAAGGGACCCTGAATCTTTTCTGACACAAGAGCTGCCAATTGGCTTAACTGACTTTCCAGATTTTTTAGGGGTGAATTTTGGCTTTCCATCTTTTCATCAGTGACCTTAATATACTTGTACAAAAGGTCATCAAGACTTGAATGAGCTTGTTGGGGCCTCTGCTGGCATGACCCTGCTTGTTGATATGGTCCTGCTTGCTGATAAGGTCTGTAACTCGGTTACCCACGATTTTGACTATGGTATCCCGGCGGACCCTGTACCTGCTGTTTCTGGAAGCTTTGAGAGTTTTTTGCACCATTTGGATTACTCCACTGAAATCCTAGATGATTTTGTGCCATTGGACTCCCAAAAGGATATGGCTTATAACCGATGACATTAATCTGTTCATCCGTTTGATTGGTTGCTTGACATTCATGGTTCTGGTTGTTTCCTTCGCACATGTCACAAGACTCAGATTGGTTTGATTGTTGTGTATTCACCTGAAAAGATTCAAACTTTTGTGCCAAAGAAACAATCTGTTGTGTTAGTGTAGTTAAAGCATCAATCTGATTTACCGTAGCAGCCTTTTTAATGATTACACGCTCAGATGGCCATTGGATAGCGTTCTTAGAAATTTAATTCAATAGTTGCAATGCTTCCTCTATGGTTTTGCCCATTACAGAACTTCCTGCAGCTGCATCTATCACATTTCTAGCAGAGAGTTTTAGCCCGTGATAAAAAATGTACAATTGCATATGTTCATAAATGTCATGGTATGGGCATTTTATTAACATTGCTTTTAATCTTTCCCAAGATTGATAAACTGACTTAGTGTCAGTCTGCAAGAAATTAGATATGTCTTGTCTTAACTTTGTTGTTTTAGCAGGGGAAAAATATTTGTTTAAAAACTTCTGAGTCATCTAGTCCCATGTCGTAATGGACCCTTGAGGCAAACTTCGCAACCAAGTCTTAGCATCTCCTTTTAAAGAAAAAGGAAATAGCCTTAACTTGATAGCTTCAGGAGGTACTCCATTGTACTTAGTGTCACACCTCCTTTTTCCGCACCCGCGAGGGTGCAAGGGAGTTTTTTCCAATTAAAGGACAATCGAAACGGGATTCGTTTATTTATTTCAGAGTCGCCACTTGGGAGATTTAGGGTGTCCCAAGTCACCAATTTTAATCCCGAATCGAGGAAAAGAATGACTCCATATTACAGTCTGCGCACCAGAAATCCGGATAAGGAATTCTGTTAACCCGGGAGAAGGTGTTAGGCATTCCCGAGTTCCGTGGTTCTAGCACGGTCGCTCAACTGTTATATTCGGCTTGATTATCTGATTTTATACAAATATGAACTTATGTGCAAAATTTTATCTTTTTACCGCTTTCTTACTTATTGTTATTATTTTACGAGAATTGCAACGTCGTGGAAACATATCTCGAACCACGTTACATCAATGCACCCGTAGTTGTTTGGCATATCTCGACTCGGTTGAGATTTGGATTTGGGTCACATAAATGTGCACCCGAGTTAAGGAAAATAAATTATTAAAGGCGCGCCTAAAGCAACTAGCGTCTTGTTATTTTGGGGAAGGCCGTAAAATTCGCTAAACGGCCTGTCCTCGAATTCTAAGTATTTTAATATATACATTTAGAGGGCCCCGCAGCTTGTGCATTTTTTGTTTGTCGAGGCTCGTCTCATTCATTATTAAAAAGAATTTGCAATGTCATGGAAATACATCTCAGACCACGTCACAATCAATGTACCCGTGATTAGAGACACATTTCGATTTCGTTGAGATTTGGATTTGGGTCACATAAATGTGCACCCGAGTTTAAGGAGATAACATTATTAAATACGCGCCTAAAGCGACTAGCGCAGGGTTATTTTGAGAAAAGGCCGTGAAGTTCGCTAAGCGGCCGATCCCGAGTTCTAAGTAATTAACACATACATTTGTGAGGGCCCCGCAATCTATATATTTTACTAGGCGAGGCTCATCTCATTTATTTTAAATGGACAAATCCTAAAGCGACTACATCTTTTCTATTAAAATTAGTCTCTAAAATAAATAAAGAAAATCCTAATTAATTACGAGCTTTTTTTTATTTAAGAAAGCATGGCATACTAATTGCTATATTAATACAAATATTGATGAACAAGAATTTTACTAAAAAAATTCGAAATTATAAATAAAATAAAAATTTGACAACTAATATTCAAAAGAATCAAATATAGTTAGATTGAAGCTCGCATTGTTATATATAAAAAAAACTATTGGAATTAATTATTCACAACCATTTGAAACTGGATTTAACCATAATTACTAAAGCTTAATAGAAAGTTTATTAGACTTAAACGTTCTTCTAATTTTGTTTGAACTCAAATCATGCCTTAATACCTAATTCACGAAATTTAGTTCAAATTCATGCCTTAGCTAAATTTAAGTACTTGTTCACAATTAACCTACTGTTGATAATCTTAGAACCTTCATAGCTAGTGAATTAACCCGTTTTGCCAAGCCGATTCATTAAAGACTAACTTATGTTATTTTCTCTTATTCCAATTATTATTCAATAATACATAAAATAGCCTAAATACAATCAATAAAAGGAACAGAGAAAAAGCGAAATTAAAACTTCAAAATTCGATTCTTCATATGTATTCATGCTTCCACATTTTTAGCTTGCAATAACTAGTATTACATTCGTGTACCTGGTATTGGAAAACAAGAGAAGATGAAGCTGAGAAGCAGCAACAGTAGTAACAATGTAGCACAACAACGACAGTCCAGCAACACAGGAATAGACCAGTAACAGTAGGAATAGTAGAAAACCCAGGAGACTATAAACGACTCCAAGTATAGAGAAGAAGTAAAAGGCAGGAAGGTTCTGACTATTTCAGATCTTAAGCGAGGCAATGAAACAGTAACTATTCTTTTTCAACTTCAAAACTCTCCAAAATGAATTCTGCCCCTGTATATTCAGTGTATCCAGAATGTATATCGGGTGTATACTTCTCACTCCGCCCCCTCTTTTTTTCTTCTCTCTATCTAGTTTTTCCTCTTTTTTTTCACCCCTTCTTCCTAAATTTTCTCTTCTATTTATAGCAAAATTTTCGAAATTTTTAGATTTGTTTTTTTATTATTTTATTATTTTTTTAATTAAAAGAAATCCCACTTACAAATTGCTTTTATTTTTTTAGAAAAAGAAATCCCACATTTATTTACTTTTATTTTTAAAATTCCAACTTTAATTACTTTATCTTATTTAAAATCCCACTTTTTATTTTTTTAAAAGAGAATCTCACTTTATTTAACTTTTCTTTAAAAAACAAACCACTATCTTTTCTTTTTCTTTTAAAAATGCTACTTTCAATTACTTTAAATTTTTTAAATTTTCAGATACCTTTATATTTATTTTTTAATTCCAACCTTATTTTACTTTTAAATTTTTTAAAACTTTTTACTTTTTTTAAATTTTCTACATTCTTTTACTTTTTTTTATTTTTTTATTTTTTATTTTTTTAAAATCATTTCCGAAATTACTATATATATATATTTTTTAAAATAAAAATAATAAATAAAATAAAATATTTTCGGATTTTTTTATATATAAAAAAACAAAAAATAAAACTATTAATAGTGATAATTCACTTTTTATTTTTTATTTTTTTGGTTTTGTTTTGTGTTGGACAAAAATGAAGAAGGGGTGTTGGGTTAATGGAGCGGACCGGATCGACCCGGTTTGAAACGGACCGGGTCATGGGGAAAGTTGAGCAATTATTTGGGCCTGTGGTTTGAAATTGAAGAAGTGGCCCAATCCGATTTTTCTTTGTATTTTTGTTCTCTTTTCTTCTTTTATTTTTCTAAAACTAAATTATAAAAGTACTTAAATTATTATTAAGAACTAAATTAAGTTATAAAAGCGCAAATTAACTTCCAATAACAATTAACGCACAATTAAGTAATAATTAAGCATAAAATTGTTCATTTGGACATTAAATGCTAAAAATGCAAAAGATGCCTATTTTTGTATTTTTTATTAATTTAACAAATAAACATGCATAGACAAACATACAAATAGTTACACAAAATATCACAAAAATTGCACACCAAGAAAAATTATTTTATTTTTGAATTTTTTGGGAGTAATTCTCATATAGGGCAAAAATCACGTGCTTACAGCTGCCCCTCTTTGCCCGAAGACACGAATGGTTTTCGTGCAAAGATAAAGCGAGCGATTTTTGCCCATCCGAGTACTCCGTGTGAAGCATTTTTTTTTATTTTTTTATTTGAAAAAGATTTGACCGAACCTTTGCTTCAAAGGTTTCCTACATATCCTGGGCTAAACAGGAATCAGGTCAATGTAGTTCGGGAAGTTTTGGTAGCTGGGACTACCGTGGGACTGCAATGTTACTGTTGTTGCATGCTATTACCACTGCTTACCGATCTCTTTGTTACACCGTGCTTAAAAGAAAACAAGAAGCTAGGCTAGACTGCAACTTGTTCTTGTTGCCTTCCTTTCTTGTCGGCTTGTGTTTCCTCCGGTGCTTTTCTTCCGTGAATTTGGGGATGACACTGGCCCTTTGCTTTTCTGAATACCAGTTTTCATCATTTTGTTCGGTCCGCTGGGGACATGACTTCCTTCATTAAGCTTTTTGGCGGTTCCTCTGGGGATACGACTCTCTTCATCAGATCTGTTATGCTGTGCATAATTTAATGTTCACAGGCCGCTTCTTTCAAGACGTGTCTTTTCTTCCTTTTGACTCATGCGCTTGAACTTGTGTTGGGACCTCTTGTTGCAACTTTCTGCTTTCCGGTGCTGGGGATTTTTATTGTGTCCTGCTGGGGATTCCTGTTGTAACCTTCTACCTTCCGGTGGGTTACTGATTTCAAGATTTGCAGTATAAGACTCAAAAGTATTCCTATTGTTATACAGGTGGATGCCTGAATGCAAAAATATGAAATGTATGCCCGCATTATACTGGTGGGCGACCTAGAACAGAAATGAAAAGACAGAAATGTATTCCCGCATTATACTGGTGGGCGACCTAGAATAGAAATGAAGAGACAGAAAATGTATTCCCGCATTATACTGGTGGGCGACCTAGAACTGAAAGTATTCCCGCATTTTACTGGTGGGCGACCTAGAGCTGAAAAGTATTCCCGCATTTTACTGGTGGGCGACCTAGAACTGAAAGTATTCCCGCATTTTACTGGTGGGCGACCTAGAGCTGAAAAGTATTCCCGCATTTTACTGGTGGGCGACCTAGAACTGAAAAGTATTCCCGCATTTTACTGGTGGGCGACCTAGAACTGAAAAGTATTCCCGCATTTTACTGGTGGGCGACCTAGAACTGAAAAATATTCCCGCATTTTACTGGTGGGCGACCTAGAACTGAAAGTATTCCCGCATTTTACTGGTGGGCGACCTAGAACTGAAAGTATTCCCGCATTTTACTGGTGGGCGACCTAGAGCTGAAAAGTATTCCCGCATTTTACTGGTGGGCGACCTAGAACTGAAAGTATTCCCGCATTTTACTGGTGGGCGACCTAGAACTGAAAAGTATTCCCGCATTTTACTGGTGGGCGACCTAGAACTGAAAGTATTCCCGCATTTTACTGGTGGGCGACCTAGAGCTGAAAAGTATTCCCGCATTTTACTGGTGGGCGACCTAGAACTGAAAGTATTCCCGCATTTTACTGGTGGGCGACCTAGAACTGAAAAGTATTCCCGCATTTTACTGGTGGGCGACCTAGAACTGAAAGTATTCCCGCATTTTACTGGTGGGCGACCTAGAACATAATGTATTCCCGCATTTTACTGGTGGGCGACCTAGAACAGAATGTATTCCCGCATTTTACTGGTGGGCGACCTAGAACAGAATGTATTCCCGCATTTTACTGGTGGGCGACCTAGAACTGAAAGTATTCCCGCATTTTACTGGTGGGCGACCTAGAACAGAATGTATTCCCGCATTTTACTGGTGGGCGACCTAGAACTGAAAGTATTCCCGCATTTTACTGGTGGGCGACCTAGAACATAATGTGAAAGGACAGAAATGTATTCCTCTGTTATATGGGCGGGCTCCCAACTTCAATACTAACCTAGGAGGAAATGCCTCTCCTATGGGAAAAACTAAACTTAGGAGGAAATGCATCTCCTATGGGTAAAACAAACTTAGGAGGAAATGCATCTCCTATGGGTGAAACTAAAACAAACTTAGGAGGAAATGCATCTCCTATGGGTAAAATAAACTTTAGGAAAGTATTCCACTCGTTATTCAGGTGGGCGCCTGGTTTCAAAAACAACTTTTAAAATAAACGTCATTCCTCTCTTCAGGTGGGCTCCTGATTTCAACAACTTTGAAAATAAAATGCCATTCCTTTCTTTAGGTTGGCGAGGTTTAAACAACTTTAAAAATAAATGTCACTCCTCTCTTCAGGCGGGCTCCTGATTTCAACAATTTTTAACAGTAAACGCCATTCCTCTCTTCAGGCGGGCTCCTGATTTTAACAACAACTTTTTAAAGTAAACGCCATTCTTTTCTTCAGGCGGGCTCCTGATTTTAACAACAACTTTAAAAATAAACGTCATTCCTCTCTTCAGGCGGGCTCCTGATTTTAACAACAACTTAGGATGAAATGCCTCTCCTATGGGTAAAACTAAAACAAACTTAGGAGGAAATGCATCTCCTATGGGTAGAACTCTAAAATTAACTTAGGAGGAAATGCATCTCCTATGGGTAAAAACTAACTTAGGAGGAAATGCGTCTCCTATGGATAAAACTAAACTTAGGAGGAAATGCGTCTCCTATGGGTGAAACTAAACTTTTAGGAGGAAATGCATCTCCTATGGGTAAAACTTAGGAAGTGCGTCTCCTATTGGTAAAACTTGACCTAGGAAGTGCGTCTCCTATTGGTAAAGGCATGGAATGTATCCCCTTGTTATACAGGTGGGCACCTAAAATATGCAATGGACAGACAAGAAAAGTATTCCTCTCGTTATTCAGGTGGGCGCCTGGTTTCAACAACAACTTTGAAAATAAAATCCTATTCGAGGGCGGATGAACCCAAAATATCCTATTCGAGGGCGGATGAACCCAAAATATCCTATTCGAGGGCGGACGAACCCAAAATATCCTATTCGAGGGCGGACGAACCCAAAAGATCCTATTCGAGGGCGGACGAACCCAAAAGATCCTATTCGAGGGCGGACGAACCCAAAAGATCCTATTCGAGGGCGGACGAACCCAAAAGATCCTATTCGAGGGCGGACGAACCCAAAAGATCCTATTCGAGGGCGGACGAACCCAAAAGATCCTATTCGAGGGCGGATGAACCCAAAATATCCTATTCGAGGGCGGATGAACCCAAAATATCCTATTCGAGGGCGGATGAACCCAAAAGATCCTATTCGAGGGCGGATGAACCCAAAATATCCTATTCGAGGGCGGATGAACCCAAAATATCCTATTCGAGGGCGGATGAACCCAAAAGATCCTATTCGAGGGCGGATGAACCCAAAATATCCTATTCGAGGGCGGATGAACCCAAAATATCCTATTCGAGGGCGGATGAACCCAAAATATCCTATTCGAGGGCGGATGAACCCAAAATATCCTTAAGACTTGAAAATATCTTATCTCGAATACTTGCTGGGGATTATTTTGCTTGGGATGAATTTTCCCTTTCTACCTTCCCCAATTTTTTTTTTTAATTTTTTTTTTTTAATTATTAGCTTCTTTCTTTGAAGACTAACTTCCTTGAGACTCGTTTTGCCTTTCCCCGAAAGGAACCGCTGAGGATACCGATTTTCACCAAACTCGTATTGGACTCCTCGAAACTGCTAGGGATAACACTGTTGGGGAATTATTTACTTACCTGTTGGGGGTAAAATGTTATCAGCTGGGGATAATGCTGTCGTGGATAACACTGCTGGGGGATTCTGATTCCTTTGCTGGGGAACAACTTCCTCCATTGAAACTTATTATGTTGGGGCAACACTGGTTCTAAGACCACTTCCCTTGAGACTGGTGTTATATTTATTTTTCCCCGCATGGGTACCTGACTTACAGAAAATTTTCTAAATGGAAGGAAAATTTTCTGCCCCAGTTTGGTAATATCCCTTGTGGCATGCATTTCTGGCGTCAATGCCCATTCCTTTACCTATTTCAAATCAAACAAAATTTGTTAGTTTAAAATATGGTGGTTGGTTGTGATACTCCTACTGGGATGGTTTTCCCTTTCTCCTTCCTTGCTTTGCGCTCCACAACTTGTTGGGGATGATATTATTTGCTGGGAATAATTCCTTTCTGGGGATATCCCTCTTCTTTTGTGGCATAGCTCGGAAACTGGCATTTCACCGACCTTTTAGTCTAGTATGAATTTCCCAAATCATGCTCATTGCTCTCCTTGATTTGCCCACGGGCTTTGGCCTTGAGGTTTATAACCTTTGATAAAGGCAATGGTATCCCTCTTGACACTTGTCAGTCCTTCTGTCAATTCCCTTCTGTTGGGGATATCTTTTGACACTGGTCTCGCGTTTGTTCCCTGCTGACTATACCACTTGGATGTACTAGTCAGATCTCATTTTGGAAAGCTGATGGCCTATTTTGAAGTCAGTTCACACTTGTTCTGACCAAACAGACTCTATTGGGGATTTTTCTATGAAAGGAAAAAGATAAAAGGGAACAGAATAAAGACAAAAGAAAAGATGACTCTTTAACAAAAGAAACTATAAATGAAAATCTATCAAATGGAGATACCAGCTCTAATGGTCATGACATGCACATGTGGCCTATCCTCTACCGTCAATCATCTTTCAAGATCTTCAATTGGCGATTCCCCATCTGATTCTCAATTTTATTCGACTTGTAGTGCCCGAAGGGTTTTCACTATCAAGCCTCTCTCATTTTTGGTTTTCTCTCAGCTTTCATCGCCTTATGGTGCCTGTGAAGGTTTTCACCGATAAGACTCTCTCATTTGTATCACTTTCCAGCTGGGGATTTGGAGTGTCGCCGGTATGACTCTTTCTGCTGGGGATTAGAGTCCTTTCTGCTGTGGAACAGAATGTTATGCTCACCGAGGAGACTCTCATTTGTCTGACTTGGAATCTTTTGAAGACTGGTCAGAAGGTCTTTCTTTGGACCGTAATGTGGGTTTTGGATAGGGCTAGAAAAAAAGTATTAAAGGCTCAAAAAATGCATTAATTTTGGGTTATTAGTTACAACCTTCGGAATTAGATTCATTTACAACAAACGCAACCTTTGCCCCAGTTTCTTGCTTGGGGATATTTTAATTGATTTTTCTTTATATTTTTTTTCAAAACTATGACCGAGCCGTGAAGCGCCTACGTATCCTCTTTGAGGAATCAGGTCAAACGTAGTTCCCAATTCCTCTTTTTCATTTGACTTTCTTTTGTTTTTTTTTCTTTTCCCCCTTTTTTTTTGTTGTATTGTTTTCTTTTCTTTCTCCTTTTTTTTTCTTTTGTTTACCTGCCGCGCTTGTGTTTTCTATTCATTGCTACTAATTCCGAACGAGGGGTATGAAGGAAAATAAATAAGGCTCAAAAGGGGTAACGAAGGGTAAAGTGTTTAGGTAACAGAACAAAATGCCTTCGTCATTCCAGTCTTCAAAGCATGCCAAGTGCAAACAACACAATAAAGATTTATAGTCTCTTCCGATGATGCTGGACTTGACAATTATATTCACACGTTTGCTTTTTCATTTGCCATTTCTAAAGCACCGTTGGGCGACACTCTCACTTCTCATTATCATGAAGACCCTTATGTCAATTTGGCGAATCTTGCCTTTAACGGTTTTCTTTATGTTTTACTTGCCCCAGTTCCACATGACTCGAGCTCCGAATAATCTCAAACCGTTCTTATTTCCTTTAAATGTTCTGATCACCTTTTCGGGGTTTTATGATTAACTTTAAAGATTAGGCCCAAACTGTGTGCGCATGTCATGTCACTAGAATCGGCGCTGAACAAAATGATAAAAAGACTAAACAAAAAGATGAATGGAAATAATAAAAGACTGGATTTTGTGCTAGACTATCGGTGAAATGGTTTGAATAACAAAACAAACGAAATAAAATCCTAAACAACCTGGACAAAACTTAAACAAACCGCTATGACAAAACGGAAAGATAAGCGGAAAGATATTGACACAAAACAAAATCCGAATTACAATCCTAATAATCCGAACAAACAGAAATGACAACAAAATAAGCCACCAACTGCTTCTTTCTTGTTAACCAAGGAACGGAGCGTCCTCCCACTTAGCGAAACTGGCATCTTAGCCATTTTGCTTTGCATCAGTATTGCCAGACCGTTGCCAACTTCAATATCATCACCCGTCAACAAGTTCCCAATAGGATTCTTCGCGATGTTCTGGGTGTCATTGTCCGGCTTACCACAAACCAACCACCTTAACTTTGTGATTCAAAACAAAACAGGTTAGAATGGACTCAGTTGGTCCTCATTATTGACAACATCTTTTTTTTCTTTTCTTTTTTTTCTTCAAATTTTTTCATTTTTCTTTTTTTTTCTATTTTTCATTTTTCATTTTTTCATTTTTTTTCGTTTTTTTTTCATTCTCTTTTTTCTGTCCTTTTTTTTCCATTTTTTTTGTTATGGTCGAATCTTATGGAGATTGCCTACGTATCATGACCCCGCATGAATCAGACCTTGCGTAGTTCGGACAAAATGAAAGGTAAAAGCAATGAAACATTTTTTCTTTATCAATTTTCATAATAAAACAAATTGGGTTTCGAAGGTTTAAAGATGACCTACAAACTTGAAAATCAAACAACCCGCATATTCTAATCAAAAGATTTACAAAAACAACGGCCAGCTTCCTTTCCCCGTTTGTCAAATGCAACCAAACGGTTATTTTTGCAAATGTGGCCCCTGTCAAACTTCACATGAATTTTGAGGCCGGGGAGGATTATTTTGACACTTTACCAACTTGTCCATTCTTTTACGAAAACAACCTTTCGACAACTGAAAGATACTCTAAGGCTATTTCGGCAAGAACGGTTTAAGACGCGGCCGAAGCTGGCTCGGCTTATTATGACAAAATTCAAACGGTATTCACCTGACCGCCGACTCTTTTTTTTTTCAAATTATAATAAAAACCTGATGTTGCAAACACGGCCTTTCAGCACCTCGGGGACGAAGATTTTTAAGGCTGTGTGGGTCCATATCTCAAAATGACCCAAAGGTGGCTGTTTATACCAGGTCAGCCTTCCGGCGTCCCTTTCGGGAACATTCGACTATTTATGACAAAATAGCATCACCTGACTTATTTATAACTCTTTTTATCGTTTTTCAAATTAGAAAAGTCAATATTGCAAACACGGCCTTTAAACGTCTCGGGGACGAAGATTTTTAGGCTGTGGGGGTCAACTGGACCAAGTCTTAAAAAATGACCCAAAGGTGGCTGTTTATGCAAAGTCAGCCTTCCGGCGTCCCATTCGGGAACATTCGGCTATTTATGACAAAACAACATCACCAAAATTAAAATTAGACATATATTTTTTGTTATTTATTTATTTTTGGCTTTTTTAGCAAAAGGTGGGGTTGGACCCGATGAGGGTTGCCTACGCATCTCACATCCGGTGAGAATCAAACCCCGCGTAGTTCGGGCAATCAAGAATAAGTAGATGAACTAACTTCCTTTTTTGAATTTGTGAAAGAACTACTTTAAAAGGAGAAAAGAAATATTTTTTTTTTTTGGATTTTTGATTGATTTTCTTTTTAAAAGAAAGACTTCTAAGATATATATATATTTTTTTAATTTCCATTTGTTTTTTTTTTGTTTTTTTTCTTATTCTAAAGGAAGAAGAAAATATTTTTCGGAATTTTACCTTTAATAAAAGAAATGCTTCTAAAAAATGTTTTTTTTTGAATTTTGAATTTTCTTTTCAATTTTGAAAGAAGAAAAATATTTTCGGATTTTTTTCTATCTTATTATACATTTTTTTTAAAAAAATAATTAAAAGACTTTCTAAAGAAGTTAATAATGGAAAATATTTTTGGATTTTTTTTTGTTTTTGAAAATTGGGGGTCTAAAAACCTTTCTAGACTTTTTGGCAAGACAAATATTTTTGCAACAAATAAAGACATATATATATTTTTTGGAAATAAAAACTTTTGGATATATATATATATATATATATATATATATATATATATATATATACATGTATATATTTGTGACAAATAATGAAAGACTCTTTTTTTTATTATTATTATTTTTTGAATTTTCATAAAAAAAACCATTTTAAAAAATAAGACTCTTTTTAATTTTTATTTTTATGACAAGACAAACTATATATTTCTATATATTTATTTTTGAAAAACAAAACAGAACAACGATTTTTTTTTATTTTTCCTTTGCTTTTAATAAAACAAACTAATAAGACGTTTTTTTTTCAAAATTTCGGCAGAGTTTTGACAGTATTTGGGTATTGGGTTTTTTCAAAAATAAACAATCAATTCCCTAACCGCTATTTCCTTTTTTTCAATTTCACAATATTCATAATATTCAAACACCGGTCAGCATGCGGGCACGAGACAAATAAATGCACGGAAAACAAATAGGATGCATCAGGATGGCCTTTTCATATCAGGTTGCTAGTCCTAGACGGATCCAACCCCTGTGTTGAGTCCCCTAAGTCAAATGCAACGTGATGCAAATAAGCGTTCCTACTAGGGATCCGGCATGAAGTCACGTTATTCTATGTTCAAAACCTGGGTCGGTGTTCTAGACAGTGTACCCGAGCGGACCACTCGAGTTGAGGAAGGAGCTCCTGTCCGGGAACCAAAAGGCCAGCCGGCTTAGAAACTTTCCGAGCCTCTTTTATTTAGGGTATGACACTAACAGAATAGGGAGTCTTAACCAGTAAGCACATCCCCGGAGGTAAGAAGAGTAGGTTTCGGCACAGTTTATATACAGTTCAGATAATATCAAAGCGGTAAAGGCAACATTTAGCACATTAGGCTCAAAACATGTAAAAATCAGATAAAGCCAAATATAACAATTTATCTAAGCTCGAATTTCTAACCCTGAACCAGTGGTTCTGGGTCAAAGTATCCCCAGCAGAGTCGCCAGAGCTGTTACACCTCCTTTTTCTGGACCCGCGAGGGTGCAAGGGAGTTTTTTCCAATTAAAGGACAATCGAAACGGGATTCGTTTATTTATTTCAGAGTCGCCACTTGGGAGATTTAGGGTGTCCCAAGTCACCAATTTTAATCCCGAATCGAGGAAAAGAATGACTCCATATTACAGTCTGCGCACCAGAAATCCGGATAAGGAATTCTGTTAACCCGGGAGAAGGTGTTAGGCATTCCCGAGTTCCGTGGTTCTAGCACGGTCGCTCAACTGTTATATTCGGCTTGATTATCTGATTTTATACAAATATGAACTTATGTGCAAAATTTTATCTTTTTACCGCTTTCTTACTTATTGTTATTATTTTACGAGAATTGCAACGTCGTGGAAACATATCTCGAACCACGTTACATCAATGCACCCGTAGTTGTTTGGCATATCTCGACTCGGTTGAGATTTGGATTTGGGTCACATAAATGTGCACCCGAGTTAAGGAAAATAAATTATTAAAGGCGCGCCTAAAGCAACTAGCGTCTTGTTATTTTGGGGAAGGCCGTAAAATTCGCTAAACGGCCTGTCCTCGAATTCTAAGTATTTTAATATATACATTTAGAGGGCCCCGCAGCTTGTGCATTTTTTGTTTGTCGAGGCTCGTCTCATTCATTATTAAAAAGAATTTGCAATGTCATGGAAATACATCTCAGACCACGTCACAATCAATGTACCCGTGATTAGAGACACATTTCGATTTCGTTGAGATTTGGATTTGGGTCACATAAATGTGCACCCGAGTTTAAGGAGATAACATTATTAAATACGCGCCTAAAGCGACTAGCGCAGGGTTATTTTGAGAAAAGGCCGTGAAGTTCGCTAAGCGGCCGATCCCGAGTTCTAAGTAATTAACACATACATTTGTGAGGGCCCCGCAATCTATATATTTTACTAGGCGAGGCTCATCTCATTTATTTTAAATGGACAAATCCTAAAGCGACTACATCTTTTCTATTAAAATTAGTCTCTAAAATAAATAAAGAAAATCCTAATTAATTACGAGTTTTTTTATTTAAGAAAGCATGACATACTAATTGCTATATTAATACAAATATTGATGAACAAGAATTTTACTAAAAAAATTCGAAATTATAAATAAAATAAAAATTTGACAACTAATATTCAAAAGAATCAAATATAGTTAGATTGAAGCTCGCATTGTTATATATATATATAAAAAAACTATTGGAATTAATTATTCACAACCATTTGAAACTGGATTTAACCATAATTACTAAAGCTTAATAGAAAGTTTATTAGACTTAAACGTTCTTCTAATTTTGTTTGAACTCAAATCATGCCTTAATACCTAATTCACGAAATTTAGTTCAAATTCATGCCTTAGCTAAATTTAAGTACTTGTTCACAATTAACCTACTGTTGATAATCTTAGAACCTTCATAGCTAGTGAATTAACCCGTTTTGCCAAGCCGATTCATTAAAGACTAACTTATGTTATTTTCTCTTATTCCAATTATTATTCAATAATACATAAAATAGCCTAAATACAATCAATAAAAGGAACAGAGAAAAAGCGAAATTAAAACTTCAAAATTCGATTCTTCATATGTATTCATGCTTCCACATTTTTAGCTTGCAATAACTAGTATTACATTCGTGTACCTGGTATTGGAAAACAAGAGAAGATGAAGCTGAGAAGCAGCAACAGTAGTAACAATGTAGCACAACAACGACAGTCCAGCAACACAGGAATAGACCAGTAACAGTAGGAATAGTAGAAAACCCAGGAGACTATAAACGACTCCAAGTATAGAGAAGAAGTAAAAGGCAGGAAGGTTCTGACTATTTCAGATCTTAAGCGAGGCAATGAAACAGTAACTATTCTTTTTCAACTTCAAAACTCTCCAAAATGAATTCTGCCCCTGTATATTCAGTGTATCCAGAATGTATATCGGGTGTATACTTCTCACTCCGCCCCCTCTTTTTTTCTTCTCTCTATCTAGTTTTTCCTCTTTTTTTTCCACCCCTTCTTCCTAAATTTTCTCTTCTATTTATAGCAAAATTTTCGAAATTTTCAGATTTGTTTTTTTATTATTTTATTATTTTTTTAATTAAAAGAAATCCCACTTACAAATTGCTTTTATTTTTTTAGAAAAAGAAATCCCACCTTTATTTACTTTTATTTTTAAAATTCCAACTTTAATTACTTTATCTTATTTAAAATCCCACTTTTTATTTTTTTAAAAGAGAATCTCACTTTATTTAACTTTTCTTTAAAAAACAAACCACTATCTTTTCTTTTTCTTTTAAAAATGCTACTTTCAATTACTTTAAATTTTTTAAATTTTCAGATACCTTTATATTTATTTTTTAATTCCAACCTTATTTTACTTTTAAATTTTTTAAAACTTTTTACTTTTTTTAAATTTTCTACATTCTTTTACTTTTTTTTATTTTTTTATTTTTTATTTTTTTAAAATCATTTCCGAAATTACTATATATATATATTTTTTAAAATAAAAATAATAAATAAAATAAAATATTTTCGGATTTTTTTATATATAAAAAAACAAAAAATAAAACTATTAATAGTGATAATTCACTTTTTATTTTTTATTTTTTTGGTTTTGTTTTGTGTTGGACAAAAATGAAGAAGGGGTGTTGGGTTAATGGAGCGGACCGGATCGACCCGGTTTGAAACGGACCGGGTCATGGGGAAAGTTGGGCAATTATTTGGGCCTGTGGTTTGAAATTGAAGAAGTGGCCCAATCCGATTTTTCTTTGTATTTTTGTTCTCTTTTCTTCTTTTATTTTTCTAAAACTAAATTATAAAAGTACTTAAATTATTATTAAGAACTAAATTAAGTTATAAAAGCGCAAATTAACTTCCAATAACAATTAACACACAATTAAGTAATAATTAAGCATAAAATTGTTCATTTGGACATTAAATGCTAAAAATGCAAAAGATGCCTATTTTTGTATTTTTTATTAATTTAACAAATAAACATGCATAGACAAACATACAAATAGTTACACAAAATATCACAAAAATTGCACACCAAGAAAAATTATTTTATTTTTGAATTTTTTGGGAGTAATTCTCATATAGGGCAAAAATCACGTGCTTACAGCTGCCCCTCTTTGCCCGAAGACACGAAGGGTTTTCGTGCAAAGATAAAGCGAGCGATTTTTGCCCATCCGAGTACTCCGTTGAAGCATTTTTTGAAAAAGATTTGACCGAACCTTTGCTTCAAAGGTTTCCTACATATCCTGGGCTAAACAGGAATCAGGTCAATGTAGTTCGGGAAATTTTGGTAGCTGGGACTACCGTTGGACTGCAATGTTACTGTTGTTGCATGCTATTACTACTGCTTACTGATCTCCTTGTTACACCGTGCTTTGGGAAGACGATGTTTGTTCTTTTGTACAAGAGCGAGTCATAAAATACTTAAAATTCTTAAGTAAAGAAAGTACATGAAAAAAAATAAGTATATAAAAATTACAAAAATGATAAAAATAGTAGGTGCTAAGAAAAAATAATTGTACGATAATTTTATTATCTATAGAGAATAATAATATTATATTCAAACTTATAATAAAATAGACATAAAGTAAAACAAAATGACGCAACAGTGAACTACGACAAAAAATAATACTATAATACTATTATATATGGACAAAAGTAATTAGTGATAATACATATATTTGGAATGGTCATATGAATATTTTTCAGTAGTAAAAATACTTCAATGTGAAAGAACTAACAATAGTATAACAATTATAAATATACACGTTATAAAAACAGTAAATAGTAGTTATAACACTATTATTATGATAAAGGAGAGAGTACTAATAGTAGTATGTATAATTTGCTAAAACCAGTTAATGATGGAACTAGTAGGAAGAAATAATACAAAAAATAAAAATAAAAAACTTTTACAATACCATTATGAACATACCATTACATTAGGATTAATATCACAGTAGTAGTTATAACACTTGATTAGTGAAAATATTAACTGAAACAAAAATAACAGTAATAAATTCTCAAATTAGTAACAAAATATTAATCTGAAGTAGATGTATGCCAATCCCTGGCAACGGCGCCAAAAATTTGACGAGGCCAATGTGTATAGGATTTTCCTACTCGTGCTTTGTCAAATTCTAGTATAGTTTATGATATCGTCCCACAGAGATTGAAACATCTATGGTACAGACTTTTAATATTTCAACTACTATTGAGAGAATCAATTTGATGAAAAGTGAGTGAGGTTTAAAACTTGTTAGTTACTTAAATAAAAAAAAAGAACTTGCGGAACATTTATAATTTAAAAGAGTTGGGAATCGTTGAATTCACTTGATAATATATTACAATAAGATCTCAATTTTTTACATGTATTTCTCTAAGGAATAATTGTTTATTGCTAATACAATTATATTTAGTTCACTAAGAAGTAGTCAATTAATAACACTCCGTGAGGTTATGCGATTAATTGAGTTAAAACTAGTGACGATTTGTCCGAAATATTTTTCTTGCTTGAATTGTGCTAAGAGGTAGTAAAAACTTCATGAGAATATTTTTACTAAAAAAAATCAATAATCTTGCCTAACACAATTCCTCCGTGAGAATTAAAACTGAGGCAAGCAAGATTACGAACTTGGAATAATAGTTTACTAAAAATTACTCTCACTCTACTATTTTATCCATTGGTTATTATATATCAATTTTGCTTCGTGAGAATTACAAAATCAGTATAAAAATAACTTAGAGATAAAAACTATGTAGAAGTTGTCACACCTCCTTTTTGCGCGCCCGCCCCGAAGGATAAATGCGCCGATGGAGTTTTTCCAATTTAAGTGACAATATTCGAATGGGATTATTTAGTTAATTCAGAGTCGCCACTTGGGAAAGGTTTGGTTTTTGGTGTCCCAAGTCACCGGTTTTATCTTGAATCCCAAATCGAGGAAATTTTCAACTTTTCCAAATGAAGTCTGCGAACCAGAAATTCTAAGCAAGGAATTCTGTTGACCCGAGGGAAGGTGTTAGGCACCCTCGAATCCCGTGGTTCTAGCACGGTCGCTTAAATTGTTATAATAGCTAAATATCTGATTTAAATACATGTTGTAACTTATGTGCTTTTATTAAGTTTTAACCGCTTTTGTTATTATCATTTATTTTACAGAATTGCAACGTCGTGAAAATGCGTCTCGAACCACGTCACAATCAATGCACCCGTGATTGTCGACACATTTGGACTTCGTTGAGATTTGGATTTGGGTCACATCAATGTGCACCCGAATTTAAGAATGTGATTTAATTAAACCGCGCCAACAGAACCTAACGCGTTATTATCTTTGTGAAGGCCGTAAAATTCTCTGAAATGGCCTATCCTGAATTCTAAACATTTATTATGGTTATTTATTGAGGGCCCCGCGATTTACATCTCATTTGGCGAGGCTCGTCTCATTATTTTAGAAGGGTATCCTATAGTGACTACATTCCTACCACGTTTGTCTTTAAAAAGAAAAATGATACTGAACTTTACTTGTTTGAACAAATACAGACTGAATCTTTATTATGTTTGCCGAACCTAAATTTGTTTGATTACCTGATTGATTGTTCATGAGGTGAGAGTTACCTCATGCTTTGTCTTCATCGAGTGAATACGCTTATTAATTTGCTAAGTGAGATTGCAAGCAAACTAACAACATATACTGAGTTATATTTAACGACCTCCAAGTTTTATTTTTAAACTCTAACCTATTCGAAATTGATGAACGAAATTGGCTGTTTGTTAGGAAAATTACTACTAATTGAACTCAAAACGACTATTAGTTTTCCTCAATAGTCATTGCATTATTTCGAAATAAGGAATCTATACCGAGACCCGATATCGAACCTATATCGGAACAAATAATCTGACGGAGAGCTGGCATTCATAGCCAGACTCTTAATGTGACTGCATGAGAGTTTGTTTGGGATACATTTATCCCAGATTTAGTACCACAGTTTTGTCATGGCCTAGGCAAAATACATACAAGTGCTTGCCATGACTCTATGTTATACAGTCATAACTAAGTCAAACAGAGTGTTATACTGAACTGAATGTATACTAAATCAAACATACTGTCTGTCATACTGTCATTACTATTGAACAATGCTATCTAATAGTTCATCTCAAACAGAATGTATGTTAGTCTATACAGAATGTTTGCAGTTTGCAGTTAAACAAATACAGGCCCAACTAACATTCAACCTATTTTTAACACCAATGTTATAACATAAACAGATGTTCATTTCTTTATTTCTGCTTCAACTTCAAACTTTCAACAATACATGGTTCAGAGGTTGTATACCTGGAAATATTTGACAATTGAAGAAGAGGGCGATCAGCAGAGTAACAATGACAACAAGTGCAGCAGCAGTAACAAAATAGAAACAAAATCCCAGTGCGAGATGCAGCTGGAGCCAATGAAAAATGGCAGAATGTGGCAAGTTCCCAGTAATATGACTCAGAATTTAAGCAAAACAGATCTGAGAATGCACTGATGCTACACACAACTAAAAATCTCAAACAGAACTCAAAAGAAATCGAGATGGGACAGGGAAATCCAGGCCAGATGAGAATCAAGACAAAGAGGAAAAATGCAGTTCCTCTTTCCTGTGTTATGCCTCTCTCTACCTATTTCTGTCTGTGTGTGTATATACTATCCTTTCCCTCTTCTCAGATCTCCTAATTATCTCTATTATCCGATGGTATCCTTTCTCCTCTAATCTCTTATATACTCACAGTGTGTGTGTTTCTCCCCTCTATCTGTCAGGTCAGCATCTATTTGTATGTATTTCAAGCTTTCAAAAAAAAAAACTCCTCATAGTGTGCTTCCCTCCCTCCCTGTGTTTTCTTTTTCAGATTTCTAATCCTCTCCTCTTAGTCAGATGTCTGCCCCCTTTTTATAAGCCTTAACACTACCCCTTTTAACAGCCTATTTAGAATGTCACCATACCCCTCCCATGTGCCTTCCATTTTCAGATTCCAATTTGGCTAATTAAGTATGAACAAAACCCATGATATTCCCTGGCAGACTCACTTTAAGTAATGTTTATTATTTTTGAGGTTAAAGTAGAGTATGGGAAGCAGAATGTATCTGACAACATATGCTGTCAAATTATTTAAAACTTAACAAGACCTTTATGCAGGCCACAGGTTGTGCACAAAGCACATGAGGTGCACCAATGCACATGCTGTGCACAAGTGCACATGCCCTCCAATTTAGAACTTAAACCAAACATCCCTTTTACATTACTGATCCAAATCAATAGCTATAAGTAAACAAAACTGGTTCTTAATTGATTCAACAAATGCTTAGCAGAAGTAAGTCGATTTGTTATTGTTCGGACAGCTGAAACTAATTGACGACACATGTCGACTCGACTATATTAATCATAAAAAATACAATCGTAGCCAAAAAATCAGACATTCAAAAGTATAGGACACATGACTCGACTTATACTGATTAAACAGAACTGTACTTCGAGGAATCAGTTAATCAGTACAAATTTGAAATTCAAACTAATTGCACAACAAATACATATGCCTTATCAGAATAGGAGGGGGGATTTAGACAAACACAAAGGTTCAGGTAAAGTGGACAAACAAAAGTTGATAAAATTAAAACAAATATGAACAGACTTTTAAAACAAATCACACGGACTAAAACAAGTAAAGGAAAGAAAGCAAACTCACCTTAAAACTCGAAAAATCAAAAGTTTGAACTCGGATTTGGACAGACCTTTCTTAAGGCTGAACGGACTTTAATCGAAGTGTTTCTCAGATGAGAAACACTTCGATTAAGGTCCATTAGACCTTAATCCTTCGGTTTGAACAAAACAACGGACCAGTGACGAGGAACCCTAAGGTTCGAAAACCAGATCCGGGATTCATGCTTCCCTGGTCAGATTCGGACCAAACCAAGTATGGTTTGGTCACGAGGGGGGTCTGAGGAGTGTCTGGTATGATTTTAAGGCAGCTCGATGTAGATTAGGTTCCGACTCGAATCTTCAAATGAAGATTCGAGAAGGTGGGATAGGATTCGAGGTGTGTGGTTGGTAGATTTGGGTTCAGGACGACATGGGGGTTCTATGGTGTTAGGGGCAAGGTCACCGGCGTCCATGCCGCCGGTTTTCATGGTGAAGAGTACAGGGGCGGCTCTAGGGTTTGGGGGTTCTGGTGAAGACGACGAGGCTGGGGTTCGGATAGGGGGGCAGGGTAAGATTATGGGCTTATATAGTTAGTGGGTAGGCGGATCTCAACCGTTAGATCAATCAAGATCTATGGTCTGGATCTGATGGCTTAAGTGGAACGGTGTCGTTTTGAGGGTAAAGGGTTTGGGTTGGTCCGGGTGGAAACGGGTCAGGTTCTGTTCGTGGGTATGAGAAATGTGATCTTGGCCGTTGATCAATCCGAGATCAACGGCCCAGATCAACCTGTATCAATACGACGTCGTTTGGACTCTCTGGGCATCAGCTGGACTGGACCGGGCAGGCTTGGTTTGGGTATTGTTTGTTTGGGCCAATTTTAATAAATTGGCCCAATCCGGAAGAAGAAGGGACCTTTTCTTATTTTTATTTCTTTTCCTTATTTATTTTATAAACAAAACTAAGCAAAAAATCAAATTAAAAATTAAATACACACTCAATACAATTATTTGCACACACACTAAAATATTTCAAAACAGGTAAAATCAAACAAATCAAAATCACGGATGAAGATGCCTATTTATGATTTTCTATTTAACGACCGGATTACGGTTCGAATTATGCATGCCACACACATTTTGTATTTTGTTTTAAATAAATAAATAAATAAGAAAAAAAATAAAAATGGGCAAAAGTCACAAATAAATCAACAAAGTGCCGCACAGAAATCCGAAAATTGTACAGCAGGGCCAATTATTATTATTTTTTATTTCTTTTGGAGCGATTGTCGTGCGAAACAAAAATCACGTGCTCAGAGCTGCCCCTCTTTGTTCGGAAACACGAAGAGTTTTCGTGCAAAGATAAAGTGAGCGTGTATGAGCGATTTTTTGCCTATGGACCGCTCCGTATGAAGCATGTTTTTGAAAGATCTGACCGAATCTTGCTTCAAAGATTTCCTACATATCCTGGGCTAAACAGGAATCAGGTCAATGTAGTTCGAGAAGTTTTGGTAGCTGGGACTACCATGGGATTGCAATGCTTGCTGCTACTGCTATTGCTGTTGTCACTGCTGCGTCACTGACCGCCTTATTACAACCAAACGAAAATTGGAAACTGAACTAACTACTTATATGCATGTCAACTGCTAGTTACAACATTCCTATCTATGATTCTTTTACGACTTGATCTTGGGTCTTAGCTGATTCTGCTTGTAGACTCCGATCTGAATCTTGATGCTTGCGAGTTGCGACGACCTGTTTAATCTCTGGGATACTGAGTGAGACGCGATCGGCAGGGTTCAGGACCTTAAACAAATGTTGGAGTCAATCTGCCTTCCGTTTACTCCGATATCTCGAGACATCCTCTCTTCTTTTTTTCTTCTTTGATTCCGAACTGGGACTCATCTCGTGGGTCATTTCGATCCATGTGGCTCGAGGTTAGACCTGCGGGAGAAAAAAAACGAACGAAATTTTCTGCCCCAGTTTCACTAGGAAAATTTCGTTAATTATTCGCCGGGAAGTTCATAAAATTGATGAAAGAGGATATGCATGCTCAGTTCAGGGTTTGAGCCCTAATGCCGACTAGCTGGGGAAAGGTTCAGTTTAGGGTTTAAAACCCTAACGCCGAACGAAGGAAAAATTCAGTTTAGGGTTTAAAACCCTAATGCTGATTAAAAGAAAGGTTCAGTTTAGGGTTTAAAATCCTAATGCTGACTAAAGGAAAAATTCAGTTTAGGGTTTAAAAACCCTAATGCTGATTAAAGGAAAAATTCAGTTTAGAGTTTAAAACCCTAATGCTGATTGCATGGAAAAACTCAGTTTAGGGTTTAAAACCCTAATGCTGGCTGAAAGGAAAAAGTTCAGTTTAGGGTTTAAAACCCTAATGCTCACTAAAAGGAAAATTCAGTTTAGGGTTTAAAACCCTAATGCTGGCTGAAAGGAAAAAGTTCAGTTTAGGGTTTAAAACCCTAATGCTGACTAAAAGGAAAATTCAGTTTAGGGTTTAAAACCCTAATGCTGATTGCATGGAAAAGCTCAGTTTAGGGTTTTAAAACCCTAATGCTGGCTGAAAGGAAAAGATTCAGTTTAGGGTTTAAAACCCTAATGCTGATTACATGGAAAAGCTCAGTTTAGGGTTTTAAAACCCTAATGCTGGCTGAAAGGAAAAAGTTCAGTTTAGGGTTTAAAACCCTAATGCTGATTGCATGGAAAAGCTCAGTTTAGGGTTTAAAACCCTAATGCTGGCTGAAAGGAAAAAGTTCAGTTTAGGGTTTAAAATCCTAATGCTGACTAAAAGGAAAAGTTCAGTTTAGGGTTTAAAACCCTAATGCTGGCTGAAAGGAAAAAGTTCAGTTTAGGGTTTAAAACCCTAATGCTGACTGAAAGGAAAATTCAGTTTAGGGTTTAAAACCCTAATGCTGATTACATGGAAAAGCTCAGTTTAGGGTTTAAAACCCTAATGCTGGCTGAAAGGAAAAAGTTCAGTTTAGGGTTTAAAACCCTAATGCTGGCTGAAAGGAAAAAGTTCAGTTTAGGGTTTAAAACCCTAATGCTGACTAAAAGGAAAATTCAGTTTAGGGTTTTAAAACCCTAATGCTGATTGCATGAAAAAGCTCAGTTTAGGGTTTAAAACCCTAATGCTGGCTGAAAGGAAAAAGTTCAGTTTAGGGTTTAAAACCCTAATGCTGACTAAAAGGAAAATTCAGTTTAGGGTTTAAAACCCTAATGCTGATTACATGGAAAAGCTCAGTTTAGGATTTAAAACCCTAATGCTGGCTGAAAGGAAAAAGTTCAGTTTAGGGTTTAAAACCCTAATGCTGACTAAAGGAAAAATTCAGTTTAGGGTTTAAAACCCTAATGCTGACTAAAAGGAAAATTCAGTTTAGGGTTTTAAAACCCTAATGCTGATTGCATGAAAAAGCTCAGTTTAGGGTTTAAAACCCTAATGCTGGCTGAAAGGAAAAAGTTCAGTTTAGGGTTTAAAACCCTAATGCTGACTAAAAGGAAAATTCAGTTTAGGGTTTAAAACCCTAATGCTGATTACATGGAAAAGCTCAGTTTAGGGTTTAAAACCTTAATGCTGGCTGAAAGGAAAAAGTTCAGTTTAGGGTTTAAAACCCTAATGCTGACTAAAATGGAAAAGCTCAGTTTAGTGTTTAAAACTCTAATGCTGGCTGAAAGGAAAAAGTTCAGTTTAGGGTTTAAAACCCTAATGCTGACTAAAAGGAAAATTCAGTTTAGGGTTTAAAACCCTAATGCTGGCTGAAAGAAAAAAGTTCAGTTTAGGGTTTAAAACCCTAATGCTGACTGCATGGAAAAGCTCAGTTTAGGGTTTAAAACCCTAATGCTGGCTGAAAGGAAAAAGTTCAGTTTAGGGTTTAAAACCCTAATGCTGACTGAAAGGAAAATTCAGTTTAGGGTTTTAAAACCCTAATGCTGATTGCATGAAAAAGCTCAGTTTAGGGTTTAAAACCGTAATGCTGGCTGAAAGGAAAAAGATCAGTTTAGGGTTTAAAACCCTAATGCTGACTAAAAGGAAAATTCAGTTTAAGGTTTAAAACCCTAATGCTCATTACATGGAAAAGCTCAGTTTAGGGTTTAAAACCCTAATGCTGGCTGAAAGGAAAAAGTTCAGTTTAGGGTTTAAAACCCTAATGCTGACTACAAGGAAAAGCTCAGTTTAGGGTTTAAAACCCTAATGCTGGCGGAAAGGAAAAAGTTCAGTTTAGGGTTTAAAACCCTAATGCTGACTAAAAGGAAAATTCAGTTTAGGGTTTTAAAACCCTAATGCTGATTGCATGAAAAAGCTCAGTTTAGGGTTTAAAACCCTAATGCTGGCTGAAAGGAAAAAGTTCAGTTTAGGGTTTAAAACCCTAATGCTGACTAAAAGGAAAATTCAGTTTAGGGTTTAAAACCCTAATGCTGATTGGCTGGGGATAAAGCTCGAGAATACTACACGATCTATTTTTTTGAGTTTTCTTGTTTTAATAGAAGATAAAAGGGAGTTTCGTGGAAGCTTACCTTTCGAGTGAATTCATCATTGCCGAAGTATTTCCTGTACCCGTGTACCTTCTTCTTTGGGCGACACCTGCTTCTTGCACGGTTGTCTTGGATTAGACCTGTTTCAACCTTTCAGACAAAGAATCATTTGTTAGTTCGGAAATGACGGTCGGTTTGGTGACCTTGATCGTTCCCAGTTGCTTTCTTGCGTCTTTATTTCTGTTGTGAAGTTCCGCCATTGATTTGATTCGAATGGCGAAACCCTTCTAGACTGTTCAGGTTTGTATTTCCAGATTCTGCGATGATTTGCCTTGCAAGGCCTCTCTTTTTTTCTTTTTGTCCTGTTTTGATTGAAGGTTCTCAACGGGGATTTTATTGGAGGTGTTCTGTGGGAATTTGTACAAAAGGAAGCTCTGTGGGGGGAATATTTACAAAGTGGATTCTTTGTGCGGATTCTGTACAATGGGGTATGCTGGGTTTTTGTTTCAAAACGAGTTTCCCAGGGTTTGTTGGGGTAAGCTTGTTGGGGAATATTTACAAAAGGACTCGCTGGGGATGTGCTGATGAAATTCCGACGGGGATTTTTCTCTTCTTTTTTTTTCCTTTTTTTTTTCATACTGGGGAGACTTTGTGGGAGATTGTACAAAAGGAGAAATTCTGTGGGGATTTGTACAGGGGGAGACTCTGTGGGGATTTGTCCGAAGGCGGACTTGCTGGGGAAGATTTCAAGATTTCTCTCTTTCCTCTTTACTCTGAAACACCATCAAACGTCATGATTCATCATGCTTGGGCAATCAAACCAACGATATGAGGCGCTTTCCTTCATGAGACGGGATTCCGTGCAAACAAACCATGCCACCTGTCCTTTCCGGTGTGTCCTGAACTCGGGGTTAAAATGCAAAAGGGATTCGAAAAGAAACAAAGAAAGGGGAAAACAAATCAGAAAAGGAATACCCTTTTCGGGACGAGAAAGATTTATCTGAGGAAGATAATGCTGGCTTTAAATGACATGACATGCTCTTTGGACTGGACGTCTGACCTTCTAAGAACTTGCGTTTTCCTGAACCAGAACGGATCTGTGATTCCATACCGGTGGCACTCTGCCGAAACTTTCTTGGGGTGGCGTCATTCTTTTCGGCCAACAGCGCCCTTTGCGGGTTTTCGCTGGCTGACCTCTCTCATTTCTCTTCCTGTCATCGCTTGATAGCACTCTTTGCGAGTTTTTACTAAACAAGCTCTCTCATTTTGGTTTCTCTACTCCCGTCGCCTCGTGGTGCCCGAAGGTTTTCACCGCCGAGACTCTCTCATTTTATCTCTCTCAATTCAGAGTGTGCTGGTCTCCATTTGTGACGCTTATTGGTTCCCCACCATATTTGGTTATTGATCTGAAGGCTTGTGCTTGGTAAAGAGAGGTAGTGGATACTAACTTCTCAACTGCTCGACGTGCCCCGGTTTCAATTTCAGGGCGAATGGGATTTTATTGTTGGTGTGACTGAACCTCAGGGAGAGGCTGCCTACGTATCCTTTCGGAATCAAGTCAAACGTAGTTCAGGCCTCAATCAATGTTTTGTTTTTTTTGTTTGTTTTTTTTTGTTTTTTTCTTTTGTTTTGTAAGCGGCTCAAAAGTTGGTAGAGAGAATTGGGTAGTGTTTGGGGAGTAGTGGGGAATAAAACCTTCGCCATTTTCAAACGTGTCAGGACCACTGGAGTATGATTTAGACGTAGTATTCTCTTGACTGCATCTGCATTTACTGCTGTGTCGGGGTCATTTCCTTCGATATCACCTAGATACAATGCTCCTCTTGGCAATATCTTCCTTACGATGTATGGGCCTTTCCAATTCGGAGCAAACTTCCCTTTTGCTTCCTCATGATGCGGCAGAATACGCCTCAGTACCAATTGTCCTACTTCGAAATTCCGGGGTCGGACTTTCTTGTTGTAAGCACGGGCCATCCTTCGTTGGTATAACTGTCCGTGACAAACTGCGGCCATCCGCTTTTCATCAATCAACGTCAATTTCTCTAACCGAGTCTTGACCCACTCGCTGTCCTCGATTTCTGCTTCGACGATGATTCGAAGCGAAAGAATTTCTACCTCTGCCGGTATTACAGCCTCGGTCCCATAAACCAAAAGATAAGGAGTCGCTCCTAATGATGTGCGTACCGTAGTGCGGTACCCCAATAATGCAAATGGTAACTGCTCATGCCACTGTCGGGAACTTTGGATGGTCTTCCTCAAAATCTTCTTGATGTTTTTGTTTGCCGCTTCCACAGCACCATTGGCCTTTGGCCGATAAGGCGTGGAATTCCTATGCGTTATCTTGAATTGCTCGCATACATCTCCCATCAAGTGACTATTCAAGTTTGCTGCGTTATCTGTAATGATAGTCGCAGGAATACCGAAACGACAGATAAGATTTGAGTGTACAAAATCCACCACAGCTTTCTTAGTGACTGACTTGAGAGTGACAGCCTCTACCCATTTTGTGAAGTAGTCTATGGCAACTAGTATAAACCTGTGTCCGTTCGAGGCCTTTGGCTCAATTGGTCCAATGACGTCCATGCCCCAGGCGACAAATGGCCAAGGTGCGGACATGGGATGCAGTTCCGTGGGAGGTGCATAAATCAAATCACCGTGCACCTGACACTGATGACATTTCCGAACGAAGCTAAAGCAATCCTTTTCCATGGTCATCCAGTAATAACCTGCTCTAAGGATTTTCTTCGCTAAGACATACCCGTTCATGTGAGGTCCGCACACACCTGCGTGTACTTCGTGCATGATCTTTCTCGCTTCCTCGATATCGACACATCTTAGGAGATTGAGGTCCGGGGTCCTCTTATACAACAATTCGCCGCTCAGAAAGAAACCACTTGCATGTCGCCTAATGGTCCTTTTTTGATCTCCAGTAGCGTGCTCGGGGTATTCTTGTGTCTTTAGGAACCTCTTGATGTCATGGTACCAAGGCTGTATATTTTATCCTGCCTCGATTACACTGCAGTAACCGTGTCTTTCCTTGATTTGGATTTCCAAAGGATCGACATGGGCGTTGCCCGGGTAGGGTAGCATTGAAGCCAAAGTAGCAAGTGCATCTGCCAGTTCATTGTGACACCTCGGAATGTACCTGAATTCTATTGATGTAAAGCGCTTGCTGAGGTCCTCCACATGTTGTCGGTACGGGATAAGTTTGACATCCCGAGTTTCCCATTCACCTTGGACTTGTCGGATAATCAGGTCAGAATCTCCCATAATCAGTAAGTCTTTGACATCCTGATCGATTGCCATATGCATGCCCATGATGCAGGCTTCATACTCAGCTGTATTATTTGTGCAAAAGAAACGAAGTCTAGCTGTGGCGGGATAATGCTGACCAGAAGGCGAGATCAAAATTGCCCCAATCCCTACACCCTTGGCGTTCACGGCTCCGTCAAAGAACATCTTCCAAACATGAGCTTCCTCCGAGATCACTTCTACGGTGTTTACCTCTTCATCTGGAAAGTAGGTATCCAATGGCTGGTATTCCTCATCGACCGGGTTTTCGGCCAAATGATCTGCTAACGCCTGGGCTTTCATTGCCGTGCGAGTGACATAAACTATGTCGAATTCCGTAAGCAAGATTTGCCATTTAGCCAGTCTCCCAGTAGGCATTGGTTTCTGAAATATATACTTCAAAGGATCCAACCTGCTTATGAGGAACGTAGTGTGGGCTTGGAGATAATGTCTCAGCTTTTGAGCAACCCATGTGAGAGCGCAACATGTCCTTTCCAACAGTGTGTATTTGGCCTCGTAGCCGGTGAATTTCTTGCTCAAGTAGTAAATTGCTTGCTCCTTCTTTCCGGTTACGTCGTGTTGCCCGAGGACGCAACCGAAAGAGTTCTCCAAGACTGTTAGATACAAGAAAAGTGGCCTCCCCGGTTCCGGAGGGACCAAGACTGGGGGATTCGAAAGGTATTCTTTGACTTTATCAAAGGCTTCTTGACATTCAGTTGTCCATTTGATCGCCGCATCTTTCCTTAACAGCTTGAATATGGGCTCACACGTGCTTGTCAGCTGGGCAATAAACCGACTGATGTAGTTCAATCTGCCCAACAGACTCATCACGTCTTTCTTTGTTCTCGGGGGAGGTAAATCTCTGATGGACTTTATCTTAGTTGGATCTAGCTCGATTCCTCTCCTGCTTACGATGAAGCCCAAAAGTTTGCTCGACGGAACTCCGAAAGCGCATTTGGCTGGGTTTAGCTTCAAGTCATACTTCCTTAATCTCTCGAAGAATTTCCTCAAGTCTTGGATGTGATTATCCTGCGTCCTGGACTTGACTATCACGTCGTCCACGTACACCTCTATTTCCTGATGCATCATGTCATGGAAAATGGCAGTCATGGCCCTCATGTAAGTAGCCCCCGCATTCTTCAAACCAAACGGCATGACTCGGTAGCAGTAGGTGCCCCAAGGCGTGGTGAAGGCAGTTTTCTCGGCGTCCTCTTCATCCATCAGTACCTGATGATACCCAGCATAGCAATCTACAAAAGGCTGTATCTCGTGCTTGGCGCAATTATCAACGAGGATGTGGATGTTGGGCAGCGGGAAATTATCTTTAGGACTTGCTCTGTTCAGATCTCGGTAATCTACACACACCCGAGTTTTCCCGTCCTTTTTTGGTACTAGAACCACATTCGCTAACCATGTTGTATATTGGACTACCCGAATCACTCCTGTTTTCAGTTGCTTGGTGATCTCCTCCTTAATCTTGTCACTGACCTCAGTTTTGAACTTTCGTTGCTTTTGTTGAACTGGAGGACAATCAGGATGAATCGGCAATTTGTGAACCACTAGATCAACACCTAGTCCCGGCATGTCATCATATGACCAAGCAAACACGTCTTTGAATTCAAAAAGAAGTTGAATTATCGCCTCTCGCGTTTTCTTGTCCGTGTGAATGCTTATCTTGGTCTCCCGGATTTCTTCCGGGGTTCCTAAATTTACCGGTTCAGTGTCATTCAGATTTGGCTTAGGTTTATTCTCGAAATATTCCAACTCTCGGTTTATCTCCCTAAAAGCCTCTTCCGCATCATATTCTGGTTCTGGGTTCATTAATTCGCAGTTAAATAACTCATTGTGATCTGGGCGTGAAGTCCGCAAGCATGTCATATTTAAAGCCGCATTATTAGGACTGAAAAGAAAGATAAAAGGAAAAATAACAAAAAATTAGAACAAAAGAAAGAATGGGAAAGCAATGACGATTTTTTTTTATTTTCTTTGGAAAGTTAGAAGACAACAATGTTTACAACTAGGGATTCAAAACAACAACAAAGAAAAGAAGAAAACGTTCAAGTTATGTCCCGGAGATAACTTGTGACACAGGAAAGGTGGCATGACAGGTCTACCCGGACTTCCGTCTAGTCGGGAATGGCGTAGCCTCCCAGTTTTGGAATTGGGAGCTCGGCCCCATGTACAGCATCTCAGCAGTGCTCGTTCCTTCACCTGGCTGAACCACGTGAATCTCGTAGAGCATCTCCCTCATTGCCCCACATATCTCCTCGATTTCCTCAGCTGTGAAGACCTCATCATCTTCTTGAACGTACCTTGGCCTGACGAAAGTCGCATATAAATCCGGCAGTGGTTGAGGTAAATTCCAACCCTCATTTCTCCTTTTCTTTGCCCATTCTTCGTCTGCTGGAGTAGGTTTGAAACCTAGTCCAAAAGGTTTCTTGATGACTGGCAAAGTAATGGGTTCTGTTATTCCCTGAAGGGTTCGTCCAAGTCCCTTCCCTGGCCTAAATCCGTGCCGAATCATCTCTTTGGCCACCATAACCAAGGCGTTAGACAAGAAAGGCTGGGGGCAGGGTATTCCCTCTTCGTGCTGCTCTGCCAGTACAATCTCGAAAGCTTGATAGACCGTATGTTCACTTCCTTCCCTCGGTTCAAGGTACGGGATGGATGGGTCCCGATAAATGGCATGCTGATCTTCCCCGTGGACCACGATCTCTCGGTCTTCGTACTCGAACTTCACCATTTGGTGAAGAGTGGAAGGAATGGCTCCTGCCGCATGGATCCAAGGTCTGCCAAGGAGAAAATTGTAGGATGTGTCCATGTCGATTACCTGGAAGGTTACTCGAAATTCGACTGGTCCTATGACCAGCAGCAGGTCTATTTCTCCCATGGTATCTCTCTTGATGCCGTCGAAAGCTCTTACGCAGACATTGTTGGGTCGGATCCTTCCGGTCCCAATTTCCATCCTTTGTAGCGTGGAGAGCGGGCAAATGTCAACACCTGATCCCCCATCCAACATTACCCGCTTGACATAATAGTCTTTGCATTTAACTGTTAGATGCAAAGCCTTGTTGTGTGCCGCTCCTTCCGGGGGTAAATCATTCTTGCTGAAAGAGATTTGGTTGACGGCGAAGAATCTTTCTGTCATCCGCTCTAGTTGCTCCACCGAGGTTTCAACTGGTACATATGCTTCATTCAGGGTTTTCAGTAGGATCCTTTGATGCTCGGTTGACCTCATCAATAATGACAGCATGGATACTTGCTCAGGGTACTTACGCAGCTGATCTATCACTTCGTAATCCGGCATCTTCATTTGTTGGAAGAACACTTCCGCTTCTTCAACACTCACTGGCTTCTTTGGAGGGAAGCGCCTTTATGTGGCGTTGTTCAGTTCTTGGGTATTTGAATACCTTCCAATGAAAGTATTTTCTGGAAGTTCTCCCATGACCTCTTTACCTTTGTACATCACCAAAGTCTTTTGATAATTCCACGGCACTGTGGACGGGTTGGTCACTGGCTTTTGTGGCACGCGTCCGATAACCACTGGCTCATTCAGCCGAGGTGGTTGAATCGTCCCCCGGACCACATAGGCCCCTTTCGGCACGTACATAGGTTTCGTCTTTTTGATCCCGAAGTTTTGCGTCTTCTCAGCTCGACCTCGTGGTATGTAAAGAACTTCATTTTTTACAGGGACCACTTTCTTCTCTATCTTCTTTTCAGGCTTGCTCTCTGCAACCTTGGCCTCCTCCCCCTTTTCTGATTTTTGGTCTATTTCAGGCCTCTTCCCCGTGTCGACAATGGCAATTATGGCTTTCAAAGCAGGGTCGAACTCTTTGTCTTCACAAATCATGCCGATCAGCGGCCCATTATTGTGAGCGGGCAATGGATTGTTAGTCACATTTGGGATCTCTTCGTCCCTTAGCACTATTTTCCCCTGCTCTATCAAATTTTCGACCACTCTTTTCAATGACCAGCAGTCGTTTGTATCATGTCCCTCGGCCCCTGAATGATAGGCGCATCTGACTCCGGCTTTGTAAGAAGGCGATGTTGGGTTTTGCCTTGTTTGGGGAATTGGTTGCAAGAAACCCAACTGGACTAGCTTAGGGAACAAAGTAGAGTATTGTTCACCGATGGGCGTGAAAGTCCGCCGTCGAGGTGGCTCCTGAGGGCGAAAGTTATTCTGTGGGGGTTGTGGGTTATAGTGGTTGCGGTATGGAGGCTGATTTCTGGGAGGTGGAGCTGGGCCTCGGTTGGCTTGTTGTGATGGATGGTTATAAGGTTGGGCATTCATGACCATATAAGGTTGATGAGCATATGCCAAACTTGAGTGGGGGTAGTAGTGTTGTGGGGCTCTTTCCGGAAAATGGGGCCTGGGATGATGATACTCCCTTGCTTCAGAGGGTGCCATAGTCGTTTCTTCCTTCTTCTTCCCCCTCGTCGTTCCTCCGGACCCACTTTGGACGGCCTGGGAGGTTGCCCTTATGGCTGCTTGACTCAGAATCCTACCCGTTTTCAAACCATTTTCCACCATCTCTCCAATCTTGATCGCTTCCGCGAATGGCTTACCCATGGCTGACATCATGTTTTGGAAATAGTCAGACTCTTGAGCCTGGAGAAAGGTAGTGACCATTTCCACTTCATCCATGGGAGGCTTCACTCTCGACGCCTGTTCACGCCACTTAATAGCATACTCTCTAAAGCTTTCCGAAGGCTTCTTCTTCAAATTCGACAGAGAGTTTCGGTCTGGCGCAATGTCGATGTTATACTGGAATTGTTTTACAAAATCTCTGGCGAGATCATCCCATATATGCCATCGGGACATTTCCTGATCCATATACCATTCCGAAGCTATCCCTACTAGACTTTCCCCAAAATATGCCATTAGCAGTTCTTCTTTTCCGCCGGCTCCCCGCAATTGGTTGCAGTATTTCTTAAGATGTGCAATGGGGTCACCGTGCCCATCGTATTTCTCAAACTTGGGGGTCTTGAAACCCGTTGGCAGGTGCACGTGAGGGAACATGCACAGGTCGGCGTAAGAGACGCTCTTTTGTCCGCTCAACCCTTGCATATTCTTCAAACTTTGTTCAAGGCTTCTCATTCTCTTGGCAATCTCATTTTGTTCTGCAATTCTGGGGTTCTGATCCTGCCCAGGTGCAAGCTCGCACTGAGGCGGTAGAGGATTGGTACTGGTAGCGAACCTAGTTGGTTCCATTGAGAACGATGGTGCTTGGAATGTAAAAGAGGATGAGTCAAAGCTTGGCTTGTACGTGGTGGGCTGTGCCGTAACCGGGCAAGGCGATGCAGCAAAGATGTTCATGCTTGCATCAGTGGCCGACATTCGGGGATGAGGCTCAGAAGGTGATCCAGCAGAGAAGGCGGAGGTGGCTGGGTACCCAAATGGGGTAGCAGGATAATTTATGGGGACATTAGACGTTCCACTTGACCTGGAGAATAATTCAGGGAATCCGGGGACGACACTTGGCGGCTCTTTCCCATTATTCCAATCGTCCAGCATTTCCAGCATGCGGAGCCGTAGGATTCTATTTTCCTCCGCAGTTGCGGATTCAGGTGTGAGGACGGCTGAGATTGAGCTCTCCTCAGAAACAGGGATCGTTTGCAATGGAATTTCTGAAGACATTTCCACACTTCCTTTTGACCTGGTGAAGTAAGTGTGAGTACTGCTTCTGGCCCTAACAACAGGTAGTTGAACACTTCTCCTTGACCTCGTGAAATATGAGTGCGAGGCCAGACTTTCACCAAACCAACTGTCTTTTCAAAAACCCTGGAAACTCAACGACAAACGCACGGTTAATTTGTAGCAAATAACAGATAGTTAATCTCACGTTGGGCATGATGCACCTATACAGTCAAGTGGATTACTATATGTTTGCTACGAGAGCATGCGTCATTCCGGCATTTTTCCTCTTATTAGTTTTTCCCCTTCTTTTCTTTTCTTTTTCTTTTCTCTTTTGTTTTTCTTTTATGTTTTTTTTTTGCAGTAAAAGAAATGCGACCGGATCCGATGAGGATTGCCTACGTATCACGATGCCTACGTGAATCAGATCATTACGTAGTTCGAAAAACACAAATGAGCATAAAAGAAACCAACTCTTTATTGTTGAAGCCGTCTATTACAAACTACATTTTGCAAAAGAAAAAAGCAAACTTCGAAAATAAACCTAGACTCAACATAGACTAAAAAAAAATCACCATGATGGGAAAAACAGGCAGAAAGTGCTAAGATACAGATTTGACTTATGAGTGCATTATGGTTTTAAAAATTGGTTTCCGCGGGGCATCGTCCGGCCTCGCCGCGGTCTTAAGCGTGAGATCCCTCTCAAGTTGCTCTAGCTCATGCATAGTCTGCTTAACATAACCCATTACTGCCGAGAGGACGGTAATACTGGACATGCTCTCACATCGTAGACATCGTCTGGTGATGGCATGGGCAATGGCCTTGATCTTATCTCTGGTTTGCTTCTTCTCTACGAGTAGGCGTTTTATCTGATCGCTGCATATCTTAAAAACTTGAGCATCTTGTACATACTGATGCTTCAGTTGTCGTACTTCCAACTTCATCTGGGCTATTGAGTCGTACCAATATCTGCTCTCAGTTTGGAAATCCTTGGCCTGATTAGCTGCTTTGATCTCAAGTGCAGCCATCTCTCTCTTTATTTTAGCAACAGTCTTCTCGTGGTCGCCTTCCAATTGATCCAGGTATCGACGATGCTTATCTGCTCTTGTATCCCACTGTGCTTTGAGCTCTGCTATGACGTTTTCAGATTTCTCCAAACCATCTTGCCATTCTCTGACTTCGCTTTTTAGCCTCTTTATCAGGTGCTCGTCTGATCGACGCCTTGGCTGTTTATCTGCATCTAACCTTATCTATTCGATCTGGGCTCTGAGCATTTCATTTTCTTGAATTAACCTGTTCCGCTCTCCCAGATCGGTAGCAATTTGCACGTTGTGCTCGTATTTCAAACCTTCTATTTGTTGCTTTAACCTGCTGATTTCGGCACAATAGCCTCTTTCCTTTGCTAACCAATCCCAATGCCTTTGCGATGACTCGGTGAAATTCCGGATGTGGGGTCTCTTAGCTGGCCTTTCATGCTCAAGTTCCCTTCTGTACCATGCAAGGTAACCTGGCGCCGTTTCTCCTTTGGCTCGATCCCGCACGCAAGTATCTGATTTCAAATATTGACCCTCATTCCAGATTTGGCGAATCTTTGCTTCTGGGAACTGTCCGTTAGGACTTATCTCAACTGCTTGAGCGCTAAGATCTTCCTCATGAGGTACTGTCTGGCATCTTCCGAACTGTCTCAAAACTCGGCTGGGTGCGTAAGGTTGAATGCTCTTAAGCCCCATCAGCAAGAAATGAGTTTTAGCTGCAGACATATATAGGATCTCATCAACAGGCAACCATCCCAGCGTCCATTGTATTTGGCTGGCAGTAAGAGCTTGAAAGAACGAGGTCCATGCCAGGACTCCTTTGGGCAAAACGATCTTTTTGGTTCTCGTGTAAGATTCTTCTATGCGGGTCTTTTCCGGGGAACCATGGCTCAAAATCTCGGAATGATGGCAGAGGTGCTCGGTCATCCATATCTGTAGGAGCAAGTTACAACCTTCGAAGAAACTTTCCCCAGCTTTACAAGCTGTAAGAGCCCGAAAGATGTCAGATACCACCATTGGCGCGAGAGTACTGTCACTTTGCGTGAGTAAAGTGCTGACGACCCCAGATATCTTCAAATCAATATTTCCATCTTTCCTTGGAAATACCAGAAGGCCTAGGAACATTATCATGAACGCTACCCGTCTGTGCTCATCCCACTTCAGACGAATTCCTTTGCTGCATAGTTTGTTGATCGGATTATTGAATCCCCCCTCATGACCGTATCTATCATATATGAAGCATGGAGTACAAAATCCGGCTGCCAGATCCGGGTTGTGGACTGTCCTAGGTATTTTCAATGAATCTAGGAACCGATGTACCGTGACGACTCTTGGGGCGACCAAGTATTTTTCCCTCAAGGGAAGATCAGTATTCCCGATGTATCCGGCCATTTCTTCCAAAGTCGGGGTGAGTTCAAAATCAGAGAAATGGAAAACATTGTGCGCCGGGTCCCAATAGGTAATCAAAGCTCTTATGATATCTCCCCGGGGCTGGACTTCCAACAGACCCACAAGACCTTTCAGATATTTCTTAACCTCATTTTGTCCTTCAACACCTAGATCATTCCACCATAGCCGTAACTTGACAGGGATTTTGGTCATTATTGAAAAATGTTCATTTTGCATCGTGCTCATCCTGCACATTTATTAAGGTGATTTTAACAAAAATGACTGACTCAAAGTATTTTTACAGAGGGGATCAAGTTTTAAACACGACCTTTAAACACTTCGGGGACGAAGATTTTAAGGCTGTGTGGGTCTATTGGATAAAAGTGCTAAACAAGACCCAAAGGTGGCTGTTTATGTAAAGTCAGCCTTCCGGCGTCCCTTTCGGGAACATTCGGCTATTTATGACAAAACAACGTCACCTGACCTATTTATGACTCTTTTTTAAAAAATTTGACACACATTTTTTTTATTGATTATGGCTATTTTAGCAAAATGGGGTTGAACCCGACGAGGGTTGCCTACGTATCTCACATCCGGTGAGAATCAAACCGGCGTAGTTCGGGCGTACCGTAAATAGAAGAATCGAATAAACCTAGAAATCAAGAATACGTTTTTATATATTTTTTTTCTTTTTGAAAAGAGATAAAGACTAAAGAAAATATTTATTATTATTTTTTTTTAGGAAATATTTGGACTATTAATCTGAATTTACAAAAGGGGTACTACGAAAGAAACAACACATTTTTTTTGAATTATGAATTTTCCGTTTTTTTTTTTTTTTTTTTACTTTTAAAATAAATTCCTTCTCTTTTTTTTTTGATTTTGGAAGTGATAAAAAGAAATTTTTTATATATATATATATATATATATATATATATATATATATATATATATATATATATATATATATATATATTTTTAATAACTTAAACTAAGAAGACAATTTTTTTTTTATTCTTTTTTTTTAGAAAAATTCCGGCGAGGTTTTGACAATACTTGAACATTGGTTTTATTTTTCCAAAATAAGTAATTATCTCCCTACGCTGCTATTTCCCCCCCCCCCTTTTTTTTAGAAACCGGTCAGCATGCGGAACCGAAGCTAATAAATGCACAAAACAAATAGGATGCAGCAGGGTGGTCTTTTTCGTTTCAGGTTGCCTGTCCTAGACGGACCCAACCCCTGTGTTGAGTCCCCTAAGTCAAATGCAACATGATGCAAATAAGCGTTCCTACTAGGGATCCGGCATGAAGTCAAGTTATTCTAGGTTCGTAACCTGGGTATTTGTTCTAGACTGTGTACCCGAGCGGACAACTCGAGTCGAGGAGGGGGCTACGTACCGGGGACCCGCGAGATCGTCCGGCTTTGTAACTTGTCCGACCTCTTTCTTATTTCAGGTATTGACACTAACAGAATAGGGAGTCTCGACCAGCGAGCTTCTCCCCGGAAGTAAGAAGAGAAAGGTTTCGGCACAGTTTATATACAGTTCAGATAATATCAAAGCGGTAAAAGACAACATTTAGCACGTTATGCAAAAACATGTAATAAAGATCAGATAATAAAGCCAAATATAACAATTATTCTAAGCTCGAATTCTTGAACCCTGAACCAGTGGTTCTGGGTTTAATCTTCCCCAGCAGAGTCGCCAGAGCTGTCACACCTCCTTTTTGCGCGCCCGCCCCGAAGGATAAATGCGCGGGTGGAGTTTTTCCAATTTAAGTGACAATATTCGAAATGGGATTATTTAGTTAATTCAGAGTCGCCACTTGGGAAAGGTTTGGTTTTTGGTGTCCCAAGTCACCGGTTTTATCTTGAATCCCAAATCGAGGAAATTTTCGACTTTTCCAAATGAAGTCTGCGAACCAGAAATTCTAAGCAAGGAATTCTGTTGACCCGAGGGAAGGTGTTAGGCATCCTCGAATCCCGTGGTTCTAGCACAGTCGCTTAAATTGTTATAATGGCTAAATATCTGATTTAAATACATGTTATGGCTTACGTGCTTTCATTAAGTTTAAACCGCTTTTATTATTATCATTTATTTTTATAGAATTACAACGTCGTGAAAATGTATCTTGAACTACGTCGCAATCAATGCACCCGTAATTGTTAAACACATTTCGACTCCATTGAGATTTGGATTCGGGTCACATCAATGCGCACCCAAGTTTAAGAATGTAATTTATTAAAGGCGCGCCTAAAGCAACTAGCGCATTGTTATTTTGGGAAGGCCGTAAAATTCTCTGAAACGGCCTATCCTGAATTCTAAACATTTATTATGGTTATTTATTGAGGGCCCCGCGATTTACATCTCATTTGGCGAGGCTCGTCTCATTATTTTAGAAGGGTATCCTATAGTGACTACATTCCTACCACGTTTGTCTTTAAAAAGAAAAATGATACCGAACTTTACTTGTTTGAACAAATACAGGCTGAATCTTTATTATGTTTGCCGAACCTAAATTTGTTTGATTACCTGATTGATTGTTCATGAGGTGAGAGTTACCTCATGCTTTGTCTTCATCGAGTGAATACGCTTATTAATTTGCTAAGTGAGATTGCAAGCAAACTAACAACATATACTGAGTTATATTTAACGACCTCCAAGTTTTATTTTTAAACTCTAACCTATTCGAAATTGATGAACGAAATTGGCTGTTTGTTAGGAAAATTACTACTAATTGAACTCAAAACGACTATTAGTTTTCCTCAACAGTCATCGCATTATTTCGAAATAAGGAATCTATACCGAGACCCGATATCAAACTTATATCGGAACAAATAATCTGACAGGAGAGCTGGCATTCATAGCCAGACTCTTAATGTGACTGCATGAAAGTTTGTTTGGGATACATTTATCCCAGATTTAGTACCACAGATTTGTCAATTCAGTGGCCTAGGCAAAATACATACAAGTGCTTGCCATGACTCTATGTTATACAGTCATAACTAAGTCAAACAGAGTGTTATACTGAACTGAATGTATACTAAATCAAACATACTGTCTGTCATACTGTCATTACTATTGAACAATGCTATCTAATAGTTCATCTCAAACAGAATGTATGTTAGTCTATAGAGAATGTTTGCAGTTTGCAGTTAAACAAATACAGGCCCAACTAACATTCAACCTATTTTTAACACCAATGTTATAACATAAACAGATGTTCATTCTTTATTTCTGCTTCAACTTCAAACTTTCAACAATACATGGTTCAGAGGTTGTGTACCTGGAAATATTTGACAATTGAAGAAGAGGACGATCAGCAGAGTAACAATGACAACAAGTGCAGCAGCAGTAACAAAATAGAAACAAAATCCCAGTGCGAGATGCAGCTGGAGCCAATGAAAAATGGCAGAATGTGGCAAGTTCCCAGTAATATGACTCAGAATTTAAGCAAAACAGATCTGAGAATGCACTGATGCTACACACAACTAAAAATCTCAAACAGAACTCAAAAGAAATCGAGATGGGACAGTGAAATCCAGGCCAGATGAGAATCAAGACAAAGAGGAAAAATGCAGTTCCTCTTTCCTGTGTTATGCCTCTCTCTACCTATTTCTGTCTGTGTGTGTATATACTATCCTTTCCCTCTTCTCAGATCTCCTAATTATCTCTATTATCCGATGGTATCCTTTCTCCTCTAATCTCTTATATCCTCACAGTGTGTGTGTTTCTCCCCTCTATCTGTCAGGTCAGCATCTATTTGTATGTATTTCAAGCTTTCAAAAAAAAAAAACTCCTCACAGTATGCTTCCCTCCCTCCCTGTGTTTTCTTTTTCAGATTTCTAATCCTCTCCTCTTAGTCAGATGTCTGCCCCCTTTTTATAAGCCTTAACACTACCCCTTTTAACAGCCTGTTTAGAATGTCACCATACCCCTCCCATGTGCCTTCCATTTTCAGATTCCAATTGGCTAATTAAGTATGAACAAAACCCATGATATTCCCTGGCAGACTCACTTTAAGTAATGTTTATTATTTTTGAGGTTAAAGTAGAGTATGGGCAGCAGAATGTATCTGACAGCATATGCTGTCAAATTATTTAAAACTTAACAAGACCTTTATGCAGGCCACAAGTTGTGCACAAAGCACATGAGGTGCACCAATGCACATGTTGTGCACAAGTGCACATGCCCTCCAATTCAGAACTTAAACCAAACATCCCTTTTACATTACTGATCCAAATCAACAGCTATAAGTAAACAAAACTGGTTCTTAATTGATTCAACAAATGCTTAGCAGAAGTAAGTCGATTTGTTATTGTTCGGACAGTTGAAACTAATTGACGACACATGTCGACTCGACTATATTAGCATTAACATACACAATCGTAGCCAAAAATCAGACATTTAAACAGTATCGATACATGGTTCGAATTATACTGACTAAGCAGAAATACACTCGAGGAGTCAACTAGTCAGTCCAAACTTGAAAATCAAACTAATTGCACAACAAATACATATGCCTTATCAGAATAGGAGGGGGGGTTCAGACAAACACAGAGGTTCAGGTAAAGTGGACAAACAAAAGTTGATAAAATTAAAACAAATATGAACAGGCTTTTAAAACAAATCACACGGACTAAAACAAGTAAATGAAAGAAAGCAAACTCACCTTAAAACTCGAAAAATCAAAAGTTTGAGCTCGGATTTGGACAGACCTTTCTTAAGGCTGAACGGACTTTAATCGAAGTGTTTCTCAGATGAGAAACACTTCGATTAAGGTCCATTAGACCTTAATCCTTTGGTTTGAACAAAACAACGGACCAGTGACGAGGAACCCTAAGGTTCGAAAACCAGATCCGGGATTCATGCTTCCCTGGTCAGATTCGGACCAAACCAAGTATGGTTTGGTCACGAGGGGGGTCTGGGGAGTGTCTGGTATGAATTTAAGGCAGCTCGGTGTAGATTAGGTTCCGACTCGAATCTTCAAATGAAGATTCGAGAAGGTGGGATAGGATTCGAGGTGTGTGGTTGGTAGATTTGGGTTCAGGACGACATGGGGGTTCTATGGTGTTAGGGGCAAGGTCACCGACGTCCATGCCGCCGGTTTTCATGGTGAAGAGTACAGGGGCGGCTCTAGGGTTTGGGGGTTCTGGTGAAGACGACGAGGCTGGGGTTCGGATAGGGGGGCAGGGTAAGATTATGGGCTTATATAGTTAGTGGGTAGACGGATCTCAACCGTTAGATCAATCAAGATCTACGGTCTGGATCTGATGGCTTAAGTGGAACGGTGTCGTTTCGAGGGTAAAGGGTTTGGGTTGGTCCGGGTGGAAACGGGTCGGGTTCTGTTCGTGGGTATGAGAAATGTGATCTTGGCCATTGATCAATCCGAGATCAACGGCCCAGATCAACCTGTATCAATACGACGTCGTTTGGACTCTCTGGGCATCAGCTGGACTGGACCGGGCAGGCTTGGTTTGGGTATTGTTTGTTTGGGCCAATTTTAATAAATTGGCCCAATCCGGAAGAAGAAGGGACCTTTTCTTATTTTTATTTCTTTTCCTTATTTATTTTAAAAACAAAACTAAGCAAAAAATCAAATTAAAAATTAAATACACACTCAATACAATTATTTGCACACACACTAAAATATTTCAAAACAGGTAAAATCAAACAAATCAAAATTACGGACGAAGATGCCTATTTATGATTTTCTATTTAACGACCGGATTACGGTTCGAATTATGCATGCCACACACATTTTGTATTTTGTTTTAAATAAATAAATAAATAAGAAAAAAAATAAAAATGGGCAAAAGTCACAAATAAATCAACAAAGTGCCGCACAGAAATCCGAAAATTGTACAGCAGGGCCAATTATTATTATTTTTTATTTCTTTTGGAGCGATTGTCGTGCGAAACAAAAATCACGTGCTCACAGAAGTGATAATAATAATGAATTAAAACTATTATTACAGCACAGTACAAAATATAAAAAGAAAGTTTCTAGCCAAAGATGAAAATAACTTCAAAATAGTATATATATATATATATATATATATATATATATATATATATATATATATATATATATATATATATATATCAAGCTTCATCAACTATCCCAACAAAGAAATTACTCCATTACTAAGTAATCAAAACTAATTTAGAACAAAGAACTTATGAAGGAAAATTATTCTTCTAAAAGAAAGACAACTAGTAGAAAATACTAAAGACAAAGAGAGAGACCAAAGATTAGTTTTCTCCCGTAAGATACACTTTGCACAATACATTATGAGTGTCTATTTATAGAAAATGTGTAGCAAATGTGAGATGATGTTGCAACTTTAAGTTTTGAAGTCGTGACTTCAAAAATTGATGTTGTAAATTCAAGACTTCATGTTGTGACTTCAAAATTTGATTCACTCTTGTTTACCACGTGCATTGCTCTTTTTCCTCCTTGTTTTGCTTGTAGTACTCTTTCCTCAATTCAACTTTCCTCTGCAGAACTTGTTAGAAAATATAGGAGAATCGAATATATTTATTCATGATTTATTTAAAAATCCTTATTTATACGTATGAAAATACATGAATAATTTATATTCATCAATAGGAGATTACTCAAATAACAGGGTTCAACATAGGTGAACTTCCTTTTCAATACTTAGGTGTCCCATTAAGTACAAAAAGGCTATCAGTAAACCAATGTCAACCATTGCTAGACAAAATTCTGGGGTGAATTAAACAGTGGACAGTGAAGTTTCTGAGCTATGCAGGAAGACTACAATTGATCAAAAGTGTACCTATTGCTATACAGTCTTTCTGGTCACAGATTTTCCCCTTGCCAAAGAAGATCATTCAACAGGTTGAAGCCATTTGCAGGAAATTCCTATGGACTGGTGATACTAGTTCGAGCAAGAAGGCTTTAGTGGCATGGAACAAGCTGTGCAGGCCTAAAACTAAAGGAGGACTGAATGTCACAAACCTCAATACATGGAATAGGGAAGCTCTGCTGAAACATCTATGGAACTTGGGCAAGAAAAAGGATAAACTATGGATCAAATGGGTGCATGCATACTATATAAAAGGAAGTGAACCATAGGAAGTTGATGCAAAGAAAGCTTCTTGGATTGTAAGGAAGACACTACAAGCTGGAAAATACTTGACCGAAGCAGGTTTGGACACAAGAAGGGTAATGCAAACTGATTTATTTTCCATTAGAGGAATGTATAAGTAACTAAGAGGGGAATTTCTAAAGGTGAGCTGGAGTCGATTGCTGTGCGATAACAGAATCTGTCCAAAATGGAAATTTATTATGTATTTGGCAGTGCAGGAGAATTTATATACAAAGATAGACTGATAAGATGGGGAATGCAAGTAAGTCCAGAATGTCCAGTGTGTGAGCATAAGATGGAAAGTCACAACCATATCTTCTTTACTTGCTCTTCTCAGAAGATGTTTGGAGAAGATTACTAAAATGGATGGATATCAGTCGAGAACTAAAAGGATGGGATGAGGAGATCAAATGGATAATAGAACAGGTGAAAGTCAATGGATCCAAAACCATGTTGTACAGGCTGTGTATGACTGGAGCAGTGTATCACATATGGATGGAAAGAAACAGAATGATCTTTCAGAAGATTAAGAGAAGCAGTGAAGATATTACTAGACAAATAGTTAGAGACATTCATTGTATAGGTCATAGTCATAGTAGATTGAGGAATAGTCCGCAAAAGCTCAACTATTATCCTTAGAGTATGCATTGAGGAAGAGATGTTACTAAGTTTGGGGATGCATGTCCAAACTTAGGAGATATACTTGTATATATTTACGTGGAAATAAAGTTTAATTACCAAAAAAAACACAGTGCTTTAGTGATTTTTAGTATTTAAATTTTACTTTAAAAAGATAATAAATAAATGTGAAATTAAAACTAAATGTTAGATGATGTAACCCTTTCAGGTCCTTTTCTTTACTCTTCTTTTATTACAAGGAGGGAAAATCGCTTTTTTCAAAAATTACAAAATCACATTTCAGAATTTGACACATGTGCCTCGAACTCACCAAATAATAGACCCTCAAAAAATAAAATTAAAAGAATAAGAATGAGGTGCCAAGCAATTGACAAAAAGTGACACCAAATCTTGAAGATATTAAATTTCATGGACTAGAGTCTAATCTTGCTAAGCTGAGCTGATAATTTGTTGGGTACTTAAAATCAAATTAAAGTGCCTAACACGTCAACGAGAGGGACAATTTAATAGATTAATTAGTCTTAATTAAAAATTGTGATTAGACACATTGTACAAAAGTTGAAGAAATAATCATGTCATAAGGTCAATGTCAATGACAATTTCTTCTGATTAGGGTTAGTTTTGACTAGTGCTAATGGTAGTTAGTTCAAATGACAAGACATTACTAAGTTTTATTCTTATAAATTTCACTAAAAATATAATGTATAAATAAAAGTAAAAAGTGTTGCTTGAAAATGTTAAGCAGCAGTTATAATATGATATTACGAATATCAAGGTTTTGATATCAAGTCTTTCGGGGAAAATAACTCTATATTCTTGTAAATGTACAAACTTCTACCTCAATGAAGGTTAAATATGAAGCCTCAATTAAACTTTGGAAATCTCAAGACCTTAGCCTCAATTTCATTAACACTAAGATAGTATGTATATTAATTTCTTATAGACTCATTTGATTTTCAATTGTTGATAATGTCTATCTGTCTAACAGAAATAACGTAAAAAGGGTTATCATTACTATATCAATTTCTCAAGCGCACTCACACACAAGTATACATACAGACACCCATGCACGCGGGCTCAAACATCGTCAAAGAGTAATTTTTATGCAAAATAGTATAAGAAGGTTTAGGGTCATAAATTTTTGTAATTAAAGGATCAGTGATGAAAGTATGAACTTATGACAAATTCTTAGTTTCATATACAATAACTATTTAATATTTTTTGCCAACACATATGTAATTTTTTGGCGGGATGCTTGTGCTGTAATATTAACTAGTATTAGTACCCGCGCGATGAGCGGTGAACATTAAAAGGACGTAATTATAGTATATTGGTATTTATATCTTAATTATAATATCACATCAAAAATCATGTTTTAATATATAAATTATATTTTTTTGTTGAGGTAATTTATTTGAAATACTCAACTAATATCATATATTTATTCTCCAAGAAGAGTCATCTCATGGGAAAATCAGCTTGAAATATTGATTTACCTCGTTGTTTAGCTTATATTCGCTTCTAACTAACTAAAAGATGAAACTAAAAACTATAAAAGTTTTATCGATAATTTCTTAAACTCTCAAACATCTAATTTTTAGATGAACACGAAGTTAAGATATTTCCCTCTTTCTGGAAAGCTATCTCGCCTATCATTCGTTTTTCTTGACCACATGAATTAGCACTTAGGTAGCAACTCCATTGAGAAGTGTTTAACAACGCAACTGGGACAACCTATCCTTTCATAATTGTATATATAAATTAGCTCTGTCTATTAAAGCTTAAATATATAAAAGGAGTCAAGGAATGGTACACCGTAATTATTTTTAATCTAAGAAGTTCAGATCTTTCAGCGGAATTCTTAAACTCGAAAGGCACCATGTATCCTTCTCCCTTATCTTTACGAATTCATATTCTTCACATCAGTTCAAATCCCTGAAAGTAACAAAAACATGGAGAGAAAGAGAAAAAAAAAGGTGTATGCGAGAAAACATGAAATTTGCAACGCAATGAACAATTTTCTAAAATGAATTTTCACTATTACTTTATCTAAGCAGAGGTGGTAGAGAATTATATCTGAAAAATTTTATTATTATTTTTCAACATGCAGTTCCTCTTCTTTTTTCTTCTCTAGATAAGATCGAGGCTGGCAACACCATTATACATATGTAAGATATTCACAAGCTCTCTTTATGAAAGTGATTATCTTTACGGTTTCAACATATTCAGAAATTATTTTTTAGCAAGATAAATCGAAACATATTCAATATGTGTTCTTCCATTTTTTCAATTCTTTCTCTTTCATCCTTTCTAAATTGATGAAAACAGTAGAAAGTTTGTAAAGTGTATATAAAGATATATCTTCTAATTTACCATCCAAAATACAAAAAAATAGGAAGGCTAAAAGATATATAGAAAATTCAAATATTGAAGTAAGGAAGATCGTATATAACAACAGAAACTTACCTGAAAAAGAAATGCGCTGCCCTTGTTTCTTATGTCACTATCTAGTTTTCTGCAATTACCAAAAGGCTAAAAAGATTAAGTTTCGTAATTAGTTAATAGGAAAAAATATGCAGTCAGCTCCTTGATAAATATTTCAATCAAATGATGTCATGACCTAATCCCCAAACCCGGTCATGATGGCGCCTCTCGTGAAGACAAGGCCAGCCAGAACAAAACAGAACACCTCTTTTAAATAGTTAATCATCATAAATAGTAATAACCTATAATATAATCCTCATAAGTTGCGGGATGTAACGATAATAACAGCAAGAACCATCCCGACACAGCCCAAACCGGGGTGTCACAAGTCATGAGCTACTACAGAATCTGCTATAGGTCTACAAAGTACGAAATCCGATACAACAGTTTGAAGAAAACATAAATGATAGAGGATAAGAGAGACAAGGGACTGCGGACGTCAACAACTACCTCGTAACTCCAAATCACTGCCTAGCATGGAAGGAATCGGCGCTCAGGTGCGGACTCTGCTATACCTGAATCTGCACACATGGTGCAGGGAGTAATGTGAGTACTCCGACCCAGTGAGTACTAACAATAAATAATGGCTGACAGTAAGAAATCACGTAAAGGCACTAAGCAGTTCTATATCAAAACAGTAAAATCATTTAAACATCGGTGAATAAGGAAATCATGTGAAATTCTTTTAACCAGGTAAAACAGATGTAATCAGTATAAATCAGCTCCTCAAGCATTTTAGTTCATCTATTCGTTCTTATCCTCAGTTCTCAATTCATATACTTCTTACGATAACCGAATCAAAATATATATATATATACTACTGCGGCGTGCAGCCCGATCCGCATATCGCTGTGGCGTACAGCCCGATCCATAATAATAATAGTCGACTGCGCTCACTGGGGGTGTGTAGACTCTGGAGGGGCTCCTTCAGCCCAAGCGCTTTATAATTGCTGCGGCGTGCAGTACGATCCATATAAGTAGTTGCTACGGCGTGCAACCCGATCCATAATGTATATATATATATATATATATATATATATATATATATATATATATATATATATATATATATATATATATATATATATATCTGTTGCGGCCCGCAGCCCGATCCATATCATATAAAATGTCCTCACTATTGAGTCCTCGACCCCTCTCAATCATTTAAGAAACACAGCCTCTTGGGCATAATGTACGGTCGGGATCTCGGCCCTCATATCTCTTCCTATTTATGATTAACATTTCAAAAATTTGGTTCATATCATTCTTAAACAATTGGAAACATGACTGAGGATATAAATTCTTTAACAAAGTAAGTGAGGAAAACCAGTCAAAAATCCCCTAAGGGTTTTACAGGTCGGCACAAGGCCCCAAGCATGGCAACAAGCCCAATTCACAACAATAAAGTATATGTCTCAATCAAAAATGTAGTAAAATATCATTCGGGATGGACCAAGTTCCAATCCCCATAGGATTGAACCCCACGCTCGTCACACAACGTGTATCTCAACTTAGTATAGCACTACGTTGTGCAAATCCGGGGTTTCAAACCCTCAGGACATCATTTAAAATTATTACTCACCTCAAACTGGCCAAAACTCTAGCTCGCTATGCCCTTGCCTCTCAAATTGGCCTCAACATGCATCGAATCTATCCAAAATCAGAACGAATAGGTCACAATATGCTAAGGGAACAAAGCCCAAGCGAAAACATTCGAAAAATATCGAAAATCTCGAAATTAGCAAAACCCGAGCCCCGGGCCCACGTCTCGGAATCGGGTAAAATTTACATTTTCAGATTCCTCATACCCTCACGAGTCTAACCATACCAAAATTATCCAATTCCGATACCATTTGGTCCTTCAAATCATCATTTTACATTTTTGAAAGGTTCCACAATTTTCTTCCCAAATTCCATCTCAAATCACGAATTAAATGATGAATTGAGTGATAGATTCATTTACTCTAACCAAATCTGAGTTAGAATCACTTACCCCGACCAATTTCTTGAAAAACCTTCGAAAAATCGCCAAAATCCGAGATCTCTAGGTCAAAATATCAAATAAAACCAAAAACCTCGTATTTATAGAGTACCCCTCGAATTCCGACACCGCTGACCGCACAAAAATGACCGCAACCACGCAGGTCTTGCTCTGCAGGGACATGCTTTAGTATTTTGGCCATAACTTCCACTACAAATGTCCAAATTGCAATATCTTTACCTTTCTGGAAACTAGACACGAAGGGCTACAACTTTCGTTTTTGAATCACCTCAAATTCCTTGTGGGTCAAAAGATATGAGCTTCCAAAGTTGGACCGACGACCTGCAGGTCTTCATTTCGCGTGGACCGCGCAGCCGCGCCCAGCGCAAAAAGGGTCGCGCCCCACGCACCAATGACTGCCCCATCCATTTTCTAAATTCCGGGATGTCCGTACTCGCTCAAAACTCACCCGAAACACACCCGAGGCCCTCGGGACCTCAACCAAAAGCACCAACGCATCCTAAAACATTTTTCAACCTCGTTCCAATCATAAAAACACTTCAACAACACCAAAAACCATCAAATTACCTCAAATTCGAGCCTAAGTTCTTCTAAAACTTCCAAAACACGCATTCGATCAAAAACCTAACCAAATCACGTCTGAATGACCTGAAATTTTGCACACATATCCCAAATCACTTAACGGAGCTACAACAACTCTCGGAATTCCATTCCGACCATCAGATCTAAATCTCACCTATCAATCGGAAGTCGCCAAAATACTAACTTCGCCAATTCAAGCCTAATTCTACACCGGACCTCCAAAATTACTTCCGGTCACACTACTAAGTCACAAATCATCCCCCGAAGCTAACCGAATCACCAAAAATCACATCCGAGACCTCTAACTCAATAGTCAACATCCAATTGACTTTTCCAAAATAAGCCTTCCTTAAAGAGACTAAGTGTCTCATTTCCTATCAAAACCAATCCGATTTAACTCTAACACACTGAATACCGATAACGAAACATGAAGAAGCATAAAATGGGAAAAACGAAGCGGTTCTCATGAGACGACGGGTTGGGTCGTCACATCCTCCCCAACTTAAACAAACGCTCGTCCTCGAGCGTACCCAGAGTTATCCTAGAAGCCAACCAATAGCTGAATGACCTTACCAAGAATATACCCGGGGGTGATCCCATGTCACCCTATCTCGCATAGGTCCGATAACACAACATAGCTGACATTTCACAATCCATCTAGTCCATAAACCATAGAACCACATTGCACTTTCCGAAATCATACACAAGATCCGATCCTCACATCTATACTCAGAATAGGCCCGAACCAGCTGTAATAACCCTCAATCATATGATATACTACATAACCCAAACACTCGAAACAATAACTTCTATTCACAGCAGTTGCCCACAGTGCCCGAATACCGATAGGAAACCTCTTATCAACTAAGGTCTTATTCCAACACTTTCATATACTGCCAACGATACATGAAACACGCAATAAACCATAACCATTTCTCACATCAACCACTCATGAAGCCACTTCCCTTTTGACTAATACTACAACAAGTTTCTAAGCCGAACCTCGATATTATCCTTCTAACAAGCTGAAATCAAATCTGTTCGTATTCATTAATGACCCCAACGATCACCTCGAATCCAATACACCACTCTGGTGATATGACACCTCAATACAGGCCTAAGCGACAACTTGCATAATACACGCACCAATAAGAAACAGTCTGAACATACTTAAATCATAAAAAAAATAACTCAAACGAAAGAGCTGTACCTCAAGCTCATCAATACCATCACAACACAAGGCTGAGACTCCGTCTCACATAATATAAATAGAACACTGAATCCACCCTAAAAGGTCATATCTCCATGTGGCCTCGCTACAACGTGCGAACCTATTCAATCACTGTTATACATGAAACACCTCCGGTCACTATGCTCAAAATTGACAGCCACACACAATTTGATGTTTGAAACCAAAGTAGATCATTACACCCATGGTGAAACAAGTAGCATATACTATGCAACCCGATAGGACGTAACTGGTACGCCATCCACTGAGCAACACCCAATTATTCTTCCGCTCGACTTCCACCTATGAACCCCAACAGAATCGCACCATATGTGCCCATAACCAATAAATCATAACGTCTCGCAACATAGAAGGCAACTCACGGACCTCCCGACCACTAATAAGCTCAATAACGGTCGAGTCAACCTAACCCTCAACGATACAATTCGGAGCCAATCGAGCCGACTCAAACTAGAACACGCATCCACATTAGCCTGCCAACGAACTCCTTACCGAGGAAGCCTGAAGTTGCTTCTTCCACTACCATAACTCCTGCCGGAGTCATACGATACGGTGCCGGGCACCAAATCAATGCCGAAATCCACGGCGACATGCCCGGCCATAAGAAACACATTCGAAAAGTCCCTCAACATCAGAACTGAATCAATGATGGCAACCTCTGCACTGACATCCATCACGAGGCCCAAATAAGAAAAATAACCCTTCCCAGCCGTCCGCTGATTCTTCGAAACATAAACCACTCTACTAAAGCATACTCCGACGCACCTCGCCACTCACCTTATGGCATTTCCGGCATAGCCCATAGCGCAATAATCCATAATAACCCAACACTGAGAAATCCAGTCTAAACCCCGATATCATATCCAAAATCTGATATACCAGACAAGGAAGGGTCCACTCGGGCCCCCAAATCCTGATAGTCGTTACACACAATCCACAATCACAACATAGCCTGAATATGAGAACTTCTGTCTTCAAATCCACGCGGCACATAAATCACCACATCATATCCCAATTTCGCCGTCCGAAAGCATACCACACCTTAATACCCAATAATTCCACGATAGACTCTAAAATTTCCCTGTACTACCAAGCCAACCCGAATATCACCAGTCGATCTAACAAGAAAGTGCCGCAATACCACCGAAGTGCCATCCATTTAATCACATTGCCCTTTTTCTGAAACATATACTCTTGTCAAATCACTTTCAAATAGCAGTACCATTTTCCTTGATTATCTGAGGCTACCCACTGCCTAAGTGTTTTATGAGCTTCCTTTCTGAACTGAACTGTAACCTAACACACGCAAGTCTCGGTCCTCCACAACATACCGCATATAACATACCATCCGAGGATACATGAAAACCTTACCTCCCTTCCGGGCCACAGACATCTATGCACTCCCCTAGTCAAGAACTTCCATCGATCCCATCTAGAAGAAAAATCATTACACATCCCATGTCTCTCATATTCATAGGAAATGTACCTCTTCAACCACGGTAGAAATCAACAAGAACTCTCTCAATTTCGTTTGCATAAATTAAACTGCCAGGACGGAATCCTTCTAACTCGACCAAGCTAAGCAAGCCAACAAAACCCAAGAGCATTGCTGCAAAATACTTGTACGAACTCATTACCTCGAACACATACCAAGAACTAATCATACCTTTACCATGTCGATCCGGTCTACTATCAAGCTTCTCCATCTCTCTAAATTTCCTTCTGATACATATTCAACTTGATATTTCTCCTTGCTGTAGCACCACAATTCCTCAACCTAGGCTTACCACACGAGACCCAAGCATAAGACCACACCGTCTAAGACCCATAAGCCACTGAATCCTCTCTCAATTATTTCCAGATATACCACATTCCAACATACTTTACTCCGAAGAACTTCCTGCGAATCTAAATCCGTTACCTTTACTTTCTAGATACTAATACATAGAATCCCATAATTAACATAAAAATACCACAAGTCTGGACCTCTTATAATGGAGACTCGATTCCTAATCACATATGCTACTTTAAGATACCCCATTGTTACATGTAGAATCTTGAACACATTAGGACCATTTTCGAGTGTCATTCACTCTATTCAACTTGTATTTAGCCTGCTCAACTAACAAAACTACTTGTGCCTCATTAGCACTCTGACACCGTAGGATACGACCTTATCCCAATACAATCGAGCATCTTCCTTCTCTATACGCTGAGCATTCTTTACAACAGCTTAAGACATCCTATTATTTTCATACATCTACGAAGCACCATATAACCTTTATTAAAATTTTCCTTCACTCGTGCCATCTTCGGCTCAATTTCCACTCGCCAGCATGCCTCAATTCAAAACCAACATAGCAACACCACCGTACAATCAGCTGACCAATAGCAAGCTCCCCAACTTGGCTCGAAGTCATAGATCATAACACACAATACTCATAACGCATATACTCCACTGCTGCCTTAATACCGTAGTGAGATTAAACTCAAATCGTTTGTAAGTTTGTGAAAACACAAATCATCTAGTACCTTTAACTCTTCGGCCGATCTCGCAATGGTTAAACTCACTCTCTTATGCGGCCCCAAAATTTCAAACTTCAACACTTACAATTTACTGGCACATGAGATCTTCTATCATTCACATAAGGATCACACCGCCTCAGCACACTTCGCGGGAGATAACCCACCTGCTTTGCCTCAATATAACCTTTTCGTATACCTTCCACTGCTATAAGCATTACGCAATCACTTGATCTTCTTGAGTCTGTACTCATACCGCACATGAAATTTACTTCACTCTCAACTAGGAGACTTAAAAAGATTTTTCACACGCCTATAATCTCAGAACTACACTTCCACTCACAATGGAAATCATACACTTAGTAGTCCATCTATCATCCAGAAAATCTTCCTCGACACTTCCAAGTCATATAGAAACATCACGCAGTACTAGCATATTCATCACATAGCTATCCAGCTGTCATTCCGACTATTAGGGACAATACTGAATATATAAGTTCAAAACACTTGCTCACACAATCAACACCTCGGTGCTCAAGCCATAGGCAATAATCCGGCCTCAAGTCCTCCAAACTGGCCCAACATAAACTCACAGGGATTACATCTCGCCCCTCGATCGGGGATTCACAAGCCATCAAGGCACATCTGATACTGAGCGCTCATACGCGCGTACGGACACGTGGAAGGAATTTCAAGAGTTTCTTTTCAAGCTGACTCAGGGACGCACAATAAGAATACAAGAATGTGAAGTTTTCCTAAAGGTTCTGCAGCCTCTCGAGGATAAATACAGACGTCTCCGTACCGATCCGCGAGACTCTACTAAACCTGCTCATGACTCGTGAGACCTAAGTAACCTAGGCTCTGATACCAACTTGTCACGACCCAATCCCCAAACCCGGTCGTGATGGCGCCTCTCGTGAAGACAAGGCCAGCCAGACCAAAACAGAACACCTCTTTTAAATAGTTAATCATCATAAACAGTAATAACCTATAATATAATGCTCATAAGTTGCGGAATTTAACGATAATAACAGCAAGAACTAACCCGACACAGCCCAAACCGGGGTGTCACAAGTCATGAGCTACTACAGAATCTGCTATAGGACTACAAAGTACGGAATCCGATACAACAGTCTGAAGAAAACATAAATGATAGAGGATAAGAGAGACAAGGGGTTGCGAACGTCAACAACTACCTCGTAACTCCAAATCACTGCCTAGCATGGAAGGAATCAACACTCAGGTGCAGACTCTGGTATACCTGAATCTGCACACATGGTGCAGGGAGTAATGTGAGTACTCCGACCCAGTGAGTAATAACAATAAATAATGGCTGACAGTAAGAAATCACGTAAAGGCACTAAGCAGTTCTATATCAAAACAGTAAAATCCTTTAAACATCAGCGAATAAGGAAATCATGTGAAATTCTTTTAACCAGGTAAAATAGATGTAATCAGTATAAATCGGCTCCTCAATCATTTTAGTTCATCTGTTCGTTCTTATCCTCGGTTCTCAATTCATATACTTCTCACGATAATCGAATCAATATATATATATATATATATATATATATATATATATATATATATATATATATATATATATATATATATATATACCGCTGCGGCGTGCAGCCCGATCCGCATATCGCTGTGGCGTACAGCCCGATCCATAATAATAATAGTCGACTGCGCTCACTAGGGGTGTGCAGACTCCGGAGGGGCTCCTTCAGCCCAAGCGCTATATAATTGATGCGACGTGCAGCCCGGTCCATATAAGTAGTTGCTGCAGCGTGAAGCCCAATCCATAATGTATATATATATATATATATATATATATATATATATATATATATATATATATATATATATATATATATGATGCGGCGCGCAGCCCGATCCATATCATATAAAATATCCTCACTATTGGGTTCTCGACCTCTCTCAGTCATTTAAGAAACACAGCCTCTCGGGCATAATGTACGGTCGGGATCTCGGCCCTCATATCTCTTCCTATTTATGATTAACATTTCAAAAATTTGGTTCATATCATTCTTAAACAATTGGAAGCATGACTGAGGATATAAATTCTTTAACAAAGTAAGTGAGGAAAACCAGTCAAAAATCCCCTAAGGGTTCTACAGGTCGATACAAGGCCCCATGCATGGCAACAAGCCCAATTCACAACAATAAAGTATATGTCTCAATAAAAAATGTAGTAAAATAGCATTCGGGATGGACAAAGTTCCAATCCCCATAGCATTGAACCTCACGCTCGTCACACAGCGTGTATCTCAACTTAGTATAGCACTACGTTGTGCAAATCCGGGGTTTCAAACCCTCAAGACATCATTTAAAATCATTACTCACCTCAAACTGGCCAAAACTCTAGCTCGCTATGCCCTTGCCTCTCAAATTGGCCTCTACACGCGTCGAATCTATCCAAAATCAGAAAGAATAAGTCACAATATGCTAAGGGAATAAAGCTCAAGCAAAAACATTCGAAAAATATTGAAAATCTCGAAATTAGCAAAACCCGAGCCCCAGGCCCACGTCTCGGAATCGGGTAAAATTTACATTTTCAGATTCCTCATACCCTCACGAGTCTAACCATACAAAAATTATCCAATTCCAATACCATTTGGTCCTTCAAATCATCATTTTACATTTTTGAAAGGTTCCACAATTTTCTTCCCAAATTCCATCTCAAATCAAGAATTAAATGATGAATTCAGTGATAGATTCATGTACTCTAACCAAATCTGAGTTAGAATCACTTACCCCGACCAATTTCTTGAAAAACCTTCGAAAAATCGCCAAAATCCGAGATCTCTAGGTCAAAATATCAAATAAAACCCAAAACCTCGTATTTATAGAGTACCCCTCGAATTCCGACACCGCTGACCGCACAAAAATGACCGCGGTCCGCGCAAAACCAGCAGGGTCCGCGCAAAAATGACCGCGGCCGCGCAGATCTTGCTCTGCAGGTACAGGCTTTAGTATTTTGGCCATAACTTCCGCTACAGATGTCCAAATTGCGATATCTTTACCTTTCTGGAAACTAGACACGAAGGGCTACAACTTTCGTTTTTGAATAACCTCAAATTCCTTGTGCATCAAAAGAAATGAGCTTCTGAAGTTGGACCGATGACCTGCAGGTCTTCATTTCACGCGGACCACGCACTTGACCGCGCCCTCGCACTAGGCCACCGCGCCCAGCGCAAAAAGGGTCGCGCCCCGCGCACCAATGACTGCCCCATCCATTTTCTATGTTCCGGGATGTCCGTACTCACCCGAAACACACCCGAGGCCCCCGGGACCTCAACCAAAAGCACCAACGCATCCTAAAACATTTTTCAACCTCGTTCCAATCATCAAAACACTTCAACAACACCAAAAACCATCAAATTACCTCAAATTCGAGCCTGAGTTCTTCTAAAACTTCCAAAACACGCATTCGATCAAAAACCTAACCAAATCACGTTCGAATGACCTGAAATTTTGCACACATATCCCAAATCATTTAACGGAGCTACAACAACTCTCGGAATTCCATTCCGACCATCAGATCTAAATCTCACCTATCAATCGGAAGTCGCCAAAATATTAACTTCGCCAATTCAAGCATAATTCTACACCGGACCTCCAAAATTACTTCCGGTCACACTCCTAAGTCACAAATCATCCCCCGAAGCTAACCGAATCACCGAAAATCACATCAGAGCCCTCTAACTCAATAGTCAACATCCGGTTGACTTTTCCAAAATAATCCTTCCTTAAAGAGACTAAGTGTCTCATTTCCTATCAAAACCAATCCGATTTAACTCTAACACACCGAATACCGATAACGAAACATGAAGAAGCATAAAATGGGAAAAACGAAGCGGTTCATGAAATGACAGGTTGGGTCATCACAAATGAGGTATGAAGTATACTTCTTGTTTTTTCACTTTTTTCCCATTAAAAATTGGGATTATTATCTGCAGTATCATACATGAAAGCATGCAAATGTATGACTATGACATAACCTTTAGTACTACATGGTTTTACTCTAAGTCCTCCTTTTTTTGTCCCTCCCTTTTTCTCCAAATTTGCAAGCATCGCAGAAAAAAATTGTGATGAACCAAAAGGTTGTCATCACTTGTTTTAGAAATAAATTCTGTGTTCTGAGGCCTTAAAAACCACTTTCTGTCTCACCTCGATTGGCATGCACAGTCCGAGCGTGTAGCCGGAAAGCCATTATGTGAAAATCTATGAAAATAATAAATTTTGCCTTTAAAATGAATTTATAAAGGTTGACTTCGGTCAATATTTTGGTAAACAGACCCGGACCTGTGATTTGACGGTCCCGAAGGGTCCGTAGGAAAATATGGGACTTGGGCGAATACCTGGAATCGAAATTAATGGAAACGAAATATGTTTGAAATTGATGGTATTGGGCCTGCATTTTGGTTTCGGAGCTCGGTACAGGTCTTATATATGATTTAAGTTGAGCCTGTAAAATTTGGTAAGAAACGGACTTGAAATAACGTGATTCGGAACCTTAGCTATAAAATTTAAGACTTTGAAAGTTCATGAGATTTCCTTTGATTTTGGTGGTAAATTTATAGTTATTGATCTTATTTTGAGGATTTGATCACACGAGCAAGTCCGTATGATATTTTTGGACTTGCGTGCATGTTTGGTTTGGAGCCTCGAGGGCTCGGGTGAGTTTTGAATAGGCCACAGAGTGTTTTGAACTTAGGAAAAAATTGTTGTGTGTTGCAGGTCTATAGGCTTCGCTCGCAATTGCGAGCTCGCATTTGCGAAAAACCCATCGCATTGCGACCTGGGTAAGGACCCTTTGCAATTGCGAAGCTTATGTCGTAATTACGACCTTAGCAGGCACCACATTTGCGACCAATGGTTCGCATTTGCGAAGTAAGCAGAGATAAGCATCCTTTGCAATTGCGAAGCTTTTGCCGCAATTGCGATTTCGCATTTGCGAACATATCATCGCAATTGCGATACCTGCGCCTGTGTAAATCATAACTTAGCCGAAAATTTCTCATTTTTCAAACTTTCTCAAAACCTAAACATCTTTGGGCGATTTTTCAAAGGCAACTCTTCTTCCAAATCGATTGTAAGTCAATTCTAACTCATTTTCCTTAATCTTTAACATCTTTTCACATGATTTCAACTCAAAATCAAGGGTTTTCATGGAGGAAATTGTGTGTTTTGGATAGAACCTAGGTTTTTTAAATTTTGGAAATTTGGATCTCGATTTGAGGTCCAATTTAAAAAAAATTATATATTTGGGTTCGTGGGGGAATGGTAATCGGGTTTTGGTTCGAACCTTGTGTTTTGACCAAGCGGGCCCAGGCGATTTTTGACTTTTTGCGGAAAATACTAGAAAACCTATAATTTAGCATTGAGATTGAATTATTTAGCAATTATTGATGTTGTTAAATTAATTTGGACTACATACAAGTAATTTGGAGGCGAATTCTAAAGAAAAAGCAGTGTTTGAGGCTTGAGTTTGCCGTGGAAGTTTGAGGTAAGTGTTTGGTCTAACCTTAGCTTGAGGGATTAGAAGTTGTGTCTTATTTGCTACGTATTAACTGTGGAGTACGACGTATAGGCATGGTGACGAGTATCTATACGTCGGTGTCAAGCATGACCGTGAGTCTTGTATTGTAATTTTTATGACTCCATTGTGGTTTATTTGTGCTTCATATGAGAATTATATTATTGTTCTCTTTCCGGGATATTGTTATTATATTATTGTTCCCTTGCCGAGATGTTGTTGTTACATTATTGTTCCCTTGCCTGGATGTTGTTGTTATACTATTGTTCCCTTGCCGGGATTCGTTTATGATTGGTGTTGATAAATGAAATGGGAGCGAGTTGCATGCCTACAACGGTAATATATGAAATGGGAGCGGGTTGCATGCCTGCAAAAGTAATATATGAAATGGGAGCGGGTTGCATGCCTGCAACGGTAACATATGAAATGGGAGCGGGTTGCACGCCTGCAACGGTAACACATGAAATAGGAGCGGGTTGCATGCCTGCAACGGTAATATATGAAATGAGAGCAGGTTGCACGCTTGCAAAGGTACTATATGAAATGGGAGCGGGTTGCACGCCTGCAACGGTACTATATGAAATGGGATCGGGTTGCACGCCTGTAACGGTATTACATGTGTACTTGTTTTTCTTATTTCCTTATCTTTTGTTAGTAATTGATTTATGGCGTTCCTTACATTTGTCATCACTTGTGTTGCAAGTGAATTTAGTGTTCTGAGGCCTAAAAATCTCTTTTTTACCTCACCTTGATTTACGTCCGTGGTCCGAACGTATATCCGGAAAGCCTTCTATGTGAAAATATGAGAAATAGAAATTTCTAGAGTTAAAATTTGATTATGGTTGACTTTGGTAAATATTTTGAGCAAACAGACCCGATCCGTATTCCGACGATCCTAGGAGGTTCATAGTAAAATATGGGACTTGGGCATATGCCCGGAAATGAATTCTGAGGTCAAAAGCCTTAGAAATCAATTTTTGAAAGAAATTATTTTACTAAATTATCTAAGAAATGAAAAAAAAAGAATTAATGTTTGAAACCATTGTTATCGGGCCCGTATTTTGGTTCCGGAGCCCGGTACAAACTTGTTATAGTATTTGAAAGATAACTGTGAAATTTGGTAAAAAACGTAGTTTATTTGATGCGAGTTGGACTTCCGGTTGAAGAGTTATGAACTTTGAGAGTTCTTGATGAAAATGTTGAGTTTTGAGGTTTAATTCATGATTTTACATGTTATTTTGATGATGTGATCGCACGAGTAGGTCCTTACGATGTCCTTGAGTTAGTATGCACACTTGGTTTGGAGTTCCGAGGGCTCGGGCGATTTCGGGTAGGTTCCGGGATGTCTTAGGCTTAAAATATGGATGTTGCAGGTTCAGAGAAGTGCAAATCTCTGAACCCGCCAGTGCTGACCACATTGGTTTTGGTGCTTGTCACACATCCTTTTTTCTACCCCCTGGAAGGGGTATAAGGGAGTTTATTCCAACTTAAAGTGACAATCGAAACAAGATTATTTATTTATTAAATTCAGAGTCTCCACTTGGGATAATTTATGGTGTCCCAAGTCACCGGTTCAAATCCCGAATCGAGGAAAGATTGACTCTGTTTTACAGTCTGCGAACACAGAAATCCGGGTAAGTAATTTTGTTAATCCGGAAGAAGGTGTTAGGCATTCCCGGGTTCCGTGGTTTTAGCACGGTCTCTCAACTGTTATTATTGGCCTAATTATCTGAGTTGAAAACATTTTAAACCTATGTGCATTTTTAACTTCAAAACCGATTTTAATTATTTTAAGGAAAATTTCAACGTCATCTAAACACGTCTTTGGACCACGCCACATGAAATGCACCTGCAGTCCGAGACACATTTTATTTAACGTTGTTAAGATTTAGATTTGGGTCACATGAAATGTACACCCGAGTTTAGGGAAGTAATTTTAAATTACATGCCTAAAGCAACTACGTATTTTCAACTTTGCGAGGGCCATAGAAATTCAACTAGATGGCACGCCTCGATCTCTAAGGATTAAAATATTAATTAAATGAGCACCATGCATTTTTAGATTTTATTAGGCACGACACACCTCGAGTCCAATTAAGATGGAAAGTGGCTAGTTAATAAAAAAAACGTAAGGGGGTTCCTACTTGTGTTAGGCCAAAGCTTAGGCTAACGAATTAATGAAAACTACCCCTATTCGATTGCAGAAAGGCCGAGCAGGGCCCAAAACCCACGTCTGGTTGCCCATTACTGCCGACTCAGCATGTGAAATAACTGGGCTCAAAGTGAAGCCCAACTTGGCAGCCTGATTATGGAAGGGGAGGGCAATTGCAATTTGGATAAAGATGACAACCCAAAACACGATTCAGCAAATACACTTGAAGCAAATTGTATCATTTAAGAAGATCTGGAATTGAGTAAATACTGATAATCTTTAATTCAAATGCAAAGCAGATTTTAAGGCTAACATAGATTTTAAAGTGAAGATACAATCCCTAGTTGCGATAACACGTCCATACACAAATTATTCACCAATTAACAGAACCCAAAGCCCCATAGCTCATATTGAATTCTGATTCACCTCTAAACAAGACATGGATTTCAAATTACCTCTAAAACAAACAAGATACAAAAGAGCTGAAACTGAATAATGAAAATTACTAATTTTGAAATCAAACTCCAGAAATCATTTGACAGTCTTTATAGGTTCACATGACAGGGACACGAGCAAAGGGAGGTTGAACTTCAAAATGATGCAATTGAGCTATTCTGCAGACCATGAGAAAATTGACCAGACATAATAACCATGCTAATTGATAGGAAAAATGGATATTAAGTCAGATACTTAAAGAAACAAAGACTATCCTCATGAACACTCAACCATAACCATAGGCATTGTAAGCACGTGATTTTTGCCCTATATGAGAATTACTCCCAAAAAATTCAAAAATAAAATGATTTTCCTTGGTGTGCAATTTTGTGATATTTTTGAATAATTATTTGTATTTGTCTGTGCATGTTTATTTGTTAAATTAATAAAAATACAAAAATATGTCGCATTTTGCATGTAGGATTTAATTCTACAATTGTTAGTAATTAAGTTTGTTTTACAAAAAAATGAAAATTACAAAAATAGGCATCTTTTGCATTTTTAGCATTTAATGTCCAAATATACAATTTTATGCTTAATTATTACTTAATTATGCGTTAATTATTATTGGGAGTTAATTTGCGCTTTCATAACTTACTTTAGTTCTTAATAATAATTTAAGGATTTTTAGAATTTAGTTTTAGAAAAATAAAAGAATAAAAGAGAGCAAAAATACAAAAAAAAATCGGATTGGGCCACTTCTTCAAATTTCAACCCCCGGCCCAAACAATTGTCCAACCTTCCACACGACCCGGTCCATTTCAAACCGGGTCGACCCAATCCATAACCCAACACCACCTATCTTGCATTTCAAAAACAAAACAAAACAAAACCCTAAAAAACAAAAAAAAAAAACACCCGCCCCCACCTCTATTTTTCTTCTTCTTCTCCATTTTCCTCCAAGCTCATCTATGGCTTCCCCCTCAAGCTCATCCATGGCTTTTCCTGGTCGACACACACACACTCACACACGCAGAGCTGCTCGTCGACCACCCTGGCTGCTCCTTCTTCTTCGTCCAACAACCTCCGCCCCTATCCGCCATTGACGAGCTTGTCAAGCTCCCATGGCTGCCTCGTCCTCATCTTCTTCATCGCACCATGAACGAGCAGTCCCATGGCTGCTTCTTCTTCTTTTGAATGAGTCAGCCTGCTCCGTCGACACAGCCGGACGACCACCAGTCTTTCGTCGACGTCCAGCTCCACAGTCGACGACCAGCAGCTCCAACGATCCTCCATCTCCATCCACCAACAACCCAGCCCCATCGTTCATGGCTGAACATCCACCATGACAGCCCAGCAGCCCACGACAACCCAAGCCATGGCTACCCCGTCACAGTCATCATTCACCCCCAGCCACGCCGGAAAAACCAAACGACCACCTCCCTCCCACAGCTCACTCGCCCGACGTACAGCAGTCCGTCGACCACACTGCCGTGGTCCGCCATGGACGAGCATGAATTGACGTTGCGTCGACCAGCTTCACACTGCTTCACACTGCTTTTGCCTTCTTCGTCGAGATTTAACCAATGTTGTTGTTGCTTCTTCTTCATCTTCTTTTCCGCCATGAATGCTTCGTCAAAGTCTAGTTTGAATTCGTCGAGTTTAAAGGGAAGATGGGGTTTTCGCTGTTCGTCAAGATCCGGAATGACGTGGTTGTTTGTTCGAGTTGTCCGTTTCCGTTCGAGTTCATCGTTGCTCATTTCCGGTTAATTGTAAGTTTCGTTTCTGTCCGTTAATTTGTTTGATATTTTTCGGATTTGAAATCAAATATGTTTGATATTAATATCATGTTCATCGTTTTTTTTTCAGTTTGTTTTGTTTCATTTTTCTTGTTTATTTCTAGATAAAAATTGATTAGTTTAATTATAATGTTGTTAAGATTTAAGTTGAAGATTCAATTAAATATTTTTCAGTTTGTTTTATTAATTTAAAAGGATTTAATGTTAATATAAAAGAATGTTAGTTTAAATCACTTGAATCCGTTGTTTGTTGTAGATTAAATTCGTGTTCATTTTGTTTAAAGTTAAGTAATTTAATGTGAAGTTATGTTTTGTTTTATTAATTTTAGTTTGAATCATGTATCTTTGTTATATTTTGTTGGATTTAATTTTTAAAAAAATCAATTGATTATTTGAAGTTTAGTGATTTGAATATGTTTATTTGTTTTGTTTAAGCTTAATTCAAGTTTAATTCGAATTTGAATAAAACTTGCTTGTTATTGTTGTTGAATCTTTTCATTTATGTCCATACTTTGTTTGATTGTTCTTGAATCCGAAATTAGTATAAGTTTGATTTTCTTGTTTATTGTTTATCATTTATGATTATTTCTTGAGTTTGTCTCATAATCTTGTTTAAGTTTAATATAGGAATTGTTGGTTGTAATGTTGTTAGATTTGATTTTAAGTTCAAATGATTATTGAATTTAGAAATCTGAATATACTTGTTTGTTGTTGTTGTTGTTGAATCTGAAAGTAGGTTTGTTTGTTGCTAAAAATATTGTTCAATCAAAATTTTAGTTGTTCTTTGTTGTTCATCATTTAGTTTGAATTTGTTGTTCGAATTTGTGTATAAATTGGTCATATTGGCTATATTTTGGTTGAGTTTGATTAATTGATTGGTTATAGCTGATGGGGTTAGTTTGGTAAATCGCAGTACGTTCAGGGGTACAATGGTAATTGCAATAAGGTCGGAGGTGTAGTTTGGTAATTGAACATTTTGTAATTCCTTATGTTAAGCATGAGGGACAAAATGTAATGGGGTGTGGGTGATATAATTGTTTAATATAATGGGGGACAAGACATAATGTAGTGGAGGGGAATATTATATTTGTTTATGTTAGGTATGGGGGACAAGATGTAATGGGGTGGGGTTGATATATTTGTTTAATGTAGTGGGGGATGAATGTGAAGATAATGAGTTTGGTAGGAGAAAGTGTGGTTTTATTAATGGATTAAAGGGTTTGGGTTGGAAAAGAAATAAGAGGTCTTGAGTCAGATTTAAAAGAGGACGGACAGAGAAGAACAAAGAAGAATAAGAGAGAGAGAAAAAAAGAGCTGAATATTTAAGAGAGAAATAAAAATTCCGAAAAATATTAAAACTTTCAAATAAAAAAAAACTAAAAAAAATCTTCTGCTTTCTTTCATTGTTTGAAATCAGCATTAATTGTTGTTGTTTCATCAAAGCTTGAAGCTTTTTGTTTTGGGATTACTACTCCACCGGTTTGCAAACTCGGTTCCTGGGTTGTTACTGTTGCTGGACTGTTGTTGCTGTGCTGTATTGTTATTACTGCTGCTGATTCTCATCTTCATCTTCTTTTGTTTCCAATACCAGGTACACGACTGTAATACTAGCTATTGCAAGCTAATAATGTGGAAGCATGAATACATATGAAGAATGAAATTTTGAAGTTTTAATTTCGTTTTTCTTTGTTCCTTTTGTTGATTGTATTTAAGCTATTTCATGTATTACTGAATAATAATTGGAATAAGAAAAAAATAACATAAGTTAGTCTTTAATGAATCGGTTTGGCAAAACGGGTTAATTCACTAGTTATGAAGGTTTCAAGATTATCAACAGTAGGTTAATCATGAATAAGTAGCTAAATTTAGCTAAGGCATGAATTTAAATTAAATTTCGTAAATTAGGCATTAAGGCATGATTTGAGTTCAAGCAAGATTAGAAGAACGTTTAAGTCTAATAAACTTTCTAATAAGCTTTAGTAATTATGGTTAAATCTAGTTTCAAATGGTTGTGAATAATTAATCTCAATAATTTTTTTTATAAAAATGCTGAGTTGTATTTGATTCTTTTGGATATTAGTTGTCGAATTTTTATTTTATTTATAATTTCGAAATTTTGAGTAAAATTCCTTTTTCATCAATATTTGTATTAATCTAGCAATTAGCATGCCATGTTTTCTTAAAATAATAAAAAAGCTAGTAATTAATTAGGATTTTCTTTCTTTATTTTAGAGACTAATTTTTATAGAAAAATGTAGTCGCTTTAAGATTTGTCCATTTAAAATAAATGAGATGAGCCTCGCATAATAAAATGTATAGATTGCGGGTGCCTCAATAAATGTACATTTAATTGCTTAGAAATCGGGAGGAGCCGTTTTAGCAAATTTCACGGCCCTACCCAAAATAATGATATGCTAGTCGCTTTAGGCACGTATTTAATAATGTTATCTTCTTAACCTGGGTGTGCATTTCATGCGACCCGAATCCAAATCCCAAAACATCAAATAAAACGTGTTCCGGATTGTGGGTGCATTTCATGTAACGCAGTCCAAAGACGTGTTTTAAGCGATGTTCATATTTCTTTTAAAAACAATAATAATAAAGCGGTTAAAAGATAAAATTTGCACATAAGTTCATATTTGTATAAAATCAGACAATCAAGCCGAATATAACAGTTGAGCGACCGTGCTAGAACCACGGAACTCGGGAATGCCTAACACCTTCTCCCGGGTTAACAGAATTCCTTATCCGGATTTCTGGTACGCAGACTGTAATATGGAGTCATTCTTTTCCTCGATTCGGGATTAAAAATTGGTGACTTGGGACACCCTAAATCTCCCAAGTGGTGACTCTGAAATAAACAAACAAATCCCGTTTCGATTGTCCTTTAATTGGAAAAAACTCCTTCACCCCTCGCGGGGGCGGAAAAAGGAGGTGTGACAGCTCTGGCGACTCTGCTGGGGAACTTGGTTGTACCCAGAATCACTGGTTCAGGGTTCAAGAATTCGAGCTTAAAATAACTGTTATAGTTGGTTTTGTTTGTTATCTGATTTTTTCACATATTTATGCTTAATGTGCTAAATGTTGCTTTTTATCGCTTTAATATTATCTGAATTGTGCATATAAAACTGCTACGAAACTCTTCTTCTTTCTGAGTCTTCTGAATTTATGGTGCACACGTGCGCGTGACCCACCTTTCTGTTAGAAGTCATACCAAATAAGATGAAGTCAGGACAAGTAACTAGGCCGGGTAGACTTTCGTGCTCCCGGTACGTTGCCCCCACTTCGGCTCAAGCTGTCCACTTGGGTAAGCCATGTCTAAAACAATATGCCTCAGGTTTTTCACTTAGAATAACTCAGCTTCATGCCGGATCCCTAGTAGGAACGTTTGTTTGCATCACGTGCATTTGACTTTGGAGGCTCAACACAGGGGTTGGGTCTGTCTAGGACAGGTGTACCAAAAAATGAAAATGACCATCCTGATGCATCTTACTTGCTGCTACTTGCGCATTTATTTGATTCGGACTTGTGTGTTGACTGACTTTTGAATATCAGGAATAATATTTTGAAATTGAAAAAAAAAAAAAAATAGCAGTTAGGGAATTGATTGTTTATTTTTGAAAAAAAAACAACGCCTGAATACTGTCAAAACTCCGCCGAAATTTTGAGAAAATGAAAAAAAAATTGTCTTATTAGTTTATTTTATTAAAAGCAAAAGAAAAATAAAAAAAAAAGTCGTTGTTCTGTCTTATTTTTCAAAAAATAAAAATAAAAAAGAAAAATAGTTTGTCTTCCCCTGAAGACAATGAAAAAAAAGGGTCTTATTTTTAAAATAGTTTTTTTTATTTGTTTCTGAAAATGCCAAAATGAAAATGAAAGAGTCGTGCTTGGAAAGTGGTTATGATTTTTCTGCTGAAAAAGAAAAAAAATCCTGTTTTAAAATAGTTCAGTTAATTTGCCCGAACTACGCGGTTTTGATTCTCACCGGATGTGAGATACATAGGCAACCCTCATCGGGTCCAACCCCCCCCCCCTTTTTGCTAAAATAGCCAAAAACCAATAAATAAATAAAAAACGTGTCAAAATTTTTTATTTTGTCATAAATAAGTCTAGTGGTGTCCAACCTCCCCTTTTGCTAAAAATAGCCAATAAAAAACATGTCAAATTTTAATTTTGTCATAAAGAAGTCGGGTGACGCTGTTTTATCAAGACATAGCCGAATGTTCCCGAAAGGGACGCCGGAAGGCTGACTTTGCATAAACAGCCACCTTTTGGGTCATGTTTAGGATTTTTGGTCCAGTTGACCCACACAGCCTTAAAAAATCTTCGTCCCCGAGGCGCGGAAGGGCCGTGTTTGCAACACCCGGTTTTTATTGTAATTTGAAAAAAAAAGAGTCAATGGTCAGGTGAATACCGTTTGGATTTTTGGTCAAAATAAGCCGAGCCAGCTTCGACCGCGTCTTAAACCGTTCTTGTCGAAATAGCCTTAGAGTATCTTTCAGTTGTCGAAAGGCTATTTTCGTAAAAGAACTGACAAGTTTGTAAAGTGTCAAAATAATCCTCCCCGGCCTCAAAATTCATGTGAGATTTGGAAGGGGCCACATTTGCAAAAATAGCCGTTTGGTTGTATTTGTCAAACGGGGAAAGGAAGCTGGCCTTTTTGTTTCGAGGTTATAAATCCTTAATATGTGGGTTGTTTGATTTTCGAGTTTGTAGGCCATCTTCAAACCTTTAAAACCCAGTTTATTTTAATATGAAAAAAAATGATTAGTATTGTTTATCTTTTATTGGTATGAACTACACAAGGTCTGATTCATGCGGGGTCATGATACGTAGGCAATCTCCATAAGATTCGACCACAAAAAAATGAAAAACAAAAAAAATCGAAAAAAAAGAAAGAAAAAAAAGGAAAAAAAAGATGTTGTTAATAATGAGGACCGATTGAGTCCATTCTAACCTGTTTTGCTTTGAATCACAAAGAAATTTAGGTGGTTGGTTTGTGGTAAGCCGGAAATACAAGACCCAGAAGCACACTTTGCGGGGATCAGGCCTGATAACAGAAGCACTCGAATCCTATTGGGACTTGTTGACTAAGGTTGATGATATTGAAGTTGACGATGGTCTGACAGTACTGATGCGAAGCTCAGTGGCTGAGATGCTAGTGTTGATAAAATGGGAGGACACTCCGTTCCTTGGTTAGCAAGAGGGAAGCTTTTGGTGGTTTATTTTGTTGTCATTTCTGTTGTCCGGATTATTCTTAAGGTTAATTCGGATATTGTCTTGCGTCAAACTTTCTTATCTTTCCATTTTGTCATATCGGTTTGTTTAAGTTTTGTCCAGGCTGTTTTAGGATTTTGTTCTGGTTTGTTTTGTTTGTTTTGTTATTCAAACCATTTCGCCGGTAGTCTAATACAAAAGCCGGTCTTTTTATTATTTCCAGTCATCTTTTTGTTTAGTCCTTTTATCATTTTTGTTCAGCGCCGATTCTAGTGACATGACATGCGCACACAGTTTGGGCCTAATCTTAAAAGTTAATCATAAAACCCCGGAAAGGTGATCAGAGCATTTAAAGGAAATAAGGACGGTTTGAGATTATTCGGAGATCGAGTCATGTGGAACTGGGGCAAGTAAAACATAAAGAAAACCGTTAAAAGCAAGATTCACCTTTCATGATAATGAGAGTTAGAGTGTCGCCCAACGGTGCTTTAGAAGTGACAAATGAACAAGTATATGTTGAATATAATTGTCAAGTCCAGCACCATCAGAAGAGGCTACAAATTTAAATTGTGTTGTTTGCACTTGGCATGTTTTGAAGACTGGAATGACGAAGGCATTTTGTTCTGCTACCTAAATACTTTATCCTTCGTTACCCCTTTTGAGCCTTATTTATTTTCTTTCATACCCCTCGTTCGGAATCAGTAGCAATGAAGAAAAAAAAGGAGAAAGAAAGAAACAACAAAACGAAAAAAAAAAAAGAGAAAAAAAAAAGAAAAGAAAAGAAAAGAAAATGATAACAAAAACAAAAGAAAGTCAGAGCAAACAGAGGAATTGGGAACTACGTTCAACCTGATTCCTCAAAGAGGATACGTAGGCGCCTCACGGCTCGGTCATGGTGTAATAAAAATTAAAAAAAGAATTATAAATAAATAATCCCCAAGCAAGAAACTGGGGCAAGGGTTGCGCTTGTTGTAAACAAATATGGTTCCGAAGGTTGTAATTTTGAACCCCAAATTGATTTATTTTTTGTCGAGCCTTTAATACCTTTTCTTTCTAGCCTATCCAAAAACCCACATTACGGTCCAAAGAAAGACCTTCTGATCAGTCTGCAAAAGATGCCAAGTCAGACAAATGAGAGTCTTACCGGCAAACATAACATTCTGTTCCACAGCAAAAAGGACTCTAATCTCCAGCAGAGAGAGTCATACCAGCAACACTCCAAATCCCCAGCTGGAAAGTGATACAAATGAGAGAGTCTTATCGGTGAAAATCTTCACGGACACCATAAGGCGATGAAAGCTGATAGAAAAAACAAAATGAGAGAGGCTTGATAGTGAAAACCCTTCGGGCACTACAAGTCGAATAAGTTTGGGAATCAGATGGGGAATTGTCAATTGAAGGTCTTGAGAGACGATTGACGGAAGAGGATAGGCCACATGTGCATGTCATGACTATTATAGTCGGTATCTGCGTTTGATAGGTTTTTATTTATAGTTTCTTTTGTTAAAGAGTGATATTTTTCCTTTGTCTTTTATTCTGTTCCTTTTTATCTTTCTCCTTTCATAGAAAAATTCCCCAGTAGAGTCTGTTTGGTCAAAACAAGTGAGAAATGACTTCCAAAATATGCCATCAGCTTTCCAAATTATGCAAGATAAAATCTGACTAGTACATTCAAGTGGTATAGTCAGCAAGGAACAAGCGCAAGGCCAGTGTCAAGAAAGATATCCCCATCAAAAAGGAATTGACAAAAGGATTGACGAGTGTTAAGAGGGATACCCTTGCCGAAATCAAAGGTTATAAACTTCAAGGCCAAGGCCTGTGGACAAATCAAGAAGAGCAATGGGCATGATTTGGGAAATTCATACGAGACTAAAGGTCGGGAAAATGACAGTTTCCAAACTAGGACACAAAAGAAGAGGGATATCCCCGTCAGAAAGGGATCATTCCCAGCAAATAATATCATCCCCAACAAGTTGTGGAACGCAGAGCAAGGAAGGAGAAAGGGAAAACCATCCCCAGTAGGAGTATCACAACCAACCACCGCGTTTTAAACTAACAAATTTTGTTTAATTTGAAACAGGTAAAGGAAATGGCATTGATGACAGAAATGCATACCATAAGGGAGACTGTCAAACTGGGGCAAAAAATTTTCCTTTCATTTAGAAAATTTTCTGGAAGTCAGGTACCCATTCGAGGAAGAATAAAGATAACACCTTCCTCAAGGGAAGTGGTTTTTGAACCGGTGTTATCCCCAGCAGTGTTGAAAGAAAGAAAATAATGAGTTTTAATAAAAGAAGTTGTATCTCCAGCGGACAGAACCAAAGAAATGAAACTGGTGTTTAGAAAAAGCAAAAAGCCATTATCATCCCCAGCAGCTTCCAAAAGAATGAAGCATCGATTTGAAGGGATAAAATTCCCCAGCAGCGTTATCCTCAACAACGTTATCCCAAGAAGATAACACTTTTATCCCCAGCAGTGTTGAAAAATAAAAAATAAAAAAAAATAAAAAAAAAATTTGAAGGAGGGGAAGAAAGGTGACTCCCCCAGTGGTATTATCTTCAGCAAGCAGGCGTCCACCTGGAGAACAAGGAAGAACAGTTGAAATAGCAAGCAGGCGTCCACCTGGAGAACAAGGAAGAACAGTTGAAGTATCAGCAAGCAGGCGCCCACCTGGAGAACAAGGAAGAACAGTTGAAGTATCAGCAAGCAGGCGTCCACCTGGAGAACAAGGAAGAACAGTTGAAGTATCAGCAAGCAGGCGTCCACCTGGAGAACAAGGAAGAACAGTTCAAGTATCAGCAAGCAGGCGTCCACCTGGAGAATAGGGAAGAATAGTTGAAGTATCAGCAAGCAGGCGTCCACCTGGAGAACAAGGAAGAACAGTTGAAATATCAGCAAGCAGGCGTCCACCTGGAGAACAAGGAAGAACAGTTGAAATAGCAAGCAGGCGTCCACCTGGAGAACAAGGAAGAACAGTTGAAATATCAGCAAGCAGGCGTCCACCTGGAGAACAAGGAAGAACAGTTGAAGTATCAGCAAGCAGGCGTCCACCTGAAGAACAAGGAAGAATAGTTGAAGTATCAGAAAGCAGGCGTCCACCTGGAGAACAAGGAAGAACAGTTGAAGTATCAGCAAGCAGGCGTCCACCTGGAGAACAAGGAAGAACAGTTGAAATATCAGCAAGCAGGCGTCCACCTGGAGAACAAGGAAGAACAGTTGAAATAGCAAGCAGGCGTCCACCTGGAGAACAAGGAAGAACAGTTGAAGTATCAGCAAGCAGGCGTCCACCTGGAGAACAAGGAAGAACAGTTGAAGTATCATCAAGCAGGCGTCCACCTGGAGAACAAGGAAGAACAGTTGAACTATCAGCAAGCAGGCATCCACCTGGAGAACAAGGAAAAACAGTTGAAATATCAAGCAGGCGTCCACCTGGAGAACAAGGAAGAACAGTTGAAGTATCAGCAAGCAGGCGTCCACCTGGAGAACAAGGAAGAACAATTGAAATATCAGCAAGCAGGCGTCCACCTGGAGAACAAGGAAAAACAGTTAAAGTATCAGCAAGCAGGCGTCCACCTGGAGAACAAGTAAGAACAGTTGAAGTATCAGCAAGCAGGCGTCCACCTGGAGAACAAGGAAGAACAGTTGAAATATCAGCAAGCAGGCGTCCACCTGGAGAACAAGGAAGAACAGTTGAAGTATCAACAAGCAGGCGTCCACCTGGAGAACAAGGAAGAACAGTTGAAGTATCAGCAAGCAGGCGTCCACCTGGAGAATAGGGAAGAATAGTTGAAGTATCAGCAAGCAGGCGTCCACCTGGAGAACAAGGAAGAACAGTTGAAATAGCAAGCAGGTGTCCACCTGGAGAACAAGGAAGAACATTTGAAATAGCAAGCAGGCGTCCACCTGGAGAACAAGGAAGAACAGTTGAAATATCAGCAAGCAGACATCCACCTGGAGAACAAGGAAGAACAGTTGAAGTAATAGCAAGCAGGCGTCCACCTGGAGAACAAGGAAAAACAGTTGAAATATCAAGCAGGCGTCCACCTGGAGAACAAGGAAGAATAGTTGAAGTATCAGCAAGCAGGCGTCCACCTGGAGAACAAGGAAGAACAGTTGAAATATCAGCAAGCAGGCGTCCACCTGGAGAACAAGGAAGAACAGTTAAAGTATCAGCAAGCAGGCGTCCACCTAGAGAACAAGTAAGAACAGTTGAAGTATCAGCAAGCAGGCGTCCACCTGGAGAACAAGGAAGAACAGTTGAAATATCAGCAAGCAGGCATCCACCTGGAGAATAAGGAAGAACAGTTGAAGTATCAGCAAGCAGGCGTCCACCTGGAGAACAAGGAAGAACAGTTGAAGTATCAGCAAGCAGGCGTCCACCGGGAGAATAGGGAAGAATAGTTGAAGTATCAGCAAGCAGGCGTCCACCTAGAGAACAAGGAAGAACAGTTGAAATAGCAAGCAGGTGTCCACCTGGAGAACAAGGAAGAATATTTGAAATAGCAAGCAGGCGTCCACCTGGAGAACAAGGAAGAACAGTTGAAATATCAGCAAGCAGGCATCCACCTGGAGAACAAGGAAGAACAGTTGAAGTATCAGCAAACAGGCGTCCACCTAGAGAACAAGGAAGAACAGTTGAAATAGCAAGCATGCGTCCACCTGGAGAACAAAGAAGAACAATTGAAGTATCAGCAAGCAGGCGCATACCTGGAGAACAAGGAAGAACAGTTGAAGTATCAGCAAGCAGGCGTCCACCTGGAGAACAAGGAAGAACAGTTGAAGTATCAGCAAGCAGGCGTTCACCTGGAGAACAAGGAAGAACAGTTCAAGTATCAGCAAGCAGGCGTCCACCTGGAGAATAGGGATGAATAGTTGAAATATCAGCAAGCAGGCGTCCATCTGGAGAACAAGGAAGAACAGTTGAAGTATCAGCAAGCAGGCATCCACCTGGAGAACAAGGAAGAACAGTTCAAGTATCAGCAAGCAGGCGTCACCTGGAGAATAGGGAAGAATAGTTGAAGTATCAGCAAGCAGGCGTCCTCCTGGAGAACAAGGAAGAACAGTTGAAATATCAGCAAGCAGACGTCCACCTGGAGAACAAGGAAGAACAGTTGAAATAGCAAGCAGGCGTCCACCTGGAGAACAAGGAAGAACAGTTGAAGTATCAGCAAGCAGGCGTCCACCTGGAGAATAGGGAAGAATAGTTGAAGTATCAGCAAGCAGGCGTCCACCTGGAGAACAAGGAAGAACAGTTGAAATAGCAAGCAGGTGTCCACCTGGAGAACAAAGAAGAACATTTGAAATAGCAAGCAGGCGTCCACCTGGAGAACAAGGAAGAACAGTTGAAATATCAGCAAGCAGGCATCCACCTGGAGAACAAGGAAGAACAGTTGAAGTATCAGCAAGCAGGCGTCCACCTAGAGAACAAGGAAGAACAGTTGAAATAGCAAGCATGCGTCCACCTGGAGAACAAAGAAGAACAGTTGAAGTATCAGCAAGCAGGCGCCCACCTGGAGAACAAGGAAGAACAGTTGAAGTATCAGCAAGCAGGCGTCCACCTGGAGAACAAGGAAGAACAGTTGAAGTATCAGCAAGCAGGCGTCCACCTGGAGAACAAGGAAGAACAGTTCAAGTATCAGCAAGCAGGCGTCCACCTGGAGAATAGGGAAGAATAGTTGAAGTATCAGCAAGCAGGCGTCCACCTGGATAACAAGGAAGAACAGTTGAAATATCAGCAAGCAGGCGTCCACCTGGAGAACAAGGAAGAACAGTTGAAGTATCAGCAAGCAGGCGTCACCTGGAGAATAGGGAAGAATAGTTGAAGTATCAGCAAGCAGGCGCCCACCTGGAGAACAAGGAAGAACAGTTGAAGTATCAGCAAGCAGGCGTCCACCTGGAGAACAAGGAAGAACAGTTGAAGTATCAGCAAGCAGGCGTTCACCTGGAGAACAAGGAAGAACAGTTCAAGTATCAGCAAGCAGGCGTCCACCTGGAGAATCGGGATGAATAGTTGAAATATCAGCAAGCAGGCGTCCATCTGGAGAACAAGGAAGAACAGTTGAAGTATCAGCAAGCAGGCATCCACCTGGAGAACAAGGAAGAACAGTTCAAGTATCAGCAAGCAGGCGTCACCTGGAGAATCGGGATGAATAGTTGAAATATCAGCAAGCAGGCGTCCATCTGGAGAACAAGGAAGAACAGTTGAAGTATCAGCAAGCAGGCATCCACCTGGAGAACAAGGAAGAACAGTTCAAGTATCAGCAAGCAGGCGTCACCTGGAGAATAGGGAAGAATAGTTGAAGTATCAGCAAGCAGGCGTCCACCTGGAGAACAAGGAAGAACAGTTGAAATATCAGCAAGCAGGCGTCCACCTGGAGAACAAGGAAGAACAGTTGAAATATCAGCAAGCAGGCGTCCACCTGGAGAACAAGGAAGAACAGTTGAAGTATCAACAAGCAGGCGTCCACCTGGAGAACAAGGAAGAACAGTTGAAGTATCAGCAAGCAGGCGTCCACCTGGAGAATAGGGAAGAATAGTTGAAGTATCAGCAAGCAGGCGTCCACCTGGAGAACAAGGAAGAACAGTTGAAATAGCAAGCAGGTGTCCACCTGGAGAACAAGGAAGAACATTTGAAATAGCAAGCAGGCGTCCACCTGGAGAACAAGGAAGAACAGTTGAAATATCAGCAAGCAGACATCCACCTGGAGAACAAGGAAGAACAGTTGAAGTAATAGCAAGCAGGCGTCCACCTGGAGAACAAGGAAAAACAGTTGAAATATCAAGCAGGCGTCCACCTGGAGAACAAGGAAGAATAGTTGAAGTATCAGCAAGCAGGCGTCCACCTGGAGAACAAGGAAGAACAGTTGAAATATCAGCAAGCAGGCGTCCACCTGGAGAACAAGGAAGAACAGTTAAAGTATCAGCAAGCAGGCGTCCACCTAGAGAACAAGTAAGAACAGTTGAAGTATCAGCAAGCAGGCGTCCACCTGGAGAACAAGGAAGAACAGTTGAAATATCAGCAAGCAGGCATCCACCTGGAGAATAAGGAAGAACAGTTGAAGTATCAGCAAGCAAGCGTCCACCTGGAGAACAAGGAAGAACAGTTGAAGTATCAGCAAACAGGCGTCCACCTGGAGAACAAGGAAGAACAGTTGAAATATCAGCAAGCAGGCGTCCACCTGGAGAACAAGGAAGAACAGTTGAAATATCAGCAAGCAGGCGGCCACCTGGAGAACAAGAAGAATAGTGGAAATAGCAAGCATGCGTCCACCTGGAGAACAAGGGAATATAATTCAAATTTCAAGGTCAGGAGCCCCCCTGAAGAACAGAATGACGATTTATTTTTGACATTATTGGTTGAAGTCAGGAGCCCCCTGAAGAACAGAATGGCGATTTATTTTTGACATTATTGGTTGAAGTCAGGAGCCCGCCTGAAGAGAGGAAAGGCGTTTTATTTTTAAAAGTTGTTGAAATATCGCCAACCTAAAGAAAGGAATGACATTGTTTTTAAAAGTTGTTGAAATCTCGCCAACATAAAGAAAGGAATGGCATTTTATTTTAAAAGTTGTTTGTTTGAAGTCAGGAGCCCGCCTGAAGAGAGGAATGACAATTATTTTCAAAGTTGTTGTTGAAATTAGGAGCCCGCCTGAAGAGAGGAAAGGCGTTTTATTTTTAAAAAAAGGTTGTTGAAATCTCGCAAACATAAAGAAAGGAATGGCATTTTATTTTAAAGTTGAAGTCAGGAGCCCGCCTGAAGAGAGGAATAGCGTTTATTTTCAAAGTTGTTGAAATCAGGAGCCCGCCTGAAGAGAGGAAAGGCGTTATATTTTTTTAAAAAAAGTTGTTGAAATCTCGCCAACCTAAAGAAAGGAATGACATTTTATTTTTAAAGTTGAAGTCAGGAGCCCGCCTGAAGAAAGGAATGGCATTTTGTTTTTAAAGTTGTTGTTGAAGTTGGGTGCCCACCCATATAACAGAGGAATACATTTCAGTCTTTTCATTTCAAGTGTTGAAGTTGGGAGCCCGCCCATATAACAGAGGAATATATTTCAGTATTACATTTCAAGTATTGAAGTTGGGAGCCCGCCCATACAATAGAGGAATACATTTCAAGATCAAGTCAGAAGACAGTAAAACAGAGGGTTACAACAGGAATCCCCAGTAGGAAACAATAAAAATCCCCAGCACCGGGAAGCAGAAGGTTGCAACAAGAGGTCCCAGCACAAATTCAAGCGCCTGAGTCAAAAGGAAGAAAGGACGCGTCTTGAAAGAAGCGCCTGGAGAACGTTAAATCATGTCCAGCACAACAAATCTGAGGAAGAAAGCCGTATCCCCAGAGGAACCACCGAAAAGCTTAATGAAGAAAGTCATGTCCCTATCGGACCGAACAAAATGATGAAAACTGGTATTCAAAAAAGCAAAGGGCCAAAAGTCTCGGAAGAAAAGCATCGGAAGAAAAGCACCGGAAGAAACGCAAGCAGACAAGAAAGCAAGGCAACAAGAACAAATTGCAGTCTAGCCAAGCTTCTTGTTTTCTTTTAAGCACGGTGTAACAAGGAGATCGGTAAGCAGTGGTAATAGCATGCAACAACAGTAATATTGCAGTCTCATGGTAGTCCCAGCTACCAAAACTTCCCGAACTACATTGACCTGATTCTTGTTTAGCCCAGGATATGTAGGAAACCTTTGAAGCAAATGTTCGGTTAAATCTTTTTCAAAAAATGCTTCACACGGAGTACTCGGATGGGCAAAAATCACTCGCTTTATCTTTGCACAAAAACCCTTCTTGTCTTCGGGCAAAGAGGGGCAGCTGTAAGCACGTGATTTTTGCCCTATATGAGAATTACTCTCAAAAAATTCAAAAATAAAATGATTTTCCTTGGTGTGCAATTTTGTGATATTTTTGAATAATTATTTGTATTTGTCTGTGCATGTTTATTTGTTAAATTAATAAAAATACAAAAATATGTCGCATTTTGCATGTAGGATTTAATTCTACAATTGTTAGTAATTAAGTTTGTTTTACAAAAAATAAAAATTACAAAAATAGGCATCGTTTGCATTTTTAGCATTTAATGTCCAAATATACAATTTTATGCTTAATTATTACTTAATTGTGCGTTAATTGTTATTGGGAGTTAATTTGCGCTTTTATAACTTAATTTAGTTCTTAATAATAATTTAAGTATTTTTATAATTTAGTTTTAGAAAATAAAAGAAGAAAAGATAACAAAAATACAAATAAAAATCGGATTGGGCCACTTCTTCAATTTTCAACCCCTGGCCCAAACAATTGTCCAACCTTCCACACGACCCGGTCCATTTCAAACCGGGTCGACCCAATCCATAACCCAACACCCCCTATCTTGCATTTCAAAAACAAAACAAAACAAAACCCTAAAAAACAAAAAACAACCACCCGCCCCCACCTCTATTTTTCTTCTTCTTCTCCATTTTTCTCCAAGCTCATCCATGGCTTCCCCCTTAAACTCATCCATGGCTTTTCCTTGTCGACACATACACACTCACATACGCATAGCTACTCGTCGACCACCCTGGCTGCTCCTTCTTCTTCGTCCAACAACCTCCGCCCCTATCCGCCATTGACGAGCTTGTCAAGCTCCCATGGCTGCCTCGTCCTCATCTTCTTCATCGCACCATGAACGAGCAGTCCCATGGCTGTTTCTTCTTCTTTTGAACGAGCCAGCCTGCTCCATCGACACAGCCGGACGACCACCAGTCTTCCGTCGACGTCCAGCTCCACAGTCGACGACCAGCAGCTCCAACAATCCTCCATATCCATCCACCAACAACCCAGCCCCATCGTTCATGGCTGAACATCCACCATGACAGCCCAACAGCCCACGACAACCCAAGCCATGGCTACCCCGTCACAGTCATCATTCACCCCCAGCCACGCTGGAAAAACCAAACGACCACCTCCCTCCCACAGCTCACTCGCCCGACGTACAGCAGTCCGTCGACCACACTGCCGTGGTCCGCCATGGACGAGCATGCATTGACGCTGCGTCGACCAGCTTTACACTGCTTCACACTACTTCTGCCTTCTTCGTCGAGCTTTAACCAATGTTGTTGTTGCTTCTTCTTCATCTTCTTTTCCGCCATGAATGCTTCGTCAAAGTCCAGTTTGAATTCGTCGAGTTTAAAGGGAAGATGGGGTTTTCGCTGTTCGTCAAGATTCGGAATGACGTGGTTGTTTGTTCGAGTTGTCCGTCTCCGTTCGAGTTCATCGTTGCTCATTTCTGGTTAGTTGTAAGTTTCGTTTCTGTCCGTTAATTTGTTTGATATTTTTCGGATTTGAAATCAAATATGTTTGATATTAATTTCATGTTCATCATTTTTTTTTCAGTTTGTTTTGTTTCATTTTTCTTGTTTATTTCTAGATAAAAATTGATTAGTTTAATTATAATGTTGTTAAGATTTAAGTTGAAGATTCAATTAAATATTTTTCAGTTTGTTTTATTAATTTAAAAGGATTTAATGTTACTATAAAAGAATGTTAGTTTAAATCGCTTGAATCCGTTGTTTGTTGTAGATTAAATTCGTGTTCATTTTGTTTAAAGTTAAGTAATTTAAGGTGAAGTTATGTTTTGTTTTTTTAATTTTAGTTTGAATCATGTATCTTTGTTATATTTTGTTGGATTTAATTTAAAAAAATCAATTGATTATTTGAAGTTTAGTGATTTGAATATGTTTATTTGTTTTGTTTAAGCTTAATTCAAGTTTAATTCGAATTTGAATAAAACTTGCTTGTTATTGTTGTTGAATCTTTTCATTTATGTCCATACTTTGTTTGATTGTTCTTGAATCCGAAATTAGTATAAGTTTGATTTTCTTGTTTATTGTTTATCATTTATGATTATTTCTTGAGTTTGTCTCATAATCTTGTTTAAGTTTAATATAGGAATTGTTGGTTGTAATGTTGTTAGATTTGATTTTAAGTTCAAATGATTATTGAATTTAGAAATCTGAATATACTTGTTTGTTGTTGTTGTTGTTGAATCTGAAAGTAGGTTTGTTTGTTGCTAAAAATATTGTTCAATCAAAATTTTAGTTGTTCTTTGTTGTTCATCATTTAGTTTGAATTTGTTGTTCGAATTTGTGTAGAAATTGGTCATATTGGCTATATTTTGGTTGAGTTTGATTAATTGATTGGTTATAGCTGATGGGGTAGTTTGGTAAATTGCAGTACGTTCAGGGGTAAATTGGTAATTGCAATAAGGTCGGAGGTGTAATTTGGTAATTGAACATTTCGTAATTCTTTATGTTAAGCATGAGGGACAAAATATAATGGGGTGTGGGTGATATAATTGTTTAATATAATGGGGGACAAGACATAATGTAGTGGAGGAGAATATTGTATTTGTTTATGTTAGGCATGGGGGACAAGATGTAATAGGGTGGGGTTGATATATTTGTTTAATGTAGTGGGGATGAGTGGGAAGATAATGGGTTTGGTAGGAGAAAGTGTGGTTTTATTAATGGATTAAAGGGTTTGGGTTGGAAAAGAAATAAGAGGTCTTGAGTCAGATTTAAAAGAGGACGGACAGAGAAAAACAAAGAAGAATAAGAGAGAGAAAAAAAAAGAGCTGAATATTTAAGAGAGAAAGAAAAATTCCGAAAAATATTAAAACTTTCAAATAAAAAAAAACTAAAAAAAATCTTCTGCTTTCTTTCATTGTTTGAAATCAGCATTAATTGTTGTTGTTTCATCGAAGCTTGAAGCTTTTTGTTTTGGGATTACTACTCCACCGGTTTGCAAACTCGGTTCCTAGGTTGTTACTGTTGCTGGACTGTTTGTTGCTGTGCTGTATTGTTATTACTGCTGCTGATTCTCATCTTCATCTTCTTTTGTTTCCAATACCAGGTATACGACTGTAATACTAGCTATTGCAAGCTAATAATGTGGAAGCATGAATCCATATGAAGAATGAAATTTTGAAGTTTTAATTTTGTTTTTCTTTGTTCCTTTTGTTGATTGTATTTAAGCTATTTCATGTATTACTGAATAATAATTGGAATAAGAAAAAAATAACATAAGTTAATCTTTAATGAATCGGTTTGGCAAAACGGGTTAATTCACTAGTTATGAAGGTTTCAAGATTATCAACAGTAGGTTAATCATGAATAAGTAGTTAAATTTAGCTAAAGCATGAATTTAAATTAAATTTCGTGAATTAGGCATTAAGGCATGATTTGAGTTCAAGCAAGATTAGAAGAACGTTTAAGTCTAATAAACTTTCTAATAAGCTTTAGTAATTATGGTTAAATCTAGTTTCAAATGGTTGTGAATAATTAATCTCAATAATTTTTTTTATAACAATGCTGAGTTGTATTTGATTCTTTTGGATATTAGTTGTCGAATTTTTATTTTATTTATAATTTCGAAATTTTGAGTAAAATTCCTTTTTCATCAATATTTGTATTAATCTAGCAATTAGCATGCCATGTTTTCTTAAAATAATAAAAAAGCTAGTAATTAATTAGGATTTTCTTTCTTTATTTTAGAGACTAATTTTTATAGAAAAATGTAGTCGCTTTAAGATTTGTCCATTTAAAATAAATGAGATGAGCCTCGCTTAATAAAATGTATAGATTGCGGGGCCCTCAATAAATGTACATTTAATTGCTTAGAATTCGGGAGGAGCCGTTTAGCAAATTTCTCGGCCCTACCCAAAATAATGATACGCTAGTCGCTTTAGGCGCGTATTTAATAATATTATCTTCTTAAACTCGGGTGCGTATTTCATGCGACCCAAATCCAAATCCCAAAACATTGAATAAAAATGTGTTCCGGATTGCGGGTGCATTTCATGTGACGTAATCCAAAGACATATTTTAAACAATGTTCACATTTTTGTAAAAATAATAATAACAATTATGAAAGCGGTAAAAAGATAAAATTTGCACATAAGTTCATATTTGTATAAAATCAGATAACCAAGCCGAATATAACAGTTGAGCGACCGTGCTAGAACCACGGAACTCGGGAATGCCTAACACCTTCTCCCGGGTTAACAGAATTCCTTAACCGGATTTCTGGTATGCAGACTGTAATATGGAGTCATTCTTTTCCTCGATTCGGGATTAAAAATTGGTGACTTGGGACATCCTAAATCTCCCAAGTGGCGACTCTGAAATAAACAAACAAATCCCGTTTCGATTGTCCTTTAATTGAAAAAAACTCCTTCACCCCTCGCGGGGGCGGAAAAAGGAGGTGTGACAGGCATCACTTTCAGATAAATCCCACACAAACCACATATCAAATTAACAACACTCATATTCTTCCACTTATGCATATTATCCTAATTGTGGGCAACTTATAAACCATACATAGGTGAGCAACAAACCAACATGAGGTATTCTCTATGCAAATACCTCCAACTCGACAGATTAACAGACTCCATATCCTACCTTAAGACAGAGTGTAACATGAAGGATACGAATGAGTACGATAAATCATAGTTACATTACACTACTTCAGAAATTCCTAAAAAAAACATAGCTAATATTCCATAGGAAGAGGATAATATTCATTTCTGAAATCTTCAATCAATTACAACACTCCAAACTTGCATTTCATCTATTCAGAGAACCAAGAAATACCTGGATGCAGAAATCAAAACAAGAAAGAGATGAGAGGATCAATAGCAATGGTGTAAACCCAGCCAGCAATTCAACGATAGTGAACTCAACTTCTTTAAACTATTTTCAAACCCCAGATGGATCAGGGATAACTTTAGCAATTGAAAACCTCAAAAATTAAAGAAGAACTTCAATGGAGCAGTGATTTTATGATATTTTCAGAGCCTTTCAATATTTTCAGCCGTTTTCAATTTTAAGTATTTTAAAGTCTTCCTTTCTCACTTGAGCTTGAAGAAAAGGATCCCTTTATAGGTAAGGTATTAGGGCAGCCTAAAGAAATCAGATTTTGCATTTAGACCCTTTTGGAATTTTGGTTTTTGTTTAAAATCCTTAATGTAAAATTCAGAACTTCAATTTAGTCCCTACCCCAGCTTCCTAGAAGCTTCCTCAATCAGGTATTCAGAGATTCCTGTACCTAGAGTTCCTAAATTACACTTACCCCCTATTATTTATCTTCAGGCAGCCAAACGGGTATGGGTCAAATCCCTTTTGGGTTTTTCTGATTTCAGAATTCGAATCGAGCCCTAATTCAAAATTCCAATTTAACGGGCTAAGGGAAAAACCCGGAACCCTTAAGACGAAACCCAAAACCCAAAAGAAAAGGGAAGTGAATTAATTAATTTTAAACAATAACAAAATAAACTATGCTGATTATTAAACAACTTATGCAAGGACAAAATTGAAGGCGAACGCATAATGAAGAAAAAGAGAAGACGAAACAGAAAAAAGATGAAGAAGGACGGATAAAAAGAGAAATACCAGAAAAGAAACAGACAAGATGAAAAAGCCTAAACGGGCTGGCCAGGCCTTGAAGTCATTCCTCAAGCCTTTGATTTTGACCAAAATGGGTCTTAATCATGTGTTCTCAGATGAAAACACATGAACAAGGTCAATTTCGGCCTCAATCTTTACTAAGCTTGTTGATTTTAGGATTTTGAAGTTTTAGGTCTCATATTTTGATTCAAGATTCGATGAGACTGAGATGGATTCAAGAGGAGCCGTGTTGAGATTTGGAGAGAGGAGGGTTCAAGGGTTCAAGGGTGTGATTTGGAGGCGGGTAGGGGTGGTGCAAAGTTGCGCCACCACCGAAGATGATGGTGAGTTTTTGGGGCGGCGTTTAGGGTTAGAGGTTAGAGTCTATGAATATAGGGTGAGAGAGATAAGACGAAAGAGGGGGGGGGGGTAAAGGGTTTAGACAATTAAATAGGACAGGGGACGCAGTTTTGAGCCGTCGGATGAAGAGGGATGAAGGGATTAGATCGTTTTAACATTAGTGAACTCGAAACGACGTAGTAACGCCCCCATACTACGTCGTTTCAACGGTCTGAGGACTGACCACTTGGACCGAGTATGCGATGGACTTGGGCTGGGTCTGGCACGGATATGGGAGAAAAATGATTTGGGTTGGGGAATTTAATTAATTTTGCCCAAAATTTGATCCTCTCAATTCTTTCCTTCTCTTCTCAATTCTCTTTTTAATTCCTTTTCTTTTTCTAAAAATAAAAATAAAATTAAACCCAACTTAATTCCTAAACCAAATTATCCTAGAAAATTAAATTAATTAACCCTACTAATTATTACAACTAATTAAATACCAAATTAATGGAAAACCAACAAAATTCAAATCCAAAAATTGAACAATGCAAAATAAATCATTTTTGTGATTTTTCCATTTTTGTAAAGCAACTAAATTAATAATTGATTTAAAAATGCAAAATTAAAGCCTAAATGCAGATGCAACATATTTTTGTATTTTTCATAATTTAAACAAAATTAAACATGCGCAGACAAATGCAAACAATAACAAAAATGCTACAAAAATCCACGACATCGCAAACAATGGAAAAAATTATTTTGTTTTGAATTTGTAGGAGTAATTCATATAGGGCAAAAATCATGTGCTCACAGCTGCCCCTCTTTGCTCGGAAACACGAAGAGTTTTCGAGCAAAGATAAAGTGAGCGGATACAAGCAATTTTGCCCGTTTCAATACTCCGTGGGAAGCATTTTTATAAGATTTGACCGCACCTTGCTTCCGAGGTTGCCTACATATCCTTGGCTATAAAAGAATTAGGTCAGTGTAGTTCGGGAAGTTTTGATAGCTGGGACTACCATGAAGCTGTGATTTCACTGTTGCTGCTGCTACTGCTTACTGAACTCCTTATTATACCATGACAAAATAAAAGAAGCTAGACGAAACTATGATCTATGCATTACAAAAATCCTATCTTAATCCTCAAACTTGATCTTGTGATTCATGTTACCTTGTTGACTTGTATTCTCCAGGTGTAGTCCCTTTGTTGCCGACTTGAATTGTAATTTGAGAGGCTTTCCCTTTTCTTCAGGTGGGCTCCTGATTGCTGAGCTTGAACCGTCTTCCTTCGAACATTGCTATTTTTCCTTCGTTTTTAGGTGGGTTCCTGATTACCAACACTTGAATTGCTGCTTTGTTCTCTAGGTGGGCTCCTGATTCCCGACACTTGAGTTGCTTTGTTCTCCAGGTGGGCTCCTGATTACCAACACTTGAGTTGCTTTGTTCTCCATGTAGGCTCCTGATTACCGACGCTTGAGTTGCTTTGTTCTCCAGGTGGGCTCCGGATTACCAACACTTGAATTGCTTTGTTCTCTAGGTGGGCTCCTGATTACCGACGCTTGAATTGCTTTGTTCTCTAGGTGGGCTCCTGATTACTGACGCTTGAATTGCTTTGTTCTCCAAGTGGTCTCCTGATTACCGACGCTTGATTTGCTTCATTCTCCAGGTGGGCTCCTGATTACCGATGCTTGATTTGCTTTGTTCTCCAGGTGGCATCCTGATTACCGACGCTTGAATTGCTTTGTTCTCCAGGTGGGCTCCTGATTACCGACGCTTGAATTGCTTCATTCTCCAGGTGGGCTCCTTATTACCGATGCTTGATTTGCTTTGTTCTCCGGGTAGGCTCCTGATTACCGACGCTTGATTTGCTTTGTTCTCCGGGTGGGCTCCTGATTACCGATGCTTGATTTGCTTTGTTCTCTAGGTGGGTTCCTAATTACCGATGCTTGATTTGCTTTGTTCTCCAGGTGGGCTCCTGATTACCAATGCTTGATTTGCTTTGTTCTCCAGGTGGGCTCCTGATTACCGACGCTTTATTTGCTTTGTTCTCCAGGTAGGCTCCTGATTACTACGCTTGAATTGCTTTGTTCTCCAGGTGGGCTCCTGATTACCGACGCTTTAATTGCTTTGTTCTCCAAGTGGGCTCCTGATTACCGACGCTTGAATTTCTTTGTTCTCCAGGTGGGCTCCTGATTACCGATGCTTGATTTGCTTTGTTCTCCAGGTGGGCTCCTGATTACCGACGCTTGATTTGCTTTGTTCTCCAAGTGGGCTCCTAATTACCGATGCTTGAATTGCTTTGTTCTACAGGTGGGCTCTTGATTACCGACCCTTGATTTGCTTTGTTCTCTAGGTGGGATCCTGATTACCGACGCTTGATTTGCTTTGTTCTCCAGGTGGGCTCCTGATTACCGACGTTTTATTTGCTTTGTTCTCCAGGTGGGCTCCTAATTACCGATGCTTGATTTGCTTTGTTCTCTAGGTGGGCTCCTGACTTCAACAAAATAGATAAAACAAAGAGAATTTTATGCTCCAGTTTGGTAGCTGGGCACATCTGTGAGTGTTAACTGAATCATGTTATCAAATATCACTAAGAATTTGAAAGCTAGATCCCAATGACAGTTCTAAAGCTAAATTATATCTTCTGAAGGTGTTATCTAAGATAATCTTAAAACTATATCCCATTATCCAGGAGGGTCCTGAAAACTCCTAATTGAATCCTATCTCAAGCATGAAAACTTTGAAGCCAACTTATATTCCTTTGGGGTACATTTATGCTAGATTTTTCTACTCATGGTTGTTTTGAATTTTAAACTAGGTCCCATTTTTCAGGAGGGTCCTGAGAATTTACGGTCAAACCTATCTAGTGCTTGCTCTTCCTTACGGAGGGTTTCTCCGAAACAAACGAAATTTTCTGCCCCTGTTTCAATCAAAGAAAAATCTTGTCAGTTTAAAATATGGTGGTTAGTTTGTGGCATTCTTGTTGGAAGTGGCCTCTATGTTGTTGTGCTTTGCTTTGACTGGTTTCCCTGAACCGGCAAGAACCGCTTGACTTTCTAACTGACTTTCACTCACATGACCTTGGATAACCCGAGTGTTCTATACCCAACTGTTGTGTTACATCTATGACCCATCTATCTGAACCTCTGCATCTCCCACGAAATTATTAAACCATTTCACCGATGGAACTTTCGCTGACCCTTTATATCCCATTTCACATCATACTATCTCTCGCAATGCTTTGGTCGTGCTGTGCTTTGTGCAATTTTGGAAGTTGGTAGTGAGCTTTGAAACCCTTTCTTATTTTCTTAAACAAAACTGACATCGGAAACATCTTAGAGAAATAAACCCAAAAGAAATAAAATGCAATGAATTTGAGAGTTAGGGATAAGAAAAATCCAAAACTGGAAGACTGTCTGAACGGGAAAAAGAAAAGAGACTTATCTAAGTGGAGCAACCGGCACCAATAATCATGACATGCATTTCGGATTAATCGTCCCAGTCCGTCCAACCAATCAACTTTTAGTTGTCGTACTTTACGCCCCGAAATCTTCAAAACCTAATTTCTTCACCAAAACACTGACCTTGTTCGGCCTGCGGTGCCCTGAAGGGTTTTCACCAACAAACCTCTCTCATTTATTTTTTTCTCAACTCACTTTCGCCTTAAGGTTCCCGTAAAGGTTTTCACCAATAAGACTCTCATTTTTTATTTCTCTCAGCTTTCATCGCCTTACGGTGCCCCTGAGAGTTTTCACCAGTAAGACTCTCTCATTCTTCATTTTCCTTGTTTGGAACGGAGTGTTGCCCCTGATATGAATCACCTCTACTTGCTCGCCTTGGCATCTCTCGAAGACTGGTCGGAAGGTTTTTCTCTGGACCGTAATGTGGGCTTTTTAATGGGGTTAAAAAAAGGGTATCAAAAGGCTCAAAACAACTCAACTGGGTTCAAAATTACAACTTTTGGAATAAGATTTCTTACAACAACCGCAACTTCTGCCCCAGTTTCTTTGCTTGGGGACTTTTGGGATTTTTATTTTGATGGGACCGAACCATGAGGCTGCCTACGTATCCTTAAAAGGAATCAGGTCGAACGTAGTTCATGACATAAGAATTGCTTTGTTGTTGTGATTTTTCACTTTCTTTTCTTTTCTTTCCCTTCTTTTTCTCTTTTTGTTGTTTTGTTGTTTTTTTTTCTTCTTTTTTTTCTTCATATTTTCATTCTTTTCTTTCTCTTTCTCTCTTTTCCTTTGCTTATCTTTTGCTCTTGTGTTTCTGAACTTTGCTACTGATTCCAAAAGAGGGGTATGAAAGGAAATAAATAAGGCTCAAAAAGGGGTAACAAAGGACAAAGTGTTTAAATAGCAGAACAAAATGCCTTCGTCATTCCAATCTTCAAAACATGCCAAGTACAAACAAACACAATTCAAACCAAAGAATTCATACATAATATCTTTTGACTGCATCAGAATTGATAGCCATATCTACACATTTGCCTTCTATATCTGTTAGATACAAATCACCATTGGACAACACTCTCATTACGATGAACGACCCCTGCCAATTTGGGGCGAACTTGCCTTTTGCTTCAGCCTGATGTGGAAGAATACGTTTCAATACTTGCTGACCCACTTCAAATTTTCGGGGACGCACCTTCTTATTGTATGCTCTTGCCATTCTCTTTTGATACAACTGACCATGACACACTACTGCCAATCTCTTCTCATCAATCAAACTTAGTTGCTCTAAACAGGCCTTGACCCACTCATCATCATCAATCTCGGCTTCAACAACAATCCGAAGGGATGGAATTTCAACTTCCGCGGGTATCACCCTTCAGTGCCATATACCAACAAATAGGGAGTCACGCTTACCGAAGTGCGAACAGTAGTGCGGTAACCTAGAAAAGCAAAGGGAAATTTTTCATGCCATTGCCTGGAACCTTCCACCATTTTCCAAAGTATTTTTTTATGTTCTTGTTGGCTGCCTCGACTGCTCCATTCGCCTTGGGGCGGTATGGAGTAGAATTGTGATGCGTAATCTTAAACTGTTGACATACCTATTTCATCAAATGATTGTTGAGATTAGCGCCATTATCTGTGATGATCACCTTTGGGATCCCGAACCGACAAATGATATTTGAGTGCACAAAATCGACCACTGCTTTCTTGGTCAGAGACTTGAAAGTTTTAGCTTCAACCCACTTGGTGAAATAATCAATGGCTACCATAATGAACCTGTTCCCATTGGATGCTGCTGGCTCGATTGGTCCAATGACATCCATGCCCTAAGCAACGAAGGGCCATGGTACGGACATTGTGTGTAACTCAGATGGCAGAGAATGAATCAAATCTCTGTGTACTTGGCATTGATGACATTTGCACACAAAACTGATACAATCTCGATCCATGGTGAGCCAATAATAACCTACTCAATGAATCTTCTTTGCCGAAATGTACCCACTCATATACGACCCACAGACTCCAGAATGTACTTCGGCCATGATAGTTGTGGCCTGTCTAGCATCTATGCATCTTAACAATCCAAGATCTGTAGTTCTTTTGTACAAAACTACTCCACTGAAGAAAAATCCACTTGCCAAATGACAAATTATTCTCTTTTGATCACCTGTGGCTTGTACTGGATAAACCTCCATCCTGATATACTCCCTGATATCGTGGAACCACGGCTCACCATCAAGTTCTTCTTCCACCATGTTACAGTAAGCATGCTGATCGCGAACCTGAATATGCAAAGGGTCAACATATGCCTTATCTGGATGATGTAACATTGATGCCAGAGTAGCCAAAGTGTTGGAAACCTCATTATGGATCCTTGGGATATGCCTGAACTTTACTGATCGAAACCGTTAACAAAGATCATGCAAACATTGTCGGTATGGTATGAGTTTTAAATCCCGTGTTTCCCATTCCTCTTGAATTTGGTGCACCAGAAAGTCCGAGTCTCCCAAGACCAAGACTTCATGGACACCCATGTCTGCAGCTAACCTCAAACCCAAAATGCATGCCTCGTACTCAGCCATGTTATTAGTGCAGTAGAAACGAAGTTGAGCCGTAACATGGTAGTGATGCCCTATTTCCGAAATAAGTACAGCTCCTATCCCCACGCCCTTCATGTTAGCATCTCCATCAAAGAAAAATTTCCAACCTGGCTCTTCAACCTGTTCCAGCTCATCGATGTGCATAACCACTTCGTCTGGAAGTAAGTCTTCAAAGGTTCATATTCTTCATCCACCGGGTTCTCGGCCAAATGGTCAGCCAATGCCTGGGCTTTCATCACAGTCCGAGTCACATAGACGATGTCAAATTCTGTGAGCAAGATCTGCCACTTTGTGAGCCTCCCTGTAGGCATAGGCTTTTGAAAGATATACTTTAACGGATCCAAACGAGAAATGAGGAAAGTAGTGTAAAATGACAAATAATGCTTCAACTTCTGTGCTACCCAAGTTAGGGCGCAACATGTCCTCTCAAGGTGAGTGTACTTAACCTCATAAGATGTGAACTTCTTGCTGAGATAATGGATGGCTTGCTCCTTCCTGCCAGTGATGTCATGCTGACCCAACACACAACCAAATGAATTATCCAAGACCGTCAAATACAGAATCAAAGGTCTTCCCAGTTCTGGTAGGACCAACACAGGTGGGTTTGACAAGTACCCCTTTATCTTATCAAATGCTTCTTGACACTCATCAGTCCACCTGACCGCAACATCCTTCTTCAACAACTTGAAAATAGGCTCACAAGTTGTCATGAGTTGAGCAATAAACCTGCTGATGTAGTTCAACCTCCCTAACAAACTCATCACCTCAGTCTTGTTCCTTGGAGGTGGCAATTTTTGGATAGCTTTGATCTTTGACGGGTCCAATTCAATACCTCGACGACTGACTATGGATCCCAGCAGTTTCCCAGATGGAACACCGAATGCACACTTTGCAGGATTAAGCTTAAGATTGTACCTGCGGAGCCTTTGCAAGAACTTTCTCAAATCTCTGACGTGGTCAGACTGCTTCCTGGACTTTATGATCACATCATCCACATAAAATTTGATCTCTTTATGTATCATGTCATGGAATATGGTCGTTATTGCCCTTATATAAGTTGCCCCAGCATTTTTCAAACCGAAAGACATGACTCGATAGCAATATGTTCCCCATGGCGTGATGAATGCCGTATTTTCCGCATCTTCCTCATCCATTAAGATTTGATGATAGCCCGCATAGCAATCCACAAAAGACCCAATCTCATGCTTGGCACAATTATCAATCAAAATGTGGATATTTGGTAGTGAGAAGTTGTCTTTTGGACTAGCTTTGTTGAGATCACGTAATCAACACACACTCTGGTCTTGCCATCCTTCTTTGGCACAAGCACAACATTTGCTAACCAGGTGGGATACTGCGTGACTCGAATGACCTTTGCATCAAATTGCTTTGTGACCTCTTCTTTAATCTTCACACTCATATTGGTTTTGAACTTTCTCAACTTCTGCTTAACATGAGAAAATGCCGGGTCAGTGGGCAATTTGTGAACCACCAAGTTAGTTCTTAGACCCGTCATGTCATCATATGACCATGCAAAAATATCTTTGTATTCAAACAATGCTTATATTATTTCTTCCCTGATTTGCGGTTCAAGATGGACACTTATCTTAGTTTCCCAGACATTATTTGGGTCCCCTAAATTTATTGCTTCTGTATCATTCAGGTTAGGCTTGGGTTTTCCCTCAAAATGACTTAGTTCTTTACTAATCTCTTCAAAGGCCTCATCCTCATCATATTCTGATTCATCATCACACTCTATTTCTTGAATTATTATTTCAGAATTAGATTGGCTTTTAATACTGGGCCGAAGATTCCTGATGCATCTCATGTCATTGAAACCAACATAAAAAGAACTGTACAAAGAAGAAAAGGAAAACAAAAATAAAAACTATCAAGAATGATGAAAAAGGGAAATTGCATTTTATTGAAATTAAAAGATAACAAGGTTTATACATCCAAGCAGACGAAACATAGAATCTGAATTACAACCTTGGAATAATCTAGATAAACTGAAAGAAAATCAAAGAAAACTACCAAAACTCCTTCTGGGTAGGGAGAGAAGTAGCTTCCCAATTGTTAATCTTTGCACTTGGCCCGACAAATTTCACATCTGCTTTGCTAGATCCTTCTCCAACTTCCACCATGTTTACCTCGTCGAACAACCTCTTGAACCTTTCAATTAACTTTTTATCATGATCGACCACAGAACTGGGAACTGTTGCTACTGGGCGTTTCTTGGCGCCAGGCTTGACAAACGATCTAGAGAGACGTGGGACAGGCTTTGGGAGGACCGATGCCCTCTGTTTCAACTTTCTAGATCTTTTCACGTCTGCGGTTGTTGGCTTGAATCCCATACCAAATGTACCCAAGTTTTTAGGGAGAGACACCGGCTGTATGATACCTTGCAAAGATGCACCCAAACCCTTACCAGATACAAAACCATTTTTCAGCATTTCAAAAGCTACCATGACTGATGTGGTGGTTACCTTCGGAATTGGAACGCATTTCCCTTCTGGAATTTTCTCGACCGACACTGTGTCAAGAATCTGGTATACCCAAGTCCCCTTGTCGTCTTCAACCTCAATGAACGGAACAATGGCATCACTGGGAGCACACAAACTATCCTCGCCGTGCACAACGATTTCCTGTCTGTCCCATTCAAACTTGACCATCCGGTGTAGAGTAGACGAAACTGCTTTGGCGGCATGAATCCAAGGTCGACCTAACAACAAATTGTAGGAAACAGCCCCATATAGCACTTGGAACTCTATGGTGAATTCAACTGGTCCTATTGTTAGCTCAAGCACTATATCACCGACTGAATCCTTCCCTCCACCGTCAAATCCCCGAATGCATATACTGTTCTTGTGAATTATTTCATCATCCACTTTCAACTTGTTTAGAGTAGACAGAGGACAAATGTTTGCGCTGGAACCATCGTCGACCAATACCCGGGTAACCACAGAATCTTCGTATTTCATCATAAGATAGAAGGCATTATTATGCTCAGTACCCTCCACAGGCAACTCATCATCAGTAAAAGTGACTCTGTTTACCTCAAATATCTTGTTGGCTATGTTTTCCAAATAGTTTACTAAGATTTTGTTGGGAACGTGAGCCTCATTCAGGATTTTCATCAAGGACCGACGATGCTCGTCTGAGTGGATTAACAATCACAACAGTGAAATCTGAGCAGGCGTCTTCCTCAACTGCTCCATGATGGAATAGTCTTGCACCTTCATTTTTCTGAAAAACTCTTCTACCTCTTCTTCAGTTACCACTTTCTTCACTAGCACTGGCTTATCTTTGGAGGTTTTAGCTTTTCTTAACTCCTCGGGGGCAAAGCATCTCCCCGAACGAGTCAATCCATGGGTCTTATAGACTTCTTCTTTAACTTTTTTTCCTTTGTAAGTCACTGTCACCCGTTCATAATTCCACGGGATAACCTTGTTGTTGACTATCGATAACTGGGTTACAGGCTTGATAATGACAGGATCTGTTCGGGCACTCTCCATAATTATGACAGGCTTGTTCGCCACTCCTGGCACAACCAATTTTGTCCTTTCTTATTTCGCTGCAACATCACTTGAGGACCCCTTCCTGACTACCGCAGATGGTTCACTGTTTGTCCCGCTCAACTTGATCACTGGCCTCTCACTAGTTGATTTTTCAACGATTTGACCTCACTGGATCGGATCATCATGAGGTCTGTGAAGGCTTCTTAGACTCTCCTCCCTTATGCACTATCTCGATCATATTTGCTTTCTGATGGGTCGGCAACAGGTTCTGGTTGATATTAGTCGCCTCCGGAGCTTGGAATTCAATCCGATTTGTATCAATGAGCTCCTGGATAGCATTCTTCAAATACTAGCATTTCTCCATGTCATGCCCCAGAGCACCAGAACAATATTCGCAGCTTGCATAATAATCAAGATTTCTCGGGGGAGGATTTGGCAACTTTGACTCGATCGGCCTTAGCATATCCAATTGTCTTAGCCTGTGGAACAAACTAGTATAGGACTCTCCCAATGGAGTGAAGGTTTTCTTCCTCTGCAACCTTTTGTTCTTAAATGCTTGATTGGGCCGGAAATCTGGTCTAAGAGGGTTTCGGTAGGCTCGTGGGGTGGGTAGATGTTTTGTGGGGCTGGCGTACGCCATTGTGCGTGGGCGGGGGGTTGGTCATATGTTTGGGCATGGTGGACAGAAAAATGGGGGTCTGGTGGGGGATAGTAGTGTTAGGATGGATTATAAGGGGTATGGGGGTAGGTTTGGTGGTGGGGTCGAGGCTGATTATAGTGGTGAGATGAGCCCCTAGGTCCGAACCAAGCTCTTGAATCAATCGTTGCCACATCCTCTTTCTTCTTCTTTCCTATTACTCCCCCAGTTCCGCTCTGAATGGCCTGGGTAGTTGCCTTAATAGCCGAATAGCTCATGATTTTATTGACTTGAGCCCTTCTTCCACCATACTGCCCATCTTCACTACTTCATTGAAGGACTTGCCTATAGCTGATACCAGATGGCCGTAATAGGTAGGTTCTAGGGCTTGCAAAAAATAATCCACCATTTCACTTTGTTTCATTGGAGGGTCAACTCTTGCTGCCTGTTCTTTCCACCGAAAACCATACTCCCTGAAGCTTTCATTGTGCTTTTTCTCAATCTTTGTCAACAACAGACGATCTAGAACAATCTCGAGATTATACTGAAAATGACAAGCGAATGCCTGGGCTAGATCATCCCGTGTATACCATATGCCGTGATCCTACAGAGTGTACCACTCCAATGTCGAACCACTCAGACTTTGACTGAAATATGCCATTAGCAACTCGTCTTTCCCACCAGCTCCCCTTATTTTGCTACAGAAACCTCTCAAGTGTGCTACCGGGTCTCCGTGCCCATCATACAAATCAAACTTGGCCCATCATACAAATCAAACTTGGGCATCTTAAACCCCACCGGTAGCTGAACATCTGGAAATAAACATAGATCTTTGTAAGCCACGCTTACCTGACCTCCCAACCCCTGCATATTCCTGAAGGACTATTCCAGGCTCTTAACCTTCCTAAACATCTCCTCTTATTCAGGATTTTTAGATGGTTTCTCAGTTTCCACAGGGAGATCAAAATGAGGAGTGTAGGAATAGGGTTCTGGAGCTTTGAAAGTGGGCTCCAGGGGGTAATATTGGTTGTCATAGGCTTGGAATAAGGGCTCGCTAGAGGATCGGTGGAGTGCAGCGGGTGGGGGTGCCACGAAAACATGAGTGGCTGGTAGAGGAGGGTATGGAACTGGTTTGGGTGGTGGAGCTGGTGGTGTTTGGGAAGTAGTGCCCTGATAATGGTGGTAAATGAGAAAGCCCGGGGATGAATCGGCCGTGGGAGGTTCCTGGGACTGAGCCAATGGCGGGACAAAGGCAGGGCTGGCGGGGTAAACTGGGGGCGGGTGTCCTTTTACCCATGCTTGGTACATATCGGCCATCTGTTGTTTTAGCTTATACATCTCCTCTTTCAAATTAACATCCGACTTCTCCCCCTATCTCGAAAGATCGATAACACTCGCATCAAGTTCCTGGTTAGCCATGATCGACTTGTTTTTGGACCAGGTGTTGTATGGATGAGTTGCCAGAATGCCAGACAAACTAATCACCTGGCTGTACTTGATGACAACAACAAACTTATTAGCGATCACGGTTTAACAGATAGGCAACCGCACATTTGAGGAATGTAATGCACCTAAGCAGTTAACCCTTTCTATTATGTATTTGATTGGCTGCTTGCGTCATCCCGACTTTCCTTAATTTCCATTTGCAAATTCTCTTTTTCCTTTTTTTTCTTTCTTTTCTCTTTTGTTTTCCTCGTTTTCTTTTCTTTTTTTCCTTTTATCACTCTTTTGGTTACGATCGAATCCTATAGAGATTGCCTACATATCACGACCCCGCATGAATCAGACCAAGCGTAGTTCTGGGGGATAAATGCAAAAATAAATAAAAATATTTTTGGGATTTTCAAATTTTTCATAAAAATAAAATGTTTTAATTACAACGACTCATCATACCAAATGTTAACCATAAAAACCAACAGACTCTAAAAAGGAAACTAACAGACTTCAATAGAAAGATGAAAATACAGACTCGAAACAGACTAACAGACTCCAACAGAAAGAAAATACAGACTCGAGTAAAAATTATGAATACATCAATGCCTCAAATGCTCTTGGGGCCCGTGAGACATTATTCGGTCTCGCCACGGGCCTACGTGCGAGATCCCCTTAAAGCCGCTCCAAATCACTCATTATCTGGCGGATGAATGTCATCACTGCAGCGAAGAAAGTGGTACGGGTCATGTCCTCACATGCTTGGCATTTCACGACAATGTAGTCAACAATGGCTCTGACCCTCTCTCGTATTCTACCCTTTTCCTGAAGCAGACGCTCGACCTGTTGATTCCGGTCTTCCAACACCTGAGTGTCGTGATGGTTTTGATTTTGCAACCGTTGTATTTATTCCTCCATCTGAGCCATCAAATCATAACAATGTTCCCTGTCAACTTTAAAGTCCTTGTCCTGTTTGGTTGCCTCATTCTCAAGGGTAGCTACTTTTCTCTTCAGATTGATGGTTGTCCCTTCATATTTTCTTTTCATTTGTTGCACAAACTGTGTTCGCACTTCTGCATTCTTTGTCAATTGAGCCCGGACTTTTGCTAGACTGGCCTCAAACTTTTCTAGGTCATCTTGACACTCAAGTGCTTTCTTTCTCAGACTGCTTATAAGCCTTTCATCCGCTCGGCTTCTTTCCATGTTTTTAGCAGCTATTCTCATTTTTTGGATTTGAGCTTTGAGGGCTTCATTTTCCTGAGTTAGGTTTTTCTTTTCCCTTTCATTTGCGGCCTCCTGGATACTGTTACCAAACTTGAGGTCCCTGATTTATCCTTCTAACTTACTTATTTTAGCCCTGTAGCTTTCTTCATTTGCCAACCAGCCCCACTGCTCTTGCGAGTCGTTAGTGAATTGCTGAACATGAGCTCTCTCAGTAGGTCTCTCAGGAATCTGAAACCTTTTGCCGAACCAAATAACGTACTTAGGGTCTACTTCACCTCTAGCTAAATCCTGAACCATGGTCTTAGGTTCAAGAAATCTGCATTCATTCCATAGTTGGCGAACTCTTCCTTCCGGAAATGTGGCCTTTGGGCCCAACTCTACGACATGTCTACTCAAATCTTCGCCATGGGGAATGGTTTGAAATCAGCCCAGTTGGCGCAAAACCCTATGAGGAGCATACAACTGGATGCTCTGGATGCCCATAAGGAGAAGATAACACACTTCGGCTGACATGTATATCGCTTCGGTGACAGGAAGCCATCCGAACGGCCACTCAATTTTATTGGTAGTCAAAGAGCTCAAGAGTGCAAACCAAGCCTCAGTACCCTCGGGAAAGGCAATACCCACCACTCGACTTTCAAATTCTTCGATGCATTTCAAACCGGTCATATCGTGGTTCATATACCCGACACGGTGGTAGAGATGTTCCTGTATCTATAATTGTAGTAGTAAATTGCAGCCTTGGAAGAACTTTCCCCCTTCCCGACAAATGGTCAAATCTCGATAAATCTCAGACAAGATTAGGGGAACCAATGTGCTATTAGCTCTCTTGATTGCAACATCAACCATTCCCACGAGGCCCAATTCTATGTTGGCGTTGTCTCGTGGACAGATTGCAGTACCCAAGAATGCTACTATAAGAACCAAACCTCGCCTTACCTCCCACTTATCTTTATTTCTAGCATGAGTCAAACTAGTGTTCAGTGCTTCGAAGCCTTGGGGGCTACCATAGCGATGATACAAGAGCTAGAAAGTGCAATACCCTTCAGAAAAACTCCCATCCTGAACGTCCCGACTAATACTCAACATATCGAGAAATTTGTGGGGAGATACCTGTCTTGGTGAAACAGGGTAAAGACTTCTAAGGTTTCCACTGAGGCCGGCGTAACCCGCAATTTCCTCTAGCATGGGTGTGAGCTCGAAGTCAGAAAAGCGGAACACATTATGAGTCGGATCCCAAAAAGGTATCAAGGCTTCAATCACCTCCAATCTTGGCTTGACGTTCAAAAGTCCGATAAGGCCACTCAAAACCTTGACCACGGTTCCTCTACTGTCTTTTCCTAAATCGTTCCACCACATGTGGAGCTGTAAGGGGATCTCTTTAAGAGCTGAGAAGGGTTCATTTTCATTTGTGCTCATCCTGCACATTTATTATGGTGATTTTAATTAGGAGAAAAATTAAGACTTATTTGACTCAAGAAAAGGTTATCACTATTTTTTTCAGAAATATTCGGCTTTGCCAATACGGCCTTTCAGCACTTCGAGGAAGAAGATTTTAAGGTTGTGTTTGCTAATAGGCCAAAACCTTAAAAAATGACCAAAGGCGGCTTGTTCTTGCAAAAACGGCTTTCCGGCGCTCTTTTGGGGACATTCGGCTATGGCATCACCTTGCTTATTTACAATAAAAATAAAAATTTTGTTTCTTTTTGGGCTATTTTCGCAAAAGGAAAGTTGGACCCGATGGGGGTTGCCTACGTATCCCACATCCGGTGAGAACCAAACTGGCATAGTTCGGGCAGATTAAAACCAACTATATATATATATATATATATATTAACAAAAAACAGAAAAAAATTTAGAATTTTTGGCAGAGTTTCAGTATATTTTTGGACACCGATTTTTCTAAAACAAATAATTATCTCTCTGAGCCCTTACATTGACTTTTCTTTTCCAACTCTACTCTAATTATTCATAAGCCGGTCAACATGCAAATCCAAAGTAAATAAATGCACAAATAGCAATTAGGATGCATCAGGATGGTCTTTTCATTTCGGGTACACCTGTCCTAGACAGACCCAACCCCTGTGTTGAGTCTCCAAAGTCAAATGCACGTGATGCAAATAAAAATTCCTACTAGGGATCTGGCATGAGGCTTTGTTATACTAGGTTTAAAACCTGGGTTTATTATTCTAGACCTGGCTTACCCGAGCGAACAACTCGAGCCAAGGGGCGCAGCGTACCAGAAATAGAGAAGCTTCACCGACTTTACAATTTGTCCGAACCTCGTTCTAAAATTGGATAAGACTCTAGACAGAAGAGAGGTCACACGAAGTGCACCCTTCTCAAATGATTTAGAAGACTCAGTGAGAAGAAGGGTTTCGTAGCAGCTTATATACAGTTCACAGAATATCAAAGCGGTAAAAGCAATATTTAGCACATTAGGTCAAAACATGTGAATAAAACCAGATAATAAATAAAGTCAAATATAACAATTAATCTAAGCTCGAATTCTGAACCCCGAACTAGAGGTTCTGGGTTCTTTTCCCCAGCAGAGTCGCCAGAGCTGTCACACCTCCTTTTTCCTACCCCCTGGAAGGGGTATAAGGGAGTTTTTTCCAACTTAAAGTGACAATCGAAACGGGATTATTTATTTATTAAATTTAGAGTTGCCACTTGGGATAATTTATGGAGTCCCAAGTCACCGGTTCAAATCCCGAATCGAGGAAAGATTGACTCTGTTTTACAGTCCGCGAACACAGAAATTCGGGTAAGGAATTCTGTTAACCAGGAAGAAGGTGTTAGGCATTCCCGGGTTCCGTGGTTTTAGCACGGTCGCTCAAATGTTATTATTGGCCTAATTATCTGATTTTAAAACATTTTAAACCTATGTGCATTTTTAACTTCAAAACCGCTTTTAATTATTTTAAGGAAAATTTCAACGTCATCTAAATACGTCTTTGGACCACGCCACATAAATGTACCCGCAGTCCGAGACACATTTTATTTAACGTTGTTAAGATTTATATTTGAGTCACATGAAATGTACACCCGATTTTAGGGAGATAATTTTAAATTATGCGCCTAAAGCAACTACGTATTTTCAACTTTGTGAGGGCTATGGTAATTCAACTAGATGGCACGCCTCGATCTCTAAGGATTAAAATATTAATTAAATGAGGGCCATGTATTTTTAGATTTTATTAGGCACGGCACACCTCGAGTCCAATTAAAAAGGAAAGTGGCTAGTTAATAAAAAAACGTAAGGGGGTTCCTACTTGTGTTAGGACAAAGCTTAGGCTAACGAATTAATGAAAACTACCCCTATTCGATTGCAGAAAGGCCGAGCAGGGCCCAAAACCCACGTCTGGTTGCCCATTACTACCGACTTAGCATGTGAAATAACTGAGCTCAAAGTGAAGCCCAGCTTGGCAGCGTGATTACGGAAGGGGAAGGCAATTGCAATTTGGATAAAGATGACAACCCAAAACATGATTCAAAGGGAGGTTGAACTTCAAAATGATGCAATTGAGCTATTCTACAGACCATGAGAAAATTGACCAGACATAATGACCATGCTAATTGATAGGAAAAATAGATATTAAGTCAGATACTTAAAGAAACAAATGACTATCCTAATGAACACTCAACCATAACCATAGGCAGCACTTTCATAAAAATCCCACACAAACCACATATCGAATTAACAACACTCATATTCTTCCACTTATGCATATTATCCTAATTGTGGGCAACTTATAAACCATACATAGGTGAGCAAAAAACCAACATGAGGTATTCTCCATGCAAATACCTCCAACTCGACAGATTAACAGACTCCATATCCCACCTTAAGATAGAGTGTAACATGAAGGATACGAATGAGTACGATAAATCATAGTTACATTACACTACTTCAGAAATTCCTAAAAAACCATAGCTAATATTCCATAGGAAGAGGATAATATTCATTTCTGAAATCTTCAATCAATTACAGTACTCCAAACTTGCATCTCATCTATTCAGAGAACCAAGAAATACCTGGATGCGGAAATCAAAACAAGAAATAGATGAGAGGATCAGTAGCAATGGAGTAAACCCAGCCAGCAATTCAACGATAATGAACTCAACTTCTTTAAACCATTTTCAAACCCCAGATGGATCAGAGATAACTTCAGCGATTGAAAACCTCAAGAATTAAAGAAGAACTTCAATGGAGCATTGATTTTATGATATTTTCAAACCCTTTCAATATTTTCAGTCGTTTTCAATTTTCAGTATTTTTAATTCTTCCTTTCTCACTTGAGCTTGAAGAAAAGGATTCCTTTATAGGCAAGGTACTAGGGCATCCTAAAGAAATTAGATTTTGCATTTAGACCCTTTTGGAATTTTGGTTTTTGCTTAGAAATCCTTAATGTAAAATTCAGAACTTCAGTTTAGTCCCTACCCCAGCTTCCTAGAAGTTTCCTCAATCAGTTATTCAGAGATTCCTCTACCTAAAGTTCCTAAATTACCCTTACCCCCTGTTATTTACCTTCAGGCAGCCAAACGGGTATGGGTCAAATCCTTTTTGGGCTTTTTTGATTTCAAAATTCAAATCGAGCCCTAATTCAAAATCCCAATTTAACGGGCTAAGGGAAAAACCCAGAACTCTTAAGACGAAACCCAAAACCCAAAAGAAAAGAAAAGTGAATTAATTAGTTTTAAACAATAACAAAATAAACTATGCTGGTTATTAAACAACTTATGCAAGGACAAAATTGAAGACGAATGCATAATGAAGAAAAAGAGAAGACGAAACAGAAAAAAGATGAAGAAGGACAGATAAAAAGAGAAATACCAGAAAAGAAATAGAAAAGATGAAAAAACCTAACCGGGCTGGCCAGACCTTGAAGTCATTCCTTGAGCCTTCGTTATTGACCAAAATGGGTCTTAATCATGTGTTCTCAGATGAAAATAGATGAACAAGATCAATTTCGGCCTCAATCTTTACTAAGCTTGCTGATTTTAGGATTTTGAAGTTTTAGGTCTCATATTTTGTTTCAAGATTCGATGAGACTGAGATGGATTCGAGAGGAGCCGTGTTAAGATTTGGAGAGAGAAGGGTGAGAGGGTTCAGGGGTGTGATTTAGAGGCGGGTAGGGGTGGTGAAAAGTTGCGCCGCCACCGGAGATGATGGTGAGTTTTTGGGGCGGCGTTTAGGGTTAGAGGTTAGAGTCTCTGAAGATAGGGTGAGAGAGATGAGACGAAAGGGGGGGTGAAGGGTTTGAATAGTTAAATAGGACAGGGGACGCAGTTCTGAGCCGTCGGATGAAGAGGGATGAAGGGCTCAGATCGTTTTAACATTAGTGACCTCGAAACGACGTAGTAAAGCCCCCATACTACGTCGTTTCAACGGTCTGGGGACTGACCACTTGGACCGGGTATGCGATGGACTTGGGCTGGGTCTGGCACGGGTATGGGAGAAAAATGATTTGGGCTGGGGAATTTAATTAATTTGGCCCAAAATTTGATCCTCTCAATTCTTTCCTTCTCTTTTCAATTCTCTTTTTAATTCCTTTTCTTTTGCTAAAAATGAAAATAAAACAAAACCCAACTTAATTCCTAAACCAAATTATCCTAGAAAATTAAATTAATTAACCCTACTAATTATTAAAACTAATTAAATACCAAATTAAAGGAAAACCAACAAAATTCAAATCTAAAAATTGAACAATGCAAAATAAACCATTTTTGTGGTTTTTCCATTTTTGTAAAGCAACTAAATTACTAATTGATTTAAAATGCAAAATTAAACCTTAAATGCAGATGCAACATATTTTTGTATTTTTCATAATTTAAAAAAAATTAAACATGCGCAGACAAATGCAAACAATAACAAAATGCTACGAAAATCCACGAAATTGCAAACAATGGAAAAATTTATTTTGTTTTGAATTTGTGGGAGTAATTCATATAGGGAAAAAATTACGTGCTCGCAGTGCTGTCCGCGATGGGGGTTGTGCGTCCGCACTCGATTTTGTGCGGTCCGCACAGGTTCACTGGTCCGACTTTGGAAGCCTATACCTTTTGATGTACAAGGAATTTCGAGATTATTCAAAAATGAAAGTTGAAGCTCTTCGTGTCTCGTTTCCGGAAAGGTAAAGAAACATAATTTGGACATCTGTAGAGAAAGTTATGGCCAAAATACTAAATCATGTCACTGCAGTCAACATGGAGAGTTGTGCGGCCGCACTCGATTTTGTGCGGTCCGCACAGGGGGTCTGGGAGAGGTATATTAAGACGGTATTTTCAGTTATTTTTCATTTTTCAAAACCCCAAAAACATATGAGGCGATTTTTCAAATGACATTTCTTCTCCAAAACATTGGTAAGTGACTTCTAACTCATTTTCTTTACTTCTTAACTTCTTTTTACAAAATTTCATCATAGAATCTAGGGTTTTCATGGTGGAATTGGGAACTTTGGGAAAATCCTAAGAATATTGAAATTTGGGGAGTTAGACCTCAAATTGAGGTTGGATTCTAGAACCAATTATATATTCGGGCTCGGGGGTGAATGGGTAATCGGGTTTTGATTCGAACCTCGGGTTTTGATCATGTGGGCCCGGGGGCGATTTTTGACCTTTCGGGGAAAACACTAGAAAACCTATTTTCATGCATTAGAATTGGTATATTTAGCATTTATTAATATTATTAAGTAAATTGTGGCTAGATACAAGTGAGTTCGAAGTGGAACCAAGAGGTAAAGCGGTAGTTGGAGCTTGATTGTGCTCGTAGCTTTGAGGTAAGTGTTTGGTCTAACCTTAGCTTGTGAGGGTTTTCTCAACTCTCCTCCCTCACACACCAACTCAATCATGTGAGTTTCATGGTGCGCTGGCAGTGGGTTTTGGTTGATGTTAGGAGCTTCTGGTGTCTGGACCTCGATCTTATTGGTGTCGATAAGATCCTGTATGGCATGCCTTAACTTCCAACACTTCTCGGTGTCATGCCCGAGCATCCCTGAGCAGTATTCACAACTTATTGATCGATCCAAATTCTGAGGTGGGGGATTTGGTTCTCGAGTCTGGACAGGACTAACCAAACCCAATTGCCTCAGCTTGTGGAACAAAGCGGTGTAGGTTTCTCCCAACTCCGTGAAAGTTCTCTGCTTCCGCAACCTGTCATTCCTAGCATCTGGATTTCCCCGGAAGCCTGCCCCTGAAGGGTTTCTATACGCCCTCGGTGGAGGATAGGTGTTTTGTGGTGGTGCATATATGTTCTAGGGAGCCGGCGCGCGCCATTGCGGGCGAACCGGAGGCTGGGTGTATGCTTGTGCCTGGTGTACGGAACAATGTGGTTCTCGAGGTGGATAGAAATTTTGTGGTGGGTTGTATGGGTAGTTTGACATGTGAGGTCTGGGTTGGTTGTAGTGTGGCTTGCCATCCCTAGACCAACTGCATGCCTCGATCGTGGCAACCTCTTCTTTCTTTCTTCTCAGCGCACCTCCTGTGCCGCTTTGAATAGCCTGGGTTGTGGCCTTGAGTGCCGAATAGTTCAAGATCTTGTCAGACCTCAAACCCTCTTCTATAATGACCCCTATCTTGACCACCTCGTTGAAAGATTTTCCAACCGTTGTCACCAAGTGACCAAAGTAGGTTGGATCCAATGTCTGCAAGAAATAGTCCACCATCTCTCCCTCTCTCATGGGAGGATCGACTCTAGCTGCTTGTTCTCTCCAGCGGAACCCGAACTCGCGAAAACTTTCCCCGGGTTTCTTCCCAGTTCTCAATAATGTGAGACGGTCAGGGACTATCTCGAGATTGTACTGGAAATGACCTGCAAAAGCCTGCGCCAGATCATCCCACGTGTACCACCTGCTGGAATCCTGCCTGGTATACCATTCTAGTGCAGATCCGCTCAGACTTTGGCCGAAATAAGCTATCAGCAGCTCATCCTTGCCGCCTGCCCCTCTCATTTTGCTACAGAATCCCCGCAAATGTGCCATGGGATCACCGTGCCCTTCATATAAATCAAACTTAGGCATCTTGAACCCAGCCGGGAGTTGGACGTCTGGGAAAGGGCACAGATCTTTGTATGCTACGCTGACTTGATTGCCCAGCCCGTGCAAGTTCCTGAAGGACTGCTCCAGGCTTTTGAACTTTCTCAATACTTCATCCTGTTCAGGGGCCTTAGCCGGCTTCTCAATCTCTGTCGGCACTTCCAAATGTGGATTGTAAGCCTGTGGTTCGGGGGCATGAAACGTAGGCTCGGGGGATAGTATTGTGTATCGTGAGCCTGAAACAATGGCTCACTGGTCGTTCTTTGCAAAGGGGCTGATGTTGGTCCCACAAAAATGGGAATATTGGGTGTTGGGAGAGGTTGATGGGGTGGTGGAGCTTGGGAATCATGAGGGCTTCTTTCTTGATGATAAAGGGGATTTGGGCGGCTTGTGGAAGGGCCAGAGTGAGGGTATTCCGGCATGTGTCCCAGTGTTTCAGGGCTCTTTTGTGTTTTGGCTATGGCTAGCTGCATTGCACTCATCTCTAGTCCCATCCTTTCAATCTTTTCCATTGCTTCTTTTAACAACTGGCTCATTGGCCTTTCTTCCTCATTACTATTCTCTAAAGTAGTCATGCTTGTTGCTACCGGTCCTTTGGATCTGGTTTGGTATGAGTGTGTTTCCAGAGTTCTTTAACAACTAACTTGTCTGGATCAGACAACAATAGACTTTGTTAGCATTAGAGTTTAACAGATTTGATCATAACACATAGAGGATGCAATGCACCTAGGCAGTTAACTGTTTCTACATGCTTTGCTTCAAACAACATGCGTCATCCCGGTTTGCTCATTCGTCCTTTCTTAAAGTATTTTGGGAAACCCTATGTTTTATTTTATTTTCTTTTCTTTCTTTATTAAAAGCGGTCGAATCTTATGGGGATTGCCTACGTATCACGTCCCCGCGTGAATCAGACCAGGCGTAGTTCTGCCTCAAAGTAAAGAAATACAAAATTCTTGTGAAGTCATAAATTCATTCTCAAAAGTTTACAAATTACTTCAAACAAGGAATAGCAACAATACAGACTCCACGGTTCTTTGACCCTATTTGATTGAAGGAAAAATAGAAAACAACATATGGGAAAACATCAAAGCCTAAATAAACAAGACTCGACCAAAGGTTAATTTTCCAACTTAGGGACCCGCGAGGCATCATTCGGCCTTTTCGCGGTTCTAGGTGCGAGATCCCTTTCGAGCTGCTCCAACTCGTGCATGGTCTGTTTGACATAACCCATCACTGCTGAGAGAACGGTAACGCAGGTCATGTTCTCGCACCGCCGACACCGTCTGATGATGGCATGGGCAATGGCCCTGATCTTATCTCTGGTTTGTTTCTTGTCTATGAGTAGGTGTCTTATCTGATCACTGCACGTCTTGAATACCTGTGAGTCTTTTATATGCTGATTCTTCAGCTGCCGCACTTCTGTCTTCATTTGGGCCAACAAGTCGTAACAATATCTACTCTCCAATTGGAAATCCCTGGCCCGCTTAACTGCTTTAAACTCAAGTGTAGCCATCTCTCTCTTTATTTTGGCAACAGTCTTCTCGTGGTCACGTTTCAATTGGTTCAAGCATCGGCGATGCTTATCTACTCTTGTATCCCACTGTGCCCTAAGCTCTGCTATGCCGTTTTCGGATTTCTCCAAACCATCTTGCCATTCCCTGATTTCATTTTTTAGCCTTTTTATCAGCTGCTCGTCTGATCGACGCCTTGGCTGTTTATCCACATCCACCCTTATCTGTTTGATCTAAGCTCTGAGCATTTCGTTTTCCTGAATTAACCTGTTCCGCTCTCCCAGATTGGCGGCAACTTGCACATTGTGCTCATATTTCAAGCTTTCCACTTGTTGTTTCAACCTGCTGATTTCGGCGCAATACCCTCTTTCTTTTGCTAGCCAATCCCATTGTTTTTGCGATGTTTCAGCGAAATTCAGGATGTGGGGTCTCTTAGCCGGCCTTTCATGCTTAAGTTCCCTTCTATACCATGCGAGGTAACTTGGTGCCGTCTCACCTTTGGCTCGATCCCGTACGCAAGTATCTGATTTCAAATATTGACACTCACTCCAGATTTGGCGAATTTTCGCTTCTGGAAACCGTCCGTCAGGACTTATCTCAATTGCTTGAGTGCTAAGATCTTCCTCATGAGGTACTGTCTGGCATCTTCCGAGCTGTCTCAAAACTCGGCAGGGCGTGTAAGGTTGAATGCTCTTAAGCCCGATTAGTAAGAAATGAGTTTTAGCTGCCGGCATATATATGACTTCATCAACAGGCAACCATCCCAGCGTCCACTGTATTTGGCTGGCAGTAAGAGCTTGAAAGAACGAGGTCCATGCCAGGACTCCTTTGGGCAAACTAATCTCTTTAGTTCTCGTGTAAAATTCTTCTATGCAAGTCTTTTCCAGGGAGCCATGGCTCAAAATCTCGGAACGATGGCAGAGGTGCTCGGTCATCCACATTTGTAGGAGCAAGTTACAACCTTCGAAAAATTTTCCCCTAGCTTTACAAGCTGTGAGGGCTCGGAAGATGTCTGATACCACCATAGGCACTAGAGTACTGTCACTTTGCGTGAGTAAAGTGCTGACGACCCCGGATATCTTCAAATCAATGTTTCCATCTTTCCTTGGAAATACCAGAAGGCCCAGGAACATCATCATGAAGGCTACCCGTCTGTGTTTGTCCCACTTCTGACGAATATCTTTGTTGCATAGTTTGTTGATTGGATTATTGAATCCCTCTTCATGACCGTACCTATCATATATGAAGCGTGGAGTGCAAAAACCGGCAGCCAGATCCGGGTTGTGGACCGTTCTGGGTATCTTCAGTGAATCGAGGAACCGATGCACCGTGACAGCTCTTGGGGCGACCAGGTATTTTTGCTTTAACGGAAGTTCAGCAACTCCGATGTACCCAGCCATTTCTTCCAAAGTCGGGGTGAGTTCAAAAATCAGAGAAATGGAAAACATTGTGCGTCGGGTCCCAGTAGGTAACCAAAGCTCTTATGATATCTCCCCGAGGTTGGATTTCCAACAAACCCACGAGACCTTTCAAATATTTCTTGACCTCATTTTGTCCTTCAACACCTAGATCATTCCACCATAGCCGTAACTTGACAGGGATTTTGGTCATTATTGAAAAATGTTCATTTTGCATCGTGCTCATCCTGCACATTTATTAAGGTGGTTTTAACAAAATGACTTGACTCAATAATATTTTACAAATGGGATCAAGTTTTGAACACGGCCTTTAAGTACTTTGGGGACGAAGATTTAAGGCCGTGTGGGTCAACTGGAAACAATACTAAACAAGACCCAAAGGTGGTTGTTTTATGCAAAGTCAGCCTTCCGGCGTCCCTTTCGGGAACATTCGGCTTTTTATGACAAAGCAGCATCACCTGACTTATTTATGACTTTTTAAAATTTGACACACATTTTTTTATTTATTTATTTATTTTGGCTATTTTAGCAAAAATGGGGTTGAACCCGACGAGGGTTGCCTACGTATCTCACATCCGATGAGAATCAAACCGGCGTAGTTCGGTACATCATGAATAGAAAAATCAATTAGACCTAGAAAGCAAGAATATATTTTCTTTTTGAAAAGAGATAAAGACTAAAGAAATTTTTTTTTTTTTTGAAAATATAGAAAAGGTACATTAAAAGAAACAACATTTTTTGAATTACGAATTTTCCATTTTTGAAAGTAATTAAAGAGAATATATTTTTTCCATTTAGAAACCGGTCAGCATGCGGAACTGAAGCAAATAAATGCGCAAACAAGTAGGATGCAGCAGGATGGTCTTTTCATTTCAGGTTGCCTATCCTAGACGGACCCAACCCCTGTGTTGAGTCCCCTAAGTCAAATGCAACATGATGCAAATAAGCGTTCCTACTAGGGATCCGGCATGAAGTTTCGTTATACTAGGTTTATAACCTGGGTATTTGTTCTAGACTGTGTACCCGAGCGGACAACTCGAGTCGAGGAGGGGGCTACGTACCGGGGACCCGCGAGATCGTCCGGCTTTGTAACTTGTCCGACCTCTTTCTTATTTCAGGTATTGACACTAACAGAATAGGGAGTCTCGACCAGCGAGCTTCTCCCCGGAGGTAAGAAGAGAAGGGTTTCGACACAGTTTATATACAGTTCAGATAATATCAAAGCGGTAAAAGACAAAATTTAGCACGTTATGCAGAAACATGTAGTAAGGATCAGATAATAAATCCAAATATAACAATTATTCTAAGCTCGAATTCTTGAACCCTGAACCAGTGGTTCTGGGTTAAATAGTGGTCCCCAGCGGAGTCGCCAGAGCTGTCACACCTCCTTTTTACGTACCCGCTAGGGCGCAAGGGAGTTTTTTCCAATTAAAGGACAACCGAAACGGGATTTGTTTATTTATTTCAGAGTCGCCACTTGGGAGGTTTAGGGTGTCCCAAGTCACCAATTTTGATCCCGAATCGAGGAAAAGAATGACTCCATGTTACAGTCTGCGTACCAGAAATCCGGATAAGGAATTCTGTTAACCCGGGAGAAGGTGTTAGGCATTCCCGAGTTCCGTGGTTCTAGCATGGTCGCTCAACTGTTATATTCGGCTTGATTATCTGATTTTATACAAATATGAACTTATGTGCAAATTTTAAATTTTTACTGCTTTCATTATTATATTTTACGAGAATTGCAACGTCGTGAAAACATATCTCGAACCACGTTACATCAATGCACACGTGATTGTTGACATATCTCGACTCGGTTGAGATTTGGATTTGGGTCACATAAATGTGCACCCGAGTTAAGGAAAATAAATTATTAAAGGCGCGCTTAAAGCAACTAGCGTATTGTTATTTTGGGAAAAGCCATGAAATTCGCTAAACGGCATGTCCCGAATTCTAAGTATTTTTATACATATACATTTAGAGGGCCCCGCACTTTGTACATCTTTGTTTGTCGAGGCTCATCTCATTCCTTATGAAAAGAATTTGCAACGTCATGGGAATGCATCTCAGATCACGCCACAATCAATGTGCCCGTGGTTAGAGACACATTTCGATTCCGTTGAGATTTGGATTCGGGTCACATAAATGTGCACCCGAGTTTAAGGAGATAACATTATTAAGTACGCACTTAAAGAGACTATCGCGTTATTATTCTGGGAGGGCCGTGAGATTTGCTAAACGACCCATCCTGGAAACTGAATGCTTCGATAATATACATTTAACGAGGGCCCCGCAGCCTGCGCGTTTTTGTTTATTTTTGTCCAGGCTCATCTCGTTCTTATTTTAAAAGGATATCCTATAGCAACTACGTTTCTTGTCACGTTTGTCTCTACTAATTGAAAACAGTAGATAGTCCTAATTAATTACATGCTTGCAAGTTATCTATAACAGAATTCTGAGTGCTTGCGCAAAATCAGAAGCACGGCCACGTACACAGTCAGCCGAGCAAAAATTAAAGGCCCAAATCCAGCCCGTGCATGATGGGCCAGACCTGGGCCATTGTTTGTCCGGTGCAGGCCTGCTTGGTCTGTTTTGACCTGGGCTCAACCTTCGTGGGGTTGAGATTGCAAGCCCTGTGTTCTTTGTCTTAAAACATGGTTTAACAGTTATATATGGCAATTTATCGGAAAGGAAAGAACTTAACTGGTAGTGTACGATTTTCATGCTTGGCATACATTACAGACTTATACTACACTATTGAACTAAATCTGAGATACAACCTACTGCCTTGGGCATACTCTTATCACCAACCTATATACACAGTCTAACATTCAACTACCATACATTGACATTTATTAGGCATGAAGACTATCTCCAGCATCCAAAACAAGAATGTAAACCATTATACATTACATGAATATTTAATGTAACAATCTATGTATAAAAGACATTCTTCAGGTCTTTTCATTTGTATTCATGCTCAATTTTTCAATTACATTTGACAGTGCATTGGTTGTGTACCTGGTATAGAGGACAAAGAAGAAAGGAATGATCAGCTGGGCAGTATGCAATAAACACAGCAACAGCAGATACACAGCAACCACACAGCAACAAACCAACAAACACAAGTGTTTTCCACAGTCCACAGACAACCAGCAACAATTTCCAGAACAAAGAAAACCAACAGATGGTCGAGCATTAAACAAGTGATCCCAGAAAAGAGTAATGAGATGCAGCCAAGAAAACCCAGAATGTTCAATGCAGTAACAGCAGAAAATCAATAACCACAAAAGCTGAGCCAACAGCCAACAACAATCAGCAAAGACAGCTTGAACAACTTGAACTCTTACACAGTTTCCAAATGATACTCATTCACAGTATTCTGAAATCTCTTTCTATTTTTTTTTCTGAAGACTAAAAGTCCAGCCCCTTTTAAGTTCTGAAATGGCCTATTTATAAGCCAAACGACCCAGTGCAGCTAAGCTGCCTGGATCCTCCCACTTGCAGACTGCCCATACTCTTTAAACCCATGCTTAAGCATCTTTTGGTGCCAGCCCTTTGTTCCCCACGCCTGGCTTATTCTTTAATCAAGAGTTATGGGTTCATTTAAGTATTCATTTTAAACCCCATACTCTTGTGTCTTGTTCCCCATTGGTATTAGTTTAATCCCAAATTAGTACCCTACTTGTCAGCTCATTTAAACTAAGCCTTTTTGTTCTTTTCAAACCCCAGACTACCCCTGTTAAACCTTGATTATTACTGCCCTGCCCATTGCAGCATCAGGGCATTTTGAACTCATGAAAGTTTAAATTCAGGACTGCCCTGGACTGAACCTTTTCAGTCATTTTTGCAATGCAAACAAACTCATTCCAGACGATGCCGGGCATTCAGTCAGTGACAAGGTTCAATTAGTCATGTGAAATTATTAGCTCATTTGATCCATTAGTTATAGAAACTAATCGACGACGTTTATCGAGTCGACTATACTAATTATAACAGGTAATAATCAGTCGTTCAAATAAACAAACACATACAGGGACCTAAAGGCATCAAACAACTTTTGTTCAATTATTGGGAACCTATATGAATTATTTATGCGACGACTAATCTAATCGAACATGTATATCACAGAATACGTTCAAAACATACACAAAAGACAATCGACCAAATAAAAGGTCTTTACAAGGACGGAAGAAATTAAGAAAAGTATCAGAAAATACCGAACAAACACAACAGAACATGCTAACAGACTCATCCACACAAAAACAGAAAAGGAAAACTTACTAGAAAATGTTCAAAGCAGGCCGACCCCAGTCCGAATTAGATTTGACCATTTGAGGCCAAACAAACTCTAACCAGGGTGTTCTCAACCGAGAACACCTTGGTTAAGGTCTATTAGACCTCAAACCCTCTATGAAGCAGGTCGGATTCCTCAGGCTCTTGTGTTCTAAGGTTCAGATTCTCAGATTTGAGTTTTTGGGAGTTGTGGGTAGATTTGGACCAAACCAAACTTGGTTTGGTCACGAGGAGGGTCAGGGGATTGTCTGGTATGAAGATGGGGTGGTTTGGTATAGATCAGAGTTCGACTCAAATCTTCAAATGAAGATTCGAGACGAAGGAAGGTGATTCGAGGCAAATGGATAGCAGATCCATGTTTAGGACAGTGAGGTGGTCCTAGGGTGTTCAGGAGGTGGCCACCGGCGTCCATGCCGCCGGCTTTAATGGCGAGGGAGATGGGGCGGCTAGGGTTTCTAATGGGAGGTCTGGGTTCGAGCCTGGGGACGACGGGATGGGGTGTTCGTATTGGGGGGCTGGGTAATGAATTACGTTTATATACGTAAAGTGTAATTAGATCCTGGCCGTTGGATGCATCGAGATTGATGGCCAGGATCTTTTACTTAGAACGGAACGACACCGTTTGGCCTCGGTTGGGGGTTGGTTCGGATTGGTTCCTGGGTCGGGTTTTGAAACGGGTTACTGATAGTGATCCTGGACCGTTGGATTGGATTGGTTGGAACGACTGAGATGAGCCGTCCTTGAAACGACGTAGTATTGGTATTGAACTACGTCGTTTTGATGACCGGTGAATGGGTCTTGGGCTGGCTGACTTGGGCTGCTTCTGGGCTTCCAAAATTTGAAATAAAATAGGCCCGATCCGATTTCTTAAATGTTTTGCACTCTTTTATTTTGTTTTCTAATTTTAAAATACAACTAAATTAAAAAAATGAATTTGAAATACCCATTAATCAATACTTAACACAATTATTCACACACATATATAAAAAAAACTTTTTTTTAAAATGGTTAAATTACAACCTAGAAATGCATACATATTTTTTGTGAATTTTCTTTTAATGACACATACTTTTTGTATTTTGTTTTGATAAGATCAAATGCAAAATGGACAGACCCAGAGGTGATTAACAGCACATGTCGCGGAAAAACGACAAAATGACTACCGTGTCACTGTAGTGCTTGTTGTTGTTGTGCGCTGTTGCCTGCCGCTGTAGGATGCTACCGCTCAACCGATCTCCTTGTTACATTGTTCTTGAAAGGAAAAACAAGAAGCTAAGTTAGAGTATGAGATCTCATCTATCTTCAACTTGTTCTTGTTGCCTTGCTTTCTTGTCGGCTAACGCTTTCCTCTGATGCCCTTATTTTGTGAACTTGGGAGATGATGCTGATTCTTCGCCTTTTCTGAATGCCAATTTTCATCACTTCGCTTGATTTTCTGGGAACATGGCTTAAATCTTTCAATGGTTTCTTCAGTGGTATGGCTTTCTTCATCAAAATTGTTATATTAGGCATGCTACAATGTTCCCGAACCGCTTCTTCTGAGACGCGTTCCTTCTTCCTTTTGAATCGCACGCTTGCTTTTGCAGCCTTCTGCTTCTTGGCGCTGGGGATTTTATTGTTTCCTGCTTGGGGGATCTCTGTTGTAACCTTCCGTCTTCAGGTGGGGCTACTGATTCCAAAATCTGGAGCTAAAAAGTATTCCCACATTTTACTGGTGGGCGACCTAGAACTTAAATGTATTCCCGCATTATACTGGTGGGCGACCTAGAACTTAAATGTATTCCCGCATTATACTGGTGGGCGACCTAGAACTTAAATGTATTCCTGCATTATACTGGTGGGCGACCTAGAACTTAAATGTATTCCCGCATTATACTGGTGGGCGACCTAGAACTTAAAAGTATTCCCGCATTATACTGGTGGGCGACCTAGAACTTAAAAGTATTCCCGCATTATACTGGTGGGCGACCTAGAACTTAAATGTATTCCCGCATTATACTGGTGGGCGACCTAGAACTTAAATGTATTCCCGCATTATACTGGTGGGCGACCTAGAACTTAAAAGTATTCCCGCATTATACTGGTGGGCGACCTAGAACTTAAATGTATTCCCGCATTATACTGGTGGGCGACCTAGAACTTAAATGTATTCCCGCATTATACTGGTGGGCGACCTAGAACTTAAAAGTATTCCCGCATTATACTGGTGGGCGACCTAGAACTTAAATGTATTCTCGCATTATACTGGTGGGCGACCTAGAACTTAAATGTATTCCCGCATTATACTGGTGGGCGACCTAGAACTTAAAAGTATTCCCGCATTATACTGGTGGGCGACCTAGAACTTAAATGTATTCCCGCATTATACTGGTGTGCGACCTAGAACTTAAATGTATTCCCGCATTATACTGGTGGGCGACCTAGAACTTAAATGTATTCCCGCATTATACTGGTGGGCGACCTAGAACTTAAATGTATTCCCGCATTATACTGGTGGGCGACCTAGAACTTAAATGTATTCCCGCATTATACTGGTGGGCGACCTAGAACTTAAATGTATTCCCGCATTATACTGGTGGGCGACCTAAAACTTAAAAGTATTCTCGCATTATACTGGTGGGCGACCTAGAACTTAAATGTATTCCCGCATTATACTGGTGGGCGACCTAGAACTTAAATGTATTCCCGCATTATACTGGTGGGCGACCTAGAACTTAAATGTATTCCCGCATTATACTGGTGGGCGACCTAGAATTTAAATGTATTCCCGCATTATACTGGTGGGCGACCTAGAACTTAAATGTATTCCCGCATTATACTGGTGGGCGACCTAGAACTTAAATGTATTCCCGCATTATACTGGTGGGCGACCTAGAACTTAAAAGTATTCCCGCATTTTACTGGTGGGCGACCTAGAAAATTTTTGACAATCGGCAGAAAATTTTCTGCCCCGGTTTTTGGTGACTTCCCTGGCGTTGCATCTTGCTGCCATCATCAATCCTTTGTTTTCCTGCAGCAGACAAAAGGATTTAATTAGTTTTCATCGTGGTGGTAGAGGGTGCCTTTCTGGCGGATGATTTTTCCTTTCTTCTCTTTTCTTGCTCTATGTCCCCATAATTGATTAGTGGGCAGAGTTGCCTGCTGGGGGTCTCTAGCCTGCTGGGGATAGGCTTTCAATTAATCCCCTCTTCTGCTTTCTCTTTAAGCACATGCTGTGGGAGTCTGCTTTTAACTCCCGAAACCACTCCCTTTAGAAGCTTACTTCCTCCAAAGTTGCCGGGCACGATCACCGCATTGCCTGGGATCGGCTTTTAAGATTGTTTGTATTATCCTGCATTGGATGAATTCCCCTCCGGTTTCTGGTAGTAAGCTTTGAAAAATCCTTTCAAGACAAATTTTAGGAAAAGAAATAAAAGATAGAAAAAGGAGAAAGTCTTTCTGAACCAATATTTGGTGGGAGAAGAAACTCAAAAGAACTTATCTGGAGGACATGACTGGTCCCCGTGATCATGACGTGCACCACAGATTCCCGACCCAGTCTATTTGTATCAATCGATTTGCCCGAGAGTCTGATTTGTTGTGGATGATAAAGGAGTGTCCATTTCGTTTCGAATGTGGTAGCTTTTGTTGATCTGTCTTGTCGCCTCATAGTGCCCTTCGAGGGGTTTTCACTAATGAGACTCTCTCTTTTCTCTCATCTCCCGGCGCCTTATGGTGCCTGTGAAGGTTTTCACCAATAAGACTCTCTCATTTCATATCCCTCATCTTACATCGCCTCTCGGTGCCTGTGAAGGTTTTCACCGATAAGACTCTCTCATTTTATTTCTTTCGAGGAATCGGGGTGTTGTAGATACGACCCTCTCTTCTGGAGATTCCTTTGACCATCAATTCATTCCCAGTCTTACGATCCTCTTCTTTGCTGGGGATCGGTGTATTATTCTCGGCCTTATTTGCCTGACTTGGCATCTCTTGGACATGATCGGGAGGTCTTTTGGACGTCGATGTTGGTTTTGGTGTGGGGCTAACGAAAGGCTATAAAAATGAAAATAATTTGATGGGTGATGTGCTACAACTTTTGGAATCAAACCTTTGTTGGAACTTAAAACATAACCTCTGCCCCAGTTTTCTTGCTTGGGGAATTTATTTTTACACTTATGTTGCGCTATGTGCGTTACGCACACTGTGCCTATTATGCACACTATGTACATTATGCATCCTATATTCACTATTATGCACACTATGTACATTATGCATCCTATATTCACTATGATGCACACTATGACCGAGCCGTGAGGCGCCTACGTATCCTCTTTGAGGAATCAGGTCAAACGTAGTTCCCACGGTTTTGTATTTCTTATGATTTTATCTTCCTTTTTTTTCTTTTCCTTCTTTTCATTTTCTTTTTTTTTTCATGTCTTTTCCTTTAGTGATTCCAAAAGAGGGGTATGAAAGAATAACTTAAGGCTCAAAGGGGGAAGCAAGGGTTAAAAAGTGTTTGGATAGAAGAAAAACATTGTCTCCGTCATCTCATTATCCAATAAATGCCAAATACAAACAAATAAACCAAAAATTGCCATAATTAAAGAAGTTACGCATAATATCTCTTGACTGCATCTGAATTGATAGCCATGTCGACACATCTACCTTCGACATCTGTCAAACACAAAGCACCGTTGGACAATACTCTGGTCACGATATAAGGCCCTTGCCAATTTGGGGCGAATTTGCCTTTTGCCTCGACCTGATGTGGGAGGATCTTCTTCAATACCTGCTGCCCTACTTCAAACTTCCTGGGGCGCACCTTCTTATTATATGTTCTTGCCATTCTCTTCTGGTACAGCTGACCATGGCACACTGCTGCCAATCTTTTCTCATCTATCAGGCTCAACTGTTCCAATCGAGCTTTGACCCATTCATCATCATTAATCCCGGCTTCAGCGACAATTCGGAGGGACGGAATTTCGACCTCCGCTGGTATTACGGCCTCAGTTCCATACACCAACAAATAAGGAGTTGTGCCTATGGAAGTCCGGACAGTAGTGCGGTAACCCAACAAAGAAAAGGGTAATCTCTCGTGCCATTGTCTAGATCCTTCCACCATCCTTCGCAGTATCTTTTTGATATTCTTATTGGCTGCTTCGACCGCTCCATTCGCCTTGGGACGATATGGGGTGGAGTTGCGGTGTGTAATCTTGAATTGTTGGCATACCTCTCTCATCAGGCTGCTATTAAGATTCGCACCGTTATCCGTGATGATCACTTTTGGGATCCCAAATCTGCAGATGATATGGGAATGGACAAAGTCCACCACTGCCTTTTTGGTTACTGATTTGAAGGTTTTAGCCTCAACCCATTTGGTGAAGTAATCAATGGTCACTAGAATGAACCTATGACCGTTGGATGCTGCCGGCTCGATGGGCCCAATGACATCCATGCCCCATGCCACAAACGGCCAGGGTGCTGACATCGTATGTAACTCCGTTGGCGGAGAATGAATCAAATCTCCATGTATCTGGCACTGATGGCATTTCCTTACGAAAGTGATACAGTCGTGTTCCATGGTGAGCCAATAACACCCTGTTCGAAGGATCTTTCTTGCCAATACATATCCGCTCATGTGTGGCCCACAAACTCCAGCATGTACCTCTGCCATAACCGTCGTTGCTTGACTGGCATCTATGCATCTCAACAATCCCAAATCCGGGGTTCTTTTGTACAATATTCCTCTGCTGAGGAAGAAACCATTCGACAAACGCCGAAGGGCTCTTTTTGGTCTCCAGAGGCATGTTCTGGATATATCCCCATTCTGAGGTATTCCTTGATATCATGAAACCAGGGTTCGCCATCTGCTTCTTCTTCTACAGCATTGCAGTAGGCGTGCTGATCGCGGACCTGGATGTGCAGAGGATCAACATACATTTTGTCAGGGTGGTGCAGCATTGATGCTAAGGTGGCCAAGGCATCCGCAACCTCATTGTGAACTCTCGGGATGTGTTTGAACTTCACCGATCGAAATTGCTTGCTCAGATCATGCAAGCATTGTCGGTATGGTATGAGTTTTAGATCTCGTGTTTCCCATTCACCCTGAATTTGATGTACCAAGAGGTCCGAGTCTCCCAAGACCAAGACGTCTTGGACATCCATGTCAGCAGCCAAGCGCAGACCCAGAATGCAAGCCTCGTACTCGGCCATATTGTTGGTGCAATAGAAGCGTAGTTGAGCCGTAGCAGGATAATGCCGTCCTGTTTCGGAAATGAGTACTGCTCCTATTCCAACCCCTTTCGCGTTTGCAGCTCCATCGAAGAAAAGCTTCCAACCCGGTTCCTCGGGCAATTCCAACTCATTTGTATGCATTACCTCTTCGTCAGGAAAATACGTTCTTAAGGGCTCGTATTTTTTATCAACGGGATTCTCTACCAAATGGTCTGCCAGCGCCTGGGCTTTCATGGCCGTCCTCGTCACATAGATGATATCAAACTCTGTGAGCAGAATTTGCCACTTTGCCAACCTTCCCGTGGGCATAGGTTTCTGAAAGATATACTTTAATGGGTCCAAACGGGATATGAGATAAGTAGTATACGAAGACAGGTAGTGCTTCAACTTCTGAGCTACCCAAGTTAGGGCACAACATGTTTTCTCGAGTTGAGTGTACTTGACCTCATGTACTGTGAATTTCTTGCTAAGATAGTAGATGGCCTGCTCCTTCCTTCCTGTGTCATCATGTTGCCCCAATACACAACCAAATGAATTTTCCAAGACCGTTAGGTAAAGAATTAAGGGCTTCCCAGGCTTCGGCGGGACCAATACGGGTGGATTAGACAGATACCCTTTGATTTGGTCGAAGGCCTCCTGACACTCTGCTGTCCAACCTACCGCAACATCCTTTCTCAGCAACCGAAATATGGGCTCACAAGTTGCTGTGAGTTGGGCGATGAACCTGCTGATGTAATTGAGTCTACCCAGCAAACTCATTACCTCTGTTTTGTTCCTTGGCGGTGGCAAATCTCGGATGGATTCAATTTTGGATGGGTCTAACTCAATTCCCCGTCGACTGACGATGAATCCTAGCAGCTTTCCTGATGGAACCCCGAATGCGCATTTGGCCGGGTTAAGCTTGATATCATACCTCCGGAGTCTTTGGAAAAATCTCCTTAGGTCTGCTACATGGTCCTCCTGACGCCAAGATTTGATGATCACATCATCGACGTACACCTCGATTTCTTTGTGTATCATGTCATGAAACACAGCAGTCATTGCTCGCATGTATGTTGCCCCGGCGTTCTTCAATCCGAACGGCATTACCCGATAGCAGTAAGTTCCCCATGGCATAATAAACGCTGTTTTTTCCGCATCTTCCTCGTCCATTAGGATCTGATGATAACCCGCATAGCAATCTACAAAGGATCCGATCTCGCGCCCAGCGCAATTATCGATCAAGATATGGATGTTGGGCAATGGAAAATTGTCCTTGGGACTTGCTTTGTTGAGGTTGCGGTAGTCGACGCACACCCTGATTTTTCCATCCTTCTTTGGGACTGGTACCACATTGGCCAACCACTCGGGATATCGAGTGACCCGAATGACCTTCGCTTGCAACTGCTTAATCACTTCTTCTTTGATCTTTACACTCATTTCTGTTTTAAATTTCCTTAGTTTTTGCTTGACCGGAGGGTATGCCGGGTCAGTGGGCAATTTGTGAACCACTAAATTGGTGCTTAATCCAGGCATATCGTCATATGACCATGCAAAAACATCTTTGAATTCCATGAGGGTTTTGATCAATTCTTCTCTGACATTCGGCTCAATGTGGATGCTAATTTTGGTCTCTTGGACGTTATCAGCGTCTCCTAGATTCACAGCCTCAGTGTCATTTAGGTTAGGCTTGGGTTTCTCTTCAAATTGGCACAGTTCTCGGTTTATCTCTTCGAAGGCTTCACCTTCGTCACATTCAGATTCATCATCACAAACGACCTCTTGCATCATTGAGTCGGATTCAGATTGATTTATTAGACTAGGTCGAAGATCCGCTGTGCATGCCATGTCATTAGAACCAGTAAAAAGAGAACTGTTCAGAAAGAAAAAGAACAAAACAAAATTAAAATGGGACAAAAGAAAAGAACTTTATTAAACTTGCGGGATAAAAGGGTTCACACTTTTACAAAAACGAAAGTAAAATTTGGATTACACCCTTGAATAATCCGGACAAAACAAAACACACAAAACATAAATCAAAGCCTACTACCAAGACTCCCCTCGGACAGGAAGAGGAGTAACTGTCCAATTGTTGGTCTTGGCCTCAGGCCCCACAAACTGTATCTCTGCTCTGCTGGAACCTTCTCCAGCTTCCACCATACTGACATCCGCGAATAGCCTCTCAAAACTCTGATTCAGGTCTTCATTTATACCGATCAAAGGTCCTAGAATCTTTGGGACCGGTGACCCCTTGGCACTTGCTTTAACAAAAGACCGTGAGAGACGTGGCACTGGTTTAGGCAGAAACCAGACCCTCTTCTTCATTTTTCGCGCTTGCTTCCTATCTGCTGCGGTTGGTTTGAACCCCAATCCGAAAGTTTCCAGATTTTTAGGAAGGGAGACAGGTTGGACAATCCCTTGAAGCTCGACTCCCAGGCCTTTTCCCGGCACAAATCCATTACCCAGCATTTCTGAGACCATCATGACTGTTGCGGCAGCTACCCTAGGGTGCGGGATGATTTCTCCTTCAGAAATTTTGTTGGCCGACCCTGTATCGAAAATCTGGTAGACCCAAGGACCTTTGTCATCAGCGGTCTCTATGAAAGGTACAATGGCTCCGCCCATGGTGCACGTTGTATCCTCGCCGTGTAACACGACCTCTTGTCTTTCCCACTCGAACTTCACCATCTGATGTAGGGTGGAGGGCACCGCCTTGGCTGCATGAATCCAGGGTCGTCCCAACAGCAGGTTATAAGATACTGTGGCGTCTAATACCTGGAATTCCATGGTAAACAGGACTGGACCGATGGTCAGTTCAAGTACAACATCCCCCACAGTGGCTGTTCCGTTTCCGTCGAACCCTCGGACACAGATACTGTTCTTGTGGATCCTTCCGTGGTCGATCTTTAACTGGTTCAAGGTAGATAGTGGGCAAATATTGGCGCTTGAGCCGTTATCCACCAATACTCGAGTTACCACCGAGTCTTCACATTTGACAGCTAGGTATAGAGCTTTATTATGCTCCGTACCCTCCACCGGCAGGTCATCATCTGAGAATGTTACCCTGTTCACCTCGAAAATCTTGCTGGCAATGGTTTCCAGGTGGTTTACAGAAATCTCACTGGGTACATGAGCTTCGTTCAATATCTTCAACAGGGCCCGACGATGCTCCTCAGAATGGATCAGTAATGACAACAGTGAGATCTGGGCCGGTGTTTTTCTCAGCTGTTCGACCACAGAATAGTCTTGTACTTTCATCTTCCTCAGGAACTCTTCAGCCTCTTCTTCGGACACAGGTTTCTTGGTTGCAACTGGGTTGGTTCTTCTTAGCTCTACCGGGGCAAAACATCGACCTGATCGAGTCAACCCTTGCGCTTCACAACTGACTTCTTCCACCTGTTTTCCTTTGTACATCACCACCGCCTTTTCATATTTCCAAGGCACAGCCCTGCTGTCAATCATCGGCAGCTGGACCACAGGCTTTATGGTCACCAGTTCTCTACATACCCCTTTTAACACGACTGCCGGTGTGGGCGGGATTCCTGATATTACCAACTTGCTTGGCTCGGGTTTGCTTGTTATGGCGGACGGGCTCTTTCCCAATATCACTACCGGCTTGACGCCTTCTCCCTGCGCCTGTACACTCGTTCCTCCACTGGTTAAGACTTCTTTCGGGGCGGCTTGGATCATCATCACTGTTTGTGAGGGTTTTCTCAACTCTCCTCCCTCACACACCAACTCAATCATGTGAGTTTCGTGGTGCGCTGGCAGTGGGTTTTGGTTGATGTTAGGAGCTTCTGGTGTCTGGACCTCGATCTTATTGGTGTCGATAAGATCCTGTATGGCATGCCTTAACTTCCAACACTTCTCGGTGTCATGCCCGAGCATCCCTGAGCAGTATTCACAACTTATTGATCGATCCAAATTCTGAGGTGGGGGATTTGGTTCTCGAGTCTGGACAGGACTAACCAAACCCAATTGCCTCAGCTTGTGGAACAAAGCGGTGTAGGTTTCTCCCAACTCCGTGAAAGTTCTCTGCTTCCGCAACCTGTCATTCCTAGCATCTGGATTTCCCCGGAAGCCTGCCCCTGAAGGGTTTCTATACGCCCTTGGTGGAGGGTAGGTGTTTTGTGGTGGTGCATATATGTTCTGGGGAGCCGGTGCGCGCCATTGTGGGCGAACCGGAGGCTGAGTGTATACCTGGGCTTGGTGTACGGAACAATGTGGTTCTCGAGGTGGATAGAAATTTTGTGGTGGGTTGTATGGGTAGTTTGACCTGTGAGGCCTGGGTTGGTTGTAGTGCGGCCTGCCAGCCCTGGACCAACTGCCTGCCTCGATCGTGGCAACCTCTTCTTTCTTTCTTCTCAGCGCACCTCCCGTGCCGCTTTGAATAGCCTGGGTTGTGGCCTTGAGTGCCGAATAGTTCAAGATCTTGTCAGACCTCAGACCCTCTTCTATCATGACCCCTATCTTGACCACCTCGTTGAAAGATTTTCCAACCGTTGTCACCAAGTGACCAAAGTAGGTTGGATCCAATGTCTGCAAGAAATAGTCCACCATCTCTCCCTCTCTCATGGGAGGATCGACTCTAGCTGCTTGTTCTCTCCAACGGAATCCGAACTCGCGAAAACTTTCCCCGGGTTTCTTCCCAGTTCTCAATAATGTGAGACGGTCAGGGACTATCTCGAGATTGTACTGGAAATGACCTGCAAAAGCCTGCGCCAGATCATCCCACGTGTACCACCTGCTGGAATCCTGCCTGGTATACCATTCTAGTGCAGATCCGCTCAGACTTTGGCCGAAATAAGCTATCAGCAGCTCATCCTTGCCGCCTGCCCCTCTCATTTTGCTACAGAATCCCCGCAAATGTGCCATGGGATCACCGTGCCCTTCATATAAATCAAACTTAGGCATCTTGAACCCAGCCGGGAGTTGGACGTCTGGGAAAGGGCACAGATCTTTGTATGCTACGCTGACTTGATTGCCCAGCCCGTGCAAGTTCCTGAAGGACTGCTCCAGGCTTTTGAACTTTCTCAATACTTCATCCTGTTCAGGGGCCTTAGCCGACTTCTCAATCTCTGTCGGCACTTCCAAATGTGGATTGTAAGCCTGTGGTTCGGGGGCATGAAATGTAGGCTCGGGGGATAGTATTGTGTATCGTGAGCCTGAAATAATGGCTCACTGGTCGTTCTTTGCAAAGGGGCTGATGTTGGTCCCACAAAAATGGGAATATTGGGTGTTGGGAGAGGTTGATGGGGTGGTGGAGCTTGGGAATCATGAGGGCTTCTTTCTTGATGATAAAGGGGATTTGGGCGGCTTGTGGAAGGGCCAGAGTGAGGGTATTCCGGCATGTGTCCCAGTGTTTCAGGGCTCTTTTGTGTTTTGGCTATGGCTAGCTGCATTGCACTCATCTCTAGTCCCATCCTTTCGATCTTTTCCATTGCTTCTTTTAACAACTGGCTCATTGGCCTTTCTTCCTCATTACTATTCTCTGAAGTAGTCATGCTTGTTGCTACCGGTCCTTTGGATCTGGTTTGGTATGAGTGTGTTGCCAGAGTTCTTTAACAACTAACTTGTCTGGATCAGACAACAACAGACTTTGTTAGCGTTAGAGTTTAACAGATTTGATCATAACACATAGAGGATGCAATGCACCTAGGCAGTTAACTGTTTCTACATGCTTTGCTTCAAACAACATGTGTCATCCCGGTTTGCTCATTCGTCCCTTCTTAAAGTATTTTGGGAAACCCTGTGTTTTATTTTATTTTCTTTTCTTTCTTTATTAAAAGCGGTCGAATCTTATGGGGATTGCCTACGTATCACGTCCCCGCGTGAATCAGACCAGGCGTAGTTCTGCCTCAAAGTAAAGAAATACAAAATTCTTGTGAAGTCATAAATTCATTCTCAAAATTTTGCTATTACTTCAAACAAGGAATAGCAACAATACAGACTCCACGGTTCTTTGACCCTATTTGATTGAAGGAAAAATAGAAAACAACATATGGGAAAACATCAAAGCCTAAATAAACAAGACTCGACCAAAGGTTAATTTTCCAACTTAGGGACCCGCGAGGCATCATTCGGCCTTTTCGCGGTTCTAGGTGCGAGATCCCTTTCGAGCTGCTCCAACTCGTGCATGGTCTGTTTGACATAACCCATCACTGCTGAGAGAACGGTAACGCAGGTCATGTTCTCGCACCGCCGACACCATCTGATGATGGCATGGGCAATGGCCCTGATCTTATCTCTGGTTTGTTTCTTGTCTATGAGTAGGTGTCTTATCTGATCACTGCACCTCTTGAATACCTGTGAGTCTTGTATATGCTGATTCTTCAGCTGCCGCACTTCTGTCTTCATTTGGGCCAACAAGTCGTAACAGTATCTACTCTCCAATTGGAAATCCCTGGCCCGCTTAACTGCTTTAAAATCAAGTGTAGCCATCTCTCTCTTTATTTTGGCAACAGTCTTCTCGTGGTCACGTTTCAATTGGTTCAAGTATCGGCGATGCTTATCTACTCTTGTATCCCACTGTGCCCTGAGCTCTGCTATGCCGTTTTCGGATTTCTCCAAACCATCTTGCCATTCCCTGATTTCATTTTTTAGCCTTTTTATCAGCTGCTCGTCTGATCGACGCCTTGGCTATTTATCCGCATCCGCCCTTATCTGTTTGATCTGGGCTTTGAGCATTTCGTTTTCCTGAATTAACCTGTTCCGCTCTCCCAGATTGGCGGCAACTTGCACATTGTGCACATAATTCAAGCTTTCCACTTGTTGTTTCAACCTGCTGATTTCGGCGCAATACCCTCTTTCCTTTGCTAACCAATCCCACTGCCTTTGCGATGATTCGGTGAAATTCCGGATGTGGGGTCTCTTAGCTGGCCTTTCATGCTCAAGTTCCCTTCTATACCATGCAAGGTAACCTGGCGCCGTCTCTCCTTTGGCTCGATCCCGCACGCAAGTATCTGATTTCAAATATTGACACTCACTCCAGATTTGGCGAATCTTTGCTTCTGGGAATTGTCCGTTAGGACTTATCTCAACTGCTTGAGTGCTAAGATCTTCCTCATGAGGTACTGTCTGGCATCTTCCGAACTGTCTCAAAACTCGGCAGGGTGCGTAAGGTTGAATGCTCTTAAGCCCCATCAGTAAGAAATGAGTTTTAGCTGCCGACATATATAGGATCTCATCAACAGGCAACCATCCTAGCGTCCATTGTATTTGGCTGGCAGTAAGAGCTTGAAAGAACGAGGTCCATGCCAGGACTCCTTTGGGCAAACTGATCTCTTTGGTTCTCGTGTAAGATTCTTCTATGCAAGTCTTTTCCGGGGAACCATGGCTCAAAATCTCGGAATGATGGCAGAGGTGCTCGGTCATCCATATCTGTAGGAGCAAGTTACAACCTTCGAAGAAATTTCCCCCAGCTTTACAAGCTGTAAGAGCTCGAAAGATGTCAGATACCACCATAGGCGCGAGAGTACTGTCACTTTGCGTGAGTAAAGTGCTGACGACCCCGGATATCTTCAAATCAATGTTTCCGTCTTTCCTTGGAAATACCAGAAGGCCCAGGAACATCATCATGAAGGCTACCCGTCTGTGTTTGTCCCACTTCTGACGAATATCTTTGCTGCACAGTTTGTTGATTGGATTATTGAATCCCTCTTCATGACCGTACCTATCATATATGAAGCGTGGAGTGCAAAAACCGGCAGCCAGATCCGGGTTGTGGACCGTTCTGGGTATCTTCAGTGAATCGAGGAACCGATGCACCGTGACAGCTCTTGGGGCGACCAGGTATTTTTGCTTTAACGGAAGTTCAGCAACTCCGATGTACCCAGCCATTTCTTCCAAAGTAGGGGTGAGTTCAAAAATCAGAGAAATGGAAAACATTGTGCGCCGGGTCCCAGTAGGTAACCGAAGCTCTTATGATATCTCCCCGAGGTTGGATTTCCAACAAACCCACGAGACCTTTCAAATATTTCTTGACCTCATTTTGTCCTTCAACACCTAGATCATTCCACCATAGCCGTAACTTGACAGGGATTTTGGTCATTATTGAAAAATGTTCATTTTGCATCGTGCTCATCCTGCACATTTATTAAGGTGGTTTTAACAAAATGACTTGACTCAATAATATTTTACAAATGGGATCAAGTTTTGAACACGGCCTTTAAGTACTTCGGGGACGAAGATTTAAGGTCGTGTGGGTCAACTGGAAACAATACTAAACAAGACCCAAAGGTGGCTGTTTTATGCAAAGTCAGCCTTCCGGTGTCCCTTTCGGGAACATTCGGCTTTTTATGACAAAGCAGGATCACCTGACTTATTTATGACTTTTTAAAATTTGACACACATTTTTTTTTTTTTTATTTATTGATTTTGGCTATTTTAGCAAAAATGGGGTTAAACCCGACGAGGGTTGCCTACATATCTCACATCCGGTGAGAATCAAACCGGCGTAGTTCGTTACATCATGAATAGAAAAATCAATTAGACCTAGAAAGCAAGAATATATTTTCTTTTTGAAAAGAGATAAAGACTAAAGAAAATTTTTTTTTTTTTTGAAAATATAGAAAAGTACATTAAAAGAAACAACATTTTTTGAATTACGAATTTTCCATTTTTGAAAGTAATTAAAGAGAATATATTTTTTCCATTTAGAAATCGGTCAGCATGCGGAACTGAAGCAAATGAATGCGCAAACAAGTAGGATGCAGCAGGATGGTCTTTTCATTTCAGGTTGCCTATCCTAGACGGACCCAACCTCTGTGTTGAGTCCCCTAAGTCAAATGCAACATGATGCAAATAAGCGTTCCTACTAGGGATCTGGCATGAAGTTTCGTTATACTAGGTTTATAACCTGGGCATTTGTTCTAGACTGTGTACCCGAGCGGACACTCGAGTCGAGGAGGGGGCTACGTACCGGGGACCCGCGAGATCGTCCGGCTTTGTAACTTGTCTGACCTCTTTCTTATTTCAGGGTATGACACTAACAGAATAGGGAGTCTCGACCAGCGAGCTTCTCCCCGGAGGTAAGAAGAGAAGGGTTTCGGCACAGTTTATATACAGTTCAGATAATATCAAAGCGGTAAAAGACAAAATTTAGCACGTTATGCAGAAACATGTAGTAAGGATCAGATAATAAATCCAAATATAACAATTATTCTAAGCTCGAATTCTTGAACCCTGAACCAGTGGTTCTGGGTTAAATAGAGGTCCCCAGCGGAGTCGCCAGAGCTGTCACACCTCCTTTTTACGCACCCGCTAGGGCGCAAGGGAGTTTTTTCCAATTAAAGGACAACCGAAACGGGATTTGTTTATTTATTTCAGATTCGCCACTTGGGAGGTTTAGGGTGTCCCAAGTCACCAATTTTGATCCCGAATCGAGGAAAAGAATGACTCCATGTTACAATCTGCGTACCAGAAATCCGGGTAAGGAATTCTGTTAACCCGGGAGAAGGTGTTAGGCATTCCCGAGTTCCGTGGTTCTAGCATGGTCGCTCAACTGTTATATTCGGCTTGATTATCTGATTTTATACAAATATGAACTTATGTGCAAATTTTAAATTTTTACTGCTTTCATTATTATATTTTACAAGAATTGCAACGTCGTGAAAACATATCTCGAACCACGTTACATCAATGCACACGTGATTGTTGACATATCTCGACTCGGTTGAGATTTGAATTTGGGTCACATAAATGTGCACCCAAGTTAAGGAAAATAAATTATTAAAGGCGCGCTTAAAGCAACTAGCGTATTGTTATTTTGGGAAAAGCCATGAAATTCGCTAAACGGCATGTCCCGAATTCTAAGTATTTTTATACATATACATTTAGAGGGCCCCGCACTTTGTACATCTTTGTTTGTCGAGGCTCGTCTCATTCCTTATGAAAAGAATTTGCAACGTCATGGGAATGCATCTCAGATCACGCCACAATCAATGTGCCCGTGGTTAGAGACACATTTCGATTCCGTTGAGATTTGGATTCGGGTCACATAAATGTGCACCCGAGTTTAAGGAGATAACATTATTAAGTACGCGCTTAAAGAGACTATCGCGTTATTATTCTGGGAGGGCCGTGAGATTTGCTAAACGACCCATCCTGGAAACTGAATGCTTCGATAATATACATTTAACGAGGGCCCCGCAGCCTGCGCGTTTTTGTTTATTTTTGTCGAGGCTCATCTCGTTCTTATTTTAAAAGGATATCCTATAGCAACTACGTTTCTTGTCACGTTTGTCTCTACTAATTGAAAACAGTAGATAGTCCTAATTAATTACATGCTTGCAAGTTATCTATAACAGAATTCCGAGTGCTTGCGCAAAATCAGAAGCACGGCCACGTACACAGTCAGCCGAGCAAAAATTAAAGGCCCAAATCCAGCTCGTGCGTGATGGGCCAGACCTGGGCCATTGTTTGTTCGGTGCAGGCCTGCTTGGTCTGTTTTGACCTGGGCTCAACCTTCGTGGGGTTGAGATTGCAAGCCCTGTGTTCTTTGTCTTAAAACATGGTTTAACAGTTATATATGGCAATTTATCGGAAAGGAAAGAACTTAACTAGTAGTATACGATTTTCATGCTTGGCATACATTACAGACTTATACTACACCATTGAACTAAATCTGAGATACAACCTACTGCCTTGGGCATACTCTTATCACCAACCTATATACACAGTCTAACATTCAACTACCATACATTGACATTTATTAGGCATGAAGACTATCTCCAGCATCCAAAACAAGAATGTAAACCATTATACATTACATGAATATTTAATGTAACAATCTATGTATAAAAGACATTCTTCAGGTCTTTTCATTTGTATTCATGCTCAATTTTTCAATTACATTTGACAGTGCATTGGTTGTGTACCTGGTATAGAGGACAAAGAAGAAAGGAATGATCAGCTGGGCAGTATGCAATAAACACAGCAACAGCAGATACACAGCAACCACACAGCAACAAACCAACAACCACAAGTGTTTTCCACAGTCCACAGACAACCAGCAACAATTTCCAGAACAAAGAAAACCAACAGATGGTCGAGCACCAAACAAGTGATCCCAGAAAAGAGTAATGAGATGCAGCCAAGAAAACCCAGAATGTTCAATGCAGTAACAGCAGAAAATCAATAACCACAAAAGCTGAGCCAACAGCCAACAACAATCAGCAAAGACAGCTTGAACAACTTGAACTCTTACACAGTTTCCAAATGATACTCATTCACAGTATTCTGAAATCTCTTTCTATTTTTTTTCTGAAGACTAAAAGTCCAGCCCCTTTTAAGTTCTGAAATGGCCTATTTATAAGCCAAACGACCCAGTGCAGCTAAGCTGCCTGGATCCTCCCACTTGCAGACTGCCCATACTCTTTAAACCCATGCTTAAGCATCTTTTGGTGCCAGCCCTTTGTTCCCCACGCCTGGCTTATTCTTTAATCAAGAGTTATGGGCTCATTTTATTATTCATTTTAAACCCCATACTCTTGTGTCTTGTTCCCCATTGGTATTAGTTTAATCCCAAATTAGTACTCTATTTGTCAGCTCATTTAAACTAAGCCTTTTTGTTCTTTTCAAACCCCAGACTACCCCTGTTAAACCTTGATTATTACTGCCCTGCCCATTGCAGCATCAGGGCATTTTGAACTCATGAAAGTTCAAATTCAGGACTGCCCTGGACTGAACCTTTTCAGTCATTTTTGCAATGCAAACAAACTCATTCCAGACGATGTCGGGCATTCAGTCAGTGACAAGGTTCAATTAGTCATGTGAAATTATTAGCTCATTTGATCCATTAGTTATAGAAAACTAATCGACGACGTTTATCGAGTCGACTATACTAATTATAACAGGTAATAATCAGTCGTTCAAATAAACAAACACATACAGGGACCTAAAGGCATCAAACAACTTTTGTTCAATTATTGGGAACCTATATGAATTATTTATGCGACGACTAATCTAATCGAACATGTATATCACAGAATACGTTCAAAACATACACAGAAGACAATCGACCAAATAAAAGGTCTTTACAAGGACGGAAGAAATTAAGAAAAGTATCAGAAAATACCGAACAAACACAACAGAACATGCTAACAGACTCATCCACACAAAAACAGAAAAGGAAAACTTACTAGAAAATGTTCAAAGCAGGCCGACCCCAGTCCGAATTAGATTTGACCATTTGAGGCCAAACAAACTCTAACCAGGGTGTTCTCAACCGAGAACACCTTGGTTAAGGTCTATTAGACCTCAAACCCTCTATGAAGCAGGTCGGATTCCTCAGGCTCTTGTGTTCTAAGGTTCAGATTCTCAGATTTGATTTTTTAGAAGTTGTGGGTAGATTCGGACCAAACCAAGTTTGGTTTGGTCACGAGGAGGGTCAGGGGAGTGTCTGGTATGAAGATGGGGTGGTTTGGTATAGATCAGAGTTCGACTCAAATCTTCAAATGAAGATTCGAGACGAAGGAAGGTGATTCGAGGCAAATGGATAGCAAATCCATGTTTAGGACAGTGAGGTGGTCCTAGGGTGTTCAGGAGGTGGCCACCGGCGTCCATGCCGCCGGCTTTAATGGCGAGGGAGATGGGGTGGCTAGGGTTTCTAATGGGAGGTCTGGGTTCGAGCCTGGGGACGACGGGATGGGGTGTTCGTATAGGGGGGCTGGGTAATGAATTATGTTTATATACGTAAAGTGTAATTAGATCCTGGCCGTTGGATGCATCGAGATTGATGGCCGGGATCTTTTACTTAGAACGGAACGACACCGTTTGGCCTCGGTTGGGGGGTTGGTTCGGATTGGTTCCTGGGTCGGGTTTTGAAACGGGTTACTGATAGTGATCCTGGACCGTTGGATTGGATTGGTTGGAACGGCTGAGATGAGCCGTCCTTGAAACGACGTAGTATTGGTATTGAACTACGTCGTTTTGATGACCGGTGAATGGGTCTTGGGCTGGCTGACTTGGGCTGCTTCTGGGCTTCCAAAATTTGAAATAAAATAGGCCTGATCCGATTTCTTAAATGATTTGCACTCTTTTATTTTGTTTTCTAATTTTAAAATACAACTAAATTAAAAAAATGAATTTGAAATACTCATTAATCAATACTTAACACAATTATTCACACACATATATAAAAAAAACTTTGTTTTTAAAATGGTTAAATTACAACCTAGAAATGCATACATATTTTTTGTGAATTTTATTTTAATGACACATACTTTTTGTATTTTGTTTTGATAAGATCAAATGCAAAATGGACAGACTCAGAGGTGATTAACAGCACATGTCGCGGAAAAACGACAAATTGTACAGCGAGGCCATTTGTCACTATTTTTTGTTTTCCTTTTGGAGTGATTGCTCGTAAAGCAAAAATCACGTGCTTACACCGTGCACATTTTCATTACTTGATTTCTTGGGTAAGGACGAGAGTAAAAGCACGAAGAGTGATGCCGTGCACTTATTGATTTCTGGTTCTTTGTGGTTATTCGAGATATATTGTTTCTTTCAATTACCTGTTGACTTTCTATCCTGAATTGATATCTCCCCCATAGCATGCTACCCCTTCCATACTTGACTATTTACTTCTGTACTTTTTTTCCGCTGTATATATTTGAATTGCACAAGTTTATTTGGCAGTCTGGTCCTAACCTCGTCACTACTTCACCGAGTTTAGGCAAGACACTTACCAGCACATGGGGTCGGTTGTGCTGATACTACACTCTGCACTATGTGCAGATCCCGGAGCAACTCTTGGACCGTAGTTTTGAGGCTACCTTCAGTCCACGCAGAGATCTATGGTAGACCTGCAGGCGTTCACAGGCCCTGGCGTCTCCTCTATCCTTTATTTCCTATTTCATCTATTTGCTTCAGAAATAGTGTGTCTGTCATACCTCCTTTTTCACCTACACCCCGGGAAAAGGGATATTCAAAATAAAACTACAGTAAATGTTCCCAGGTCTCGCACAGATATTGATGTACAAATTTCCTACCGAGCCAGAAAATTTCTTGGCTATCAAAAAGAATCTAATCTTTTTTAAGAATTTCCTACAAGTCTCTACTTCAATAATGCAATCCGACATGTTAGTCCAAAAAAATAGGTACAATCCAGCAGTATTTCTGAATTGCAGGGCAAATTACTATGCCTACAATAAGGGAAAAACTTTATGTCTTCTTTTTCCACAGAAAGCTCTAGTACATACATTTATTTTTAACGGAAAATATATTTGGACAAACTAAGAATGGGGGTATTATGGTAACTTCGTACTGTTTTTGAGGGTATAATGGATATTTAAGTATTTTCGTTTTCCAGATATACCCTTTAGCAGATTTGTTTTTTAATTTAATTTTTTCCCTCCAATTCTCTCTCATTAATTTAATTGTCTTACCTTCTCCATGCTTCTTTCACATTTACACATGCATGCTACACTATTTTGCATAAAGCAATTTATACTCATATACATATATTATACCAATTAAACAAAATAAACTAAAATATACGCATAATATACTAAAAAACTACGATTAAACTACTGTATTATAGTTTCTATATTACTGTATCACTAAAATAATATTGTATTACTTTCTAACCGTAACACTTAAATATATAGTGCTTCAACTAAGAAGCCACTACAACAAATGTGATTTTTAAGCACGAAAATATTAGCTACAATAGAAAATTTGTCACTAATTATCCATTTTCTGTGACAAAAATTATATTTCGTACTTAAATACATGAGGCACATACTTTTAGTGACAAAACATAAATTTCGTAGCAAATTTTTTGTCTACTAAAGTTTTCCACAAAAAAATAAATTGGCGCCAAATATTGATTAATATTAGCCACAAAATTAATATTATTGGTGACAAATTAGTTTCGTCACTAATGTTGTAGACAATTGGTGGCAAATAGTTGTTCGTCTTAAAATTAGTTATATTTTGCTACGAAATAGTTTCGTCACTAAAAGTTTTATATTTTTTACAACCTTAGTTTTTGTCACTAATAGCATAAACAAATTAGTGACGATCGGTGTATCATCTCTATTTTACCTATAAAATTAATAGGTGCCATAAAAAGTTCATCACTAATTATTGTCTTTTTGGAACAAAAATTAGAGTCGTACTTAAATGCACACGCACATACATTTAGTGAAGAAACAAAAATTTCGTAGCGATAGTTTTATCTACTCAAGTTTTCCACCAAAAAAAAATGGATTGTCGCTAGTTATCTAGTAACATTAGTCACAATATCTAAAGTTATTGGTGGCAAACTAGTTTCATCTCTAATATTGTAGGCAACTAGTGAAAATCATTATCTGTCTAAAATTAGTTATATTTTAGGCTTTAGCGGTGAAAAAGCTTGGTGACTAAGATGGTATTTAGCTAAGCTTATAAGCTGGTCCACTTTCCAGTAGGACTTAAAGTCTCTTTATAGAGACCCTATGCAACCATTACACTTCCTAGTAGACATATCCGCTCCTCTATCCGGACATTACACATCTTAGCAGCCCCTTCCACTCATCCATACATCTATTACACTTTCCAGTAGCCCATTCCACTCCTTCATGCAACCATTACACTTCCTAGTAGTCAATTTCACTCCTCTATGCACCATTAGACTCCTTCATGCAACCATTACTATCCTCCATGATTACAATTAATTATAGAATCTTGTCTTTATCCATCCGTCTATACAGATTTTGGATTATTTTTTTTAACCTCTGCCATATAGTGGCAGTGCACTTCACAGATTTTGGATTTTTTTTTAAAACTTCTGTCATATAGTGGCAGTGCACTTCATAGGTTATATCTCATAGTCCTAACCTTCAACTTGGTGGTTAAATTCTAATTAATAACGAATCGGTCTCCAAAATTTTGTATTGATAAATACAATTTTGATTTTTCGTGTTGATTTTTTCACTTCTCAATGAGCAAATTAATGTCGATTTTAAACTTTTTTTAAAAAAAATAATAATCTTCCTAGTCTAGTTCTTGGTTGTAAAATGAAAGAAAAGAATAAGGGGACTTCTGCACTAAATATATTGTTAAATGATTTCTCAATTTTAATTGGCTATTTTAAAATCAATAGTCTTCTTAAGATAAATAAATATAACAATAATAAATGGAAAAAACACAAACAATATTATAAAAAACAATCATAATAATCCATTACTTTGATCCATTTGAAGTCAGTACATATAACTAAAGAGAAGAAATTATCAAGCTAAGAATTAGTTTAAGCACTTCAACAGAGAAGATCACAGCCCCTGATGTAGCCTAAACTAGTTCAAAGAGAAGAACACTTCCTTTCTTCATATTATTGTCGACAACAAATTATTTTCATCCATTAACGATATTGAAGCATTGTTTTAACCGAAATAGGAGGAAGATAGCCACAGATACTCTTTGGAAGAAACTGCAAGAACATAATGCAAAGATAGGGTTCATGGTTCATTGCTAGTTGGGATAATCAACAGTTATCAAATCATGAAAATATTAAAAAAAATTACGAGATAACCATGCTTGATGTACGATATGGGCACGCCCATCCGAAACTATGGATAGAGTTCATCTTCAATCCATCTGTTAGCATTCATGTTTAGAGTATCTATTTTGTTTAAAGAATTGGAAATATTGTTCTTGTGTTTAAGATATATATATATATATATATAAAGAGTTGGAAATGATATTCTTGTGTTTAAGAGATATATAAAGATTCAAAACTTTCTATTTCCCTCCAATCATATTTTTACTTTTCCCTTTGTTTCCCTCCGAAAATTGTATTTGATATTTTAGTCCAAAAATGCCATCTTATTTTCCCTTCTAATAAAAAAGTTAGAATACATTTTAGTTCTAAAATTTAATCATGATTTTTCTTTTATTATACTTAAGATTTTTTGTGAAGATTATTATACTTAAGATTAACCAATAAAAATATGTCGAATTATATATTTACTATTATATAAATAAGGTCATACTAGTGAATTGACTTATATGGTTGCTATAGGCCGATATGTATGAAATAAATTTAAACAACTATTATATAAACGGTCGATATTACTAAGAATCACAACGATATAATTATCATAGGTTATATGAGCACAACCATATTAGTGAATGGACTTATATGGTTGCTATATGTCGATATGTATGAAATTAATATAAACGGCTATTATATAAACGGTCGATATTACTAGGAATCACAACGATATAATTGCCATAGGTTATATGACTTAAACCATATTAGTGAATGGACTTATATGGTTGCTATAGGCTGATGTGTATGAAATTAATATAAAGGCCTATTATATAACGGTCGATATTACTAAGAATCACAACGATATAATTAGCATAAGTTATATGACTACAACCATATTAGTGAATGAACTTATATGGTTGCTATAGGCAAATATATATGAAATTAATATAAGCGGCTATTATATAAACGGTCGATATTACTAAGAATCATAACGATACAATTACCATAGGTTATATGACTTCAACCATATTAGTCGATGAACTTATATGATTGCTAAAGGCTGAAACGTATGACCATAATAAATTAAATTATATAAACGGCTATTATATAAACGGTCGATATTACTAAGAATCACAACAATATAGTTAGCATAGGTTATAGTATTAGTCAATGGACTTATATGGTTGCTATAGGCCGATATGTATGAAATTAATATAAACGGCTATTATATAAACGGTCGATATTACTAAGAATCACAATGATATAATTAGCATAGGTTATATGACTACAACCATATTAGTGAATGGACTTATATGGTTGCTATAGGCCGATATGTATGAAATTAATATAAACGGCTATTATATAAACTATCGACATTACTAAGAATCACAATGATATAATTATCATAGGTTGTATGACTACAACCATATTAGTGAATGGACTTATATGGTTGTTACAGGCCGATATGTATTAAATTAATATAAACGTCTATTATATAAACGGTCGATATTACTAAGAATCACAACGATATAATTTGCATAGGTTATATGACTACAATCATATTAGTGAATGGACTTATATGGTTGCTATATGCCGATATGTATGAAATTAATATAAATGGCTATTATATAAACGGTTGATATTACTAAGAATCACAGCGATATAATTACCATAGGTTATATGACTATAACCGTATTAGTGAATGGACTTATATGGTTGCTATAGACCGATATATATCTGAAATTATATAAATGGTCGATATTACTAAGAATCACAACGATATAATTAGCATAGGTTATATGACTACAACCACATTAGTGAATGGACTTATATGGTTGCTATAGGCCGATATGTATGAAATTAATATAAACGGCTATTATATAAACGGTCGATATTACTAAGAATCACAACGATATAATTACCATAGGTTATATTACTACAACCATATTAGTCAATAGACTTATATGGTTGCTATAGGCTGATATGTATGAAATTAATATAAACGGCTATTATATAAATAGTCGATATTACTAAGAATCACAACGATATAATTAGCATAGGTTATATGACTACAATCATATTAGTGAATAGACTTATATGGTTGCTATAGGACGATATGTATGAAATTAATATAAACGGCTATTATATAAATGATCGATATTACTAAGAATCACAACGATATTATTACCATAGGTTATATGACTCCAACCCTATTAGTGAATGGACTTATATGGTTGTTATAGGCCAGTATGTATGAAAGTAATATAAACGGCTATTATATAAACGGTCGATATTACTAAGAATCACAACGATATAATTACCATAGGTTATATGACTCCAACCCTATTAGTGAATGGACTTATATGGTTGCTATAGGCCGATACGTACGACCATAATGAATTAAATTATATAAACGACTATTATATAAACGGTCGATATTATTAAGAATCACAACAATATAATTAGTATAGGTTATATTACTACAACCATATTAGTCAATGGACTTATATGGTTGCTATATGCCGATACGAATGACCTTAATGGATGAAATTAATATAACCGGCTATTTTACAAGCGGTCGATATTACTATGAATCACAACGATATAGTTAGCATAGGTTGTATGACTACAACCATATTAGTCAATGGAATTATATGGTAGCTATAGGCCGATACGAATGACCTTAATATAAACGGCTATTTGACATCTACCTCATCAATGAGCTATTTGACAACCACCTCATCAACAGGCTATTATAAGTTTGTATGTCATATAAAAAATAATATTATGTATAGATACTAGACTTTTGATCATCTCATCGTATAAATTGTATTTTTTTTAAAATACGTAATAGTATAGGTATATGTATACGAAGGCTTTTGATCTTTCCATCCGTATGAATTTTATTTAAAAAATAAAATAAATACGTAATAATTAATATATATATATATATATATTAATTATTACGTATGTATATATATATATGAAGTTGGTTGATCTTCTCATGAGAGAATGATTATTTATGGGATCAATGTTTTGGGATAATCAATATTTATTAACTAATTTTGGGGAGAAATATTTTGAAGGGAAAAATGGTCATTAAGCCAAATGTGAAATAAAGGGCTTTACTGGTATTTCACCAGTGTGGTCATTGTTGGGCCACGCTGAGTTTGGCCGAATAGCAGCTCTCGGTTAAGGTAATCAAGAAGCTAAACCAGAGGCATTCATTTATTCAGTGGTGAAAATAAGGCACATTAATTGCAATGTGAAAAAACAAAACATAAAAAGGAGTATACAGTAGTTGCTGGTGTTTGCTACACATCATTAAAGCTTTAGCATCAAAAAGGCAAAAATTCTTGGATTTATTTGCCAGTTCAGATTGTACAAACTTACCACCTTTTCTTTTTCATATAACAGCAGCAGATGCCTTTTCTCTCATCAAACCATGTCCAAAGAATAGCTGCCAAAAGCTTCAATTTTTCAGTTCAAACAGAAAGGCCTTTTAGGAATGCAGACAGCAATAAATCTTTGGCAATCATCACAATTTTACAGGTTTATGTACTCAATCTAGTGGGCCTCTTGACCTGAAAAAGACAGGACATTCATGTAGACTTGTAAATCATTATGAGTTGCATATGATCCAATAAGCCATCTTAAAGGCATCTAACTATGGTTAGCAAGTGGCACCCAAGTTGTGGTCTATTGGTCAATAAAGCGGGTAAGAATCATGAGGCCTCAGATTCAAATCCCAGCGGAGGCAAAAACACTAGGTGATTTCTTCGCTCTATCCAAGCCTTGATGGATAGAGTTACCTGATACGCTGTTGCTACTTGCTAGTGGAAGGATGGCAGGTCCGTGGAATTAGCCATATGTTGTTGCTAGTGGGAGATGGCAGCTCCGCACAATTAATCTAAGTGCGCGCAAGTTGGCTCGGACACCACGATTATCCAAAAAAAAAAATGGTTAGAAAGTGATCTAATCAAGATGCCAAAATCTTCCAAAAGTGCATAGCAATTTTGATTTGTTTGGAAGCTTCAAATGTCAACAAATATCCAAAACTTTAATGGAAAAGTGAACAGGAAGAGGACCCACGAGAGTAGTTTTTTTAACCCAAAGTGGTGTTCAGACGGTTTACACATATCTCAATTATTCCGGCGGGTACCTACGATCACCCACCAGCACGGGTATTACGTAACTTTACTAACAAGACTTAGGTAGATGGACATAAATCACACACTTCATCGACCGCTAGGCCACACCTTTTGGTACAGTAGGATTTGTAACCTTCATTGTATTCAATATTCGCGCTTTAAACAATATATTACAGGAGTGATATTACAAATTACTTACCAAAAGGAGCCACTTAACTCAAAAGAATTCCCCGCTCTTTTCTTTTATTTTGACAAGTCAAGTTTACACTCTATACAAAGTCTTTTGTATCTTTCACAGTAATATTTTTCCAAGCCTATAACAGGATTAGGGTGAAAGCATTTGAGGTTATGGATCAACATCTGTCTTGACAACCCAAAGATAGAGTAAAAGAAAGGTATTCCACGATCAAACAAGACATAATCTAGGACTACCTAAGAACTTTTCTGTTTCTTTTTAAATTTTTGATGACCGAGAAATCCCCGAGGGCAAGTGGCACACGGTTTGAAACTCGGTGGATAATAGGTCTACCCCTCTACCCTTCATCACGCTTTTTGCCTGAGGTAGGGTTCGAATGCATGATGTGTGCCTAATCCACACATCAAGCGTTATGCTCTTACCACTACAGTAAAGCCCCGGGGGCCTACGCTTTCACTTCAAAGAACATTCCAGCAGGAATTTCACAAATACGGGGCAAATAACCATATCAACAATTTGGAAACTTTTTTATCTTTCTTTCCTTTTGCTTTATCAGTAAAACACAATTGGGGAAAGATTTTACCTTCAAGTGGCTAATATTTAACCAGTACCAAGGCTCAAACTAAGCCCAACATTCTTGGATTTATTTGGCAGTTCTGACTGAAAAAAAATGTTTCCACCTTTATCATATACAGCAGCAGAGGCCTTTTTTTTCAGCAATGCATATCCAAGGAATAGCTGCCAAAAGCTTGCATTTCCTGTTAAACAAGAATGCCTTTAAGGAAACAGGCAGCAAAACATTACAATTCACAAGATATGCACTGATTGTAGGACCTTTTGACTTGAAATAATAAAAGACATTCATCTAGCTTTTAGATAGGGTAGCCCGGTGCTCTAAGCTCCCGCTATCCCCGGGATCCGGGGAAGGGCCACAAGGGTCTATTGTACGCAGTCTTACCCTGCATTTCTGCAAGAGGTTGTTTCCACCGCTCGAACCCGTGACCTTTTGGTCACATAACAACAACTTTACCAGTTACGCCAATGCTCCTCTTCCTCTAGCTTTTAGACAAAGATTTACAAATCATCATAAGTTTATTTCATCCAAGAAGTCATTCTTATAAGGCATCTAATCATGATCAACAAATGATTCAGGTCAATTCTTCAAACTGCAAAGCAATTTTGATTGTCAGAAAGTTTTGACAATAAATATCCAAATTCCACATGGAAGAAAGGAACAGGATCTCCGAAAAGTAGTTAGCAGTTCGTAACCTCCACCTTGTTCACGATGTGCATTCGAAGCTATATACTACAGGATTGATTTGTTTTTATTACTAGTAAAAATAGCCACTTAAAGAGATGCCTTCTCAACTCTGTTCTTCTATCTAGACTAGTCATGTTTACACTTTTACACAAATTTTGTATATTTTTCATAGCAATATTTCTCCAAGCCAGTGAAAACATTTCAGGGGAAAATAAAAGGACGAAAATCTGTTTTTACAGTGGTGGAGATGTCACCTTTCACTATGTTTATGCTTTTTACATCATATAATCAGGCATCACCACAAATTTGTGCAAAGATGTCTAACAACAATCTGAATCGAGCTAACCCATGAACAAATCATATAAAGTTCACTTAAATACCACCTGTCAAGCGTGGCGATCAGCAAATTTTAATGTAAACATTAAGAACAGAAATTGCATTACCATTTTGTCAACAGAAAACACATACTGCTACATTATATTGCTGGCTATATAACTTGAAATGAAATGAAGTTGGAAATAATCCATGTAACACCAAACGGAAATGATTCAATTTTTGTAAGACTAGAAATGATTATTAAGTTAAATAAAAAAACTTGCCTGGTGTCGAGAGTTCCCCGGCCCTGGAATACAGCATGTGCAGGCAAAGATTTGGCAATGCAGTCCAGATCTCTTTTCACATGTGCACAGTGCAATGCAAATACAAGGCAAAATGAAGAATACAAGATCAATCTTAGAACAGATAGCTACCACCTCCCAGAAAGACATGATAAAAATTTTGCAGAAATATTTTTTCTGTCCTGCGTATCCTCAGTTCCAAACAAGTTGCGTCAGCTATATGAATTCTCACTTACCACATTTTTTTATTCAAAAGGAGTTTCCATTGATCATTGGTGTGCAAAAGATACAATTTGAGTTTGGCATCCCAAACTCTGTATCTCACTGACCACAATACTTTATTTAAACTCATCTCATGCCAATATTATGCACATACAAATAGAAAGGTATTATTTTCTAAACACAAAAAATCTCTTAATGGCTAAACCACTACTAGAAAGCATACACCCTACAGTAAAAATGCTAACGTTTAAAAATACCCTCAACAAATATGTATATGCATAGATCTTTTTCTTCCATTGTGCTGTCCTATCTTTTGCTAAGTTTGCATGGATCCCCGAAATTTGTAGATCTTTTGAGACAACTTCCTTTCATGTAATTTTAGGTCTATTTCGTCCTCTTTTAATATCATCACTCACCAGACTAAAAAATAAAATTGATCAACAGATGGTGAGACCCAAAATTAAGCGCAGACACGCTCACGAATACATACAATTACTATAGAGATAGTACAGAAGAACCCTTTCTAAAATAAATTAGTGACTCCTCATAATTAACAGGCCATGATGGTTAATCTTTACAATTTCCAGGGAACAAAGATGCCGCAGCAATATTACTTATTCAACAGGGAAAGATGATAGCTGCCATATGCAGGACTTGATGAAAAGGCAGCAGATTCACAAACTACTTCAATGATCATTTAAAAGGGGCAGCCTGGTGCACTGAGCTCCCGCTATGCGCGGGCCCGGGCAAGGGTCAGATCACAAGGATCTATTGTACGCATCCTTACCCTACATTTCTGCAAGAGGCTGTTTCCACAGCTCGAACCCGTGACCTCCTGGTCATGTGGCAGCAACTTTACCGGTCATGTTATGGCTCCCCTTCTTCAATGAGCGATTAGATTATGGAAATAACATAACGAGGCTTTGGATCTGTTTTTCTTGTCCCATAAGAATAGATTCTCATATATATGATTAGTAACCCACCAACCTACTGTATTGACATTTTCGGATCCTGTCATATTTCCCGTCACTCACAATGATGCTTATATAAAGTTTGTTTTCAACACAAAGAGAATAAATAAGTAAAATTCACATGACAGTAACAGTGGGCAATTTAGTTCAAAGCATGATAGCCCAAGCCAACATAATGGTGGATACACAAACCACAGTATTACACCTAACCTGAGATCTTGCACTTCATTTACATAGTCAGCAAACCAAGCAAATGTTTGAAGCTTATAGGGACAGTTAGTTTTAAAACATACCACATCTGAGAATATTGTAATTGAGCCATTCATCCCAGGTCTTGCTGTCAAAGTTCACTTGCTGCTCTTTTTGTTAGTTCTAAATTCCTTTTTTACACATTATCTTTATGTGCTATTTCAGCTATGCAAAATATCAGATTCAAGCAAAAACTGGAAGATAAAAATGCAAAGGAGGGATCCTAAACTTTTCTTTTCTCAAAATTTTATGATACAACAAAATGGAGCCTGTCTACAGACTACAAACCTGGCCTTTTCATTTGACCAGAAAAACGGTTCAAAGTTTGCTCATCTTGCCACAAAAATTGTCCGAGTTCCATATTGGTATGGAAGGGCATCTTACGTTTACTAAGTAGTGTTTCAGCATTCTGACCTTCACCCTCTAAATTTACCGGACCTGTTTGCAACACCGACGGACTATTGGCAGACTCCGCAACAAAGAAAGGGAACTCTTTGTCTTTACTAGTAGAAACAACCTCGAACTCGTCTCTTTGCTGAAAACTGTCACTCGGCCTAACAGGCATCTTAGGCTTCCTAAATAGTTTTTCTGCATTGTGACCATAAACCTCCAAATTTTCATGAGCTCTGTGCAACCCTGATGGACCAGTAGCAGACTCCGTGGGAAAGAAAGTGAACTCTTTCCCTTTACTGGTAGACATAAGCTTGAACCGATCTCTTTCATGAGAATTGTCGCTTGGCCTAATGTCACCAAAGCAACCAGTTTGAATCTTTTCCAGCTGCAAACGAGAGTTTGCGGAGCGACCCAGCCTTAAGGACAAATCGCAATCCAATTCAGGCACCCTCCTAGTGTTGTCCCCATAATTTGCTTGACATAATTTTTCTTGAATATCATCTCTCCCATAGGGAAACAATCTCGGGAAGCAGCTGATTTCAGCAGGCTCCGCCATGGATTGGTATATAGGTTTGCCAACAATTACATTACGTTGAGGTTTTTGGAAGACCATAGGAGAAACTTCAGGCTGAACATCAGTACCATAGTACAGCGGATATACTGAACCCACATCAGCTGAACTGTTACTTTCCGGAATAATAACGTTTTTTGCACTTGAGGAAGCACCAAGATTGTCGATGCTAGGCATTACAGGCCTGTCAAAATCTGAAGCTAATCTGGGTGAATTGACATTTGAAGGTCTCAAAAATGTGGGTTGGTTCGCAGGGCGAAATGGTAACGATGAGTTAGTGTTTTGCTCATTGGTACTTCTACTGAAAACTTTAGGAGGTACACATTGAGGTTCTTGATTTCTTGGGCTGAGGTAACTCCTCGGATTAGTGTTCCGCTGGCTCCTAGACGCTCTCTCCGCAGTACACCCCAAATTAAGAGCAGCTGAGCACCAAAGTTTCATGTTAAACAAGGCAACATAATCACTCTGAAAACTATATACAAAATGGCATGGTTCTTGTTGAGGAATTGAGCTAAAAACAAATGGAGCAGTAAAAATGAATAGCAAGGCAAAATAAAGTAGTGAACTTTTTGGTACCTTCAACACAAGGAGGCAAGAACTGTCCAGTCTCTGCAGTCTCATCTCTCCTAATTATAGTATCAATGGCCTCATTTAACCGGTCCCAAAGTGTTTCAGGATCCATATATTCAGCCTAATATAGATGACAAAAAAGCATACAATCAAAATTCAAGAAACCTAAGTTAAACCCTTTCAAGAAAATGAAATCCAAAAGAAGAGGAAAAAACCTCAGAATTAGCTTTGGAGTACATAATTTCCTCAGCTTTGAAAACCACAATAGGGAGCTTCTGTTGCCATTCTCTGTTTTTTTTAGTAACAACACCATGCCTTTCTTGTACAACCCTGATCAAACAGATGGTGAGCAACATCAACACTTTAAGATAAATGAAAATTCAAGAAATCACACCTCCAAAATTTTCAAGTACCTGAAAATTTGTTGTATAATAGAACCTCTAATGGGTTGGTGTCTATCACTATGCCAAGCTCTTCTTACACACTCATAAGGTCTGGGTCCTGGCCTAGGCATCTTTTTTCAGCTATAGCACTGTGAAACTAACAAAATGCAAGAAAGATGATAACTTGACAGAAAAAAGAAGCAATTTTTCTACATGGGTATTTGGCCCAAGAAGTTCTTTAACTTTTAGGTATTTGGTTTTAGGCTCAAAAACTTCCCCTAACTCCCCCACCCCCTTTCAAGATTTCTACACTTTTTTTGGGGGAGAAAAGGGGGGAGAGATGCTTGTCCTTGTATTTTCCTTTTTTTTATTGGGGGGTTTGAGTGCAATAATATAGTGGGGTTCCTATTAGCAGTTGAAGCATACAAATAATAGCTTGAATATTTCATGTTTAAACTCTCACTATAACACTTTATCAAGCGTTTGGACATAAAATTATGATTTTTGAAAAAACAATTAGTATTTAGAATTATGTTAAAAAGTAGCATTTGAAATTCGAATTATTTTTGGATATACATTTAATTTGAAAATCTGTTACAGTTTTGCGAATTGAGAAAAAAAATTTCCTGAAAATTTCAAAAATTTGAATATTCTTTTAATGATAACCCTTAATTTGAAAAGTTTTTTGATTTTTAAAAAACTTATTTTCGAAAATTCCAAAAACTTGCAAAATTTCATGGACAAACATATTTTTGAAAATATTTTTTGAAAAAAAAATTATAGACAAACGGAGCCTTAATTTATCCATTTCAAACTTAGATAAGTTCGTGCATTCTATATTTATAATCGTGTTATAAGTTATAACAAAGATTATTTCAAAAATCAATTTAAGATATGTGCCATTTGAATCAGACATCATTATCATTTTAACTTAACAACGAGTAATATAAATAGCGCTTGTCTTTGTATTTTCATTTATTTTTTTGGTTGGGTTTGGATGCAATAATAAAGTGGGTTTCTTAAGTACCATAGTAGTTGAGGCATTAAGTAATAACATGAACATTTCATGTTTAAAATTTAACTATACCCTTAATTTATCCATTTCAAACTTTGATAAACAGATTTATTTGATATTTATAGTTGTGTTATAAGTTATAACAATAGATTATTTGAAGACTTGTTTTAGATGCGCGCTAATTGAGTCAAACGCCACTATTATTTAATGTAAAGTAATGTAAATAACGCTTGTCTTTATATTTTTCTCTTTTTGTTTGGGTTGGATGCAATAATATATCCTAAGGGGTCGTTTGGTATAAGGTATAAGAAGGTATAGGGGTGGTATAAAAAATTAATACCACCTTAATACTCTGTTTGGTTAGCAAACCAGGTATAAGTCATCCCGGTGTTAATTTTAACACCGGGATAACTTAAACCTTATAGAAGGTGGGGTAATTAGCACCGGTATAACTTATACCTTATTCTTAGAAATTATACAATTATCATTCTTAATACAACATACCAAACAGTGAATAAACAACAATTCCAACATAATTAATCTCAGAATAACTTATCTCAACATAACTTATACCGGCATAAGCTCTATTCTAACCAAACACCCCTAAGTCTCTTAGTAGTAGCTAAGGCATACAAGTAATAACAATGAACATTTCATGTTTAAACTTTCACTATAACAATTGATATTATTTTTTTCAACTTTGATAAATAGGTTAACCTAATATTTATTTATAAGGTATAATTGAGATTATTTAAAAAAAAATATTTTAAATGCGTGTAAGTTGAGTCGTCACTATTATTTAACGAAAAGTAATATAAATGGCTTATTAGCCCATATAGAGAATGATATGTAATAACGTGTCCCCTCAAAATTGCACAAAGGAGCCCCCACAAAGCTCTCCCAAAATGCAAAAACCCCCACCCTCACAACTGTCTGTACAAAATAGCTCATCTTTGGCTGCAATTTTGGGACCACAAAATAAGAAATAGCTTAATGGGATTTTGCCCATTTTCTTTAAGTTTTTTTTATCTTAACTCCGTACATGTATTGGAGCCTGATAAAATTCAAATTCACATCGGAAAGTCCTATAAATCACGAAAGAAGAACTAACTTAATGGGATTTTGCCCCTGTTATAGGTTTTTTTATCTGGCGTTCGCGGGGGCGAAGCTACACTTTGGTCGGTAGTCAATTGCCCCCCCTTTATCGAAAAATTACATTGCGTATCTAGGTAAAATATTAGATTTTAGAGTTACATAACATATATTGAACACTCTTTGTCGGATTTTTTTTTACTTATTTCAAGTTTGAACATCCTTAAGAAAATTCATGGCTTCGCCACTAAGTGTTCGGTACTCGCATTGGATCTAACAAAATTCGAATTTACGTCAGAAAGTCCTATATTAGTGGGTATAACGCTCTTTAGTAAAAACGACTTTATACTTATGACTCAAACACGAAATTTCTAATTAAGAATGAGCAAGTACTTTTCACTTCACCATAAACTTATGTTGGTGCTTGGTGGGGTTTGCCCAACTTTCCTACTCCTCATGTTGTTGCTCTTTTTTGTGGGGTTTTAAAAATATATATATTAGCTATCAAAGAGTTTAACAGACTCAAATTGGGTAGACAAATTATTTAAGGACTAGGTTGTCGTGTTCTTATATCTTTTGCAAGGATGGGGTTTCTTGGTTTTGCCAAATATCTTTTTTTTTTCTTTTTTTTTTCTTTGTTAAACATTTCTTTTAGGGCCATCCCTGTCTTTGAAAAAGTGACATAGGTGTTTATTTTCACGAATTTATGTAACAAGTGAATTGTCTTTCATATCAAAGTAAACCCTATTTCCAGGGACGTACGCGAGATTTTTCATAAGTGGTGTCGATATTTAAAGAAGTAGACAAAGAAACAAATATAATAACGACATCATTTTTTTTTTTAAAAGTACCTTACTATAACTCTCATCGATGAGGTTTCATATTTTGGAAGATATTCATAACAACCTCATTAGGAGTAAGACTAAATACATTCTTTTCTATGTAAGGCACCAAACAGCTACTGAAAAACTCATCATCCATTCGACTCTACAAATCCGTCTTTATTAACTTCATTGCCAAAAAAACTCTAAAAAGCTTTTGAAAAAACAGAAATCATATTGCTCAAAAATGAAGCTGTGAACCGTTGACCACTGCCTTAAATTTCAGGGAATTTACCAATAAACTAACTATCTTACTTTGACTAAGTTATGTCATTTTATTTTACTTATACGCCTTTTTTCTTTTGCATATTACATATATATATAATTAAAAAAATCGGCGAAGCGGTGACGAATGACACCGCTTCAACAAGGGTAAATCAGTCCCTGCACATTCCCCATATAAACGTTATTCGGTGTAAACATAAGTGGAGACGAATTTAGAAATTTAAATCAGTGATACGTAGAGTGACAGTACACTATTATACTTTTGTGACAATAGGTGTGAATTTAGTATAAGTATATATTTTGCTTTAAATTTCCAATTGTATGCAGCTTGAGCTATAGTACGTTCACTGCATATGTGAATCTTTTACATTAGAATTCACAAACATAGGTGTTTTAAATGTACAACAATCAATACAAGAAAAACGGCAAGGGAAGAGGGGGGGGGGGGGAGGAGGGGGACAATTTACATGCTTATCATTTTCTAGCATTTTGAAGTTACCACTTCGGGATCACGGACCGACCATAAAATCATGTTAGATAAGTGAAACGCGCTAGCTGGAACATAAAAGTAATTTCTCGTATGTTATTACTAATTTATGTCATTATGTGAAAACTTTTGTCACCTATGTAAATTATATATGCCCTATATGTATATATTATACATATTAGGAATTGGTACATAGTTTGACTTTCTTAGAATATACATTCAGTATAGTCATTAAGAAAAAGTCAACCCGATACGTAAAATATTTCGCGTTCACGCAGGGTCCGGAAAAGGGCTCTCATTCCCCTATCAATCCAAACTGACATGGATTAAATTAACATGATAAAAGAGGGGTAATAATAATAATAATAATAATAATAATAATAATAATAATAATAATAATAATAATAATAATAATAATAATAATAATAATAATAATTTCTATGCAAAGGACAAAAGGATAATTTTCAAAAGAACTACTCCTAAGTGAACCCAAGAATTGAGGGGAAAGAATTACTTTATACATGTCATTTTCATGGGAAAATTACAAAGTAAATAGACACTTGTTACGTTGCAATCAAAGTCTCAAAGAGGAAAAAAGGGCATGTTGTATGTTTTTAGGGTATGGGAATCTCTTAGTCTGTCACAGTATTAAGTATTAACCCTTTAAAATGAAAGATTTTGGAACTATGGTCCACCTTTTTTTGCATTTTCTGACAATGCAATTATTTTTTCATTTAGATCTTTATTAGAAAGATTCACATTTATGGATTAACTAATTTACCATTTAAGGATAAAGTTTGATTTTCTGATAATGCACTAAATTTGGAAAATCTTTTTTTGTTTATAACAAAATCACTGAAATTCATGAGTTGATGGGTTCTAATTTAGAAAAATTTTGTTAAATTTATCACATGGTGGAACCATGGATAGGATCCACTTGAGATTTTGACACATTGTAATAAAGTAAGAAATTAGCATTTTTTGTCCTTCGTGTATGTCCTAAAATACAATTCGGTCCTTCATGTTTTTTAATTGATATTTTCACATGGTAATTTGATGATGTGGAGGTAATGAGGCAAATTGGAGTCTTTAGAAACTAAATTGACGCTCAAGTTTGCAATCCACTTCAAGAGTAAACTAGTACTTACCTAGGTTAGAGATTTTGATTGGTAAATTTCATGTATGATCATTAAACTTTATCTAGTATAAAGTTAAAATCAGAATGTTACATTAAAATAACTAAATTTTACTTATTGTAAAAGTCACAAAATTATTTTTGTCTAGTTGCTATAACAGCAGATTTATTAATGAACTTAACTACCTTTTTGTCCGTTCTCATTTGGAGTACTAGTATTTTTTTCATTTAATGCCATACATAATTTTTAGTTAAATATGGACCTTAATTCGTAACACGGGCGGCCCTTCCATAAAGTAACTAAAGCAACCGCTTTAGACCCCATATTTATGGGGGCTTTATTTTTTGTTACACCTAATAGACTATGTATATGTTTAAAAAAGAATTATGTAATGTGAAAAAGTTTGATTTCTTTCTTTAACAAATATAGAGATGAAGGATTTGCAACTATTATGATTTCTACCAAGGAAATTGTACTTGAAATGAATATCGAACCCGAATTTCGTAAGAAAAGTGTGATATATATGAAGTAACAATTTGATGCGAATGTTGATAATGCAATCTCAAAATCTTTCGAAGAGTCCTTTAGAGTTGATTATTTTTATACAAAATAGACAATGGTATTTTTTCACTTCAAAATAGATTTGAACAATTCAAAGCATATGAAATATTTTTGATTTTCTATTAGGCAGTAAAAACTCAGATCACTAGATGTCGAAAATTTTAAAAAATATTGTCTTAAACTCGAATGTTCCTTAAAGCACAATAATCAATTCGATATTGATGAGTTAGATTTATTTTCTGAATTTAAAGTATTAATAAGAGAAATAGTACAATTAGAATATAACAGTTTAATTGATACATTTATTCGAATAAAAAGACTTAGTTCTTTCCAAATGCCTAAATTGCTTATGGAATAATGTTCATAACTCATGTTACCGCTGTTTCAGCGGAAAGAAGTTTTAAAAAGTTAAAATTGATAAATTTTACCTAAGAACAACAATGTCACAAGAAAGGTTAAATGGATTAGCTATATTGTCAATTGAGAAATACGTATTAGGAGTTATTGATTATAAGAAAATTATTAATAACTTTGTATTTAAGAAAAGCTAAAAAACAGACTTCAAACAAATAATAATAATAAAATAAAAGTTAAGATCTCTCATAAAGTTTGGCTTTAGGCCACAAAATTCGTCGGGCCGCCCTGATTTGTTAGAAGCATACATTTCTTTTGCACAATAATTTTGTCCCCCAACGGTAAAATTTTATTGTTACTTGAGCCGATGGTAGCTGATGGTCTACCGAAAATTGTTTGTCTATCTTCACAAGTTAGGGGTAAGGTTTGTATTTACATTACTCTTTACATATTCCACTTATAAATTTACACTGAATTTATTGTTGTTGTTGTTGTTAGCAGTAAAATATTTTTGTTGGCCTGCATTCTGCCTCTCTCTTTTTTATCTTATGTCTTGTACAGAATTCAAGTCTCCCATCAAATTTTATTGATCATTCATACACAACAAAGTAGGTACCTCTATGCATTAGAAAACACGATAACATTTCTTAAAAGTTTGTAGACATGAACATATATTGGTGTAAAATAACATGTATATGTTTGAAACGTCGAGTCATGACGCAAATTAATCTGTACACCATCATTATAAGGAAAAGATATTGTTCGACATTAATAACTCATAAACAAAAAGATATTAACACTAAAAGATGATCAAAGGAACATATTTCAATCATGGCCGGTCTTTCTAAGAGTAGTCGTCTATAGGGGCATAATCAATTAATAACCTATGAGTTCATTTGAATCCTTGATTTTGTATAATGTTAAAAATAATTATTAAATATGCAAAAGTTATAGAATTTGAACCAGTAAATTAGATGAAAGTGGCAGAACTGAGAATCTAAACCCATATAGTACTATTAAACATTAAAAATCAAAAGAGTTTTACATGAACGTACTATCAATATCACTACTTGGTGAAAGAATTTAACGTATAGATCCAAGAAAATGAAGACTATTGAATTTACTTGCATGAAAAAGGCAATCTCAGTAATTTTGCAGAAGATTGACAAAATCATGAAAGATTACCCATCCTCCTTTATATATATAGCAACTCATGATCAGTACCCTTATTTATATCTATATAATTTAGTTCAACTACCAATATATTACTCATTGGTGTAAGAATTGAACATATATATAGACAAGAAAATCAAGGCACTTTAAACTTGGATAAAAATGGCAATCAATGACACTTCACAAGATTGAGAAAACCAAGAAGATCAACCTTTCCCCCTCGTAGGTTGCAGCTCACTAGCTACTCACATTAATTTTGCGTATGGTCATGCAATGCTATTTACTACTCCCTCCGGTCCACAATAAATGACCAATTTATTTTTGACACACTCATTAAGGAAATATTAAATTCTAGACGAAAATAGTTAGTGTAACTAAACTACCCTTCATTAAATGTTGCACCATAGTTATAGTAGTACTTACTTTTCTTCTCAAATGTAAAATGACTTTTCAGGGATACATACATAAGGGTAATTTTGAAAAAATAAATTAATTTTTTCCTTTATTATATAAATGGACATTTATTTTAGAATAAAATAAAAAAAGCAAATTAGTCACTTATAGTGGACCGGAGGGGGTATAAAAATAAAAGTCATAAATTATTTTTCATCACATTAAAATAACTGAACTTTCCCTATTGCAACGGTAAAGTCACAAAATGTAATCTATCATAAAATGGTAAATATAAAAAATATTTCTTATCTCGTTAAAGTAATTGAACTTTACCTACTATAGCGATAAGATATACTGATCAAGATGACTTTAATGTTAAAGAGTGGATAAAGATTTGTGATTTTACTGTTATCGCACGTAAAGTTTAGTTACTGCCACAAGGATTGACTGAGTTAGTTGCGTGAGTGAATTCTCACAATGGAGACCTGGGATTTATTATCCTCACCAGCAGCCTCCTCAGCTAGAGCTCGTCGCACCGAGCTTACCTAGTGCGACTTACATCTCTGGTGTGATTTACGAGCTATTGCACAGTAAGAAGGTTACTCGGTGTGCACCTAAAGAGTAGTGACTGTGGGTTCCTAGGGTAATTTTTCAAAAAAGATAAAGTTTAGTTAGTAATTCTAATGCAATAAAATATTAGTGATTTCATTGTTCTAGAAAATAACATTCAGTGACCATACGTGAAATTAACCGTGTCGCTTCCCTCTTTAAAATCATGTCCCTCCACTTGATCAAGGACAAGTACTAAAGCCATGATGAATGCCACATCAATGGCAGCCTTAAGGCATAGCAAGAAAACATCTTTGCCCAATACAACATTTGTGTCAGGGTCCATTTTTCTTTTGATCTCAGCTACAACCACTTTAGCCTCTTCACTCTGATCTGTTTTAGTAGGATTGTACAAGATGGTGCAGTTCCTTTGCAAGTATGAGCCTTGAATGTTGAATTCTTGAACTGGATCAGTACTATTGTAGACTTGTGCTATTATATCATATTGTCCTTATAATTGATGACTTGTGAATGCTGAAGATTGGTTCTTGCCCTTCTTTTTTCTCTCCAAGAAATCCTTCCCACCTTTGATGAAGGCTTGGCTTCTAGAGTAAAAAAAGAAAAAGGAATTCAGCTTTAGAAAGAGGATTTAACTATGTTTCTATTACTTGAATAACTCAAATGTGTTGTAGTGTAAAAGGCCGCTCGCATTCACCTAGGGTTCGGGGAAGGGTCGCATTCCAAAGGGTGTGGTGTAGGCAGACAATCCTGATGCAAGTATCAATGGTAAAAAGGAGAAAACGATTTGAGTTCCCAGGGTTGTTTGATTATATTTTTTCGATCCTTTTTATGGGTTAGATAGACAAATAATTTTGGTCATGTATATTTGTTACTTTAAGAAATCAAGAATACATTAATTTCTTTTTTTAAAATTGCACCCCGTACACTGCTACAAGAAGACATGTTATCATAAATTAGAGCCATCAATATGGGCTTGGCCCGTTAGGCCAGCCTAACCCAGCCTAGTCCAACTCGTGATTTAGTAGGGTTGGGCTAGAATTTTTGGAGCCCATTTAAAAACGAGGCTTTTAAGCCCGGCCAAAGTAAGTCTGTGGCCCGTGAGACTTGACTGAGGCTGGACTGTGCCGGGTCGTGGGCCTAATAAAAGTATATGACACTAAAAATAACAAGAAAAGTATCCCAAGCTTAAAGTTTATTAAGCTTATCATATTAAAAGATCAACGTCTTAAAATGTTAATTAGTTTTTAAAATTTAATTATTCTTAATATTTAACTAATTAATATTGCATATGAATTGTAGATGTAGATGAAAGTGAAGATGTTAAGACAAACTTCTCACAAGCGGATTCAAATGTGTTTGATGAAGATGATGTATCGGATATCCCATAAGCGTCATGGACGTTCTCTTGAATAGTTTGTTTTGGCCTTTGGCTTTTAGTTAATGAATATAACCTTGCCTTTTACTTTTTTAGTGTTTACTGTGATATATTGGAACGATATAAAATGTTATTAAGTTTTATGAAATTTTTCCAATAAGATTTTTTTAACTTTTAAAAATTTATCTTTTTTTAGGTTAGAACTTAAAGAAAAAAAATATAAAATTATATTTTAAAAAATGATGGGTCAGCCCGTGGGTGGCCTCAACCCACATAGGGCTGGGATGGACGGACCATTATAAGGCCCATCAAAATGGTGGACTAGCCCAGCCCAGCCCGTCAATTGCTAAAGCCCACGCCCGGCCTCGCCCATATTAACAGCTCTATCATATTTACTTATTGAAGAAAAATATACAAATTAAACACCCCTCAACCAGTGGCTGAGTTATCATTGGCACCTCTTCCCGAAAATTTACACTGTTTAACTAGGTCAAAAATTTATTTTTATGTATATATACTATATATTGACTTTCCTTATTTTTTATGTATTTAATTTTTTGAATTTTGGTACCCATTAATAAATTTGTTGACCCTGCCACTGTCCTCAACATAGCATTACAAACCAAACTCCCGGCCCTTCTAAATTTGAACACATTCTCTATACTATGTTACTATGCATCCCACTTTATTATTCTTAAAAAGCAAAAACTCAGCACATAGCAATGGGAAATTAATGGATAACTAATGACATTACCTAATTATTAATATTATGCATCTATTTAACCAATAAAAAAAAACCGTATTTCCTAACTAATACTAATAAAGACATTTTTCCGGTTAATTTCTAAAATAAATTAAAACCATAAGTCAATTTAAAACAACAAATATATAACTTTTTAAGAATCTCATTATTTCCGATGAATTGAGAATTTTGAAAGGAAAAAAAGAGAGAGAGAAAAAAAACAGGACAAGATTGGAATTTGGAGATGAAAGGAATATTTTACTTTGTGTCCGACACAATTGATGACACTCCAAAATATATATAAGTTGTACGAGCACAAAATAAAATTACTTGTAATTTCCATAAAAATCAAAAAGAGTAATAAAAATAAAAAAAGGAAAAAGAAAAGAGATGAGACCTTGCGGTGGAGAGTGACAAGAGAAGTGCCAGCGGAATCCATGAGAACGAGTTCATCCTTGGGTCGTGAATCGGGGCAGTACGATTCGACCCGAAAAACGATTTCACCACTTGAATTGTGAACAATGAAGTCATCACCAGGGTAGAACAATGAACTCTTATGAACTGTGAGATTTGTTTCTTCTTCAAAACAGAATCTCTCATTAACTATTCCTCTCTTACACCAAATAGAAGCACTCATCCTTCAATTGTTCCTCCTTTGAATTAGAGATTTTGAGTTTAAATATTTTAATAGAAAATACGAATTAGAAAAGACTTTATGTGTCACAAATCCGAATTAATTGAACCTCAACTTGGTACCGGACGTGCCCAAAAATCTCCAATTCCAAATGAAAAATCAATTGCAAACTTCGCCGGGGTTGAGAATTGAGACGAAATGGAGTGAAATGGGAGGAGGGAGTTAATGGTACCAGCATTATATATTTTTCTTTTTTGATTATTTTGTTATTGACGGTGGTGGGATGTCAACTTTGAATTAATCTCTGAAGTGATATTCTGATATGTATGTTTGTTTCTATACTTGAGTAACATAATTCTCCACAATTATCGATGCTTATCCTATTACCTGCAAAATTTTCATGCACCAATATATATTAGGATATAGCAATTAGAGTGGATCTAGAAACTCTTGAGTATGAGTGCTAACACTAAAAAAAATTGGAAAAAATTAATAAGTGGGAATCATCCTCAAAGTAAATAACCCAATATTCAACTAAATGCGAGCACGGATGCTAACAGATAATATTAGACTAATTTTAGAAAATTGTATATAAAATATCTAATTTGACGGTGAGACCATGAGTTCACGTGCCCTATGATTGGAGCTATAAATACGTTTGTGATTAGAGTAGGAGATTAGTAGATAGTCGAGCAATCATCTTTCCCATACAAGTAATATTAATATATATTCTCATATTTTCCTATTTTTAATTTCGACTACTATCTGTTATTTCTTTCATTTCGATCATATTATTACCTTGCTCTTATTACTGTTTTTTCCATGGATTCTATACCGTGTCTTTTTTCTTTTTCTTTATGCTTATGTGTTTCTTGTTGGTATTATTGTGTTCAAAATCAGAAAAGTAAACAAGCGTTAGTTCAATAAATAAAACGTAAAATAATTTCGAGCCCACTAAATGCACAATGTGTCCTTAAGAAATTTAATCCCTTCACTGTTGCCCAAGGTATACGGATTAATTCCTCCCAGGATAGAAGAGAATAACTATTCTGTGATAGCGGCACTTCAAATCACAGAACTTCAGCGAGCTCAACAAACGGACCAAATCACACTTGACACTTATGTTTAATTAGAAAATAATTCAACAATGTAGAAAAGAGGGAAAAAGATTTCAGATTTTTCATCTATAAAAAATAAGGTCAAGCCCCTAAATTTATAGGCAATGAAAGGGTGAGATGAAGAGGTACAACCCAAGAGGTGCCTCTTCCATTTTCCATTCACGCCCCTTAATAAAAACGCAACAATCCCCTACATGAATGAGGAATGGACATATATGAAAAACATGCATGAACATACTGTGTGATTCACAAGTAAGGATTAATCGCATCTGGATAAGTAGGTTTCCCTTTGAATTTTCCGTAGTGAACTTATGTCGGATATACTCGGTCAATCGGTAGATTTGATATCTTTGAACCGTCGAGCTTTGGTGTATACCTAGACAACCATAAGTCATACAATCAATCCTTAACCATCTTCGGTTCTCCCGGTTGTGTTCGTTTCAGCCAAGAACACCGCCTGGTTTCATTAGTGCTTAGAGAATGAGCCTTTACTTTCATTCCCCTTAAAGCGGCTTACACTTTACACTCACATATGTGATTTTTAAACGTGTAATCTTATAGACACACTATCTGGTCATATCCTGCCAAACTTAGCAAATCATTAAAAAGCTTTAAACTTTATTGACTCATCAAAAAGCCTTAATGCTTTACCTTGATTTCTGAACATTGTCTTCATCACGAGAATATGTTGAGTTATTTGACAATGTTGAACCGTTATTCATAACTTTGTTTGGTCTCTTTGAACCTAGCTCTTGGGATCTCCAGTCTGCTAGGTAGAGTTACCGCCATGATGACTTGTCCTAGGCCTTAGCCCCATTTCCTTCGATGATATTTCAACTGCCTCTCTAGATAGGCCTTTTGTAAGTGGACCCGACACGGTATTTCTTGACTTTACGTAGTCAATCATGATAACACCACTAGAGAGTAGTTGTCTAACGGTATTGTGTCTCCGTCGAATGTGACAATATTTTTTGCTATACATAACGCTCTCCGCCCTGCCTATTTCCGCTTGACTATCACAATGTATACATATAGGTGCCAGAGATTTAAGCTAAAATGGAATATCTTCCAAGAAATTCCGGAGCCATTCAACTTCTTCACCGGTCTTGTCTAAGGCTATAAACTCAGCCTCCACTATAGAGTGGTCAATGCACATTTGTTTGAACGATTTTCAAGACATCGCTCCTCCACCGACTATTTAGAATCGGTTGAACCGGTGATCTAATTTGCATCACTATACCCCTTTATTATCGCGGGATACTTATTGTAGTGCAAAGCATAATTTGGAGTATATTTCAAATACTTCAAAACTCATTACATTGTCATGAAAGTTCAATGCAAATTTTCTTATGTTGTAGACTAATACGTCTCGACTTTTGATTGCATATCAGATTATTGACTACACTTAATGTAGCAATAATATATTATAACAACAACATGAATAATTGGCATCAGTTGTATCCGCAACCTTTAATATATAACACATTTATCAATCACTCCGTCATTTTCAAGCATCTGTATGTTATTTATTCATACGCCTATATGATATGCAAATTATAGCACCTCCCTTCATGAAACAAATCCAACTTGCAATGGATTTTGGTCATGTTCATTGGGTGGTTCATCTCATTGTAGACCAACGTATTAATACATTCGTTCATGAATGGTCATGTCCATAAAAAACGTACGGACGTATCTTTCTATGAAAAGTCACAACCTTCAAAGTAACATCATTTCATAAAAGAACTAAACAATATAAATTTTCAATAAAAATGATCTTTCGAGAAAGGCACGCGATCAACTTTCGAATTAGTAGTTTCATCAACTAGTCTACATTAAGACTAAACAACTGATGAATTTACCTACTACCATATCAATGGGGTTTCAAAAATTATATCATTTAGACATTACATCTAACATTGGCTTTTGTCATGCATAAGCTAAAAAACCCCACATTTTAAATATTTCATCAACATGTAATCAAATAATGACTATATGATTTGAAGTATTCTTAATGTAAACACATGTGTACATTCATTAATTTTTGAAATCATTTGACAATATTATTTGGTCAAATCTCGCATGTCATTGTTTGGGTGCTTGTCTTAGTCTGTAAAGTGACTTAACAAGTCGACACATCTTCTTTTCTTTTCCAGGATCCACGAACCCTTCAGGTTGTTCCATATAAATTTCTTCCTCCAAATCTCCATTTAAGAAGGTTGTTTTTAAGTTCATCTGATGGATTTCAAGGCCATACATAGTGGCTAACGCTATTAACACCCGAGTAGATGTAATCCTCGTTACCGGCGAGTATGTATCAAAATAATCAAGACCTTCTCGTTGTCTAAATTATTTGACAATTAATCTTACCTTATATTTGTCAATAGTACCATCAACTTTCATTTCCTTTATGAAAATCCACATAGAACGCAAAGGTTTATTTCCTGGAGGAAGATCAACCAATTCCCAAGTATGATTACTTAATATGGATTCTATCTCACTATTGACTGCCGCTTTTTAATATTGTGCTTCCGTGGAAGACAATGTTTCTTTAAACGCATGAGGCTCATTTTCTAACAAGAATGTCAGAAAATCCTGTCCAAATGAAGTAGTTCCTTTGACGTTTACTACGTCTTGAAATTTTCTAATTCAACGTACTTTCCTTTTCTTCTTACAGAGGTCGCTTAGATATTTCACTAGACGACTCACATTCCTTTTTATACGGATAAATATTCTCAGAGAATTCAGCATTATCTTATTCGATTACCGTATTAATATGAATGTTGGGATTTTCTAATTTATGAATCAGAAAACGATATGCATTACTATTTGTTGCATATCTTATGAAAATGCGATTAATGGTTTTCGGTCCAATCTTTACCCTTTTGGGTTTAGGATCTCGCACTTTAGCGAAACAACCCCACACTTTAAAATATTTAAATTGGGCTTCCTTCCATTCTATTTTTCATACGGAATGGATTGCGTCTTGCTATAAAAAACTCGACTGAGTATTCGGTTAGTTGTAAGAATAACTTCCCCCCCCCCACAAGTTCTGGAGTAAACCAGAACTTATCAACAAGATATTCATCATCTTCTTTAACGTTCTACTCTTTCTTTCCGCAAGACATTCATCATCTTCTTTAACGTTCTACTCTTTCTTTCCGCAATTCCATTCGATTGCGGTGACTAAGGGGTCGTCGTTTTATAAATAATACCACATTCCAAACATATTTCTTGAAAAGGAGATTCACATTCACCGCCCCTATTACGTTGTAGAGCCAACGACAAGAACTGTTGTTTGTGTCACGACAAAGCGTGAATTAATAAATGATAAAGTTTTTAATCTTCAAACCAATTTGACACATTCAGAATTAATAAACGGTGAAGTTTTTTAATCTTCAAACCGAGTAACATTTGATACAACTAAATCTAATAAACGATGAAGCTTTTTAATCTTCAAACCGAGTATATGTGACACAAACAAATTTAATAAACGATGAAGTTTTTAATCTTCAAACCGAATAATAAATTGGGGTGGAAAATCACTAAGATTTTAATCTCCAGAACGAATATAAAGTTACTTAGGCTTTAATTTCCGACAAATAAGTAGAAAGTCCCAAAGACTTTAATCTCAATGAACGACTAAAAATCACGCAGATTTTGATCTCGAAGCATGAGTAGAAAATTACGAAGATTGTAGTCTCCATAACGATATAGAAAATCATGAAAATTTTAATTCCCTTTCCACATGATTTTCCAACTAAACATTTTCTCTAATTTTTACATATATTACGTACATTCATGATCTAAAGAATACTTTCACGTATCAATGTAAGCCTAATTCATATCTTATAACATTGAAAATAATCTTCCACGTAACTTATGCATGTTACGAACCGTCCTTCACTAGGAGGTATATGTTACTCCAAAGCATGCATATAACTCCAAATATTTTTGATATGAGATCATCATGTAATAAAGATTTACCCTCAAATTTATAGAAACTTAATTTAATAAATCACAAAGAAAAATTAAATACCCCTTCTGTTGGTTTGTGCTATCATACCTTTTCTAGAGCAAATCACAACCAACGTTCTCTAAAATATCATGCCCATATAATTTTGATTTAATCCCTTTAGAAGAGGGTCTCAATGCGTGCAGACGGTTAAATGCACCGTTACAGAAAAATATCTTCTATAAGAGACAAAGACACCAACCATTTGAACATTGTTAATCCCACATGATGATTCGTTGTGTTCACCAACAATTGGTATCAGGTACGGATCTAGCATAGAGTTTGTGGGTTCGGCCGAACCCAGTAACTTTGGTCCAAATCATATATTTATCTTAAAACTCCATTGAATATGTATAAATTGTTAATTTAGAACCCAGTAACATAAATGAATTAGAATCTCGAACCCACAAGCTTTAAATTTTAGCTCCGCCTCAGATTGGTATCACAATTATTCTGCTCTTATTTATGTTAGATTGTCATATGAAAAACTACATATGAATAAGATATCATCACAATCTGGTTACGGCTCAATGGATAGGCCGAACTTGAAAGATTTTTTTTTTTTTCCTTCTGCAATCACTTAGACAAAATTGACTGCACACAAATGCTATAAAGACATTCTGTCGATAATTATTTTTGTGTGTCCATACTCCATAATATAAATAGTGACAGAGACAAAAGGAAAAAATGGAAGGAGAATAGAATGGAAACACCTGTTAGAATTATCAATTCATATGATAACTCAAGTCAAGCGTGACTTGATTATTTCTTCATTTCCGATATCTTTTTCCATGTACCATTTCACTATTTGATCCAACGTGATCGCATCCGTATTTCACTGTCTCTCCTTAATATTTTGTGCCCGACAAAAAATAAATTCGACAGCCTTCTTTGGATAATGGAAAGTTTAGTCATTGCAAATCAACTTGGAACTGATAAGAAAGGATTAACAAAAGAGAAGCAAGGAATGTAATTTTAATTTGCTTCCCTGACATGTCCGTCGACATCTATGCTTGGAGAATTTCACTTGACTTCCTTGTGTTCTAGTTACTAGAATGTGATCAACCAGAAGTCCAAACTTAAAGAGCCACAATCAAATGTCAAAAACCATCTTTGAAATTCATTTTCCAATAACAGTGCACCAACATTGCGTTATATATGCTTTGAAAAACGCAATCAGAAGAACAATTAAATTCCTTAAGCTTTTTGGTATTACTGTGTTTAAAATCAGAAAAGTAAACAAACGTTAGTTCAATAAATAAAATATAAAATAATTCCAATCTCACTAAATGCACAGTGTGTCCTTAAGGAATTTAATTCCCTTACTGTTGCCCAAGGTATACGGATTAATTCCTCCCAAGATAGAACGGAATAACTATTCTGTGATAGCGGCACTTTAGATCACAGAAACTTTAGCAAACTCAACAAACGGAGCAAATCACACTTGACACTTATGTTTATTTAGAAAATGATGCAACAATGTAGAAAAGAGGGGATTTTTTTTTAGATTTTTCATCTATAAAAAATGAGGCCAAGCCTCTAAACTTATAGACAATGAAAGGGTGAGATGAAGAGGTGCAACCCAAGAGATGCCTCTTCCATTTCCCATTCACACCCCTTAATAAAAACGCAACATTTCTTAAGTTGAGAATCTATTGGAAACAACATTTCTACCTTCATATGATAGGAATAAGATTTGCCTACGTACTATCTTTTCCAAACCCATACATATTGTAGTTGTTGTATAATATATGTGACGACCCGCCCAGTCGTCTCATGAGTTACCGCTCCGTTTTCCCCATTTCTGCTTCTTTACGCTCTGTTTATCCGTGTTATATGATATCTGGTTGGTCGAATCGAATCCGGAAGGAATTTGGTAAGGTTTGAGACACTTAAGTCTCTTTTGAGGGAGCTTAAGTTGGAAAAGTCAACCGGATGTTGACTTATGTGTTAGAGGGATCGGAAGTGAATAACGATGGTTCGGTTAGATTCGGGAGGTGATTTGTGACTTAGGAGAGTGATCGGAATGAGTTTTGGAGGTTCGGAGTAGATTTAGGTTTGAATTGGCGAAGTTGATATTTTGGCGATTTCCGGTCGATAGGCGAGATTTTGATATAGGGGTCAGAGCGGAATTCCGAGAGTTGCAGTAGTTTCGTTGTGTCATTTGGGATGTGTGCGCAAAATTTCAGGTCATTCGAACATGGTTTGGTTGGGTTTTTGATCAAAAGCGTAATTCGAAAGATTTTAGAAAAAGCTTGGCTTGAATCCGATGTGTTTTGGGTGATTTGATGTTGTTTGAGGTATTTTGGTAATTGGAACAAGTTTGAATAAGGTTTTAGGATATGTTGGTGCCTTTGGTTGAGGTCCCGGGGGCCTCAGGTGAGTTTCGGGTGGTCAATCAGATCATTTTGAAGTTGGAAAAATTGCAGAAGTTGCAGGTTCAGCTGTTGCAGGCTTTTACTCTTCGCGTTCGCGAGTGGACCCTCGCGTTCGTGAAGAGTCAGTGGGGGTTAGTGGAAGTTTAGCCTTCGCGTTCGCAAGGGTGGCTCCGTGTTCGCGAAGGGCTGGAGGCTTGTGCAACACGTTCGCGAGATGTAAGTCGCGTTCGCGTAGGGTCTTTTTGGTCAGCTGGTTTGAGGTCGTGTTTGTTCTTCGTGTTCGTGAGAGAGGGGTGCGTTCGCGAAGGGTAAGGTTGAGGAACTATTGCGTTCGCGATGGCCATGTCGAGTTCGCGTAGGAGAAAAGTTGGTCAAAGTTAATTTGTGCTTTGCAAACGCGAGGCTTTGACCGCGTTCGCGAAGAAGGAAATTAAGGCCTGCGCAGAATGTTTTTAACTCGTCTTGTCCGCGATTTTGGGGCTCATTTCCTCCATAGTTGGTCATTTTTGGAGATTTTTGAAGGAGATTGAAGAGGGATTCAAGGGGAATCGTTGGGAGGTAAGATTATTGGACTTAAAACTCGATTATTATGTGAATTCTACCTAGAAAATCATGGAACTTAAGCTAAAAGTGGAAGAACTAGGGCTTGAAATTTGGACTTTTGATTTGGGATTTGAAGGACCATTTGCGGTTGGCTTTGAGAACTTTTGATATGTATGAACTCGTGGGGAGATAAGGAATCTATTGGTGTAAAAATTTCTGAGTTTCGAGACGTGGGCCCGGGGGTCGGGTTTTGGTAACTTCGGGATTTGTGCCCCTTTGTTGATTGTTTTCGCTTGGGTTTTGTTCCCTTAGCGTATTTTGACATCCTCATTCTGATTTTGGATAGGGTCGATGTGTGTGAAGGCCGATTCAAGGGGAAAAGGCATCGCGAACTAGAGATTTAGACGGTTCGAGGTGAGTAATGATTGTAAATGATGCTCTGAGGGTTTGAAACCCCGGATTTGCACATCGTAGTGCTATATTGAGGTGAGATACACGCTTGATGACGGGTGTGGGGTCGTGCACTATTGGGGATTTGACTTGGTCCATCCCGGTTGATGATTTCACCGCGTATTTGACTGAAATTATTTGCTATCATCATGATTTGGGCTGAATGCCATATTTGGGCTTCGTGCCAACTATTTGAACCCTTCAGGGATTTTATTACTATTTCCTCATTGTTTTGACTTATTACTTGAACTCAGTCATATTAATTTTCATTGTTTTACTACTCAGCCATGTTTACCCAGTTTTAAGACTTAAATGATATCTTAAATGATGTTTGGGTTGAGAAACACTGTTACTATTGCCCGAGAGGTTTGTGATGATTTTTGACTGAGTAAGGCCGAGGGCCTACGTTGTGAGGAAACACTGATACTTATTTAAGGCCGAGGGCTTGAGATATGTACGCTACGAGGTGGCTTGATTGATATAAGGCCGGGGGCCTAGTTTTGATGCCACGAGATGGCTTGATATTGAACTTGGGCCATAAGGGGCCCCTCCAGGAGTCTGCACACCCCTAGTGAGTGCGGGTACCCATTGTGATGTGAGATTGAGCCTGAGGGGCTGGTACTATTTTGAGATGTTGCCCGAGGGGCGGATTTGTTGACATTGTGCCCGAGGGGAGAATTTCTATTTGTTTACTTTACCAACACGTCACTGCTTGCACCTGCGCAGTAAAAGGCAACGACATAAAAAATGACGAGATCGAGTCCGTGTTGCTGAAAAAATTCGGAGAAACGCTTTCAAAGGGGCCCATGATGTAGTACCATAACTTGGCTCCCAACTCCATAGATTCGTTCGCTATGCTAGCAGACTCCTTTATAAAAGCACATGCTGGGGCCATCAAGGTAGCAACGAGGAAATCCGACGTTTTCAAAATCAAGCAAAGAGAGAACGAGATGTTGCGAGAGTTCGTATCCCGCTTCCAGATGGAACGGATGGAGCTGCCACCAATCTCCGATGACTGGACGGTGCAGGCCTTTACCCTAGTCCTGAACGAACGAAGCTCGATGGCTTCAAAACAACTAAAGCAGAATCTAATCAAATACCCGACCGTGACCTGGTCGGACATTCACAACCGATACCAGTCAAAGATCAGGGCCGAGGATGACCAGCTGGGAGCCCCTTAGGGCTCAGTATACCCAAATAGACTCCTGGAAAAAGAGTCAAAACCAAGCAAAGAAAGGTACCAACCGTACCTTGAAGACAGAAGAAATGCCCCAAGGCGCAACATGCCCCGCAATGATCGGAGGATAGATCGAGGACAAGATCCTCGGGGGCTCATCAACAGAACCAGGTTCGATCGAAATGTGGTGCCAACGAACGCGCCCCACTTATCGGAATACAACTTCAGCGTCGACATATAGGACATCGTGTTCGCCATCGGCAAAATTAGAGATGCCAAGTGACCCAAACCGATACAGTCGGACCCTTCGCAGAGAAATTACAACTTAGTGTGTGAGTTCCACAACACACACAACCACAGGACCGAGGATTGCCATCAACTATGAGAAGAAGTAGCCCTGCTACTCAATAAAGGGCACCTTGGGGAATTCCTTAGCGATCGGGCCAAAAATCCGTTTCGAGACAAGGAGGCCACCAAGAAGAACAAGGCAAACGAGCTGCAACACGTCATCCACATGATCATGGGGGCGTCGATGCCACGCAGAAACCCATGATGAGGAAAACAAAAATATCCATCAACAGGGAAAAACGGACTTGGGGAGATATCCCCGAAAACTCCCTCGCGTTCAGCGAAGAAGATACCGAGGCTCTGTCTCAACCCTACAATGACGCCCTAGTAATCTCCTTTCTTGTGAATTCTTTTCAGATAAAACGTGTGCTCGTGGATCCAGGTAGCTCGGCCAATATTATCAGGTCAAAGGTAGTAGAACAACTCAGACTAACTGAAAGGATCGTGCCCGCCACTCGGGTCCTTAATGGGTCAACATGGCGAGCGAAACAATGAAAGGAGAAATCATCCTTCCGATTACCATGGACGGCACAACACAAGACACCAAATTCCATGCCATCGAAGGAGATATGAGGTATAACGCCTTGGTTGGGCGACCGTGGATACACTACATGAGAGCAGTACCATCCGCTCTTAACCAGATAATAAAATTCTCGACAAAGGACGAAATCAAAACCGTCTATAAGGAACAACACGCGACAAGGAAAATATTCACAATACACGATATCTTACTAGCGCCCGTACCTCTGCTCTCGAAAAATCCAACGGGTGAATCAGGTCTCAACCCCGGTCGGGTTTGACAATACAAAATAGAAATCTGCATTGCATGTCCACCCTCGGGCGGTCATAATAAACCGACTCCAAGGCGCCATATGCCTATCTCATTTCAAGGTACATCCATTCCTTTTTTTTCCTTTCGGATTAAGAACTAACCCTCATGCAGGCACTCAACCAGAGATACCAGGACACTAACACTATCAGGAGACCTCGAGACCCCCAAGAGCCCGCCCGTTGCACTCTTTTCCTTCGACCGAGTTTTTTATCCCAAAAAAGAAGGGTTTTTACTGGTAAAGTTTTTAACGAGGCAACGCCTGCGAAACTGCTAAAAGGGGAAACTCCACAGAATTTCTCGAAGTTACCCTTACGGCCAACTTTCAAGCGGCGAGGGGCATTTCCCCTGGAAGCCACCCAATGCGAAGGAGGTGGAGAAACACCAAGCGAAGGTCCCTACGGGGAGACGACGTATAGGGCCAAATAGTTGATGTAATCAGATCCCGCCAAAGCGGAAGCATGTACTATTATATCGGGCAATCAAAAAATACCCTTTTTCTCATGAAAAAAGAGAAAGGCTGCTTCTCGGAGTAAGACAAATCACTGAAGCAACTATATTCGACAAAAAATAGGTCGACTCAGCACAATAACACACGTATTACGCCAATGGATCAGAGAATATCTTCCAACATCTCATTCTCCAAAAGGGGAAAGTCACAGTATACTCTCGACAAAGGACCTCTCTACCAAACACGTTCCGAGATACTCGGAGACTTAAACAGTTCAACGCCCGCACGACCCCAGGGTCGGAACTCCGGGCTCACAAATCCCTCACAATGCAACTCCAAGTTCACGAGAAGCGGTATTCAAGCTTAAACAAACTCGATGACTCAAAAACTATCGCCAATTGCCATGCACTGGAAAATTTGAAATTGTATGACCCTAGGGGGCAACCTCGGCATAACCAGATCTATTCTACGAGCTGTAAGACCTCAATAGGAATGACAAACTGTAAGACCTCAGCAGGCATAAAACCCCCAAATTTTAGGCTATACATCACATTTGTAAGAATCCCTAAAGGGCATACCCTCGATGTATACGCCTAAACTATCACTAGGGATCAAAAGTGGCTACAACGAAATGCGTATGACTACAGTCAAAACAGTTGATACGGCCAAAAATAACATGACACGGGGATGCCGGACTGTCGCTAAAAAAAATCACAGGTCACTACTCCGAAGATACTTCGAAAAGAACCGGTTAAAATAGGCTTCCCTCAACAGGCAAAAACGAGCTCCGACAATGGCGGCTCCAAAATGCAAGAGCATCAATCTACTCAAACTACGAGCTATGTACCTTATGAGGAGCTCAAAACATCACCAACTACGACTTGAAATCGAGGTTCTTCTGGAACTGACAACGGGTCAGGCAAAATACTATGAAAAGACCTTAACGAGCGGAAACAAACCCTGCAAAAAAGCCCACGGGCAAAAACAACGTTAGAGCCATTGTCGCCAACTAAGCAATCCTACAGGCCTCATATTTAAAGGTCTCTACGACCAAATAGCGTAAGAACCATTGTCGCCAGCTTGAAAATTGACAACTTAAGGATTAAAATGAGCTCGAATCGTAACCCAATTCGGAGAATGGATCCAAAATAGTTAACTATGCAAGCCTTCGGGCCACATACTAAAAGGTCTCAACGACCTAGCGGCATAAGTGCCACTCCCGCCAGCCAGAAATTCAAGGATCGATTACCGCTCGAAGCGCAACGCGACTCGGAGACTGGACCCCAAAATTGCAACACGCCTAAGGGCACGACATAAGTGCCACTATCGCCGGCCAGAGAATCATGGAAACTTAAGGGTCGATTACAGCTCGAATCGCGATGCGACTTGGAGATTGGACCCAAAATAGTTAAACTGCAATATGCCTAAGGGCACAACTCGAATGACACCGTCATCGGCCGATCAAATATCCCGGCCACGCACCCGTAGGGTCACCTTAACCCGAAGCACGAAAGGGCCATCATCATCTGCCCATGCGGCCAGGAAAAAGCTCGAAGATCAATTGAAGCTCGAGTCACAATGCAACTCGAAGACTGGACCCAAAACAGTTGGAACGGCAAATGCCCAAGGACAAAAGATGAAAACGACTACTACCTGCCCACACGGGCACAAAAAATTCAAGGACAAGAAGGCTCGAGTCGAAGCCCGACTTGGAGACTAAGCCTAAACAGCCAGGCCAAGCACGAAGGCCCCGACGCCTGCTCACGTCAAAAATAATGCTTAAGAGCCCCCGATCTGCCTGATCAGTTCCGGAACTACAGGGATCCTACTGAACATTAAAATCAGCCCGCCCGGTTGAAAGCGATAAAAAAAGTTACAGAAGTAACAAAACTTCAAATTCCTTATTATATATTGCATGCGCAAAAAAGGCGCACTCTCCATCTGCAGGCATATTTTGCATATATCAGAAACAAAGCGACAAAGAACGGCAACATCTACGTTCCACGCTAAAAGGGATACAACTTGTCAAAAATTTCCCTCTATAACTTCAGCAAGAAGTGACCAAGCACAGCGATTATTCCCCTGGCTTAAGCCAATTCCTTCGAGGAAACAGAACCCCTTGCACCAACCTGCTCGAGTAACTCTCCTCGGGACCTGCAACGAACATATTCCTCGATCCTCCTCTCTCGGTCAAGGTCTCGCTACAGCTCATCTCGAGCATCAGTAGCACCCTTCATACGAATCTCCATTTCCCGACCCGCCTTGGTCCGGCTTAGTGTCACTTCGACCCAAGCATCAATTATCTTGACTCTAAAAGATCAAATTCAAAGTTTCCCAATCATACCTGGTTGAACTTTGGTGTTGTCACAACTCAAAAGAAGTTGGACCTTGAAAGGCAGAGACCTTGGCCGAGACATTCGTCCCTCCAGAAGCATGAGCCTGCACTTGAGCCCTTAGCTTCCCACGAGTCACTCCGGCGAAGTTGACGTTGCCCTTAAGGTACTCCGAAACCTCCACTTTTTCTGCAGCTGATATAACAGAAAGGGGGTTAGCCTAAGGGCAGAGGGGGTGAAGCACATACTACAGGAAGCCACCTGCTCTATCAAATAGCTCCCATAATTTGGGCTGGTCACCCAGGAATCAAGGGCTCCGGAAACACCCGGTTCAATCGATGCATTCTCCTCAGAAGAGTAAAACGACCTTGCCTTGATAAAAGGCCCCCTCATATTACATATCTCACTATCGTCGTTGCCCGCCTGGAGATCCATGACCCCCGGGAGGAGGCACATCCGCGCCCCTGAAGGACCGTCCGACACCAACAACGCCCACGACAGAGAAAGGAAAGAACGACTGCTGAATTGTCCATCATTATAGATAAAGCCGACGAAGCGTGGGGCGTACCGTCTGGAGGACATCCTTTCATCCCTTCGAACAACTTACGAAGGTTTTGAAGGCTTGGCACCAACAACTGGGAGGAATGATTCGCCCCGAGCCCGGTCTCTACCTTCTCCAAATAAAGTAGCCATTAAAGGCAGGTCTCGATGATCCCCAAGGAGACGAAAGCAGCCTCACATCGCATATGATAAAAGCAGCAAAAATTCAAAAACAACAACCGGGCCTACAAGGTCAGGCAGAATGTCCGCCCCCCGATCATCCCTGTTCTCTAATCGAGGCTCCTTCAGATCACCTGCTAAGGGCATCCCAGCTTGAGAAGGACTCCGGCCACCCGCCGAGTCAAGGGCAGTACTCAATATCCCATCCATTGCCTTGCTACCAGTAGTACGGGCCGCGCCAGCATCAGACTCCTATCCGGAAGCATTTATCCCTTCGGACCGAGGGACAACCAATCCTAAACGATCTTCGGGGGGTGCCGAGAAGCTGCTTTCTCCCTCACCTTCAGCATGAGGATATCTTGATTCCCCATAGGACAGAACTGATGAATCAACCTTGGACTCCTCCACTTTGGTCCTCTTGAGCTTTAGTGGCTTAGCCGATGCGCCCCTTTGCCTTTTCTTCTCCTCTTCAAGCACCGGGATGTCCCCTCTAACAAGCAGCACCTCCCTCATCAGTAAGATTGCCCCCAGACCTGCATAGATGTAGGAATCAAATGCACAGAAAGGATAGAACTGCTAACAGTAAGCTACGCTAAAATACGTGGATACATCAAAGCTCGAAACTTACCATGGTCTTTTGCTTCCCACTGGGCCCGAGATAAATCCTGCCACATGTGATCATTGTACGGACAGATCGAGTATAAGTGGCCAACCCAACTCTGAAGATCCGGCACCGCTACAAGATAGACTGCTATGGCTGAAAAGACAAAGAAAAAACAACAGAATTAGGAACATAAGGAGAAATCGTCAAAGGGAAGCAGAGTTTCCGCATTCACTTATGCCTGGTGTTCCACTTCTCAGAGAACGACATCCCTTCCATTAGGATCAAGTCAGACGTCCTCACCTGGACGAACCGACTCAACCACACATCGTCCCCAAATTCCTCGGTACATGCAAAAATGGATCTCGGGGCTCGACAGCGAAGCTTGATTAAGCCCCCACGAAGGAGACGAGGGTTGTACATCTGGATCAAATGATTCATAGTAAAGGGAATTCCCTCTGTCATGCCCGAGTAATGCCTGATTATATATACCACGCGCTAGAACGAAGGATGGACCTGACCCAGAGTCACCTGGTATCTCCGGCAGAAATCGAGAATCACAGGGTCGATTGGGGGCGAAGATGGTCCTACCGGTCCCAAAGTAAATGGATAGGTGTACACGCTCAGAAAACCGGCCTTGTGAGCAGTAATGTCTTCATCCTGAGCAGGAATCTCCACAAGCATGGCATCCCCCTGCAACAATCGGCCCTCACTCTCCCAACATTCATTATGGAGCTGAGATATCGAGTTACTGGTTTGCGGCGTTGCGACTTCGAGGAGGGTCTCTCGACCCTGAAATCCGAAGTCGTCGTGAAAGGTCCTGGGACGCACTCCTCGACACGAGGCGGAGCAGTTACTTTGCATTGGGAGAGAAACGAAAAAGACAAGCCTGCGACCTCCTGAAAAGCAGCGGTGGAAATATTTTCCATCCTTGGGAAAGTCCAAGAGAAGAAGAAAAGAAGGGGTGTTGCGTTCCTAAAAAGAAAAGCAAAGAGCAAGGGAAAAATAGACTTCACTAAAAGGTTTTAGGTGCGAAATAGGATCCGAAAAGGAAGAGGGGAATATTTATAAGAGCATCGTGGGTACATTAAAGGAGGCCAACTGCTGCAGTCAATGCTGGAATCCACAGTAACGGCTCACATAGCGCGCCTTGATAGCCCGTGACCGTTCACAAGGATGCCGGAGGAAGCAAAAGTTCAGAACCATTTCTCATCGCTTCTCGTCACCTTTACTCTAAGAAACGCGGAGACTATCTGTATACGGCAAATCTGGTGTCCCGAATTCCCCGTCATAGGGTTATCTCGAGGTCGTACCCTTCGAAGCTCGAAGCCAAGGTCGAGACTCATCCTCGGGGCTCGTTGAAGCCCGACTTGAAGGAAACAAAGACCGATGCCAGGACAGAGGGGGAAGCCCCCAAAACACATGGCTATGTCTGACAGGCTCGGCCTATCTAGAACCTATGCTGAGGCATCACGTCAAGCCATCCCGTCTCCGTACTTTGTATTTCATCTCCACATGTTTTTAGCCGAGTCTCCTCTCCTATATAAAGGGGACTCGCCCTACCTTGTAAAGGATGGATGTTGCTCCACTTCTCCACTAAAGCAATAATATGTCTCTCTCTCTCTCTCTCTCTTTTCTTCTAAGTTATTCATTCTCATTGGCCCGAGGCCACTTTAGCATTTATTCTCTTCTTCTTTGTTCTTTACCATATCATCCAATATTGGCAATATAAAGCCTTGCTTGATCATATCTCTATGTGTTATCCCACTCCCGACTATCCCCAATAGCTTGAACTCGGCTCGAACTTTAGCTCCGAGATCTCCATCGACAGGCTCCACACCCGGGAAACATGCCCTTTCGGTTTGGTTACTGCCTTATCTTAGCTTGCATTTCATCATAGAATTTAACATTCTTAGCGTCAACCGCTTTAACAATTAGCTCGGGAATAGATCACATATTTTTAGAATCCCATTCATGGTAAGCACTGAAGTATCTTCTTTATATTCTTGTTGGCTGCCTCGACTGCTTCATTCACCTTGGGGCGATATGGGGTGAAATTATGATGCGTAATCTTAAACTGTTGACATACTTCTTTAATCAAATGACTATTAAGATTTGCACTGTTATCTGTGATGATTACCTTTGGGATTCCGAACCGACAAATGACATTCGAATGAACAAAATCGACCACTACCTTCTTGGTCACAAATTTGAATGTTTTAGCTTCCACCCACTTGGTGAAATAGTTAATGGCCACCAGAATGAACATATGTCCATTGGATGTTGCTGGCTCAATTGTTTCGATAACGCCCATACCCCAAGCAACAAAGGACCATGGTGCAGACATTATATGTAACTCAGATGGCGGAGAATGAATCAAATCTCCGTGTACTTGACATTGATGACACTTGCGCACAAAACGGATACAATCTCGCTCCATGATGAGCCAATAATAACCTGCCCGGAGAATCTTCTTTGCCAAAACATACCCACTCATATGCGGCCCGCAGACTCCGGAATGTACTTTGGTCATGATAGTCGTGGCTTGTCTAGCATCGATGCACCTCAACAATCCAAGATCTGGAGTTCTTTTGTACAAAACTCCCCCACTGAAGAAACATCCACTTGCAAAACGTCGAATTATTCACTTTTGATCCCTTGTGGATTGTACTAGATATACCCCTAACATGATGTATTTCCTGATATCATGGAACCAAGGTTCACCATCAAGTTCTTATTCCACCATGTTACAGTAAGCATGCTGATCGTGCACCTGAATATGCAAAGAGTCAACATAAGCCTTATCTGGATGCTATAGCATCGACGCCAAAGTAGCCAAAGCGTCAGCAACCTCATTGTGGATCCTAGGGATATGTCTGAACTCCACTGATCTGAACTGCTAACAGATCTCCTGTAGACATTGCCGATACGGTATGAGTTTCAAATCTCGGGTCTCCCATTCTCCCTAGATCTGGTGTACTAACAGATCTGAATCCCCCAAAACCAGCACTTCTTGGACTCCCATATCCACAACTAACCTTAAACCCAAAATACATGCTTCGTACTCGGCCATGTTGTTGGTATAGTAGAATGAAGTTGAGTAGTGACAGGGTAGTGATGCTCTATTTCAGAAATGAGTACATCTCATATTCCAACACCTTTCATATTAGCAGCCCCATCAAAGAAAAGTTTCCAACCAGGCTTTTCGTCCTTCTCTATCTCGTCAATGTGCATTACCTCTTCGTCAGAAAAATAAGTCTTCAAAGGTTCATATTCTTTATCCACTGGGTTCTCAGCCAAGTGATCGGCCAAAGCTTGGGCTTTTATCGCCGTCCGAGTCATATATACGATGTCAAACTCTGTGAGCAAAATCTGCCATTTTGCGAGCCTTCCTGTGGGCATGGGCTTATGGAAGATATACTTTAACTGATCCAGGCGAGAGATGAGGTAAGTAGTGTAGGACGACAAATAATGCTTCAACTTCTGTGCTACCTAGGTCAAGGCACAACAGGTCCCCTCAAGGGGAGTATACTTAACCTCATAAGATGTGAACTTCTTGCTAAGATAATATATGGCTTGCTCTTTCCTACCGGTGATGTCATGCTGACCCAATACACATCCAAATGAATTATCCAGGACTGTCAAATAAAGAATCAAAGGTCTCCCTGGTTCCAGTGGGACCAACACAGGCGGATTTAACAAATACTCTTTGATCTTATCGAACGCTTCTTGGCACTCATCAGTCCACTTGACCATAGCATCCTTTTTTAGCAACTTAAAGATGGGCTCACAAGTTGTCGTGAGCTGAGCAATAAACCTGCTGATGTAGTTCAGCCTTCCTAACAGACTCATCACCTCGGTCTTGTTCTTTGGTGGTGGTAACTCTTGGATGGCTTTGATCTTTTATGGATCCAATTCAATGCCCCGCCGGCTGACTATGAACCCCAACAGTTTCCTAGATGGAACACCAAATGCACACTTTGCAGGGTTGAGTTTAAGATTGTACCTGCGGAGCCTCTGAAAAAACTTTCCAAATCTTTGACGTGGTCAAACTGCTTCCTGGACCTTATGATCACATCATCCACATAAACCTCAATCTCCTTGTGTATCATGTCATGGAATATGGTTGTCATTGCCCTCATGTAAGTTGCCCCAGCGTTTTTCAAACCAAAAGGCAAGACCCGGTAGCAATATGTTCCCCACGGCGTGATGAATGCCATCTTTTCTGCATCTTCCTCATCCATTAAAATTTGATGATACCCTGCATAGCAGTCCACAAAAGACCCAATCTCATACTTGGCACAATTTTCAATCAAAATGTGTATTGTTTAGCAGTGGGAAATTGTCCTTTGGACTTGCTTTATTGAGGTCAAGGTAATCAACACACACTCTGGTCGTACCATCTTTCTTTGGCACATGCACAACATTGGTTAACCACGTGGGATACCGCGTGACTCGAATGACCTTGGCATCAAGCTGCTTCATGACTTTCTCTTTAATCTTCACACTCATATCAGTTTTGAACTTTCTCAATTTCTGCTTGAGAGGGGGGGGGGATATTGGATCAATTGGCAATTTATGGACCACCAGATCGGTACTCAAGACTGACATGTCATCATACGACCATGAAAAGATATCCTTATACTCAAACAATGCTTTAATTATTTCTTCCCTGATTTGCGGTTCAATATGGACACTTATCTTAGTTTCTCTGACATTATCTGGACCCCCTAGATTGATTACTTCCGTTTCATTCAGATTAGGCTTGGGTTTTATTTCAAAATGACTTAGTTCCTTACTAATCTCTTCAAAGGCCTCATCCTCATCATATTCTGACTCATCATCACACTCTATTTCTTGGATTATTATTTCAGAATTAGATTGACTTTTAAGACTGGGCTGAAGATTCCTCCTGCATGTCATATCATTGAAACTAGCATAAAAAGAACTGTACAAAGAAGAAAATAAAAACAAAAATAAAACTATCAGGAATGATGGAAAAGGGAACTTGCATTTCATTGAAAATAAAAGATAACAGGGTTTGTTTGTACATCAACAAGAGAAAAATAAAAATGGTCACAACCCTGGAATGACCCAGATGGAAAGGAAAACAAAACGAACTGCCAAGACTCATTCCGGGTAGGGAGAGGAGTAGCCTTCTAATTGTTAAGCTTTACATTCGGCACGATGAACTGCACGTCCGCTTTGCCAGAACCTTTTCCAACTTCTACCATGTTCACGTCATCAAACAACCTCCGGAACCTTTCAATTAACTCCTCATTAATGTCAACCATAGAACTTGGAACTGTCGTTACTGGGCATTTCCTGGCACCGGGCTTGACAAAAGATCTGGAGAGACGGGGGATAGGCTTTGGAAGTGCCCACGCCTTCTGTTTCAAAGTTTTAGCCCTTTTCACAACTTCCGATATAGGCTTGAATCCAAGAACAAACGTACCCAAATTTTCAGGGAAGGACACTGGCTGTATGATACCCTGCATAGATGCACCCAGACCTTTACCTGGCACAAAGCCATTTTTAGCATTTCAAAGGCCACCATGACGGCTGCAGAGGCTATCTTTGGAGTTGGAACACATTTTCCTTCTGTAACCTTCTCGACCAACATTGTTTCAAAAACTTGATAGACTCAGGTCCCTTTGTCATCTTCAGCCTCAATGAATGGGACAGAAGCATCACTGTGAGCACATAAATTATCCTCACCGTGCACGATGATCTCCTATCTATCCCATTCGAACTTGACCACCTGGTGCAAAGTGGATAGGACTGCTTTGGCGGCATGAATACAGGGTCGACCCAACAACAAATTGTAAGAGACGGATACGTCTAGCACCTGGTACTCCATGGTGAATTCCACTGGTCCTATTGTTAATTCAAGCACTATATCACCAACCGAGTCTTTCCCTCTACCATCAAAACCTCGAACGCAGATGTTGTTCTTGCGAATCGTCTCATCATCAACTTTCAACTTGTTCAGAGTAGAGAGAGGGCAAATGTTTGCACTGGAACCATTGTCAACTAACACCCTGGTGACCACAAAATCTTCATATTTTGCAGTAAGATAGAGAGCTTTGTTGTGTTTAGTACCTTCCACAGGCAACTCATCATCGAAGAAGGTGATACTGCTCACCTCAAATATTTTGTTAGCAATCTTTTCCAGATGGTTCACTAAATTTTTTCGGGAACATGAGCTTCGTTCAGAATTTTTGTCAGAGCTCGACAATGCTCATCTGAGTGGATTAACAATGACAACAAGGAAATCTGGGCAGGCGTCTTTCTCAACTTCTCCACAATGGAATAATCTTGTACCTTCATTTTTCTCAGAAACTCCTCCGCCTCTTTTTCGGTCACTGCTTTCTTTACTAGGACTGGATTATCTCTGGATGTTTTAGCTTTCATTAACTCTTCTGGAGCAAAGCATCTCCCCGAACGAGTTAATCCCTGGGCCTCATTGACTTCTTCTTTCACTTCCTTTCCCTTATAGGTCACTATCACCCATTCATAGTTCTATGGGATAGCCTTGGTACTGATTACCAGCAGCTGGGTTACAGGCTTGATGATGACAGGATCCGTACGGGCACCCTCTACAATTATGATAGGCTTGTTTGCCAAACCTGGCATGACCATTTTTGACTTTTCTTGCTTTGCTATAACATCACTTGGGGATCTTTTCTCAGCTACCACAGATGGCTTACCGTTTGTCATACTCAACTTATTCCCTGATCCTTCAACCGTAAGTTTTTGATTGGCTTGGCCTCGCTGGACCGAATCATCATAACAGATTGCGAAGGCTTCTTGGGTTCCCCCCTTTATGTACTATCTCGATCATGTTCGTTTCCTGATGGGTTGACAATGGGATTTGGTTAATGTTGGGTGCCTCTAGAGTTTGGACTTTAATCCGATTTGTGTCAATGAGCTCCTGGATGATATTTTTCAAGTGCCAGCACTTCTCCGTATTATGCCCCGGAGTACCAGAACAATATTCACAGCTCACGAAGTAAACAAGATTCTTTGGAGGAGGGTTTGGCAATTTCGACTCAATTGGCCTCAGCATATCCAACTGCCTCAGTCTATGGAATAAACTGGTATAAGACTCCTCCAATGGGGTGAAGTTTTTTTTCCGCTGCAACCTCTCATTTTTGAATGCTAGATTGGGTTGGAAACCTAGGCCGGCAGGGTTTCGGTAGGCTCGTGGGGGTGGGTAAGCATTTTGTGGAGATGGGGCACGCCATTGCGCGTAGGCAGGAGGTTGAGTATATGTTTGGGCATGGTGGATAGAAATATGAGGGTCTGGTGATGGGAAATAGTGTTGGGATGGATTATATGGGGTTTGGGTGTAGCTTCGGTGCGGGGGTCGAGGCTGGGTATAATGGTGTAACTGGCCCCTGGGTCCAAACCATGATCCTGAATCAACTGTTGCCATGTCTTCTTTCTTCTTCTTTCCAATCACTCCCCCAGTACCGTTCTGAATGGCTTGGGTAGTTGCCTTGATAGCCGAGTAACTCATGATTTTGCTTGATTTAAGCCCTTCTTCCACCATGCCACCCACCTTCACTACCTCATTGAAAGGCTTGCCTATGACCCATATCAGATGGTCGAAGTAAGTGGGATCCAGAGCCTATAGAAAGTACTCCACCATTTCACTCTCCTCCATCGGGGGGGTTAACTCTTGCCGGCTGTTCTCTCCAGCAAAAACCATATTCTCTGAAACTTTCACTAGACTTCTTCTCAATTTTAGTCAAAGACAAATGATCTGGAACAATCTCGATGTTGTACTGGAAATGACGAGCGAATGCTTGGGCCAAATCATCCCAGGTATACCATCTGTTGTGATCTTGATGAGTGTACCACTCCAATGCCGAGCCACTCAAACTCTGGCTAAAGTATGCCATCAATAGCTCATCTTTCCCACCGGCTCCTCTCAGTTTACTGTAGAATACCCTTAAGTGTGCCACCGGGTCTCCGTGCCTGTTACACAAATCAAACTTCAGCATCTTAAATCCCATAGGCAACTGAACATCAGGAAATAGACACAAATCTTTGTAGGCTACGCTCACTTGGCCTCCCAATCCTTGCATGTTTCTTAACGATTGTTCCTGGCTTCTTACCTTCCTGAACATCTCCTTCTGCTCTGGGTTTTTAGGTGGTTTCTCAGCCTTATCTGGGAGGTTGAAACGAAGAGTGTAGGAGTAATGCTCTGGGGCCTTGAAAGTAGGCTATGGGGGATAGTACTGGTTATCCTGGGTCTGGAATAAAGGTTCACTGAAGGATCGATGGAGTGTAGCGGGTGGGGGCGCCATGAAAACAAGGGTGGCTGGTGAAGGAGGGTATGAGACTGGTTTAGGTGGTGGTGCTTATGGGGTTTGAGAAGTGGTGCCTTGGTAGTGATGGTAAATGGGGAATCCTGGAGATGAATCAATAGAGGGAGGTTCTTGGGATTGAGCCAGCGGCAGGACGAAAGCAGGGTTAGCGGGGTATGATGGTGGTGGAGGCCCTTTCATCCACTCCTGGTACATCTCCGCCATTTGGTGTTTTAGCTTATGTAACTCCTCTTTCAAATTAACATTAGACTCTTCCCCCTCTCTTGACAGATCAATAACACTTGCATCTAATTCTTGGTTAGCCATGATCAACTTGTCTTTGGACCTGGTGTTGTACAGGTGAGTTGGTAGAATGCCAAACAAACTAACCACCTGCCAGAACTTGATGACAACAACAAACTTGTTAGCGATTAGAGCTTACAGATAGGCAACCGCACGTTGGGGATGCAATGCATCTAAGAGTTAACCATTTCTATTATGCATTTGAACGACTGCTTGCGTCATCCCGGCTTTCACTAATTTTCATTTTTCAAATTCTTTCCTCTTTTTTTTCTTCTATTTTCATTCCTGTTTTTCTTTGCTTGGTTCTTGTTTTTTTATTCTCTCACTTTTCCTCTCTTGTTTTCCACAATTTTTCTTGTTTTCCTTTTTTTTTTCTCTTTTCATTTCGGGGTTATGATTGAATTCTATGGGGATTGCCTCCGTATTATGACGCCGCATGAATCAGACCAAGCGTAGTTCTGGGGATAAGTGTAAAAATAAAATAAATAAAAACAACATTTTTGGAGTTTTCAAATTTTCATACAATAATAAAAAAACATCTTGATTACAACAACTTCTCCTACATAACTTAATCATAAAAACTAACACAGTCGAAAAAGGGACTAACAGACTCCAACAGAAAAATGAAAATACAAACTCGAAAATGGACTAACAGACTCTGGAAGAAAGATGAAAATACAGGCTCGAATGACAATCATGAATACATAAGTGCCTCAACTGCTCCAGGAGCCCGCAGGACATCAGTCGGTCTCGCCAAGGGCCTATGCGCCACGTCTTCTTAAAGGCAGAATAGGTCATCTATGATCTGTCAAACAAAAATCATAACGAAAGCAAAGAACATAGACCTGGTCATGTCTTCACACTCGTTGCACTTCATGACAATGTAGTCCGCAATGCTCCTAACCCTTTCTCTGATAATACCCTTCTATTGTAGCAACCGTCCGATCTGCTGAGACCTGGCCCCTATAACCTGTTCAGCTGTATGATTTTTCTCTTAAAGCTGCTACAGATCTTTTTCTAACTGCGACATCAGGGCTTAGCAATGTTCTCTTTCTGCTTTGAAGCTGTTCATTTGTTTGGCCATCTCGTTCTCTAGGGTAGTTAGTTTTTTCTTAAAATTGGTGGCTTCTCCCTCATATTTCCTTTTTAATTGCTGGATAAACTCTGCTCGTCCTATGCATTTTTTGCTAACTGTGCCCGGGCCCTTGCTAGATTACCCTTGGATTTTTCCAAATTATCCTCACACTCAGCTATTTTCCTCCTAAGACCACTAATGAGTCTTTCATCATTTCGGCTCCTTTCCTGATTCTCAGCAACTATTTTCATTTTTTGGATCTGTGGTCGAAGGGCCTTGTTTTCTTGAGCCAATTTCTTCTTCTCCCCTTCATCAGCAGTGGCCTGTACACTTTTGTCAAATTTAAGATCTCGTATTTGTCCCTCCAATTTGCTTATTGTGACTTTGTAGCTTGCCTCTTTTGCCAACCAATCCCATTGCTCTTGTGCTCCATCAGTGAATTGTTCGACATGGGGACTTTTGGCGGGCCGTTCGGTCTCTTGATGGACTTGAGACCTTTTACTGTACCAAGTTATGTAACTAGGCTCTAATTCACCTTTGGACAAATTCCGTACCTGAGTCTTTGGCTCTAAGAACCTTCATTAATGCCAAATTCGACACACCCTTTCTTTCGGGAAAGCAACTTTTGGTCCTAGTTCAATGACCTATCGGCTCAAATCCTCATCATACGAGATAGTATGGTACCTACCTAACTGGCGTAGAACTCTGTGTGGGGCATAAGGATGAATGATCCGGGGACCTATCAATAGAAGAAAACATACTTCGGCTGACATGTAAATGACTTCGTTGACCAGGATCCACCCAAATGTCCACTCAATTTTGTCTGCGGTCAGGGAGCTCAAATGTGCGAACTATGCTTCCGTACCATCTGGAAATTCATGGCCCTCCACCCGTTGTTCATGTTTTTCAATGCATTTAAGATCGGTCATGCCACAGTTCATGTAACCCAGATGGTGGCAAAGGCGTTCCTCCATCCAGAGTTGTAGAAGCATATTGCATCCTTCAAAAAACTTTCCTCATTCTCAGAAAACAGTTAGAGCTCGATAAATCTCTGGCAAGATCATCAGTACAATAATGCCATTTTGTAACGACCTAACCGGTCATTTTGAGCTGTTGCACTATGCTCGCTAGGTCTCGGGCATGACTTGCCCCGTGTGATGTATTGTGACTTATGTAGATCATTGGTTTTGGTTTTCAGAGGAATCAGAATGAATTCGAAAGAACAGTCCTCAGTTTGAAGCTTGAAATTCAAAAGGTTTAACGAAGATTTGACTTTTTTGTATATGATCTCGGATCGGAAATTTTATGATTTTTTAGCTCTGTTAGGTGATTTGGGACATAGGAGCATGATCTAAATGCATTTTGGAGGTCCGTGGAAGGTTTAGGCTTGAATTAGTGAAATTGAGATTTCAGCGTTTTCCGGTTGATAGGTGAGATTTTGATATAGAGGTCGGAATAAAATTCCGAAAGTTGAAGTAGTTGAGTTGTGTCATTTGGGTTGTGTGTGCAAAATTTCAGGTCATTCGGACGTGGTTTGGTTGGGATTTTGATCAAAAGGGGAATTTAGAAGATTTTAGAAAATTTGGCTTGAATCCGATGCGTTTTGGTTGATTTGATGTTGTTAGAGGTATTTTGAAGATTGGTACAAGTTTGAATAAGGTTTTAGGATATGTTGGTGCCTTTAGTTGAGGTCCCAGGGGCCTCGGGTGAGTTTCGGAGGGTCAATCGGACCATTTCATGCCTTGGAGAAGTTGAAGAATTGTAGGTTCAGCTGTTGTAGAGATTCCTTCTCTGCGATCGCGTAGGGGTTCCTGCGATCGCATAGAAGCTTTTGAGGGGGTAGTCCAGTTGTTCTTCGCATTCGCGAATGTTTGGTTGCGATCTCATAGTGGGAGCTGAGAATTTGTGCTTCGCGATCGCGATGAAGGAAATTAGGCCTGGGCAGAAGGATGAAAAGGTCGTCTTGTCCGCGAAGTGGGGTTTATTTCCTCCATAAATGGTCATTTTTGGAGCTTTTTGAAGGAGATTGAAGAGGGATTCAAGGGGAATCACTTGGAGGTAAGATTCTTGGCCTTAAAACTCTATTTTAATGTGAATTCCACCTAAATAATCATGGAAATTTAAGCCAAAAATTGAAGAACTAGGGCTTGAAATTGGAGACCTAAAATTTGGGATTTGAAGGGTCATTTGTGGATGGATTTTGATATTTTTGATATGTATGAACTCGTGGGGAGATAAGAAATCTGTTGATGTGAAAAGTTTCGAATTCTGAGACATGGGCCAGGGGGTCGGATTTTGGTAATTTCGGGATTTGTGTCATATTTGGATTGTCCTCGCTTGGGCTTTCCCTTAGCATATTTTGACGTACTCGTTCTGATTTTGGATAGATTCGACTCATGTGGAGGCCGATTCGAGGGGAAAAGGCATTGCGAGCTAGAGATTTTACCGGTTCGAGGTGAGTAATGATTGTAAATGATGTTCTAAGGGTTTGAAACCCCGGATTTGCACATCGTAGTGCTATATTGAGGTAAGGAACACAGTTCATGACGAGCGTGGGGTCATGTACTATTGGGGATTGTGATTTGGTCCGTCCCGATTGATGATTTTACCGCGTATTTGACTGAAATTTATTTACTATCATCATTATTTGGGCTGAATGCCATATTTGGGCTTCGTGCCAACTATTTGAACCATTCGGGGATTTTTATTGACATTTCCTCATTGTTTTGACTTTATACTTGAACTCAGTCATTGTTATTTTTCCACTGTTTTCATTCTCAGCCATGGTTACTCAGTTTAAATACTTAAATGCTATTTTAAATGATGTTTGGGCTGAGACACTATTTTACTATTGCCCGAGTGGCTTGTGAGGATTTTTGACTGAGTAAGGCCGAGGGCCTATGTTGTGAGGAAAAACTGATATTGATTTGAAGCCGTGGGCCTGAGATTTGTATGCCACGAGGTGGATTGATATTGATATGAGGCATAGAGCCTGCTTATGATGCCACGAGATGGCTTGATATTGCGCTTGGGCAGTAAGGGGCCCCTCCCGGAGTCTACACACCCCCAGTGAGTGCGGGTACCCATTGTGATATGAGATATAGCCGGAGGGGCTGGTATTGTTCTGATACATTTCCCGAGGGGCGGATTTGTTGACATTGTGCCCGAAGGGTGAACCTTTATGTGTTTATCTTTCTTATTTACCCGTTTAATTGTGTATTTGTGCCCGAGGGGCGGATTTCTGTGCTTATCTGATCTAATTGCTTTGCATTCAATTTCTTAACTGTTAAAAAGTCATTTTTAAAGAGGTTTAAACTAAGCAAAGGTATTTTAAGAGATTTCACAGCTTCATTGCTTTCTTACTGGATTTGTACTACTCTATACAACATGTTGATGTATTTTTCGTGATTTCTTATCGCTCAGTCCTTATTTATGATTGTTACTTACCGAGTCGAAGTACTCACTTTACTCCCTGCACCTTGTGTGCAGATTCAGGTATTTCTGCACCCGGTAGTGGGTATTGGTTGAGCAGAGGCAGAGTCATGGGAGTTTATCAAGGTATCTGCCTGACGTCCGCATCACTGCTTTTCTCCCTCTTGATGTCCTTGGACTGTATTTAGCCTATTTCAGAGCTTAGTTGTACTTTAGACCTTAGTAGATGCTCGTGACTTGTGACACCCCATTATCAGGCTGTGTTTGGGCTGTATTCCGCACATTATACAATCTTTTGCTTAGTATTTGGTTTATTTACTCGTGCTTAGACTATTTATTAATGTTTAACTGTTTAAAAATTGAACTGGGACTAGTTGGCTGGCCTTGTCTTCACGAGAGGCACCATCACGATTGGGTCTGGGTTTAGAGTCGTGAAATATTTGCCTTTTTAGTCATGAAGTCGGCTATTCCCACAAGCCCCAATTCTGTGTTTCCATCCTTTCTTGGGCAAATCAAAATACCCAGGAATGCCACTATAAAAGCCAGTCCCCGCCGAGCTTCCCACTTATATTTGTTCCCCTAATAAGTAAGACCGGTATCTGGCATCTCAAAACCACGGGGATTCCCGTAACGTCGGTACAAGAAGTAGAATACGTAGAACCCCTTGGCCAAATTTCTGTCTTGAACTTCCCGACTGATGCTTAGAAGATCCAGAAACTTATGAGTAGTCACTGTTCTAGGAACCACCAGGTATTGATTTCTGAGATTCCCACTAAAACCAGCGTAGCCCGCTATTTCCTCAAGCGTAAGGGTTAGCTCAAAATTAGTAAAATGGAACACATTATGCGCTGGGTCCTAAAAGGGTATCAAAGCCTCAATTATATCCTTCCTCGGCTTAATCCTCAGAAGACCAACAAGACCGCCCAAAGCTTTTATCACAGTTTGTCTACTTGCTTCCCCCAAATCATTCCACCACCTATGGAGCTCTAACGGGATTTTATCGAGGACTAGGAAAGGTTCATTTTCAATCGCGCTCATCCTGCACATTTATTTAAAGTGATTGATTAAAAGACTGTGATTTTCTTTGACTCAAGAGAAAAATACATATTTTCGAAAACTACAATTTGAAACAAAACACTTTTGCGAATACAACCATTTAGCATCTCAAGAAAGAAAATTTTAGGGCTGTGTTTGTTAATCAACCAAAATTTGAAAAAGGACCTTAGGTGGCTATTCTTACACAAGCAACCTTTTGGTGCCCTTTTTGGGGAATTTTGTCTATTTCGTAGAACAACATTACCTAGCTTATTTATGACAAAACAACGATACTTCATATTTTTGGGTTGTTTTTGCAAAATAGAGTTGGACCCGATGAGGATTGCCTACGTATTCCACATCCGGTGAGAATCAAACTTGCGTAGTTCGGTCAATTTTGACGCAACAGAAAACATAACATTTGAAGTAGCTTTTATTTTTGAAAATTTCGGCAGAGTTTCGGGGTATTTTGGACACCAGGTTTTTCACAAGCGGGTAATTTCCTCTCTCTCTCACCTCAAATTGGTTTTTTTCTCAATTTTCCTCCTCTATTCTAGAAACTAGTCAACATGCAACCCGAGTCAAATAAATGTGCAAGAAGCACATAAAATGTATCAGGATGGTTTTTTAATTTCGAGAACACCTGTCCTAGACGGACCCAACCCCTGTGTTGAGTCTCCAAAGTCAAATGCATGTGATGCAAACAATCGTTCCTACTAAGCATCCGACATGAGGCTATGTTATACTAGGTTTGAAATCTGGTATTATTTGTGCTAGACCTGGCTTATCCGAGCGAACAACTCGAGCCGGGGAGAGGGGGCAGCATACCGGGAATACAGAAGTTTCAGCAGCTGTGCAACTTGTCCGAACCTTGTTCTAAAATTGGGATATGACTCTAACAGAAGAGAAGCTACACGAAGTGCATCCTTCTCAAATGATCTATAAGACTCAGAGAGAGGAGAGATTCGTAACAATTTATATACAGTTCAACAATATCAAAGCGGTAAAAAGCAACATTTAGCACAGTAGGCCAAAACATGTAAAATAAAACCAGATAATAAATAATGCCAAATATAACAATTATTCTAAGCTCGAATTCTTGAACCCTGAACCAGAAGTTCTGGGTTCTTATCCCCAGGAGAGTCGCCAGAGCTGTCACACCTCCTTTTTACTACCCCCGTAAGGGGGGGTATAAAAGAGTTTGTCCAATTAAAGTGACAATCAAAACGAGATTATTATTTAAGAATCATAGTCGCCACTTGGGATAATTTATGGTGTTCCAAGTCACCGGTTCAAATCCCGAATCGAGGAAAGATTGACTCTGTTTTATAATCAGCGAACACAGAAATCCGGGTAAGGAATTCTGTTAACCCGGGAGAAGGTGTTAAGCATTCCCGGGTTCCGTGGTTCTAGTACGGTCGCTCAACTATTATTATTGGCCTAATTATCTGGTTTTAAAACATTTTTAAATATATGTGCATTTTTAACTTTAAAATCGCTTTCATTTATTTAAGGAATTATTTCAAGGTTATTTAAAATACATCGCAAGCCACGCTACATGAAATGCACTCGTGATTCATGACACGTTCTATTTAACCTTGTTGGGAATTAGAACCGGGCCACATAAAATGTACCCCCGAATTTTAGTAATAACTGTGATAATTATAATTAGCGCACCTAAAGCAAACTACAAAGTTCATTTATAATATCTAAATTATAATATTTGTGAGGGTCATAGATGTTTTAATTTACTTATGGCACGCCTCAAATCTCTCTCTTAAAGTGACTTCTTGATCTAGTCTTATGAGGGCCATAAATTATATGTCTTTTTTGATATGTCACACCTCAATCTAATTAAAAGAGTCAGTTTTTAACTAGGCACAAAGACACTTGCATTTGCAATGACTTGAACTTAAAAAGGATTGTCGGTTGTGAATAAATTTGGCAGTGGGTTATTTAACGGAATGGACTAACATGCTAGTCCTTTGGGCCGTTAAAGTCGAATGGCCCTAACTACTGAAGAGGAACGCCAGGTGCATTGGGCCTGGGAAATGAATCCAAAATAAAAGGGAAAGGCCTGAGACCTGCGAGGCTAGCTTGGGCCAAGCAGTCTCCTTTGGGCTATTTAATTAGCTTGACCGATCCAAAGGGTGTTGCTCTGCATTTCAAACATCTATTGCACTTTGATTAACCCAAACATTAATTTACATTAGACTAACTAATTTCATCAAATCAAATAAAAGAGATTCACCATCTAATTTAAATCTAAGCTGCATTTTAAATACTCAAACCACATGCATTTTAAAGATCAAAGCTACTATTAACTGATGTGAATTCATACATATAACGATTCTAACAGTAGAATACTTCAGACATTTCAACTAACTGTTACAATGGCAACCATAGATCCTAAATTCATTCAAGTACTTAAACCAAAAGCTAAACAACAAAATCTTAGCCTGAATATAATCATGGACTAAACATCATTACTAACCTAGGCAAATTTAAACAAATTCCAACAAGGAAAGGTTCCTTATCTAAATTAAATCCATGCTGTAATAGTCCAAAACCAAATACACGACAGAAAAGTTCAACCCAGCTGGAACCAAAATGACAAATCTAAAGTCCAAATACAATCCCACTATATACTATCAACAACATGAATAAACATAGTAGATCATATAGTGAAACTAATGTATTGCAGGAAAAACAGAGAAAAATTCTAAATAACATCAGCTAATACTAATGTGTAAATCTCCACATTCGATTACATGCTTCAAGTTTGAGCTTCACATTCAATAAAGTCCAAAGAGGTACTTTGCTATCAAAATAAACCAAAGAAAATGAAGATTTCAGCAGTAGCAGTAGAGTAAGTGAATCAGTAGATCAAACACAGCAATGTTCAACTCCTTAGACCATTTTTAACCCAGATAAACAGGAATTCCTTGAAGCTTTTGAATTTTGACTAACAATCAAGACTCAAGAGCAAAATCAAGACCAATTTCGACCCAAACGATGTAGGATTTTTTAGTATTTTTCAGAGTAGGAATGGCTGCCCAAAAATGAAGGGAAAAAGGGCTTTATATAGGCACTCCTCAAATAGCCCTAGCCTAGCCAACAAATCCATCTTTTACCCATTCAATCCTTAGTCATTTTACCCTCTTAAAATATCTAACACCCCCTTTCTTTTAACAAACCAGCTCTAAACGTATCCTCTAGAAGCTTCCTCCCAACAGAAAATAATTCCATACCCTCAAATACCTAAAACAACCTCGACAACCTTGCAATTTACATTCAGAAAATCAACATGGGTCAAATTTGACCCAAGATCCTAAACCAAAAACCTGGGCTTGTCTGGCCCAACAGGACTGAACCAATCAACCCAAAAGAAAGACCTAGGCATCAGACCTTGAGTGGTAACCTTAAGACATATTGATTTTAATTAGCAAACGAGATTAAATTAATTAGAGCAAATTGCGACTGACCTTGAACTAAAACATGCTAAAAATGTATCAATGATTAACTAATTCGAACAAATTGGATAACAATAGCTAATCAGGGAAAATAAATAACACATACAAATTCAGATGAACAACTTTAAAATTGAAAGAAGAAAATAGAAAACAAACGGAACAAAAGCAAACCATAGAGAACCAAAGAGAATGAATGACGCATTGGCTAAGTCCAAAGATTATTCCTCATTACTTTTTTTTCGTTCAGAAGAAGAGAAACATGAAGAAACTGATTAAAGAAAGGTGGAAGAGAACGAAAGAAACTAGAAGGAGAATCACAGAAATGGGTAGAGGAAAAAACACGAGAAAATACCTAGTGATTAACTTGAAGAAACTCCAGCTGCTTCGATTTAAACCCAAAACTAATGTTAGTCGCATGTTCTTTGTCAAGAACAGACAACCAACATCAATTTTACGTTAAATCAGCCATGGTACTAGAAGGCTTGACTCTTAACTTTGCATGCCACAGATCTGAAGTCAAGGTAAATTTGGGGCTTTAGGGTTTCGGGGTGTTGATTTTAGATCTAAAATTCGAGAAGATTGAGAGGGATTCGAGGGACATGATTTTCTATTGTAAGAGAGGAGGTTACAAGGATTCTAGAGTATAATTTTGGGGCGGATTGGGGCTACACCGCCGGCAGAGGTGGTGTGGAACTTTAGGGCGGCGCTAGGGTTCTTGTGTTAGAGATAAGGGTGATCATGAATGGGAAGGGTCCGAATGGGGTGGGGTGTGTGAATTGTTTAAGAAAGTTATATACCTGGGGGGTAGGGAGTTCTGGTCTGTCCGATCAAAAGAGATCAACGGTTGAGATGGGGGTTCAAAACGATGTTGTTTGGTTAAGATATGGGATCTGGACCAGGTTAAATAGGATTGGGCTGGGAGGATGGGTGAGAAAAAATGATTTGGGTTTTGCAGTCATGGGTCCATTACACAACAACCTTGTTTTTTAATTCTCTTTTCCATTTTTTTTTCCTATTTTAATTACTTCAATCCTAAATAAAACCCCTAAAATAATTATTTTGAAAATAATAAAGACTGATCATCTACTAAAATATTCACAAAATTAATTATGCTTAAATTAAGAGAGGAAATTACTAATTTTAGAATTAAAAGGCTAAAAAGCAAAAGTGGGTTAATTTTTGTGATTTTTATTTTTTAACAAAACAAATAACTAATTAATTAATCTTGGAATTGTATATTAAAACCTAAATGCAATGAATGATATTTTATACTTTTACTTTTTTGATGATTTAAATAAAATAAACATGCACAAAAAAATGCAAAGAATTAACAAAAATCCTACGAAAGATCTAGAAATTGCATATAATAGGAAAAATTTATTTTCCTGAATTTATGGGATTAATTCATATAGGGAAAAAATCACGTGTTCACATAGTCCATAACGTCCGCAGCATCAGATTTGGCCTTGGCCAGCTCAGCAGCAGATCGAGTTTTTAGCTCTTCGATTTAAAGGCCTCGAGCTAGGCTCTCCTCCTTCGCACCTCCAAGCTGGCGTTCGAGCGAAGCTAATAGCTCTTTTAGAGTATCCTTCTCAGAAGTGAGATCATCTATACCTCACCTCAATCTCAGGGCATCGACTTCTCTTATCTTAAGCTCCTCCCGAAGCTACGCCTCCACTTTGGCTTTCTGACTGAGCTGCGAAATTTAACGATGTCAGCCACTAAAACAAAACAAGTGTGTGACAAACTCTAAGGAAATATCTTAACTTCTCAACGTACTCAGCTCGATCTTGGCATACCCGCGTCAACTCAACTCAAAGATTATCAATCTCCAACACTTTCTTTGTATATAAGGCTTTTACGGCGTCCCTATCCTCTGAAGATTTCTTGATCTCGGTCTCGCACCTAGCAAGATCTTTTCGGGACTTGGAAAATACCCTTTTCTGGAGCACCACAGCCTTCATGAAAAAGAACGAAAGTCAGACCCGGAAAAGATAAAACAAAGGCGCAATAAACAAAAGACTCGCGTATTCAAAAGAGTCTACGTACCTCATTAAAAATGAAAGAAGCATCGCGGTCGGGGCCGTCGTCAATCCCTTAGAGACATTCTCGAAAGATGTCATGCCCTTCTGGGATGTCGTGCCTTTCTTGATTTACTCCCACTCCAGAGGGTATCTCGTTCGCAGCTTCCCAGATCAACCCCTCGGAGAACTCGAGGCAAATATGAGAATCATCCACGTTAGAATTTTCTTTCATCTGAAGGGGATCGGGGTCAGGATATTCGGCCTTGCCCTTATAATTATATCCTAAACAAGGCACCTTTTTCTGGATGATGGTCCGAGGACCCTGTTTGAACTCCATTCGGAGATTTCTTCAATCGTGGAGTGGGCCTCATCAGCTGGTTTAGTGGGCTCCGAAGTATCAACATTCTTTCTTTTACGGTTTCTCAGCAGGCAATCATAATCATCTTCTTCCTCTTGTTCCCAGTAAGGCCCGTGAAAACTTTTGCTCAAAAACCCAAAATCTCGTAGTGCCTAGTTAGGAATATGTGTTAGAAATTTATAAAATTCTTCATTATGGATTGATCTGTGCAATAAAAAATTAAGGAATAATGTTTTTCAAAAAAATGCATTTCTGCGGTCCATTATGCGGTTGCTTTATAGCTATGTGGACCGCATAGTCACCGCAGAGTGAGGCAATTTAATGGTTAATTTTGAGGTCAACTATGCGGCCAATTATGCGATCGCATAATCAATATGCGGGCCGCATAGTCATCGCATAATCTCCTTGGAATTTTGTAAGTGGCAGTTCTGCGGTGCATTATGCGACCGCAGAACGAGTATGCAGACCGCATTCTTGTTACATACCCGGACAATTTGTTGATGTTGTTGGGGCCATTTTGCGGTCCATTTTGTGGGCCGCATGTCAATTATGCGATCGCATATTGTGTCGGGGCCCCTATTTTCTAACTTTTAAAACCCAACCCCATCCCATTAAAAACACCCCATTAGACTTTTTTTGTTATTTTACTGCAAATAGAGTTCTAGGGGGAGTTCTAGAGTGAGAAACTAACTCTCACCAAGTCACTACAATCCTTGCCCAAATCTTTGAAGAGTTTCAAGTAAAATTTTCTAGGCCTTCATTCTAAGAGGTAAGAACTTGTGCCCTAATCTATGATTTCGAAATTTCTATTAAAATAAGTGATTAGTAAGTGGGTTCATGGGTATAAGGATTGGCTATCTTGCATGCATGAGTAATAATATGGTATGGGGAGATTGTGAGTTAAAAAGATAGCAATTGGGGTGTAAGATGATGAAAATCTCTCACAAAAGGGTCCTAAAATCACAATGCACACTTAGTGCTTGATAATATACTCAAATGAGCTAGAATCTTAATCATGTCTCTAATTTTTGGTTCAACTTATAATTCTCATAAAATAGATTGAGGTTTCTAAGAGTTCCAGAATTTTGTAAGAATTTAAGGAAGGCTCTATTGAGGTATGTATGGCTAAAACCCCCTCTTCTTAGAAATTGAGCTCCCATGGTGTCCATGTAAATGTTGTAAGTCCAAAATTTGATTGATGTAATACTTGTTATTTGAAAATGAATTGGTGATTATGAGAATATATGTGAAAGGTGTGTCTCCATGTGTTTAATATGCTGTTCTTGTAAGTTGAGGATTTGTGAAGAATACCAACTATGTGCTAAAATGCCTAAATTTCAAGTCAAGTTTAAATTGTGATTATTATGCCGAACTATGTGAATTCCCCTCTATGCTTACAACTCGAATTGCTCTCGTATGTGCCCATTTTCTTAAATGGCAGATTAATGTTGAAAGTGGAAATGATGTGAAACGTGAGTTATGAAATGTGGCCTAAGTGCCAAGTATGATGTGATAATTGTGGCCCCAAGTGCCGATGAACTAATATACGTGAGACCAAAAATTGAAGTGAGATGATTAATGGAAAAGGGTAACGTCTTGGTAAGACGGCTTAGCCGATCGGCCCGTGATCGGATGCCATGATACACACATGGTGGTATTGTGTTGATATTGAATCCGGAAAGTGAAAATGAAATAATGAATAAGGTATATATCTCAAATGAGGCAGCTTAGCCGATCGGGCCATGATCGAACTCTGCTCAAGAAAGCGGTGGCAATGTGATTGATGATGCAATAGTATGAAATGCCCCGACCCAAAGCTATAGAAACTTAGTAAAAGCTGTGTCATCCCTTTTATTTGATGATGTGGTGATTGTTAAAGCTTTTGTTAGTCCATATAATATCTTTATTCTTGTATGGCTGTTCTTTCTAATAAGATGTTGTTTAGTTATACATACTAGTACTATTCCATGGTACTAACATCCTTTTTGTTGGGGACGCTACATTTTTGAATGAATGTAGGTGGTTCTATAGCGGACAGTGCCGATCGTAGGTAGCGGAGCATCCTCGTCTCAACTATCTTGGTGAGCCCTTTTTCTTTTACGGGTTATGTTGTTCATCTTTCATTTTAAATTACCATTTTTGAGGTATGGCCGGGGCCTTGTTGCCGGCATTATCATAACTGTCTTTTGCATCCTTAGAGACTCCATAGACGTTTGTGTGGGTTATGTATGGGTATTGGATAGGTCACTAGACTATGTTGTAATTAGAAACTCTTGTTTCCTCTAAACTATAACTGCCTAATGTTTTGGGAATATAACTATGGTTTGAGGATTGTAACATAAATTGAACTAGTAATGTTTCATGTATGATCTTTCTTATTGTCTAATTTAAATGAAAGCATGGGTTCTTGATCATAGTGAGTTGGGTACAAGGTGTCGAAAAGGCTTGCTTAGTTGGGTTCACTCGATTTAGAGCCGGTCGCATCTCCCGAGGTTGGGGCATGACATTCCCGAAGGTGTTGGGCCATTTCCAGGGATAAGGCCGCCGTATCGGCCTTAGGCTTTCGAGCCACGCTCCTTTTTGGCTTCGGGGGATTGTTAGATGTTTCTCTTTTTCTTTTTCTTTCTTTGGGAGGTTTCGGAGCTTCCACTTCACCAACTGGGGCCGGCCTCAATGCAACAGCATCCCCAAGACCTGTGTAAAATCAAGGTCAGTGTCCCATAACCAAAACACTGAAAATCAAACGAAGAAATCACCATGGTTCTTTGCCTCCCATCGACCCTTGGACAAATATCGCCAACAACGCACTGAGAAAGGGGAGTCAGAGGCCAGCTTTCGGACCCATCCCTCGAGGTCCCGGACCCCACCAGGAAACCAAGCAACAACTACACCATCACAAAAAATTAAGGTCAGAGGAAAATACAAAGTAGGGAAAAGAAAAGGAAGTAGGGTATACTCACGGTTCATGTTCCACTCCTCCGAGAACGACATCTCGTCAATAGGAATGAGATCGGAAGTTTGGACTCGGACAAACTAGCTCATCCATCCACGGTTTTTGTCCTCATCAATACTAACAAACAAATATTTTAAGGATCGGTGTTTCAGCTTTATCAAGCCTCCCCGATAAAGTCGAGGACTGTACAATCTAATCAAGTGATCGAGGGTAAAGGACATCCCCTCGATTTGGCTCAAAAAGAACCTGAGTAAGTAAACAATTCGCTAGAAGGAAGGGTAGATCTGGCCGAGGGTCACCCGGAACCGTTGGCAACAGTTGAGGATAACCGAGTCTATAGGACCCTGGGTTGGAATTGCAGGGACCAAGGTAAACGGGTAAGTATATACACTGAAGTACCCCGCTTTGTACGTGGTTATATCTTCCTCAGAGGAAGGAATTACTATCTTTTTATTATCGTCCCATTTGCAATCCTTTTTACTTGATCAAGTTTGGTCTTGGTTACCAAACAAATATATTGAGACATAGGCTCTCATCGACCCGACATGGAAATAGGTTTTTCAATTTTGAAATCGGATGTTATCTCACACGGCGGGGGGATGCATTCCTAGATACGAGGTGGCACTATCATTTTTCTCTTGGTCAATCGAGAAGATGAAGAAGCTTTTTCCTTTTGAGGAATAAATTTAGAAGTTTTTGCCATCTCTAAGCATAAGATCCAAAAAGAATGAATATGTTGTTAGGAAAGAGAAAGGAGAGATCAAGCAGATTGGAAAAGGCTAAATAAGACTCTGGAAGCACTAAAGGAATAAAATTTGCAAGGTTATGGGATTTGTCTATTTGTAAATATCATTTAAACGTGATGAGGAAGCCAGAAGGCCAACCGTCAGCCGCCTACAATTAATGATTTTGGGAATCGTACCAAAAGTGACCCTTTAGTCATTTCAATCGCTTATGTCACGATGTTGACATCAGGACTAAGGCATCGGGAATTAGTTTGTCAGAAATCATTAAGGACAGTATACAAGTCGAGTTTGAGTGGGCACTCACTCGGCTATTAAGCCCAAGGGCTACCCGAGTCGAGCAAGTTCTCACTTGGGGACTGTCTATAAAGCCTAAAGGCTAGCTCTATTTCGAGTTCGAGTAAATGCTCACTCGACTATTAAGCTCAAAGGCTATCCGAATTTGAGCAAGTTATCATTCGGGGACTATCTATAAAGCCTTAGGGCTATCTTTATTTCAGGTTCAAGCAAATTTTCACTCAATTACTAAGCCCATTCGATAAAATTCTCACTCGATGACTATCTGTAAAGCCTAAAGGCTACTCTATTTCGAGTTTTAGAAAATGCTCACCCGATAACTAAGTCCAAAGGCTACCCGAGTTCGAGGAAATTCTCACTCGAGGACTACCAACGAAGCCTAAAAAGGCTAGCTTTATTTAAAAAATCGATAACCTGCTCTCACTTAATTCGGACTTAGAAGCCCTGGTGACCATGTTCTTATCAAATCGATCCAAGCTTAGTCCGAGGGTTAACGAAGAACTTTAAGAAGTATTATATTAGTCAATTAAAAACCTAAGGGTTTATTATGTTTCGGGTCTAGTATTCAGATCAATCGTTAGAGTTATACACTTGGATTTTTCACAAACGAGGGCAGAATGGAGTTCAACACAAATTGAAGGAAAAATGGAGAAATTCTTATATTTATAAAGATGTTTACAAAGCCCGTGAGGGACCCTTACACAGAAGAAAAGAAGCAAAAACAACAGTCAAATGCCTAATCTACTTTCGAGGGTATAAACTTGGGAGCGACATCTTCGAGAACCTTTTCCTCGGGTACTCCATTTAAATCTTTAGAGCGGAGCCTTCGGGAACCTCCTCTAGAACAAAAATAGATGAAGAGAAGGCTATATCCTATCAAAAAGCAAAAGCTTTTAACAAGCGAAGAAAATTGTGGCTTGGTGAAAGACTTGGCTAGTGTGGGTCTCGTCAGCACTACTACTATGAAGCCACTTCTTGAGACATTGTACTGGTGTTGGATGCAAAAGTTAGTAGATGGTTCCACCACACTCCATGGAGAGCAAAAGGAATGAAGTGCCATAACAGGTTGAAGTTAAGAAAGATGAGCAGTGGTGTAAAGTCCACATATTTTTTGATACGGGAAGAATATGATGCCCTCCTCTCATAGATTTGAGCTAACAACAACAACAACAACTCAGTATAATCTCGCTTAGTAGGGAAAAGGGTTTGAAAAAGAGCCATGTCATAACTGACAAGGTTGCTACCTTATGACCTTGTGGTCACAAGTTTGAACCATAAGAATAGGAGATCAGAAGAGGATATATAGAAGGGAAAGGGCTAAAGGTTTTTGAAGAAAGAATGAGTGAAGTTTTGGATTCAATTAATCCCTTATTTATAGAGAAATGGCAACAAAAGTGATAGTGTATTCAATGTTTTTTGGGAAACGGACCGACGGTGCATTCAATGCTTCTGGGGGAATGAACTTACGGGACGTTTCAGTCACTACGAGCGCCTACGTCATGAACGTGACATCACGTAAGAAGCTTGAGAAAATCGAGGTCAAAGTCATTTCATATCATTGTATTCTATGAAACGCGGGGACTATCTGTATACGGTCAAAATCGATGAGTATGATTTTGAAGGCTTAAATCGGGGTATAGGCCCGAGTCCGAGAAACTCGAAGTAGGTGTCATATCCGGCTAAGGAACATCTACCTTGGGGAAATGGACCAAGTGTTTGGCATGGACCACATCTAGGGTAGCGTTGTCTCGAAGTCAATCAAGAAAGAGTGGGAATTTCTCAAGTACACATGGACCTAGGCATTAATTGTAGGATAAGGGTCGTACGAAATAGGACAGATCCGTACTAGGCCGTTATACACCAGTACCAATAGAATTCTTTACCTTTATGAGCAATATAGTATGTTAGGGTTTTCTCCTCCTATATAAATGGGACCCTAATAATTTTGTAATGTATCGGATCATTCTTATTCTTCCTTTTTAACATGCTCTCAAAATATTCTTCGGCTTTATTGTCCTTACTTTATTGTTCATACTTTATTACTCTTAGATGACCTCGAGGTCCCTAGATAAGTCGAGCTCGAGGCCCCCTAATGTTCTAACAACACCGATTCGATTTTTTATTTCGTCTTACTTAAGCTCAATATTATTTGTATAATGATCACACCCAACTATGCCTTATAAAAAGGACAAAGTGGTCGCTGCAAATATATTCTTGTTAACTGTTACGCCCTGCATTATTACGACGATGTTATGCTCTGCAGTAATATATTACGATGATGTTACCCTCTGTAGTAATATATTACGATGATGTTACGTCCTACAGTAATATATTACGATAAAGGTAAACCTTGCAGTATTACATTATGGTGACATCATGCTTCGCAATATTAAATTATGATAATGTTGCACCCTGCAGTATTACATTATGGTGATGTTACACTTTGTAGTAATAAGTTACGATGGCATTGCACCATGTAGTATTGTACGTTGAATTTGTCGTAAGGCAATTGGCATCAGTCCAAGGAAAAGGTTATTTGGGTTTTATAAGGATTATAAGTGATGAGTAAATTTATGAAGGTAAGAGGGTAAGTAATATCGAAGAAAACGAATTTTGTCGAAGTTTGGCATTTTGAGACAAAATACGGCCCGAGCTAAAATACCTGATAATATGAACTAGTACCATGCAAGGTACCATATGACCACGATAGTATAACATGTAAAGTGTATATGAAGTATTTTAATAATAAATAAAATTTTAAGTAATTTATGATAATTTTTAAATTATGAGGTTAATTGGTAATTACCGGGTAACGGAACATTATCCAATTAACTAATAAGTGGAAAAAATTAATATTATCCCAACAAAAAAAAAACTTGGCAGCCAACCACTTTCCAAATAATGACTCATGGTCATGTTGGAGTAGGTGGCTACCTAAGCATTAATTGGAATTAAAAAAAAAACAAGAATCATTCCTAATTCAACTACTTGACAAGATCAGATTTTAAGTTCCTTCATTTTGGTCAAAAGAGACTAAAAGTCCCAAGTCCTAAAAACGTTGAAACCAAAACGTTGAAACCATAATCATTTCATGCCTTTGGCTTAAAGCTAAGAACGTTGAGGCAGGAACAAAGAAATTCTTTCAATTTCAAGGAAATCCAAGCCAAAATTCGTATGATAAATTTCAAGAATGCAAGATTTCGTTCCTCAGTAGCTTGCGCAGGAGCTTAATCCAATTTTTGGGTTCTAAGTTCAATCCACGAAGGTTTTCAACGGAATATTATACGGAGTTTTTCCTACCCCAGGTATGTTAAGGCTATCCCTTCTTTCTTTTGGCATGATCCATACAATACGAGCGAAACGTGCAAATGCACAAATTTCATAAATGACTCTATTCATAGAAGTATTAGAGATATCTCTGTTCTTGAATTTCCACGTGTCATAATATTTTATCATCTGTTCATGGGTCTCAGAAAAATACGAAAGTTGAAAAGAGTTTACTTTATGATATTACTCAAAGGCAAAATGGTCTTATGACATTCTGAAAGATTTTATTAATGTACTTCTCATGCATTGCATTCATGTACATTGACCCATGACCAGATGACATTATATACGAGTATATATGTATGTATATATATGTATATGGGATATGGGAAATGTTATGGCGTCATATACGCACCACCATCTGATCAACTGGTATACGTTTATGATTTTGCCCACAGTGGCCAAAATGATATGATGGGATGCCCTCAGAGGCTGATGATGTTATGAAATATGTACCTATGCACGACATGACATTCATACCCATATGAATGATACTATAAATATTTCATGATTTATAAAGTTATTCAAACTTACAGGCTGAGTTATGTACTCCATATTTCTTCCAAGTCTATTATGTACTTATTTATGTGCCTTACATACTCGGTACATTTTTTGTTGGTGCGCTCCATTTTCCACAAAAAATGCATCATAGGCTTGTCCGTGGTGTACTACTCTACTAATCGAGCTTATTAAGTCTAAGATCAAATAGGACTTTATTCGGTTGTAATGTAGGTTAAGGGCGGGCAGGATACATTTGGATATAAGAGTGACTACACCTCCCTATGCACTTTAATACATATACTTGCACATTCAGAACTCCACACTTATGTTGAACCATGACTCCACCTTTTACATCAATATATATTAACTCCCTACTTCTTTAGGCACACTTAATCAAGAGCCACTACTTATCAAAGACTATTTTTCACAACAATATAACTATTTTATTCTTTTTTTTCAAATGGCTCTTACTTATTCAAAAATCATGCACCTTTCTCTTGATTTTGTTAGTTCCACTCAAAAGCCAAACCAATCACCCCACACTTTAACTTTACCAGTTCATTACAATTCAAGTGCTTATGGAAGATGAAAAGGTTCAAACAGATGGTTCATTAAAACAATTGGGTAAGGCTTGTAATGAGGTTGCCAAGGAAACATGATTACAGGCTTAAAAGGGTTAACTATGGTATATAACAATTAGGTAGGTAAAATATACATATCTGGTTCAACAAAGAAATGCCTATATCACTTCCAAGACTGAATAAAACTACTATTTCGCTTTACAAACACACAGGGCAAGTTCTAGGCATCAAACGCAGTGCACATAATATAGTAAATCTCACACACCCATGGCACATGACTCACTCCAGATTGGATTATCAAAACACTCTCGTCTAAGTACTTAAGTCAAGTTAAGAATATACAAGTTAAGGCACTCCAACAAGAATCAACAACTAAAACTAAGCGTCACACTAAAGTGTCTACTGTATTCAAGGCGTAACAATGTTAAGATATCCTCTTTGCATCTCAACTCATAGCCCATAACTACCTAAAAAATAAAAAACTAACTACACCCGGTTCAAACAAAACCCTTGGAAAAGAACCGCAGTCCAAAGAAAAACCAAAGGGGAATTAATACACTACCTACAAAAGAAAATCTTTTCTTCTCTTTTTCTGGGTTTTTTATATCAACTTAGACCCTCAAGAAACCCGTTGAGTGATATCCATTGTCGGGACAAGTCGAATCACACATTTAGAAAACTAAGTAAAGACCAAAATCAAGCTATGTTCCTACATATATACAACATACAAACAAAGTATCCCCACCCCACACTTAAAAAGATAGCATGCCCCCATGTCATACAAATAATGAGATGTGAGGTAAAGCAACTTCCCTTACAGATCAGTCCTAATCGGAGACAGTGCCAGGGTCAAGATGACATGCTCGACCTAAAGCACGCAGCCAGCCCATGAGTTTCTTCTCTGATTTAGCATTTTGGGTGGCCAAGGCATCAACTCTAGTCCCCAAGTATGTGACCGTAATACGCAGTCCTACCATCTCCTGCTCTAAGGCTGCTAATCGAGTAACCCAACCGACCCCAGATGGTCTTGCGGCTTCCACAACATGCTCATGGGTGGGCGATTTAGCTTCCACTTCCTCTTGCTCATCCTATCCCTCCTCAGGTGTATATGAGTCATCACTATTATCACCACCAGGTGCCATAGGCTCCTTCCCAATAGTCACCTTATCCGCTCGAAACTTTGCCTCTTTCGGCACTTTTACATCCAAACTCAAGTTTTCCGGCACCCGAACTGCCTGGCATAGCCTAATAACTAGGGAAGGGAAGAAGAAACCATACCTATTCACCGGACAACGAGTAAACATCTCCTCGTGAATAAGCTTGGCCACGTCAAAATTGTGGCCATTCATGAAACACCAAATCAATGCAGCTTGAGGAGCATTCACTTTCGTGGTGTTGGACGACGTGAGCAGACAATTATTGATAACATACAACCAACACTTCCCTTCAAAGGTTAGTTCCACCGAATGGAACTTACGCCTATGTTTCATCCACACAATTTCCTTGCTAGGCACACATATTGTTTTAAAGAATAACTCCCACAGGGTGTATCATCTACCATAGGCTTCATAGTAGTCGTCCGCCTCCGCCACAGGTGCGGGCAGCCAGTATGCTCTCCGAATGGCCTCAACAGAGGCGTCCACATTCTTCTTGCGCACTGTGACCACACCATTCACATGTTCTTTAATGTTGGTGTAAAATTCGCGCACAATCAACAAATTTGCATCATCCGGTTCTTCAAAGAAATTTTCAGCCCTCGCCTGACCAACTCATTGTATAAGTTGGGACAACCATATTGGAGAGACCTTATATCCATACCCCTCTCCAGTATTGGTTTCTTGGGTGCCTTATAAGCAAAATGGTCCTGATCTGCGACAGAGATGAACTTGTAACTATCATAAGGATGAACAAGAGTTGAAGTGCGTGCTCTGGAGGATCCAGCTTAGCCGCTGGATAAAGCACCGGTGGTTCGGCATTTCTTGGAAGGTGCCATACTACCTAAAAGAAAGAACATCATCAGCAAAACACAAAAGATGTGAACCAAAGGCGGTTACTCAGACTTCATCCGCACAATTGGTCACAATCAACATTAACAACTCACTAAGGCATTTTAACAAACACTTTATATGCATCATTCACCGAAGTCCCCAATTAACAAAGTTATAATCCAAACTCAACCACAATTGCCCCAATGTCACCCACATATGTAAAGAGATACATCTACAACAACCTCAACAAACCCACTAGCATACAAGAGCACACTACAAAAGAAATATACTAAAGAAAAGAAAGAAAAACTACTACATAACCAAGAACTCAAATATCCCAACAAGACTTGAAACAATGGATCTTACCTGGTAGGGATGTGGTTAGGTAGGTGAATGGATTGTCAGAAGAGATAAGAGAATCGTGAAGGGGGATTATGAGGGTTGGGTTTCTTTGGGGAGAAGGGTAAGGGTTGTAAGTTTTTGATTTGTAAGGGAGGGTTTAAGTGTTTAGACGGGAATAGATTAAAAAGGAGAGGGAGGGTATATCAGGTTTGGGGGGGGGGGGGGGGAAGGGGGTAAGTTAGAGTGTTATAATTAAAAAGAACAAAACAAATAAAAAGAAAATAAAAAAAATAAATAACAAAACTAAAGTGGCAGGCGGAGCGGTCCAAATGCGGTCTGAGCACGACTGCGCTTGCGAGGCAGAAGACTTGGCGATATCCGCGGCCTGAGCGTAGCCGCGCACTTGGGTAAAAACTGAGGCAGAATACTTGTCGATATGTACGGCCTGAGCGCGGATGCGCACCTGGGCCTCGAGATTTCTCAAATTTTTACCTTTCCCTTCAGCGTCGGATGGACTTATCACTTGCCCAAGCTCACCTGCACTTGTTAGTACTTACAAAAATTAAAATAACAAATTCTAGCTACAGTAAAATCACTACGCATTGGGTTGCCTCCCAACCAGCGCCTTAGTTAGTGTCGTGGCACGACAAATGCAACAAACTAATGGGTTGCCTCCCATGAAGCGCATGATTTAGCATCGCGACACGACGTAGATAAGCGCATTTAAGGTACACTTAACTTTGGAGGCTCGATCAAATAGGTCAATGATACTTTCATTGCTTCCTCCATGCCCACATAATATTTCAATCTATGCCCATTGACTCTAAATGTTCGAGAGTCATTATTCGCAACAATCTCTACTGCTCCCGTGGGGTGAACTTCAACCACACGAAAAGGTCCTGACCATCGTGATTTCAATTTACCCGAAAATAAACTCAGACGTGAGTTGTATAGCAATACCGTATCTCCAGGATTAAAATTCTGCTCAATAATATTCCTATCATGTATCATCTTCATTCTCTCCTTGTATAATCTTGTGCTCTCAAAAGCGTGATATCTAAACTCATCCAGCTCATGCAATATTGTTACTCTACTTGTTCCAACTGCTCACTATCAGATTCAACTGTCTCAACGCCCACCAAGCTCTATGTTCCAACTCTATGGGTAAATGACATGCCTTACCAAACACCAATTTGTATGGAGACATGCCAATTGGAGTTTTGAAAGCAGTTCGATATGCCCACAGTGCATCGTCTAACTTTCTTGCCCAATCTGTTATAGTTGCATTCACCGTTTTAGTCAGCACATTCTTTATTTCTCTATTCGAGACATCCACTTGCCCGCTTGTTTGTAGATGATATGGGGTGTCCACCTTGTGGCGTACATCATACTTCTCCAACAACTTTGTAAAGGCTCGATTGCAAAAGTGAGTGCCTCTATCACTGATTATTGCCTTTGGTGTGCCAAATCGGGTGAAAATGTTCTTTCTCAAAAAACCAATCACCCCCTTTGCATCATTTGTAGGGAGTGCTGCATCTTCCACCCATTTTGATACGTAGTCCACAGTGACAAGTATGTACTTGTTACCATGTGAGCTGATGAACGGCCCCATGAAGTCGATCCCATATACATCAAACACTTTTACTTCCTGAATTGGGTTCATGGGCATCTCATGACTGTGGGAAATGTTCCCAGTTCGTTGGCATTCATAACAGCCCTTTATCCATAGATGTGCATCTTTGAACAACATTGGCCAATAGAACCCTGAGTCCAAGACTTTTGCAGCTGTCCTCACTCCCCCGAAGTGCCCATCATATGGTGACGCATGATAAGCCTGCAAAATAAAAGACTTGTCTATCTCGGGGATACATCTCCGAATCATGTTATCAACACAAATCCTAACCAGATAAGGCTCATCCCAATAATACATGCGACAATCACGAAATAACTTTTTCTTTCGAATAGAGGAAAGGTCATAAGGAACAATATCGCTCGCTAGTTAGTTTGCAATGTCTACATACCATGGCGCTTCCTCGAGACTCATGGTTAGTAGTTGTTCATCTGGAAAAGTTTCCAGAATATTTCTACCTCAACCTTCTTTTTAGCTCCTTCCAGTCTGGATAAATGGTCAGCTACTTGGTTCTTTGTTCCCTTTCGGTCATGGATCTCCAAATAAAATTCTTGCAACAGTAGCACCCATCGAATCAGACATGGTTTTGACTCCTTTTCAATTAAGTACTTGAGAGCAGCATGGTCAGTATAAACAATTACCTTTGAGCCTATCAGGTAGGACCTGAACTTGTACAATGCAAACACCACTGCCAGCATCTCCTTTTCGGTCATAGTGTAATTTAGCTGGGCTCCACTCAATGTACTACTTCTGTAGTATATTGGATGCATGATTTTATCTTTTCACTGCCCAAGCAATTCTCCCACAACATAATCACTAGCGTCACATATCAGCTCAAACGGTTGCTCCTAGTTGGGGGCAACTATGATAGATGTTGTTACCAGTCTCTTCTTTAATTCCTCAAAAGCCACCATGCAGTCATCAGAAAACACAAAAGGGTGATCTTTTTCAAGTAATTTACACAAGGGGTTAGCAATTTTGGAAAAATCTTTTATAAATCTCCTATAGAAACTAGCATGCCCAAGAAAACTTCTGATTGCTTTGACGGAGGTGGGTGGTGGAAGCTTTTTTATCATGTCAACGTTTGCACGATCTACCTCAATACCTTTACTTGACACTAGGTGCCCCAAGGCTATACCTTCATGCACTATGAAATGACACTTTTCCCAGTTGAGTACCAGATTAGTCTCAACACACCTTTTCAAAACTCGCCTCAAGTTCACAAGGTAATCATCGAATGAATTCCCCACTATTGAGAAGTCATCCATGAAAACCTCCATTATCTCCTCTGCCATATCTATGAAGATGGGCAACATGCACCTTTTGAATGTGATGGGTGCATTGCATAAGCCAAATGGAATTCTCTGAAAAGCATATGTTCCATAAGGGCAGGTGAACGACATTTTCACTCTATCCTCTAGGGAAATGGAAATTTGATTATATCCCGAGTATCCATCCAGGAAGCAAAAGTGAGACCTCCTTGCCAATCTATCTATCATCTGATCAATGAATGGAAGTGGGAAGTGGTCCTTCCTGTTGGCCAAGTTGACCTTCTTGTAGTCCATACAAATTCACTAACCTGTGACTGTTCGTGTAGAGATCAACTCATTCTTCTCATTTTTCACTACTGTCATACCTCCCTTTTTCGGTACACACTGCACTAGGCTAACCCAACTGCTCTCAGAGATGGGGAATATGATTCTCGCATCTAACCGTTTAATCACTTCCTTTCTCACCACTTCTTTCATGTTCGGGTTCAACCTTCTTTGATGTTCTCTGGAAGGTTTGTGCCCATCTTCCATCAGAAACGTATGCATACAGAAGGCCAGGCTGATCCCCTTAATATCTGCAATGGTCCACCCAATTGCAGTCTTGCACTCAGTTAGTACTTGTAAAAGCTGTTCTGCCTGCACATCTAACAAACTGGATGAGATAATAACAGGTAAAGTTGAGTTAGGTCTTAAGAATGCATACCTGAGATGAGATAACAATAGCTTCAGTTCAGCTTTGATGGCTCTTCTATTGACGGCTTAGCTGGATGAGTTTTTCTTTCCTCCAAGTTCAAAGGCTCAAATACAAGCTCCCTTTTCCAAAAACCTTGGCCTTCAAAAGCCAATACCCACTTTGCCAAATCTTCAACATTATCTTCATCTAAGCTCATGAGACAAGCTGCTAAGGGGTCTTTGACATTCAATGCTTCATCGTCCTCCTCCAACGCTACATCCACCGCATCTATTAGAGAGAAATTAGCAAATTCACTGGGTCTGCGCATAGATTTCTGAACGTTAAATGCTATCTCTTCATCATTTAATCTCTTCTTGAGCTCTCCAGTTTCACAATCAATTAAATCTCTCCCAGTGGCCAAGAATAGTCTTCCCAAAAATATGGGAATTTTCTCGTCAACCCGATAGTCAAGGATGACAAAATCTACTGGGAACACAAACTTCCCAACCTACATCAATACATCATCTAGAATCCCCGAGGGGCTTTTCACATTTTGGTTAGCCAGCTATAGTAGCATAAACGTGGGTCTAGCTGTTCTAATGCCTAGACTTTTGTAGATAGCTAGGGGAATAAGGTTTATACTTGCTCCCAGATCACACAGTGCCTTAGCAAATGCAAAGTTGCCTATTGTGCAAGGGATTGTGAAGCTCCCTAGGTCAGATAGCTTCTCAGCTATAGGTCTCATCACAACAGCACTACAGGTCTGAGTCAGTGTAACCATGGCCAAGTCTTGGAAGTCAAACTTGTGAGATGTTAAATCCTTCATCATCTTTGCATACCCAGGCATTCCTTTAAAGCATCAATTAATGGAATGTTTACCCGAATTTGCTTCAACATCTCCAAACACTTCTTGTACTGCTCATCTTTTTGATACTTGGCCAATCTCTACGGGAATGGTGCTGGACGTCACTTTGTCCCTATAATTTGGTTTTTCTCTTGTTCAGGCACTGCTTATACTGTCGGTTCCGGTGTAGCTTCAGTCTCTTACACAACCTCTTCTTTGTTGTTGGTGTTCTCTTGCACATTCTGTACCGTCACCTCAGTTCAACCTGCTGAATCATCTATTTCAATGGGTACGGGAACCAGTGTCTCAGCCGGCCTGCTTTTGCGAGCAATTTCTTGCTCATGATCTAAGTCCCTACCATTTTGGAGGCTCACTACCATCAGTTTCTTTGGGCACTAATTTTTTGGATTGATTTTGGTGTCTGCAGGTAATGTCCCATGAGGACGATTATTCAGGGCCATGGAAATCTATCCTAACCGGATCTCAATATTCTTAATCGCTGACTCATGTGAGTCTACTCTGCCAGCTAGTTTTCCAGTAGACTCAATCAGTTATTTCATCATACCCTCGAGTTTAGCAAACCCTTCATGTCTCACAATCTGTTGTTGTGGAGGTTGTTGATAAGCCTGCTGCTGATTTTGCTGGTTGTACCCTTGTTGCCTTTGGTAAGGCACCATTTGCCCCTGTGGTCGCATAACCCCATGATTATTGTTGTTATTGTACTGCCGCTGAGTTGGTCTGTATTATTGATTCTGCTGACCCCAATTTTAACCACCTGGTCTCGGTCCCCCATAGTTGGCCACATAATTCATGTTCTCCTGATATTGTTGATTCTCACCTTTAGCACTCTATGAGTAGACATTGTTTACCGTGAAAATGGTAATAACAATTAAATTTATTGATAGGACTCTAAAAATACGTGATCCATTTTTATGCTAGTTTGTTAGGCAGTTGGTACTAAGGGTGCGAGATTTAGAAACGAAATAAAGATAAGAAGAAAACTATAATCAAACTGGTAGGACATCTATTCGGGGCCTCGGGCTTGCAGATTCTGGGCCTCGAGGTCGATCACGAGATCGATTACGAGTTATCTAGGGGGTCAGAATATGACTAACAATTATAATAAGGTTGGCAGAGGCTCTTTATAGCCAATGATAAATAATAAATAATGAACAAATATGAAGACAATATGTGAAAGTAATAATATCGAGATAGTGTATGAGAAAGCAAAAAGAGTGTTCTTCTATATTTCTTGTGTGTCGGATGGAGCAACAAAGTTTACAAGAATGGTAGGAATGCCCCTTATATAGGAGGGGAATCATAACATAGTACAAAATACATTACCTACTCGAAAATGGGGATTGTGTAGAAACAATCCCCACCTACTACTGTGAGACCTTTGCATGTTTCTGATACTCTGTTTTCTTCACTATTGATTCAATGTGACTTGACCTACTTGATTACTATGCTTTGAATGTTTTCTTTACTACTGAACCCTAGCTTATTTCTGCCGTTACTGCATGCTTGTGATTATCTCTTTTGTCAATGTGTTTGACCTCGCATGTCTGATGACCCAGTTCACTTTATGTATATACTGAAGTGAAGAAGCATATTCTTCCTTGATTGATCTTGATTTTATGACTGATTTCAGAACTTTTCTTTTATGAACCCTAATTTCACTCTCCTGTTTAAAGTTAATTGATTCCTTTCCTTTACTATGATACTTTGCCTTACTGAATCTTTTTTCCAAAAATAAGAATATCTCTGTACTTAGACATGATTGCTTACTTAATGCTTTTACTACTCCTTTTATGACAATAATCAGTCTGTCTCTAAACTGATTTCTTTCCTTATTTTGAATCTGTTACTACCCGTTAAACAATGATTACTTAATTAAAGGGAATAACTTGTGTAATTGATTCTAACTGGAGATTGTTTCTATATTTGTGTTAAAACTTTAAGAAACATGCAAAGGTCTCCTAGGGTTTTCAACAACAATCGAGTTCAAAAGATGGTAAACAGATAAGTCAAGCAAGAATTTAAACAAACAAACACACATCTAACAAACAGCTTCAAAACTCGACTGAGACCCAAAAGAAATTGGGGTTTTAACATGCTGACTCAAATAGAAGGAAAGCATAACAAACAGTTCGAACATAGCAAAGTCATAAAACAACATCAAAATTTAGAGAAGAGATTTTTGAAATAATTTATAGTAAAACCCTAATCAGAACAATGAAGAGTCGTTTTGAAAGCAACGTTGAAGAACCTACGAGAAAAATGCTTAAAAGTTCATGATAAGCACAAATCTAAAATAGATCTGAAAGAAATCGAAAGATCTTAGAGATTAGGGTTTCAGAAAATCCAAAAGAAACGAGAAAGATCTCGAGAGTTAACGATCTAACCAGAAAAGGTCAAGGACCCGCCTCGAAAGGCCATGAATGGCCGGAAAAGGCTGTGGCTGGCCGGAGAAAGGCCATGCACACCAGTCGAGCAAGGACAGGACCAAACTCATAGAAGCCATGGAAGGATGGTACATGCCTCAAATGACCACGGAAGGCCATGGATTAGATAGGTATTAGGGTGGATTAGGGTGTAGTTTGATGGCGACGACTAGGGTTTGTAGGAGTTTCAGAGAGAGTTGAGAGAGAAGTGAATTCAAGGGCAGCGGTAAGTGAGAAATGAAATTGGTTTAGGGGTCGTTTGGAATTAAGAAGGGAAGGGGGAACGAGAGCCGTTGATCTAAATGATCAACGACTAGGATTAGAGGGGTTAGGTGGGGAATCCGGGTTGGGTCTTTTAATGGTTTATGGGTTCGGGTTTGAGTTGTAATTGGGCTAGGAAATTGGGTTCAAATTGGGGTTAATTTTAGGCTGAAATTGAAAGCCAATCTGGCTAGATTTTAAATAGCCATTTTCACTATTTATTTTATAAAAAATAGCAAATTAAATTCTGGAAATACATTGGAAGCACTAAAATGATTTATAACATATAATTATCAATTTAAAATACTGGACTTAATTTTTATAAATATAAACGCAATTAAATCTTAAAAGAGGCTAATATTGCAATTATGTGCAATTTATCTTTAAAAATACTAAATAAATTTGAAAAAATATGCAAAACTTATTTTAGCTATATTGTAGCATAAATATAAGAGTCCAATAAATGAATTACCAAAAGTAATAGTTTTGGAAATTATGTTTTGATTTTTATGGATAAAATAGGGAAATAAATTGATTTAAAACCTTTAAAAAATTAAGGAAAAATAATAAATTATTTGGACATACTTATATATGCATACATATATTATTTTTAAGGTATTTTGCATATTATAAATACATAGAAAAAAATTGGGTATCAACAGCTGCCCCTCTTTACCCGGGAAGGATGAAAGAGTTGTCGGGTAAAGATATGATGGCCAATTTTGACCGAACGAAACGATTCGAAGAAGTTAGGCCGCGCCCTAGCTTCTGAGATGCCTATATATTCTTGGTTTTACAGGAATCAAGTCATATGTAGTTCAGGATCCGTCAGTGGAGTATACTGATGGAGATTTTTCAAGAACGGACGCAATATCTAGGGTCGGGTGCATGATAGGTTTGTGGGAATGTTTAGGTTTGATATGGCTGCAGGATCGGTCTTGCCGAGATAGCCATTGCTTGCTGGTGTACCTGCAATTGGAAACAATACCAGCGTATACTGTGCATAAATTTAAACATGATGCAAATTCCCGTCTGACCATGAATGTTGTCTTTAGACGGTTATGATGACGTCCTTTAGACTATGATGACCTGGGACATGAAGCATACAATAAAGGATTCACAGGCCATGAAATGATGCTCTCGGGCTATGGGGATGGTGCCTCCGAACCATGGTACCTTTGAATAATGATATGCAAAAGATTAAAAGGGATCCTCAGGCCATGACATGGTGTTCTCGGGCTATGAAGATGGTAACTCCGAACAATGACGCCTTTGGATAATTTGGCGATCTTTCAGCCTATGAGATACAGTATGAGGCGATCTTTCAGCCTATAAGATGCAATATGAGGCAATCTTTCAGCCTATGAGATGCAGTATGTGGCGATCTTTCAGCCCATGAGATGTAGTGTGAGGCGATTTTTCAGCCCATGATGTAGTGAGGTAGTGTTTAGCTTTATGCAAGGAGGAAGACATTGTTTATCCTTATGCAATGCAAATGCAGGTGGAGGTAGAGCTTAACCTCGGAAGGCAAAATGGTAGCCTTATGCAATGCAGAAATACAGGTGGAGACATCGTTTAGTCTCGGAAGGCAGAATGGTAGCCTTATGCAATGCAAAATGCAGGTGGAGGTAGAGCTTAACCTCGGAAGGCAGAATGGTAGCCTTATGCAATGCAGAAATGCGGATGGAGATAGCGTTTAGTCTCGGAAGGCAGAATGGTATCCTTATGCAATGCAAAAATGTAGGAGGAGACGACGTTTAGTCTCGGAAGGCAGAATGGTAGCCTTATGCAATGTAAAAAAAATGCATATGGAGATAGCGTTTACTCTTGGAAGGCAGAATGGTAGCCTTATGTAATGCGAAAAATGCAGATGGAGACAACATTTAGTCCCGGAAGGCAGAATGGTAGCCTTATGCAATGCAAAATGCTGGTGGAGGTAGAGCTTAACCTCAAAAGGCAGAATGGTAGCCTTATGCAATGCAAAAGTGCAGGTGGAGACGACGTTTAGTCTCGGAAGGCAGAATGGTAGCCTTATGCAATGCAGAAATGGCAGATGCTTGCAGAGCTTTCTTAGATGATAGCAGATTGCAACGTTGTGATTGCTGGGGACATTGTGACACACAAAATGTCACTGGTGTGTGTGGATAGCAAATGTGGGTAAGTGCAACAGTTCTGAGACTTGTATTCCTGAATGATGTTCGTCTCGTGAGTGTATAGTATGTTTGATGATTTCGCAATTCAAGTGCCTGCATCCAAAGAAAAATCGTGAGTTTTGTAAAGGGGGAGGTTAGTTCGTATCCCCGCTGGATCTGCTTGACCTACTCGGCTTTGATCTGGTGACACTGTATGTATTATTGGGGTAGCGTTGCTAAACAAGGCAATTTAAGTAATAAACATGCATGATTTCGTAAAAATATGACATAAGTATATAATTAAGAATAACTTTTAGATGAACCGACGACTATGACGTCGTTTTGGACATTACAACCTCTCTTGCTACGGATTTTTGAGGGTCCTCCTCAAAATTCTGCCCCAGTTTAATGGGTTGATGTTTCTTGACTGTTGCTTGCGATGATTCAGCTGAAATTGCTACGGAATTTTGAGGGTCCTCCTCAAAATTCTGCCCCAGTTTCCAACTGCGGGGGAAAATGAAAATTTTATTGAATTGTGACCGAACCTATAGGGCTGCCTACGTATCCCCTATTAAACGGGAATCAGGTCAGGCGTAGTTCCATTTACATAATATAGGGAAAGCATAAAGATTACACATAGTAACGCTTGACTGCATCTGAATTGATCGACTTCGGCCAGACTTCTCCATCCATTTCTGCAAGTATGAGGGCTCTTCCTATTAGAACCGATGAACAATGTATGGACCCTGCCAGTTGGGAGAGAATTTCCCTTTGGCTTCATCTTGATGTGGAAAAATTTTCTTTAACACCAGCTGGCCCGGTGTGAACTGTCTCGGCTTGACTCTTTTGTTGAAGGCTCTGGACATTCTGTTTTGATAGAGTTGACCATGGCAAACTGCATTCATTCGCTTTTCGTCGATAAGGGCTAGTTGCTCATAATGACTTTTCACTCTTTCTGCGTCGTCGAGCTCAACATGTTGTATGATCCTTAGGGAAGGAATTTCTACCTCGGCGGGAATGACTGCCTCTGTACCATAAACTAGCATATAGGGGGTTGGCCCGGTTGATGTGCGGACTATGGTGCGATACCCCAATAAAGTAAATGATAACTTCTCGTGCCACTGTTTATGCTTTTCTATCATTTTCCTCAATATCTTCTTGATATTCTTGTTGTTGGCCTCTACAGCTCCATTCATTTTCGGCCTATAGGCTGTGGAATTCTTGTGTTTGATCCTGAAGTTTTCACACATATCTTTCATAAAGTCGCTGTTAAGGTTGGAGCCATTATCAATAATGATTAATTCTGGAATCCCGAATCGACAACAATGCGGTCGCGGACAAAGTTTGCCATGACTTTTTTAGTCACTGCTCTGTAAGATGCTGCTTCGACCCACTTGGTGAAATAGTCGATTGCTACTAGGATAAACCTGTGCCTGTTGGAAGCGGCAGGCTCGATTGGTCCAATAACATCCATTCCCCAAACGGCGAACGACCAAGGTGAGCTTGTTGCATTAAGCTTATTTGGAGGTATATTTATCATGTCTGCATGTATCTGATAGCGATGGCATTTTCGGACATACTGGATGCAGTCTGTTTCCATGGACATCCAAAAGTAACCAGCCCAGAGTATCTTCTTTGCTAAGATAAAACCATTCATATGCGAACCGCAGGTCCCAACATGAATTTTCTCTAGTAGCCTGGATTCTTACTTTGCATCGACACACCTTAACAATCCCAAATCAGGAGTCCTCCTATACAGGATTCCTCCGCTGTGAAAGAAGTTGTTGGACAACCTCCAAAGGGTGCGTTTCTGAGTATGATTTGCAAGTTCTAGGTACTCGCCTTTTGCCAAATATTCCTTGATATCATGAAACCAAGGCTTTCCATCTGCTTCTTCTTCAACATGGGCATAGTAAGCTGGCTGATCATGGATCTTTATTGGAATGGGATCAATGAATTTTTTGTCTAGATGCTGTATCATAGATGATAGGGTAGCCAACGCATCGGCGAACTCATTTTGGATTCTGGGGACATGATGGAATTCTGTCTTTGTGAACCTCTTTCTCAATTCCTGTACATGATGCAGATACGGGAGTACCTTGGAGTTCTTGATTTCCCATTCTTCTCGTACATGATGTATAAGTAGGTCTGAATCTCTGATCACTAGCAACTCTTAAATGTTCATGTCAATGGCCATCTTGAGACCTAAGATGCAGGCTTCGTACTCGGCCATATTATTGGTGTAGGGGAACTTGAGCTTGGAAGACACTGGATAATGCTGGCCAGTTTCTAATACTAGGACTGCTCCTATGCCAGCTCCTTTGAAATTTGCTGCTCCATCGAAAAACATTCTCCAACTGTCATAGGATTCTGCAATGTCTTCTCCTATGAATGATACCTCTTCGTCAGGAAAATACGTTTTCAGGGGTTCGTATTCTCCATCCACGGGATTTTCAGCAAAGTTATCTGCTAGTGCCTGTCCCTTGATTGCTTTCTGAGTCACGTAGACAATGCCAAATTCACTCAACAAGATTTGCCACTTGGCTAGCTTGCTAGTGGGCATGGCCTTCTGGAAGATGTACTTCAAAGGATCCATCCTTGATATTAGATATGTGGTATAGGCATAGAAGTAATGTCTCAGCTTCTGGGCTACCCAGGTCAAAGCATAACATGTGCGTTCCAAGAGAGAATACCGGGCCTCGTACGGGGCAAACTTCTTACTGAGATAATAGATGGCCTGCTCCTTCCTCTTCGTTTCATCATGCTGCCCCAGAACCCAACCGAAAGCTCCATCCAATACTATAAGGTAGAGTAATAAAGGTCTACCTAGCTCAGGCGAGACCAAGACTGGTGGTGTTGACAGGTATTGCTTGATTCTGTCGAAGATTTTTGGCAGTCATCCGTCCATTTGGTAGCGGCGTCCTTCTTCAACATCTTAAAGATTGACTCATAGATAACTGTAGACTGTGCTATAAATTGGCTGATGTAGTTCAGTCTCCCCAAGAAACTCATCACGTCCTTCTTGTTCCTTGGTGGTGGCGATTCTTGAATACTTTTGACTTTGAGAAAATGCATAAAGTACCTATTAAACTTGTCCAGAAAAATCATTTACACACCTAAATTTTACGGGCAACCTTTTACCCCCTTGAGTGATGACATGGCGTAAAACGTGTAGTTATGCGCGTGAAGGCAAAAAAAATAACTTAAAACTAATTTAATGGTCCAGGTGTCACTTTCCTATTGGATGTTATAACTAATTAACTTAATACTACTTTTTTCTCTTTTCTTATTCATTTTTCTTTCTTTTTTGTTTTTTTTCTCTTTCTTCATTTAACAGAAGCAGTGAACTGGGCGCTACCTTGGCTAAAATATCCATTTCCTGTGACCTTATTCTTATCTACATCCTTCTTCAATTGAGATTTTCTCCATCTGATTTTTCATCTATTTGCTGAAAAATACCTCTTTAGAACCAGAAATAGTGTTTAAAAGAAGACAAGGTGTCACCGAAAAATTCTCCGGCCGGAGAAAATTTATAGGTCTTTAACTAGTGGCTCTATATCTCAGGTTTTATTCACTCTTCCAATACAAAACTAGGAGGAATAAAGTGACAAAAATTCTACAAAGGATACCCATACGAAGGAAATTAGGATCACAAACCCAACTCATCAAAAAATAGGTACCAACGATACGAAACTTTCCGGCCAACCCAAAATTTCTCTCTATCCCAAGCTTTCCGACGCTTTTTCTCCTTAATTTCGTGTAATGTCAAAGCCACAAATAAATTTATCTACAATGAAAAAAGTATAATGGAGATAAAGTTATTTAAGGGAGGTTGTGGCTGTGAATGACTTCCACAGTGGCAGCGGCAAAAATAATGAGGAAGAAAGGTGAAGAAGATGAAATGAAAAAAATATAGAAAAGGAAAAAAGAAAGATATATATATATATATAATAGTGTAACATTTGATACATGTATGGCGCGTGTTAACACAACTCACAACAAGACTGGTTCAGTATTTTGAATGTGGTATTAAATTCACTTAAGTTTAGAATAGTGAGGTAAAAGGTCGCCCGTAAAGTTTAGGTGTGTAAATGATTTTTCCAGACAAGTTTAATGGGTACTTTATGTATTTTCTCTTTGACTTTCGATGGATCCAATTCTATTCCTCCCCGACTCACAATAAACCCCAGCAATTTTCTAGTGGGAACCCTAAATGCGCACTTCGTGGGATTCAGTTTTAGGTTGTACCTCCGTAATCTATTGAAGAACTTCCTCAAATCTTCCATGTGATCAGTGGCCTTCTTGGACTTGATGATAACATTATCCACATATACCTCTATCTCCTTGTGTATTATATCATGGATTATGGTGGTCATGGCCCTCATATGGGTGGCCCCTGCATTCTTCAGGCCGAACGACATCATCTTGTAACAGTACATTCCCCACGGTGTAATGAAAGCCGTTTTCTCAGCATCTTGTTCATCCATCCAGATCTGATGATAACCTGTGAAACAATCTACAAATGATTGCAATTCATGCTTGGCGCAATTGTCAATCAGAATGTGTATGTTCGGAAAAGGGAAGTCGTCTTTTGAACTGGCCCGGTTGAGATCCCGGTAGTCGACACAAAGTTTGACCTTTTCGTCCTTCTTTGGTACCGGCACGATGTTGGCTAACCATGTCGGGTATTCTACTACCCTGAGAATCTTAGCTTTGCCTTGCTTAGTGACTTATTCCTTTATTTTCAGACTCATATCAGGCTTGAACTTTCTGAGCTTTTGCTTTACCGGAAGACATGTTGGATCGGTTGACAGTTTGTGAGCCACAATAGACGTACTCAGACCAGTCATGTCATCATACGACCAGGCAAATATGTCCTCATATTCCTTTAGAAATTCTGTATACTCTTTCTTCTATGATGGCGACAGGTGAACGTTGATTCGTGTTTCCTTGACGTTTTCTGTATCTCCCAGGCTAACAGATTCGGTCTCGTCTAGGTTGGATTTAGGTCTATTCTCAAAATTCTCAACTTCTTTAACAATCTCATCAGGTATGTCATCTTCCTCTGAATCAATGTCCGTTTGTTGCGTTGTCTCATTGCATGTCATAGTCATTGGTTCATCAAGATAAGTAATAATAATGCTGCATAAGTAATGGGAGAAAAATAATAATGAGTGTTCATTCATAAGAAAAGTTAAAGTGCTTTGATAAATTTCATAATTGTTTTGAACAGTGGAGATCTTATTGCGGGAATTGAAAAAAACCGCAGAAAGAAAATCATTTAGTAAATAAAATAGTGCATGATGCTTGTTTTAGCCTTGTTACCCCGAGGCTCGTCGGGCTCTGGTTGTCCTGATGGTCTAGTTATTGAGGTGTGCCCCCTGCTCAAAGCCCGTATGGAAGGGCCTTCCTCCCTTTCCTCCTCGAGAACAACATAATAGTCCATGTCATTGTCTTCTAAGAACAAGTTCTTCACCGCTGCCAGTGCTTCTTCTTCGTCTGACCCATAAACAATGTCGGCCTGTTGGAAAGTCTGCTCCAAATGCGGTATTGGCTACTCCAATGGATAGTAAGGATCGCGCCATGGTGGTGACCAGTTGTTGAATTCTTCCCAGGTGTACTCATATCCCATGCCGAAAGTAGTGCCATGTTTCTTGAGTTTTATAGGCTTAGCGATTCCTTGGGGGTTTTTGCCGATCCTTTGCTAGGCTCGTACCCACTCCAATTCAGTATGCTCTCAATCTTGTTATCCCACCATTTATCTTTATCCACAGCATTTACCCGTTCAATGTGGTGGTAAGTCTCACCACCCAGCTTCCTTCTCCCTTCGATCGCCGGAATGGTCTGAAGACTGTATATAGGGTTGCTACCGACGCCGTGAATGATCACCTCTTGGTGATTCCATTAGAATTTGACTGCCTGATGCAGTGTTGACACTACGGCCCTAGAAGTGTTAATCCATGGCCGTCCCAACAGCAGGTTGTAAGATGCTGGCACGTCTATCACCTGGAAATCAACATCAAACCATGTTGGCCCCATTTGCAAGCATATACTAATCTCCCCAATGGTGGACCTTTGAGAACCGTCGAAAGCTTTCACATTGATTGCCCTATCATTTATCTCATGCAGTCCCTTACCCAATTTCTTAAGTGTTACTAGCGGACAGATGTTGAGACTGGATCCTCCGTCGATCAGGATTCTGGTGATAAAATAGTCCTCGCATTGCACAGTGATGTGCAGTGCTTTGTTTTGCCCCAGCCCCTCAGGTGGCAACTCATCCTCATAAAAAGTGATCTTATGGCTCTCCAACACTTGTCCTACCATGTTAGCCATTTCTCTGCCAGTGATGTTGCTTGGTACGTATGCTTCACTTAGCACCTTCAACAGAGCATTGTTGTGTGCCTCAGAATTTTGTAGCAAAGCAAGAATGGAGATTTGCGTCGGTGTTTTGTACAATTGGTCGATGATAGAGTATTCCTTGGCCTGTATCTTTCCCCAAAGATCGTCTGGACCTGTCTCAATGATAGGTGGCCGATTGGAGGCCTGTTTTCTTGATTCAATTAGATGTTCCGGGGTATAAACTCTACCAGTTCTTGTCATACCCTGTGCTGCAACAGTCTCTTCGAACCTGACCTTCCCTTGCCTCTTTGCTTCGGCTGTATAATCCCAGGGTATAGCCTTTGTATGGAATGGTGTCATGGTCGACATCTCCACTGGGATCGGCGTGGCTATCCTTACTCCGAACGGAGCATGTGCCTTGGGTGGTAAAATTGCAACTTCAAACGGTGTGGGTGCATTTGCTGGAGACATGAATTCGACCTCAATTGGTGCTGGTGTCTTTGCAGATGATATTGCTTCAAATTCAAGTGGCATAGACATATTTACTTCAGCGTCCCAGATGGCTGAATCTGGACTACGATTGGATTAAGAGTAACTATTAGCTTCTTTGGGTCATCACCTTCTGCGATCAACCCGATTGATCCCTCGAGATCCCAATAATCTTCTATTTCGATCATGTGTACACCTCCACCCTTATGGTCTAGCAGAGGGTTGTTGCAGATATTTGGAGCAAGTTCCTTTACCACAATAATCTTGTTATCAATTGAAGACTGGATCTTGTCTTTCAAATAACAACATTAATCGATGGTGTGCCCTTTCATGCCAGAGTGTTATGCATAGGATTTGTTTGGGTTAACCCACTGAGAAGGGTTTTTAGGGGTTGCAGTAGGGATGGGGGTGACATAACTAAGCAGTTTTGAGTCTCTCGTACAACTGGTCAATGGGTTAAGAAATGGCCATATATTGTTTTGGAGGTCTGCGATCAAAATTAGGTCAAGGTCTAGGGAAGTTTTGGCGTGCAAGAGGTGATTGATAGTGGGATGGTTGAGTATTGTAGGTTTGGTAGACATATGCGGGTTGAGAATATCTGGGTAAAGTAGGCTGATATATGGGAGGCGAAGGTGATTGATAAGTGGGTGGTGGAACTTGATAGGAGGGTGAGAGTGCTTGGTAGTTCGGAGTGGGCTGATACGTGAGTGGAGGTGTTGGGTAAGTTTGGTATTTGGTAGGAGATTTGGTTCTCTGTGCAACCGTTATGGCCCCCACGTCCCTTTTCTTGGACACACCACCGGGCTGTAAGGCCTTATTTGTAGCTTGTAAGGCCTCAAAGTTTGTAACCATACCGCTTTTGATGCCTTCTTCAATTCTTTCACCCAATTGATAATTTCGCAGAATTTGTGGCTCTCGATCATCATTAGTCGTTCATAATATTGCGGGTCCTCAGTTCGGACAATGGATTTGTTCATCTGTTCCTCCTCTAAGGCAGGTCTGACCTTGCAGCTTCAGACCTCCAACGAGTAGCATACTCATGAAATATTTATATAGGCTTCTTCTTTACATTCTGAATATAGAACACACCCGACACATTCTCTATGTTAAACCTAAACCTGTCCATAAAGTCGGATGACATGCCTACCCAGCTTTACCACTTCTTTGGATCTTGGCTGATGTACCAAGACAACACATCTCCCTTCAAACTCCTCATGAAAAGCTTCATGCAGATTCTCTTGTCTTTCCCTACTCCAACCAGCTTGTCACAATACGTCCTCAAATGGACCCTTGGATCACCTGTACCATCAAACATTTTGAACTTCAGAGGTTTGTACCCCTCAGGCAGTTTGACATCGGGCTGTATGCTAAGATCCTCATAGTTCAGCCCCTCAATTCCCTTGCTTCCTTCAACGCCCTAAATCCGGCTAGTCAACTTCTTAAGTTCCTCGGCCAGGTTCCTGATAAGCAAGTCTTTATCATCAGACTCGGGTGTGCTTGAGATGGGTTGGGTGGAGTGTGGCATGGTCTCAACGTAGATGGGGGTGTTATAGTGGGTGTAAAAGTGGTCATTTGTGGAGTTTTGGAGTTCTAAGATGAGTAACGAGGTATTGTTTGGGAGATGGCAGGTGTTGCATTGGATTTTTGGTCGAATAGTGTGATGGTGAGGAGTGGGATGGTTCTGTTGCTTTGGAATATTCTGCGGAGCTGTAGGGTTCTGAGCATCGAGAAAATTGATATCTGGGGTGGTGAGGGAAAATGATAGATTTACTAGATTCCGAACCTGATCAAGCTCTTCTTGGAATTTCAGCAATTTCTGTTCAAGTTGGGATACATTTTCCTTAGGAACCTGAGTACCATGACCATTAGTGTCCTCTACCCGTTCAGTTGAATTCTCTTTCCTGACGTTGTTCAAATCTTCCATCTTGCCTTTGTTCTTATTTTTGACAGGACTAAGAGAAGGAGTGGGTGGAGAGCACTTGGATCTAGTGGAATATGATGATGTTGCGAGAGTGCATGAACTATCCTTTGGGGGAGGGGAATAACAAAACAAAAAAGTAAAAACAAAAAGGTAACCAAGTTAGTGAGGATTATAAAAAGTGTTGCAGTATTTAAACACATAGTGCGGGAATGTAAATCATGTCCTAATTTGGAGACCTCTTTATGCCTGAGGTGGGTCTAGCGACAAATTTATTTGGGGAACTTAGAATGCCGAATGCCTCATTTTATTGATAGAAAATAAGACGAATCCCAAATCGACACTAAACAAACAGGAAATAAAAAGTCACTAATGGCAATTGGCCTTATTACATTTTATAAAGCGAAAGACAAACTCCTATCTACTTGGTTCTTGAAGGACCTTCCCCAGATTCAGCATCCTTGGCTCCGTCGAACAGCTTTCCCAACTCGCGATGTCCCAGCAACAGGTATGCTATGGCTAGATGTCCGCCTTCGTTCCCTTCAGCCTTTTGACAGTCATCGATCCTTTTGAGAAATTTTCTCTCTAATTCTACTATGCCTCACTCCAAGTATCCCAGCCTCTTGTTTGCACTGATAACCATATCCTTCCGTTCCTCAATCAGCTTCTAGTTGGCCTCTTGTATCTCGCAGTGTTCACTATCGCATTCGCGGATCCTTTTGTGCAACTGGTTTTATTTGACTTTGTGCCTCGGCCTTTTCATCTATGATTCTATGACCTTGAACAAACCCAGATTGGCCCAGACCATCATGATTATCTTCCCAGCCTGAATAGTAAGGAGTACAACCAGTATGGTATCTGTCTGGCTCGATGGTGTCCTTCCCCATTACGATCTTGTAGTGCCACATATGCTGAGCTTGACACTTGTAAAGATTATCATCGTCTTGGAAGTGAACCCGAAAATGGCTCATCTTGTCGACCTTGGGTACAACCTGCTTCCTACCAGCTTGCCTCATGACTAGGAGAGGGACGTAAGGATATGTTCCTCTCAGACCGATTAGTATCAGGAAAGGTGCATCTGTGGATCGGGCGATGAACTATTCGGTCGAAAACCACTCAAACATCCATTGAATTTGGTCTTCAGTCAGATTTTCAAAAATCTCGACCCATTCTTTAGCACTCTTTGGCTAGGCGAACATATCGGGGATGTAATTCATTCGTTTTGGACGATGAAAAGCGATGTGTTTCATCCCATTCCCTTTGTTGAATATATTGTCAGTATTCTCCCTTCTGGAGATGTTCCATGAGCCAGAGCTGAAGTAGCAAAATGCAGCCTTCAAAGTGTTTGGCTCATTGTTGACACTTCTCCAAGGCTCGATATATGTCGGCAACGATCATGGGCACGATGCTGAATGGCTGCCCACCAATTCCCTCCATTAGGGTCTTAGTTACCATAGACAGCCTGGTATGGATTCTTGCTTTCTTAATTGGAAACACGATCAGACCCAAGAAGCAAAACATGAAGATGAAAACCTTGCGATGAATGTGCCCCAAGGATGTGATAGCAAACTCGTCAGGGTAAGTACGGTAGGATTTGCTGTGACTGTACCTTTCATACAAATAGTTGAAAGGGATGTAGGATTCCTTTAGACATGTCAATTATGGATTCTTCTTCAGACCCATCATTTTGAGGAAGCCCATGCCCTTGCGGTTCTTAGGCATTAACAATCCTGGAGTTTTCCATACTATACCAGCCAATCCTCTTATCTCCTATAGCAAGAGTGTCATTTCAACGTCCCCAAAGCGGAATACAACACTCTCACAATCCCAAAACAGTGTGGCAACTTCTATGATCTTGTTGTTAGGTTGGATTTCCAGGAGAGAAAGTAGGTTTCCCAGGTATTTTCGGATGAGGGTTGTATCACTAGAGTGAAGATCTTTCCACCAGCTTAGCAGTCTTGGGTGGATGTTGGTGACCATACCGAATCTAGGGACTTCGTGCCTCATATTTCTGCAAAGCAAATAAGGTTAGGCTCTTACCCCCACCAGACTCGACTATTTAATACCAACAATTAGCATAAAACATTTAGTTCTCTAAATAAATGCACAGAACATGGTGATGTCCATTTGGGTTTAGGGAAACCCAGTGGGCTTTGGACAAGGCTATCTTAAAGGATCATTACGTGGACAACATGACTTTCCCGACTAGGTTTGGCCATGATGCATGCACAACTTGAACGAAGTAAGGTTTCTATGGGGTTCTAGACTGGTACCCTTGAGCGGACAACTCAAGAGGGAAAGGAACGGAACCGTCGACTGCACCGCTGATCGACTGGTTTTACCGCAAATATGTCTTTCCGGATTTAGGGGTAATAGTATGGGAAGAGTGCAACCACTCATTATAAGCATTGCTATAGTAATTTTTTGGCACGAGTGGAGTATGATGTTGAGCATGATTATGCAACAATTAAAAGCATGTTGGCACATATTTGCACGTTCAGAAAACAATAAAATACATCAATTTCATAATTTAAAGCAGTAATAAAGGAAAGGAACAAAGAAGACAAGTCAGTTTTGCAGTTGAAAAGAAAATTGAATGCTTAAAGGAATTAAAAAAGTAATTTCACATAAGGAGGTACAAATTCACAAGAACAATCTGAAGTGGTAAAAGCCCAATATCCCTAGTAGAGTCGCCATGCTGTCGCGCCCCCTTTTTCCCTCTTTGCATCGAAAAATCGGGTTTATGACATTTTAGGTATAGGACAATTCATTCCTTTTGGGAACTGGGTTTTGCATTTGAAGAGTCGCCATATAATGATTTAAGGTGCATTAGTACACCTATAGGGTTCAGTTCTAAGTTTGTTTGATAACCAAAGATAGGGTAAGGGCTTGAGATTATCCTAAGAGGAAGGTGTTAGGCACCCCTCAAGATCCACTAGTGTGGTTCTCGGCCAGACAGTTTTCTGTGAATTTGTGCAATTTAGCAAATAGACAAGTATAAGCTAAAATAGTAGGGGATTTAAGTTTAAACACATAAGAGTTTGAAAGAGCAATTGTTAAAAGGCAGATTTTGAAAAGAAGTTGCAAATGAAAAGAAAAGGGGTCCTAGGCTTATTTATAATATGGATGACATCAATGTGATACCCGATATGACACTCCTCAAAAGAGGGGATACACGTGGTATTATAGCACCGGTCATCATATCCATATCTACCCTTCCCACCCCGTCGAGGTATTAAAGCGCAGATTGGTCATGACCACTATTGCATGCTATTACCCGTCTCATTCCTATCAGTTTCGGAGGAACTTAGGACTATTATTACTAAAGGGGAGGGATATTAGGCTGACTTTTAGGTTTCAAAAGGTGAAAAAGCTAAGGCGACATATAAAAACACATAGTACTGCACATTAGGGGAAACATGTAAACAACTAAGAGGCTCATGTATACCTCCTCAAACAGAGCACATAAATAGTATGACTTAAATACAATCAGGGTCTAAATTTAAAGTACTAAGGCAAGGGGTTTAATTGTTGAAGCAAACCAGTTTATTACATAACTCAGATAAGAAGTCCGAATCAGGCCTGCCTGCTGGTTGTAACAATTACTGATTAACAAAAACGGGTTCAGTTTTATTGTCGTGATCACCTAAGGCTTGCCTAAGTGTTTGGGTGAAATCCTATAAACATGATATCTATTACTGATTCAGAATGTGGCAAATCAGTAACAGTTTTAAAACGAGCGATTTGAGATCCTATAGGCATGCTTTTTAAACCGAGTTAATAGAAGGGAAAAGTTGTTTAAAAAACTAGTTTAGAATAATATGAGTTGAACTAATTTTAGACTAGACTGGTTTCAGATTCAATAGATATTGATATTTATTATTACTTATTTTAATTCCTATAGACATGATATCTAGTTGAACATGGAATGAAGCAGACAGGATTTACTTGAGATTCCTATAGGCATGATTTCTATGAAAAGGTACTGGCTTTAAACTATTGGACATGATGCCGGATTATAACCCTTTAGATCCTAAGAGCATGGTATCTAAGTGTGGTAATACACATGCAGAATTTAAGACAAATCCTATAGGCATGTTATCTAAATGCAGAATTTAAAACAAGTCCTATAGACAGGTTCTCTAAATGCAGAGTTAAACATGCAGACTTAAAGAAAAAGTCCTATAGGCGTATTATGTAAATGTTGAATTGATCATACAGAAAACAGATCCTATAGGCATGTTCTCTACCCTTCTAATAGTTAAGCATGCACAATTACCCAACCCTTTTCACTAACCAACTCTAATGTTTATTATAACTTATTACAGGCCAAATAATGAATTACATCAGAAAAGTATAAAAGAAGAGGTTACAACCAGATGAAGCCTGATTCTTGACTTCCTCTCTGAGTTATAGGATAAACCACCTCAAATGCCATTTGTTTCAAAGCCTTTCTCAGACTTGAGTGTGTCAAAGTTGCCTAAGGGTCTCAAAGGGGCCCCAGGCAATGCTTACACCCAAGTTTGCATAACCAGATAGAGATGAGTGCAGTGTGGAAGGGCCAACCCTTATGTGTCCAAGTTCAGAGGGAGCTCATGGGTCCTAAGGCAAGGCTCACACAAGAGGGGTAGAACCTAGGTCTAAGAGTATGGTGGAAGTGCAGGAGTAGAGATTTGTTTAAAACTGGGTTGAGAATAGTAAGGGATAAGGGTAACTTGAAAACAGTAGTAGTAAAGCTAACACTACATAGAATCAGCATTTTTATACAAATGAGTCAGAAGTTTGGGAATACATTACAGGGAGCATATGACCCTAGGAGGGGTTAGGTTTGGACATGCGCAATGCTAGCATGCCCATAAACCAGCCAGAGAACACAACACATAGAGGGGATATGAAGCATATGACCCCAGGGAGGGTCATGTTTGGGTCATGCACAACAATGTCTCATGCTGACATGCCCTCAAACCAACCAAAGAATAAAAACACTTAGGGGATATGGGGTTTGGGATTCATAAGTCATAATAAGTGACTGACAGAGTTCATACATAAGGAAAAACATTAATTCAGAAGAGGAAGGGGCAGATTACAACATGCTTGGTAATGTAACTTGATTAAACACAAGCAGGAAACATGCAAGAGTGAAGGAAATAGTAAAGAAACATGTTGTTGTTGATACTGGAAAATTAACTAGGACATACCAGAAAGAAGCAAGTGCAAAAAAGGAAAAGTAAGCAAATTTCCACAGCCTAGACTTGGCTTTCAGCCGGCTAGACAAAGCAGGAGAGTTTTAAGTGAAGTATGTGTTCTGAACTCAAATGGTTCGTCTCCTTGAAATGAAAAGTATGTAGGGTATTTATAGTTTCGAAAACAGGTGAGAAATAAGGTAATAAGTAAATTTTTAACACAAATATAGAAACAATCTCCAGTTAGAATCAATTACACAAGTGATTCCCTTTAATTAAGGAATCATTGTTTAACGGGTAGTAAAAGATTCAAAATAAGGAAAGAAATTAGTTTAGAGACAGACTGATTATTGCCATAAAAGGAGTAATAAAAGCATTAAGTAAGCTATCAAGTCTAAGTACAGAGATATGCTTATTTTTGGAAAAAGATTCAGTAAGGCAAAGTATCATGGTAAAGGAAAGGAATCAATTAACTTTAAACAAACGAGTGAAATTAGGGTTCATAAAAGAAAAGTTCTGAAATTAGTCACAAAATCAAGATCAATCAAGGAAGAACATGCTTCTGCACTTCAATATATACATAAAGTGAACAGGGTCATCAGACATGCAAGGCCAAACACATTGACAAAAGAGATAATCACAAGCATGCATTAGTAGCAGAAATAAGCTAGCGTTCAGTAGTAAAGCAAACATTCGAAGCATAGTAATCAAGTAGGTCAAGTCACATTGAATCAATAGTGAACAAAACAGAGTATCAAAAACATGCGAAGGTCTTACAGTAGCAGGTAGGGAAACCTTTTGAAAAGTTAGGTTTCAGCCAAAAGTTGAGTTAGAAAGATAGTAAAACTTAGAATCAGTCACATAAAGAAAGAGAGTATGGAACAAGAACTTTCAATCGAGTCAAGTGTTAAAAAAACAATTTCAGACCCAAAGACCTAGGATTTTCAACAACAATCGAGTTCAAAAGATGGTAAACCGTTAAGTCAAGAAAGAATTTAAACAAACAAACACACATCTAACAAACAGCTTCAAAACTCGACTGAGAGCCAAAAGAAATTGGGGTTTTAACATGCTGACTCAAGTAGAAGGAAAGTATAACAAAAAGTTTGAACATAGTAAAGTCATAAAACAACATAGAAAATCAGAGAAGAGATTTTTGAAATAACTTAAAGGAAAACCCTAATTAGAACAATGAAGAGTCGTTTTGAAAGCAACGTTGAAGAACCTTCGAGAAAAATGCTTAAAAGTTCATGGTAAGCACAAATCTAAGGTAGATATGAAAGAAATCAAAAGATCTTAGAGATTAGGGTTTTAGAAAACCCAAAAGAAACGAGAAAGATCTTGAAAGTTAACGATCTGACCAGAAAAGGTCAAGGATTCGCCTCGAAAGGCCATGAATGGCCGGAAAAGGTTGTGGTTGGCCGGAGAAAGGCCATGAACACCAGTCGAGCAAGGACTGGACCAAACTCTTTTGAGGTTTGGTCATGAAACCATAGAACCAAACACATAGAAGCCATGGAAGGCTGGTACAGGTCTCAAATGACCACGAAAGGCCATGTATTAGGTAGGTATTAGGGTGGATTAGAGTGTAGTTTGATGGCGGAGGCTAGGGTTTGTAGGAGTTTCAGAGAGAGTTAAGAGAGAAGGGGAATTCAAGGGCGGCGGTAAGTGAGAAATGAAATAGGTTTAGGGGTTGTTTGGAATTAAATAGGAAAGGGGGAACGGGAGCCGTTGATCAAAATGATCAATGACTGGGATTAGAGGGGTTAGGTGGGGAGTCTGGACTGGGTCGTGTAATGGGTTAGGGGGTCGGGTTTGAGTTGTAATTTGGCTAGGAAATTGGGTTCAAATTGGGGTCAATTTTAGGCTGAAATTGAAAGCCAATCTGTCTAGATTTTAAATAGCTATTTTTCTATATTTATTTTATAAAAAATAGCAAATTAATTTCTGGAAATAAATTGAAAGCACTAAAATGATTTATAACATATAATTATCAATTTAAAATACAGGATTTAATTTTTATAAATATAAACGCAATTAAATCTTAAAAGAGGCTAATATTGCAATTATGTGCAATTTAGCTTTAAAAATACTAAATAAATTTGAAAAAATATACAAAAATTATATTAGCTATATTTTAGCATAAATTAGATTCCAATAAATCAATTACCAAAATAATAATTTTGGAAATTACTTTTGGGTTTTTATGGATAAAATAGGGAAATAAATTAATTTTAAAACCTTTAAAAAATTAAGAAAAAATAATAAAACATTTGATAATACTTATATATACATACATATGCTATTTTAAAGGTATTTTTCATATTGGAAAATATGCAGGGAAAAATTGGGCATCAACAACGCCTTGGGTCGAAGTGACTTTTTAATGTAAGCTGGTGACAATGGCTCTTACGCTTTAGGTCGAAGTGACCTTTTAATGTAAGATGGTGACAATGGATCTTACGCTTTGCCCTTAGGAATATATAGTTAACTATTTTGGGTCAGGTCTCACAATAGGGTTATGACTCGAGCTCATTTTGACCCTCAAGTTTTCAGATTTTAAGCTGGCGACAGTGGCTCTTACGCTTTTGGTAGATGCAACCTTTTAGTGTATGTGGCCCTGAGCCTCATTAGGCTGGGGACAATGGCTCTTACGCTCTTGGTCGATATGACCTTTTATGCAGGCTTTATTTTCCTCTCGTTAAGGACTTTTGAAGTAAATTTTGCATCATTCGTCGTTGGTTCTGGAAGAACCTCGATTTTGAGTAACTTGTGGCGATGTTCGAGCACCTTGGGAGGTTTGGCTCAGAGGATGAGTAGCTCGAAGCCTGTGATTTGAAGCTGACATGGTCGAAGCTCATTTGCCTAGGTCGAGGGTAGCCTGTTTAACCGTTTTTTCTTTCCGAAGTAGATTCAGAGTAATTGAAGGCCTGTGTGGGCTGGCGACAATGGCTATTATGCCTTGTAGAGATGGTCGGGAGTCCCCGATTCGTGTTAGTTCAGCTGGTACAACTGTTTGACCGGAGTCACTTGTATTTGGCTAGAGACTTTGAGTACCGAGTGAAGTAGTTTCGACATCTATATCGACGGTATGCCTTTTTAGGGGTCTTACAAGTTTGATATATAGCTGAAACGTTAGGATCAAGTCTATGCCTTTAGTGAGGTCTTACAAGTTTTACATGCTGTTGAGGTCTTATAGTTTTACATTCCGTTGAGGTCTTACAATTTTACATGTCGTTGAGGTCTTACAAATATAGTTGTCGCCTTATGTAGGTCTTGCGAGACCGAGATTTCCCGCTCGGGGTCTTATGGCCTTGGGTTTTGATAAGTCGTTGGAGATGGTGCTTGAATGCAGTCCCTGAGCCGTCGAGGGTTTCTTGACTCGGAAGCCGTTATTTGCAAACTTTGTATTGCGTTATTGAGGCCTTATTGTTTGGAGATACCAAACCTGGGGTCATGCGATTTTGGATATATCGGTGCCAGTCTCCGAGTGTTCGGGTCGCTTTTGGCCTTGGATATGTTTCATGATTTTCATGCTGACTCATTGAGGGCTTATGAGTTTAGAGTTCTGACCTTGGGGGCATACATGTATTGAATTGTTGACGCTAGTCTCTGAGTATTCGGGACGTCTTTGATGGGGGAATCGTCTTAGTGAAAATGCTGAGTTTCCTTTGGGGCATGAGATAGTTTGACAAAAGGCATTCTTTGATTGTTTGACACAAGTATACATAGTTTCGTTGTCGGGGGACCGACTATATAGGCACAGTTCTTTCGACCGTCTGACCCGATACATCATTTTTCTATTGGGATCATGGGGAGATGCCCTCCAGTATTCGAGATTGATTGCAAAAAGAAGCCTGGAATACATATCGAGTCTTCCTTAGGTAGCACGTGGATGCTGCCTCGTTAAAAACCTTGCCGGTAAAACCCTAACAAAATCCGGCCAAAGAAAAAGAGTGCAATGGATGCTCGAGGATGTTCTTGGAATTTTCCATCGGATTCCCTAGCAATAATATCGTTTTAGCATCGATATGTTCCAATTGCTTTGAAGCTGTTCACCCTCCATGGTGCCGAGCTTGTAAGACCTTTTGCGGACTACTCCGAGGACGCGGTACGGTCCTTCCTAATTTTGGCCCAGATTTCCTTCATTAGGGTTTTGAGTGTTAAGGGTGACTTTCCTCAAAACCAAGTCCCCAATTCCAAAATATAGGAGGTTTTTTCTCCTGTTATAATATCTTTTGTTCCTTTGCTTTTGGACGGCCATTCGGACCAGCGAGGATTCCCACAATTCATCTAGAAACTTGAGGGCTATTGTCATGGCCTCGTCATTCGAGCTCTTAGTGGCGTGTTGGACTCTGGCTCTCGGCTCCCCGACCTCCACCGATATCAAAGCCTCGGTGCCGTATACTAGAGAGAAAGGTGTTTCTTCAGTGCTCAATTTTGAAGTCGTCCGGTATGCCCACATCACTTCTTGCAATATTTCTCTCCACTTTCCCTCGGCACTTTCTTGTTTATTTTTTAGGTTTTGGATGACGGTTTTGTTTGTGGACTCAGCCTGGCCATTCTCACAAGGGTGGTAGGGCGTGGAAAGGGTCCTCTTGATTTTGTGATCCTCGAGGAATTGTGTTACCTTGCTCCTGATGAATTGTTTCCCGTTATCACACGTTATCTCGGAAGAGATCCTGAATCGGCACATGATATGGTCCTAGATGAAGCTGATGACTTCTTTTTCCCTTATTTTTTTGAAAGCATGCGCTTCCACCCATTTGGAGAAAGAGTCAGTCATAAATAAAATAAATCTAGCCTTACCTAGTGCCATTGGCAGGGGTCCGACGATGTACATCCCTCACTTCATGAACGACCATGGCGATAAAACCAAGTGCAGCCGTTCACCGGGTTGGTGAATCATCGGGGCAAATCTCTGGCACTTGTCGCACTTCCGAACAAATTCTTTGGTGTCCTTTTCCATGCTGTCCTAATAGTAGCCTGCTCTGATTACCTTTTAGAACAAGGCATCAGCTTCAGAATGATTTCTACAGATACCCTCGTGATTTTCTCGGAGTACATTATCTATATCTCTCGGCCCCAGACATATGGCTAGGGGGCCATCAAAAGTTCTTCTGTATAAAGTCTTGTTTTCATTGAGAGAGAATCGAGCTGCTTTGGTTCGCAAGGCCTCGATTCTTTTGGGTCCTCGGGCAATTTTTCGTCTTTCAAATAATCAATGTATTTATTTCTCCAGTCCCATGTAAGACTGGTGGAATTAATCTCCGCATGACCTTCCTCGATTAGTGATTTAGATAGCTGGAGGACAACCTTGGGGAGTAGGTCGTCTTCCTCAACAGATGATCCCAGGTTTGCGAGGGCATCGACCTCGCTATTCTGCTCTCGAGGTATATGGACCAAAGTCCATTCTTTGAAGTGACATAATGCGATTTGGAGTTTGTCCAAATACTTGTGCATCCTGCCTTCTCGAACCTCGTAGCTCCCATTCACCTAGCTCACCAATAGGAGTGAATCGCATTTTGCTTCGTTGGCCTCGGCTCCCAAGTTTTTGGCAAGTTCTAAACCTGCAATCATAGCCTCGTACTCGGCCTCATTGTTAGTCAATTTTGCATTTTTTATGGATTGCGTGATCACGCCTCCCATAGGTTGCTTCAGGACTATACCTAGTCCGGAATCTCTCATGTTTGTGGCACCGTCAGTGAATAGGGTCCATACCCCGGAAGACGAGTCTGACTTTAGCAAAAGTTCTTTTTCTACATCGAGCATGAGGGAGGGTGAGAAATCGGCCACGAATTTTGCCTGAATCTAGGACTTGATGGCCGTTCGAGGTTGATACTCGATATCATACCCCCCGAGTTCGATGGACCATTTGGCCAATCGACCCGATAGTTCGGGTTTGTGAAATATGCTCCGGCGGGGGTATGTCATTATAACGCTAATGTGATGGCATTGGAAATAAGGTTTCAATTTTCATGATGCACTTATTAATGCGAGAGCCAATTTTTCGAGGTGAGGATACCTAGTTTCAGCATCCCCTAGGGTCTGACTTCCATAATAAATAGGGAATTGCATACCTTTCTCTTCTCGAACTAGCATACCGCTTAACGCTATCTCGGATATGGCCTGGTATAGATATAGTGTTTTATTCACCTTTGGTGTGTGGAGCAAATCGCTTTAGCTCTTCTAATGCGCGTTGGCACTCTGGAGTCCATTTGAAAATGTTCTTTCTTTTGAGTAAGGAGAAGAAATGATGTCTCATGTCGGATGACCTGTATATGAATCTTCCCAGGGCCGCTATCCGGCCTGTTAGCCATTGCACGACCTTTACATTGTTTACCATTGTGATTTCTTCGATGGCCTTGATTTTATCGGGGTTAATCTTGATCCCCCTATTTGATACCATGAAGCCTTGAAATTTGCCCGAACCTACTCTGAAGGCACATTTCTCGGGGTTGAGCTTCATGTTGTAATTTCTAAGGATGTCGAATGTTTCATGCAAATAAGTTAAATGGTCCTCTATGTGCAGAGACTTAACTAGCATGTCGTCAATATAAATTTCCATGGATTTGCCTATTTGACTCTTAAACATTTTATTAACTAAATGCTGGTATGTAGCCCCTGCATTTTTTAGTCCGAAAGGCATTACATTGTAATAGTAGGTACCATACTTTGTGATGAACGAGGTCTTCTCCCTGTCTTCGGGGTTCATCTGAATTTGATTGTACCTCGAATAGGCATCGAGAAAGGTGAGGGTCTCGTGGCCGGCCATAGCAACGATCAGACGATCAATGTTAGGCAACATGAACGAATCCTTGAGACACGCTTTATTTAAGTCTTTATAGTCTACGCACATTCTTAACGTATTTCCCTTTTTGGGTACCACTACCACGTTGGCCAAACACTCGGGGTATTTTACCTCCCTAATGGACCCTATTTTAGGGAGTTTCATTACCTCATCCTTGATGAATGCGTGTTTTATCTCGAACTGGGGTCTTCTTTTTTGCTTCACCGATTAAAACCTGGGGTCCACACTCAGTCGGTGGGAGGTTATTTCTGGTGGGATACCTTACAATCGGGGAGGTTCTTGATCAAAACAGCTTGCTCCAGATTGTCGATTGTCAATTTTGTTTCATCTGACTCTTCGGGAGCAATAAAGGTTCGAGGAGCGAGGAAATCTTCTTTGTCATCCTCGGGGGTCTTTGTGTTCCCAGACTTGTCCGAGGTCGGGAGTACGGGGGTCAGCTCCCCTTGGTAAACCGTGAACATTTCTTTTGCTGCTCGCTATTCTCTGTATATGGTCTTTATGCTGTCCTTTGTCAAAAATTTAATCATCTGGTGCAAGGTTGATGGTACTGCCCTCATGCTGTGTATCCACGACCTGCCAAGCAATGCATTACGCCTTATGTCCCCATTGATGACTTGAAATTTTATGTTCTGAACCGTGCCAGACGTGTCGACTGGGAGGGTGATCTCTCCTTTTATTACTTTGCCGGTCATGTTGAAGCCGTGGAGGAACCAAGAGGCGGGTATGATCTAGTCTAGTAACCCGAGCTGCTCCACTACCCCTGACCTAATCACATTGGCCGAGCTGCCTGGATCCATGAGCACACGTTTAACTCGGACGTTGTTTAAAAGAAATGAGATTACCAACACGTCATTGTGTGGTTCTGTCAACATCTCGAGATCTTCTTCGCTGAACGTGAGGGTGTCTTCGACCACGTGGTCTCGGATTGGCCCTTCTGTAGCGGAGGATATTTTTGTCCGCTTGATCATGGGCCCTTGGAAAATGCTGACCCCTCCAATAATCATATGAACGACGTGTTGAGGGGTCTCTTTTTGTGCCCAGGCTGGCACAACCACAATACTTTCTCCCCGGTTTCCCAGGTAGTTATTTTCACCTCTATCCGATAAGTTAGGAATTTTAACCTGAAATTTGAAGATCTTGGACAAGAAAAAGCGTGAAAGATAACTTGCGTTGTGTGACGAAACCAGCAAGAAAATAATTACTATTATTTTTAGCCCCACGGTGGGCGCCAAACTGTTTACCGCAAAATTGTAATAACAATTAAATTTATTGATGGGACTCTAAAAATACGTGATCCATTTTTATGCTAGATTGTTATGCAGTTGGTGCTAAGCGTGTGAGATTTAGAAACAAAATAAAGTTAAGAAGAATACTATAATCAAACCGGTAGGATAGCTATTCGGGGTCTCGGGCTTGCCGATTCTGGGCCTCGAGGTCGATCCTGGGCTCGATTACGAGCTATAGAGGGGGTCAAAATATGACTAACAATTATGATAAGGTTGATGGAGGCTCTTTATAGCCAATGATAAGCAATAAATAATGAATAAATATGAAGACAATATGTGAAAGTAATAATATCGAGAGAGTGTATGAGAAAGCAAAGAAAGTGTTCTTCTAAATTTCTTGTGAGGCAACAGAGCTTTCAAGAATGGTAGGAATGCCCCTTATATAGGAGAGGAATCATAACTTAGTACAAAATATATTAACTACTCAGAAACGGGGATGGGACATGTAGACATGATGTCCTGACGTCCTACGTTGGGTCTTGATAGTAAGCCTCGACCTCAGTCTCGAACCTCGAGAAGCACATTCGCGGGGCACCATATTGATGAGAAAATTGGGCACCCCTGATTTTACCGTACACAAACATATAGTTGGTTAATGCACGATGTACATAGACCCCCATTGGTTGCATCAACTATGTGTCCCTGCTGCTTCTGGCCTGATTCTTCAACCTTTTTGGTAAGGATGCTCATTTGTGTCATTAGAGTAGCCATATTTTCAGCTATGGAGTTAGCTGGGTCTAGAGCCACTGAGTGCACCACAAGAGTGATTGGAGAGTTTCTTGTTGTCCATCCTGAGTTCTGTGCCATCTTGTCAAGCAGGATCTTGCTCTCTCTGAATGTCCTACTAAAAAATGTTCCACCTGCTGAAGCATCAACATTGGCTTTCAAAGTATCTGCTAAACCCATGTAAAATCTCTGCCCCAACATCTGCTCCAGAATACCATGATGTGGACATGTAACCAGCATACCCTTGAATCTCTCCCATGTTTCATGTAGCATTTCAGTTGGTCTTTGTTTGAAGCTCAATATCTCATCAATTTGCTGAGCAGTCTTGTTGGGTGGATGCAATTTGCTCAAATATTTCTTGACTAATTCCTCCCAAATAGTGATAGAGTTGATAAGGAGTAAATTAAGCAAAGTCTGGGCTGCTCCTGTCACTGAGAATGGAAACAACAACAAACGTATTGCTTCTGGTGTCACATTGTGCTGCCTCTACGTGGCACAGATTGACAGGAAGTTCTTTAGATGCTGCTGAGGATCTTCAATGTATGACCCAGAGAATAGTCCCTTGTTCTGCAATAGATGTAGCATGTTATTTGTGATCTGGAATGCATCTGTTTGTATATGAGGGACCACAACAACAGTTGCTAAGTTGACAAATGTGAGTTGTGCCAAGTCATATAGTGCTACTTCTAGCACAAGAGGTGCCACACCGTGATCATTTGGGTCATGTATGTTGTTTCTATTATTTGGGTCATTCACGTTGTCTTCCATGTCTGGTTCAATGTTTTCGGTTGAGTTCTGTTGTTATTTGCTTTTCCTGTTTGCACGATTTAATGCCTTGAAGACTTTCTCAGGATATGATAATGCTTCGAGAAATTCTCTAGTTCTTGAGGAGTTTCTAGGCATGCACCTGTAACAACCACGACTACAAACGTTAGAATTTCAATGGTCAGTTTAAATTAAAGAAAATCGACTACACAAATAATGTTTTGCACTTCTTTTTAACTGCAATCAATAAGACCGTTAATTCCCCAGCAACAATGCAAAAATTTGATCACGCCCAACTATGCCTTATAAAAAGGACAAAGCGGTCGCTGCAAATATATCCGGGTTAACAAGTCTGGAGTCGAATCTCACATGGAATTAACCTATCAATCACAGCTATTAGACTCACATAAATTCACGTATTCAATCTTCACAGACATTTGAGTAACAATTTGGGTGTTTATTAACTAAATATTATGTAATAAAAATGGAGTAATGTAAGACTAGCTATAAACTGATTATAAGCAAGAATGAGAATGGTCTAAGGTTATGATTTCCCCTCTTTTATGTTTGCTATAAATTTGCCTAAGTCTTTTCTATTGATCATGAGCACTCTCACTGTCGTAACTCTCTTCCGAGTAATTACAACAATATACTAGACATATTCTGCCAAATTACGCTAGTTGGCCTTAGTTAAAGCTCACTTAGATCGCACCCAAGGTTTCGTTATCCCTAATCCCACCTTTAAACCCTTCGTATTGATCCCTCATATACGTTAGGAGTGGTGTTGTTCAACAACTAACTAAATATACACTCTCTCCCGAGTAATACATACTAAATAGGCACAACCGATTGAGGGACCTTCAATTAACAACAGTCACAATATAGTTGAACAAACAGAGAAATTATTAAGGCAAATCTATATCAACATATCAGAAATTCATCCTCCAAGAGGTTCCATGAAAACCCTAGATTAAATGTTTAGCTATGCATAATCATTTTCACAATCATAAAAGTATAATTCATCATTAATGATCAAAACAAGAGGAAGAAAGATAAAACTCTATCTTGAATCTTCCGCCTTGCCTCTTGCCTCTTCTTGCCTTCAATAATCCTTCAAAAACCTTGATAAACCTTGATACCTTCTCTTTGGGTGGCCTGGGATTCTTATAGATTAAGAAGAGTTGCCCCCGAACTTACGAAATTACCCCTGAAAATAATGTTCCTCGGAGTGTCGAGCACGGTTGGACCGCACATATTACATTCTATTATGCCTGACGAGCGCGGCTTGAGCGCGGCTTGAGCGCGGCTGCGCTTGGTCCGCGCTCATGGAGTTCAGTTGTTTTCTATTTTTTTCCTTCTTCTTTCACGTGCATTCACCTCCGACTGGCTTTCCTTCCTCCAAATTAGCTCCAAACACTGTTCACTGTCCTCATAATCAAGACTTTCTCCTGCAAAGCACAAAATTCATAATTAGAGTCATTTAACCTTCATATAGCACTAAAGCATAGCTAATTTGGGGAGTAAATGGTCGCTAAGCTATATGAATATAGCCTATTATCATATAATTACTAGTATTAGAATATATTACGTATCTTTAAAACCACAAAGTATCTTTAGTTGTTAAACTCATTTTTTGAGATAAACAATTCTGTAATTCACTACATTCATTTTTGGGTCTATAATAATTATTGTAATAACATTTTGGGGTGTTAGTGAAATTGGGAAAGGGATTTTCGTATGCATGCAACAAATTGGGTAGAAATCCTGCCTATAGGTTCAACAGTATGTTATTTCATGTTCAGTTATTGTGTGTTATAAAGAAGGCCTATAGGTACCTATTATGTTCATCCATTATATGTTAGAAATCCCGCCTATAGGTTCAATACTTTGTTTCATTGTGTTAGAAAGCATGCCTGTAGGGAATTGTATATTCAATGTGTGTGCAAAACTTCATTCACATGCCATTCTATTTGCAAATTATGGAAATCATGTCTATAGGATCTAAAATTGGAATAAATTGTAGAAAGCATGCCTATAGGTTTGAATCAACCAAATTTTCATTTTCTGCCCGTTTGTTCATGAGTTTCCAAAAACAACGCTGTTACTCTCACTAGAAAATATGCCTATAGGATTCAACAAATAACTCTGGATCTGCGACATGCCACTGTCTACTATTGCATAAATCACGTAGATGTCATGTCTATGGGTTTAACCGCTTACATTGTATAATCAGTAGGCAATTGCGTAGTCTTTTAAAAATCCTATTGAAGAATTAGCTTCTTTATATGAAACTCCCTGCCGATTAAATCCAGAATCACATGGAAACCATGCCTATAGGATTAAATCACTTTAATTAGCCTAAAATCAGCAATTGTCCTTGTTAATCTGACTTGCGTGCATTTGTTGTCTAATTGGGGAGGCTAACTTGAGCCATTATCTGCTTATAAATGAAAGTCCTAATTACCTTTCTGTCGCTTAGTATTTTTCCCTTTTGAGCAACCTAAGTTACGGTATAGAACTACCTAAATAGAGGTCAAAAGCCTCTTGGACCATATGCATGGGACAGGTAGTGCACATATAAGGTACGATTTAGAATCAACTAGTGCGCTTCAGGTAATAATTTAAAGATAGTAATAGGGTAGCAGGAGATGATAGTTTGTGCCCGCTAAATAATATGAGTAACACCCCATCTTGAGGGAGTTATGAAGTATTATTTATGTTGCACGGGGTTATCCTTTAGGCTAAAAAATTTAGGACCCCCCTACCTTGTCTTTTAGTCAAGTATTTGTTTTTATAATGAACTACCTAGATTCCTTGTTTATCTTATCTTTGATCACATAGACTAGTTTATGTAATTGAGTTCGGCCGGGACCCACAGTTGTGGACCTCGAAGAGTGCCTAACACCTTCTCTTCGAGGTAATTTCGAGCCCTTACTCGATCTTTGGTGACGCAAACTGGTTAAATAGAGTTATCTGCAAATAGGTGCCCTAACGCACCATAATCCGTTAGGTGGAGACTCTCTATTTTTAAACCCCTCCTTAAAAGAGTTGTCACATATCGAAGCCTGATTTCGCGAGAAAAAGGGACACAACAGTATGGCGACTCTACTGGGGAATTATAGGCTCTTACCATTACGAACTTGATCTTTGTGAATTAGTCTTCCCTGATAAGCGTGTCTTTGTTATTTTGTTGTTACCTGAATTTCCCGCTTCCATTTTCCCTTTTATTGCTACATGAACATCCTTTCACCTATTTCCCCTTCATATGAACTCATATGCAACTCTTGTTTAACATTATTACAACACGTGTTTCCCCTTATTTCCTAATCATGTTCACTTTCTCCAAACTTTAAATTTTGCTATATCATGTCTTTCCCAAATCCTTATCCCTTTATTTGCTTTATTCTCTCATTACGTGAACTAACTTCTTCCTTGTTTTCCGTTCTTTATGTCTTTACGTTCCATTCAATACTACATTTATTTTTTTCAACGTGAAAATACTTGACAACATATTATTTTGCCTTTCTATATCTGCATGCTCCACATCATATTCCACTCGTGCGTATAAATACTATAGCGGCACTTGATGAGTGTCCGCGCTCTTCCTAAAATCACCCTTTAAATTTGAAAAGGCTTATTTGCGGTAAAACTAGTCGATCATCAGTGCAATCGACGGTTCCGTGCCTTTCCCTCTCACGTTGTCCATTTGAGGTTACCAGTCTAGACTCTTCTAGAAACCCCATCCTAAAATCCATTGCGCATGCATCATGTTTAAACCTAGTATGGGTTAGAATGTTGTCCGCACAATAGCTCACTAAGACAAACCTTGTCTAAAATCCGTCGGGATTTCCATAATCCCAATGGACATAAACATGATCTGTGCATTATTTGGAGAAAAACATGACAATATGTTGATCATTAGCGTGAAAATAGATGAATCTGGAGGGGGCAAGGGCTAACATTAACTGTTTTGCATAAATGAGCCACGCGGTCCCCAGGTTCGACATGGTTCAGAATATCCCACCTTTGATACTGGATTGGTGGGAAAATCTTGAACCAAGTGACAAAAACCACGTGAAAGGAGTTATTAGGAATTTACCTTCTATACTAGACATTCAACCGAACAATGTAATGGTCGAGCCGCTACTATGTTCTGGGATGAAAAGAGGGATGTTTTCCGTTTCGGGGATGTAGAAATAATTCCCCTTCTAGAGGAAATAGGGGGCTTTGCTGGACTTCCTTGGGATAGCCCTGGTCTATTGGTACCTGAAAATCACACTTTTCGAGGGTTTCTGAAAATGATGGGTTTTAGAAAGAATGATGAGTTAGTCTACTTAAAAGAGTCTTGCATACCGTTCGGCTTCCTCTACGCACGTTACGGACACCATAAATATTACCACCTTTACCATGATGAGTTTTTTATTACTTCGTTGGGTTGGACCCACCATCAGGTTTTTAGGTTCATTGTCTGTTTTCTAGGGATGTTGGTATTTCCAATGCAAGGAGAAAGGATTTACACCTGTTTAGCTATGGTTACGAAGGCCCTAAATGAAAGAATTGAGGGATAGACTTATACTATCTTCCCAATGATCGTGGCAAAAATATACCGAGCTTTGGACCGCTGCAAGAAGGGATTCTGACATTTCGAGGGCTGTTATTTGTTACTAAAATATGGTTGTTGGATCATATTCAGAGAGGATAGTACTGTTAGGAATTTCCGCAGCGAACATGGAATTACCACATAGCTTTTCACCATCTGAAAAGAATGACTTTCATCCCAGATAGGTTTGCGCAACCGGAAAATGCTGTGGATTGGGTGAACTTCTTTAGCAATTTGACGGACGACAATGTACATTGGATGTTCGAGTGGTTCCCTACCAGCGAGTTTATCATCAGGACAATATATGTTCCCCATTTAGTACTGATTGGGTTGAGGGGTATCTATCTTTATGCTCCTATCAGGGTCATGAGACAGGCTGGGAGGAAGCAAGTCATACCCCGAGTCTCCAAAATGGTTCACTACATAGCAGATTTCCAAGGTGATGCTATTCCATTCAAATACGAGGCACAACGCATGTGACATCTAAAGGTCATATTGGAAAAGGATACCATCGAGACAGATCGATACCATGCAGGCCATGTGCACTTTTATCCATCATGGTTGGTCGATAATATAGCAGGAGATGTTAAGCTGGGAATTGATTTGGGAAATAGGGTCATAGACGACGTTGCCGAGGCCCATGTCAAATATAGGATGTTACTCAAAAGGATTTTTGAATCTGAGGCCAGACATTTGGAACAACATAAAGCAGACATGGAAGCAATCAATGAATGGAGAGAAACCTCTACTAAATCAACAGAGAGGTTAGAGTATTTATAGTAGGGATTGATGGAGCTTGAAGGGAAGATGAGAAACAGGATTACAGGTTGTCAAACCATGGATGGAAATGAAGGAGGTTTCCCCGTAAGGGCATATCTACTGCTGGACATGCGCGACTTGGGGAACTTGATCGATGGAGCAAAGAAGGCCAAGCACGGAGAAGGTCCCTCTGGGACCAAGTAGATTAGGGATTTTGTTTAACTTGCTTTCTAGACTCATTTTAGGCTTTGATTGTAATAAGGCATATGCCACTAGTGACTCTTTATCATTATTGTCATTTTTGTAGAGATTCGGTTTATTTTTCATATTAATGAAATGACGTAGTTATTGAGATCAATTTTTATATATTGGCTTAGGCCTACCTCGGGCATAAGGATGTCCCCAAATTAGGACACAAATTTATAATCCGCAATATGTGTTTAAATACTGCAAACAACCTTTTAATACTCCTTACTCTCTTGTTTACCTTTTTGTTTTCTTCTTTTCTTTATTTGTTTATTCCCATCCCCTAAGGTTCGTTCGTGCATACTGCTATCATCAGCATACCATACCATATCAAGAGGTCCTCCACCTCCTCCTCCTCCAAACGATCCTAAAAGCAAAGGAAAGGCCAAAATGGATGATACAAGCAACATCAGAAAAGACAATGCTACACATGAAGATAATGTCAAAACTTCAGATGGTCGAAGCACTCCAACACCGAATGACATAGTTTTGCAGTTGGAACAAAAGATATTGGAATTACAAGGGTAACTTGAGCAAATCCAGAACTTGGCAAACCTCTTCCTCACCCTGAACGTCCCTGATATCCACCAACAATATACCAAAAACCCAGCACCTCCCAAAAATACACAAAACGAGCATCCATAAAAACCTCCCGTACATCACCTATATGCCACACCACCTCAAAATCCCAATCCTACACCAGTACCGACTCCTCAACAACATCATCATCAGCCTACCCAGTATCCCCAAACCACTATCTATCACACTTCTCAAAACGCACCACAACCTATCCGTGATCCTCAAAACATAACCAACGACGACCACTACATTCAAATCCCTAGAGTCCATCAAAGAAACCCCATATATGTGGAAACCTTACCCCTCACTCCTCAACAAACGTTATACATACCCTAATCTACCGAGAAGGACATGCTCATCAAGAACATGGTAGAGGAACTTAAGAAGCTCACCTGTTGAGTCCAAGGTATTAAAGGAGGTAAAAGCATTGAGGGATTGATCTATGAGGATATGTCCATTCAGTCCGACGTATAACTGCCAGAGGGTTACAAACCTCCTAAGTTCAAGATGCTTGACAAAACAGGTGACCCAAAGGTGCATCTAAGGACATACTGTGACAAGCTCATAGGGGTTGGAAAGGATGAAAGGATTCGCATGAAATTATTCATGAGGAGCCTCACTGGAGACGCCCTATCTTGGTACATCAGTTAAAATCCAAAGAAATGGGTTAGTTAGGTAAACATAGCATCAAATTTCATGGATCGGTTCAGGTTTAATACAGAGAATGCACCAAATGTCTTCTATATCCAGAATATCAAAAAGAAGCCAACAAAGACTTTTTGCGAGTATGCTACTCAGTGGAGATCAAAAGCTGCAAAAGTAAGGCCGACATTGGAAGAAGAGTAGATGAACAAGTTCTTTGTTTGGCCTCAGGATCCTCATTACTATGAGAGGTTAATGGCTATTGAGAATCACAAGTTCTATGACATCATTAAACTGGGGGAAAGGATTGAAGAAAGAATCAAGAGCGTAATGATAACTAATTTTGAGGCATTACAGGCTACGAACAAAGCTTTGCAGTCAGGGGGTATATCCAAAATGAAAAAGTGGAAGCCGTGATAGTAGCCCAATGACCAAAATCTCCTCTCACATACCAAACCCCACCACCCACATATCAGCCTTCACCTCCCAGATACCAACAACCGGCCACCACCTACCATACTTATAACACACAACCTTCATATTACCACTCACCACCACCAGCCCATCAAAACTACTAGAAACCCAGACCAAATTTTGCCGTAGACCACCCAGACAATACACTCATATTGACAAACCCATTGGTCAGCTCTATAAAAGACTGAAGGCTGCCAGTTATGTCACTCCCATTCCCGTTGTTGCTATGGAGAACTTCCCAGTGGGTTAATCCGAACAAAACATGTGCCTATTACTCGCGCATGAAGGGACACATTATTGATGAATGTCGCACTTTGAAGGATAAGATCCAAACGTTGATTGACACCAAAGTTATACAAGCAAAAGAGGCTGCACCAAAAATCTGAAATAATCGCCTCCCAGATCACAAGGGGCGAGGGGGTAAAGGTGATCGAAACTGATGAAGAATGGGATCCGAAAGGATCAATTAGACTCATTCATGAAGGGGATGAAACCAAAGTAACTCCAGTCACTCTCACACCCATTATAGTGCAAATTTAGTCACCAATTGAGGTTGAAATATCCACACCAACTCCGTTTGAGGTTAAAACAACAACACACTCACCCATACCAACCTCGTTTGACATGGAAGTGACCACACCTTTTACTATGATGGTAGCGCCCACACCTTCATTTAACTACAAAGCTATACTATAGTACTATGCTGTAGAGCCAAGAATAAAAGGAAAAGGGAAGATGGAAGAGACAGGTGCCATACAAGGCATGACCAGGACCGGTAAGGTTTACACACCTAAGAATTTGGGAGGAATTAGTAAAGAAGCAACTCCCAAACAACCTATCATTGAAACCGGCCCAAATGATCTTTGGAGAAAGGTGCAAACGAGGGAGTACTCTATAGTGGACCATTTGAACAAAACCCCTGCTCAGATTTCCATTCTGTCACTACTACAGAATCCTGAGACGCATAGGAATGCGTTAATAAAAGTATTGAACAAAGCTTACATGCCCAACAACATCACCAATGGAGAGATTGCCAATATGGTAGGGCAAGTATTAGAGAGCCACAAGATCACCTTTCACGAAGACGAACTACCACTTGAAATACTGATTCACAACAGGGCACTGCACATCACAGTACAGTTTGAAGACAAATTTATCGCCAGAGTCCTAATAGATGGGGGTTCGAGCCTCAATATTTGTCCGTTGACTACTTTGAAAGGGTTGGATAAAGATTTCCATGAGATACGAGTAGGGAGTATGAATGTGAAAGCATTGTCTCAAAGGGCCACAATTCGAGAAATCAACTTTTGATGGGCCCGACTTGGTTTAATGTTGAGTTTCAAGTATTGGACATATCTGCTACGTACAATCTTTTATGGGATGACCTTGGATACATGCTGCTGGACTTGTAGCTTCTATGCTATAGCAGGCCGTGAAGTTCAAATGGAATCATCAGGAAGTGATCATTCATGAAGATGTAAGTAGTCCTATTTATACCAATCAAACTATTTGGGTTGTCGAGAATAGAAAGAAGCTGGGTGGAGAAACGTACAATTGCATCGAGTGTGTCAATGCAATAGAGAAAGACAAGTGGTGGAGTAATAGGATCAAAAGCATATTGTTATGGACAGGGTATGAACCCAGTAAAGGTCTCTGCAAGAATCTCCAGGGTATCACTAAGCCAATACAACCGAAATGTCATGGTACCACCTTTGGACTTGGATATCAGTACACCTGGCAGGAGTACGATGATTGGTTGCCTCCATGGCGTGGTCCCTATTACCCTCTTGGACAACCCATACCGTATCTGTATTAGACAATTCAACAGACTGACATGATATAGGGATTTGAAGAAGATGAGGCTTTAGCTAGCCTAAGGAATCTATTTTTGGATAATGAATACATGGACTACAATGCTATAGTTGAGGAGGAGGAGCAAGAAGACCTCACCATTCAGACCATGGGAAAACGTGTCATTCTCAAGAATTAGACTGTTGCACCATCCCGGGCCCGTCGATTTCTTGGGTAGCCTGGAAATTAACATGATCTATTTTTTAAAAAAGGCAATTTTAAGCATTTAAGACATTTTTAGTGTTTGGTTTAGATGCATTTTATTTTGAAATAATTGCTCGAATTATCGGGCCGTACTTGTTTCAATTCTCTCAAGATTTATTTAATGCATTGCTATTTTAGTATTTATTATTATCTTTTATATTTTCTCTCTACAACATTATTATTACTTATCCTAATGAACCAATGAGTGTGACATGTAATGAGATAATGCAACATAATGATAGTGGCTCAGAAGAGATGGATGAAGAGGATGTGATACCTGAGAAAATTGTCAGAGAAGAAATAAACCCACACCATTATTATATAACAGGAATAATGGACCAAAGAAAATATTTAATATTAATAAATACAGGGCAGGAAGAGAATTATGTTATAAGAGAATTAATACCAGAACAAAAGATAGTGACAATAGAGCAGCAAAATTCAGAATTACCAAAAGCATTAAGAAAAAACGAAGAAACAACTGAAAAAGAATTAATTATAGGAGGAATACCAATATTAATAAATTTCAAAATATATCAAGGAGATAAAAACATTACACTAGGAATAAAATGGTTAGAAAAAGTCAAACCATATAAGTTAGAAGATAGGAAATTAACAATAAGTTATGAAAATAAGAAAATAATAATAAAAAGAACCTTAATATAATGCCAAAAATATATATACTTGCCAAAATAATAATAGAAGGATATTATAATAGATATTATACACCTATAATGGATACATGAGCAGAAGCTAACAACAAAATCATAGAAAGAAACACTGACATTAATAGTACAAATCCGCAAGAAATACCCATAAACAGTGAGTCAATTACAGAAAATATGCAGAATAAAATAACTAAAAAATCAAGGAAAAATGGGAGATGCAAATACTAGAAAGGAAATTGAGGAGACTTCTCAGAATACTCCAATTACCAAGGGAACTGCTGCTCATCTTGAGCAGACATTGCTGAAATTCCGGGAGGAATTGGACCAAGTCCGGAACTTGGCAAGCCTATCAATCACTCTTGCTGCTCCTGTTGTTAAAGCCCAGAACCCCGCACCTCCACAGAACACCCCACAACCACCAGTACAACCCGCTCACACACAAGCCTACAACACATGCAATAACACTCCACTGCTCATTCCTGAACTGCAAAACACCACAAACAACCACCTCCACAATACTCTTGTCTTTGTAGACACTATACCCCACTACACCCAGCCAATCTCAGGTGCATCTAACTCAGACGATAAAGACTCCCTTATCAGGAATTTGGCCGCTGAACTCAAGAAGCTAGCCAGCCGGGTCCAGGGTGTCGAAGGTAGAAAAGGCGTTGAGGGGTTGAACTACGAGGATCTTTGTGTTCAGCCAGATGTTGAACTCCCGGAGGGGTACAAACCTCCCAAGTTCGAGATGTTCGACGATACAGGTGATCCCAGGGTCCATCTAAGAATGTATTGTGATAAGCTGGTAGGAGTTGGAAGGGACGAGAAGATTCACATGAAGCTGTTCATGAGGAGCCTGAAGGGCGATGCCCTATCTTGGTACATCAGCCAAGATTCAAAGAAGTGGACAAGTTGGGTGAGCATGGCATCCGATTTTATGGACCCGATTCAGGTTCAACACAGAGAACGCACCAGATGTGTTCTACATTCAGAATCTAAAAAAGAAACCCACAGAAACCTTTTGCGAGTATGTTACTCGTTGGAGGTCAGAAGCTACTAAGGTCAGGCCAGCCTTAGAGGAAGAGCAGATGAACAGGTTTTTTGTCCGGGCTCAGGATCCGCAATACTATGAAAGGCTGATACTGATAGAGGGTCAGAAATTCTCTGACATAATTAAGTTTGGGGAGAGGATCAAAGATGGTATCAAGAATGGTATGGTCACTAATCTCGAAGCATTACAGGCCACCAATAAAGCCTTACAGTCTGGTGGCACGGCAAAGAAAAAGGACGTGAATTCCGTAATGGCTACGCAAATAACCAAATACCAAACATATCCCTCAACTCTACTAACATATCAACCCTCCCCAAGTTACCAAGCACCCTCACCCATATACCAAATTCCACCACCCGCCTACCAATCACCTCCACCACCCACATATCAATCCACTTCACCAAGATATTCCCATGACGCACATGTGTACCAAGCATATAACTCCCAACCTTCTCATTACCCATCACCACCTACTCGCCAAAGCTTTCCTCGACCCAGACCAAATTTCGACCGTAGACCTCCCAGACAATATACCACCATTGCTGAACCAATTGACCAATTATATGAAAGACTTAAAGCAGCCGGTTATGTTGCCCCTATCCCAGCCATAACTCCAGAAAATTCCTCCCAATGGGTCAACCCGAACAAAACATGCGCATACCATTCTGGGATGAAAGGCCATAGCATCGACGAGTGTCGCTCGTTGAAAGACAAGATTCAGACCTTGATTGACAATAAGGTCATTATAGAAAAGGATCCTGTTCCAAATGTTCGCAACAACCCTCTGCCTGACCATAAGGGTGGAGACATTCATATGATCGAGATTGAGGATGATTGGGACCCCAAAGGGTCAATTGAGTTGATTGTTGAAGGAGATGAGCCTAAGAATCCGACGTTCACCCTCAATCACATTGTTGTTCAGATACAGCCTTCTGAGGGCGATGAGATAAATGTGTCTATACCGCTCGAGTTTGAGGTGCCTCCTGCAAAGGCGCCGAGGCCAATTTAGGTTGAGTTTAGGATCCCAAAAGCACCTGCACCGTTTGAAGTTGTTGTGTTACCCTCGAGGATGCCTATTCCAGTTTCCATGACAAAAGTGACGCCATTCAATTCAAACGCCATACCTTAGGATTACACAGCGGAAGCTAGGAGAAAAGGGAAAGCGCATACTAGAGAAGCGATCGCCACACAGGGCATGACCAGAACCGGTAGGATATACACTCCGGAACATTTAGCTGAGTCTAGCAAGCAAGACACTGGATGGTATGTCGAAACTGGACCCGATGACCTTTGGAGAAAGATATAGGACAAAGAATACTCGGTCCTTGAACAACTGAACAAAACACCAGCGCAGATTTCCATCATGGCTCTTTTGCGAACCTCTGAGGCACACAAAAATGCCTTGATGAAAATATTGAGTGAAGCTTATGTTTCCAGCAACATAATGGGAGGCGAGATGGCGAATATGGTAGGACAAGTGCTGGAAAGCCACAAGATCACCTTCCACGAAGATGAGTTACCATCAGAAGGACTGAGTCACAACAAGGCGTTGCATATCACCGTGCAATGCGAAGATTATTTCATCACCAGAATCTTGGTTGACGGAGGAGCCAGCCTTAACATTTGTCCACTAATAACTCTCAGGGCATTGGGGAAAGGTTTGCATGAGATCAAAGACAGAGCAATTAATGTTAAAGCTTTTGATGGGTCCCAAAGATCCACCATTGGGGAAATTAGCCTATGCTTGTAGATGAGACCTACCTGGTTCGATGTGGACTTTCAAGTTATAGACGTCCCGGCATCCTATAATTTATTTCTAGGACGACCCTGGATCCACGCCGCTGGGGCTGTGGCATCAACCTTGCAAAGCTGTAAAATATGAATAGAATCATCGGGAAGTGATCATTCATGGCTACGGTAGCAACCCTATATACAGTTGCCAAACCATCCCGATAATCGGAGGCAGGATAAGAATAGGCAGAGAAACATACCACCACATCGAGCGAGTCAACGCTGTAGACAAGGATAAATAGTGGGATAACAAGATCGAAAGTATCCTGAATTGGTGTGGGTACGAACCTAGATAGGGACTTGGCAAAAACCTCCAGGGAATCCCCAAACCCATCAAACTGAAGAAACATGGTACTACATTTGGTTTGGGTATGAGTACACTTGGGAGGAGTTCAATCACTGGTCGCCACCATGGCGTGGTCCCTACTACCCACTAGAGTACCCGATACCTCACCTGGAGCAAACTTTCCAGCCGACAGATACTATATATGGGTCGGAGGAAGATGAAGCATTGGTAGCTGTGAAGAATCTATTCCTGGAGAATGATGATATGTATTGCAGTATTATTTTCGAGGAGGAAGGGGAGGAAGGCCCTTCTATACAAGCTGTGAACCAAGGGGAACGCCTCACCAATTGGTTGGTCAGGACCACCAGGGCCCGGAAAGCTTCGCGCATTACTATTATTTGCCTTGACGATGAACCAACGATTGTGACTTGCAACGAGACAACGCAAAAAACGGATACGGACTCAGAAGAGGATAATATACCAGAAGAGGTCGTTAGAGGAGTTGAGAATTTTGAAAATAGGCCTAAGTCTAACTTGGATGAAACTGAGGTCGTTAATCTGGGAGATGCAGAGATTGTCAAAGAAACGCGCATCACCGTTTACCTGCCACCATCAGAAAAGAAAGAGTACAAGGAGTTCCTAAAGGAATATGAAGACATATTTGCCTGGTCATATGATGATATGACCGGTCTCAGCACATCCATTGTAGTTCCCAAATTGCCAACAGACCCGACATGCCCACCGGTAAAGCAGAAGCTTAGGAAATTTAAACCCGACATGAGTTTGAAAATCAAAGAAGAAGTTACCAAGCAAGTCAAAGCCAAGGTTCTCAGAGTGGTAGAGTATCCGACATGGTTAGCCAATATCGTGCCAGTACTAAAGAAAGATGGGAAGGTCAGAGTTTGTGTCGACTACTGGGATCTCAACCGGGCCAGTCCGAAAGACGACTTCCCTTTGCTGAATATACACATCCTGATTGACAATTGCACCAAGCATGAGCTACAGTCATTCGTAGATTGCTTCTCTAGTTATCATCAAATCTGGATGGATGAGGAAGATGATGGTTTACGGTATAGAGGTTGTCATCCCCGCTGAGGTTGAAATTCCTTCCCTAAGGATCATATAAGAAGCTGAGCTAGACGATGCAGAGTGGGTGAAAAGTCGTTATGAGCAATTAGCCCTTTTAGACGAAAAGAGAATGAACGCAGTACTCTACCAGAATAAAATGTCCAGAGCCTTCAACAAAAGAGTCAAGCCAAGATAATTCACACTGGGACAGCTGGTGTTGAAGAAAATTTTTCCACATCAAGATGAAGCCAAAGGGAAGTTCTCTCCCAACTGGCAGGGTCCATACATGGTTCACCGGGTTTTGACAGGAGGAGCCCTCATACTTGCAGAAATGGACGGAGAAGTCTGGCCAAAGCCGATCAATTCAGATGCAGTCACGCGTTACTATATGTAATTTGAACTACACCTGACCTGATTCCCGTTTAAGAGGGGATACGTGGGCAACCCTATGGGTTCGGTCATAATTTAATAAAAATTCCATTTTCCCCCGCTATTGGAGCCGGGGCAGAATTTTGAGGAGGCCCCTCAAAATTCCGAAGTTAATTTTAGTTCACGCATCGCCAGAAGCGCCAGCCCAGCACACTGGGGCAGAATTTTGAGGAGAACCCTCAAAATTCCAAAGATGATTTTTTAGTCATTTAGCACAGCCGTCAGAAATGCCTGATCAACAAACTAGGGCAGAATTTTGAGGAGGACTCTCAAAATTCTGGAGAAAAGAGGTTGCAATGTCCTGAACCACGTCGCAGTCGTTGGTTCATCTAAAGAAAACTATTTCCGATTATATACGTTATATTTACTAAATCATGCATAACTATTATCCGAATTGCTGTTGTTTCGCGACGCTACCCCAATGACACACAACGTCAAGAGCCCAGGAAAGACGAACTAACCTTTCCCCTCACAAAACTCACGATTTTCTTTGGATGCATGCACTAGACTTGCAATATCATTAGGTATATTTATGTACATATACTTTCCCAAGGATGCAATTTCTCAGAATCATCACTTGCCCGCAATTGCTATCCGTACCCAATCTCCCCAGCAGTTATATTGTCGTAATCGGCTATCAGCTAAGAGATCTTACTACTGATCATCCTTTTACATTCTTGCACTGCATAAGGCTACTTATTTGCCTTTGGAGGTTAAGCTCTACCTCCATCCTGCATAATGCTACTTATCTGCCTTTCGAGACTAAGCTCTGTCTCCATCTGCATTCTTGCATAAGGCTACCTTTCTGCCTTCCGAGGTTAAGCTCTACCTCCATCTGCATTTTGCATTAGGCTACTTTTCTGCCTTCCGAGGTTAAGCTCTACCTCCATCATCACCTGCATAAGACTACCTTATCTGCCTTTCGAGACTAAGCATTGTCTCTATCCGCATTTCCCTGCATTGCATAAGGCTACCTTTCCGCCTTCCGAGGTTAAGCTCTACCTCCATCTGCATTTTGCATAAGGCTACTTTTCTGCCTTCCGAGGTTAAGCTCTACCTCCATCATCACCTGCATAAGGCTGCCTTATCTGCCTTTCGAGACTAAGCATTGTCTCCATCCGTATTTCCCTGCATTGCATAAGGCTACCTTTCTGCCTTCCGAGGTTAAGCTGTACCTCCATCTGCATTTTTCATAAGGCTACTTATCTGCCTTTCGAGGTTAAGCTCTACCTCCATCCTGCATAAGGCTACTTATCTGCCTTCTAGACTAAGCTCTGTCTCCACCTGCATTTCGCATAAGGCTACTTTTCTGCCTTCCGAGGTTAAACTCTACCTCCATCCTGCATAAGGCTACTTATCTGCCTTTCGAGACTAAGCTCTGTCTCCATCTGCATTTTGCATAAGGCTACTTTTCTGCCTTCCGAGGTTAAGCTCTACCTCCATCATCACCTGCATAAGGCTACCTTATCTACCTTTCGAGACTAAGCTCTGTCTCCATCTGCATTTTGCATAAGGCTACTTATCTGCCTTTCGAGACTAAGCTCTGTCTCCATCTACATTTTTGCATAAGGCTACTTATCTGCCTTTTGAGGTTAAGCTCTACCTCCATTCTGCATAAGGCTACTCATCTGTCTTACGAGACTAAGAGTTGTCTCCATCTTGCATGGCCGAAACATCGCCACTTTATTTTTCGAACGGCTGAAATATCGCCACCTGCATTTAAATTCTCGATTTGGTTGAAAGATCGCCACCCTTTGCATTCATTTGGCTGAAAGATTTCCACCTTCTCATGGGCTGAAAGATCGCCAACTTATTCAAAGGCGTCATAGTTCGGAGGCACCATCGGCATAGCCTGAGAACACCATTTTATGGCCTGTGAATCTTTACTTTTATGCTCTTCATGGCCCAGGACATCATAGTCGGAGGACGTCATCCTAACCGTCCGAAGACAACATCCATGGTCCAATGGGAACTTGCATCATGTTTAAATTATGCACAATACACGATACATTGGTCACTTGAAGGTACACCGGCTAGCAAACGGCCATCTCAGCAGGATCGATCCCGCTCCGGTTCTCCACAGTCTGTCCGACTCCAAATCTGATCATCACGTCCGTTCTTTTCGAACCCACACACTCCTTCAATGGTTCCTGAACTACATATGGCCTGATTTTGATAAAATCAGGGATATGTAGGCGGCTCCGAATCCAGATCTTGGTCAAAACGCTTTTCAATCGCCGATCCGGTCAAAATTGTCCATCTTGTCTTTACCCGACAACTCTTTCATCCTCCTCGGGTAAAGAGGGGCAGTTGTTAACACCCAATTTTTCCTTATATTTTCAAAATGACATATATGTGCATATATAAGCACCCCAAAGAGTTTGAGCATTTTTAATGATTTTTAAATCAATTTACGGCCTATTTTTACATCATAAAATCACAATAGTTATTCCCAAAACTTGACATTTTGGAAAATAATTTACTTTATTCTCATAACTACCTCAAATATAGTTGGCATGATTTTTGCATATTTTTACAAATTCGTTTGGTATTTTAAAAATAAATTGCATGTAATTGCCATGCTAGCCTCTTTAAGATTTAATAACATTTTTCTTAAATATAAATTGATCGCAATATTTTAAATTAAGGTTTACATATTATTTATTAACTCAGTACCTTTAATTTTCTTTTAAAATATTTTTACAATTTTTATAATGTAATAGGGGAAAAACTGGCTATTTCAATTTTAGCCTCAATTCGTTTCAATTTTAACCACAATTCCATCTCAATCTTAGCCAATTTCAAGCCCAAATTAGACCAGCCCAATTCAAATTTAACCCGACCCCTGACCCATTAACTAAACCCGTCCGTTTGTATCTTCAGATCCTGGCCGTTGATCATTTTGATCAACGGCCCTCACCCCTCCTTTCCTTTTTAATTTCGAACGACCTAACCCTATCTCTCATTTCTCTTCGACTGCCGCCCTCAAACCCTCCCTTTCTCTCAAACGCTCTCTAACACTCAAAAACCCTAGCCGTCTTCCTCGTCTTCTCCGACCAAATCTCACCGGAGTCCATGGCTTCTCAAGCCATGGACGGCCTATGCTCACCTCCCTTCACCCCCAAATCATGGTTGTTCGAGATTTCGAGGTTCGACCTCAATGATGCCCGTTCAGATCCTCCACAGATCTGAGGTCCTATGGCCTCTCCGGCTCCGTTCCGACGTGTTCGCGCTTTAAAAAGCATAGCTATGGCTCAGACCTATTCGAGACCAGACCCTTTCCAAGCCTTCTTGTTTCTAGGGTTTCTGAGAAACCCTAAAGCTGTTTGAGGTTCCTTTTTCTTTTATTTTCTTAGATCTGTGGTAAATCTGTGTTATACTCGAAGTTTGTAAAACTTTTCCCCAATTTTTCTTTTTTAAAACTAGTCTGTTTCGATTTAGGGTTTTCAAAAATCTTAAAACGACTCCTGTCTCTTCCCCTTCTTCTTTTCTTTGTGTGAATCTGTATATTCCATGTTTCTTACGAGTTTTTCGCTTATGTCTTATGTTCTTTCCTCACATGTCTTCTCCTATGTTCTTGTGTTTTGCCGTTATTACGCATGTTCTTCTGTTTTGTGTTTTGTTCTTTCTCCTACTGGTTTCTATAAGCATGCTTTATGTGTCTCCCTCGCATATCCCTCTACTGTATTTTTTACTGAGCTTTTGCTCCTTGCCTGCCTTCACTGGATTTTTTGTTTAAAGCCCTAAGCATGATTCTTCTACTATTTTCCTAAACCTATATCGTTTGTCTCTCCTGAACTTGTTTAAGCAACAAAGCTTTGCCTAAATGTATTCCCTGTGTTTCAAACTTGTTGTTCTCTCTATCTGCTTATTCTCTCATGAGTTTCTGAAAGAGGTTATTGAGCCTATTCTACTTGTTGTTATTCGCCTATATATCTGATTTGAGTCAGAAAACCCTAGTGTTGGAGGTTTTTGACAAGCTTGACTGTGTGCTTGGGCTAGGGTTCCATTCAGAACCCTGACCCTCTTTCAAAGACTCACTTTAAGTCTATGAATCTAACTTTCCTTGCTACTCTGATTTCTTTGCTAGTGTTGCAACAACTCTCTTGTCTCGATATGGTTTTTATATGACTTTTTCTTCTCTCAAAAGGCCTTTGGCCAGCCTGTGATTGATTCCGAGTCCCTTTTCAAAAGGGTATGATTGATTGTTAATGATTTTCTTCAAATTAAGTTTCTCTTCACCTTTTCTTGGTTGGATCCATTCATGCCAAGGCTCAAACCTTGATTTTTACTGGCTGTGATTGATTGCCTTCCCTTATTTAGCCCAAACCATGCAATGTTGAACTATTTCCTTAAATGGATTTCCATGTAATTACCCCTGTTATACTGCCTTAGAAAAGATTCAAAATCAAAATCCTTTCCTTATTTGTCATGCCCATTTAAAATCAATCCCTTGGCTGAAGGGAAATCTGTGTGATTGACTTTCAAAATTATTTTCTTACCTTCTTCTCACTTGTCTTCTGCACTATAAAAGGGGCTACCCCTTCTACACTTAAAAGAGACATACACAAAAAGACTTCAAACTTTTCTCTACTACTACTTTTTCAACTTCTAGTATTGAGCACTCTGCTCCTCTACTCTTTCTACTTTCTGAAACATTCTTGAGTTCTCTTTGAACTCTCAAGTATTTGCTGAAGACTCGATTTTGCTCCTGCTGACTTCTGGTTGTTTACTTGCTTTTGTTGTTCTGCTATTCTAGTACTTGCAACTGGTATGTCATTCTTAGTTAAATAATGCCCCCTTAACTATGTGTTTATTTCCTAGCCTGTCATACTCTCTCTTTCACCATGCGTTTACATCTTAGTCTGTTATGCTTTCTTACCTTATGTTTCTGCAACTCTTTATGTGCTCTTCTCATGTGAATCCCTTCCCTTTGCCCCTTTGTATGAGAGTACAGTTCCAGACATGACATCACTTTGTTATTGCTGCCCATGACTTTGAACTAGGTTCTTTTGAACCCTTTACTCGAATCAATTCCCACTTCCCTTTTCCCCTGTATATGTTGAGCCTGATTTGGGTCTGGTGGTATCCTAATCACCATCTAGACTCAGGTCTGACCTCTAAGGTCTGCTCTTAACTTGTTTGGACCAAACAAATGGTTAGGGGTGTGCCAGTCAACACCTATGGCTGGGTATGACCACCATTTGCTATGGCTCCCCAATCCCTCTTTCACTTTGCACTCATTCCTTGTTCTAAGTTCTGCCCCTCTCTGGTAAGCCATGCTTTGTGACCCTTGAGCTCCCACTGAACTTGGATGCCTGAGGGTTGGCTATTCCGCACTACACTATTCTAATTCTAAATGGTATCCTGAGTGTTATCAATGCTGGGAATCCTTGAGATTCTTTGGAACTTTGAAACACTTTGGACAAAGAGAAGGCTTTGGAAATTCGGAATTGGTTAATCACATGTTATTGGACATTAAGATTGAATTAGGCTGCTCGGATCTAGCTGTTAGTTTTTAATGTATTTATTTTCTTTCTTTTGGTCTGTAATAATTTGTATAAATGATTTGGGGAATATAGTAAAAGGGTGTGGGAGGGGTTTTGCATTATTGCATCATTAGGGGTAGAAACCATGCTTTAGGATTGTAATTTTTTAGAAATCCTGCCTATAGGGCTGTTCAATATTTCTGGTTCCACATCACCTAGAGACCATGCCTATAGGGTTAACGCTTCATTGTGTTACAAATCACATAGAAATCATGCCTATAGGACTTAACGTTCATGTAATCAATGCATATAGAGATCATGCCTATAAGGAATGCATATGCATTAGGCAAACTGTAGGGTTAATTAGCCCAATCATTTTTTACAAGTTCAATAACAGGTTTTAAAAAATCAAAATAGATATCATGCCTATAGGATCAGCATCAAACTCGTCTGATTCGCTTAAAGTAATAATAATCTATTAACCGGTCCTTAACGTCTTAATATAACAACGATTTCAGAAGTCTTAATTCTTGACAAAAACTCTCTTGACTCAGTATGCTTTTAAATCCCTCAAATCAGCATCTTTTTTCTGAAATAGTTTCTTTCTAAACATTATGTCTGAACGTTTTACTCAGACCCTGAAATTGTCTTTTAAAACAGTTGCAACTTACCCTTTCCTTAGATATTTCTATCTCTGAAACTCTTTCACAACCATTTCTGTGTTTTATTTTTACTGCAGTCCATACTTTCTTTTCAAAACTCCTCTGCATTAGACTACTTTTTCCTGAAACCAGTACCTTTTAAATCACTCGCTTGAAATACCTTAATCTCTGACAATTGGATCCGAGTTGCCTAATGTAGACTTTCTGTCTAAATGTATGTGTTGAACTAGTCCGCTCGCCGCTTAATTTTTAACTTAAGACCAAATCAGTATATGCTAAGACATGCTAAACTAAGTGTTTGTTTGATTAAGGGGTTTACTTGAGCCTTACCTATTTGTTTTGTTCATCCTAATATTTGTTACTTGTTTTGTATGTCGCAATTAGAATTTTAACCTTTGAACCCCATATATGCCTATATCTCTTTCCTTCCCCTTTAGGATTAGAAGTCTTGATGCCCCGGGACTGATAGGTTGGGATGGGTACTAGCATGCAATAAGTAAACGAGACTGATTGCGTTTAAATACCTTAACGGGGTGGGAAGGGTAGATATGGATATGATGACCGATGCGCAAATATCACGCGCGACCCCTCTTCTGAGGAGTGATCGCTGGGTATTGTATTGAAGTGATCCATATTAATTATAAACTTAGGACTCCCCTCCCTTTACTTGCTTTCATCTCTTCTTGTAAAACTGTTCAAATCTCTTTTTCATGAATTTTTGCCCTCTCTACTTATCTTTGAAAATTTTCAACTTGGTCGCAATCTTATGTGCGAATCCTTATTTGAGCCTTGATTGTTTACTTGTAAAGTCACAATTGCAACATGGCCAGAAACCACACTAGTGGATCTAGAGGGGTGCCTAACACCTTCCCCTCGGGATAATTTCTAGCCCTTACGCTAATCTCTGGTCTCTTCATCTCAAGCCCTTCTTAAAGTGTCCTAATGCACTATAATCATTAGGTGGTGACTCATCCACTTCCAAACCCAATTCTCGAAAGGGAATAGAGTTGTCCTCCTAATGTCGTATTCCCAATTTCTGACCCCACGGTTAGAGGAAAAGGGGGCGTCGATAGTGAAACGATATTATGTGTAACCACTAATGATTCCCTTTATGATGTAATTTGAACTATGCCTGACCTGATTCCCATTTAAGAGGGGATACATAGGCAGCCCTATGGGTTCGGTCACAATTTAATAAAAAATTCTATTTTCTCCCGCTATTGGAACTGGGGCAGAATTTTGAGGAGGACCCTCAAAATTCTAGAGCGAAAAAGGTTGCAATGTCTTGAACCACGTTGCAGTCGTTGGTTCATCTAAAGAAAATTATTTTCAATTATATACTTACGTTATATTTACTAAATCATGCATAACTATTATCCGAATTACTGTTGTTTAGCAACGCTACCCCAATGACACACAACATCAAGAGTCGGGGGAAGACGAACTAACCTTTTCCCCTTACAAAACTCACGATTTTTCTTTGGATGCAGACACATCAATTCGCAATATCATTAGATATATTTATGCACTCATACTTTCTCAAGAATGCAACTTCTCAGAATCATCACTTGCCCACAATTGCTATCTGTACACAATCTCCCCAGCAGTCATATTGTCGTAATTGACTATCAGCTAAGAGATCTTACTACTAATCACTATTTTACATTCTTGCACTGCATAAGGCTACCTTTCTGCCTTCCGAAGTTATGCTCTACCTCCATCTGCATATCTTTGCATTGCGTACGGCTGCTTTTCTGCCTTCCGAGACTAAGCACTGTCTCCATCTGCATTTTGCATAAGGATACTTTTCTGCTTTCCGAGACTAAGCATTATCTCCATTCTGCATTTCTCTGCATTGCATAAGGCTACCTTTCTGCCTTCCAAGACTAAGCATTGTCTCCATTCCGCATTTCTCTGCATTGCATAAGGCTACTTATCTGCCTTTCAAGACTAAGCTCTGTCTCCATCTGCATTTTGCATAAGGCTGCCTTTCTGTCTTCCGAGGTTAAGCTCTACCTCTATCTGCATATCTTTGCATTGCATAAGGCTGATTTTCTGCCTTCAAGTGCTACCTCCATCTGCATTTTTGCATTGTATAAGGCTACCTTTCTGCCTTCCGAGGTTAAGCTCTACCTCCATCTGCACATCTTTGCATTGCATAAGGCTGCTTTTCTGCCTTTCGAGACTAAGCTCTGTCTCCATATGCATTTTTGCATTGCATAAGGCTACCTTTCTGCCTTCCGAGACTAAGCTCTATTTCCATATGCATTTTCTGCATTGCATAAGGCTACCTTTCTGCCTTCTGAGACTAAGGTCTGTCTCCATCTGCATTTCCTGCATTGCATAAGGCTACTTTTCTGCCATCCGAGACTAAGCATTGTCTCCATCCTGCATTTCTCTGAATTATATAAGGCTACCTTTCTGCCTTTTGAGACTAAGCTCTATCTCCATCTGCATTTTGCATAAGGCTACTTTTCTGCCTTCCGAGACTAAGCACTGTCTCCATCTGCATTTTGCATAAGGCTACTTTTCTGCCTTCCGAGACTAAGCATTGTCTCCATTCTGCATTTCTCTACATTGCATAAGGCTACCTTTCTGCCTTCCGAGACTAAGCATTGTCTCCATCCTGCATTTCTCTGCATTGCATAAGGCTACCTTTTTTCTTTTCGAGGTTAAGCTCTACCTCCATCCTGCATGGCTGAAAGATCGCCACCTTATCTTTCTTGTATCAACTAAAATATTGCCACTTTTATTTTATGCCTTGCATTGGCTGAAAGATCGCCACCTTCCGTATTTCATTGGCTGAAAGATCGTCACCTTCTGCATTTCATGGGCTGAAAGATCGCCAACCTATTCAAAGGCATCATAGTTCGAAGGCACCATCTACATGGCCCGAGAACATAATTTCATGACCTGCGAATTTTTATTTACGCTCTTTATAGCTCGGGACGTCATCCTAACCATCCAAAGACAGCATTAATGGTCCAATGGGAATTTTCATCACGTTTAAATTTACGCACAATATGCGCTCGTATTGCTTACTTGCAGTACATAGGCTGGCAACGACCGTCTCAACAGGAGCGATCCCGCTCCGGTTCCCGCAGCCTATCGATGTTTTTTTCAGAAAACCTCTCTCAATCTAAAATATCGCGTCCGTCCGTTTCAAATCCCCATTGGCATATTACGCCGATGGATTCTAAACTAAATACGGCCTGATTCCTGTAAAACCAAGGATATGTAGGCAGCTCAGAAACCAGATCCCGGTCAAAGTCCCTTTCAAATCGTTGCTTTCGGTCAAAATTGGCCATCATATCTTTACCCGACAACTCTTTCATCCTTCCTAGGTAAAGAGGGGCAGCTGTTGATACCCAATTTTTTTCTATGTATTTTTATACTCAAAATACTTTCAAAATAGCATGTGTATGTATATATAAGCATGCCCAAGAGTTTTGGTATTTTTCCCTAATTTTTAAGATTTTTAAAATCAATTTACTATCCATTTTAGCAATACAAAATCCATAATTATTCCCAAAATTATTATTTTTGGTGAATAATTTAGTTTATTCCCATATATATACCAAAATATAGTTAAGGTAATTTTTGTACGTTTTTTACAAATTTATTTGGTATTTTAAAAGTTAAATTGCATATAATTGCAATTATAGTCTACTTTAGGATTAATAGCATTTTATAATTGTAAAAATGGTTCCAATATTTTTAAATTGATATTTATATATTATTAATTTGTTCAGTACTTTTAATTTGTTTTTAAAATCATTTTTACTATCTTTATAAAATAAAAAGTGAAAAACTGGATATTTAAAATCTGGCCCATTTTTTATTTCAATCATAGCCAAATTGATCCTCCATAATTGACCCAATTGGCCCTGCCCAATTCTAACCTAACCCGACCCTTGACCCAACCAATTAACCCGCCTGGACCTTTCTTTCAATCCAGGTCGTTGATCATTTAGATTAACGACCATGATTTTCCCTTACCGTTTTAATTCACCTAACCCTACCATAATCCCCCCATTTCATTCTGATAGCCGCCTTTGGATACTCTCCTCTCCCAAAACTCTCTCGAAGGTTCCTCGGAACCCTAATCATCTTTTACCCATTTTCAACCGCACTTTCACTGGAATCCATGGCTTCTCAGGCCATGGATGGCCTGTACTCACTCTCCTCCACTATTAAACCATTGGTGTTCAAAGTATCGAGGTCCGACCTCGATGGTTTCCTTTTATATCTCTACAGATCCAAGGTTCTATGGCCTCTCCGGCCTGGCTACGGCGTATTCAAGCATCAGAAGCCTATTTTCGCGACATGTTTCGAGGCAAATGTACATGCAGTTCTAAAACAAGATCTCTAATGCACATGGAGAAGGTTATTTTATTTAAACAATATTAGTAACTTAATGGCAAAATTTCTAAGAGATAGCGACTTATGCAGAATCAGAAGTGAAGTGATGAACTATAACATGTGATATGCTAAAGCAATAAACATGATTATCCTAAGTTAAGGTATCTAATGCACAAATTTTGCATGATTTAATGCGAGTAAGCATAGCAATCCTAAATCATGATATCTAATGCATCATACAAACCTAGAACATGATTTCTACAACAACTCAACATAATGTAAAACCTAGAACATGGTTTCTACCCAATTTATCCCACAGAATTATACAACTACCCTCCTTTTTTTACTAGTTACTCCAATATCTGTGTACAAAGGATTATTACAGACCAGGATTTAGTGATTTACATAAATGAGAAGTAAACTTATACTATAGAGAGTATGAAGCAGGTCCAAAGTAAACCTGGGAGTACCAGGCCTTCAGAGTAGCCTCAAATGCCCAGAAATCTCATAGCCAACAAGTGTCTTAGTGTGTCAGAGTTCCCTAAGGACCTCCAAGATCCCGGGCATTGATCATACCAACACCTTTCTCAAATAGGGATTGGTTATGTGCAGTGTGAAAGGGACATCCCTAATATACCAGAGTTTAGAGAGATTTCAAGAATCCCTAAGCAATACACATACCAGAGGGGTAGAACTTAATGATCTAAGATTAAGGTGAGAGTGCTTGACATAGTTTGAAAGATTCAGTGAAAAACAATATAGAGACGACTCTAGGAGTGAAAGGTTTTCTAAAATAGAAACTAGTTTGGTAGTAAAAAACAGTTTGAGAAGAGTACAAAACACTTTTGAAAACAGCAAACAATCAATTGGTCATAAAACATCCAGATTCAGAAACACTTAACAAACAGATCTCACATCAGGGTAAAGGGATTGGGGACACATAGAATTTACATTTTAAAGAGAACACATGACAGGGCTCAGGGAGGCATATAGTCAACAAAATGCATAGAACACTTAGGAGCTTATAGAATTAACAGGATAGTCATGATGGTAGTTAATAGAGCCATGTTGAAAGCGAAGAAACACATACAACTAGAGTTAGTCGAATGCCTTAAAGATTAGGTAACTAACATGATTTCCTCAAGGAAGAAGAATAGACAAGGGTGAATAGACATGCTGGACAAACATCAAATGGCCAACTATAGTTTGTACATGCTAATTACATATTGAACAAAACAGGATGAGACATGCAAAGTAAGGCAGTAAACAAGAACATGAATTGAATATATAACTAATGAGCTAGTAATGAAATGAAACACATAGAGTTTAGGTTTCAAAATTTAACTGAGACATATCAGCCAAGTAAGAGAAATGCAGAATATGAAAGAAATAGGTGCAATTCAACTATCTAGCCTTGTCTTTCAGCTGGCTAGTCCCACAATAGCACAAGTAGAAAAGAAGGAGAAGAGTTTGAATGTATGTGTGTGTTATGAACTGATGTTCGTGTGTTAAGAAGTTAAATTAGAGAGTTTATATAGTAGTTCAAGAGCAGAGCAAATAAGGTAAAAAAATCAACTTTAGTTAATCACGGGAAGATCACATAATCAATTACCCGAAAAATCAGCATAGTCTTCCCTTAATTAAGGGTAATTAACCAACGGTAAGGACATGAAATATTCAAGGAAAGAAATTCAAATCAGACTTAGGTAAAGAGTGAATAACTAAGAATCTAATTAAGAAAATAATCGTGCAAGGAATCAGTAGATACTACAGGCAATCAAATAAGGCAAGAAGACTAATTAAAGTCATAAACAAGGAAATAATAAAGAATCATGCACATGAAATTTTTACTAGAGCAAATCACTCAACAATTCTAGAAAGAATATATCAATTTCCATGAACAAAATAGGCTGAGTAAAACTTTAGGAACACAGAAAAATTAGACGGAAAATAATTCAAAAAACCCTAATAGAGATTAATTAGGATAAAAATAACAAAGCGAGGAAAATTCGACTAAGGAAAAGCATGTAAATCAGAATACAGAATGAACCAATACGACAAGTAACTTTTCAAAGCTCAGAATCGAAGCAAAGCATCAGACAGTTAGAGTTTTAACATAAATCAACTAGGGCTTATGCAATTTTATCATAAATCAGTCAAGAACACTTAAGAACAAACGATTAAGCAATCAAAAATTAGAAAACCTTTTGAGAAGATGACTTAGGGTAAACCCTAGTTTAGGAAAAAGGGGAAATCAGTTGAAAACAAGAAAACTTCCAAGGAAAACATGTAAGATATGTTCGATTTGTCTCAGATCTATACAGATCTGAGAATATCAGAGATAAAAATTAGGGGTTTTTAGAAAGCATGATAGAGACGAGAACATAGGCCTAGAAAATTATGGATCCATAGAAAAATAAGAGAGGTTTATTACTCATGGTCGAGCAAACGACCTAAAACAGGCAAAGAAATCAAAGGTGCAAATCAGACCACCTAGGTCCCTTGAGATCTTCTCAAGGATCTAAGAAACTGATGAGCCATAGCAAGTAGGAGGCCGATATAGGCCTAAGACGACAAAGAAATATAATAGAACGGAGGTCTAGGCCGGTAATGGCGCCTGTATTAGGGTTCAGATAGAGAGCATTTGAGAGAGAGGGGAAATGGTGAATGTGGGGTATGGTGGAAATGAATTAGGTTAGGAGGGGGTCGTTAGGTTAACTATGTTAAGAACAAATATGGGTTAATAGATTATTATTACTTTAAGCGAATCAGACGAGTTTGATGCTGATCCTATAGGCATGATATCTATTTTGATTTTTTAAAACCTATTATTGAACTTGTAAAAGATGATTGGGTTAATTAACCCTACAGTTTGCCTAATGCATATGCATTCCTTATAGGCATGATCTCTATATGCATTGATTGCATGAACGTTAAGTCCTATAGGCATGATTTCTATGTGATTTGTAACACAATGAAGCGTTAACCCTATAGGCATAGTCTCTAGGTGATGTGGAACCAGAAATATCGAACAGCCCTATAGGCAGGATTTCTAAAAAATTACAATCCTAAAGCATGGTTTCTACCCCTACTGATGCAAGAATGTAAACCCCCTCCCACACCCTTTTACTATATTCCCCAAATCCTTTATACAAATTATTACAGACCAAAAGAAAGAAAATAAATACATTAAAAACTAACAGCTAGATCCGAGCAGCCTAATTCAATCTTAATGTCCAATAACATGTGATTAACCAATTTCAAATTTCCAAAGCCTTCTCTTTATCCAAAGTGTTTCAAAGTTCCAAAGAATCTCAAGGATTCCCGGCATTGCTTACACTCAGGATACCATTTAGAATTAGAATAGTGCAATGCGGAATAGCCAGCCCTCAGGCATCCAAGTTCAGTGGGAGATCAAGGGTCCCAAAGCATGGCTTACTAGAGAGGGGAAGAACTTAGAACAAGGAATGAGTGCAAAGTGAAAGAGGGATTGGGGAGCCATAGCAAATGGTGGTCATACCCAGCTATAGGTGTTGACTGGCACACCCCTGACCATTTGTTTGGTCCAAACAAGTTAAGAGCAGACCTTAGAGGTCAGACTTAAGTCTAGATGGTGATTAGGATGCCACCAGACCCAAATCAGGCTCAGCATATACAAGGGAAAAGGGAAGTGGGAATTGATTCGAGTAAAGGGTTCAAAAGAACCTAGTTCAAAGTCATGGGCAGCAATAATAGAGTGTTGTCATAGCTAGAACTGTACTCTCATACAAAGGGGTAAAGGGAAGGGATTCACATGAGAAGAGCACATACAGAGTTGCAGAAACATAAGGAAATAAAGCATAACAGACTAAGATGTAAACGCATGGTGAAAGAGAGAGTATGACAGGCTAGGAAATAAACACATAGTTAAAGGGGCATTATTTAACTAAGAATGACATACCAGTTGCAAGTACTAGAATAACAGAAAAACAAAAGCAAGTAAACAGCCAGAAGTCAGCAGGAGCAAAATCGAGTCTTAAGTAGGAGCAAAAGAGTTCAAAGAGAACTCAAGAATGTTTCAGAAAGTAGAAAGAGAAGAGGAGCAGAGTGCTCAATACTAGAAGTTGAGAAAGTAGTAGTAGAGAAAAGTTCGAAGTCTTTCTGTGTATGTCTCTTTTAAGTGCAGAAGGGGTAGCCCCTATTATAGTGTAGAAGACAAGTGAGAAGAAGGTAAGAAAATAATTTTGAAAGTCAATCACACAGATTTCCCTTCAGTCAAGGGATTGATTTTAAACGGGCATGACAAATAAGGAAAGGATTTTGATTTTGAATCTTTTCTAAGGCAGTATAACAGGGGTAAATACATGGAAATCCATTTAAGGAAATAGTTCAACATTACACGGTTTGGGCTAAATAAGGGAAGGCAATCAATCACATCCAGTAAAAATCAAGGTTTGAGCCTTGGCATGAATGGATCCAACCAAGAAAAAGTGAAGAGAAACTTAATTTGAAGAAAATCATTAACAATCAATCATACCCTTTTGAAAAGGGACTCGGAATCAATCACAGGCTGGCCAAAGGCCTTTTGAGAGAAGAGAAAGTCATATAAAAACCATATCGAGACAAGAGCGAGTTGTTGCAACACTAGCAAAGAAATCAGAGTAGCAAGGAAAGTTAGGTTCATAGACTCAAAGTGAGTTTTTGAAAGAGGGTCAGGGTTCTGAATGGAACCCTAGCCTAAGCACATAGCCAAGCTTGTCAAAAACCTCCAACACTAGGGTTTTCTGACTCAAATCAGATACATAGGCGAATAACAACAAGTAGAATAGGCTCAATAACCTCTCTCAGAAACTCATGAGAGAATAAGCAGATAGAGAGAACAACAAGTTTGAAACACAGGGAATACATTTAGGCAAAGCTTTGTTGCTTAAACAAGTTCAGGAGAGACAAGCAATACAGGTTTAGGAAAACAGTAGAGGAATCATGCTTAAGGCTTTAAACAAAAAATCCAGTCAAGGCAGGCAAGGAGCAAAAGCTCAGTAAAAAATACAGTAGAGGGATATGCGAGGGAGACAGATAAAGCATGCTTATAGAAACCAGTAGGAGAAAGAACAAAACACAAAATAGAAGAACATGCGTAATAACGGCAAAACACAAGAACATAGGAGAAGACATGCGAGGAATGAACATAAGACATAAGCGAAAAACTCGTAAGAAACATGGCATATATGGATTCACAAAAAGAAAAGAAGAAGGGGAAGAGACAGGGGTCGTTTTAAGATTTTTGAAAACCCTAAATCGAAACAGACTAGTTTTAAAAAAGAAAAATTGGGGAAAAGTTTTAAAAACTTCGAGTATAACACAGATTTACCACATATCTAAGAAAATAAAAGAAAAAGGAACCTTGAACAGCTTTAGGGTTTCTCATAAACCCTAGAAACAAGAAGGATTGGAAAGGGTATGGTCTCGAACAGGTCTGAGCCATAGTTATGCTTTTTAAGGCTCGAACACGTCGGAACGGAGCCGGAGATGCCATATGACCTTAGATCTATGGAAGATCTGAACGGGCATCGTTGAGGTCGAACCTCAAAGTCTCAAACAGCCATGATTTGGGGGTGAAGGGAGGTAATCATAGGCCATCCATGTCCTGAGAAGCCATGGACTCCGGTGAGATTTGGTCGGAGAAGACGAGGAAGACGGCTAGGGTTTTTGAGTGTTAGAGAGCGTTTGAGCGAAAGGGAGGGTTTGAGGGTGGCGATCGAAGAGAAATGAGAGATAGGGTTAGTTCGTTCGAAATTAAAAAGGAAAGGAGGGATGAGGGCCGTTGATAAAAAAATTAACAACCAGGATTTGAAGATACAAACATACGGGTTTAGTTAATGGGTTAGGGGTCGGATTAAATTTGAATTGGGCTGGTCCAATTTGGACTTGAAATTGGCTAAGATTGAGACGGAATTGTGGTTAAAATTGAAACGAATTGAGGCTAAAATTGAAATAGCCAGTTTTCCCCCTATTACTTTATAAAAATTGTAAAAATGTTTTAAAAGAAAATTAAAGGTACCGTGTTAATAAATAATATGTAAACCTTAATTTAAAATATTGGGATTAATTTATATTTAAGAAAAATGCTATTAAATCTTAAAGAGGCTAGCATGGCAAGTACATGCAATTTAGTTTTAAAATACCAAACGAATTTGTAAAAATATGCAAAAATCATGCCAACTATATTTGAGGTAATTATGAGAATAAAGTAAATTATTTTCCAAAATGACAAGTTTTGGGAATAACTATTGGGATTTTATGATGTAAAAATAGGCCGTAAATTGATTTAAAAATCATTAAAAATGCCAAAACCCTTTGGGGTTCTTATATATGCACATATATGTCATTTTGAAAATATATAGGGAAAAATTGGGTGTCAACATTCACCGCATCTGAATTGATTGGCTTTGGCCAGACTTCTCCATCCATCTCTGCAAGAATAAGGGCTCCTCCAGTTAGAATCCGGTGAACCATGTACGGACCCTGCCAATTGGGAGAGAACTTCCCCTTGGCTTCATCTTGATGTGGGAATATTTTCTTCAACAGCAGCTGCCCCGTGTAAACTTGCTTGGCTTAACTCTTTTGTTGAAGGCTCTGGACATTCTATTCTGATACAACTGACTATGGCAAACTGCATTCATCCTTTTCCCATCTATAAGGGCTAATTGCTCGTAGCGACTTTTTACCCATTCTGCATCATCCAACTCTGCTTCTTGTATGATCCTTAAGGAGGGAATTTCTAACTCAGCGGGGATGACCGCCTCTTTATCATAAACCAACATTTATTGAGTTGCTCCAGTCGATGTGTGTATTGTGGTGCGGTATCCCAATAAGGCGAATGATAATTTCTCATGCCATTGTTTGTGCCTTTGGACCATCTTCCTTAGTATCTTCTTGATATTCTTGATGGTTGCCTCCATAGCTCCATTCATCTGAGGCCTGTAGGCTGTAGAGTTCTTGTTTTTGATCTTGAATGTTTCACACATTGTTTTTATCAAGTCGCTGTTGAGATTGGAACCATTTTTGACGCCCCTTTTCTCTTCCAACGTGGAGTCAAAATCAGGTATATGACATTGGGAGGACAACTCTATTCCCTTTCGAGAATTGGGTTTTAGAAGTTGAAGAGTCGCAACCTAATGATTATAGTGCATTAGGACACTTTAAGAAAGGTATGAAGAGAAGAGACCAGAGATTAGGGTAAGGGCTAGAAATTATCTCAAGGGGAAGGTGTTAGGCACCCCTCAAGATCCACTAGTGTGGTCCTCGCCATGTTACAATTGTGACTCTACAAGTAAACAATCAAGGCTCAAATAAGGACTCGCATATAACATTGCAATTAGGTTGAAAACTTTTGAAGGTAAGTAGAGAGGGCAGAAATTTATGAAAAAAAAGATTTAAATAGTTTTATAAAAATAGATGAAAGCAAATAAAGGAGGGGGTCCTAGGTTTATAATTAATATGGATCACTTCAATGCAATATCAAGCAATCAATCCTTAGAAGAGGGGTCGCACGTGATATTAGCGCACCGGTCATCATATCCATATCTACCCTTCCCACCCCATAATGGTATTAAGCGCGGAATAGTATCGTGACTTACTGCATGCTATTACCCATCCCAATCTTATCAGTCTCGGAGGCATTGTGACTACTAATCCTAAAGGGGAGAGAGTTGGGGGTTTTTCAGTGTTTTCAAAAGGATAAAAATCTAGGCGACAAGCAATAACAAATAGCAGTTAAAAGGGAGACAAATAGCAGTTAAGGCTCAAGTAGGACTCATATTTCAAAGCAGCAGATTATTTAGCATAACTTACAAATACTGGTTATGGTCTGATTAAACCTTAAAAAAATGTGTGAGGCAGACTGATTTATTACATATTTCAGATAAGAAATCCGAATCAGACCTGCCTGCTGGTTGGAGTTTAACGAAGTCTTGATTCAACTAACTAATGCACCTTATGGCTTGCCTTGGTGAAACTTATAGGCATAATATCTAACGATGCTTACTCCGATTCGAGAAGAAGGATTACTGATTGTAGAAAACACATAAGTTCTGCAGATTTTAAACGACATTACTACTGATTTTGGACTTGTAGATGAAATAAGCGAATCAGATTCAACGGGGTACTCCTATAGGCATGATTTCTAAGCGTTGTTGATTTTAAAACGATTAAAAAAGTGCAGGAGTCCTATAGACATCATATCAAGGGTTCATTTTGTTATTATTAAGCCTAGGATCATTTGCATAATGGCGTGTATATGCAGAAGAACCTAAGACATGATTTTATATGCAGAACCTATAGGCATAATCTCTAAAATGCAAAAATGTAGAAGTGCAGAAAACTTATAGGCAGGTTTTCTACATGATGTGCATAAGTGCAGAAAACCTATAGGCATGATTTCTATATGACATGCATGAGTGTAGAAAACTTACAAACAAGATTTCTACATGATATACGTAAATGCAGGAAGCTTATAGACATGATTTCTATATGAAAATGCGTAAGTGCAGAAAGCTTATAGACAGGATTTCTCTATGAAAATGTAGAGGCGCAGAACCTAGAAAAGGATTTCTATATGAAAAGGTAGAAGTCCAGAACCTAGAACAGGATTTCTAAAATTCCAAAATGCAGAACTTGCCATGATTTGCAGAAATAAAGACCTAAGGAGCATGATATCTACCCTTATGCATACATGAGTGGCCCTCTCCTTTTCACTAATAACCCTATAAGTTATTACAAATTATTACAGCCCATAATGAGTGAAGAAAATTAAAATAACATTACATCAGAAAGCTAAAAATCCCAACCAGGGAGAGCCTGATTCAGACTTCTGTCTGAAGCATGAAGTAAACCAACTCCAAAGATCAAGTTCCAAAGCATTTATCTTATTTGGGATGTGTCAAAGTTCCCAAGAGTTTCAAAGGGACTCAGGGTAGTGCTTACACCCCAAACACATTTCAGAATAAAGAACATAGTGCAGTATGGAAGTGCCAACCCTTAAATGTCCCAGTTCAGAGGGAACTCAAGGTCCCAAAGCAAGGCTCATAGGAGGGGGGCAAAACTTAGAGTCTAAGAGTAGGTGCAAGTGCAAGGGAGGGGAAATGATAAGCTGGTGGTCATGCCAAGCAATTTGAAGTGCTGGCACACCCCTGACCAATTTGTCATTTTCAAATTGAGGAGTTATGACTTATTGAAAGATAGGTTCAGGCCTGGATAGCCATTTAAAGGCTACCAGACCATAAACTTTAACTCATCATACATGGGGGGTAAGGGTGGGGGGTTCATAACAGAAACAGTAGATAAAAGAAAAATGGGCAAAGGACATGGTCAGCAATAAAACATGCTGACACCTTTTACTTGGGTTTAACATTCAGTTCATGGACAACAACTCATGTTGCCATGCCCTGAATCCCCATTTACAAACACATAGAGGGTAAAGGTATAGGGATCAAGCATTCGAAAGAAAGTAAAGCAAACAAAAGCATATGAACATGTCAAAAATAGGCATAGATGCAAAGGTTCTAAGTAAACACATTAGGATGATTGCTAGAAACTGAATCAAGACATACCAGTAAAAGAGCAAGAGCAGGATGCAAAGACAAAGTAGTAGCAGTATATTAGCTTTGACTTTCAGCCGGCTAATAATAAGCAGGAGCAGAGAGCAACAGTAGAGAAAAGAGCAAGAGGGAATGCAGGTTTTGAAAGCAGTAGTGTTTGTAAGAGTATGCAATTAGAAGAGTGTTGTAAAAGTACTGAATTGTAAGTGTCTTAAAAGTGCGGAAGGGTAGTCCTTTTTATAGGGCAGAGAAACAAGTAAGAAAGGTAAGAAAATAACTTGCAATCAATCACATAGAATTTCCCTTCAGTTAAGGAATTTGATTTCAAACGGGTAGAAGGTAATTAAGGAAAGAATTTTGGTTAAAAACTTTTCAAAGTATCACAAAAGGGGTAAATACATAAATGTTATTTAAGGCAAAAGTCTAGTAGTACACGATTTATGCAAATAAGGAAAGAAAATCAATCAACTGCCAGTAAATCACAAATAGAGTTTTGGTATGAATGAACCCAACCAGAAAAGGTGAAGAAAGGTTTAATCAAAGAAAATCAGTAACAATCGCCATTAGAGGATTTAAGAATCAATCAATTAGTAGTTGGCAAAACCCTTTTTGAAGAAAGAATTCCTCATATATAAAGCTCACAAACATGTAAAACAAGAAAGAACTGTTATCCCAATTAATAGAGAGTCTAGCATAGGAAAGTTCAGATTCATGAACAAAGGAGTTCATGTTCAGTACATAGACTCAGAGAGAGTTTGAGAGAGTCCAGGGTTCCAAATAGAACCCTAGTCCAAACACTATATCAAACTCGCCAAAAGACCCCTAAATCCTAGGGTTTTCAACTCGAACTAGATACAGAGGAGAGAAGACGAATAACTAAAACAGGCTCAGAGGTCTCTTTCAAAGACTTATGAGAAAACAAGCAATAGAGTGAAGAAATTGATACAAAACCTAGTGAGAGTAGAACAAACATGTTTAAGAAGAAAGAAACCTGGGACTTAAACAAGTTCAGAAGAGAGGGGAGATAGTATAGCATTTAAGAGAACAGTAGAAGAAACATGTTTTAAAAGAACTCAAACAAAGTCCAGAATAAGGCAAATAAAGAACCTAAGAACTGAGTAGGAAATACATACAGCAAAAGGTCTCAACATACCAGAAAAGTATAATACATGTAGAAAAACTCAGTAGGATGAACATGTGAGCCTGGTGTAGAAGCATAGTAGAACACAAAGCACAGACAAATCATGTGTGGTAGAAAGAAAGCAGAAGAAAATACATGTGTGGTAGAAAAGAAAACATACAAACATAGTATAGACAAATACATGCAAACAAAGAAAAAGAAAAGCCAGATAAACATTTTAGGATTTTCTAGGAAACCCTAAATCGAAGAGAAACAAATTTTGAAAGAAAAGATTGGGAAAAAGTTTCAAAAACTCCAGTAGAACATAGATGTAGCATAGATATAAGAAAACAAACAGAGAAAGAACCTCGAATATTTGAAACCCTAGAAATGAGAAAGGCTTGGAAGAAGGTCCGATTTAAGTCGGATGAGGTCAGAAACAGGCTCAGAAGAACAAGAGCCACCGGAACAAGGTCGGAGATGGACGGAATCTTCGAATCGGTGAAGGTCTGAGTGAAGACCTTCGAGGTCTAGCCTCGATCCTTCGAGCATCAGGCATGCAAGAGCCGGAGGAGGTGAGTATAAGTCGTCCATGGCCTGAGAGGCCATGGATTCCGGTGAGATTGCGGTTGAAAGGGGGTGAGAGAGGCTAGTGTTTTAGGAACCTTCGAGAGAGTTTGAAAGAGGGAGAGCATTCAAGGGCAGCTGATGGAACAAAATAGGGGGATTAAGGTAGGGTTAGTGAATTAAAAAAAAGGTAAGGGGAGATCATGGCCGTTGATCAAAAGGATCAACGGCCTGGATTAAAAAAAAACAGAGCGGGTCGGATAAAATAATAAAGTGGTTGGGTTAAATCGGAATTGGGCCGGTCCAATTGGGATAAAATTTATGATTTTGGGAATAATTATGGATTTTGCACTACTAAAATAGACAATAAATTTATTTTAAAAATCTTAAAAATCAAGGAAAAAATACCAAAACTCTTGGGGCATGCTTATATATGCATACACATGCTATTTTGAAAGTATTTTTTATGAAAATACATAGGGGAAAAATTGGGTATCAACAGCTGCCCCTCCTTACCCGGGAAGGATAAAAGAATTGTCGGGTAAAGATATGATGGCCAATTTTTGACCGAAAGAAAACAATTTTGCAAAGAATTCTGACCGAGCTATGGCTCTTGAGCTGCCTACATATCCCTTGTCTTACAGGAATCAGGCCATATGTAGTTTAGGATCCATCGGCGGAATATGCCGATGGTGATTTGAGACGGACGAATGCGCTGTTTAGATTGAGAGAGGTTTTTTGAAAAATCGATAGGCTGCGGGAACCGGAGCGGGATCGCTCCTTCTAAGACGGCCGTTGATAGCCGGTGTACCTGCAAGTGAGCAATACGAGTGCATATTGTGCGTAAATTTAAACATGATGCAAGTTCCCATTGGACCATGACGTCCTGGGCCATGAAGCATAAATAAAAATTCGCAGGCCATGAAATGATCTTCTCGGGCCATGAGAATGATGCCTCCGAACTATGATGCCTTTGAATAATGGTATGCAAAAGATAAAATGGTGTCCTCAGGCCATGGCATGGCGTTCTCGGGCTATGCAAATGGTGCCTCCGAACAATGATGCCTTTGGACAATTTGGCAATCATTCAGCCCATGAAATGCAGAAGGTGGTGATCTTTCAGCCTATGCAAGACGTAAATAAAAGGTGGCAATATTTCAGCCATGCGAGAAAGATAAGGTGGCGATGTTTCAGCCGATGCAAGAAAAAAAAGTGGCGATATTTCAGCCATGCAGGATGGAGACAGAGCTTAGTCTCGGAAGGCAGAAAGGTATCCTTATGCAATGTAGGGAAATGCAGATGGAGGTAGAGCTTAACCTCGGAAGGCAGAAAGGTAGCCTTATGCAAAATGCAGATGGAGACAGAGCTTAGTCTCGAAAGGCAGAAAAGTAGCCTTATGCAATGTAGGAAATGCAGATGGAGGTAGAGCTTAACCTCGGAAGGAAGAAAGGTATCCTTATGCAATGCAAAGATATGCAGATAGAGACAGAGCTTAGTCTGGAAAGGCAGAAAAGTAGCCTTATGTAATGCAAAAAATGTGGATGGAGACAGAGCTTAGTCTTGGAAGGCAGAAAGGTAGCTTTATGCAATGCAGAGATATGCAGATGGAGGTAGAGCTTAACCTTGGAAGGCAGAAATGTAGCCTTATGCAATGCAGGGAAATGTAGATGGAGGTAAAGCTTAACCTCGGAAGGCAGAAAGGTAGCCTTATGCAAAATGCAGATGGAGGCAGAGCTCAGTCTTGAAAGGCAGAAAAGTAGCCTTATGCAATGCAGGAAATGCAGATGGAGACAATGCTTAGTCTCGGAAGGCAGAAAGGTAGCCTTATGAAATGCAAGAATGTAAAAGGACGATTAGTAGTAAGGTCTCTTAGCTGATAGCCGATTACAACAATATGACTGCTAGGAAGATTGTGTACGGATAGCAATTACGGGAAAGTAACGATTCTGAGAAGTTGCATTCTTGGGAAAGTATGCGTACATAAATATGCTTAACAATACTGCAAGTCGAGTGCCTGCATCCAAAGAAAAATTATGAGTTATGTAAAGGGAAAGGTTAGTTCGTCTTCCCCGGGCTCTTAACGTTGTGTGTAATTGGGGTAGTGTCGCTAAACAACATCAATTCGGATAATAGTTATGCATGATTTAGCGAATATAACGTAAGTGTATAATCGAAAATAATTTTATTTAGATGAACCAATGATTGCGACGTGGTTCAAGACATTGCAACCTCTTTCGCTCCGGAATTTTGAGGGTCCTCCTCAAGATTTTACCCCAGTTTGCTGAGCGGACATTTCTGACGGCTGTGCTGAGTGACTAAAAAATTCTCTTTGGAATTTTGAGGGTCCTCCTCAAAATTCTGCCCCAGTTTACTGGGCTAGCGCTTCCGGATATGCATGGAACAAAATCAACTTCAGAATTTTGAGGGTCCTCCTTAAAATTCTGCCCCAGTTCCAATAGCGGGGGAAAATGGGATTTTTTATTAAATTGTGACCGAACCCATAGGGCTGCCTATGTATCCCCTCTTAAACGGGAATCAGGTCAGGCGTAGTTCAAATTACATCATAAAGGAATCATAAGTGGTTACACATAATATCGTTTCACTGCATCTAAATTGATTGGCTTCGGCCAGACTTCTCCATCCATTTTTGCAAGAATAAGGGCTCCTCCGGTTAGAACCCGGTGAACCATGTACGGACCTTGCCAATTGGGAGAGAACTTCCCTCTGGCCTCATCCTAATACGGGAATATTTTCTTCAACACCAGCTGCCCCGGTGTAAACTTCCTTGGCTTAACCCTTTTGTTGAAGGATCTGGACATTCTGTTCTGATAAAAGTGACCGTGGCAAAATGCATTCATCCTTTTCCCATCTATAAGGGCTAACTGCTCGTAGCGACCTTTTACCCATTCTGAATCATCCAACTTTGCTTCTTGTATGATCCTTAAGGAGGGAATTTCTACCTCGGCGGGGACGACCGCCTCTGTACCATAAACCAACATGTAGGGAGTTGCTCCGGTCGATGTACGGACTATGGTGCGGTGTCCCAATAAGGCGAATAATAATTTCTCATGCCATTGTTTGTGCCTTTCGACCATCTTCCTTAGTATCTTCTTGATATTCTTGTTGGCTACCTCCACAACTCCATTTATCTGAGGTCTGTAGGCTGTAGAGTTCTTCTGTTTGATCTTGAGTGTTTCACACATTGCTTTCATCAAGTTGCTGTTGAGATTGGAACCATTATCGGTGCTGATTGATTTCAGAATTCCGAATCGACAAACAATGCGGTCGCGGACGAAATCTGCCACAACCTTCTTGGTTACTGCTTTATAAGATGTTGCTTCGACCTATTTGGTAAAATAATCGATTGCTACTAAGATGAACCTGTGCCCATTTGATGTGGCAGGCTCGATAGGTCCAATAACATCCATTCCCCAAGCGGCGAATGGCCATGGTGAGCTTGTTGCAGTAAGCTCGTTTGAAGGCACTTTTATCATATCTGCATATATCTGATAGCGATAGCATTTGCGAACATACTTGATACAGTCTATTTCCATAGTCATCCAAAAATACCCTGCTTAGAGTATCTTCTTTGCTAAGACAAAACCACTCATGTGTGGCCCGCAGGTCCCTGCATGCACTTCGTCCAATAGCCTGGATGCTTCTTTCGCTTTGACACACCTTAGTAAACCTAAATCGGGAGTCCTCTTGTACAGGATTCCTCTATTATGAAAGAAGTTGTTGGATAACCTACGAAGTGTGCGCTTCTGAGTAGCATTGGCAAGTTCTGGATATTCCCCTGTTGTCAAATACTCCTTGATGTCATGAAACCATGGTTTTCCATCCGTTTCTTCCTCAACGTGGGCACAATAAGCCGGCTGATCATGAATCTTTACTGGGATGGGATCAATGAAATTTGTATCTGGATGCTAGATCATGGATGATAAAGTAGGTAATGCATCAACAAACTCGTACTGGACTCTGGGAACGTGCTGAAATTCTGTCTTTGCGAACTTCTTCCTCAACTCCTGTATGTAATGCAAGTAGGGAAGTATCTTAGAGTTCTTGGTTGCCCACTCTCCTCGAACCTGATGTATGAGCAAGTCTGAATCCCCGATCACTAGCAACTCCTGAACGTTCATGTCAATGGCCATTTTGAGCCCCAAGCTGCAGGCTTCATATTCGGCCATATTATTGGTGCAAGGGAACCTGAGCTTGGCGGATACCGAGTAGTGCTGGCCGGTTTCTGATACTAAGACTGCTCCTATGCCAACTCCTTTGAAATTTGCAGCTTCGTTGAAAAACAACCTCCAACCATCATAGGATTCTGCAATATCTTCTCTTATGAAAGATACCTCTTCATCGGGAAAATACGTTTTTAGGGGCTCGTATTCTCCGTCCACGGGATTCTCGACGAGATGATCCACCAAGGCTTGCCCTTTGATAGCTTTCTGGGTCATGTAAATAATGTCGAATTCACTTAGCAGGATTTGCCACTTGGCGAGCTTGCCAGTGGGCATGGGTTTCTGGAAGATATACTTCAAAGGGTCCATTCTAGATATGAGATAAGTAGTGAAAGCACAGAAGTAATGCCTCAGCTTCTGCGCGACCCAAGTTAGATCAAAACAAGTACGTTCTAAAAGAGAATACGGGGCCTCGTACGGTGTGCACTTCTTACTGAGATAGTAGATGGCTTGCTCCTTTCTCCCTGTTTCATCATGTTGTCCCTAAACACAACCAAATGCTCCATCCAATACCACAAGGTAAAGCAATAGGTGTCTTCCTGGATCAGGCGGAACCAAGACCGGCGGCATTGACAGGTATTCCTTAATTCTGTCAAAGGCTTTATGACAATTATTAGTCCACTTTGTAGCAGCGTCCTTTTTCAACATTTTGAAGATAGGTTCACAAATGACCGTGGACTGAGCTATGAACCAGCTGATATAGTTGAGTCTCCCCAGGAAACTCATCACGTCCTTCTTGTTCTTTGGTGGCGGCAATTCTTGGATAGTCTTGACCTTTGATGGATTCAATTTTATTCCTCGACGACTCACGATGAAACACAATAATTTACCAGCAGGAACCCCGAATGCACACTTGGGTGATTCAGTTTCATATTGTACCTCCTCAGTCTGTTGAAGAACTTTCTTAGGTTTTCCATGTGATCCCTAGCTTTCGGATTTGATGATGATGTCATCCACATATAGCTCGATCTCCTTGTGTATCATGTCATGAAAGATGGTAGTCATGGCTCTCATATAGGTGGCACCAGCATTCTTCAAACCGAATGGCATCATTTTGTAACAGTACATTCCCCATGGCGTGATGAAAGTCGTTTTCTCTACATCTTCCTCATCCATCCATATCTGATGATACCCAGCGAAACTATCAACAAAATACTGCAACTCATGTTTGGCGCAGTTGTCGATAAGAATGTGTATGTTCGGCAAAGGGAAGTCATCTTTGGGACTGGCCCGGTTAAAATCCCAGTAGTCAACGCAAACTCTAACTTTCCCATCCTTTTTTGGCACTGGCTCGATGTTGGATAACCATGTCAGATACTTTACTACCCTGAAAATCTTGGCCTTGACTTGCTTGGTAACCTTTTCTTTGATTTTCAAACTCATGTCGGGTTTGAATTTCCTGAGCTTTTGCTTTTCCGGCGGACATGTTGGATCTGTTGGCAGTTTGTGAGCTACAATAGATGTGTTGAGACCAGTCATATCATTATATGACCAGGCAAATATGTCCTCATATTCCTTTAAGAACTCCGTGTACTCTTTCTTTTCTGATGGTGACAGGTGAACACTGATGCGCATTTCTTTGACATTCTCTGTATCTCCCAGATTAACGACCTCAGTTTCGTTCAAATTAGACTTACGCCTATTCTCAAAGTTCTCAACTTCTCTAATAACCTCTTCTTGTATATTATCTTTTTCCGAATCCATATCCATTTGTTGTGTTGTCTCGTCTCAAGTCACAATCGTTGGTTCATCGTCAAGGCAAGTAATAGTAATGTTGTGTAAAATAAAGTGAATGATAGAAAAAATAATAAGAGCGAGATATATAAAAAACTGAAATGCTTCGATTGAATTCATAATTGTTTTGAATATCAGAGCTCTTTTCAAAGAGAAAAGACAATGCGGAAATAAAACCAGCTAGTAAAAAGTGAAAATGTGATGCATGGTGCTTTTGTTTAGCCTTGCTACCCCGAAGCTTTCCGGGCCCTGGTGGTTCTGATTGACCAATTGCTGAGGCGTTATCCTCGGTTCACAAATTGTATAGAAGGGCCTTACTCCCCTTCCTCCTCGAAAATAACACAGCAGTCCATATCATCGTCCTCCATGAACAGATTTTTCATGGCTGCTAATGCTTCATCTTCCTCTGATCCATATATGATGTCTGCCGGCTGGAAAGTCTACTCCGGGTGAGGTATCAGATGCTCCAGTGGATAGTAGGGACCACACCATGGTTGCGACCAGTGATTGAACTCCTCCCAAGTGTATTCATACACCAAACCAAATGTAGTACCATGTTCCTTTAGCTTGATGGGCTTGGTGATTCCCTAGAGGTTTTTGCCGAGTCCCTTTCCAGGTTCGTACCCACACCAATTCAAGATACTTTCAATCTTGTTATCCCACCATTTATCCTTGTCTATAGCGTTGAACCTTTCAATGTGGTGGTATGTTTCTACGCCTATTCTCCTTCTACCTCCAACCATTGTGATGGTATGGCGACTATATATGAGGTTGCTACCATCGCCATGGATAATCACCTCTTGGTTATTCCACTCGAATTTCACTTCCTGATGCAGGGTCGATGCTACGGCTCCAGCGGTGTGGATACATGGTCATCCCAACAACAAGTTGTAGGATGCTGGGACATCTATCACTTGAAAGTCAACGTCGAACCAAGTTGGTCCCATTTGCAGGAATAGGCTAATCTCTCCAATAGTAGACCTTTGGGACCCATCGAAGGCTTTGACATTGATGGCTCCATCTTTGATCTCGTGCAGGCTGTTTCCCAATGTTCTGAGAGTTATCAACGGACAGATGTTGAGGCTGGAGCCTCCATCGATCAAGACTCTAGTGATGAAGTAATCCTCGCATTGCACAGTGATGTGCAGGGCTATGTTGTGACTTAGTCCTTCCGGTGGCAGCTCATCTTCGTGGAAGGTGATTTTGTGGCTTTCCAGTATTTTCCCTACCATATTTGCCATTTCACCTCCAGTTATGTTGCTGGACACATAATCTTCGCTCAATATCTTCATCAAGGCATTTTTGTGTGTGTCAGAGCTCTGCGGAAGAGCTAGGATGGAAATCTACGCTGGTGTTTTGTTCAACTGCTCAACGACCGAATACTCTTTAGCTTGTATTTTCCTCCAAAGATCATCGGGCCCAGTTTCAATAGTCCATTCAGAGGCTTGCTTACTGGACTCAGCTAGGTGCTCTGGAGTGTAAACCTTGTCTGTTCTGATCATACCCTATGCAATAATTGCTTCTCCCGTCTTGGTCTTCCATTTCCTCCTTGCTTCAGTTGTGCAGTCCCATGGTATGGCATTTGAGTGGAACGGTGTTATGTCTGACATTTCTATAGGAATAGGTACCCTTGGGGGTAACACAGCAACTTCGAAAGGTGCAGGTGCCTTCGGGAATCCAAACTCAACCTCAATTGGTCTGGGCGCCTTTGCAGAAAAGGTGCTTCAAATTCGAGAGGTATAGACATATTTACTTCACCGCCCTGGGAGGGCTGATTCTGCACAACAATTGGGTTAAGCATGACCGCCGGTTTCTTTGGCTCATCACCCTCGACAAACAATCCTATCGACCCCTTAGGGTCCCAGTCATCTTCGGTCTCGATCATGTGAATGTCTCAACCTTTGTGATTAGGCAGAGGGTTGTTGCGAACATTAGGAGCAGGCTCCTTGCTACAATAACCTTATTATCGATCAGAGTTTGAATCTTGTCCTTCAATGAGTGGCACTCGTCAATGGTATGTCCCTTCATGCCGGAGTGGTACGCACACATCTTATTAGGGTCGACACACTAGGAAGGATTTTCTGGAGTTATGGCAGAGATAGGGGAGACGTAACCAGCAGCTTTGAGTCTCTCATAGAGCTGTTCAATTGGCTCAGCGATGGTTTTATATTGTCTGGGAGGTCTGCAGTCAAAATTTGGTCTGGGTCTAGGGAAGTTTTGGCGAGTGGGAGGTGATTGGTAGCGAGAGGGTTGGGCATTATAGGCTTGGTAAACAGATGCAGGTTGAAAGTATCTGGGTGAAGTGGGTTGATATGTGGGAAGTGGAGATGATTGGTAAACGGGTGGTGGATTTTGGTAAGAGGGTGCGGGTGCTTGGTAATTTGGGATGGGATGATATGTAAGTGGAGGTGACGGGTAAGTGTGGCATTTTAGTGGTGGTTTGGCTCCCTGTACGGCCATCACGACACTCACATCCTTCTTCTTGGATGTGCCACCAGACTGTAAAGCTTTGTTAGTGTCCTGCAATGCTTCAAGATTGGTAACTATACCATTCTTAATGCCTTCCTCAATTCTTTCTCCCAGCTTGATGATATCAGAGAATTTCTAGCCCTGGATCAGCACCAACCTCTCATAATATTGTGGATCCTGAGCTCGAACAAATAATCTATTCATATGTTCCTCTTCTAAGGCCGGCCTGACCTTAGTAGCCTCTAATCTCCAACGAGTAGCATACTCACGGAATGTCTCGGTATGCTTCTTCTTCAAATTCTGGATGTAAAATACATCCAGTGCATTCTCTGTATTGAATCGGAATCTATCCATGAAATCTGATGCCATACCTACCCAGCTGGTCCATTTCTTGGGGTCTTGGCTGATGTACCAGGATAAAGCATCCCCCTTCAGACATCTCATGAAGAGTTTCATACGGATTTTCTCATCCCTTTCGACTCCAACCAGCTTATCACAATATGTTCTCAAATGGACTATGGGATCTCCCGTGCCATCGAACATTTCAAACTTCGGAGGTTTGTACCCCTCCGGAAGTTCAACATCTTGCTGAATGCAGAGGTCCTCATAATTCAACCCCTCTATACCTTTATTTCCTTCCATGCCCTGGACTCGGCTGGTCAACTTCTTGAGTTCTGCTGCCAAGTTTCTGATAAGAGAGTCTTTGTCATCAGACTCAGGTGCACTTGAGATTGGTTGAGTGTAGTGGGGTACAATATCTACGTAGATCGGAGTGTTGTGGAGGTGGTCGTTTGTGGTATTTAGTGGTTCAGGAATGAGTAGTAGAGTGTTGTTTGGAGTGTGGCATGTGCTGCAGTGTTGAGCATGAGTGGGTTGTTTCTGTGGTTGTGGAGGTGCGGGATTTTGAGCATTTGGAAAGTTGACATCAAGAGCGGTGAGAGAGAATGATAAATTTGCCAAGTTCCGAACTTGATCCAGTTCTTCTCGGAACTTCAATAATTTCTGCTCAAGTTGGGCAGCAGTTTCCTTAGTAACCGGGGTATCCTAAGGAACCTCAATTCTTTCAATTTCCTTTCTGGCACTTGAATCTCCCATTCTACCTTTGTTCTTATTCCGGATAGGAATCGGAGGAGTAGGAGGTGGAGGTCCCTTGGATCTTGTACTGTATGATGATGGTGCCAGAACGCACGAACTAACCTTTGGGGAGGGGAATAATAAAAATAAAGAAAAACAAAAAAAGTAACAAGTTAGTGCGGCTTATGAGAAAAGTTTTTTGCAATATTTAAACACATTGTGCAAAAATATAAATCGTGTCCTAATTTGGGGTGCCTTGTTGTGCCCGAGGTAGTCCTAGCGACAAATTAATTTGGAGAACTTATGATGCTGAATGCCTCATTTTATTGATAAAAATAAGATGAATCCAAAACGACACTAAATAACAGAAAGTAAAATGTCACTAGTGGCCATCGGCCTTATTACATCATTAAAACAAAATAAAAGACTCCTAACTACTTGGTCCCAGAAGGACCTTCCCCAGATTCGGCATCTTTGTCTCCGTCGAACAGCTTCACCAGCTCGCGCAGTCATAGCAGCAGATAAGCTTGGGCCAAATGTCCGCCTGCATTCCCTTCAGCGTTTCGACAGTCTTCAATCCTCTTGAGAAACTTTCCTTCTAGCTCCACTAGACCCCGCTCCAAATACCCTAGTCACTTTTTGGCGCTGATAGCCATATCCTTCCATTCCTCGATCAACTTCTGATGGGATTCTTGTATTTCCCGATGCTCACTTTCACACTCTCGAATTCTCTTGCGTAGTTGATTGTACTTAACTCGTGCTTCAGCTTTCTCGTCGATAATTCTGTGTTTGTGAATGAACCCGGGCTGACCCATACCATTGTGATTATCTTCCAACCAACCCAAATAGTGTAGCACACAACCAGCGTAATACCTGTCTGGCTCAATAGATTCTTTCCCCAAAACGAGCTTGCAATGCCACATGTGCTGAGCTTGGCATTTGTGAGGGCTATCATCGTCCTGCACATGAGCCCTAAAGTGACTCATTTTGTCGACCCTTGGTATGATTTGCTTTCTTCCATCCTGCCTTACGGCCTGGAGGGGAACGTAGGGATAAGTTCCTCTTAGACCAAAGAGTATGAGAAATGGTGCGTCTCGGGATCGAACAATGAATTCTTCCGTAGGGAACCACTCAACCATCCACTGTACCTGGTCTTCTTTTAGATTCTCAAATAACACCACCCATCCTCCAGCGTCCTCTGGCTGAGCGAACATGTTAGGCATATAATTCATACGCCTTGGCTGGTGGAAGTCAATGTGATCATCCCAGTCCCTGCGTAGGATCTCTTGCCGGTATTCTCCTTTCTGGAGGTGTTCCATGAGCCAGAGTTGAAGTAATAAATTGCATCCCTAACAATGAATGGCCTTTCACTAACAGTTGTCCAGGGATCAGTATATCTCAGCAACAATCATGGGCACTATACTGAAAGGCTGTCCGCCAATTCCTTCCATCAGAGTCTTGGTTACCATGGCCAGTCTGGTGTGGATCCTAGCCTTCTTCATAGGGAACACTATCATCCCCAGGAAACAAAACATGAATACGAAGACCCTTCTGTGAATATGCCTCAGTGAGGTGAGGGCAAATTTGTCTGAGTAAGTGCGGTATGACTTGCTATGGCCATATCTCTCGCAGATAGTCGAATGGGATGTAAGAGTCTTTTAAACAGGTGAAGTCTGGATTCTTATTTAGTCCCATCATCTTAAGGTAACCCCTACCCTTGTGATTCTCTAGCATAAGTAAACCTGGAGTCTCCCAAGGAATACCAGCTAAACCTCCTATTTCTTCGAGTAAAGTAGTCATTTCAAGGTCCCCGAAGCGGAACACGGACCTGTCACTATCCCAGAACAGTGTCGCAGCCTCTATGATTTTGTTGTCAGGATGGATTTCTAGAAGAGAACGTAGATTCCCTAAGTGTTTGTGGACGAGCGTCTGATCACTGGAGTGGAGGTCTTCCCACGAATTTAGCAGCCTTGGATGAATGTTGGTTACCATGCTAAATCTAGGGACTTGGTGCCTTTTTTTCTGCAAAAACAGAGTGTTAGGCCCTTACCCCACCAGACTCGACTATTTAAACCAATAATTAGTATAGAAAGCATTTAGTTCTCCAAATAAAGCACAGAATATGGTGGTGTCCATTTGGATTCCAGGGAAACCCGGTGGCCTTCGGACAAGGCTATCTTAATGAGTCATTATGCGGACAACATAACTGTCTCGGCTAGGTTTGACCATGATGCATGTACAATTGAACAGAGTAAGGTTTTTATTGGGGTATTAGACAAGTACCATTGAGCGGACAACTCAAGAGGGAAAGGCACGGAACCGCTGACTGCACCGCTGATCGACTAGTTTTACCGCAAATACGCCTTTGCCAAATTTAAAGGGTGATAATATTGGAAGAGCGCAACCACTCATTATAAGCGTTGCTATGGCATTTGTTTGGAATGAGTGGAATATGATGTTGAAGATGCAGTTTACAAGACTGAAACAAATTGACATGTATTTCCACGTTCATAAGATAAATGATTACAATAACAACAGTGATTTCAACAGTATTAAAATAAAGCAGTAAAGGAAAGCAGTTAAAGAAAAGAAAAGACATGAAGAGCCAAGTCAATTTCGTAGTGAAATAATAAAAGGCAGTAAATAAAGCAATTAATGAGATAGTAAAGTCACAAGCAACATGCAATGGTAAAAGCCTAAAGAATCCCCAATAGAGACGCCATGCTGTCGACGCCCCCTTTTTCTTCCAACATGGAGTCGAAATTAGGTATACGACCTTGGGAGGACAACTCTATTCCCTTTCGAGAATTGGGTTTTAGAAGTTGGAGAGTCTCCACCTAATGATTATAGTGCATTACGACACTTTAAGAATGGTTTGAAGAGAAGAAACTAGAGATTAGGGTAAGGGATAGAAATTATCTCGAGGGAAAGGTGTTAGGCACCCCTCAAGATCCACTAGTGTGGTCCCGACCATGTTACAATTGTGACTTTACAAGTAAACAATCAAGGCTCAAATAAGGACTCGCATATAACATTGCAATTAGGTTGAAAACTTTTGAAGGTAAGTAGAGAGGGCAGAAATTTATGAAAAACAAAATTTAAATAGTTTTACAAAATGAGATGAAAGCAAATAAAGGAAGGGGGTCCTAGGTTTATAATTAATATGGATCACTTCGATGCAATATCCAGCAATCACTCATCAGAAGAGGGGTCGCAAGTGATATTAGCGCACTGATCATCATATTCATATCTACCCTTACCACCCCATTAATGTATTAAGCGCGTAATAGTATCGTTACATACTGCATGCTATTACCCGTCCTAGTCTTATCAGTCTCGGAGGCATTGAGACTACTAATCTTAAAGGGGAGGGAGTTGAGAGCTTTTCAGAGTTTTCAAAATTATAAAAATCTAGGCGACAAGCAATAACAAATAGCAGTTAAAGGGGAGACAAATAGCAGTTAAGGCTCAAGTAGGCCTCCTATTTCAAAGCAACAGATTATTTAGCATGACTTACAAGTACTGGTTATGATCTGATTAAACCTTAAAAAAATGCGTGAGGCAGACTGATTTATTACATATTTTAGATAAGAAATCCGAATCAGACCTTCCTGCTGGTTGGAGTTTAACGAAGTCTTGATTTAACTAACTAATGCACCTTATGGCTTGCCTAGGTGAAACTTATAGGCATGATATCTAACGATGCTTACTCCGATTTTAGTAGAAGGATTACTGATTGTAGAAAACACATAAGTTCTGCAAATGTTAAACGACATTACTACTGATTTTGAACTTGTAGATGAAATAAGCGAATCAGATTCAATGGGTTACTCCTATAGGCATGATTTCTAAGCGCTGTTGATTTTAAAACGACTATAAAAGTCCAGGAGTCCTATAGACATGGTATCTAGGGTGCATTTTGTTATTATTAAGCCTAAGATCATTTGCCTAATGGCGTGTATATGCAGAAGAACCTAAGCTTTTATATGCAGAACCTATAGGCATAATCTCTAAAATGTATAAATGCAGAAGTGCAGAAAACTTATAGGCAGGTTTTCTACATGATGTGCATAAGTACAGAAAACCTATAGGCATGATTTCTATATGACAAGCATGAGTGCAGAAAACTTACATACAGGATTTCTACATGATATGCGTAAGTGCACGAAGCTTATAGACAGGATTTCTATATAAAAATGTGTAAGTGCAGAAAGCTTATAAACAAGATTTCTATATGAAAATGTAGAAGTGCAGAACCTAGAACAAGATTTCTATATGAAAATGTAGAAGTGCAGAACCTAGAACAGGATTTCTAAAATTCCAAAATGTAGAACTTGCCATGATTTGTAGAAAAAAAGACCTAAGGAGCATGATATCTACCCTTATACATACATGAGTGGCCCTCCCCTTTTCACTAAAACCCCCATAAGTTATTACAAATTATTGCAGCCCAGAATGAGTGAAGAAAAGTAAAATAACATTACATCAGAAAGATAAAAATCCCAACCAAGGAGAGCCTGATTCAGACTTCTGTCTGAAGCATAAAGTAAACCAACTCCAAAGATCAAGTTCCAAAACCTTTCTCTTATTTGGGATGTGTCAAAGTGCCCAAGAGTCTCAAAGGTACTCAGGGTAGTGCTTACACCCCAAACACATTTCAGAATCAAGAACATAGTGTAGTGTGGAAGGTCTAGCCCTCAAATGTCCCAGTTCAGAGGGAACTCAAGGTCCCAAAGCAATGCTCATAGGAGGGGGGCAAAACTTAGAGTCTAAGAGTAGGTGCAAGTGCAAGGGAGGGGAAATGATAAGCTGGTGGTCATGCCAAGCAATTTGAAGTGTTGGCACACCCCTGACCAATTTGTCATTTTCAAATTCAGGAGTTATGACTTATTGAAAGCCAGGTTTAGGCCTAGATAGCCATTTAAAGGCTACCAGACCATAAACTTTAACTCAGCATACATGGGGGGTAAGGGTGGGGGTTCATAACAGAAATAGTAGACAAAAGAAAAGTGGGCAAAGTACATGGTCAGCAATAAAACATGCTGACACCCTTTACTTGGGGTTAACATTCAGTTCATGGACAACAACTCATGTTGCCATGCCATGAATCCCCATTTACAAACACATAGAGGGTAAAGATATAGGGATCAAGCATTCACAAGAAAGTAAAGCAAACAACAGCATATGAACATGTCAAAAATAGGCATAGATGCAAAGGTTCTAAGTAAACACATTAGGATGATTGCTAGGAACTGAATCAAGACATACCAGTAAAAGAGCAAGAGCAGGATGCAAAGACAAAGTAGTAGCAATATATTAGCCTTGACTTTCAGCCGGCTAATAATAAACAGGAGCAGAGAACAACAGTAGAGAAAAGAGCAAGAGGGAATGCATGTTTTGAAAGCAGTAGTGTGTGTAAGAGTATGCAATTCGAAGTGTATTGTAAAAGTACTGAATTGTAAGTGTCTTAAAAGTGAGGAAGGGTAGTCCTTTTTATTGGGCAGAGAAACAAGTAAGAAAGGTAAGAAAATAACTTGCAATCGATCACATAGAATTTCCCTTTAGTTAAGGAATTTGATTTCAAACGGGTAGAAGGTAGTTAAAGTAAGAATTTTGGTTAAAACTTTTCAAAGTATCACAAAAGGGGTAAATACATAAAGGTTATTTAAGGTAAAAGTATAGTAGTACACGGTTTATGCAAATAAGGAAAGAAAATCAATCAACAACCAGTAAATCACAAATTGAGTTTTGGTATGAATGAACCCAACCAGAAAGGGGGAAGAAAGGTTTAATCAAAGAAAATCAGTAACAATCAATCAAACCCCATTAGAGGATTTCAGAATCAGTCAATTAGTAGTTGGCAGAACCCTTTGTGAAGAAAGAATTCCTCATATATAAAGCACACAAACATGTCAAACAAGAAAGAACTGTCATGCCAATTAATAGAGAGTCTAGCATAGGAAAGTTCAGATTCATGAACAAAGGAGTTCATGTTCAGTACATAGACTCAGAGAGAGTCCAGGGTTCTAAATAGAACCCTAGTCCAAACACTATATCAAACTCGCCAAAAGACCCCCAAATCCTAGGGTTTTCAACTTGAACCAGATACAGAGGAGAGAAGACAAATAACTAAAACAGGCTTAGAGGTCTCTTTCAGAGGCTTATGAGAAAACAAGCAATAGAGTGAAGAAATTGATACGAAACCTAGTGAGAGTAGAACATACATGTTTAAGAAGAAAGAAACCTGGGACTTAAACAAGTTTAGAAGAGAGGGGAGATAGTATAGCATTTAAGAGAACAGTAGAAGAAACATGCTTTAAAAGAACTCAAACAAAGTCCAGAAGAAGGCAAATAAAGAACATAAGAACTCAGTAAGAAATACATACAGCAAAAGGGTTCAACATACCAGAAAAGTATAATACTTGTAGAAAAACTCAACAGGATGAACATGTGAGCCTGGTGTAGAAGCATAGTAGAACACAAAGCACAGACGAATCATGTATGGTAGAAAGAAAGCAGAAGAAAATACATGCGTGGTAAAAAAGAAAACATACGAACATAGTATAGACAAATGCATGCAAAGAAAAGAAAAAGAAAAACCAGAGAAACATTTTAGGATTTTTTCGGAAACCCTAAATCGAAGAGAAACATATTTTGAAAGAAAAGATTGGGAAAACGTTTCAAAAACTCCAGTAAAACATAGATGTAGCATAGATATAAGAAAACAAACAGAGAAAGAACCTCGAATAGCTTAGGGTTTCGGAGAAACCTTAGAAATGAGAAAGGCTTGGAAGAAGGTCCGATCTAAGTCGGATGAGGTCAGAAACAGGCTCAGAAGAACAAGAGCCACCGGAGCAAGGTTGGAGATGGCTGGAATCTTCGAATCAGTGAAGGTCTAAGTGAAGACCTTCGAGGTCTAGCCTCTATCCTTCGAGCATTAGGCATGCAAGAGCCGGAGGAGGTGAGTATAAGTAGTCCATGGCCTGAGAGGCCATGGATTCCAGTGAGATTGCGGTTGAAAGGGGGTGAGATAGGCTAGTGTTTCAGGAACCTTCGAGAGAGTTTGAGAGAGTGAGAGCATTCAAGGGCGGCTGACGGAACGAAATGGGGGGATTAGGGTAGGGTTAGTGAATTATAAAAATGGTTGGGGGTGATCGTGGTCGTTGATCAAAAGGATCAACGACCTGGATTAAAAGAAAATCGGGGGGGGGGGGTCGGATAAATGGGTAAAGGGGTTGGGTTAAATCGGAATTAGACCGGTCCAATTGGGTTTCAGAATTGGGTCAATTAGGGGGGGGGTCATTTTGGCTATGATTGAAATAAAAATGGGCCAGATTTTAAATAGCCAGTTTTTCCCTTTTTATTTTTTAAAATGGTAAAATGATTTTGAAAGAAAATTAAAAGTACTCAGCCAACAAACAATAGATAAATATCAATTTAAAAATATTGGAACCAATTTTACAATTATAAAATGCTATTAATCTTAAAGTTGGCTACAATTGCAATTATATGCGATTTAACTTTTTAAATACTAAAAGGTAAGTTTTATAGAGTAGTGGTTAGGCCTGCCATGTTATATGGAACTGAATGTTGGCAGGTAAAGAACTCACACATCCAGAAGATGAAAGTAGCAGAGATGATGATGTTGAGGTGGATGTGCGGGCATACAAGGATGGACAAGATTAGGAATGAAGATATTCGAGAGAAGGTGGGTGTGGCCCCCATGGAGGACAAGATGCGGGAAGTAAGACTCAGATGGTTCAGGCACATTCAGAGGAGGAGCACTGATGCACCGGTGAGGAGGTGTGAGCGACTGGCTGTAGTGGGCACGCGGAGAGGTAGAGGGAGACCTAAGAAGTATTGGGGAGAGGTGATCAGACAGGACATGGCGCGACTTAGGATTACTGAGGACATGGCCCTTGATAGGGAATTATGGAGGTCGAGCATTAAGGTTGTAGGTTAGGGGAGAGTGTGAATATTTCTACAGCACAATAGAGTGAGACTATCCAGTTAGGAGTTAGACTAGGAATGTCATTGGTCGTCTATTGATGCAGGGCTTTACCTTCTAGTTGTACTATACCAGCCATCTATTTCGTATTTCGTATTCTGTATTTCATATCTCTTATATTGCTGTTATTTTATTATGCATTTTTATGGTACTAATATATCGGCTCCTGTTGCTTTTTTGAGCCGAGGGTCTCCTGGAAACAGCCTCTCTACCCTTCGGGGTAGGGGTAAGGTCTGCGTACATATTACCCTCCCCAGACCCCACTTGTGGGATTATACTGGGTCGTTGTTGTTGTTGTTAGCTTTTTAAATACCAAATAAATTCGTAAAAATATACAAAAATTATCTTAACTATATTTTATTATAAATATGGGAACAAAAATAAATTATTCACCAAAATTGATGATTTTAGGAATAATTATGAATTTTGCACTGCTAAAATAGATAATAAATTGATTTTAAAAATCTTAAAAATTAGGGAAAAAATACCAAAACTCTTGGGGCATGCTTATATATGCATACACATGATATTTTGAAAGTATTTTGTATGAAAATACATAGGGAAAAAAATGGGTATCAACAACCATTATCGGTGATGATTGATTACGGAATTCCGAACCGACAAACAATATGGTCGCGGACGAAATCTGCCACAACCTTCCTAGTGACCGCCTTGTATGATGCTTCTTCGACCCATTTGGTAAAATAATCGATTGCCACTAAGATAAACCTGTGCCTATTTGATGCGGCAGGCTCGATAGGTCCAATAACATCCATTCCCCAAGCGACGAATAGCCATGGTGAGCTCATTGCAGCAAGCTCGTTTGGAGGCACCTTTATCATATCTGCATGTATCTGACAACGATGGCATTTGCGAACATACTGGATATAGTCTGTTTCCATAGTCATCCAGAAATACCCTACTCGGAGTATCTTCTTTGCTAAGACAAAAACATTCATGTGCGGCCCGCAGGTCCCTGCATGCACTTCGTCTAATAGCATGTATGCTTCTTTTGCTTCGAAACACCTTAGTAAACCCAAATGGGAGTCCTCCTATACAAGATTCCTCCACTGTGAAAGATGTTGCTGGATAACCTACGAAGTGTGCACTTCTGAGTAGCGTTGGCAAGTTCTGGATATTCCCCTGTTGTTAAGTACTCCTTGATGTCATGGAACCACAACTTTCCATCTGCTTCTTCCTCAATGTGGGCGCAAAAATCTGGCTAATCATGAATCCTTACTAGGATCGGATCAATGAAATTTGTATCTGGATGCTGGGTCATGGACGATAAAGTAGCTAATGCAACAGCAAACTCGTTCTGGAATCTAGGGACGTGCTGCAATTCTGTCTTTGTGAACCTTTTCCTCAACTCTTGTATGTTATGGAAGTAGGGAAGTATCTTATAGTTCATGGTTTCCCACTCTTCTCGAACCTGATGTATGAGCAGGTCTGAATCCCCGATCACTAGCAACCCCCGAACGTTCATGTCAATAGCCATTTTGAGCCCCAAGATACAGGCTTCATATTCGGCCATATTATTGGTGCAAGGGAACCTGAGCTTGGCGGATACCGGGTAGTGCAGGCCGGTTTCTGATACTAGGACTGCTCCTATGCCAACTCCTTTGAAATTTGCAGCTCCGTCGAAAAACAACCTCCAACCATCATAGGATTCTGCAATATCTTCTCCTATGAAAGACACCTCTTCATCGGGAAAATACATTTTTAAGGGCTCGTATTCTTCATCCACGGGATTCTCGGCGAGATGATCCGCTAAGGCTTGCCCTTTGATTGCTTTCTAGGTCACGTAAACAATGTCGAATTCACTTAGCAGGATTTTCCACTTGGCAAGATTGCTAGTGGGCATGGGTTTCTGGAAGATATACTTCAGAGGGTCCTTTCTGGATATGAGATAAGTAGTGTAAGCATAGAAGTAATGCCTCAACTTCTGCGCGACCCAAGTTAGAGCACAACAAGTGCGTTCTTAATGAGAATACCGGGCCTCGTACGGTGTGAGCTTCTTACTTAGATAGTAGATGGATTGCTCCTTTCTCCCTGTTTCATCATGTTGTCCCAGAACACAACTGAATGCTCCATCCAATACCGCAAGGTAAAGTAATAGGGGTCTTCCTGGCTCAGGCGGAACAAAGACTGGCGGCGTTGACAAGTATTCCTTAATTCTGTCAAAAGCTTTCTGACAATCATCAGTCCACTTGGTAGCAGCGTCCTTTTTCAATATTTTGAAGATAGGTTCACAAATGACCGTGGACTGAGCTATGAACTGGCTGATATTGTTGAGTCTCCCCAGGAAACTCATCACGTCCTTATTTCTTTGGTAGAGGTAATTCTTGGATAACTTTGAACTTTGATGGATCCAATTCTATTCCTCGATGACTCATGATGAAACCCAATAATTTACCAGCAGGAACCCCGAATGCACACTTGGCGAGATACAGTTTCAGATTGTACATCCTCAGTCTGTTGAAGAACTTTCTTAGGTCCTCCATGTAATCCCTGGCTTTCTTTAATTTGATGATGACGTTATCCACATATACCTCGATCTCCTTGTGTATCATGTCATGAAAGATGGTAGTCATGGCTCTCAGATAGGGGGCACCAGTCTTCAGACCGAATGGCAACATTTTGTAACAGTACATTCCCCATGGCGTGATGAAAGTCGTTTCCTCTACATCTTCCTCATCCATCCATATCTGATGATACCCAGTGAAACAATCAACAAAAGACTGCAACTCATGCTTGGCGCAGTTGTCGATAAGAATATGTATGTTCGGCAAGGGGAAGTCATCTTTGGGACTGGCCCGGTTAAAATCTCGGTAGTCGACGCAAACTCTAACTTTCCTATCCTTTTTTGGCACTAGCACGATGTTGGCTAACCATGTCGGATACTCTACTACCCTGAGAACCTTGGCCTTGACTTGCTTGGTAACCTCTTCTTTGATTTTCAAACTCATGTCGGGTTTGAATTTCCTGAGCTTTTGCTTTTCCGGCGGACATGTTGGATCTGTTGGCAGTTTGTGAGTTACAATGGATGTGCTGAGACCAGTCATATCATCATATGACCAGGCAAATATGTCCTCATATTCCTTTAAGAACTCCGCGTACTCTTTCTTTTCTGATGGTGATAGGTGAACACTGATGCGCATTTCTTTGACATTCTCTGTATCTCCCAGATTAACGACCTCAGTTTCATCCAAATTAGACTTAGGCCTATTCTCAAAGTTCTCAACTTCTCTAATAACCTCTTCTTGTATATTATCTTTTTCCGAATCCATATCCATTTGTTGTGTTGTCTCGTCTTAAGTCACAATCGTTGGTTCATGGTGGCGACCAGTGATTGAACTCCTACCAAGTGTACTCATACCCCAAACCAAATGTAGTACCATGTTCCTTCAGCTTGATGGGCTTGGTGATTCCTTAGAGGTTTTTGCCGAGTCCCTTTCTAGGTTCATACCCACACCAATTCAAGATACTTTCAATCTTGTTATCCCACCATTTATCCTTGTCTACAACGTTGACCCTTTCAATGTGGTGATATGTTTCTCCGCCTATTCTCCTTCTGCCTCCAATCATCGAGATGGTTTGGCGACTATATACGGGGTTGCTACCATCGCCATAAATAATCACCTCTTGATAATTCCATTCGAACTTCACTGCCTGATGCAGGGTCGATGCTACAGCCCCAGCGGCGTGGATCCATGGTCGTCCCAATAGCAAGTTGTAGGATGCTGGGACATCTATCACTTGAAAGTCAACGTCGAACCAAATTGGTCCCATTTGCAAGCATAGGCCGATCTCTCCGATAGTGGACCTTTGGGACCCATCGAAGGCTTTGACATTGATGGCCCCATCTTTGATCTCGTGCAAGCTCTTTCCTAATATTCTGAGAGTTATCAACGGACAGATGTTGAGGCTGGAGCCACCGTCGATCAAGACTCTAGTAATGAAGTAATCCTCGCATTGCAAGGTGATGTGCAGGGCCATGTTGCGACTCAGTCCTTCCGGCGGCAGCTCGTCTTCATGGAAGGTGATCTTGTGGCTTTCCAATATCTTCCCTACCATATTTGCCATTTTGCTTCCGGTTATGTTGCTGGGCACATAAGCTTTACTCAATATTTTCATCAAGCCATTTTTGTGTGCGTCAAAGGTTTGTGGAAGAGCTAGGATGGAGATCTGCGCTGGTGTTTTGTTCAACTGCTCCACGACCGAATACTCCTTAGCTTGTATTTTCCTCTAATGATCATCGGTCTAGTTTCAATAGTCCGTCCAGAGGCTTGCTTACTGAAATTAGTTAGGTGCTCTGGAGTGTAAACCCTGCATGTTCTGGTCATACCCTGCGCAGCAATTGCTTCTCCCATCTTGGTCTTCCCTTTCCTCCTTGCTTCAACTGTGTAATCCCATGGTATGGCATTTGAGTGGAACAGTGTTATGCCTAAAATTGCTACAGGAATAGGTACCCTTGGTGGTAACACAACAACTTCAAAAGGTACAGGTCCCTTCGGGACTCCAAACTCAACCTCAATTGGTCCGGGGGCCTTTGCGGAAGAAGGTGCTTCAAATTCGAGAGGTATAGACATATTTACTTCATCTCCCTTGGAGGGCTGATTCTGCACAACAATTGGGTTAAGCGTGACCGCCGATTTCTTTGGCTCATCACCCACAGCGATCAATCCTATCGACCCCTTAGGGTCCCAGTCATCTTCGATCTCGATCATGTGAATGTCTCCACCTTTATGATCAGGCAGAGGGTTGTTGCGGACATTAGGAGCAAGCTCCTTTGCTACGATAACTTATTGTCGATCAGAGTTTGAATCTTGTCCTTCAATGAGCGGCACTCGTCAATGGTATGCCCCTTCATGCCGGAATGGTACGCACATGTTTTATTAGGGTTGACCCACTGGGAAGGGTTTTCTAGAGTTATGGCAGGGATAGGGGAGACGTAACCAACATCTCTAGGTCTTTCATACAGCTGGTCAATTGGCTCAGCGATGGTCGTATATTGTCTGGGAGGTCTGCGATCAAAATTTGGTCTGGGTCTAGGGAAATTTTGGCGAGTGGGAGGTGATTGGTAATGAGAGGGTTGGGAATTATAAGCTTGGTAAACAGGTGCAGGTTGAGAGTATCTGGGTGAAGTGGGTTGATATTTGGGAGGTGGAGATAATTGGTAAATGGGTGGTGGATTTTGGTAAGAGGGTGCGGGTGCTTGGTAATTTGGGATGGGCTGATATGTAGGTGGAGGTGACGGGTAAGTGTGGTATTTTAGTGGTGATTTGGCTCCCTGTGCGACCATCACGACACTCACATCCTTCTTCTTGGTCGTGCCACCAGACTGTAAAGCCTTGTTGGTGGCCTGCAATGCTTCAAGATTGGTAACCATACAATTCTTAATGCCTTCCTCAATTCTTTCTCCCAGCTTGATGATATCGGAGAATTTCTTACCCTCTATCAGCATCAACCTCTCATAATATTGTGGATCCTGAGCCTGGATGAAGAATCTGTTCATCTGCTCCTCTTCTAAGGCCGACCTGACCTTAGCAGCCTCTGATCTCCAACGAGTAGCATACTCGCGGAACGTCTCGGTAGACTTCTTCTTCAAATTCTGGATGTAGAATACATCTGGTGCATTCTCTCTATTGAATCGGAACCTATCCATGAAATCTGATGCCATACCTACCCAACTTGTTTATTTCTTGGGGTCCTGGCTGATGTACCAGGATAAAGCATCCCCCTTCAAACTTCTCATGAAGAGTTTCATACGGATTTTCTCATCCCTTCTGACTCCAACCAGCTTATCACAATATGTCCTCAAATGGACTCTAGGATCCCCCGTGCCATCGAACATTTCGAACTTGGGAGGTTTGTACCCCTCCGGAAGTTCAACATCTGGCTGAATGTAGAGATCCTTATAATTCAGCCCCTTTATACCTTTGTTTCCTTCTATGCCCTAGACTCGGCTGGTCAAATTCTTGAGTTCTGCTGCCAAGTTTCTGATAAGGGAGTCCTTGTCATCAGACTCAGGTGCACTGAAGATTGGTTGAATGTAGTGGGGTACGGTATCTACATAGATGGGAGTGTTGTGGAGGTGGTCGTTTGTGGTGTTTAGTGGTTCAGGAATGAGTAGTGGATTGTTGTTTGGAGTGTGGCATGTGTTGCAGTGTTGAGCATGAGTGGGTTGCATCTGTGGTTGTGGGGTGTTTTGTGGAGGTGCGGGATTTTGAGCATTTGGAAAGTTGACATCAGGAGTGGTGAGACAGAATGATAATTTGCCAGGTTTCGAACTTGATCCAGTTTTTCTCGGAACTTCAATAATTTCTACTCGAGTTGTTCAGCAGTTTCCTTAGTAATCGGGGTACCTTGAGGAATCTCAATTCTTTTAATTTCCTTTCTGGCGCTTGAATCTTCCATTCTACCTTTGTTCTTGTTCCGGATAGGACTCGGAGGAGGAGGAGGTGGAGGGCCCTTGGATCTCGTACTGTATGATGATGGTGCCAGAATGCACGAACTAACCTTTGGGGAGGGGAATAAAAAATAAAAGAAAAACAAAAAGGTAACAAGTTAGTACGGATTATGAGAAGAAGATGCTGCAATATTTAAACACATTGTACAAGAATATAAATCGTGTCCTAATTTGGGTGCCTCGTTGTGCTCGAGGTAAGCCTAGCGCCCAATTAATTTGGAGAACTTATAATGCTAAATGCCTCATTTTATTGATAAAAATAAGACGAATCCAAAACGACACTAAATAACGGGAAGTAAAATGTCACTAGAGGTCATTGGCCTTATTACATCGTTAAAGCAAATAAAAGACTCCTAACACTTGGTCCCAGAAGGACCTTCCCCAGATTCGGCATCTTTGTCTCCCTCGAACAGCTTCACCAGCTCGCGCAGTCCTAGTAGCAGATAAGCTTGGGCCAAATGTCTACCTGCATTCCCTTCAGCGTTTTGACAGTCTTCAATCCTCTTGAGGAACTTTCCTTCTAGTTCCACTAGACCCTGCTCCAAATACCCTAGTCGTTTGTTGGAGCTGAGAGCCATATCTTTCTATTCTTCGATCAACTTCTGATGGGCTTCTTGTATTTCCCGATGCTCACTTTCACACTCTCGAATTTTCTTGCGCAGTTGATTGTACTTAACCCGCGCTTCAGCTTTCTCGTCGATAATTCTGTGTCCTCGAGTGAACCCGGGCTGACCCATACCATTGTGATTATCTTCCAACCAACCCGAATAGTGCCGCACACAACCGGCGTGATACATGTCTGGCTCAATAGATTCTTTCCCCAAAACGAGCTTACAATGCCACATGTGCTGAGCTTGGCATTTGTGAGGGCTGTCATCATCCTGGAAATCAGCCCTGAAGTGACTCATTTTGTCGACCCTTGGTATGATTTGCTTTCTTCCAGCCTGCCTCACGACCTGGATGGGAACGTAGGGATAAGTTTCTCTTAGACCAAAGAGTATGAGAAATGGTGCGTCTCGGGATCGAACAATGAATTCTTCCGTAGGGAACCACTCGACCATCCACTGTACCTGGTCTTCTTTTAGATTCTCAAATAACTCCACCCATCCTCCAGCGTCCTCTGGTTGAGCGAACATGTTAGGCATATAATTCATACGCCTTGGCTGGTGGAAGGCAATGTGATCATCCCAGTCCATACGTAGGATCTCTTGTCGGTATTCTCCTTTATGGAGGTGTTCCATGAGCCAGAGCTGAAGTAATAAATTGTATCCCTCACAATGAATGGCCTTTCGCTAACAGTTGTCCTGGGCTCAGTATATCTCAGCAACAATCATAGGCACTATACTGAAAGGTTGTCCGCCAATTCCTTCCATCAGAGTCTTGGTTACCATGGCCAGTCTGGTGTGGATCTTAGCCTTCTTCATAGAGAACACTATCATCCCCAGGAAACAAAACATGAATACGAAGACCCTTCTGTGAATATGCCTCAGTGAGGTGAGGGCAAATTTGTCTGAGTAAGTGCGGTATGACTTGCTATGGCCATATCTCTCGTACATATAGTCGAATGGGATGTAAGAGTCTTTTAAACAGGAAGATTGAACTAATAGATGAAAATAATAACACAAAAACCTTTAAAATACAATTTTAATGATTTAACAGAATTTAAAATGCATATAAAAGAATTATTAGACAGTAAATACATACAAGTTAGGCTGTCTGAATTAATCGATATAATATCTAAAACAGAATATAAATATATTTGCTATCTTAAAAAAAAAGATGAATAAAGAAGAGTTCGCACTAGAAGAGAAAACATATGAAAATCCAGAAGGATTAAAAATAACAATAATATTTTCTAACTTAGGAAGAAGATACAAGAAAATAGGAAATAACCTGAACCTAATGTTAGAAAAAGAAACTGTAAAACTAGAAGATAGTTTAACCGCAATGGTTAGAATAACAAAAGAAAATGAAGAAATAGACAGAAGAAGAGAAATAAAAGAAATACAACAGCAAGCTAAAGAAAAAATACAACAGATAGAAGAAGTAAAAAACACTAAAATAACAGAATTATAAAAAGAATTAGAAATGCTAAAACAGCTATATGCTAATAAACTAAAAGAAAAAGAAAAACGTAAAGAAGAAGAACAAGAGCTAAGACTGACAAATGAGATAGAAAAATTTAAAATACAGTTAGAAAAAGTACAGGATAATCCACCAAATATAAGTATAAATGAAATAAATGACCAAAGTGATGATGACAAAGATCTAGTAGAAAACTATTCAGAAACAAGTGAAACGTACACAGAACTTATAGAAAAAACAGAAAAGATAAAAACAAACCCAGAAATAAACACAGGTGATATGGCCGAGGATAAACCAAGCATATCAGGAGTAAAAAATCCAAGACAATTAAACCAAACCTATTACAGAGTAAGTTATGATTCATATGATAGAAACAAAACATTATGGGATAAAAGTCTAAATAGAAAATGGACACCAAGGCAGATAACTGAACAATGTAATTTTTTGGATCTAGATTGTGTAGCAGATATAAATAAAACAATCCAATTATGGATAGGGTACATCTCAAAACAACTAATAGATAATAATATAGCAATAGCTGAAACACCAGGATATATAGAAAGAACACTCATAGGAACGGTAAAACTATGGTTACAAAATTTATCAAGTGAAAGCTTAGATACATTAAGAAGTAATAAAAAACTTGATGGTACAGCTGCAACAACAGTTACAGATATATTGAATAAATATGAAATAGCAATAAGAAATAAGTTTAGTAGTATGACAACAGAAGTAGAAGAACAAAATAAAGAAAAAACTACAAATAGAAATTTAATGACAAAATTAGCAATATGTAATATGTGTTATATAAATAAATATACTTGTGCATTTAGAGACTATTATTATAAAGGAACATATAGTCCAGATGAAAGTAAGGAGATAAGAAAATTATATTTTACAAAATTACCAGAACCATTTAGCTCAAAAATAATAAAAAATTGGAATGAAGCAGAACTAGCAGATACTCTAGGAGCTCGAATAAAATTCCTACAAAACTGGTTTATAGAATTATGCGAAAAGTATAAAGAAAATATCAAAATGAATAAAATATTAGTAAAAAATTTGGCATGCTGCAAAAGTAGAATAACACCCCAATTTGGCTACACAGATAAATATTACAAAAAAGAAGGAAAGAGAAAAAGATATAGATCCAAATATAAGTATAAGAAACCAAGAGGAAGATATTATGTAAAAAATTACAAACATAAAAAACCATATAGAAAAAAGAAAAAACTAACAGAATGTACTTGTTACAATTGTGGAAAGCTAGGACACTTAGCTAAAGATTGCAGATTACCAAAAAACCCAAAGAAGAAACAAATTACCGAAATAATGATAGACAATGATAAATATACACAAATAGAATATGTAGATTATGAAATAGGCAGTGAAGACAGCATTTATGAAATATCAGAAAACGAGTTCTCAGAAAATGAAAAGGATATAAGTAATAATGAAATAGATGAATCAGATGAAGAAAATTATGACTGAAAAAGATATACAAATTATACAACAAGAAGAACACCAAGATGAACAATCTTCAGAACAAAAAATAATTTTTGACGCTACTATATTTGAACAAATAAAAGGAAAAGAATTCGATCTAAGCATAGACAAAATATTAGAAGTACCAACAATAAAGAATTGGTTTAAAAGACAAAAAGAAGAATACTATGTAGTAAGCCAAAGAGAACATATAATAGACTGTAAATACATTAAATGTAAGACAAGAATACCTATTTTAAATAAAAAACTATTAAATAAAGAAATACAAGATATAAAAGCAAAGAACCCAATAAAATACGTACACTTAGGAGGAACAGAGATACTAATAAAAGCATGTTTTAGAGAGGGAATAGATATCCCTATAGAAATATACTTGGCAGACGATAGAATTGTACAACCTATAGAAAAAAGTATAATAAGTGCAGTAAGAGGTAACTTAATATACCAAAAATTTAAATTTATAGTAAGTGCCAATTATTCAGTAGCAATAGATGATAAAAATATAGATAAATCATTAGTGCTATACTGGAAAATGTCTGGAATAGAACTAGCACCAGGAAGTAAGATATTCACAGCAAGATGTAAAAATCTATATGTTTTAACAACAAAACATAAGATAACAGCTAAAAATAAAATAAATAAAATAAAAATAGAAAATCCATTCGAAAGAATAGTACCAGTCATAGACAACAATGATTATAGTTATAAGGAAATGGATATAGAAGAAGATTTAGAAATAGTAAAAGAAAGATTAAGCACGTCAAAACGAACAAATAATGAAATACCAGAAACATCATCAATAATAAGTACATCAAGAATAGATTACATAACTCCACAAAAATTAATAGAACAAAAAATAGAAGAAATAAACCCACACCATTATTATATAACAGGAATAATGGACCAAAGAAAATATTTAATATTAATAAATACAGGGCATGAAGAGAATTATGTTATAAGAGAATTAACACCAGAATAAGAGATAGTGACAATAGAGCAGCAAAATTCAGAATTACCAAAAGCATTAAGAAAAAACGAAGAAACAACTGAAAAAGAATTAATTATAGGAGGAATACCAATATTAATAAATTTTAAAATATATCAAGGAGATAAAAACATTACACTAGGAATAAAATGGTTAGAAAAAGTCAAACCATATAAGTTAGAAGATAGGCAATTAACAATAAGTTATGAAAATAAGAAAATAATAATAAAAAGAACCTTAATATAATGCCAAAAATATATATACTTGCCAAAATAATAATAGAAGGATATTATAATAGATATTATACACCTATGATGGATACAGGAGCAGAAGCTAACATGTGTAGACATAATTGTCTACCAGAAAGTAAATGGGAAAAACTAAAAAACCCCATAGTAGTAACAGGATTTAACAATGAGGGAAGTATGATAACATACAAAGCAAGAAATCTAAAAATACAAATATGGGATAAAATATTAACCATAGAAGAAATATATAGTTATGAATTCACAAATAAAGATATATAGTTAGGAATGTCATTCTTAGATAAATTATACCCACATATTATAACAAAAACACATTGGTGGTTTACTACCCCGTGTAAGCAAAAATTAGGAGCAAAAAGAGTAAATAATAAAGTAAGAAACAACACCCTGGATTAAGGGAAGCGAAAAAATTACCCAAAAGTTAGAAAATGTAATACAAAGCAACCATAATATAGAAATAATCATTTTCTCAATAAATAAGATAAAACCACTACAAGATAAATTAGAATTACTATATAATGATAATCCACTCCAAGGATGGGAAAAACATAAAACAAAAATAAAGATTGAACTAATAGATGAAAATAGCATAATAACACAAAAACCTTTAAAATACAATTTTAATGATTTAACAGAATTTAAAATGCATATAAAAGAATTATTAGACAATAAATACATACAAGAAAGTAATAGTAAACATACTAGCCCAGCATCTATAGTAAATAAGCACAGTGAACAAAAACGAGGAAAAAGCCGTATGGTTATAGATTATAAAAATTTAAATGCAAAAACAAAAACATATAATTATTCGATACCAAATAAAATACTAAAAATCAGACAAATACAAGGGTATAACTATTTCAGTAAATTTGACTGTAAATCAGGATTTTACCATTTAAAACTAGAAGAAGAATAAAAAAAGTTAACAGCATTCACAGTACCACAAGGATTTTACGAATGGAACGTATTACCATTTGGATATAAAAATGTACCAGGTAGATACCAACATTTTATGGATAACTACTTCAACCAATTAGAAAACTGTATAATATATATAGATGATATACTGTTATATTCTAGAACAGAGAACGAACATATAAAACTACTAGAAAAATTCATACACATTGTAGAAACATCAGGAATTATTTTAAGTAAAAAGAAAGAAGAAGTAATGAAAAATCAAATAGAATTCTTAGGTATACAAATAGATAAAAGTGGAATAAAAATGCAAACTCATATAGTACAAAAAATAATTAATTTAAACGAAACACTTGATACAAAAAAGAAGTTACAATCATTTTTAGGATTGGTTAACCAAGTAAGAGAATATATTCCTAAATTAGCAGAAAACTTAAAACCATTACATAAAAAATTAAAAAAGGATGTAGAATACCATTTTGACGAAAAAGATAAAATACATATAAAGAAAATAAAAAATATGTGCAAACAATTACCAAAACTATATTTTCCAGATGAAAAAAGACAGTTTACATACATAGTAGAAACTGATTCTAGTGATCACAGCTACGGAGGAGTTCTAAAATATAAATATGGTAATGAAAAAATTGAACACCATTGTAGATATTATTCAGGATCATACACGGAACCACAATTAAAATGGGAGATAAATAGGAAAGAACTATTTGGATTATATAAATGTTTGTTAGCATTTGAGCCATATATTGTTTATAACAAGTTTATTGTAAGAACAGACAATACACAAGTGAAATGGTGGATAACACGGAAAGTACAAGACTCAGTAACTACAAAGGAAATAAGAAGACTTGTATTGAATATACAAAATTTTACATTTACAATTGAAGTAATACGGACTGACAAAAATGTTATTGCAGATTACTTATCAAGACAAAAGTACTCAAACTGATGAAAACCAAGAATCGAAAGATATATTTGCAATCCTTACTACTCTATCCTTACAGATGGATAGTATGGGCAAAAGGTTACAATAGCTAGAAAGTCAGCAGCATGACTATAAAAATGCGGAGCTAAGTCGATCACAAGACTCGAAACTTCCAGAGATAAAAGGAGACGTTGGGAAACTCCATAAAACCCATGACAAAGTTTGTTTACCTACAGCTGCAGGCACAAGTAAACAGGTGAACAAGAAGCCACATATCAATGTAAATTTAAACAACATATTTGATAAATCATTTACATCGAAAAGGCCAAAAGAAGCAATAGTTATGACCCCATAAACTACAACCTATGCCAACAGCCTACATCACAACAAAAAGATATACAACCATATTACTCAGACATATATTGAGAATATATACAAAATTCAAACATTTCTGAACCTAAACCCCAGAGCAGCTACTACTACAGATCCAACACAGGATTATATAACTCAAAAACTCCAAGGATATAATAGGCTAATAGCCCAACCAAAAACAAAATCCAATCTAGTAAAGACATGTTACAACTACGGGTTACTTAGCACTGTATATACCTACGACGGAGAAGAGATAAGTGGAATACCAGAAATATACAAAGCATTCATTACCTTCAAAAGAATTACAAAATGCAACCTATTTTTCATAAAATTCTATACAGCACCAGCTGAGATATTATACGATGAAATAAAACCTATCATACAGGTGGTAAAGATAGGATTAACACGAGATATGATAATACCGGAAGAAATATAACAACAACCAGAGATACCAAAAATTGAGATACCAAGTTTTTATGCCAACAAAAGAATAATTGGCATAGCAAATATTATTCAAGAGCTAGCCAACAATTATCTACAAGGAAATGCTATCTGGAGCTATTATTCAAGAGACCAGCTAATGATATATGCCAACTCAAAAGAACTAAGACAAGGAGATATGGATGAAGTCCAAAAATGGATTTTATCATTGCTAAAACCAGAAGTACAACCTACTACAAGAGCTCTAAAAAGGAATTTATTTCTAATGAATTATTAACAAGATACTTCAAACTAGTGGGACACAAATATCCAGACCACATATGTTCGAAATGCAACGGAGAAGATAACCAAGTACCAGAAGTCCAACTAGAATAAAGATATCAGCAAAAAGACAAAAGAAGAAGGCAGCTATTGAAAACAAATAATGTAAAGGGTCGAGTCATGTAAAAAAGTCGTAAAGTAAATAGTACGAGTCACATTCATGAATAGTAAGAGTCATGTAAAAAAGTCGTAAAGTAAATAGTACGAGTCATAATCATGAACAGTAAAGGTCGTTCATGAAAGGTCGTTTGTAAACAGTAGGAGTCGTTTAAGTTTTCTATATATTTTGTAAATCAGCAGAAGAGGGGATATATAAAAAAAACCTCACCTTCTCTTTCTTATATTCTCTCTCTTGTCTTCTCTTTTATAAGAAATATCTGAAGTTATTTACAAGTATTTTAAACAGCTATGGATCATTCAAACGAGTTACAAGAACAGGTAAGTTTATTCATAATCATGTTTAACTAAACTCTTATATTCCTTATAATCTCTTGAATATCATAATTGTTTATCATGTTATAGTACTGTTATAAAGAACATCTTGAGAAAGTTTGCCTGTCTAATAATGCTGAGAGTAGTTAAGCCCAGACTATGCCATCCTAAAGTGGAAACCAGTAGGCAAGGAAGCCGTTTAGGGGAGTACACAGAGTTGAGGCGCTGTTAGGGTAAATGATTGAAGCATGAAAAACATGGTAGTGACCAGAAAAGATTGTTCAGTATAACTTATTAAAATATGATAAACTCTATGATAAACAAAGAGGTTAGAGGGAATATGTTTAGTAAACACATGATAAGGATAAATAATAAATCTAAATGAACAACCACACGTATTTATTAGAAGAAAATATTGACTACAAAATACTTATGTTATATATCTTTAAGAGACTTAATAACGATGTTAAAAGAAAAATTTACGATATTTTAGTTATTTTTGAAATAATATATTTTTGTTTTATGTTTTTCCCATCCTTGGAGTGGATTATCATTATATAGTAATTCTAATATATCTTGTAGTGGTTTTATCTTATTTATTGAGAAAATGATTATTTCTATATTATGGTTGCTTTGTATTACATTTTCTAATTTAGGCATAGATGCAAAGGTTCTAAGTAAACACATTAGGATGATTGCTAGGAACTGAATCAAGACATACTAGTAAAAGAGCAAGAGTAGGATGTAAAGACAAAGTAGTAGCAGTATATTAGCCTTGACTTTCAGTCGGCTAATAATAAGCAAGAGCAGAGAACAACATTAGAGAAAAGAGCAAGAGGGAATGCATGTTTTGAAAGCAGTAGTGTGTGTAAGAGTATGCAATTCGAAGTGTATTGTAAAAGTACTAAATTGTAAGTGTCTTAAAAAATTAGAAGGGTAGTCCTTTTTATAGGGCAGAGAAACAAGTAAGAAAGGTAAGAAAATAACTTGCAATCGATCACATAGAATTTCCCTTCAGTTAAGGAATTTGATTTCAAATGGGTAGAAGGTAATTAAAGTAAGAATTTTGGTTAAAACTTTTCAAAGTATCACAAAAGGGGTAAATACATAAAGGTTATTTAAGGCAAAAGTATAGTAGTACACGGTTTATGCAAATAAGGAAAGAAAATCAATCAACAGCCAGTAAATCACAAATTGAGTTTTGGTATGAATGAACCCAACCAGAAAGGGGGAAGAAAAGTTTAATCAAAGAAAATCAGTAACAATCAATCAAACCCCATTAGAGGATTTCAGAATCAGTCAATAAGTAGTTGGCAGAACCCTTTGTGAAGAATGAATTCCTCATATATAAAGCACACAAACATGTCAAACAAGAAAGAACTGTCATGCCAATTAATAGAGAGTCTAGCATAGGAAAGTTCAGATTCATGAACAAAGGAGTTCATGTTCAGTACATAGACTTAGAGAGAGTCCAGGGTTCCAAATAGAACCCTAGTCCAAACACTATATCAAACTCGCCAAAAGACCCCCAAATCCTAGGGTTTTCAACTCGAACCAGATATAGAGGAGAGAAGACAAATAACTAAAACAGGCTCAGAGGTCTCTTTCAGAGACTTATGAGAAAACAAGCAATAGAGTGAAGAAATTGATACGAAACCTAGTGAGAGTAGAACAGACATGTTTAAGAAGAAAGAAACCTGGGACTTAAACAAGTTTAGAAGAGAGGGGAGATAGTATAGCATTTAAGAGAACAGTAGAAGAAACATGTTTTAAAAGAACTCAAACAAAGTCCAGAAGAAGGCAAATAAAAAACCTAAGAACTCAGTATGAAATACATACAGCAAAAGGGTTCAACATACCAGAAAAGTATAATACATGTAGAAAAACTCAACAGGATGAACATGTGAGCCTGGTGTAGAAGCACAGTAGAACACAAAGCACAGTAGAATACAAAGCACAGACGAATCATGTATGGTAGAAAGAAAGCAGAAGAAAATACATGCGTGGTAAAAAAGAAAACATACGAACATAGTATAGACAAATGCATGCAAAGAAAAGAAAAAGAAAAAACAGAGAAACATTTTAGGATTTTTTCAGAAACCCTAAATCGAAGAGAAACATATTTTGAAAGAAAAGATTGGGGAAAACGTTTCAAAAACTCCAGTAAAACATAGATGTAGCATAGATATAAGAAAACAAACAGAGAAAGAACCTCGAATAGCTTAGGGTTTCGGAGAAACCCTAGAAATGAGAAAGGCTTGGAAGAAGGTCCGATCTAAGTCGAATGAGGTCAGAAACAGGCTCAGAAGAGCAAGAGCCACTGGAGCAAGGTCGGAGATGGCCGAAATCTTCGAATCGGTGAAGGTCTAAATGAAGACCTTCGAGGTCTAGCCTCAATCCTTCGAGCATTAGGCATGCAAGAGCCGGAGGAGGTGAGTATAAGTAGTCCATGGCCAGAGCGGCCATGGATTCCAGTGAGATTGCGGTTGAAAGGGGGTGAGATAGGCTAGTGTTTCAGGAACCTTCGAGAGAGTTTGAGAGAGTGAGAGCATTCAAGGGCGGCTGACAGAATGAAATGGGGGGATTAGGGTAGGGTTAGTGAATTAAAAAAAAGGTTGGGGGTGATCGTGGTCGTTGATCAAAAGGATCAACGACCTGGATTAAAAGAAAATCGGGGGGGGGGGGGTCGGATAAATGGGTAAAGGGATTGGGTTAAATCGGAATTGGACCGGTCCAATTGGGTTTCAAAATTGGGTCAATTAGGGGGGGATCATTTTGGCTATGATTGAAATAAAAATGGGCCAGATTTTAAATAGCCAGTTTTTCCCTTTTTATTTTTTAAAAATGGTAAAATGATTTTGAAAGAAAATTAAAAGTATTGAGCCAACAAACAATAGATAAATATCAATTTAAAAATATTGGAACCAATTTTACAATTATAAAATGCTATTAATCTTAAAGTTGGCTACAATTGCAATTATATGCGATTTAACTTTTTAAATACTAAAAGGTAAGTTTTATTGAGCAGTGGTTAGGCCTGCCATGTTATATGGAACTGAATGTTGGCCGGTAAAGAACTCACACATTCAGAAGATGAAAGTAGCAGAGATGAGGATGTTGAGGTGGATGTGCGGGCATACAAGGATGGATAAGATTAGGAATGAAGATATTCGAGAGAAGGTGGGCATGGCCCCCATGGAGGACAAGATGCGGGAAGTAAGACTCAGATGGTTCGGGCACATTCAGAGGAGGAGCACTGATGCACTGGTGAGGAGGTGTGAGCGACTGGATGTAGTGGGAACGCGGAGAGGTAGAGGGCGACCTAAGAAGTATTGGGGAGAGGTGATCAGACAGGACATAGCGCGACTTAGGATTACTAAGGACATGACTCTTGACAGAGAATTATGGAGGTCGAGCATTAAGGTTGTAGGTTAGGGGAAAGTTGTGAATATTTCTACAGCACAATAGAGTGAGACTAGCTAGTTAGGAGTTAGACTAAGAATGTCATTGGTCGTCTATTGATGCAGGGCTTTACCTGCTAGTTTTATTATACCAGCCATTTATTTCGTATTTCGTATTCTGTATTTCATATCTCTTATATTGTTGTTATTGTATTATGCATGTTTATGGTACTAATATATCGGCTCCTGTTGTTTTTTTTGAGCAGAGGGTCTCCTGGAAACAGCCTCTCTACCCTTCGGGGTAGGGGTAAGGTCTGCGTACATATTACCTTTCCCAGACCTCACTTGTGGGATTATACTGGGTCGTTGTTGTTGTTAACTTTTTAAATAAATAAATTCGTAAAAATATACAAAAATTATCTTAACTATATTTTATTATAAATATGGGAACAAAAATAAATTATTCACCGAAATTGATGATTTTAGGAATAATTATGGATTTTGCACTGCTAAAATAGACAATAAATTGATTTTAAAAATCTTAAAAATAAGGGAAAAAATACCAAAACTCTTGGGGCATGCTTATATATGCATACACATGATATTTTGAAAGTATTTTGTATAAAAATACATAGGGAAAAAATTGGGTATCCACAACCATTATCGGTGATGATTGATTCCGGAATTCCGAACCGACAAACAATGCGGTCGCGGACGAAATCTGCCACAACCTTCCTAGTGACCGCCTTGTATGATGCTACTTCGACCCATTTGGTAAAATAATCGATTGCTACTAAGATAAACCTGTGCCTATTTGATGCGGCAGGCTTGATAGGTCCAATAACATCCATTCCCCAAACGACGAATAGCCATGGTGAGCTCATTGCAGCAAGCTCGTTTGGAGGCACCTTTATCATATCTGCATGTATCTGACAGTGATGGAATTTGCGAACATACTGGATATAGTCTGTTTCCATAGTCATCCAGAAATACCCTGCTCGGAGTATCTTCTTTGCTAAGACAAAACCATTCGTGTGCGGCCCGCAGGTCCCTGCATGTACTTCGTCTAATAGCCTGTATGCTTCTTTTTCTTCGAAACACCTTAGTAAACCCAAATGGGAGTCCTCCTGTACAAGATTCCTCCACTATGAAAGAAGTTGCTGGATAACCTACGAAGTGTGCGCTTCTGAGTAGCGTTGGCAAGTTCTGGATATTCCCCTGTTGTTAAGTACTCCTTGATGTCATGGAACCACAGCTTTCCATCTGCTTCTTCCTTAACGTGGGCGCAATAAGCTGGCTGATCATGAATCCTTACTAGGATGGGATCAATGAAATTTGTATCTGGATGTTGGGTTATGGACGATAAAGTAGCTAATGCATCAACAAACTCGTTCTGGAATCTAGGGACGTGCTGCAATTCTGTCTTTGTGAACCTTTTCCTCAACTCTTGTATGTTATGCAAGTAGGGAAGTATCTTATAGTTCTTGGTTTCCCACTCTTCTCGAACCTGATGTATGAGCAGGTCAGAATCCCCGATCACTAGCAACCTCTTAACGTTCATGTCAATGGCCATTTTGAGCCCCAAGATGCAGGCTTCATATTCGGCCATATTATTGGTGCAAAGGAACCTGAGCTTGGCGGATACCGGGTAGTGCTGGCCGGTTTCTGATACTAGGACTGCTCCTATGCCAACTCCTTTGAAATTTGCAGCTCCGTCGAAAAACAACCTCCAACCATCATAGGATTCTGCAATATCTTCTCCTATGAAAGACACCTCTTCATCAGGAAAATACATTTTTAGGGGCTCGTATTCTCCATCCACGGGATTCTCGGCGAGATGATCCGCCAAGGCTTGCCTTTTGATTGCTTTCTAGGTCACGTAAACAATGTCAAATTCACTTAGCAGGATTTGCCACTTGGAAAGCTTGCTAGTGGGCATGGGTTTCTGGAAGATCTACTTCAGAGGGTCCTTTCTGGATATGAGATAAGTAGTGTAAGCACAGAAGTAATGCCTCAACTTCTGCGCGACCTAAGTTAGAGCACAACAAGTGCGTTCTTAATGAGAATACCGGTCCTTGTACGGTGTGAGCTTCTTACTGAGATAGTAGATGGCTTGCTCCTTTCTCCCTGTTTCATCATGTTGTCCCAGAACACAACCGAATGCTCCATCCAATACCGCAAGGTAAAGTAATCGGGGTCTTCCTGGCTTAGGCGGAATAAAGACTGGTGGCGGTGACATGTATTCCTTAATTCTGTCAAAAGCTTTCTGACAATCATCAGTCCACTTGGTAGCAGCGTCCTTTTTCAATATTTTGAAGATAGGTTCACAAATGACTGTGGACTGAGCTATGAACCGGCTGATATAGTTGAGTCTCCCCAGGAAACTCATCACGTCCTTATTATTCTTTGGTGGAGGTAATTCTTGGATAGCTTTGAACTTTGATGGATCCAATTCTATTCCTCGATGACTCATGATGAAACCCAATAATTTACCAGCAGGAACCCCGAATGCACACTTGGCGAGATTTAGTTTCAGATTGTACCTCCTCAGTCTGTTGAAGAACTTTCTTAGGTATTCCATGTGATCCCTGGCTTTCTTTAATTTGATGATGACGTCATCCACATATACCTCGATCTCCTTGTGTATCATTTCATGAAAGATGGTAGTCATGGCTCTCATATAGGTGGCACCAGTCTTCAGACCGAATGGCATCATTTTGTAACAGTACATTCCCCATGGCGTGATGAAAGTCGTTTCCTCTACATCTTCCTCATCCATCCATATCTGATGATACCCAGCGAAACAATCAACAAAAGACTACAACTCATGCTTGGCGTAGTTGTCGATAAGAATGTGTATGTTCGGCAAGGGGAAGTCATCTTTGGGACTGGCCCAGTTAAAATCCCGGTAGTCAACGCAAACTCTAACTTTCCCATCCTTTTTTGGCACTAGCACGATGTTGGCTAACCATGTCGGATACTCTACTACCCTGAGAACCTTGGCCTTGACTTGCTTGGTAACCTCTTCTTTGATTTTCAAACTCATGTCGAGTTTGAATTTCCTGAGCTTTTGCTTTTCCGGCGGACATGTTGGATCTGTTGGCAGTTTGTGAGCTACAATGGATGTGCTGAGACCAGTCATATCATCATATGACCAGGCAAATATGTCCTCATATTCCTTTAAGAACTCCGTGTACTCTTTCTTTTCTGATGCTGACAGGTGAACACTGATGCACGTTTCTTTGACATTCTCTGTATCTCCTAGATTAACGACCTCAGTTTCGTCCAAATTAGACTTAGGCCTATTCTCAAAGTTCTCAACTTCTCTAATAACCTCTTCTTGTATATTATCTTCTTCCGAATCCATATCCATTTGTTGTGTTGTCTCGTCTTAAGTCACAATCGTTGGTTCATCGTTAAGGCAAGTAATAGTAATGCTGTGTGAAATAAAGTGAGTGATAGAAAAAATAATAAGAGCGAGATATATAATAAATTGAAATGCTTCGATTGAATTTATAATTGTTTTGAATGTCAGAACTCTTTTCAAAATTAAAGACAATGCGGAAATAAAATCAGCTAGTAAAAAGTACAAATGTGATGCATGGTGCTTTTGTTTAGCCTTGCTACCCCGAAGCTTTTCGGGCCTTGGTGGCTTTGATTCACCGATTGCTGAGGCGTTCTCCTCGGTTCACATCTTGTATAGAAGGTCCTTCCTCCCTTCCTACTTGAAAACAACACAGCAGTCCATATCATCATCCTCCACGAGCAGATTCTTCATGGCTGCTAATGCTTCATCTTACTCTGATCCATATATGATGTCTGCCGGTAGGAAAGTCTTTTCCAGGGGAGGTATCGGATGCTCCAGTGGATAGTAGGGACCGCGCCATGGTGGCGACCAGTGATTGAACTCCTACCAAGTGTACTCATACCCTAAACCAAATGTAGTACCATGTTCTTTCAGCTTGATGGGCTTGGTGATTCCTTGGAGGTTTTTGCCGAGTCCCTTTCTAGGTTCATACCCACACCAATTCAAGATACTTTCAATCTTGTTATCCCACCATTTATCCTTGTCTACAACGTTGACCCTTTCAATGTGGTGATATGTTTCTCCGCCTATTCTCTTTCTGCCTCCAATCATCGAGATGGTCTGGCGACTATATACGGGGTTGCTACCATCGCCATGAATAATCACCTCTTGGTAATTCCATTCGAACTTCACTGCCTGATGCAGGGTCGATGCTACAGCCCCAGCGGCATGGATCCATGGTCGTCCCAACAGCAAGTTGTAGGATGCTGGGACATCTATCACTTGAAAGTCAACGTCGAACCAAATTGGTCCCATTTGCAAGCATAGGCCGATCTCTCCGATAGTGGACCTTTGGGACCCATCGAAGGCTTTGACATTGATGGCCCCATCTTTGATCTCGTGCAAACTCTTTCCCAATATTATGAGAGTTATCAACGGACACATGTTGAGGCTGGAGCCACCGTCGATCAAGACTCTAGTGATGAAGTAATCCTCGTATTGCACGGTGATGTGCAGGGCCATGTTGTAACTCAGTCCTTCCGGCGGCAGCTCGTCTTTGTGGAAGGTGATCTTGTGGCTTTCCAATATCTGCCCTACCATATTTGCCATTTTGCCTCCAGTTATGTTGCTGGGCACATAAGCTTCACTCAATATTTTCATCAAGCCATTTTTGTGTGCGTCACAGCTTTGCGGAAGAGCTAGGATGGAGATCTGTGCTAGTGTTTTGTTCAACTGCTCAACGACCGAATACTCCTTAGCCTGTATTTTCCTCTAATGATCATCAGTCCCAGTTTCAATAGTCCGTCCAGAGACTTGCTTACTGGAATTAGTTAGGTGCTCTGGAGTGTAAACCCTGCCTGTTCTGGTCATACCCTGCACAGCAATTGCTTCTCCCATCTTGGTCTTCCCTTTCCTCCTTGCTTCAACTGTGTAATCCCATGGTATGGCATTTGAGTGGAACGATGTTATGCCTAAAATTGCTACAGGAATAGGTACCCTTGGTGGTAACACAGCAACTTCGAAAGGTACAGGTGCCTTCGGGACTCCAAACTCAACCTCAATTGGTCCGGGGGCCTTTGCGGAAAAAGGTGCTTCAAATTCGAGAGGTATAGACATATTTACTTCATCTCCCTTGGAGGGCCGATTCTGCAAAACAATTGGGTTAAGCGTGATCGCCGGTTTCTTTGGCTCATCACCCTCAGCGATCAATCCTATCGACCCCTTAGGGTCCCAGTCATCTTCGATCTCGATCATGTGAATGATCTCGATCATGTGAATGTTGTTGCAGACATTAGGAGCAGGCTCATTTGCTACAATAACTTATTGTCGATCAGAGTTTGAATCTTGTCCTTCAATGAGCGGCACTCGTCAATGGTATGTCCCTTCATGCCGGAATGGTACGCACAGGTTTTATTAGGGTTGACCCACTGGGAAGGGTTTTCTGGAGTTATGGCAGGGATAGGGGAGACGTAACCAGCATCTCTAAGTCTCTCATATAGTTGTTCAATTGGCTCAGCAATGGTTGTATATTGTCTGGGAGGTCTGCGATCAAAATTTGGTCTGGGTCTAGGGAAATTTTGGCGAGTGGGAGGTGATTGGTAATGAGAGGGTTGGGAATTATAAGCTTGGTAAATAGGTGCAGGTTGAGAGTATCTGGGTGAAGTGGGTTGATATTTGGGAGGTGGAGATAATTGGTAAATGGGTGGTGGATTTTGGTAAGAGGGTGCGGGTGCTTGGTAATTTGGGATGGGCTGATATGTAGGTGGAGGTGACGGGTAAGTGTGGTATTTTAGTGGTGATTTGGCTCCATGTGCGACCATCACGACACTCACATCCTTCTTCTTGGTCGTGCCACCGGACTGTAAAGCCTTGTTGGTGGCCTGCAATGCTTCAAGATTGGTAACCATACAATTCTTAATGCCTTCCTCAATTCTTTCTCCCAGCTTGATGATATCGGAGAATTTCTTACCCTCGATCAGCATCAACCTCTCATAATATTGTGGATCCTGAGCCTGGATGAAGAATCTGTTCATCTGTTCCTCTTCTAAGGCCGACCTGACCTTAGCAGCCTCTGATCTCCAACGAGTAGCATACTCGCGGAACGTCTCGGTAGACTTCTTCTTCAAATTCTGGATGTAGAATACATCTGGTGCATTCTCTCTATTGAATCGGAACCTATCCATGAAATCTGATGCCATACCTACCCAACTTGTTCATTTCTTGGGGTCCTGGCTGATGTACCAGGATAAAGCATCCCCCTTCAAACTTCTCATAAAGAGTTTCATACGGATTTTCTCATCCCTTCTGACTCCAACCAGCTTATCACAATATGTCCTCAAATGAACTCTATGATCTCCCGTGCCATCGAACATTTCGAACTTGGGAGGTTTGTACCCCTCCAGAAGTTCAACATCTGGCTGAATGCAGAGATCCTTATAATTCAGCCCCTTTATACCTTTGTTTCCTTCTATGCCCTGGACTCGGCTGGTCAAATTCTTGAGTTCTGCTGCGAAGTTTCTGATAAGGGAGTCCTTGTCATCAGACTCAGGTGCACTGGAGATTGGTTGAATGTAGTGGGGTATGGTATCTACATAGATGGGAGTGTTGTGGAGGTGGTCGTTTGTGGTGTTTAGTGGTTCAGGAATGAGTAGTGGATTGTTGTTTGGAGTGTGGCATGTGTTGCAGTGTTGAGCATGAGTGGGTTGCATCTGTGGTTGTGGGGTGTTTTGTGGAGGTGTGGGATTTTGAGCATTTGGAAAGTTGACATCAGGAGTGGTGAGACAGAATGATAAATTTGCCAGGTTTCGAACTTGATCCAGTTCTTCTCGGAACTTCAATAATTTCTGCTTGAGTTGGGCAGCTATTTCCTTAGTAATCGGGGTACCTTGAGGAATCTCAATTCTTTCAATTTCCTTTCTGGCGCTTGAATCTTCCATTCTACCTTTGTTCTTGTTCCGGATAGGACTCGGAGGAGGAGGAGGTGGAGGGCCCTTGGATCTCGTACTGTATGATGATGGTGCCAGAATGCACGAACTAAACTTTGGGGAGGGGAATAAAAAATAAAAGAAAAACAAAAAAGGTAACAAGTTAGTACGGATTTTGAGAAGAAGATGCTGCAATATTTAAACACATCGTGCAAGAATATAAATCGTGTCCTAATTTGGGTGCCTCGTTGTGCTCGAGGTAAGCCTAGCGACCAATTAATTTGGAGAATTTATAATGCTAAATGCCTCATTTTATTGATAAAAATAAGACGAATCCAAAACGACACTAAATAACGGGAAGTAAAATGTCACTAGAGGTCATTGGCCTTATTACATCGTTAAAGCAAATAAAAGACTCCTAACACTTGGTCCCAGAAGGACCTTCCCCAGATTCGACGTCTTTGTCTCCCTCGAACAGCTTCACCAGCTCGCTCAGTCCTAGCAGCAGATAAGCTTGTGCCAAATGTCCACCTGCATTCCCTTTAGCGTTTTGACAGTCTTCAATCCTCTTGAGGAACTTTCCTTCTAGTTTCACTAGACCTTGCTCCAAATACCCTAGTCGCTTGTTGGAGCTGAGAGCCATATCTTTCTATTCTTCGATCAACTTCTGATGGGCTTCTTGTATTTCCCGATGCTCACTTTCACACTCTCGAATTCTCTTGCGCAGTTGATTGTACTTAACCCGTGCTTCAGCTTTCTCGTCGATAATTCTGTGTCCTCGAATGAACCCGGGCCGACCCATACCATTGTGATTATCTTCCAACCAACCCGAATAGTGCCGCACACAACCGGCGTGATACCTGTCTGGCTCAATAGATTCTTTCCCCAAAACGAGCTTACAATGCCACATGTGCTGACCTTGGCATTTGTGAGGGCTGTCATCGTCCTGGAAATCAGCCCTGAAGTGACTCATTTTGTCGACCCTTGGTATGATTCGCTTTTTTCCAGCCTGCCTCATGGCCCGGAGGGGAACGTAGGGATAAGTTCCTCTTAGACCAATGAGTATGAGAAATGGTGCGTCTCGAGATCGAATAATGAATTCCTCCGTAGGGAACCACTCGACCATCCATTGTACCTGGTTTTCTTTTAGATTCTTAAATAACTCCACCCATCCTCCAGCGTCCTCTGGCTGAGCGAACATGTTAGGCATATAATTCATACGCCATGGCTGGTGGAAGGCAATGTGATCATCCTAGTCTCTGTGTAAGATCTCTTGCCGGTATTCTCCTTTCTAGAGGTGCTCCATGAGCCAAAGCTGAAGTAATAAATTGCATCCCTTAAAATGACTGGCCTTTCACTGACAGTTGTCCAGGGCTCGGTATATCTCAGCAACGATCATGGAACTATACTGAAAGGCTGTCCGCCAGTTCCTTCCATTAGAGTCTTGGTTACCATGGCCAGTCTGGTGTGGATTCTAGCCTTCTTCATAGGGAACACTATCGTCCCCAGGAAACAAAACATGAATACGAAGACCCTTCTATGAATATGCCCTAGTGAGGTGAGGGCAAATTCGTCTGAGTAGGTGAGGTATGACTTTCTATGGCCGTACCTCTCGTACAGATAGTCGAATGGGATGTAGGAGTCTTTCAAACAGGTCAAGTCTGGATTCTTCTCCAGTCCCATCATCTTAAGGAAATCCCTACCCTTGCGATTTTTCGGCATGAGCAAGTCCGGAGTCTCCCAAGGAATACCAGCTAAACCTCCTATTTCTTCGAGCAAAAGAGTCATTTCAAGGTCCCCGAAGCGGAACACGGACCTGTCACTATCCTAGAACAGAGTTGCGGCCTCTATGATTTTGTTGTCAGGCTGGATTTCTAGAAGAGAAGGCAGATTCCTTATGTTTTTGCGGACGAGCGTCTGATCACTGGAGTGGAGGTCCCTCCACCAAGCACCATTGGATGAATGTTGGTTACCATGCCAAATTTGGGGACTTCGTGCTTCATTTTCTGCAAAACAGAGTGTTAGGCCCTTACCCCACCAGACTCGACTATTTAAACCAATAATTAGCATAGCAAACATTTAGTTCTCCAAATAAATGCATAGAACATGTAGGTGTCCGTTTGGGTTTTAGGGAAACCCAGTGGACTTCGGACAAGGCTATCTTAATGAGTCATTATGTGGACAACATAACTGACTCAGCTAGGTTTGACCATGATGCATGCACTATTAAACAGAGTAAGGTTTCTATTAGGGTATTAGACCGGTACCCTTGAGTGGACAACTCAAGAGGGAAAGGCACGGAACCATCGACTACACCGCTAATAAACTGGTTTTACCGCAAATACGCCCTTGCCAAATTTAAAGGGTGATAATATTGGAAGAGCGCAACCACTCATTATAAGCGTTGTTATGGTATTTGTTTGGCACGAGTGGAATATGATGTTGAAGATGCAATTTACAAGAATGAAACAAATTGACATGTATTTCCACGTTCATAAGATAAATGATTACAATAATTGCAGTAATTACAATAGTATTGAAATAAAGCAGTAAAGGAAAGCAGCTAAAGGAAAGAAAGACATGAAGAGCCAAGTCAGTTTCGTAATGAAAGAATAAATGACAGTAAATAAACCAACTAATGAGATAGTAAAGTCATAAGCAACATGAAATGGTGAAAGCCTAAAGAAGTCCCCAGCAGAGTCGCCATGCTGTCGACGCCCCCTTTTTCTTCCAATGTGGAGTCAAAATCGGGTATACGACATTGGGAGGACAACTCTATTCCCTTTCGAGAATTGGGTTTTAGAAGTTAAAGAGTCGCCACCTAATGATTATAGTGCATTAGGACACTTTAAGAAAGGTTTGAAGAGAAGAGACTAGAGATTAGGGTAAGGGCTAGAAATTATCTCGAAGGGAAGGTGATAGGCACCCCTAAAGATCCACTAGTGTGGTGTCGACCATGTTACAATTGTGACTTTACAAGTAAACAATCAAGTCTCAAATAAGGACTCGCATATAACATTGCAATTAGGTTGAAAACTTTTGAAGGTAAGTAGAGAGGGAAGAAATTAATGAAAAAAAAAGATTTGAATAGTTTTACAAGAAGAGACGAAAGCAAATAAAGGGAGGAGGGTCCTAGGTTTATGATTAATATGGATCACTTCAATGCAATATCCAGCAATCACTCCTCAGAAGAGGGGTCACACGTGATATTAGCGCATCAGTCATCATCTTCATATCTACCCTTATGCATACATGAAGTGCCCTCCCTTTTTAACTAAAAACCATATAAGTTATTAAAAATTATTACAACCCAGAATGAATAAAGAAAAGTAAAATCAAATTACATCAGAAAGCTAAAAAAATCCCAACCAAGGAGAGCATGATTCAGACTTCTGTCTGAATCAAGCTGTAAACGAACTCTAAAGATCAAATTCCAAAGCCTTCTCTTATTCGGGATGTGTCAAAGTTCCCAAGAGCCTCAAAGAGACTCAGGGCAGTGCTTACACCCCAAATATATTGCAAAATTAGATTATAGTACAGTATGGAAATGCCAGCTCTAAGATGTCCAAGTTCAGAGGGAACTCAAGTTCCCAAAGAAAGGCTCAAAAGATAGGGGCAGAACTTAAGATTCTAGGAATAGGTGCAAGTGCAAGGGAGGGGAAATGATACGCTGGTGGTCATGCCAAGCAATTTGAAGTGATGGCACACCCCTGACCAATTTGTCATTTTCAAATTGAGGAGTTATGACTTATTGAAAGACAAGTTCAGGCCTGAATAACCATTTAAAGGCTACCATACCTTAATCTTTAACTCGACATACATAAGAGGCAGGGATATAGGATTCATAACAGAAACAGTAAACAAAGGAAGAGGGGGGAAAAGAGCATGATCAACAATGAAACATACTGACACACTCTTTACTTGGGGTCAAAATTTAGTTCATGGACAACAATTCATGTTGCCATGCCATGAATCCCCATTTACAATCACATAGAGGGTAAAGGTATAGGGATCAAGCATTCACAAGAAACTAAAGCAAACAGCAGCATATGAACATGTCAAACTTTGCAGGTAATAGGCATATATGTAAAGGTTCTAAGTGAACACATTAGGAAGATTGCTAGGAACTGAATCAAGATATACCAGTAAAAGAGCAAGAGCAGGATGTAGAGACAAAGTAGTAGCAGTATAGCCTTGACTTTCAGCCGGCTAATAATAAGCAAGAGCAGAGAACAGTAGTAGATAAAAGAGCAAGAGGGAATGCAGGTTTTGAAAGTAGTAGTGTGTGTAAGAGTATGCAATTCAAAGTGTGTCAAAAGTGCAGAAGGGTAGTCCCTTTTATAGTGCAGAGAAGCAAGTAAGAAAGGTAAGAAAATAACTTGCAATCAATCACATAGAATTACCCTTCAGCTAAGGGATTTAATTTCAAACGGATAGAAGGCATTTAAGGAAATAAATTTTGATTAAAACCTTTTCAAAGTAGCACAAAAGGGGTAAATACATAGAAGTTATTTAAGGAAAAGCTTAGTGGTACACGGTTTGTGAAAAATAAGAAAAGGGAATCCATCAAACAGTCGGGAAAATCAAAATTACAAGCTCAATTCGAATGAACCAAGTGAGGAAAAGGTAAAGGAGGTTCAATCAAAGAAAATCAGTGACAATCAATCAAACCCCATTAGCGGATTTCAGAATCAATCAATTAGTTAGTAAAACCTTTGAAAGCAGAGTTCTCATATATAAAACACACAAATATGTGAATCAAGAAAGAACTGTCATGCTAATTGGAAAGAATCTGGTATAGAAAAGTTCAGAGTCATAAACAAAGAGGCTCAAATTCAGTACATAGACTCAAACTTAATTTTAGAGAATCTAGGGTTCCATAATAGAACCATAGTCCAAGCACGAGCTCAAACTTGCCAAAACCCCCAAATCCTAGGTTTTTCAAATTGAATCAGATGTAGAGACAAGAAGACAAATAACTGAAATAGGCTCAGAGGTCTCTTTCAGAGACTCATGAGAAAACAAACAGGTGAAATAGCAGGTTCGAAACAAACATAGTGAAAAGCTGATTTGAAGCATAAAGAACATGTTTTAAGAAAATCTTGGAACTTAAACAAGTTCAGAAGACAAAGAGGTAGTATAAACTTAATGAAACAGTAGATGAAACATGTTTAGAAAAAACTCAAACAAAGTCCAGAAGAAGGCAAATAAGAACTAAGAGCTTAGTAGAAAATAAAGTATAGGAATACAGGGGTAAATGAACACATAAGATAAACGTGTGAAAGCATGATATAGAAACCGGTAGAAGAAAGAACGGAGCAAAATAGAAGAACATACAAAATAAAGCAAACATAAAGATATAGGGGAAGAACATGCTAGGTAGAAAAAGAGAACATAAAAACATAGCATAGACAGATTCACACAAAGAAAAGAAGAAGAAGAGTCAGAAAACATTTTAAGATTTTTTTTTTCAGAAACCCTAAATCGAAGAGAAACAAATTATAAAAGAAAAGATTGGGGAAAATGTTTCAAAACTCCAGTAGAACATAGATGTATCATAGATATAAGAAAACAGCCAGAGAAAAACCTCGAATAGCTTAGGGTTTTAGAGAAACCCTAGAAATGTGAAAGGCTTGGAAGAAGGTCCGATCTTGAGTCAGAGAGGTCAGAAATAGGCTTCTGATGCTTGAATACACCGTAGCCAGGCCGGAGAGGCCATAGAATTTTGGATCTGTAGAGATCTGAAAGGACACCATCGAGGTCGGACCTCGAAACTTCGAACACCCAGGGTTTAATAGTGGAGGAGGGTGAGTACAGTCCAATAGCCTAAGAAGCCATGGATTCCGGTGAAAGTGCAGTTGAAAAAGGGTAAAAGATGACTAGGGTTCCGAGGAACCTTCGAGAGAGTTTTGGGAGTGGAGAGTATCCAAAGGCGGCTATAAAAATAAAATGGGGGCATTAGGGTAGGGTTAGATGAATTAAAATGGTAAGGGACAATCATGGTCGTTGATCTAAATGATCAACGGCCTGGATTGAAAGAAAGGGCCAAGCGGGTTAATTGGTTGGGTCGGGGGTCGGGTTAGGTTAGAATTGTGCCATTCCAATTGGGTTTCCTAATTGGGTCAATTAGGGAGGATCAATTTGGCTATGATTGAAATAAAAAATGGGCCAGATTTTAAATAGCTAGTTTTTCCCTTTTAATTTATAAAAATAGTAAAAATGATTTTAAAAGCAAATTAAAAGTACTGACCCAATTAATAATATATAAATATCAATTTAAAAATATTGGAACCATTTTTACAATTATAAAATGCTATTAATCCTAAAGTAGGCTATAATTGCAATTATATGCAATTTAACTTTTAAAATACCAAATAAATTTGTAAAAAACATACAAAATTTACATTAACTATATTTTGGTATAATTATGGGAATAAAATAAATTATTCACCAAAAATGATGATTTTGGGAATAATTATGGATTTTGTATTGCTAAAATGGATAGTAAATTTATTTTAAAATCTTAAAAATTAGGGAAAAATACCAAAACTCTTGGGCATGCTTATATATGCATACACATGCTATTTTGAAAGTATTTTGAGTATAAAAATACATAGGAAAAAATTGGGTATCAACACATCCAGAACCTCAAGAAGAAGCCCACCGAGACTTTCCGTGAATATTCTACTTGTTGGAGGTCAGAAGAAGCCAAAGTCAGGCCATCTTTGGACGAAGAACAGATGAACAATTTTTTCTTCAAAGCACAGGATCCGCAATACTATGAAAGGTTGATGGTTATTGAAAACCATAAATCTCTGATATCATCAAACTCGGTGAAAGGATCGAAGAAGGCATCAAAAGCGGGATGGTAACAAACTTTAAGGCATTACAGGCCACAAACAAGGCACTACAATCAGACGGCATATCAAACACATCCACCCACATACCAAACACCTTCGCCCACATACCAAGCACCTCTACCTACATATCAACCCTCATCTCCCACATATTCCCAACCGGCCACCGTCTATCACACCTATAATTCCCAACCATCTCATTTCCAGTAACCTCCAAGTCACCAAAATTAGCCAAGACCACGACCCAATTTTGACCGCAAACCACCTAAATAATACACTGCTATTGATGAACCCATCGACTAGCTATATGAAAGGTTGAAAGCCGCTGGTTACGTCACTCATATTCCCGCTGTGGTAGTAGATAATCCATACCAATGGGTCAACCCAAACAAAACCTGTGCATACCATTCTGGTATGAAGGGGCACACCATTGACGAGTGTCGAATGTTGAAAGATAAAATCCAAATATTGATTAACAACAAGGTCATACAGGCTAAAGAAGCTGCACCCAATGTCCGCAACAATTCTCTTCCAGATCATAGGAATGGTGGGATACATGTTGTAACACCTCCTTTTTGCGTGCCCGCCCCGAAGGGTAAAATGCGCGAGGGAGTTTTTCCAATTTAAGTAACAATATTCGAACTGGGATTATTTATTTAATTCAGAGTCGCCACTTGGGAAAGGTTTGGTTTTTGGTGTCCCAAGTCACCGGTTTATCTTGAATCCCAAATCGAGGAAATTTTCGACTTTCCAAATGAAGTCTGCGAACCAGAAATTCTAAGTAAGGAATTCTGTTGACCCGAGGGAAGGTGTTAGGCACCCACGGATCCCGTTGTTCTAGCACGGTCGCTTAAATTGTTATAATGGCTAAATATTTGATTTTAATACATGTTATAGATTGTGTGCTTTTATTAGGTTTAAACCGCTTTTATTATTATTATTTTTTATGGAATTGCAACGTCGTGAAAATGCATTTCGAACCACGTCACAATCAATGCGCCTGTGGTTGTTAATACATTCCGACTCCGTTGAGATTTGGATTTGGGTCACATAAATGCGCACCCGAATTTAAGAATGTAATTTAATTAAATCGCGCCTAACGAGTCTAACGCGTTATTATCTTTGGGGAAGGTAGTGAAATTCACTAAACAGTCCGTCCCGAGAAATCTAAATATTTATTACGACCAATTATTGAGGGCCCCATAATTTGCATTTTTTGTATTTTTGGCGAGGCTCGTCTCATTTCTTTTTGAAAGGAAAAACCTACGGTGACTACATTTTCTATTATATTTGTCTCTAAAAATGAAAGAAAGAAAATATACGCTAATTAAATTATATGCTTGGCCAGCTCCGGCCTCTTATTAATTATTAGATTAATTATTTATGAGACGGGGAATTATTTCATGCCTTATTCCATGAGCGAACATGCTTTTAATTTAATTAAAAAAAATGCATACAAGATTGATAAAATGCTAAACTCACACTAAACGTTCTCCAAGTTGAATTTAAACTAACTTATTTTAACGAGATTAATGGAATTAACTACTAGAGGATGTTATTAATGGGATTCGAACATTGTCCTACAAACTGCCTAACGCAATCCGATTTGATAGAGTCAACTCAAATGACTTAAAACTATGTTGAATTTTGGCCAAATTAGAAGCAATCTACCTTATGTATGTAAAATAGGACTAGAGATGAGATTTAACTATCGATATACTAACCACCTGTGCATTCCATATCATACAGACAGCTAAACAACTAAGATCACAGTATTAAACAAACTAAGTTTCAATTAAGTACAAACTACCTAATGTATTTTCTATTGAGTTATAACCTTGAAGAATCATACAATCTGCTAACACTTTATAAGACTATAGTTGCAATACCAAATGATTGAAATTCTTCACATCATTCATTTCATACTCATGGTTACTGTTGTATCAGCGTGAAATTCAAGTGTGTACCTGGATATTGGACACAAGAAGGAAAAGAGGAGTGATCAGCGCAGCAACAATAACCAACAGCAAACAGCAAACACCAAAAGCAGCAGTTTCAGCAGTAAAATAAGCAGGATAAATCCCAGTGAAACAGTGGAACAACAGTTTTCTGGTTTTTGGACACTCAAAGAAAGAAGCCCAAGTTTCGAATAGAACAAAACAGTTAATGCTGATTTCAAAACAAAAGAAAGGTGAAGAAAAGCAGAATTTTCAGCTTCCTCTTTGTTCTCAAGTTTCTTTTGGTTCTAAACTCTTGGTCTCTCTTTCAGGTTCTAAACTCTTGGTCTCTCTTTCTGGTTTTTTTCCTTTTCTTCAGTTCTTGGGTTCTGTTTTTTTTAACCTCTTGGTGTTTGACCTCTCTAGAAAAGAAGAACCCCCTCTCTTATAGGCAGGCTGCCCATGGCTTAAAATAAACCCTAAAGGCTGTCCTTTCCACTTAGGATTGTCTAGGCATGGGGTTTTCTTCTACTTTAATCTGCTGAAATTCAAAAATGCAGTGGATATCCTACTGTACAGCAGGTTCCACTACTATTCTCATATGCATTTTCAGCTTTTTATCATCAAGCCCATGTTGTTACTGATTTCCAGCTGCTAAAGGTGCTTAACATATCATCAATCCCACTATTGGTAAATTAATTTCATTACTTTAATTAATATTTTAGTACCTTACTGTCAGCTCACTTGCCTTTAAGCAATTCAGAAGCTTTAAAACCCCAGAATACCCTTGAAACTCCTGTGATTTATTGTATTACCCTTAAGCTTAGAGGTTTGAGGTTATAGTCTATATAGACTTAACTCCTAAGACTGGTTTCAGGTTAGCTTACAGTTCTACAACTACAACCAATTCCTTCATTTATTGATTCACACTCAGTCAAATAGGGAAGTTACTCTAATGGTATGAGTAGGTCATATTGGGAACCAATCCTGACCAAATCAAAGCCCAAGTATCAGACAGGCAGCTGAGAAGGTAAACAAGGACTACAAATATACTGAAACCGACTCATTGATACGAGTCCTTAACATAAAGAATAGGAGTCATGCTAGAAATCCTACTGGAAAGGGCAGCCTCATGTTTTTCTAGTTTTTCAAGTGAGTTTAGTTGACGACACTTGCTTAATTGACCATATGAGCTACAAGAAATAGCTAACAACCAATAAAATATATCAAACAGGTCATCGGATGGCTTTCAGTGACTTCGGATGCAACATGGGATTTCAAACACGACCTTAACTATCCTATGATTCAAAACAGCTTGGACATATAATTCACTGTAAGTTCAAGTAACAAGTATTCAGAAGAAAAATGACTACATAAAGGGTCTTTATGAAGACGAACAGAATCGAAAGAAGATAACATAAAAAATCAAACAAACAAACTAATCATACAAGCAAATACAAATAACAAACAAAAGCAGAAGGGAAAGAAACTTATCTCGGAAGATCAAGAATAAAATGAACCAGGCCTGAACTGGACTCGACCTCTTTTGAGGTCGAATGGACCTTAATCGAAGTGTTCTCAACTGAGAACACCTCGATTAAGGTGTGTTAAACCTCAACCCTTCACTTAATTGGACAAAACACCAGGTTTTGGATTTCTAGGGTTCTCGGGGCTCAGATTTGGGGTGCGAGCTTTTCTGGTTAGATTCGGACCAAACCAAGCTTGGTTTTGTAACGAGGGAGGTCAAGGGAGTAACTGGTGTGGATTTGGGGTGGTTTTGCATTGGTTGAGCTTTAGCTCGAATCTTCAAATGAAGATTCGAGACGATGGGGGAAGGTTTGAGACCAACGGTTTGCAGATCCGTGTCCAGGGGGTCGAGGTGCACTAGGGGTGTTAATCTGGTGGTCACCGACATCGTTGCCGCCGGGTTTATGGTGAGGGAACGGAAGGGCGGCACTAGGGTTCTTGATGGTGTTTGGGTTCAGTCTCTGAAAGAGACGAAGATGAGGGAGGGGGGGTCTGGGAATGAACGGGTAAGAGGGTTTTGGGGGTTTTGGGTATATGGAACGTGGCAATTAACTTGAGTCGTTAGATCAAATGATCTCAACGGCTTGGATTGATTGGTGAGGGACAGGACGGGGTCGTTTGGTGTAGAAACGGGGTCGTTTGGTTTTAATGAGGGGCTGGGTCGACCCGGGTAAGCAGGTCGGGCATCTGGGGAAGCCTGGAGCCGTTGGATCGGATGGGATGAACGACTCCGATTGGTCATGCCTAAACGTCGTCATTTCTGGTGTCTGAGAGATGGACTGGGTTAGTGTGTTTTGGGCCTGATTTTTTGGGTTTAAAACGAGCCCAAGTCCGAATCTTTCCCTCACTTTTCACTCTTTTCTTTTCCCTTCTTTATTTTCTAATTGAAAAATCCGAATTTACAAAAATCCCAAAAATAAATTATAAAAATTAAAATTATACCACACAGACATTAATTGATTTTTAGTAATAATTAACACACGATATCATATATTAATTAAACAAAATCAACCACTAACGCTAAAAATGACAAAATTACCAAAAATAATATTTTTTGTGATTTTCATTCATTTAAAACCCAATATGATTTAATTAATTCCTAATGGTAGAATAAGATCCTAGATTTACATGCAACACACATTTTTTTGTATTTTAAATTAATAAAATAAACAAATCAAAGACAAAACTACAAATAGCTATCAAAATGCCACGCAAATTCACAAAATTATACACAAAGACTATTTATTATTTTTTTTCGATTTCTTTTGGAGTAATTGTTGTATAAACAAAAATCACGTGCTCACAGCTGCCCCTCTTTGTTCGAAAACACGAAGGGTTTTCGTGCAAAAATAAAGTGAGCGGATATGAGAGATTTTTACCCGTTGGAATACTCCGTGTGAAGCATATTTTGAAAGATTTGACCGAATCTTTGCTTCAAAGATTTCCTACATATCCTGGGCTAAACAAGAATCAGGTCAATGTAGTTCGGGAAATTTTGGTAGCTGGGACTACCATGGGTTTGCAATCCTTGCTATTACTGCTGTTGCTGTTGCCACTACTGCTTTACCGGCCTCCTTATTACAACCAAAGAAAAATTGAAACTGAACTAACTACTTATGCCTGTCAACTGCTAGTTACAAGATTCCTATCTATAATTCTTTAGCAACTTGATCTTGGGTCTTAGCTGATTCTGCTTGTAGACTTCGATACGAATCTTGATGCTCGCCAGTTGTAGGCGCTTGTTTATTTCCGCAACATTGAGTGAGACGGGATTGGCGGAGTTCGGGAATTTAATCAAATTTTGAGCAACCCGCAATTTAATCTGGGAACATCTTCTTTTTGTTCGTTTCTTCCTTTCTTTATTATGGATTGAGACTCAATCCGTAGGTCATCTCGATCCATGCGCCTCGAGGTCAGACCTGCTGAGACAAACAAAACAAACGAACAAATTTTTCTGCCCCAGTTTCACTAGGAAAATTTTGTGAGTTAATTGCAATAAAAATCTACAGTATTGATGAGGGGATTGGAAACCTCAGGTCTAAAAGGCGCAACTCAGGGATTGGAGCCCTAATGTTTGGAAAAGGTAAAAAACGCTCAATTCAAGGGTTGGAGCCCTAATATTGGCTAAAAGGGAAAACAGCTTGACTCAGGGATTAGAGCCCTAATGTCGGCTAACAAAAAATTGCTCAACTCAAGGATTGGAGCCCTAATTTCGGCTAAAGGAAAATCTCTCAACTCAAGGATTGGATCCCTAACGTCAGCTAAAAGAAAATCGCTCAACTCAGGGATTGGAGCCCTTATGTCGGCTAAAGGAAAGTTCGCTCAACTCAGGGATTGGAGCCCTAATGTCGGCTAAAAGAAAAACCACTCAACTCAGGGATTGGAGCCCTAATGTCGGCTAAAAGAAAATTGCTCAACTCAGGGATTGGAGCCCTAATGTTGGCTAAAAGAAAATTGTTTAACTCAGGGATTGGAGCCCTAATGTCAGCTAAAAGAAAATTGCTCAACTCAGGGATTGGAGCCCTAATGTCGGCTAAAGGAAACTCGCTCAACCTAAATTGTGAGGATTGCCACGTTATGCCGGAAAACTGACCGGGTTATGCCGGGAGAAAAGGAAAAAAGGCTCCTGGGTTATGCCAGGGAGGTTCACGGGTTATGCCAAAAGGGTTATGCCGGAAAAGGTCCACGGGTTATGCCGGAAAAAATCATCGGGTTATGCCGGAAAAGGTCCACGGGTCATGCCGGGGAAAGTCCACGATTTTTGCCGGGATTTTGACAGTAAAAAGCTCTGTAGTTTTTTGGCCGGGATTTGGATAGAAAAGCTCCTTGGGTTATGCCAGGGAGATCCGCGGTTTATACCGGGATAGTTGAGGAATGAGGTCCTATGCTACCATGATTTGTTTTTCTTTTGGGATTTTTATTTTTTATTTCTTGTCTTCCTTCTTTTCTTTGGTTTTCCTTTTATATTTCCTTTTATTTATCAAAATGCATGAAAGAATTCTGGGGAAACTTCCTTTTTGGGTCGTTTTCCTATTGCAAAGCTGTTTCAACGCTCGCGCATTTCATTTCATTTTGGGCTACACCTGCTTCTTGCACGGTTGCTTTGAGTAAGACCTGTTTTCAACAAAGAACAATTTATTAGTTGAAACGGTGGTTGGTTTTGTGGCCTTGATCATCTCCATCGCTTGATCCCGTCCCCATTTCCATTGAGAACTGTGCTGCTTGTTGGCCTTGAGGGTGAATCTCTTTCACACTGACCGGGTTCAGCCTTAGGATTACATGATGACTCGCCCATGTGGGCTCTGTCCTTTTGCTTTATTCTGCCCTTAGGAACTTTGCCTTTGACTTTCTTTCCTTTCGAACGTCTTTACTTTGGAAGCAATCAACCACCATGGTTAGTCGGGATTGGACTGACGCACCACTGAGGCTGGGTATTTTCTTTTACTCTTGCTAGGCGGTCCCCTGTGAAACCGGTCCTGCCACCTTTTTTTTGTAATTGTTACGGAATCAGAGTTAAACCGAAAGGGATTCAAAGAAAACTATGCGAAAGGCAAGCATATGAGTTTAAAGAGAAGCGTCCCTTTCGGGGGGAAAAGAAGGACTTATCTGGGGTGCATGCTGGCTTCAAACTGACATGACATGCTTGTTGGACTGGATGCCCGACCCGCACCAAACTCCAGCTTCTCATGAACCTATTGATCTGTGTTTCCAAACCAGAGAACCTTGCCAGGACTTTTAGTGATGAAGTATCCTATTTTCGGCCGACAACGCCCTTTGCAGGTTTTCGCAAATCGACCTCTCTCATTTCTCTTCTTACCGTCGCCCGATAGTGCTCTTTACGAGTTTTCACCAAGTGGACTCTCTCATTTTTTTATTTCTCTACTCCTGTCGTCTCATGGTGCCCAAAGGTTTTCACCGATAAGACTCTCTCATTTTATTTCTCTCTATTTGACTTGTATAAGATTCCAACAATGACGTTTTCCACTTTCCTATCTTTGCCAATTGATCAGAAGGACTTGGACAAGGTCTTTGGGGTAAAATGATTTTGGGCGGAACTACAACTTTGGAACCTTTTCGGCGGTCTCATGGCCGAACCATTATATCATCTGCTCCAGTTTCAATCTTTGGAGGAATTGGGATTTTTCTTTTGGTGTGACTGAACCTTAGAGAGAGGCTGCCTATGTATCCTTTCGGAATGTAGTTCAGGAAATAACTTTTGTTTTGTTTTTGTTTCCGTCTTGTTTTTCTTTTCTTTTCTTCTTTTTGTACTTCCAGGTTCCAAAGAGGGTAATCAAAGAAAGGTAATCGGACTCAAAGGGTTTGCGAAGAATTGATGGTGGTTGGATAGCGGGAATGAAAGCCTTTGTCATCTCAACTATGCAAAGACATCGCCAGAGCGATTTAGACATAGTACTGCATCTGAATTCATAGGTGTGTCGGGGTCATTTCTTTCGATGTCACCCAGATACAATGCTTCTCTTGGAAATATTTTCCAATAATGTATGGACCCTTCCGATTAGGAGCAAACTTTCCTTCTGCTTCCTGGTGATGAGGAAGAATACGCCTTAACACCAGTTGCCCTACTTCAAAATTTATAGGCGCGGGCCATTCTTTGTTGGTACAATTGCCCGTGACAAACTGCAGTCATCCGTTTCAATTAAAGTCAATGTTCCATACGAGTCTAGACCCACTCACTGTCCTCAAACTCCGCTTCAGTGACGGACATTTCCCAAACCATGAACCAATTTTCTTCAGTTGTTCCTATTCTTTTCTTTTTATTTTCTTAACTTCTCTATATTTCAATTTTTGATTCATTATTTCGAAGTCTGACAGAGTTCTTGGGATCTGGGCATGAAGTCCGCAAGCATGTCATGTTATTTAAAGCTGCATTATTAGAATTGAAGAGAACTAAAAAGAAAACATAGCAAAACTCTGAAAAAATAAAGAAAGTGAACGATGAAATATGATTTCATTTCTTCGAATTGGGAAGATAAACAGGGTTGACATTCAGGAAATTAAAAACAGGAAACTAAAGAAAACATATGAGTTACACCCTGGGATAGCTCGCGATGCAGAAAAAGTGGCAGGATAGGTCTACTAGGACTCTCGCCCGATCAGGAATGGCGTAGCCTTCCAGTTTTGAAGCTTGGCGCTTGGTCCCATGTATGATACCTCAACGGTGCTAGTGCCCTCTCATGGCTGGACCATGTGTGTTTCGCATAGCATTTTCCTCATTGCCTCACGTATTCCCTCACTCTCTCCAGCCGTGAACACCTCATCATCTTCCTCTTTACTGTACTTTGGCTTCTGTGGTATGCATCCAATAACTACTGGCTCATTCAACCGAGGTGGTTTGATCGTCCCCCATACCACATAGGCCTACTTGGATACATCAATTTTCTTTTCCGGTTCAGTCTCGGTGATTTTACTCTTCTTTTCCCCTTTCTCTTGCTTCGGGTTGCCTTGGGCTTCCTTTCTGCATTAGCAATAGCAATTATGGCCTTAAGCGCTGGATCAAATTCTTTGTCTTCACCAATCATCCCGATTATCGGCCCGTTGTTGTGAGCGGGCAGCGGATTATTGGTCACATTTGGGACATCCTCATCTTTCAACACAATTTTCCCTTGCTCTAACAAGTTCTCTACCGCTTGTTTCAATGTCCAACAGTTGTTTGTATCGTGCCCTTCTACCCCTGAATGGTATGCACACCTGACACCCCGCTGATATGATGGTGATTCCGGGTTTTGCCTGTTTGGGGGTATGGGCTGCAGCAAATTCATCTGGACAAGCTTAGGGAACAGGGTGGAGTAGGGTTCACCGATTGGTGTATAGTTGGATCTCCTGGGTGGTTGCCGAGGATGGAAGTTATTCTGGGAAGGTCGAGGATTATAGTAGTTTTGGCGAGGAGGCTGATTTCTGGGAAGTGGAGCTTGGCTCCGATTGGCTTGTTGTGGTGGCTGGACATAAGGCTGAGTATTCATGACCATGTAGGGTTGAGGAGCATAGGTCACATTTTGGTGGGGGTAGTAATGTTGTGGGGTTTTTTCTGGAAAACGGGGTCTGAGATTACGGTATTCTCTTGCTTCTGATGCCGCCATGGACGTTTCTTCCTTTTTCTTCCCTCTTTCCATTCCTCCGGACCCGTTTTGGACGGCTTGGGAGGTTGCCCTTATGGCTGCCTGACTCAAGATTCTACCCGTTTCCAAACCATTCTCGACCATTTCCCCGATCTTAATTGCTTCTGCGAAAGGCTTTCCCATGGATGACATCATGTTTTTGAAGTAATCTGATTCTTGAGCCTGGAGGAAAGTAGTGACCATTTCTATTTTATCCATGGGAGGTTTTACCCTCGATGCTTGCTCGCGCCATTTAATAGCATATTCTCTGAAGCTTTCCGAGGGTTTCTTCTTCAAGTTTGACAAAGAATTTCTGTCCGGCGCGATGTCAATATTATACTGAAAATATCTTACAAAGTCTCTGGCGAGATCATCCCAAATATGCCATAGAGATATGTCTTGGTCCTTATACCATTCTGAGGCTATTCCTACCAAGCTTTCTCCGAAGTATGCCATCAACAATTCTTCTTTGCCGCCAGCTCCATGCAATTGGTTGCAATACTTCTTGAGGTGAGCAATGGGATCACCATGCCCATCATATTTCTCAAACTTCGGTGTTTTAAATCACACGGGCAGGTGCACGTGAGGGAACATGCACAGATCAGTATAGGAAACACTTTTCTGCCCGCTTAAACCTTGCATTTTTCAAACTCTGCTCGAGTCTCCTCATTCTTTTTGCCATTTCATCTTGTTCAACAGCTTTGGGATTTTGGTCTTGCCCAGGCGTAAACTCGTATTGAGGCTGTTGAGGGTGAGTGCTGGTGGTAAACCGAGTTGGCTCCAGTGAGAAGGATGGTGCTTGAAATGTGAATGAGGAAGAGTCAAAATTAGGCCTGTGTGTAGTGGGTTGTGCCACGATTGGACATGGCGGTGTGGTGAATATATTTGTAGCCACATATGTCGTTGACATCCGAGGATAAGAATTGGAGGGTGATCTAGCGGAGAGGGATGAAATGGCCGGGTACCCGAATGGGGTAGTTGGATAACTTATGGGGACGTTGGAAGTCCCATTTGTCCTAGAGAACAACTTGGGGAATCCAGGGATTACACTCAGTGGCTCTTTTCCGTTGTTCCAATCATGCAACATTTCTAACATGCGAAGCCGCAAGATTCTGTTTTCTTCAGCAGTTGCTGACTCGGAAGTTGGGATGGCCGAGATTGAACTCTCCTCGGAGACAGGAATTGTCGGCAAAGGAATTTCTAAAGACATCTCTACACTTCCCTTTGACCTCGTGAAGTAAGTGTGAACACTTCCTCTTGACTTAGTGACGTGCAACTGAATACTTCCTTTCGACCTCGTAAAGTATGAATGTGAGGCCAGACCTCCACCAAACCAAACCACCTTTTCTAAAAACCTGGACTTAGCAGCAAACTAACGGTTAGTTTAGAAACAAATAATAGACAGGTAATCTCACGTTGGGGTGTGATGCACCTATACAGTTAAGTGAATTTCTACATGTTTGCATCGATGCCATGCGTCATTCCGGATTCTCTTTATGCTCCCCTTTATTTATTATTTTTTTTTCATTGTTTTCATTATTTGCAGTTAAAATATGACCGGATCCGATGAGGATTGCCTACGTATCACGATGCCGTGTGAATCAGATCATTACGTAGTTCAAAACAAACGAATGTGAAAAGAAGTATTTTTTTATTACTGAAACAATCTATTACAAACTAACATTTTGGAAAAGGAAAATAACAGACTCGAAATAAATACAAACTCAACAACTACTGATACACCCTGATGCGAAAAGACAGACAGAAGATGCTAAGACGGAAAATACAGACTCAACCTATAAATACATTAAAGTTTCAATAATTGGCCCCCGCGGGGCATCGTTCGGCCTTGCTGCGGTCTTAGGTGTGAGGTCCCTTTCAAGTTGTTCCAGCTCATACATAGTCTGCTTGACATAAATCATCACTGCCGAGAAAAAGGTGTCACACCTCCTTTTTACGTACCCGTGAGGGTACGAGGGAGTTTTTCCAATTAAAGGACAATCGAAACGGGATTTATTTATTTATTTCAGAGTCGCCACTTGGGAGATTTAGGGTGTCCCAAGTCACCAATTTTAATCCCGAAGCGAGGAAAATAATGACTCTATATTACAGTCTGCATGCCAGAAATCCGGATAAGGAATTCTGTTAACCCGGGAGAAGGTGTTAGGCATTCCCGAGTTCCGTGGTTCTAGCACGGTCGCTCAACTGTTATATTCGGCTTGATTATCTGATTTTATACAAGTGTGAACTTATGTGCAAAATTTAACTTTTAACCGCTTTTATCATTTACTGTTTTTATCAAGAATTGCAACGTTGTGAAAATGTATCTCGAACCGCGTTACAATCAATGTACCCGTGGTCGTCGACACACTTTGACTCCGTTGAGATTTGGATTTGGGTCACATCAATGTGCACCCGAGTTTAAGGAAATTAAATTATTAAAGGCGCGCCTAAAGCGACTAGCGTATTTATTTTGGGTAGGACCGTGGAATTTTACTAAACGGTCCATCCCGAAGTCTAAACAATTTTTAAAGCAAATATTTACTGAGGGCCCCGCAATTTGTATTTTATTTGGCGAGGCTCATCTCATTCTTATTTTTTTTAAAATGAATTTGCAACGTCATGGACACGCATCTCGAACCACGTCACAATCAATGTACCCGTGATTAGAAACACATTTCGACTCCGTTGAGAATTGGATTTGGGTCACATAAATGTGCACCCGAGTTTAAGAAGGTAAGATTTATTAAGGCGCGTCCTAAAGAGTCTAACGTATTGTTATTTTAGGAAGAGGCCGTGAAGGTTCATTAAACGGCCAAATCCAAAGTCTAGTCAATGGTTATGTATTTTATTGAGGGCCCCGGCGGTTTGTGATTTATTTGGCGAGGCTCGTCTCATTTTTATTTTAAAGGATAAACCTATAGTGACTATATTTTCTATTAAGTTCGTCTCTAAAATAAAAGAAAATCTCTTAATTATTTACATGCTGAAAACGTAACTTATTAGTTATTAGTTTACGGCTAATGCGATTGGAAAATTGCGATCGAGTTTGTACAAAGAAAAACTACTTTCATTTTTATATTCTATTATTTACTAATGCTAGAACATGAGGGGGATACACAATAATATCAAAGCCGATTAACTATTCTTCAAATAATTTAAACTAGCATTATTAGATGAAGAAATCATACATATGCAGCCTCATTACTCATTAATTAATAGACTACATTTTTATACAAGAGAGGAAAATTAATATTCAAACACAGATCCAAACAAAAGAATTCAACAGGAACAGGAGCCTGATTAATATTTCATTTTTTGCTTCGAACCAAGAGTGTACAAATGTATACCTGGAAACAGCAATACAAGAACAAAAGAAGTAGGAGTCAGCAGCAGTAATAACACAGCAACAGCAGGTTCAACAACACCGCGAAACCAGTAACAACCAGTAGAATGACCCAGTAACAGATTGAAAAGTCAGCAGTGCAAAAGTACAATCGCAGTCAAAGCAGAAGAGAGAAAAGATACGAGATGCATCAGCTTCGGATTTTTGAATAACACTCGAAGAAAAGCAAACAGAATTGTTCGAGTGAAAATTCAAATTGTCTTTCTCTTTTACTATCACAGACTCTCTCCAGTATAAAAGTATGTCAACTCTCAAGTGTAAAAGTCTCTCAACAATAATCTCTCAATAATGTTCAACCTTTTTTCTTCTCTCTAAAAATCCTCTCAATGTTCAAGTTCTTCTCCCCTTAATGTCAAGAATAGTCCTCTATATATAGCAAGACAAGTCTTCAATTCCCAACCCCAAAATTATTCCCCCAATGGCATGCTTTGTCCCACTACTTAATGTTTTCTTTATTTTAAACTTTGTCCCACATGCCTACATTAAATAAATACCACATTCCCAACCCATTACCATATGTCCCCCATGCCTATATTAAAAAAGTACAAGATTCCTCCCCATTATGTTTTGTCTTGTTCCCCATTATATTAAACAAGTACATCAAAAACTCCACCCCATTATATTTGTCCCCCATGCTTAACATAAAGAATCAAAATAATGCTCAATTACCAAACTACCCCTCCGACCTTATTGCAATTACAAATCTACCCCCGAATGCAATGCAATTTACCAAATTACCCTTCTGCTCTAAACAATCAATTAATCATAACTCAACCAAAATATAGTCAAGATGACCAATTTCTCAACAATCTTCAACAACAATTTACATGAACATGATGAACAACACAAACTCCAAATTAATGGAAATAAATCAACCATATCGGGAACCAATCCTGGTTAATTTAGACCATTAATGGATGAACAAAGAGACAATAATACAAACAACAATATGCATGATTCAAATTAAACTAACAAATCAAAGACAAACATAAACTCACATTAAATCACTGGATTTAAACATGAACTTCAAACCAAGACGAACATGAATTTAATCTATCTTTAAGCAACAAACATGACGGATTCTAACGATTCAAACAACATTAATATTTTCTGGAAAATACATAACACATGAAACAAATTGAAGAAATAACCAATTAAATTTCAATTTGGATCTAACAAACATTAAACTAACAAATATTCACTTAAACAACAATCAAACATGAAATAAACATGAAAAATAACTAATTAACTTCCATTTGAAATCTGAAAATTAATTCAACAAAAACACATGAACATGAACAAAACAAAAAATCAAACATCTAAACATAGACATGAACAAAACAAACATTTTTCGATTTTAGACTCGAAAATATCAAAACAAAATACGGACGAAATAAAATTCAAAATCTACCAACCGGATTGAAATGACGAACAATGAACAACTAACGATGAACTCGAACAATGATCGACGAACTCGTCCAAAACCCATCCATGTGTGCGAGGCAACAGCTGAGCAACCAGTAGCCTTCTCCTTCATTGAAACGAAGCATCAGCATCAACTCCTGCTGGGTCCAAGGCGGGACTGAGTTGCAGCGGCGAAACGGAGGAGCTGGAGACTGGTCGACGAGGGCAGCGACAGCATGATGGGTCTTGTTTGGTTCGAACTGGACGACGAGGAGCTGTTCGTTGAGGAGGACGACGGAGCTGCTGTAACGGCGGCGCGTCGGGGCAGTGGTCGACGAGCTGTCCGTCGACATGGTGGAGCTGGGTATTTCAAGGACTATGGTCATTTGGAGATGGAGCTGAAAGCAGAAGAAGCGAGGTGGAGGAGGGCAGTGTTGACGACGAGGGTGAGGGCAGCCATGGATGTCGAGCTCGAACTCGAGCTTGACATCGAACGACGAAGATGAAGTCGCGATGGATGGGGAAGGTGATGGATGGTGGACACAGGTGGTTTCCCGGGGGCTATGGCGTTTGGACATGGGGGGTGACGATGAAGACGCAGACAAGTCCATGGGAGGCAGCCATGAACGGAGTTAAAGGTTTTTTGAGAGGAGAAAGAGCAAAATAGGTCTAGGGGGCGGATGTCTTCTTTCTTAGTTTTAGGTTTTTTTTTTTTTCCTTTTTTTTGTTTTGTGTTATGACAAAATGAAGAGTGGGTCTTGGGTTAATGGGGCGGACCGGGTCGACCCGTGTGAAGTGGACTGGGTCGTGGACAATTGTTTGGGCCTGGGGTTGAAAATTGAAGAAGTGGCCCAATCCGATTTTTATTTGTGTTTTTGTTATCTTTTCTTCTTTTATTTTCTAAGACTAAATAATGAAAATACTTAAATTATTATTAAGAACTAAATTAAGTTATAAAAGCGCAAATTAACTACCAATAACAATTAACGTACAATTAAGTAATAATTAAGCATAAAATTGTTCATTTGGACATTAAATGCTAAAAAATGCAAAAGATGCCTATTTTTGTAATTTTTAATTTTTGTAAAACTAATTTAATTACTAACAATTATAGAATTAAATCCTACATGAAAAATGCGACATATTTTTGTGTTTTTTATTAATTTAACAAATAAGCAAACACAGACAAATACAAATAATATCACAAAAATACACAAAATTGCTCAAAATTACACACCAAGGAAAATCATTTTATTTTGCATTTTTTTGGGAGTAATTCTCATGTAGGGCAAAAATCATGTGCTTACAGCTGCCCCTCTTTGCCCGGAGACACGAAGGGTTTTCGTGCAAAGATAAAGCGAGCGATTTTTGCCCGTCCGAGTACTCCGTGTGAAGCATTTTTTGTTTAAAACGATTTAACCGAACCTTTGCTTCAAAGGTTTCCTACATATCCCTGGCTAAAGGGGAATCAGGTTAATGTAGTTCGGGAAGTTTTGGTAGCTGGGACTACCGTGGGACTGCAATGTTACTGCTGTTGCATGCTGTTATCACTGCATACCGATCTCCTTATTACACCGTGCTTTAAAATAAAACAAGAAGCTAGGCTAGATTGAAATTTGTTCCTGTTGCCTTGCTTTCTTGTCGGCTTGTGTTTCATATGGTGCTTTTCTTCCTTGAATTTTGGAATGATACTGGCCATTTGCTTTTCTGAATACCAGTTTTCATCATTTTTCTCGGTCTGCTGGGGACATAGCTTTCTTCATTAAGCTTTTTTGGCGGTTCCTCTGGTGGGTACGACTTTCTTCATCAGACTTGTTATGCTGGGCATGATTTAATGTTCACCAGCTGCTTCTTTCAAGACGCCTCTTTTCTTCCTTTTGACTCATGCGCCTGAATTTGTGCTTGGATCTCTTGTTGCAACCTTCTGCTTCCCGGTGCTAGGGATTTTTATTGTTTCCTGTAGGGGATTCCTGCTGTAACCCTCTATTTTATTGTCCTCTGACTTGATCTTGAAATGTATGCCTTTGTTGTATGGGCGGGCTCCCAACTTCAACACTTGAAAATTAAAGACTGAAATGTATGCCTCTGTTATCTGGGCGGGCTCCCAACTTCAACGCTTGAAATATAAAGACTGAATGTATGTCTCTGTTATTATGGGCGGGCTCCCAACTTCAATGCTTGAAAATAAAGATTGGAATGTATGCCTCTGTTATCTGGGCGGGCTCCAACTTCAACACTTGAAAGTAAAGACTGAAATGTATGCCTCTGTTATCTAGGCGGGCTCCCAACTTCAACACTAGAAAGTAAAAACTGAATGTATGCCTCTGTTATCTGGGCGGGCTCCCAACTTCAACTCTGGAAATATAAAGACTGAAATATATGCCTCTATTATTATGAGCGGGCTCCCAACTTCAACACTTGAAAATAAAGACTGAATTTATGCCTCTGTTATCTGGGCGGGCTCCCAACTTCAATGCTTGAAAGTAAATACTGAATGTATTCCTCTGTTATTATGGGCGGGCTCCCAACTTCAATGCTCGAAAATAAAGACTGAATGTATTCCTCTGTTATTATGGGCGGGCTCCCAATTTCAACACTCGAAAATAAAGACTGAATGTATTCCTCTGTTATTATGGGCGGGCTCCCAACTTCAACTTTGGAAATATAAAGACTGAATGTATGCCTCTGTTATTATGGGCGGGCTCCCAATTTCAACACTTGAAATGAAAGACTGAATTTATGCCTCTGTTATCTGGGCGGGCTCCCAACTTCAACGCTTGAAAGTAAAGACTGAATGTATTCCTCTGTTATTATGGGCGGGCTCCCAACTTCAACACTTGAAAATAAAGACTGAATGTATGCCTCTGTTATCTGGGCGGGCTCCCAACTTCAACTCTGGAAATATAAAGACTGAAATATATGCCTCTGTTATTATGGGCGGGCTCCCAACTTCAACACTTGAAAATAAAGACTGAATGTATGCCTCTGTTATCTGGGCGGGCTCCCAACTTCAACTCTGGAAATATAAAGACTGAAATATATGCCTCTGTTATTATGGGCGGGCTCCGAACTTCAACACTTGAAAATAAAGACTGGAATGTATTCCTCTGTTATTATGGGCGGGCTCCCAATTTCAACACCTGAAATGAAAAGACTGAATCTATTCCTCTGTTATATGGGCGGGCTCCCAACTTCAATACTGGAAAATAAAGACTGAAATGTATGCCTCTGTTATCTGGGCGGGCTCCCAACTTCAACTTTTAAAATAAACGCCATTCCTCTCTTCAGGCGGGCTCCTGATTTCAACAACAACTTAGGACTGGTAAAACTAAACTTAGGAGGAAATGCATCTCCTATGGGTAAAACTAAACTTAGGAGGAAATGCGTCTCCCTATGGGTAAAACTAAACTTAGGAGGAAATGCCTCTCCTATGGTTAAAACATAAACTTAGGAGGAAATGCGTCTCCTATAGGTAAAATTAAACTTAGGAGGAAATGCGTCTCCTATGGGTAAAACTTAGGAAGTGCGTCTCCTATTGGCAAAACTAGACCTAGGAAGTGTATCTCCTATTGGTAAAGGCATGGAATGTATTCCCTTGTTATACAGGTGGGCGCCTGATGGTAAAGACATGAGATGTATTCCCTTGTTATACAGGTGGGTGCCTGAAATATGAAATGCACAGACAAAAAGTATTCCTCTCGTTATTCAGGTGGGCGCCTGTCTTTTTGAGAAAATTTTCGCGATGAGAAAATTTTCTGCCCCGGTTTGATGATCTTCTTTATGGCATGTTCTTCCGCCATCTGTAACATTTCTTTTCCCTGCTTCAAATCAAAGAAAGATTTTGTTAGTTTTAAAAGAAAAAAACATGGTTGCTTTCCCTTTTTTCTTTTTTTTTTCTTTTTTTTTCCCTTTTTTTTTCTCTCTTTTTTTCTTTTTTTTCGGCGTTCCATTACACTATCAAAACTTGCTGGGGATGATACTATTTATTGGGGATGATATTACTGTTGGGGATCATGTCCCTGCTGGTGAACACATTCCCGTTGGGGGTGGTTTTCCTCTTCTTTCCTTGCTCCACATTGTCCGACCTTTTTGGAATTTGGTCGATGATCGGCCAAGGATGCTCTTGCATCTCGACCCCTTTTTCACTATACCCCCTTGACATTTAGGCCAACTCATCATTCGGTCTTGCAACAAATGTCTTTTCCATTTCATTGTATTATCTTTGGCATGTCCTGTTCGCCTTTTGCTTCGCAGCATTTTGGCAATTAGTAGTAAGCTCTGAAAAACAAAATCCTTCTAAAAAACAAACTACTAGAGAAAAACACTATAAACCCAAAATAAAAAGTGATGACTTTAAAAAGATGAAAGAAAAAGTCTTTCTGAACAAATGTTGGAGAAAGAAAAATAAAGAACTTATCCGAATGGTACAATCAATCCCAATGATCATGTCATGCATTTCTGGATTAACCAACTCAGTCTATTCATATCGATCAATTTTTCTGACGGCCTTACTTTGCTGGGGATGTGCAGAAGCCCAACTTTCGCCGGATGCGGATCTTATCTTGCTAGCCCCCTTTATATCCTTGTCGCCTCATAGTGCCCTTCGAGGGGTTTTCACTGATGAGGCTCTCTCATTTCTCTCAATTCTCGTCGCCTTATGGTGCCTGTGAAGGTTTTCACCGATAAGACTCTTCTCATTTTATTTTCTAAGCTGGAGATTGGAGTGTTACCAACATGACTCTTTGCTGGGGATGTGCAGAAGCCCAACTTTTGCCGGATGCGGCCCATTTTTTGCCAATCTTATCTTGCTAGCCCCCTTTATATCCTTGTCGCCTCATAGTGCCCTTCGAGGGGTTTTCACTGATGAGACTCTCTCATTTATCTCAATTCTCGTCGCCTTATGGTGCCGATATGACTCTTTGCTGGGTATTCTTTAGGTTATCAATTCGTTGCCGACTTTCTCTGCTTTTATTTGCTTAACTTGGCTTTCCTCGGATTCTGATCGGGAGGTCTTTTTGGACATCAACATGGGTTTTTTTTTGTTTATGGCTAAAAGAAAAAGAGGGCATCAAAAAGGGTTCAAAATAATTCTGATGGGTAAAAACCATTACAACTCTTGGAATCGAACTTCTTTCCCAACATTACAAACATAACTTCTGCCCCAGTTTCTTGCTTGGGGATTCTTATTTTTTGGTTACACTATGACCGAGCCGTGAGGCGCCTACGTATCCTTCTTTGAGGAATCAGGTCAAACGTAGTTCACAACTCCCTTTTTTTCTTTTTTTTTTCTTTTTTTTTCTTTCTTTTTTTTTCTTTTGTTTTTATTATATTTTTCTTCTCTCTCTTTTTTTTCTCATTTTCATTACTGATTCCAAAAGAGGGGTATGAAAGAATAGATAAGGCTCAAAAGGGGAAGCAAAGGTTAAAATGTTTGGATAGAAGAAAAAATTGCCTCCGTCATTTCATTCTCCGATGAATGCCAAGTATAAACAAACAAACAACAATTAATAGCAATGTCGATGCATCTTCCCTCGACATCTGTCTGACATAAAGCGCAACTGGATAACATCTTGGTCACAATAGATGGCCACTGCCAATTCGGGACAAATTTGCCATTTTTGCTTTGGCCTGATGTGGGAGGATCCGTTTCAACACTTGTTGTCCCTCTTCAAATTTCCTGATATCGTCTGCATCCCCTAAATTGATGTCTTATGCGTCATTTAAGTTGGGCTTGGATTTCTCTTCCAACTAGCTTAACTCTCTGTTTGTCTCTTTGAAGGCTTTATTATCATCGTATCCCGATTCGTCATCGTGATTGACCTTTTGTATAATCAGTTCGGAATCAGATTGATTTTTAGACTAAGTTGAAGATCCGTTATGCATGCCACGTCATTGGAATTCAGTATAAAGAGCTTTGTTTAGAAAGAGAAAAGGAAGAAAACAGACTTAAAACAAAATAAGAAGAGAAAAGCTTTCGCTTTATAGAAATACGGGATAACAGAGTTTCACACTAAAACAAAACTGGATTACAACTCTGCAATAATCCAAAACAAGAAAGAAAAATCAGAGCCCACTACCAAGACTCCCTTCGGATAGGACGAGGAGTAGCCGTCCAATTGTTGACCGTCCAATTTTTCATTTATTTTCACCGGCACGGATCGTCATTAATGTTTGGCGGCTCTGGAACCTGAACCTCGATCCTATTTGTGTTGATGAGTTCTTGCACGGCATTCTTCAACTTCCAACATCTCTCGGTATCGTGTCCGGGAGCCCCCGAACAATATTCACAACTTGCTAAAGGGTCAAGATTTTCAGGAAGGGGATTTGGTAATTTGGGCTCAATAGGATTCAATAGGCCTAACTGCCTCAATTTGTGGAACACGGTAGTATAGGATTCTCCCAGCGGAGTATATTTCTGCTTCCTCTCATTCTTAAAAGCTTGATTCCCCCGGAAACCTGACCCTGGAGGATTTCTATAGGCCCTCGGAAGTGGATATATGTTTGGTGGAGGTGGGTATGTATTTTGGGGAGCCGGTGCACGCCATTGTGCGTGTGCTGGAGAGTGGGTATAGGTTTGTGCATGATGAACGGAAAAATGGGGATCTGGCAGTGAGTAATAATGTCGTGGAGGGATATATGGAGTGCGGGGGTAATTTTGGTGGTAGGGTAGTGGGTGGCCATAGTAGGGTGACGGGCCTCTAGATCCGAACCAGGCTCCAGACTCAACGGTCGTGACATCTTCTTTCTTCTCCTTCCCCAGTACACCCTCAGTGCCGCTCTGGATGGCCTGAGTGGTTGCTTTGATTGCCGAATAGCTCAGGATTTTGTTGGACCTGAGTCCCTCTTCGATCATACCGCCCATTTTAACTACTTCATTGAAAGATTTACCAACTGTCGTCACTAGATGACCAAAGTAAGTTGGCTCCAAGGTTTGTAAGAAGTAGTCCACCATCTCTCCCTCTCTCATAGGAGGATCGACTCTGGCTGCTTGCTCTCTCCAGCGGAACCCGAACTCGCGAAAACTTTCCCCGGGCTTCTTCCCGGTCCTCAACAACGTGAGACGGTCAGGGACTATCTCGAGATTGTATTGGAAATGACCTGCAAAAGCCTGCGCCAGATCATCCCAAGTGTACCATCTGCTGGAATCCTGTTTGGTATACCATTCGAGTGCCGATCCGCTCAGACTTTGGCCAAAATAGGCTATCAGCAGTTCATCTTTACCGCCTGCCCCTCTCATTTTACTACAGAATCCCCGCAAATGTGCCATGGGATCACCGTGCCCTTCATATAAATCAAACTTAGGCATCTTGAACCCAGCCGGGAGTTGGACATCCGGGAAAGGGCATAGATCTTTGTAGGCCATGCTGACCTGGTTGCCCAATCCATGCAGGTTCCTGAAGGACTGCTCCAGGCTTTTGAATTTCCTCAATACCTCATCTTGTTCTGGGGCTTTAACCGGCTTCTCAATTTCGGCCGGTGCCTCCAAATGTGGATTGTAGGCATGTGGTTTGGGGGCATGGAATGTAGGCTCAGGGGGATAGTATTGCGTATCGGGAGCCTGAAGTAATGGCTCGCTGTTTGATCTTTGCAGGGTGACTGATGTGGGTCCCATATAAGTCGGAACATTTGGTATTGGGAGAGGTTGATGGGGCGGTGGAGCTTGGGAATCATGAGGGCTTCTTTCTTGATGATAACGGGGATTCGGATGGCTTGTTGAAGGGCCGGAGTGAGGGTATTCCGGCATGTGCCCCAGTGTCTCAGGGCTCTTTTGTGTTTTGGCTAGGGCTAGCTGCATTGCATTCATCTCTAGTCCCATCCTTTCAATCTTTTCCATTCGCTTCTTTTAACAACTGGCTCATCGGCCTTTCTTCCTCATTACTATTCTCTGAAGTAGTCATGCTTGTTGCTACCGGTCCTTTGGATCTGGTTTGATAGGAGTGTGTTGCCAGAGTTCTTTAACAACTAACTTGTCTGGTTTCAGACAACAACAAGCTTTGTTAGCGTTAGAGTTTAACAGATTTGATCACAACACATAGAGGATGTAATGCTCCTAGGCAGTTAACCGTTTCTACATGCTTTGCTTCAAACAACATGCGTCATCCCGGCTTGCTCATTTGTCCCCTTTTAAAGCACTTTGGGAAACCCTGTATTTTATTTTATTTTGTATTTTCTTTTTCTCTTTTTTTTCCTTTCTTTCTTTATTAAAAGCGGTCGAATCTTATGGGGATTGCCTACGTATCATGACCCCGCATGAATCAGACCTTGCGTAGTTCGGACCAATAAAAGCTAAACAATAATACACATTTTTCAATTTTAAAACAAACTAGGTTTCAAAGGTTTGAAGATGACCTGCAAACTTGAAAATCAAACAACCCACATATTCTAATCAAAAGATTTACAAACTCAAAAACAAAAGGCTGACCCCCTTTCTCTGTTTGACAAATGCAACCGAACGGTTATTTTTGCAAACGTGACCCTTCCAAATTCCACATGAATTCGAGGCCGAAGAGGATTATTTTATGACACTTTTACAAACTTGTCCGTTCTTTTACGAAAATAACATTTCGACAACTGAAAGATACTCTAAGGCTATTTTGGCAAGAACGGTTTAAGACGCGGCCGAAGCTGGGTCGGCTTATTTTGACCAAAAATCCGAACGGTATTCACCTAACTGCTGACTCTTTGTTTTTTTTTTCAAATTACAATGAAAACGTGGAGTTGCAAACAAGGCCCTTCAGCGCCTCGGGGACGAAGATTTTTAAGGCTGTGTGGGTCAACTGGACCAAACTCCTAAACATGACCCAAAAGGTGGCTGTTTATGCAAAGTCAGCCTTTCGGCGTCCCTTTCGGGAACATTAGGCTATTTATGACAAAACAGCATCACCTGACTTATTTATGACTCTTTTTATCGATTTTCAAATTAGAAAACTCAATACTGCAAACACGGCCTTTCAACGTCTCGGGGACGAAGATTTTTAAGGCTGTGTGGGTCAACTGGACCAAATCTTAAATATGACCCAAAAGTGGCTGTTTATGCAAAGTCAGCCTTCCGGCGTCCCCTTCGGGAACATTCGGCTATTTCTGACAAAACAGCATCACCCGACTTATTTATGACTCTTTTTATCGTTTTTCGAATTAGAAAAGTCAATATTGAAAACACGGCCTTTCAACGCCTCGGGGACGAAGATTTTTAAGGCTGTGTGGGTCAACTGGACCAAATCTTAAAAAAATGACCCAAAGGTGGCTGTTTATGCAAAGTCAGCCTTCCGGCGTCCCTCTCGGGAACATTCGGCTATGTCTTGATAAAACAACGTCACCCGACTTCTTTATGACAAAATTAAAATTTGACATATTATTCTTTTATTATTATTTATTTGTTTTTGGCTTTTTAGCAAAAGGTGGGGTTGGACCCGATGAGGGTTGCCTACGTATCTCACATCCGGTGAGAATCAAACCCGCGTAGTTCGGGCAGATCATGAATAAGTAAATGAACTAACACATTTTTTTTTAATCGGAATTTGTGAAAGAACTGCTTCAAAATAAGAAAGGAAGTATTTTTTGATTGATTTTCTTTTTGAAAGAAAGACTTGTAAGAATTCCTTTTCTTTTGATTTGAACTTTGAGAATTGCAAAAGTAAAAGGAAGATATTTTTTGTCTGAATTTTCATTTGTTTTCTCTTATTCTAAAGAAGAAAGAAAATATTTTTTTTTGGAATTTTACCTTTAATAAAAGAAATACTTCTAAAAATATATATATATTTTTTTGAATTTTGAATTTTCTTTTCAATTTTTAAAGAAGAATCAAAATATTTTCGGATTTTTTTTTAAAACGAAAATATTTTTTTAATTTTTTTTTTATATTTTTTTTTTAATTTTTTATTTTAAAAAACAATTAAAAAGACTTTCTAAAGAAATCAATAATGGAAAATAAAGATATATATATATATATATATATATCTATTTTTTGCAAGACATATCTTTTTGAAATTTTACTTTGAATTTTTTTGGTAAGACAAATATTCTTTGCAACAAATAAAGATATATATACATTTTGGAAGTAAAGAAAAATACTTTTTGGATTATATATATATATATTTTGGAACAAATAATAAAACCACGTTCAACGCACGACTCATTTTATTTTTATTTTTTGGCCTTTTCATAAACAAATAAAAAAACTATTTTAAACATAAGACTCTTTTTCATTTTCATTTTCATGACAAACTATTTTTCTATGTTTTTTTTTGAAAAAAAAAACAAACAGAACAACGACTTTTTTTTTCTTCTATTTTCCCTTTGCTTTTAATAAAACAGACTAATAAGACATTTTTTCATTTTCTCAAAATTTCGGCAGAGTTTTGACAGTATTTGGGTATTGTTTTTTTTTAAAAATAAACAATCAATTCCCTAACCGCTATTTCTTTTTTTCAATTTCACAATATTCATAATATTCAAACACCGGTCAGTGAGACAAAATAAATGCACGGAAAACAAATAGGATGCATCAGGATGGTCTTTTCATATCAGGTTGCTAGTCCTAGACGGACCCAACCCCTATGTTGAGTCCCTTAAGTCAAATGCAACGTGATGCAAATAAGCGTTCCTACTAGGGATCCGGCATGAAGTCACGTTATTCTATGTTCAAAAACCTGGGTCGGTGTTCTAGACAGTGCACCCGAGCGGACAACTCGAGTTGAGGAAGGAGCTCCTTTCCGGGAACCAAAAGGCCAGCCGGCTTAGAAACTTTCCGAGCCTCTTTTATTTAGGGTATGACACTAACAGAATAAGGAGTCTCAACCAGTGAGCACGTCCCCGGAGGTAAGAAGAGAAAGGTTTCGGCACAATTTATATACAGTTCAGATAATATCAAAGTGGTAAAGACAACATTTAGCACATAGGCTCAAAACATGTAAAAATCAGATAAAGCCAAATATAACAATTTATCTAAGCTCGAATTTCTAACCCTGAACCAGTGGTTCTGGGTTTTGTCCCCAGCAGAGTCGCCAGAGCTGTCACACCTCCTTTTTACGTACCCGTGAGGGTACGAGGGAGTTTTTCCAATTAAAGGACAATCGAAACGGGATTTATTTATTTATTTCAGAGTCGCCACTTGGGAGATTTAGGGTGTCCCAAGTCACCAATTTTAATCCCGAAGCGAGGAAAATAATGACTCTATATTACAGTCTGCATGCCAGAAATCCGGATAAGGAATTCTGTTAACCCGGGAGAAGGTGTTAGGCATTCCCGAGTTCCGTAGTTCTAGCACGGTCGCTCAACTGTTATATTCGGCTTGATTATCTGATTTTATACAAGTGTGAACTTATGTGCAAAATTTGACTTTTAACCGCTTTTATCATTTTACTGTTTTTATCAAGAATTGCAACGTTGTGAAAATGTATCTCGAACCGCGTTACAATCAATGTACCCGTGGTCGTCGACACACTTTGACTCCGTTGAGATTTGGATTTGGGTCACATCAATGTGCACCCGAGTTTAAGGAAATTAAATTATTAAAGGCGCGCCTAAAGCGACTAGCGTATTTATTTTGGGTAGGACCGTGGAATTTTACTAAACGGTCCATCCCGAAGTCTAAACAATTTTTAAAGCAAATATTTACTGAGGGCCCCGCAATTTGTATTTTATTTGGCGAGGCTCATCTCATTCTTATTTTTTTTAAATGAATTTGCAACGTCATGGACACGCATCTCGAACCACGTCACAATCAATGTACCCGTGATTAGAAACACATTTCGACTCCGTTGAGAATTGGATTTGGGTCACATAAATGTGCACCCGAGTTTAAGAAGGTAAGATTTATTAAGGCGCGTCCTAAAGAGTCTAACGTATTGTTATTTTAGGAAGAGGCCGTGAAGGTTCATTAAACGGCCAAATCCAAAGTCTAGTCAATGGTTATGTATTTTATTGAGGGCCCCGGCGGTTTGTGATTTATTTGGCGAGGCTCGTCTCATTTTTATTTTAAAGGATAAACCTATAGTGACTATATTTTCTATTAAGTTCGTCTCTAAAATAAAAGAAAATCTCTTAATTATTTACATGCTGAAAACGTAACTTATTAGTTATTAGTTTACGGCTAATGCGATTGGAAAATTGCGATCGAGTTTGTACAAAGAAAAACTGCTTTCATTTTTATATTCTATTATTTACTAATGCTGGAACATGAGAGGGATACACAATAATATCAAAGCCGATTAACTATTCTTCAAGTAATTTAAACTAGCATTATTAGATGAAGAAATCATACATATGCAGCCTCATTACTCATTAATTAATAGACTACATTTTTATACAAGAGAGGAAAATTAATATTCAAACACAGATCCAAACAAAAGAATTCAACAGGAACAGGAGCCTGATTAATATTTCATTTTTTGCTTCGAACCAAGAGTGTACAAATGTGTACCTGGAAACAGCAATACAAGAACAAAAGAAGTAGGAGTCAGCAGCAGTAATAACACAGCAACAGCAGGTTCAGCAACACCGCGAAACCAGTAACAACCAGTAGAATGACCCAGTAACAGATTGAAAACTCAGCAGTGCAAAAGTACAATCGCAGTCAAAGCAGAAGAGAGAAAAGATACGAGATGCAGCAGCTTCGGATTTTTGAATAACACTCGAAGAAAAGCAAACAGAATTGTTCGAGTGAAAATTCAAATTGTCTTTCTCTTTTACTATCACAGACTCTCTCCAGTATAAAAGTATGTCAACTCTCAAGTGTAAAAGTCTCTCAACAATAATCTCTCAATAATGTTCAACCTTTTTTCTTCTCTCTAAAAATCCTCTCAATGTTCAAGTTCTTCTCCCTTAATGTCAAGAATAGTCCTCTATATATAGCAAGACAAGTCTTCAATTCCCAACCCCAAAATTATTCCCCCAATGGCATGCTTTGTCCCACTACTTAATGTTTTCTTTATTTTAAACTTTGTCCCACATGCCTACATTAAATAAATACCACATTCCCAACCCATTACCATATGTCCCCCATGCCTATATTAAAAAGGTACAAGATTCCTCCCCATTATGTTTTGTCGTGTTCCCCATTATATTAAACAAGTACATCAAAAACTCGACCCCATTATATTTGTCCCCCATGCTTAACATAAAGAATCAAAATAATGCTCAATTACCAAACTACCCCTCCGACCTTATTGCAATTACAAATCTACCCCCGAATGCAATGCAATTTACCAAATTACCCTTCTGCTCTAAACAATCAATTAATCATAACTCAACCAAAATATAGTCAAGATGACCAATTTCTCAACAATCTTCAACAACAATTTACATGAACATGATGAACAACACAAACTCCAAATTAATGGAAATAAATCAACCATATCGGGAACCAATCCTGGTTAATTTAGACCATTAATGGATGAACAAAGAGACAATAATACAAACAACAATATGCATGATTCAAATTAAACTAACAAATCAAAGACAAACATAAACTCACATTAAATCACTGGATTTAAACATGAACTTCAAACCAAGACGAACATGAATTTAATCTATCTTTAAGCAACAAACATGACGGATTCTAACGATTCAAACAACATTAATATTTTCTGGAAAATACATAACACATGAAACAAATTGAAGAAATAACCAATTAAATTTCAATTTGGATCTAACAAACATTAAACTAACAAATATTCACTTAAACAACAATCAAACATGAAATAAACATGAAAAATAACTAATTAACTTCCATTTGAAATCTGAAAATTAATTCAACAAAAACACATGAACATGAACAAAACAAAAAATCAAACATCTAAACATAGACATGAACAAAACAAACATTTTTCGATTTTAGACTCGAAAATATCAAAACAAAATACGGACGAAATAAAATTCAAAATCTACCAACCGGATTGAAATGACGAACAATGAACAACTAACGATGAACTCGAACAATGATCGACGAACTCGTCCAAAACCCATCCATGTGTGCGAGGCAGCAGCTGAGCAACCAGTAGCCTTCTCCTTCATTGAAACGAAGCATCAGCATCAACTCCTGCTGGGTCCAAGGCGGGACTGAGTTGCAGCGGCGAAATGGAGGAGCTGGAGACTGGTCGACGAGGGCAGCGACAGCATGATGGGTCTTGTTTGGTTCGAACTGGACGACGAGGAGCTGTTCGTTGAGGAGGACGACGGAGCTGCTGTAACGGCGGCGCGTCGGGGCAGTGGTCGACGAGCTGTCCGTCGACATGGTGGAGCTGGGTATTTCAAGGACTATGGTCGTTTGGAGATGGAGCTGAAAGCAGAAGAAGCGAGGTGGAGGAGGGCAGTGTTGACGACGAGGGTGAGGGCAGCCATGGATGTCGAGCTCGAACTCGAGCTTGACGTCGAACGACGAAGATGAAGTCGCGATGGATGGGGAAGGTGATGGATGGTGGACACAGGTGGTTTCCCGGGGGCTATGGCGTTTGGACATGGGGGGTGACGATGAAGACGCAGACAAGTCCATGGGAGGCAGCCATGAACGGAGTTAAAGGTTTTTTGAGAGGAGAAAGAGCAAAATGGGTCTGGGGGGCGGATGTCTTCTTTCTTAGTTTTAGGTTTTTTTTTTTTTTTTTTCCTTTTTTTTGTTTTGTGTTATGACAAAATGAAGAGTGGGTCTTGGGTTAATGGGGTGGACCGGGTCGACCCGTGTGAAGTGGACTGGGTCGTGGACAATTGTTTGGGCCTGGGGTTGAAAATTGAAGAAGTGGCCCAATCCGATTTTTATTTGTGTTTTTGTTATCTTTTCTTCTTTTATTTTCTAAGACTAAATAATGAAAATACTTAAATTATTATTAAGAACTAAATTAAGTTATAAAAGCGCAAATTAACTACCAATAACAATTAACGTACAATTAAGTAATAATTAAGCATAAAATTGTTCATTTGGACATTAAATGCTAAAAAATGCAAAAGATGCCTATTTTTGTAATTTTTAATTTTTGTAAAACTAATTTAATTACTAACAATTATAGAATTAAATCCTACATGAAAAATGCGACATATTTTTGTGTTTTTTATTAATTTAACAAATAAGCAAACACAGACAAATACAAATAATATCACAAAAATACACAAAATTGCTCAAAATTACACACCAAGGAAAATCATTTTATTTTGCATTTTTTTGGGAGTAATTCTCATGTAGGGCAAAAATCACGTGCTTACAAAAGGTAATGCTGGTCATGTCTTCGCATCGTAGACACCTCCTGATGATGGCATGGGCAATGGTCTTAATCTTATCCCTGGTTCGTCTCTTTCCTATGAGTAGGCACTTTATTTGATCATTACGGGCCGTCAAAACCCGAGAATCCTGGAGATATTGATTTTGCCACTGTTGAATTTCTACTTCCATTTGGGCTAGTAGATCATGACAACGTCTATTTTCAGCTTCAAAGGTTCGGGCTTGCTCAGCTGCTCTGTCCTCAAGAGTGGCCACCTTTTTCTTCAAATTGGCAATGGTTTGCTTGTGATCCCTTTTCAACTGCTGCAGGTACCGGTTACGCTTTTCTGTTCTTTTTGTCCAGTGTGCTTCGAGTCCTACTATGGTATTCTCAAGATTTTCTGACTCACTCCGGCACTCACCAATTTCCATTTTTAAACCTTTTATCAATCGTTCATCCGACCGGCTCCTTTGTTGGTTATCCGAGGCTATCCTTATTTGCTGGATCTGGCCCTGAGCATCTCGTTTTCCTGGGTCAACATGTTCTTTTCTCCCATATCAGTAGCAACTTGCACGTTGTGCTCATATTTTAGACCTTCGATTTGTCGTTGAAATTTGTTGATTTCAATACGATAGCCTCTTTCTTTTGCTAACCAATCCCATTGCTTTTGTAATGACTTGGCAAAATTCAGGATGTGGGGTCTTTTAGCCGGCTTTTCGTGCTCAAGTTCTCAAGTTCTCACTTTTGGCCCGATCCTGCACACAAGTATCTGCTTTCAAACATTGGCATTCATTTCAGATCTGGCGGACTTTTGTTTCAGGAAATTGTCCGTCAGGGCTAATCAATTGCTTGAGCACTAAGATCTTCCTCGTGTGGCACTATCTGGCATCTCCCGAGTTGTCTCAAAACTCGGTAGCGAGCGTAAGGCTGAATGCTCTTAAGTCCCATCAATAGGAAGTGGGTTCTAGCCACCGGCATATACATAATCTCATCAACAAGCAACCATCCCAGTGTCCACTGTATTTGGCTGGCGGTGAGAGTCTAAAAGAATGATGTCCACACCGTAACTCCTTCGGGTAGACTGACCTCCTTGGTTCTTGTGCAAAACTCTTCTATGCACGTTTTCTTCGAGGAACCATGACTCAAAAGCTCGGAACGATGGCAGAGATGTTCAGTCATCCACATTTGTAGCAGTAAATTACACCCTTCAAAGAAATTCCCCCTGGCTTTGCAGGTTGTGAGAGCTCGAAAGATATTAGACACCACCATAGGTGCAAGAGTACTTTCATTCTGAATGAGCAAAGTACTCATCCCACTTCTGACGGTTAACTTTGCTGCATAGCTTGTCAACCAGATTATTGAATCCTCCTACATGACCATATCTGTCATATATGAAGCGCGGATTACAAAAACCTGCGGCCAAATCTGGGTTATGGACCGTCCTAGGTATCTTTAATGAATCTGGAAACCGATGCACAATGACAGCTCTTGGGACGACCAGGTATTTTTGCCTTAATGGAACTTCAGCATTTCCGATGTACCCAACTATTTCCTCCAGAGTCAGGGTGAGTTAAAAATCGGAGAAGTGGAAGACATTGTGCGTTGGGTCCTAGTAGGTGACCAAAGCTCTTATGATATCTCCCCGAGGCTGGATTTCCAATAAACCCGTGAGACCTTTCAGATATTTCTTGACTTCATCCTGCCCTTTAACACCTAGATCATTCCACCATAGCCGCAACTTGACAGGGATTTTAGTCATTATCGAAAAGCATTCATTTTGCATTGTGCTCATCCTGCACATTTATTTAGGTGATTTAAGCAAAAATGATTTGACTCGAAAAATGATTTGACTATTTTTTTTTGAAAAGAGAGATTCGAACACGGCCTTTCAGCACTTCGGGGATAAAGATTTTAAGGATGTGCGGGTTAATCGACCCAGACTCTAAAGGATGATAGAAAGTGGCCGTTTATGCAAAGTAAGCCTTCCGCCGTCCCTTTCGGGAACATTTGGCTATTTTTGACAAAAAAAGTCACTTGATTTATTTATGACTCTCTTTTTTCAGAGTAGTGACCCGACATGGGGAACACGGCCTCACAGAGCCTCGGGGATGAGGATCCTAAGGCCATTGGGCAATTTGGCCAAAATTAAAAAAAATGACCAACAATGGCTGTTTATGCAAAGTCAGCCTTCCGGCGTCCCTTTCGGGAACATTCGGCTTATTCTTGACAAAACGGCATCACCCGACTCATTTTTGATGAAATTAAAATTCTAACATTTTGGCTATTTCTGGAAAAAAAGGGAGGTTGGACCCGATGAGGGTTGCCTACGACCCTAAAGGTTGTCCTTTCCACTTAGGATTGTCTAGGAATGTGGTTTCTTCTACTTTAATTAGCTGAAATTCAAAAATGCAATGGATATCCTATTGTACAGCAGGTTCCACTACTATTCTCATGTGCATTTTCAGCTTTTTATCATCAAGCCCATGTTGTTACTGATTTCCAGCTGCTATAGGTGCTTAACATATCATCAATCCCACTATTGGTCAATTAATTTCATTAGTTTAATTAATATTTTAGTACCTTACTGTCAGCTCACTTGCCTTTAAGCAATTCAGAAGCTTTAAAACCCCAGAATACCCTTGAAACTCCTGTGATTTATTGTATTACCCTTAAGCTTAGAGGTTTGAGGTTATAGTCTATATAGACTTAACTCCTAAGACTGGTTTCAGGTTAGCTTACAGTTCTACAACTACAACCAATTCCTTCATTTATTGATTCACACTCAGTCAAATAGGGAAGTTACTCTAATGGTATGAGTAGGTCATATTGGGAACCAATCCTGACCAAATCAAAGCCCAAGTATCAGACAGGCAGCTGAGAAGGTAAACAAGGATTACAAATATACTGAAACCGACTCATTGATACGAGTCCTTAACATAAAGAATAGGAGTCATGCTAGAAATCCTACTGGAAAGGGCAGCCTCATGTTTTTCTAGTTTTTCAAGTGAGTTTAGTTGACGACACTTGCTTAATTGACCATATGAGCTACAAGAAATAGCTAACAACCAATAAAATATATCAAACAGGTCATCGGATGGCTTTCAGTGACTTCGGATGCAACATGGGATTTCAAACACGACCTTAACTATCCTATGATTCAAAACAGCTTGGACATATAATTCACTGTAAGTTCAAGTAACAAGTATTCAGAAGAAAAATGACTACATAAAGGGTCTTTATGAAGACGAACAGAATCGAAAGAAGATAACATAAAAAATCAAACAAACAAACTAATCATACAAGCAAATACAAATAACAAACAAAAGCAGAAGGGAAAGAAACTTATCTCGGAAGATCAAGAATAAAATGAACCAGGCCTGAACTGGACTCGACCTCTTTTGAGGTCGAATGGACCTTAATCGAAGTGTTCTCAACTAAGAACACCTCGATTAAGGTCTGTTAAACCTCAACCCTTCACTTAATTGGACAAAACACCAGGTTTTGGATTTCTAGGGTTCTCGGGGCTCAGATTTGGGGTGCGAGCTTTTCTGGTTAGATTCGGACCAAACCAAGCTTGGTTTTGTAACGAGGAAGGTCAAGGGAGTAACTGGTGTGGATTTGGGGTGGTTTTGCATTGGTTGAGCTTTAGCTCGAATCTTCAAATGAAGATTCGAGACGATGGGGGAAGGTTTGAGACCAACGGTTTGCAGATCCGTGTCCAGGGGGCCGAGGTGCACTAGGGGTGTTAATCTGGTGGTCTCTGGCATCGTTGCCGCCGGGTTTATGGTGAGGGAACGGAAGGGCGGTGCTAGGGTTCTTGAGGGTGTTTGGGTTTAGTCTCTGAAAGAGACGAAGATGAGGGGGGGGGGGGTCTGGGAATGAACGGGTAAGAGGGTTTTGGGGGTTTTGGGTATATGGAACGTGGTAATTAACTTGAGCTTAGATCAAATGATCTCAACGGCTTGGATTGATTGGTGAGGGACAGGACAGGGTCTTTTGGTGTAGAAACGGGGTCGTTTGGTTTTAATGAGGGGCTGGGTCGACCCGGGTAAGCAGGTCGGGCATCTGGGGAAGCCTGGAGCCGTTGGATCGGATGGGATGAACGACTCCGATTGGTCATGTCTAAACGGCGTCGTTTCTGGTGTCTGAGAGATGGACTGGGTCAGTGTGTTTTGGGCCTGATTTTTTGGGTTTAAAACGAGCCCAAGTCCGAATCTTTCCCTCAATTTTCACTCTTTTCTTTTCCCTTCTTTAATTTCTAATTGAACAATCCGAATTTACAAAAATCCCAAAAATAAATTATAAAAATTAAAATTATACCACACAGACATTATTTTTGTATTTTTAATTAATAAAATAAACAAATCAAAGACAAAACTACAAATAGCTATCAAAATGCCACGCAAATTCACAAAATTATACACAAAAACAATTTATTATTTTTTTTTCGATTTCTTTTGGAGTAATTGTCGTGTAAACAAAAATCACGTGCTCACACATGTGATAGAGATGGATGAAGAATGGGACCCTTAGAGTTCAATCGGGCTTATTCGAGAAGGCGATGACTTTAAACCCGCAGTCACACTTACTCCTATTGTAGTACAAACTCAATCACCAATCGAGGTTGAGGTAGCTGCATCGGTTCCATTTGAGGTTGAGGTATCTCCACCTACGGCCACCCATGTTCCATTTGAAGTTGAAGTGGCCACACCTTTCACAGTGACAATATCAACCACACCTCCTTTCAATTCAAAAGCAATACCCTGGGATTACGTTGTTGAAGCTAGGCAAAAAGGAAAGTCAAAGATGGAGGAATCCGATGCTGCACAAGGAATGACTAGGATCGGAAGAATCTATACACCTGAACACTTGGGAGGACCAAGTAAGGATGTCACTACCAAGAAACCTGTCATTGAAATAGGACCAGATGACCTTTGGAGGAAAATACAAGCAAGGGAATACTCCGTCATCCATCATTTGAGCAAAACCCCAGCTCAGATATCCATACTATCACTGTTGCAAAATTTAGAGGCGCACAAGAATGCTTTGATGAAGGTGTTGAGTGAAGCTTACGTACCCAACAATATCACCTGCGGAGAGATGGCCAACATGGTAGGGCAGGTGTTGGAAAGTCATAAGATAATGTTCCACGAGGATTAGCTACCGTCTGAAGGGTTGAATCACAACCGAGCATTGCATATAACGGTACAATTTGAAGATAAATTCATTGTCAGGGTCTTGATTAATGGAGGTTCAAGCCTCATTGTTTGTCCGTTGGATACTCTGAAAAGATTGGGCAAAGGTTTCTATGAAACACAGGCAGGAAGCATGAACGTGAAAGCCTTCGATGGGGATCAAAGGGCCACGATTGGGTAGATTAATCTTTGTCTGCAAATGGGGCCAACTTGGTTCGATGTTGAATTCCAAGTGCTTGACATATCATATTCATACAATCTTCTATTGGGCTGACCATGGATACATGCTAGTAGGGTTGTGGCTTTGACACTACACCAGGCCGTGAAATTTGAATGGAACCATCAGGAGGTGAGCATTCACGGGGATGGGAGTAACCCCATTTACACCAGTCAAGCCATCCTGGCTATCGGGAATAGAAGAAGGCTAGGAGGGGAAACCTATTATCACATCGAGCGTGTCAATATCGTTGAGAAAGACAAATGGTGGAGTAACATGATAGAAAGCATACTTGCATGGTCTGGGTATGAACCTGGCAAAGGTCTTGGGAAGAATCTTCAGGATATTACCATACCGATACAACTGAAACGTCATGGTACTACCTTCGAGCTCAGATACTAGTATACATGGAAGTAGTATGATGATTGGTAGTCTCTATGGCATGGACCTTATTACCCTCTCGAGCAGCCAATGCCACATTTGTGTCAGACCTTTCACGAGGCTGATACAATATGGGGAACCGTAGAAGAAGAAGTGTTAGCTAGGTTGAGAAATATGTTCTTAGAGGATGAGGATATGGATTGCAGTGCAATAATGGAGGAGGACGAGGAGCAAGGCCTCACCATTCAGACCGTGGATAAGGGAGTTGTTCTCAAGAACTGGACTGCCACACCATCCCAGGCCCGCCGAGTCCCTGGTAGCTTGGCAATCGGTCTAATTTTATTTCTATAGCCATGCTAGGCATCTAAGATATTTTCAGTAATTTTGTTTTAAAGACTCACTTGTTTCAAAGAGTCACTTGTTTCAAAATAATTGCTCTATTCATCTAGCCGTACTTGTTTTGGATGTTCTCAGTTTTAATCAAGTGCATTGCTATTTACTATTCATTACTATCTTCCACACTTTTCTTTCTATAGTATTATTATTACTTTTCCTGATGAACCGGTGACTGTGACATGTAATAAGGAAATGCAATATAAGGATAGTGACTCAGATGAAGAAGATGAAATACATGAGGAGATTGTCAAGGAGGTTGAGAACTTTGAGAATAAGCCTAAGTCCAACCTGGACGAAACCGAAGCAGTAAATTTGGGAGACGCCGAAACCGTCAAGGAGACTCGCATCAGCATTCACTTATCACCAATAGAGAAGGAGGAGTACATTCGTTTCTTGAAGGAATATGAGGATATATTTGCAAGGTCATATGATGACATGACCGGTTTGAGCACGTCCATAATGGCTCACAAGTTTCCTACCAATCCCATGTGTCCGTCGGTAAAGCGGAAACTCAGAAAATTCAAACCAGATATGAGCCTGAAAATCAAGGAGGAAGTTACTAAGCAGATCAAAGACAAAGTCCTTAGGGTAGTCGAATACCCAACTTGGTTAGCCAACATTGTACTAGTTCCGAAGAAAGATGGGAAAGTCAGAGTATGTGTTAACTATCGAGACTTAAATAGAGGAAGTCCCAAAGACGACTTTCCACTGCAAAATATACATATCCTGTTCGACAATTGCACCAAGAATGTGCTCCAATCCTTTGTAGATTGTTTTGCGGGATGTCACTAGATCTAGATGGATGAAGAAGATGCAGAGAAAATAGCTTTTATTACACCATGGGAGGTATACTGCTACAAGATGATGCCATTCGGTCTAAAGAATGCTGGGGCTACTTACATGAGAGCCAGGGAAACTATCTTCCATGTTATGATAGATAGAGAAATAGAGGTGTATGTGGACGACGTCATTATCAAATCTAAGAGGGCCAAGGATCACATAGCGGACTTGAGAAAGTTCTTTGACAGGTTAAGGAGGTACAAATTAAAAATGAACCCCGCAAAGTGTGCATTCGGGGTTCCCGCAGGAAAGTTACTAGGATTTATTTTCAGCCGTCGAGGGATCGAGTTGGACCCGTCCAAAGTTAAGGCTATTCAGGAGTTACCACCACCTAGAAGCAAAATGGACGTGATGAGCTTCCTAGGGCATCTCAATTATATCAGTCGCTGCATAGCACAGTCCACGGTTATATGTGAACGCATCTTCAAGATGCTGAGGAAAGATGCCGAAACAAGCTGGAGCTAGGATTGTCAGAAAGCTTTCAACAAAAACAAGGAGTACCTATCCATACCACCGGTCTTGGTCTCTCCAGTGCCAGGGCGGCCTTTGCTACTATATTTATCTATATTGGATGGGGACTTTGGATGTGTTCTGGGACAACATGACGAGACAGGGAGAAAGGAGTAATCCATATACTACCTAAGTAAGAAATTCACACCTTATGATGCACGATACTCTCTGCTGGAACGCACTTGTTATGCTTTAACCTAGACGGCCCAGAAATTCAGGCATTACTTCTGTGCCTATACCACATACCTCATATCCAAGATGGACCCTCTAAAGTACATATTTCAGAAACCAATGCCCACTAGGAAGTTAGCCAAATGGCAGATACTGTTAAGTGAGTTTGATATCGTCTATGTAACTCAAAAGGCGGTCAAAGGACAAGCATTGGCAGACCATCTTGCTGAAAATCTGGTGGGAGGAGAATACGAACCATTATAAACGTATTTTTTTGATGAAGAAGTGTCATTCGTAGGAGAGGACATTACTGAAGCATACGATGGTTGGAGGATGTTCTTTGATGGAGCTGCAATATTCAAAGGAGTGGGCATTGGAGCGGTTTTGGTATAAAAAAAGGTTCAATATTATCTGATATCTGCTAAATTCAGATTTCCCTGAACCAACAACATGGCAGAGTATGAAGCTCGCATACTAGGACTCAACATGGAAATCGACATGAATATTCAGGAGCTACAGGTAATCAGTGATTCAGATTTGCTTGTGCACCAGGTACAAGGAGAGTGGGCAACCAAGAATTCTAAGATATTGCCATATCTGCACCATGCACAGGAATTGAGAAAGAGGTTCATAAAGATAGAGTTTCGGCGTGTGCCCAGAATTTAGAATGAGTTTGCCGATGCATTGGCCACTTTGTCATCCATGATACGACATCCAGATAAGAATTTCATTGATCTCATCCCAGTGAGAATTCATGATCAGTCGACGTATTGTGCCCATGTTAAAGAAGAAATGGATGGAAAACTTTGGTTCCATGACATCAAGGAATACTTGGATAAGGGAGAATACCCGGAGCATGCAAACCATACTCAAAAACGCATACTCCGGAGATTGTCTAACCACTTCTTCCACGGTGGAGGAAACTTGTATAGAAGAACGCCTAATTTGGGATTGCTAAGATATGTCGACGCAAAAGAGGCTTCTAAGATACTTAAGGAGATACACGTTGGGACCTGCGGCCCACATATGAATGGTTTTGTCTTGGCCAAGAAGATACTTAGGGCCGATTACTTTTGGATTACTATGGAGACAGATTGCGTCCAGTATGTCCGCAAATTCTACCAATGTCAAGTTCATGCCGATATAATAAAAGTGCCAGCAAATGATATCAATGCAACAAGCTCACCTTGGCCTTTTGCCGCCTGGGGAATGGATGTAATCGGTCCGATCGAGCCCACTACTTCAAACGGGCATAAGTTTATTCTAGTGGCCATTGACTACTGCACAAAATGGGTAAAGTTCGCATCCTACAAAGCTGTAACCAAGAAGGCCGTTGCAGACTTTGTCAAGGTTCGTATTGTTTGCCGATTTGGAGTCCCCGAGTCCATTATCACTGATAACGCCGCCAATCTCAATAGTTATCTAATGAAAGCCATGTGTGAAACTTTCAAAATCAAGCACAAGAACTCCACGACGTGCAAACCTCAGATGAATGGAGCCGTAGAAGCTACCAACAAAAACATCAAGAAGATACTAAGGAAGATGGTAGAAAACCACAAACAATGGCATGAAAAGTTACCCTTCGCTTTGTTGGGATACCACACTACAGTTCACACATCAACCGGAGCAACTCCCTACATGATGGTTTATGGTACCGAAGTTGTCATTCCAGCCGAGGTAGAGATACCTTCTTTAAGGATCATACTGGAAGCCAAAATCAACGATGCAGAATGGATAAAGAGCCGCTATGAGCAATTGGCACTTATAGATGGGAAAAGAATGAGCGCAATATGTCACGGTCAACTTTATCAGAATAGAATGTCCAAATCTTTCAACAAAAGGGTCAAACCGAGGCAGTTTGCACCAGGACACCTGGTACTGAAGAAGATATTCCCACATCAATCTGAAGCCAAAGGAAAATTCTCTCTCAACTGGCAAGGTCCTTATATGGTTCACAGGGTGCTAACCGAAGGAGCGCTCATACTTGTAGAAATGGATGGAGAAATCTAGCCAAAACCAATCAATTCAGACGCCGTCAAAAGATACTATGTTTAGACTATTAACATTTCTTCATCTGATATAATTGAACTACGCTTGAACTGGTTCCCGTTTAAGAGGGGATACGTAGGAAGCCCTATGGGTTCGGTCATATCATAATAAAATTTCTATTTCCCCCCAGAATCAGAAAATGGGGCAAAATTTTGAGGAGGACTCTCAAAATTCCGGGGCAAGTCCAACCAATATCATTGCATGCCAGAAAGTCAGAAATGGGTTAAGAAAACTGGGGAATAATTTTGAGAAGGGTTCTTAAAATTCCGAAGAAAGTTCAACAAGTTCATTGCTCGCAAGCGGCTGAAGGACCATCTACCAAACTGGGGCAGAATTTTGAGGAGGCCTTGTTTGAATTTTGGGCAGCATTGTGAATTTTGTGATATTTCACAATGTTTTATGAAATAATTCTACTTTCATCAATAATTGCATATTTTCAAAAACTCTATTTCCGTAACAGCCAAGTGTTACCTAGAGAAACTCAAACAAGGCCTCCAGAATGAAGGAGTAAAGCCCGCAGACGAAGGCACGAACCAACCTCCCCTTACAAAACTGTCAATTTTTCTTTTAGCGTAAGCACATTTGACGTAGCAGTAGCATTCACAAATATATATACATGAAGCAAAATCACCATCAATCGGCCCCCAGACACCGAATATAACCCCAACTAAGAAATATTCTACTCTTATTTTCTACTCGTTCTTTGCATGAGACTAAGCTATGTCTCCACCTTGCATGAGGCTAAGCCCTGCCTCCATATTTGCATAAGGCTAAGATCTATCTTCCATTTGCATGGGACTAATCCACGTCCCGAACCTTGTATGAGGCTAAGCCCTGCCCCCATATTTGCATAAGGCTAAGGTCTGCCTTCCATTCGCATGGGACTAAGCCCTGTACCGAACCTTGCATGAGGCTAAGCCCTGCCCCCATATATGCATAGGGCTAAGCTCTACCTTCCATTTTGAATGGGACTAATCCTGTACCGAACCTTGTATGAGGCTAAGCCCTGCCTCTATATTTGCATAAGGCTAAGCTTTGCCTTCCATTCGCATGAGACTAATCCATGTCCCGCATCCTGCATGAGACTAAGCTCTATCTCCCCTCCGGCATGAGGCTAAGCCTTGTCTCCATATCTTCATAAGGCTAAGATTTGCCCTCCATTCAAATCGGAATAAGCTCTGCCCCGCATCCTGCATGAGACTAAGCTCTATCTCCCCTCCTGCATGAGGCTAAGTCTTGCCTCCATATCTGGATAAGGCTAAGCTCTGCCTTCCATCTGCATGGGACTAAGCCCTGTCCTGCATCCTACATGAGACTATGCTCTGTCCCCCCTCTTGCATGAGGATAAGCCATGGAACACTTGGTTCCTTAAGGTTGACTAAAAAGGCCAAGTTTGACTTCGGTCAACATTTTGAGTAAATGACCTCGGAATCAGAATTTGACGGTTCTAATAGGTTCGTATGATTATTTCTGACTTAGGCGTATGTTCGAATTGGGTTTTGGATGACCCGGGAGCATTTTGGTGCCTAATAGTGAAAGTTGGTTCTTTGAAGGTTTTAGAAGTTCTTTAAATTTTGTTTGGAGCGGGTTTTGGTAATATCGATGTCCAAATGGAATTCTAAGACCGTAAATAGTTCTGTAATATCATTTAAGACTTGTACGTAAAATTTGGTATCATTTCGAGTAGTTTAAGTAAGTTTCGGTGCATTGGAAGTAAATTGAAGAACTTGAAGTTCATAAGTTTGATTCAATTGGTTTTGGGGTGTGATTCTTAGTTTTTATGTTGTTTTGGGCGTTCTAAAAGTTTGAGCGAGTCTGTTTTATGATTCTAAACTTGTTAGTATGTTCGGGCATGGACCCGGGGGCCCCGAGTGACAATCAGACGAGGCTCAGACCAAGTTGAAAATTTGGAAAAGTAGTTGAAGCTCCCAGTTCTTCATAATCGCACCCGTGGTTGGCCAGCAGCACGTGCGAGACACAAGTCGCACAAGCGAAACACTAAGGGAAGCCCAACCATCCGTAGGTGTGGCAGTTTTGGCACACATGCGTGACCACAGGTGCGAGGGCAGAGGTTGCGGAAGAGGAAGGCACACAGTTACGGCCCCGTTTGGTCCGCAGATGCGGATCTTGGCCAGGTAAGAGGAATATGCACATGCGAGGGTTTTACCGCAAGTGTGGGACTGCAGATGCGGGCAAGGCACCGCAGGTGCAAAAATCGCTGGGCAAAGGGTTTCAATTAATACGAGACTTAGGCATTTTTCTCTCTTTTTTCACACACTTGGGCGATTCTAGAGCTTCAAAAAGGGAGGTTTCAACCTAGGTATTGAGGATAAGTAATTTCTACTTAATGTGAGTTTAATACATTGATTATAGGTAGATTTTAACATATAATTTGTAGAATTCATGGGTTAGATGGAAAACCTAGGTTTTGTATAAAAATGAGATTTAACCATGAAATTTGTTATGGAATTTGGTAAAAATCATATATTTGAGTTCATGAGGTTATGGGTAACAACTTTCTTCGAAAATTTCCAGAATCCGGGCACAAGGACCCGGGGTGAATTTTAAGAACCTTACATTTAGGGTTGGATACTAATTTAAATAGTTACGAAATGAACTTTTAAACATATATTGATTAGTTTATACACTATTTGAATAGTTTTGGATTGTTCGGCACCAATTTGAGAGTTGAGCATAATCTTGAACCAGAAAGTAGGTCTTAAGACTTGGTAAGTCTCTTTTCTAACCTTGTAAGAGGGAATTAACCACATTGGTGAACTTAAGTAATAAATGTTGCTATTTGTGGGGGCTACATACGTATGAAATGAAGAGAGTCGGTACGTAGCTACTATTCTTGCTTATGTCTGGGTAATTTTAGGCTTACACCATGGTTTTGTGGACATCTTATTTTATTAGTCAATTGTATCGAATGGGTCTAAGTTAAGGATTTTAAGATTTTAAACGTTTCAAGTTGAATTTATTTATTTTGAAAAGAATTGAGGGGTGTTATGCTTAACTTGATAAATTATAGTTAACCGTATCGCAAGTATATTTTACGAGCGGGGTGATTTTTTCACTACTCTCATGAAAGCGGGTTGTTCGCCTCGGCAGGTTAATTGATATATCTATGGTTCAGGCCGTTCGACCCTCGGCAGTGCACAATATATTTATATGTATATATGGATCGGGTCGTACGTCCTCGGCATAAATCGTGTGTAAACATGTTGGAACCCCTTCTTATATTTAATATTATTTCATGGACTTGAAAGTTGAAAAAATTAGATAAGAGATATGACTTGGTTCTTTCTTGAAATGAAAGGATTGCTTATTTATTTTCCTGCTCTGAGTTCTATTGTCATTTATATATCATGTTTGATTAGAACTTCATATTATTATATTGTTGGCCCATAGTAAGTGTCGAAGTCGACCCCTCGTCACTACTTCTTCGAGGTTAGACTAGATACTAATTGGGTACATGTTGTTTTATGTACTCACACTATACTTCTGCACTTGATGTACAGGATATGAGGCACGTGCGTCTGGTTATCAGTCCAGCGCGCATGCTTGACTTTCGATTCGAGACTACAGGGTGAGCTTCCCTTCTGAGCCGTTCAGCAGTAGCTGGAATCTCTCTTTTGATTTATTTTTTGTCTATTTAGCATTTCTAATTGTTTTTCTAATTCTGTTATTTTAGTGTTTTTTACTTCTTCTATCTGTTGTATTTTTTCTTTAGCTTGCTGTTGTATTTCTTTTATTTCTCTTTTGTTGTCTATTTCTTCGTTTTCTTTTGTTATTCTAACCATTGCGGTTAAACTATCTTCTAGTTTTACAGTTTCTTTTTCTAACATTAGGTTCAGGTTATTTCCTATTTTCTTGTATCTTCTTCCTAAGTTAGAAAATATTATTGTTATTTTTAATCCTTCTGGATTTTCATATGTTTTCTCTTCTAGTGCGAACTCTTCTTTATTCATCTTTTATTTTTAAGATAGCAAATATATTTATATTTTATTTTAGATATTATATCGATTAATTCAGACAGCCTAACTTTGTTTATTTTTGTAATACTTAGGTATTCATATTCTAGGTATAGTTTTTTCAGTTTCTTTCTTATTTTCCTTGATTTTTTAGTTATTTTATTCTGCATATTTTCTGTAATTGACTCACTGTTTATGGGTATTTCTTGCGGATTTGTACTATTAATGTCTGAGTAAAGAAGAAGAACAAGAGCTAAGACTGACAAATGAGATAGAAAAATTTAAAATACAGTTAGAAAAAGTACAGGATAATCCACCAAATATAAGTATAAATGAAATAAATGACCAAAGTGATGATGACAAAGATCTAGTAGAAAACTATTCAGAAACAAGTGAAACGTACACAGAACTTATAGAAAAATCAGAAAAGATAAAAACAAACCCAGAAATAAACACAGGTGATATGGCAGAGCCTTCAACAAAAGACTCAAACCGAGACAGTTTACACCGGGACAGCTGGTATTGAAGAAAGTTTTTCCGCATCAAGATGAAGCCAAAGGAAAGTTCTCTCCCAACTGGCAGGCTCCATACATGGTTTACCGGGTTCTGACAAGAGGAGCCCTCATACTTGCAGAAATGGACTGAGAAGTCTAGCCAAAGTCGATCAATTCAAATGTAATCAAGCGTTACTATGTGTAATCTTTGTGCTTTCTTTATATGGTGTAAATTGAACAACGCCTGACCTGATTACCGTTTAAGAGGGGATACGTAGGCAGCCCTATGGGTTCAGTAACAATTCAATAAAAATTTCATTTTCCCCCGCAATTGGAAACTGGGGTAGAATTTTGAGGAGGCAATTTCAGCCAATCACCGCCATCAAATAGCCAAGAACGTCAACCCATAAAACTGGGGTAGAATTTTGAAGGGGACCCTCAAAATTCCATAGCTAGAGAGGTTGCAATGTCCAGAGCCACGTCACATTCGTCAGTTCATCTAAAAATTATTTTAATGTCATATCTTTACAAAAGCATGCATGATTATTATTAAAACTGCTTTGTTTAGCAACGCTACCACGATGATATAGATGGTATCACCATATCAAAGCTGAACGAGTCAAGCAAAGCCAGCGGGGATACGAACTAGCCTCCCCATTTATAAAACTCACGATTTTTCTTTGGATTCATGCGCTAGGAATGCAAAATAATCAAACATACTATACACCCATGGAACAAACCTTGTTCAAAAAGATAATTCTCAGAACCGTTGCACTTACCAACATTGCTATCAGTACACACTAGTGATGTCCGATATGTCAAAATGCTCCCAGTGATCATGATGCCACAATCTGCTATCAGCTAAGAAAACCCTACTGTCATTTGTTATTTTATTTCTTGCATAAGGCTACCATTCTTCCTTCCGAGGCTAAACGTCGTCTCCTTCTACATCTGCACTGCATAAGGCTACCATTCTGTCTTTCGAGGTTAAGCTCTACCTCCATCTGCATTTGCATTGCATAAGGCTAATATTCTGCCTTCCAACTTGCATAAGGCTATCATTCTGTCTTTCGAGGTTAAGCTCTACCTCCATCTACATTTGCATTGCATAAGGCTACTATTCTGCCTTCCAACTTGCATAAGGCTACCATTCTACCTTCCGGGACTAAACGTTGTCTCCACCTACATTCTTGCATAAGGCTACCATTCTGCCTTCCGAGGTTAAGCTCTACCTCCATCTGCATTTGCATTGCATAAGGCTACTATTCTGCCTTCCGACTTGCATAAGGATACCATTCTGCCTTCCGAGACTAAACGTTGTCTCCACCTGCATTCACATCTTTGCATAAGGCTATCATTCTGCCATCCAAGGCTAAGCTCTGCCTCTAATTTTCTTCGAAACTAAGCTCCATCTCAAGAACTATTTATTTCTCTTTTCTCATGGGCTAAGCTCTGCCCTTCAATTCGCAAGACTAAGATTTGTCTTGTCTGCATCATACTACTGCAGCTTTCATGGGATGAAATATCGCCAATTCATCTAAAGGCGTCATCGTTCGAAGGCACCATCTTCATAGCCCGAGAACACCATGTCATGGCCTGAGGATCTCTTTCAATCTTTTGCACATCATTATTCAAAGGCGTCATGGTTCGGAGGCACCATCCTCATAGCCCGAGAATATCATTTCATGGCCTGCGAATCCTTTATTATACGTTTCATATCCTAGGACATCATGGTCTAAGGACGTCATCCTCATCGTCCAAAGATAACATTCATGGTCCAATAGGAATTTGCATCATGTTTAAATTTATGCACAATATATGCTTGTATTGTTCTTAATTGCAGGTAAACCGGCAAGCAACGACCATCCCGGCAAGAGCAATCCCGCTCCAGTTCCTGCAGCCATGTCAAACCCAACCATTCCCGTAAGCTTATCACTCACCCAGCCCTAGATACTGCATCCGTTTTTGAAAGGTCTCCATCGGTATACTCTGCCGATAGATCTTGAACTACATATGGACCAATTCCTGTAAAACCATGGATATGTAGGCAGCTTAGAATCCAGGGTGCGGCCTAACTTCTTCAAACCATTTTGCTCAGTCAAAATTGGCCATCATATCTTTACCCTACAACTATTTCATCCTTCCCGGGTAAAGAGGGTTAGCTGTTGACACCCAATTTTTCCTTATATATTTTCAATAAGCAAAATAACTTCAAAAAAGCATATATAAGCATGTCCAAATGTTTTATTATTTTTTCATAATTTTTAAAGTTTTAAATTGATTTATTTTCCGCTTTTTTATCCATAAAATCTCAGTAATTATTTCCAAAATTATTATTTTGGTAATTCATCTATTGGACTTTCATATTTATGTCAAAATACGGCTAAAATAATTTTTACAATTTCATTTACTATTTTTAAGGCTAAATTGCACATAATTGCAATATTAGACATTTTAAGGTTTAATTGTGTCTTATGTTCATAAAATTGAGTCTTGTATTTTTAAATTGTTAATTATATGTTATAAATCATCTTAGTGCCAACTTATTTTTAGAAATTACTTACTACTTTTTATAAATTAAAAAGGGAAAAGTGGCTATTTAAATGTTAGCCCAAATTGGATTTCAATTTAACCCCAAATCAGACCCAATTCCCTGACCCAATTACAATTAAAACCCGCCCTAACCCTTTTAAAACCAACCCAAGCCCGGATCCTTACCCACCCGCTTAATCCAGGCCGTTGATCATTCAGATCAACGGCCACCACTTCACCTACCTAAAATAAACCTAAACGACCCCTTACCCTAAATCATTTCTCACCACCCGCCGCCCTTGAACCCCTTCCCTCTCCAATTCTCTCTGCAGCCTCACCTAAACCCTAGACGTTGCCACCCAAATCCACCTCAATCCCCACCCAATCCATGGGCTCTCATGGTTGTTTGATATGTACAACGGCCTCCTACATCTTCTAGTGACCCGTTTGTGTGATTTCATGGACAGATCTCGAAGAGATCTGCTATAGTCCTTACTCAAACTCTATATATGGTCTTTTTCCAGCCATCCATGGCTATTCAAGTCAGATCCTTGAGTTTTCCGGCTAGATCGGTAACTTTTAAAGTCTTCCTCACTTTTCTGGGTTCTCTGAAACCCAAGCTTTAAGAGTTCTTCTATTTTCTTTCAAATCTATCTTAGATCTGTGCGTGTTATGAACTTCTTGGTGTTTTCTCAAAAGCTCTTCGATTTTCTTTCAAAATTACTCTTTGTTTTCAACGATTCAGGTTTTCTCAACCCCTTTTAAAAGATCTCTTCTCCAATTTTCAGTATTGTTTGCTTCATCGTGTTAAAACCCTGGGTATTTTTGTTTTATCCGAGTTCTGAAGTTGTTTTTGTTTGTTTGTGTGAATACTTGTTCGATTAAGTTCTTTGTGTTTGAATCTTTTTCCTTGTTTGACTCATCTGATTCTCAGTTCTTGCCATTGTTTTAAACTCGACTATTGTTAAAACCCTAATTTGTTAAAAGGTTCTTCTCACTTGTTACTATGAGATCTTTACTTGTTTCTGACTCTCTTTACCTGTTGGACTGGTTTCTTCACTTTGGCTCTACGTGTGAACCCTGACTACTTGACTTTGTTGACTACTGAGCCCTAGCTTACTCTTGTTACTGTTGTATGATTGTATGCATCTAATTGTTTCTTTTGCCAATGCATTTGGCCTGGCATGTCTGATACTTTTGTTCGTTATATTTATATGTCAAGGTGCCGAATCATTATTCTTTCTTGATTGATCTTGATTTTCTCAATGTTACTACTGATTGCAAAAGTTCTCTTATAAACCCTAATTTGTTTAAATTGATTGACCCCCCTTCCTTTAAGTACTGTGATGTTTTACCTTGTTGAATCCTTTCCCCAATTAAGTAGATTATGTACTTAGACTCTAATATTTACCTTATACTTTTACTACCCCCTTATATGGAAAGAATCAACCTGTCTCAAACTGATTTCTTTCCTTTATTTGACCCTGTTAGTATCCGTTCAAGCTGTAATGCCCTGATTAAAGGGAAGTTCTTGTATTCATTGATTCTGATGATGATTATTTCCATGTTTGTTCTAAGACTTTACTTGTTGCCTTATTTTATAATCGTTTTCAAAGCTATAAATACCCTTCCCTCTCTTGTTTTAACACACGAACAATTGAGTTAAAAAACACACACTTACACAAACTCTCTTTCTTTCTCTATTACTTGTGCTACTGCCTTAGTCTGGCCGGCTGAAAGCCAAGGCTGGACTTCGAAAATCTGATTACTTTACTTTTTCTGCATTTTTGCTCCCTCAACTGGTATGTTCTTGATTTAGATTCTGAAACTCAACCTATGTGTTCCTTTTGTTGTTAATCACTGTCTCTTTCTAACTTAATGGCTCATGTTGTTGAGTTATACTATTTGTTTACTTCTTTACTCAGCATGCTTAAAGTTCTACCCTCCTTTGTTTAAATGTGATCAGCATATTGTTCTTGTTTATGTCCTTCAACTAGCATGTCTATAATGCATGACTAATGGTGTGTTTTTTTATATCTCAGACCCTATCCCTTCCATGTGTTTATTTCTGGTTGGTTTGTGATTATGCTAGCATTAGCCATTGTTGTACATGTCCGAATCAGATCCCTGCTAGGGTTGTGTGTTTGCAGACTAATGTCTGTGTGTTTCCAAGTCCCTTGACCCCTTTGTGTGACTACTGATTCTGTGTGTTTGAGTTTTGTTCAGTACTACAACTAATTTTAAACACTTCTGCTACTGAATACTTTCAAAAAATGGACTTTCCAGTCTAGTTTTAAACAAACTCCCTTTCAAACTATGTGTTCTGCACTCCCACTATACTCCTAGAACCTATGTTCTGCCCCTTTTGTGTGAGTCTTGCCTTGGGACCCTTGAGTTCCCTCTGAACTTGGACACACAAGAGCTGACCCTTCCACACTTCACTTACTTTATACTTAGATACCATGCCTGTAGGAATAAAAATCAGCTATAATAGAAATCATGCCTATAGAACTTAAAACCAGTTTAGTTGGAGAAGCAGTTTAATTCACGTTGTTTATTCTGAATTAGATTAGTCAATTAATCTGTCGCTTCTTTAATAAGTCTTCAAATACTGCCTTAAATTAATACCGTTAGAAAGCATGTCTATATGATCTCAAGTTGTTCGTTTAAAATTGGTCACTATTTTACTGCATTCCTAATCAATATAGATATCATGCTCATAGGATATCACTATTACGCGTAGGCAAGCCTTAGGTAATAATTCGAACAAAATTGAAATGCCTTTGTTTTAATTATTAACTGCTACAACCAGCAGGCAGGCCTGATTCAGACTTCTTATCCGAGTCATGTAATAAATTTGGTTCTGCTTCAACAACTTAAGCATTTTGCCTTAGGATTTTAAAATTCAGACCTTAACTGTGTTTAAGTCGTGCTATTTATGTGCATTATTTGCGAAGGTATACATGAGCCTTCTAATTGCTTATATGTTTCCCCTTTAAATGTAGTCCTACGTGCTTTTGTATGTCGCCTTAAACTTCTACCTTTAAACCTAAGAGTCAGCCTAAAACCTCCCTCTTATAGGAATAGTAGTCCTTAGTTCCTCCAGGACAGATAGGAATGGGACGGGTAATAGCATGCAATAGAGGTCGATACCAATCCTCCCTTTATTACCTTTACGGAATGGGAAAGGATATATATGGATATGATGACCGGTGCGCTAATACCACGTGTATCCCCTCTTTTGAGGAGTGTCATACCAGGTATTGCATCGATGTGATCCATATTACAAACAAACCTAGGACACTTCCCTCTTCATTTTCCTATATTCATAAGCTTGCTTTAGATTGTAACTCTTTTCAAAATTTAGCCTTTCAACAATTGTTTTCGAACTTTTGTGTGTTTAAACTTAAATACCCTCTATTTGAGCCAATACTTGTCTATTTGTACAAATTCATAAAAAACTGTCTGGCCGGGAACCACACTAGTGGATCCTGAGGGGTGCCTAACACCTTCCCCTTGGGATAATTTCAAGCCCTTACCCTATCTCTGGTTACCAAACGTAGTTGTAGATAAACCTTATAGGTTCCCTAACACACTTAAAATCGTTAGGTGGCGACTCTTCAAAAATGCAAACCCTGTTCCCAAAAGGAATGAGTTGTCCCATACCAAATGTCATAAAACCGATTTTCCAATTTGAAGAGGGAAAAGGGGGGCACAACAGCCATCTCGTGGCATCATCACTAGGCTCTTGGCCTCATATCAATCAATCCACCTCGTAGCGTACATATCTCAGGCACTCGGCCTCAAATCATGATCAGTGTTTCCTCACAACATAGACCATCGGCCTTACTCAGTTAAAAATCCTCACAAGCCACTCGACAGTAATAAAACATGATTCTCAGCCCAATTATCATTTAAAAGATCATTTATGTGTTAAAACATAGTAAACATGGCTGAGTATCAAAACAGTGAAATATAACATGACTGAGTTCAAGTATAAAGTCAAACAGTGAGGAAATATCAGTAATAATCCCCGAAGGGTTCAAATAGTTGGCACGAGGCCAAAATATGACATTCAGCCCAAATAATGATGACATCAAATAGATTTCAGACGAATACGCGGTAAAATAGTCATTCAGGACGGACTAGGTCATAATCCCCAATAGTGCACGGCCCCACGCTCGTCATCAAACGTATGCGTCACCTCAATATAGCACAACGATGCGCAATCTGGGGTTTTGATACCCTCAGAACATCATTTACAATCATTACTCACCTCAATCCGGTCAAATCTCTAGCTTGTGACACCTTTGCCCCTCGAATCGGCCTCCACTCATGTTCAATCTATCCAGAAACAGAATCACGACGTCAAAATATGCTAAGGGAACGAAGCCCAAGCAAAAATAAGCAATATATGACACGAATTCCGAAATTACTAAAACCCGACCCCTGGGCCGACGTCTTGGAATTCGATAATTTTTACCATCGCCAACAATGACTTGAAATCGAGATTCCTCTGGAACCGACGATGGGTTAGGTAAACTACTACAAAAAGACCTTAATGAGCGGATACAAAGCCTACACAAAGCCCACGGGCAAAAAAAAGCAGCGTAAGAGCCATTGTCGCCAGCTAAGCAAGCGTACAGGCCACATATTGAAAGGTATCTACGACTAGACAGTGTAAGAGCTGTCGTCGCCAGCTAAAAAATCTTGACAACTTGAGGATTAAAATGAGCTCGAATCGTAACCCGATTTGGAGATCGGATCCAAAATAGTTAACTATACAAACCTACGGGCCACATATTAAAAGGTTTCTATGACCAAACGGCATAACTGCCACCATCACCGGAAATTTAGTAAAAGCTAGGGGTCAATTACGGCTCGAATCGCAACACAATTTGGAGACTGGACCCGGAAAGCGCAATATGCCTAAGGGCACGACATAAATACCACCATCGCCAGAAATGCGGTGAAATCTAAGGGTCGATTACAGCTTGAATCGCAACGCCACTCGGAGACTAGGTCCGAAGATTACGATACGCCTACGGGTACGTCACAAGTACTACTATCGCCAGGGTCTCTATAAAATGTAAGGGCCAATTACAGCTCGAATCGTAAAGCGACTCGGAGACTGAGCCCAGAGATAGTTGAAGCGCATAGGTCCAAGGGCGAATTCGGGATCAAATCGAATAGATAGAAACACCAACGAGCAAAAAATCATAAGATATAAGTTGCGGGGTTCCCCCTCTTATTATTACATATTGATGGCGGGGCGCAATCTCGGCCCGCATAATATAATGAAAGCAACATATACACAACAAGGAAGGCTAGGAATATTCTTTCCCTTTTGTTTCCGGCAGCTACGGCCCGACGGTCTCCTTCTCACCTTCTTCATCATCGGATATTAGGAACTTGGCATCGAACTCCTCTCCTTTAGTATGTTCGATCTCATCCGAAAGATCAAAGCATCTGGCATGAATCTCGTCAAGAGTCTCCCTCTGGGATCTGCACCTCTCATACTCCCTGCTATTGTTTGCATGATCCAAGGCCTTCTTCAGCTCGGCCCTAGCGGCAGCAATACTCCTTGAATGAGTTGCCATATCTTTCCCCACCCTGGTATTGTTTATCATAACCTCGGCCCAGATGTTCACCACCTCGGTTTTGTCATTGATAGCTTGGATGAGAGCCTCACGATCATTTTTACCCGAGCAGAATCACTCGCATAAGCGGCTTGAATTTGCACTTCGAGGGCGGATGTCGCGGCTTGAGCCCTCTCTTTGGCCTCGGAATGGGCACTAACACGCGCCTGCAGCTCAGCGAAGTCACATTTGGACACGCCGACCTCACCCCAGAGTTGTTCCAGCTCATCCGCCTTGTCCTTCAATTGAAACAGCAACACATCAAAGACGACAGGATAGAAAAAGGGAATACAGGCCAGCACAGAATGAGGAATACCTGTTTCTCAGTCCGCCCCATGCCGTAAAATGACGAGCTCATTTCCTTTGCCGCACAAAAATATTTGAGGGACCTTCCCCTTTCTCGAGCCTCCCGCAACTGAGCCTCACAGCAAAGTAGCACGGTTTTGAGCCTATCAAAGGCCTAAAGAAGAAGAGCCAGGTGAGTAAAGGGAAGAGAAAGGAGTATGGGACAGCCGAAAACTTTCCACGAGGCCGATACGATGAGCCTCGCCAAAGGCCGAGGTGACCCCATATGGTGATCAATCTCGGAAGCTTGCCGGCTTGACGAACCAGTTCCCCTCAGCCGCTGCAAAGAGGGCACCTCAATGCAGGCCTTCTCACACCAAGGAACATTTTTCCTTTTGCCAGCACTCCTAGACACTAGAGCCAGTAATCTCTCCTTTTCTTTCGGGGAATCTAGTCTCGCCTCGAGTGAACTCTAGCACCTACGACAGAGAAATCGAGCGAGTCAGCAAAACGGAAACCATCTCCAAAAAAAGAAGGGAAACGTCGGGAACATACTGCAGTGCTTTGCCTCACATATCCCTTTCAAAAGATCTCACCACTGGTACTTATCATAAGCCCAGCTAGCTGCCAGCCTATGAGACCATTCGGTTATGTCAAGAACCTCATCGGGCGACCAATGAGTTGCTGCAAGCAGAAGACTGGAAAACATCATCACGGGGCCAACCTCATATGAACAGAAAGACAATGCGAACAAAGTATTTACGTGCGGAGTGCCATTTCTCAGGGAATGGCAAAAATTCTCCGGGGATAATGTCGGTCGTCCGGATTCGAACTAATCGATTCATCCATCCGCGATCCTCATCTTCCTTGCTGCCGATCGAAGGAGCTCGAGTGGACCTACACTGAAGAGCAACTAGGCCCCGATAACGCAATGGCCGGTATAACCTTATGAGGTGATTAAGGGTGAACTCTATCTCAGCCTTATCAGCAAAATATCTCATCAACTGCACTATCCTCTAAAAGAGAACCTGCGCCAACGTTACTTGGTACCTTCTACAGAAATCAAGCATGACCCGGTCCAGGGGACCCGACACAAGAACATGGGTATACACGCTTAAAAAACCCTCAACGTATGTTTTCGCATTCTCTTTGTGGGATGGTACTTGCAGAATCACGCCTTCCCCCCATCCGCACTCTCTCCTGATCGCCCCAAGGTCCTTCTCCCTCACCGACGAGACAATCCTTGACACATTCTCCCGATGGCCCGGAACATTGGGAGGCTTCCCCAGCGTTGTGACCTTCTTTGAGGCAGCACACTCCGGGTCTCGTTCCCCCGACATCGGTAGAAGGCCGCTGGCGCCAACCAAAGGAGGACCACAGGAAGAGGTCCCCTTCATCCGGGGATCAAATATCAAAGAAGCTTCTATGACCACGACTAAATAAGGAGAAGAAGGGGAGGATCCAGGCAAGAAATTTCTGAAGCAAAGAAATGGAGCGACTCACACAAAGCGCCAGGCTCTACAAAGGAGATAGGCTCAAAAAGAAACTACAAAATCGCCGCTTGAAGGGTGGACAAATAAATATATAGAGGCTAGGAAACAACTCCTTAATTGCCCAAAGAAGGCCAATAAATTCTGGCCGCATTAAACGTCATCTTCTCCTTGGGGAGTGCACCGGTAGAACCATCTCAGGCTCCCACACAACTCGTGAATTCAAGGGACCTCGAGAAACCCTCGACATTAAGAGTATTGGTTTGGAGGATCCATCGACTCAACCTCGGGGCATGGCTAGCCTCGGGGCCCTCGGTCCGCCCTACAGGAAGGCACCATAGGACAGATGCCCGATGCTCGGAAGCAAAAGAAAAATAAAAGGGGAAAAGGAAGAGGGAAAGCGACAAGAAGAAGTGGCAGAATGAAAGTTCCTTTTATGCTTTAAAAAAAGGGAAAGCACTTTTTTTTATGCTATCGATCTCCCGGGAGAGAAAGCACATAAAACAAAAAGAGGGAATACAAAAAAAAGGTTTGGAGACTACTCCTCGCCACTGTCATCTTCGCCCCCATCGGGGACGATCAAAAGCGCCAATCTTGCCTCCGCCTCACGAGCCTCCTCCAGATCGGAAGATAGCTCGAAGCCTCTAGCCTCGAGTTCTTCCAGGACCTCCTTCTTCGCCTTTGTTTTCGCGTGCTCGACAGCTCGGACTAGCTTCTGCTCAGCCTCCAGAGATATGTCACAAACCATTGTATGTGCTAAAGCCGCATCCTCCTAATAAGCAGTGACATCTTGCTCAACCCCCTACTTAGCGGTGTCACACCTCCTTTTTCACCTACACCCCCTGTAAGGGGATAAGGGGGAGTTTTTCCAATTAAGAGACAATCGAAACGGGATTTATTATTTAATTCAGAGTCGCCACTAAAGAGATTTATGGTGTCCCAAGTCACCGGTTGAATCCAGAATCGAGAAAGAGATTGACTCTGTATTACAGTTCGTGAACTAGAGATCCGAGTAAGGAATTCTGTTAACCCGGGAGAAGGTGTTAGGCATTCCCGAGTTCCGTGGTTCTAGCACGGTCGCTCAACTATCATATTCGGCTTATTTATCTGATTTTAACACATGTTGAACCTATGAAAATTTCAACTTTTAAACCGCTTTTATTATTTATTGTTCTAAAATAGAATTACAACGTCGCTAAAGCACGTATCGAACCACGTCACATAAATGCACCCGTAGTTTTTAACATATTTTAACGTCGTTGAGATTTGATTTGGGTCACATAAATGCGCACCCGAATTTAGGAAAGTAATTTTATTCAATACGTGCCTAAAGCAACTATGCGTTCGCACTTTGCGAGGGCCATGAAATTTGCTAAATGGCACGCCTCGGATTATTTCAAAAGATCGCATTCAACTTAAAGCACTAATGTTCATAATTAAAACAAACTTAACGATATTTGTATCCATAGGCTAACTATAAAGAATACAAGAAAAACCCAAAAATATAAAATATGAAGACAACATTAACGTAAATGAATCCACAAGGATATCATGCCTTTATTCACTTTTAAATAGAAGACAACGAGCAAAATAATCGCATGGGCCACAGGGATATCATGGCTTTATTCAATGCTCTATAGGCAAACAAACTGTCAATTTCAAAATCCTATTTGTTATTTGGACATTACCTTTCTTACATGCAAATTAATGCGCTGGGACTCAGCTTAAAGTCACTAATTAAAACCACCTGCTCGCCTATGATTACGATCTACACGACAAATGCTACTGGGAACTCTATCTCATAACATGAGTTTTCTTCAAACAGATTCGAAAATTGTCGACATGAATTTAACTAAAGCTAACATGAACTTCTTCCAATTAATCATAACTGGTGCTCAACGACTAAAATTCTTGTACGTTGCTGTATACATGAATACATGATTTTATGATTCAACTAGACACATTCATACTTAGCAGTTTCTTATCCCACTTAATATAACATAAACAAAAATCTAAACCACGTCAATAAGCTGAATGTTGAATATACAGTTACAAAAATTGAAATAATTTAGATTTCATGCTTCAATCCTTTCATATTTCAGCTCGCAACTATCAAAGACAAAGCCGTGTACCTGGAATTGGAATATAAATGAAGTAGAAGAGGTCAGCTACAACAATATCTCGAACAACAACAGCAGTAATCAATGCCCAGTAATATAGAACAACGAGCAGACACAAGTGATAAACCAGAAATCCAGAAGTGTTTAATACCAAACAGAATTACCAGAACTGACTCAAAACCAGCCTGAATAAACCCAAAATCACTAGAAAACCAACCAGGAAACCTCTGAAACTCTCACAATCAGAAAATCAAGCTAGAAACACGCAACTCATCAACTGGAATTCTAATTTTGACTTCAGGAGCACTAATGCAACAGTAGGTTTTCTCAATCTTTGTCAAGATCAGAAAGTGTGTGTCTCTCAAGCTCTCTCCCTTATTTGTCTCTCTGTTTCTCTTTGTATGTATGTCTATCTTTGGACTTTTTCTATGTGTTTTTTACTCTAAAAACCCTTGTTGCCCGTTCCAAAAAGTCCCCCCCCCCCAATTTCTCTACTAATCTCTATATTTAAACCCAAAACCTCCAACCCTCTTCAGGCCTCCTCTCCCCTTTATAGCTATAAGAAGGATCTGTTATTATTCCCCTCGGTTTGTTTTGCTTTCCAGCCTTTTAATATTCATCCCAATGTGAACCCTTTTAGATTTTTCCTTGTTATTCCTCTCTTTTTACTTTCCAGCCCCTTTTTCCTTTATTTACATCACTATGTCTTGTTCCCCACTACTCTTAAACAAAATAATAGTTTAATGATCCATTAGTACCTTACTGACAGCCATTCAAACTAAAGCATTTTCCAAATTTTGAAACCTCAAATTACCCCTGTGATGCCCTGAACAACTATTCCATCTCAAACTTCTGCGACCACATCAGCTATAACCAATTCTTAGATAAGAAACCTAACCACTGATTAACCTAAATTAATCCTTAATTAATGACTGAAAACAAATGAACTGACTCTAAACCAATAAACACATTAGCTATAACCAATTCAAACTTAATCAATTAACTAACAACTGAATAACTAAAGCTGAATTCTAATTGGAACAAAGGGACTGAATTTGAATCAAAATCATATTAACGTCACACAGAACCCAACAGTATCATTGAAGCTGAAACTTGATATGGGGATTAAGCTAACACAATTCTAAATTAAACATATCCAAAATGACGGATCACTGTCAGTATAACGACACTGAGCCCTCAAGCTAAGTGTCTACAGATCAGCACACACAATACGTGACATTAAACCATTTGACGAACTTACTGGTCTACAAACAAGAACGAATTAATCGACGAAACTATTTATAACCTATGTTATTAATCGATAGAACATAAACTGGGCCAAGAAAAAGGTCTGATGGAGAAGAGAGAATAATAACGGACAAAAGACGAATTATAATGAACCTAATTTAGGCAAATGAAGAATTGATTGAACTACTCAAACAAACATTAGAAAAAGAAGTAGAATATATACTGGATTAACTTAAACTGAAAACCTAAAGAAACGACTAATTACACAAACAAACAAACACATAGAAAAAACAAAGGAAAAGAAGAAGCTAAGAAGAACTCACTGTTCTTTTCCCGGATCTCACCAATATTCCCTTTCGAACATGAGTTCCAGTTAGTATTATACGTCTATTTCATCATAAATAGGTTTATAATACTAACCAGAACCCATTCGACCCTGACAGCTTTGAAACAGTCTCGAACTGTCGAACCTTAGATCTGCCATTCGACAAGGTTTACTCTAATTTAAGCCAATATGGTTAGGGATTAGCGACGAGGAGGTCAAGGGGATTATTGGGTGTGATTTTGGGGTCAAGTGGACAAGCTAGGGTTTGAGACGGGGGTCCCCGATCGAAGATTCGAGAAGCTGTATTGTGATTCGAGGTTAATGGAGTATGGAATCATGTTGAGGGTGGTTAGGAGGTTCAGGGGTGTTATTTTCACGGCCATCAGAGCCGGCGCCACCGGGTTTACGGTGAAGGGAGGGGGTGACGTCTATTAGGGTTCCTCGTCTCTTTCAGAAGGGGGCTTGGTTGGGGGGGGTATGGTTTGGGAATATATAGTGGGGTGGGGATTTGATCCAAGTCGTTCGATCAAGTGAGATCAATGGCTTGGATCAATCCCCTTATAGGAAACGCTGTCGTTTGGTTTCGTTGGGGGACTGGGTCGATCCGGGGGCCAATGGGTCGGGTTGTGGGGATTGTTCTGAGACGTTAGATCAAATGAAATGAATGGTTGAGATTGATTAACAGGAAACGACGTCGTTTAGTATGGTCTCTTGGACCGGCCGATTGGGCCTGGACATGGGGTCTTACATTGGGCATAAACATTTCCCTTTTTAAAACTGGCCCAGTCCGGTTTTTACCCTTTTTATCTTGTTTCTTTTTTTCCTTTTATTTTCTTTTTTAATTCCTAATTACCAAAAGTTCAAAAATAAATTGTAAATCCAAAATTAACTTAGAAAAATACTAATTAACCCTCAATGACAATTATCACACCAAATTAAATTAAAGATAATCACACAATTTGATATTAAACGCCAAAAATGCAAAGTACATATTTTTTTGTGATTTTTATTCTCGCAAATCCAAACATTGTTTAATTAATTCCTAATTGTAAAATTAAATCCTAAATGCACATGCAACACATTTTGTATTTTTCTTAATTACAGTAGAAATAAATATGCACAGCCAAAAATACAAATAAATCACAAACAACATAAAACCATTTTATTCTTGAATTTTTGGGAGTAGTTCTCATAGGGTAAAAATCACGTGCTCACAGCTGCCCCTCTTTGTCCGAAAACCCAAAGAGTTTTCGTGCAAAGATAAAGTGAGCGGATACGAGCGATTTTTGCCCGTTGGAATACTCCGTGTGAAGCATTTTTGAAGAGATTTAACCGAACCTTTGCTTCAAAGGTTTCCTACATATCCCTAGCTAGAAGGGAAGCATGTTAATGTAGTTTGGGAAGTTTTGGTAGCTGGGACTACCATGGGACCGTATTTTTTCTGTTACTGCTATTGCATGCTGTTACTACTGATTTCCGACCTCCTTATTACACCGTGCCAAAAGAAAACAAGAAGCTAGACTTAAACTAGGAATTACAAACTCTTATCTATCTTCGACTTGCTCTTATAGTCTTCTTTCTGATTTCTGAAACGTGATTCATGCTGGGGGTATTTTTGTTGTAACCCTCCGCATTACTAACTTCTGACTTGATCTTGAAATGTGTTCCTCTGTTCTGCAGGCGGGCTCCTGACTTCAACTTAAATGTGTACTCCTTTGTTCTACAGGCGAGCTCCTGACTTCTTTGGCTTAAAATTATAATAACCTCCGTTTTACAGGCGGGCTCCTGACTTCAACAACAACTTAAAAATAATTCAGCCTTCATTCTCTAGGTGGGCTCCTGACTTCAACAACAACTTAAAAATAATTCAGCCTTCATTCTCTAGGCGTGCTCCTGACTTCTTTAACTGAAAATATAACAACCTCCGTTCTACAGGTGGGCTCCCTACTTCAACTAGAATTTGAAAATATAACACATTCGTTCTTCAGGCGGGCTCCTGACTTCACTACTTCCCAAAACATAATACCTCCATTCTTCCAGGCGGGCTCCAGAATATAGCACCTCCATTCTCCAGGCGGGTTCCTGACTTCAACAAGTTCTTAATAATATAGTACCTCCATTCTCCAGGCGGGCTCCTGACTTCAACTTCCTCAAGAATATAACACCTCCATTTTTCCAGGCGGTCTCCTGACTTCAACCACTTCATTAAAATATAACACCTCTATTCTCCAGGCGGGCTCTTGACTTCTTCAACTTAAAATATAACAACCTCCGTTCTACAGGCGGGCTCCTGACTTCTTCAACTTAAAATATAACAACCTCCGTTCTACAGGCGGGCTCCTGACTTCTTCAACTTAAAATATAACAACCTCCGTTCTACAGGCGGGCTCCTGACTTCTTCAACTTAAAATATAACAACCTCCGTTCTACAGGCGGGCTCCTGACTTCTTCAACTTAAAATATAACAACCTCCGTTCTACAGGCGGGCTCCTGACTTCTTCAACTTAAGTTTTAACAACCTCCATTCTACAGGCGGGCTCCTGACTTCTTCAAATTAAAATATAACAACCTCTATTTTTCATCTAACTTGAAATTATCTTCTTTCAGAACTGCTTCCCTCAAACTGGTGTTTCATTCCTCTGAAAACTGTTGGGTATAACACCGGTGTTTTATTCAAAAATATGTTATTTTCCTTCTTCAAATACTACTTCCTTTAAAACTGGCGCTTTCCTTCCATTGGAACTACTTCCCTCAAACTGGTGTTTTCACTTCTGTCGGGGATAACCCTGCTGGGGAATTATCTTCCTTCTTTAAGACTAGTTACTTTCCTCCTTTTTAACAATGGTGGGGATGGCACTAATTCAAAGACCACTACCCTTAACTCGGGTCATCTTGCTTCTTCCAAGATTGCTTTCTTTAAAACTTGTATTTCCTTCTCCCGTATACTGTTGGGGATTTCACTTCCTTCAAAACTTGTGTTATCTTTCATCTTCTCCAAGTGGGTATCTGATTTCAAGAAAATTTTCGCAATGAGAAAATTTTCTGCCCCAGTTTGATAATCTTCTTTGTGGCCATGTCTTCCCGCTGTCAATAACATTTCCTTTCCCTGCTTCAAATCAAAGAAAAATTTGTTAGTTTAAAACGTGGTGAGTGGTCGTGCCACTCCTACTGGGGATGGTTTTTCCCTTTCTCCTTTTCCTGCTTTGCGCTTTATTACGAAACTTTCTAGGGATAATATTCCTGTCGGGGATGGTTTTTCTTCTCTTCCTTCCCCGCTTTGTGTTGTCCGACCATCACAAAACTTGTTCGATAATCTGTCGTAGTTGTTCCTGCATCTCGCAAATCTGATGGGGATCCTCTTGGAATTTTATCCATAACTTTTCAACTGTTGTTTTTTCTGTTTTTCTCCAACTTTCCTTTGAAATTTGGTCCTCTTAGAATCTAGACCCATTTATCATTTGTGACAAACTTCTTTTCGCATTGACACCTTATCTTTGGCCTGTCCTATTCGCATTTTGCTTTGCACCATTTGGGCAACTAGTAGTAAGCTCTGAAAAATCTTTCTCAAAACAAACTGTTGGGTAGATAAAGTCTTAAAACAAAAGAAATGAAAAGTGATGATTTCAAAAGATGGAAAAAGAAGAAGTCTTTCCGAACGAATGCTGGGGAGAAGAAAAGGAAAAGGACTTATCTGAAGGATATAACCGATCCCAACGATCATGTCGTGCATTCCGGATTAATCAACCCAGTCTATTTGTATCAATCAGTCTTTCGGATGGCCTCATCTTGCTGTGGATAAACAGGCACTCAACCCTTTGTCAAATGCGGATCCTTTCCGCCAATCTCGTCTTATCGCCTCATAGTGCCCTTCGAGGGGTTTTCACTAATAAGACTCTCTCATTTCTCTCAACTCCAGTCGCCTTATGGTGCCTGTGGAGGTTTTCACCGATAAGACTCTCTCATTTTATTTTATTTTTTCTAGCTGGGGATCGGAGTGTTACCGATATGACTCTCTCTGCTGGGGATTCTTTCGGCTACCAATTCATTTCCAGCTTATGATCCTCTTCTCTGCTAGGGATAGAGTGTTATTCCCCACTTCCGTTTGCATGACTTGGTATTTCTCGGATACTGATCGGAAAGTCTTTTTTGGACATCAATATGGGTTTTTGTGTATGGATAAAAGAAAAAGGGTAAAAGGTTCAAAATAATTTTGATGGGTAAAATATTACAACTCTTGGAATCAACTTTCTTTCCCAAAATTATAAACACAACTTCTGCCCCAGTTTTCTTGCTTGGGAATTTTTTTTCATTTTTTTTGTTACACTATGACCGAGCCGTGAGGCGCCTACGTATCCTTCTTTGAGGAATCAGGTCAAACGTAGTTCCCAATTCCTTTGTTTTTCTTGTGACTTTTCTTTTGTCTTTATTATCATTATTTTTCTCTTCTCTTTTTCTTCCATTTTCATTACTGATTCCAAAAGAGGGTTATCAAAGAATAAATAAGGCTCAAAAAGGGAAGCAAAGGTTAAAGTGTTTGGATATAAGAAAGAATTGCCTCTGTCATTTCATTCTCCGATAAATGCCAAGTACAAACAGACAAACCTCAATTGCAATCAAAGGAATTACACATAATATCTCTTGACTGCGTCAGAATTGATAGCCATGTTGATGCATCTTCCCTCGACATCTGTCAGACATAAGGCTCCGTTGGATAACACTCTGGTCACAATAAACGGCCCTTGCCAATTCAGGGCGAACTTGCTCTTTGCTTCGGCCTGATGCGGCAGGATGTGTTTCAGTACTTGATGGACCACTTCAAACTTCCGGGGACGCACCTTTTTGTTGTATGCTCTTGCCATTCTCTTTTGATATAACTGGCCATGACACACAACTGCCAATCTCTTTTCATCAATCAAATTAAACTGCTCCAAACGGGTTTTGACCCACTCGTCGTCATCAATTTTAGCCTCAGCTACAATCTGAAGGGATGGAGTTTCAACTTCCACCGGTATTACTGCTTCAGTTCCATATACCAACAAATAAGGAGTTGCCCCTACTGAAGTACGGACAGTAGTGCAATAACCCAACAACGCAAATGGTAATTTTTCATGCCATGGCCTTGAACCTTCTACCATCTTCCGAAGTATCTTTTTTATGTTTTTGTTGGCTGCCTCAACTGCTCCATTCGCCTTGGGACGATATGGGGTGGAATTGCGGTGTGTAATCTTAAACTGTTGACATACGTCTTTCATCAAATTCCTGTTAAGATTAGCACCATTATCCATGATGATTACCTTTGGGATTCCAAATCGACAGATAACATTCGAGTGAACAAAATCGACCACTGCTTTCTTGGTCACAGACTTGAAAGTTTTGGCCTCAACCCATTTGGTGAAATAATCAATGGCTACCAGGATGAACCTATGCCCGTTGGATGCTGCTGGCTCAATTGGTCCAATGATATCCATTCCCCAGGCAACAAACGGACAAGGTGCTGACATTGTATGCAATTCTGTCGGTAGAGAATGAATTAGATCTCCGTGTATCTGACACTGATGGCATTTCCGCATGAAACTGATACAATCACGCTCCATAGTGAGCCAATAGTACCCTGCTCGAAGAATCTTCTTCGCCAATACATATCCGCTCATATGTGGCCCACAAAATCCAGCATGTACCTCTGTCATAACTGTCGTGGCTTGACTAGCATCTACACATCTCAACAATCCCAAATCTGGTGTTCTTTTGTAAAACACTCCTCCACTGAGGAAAAATCCATTTGCCAGTCGCCGAATGGCTCTTTTTTGATCTCCGGTGGCCTGCTCTGGGTATATCCCCATCCTGAGGTATTCCTTGACATCATAAAACCATGGCTCGCCATCCATTTCTTCCTCTATCATGTTGCAATAAGCATGTTGATCACGAACCTAGATATGCAATGGGTCAACATGAATTTTGTCTGGGTGGTGCAACATCGATGCTAAAGTCGCCAAAGCATCGGCAACCTCATTATGAATTCTTGGGATGTGTCTGAACTCCACTAATCGAAATCGTTTACTCAGATCAAGTAAGCATTGTCGATATGGTATGAGCTTCAAATCCCTTGTTTCCCATTCACCCTGAATCTGATGCACCAGGAGGTCCGAGTCTCCCAATACCAAGACGTCCTGGACATCCATGTCTGCAGCTAACCGTAAGCCCAAAATGCATACCTCATATTCAGCCATGTTATTGGTACAATAGAAACGTAGTTGTGCCGTAACAGGATATTGATCTCCTGTTTTAGAAATAAGTACCGCTCCTATTCCAACTCCTTTCGCATTTGCGGCTCCATCAAAGAAGAGCTTCCAACTTGGTTCCTCGGATAATTCCAACTCATCTACATGCATCACTTCTTCATCCGAAAAATACGTCCTCAAAGGCTCGTATTCTTCATCAACAGGATTCTCGGGCAAGTGATCAGCCAATGCTTGGGCCTTCATGGCCGTCCTCGTCACATAGACGATGTCGAATTCTGTGAGTAATATCTGCCATTTTGCCAATCTCCCTGTGGGCATAGGCTTCTGAAAAATATACTTCAGTGGATCCAAGCGTGAAATGAGATAAGTAGTATATGATGACAGATAATGCTTCAATTTTTGGGCCACCTAAGTTAGGACGCAATATGTCTTCTCGAGTTGAGTGTACTTAACCTCATAGCCTGTAAACTTCTTGCTGAGATAATAGATGGCTTGCTCCTTTCTTCCTGTAATGTTGTGTTGCCCCAGTACGCAGCCAAACAAATTCTCCAGGACCTTTAGATAAAGAATTAACTGTCTTCCCGGCTCAGGTGGAACCAATACAGGTGGAATTGGTAAATATCCTTTGATTTGGTCAAATGCTTCCTGACATTCTGCCGTCCATTTTACTGCAGCATCTTTCTTCAGTAGCCGAAAAATGGGTTCACAGGTCGCTGTGAGTTGAGCAATAAACCTGCTGATATAATTCAACCTTCCTAACAGAATCATTACTTATGTTTTGTTCTTCGGCGGTGGCAAATCTTGGATGGATTTGATCTTTGACGGGTCCAACTCAATGCCTCGCCAACTGACGATGAATCCCAACAACTTTCCAGATGGAACACCAAATGCACATTTGGCTGGGTTGAGCTTAATGTCGTACCTTCGAAGTCTTTGGAAAAACTTCCTTAGGTCTGCCACGTGGTCTTCCTGACGCTTAGATTTTATGATCACATCATCTACGTACACCTCAATCTCTTTGTGTATCATGTCATGAAACACCGTAGTCATTGATCTTATGTACGTTGCCCCAGCGTTCTTCAAGCCAAAAGGCATTACCCGGTAGCAATAAATCCCCCACGGCGTAATGAATGCCGTCTTTTCCGCATCTTCTTCATCCATCAGAATCTGATGATACCCAGCGTAGCAATCTACAAAAGACCTGATCTCTCGTCCGGAACAATTGTCGATCAAGATATGGATGTTGGATAATGGAATGTTGTCCTTGGGGCTTGCCCTGTTGAAATTGCGGTAATCGACACACACCCAGAGCTTCACATCTTTCTTCGGCACTGGCACCACATTAGCCAACCAATCAGGATATCGAGTGACCCGAATAACCTTTCCCTACAGCTGCTTGGTAATTTCTTCTTTAATCTTCACACTCATATCTATCTTGAACTTCTTCAATTTCTGCTTGACGGGAGGGCATGCCGGGTTAATGGGCAATTTGTGAACCACTAAATCCGTGCTTAACCCTGGCATGTCGTCATACGACCATGCAAAAACGTCTTTGAACTCAATAAGTGCTTTGATTAGTTCTTCCCTGATATTTGGTGCAATGTGGATGCTTATTTTAGTTTCCCTGATATCATCTGCATCCCCTAAATTGATGGCTTCTGTTTCATTTAAGTTGGGCTTGGGTTTCTATTCGAACTGGTTTAATTCTCTGTTTATCTCTTCAAAGGCTTCATCCTCATCTATTCCGATTCATCATCATAATCGACCTCTTGTACAATTAGTTCGGAATCAGATTGATTTTTAGACTAGGTTGAAGATCCATTATGCATGCCATGTCATTAGAACCAGTATAAAGAGAACTGTTCAGAAAGAGAAAAGAAGAAAATAGAATTAAAACAAAATAAAGAGAGAAAACTTTCACTTTATTAAAATGCGGGATAACATAGTTTCACACTTTGTCGAATAAAACAAAATTGGATTACAACTCAGAAATAATCTAGAAAACAAGAAAGAAAATCCAGAGCCTACTACTAAGACTCCCTTCGGGTAGGAAGAGGAGTAGTTGCTCAATTGTTGATATTGACCCTAGGCCCCACCAACTGTATATCTGCCCTACTGGAACCTTCTCCAGCTTCTATCATGTTGACGTCAGCGAACAACTTTTCAAAACCCTGATTCAAATCTCCATCTGACCCAATAAGAGGTCCGAGAATTTTGGTGACTGACAACCTTCTGATACCTGCTCTGACAAAGGATCTGGAAAGACGTGGAACTGGCTTGGGAAGAACCCAAATTTTCTTCTTCAACTTTTGGGCCCGCCTTACATCTGCTGTCGTAGGCTTGAATCCTAGCCCAAAAGTGTTCAGGTTCTTGGGCAAAAAAAACTGGTTGGACCATACCTTGCAGATAAACCCCCAAACCTTTTCCTAGTACAAACCCGCTGTTTAGCATTTCCGAGGCTACCATGAAGGTCGCAGCTGCAATCCTGGGAAGTGGGAGATCCTCGCCTTCAAAAATTTTATCCACTGAAACCGTGTCGAAAACCTGGTACACCCATGGACCTTTGTCGTCATCAGTTTCTATGAATGGAACAACGGCATTACTCACAATGCATGTACCATCATCCCCGTGCACCACTATCTCCTGCCTGTCCCATTCAAATTTCACCATCTGGTGCAATGTAAAAGGCACTGCTTTGGCGGCATGGATCTAGGGTCGCCCCAATAGAAGATTGTATGATACTGCCACGTTTACCACTTGGAATTCCATGGTGAATTCCACTGGACCAATGGTCAATCCCAGTATGATACCACCCATCGTGTCGGTACCACCTCCATCGAAACCTCGGACGCAGACGTTGTTCCTGTGAATCCGGTCATGATCAACTTTCAGCTTGTTCAGAGTAGTCAAAGTACAGAAGTTGGCTCTTGATCCATTATCAATCAATACTCGGGTGACCTCCGAGTCTTCACATTTCACGGTCAAGTATAGGGCTTTGTTGTGTTTCGTACCCTCTGCTGGCAATTCATCATCAGAAAACGTCACTCGGTTTACCACGAAGATTTTGTGCACTATCCTCTCCAAGTGATTTACAGAGATTTTATCCGGAACATGGGCCTCATTCAGGATTTTCATCAGTGCCTGGCAATGATCGCTGGAATGGATCAACGGTGATAGTAACGAAATCTGTGTTGGGGTCTTTCTTAACTGCTCCACAATGGAGTAGTCTTGTGCCTTCATTTTCTTCAAAAACTCCTCAGCCTCTTCCTCCGTCACTATCTTCTTTTCCACCGCTGGGTTGGACCTTCTTAACTCTACGGGAGCAAAACACCTTCCCGAACGAGTTAAGCCTTGGCCTCACATACTTCTTCCACAACCTCCTTCCCTTTGTACATTACCATCACTTTACTGTAGCTCCATGGCACGACTTTCTCGCTGGTTATCGGCATCTGCATTACTGGCCTGATGACAACTGGCCCAATGCATGCTGGCTTTCTTGGTATCCCTCGCACCGTTACTTTGACCGGCTATAGATTCTTTGCAACAACAAGCGAACTCTTCCCCATTACCACTACTGGCTTGACGTCTACCTTTTCTAACTGTACCACCTCTTCTCCACCTGTCGACTTTTCTTTTGGACTGGCACGGATCATCATCATCATCTGTGAGGGTTTCTTTAGCTCTCCTCCTTCGTGCACAAGCTCGATTATGTGGGTTTCGTGGTGTGCTGGCAATGAGTTCTGATTGATGTTGGGTGCCTCCGATGTCTGAATCTCGATCTTGTTGGTGTCAATAAGATCTTGCACTACACGTTTCAACTTCCAGCACTTTTCGGTATCATGTCTGGGAGCCCCCGAACAATACTAACAGCTTACCGAGTGGTCTATATTTTGGGGAAGGGGATTCAGCAATCTGGGCTCAACAGGACTCAACAAACCTAACGGCCTTAATTTGTGGAAAAAAGCAGTATAGGTTTCTCCCAACTCAGTGAATGTTCTTTATCTCTACACCCTTTTATTTTTGAAAGCTTGATTCCCTCGTAAACCTGGCCCTGCGGGATTCTTGTAGGCCCTTGGTGGTGGATATATATTTTGTGGAGGTGGATATGTATTCTGTGGAGGTAGATATGTATTTTGGGGAGCTGGTGCGCGCCACTGTGGGCGAGCCGGAGGCTGGGTATATGTCTGGGCTTGATGGATGGAGAAATGTGGTTCTTTGTGGTGGGTAGTAGGGGTGTGGGGGTAATTTGGAGTGTGTGGGTAATTTGGGTGATGTGGTTTGGCTTGGTAGCGGGGGAAAGGACCTCTCGATCTGGACCAATTACCTGCCTCTATTGTTGCGACCTCTTCTCTTTTCTTCTTCCCGAGCGCACCTCCTATGCCGCTATGAATGGCCTGAGTTGTTGCTTTGATTGTCGAATAGCTCATGATTTTGTTGGACTTAATTCCCTCTTCAATCATACCGCCCATTTTCACCACCTCCTTGAAAGATTTGCCAACTGACGTCACCAAGTGACCAAAGTAAGTTGGCTCTAGAGTTTGCAGAAAGTAGTCCACCATTTCCCCCTCTCTCATCGGAGGATCAACTCTTGCTGCCTGTTCTCTCCACCGGAACCCAAATTTTCTAAAGCCCTCTCCTGTCTTCTTCTCAAGTTTCAACAATGTGAGACGGTTAGGGATGATCTCAAGGTTGTACTGGAAGTGACATGCGAATGCTTGTGCTAGATCGTCCCAGGTATACCACCTACTAAGATCCTGCCTCGTGTACCATTCCAGTGCGGACCCGCTTAAGCTTTGACCAAAATAAGCTATCATCAGCTCATCCTTTCCACCTGCCCCTCTCATCTTACTATAGAAACCTCGTAGGTGTGCCATGGGATCACCATGTCCCTTGTATAGATCAAACTTTGGCATCTTAAAACCTACCGGCAATTGAACATCGGGGAAGGGACACAGATCTTTGTAGGCCACACTAACTTGGCTGCCCAATCCATGCATATTCCTGAAGGACTGCTCCAGGCTTTTCACTTTGCAAAGCACTTCGTCTTGCTCCGGATTCTTTGTTGGCCTCTCAGTTACCATCGGGAGCTCAAGGTGAGGGTTGTAAGTGTATGGCTCGGGTTCTTTGAAGGTGAGTTCGAGAGGATAGTATTGGTTGTCGTGAACCTGAAACACTGGTTCATCGAATGATTTTTACAATGCGGCTGGTGGAGGTACTATGAAAATAGGAACAGTTGGTGGAGGAGGGTTCTGTTTGGGTGGTAAAGTTTGGGGATTATAGGAAGTTTCCCCCTAATAGTATTGGGAAATGGGGAAGCTCGTTGATGGACCAGTGAGAGGGTGTTCCGGAGTCCGAGTCGGTGAGAGGGTAGGAGTAGGAGGAGGGATTGGTGATGTTTGTCCCCTAGCCCAGGCTAGGTGCATCCCAGCTATCTCTTGTCTCAACCTGTCTACTTCCTCCTTCATCATTTGTATCTCTGTCTTTTCCTCCTCAACACTTTTGTCCGAACCAGACATGCTTTTTGCAATTGGACCTTTAGATCTTGTGTGGTAATGGTAATATGCCAGAACGTTCTAACGAGCTAACTGTTTTGAAATCTCTGGATAAACAACAAACTTGTTAGCGTTAGAGTTTAACACATATTGCAATTTCACGTTGGGGGATGCAATGTTCCTATGCAGTTTAACCATTTCTAACATGTTTTTGCTTCGATCGCATGCGTCATTCCGGCTTACTTTGTTTGTGCCTTGTTTAAGTGTTTCTGAAGCTTTCTTTATCTCTCTTTTTATTTCTTTCTTTTCCTTTCTTTTATTCACTTTGCCTTTTCCTCTTTTTCTTCTTAGTGGTGGTCAAATCTTATGTGTATTGCCTACGTATCATGTCCCCGCATGAATCAGATCGGGCATAGTTCTGCCACTAATAAAGACACCGGTTTTTTGGAAAATTTATTTCATTACTAAAACTACTATTACAAACTACCCATTTGGAAAAGGAAGACAAAATACATACTCTGAAGTACTAACATAATTTGATGCAATAAGGAAACACACGGACAGTCAACAGACTTTTGAAAAATAGAAAAATACAGATTTGAACTAGGAGTACATTAATGCTTTGAATTTTGGTGCCCACGGGGCATCGTTCGTCCTTTCTGCGGGCTTTGGTGCAAGGCCCCTTTGCAAGCTTTTCAATTCTTCCATGATTCGGTGGACGTAACCCATGACTGAAGCAAAAAGGGTATCACGGGGTATTTCCTCACATGCTAGGAACCTCATGGTGATGTAATGCCCAATCTCCTCAATTCTATCCCTGATTCTATCCCTTTCCATGAACATTTGCTCTATTTGTTGATTCCGCGTCCCCAGCATTTGCGCGTTGTAAAGGAGTTGATCCTGAAACTCATTCATTTGTTTCTCCATTCGGGCCACTAGATCATAGTAGTGCTTCCTATCTGCTCCGGTATCTCGGGCTTGTCTGAAGATCCGCTTTTCGAGAGTGGATATTGTTCCTCTCAATATAGAGATGTTCCTTTCGTAGTTCCTCTTCATTTGTTGCATAGATTGTGCTCGCTCTTCTGCCTTATTTATCTATTTCAATTGGATCCTTGCTAGACCAGCTTTAGATTTTTCTAGGTCTTCTTGATACTCGAGGACTTTCTTCTTCAGACCGTTTATGAGCTTTTCATCAGCCCGGTTTCTCTTCGAGTTTCTGGTAGCTATTTTCATTTCCCGGATTTGAGCTTTGAGGACCTCGTTTTTCTGAGCTAGTATTCTCTTTTCTCCCTCATCTGCAGCGATATGCAAATCTCTCTCAAATTTCAAATCTAAAGCTTGCTTCTCCAACTTGCCTATTGTAACCTTGTACTCGTGCTCCTTAGCCAGCCAATCCCACTGTTCTTGCGATGCCTTGACGAATTCCTGGAGATGGGGCCTTTGAGCCGACCTTTCGTGCTCAAGTTCTCTCATGTACCAAGCAAGGTATCCTGGCGCCACTTCGCCTTTGGCCTGATCTTGCACGCAAGTATCTGCTTTTAAACATTGGCATTCACTCCAGATCTGACGAACTCTTGCTTCAAGAAACTGTCCGTCAGGGCTAATCTCAATTACTTGAGCACTAAGATCTTCTTCCTGTGGCACTGTTTGGCATCTCCCGAGTTGTCTCAAAATCCGATATGGCGCGTAAGGCTGAATGCTCTTGAACCCCATCAATAGAAAGTGGGTCCTAGCTGCTGGCATATGGATGACCTCGTCAATGGGCAACCATCCTAGTGTCCACTGTATTTGGCTGGCGGTGAGGGTCCGAAAGAATGATGTCCATGCCGTGACTCCCTTGGGTAGACTGACCCCCTTGATTCTTGTGTAGAACTCTTCTATACAAGTTCTCTTTGAGGAGCCATAACTCAAGAGCTGGGAACAATGGCAGAGATGCTCAGTCATCCGTATTTGTATCAACAAGTTACACCCCTCGAAAAAGTTCCCTCTAGCTTTGCAGGCTGTGAGAGCTCGGAAGATATCAGATACTATCATAGGCGCAAGAGTGCTTTTAACTTGAATGAGCAAGGTACTAACGACCCCGGCTATTTTCAAATCAATATTTTTGTCTTTCCTTGGAAATACCAAAAGGCCCAAAAAGGTTATCATAAAAGCCACTCGTCTATGCTCGTCCCATTTCTGACGGTTACTTTTGCTGCATAACTTGTTACCCGGGTTGTTGAATCCTCTGATATGACCGTATCTGTCATATATGAAGCGCGGATTACAAAAACCTGTAGCCAAATCTGGGTTATGGACCGTCCTGGGTATCTTTAACGAATCTAAAAACTGATGCACAGTGACAGCTCTTGGAGCAACCAGGTATTTTTGCCTCAATGGAACTTCAGCATTTTCGATGTACCCGGCTATTTCCTCCAAAGTCAGAGTGATTTAAAAATCGGAGAAGTGGAAGACATTGTGTGTCGGGTCCCAGCAGGAGACCAAAGCTCTTATGATATTCCTCCCGAGGCTGGATTTCCAATAAACCCGTAAGACCTTTTAGATATTTCTTGACCTCTTCTTGCCCTTCACCACCTAAATCATCCCACCATAGCCGCAACTTGAAAGGGATTTTAGTCATTATCAAAAAAGGTTCATTTTGCATTGTGCTCATCCTGCACATTTATTAGGTGATTAAGAAATAAAATTTTATTTGACTCAACAAATCGACTATTTTTTTAATTTTCCTCATATTAAAAGGAAGATCTGGTTCTGCACACGTCCTTTCAGCACTTCGGGAACGAAAATTTTGAGGCTGGGTGAGTCAACCGGTCAAAAATCCAAAAAATGACTAAAAGTGGCTGTTTATGCAAAGTCAGCCTTCCGGCGTGCCTTTAGGGAACATTCGGCTATTCTTTCCAAAAACGGCATCCCCCGACTTATTTACGTTGACAATTAAAAGTTGATTTTTTTTGGGTATTTTGCAAAAAGGGGAAGTTGGACGCGATGAGGGTTGCCTACGTATCTCACATCCGGTGAGAATCAAACCGACGTAGTTCGGGTAGGTAAAACAAACTTCTTTTGAAAACAAGACTCTTTTCAATGGCAAATAAAACCATTTTTCATAAACAAGACCCTTTTTTTCAAAAAATTCGACAGAGTTTCGACGCTATTTGGACATTGATTTTTTTTTTTCACCAGGCGATTAACTACCTCTATCTCTCTTTCCTCAAAGTATTCGAAAGCCGGTCAGCATGCAAGTCCAAAGCAAACAAATGCATAGGTAGCAAGTAGGATGCATCAAGATGGTCTTTTGTCGTTTTGGTACACCTGTCCTAGACAGACCCAACCCCTGTGTTGAGCCTCCAAAGTCAAATGCACATGATGCAAACAAACGTTCCTACTAGGGATCCGACATGAAGCTGAGTTATTCTAGGTTCGTGACCTGGGTATTTGTTCTAGACTGTGTACCCGAGCGGACAACTTGAATCGAGGAGGGGGCTATGTACCAGGGACCCGCGGGATCGTCCGGCTTTGTAACTTGTCCGTCCTCTTTATTATTCCAAGGTATGACACTAACAGAATAGGGAGTCTCAACCAGCAAGCAACATCCCCGGAGGTAAGAAGAGAAGGGTTTCGGCACAGTTTACATACAATTCAAATAATATCAAAGCGGTAAAATCATCATTTAGCACATTAGGCCCAAACATGTAAAAATCACATAAAACCAAATATAACAATTTATCTAAGCTCGAATTCTTGAACCCTGAACCAGAGATTCTGGGTTATAGTCCCCAGCAGAGTCGCTAGAGCTGTCACACCTCCTTTTTCACCTACACCCCTTATAAGGGCATAAGGGGGAGTTTTTCCAATTAAGGGACAATCGAAACGAGATTTATTATTTAATTCAGACTCGCCACTTAGGAGATTTATGGTGTCCCAAGTCACCGGTTGAATCCAGAATCGAGGAAAAGATTGACTCTGTATTACAGTCCGCGAACCAGAGATCTGAGTAAGGAATTCTATTAACCCGGGAGAAGGTGTTAGGCATTCCCGAGTTCCGTGGTTCTAGCACGGTCGCTCAACTGTCATATTCGGCTTATTTATCTGATTTTAACACATGTTGAACCTATGCAAATTTCAACTTTTAAATCGCTTTTATTATTTATTGTTCTAAAATAAAATTACAATGTTGCTAAAGCACGTATCGAACCACGTCACATAAATGCACCCGTAGTTTTTAACATATTTTAACGTCGTTGAGATTTGATTTGGGTCACATAAATGCGCACCCAAATTAAGGAAAGTAATTTTATTCAATACGCGCCTAAAGCAACTACGCGTTCGCACTTTGCGAGGGCCATAAAATTTGCTAAATGGCACGCCTCGGTTTATTTCAAAAGATCGCATTCAACTTAAAGCACGAATGTTCATAATTAAAACAAAATTAACGATATTCATATCCATAGGCTAACTATAAGGAAAACAAGAAAAAACCAAAAATATAAAATATGAAGACAACATTAACGTAAAGTAATCCACAAGGATATCATGCCTTTATTCACTTTTAAACAGAAGACAACGAGCAAAATAATCACATGGGCAACAGGGAAATCATGGCTTTATTCAATGCTCTATAGGCAAACAAACTGTCAATTTCAAAATGCTATTTGTTATTTGGACATTACCTTTCTTACATGCAAATTAATGCGCTGGGACTCAGCTTAAAGTCACCAATTAAAACCACCTGCTCGCCTATGATTACGATCTACACGACAAAAGCTACTGGGAACTCTATCTCATAACATGAGTTTTCTTCAAACAGATTCGAAAATAGTCGACATGAATTTAACTAAAGCTAACATAAACTTCTTCCAATTAATCATAAGTGGTGCTCAACGACTAAAATTCATGTACGTTGTTGTATACATAAATACACGATTTTATGATTCAACTAGACACATTCATACTTAGCAGTTTCTTAGCCAACTTAATATAACATAAACAGAAATCTAAACCGCGTCAATAAGTTGAATGTTGAATATACAGTTATAGAAATTGAAATAATTTAGATTTCATGCTTCAATCCTTTCATATTTCAGCTCGCAACAATCAAAGGCAAAGCCGTGTACCTGGAATTGTAATATAAATGAAGTAGAAGAGGTCAGCTACAACAATAACTCGAACAGCAACAGCAGTAATCAATGCCCAGTAATATAGAACAACGAGCAGATCCAAGTGATAAACCAGAAATCTAGAAGTGTTTAAAACCAAACAGAATTACCAGAACTGACTCAAAACCAGCCTGAATAAACCCAAAATCACTAGAAAACCAACCAGGAAACCTCTGAAACTCTCACAATTAAAAATCAAGCTAGAAACACGCAAATCATCAACTAGAATTCTAATTTTGACTTCAGTAGTACTAATGCAACAGTAGGTTTTCTCAATCTTTGTCAAGATCAGGAAGTGTGTGTCTCTCAAGCTCTCTCACTTATTTGTCTCTCAATATCTGTTTTTCTCTTTGTATGTATGTCTATCTTTGGACTTTTTCTATGTGTTTTTTTTTTTGACTCTAAAAACCCTTGCTGCCCGTTCCAAAAATACCCCCCAATGTCTCTACTAATCTCTATATTTAAACCCAAAACCTCCAACCCTCTTCAGGCCTCCTCTCCCCTTTACAGCTATAAGAAGGATCTATTATTATTCCCCCCCCCCTTTTCTTTTGTTTTCCAGCCTTTTAATATTCTTCCCCCTGTGAACCCTTTTAGCTATTTCCTTATTATTCCTCTCTTTTTACTTTCCAGCCCCTTTTTCCTTTATTTACATCACTATGTCTTGTTACCCACTACTCTTAAACAAAACAATAGTATCCATTAGTACATTACTGACAGCCATTCAAACTAAAGCATTTTCCAAATTTTGACACCCCAAATTACCCCTGTGATGCCCTGAACAACTATTCTATCTCAAACCCCTTCAACCACATCAGCTATAACCAATTCTTAGATAAGAAACCTAACCACTGATTAACCTAAATTAATCCTTAATTAATGACTGAAAACAAATGAACTGACTATAAACCAATAAACACATCAGCTATAACCAATTTAAACTTAATCAATTAACTAATAACTGAATAACTAAAGTTGAATTCTAATTGAAACAAAGGGACTGAATTTGGATCAAAATCACATTAACATCACACAGAACCCAACAGTATCATTGAAGTTGAAACATGATATGGGGATTAAGCTAACACAATTCTAAATTAAACCTATCCAAAATGACGGATCACTGTCAGTATAATGACACTGAGCCCTGAAGCTAAGTGTCTACAGATCAGCACACATAATATGTGACATTAAACCATTTGACGAACTTACTGGTCTACAAACAAGAACGAATTAATCGACAGAACATAAACTGGGCCAAGAAAAAGGTCTGATGGAGAAGAGAGAAAAATAATGGACAAAAGACGCATTACAATGAACCTAATTTAGGCAAACGAAGAATTGATTGAACTACTCAAACAAACATCAGAAAAAGAAGTAGAATATATACTGGATTAACTTAAACTGAAAACCTAAAGAAACGACTAATTACACAGATAAACAAACACATAGAAAAAATAAAGGAAAAGAAGAAGCTAAGAAGAACTCACTGTTCTTTTCTCGGATCTCACCAATATGCCCTTTCGAACTTGAGTTCCAGTTAGTATTATACATCTATTTCATCAGAAATAAACTTATAATACTAACCAGAACACATTCGACCCTGACAGCTTTGAAACAGTTTCGAACTGTCGAACCCTAGATCCGCCATTCGATGAGTTTTACTCGGATTCGAGTCAATCTGGTTAGGGATTAGCGACGAGGAGGTCAAGGGGATTATTGGGTGTGATTTTGGGGTCAAGTGGACAAGCTAGGGTTTGAGACGGGGGTCTCCGATCGAAGATTCGAGAAGCTGTACTGTGATTCGAGGTTAATGGAGTATGGAATCGTGTTGAGGGTGGTTAGGAGGTTCCGGGGTGTTATTTTCAAGGCCATCAGAGTCGGCGCCACTGGGTTTACGGTGAAGGGAGGGGGTGGCGGCTATTAGGGTTCCTCGTCTCTAAAAGAGACGAGGCTTGGGAGAGAATGAGAGGGGGGCTTGGTTGGGGGGCGGGGTATGGTTTGGGAATATATAGTGGGGTGAGGATTTGATCCAAGCCGTTCGATCAAGTGATATCAATGGCTTGGATCAATCCCCTTACATGAAACGGTGTCGTTTGGTTTCGTTGGGGGACTGGGTCGATCCGGGGGCCAATGGGTCGGGTTGTGGGATTGTTCTGAGGCGTTGGATAAAATGAAATGAATGGTTGAGATTGATTAACGGGAAACGACGTCGTTTGGTATGGTCTCTTGGACCGGCCGATTGGGCCTGGACATGGGGTGTGACATTGGGCCTGAACATTTCACTTTTTAAAACTGGCTCAGTCCGGTTTTTACCCTTTTTATCTTGTTTCTTTTTTCCTTTTATTTTCTTTTTTAATTCCTAATTACCAAAAGTTCAAAAATAAATTGTAAAGACAAAATTAACTTAGAAAAATACTAATTAACCCTCAATGACAATTATCACACAAAATTAAATTAAAGATAATCACACAATTTGATATTAAACGCCAAAAATGCAAAGTACATATTTTTTTTGTGATTTTCATTCTCGCAAGTCCAAATATTGTTTAATTAATTCCTAATTGTAAAATTAAATCCTAAATGCACATGCAACACATATTTTGTATTTTTCTTAATTACAGTAGAAATAAATATGCACAACCAAAAATACAAATAAATCACAAACAACACAAAACCATTTTATTCTTGAATTTTTGGGAGTAGTTCTCATAGGGCAAAAATCACGTGCTCATAAGCGGCAGTCAAATAAGTAATCTCCCGGCGAGTTTCCAAAAGAAGACCCCGGGAGTTCACCAATTCACTGGCCACAGCCTCGCCCCGCTCCTTCAGCTTGGAGATCTCCGCCTCCAACTGGCTCATCCGCGAGCTGCTCTGCTCAACCTACAGTAAAAGGCTTTGCGATGGATATGAGAACAATAGTACATGTGTGGATTCTGAGTGAAAAAGTAAGTGCGAGCAAGGCAGAGTACCTGAGCGGCAAGAGCGGCCTTCTCCCGAAGAGCCGCCTCCAAAGAAACCCGAAGCTCCCCCAACTGTTTTTCTCCCAAAGCGCCACGGGCCTCTGAGTCTTGAAGTTTCAAAGCAATGGTGTCGCGCTCCTTCTCCCAGCCAGAAATCCCCTTACGAAGCCAGAGGATGGAATGATCATACACCTCTTTTCACTGCGACACAACAAAAGAAAAAAGAATTATTAAGAGAGATGACAAGTAATGCTCGAGAGCCAAAAAGGAATACGTAAGGGAGAACTATCACCTGCTACAGAGACCTCTCCGCCTCTTTCACAGCACTAGAGACATCGAGGTCAGCCCTGTCAGTCACTCCATCAAAGATGTTGGCAATTAAACCTCCCCCTCTAAAAGGAGTACTGTCCGTGACACCAATCATCCCTTCAGCATCCCTCAACTCTCCCAATGAAACCAGGTATTTTTTAATGAAATTGTTCGCGTTGTTAATCTCTCCGAATAATAGTTCATGACCTTAGAAGGTGTCGAACTCCGTACCATCGGGCACAACGATCCTACTAGTAGAAGCCACACCAAATCCGGTCGCGCAACTCGGAGTCATAGCAACATTCTTCTCGGGGACCCCCGACTCTTTAGCCCTGTCAGACCCGACTGTCCCAGACTCATAGACCTCCGACTGAGGTATGTGTAAATCTCTCACGCTGGACCTCATCCTCCTTCTCAACGGACTTCTATCCTCGTCCTCCCCCTCAGCGTCAGGGTTCGACCCAGATGCTAGAGCAATGGTTTCATCAAGACAAGCAGTGACCACCCTGTATTTCCTTTTCTTGTTCGTATCTGGCCCCAAGGCCTCCGCTTCACCATCAGGGGGTGGCCTCATCTGTATATTCTCTCCAAGGAATGCACTATCATAAGGGATGCAACACATCGCCACTTAGAGTTCGGAAAGAAACACAAAAGATGAAGAACGAGCAGTGAAGAAGCCTCACCATGGTTGTTAGCCACCCAGCGCTTTTTAGACATGAGGGTCCAAGACCGGAGATGATACGTGAACTTTGCATCCAAGCGCCTGATCCATCCCGCCAAGTCTGGGACCGCCATGAGATACCAAGCAACCGTTGGAGAAAGTGCAAATGGGGATTATCGTGACAAATTGATAAATAATTGAGAAAGGGCTAAAGAAAAGTTCACTCACGTTGATCATTCCATCGCTTTGGAAAGGGCATCCTCCAGGTCGGGATGATATTCGAGGTCCTCACTCGAACGAACCTGCTCATCAACCCCCGGTCTTTCCTCTTATCAACGCTTGTGAAGAAAATTTTTTTGGACTGATGTCATAGCTTGATTAAGCTTCGATACAGCTGCAGACGGTACAACCTGATTAAATGACTGAGGGTAAAGACCTCACCCGTAACCCCTTATGTAAAATGCCTAAGCATCAACACGATCCTCCAAAAGGACGGGCAGATCTGACCGAGGGTCACCCGATATTGAGCGTACAAATCAAGGATAATCGGGTTGATTGCCAAAGGAGGGGATCCGGCTGATTTACTAGGACCCAAGGTGAATGGGTAAGTGTACACATAGAGAAAGCCATCCTTAAAGTCAGTAATGTTGTCATGATAGTCAGGAATTTCTACCTCCAATTCCTTACCCCATCAGCAGTCTTGCTTCACTCTATCGACATCGGTCACGACGTTGACATATCAGGATACATGCTCACATCGACCCAGTGTGGACAATGGAGTTTCTATGTCGAAATCATTTGACGTATTAGTATCAGGAGGGGTCAATTGCTCCAAAGTGGGAGCCAATTTATTTTCCCCCTCATGCGATCGGGACGATGATGCAGTATCACCCCGTCGAGGGACCGTCCTAGAAGTCCTGACCATAGTAGATAGTGTAACCCTTTTTCGTAAAGAGAAGGAAAAACGTAAAGGTGACAAATAGCAAAATTCTGGGTTAAAAGCCTGAGAAAAGGATGAGGATGGGGAGTATCTAGAAATGAGAACATTTATAGCAACTGCAGGGAAGCAGAAGAGACGAACCTATGGCAATTCATGAGTTCCTCGATTGCCGCATTTGACGGCTACCTTGCACAGTTCCTTGGGACATGGCATTTAATGCTCTTAGATGATTGATGTCATGGAAATGATGGCCTCGAGACGATGATTCAACATCGTTTCCTATCACTCTGATCTAGGAAACGCGAAGACTATCTGTGTATAGCGAAATCAGGAGAATCCATCTCCCGCCATTAAGGTCTGGCCGGAATATCGAGATATCACCTCGAGGCTGTGAGATCAGAATCGGGCTCTCTATCTCGAGGATCATCCACTGTCCTACAGTGGTCCCGAGGCTTAGAGGTCCGTCCGCGACCCGACAAGAATTACGAAGATGGGTAACTCCCAAGACGAGCAGCTAGAGCCAATAGGCCCTGGCACTACGCCATCCCTAGCCGTCCCATCCCCGTATATTTACATTTAATGCATCATGTATCATGCTGTATTCCTCCGCCTATATAAGGGGAACCCGTACCACTTTGTAAAAGGCTGATGTTGCTCCATTTCCTCCACAAGTGCAATAATATCTTTCTCTCTCTCTCTCTCTCTCTCTCTTTTCTTCTAAGTCATTTGTTCTTATTAGCCTGATGTCACCTCATGCCCATTATTCTCTTACTTGTTCTTCGCCCGTCTAAGCTATGCAGTGGCCATAAAGAGCCTTACCCAATCATATTTTTTGCTTGCTATTCCACCCCAGATTGTCCCCGATAGCTCGATCCCGGCTCAAGCCTCGGCCCCGAGGCCTCCATCGATCAGTTCCACGCTCAGGCAGTAGGCCCTTTCAGTTTGCTTACTGCCTCGATTTAACTCGTATTTTATCGTTATACTGCATAGTCCTAATACAAAGTGCCCTAAATACTAGCTCGGGAATAGATCACGTATTTTTAGAATCCCATTTACAAATTTAATTGGTGTTACCATTTTCACAGTAAACATTGTTATAAACAAACTCTGCAAGCGGTAGAAATTCATCCCATGACTCTCCGAAATCAATGACACAATCACGCAGCATGTCCTCCAATATTTGAATAGTGCGCTCGGACTGGCTGTCCGTCTGAGGGTGAAAAGTTATGCTCAACTCGACCTGAGTACCCAACTCTCTCTGTACGTCTCTCCAAAATTGCGAAGTAAACTGAGTACCTCTATCTGAAATGATGGAAACTGGAACACCATGTAAACGAACAATCTCTCGGATATAGATCCCTGCCAACTGCTCTAAAGAATAGGTAGTACACATAAGAATGAAGTGCGCGGACTTGGTCAGCCGATCCACAATAACCCAAATAGCATCGAACTTCTTCAAAGTCCGTGGAAATCCAACTACAAAATCCATAGTGATCCTCTCCCACTTCTACTCTGGAATATCCATCCGCTAAAGCAAGCCACCCGGTCTCTGATGCTCATATTTCACCTGCTGACAATTGAGACACCGAGCTACAAATCTCACAATGTCTTTCTTCATTCTCCGCCACCAATAGTGCTATCTCAAATCATGATACATCTTCACGACAATCAAATGAATGAAATATCGCGAGCTATGGGCCTCCTCCAGAATCAACTCCCGAAGCCCATCCACATGGGGCACACATATCCTGCCATGTATCCTCAACACTCAATCATCAACAATGGTCACATCTCTGGCATCATCGTGCTGAACTCTGTCCTTAAAGACATGCAAATACGAATCATCATACTGGCGCTCTCTAATGCGATCATATAAGGAAGGCCGAGAAACCATACAAGCCAACACCTGACTAGGTTTCGAAATATCTAACCTCACAAACCGATTGGCCAAGACCTGAACATCAACTGCAATAGATCTCTACCCAACTGGAATATATGTCAAACTCCCCATACTCACTGCCTTTCGGCTCAAAGCATCAGTCACCATATTGGCCTTTCCCGGATGGTACAATATAGTAATATCATAATCCTTAAGCAACTCCAACCACATTCACTACCTCAAATTAAGATCTTTCTTTTTGAACAAGTGCTGGAGGCTATGATGATTAGTAAACACCTCACAAGACACACCATACAAATAATGCCTCCAAATCTTCAACGCGTGAACAATGGCAGCCAATTCCAAATCATGAATGGGGTCATTCTTCTCATGGGGCTTCAACTGAGGAGAAGCATAAGCAATAACTCTACCCTCCTACATTAATACACAACCAATACCAACTCTCGAGGCATCACAATACACGGTATATGAACCTGAAGCTGATGGCAAAACTAACATTGGCGTTGTGGTCAAGGCTGTCTTGAGCTTCTGAAAGCTCTCCTCACACTCATCCGACCATACAAATGAAGCATCCTTCTGATTCAACTTTGTCATTGGCGATGCAATAGATGAAAATCCCTGAACAAACCGGTGATAATAACCCGCCAAACCAAGAAAGCTGCGAATATCTGTGGTTGAGGACGGTCTGGGCCAACTCTGAACCGCCTCTATCTTCTTCGAATCAACATCAATACCCTCACTAGACACCGCGTGCCCCAAGAAAGCTACTGAACTGAGCCAAAACTCACACTTTGAGAATTTTGCATAGAGCTTCCCCTCCCTCAATCTCTGCAACACAACTCTCAAATGCTCAGCGTGCTCCTCTTGACTATGCGAGTACACCAGAATACCATCAATGAAGACAATCATGAACGAATCAAGATAAGGCCGAAACACATTGTTCATCAGATGCATGATCGCTGCTGGGGCATTGGTCAACCTGAAAGACATAACAAGGAACTCATAATGACCATATCTGCTCCTAAAGGCTGTCTTGAGAATATCCAAGTCCCTGATCTTCAACTGGTGGTAACCCAAACGGAGATCTATCTTGGAGAACATTCTCGCTCCCTGAAGCTGATCAAATAAATCATCAATACGAGGCAAAGGATACTTGTTCTTAACTGTTACTTTGTTCAATTACCTATCATCAATGCACATCCTTATAGTGCCACCCTTCTTCTTCACAAATAAAACCGGCGCGCTCCAAGGTGACACATTAGGCCCAATGAACCCATTTTCAAGGAGCTCTTAAAGCTTCTCCTTTAACTCATTCAACTCCGCTGGTGCCATACAATACGGCGGAATAGAAATAGGCTGAGTGCCCGGCACCAGGTCAATACCAAAATCAATATCCTTGTTCGGTGGTATGCCCAGCAGGTCTGCAGGAAACACATTGGGAAAATCCCTCACAACTAGAACAGAATCAATACTGGGAGTCTTAGCACCGACATCCCTCAAAAAGGCTAGATACGAAAGATAAACCTTCCCAACCATACGCTGGGCCTTCAAGAATGAGATCACTCTACTAGTAACGTAATCAGTCACACCCCACCACTGGATCTGTGGCACACCCGGTATAGCCAATGTGACTATCTTAGCATGACAGTCCAGAATAGCACGACACGGAGATAGCCAATCTATGCCCAAAATGACATTGAAATCTACCATACACATTAATAAAAGATCTACTCGAGTCTCCAGACCCCCAATAGTCACCATACATGATTGGTACACATGGTCTACAACACTAGTATCGCCCACCGGGGTAGATACATGAACAGATGAAGCAAGAAACTCATGGAGTATACCCAAATAACGAGAAAAGTATGATGACACATAAGAAAATATGGAACTGAGATCAAATAATACAAAGGCATCTCTGTGGCAGAGTGAAACAATACATGTAATAACAGCATCTGAAGCAATAGCATTGGGTCTAGCTGGAAGTGCATAGAAATGAGCCTGACCGCCACCTGATCGACCTCCCCCTCTAGGACGACCTCTAGTTGACTGACCTCCACCCCTTGTTGGCTGGGCGGGTGGTGGTGAAGTAACTGGTACTAAAGTCGATGGCTGACCCCTATGATGAGATGGACCAGCAAGATGACGAGGGCACTGCCTCCAAATATGACCTATCTCTCCACACTCATAACAACTCCCAGGTGCTGGAGAAAGGGACTGAATGGAACCCCTTGCACCGGAGTGACTAAAAGATATAGTTGGCATAGAAGAGCCCTGAACTGATGGAGCACGGGACGAACTCTGAGCTAGAAGGGAACTAAGTGATAACTGGCCCTGATGAGAATTATGAGAACTATGACCCGATGATGCCCCACGATAACCTAGGCGAGTTGGGTGAGCATGTCTGAATGGACGGCCTCTGTCGTGCTGAAACTGACCTCTAGAAGGAGCACTACTATAGCTACTAGATCCTCGAGGCCTCTTTGTAAGGCCCCGGAAAATTATTTCCAAGTAATTTGAGATTTCGTCGTGCCAAGGTTGGCTAATTATTTTATTTTGTGTGCAAATGAGGATTCATGATATAATGGGTATCAATTGGATATGTTAATAAGTATATAATTCATATTAGAGGTGTATTGGGGTCTAAGGAGAGGCCTAAGTCTAAGCCAAGTTGGAAAATTTCATAATAAACGAAAGTTGTAAATGAGTGCGCACAAGACCTCACTTTGGACGATCATATCTCCAATCATATAAGGATTTGTGTGATGCAACAACATATCAAATTGAAGCCCTTTGAGTCTAGTTTCCAACTCAACAAACCATTTGTTATTTAGAGTTGTATACAGAAAGTTATGATCATTTTACTGGGCATGTGTCAGTAGCGCGGCATTGGCGCGGGAGCGCGTAGCCAGCACTAATTGAGTTTCTTTCTGCCTCGTTAGCGCGGCCTATGCGTGGGCACGCTAGTATAAGGCCTCTAAAATACCCCAAGACCGGCCTAGAGAGTTCCCAACTCATTTTTAGGGTTAAGGCTTGCTCTCTCAAGGGGATTTCGTCCCAAACTTCATCCCTATGATCCAAAGTAAGGTTTTTAGAATACTTTGAGTGATTTCTACCCCCTAAACACCTTTACTAACAAGGATGAATCTTGAAAATTCTTAGATCTTCCTTAAAATCCTTGAATTTTTCAAGAACACCAAAAGTGGGGATTCTTAAAAATTCTTACTACAAGAGGTATGTCTATCATCTCTAACTACTCTGGTGATTATTTATGTATGATATACACATTAGAACTCATGGGATGGTGATTGGGAGCCATAAGTGTCTAACCTAGGTTGTGTCGGTATTGTAGAGATTGTGAGATGGGTCGTTGAGGTACGATTCTTTGTATAATAGTATTATGTATGCATGCATGTGCAAATAGGGTTGTGGGAAGATTGATGAACATAAATAGGTAAAGATTGGGTTGGGGAATAAAGGAAATCTTGTAAAAGGAAGTTAATATTTAAGATGCTCAACTAGTGTTTGATAAAATGCTCCAATAAGCTAAAACCATGATTACCTTCCTAATTTGTGTTAATTTTGTTATGTCTCAAGTAGATTGGGATTACTAGAATTTCCGGAATATCGTAGTAACTTAAGGAAAGCTAAAACGAGGTATGTATGGCTAACTTTGACCTTTGTAAAGTCAATTTGTTTGGTGCACGAATATCTGGTATGTAATATCTACGTGAATTACTTGTGGAATTACTGTGTTTGGTATGATTTGATTGTTCGTGGTTAAATCTCCTGATATAATGGTGTCCGTAATTGGCAATAAACCAAATGTGTGGTTGTGAATGTGTTATGTGGTAAGAGTTGAGAAACAAATGATAGAAGGAAATCGTGAATGATGAACTTGGAACAATTGTGGTAATAACATACATGGCTTGTATTGGCAATTATCGCGGTGATATAAAATGCATACGAGTTGTTGAACATGATGGAAATAGTATTGATGGTTGTGGAAATCCTTTGAGAAATTATTATTATTGTTCATAACATATATGGCTTGTATTGGTAATTATCGTGGTGATATAAAATGCATACGAGTTGTTGAACATGATGGAAATAGTATTGATGGTTGTGGAAATTCTTTGAGAAATTGTTGTTATTGTTCTTTGAGAAATTGTTGTGGTTGTTCTTTGTGAACTATTGTTGTTGTTGTTGTTGTTGTGTTGTTTGTGAATTGTGATTGTACAGTGGGATCGGGTTGCGCGTCGCAACACGAAGTAATAAGGTGTGGGTTGTGGTGATAAGGGTGGCCGAGGTAATAAGGATGGAAAGTGATCGAAATCGCTATTGAAATGAAAATATGAGAAAATTGTGAAATCATTGATATGAAAATGTTGAAGGGGAAATGGAGAGTTTGTAACTTGTTTGGCTTGATTGTTTTCTTTCAGGTGTATTTGATTGGTGATTTCATTACTACTGTTACTTGTGTTTTGTGTATGGTTGAGTTTACTCAGGTCAAGTTTGTTCATACATACCAGTACAATTCAAATGTACTGACGTCCCTTTTGCTGGGGGCGCTACATTCGTGTTATGATTGTAGGTGGATCCACAGCAGGTACTCCAGTCCACCGTCCGTAGCTCCCCTTCACTTTCCTCCAGGAGCATTGGTGATCCCTTTTCCTCTCGGGGCCTTGCGTGGCTCATGTCGCTTTTCTTCCCGGAGTCTTATTATGGTATTTGTGTAAGGTATAGCCGGAGCCTTGTTGCCGGCAAGTATCGTATCATCCTTTTGTATCCTTAGAGGCTCCGTAGACAGTAAATGTGGGTTGCGAACTTATGTAAATATGTATTTTGTATATGGGGCGATGTAAGTTGTAAACTTCATTAAGTGGTTATGTACGTTTTGTAAAAAGGGTGTTTTAATTTATAAATGACTATTTTCCTTGATTAATGGACAATGAAAATGCGGGGTGACACGTGGAATAGGAAAGGCACCCAGGTCCGCTTGGCCGGGGCTACCCGGTCGAGTGCCGGTCGCGCTCCTTGGATTTCGGGGCGTGACAAACTTGGTATCAGAGCCTAAGGTTTTAAAGTGTCCTAGGATGTCTCGAAGCCGTGTCTAATAGAGTCCTTCTTATCGGTGTGTTGTCGACCACATCTATAAGTTAGAGGCTACACGGACATTTAGGAATGTTACCCTTCTTCAACACTCTAGATCGTGCGATAAAGCGTGACTATAAGATTGTTTTCTAACTCGTGCATTGAGATTCAAGGTAAGTTTAAACTCTCTTTCATCTATTTTAAGTAGTGTTGTCATATGGCATGACCAATGGGAAAAGGCATAAATATTAAGGAGATGGCATATGTGTCATGTTGAACGAATGGTAGGAATAAATTGAGATACGTACATAGTACCAGAAGCATACTTTATTCAAGAAAAGTGTTAAAAATGATTACCACCTCCAAAGCGACATTGACTTGATAAATGAGACGCGAGCTTATATGGCACATGTGGATAGTGTGGTAAGTATGTATACGATCCTAAGGTGTAAAAGAAAATTTGTTAGATAAGCATATGGTATATGTAAGGCATGACTAAGAGTAATGAAAAACATGTAGGTCGCTTATGGGAGACAAGAAGTTATGAAAGGAGAGTCAATTGAACCCATGATGAGAAGACTCATGTACAACGAACTTTATAGAAAATCCAAAAGTGTACGAAGTGATATTACACTCCTGAAGGATATTGACATGAGGAATTGGAATCCCAAAGCCCGTGTGGCTGAATAAGAGAAGAGAACTTATGAGGTTAATACCATTGTGACTTCAATATCCCTAATAGTCGAACATATATGTGAGGGATAGAGAAATGAAACATATGTCCATGAAGTTGCTAAATTCAAGACTTGTGTCAAAATCCGGGACATTCGCCTCAAGTGGGGGAGGAAGGGCCATAGTAAGGCCACTTAAATATAATGAAACAAGAGTAAGACCATGTAGCTTTGATGTTTGAATATTTTGTTGAACACATGCGTAGTCTAGAAAACTGATAATGGATAATGTGATTATCTGAAAGGATATGCTAATGATAGACCACTAGTACCCCCCCAAAAAAGGGTGGAAGGTTAAGGAAGGTAAATTCTTCATACATGGCAATGTGAATGATAGGGTCAACGATCCTAGAAACTAAGAGTGGGTTTGTAAAGGGGTTCTATACTTGTTAAAGGGCTAGGGACAATGCATCCCAAGTAAGTACTATAGATCAAACGTGAAAATTTTGCGAGTTTTTAGAATGGGTTAATCATGGAATTGCAATTCAACCAAAGTTTCAAGACGTTAAGAAAGGCGAAATGAGTGGGAGAAATAAATGTGATGCTATAATAACCCACGAGGGTATTTGGGCTTGATGGAAGGCCTCTAGAGAATCTTACAAGCAAAGAAGTGTTAAGTGATATGCGGATGAACACATTTTCCCACGGATATCCTAACAAGAGTTAAGAGGTGAGTGGGATGAAATAACTAAGGGAAAAGACCACGTAACATGTGGAAGAATGCATGGCTATTCGCTAGCTAGGAAGAATGAGGTGAGAAGAAATGAGGAGAAAACCTATAAATTGAGATGATCACGGGTATCATAAAATATGTTGTACCAGAATGGTGGACTCGCTTAGCGTATAAGTGTTAATAAAAGTTATAAAGGACTAACTGTAATGCAACCGACTTGGGTGACACTGAATGGCAACTAAAGGAGCAAAAGATAGTTCATGTCTACATATAATGGAAAGTGAGACTAATAAGGGTGAAGTTGTGGTATGATAAACTCATTAAATCAGGCACAATGATGTTACAAGTTCATGGGAGGTAGACAAGTGTGTGGCAAAATAAGGATATCAATTATGCACTATGAGCGAAATAGAATGGGAATGAATATTCCAGTTAGAAAGAAAAGATGGTACAAGCATATATTGTTCGGGCCAGTGACGCTTTCTGAATTGAATATGTATGAAGGGTATTGATATGCGCTTTGCGTGGTGTTGAACAGTAAAGAGAGATCATGAGAATGTTCACAAGGGAAAGTGGAGTGGTTTCTTAAATTCTATAAGTCATGTAAGGAGGAAAAAGGTTATCTAGGAAAGGTCTGAGCATAGTGTTATATTACATTTGATGAAATGCCGTGCATGTCGATGATGTGAAGCTGTGTGCGCAGGCTAGAAGATGTTATTCCTTTGAAATAGAAGGTTCTATAAGAAAACTCATCCAGTAATGTCTTTTGTTGAGAATTTGGAAGAGCAAGTTGCATATATTCACAAAAGATTGTAACCATATCAAGGAAATTATTAAAGAACTCAAATCCTATGAGGTCATATGTAAGAGCAATGGGACATAGATGGTCCACTATTGATGCAACATGGCCAGGTGATCGCTTATGCTTCAAGGCAACCCCAGAATCATGAGAAGAACCATGCAACACATGACTTAGAACTTGTGGCGGTAGTTTGTATGTAAATATTTGGCGACATTATGTGTATGGGTTCCACGTTGATGTATTTACGGACCACAACCGCCTCAATATATTTTCAAGCAAAAGGAGTTGAATCTGAGACAGAGAGGATGGCTCAGGTTAGTCAAGGACTATTACATTGAGATTCTCTATCACCCGAGAAAGGCCAATGCTGTGGCGGATGCTCTTAGCCGAAAATCTATGGGTAGTTTAGCTCACTGGGCGATATGTCAAAGGTAGTTGGCCATGGAGGTTCACTAATGGCTAGTTTGAAAGTTTGTCTTGTAAAGTCTAACGAAGGTAGGGAAAATGTGCAAAATATGGCTGAATTGTCGCTTGTGGTGGAGCAGTATGCTCAACTGTATATCAAAGAAATAGACAGGTTGCATGGCACTCTAGCCTAAATCATTTCTGATCGATAGGCTCAATTCACGACAAATTTTTGGAAGAAATTTCAACAAGGTTTGAGTACTCAAGTAAATCTTAGTATAGCCTTTTATCCACAAACTGATGGGCAGGCAGAGCGGACTATTCAGATGCTCGAAGATATGTTGCGAGCTTGTGTTCTAGGTTTCAAAGGTAGTCGGGATGACCATTTGCCGCTTGTCGAGTTTGCTTACAATAACAACTTTCATGTTAGTATTCAGATGGCCCCAATTGAGGCATTGTATGGAAGGAAGTGTAGATCTCCGATTGGGTGGTTTGAGGTTGGTGAAGCAGAACTGTTAGGGCTAGATTTTGTGCATCAGGCTATGGAAAAAGTTAAAGTCATTCAAGAGAGGATGAAAACTGCTCGGAGTCGTCAGAAATCCTATGCATACGTGCGCCAAAGAGAATTGGAATTCCAAGTAGATGATTGGGTGTTCTTGAAAGTATCTCCCATGAATGGAGTCATGCGGTTTGGGAAAAAAAAGGAAATTGAGCCCAAGGTATGTCGGGCCATATCGGATCGCTCAAAGGATATGACATGTGTCTTATAGGCTGGAATTGCCCCTTGAGATGTCATTAGTACATCCGGTATTCCATGTGTCTATGTTAAATAAAGTAGTGAGAAATCCATCCGCTATTGTGCTGGTTGAAACTATCGAGGTTAGTGAAGAGATGTTATATTAAGAAATCCCATTTGCCATTCTTGATAGGCAAGTCTGAAAATTGAGGAACAAGGGAACTGCTGCAGTTAATGTATTATGGCGAAGTCAACAAGTCGAGGAAGCCACATGGGAAGCGGAAAAAGAAAAGAAAGAGAAATATCCCCATCTGTTCGAACAAGTCTAGTAGGGATCGTGCGAACGGTTGTCTTTAAGCAATTTGAGGTAGTGTTTAGATTTGTGCAAGGCACCCCATTTTCCCCAAATTGCCTTATTGTTGTAACTTCTTAATGTGTGCCAAATTTGAAATGTTGATGCAATTAGGGTAATGTGTAACCCTTGAGGTAAATGATTAATTGAAGCGTTTTTGACATGTTAAAGTGATTGAATTGTATGGGGCTCGTTGAAGTAACCCAGTTTTGTGCAGTAAATGGCATTGGTTGAACCATGTGCAATTTGCGGTGTAAAGAGAATGAGCTAAGTGTAAGTTCTTTAAAGTGTATGAATATGTATAAGTTGTTGAGGTAATGAATTGTATACCAGTTGTAGGGATGACAGAAACTCTGGGTGAATACGTTTGAATACGTTTCGGGGGGCTCTCTGACACGTAGATAGGCCTAATTACAAAGGAAACTCTGGCGAAATTTTCGGAAATTTAGGGAGTTAGCCAAATTCGAGGCTGTTGATATATTTCATGATGTGAACAAGCTGAAGTTACATAAGGATGGCTAATGAATGAACCTCGATCCTCATTCGAGGATGAATGATCCTAAGCGGGGGAGAATGTAAGGCCCTGGAAAATCTTTTCCAAGTAATTTGAGATTTTGTCGAGCCAAGGTTGGCTAATTATTTTATTTTGTGTGCAAATGAGGATTCATGATATAATGGGTATCAATTGGATATGTTAATAAGCATATAATTCATATTAGAGGTGGATTGGGGTCTAAGGAGAGGCCTAAGTCTAAGCCAAGTTGGAAAATTTCATAATAAATGAAAGTTGTAAATGAGTGCACACAAGACCTCACTTTGGACGATCATATCTCCAGTTATATAAGGAGTTGTGTGATGCACAACATATCATATTAAAACCCTTGGTGTCTAGTTTCCAACTCAATAAACCGTTTGTCATTTGGAGTTGTATACAGAAAGTTATGATCATTTTACTGGGCATGTGTCAGTAGCGCGGCATTAGCGCGGGAGCGCGTAGCCAGTGCTAATTGAGTTTCTTTCTGCCTCGTTAGCGCGGCCTATGCACGGGCACGCTAGTAGAAGGCCTCTAAAATACCCCAAGACCGGCCTAGAGAGTTCCCAACTCATTTTTAGGGTTAAGGCTTGCTCTCTCAAGGGGATTTCGTCCCAAACTTCATCCCTATGATCCAAGGTAAGGTTTTTAGAATTCTTTGAGTGATTTCTACCCCCTAAACACCTTTACTAACAAGGATTAATCTTGAAAATCCTTAGATCTTCCTTCAAATCCTTGAATTTTTCAAGAACACCAAAAGTGGGGATTCTTAAAAATTCTTATTACAAGAGGTATGTCTATCATCTCTAACTACTCTATGGTGATTATTATGTATGATATACACATTAGAACTCATGGGATGGTGATTGGGAGCCATAAGTGTCTAACCTAGGTTGTTTTGGTATTGTAGAGATTGTGAGATTGGTCGTTGAGGTACAATTCTTGGTATAATAGTATTATGTATGCATGCATGTGCAAATAGGGTTGTGGGAAAATTGATGAACATAAATAGGTAAAGATTGGGTTGGGGAATGAAGAAAATCTTGTAAAAGGAAGTTAATATTTAAGATGCTCAACTAGTGTTTGATAAAATGCTCCAATAAGCTGAAACCATGATTACCTTCCTAATTTGTGTTAATTTTGTTATATCTCAAGTAGATTGGGATTGCTAGAATTTCCGGAATATCGTAGTAACTTAAGGAAAGATAAAACGAGGTATGTATGGCTAACTTTAACCTTTGTAAAGTCACTTTGTTTGGTGCACGAATATGTGGTATGTAATATCTACGTGAATTACTTGTGGAATTACTGTGTTTGGTATGATTTGATTGTTCGTGGTTAAATCTCCTGATATAATGGTGTCCGTAATTGGCAATAAACCAAATGTGTGGTTGTGAATGTGTTATGTGGTAAGAGTTTAGAAACAAATGATAGAAGGAAATCGTGAATGATGAACTTGGAACAATTGTGGTAATAACATACATGGCTTGTATTGGCAATTATCGCGGTGATATAAAATGCATACGATTTGTTGAGCATGATGGAAATAGTATTGATGGTTGTGGAAATCCTTTGAGAAATTATTATTATTGTTCATAACATATATGGCTTGTATTGGTAATTATCGCGGTGATATAAAATGCATACGAGTTGTTGAATATGATGGAAATAGTATTGATGGTTGTGGAAATTTTTTGAGAAATTGTTGTTATTGTTCTTTGAGAAATTGTTGTAGTTGTTCTTTGTGAACTATTGTTGTTGTTGTTGTGTTGTTTGTGAATTGTGATTGTACGGTGGGATCGAGTTGCGCACCGCAACACAAAGTAATAAGGTGTGGGTTGTGGTGATAAGGGTGGCCGAGGTAATAAGGGTGGCCGAGGTAACAAGGATGGAAAGTGATCGAAATCACTATTGAAATGAAAATATGAGAAAATTGTGAAATCATTGATATGAAAATGTTGAAGGGGAAATGGAGAGTTTGTAACTTGTTTTGCTTGATTTTTTTCTTTCAGGTGTATTTGATTGGTGATTTCATTACTACTGTTACTTGTGTTTTGTGTATGGTTGAGTTTACTCAGGGCAAGTTTGTTCATACATACCAGTACAATTCAAATGTATTGACGTCCCTTTTGTCGGGGGCGCTACATTCGTGTTATGATTGTAGGTGGATCCATAGAAGGTACTCCAGTCCACCGTCCGTAGCTCCCCTTCACTTTCCTCCAGGAGCATTGGTGAGCCCTTTTCCTCTCGGGGCCTTGCGTGGCTGATGCCGCTTTTCTTCCCGAAGTTTTATTATGGTATTTGTGTAAGGTATAGCCGGAGCCTTGTTGCCGACAAGTATCGTATCATCCTTTTGTATCCTTAGAGGCTCCGTAGACAGTAAATGTGGGTTGCGAACTTATGTAAATATGTATTTTGTATATGGGGCGATGTAAGTTGTAAACTTCATTAAGTGGTTATGTACATTTTGTAAAAAGGGTGTTTTAATTTACAAAAGACTATTTTCCTTGATTAATGGACAATGAAAAGCGGGGTGACACGTGGAATAGGAAAGGCACCCAGGTCCGCTTGGCCGGGGCTACCCGGTCGAGTGCTGGTCGCACTCCTCGGATTTCGGGGCGTAACACTCTTGGCCTCCCTCTCCTCTCACTCCTAGCAACAAACAGACTCAATCTCACGGGCAATATCCACAACCTCCTCGAAAGTAGCACCAGTCACCATCTCCCTAGTCATGAGAATACGAAGCTGATAAGTGAGGCCATTAACAAACCTTCTAATCCTCTTTCTATCTATCGGAACTAACCAAAAAGCATGACGAGCTAACTCAGAGAACCTCAACTTATATTACGACACGGTCATCTCTCCCTGACGCAACCATTCAAACTACTTGTACAGCTCCTCTCTGCGAGACTGTGACAAATACTTCTCCGGAAAGAGAACAGAGAACTACCGCAAGGTAAGGGGTGTTGCAACAATAGGCCTAAGCCTCTCAAAATCCTCCCACCAGGTGAAGGCAGCTTCAGAAAACAGATAAATTGTGAAAGCGCCCCCGCTTGTCTCCAAAATACTCGCTATACGAAGCATCCTCTTACACTTATCCAAGAAACCCTACAAATCCTCGCCCTCTGCACCACTGAAGGTTGGAGGCTGAAGTCTACCAAACCTCTCCAACCTACATTGCTTATCCTCTGGCATGGCAGGAACTATGTAGTCATGAGAAGCTGTAACCGACTGGGCTGGATGTGGCCCCGGTATCTGATGTCCCTGCACGACCTGCTCAGGTGTGCGAGTGACGGGAGTCTGATTGCCTCCCCCGGCCTGAGAAGTAGCTGCGGCTGTAGTGGCTAAGACTGCCTGAGCTAAGCCAGTGCAAACTAATAGAATCTGAGCCAAGGCCTCCTGAAGACCCGGAATCGCAATGGGCACAGTTGTTGCCTGAGCTGGTGCTGCTGGAGCGTCCATAACTGGGACCTGATCCTAAACTGGGCAGTTGGTGGATCTGCAGGTGCTGCCCTAGCTGCTGTACGGGCCACACCTCTGCCCCTACCGCAACCACGACCGCATCCTCGGCCTCTCGTGGCCATAGCTGGTGGTACTAGTAGTCGTCCATCCTGACCGGTAGCGCATGTCCTCACCACTTCTGAGAGAATAGAATAATAGAAGTGTAGTACTCGGATAAATAATTTCGCACAACAAGAATTTCAAGAATATGAAGTTTTTTCCTAAAGGTTCTACAGCATCTCAAGGATAAATACAAATGTCTTCGTACCGATCCGCGAGACTCTACTAAACCTACTCATGACTCGTAAGACCTATGTAACCTAGGCTCTGATACCAACTTGTCATGACCCTAAACTCGGACATGGTCGTGATGGCACCTCTCTTTAAGACAAGGCCAGCCGACATTTCCCATTTCAGTTTTAAAAAAAAAACAATAAGATTCAAGTCTAAAGCATGATAAAATAATCCAAAGTTTAAGCAGTCAATAGTATAAATATGCAGAATAACATCCCAACACAGCTCGATAACGGGTGTCACTAGTCATGAGCATCTAAATCCGAAATAATCAAGAAAAGTCTATAGAGTTTAATACAAAACTAAGACAAAAAGAAATAAGATAGGGAAAAAGCTCTGGGCTGCGAACGCCAATAGCTACCTATAGCCTCCTCAGATCCGCCTGAGCTGGAAAGATCAGCACTTAGGAGCGAGACCAAATGCGCCTGAATCTGCACACGGGATGTAGGGAGTAAAGTGAGTACTCCAACTCAGTGAGTAATAATCATAAATAAATACTGAAAGCAGGAAATCATGTAAGGCACATTACAGGCTATAATGAAACAGTAAAACCAGTAAAAATAGTAAATCGGTAAAAGATATGTGAAAGACATTTAGCTCAAATTAAACTTCATGAAAAGCCTTTTTCAACATTTAAGCACATAAATGACATGCAATTAAGAAAGATAAACACATAAGGTTCGCCGCTCGGGCACAGTGTCAACAAATCCGCCCCTCGGGCAATATCACAGCACAATACCGACCCCTCGGGCTATATCTCACATCACAATGGGTACCCGCGCTCACTGGGGGTGTGCAGACTCCTGGAGGGGCCCCTTACGGCCCAAGCGCAATATCAAGCCATCTCGTGGCATAATCACTAGGCTTTCAGCCTCAAATCAATCAAGCCACCTCGTGGCGTACATATCTCAGGCCCTCAGCCTCAAATCATGATCAGTGTTTCCTCACAACATAGGCCCTCGGCCTTACTCAGTCAAAAATCCTCACAAGCCACTCGACAGTAGTAAAACATGATTCTCAGCCCAATTATCATTTAAAAGATCATTTAAGTGTTAAAACATAGTAAACATGGCTGAGTGTGACAACAGAAACAGTGAAATATAACATGAATGAGTTCAAGTATAAAGTCAAATTGTGAGGAAATATCAATAATAATCCCCTAAGGGTTCAAATAGTTGGTACGAGGCCCAAATATGGCATTCAGCCCAAATAATGATGATAGCAAATAGGTTTCAGTCGAATGCGCGGTAAAATAGTCATTCGGGACGGACTAAGTCACAATCCCCAATATTGCACGACCCTACGCTCGTCATCAAGCGTGTGCGTCACCTTAATATAGCACAACGATGCTCAATCCGGGGTTTCAAAACCTTAGAAAATCATTTACAATCATTACTCACCTCAATCCGGTCAAATCTCTAGCCATTGACGCCTTTGCCCCTAGAATCGGCCTCCACTCGCATGAAATCTATCCAAAATCAGAATCACGACATCAAAATATGCTAAGGGAACAAAGCCCAAGCAAAAATAATCAATATACGACACAAATCCCGAAATTACCAAAACCCGACCCCTGGGTCCATGTCTCGAAATTTAATAATTTTTTTATCAAAAGATTTCTTATCTCCCCATGAGTTTATACATATCAAAAGTTCTGAAATCCGACCTCAAATGGTCCTTCAAATCCTCAATCAAAGGTCTAAGTTCCCAGGCCCTAGTTTCCCCAATTTAGGCTTAATATCCATGATTAAATTAGGTGGAGTTCACATAAGAATCGAGTTTTAAATCCATGAATCTTACCTCCAAGTGATTCCCCTTGAATCCCTCTTCAATCATCTTCAAAAAGCTCAAAAAATGACCAACAATGGAAGAAATAAACCCCAAAATCGTGGACAAGACGACTATTTAAACCTTCTACCCAGGCCTGAAATCCTTCATCACGATCGCGGGATTTCCTTCACGATCGCAAAGCACAAATTCTCAGAACCAAAATTAACCCTACGCGATCGCACCAACCCCTACACGAACGCGATGATCAGGCTTCCTACTCTACGCGATCACGAATAGGGGAGCGTGTTCGCAAAGAACAAACTTCCAGTCAACCCCCTGGCCACTTAACTCTACGCGAACACGACCATCTCCACGCGTTCGTGATTAACAAACTCGCCACCTTATGCGATCGCAACTTTACCTTCGCGAACGCGAAGAAAAAACTAGGTTGCCCCCACAAAAGCTCTATGTGATCGTGAGACTGTCACGACCCAATTCCCGAACCTGGTCGTGATGGCGCCTCCCATGAAGACAAGGCCAGCCATTCAACCCAATTTATCCTTTTAAGACAATTAATTAACACAATTATAGTATAAACATGGTTTAATAATATCCAATAGCGGAAAGTATAGATAAAATACGGAAATTCAACCCAACTCAGTCCTAACCGGGGTGTCAGTAGTCATGAGCTACTACAGAGTTTACTAAAATTCTACAAAGTATGGAATTAGGAACAAAGTTTGAAGATATCATAAATAACAGAAGATAAGGGAGAAAACAGGTCTGCGAACGCCATGAAGCTACCTCGATAACTCCGATGAAAACTGAACAGCAGAAAACTCGCTCTATGCCTCAGGAATACCTGTACTTGCACACATGGTGCAGGGAGTAATGTGAGTACTCCGACCCAGTGAGTAATAAATATAAATAATGACTAAAGGTAAGAAAACACGTTAAGGCACACAACATTCTATACAGAAGCAGTGAAATCATTTAAAATAACAATTCAGTGAAACATCATGTGAAATTTCTTTTAAACCAGTAAAACAGGTAATTTGGCAGTAAAATGACGAGTAGAAATCTGCCCCTCGGGCTCAATATCAAAACAACAAGTAGAAATCTGCCCCTCGGGCTCAGTTTCAAAATAATAACTAGAAACCTACCCCTCGAGCTCAGTGTCAAAATAATAAGTAGAAATCTGCTCCTCGGGCTCAATATCAAAATAATAATTAGAAATCTGCCCTTCAGGCTCAGTATCAAAATAATAAATAGAAATCTGCCCCTCGGGCTCAGTATCTCAGAACAGTATCAGCGCCTCAGGCTCAGAACAGTATAAAGCAACCAGTCAATGAAATAAGAGCACATAATTATTATGGTAGATAATGCAGATAAAGAATAAATGCATGAGTGCAATGCAATGCATATGACGGTACCCTCTGGTACCCACTGTGGCGTGCAGCCCGAGCCATCCATATTTATTTATCGTCGACGGCGCTCACTGGGGGTGTGTACAGACTCCGGAGGGGCTCCTACATCCCAAGCGCAATATCAAGCCATCTCGTGGCAGCAAATCTAGGCCCTCGGCCTCATATCAATCTCAGTATAATCACCCAAGCTCTCAGCCTCAATATCAATGTAATCAACCTGGCTCTCAGCCTCAATATCAATGTAATCAACCAGGCTATCGACCTCAATATCAATATAACACTGTTGTGGCGCGCAGCCTGATCCATGCTCAGTCCAGAAATCATCATAAGCCCCTTGGGCATTTGTAAAACAGTAGTTCTCAGCCCGAAATATCATTTAGAAATATCATTTAAGTTTTCAAATCTTAGAAAGATGGCTGAGTTTGCAAAACAGTATTTAAAACCTTGGACTGAGGTCAAATGATATGCAAAATATGCGAAAGCAGTGATATCAATCCCTGAAGGATTCAAATAATTGGCAAGAAGCCTACAATTGGAAACATGACTGAGGATATAAATTCTTTAACAAAATAAGTGAGGAAAACCAGTCAAAAATCCCCTAAGGGTTCTACAGGTCGGCACAAGGCCCCAAGCATGGCAACAAGCCCAATTCACAATAATAAAGTATACGTCTCAACCAAAAATGTAGTAAAATATCTCTCGGGACGGACCAAGTCACAATCCCCAATGGTGCTCTACCCCACGCCCGTTATCCGGCGTGCAAGTCACCTCAATATAGTGTTACGATTTGAAATTTTGGGGTTTCAAACCCTCAGGACATCATTTACATCTATTACTCACCTCTAGCAGGCCAAATACTACTCCGCGATGCCCTTTACTTTCGTATCAACCTCCTCGCGCATTGAATCTGGCCAAAACCACAACGAATACATCACAATAGGCTAAGGGAATATAACCCAATCGAAAAGACTCGAAAAATATCAAAAATCACGAAATTTGCAAAACCCGAGCCCCGGGCCCACGTCTTGAAATCCATAAATTTTGACATTAAAATATTCCTTACCTCGCCACGAGTCTATACATACCAAATTCACAAGAATCGGAGTCCATTTGACCCCTCAAGTCCCAAATTTAGAATTTCAATCTCAAGCCCTAATTTCTTATCATTTGGTTATGTTTTCATGGATTTCTAGGATGATTCTTCAATAAAATCATGTATTTAACTCATAAAACTTACCTCTAATCGATCTTAGTTGAAACTCCCTTCAATACCCGTCCAAAAGCTCTCAAAATGACTAAAAATGGTGGAGAAATGGGGTGTTTTTCGCGAGTGAAATGTAAACATCCTGCCCAGAATTTTTCGGAATTACTGTTCACCCTGTGTTACTGTTCCCCGTGTTACTGTTCACGGGGTACTGTTATGGGTACTGTTCATGGCACTGTTCACGACACTATTCACGGATACTGTTACGGGGCACTGTTCATAACTACTTTTCATAGTGCTGTAAAAAAATGCAGCAGCTTTATTTTTTTCGTGCCTAAATCGATCCGTTGACCTTCCGAAATACACCTGAGGCCCCCGAGACCTCAACTAAAAGCACCAACATTATTATAACAATATCCAAACTTGCTCCAATCGTCAAAACACCTCAACTAACGCCAAAATCATCAAATTATATCGAATTCAAGCCTAAGTTCTTTTAAAACTTCTAAAACACACATTCGATCAAAAACCCGACCAAACGATGTCCGAATGACTTGAAATTTTGCACACATATCCCAAATGACACAATGAAGCTATAACAACTCTCGGAATTTTATTCCGACACCCAAATTAAAATCTCACCTATCAACCGGAATTAGCCAAAATACTAACTTCGCCAATTCAAGCCTAATTCAACACCGGACCACCAAAATTACTTCTGGTCCTGCTCCTAAGTCACAAATCACCTCCCGGAACTAACCGAACCGTCGAAATTCACATCCGAGCCCTCTAACTCATAAGTCAATGTCTGGTTGACTTTTCGAACTTAAATCTTCTTAAAAGAGACTAAATGTCTCATTTCTTATCAAAATCGCTCCAAATAAATTCTAATGCACCCAATACCGATAATGAAACATGAGGAAGCAGAAAATGGGATGAACGAGATAGTAACTCATGAGACGATGGGTCGGGTCGTCACATTCTCCCCAACTTAAACAAACACTTGTCCTCGAGCGTACCCAGAGTTGTCCTAGAAGCCAACCAAAAGCTTAATGACCTTATCAAGCATAAACCCGGGGATGATCCCACGTCACCCTATCTCACATTGGTCCAATAATGCGTTGTAACTAAGATCACATAATCTAGTCTAGCCCATAAATCATAGAGCAACATTTCACCTTTTCGGAATCATACACAAGATCAGAACCTCACACCTACATTCAGAAAAAGTTTGAACCAGCTGTAATAGACCATGCCTGCAACCTTAGGTGCAATTGTATGATATACCAATAACTCAAACAAATGCAGCAATAACTTTCATTCACAACAGCTGCCCACAACAACCAAATACCGATAGAAATCTCCTATTAGCCAATGTCTCATTCCAACACTCTCATATACTGCCAATGATAATTGAAACACGCAATAAATCATAACCATTGCTCAGATCAACCATTCATGAGGCCATTTCTCCTCTAGCAATTATAGTAACAATTTTTTTTTAAAACCGAACCTCGATATTTACTCATCAAACATGCTGAAATCAAATCCGTTCGTATTCATCAATGACCCCAATGATCACCTCGAATCCGACACACCACTCTGGTGATATGACACCTCAATACAGGCCTAAGCCACAACTTTCATAATATGCGCACCAATAAGAAACGGCCTGAACATACTCAAGTCATGAAAAATGACTCAAATGAAAGAGTCGTACCTCAAGCTCATCAGTACCATCAGCGGACCCAACAAGAACATGTCGCAATACTACCGAAATATCATTAGTTTAATAACATTACCTTTTTATGAGACATATACTCACATCAAGTCACTTTCAATTAGCAATACTATTTCCCCAATCATCCGAAGATCATTCGCCCTAATCATCTGAAGCTTTTTTTCTCTAATCACCTAGAAGAAAATCGCTACACATCTCATGTTCTGCATGATGTACATAGGTATTGTTCTAACTCTTACAATATTGACATGACTGATGAGGTATGCATAAATTCATGACCACTGTCGAGACAACGATTCGTTGGTTCTATACTCCTTGCAAGAACTATCACCTCATTTTGAGCAAAATCATGGTATTAGCTCCTTAATTTACTTCATATACTCAGATTGCACTAATCTCAAATTCAATGATCTCGTCTCACCCAGTACGAACTGCTCAGGCAATAAGACACCCCAGACATAATCAAAAGTCGCATATGATGCCTCAATATGCCAATAAGCTACAAATTCGAACGCAGTACAAAAGGAAAACAAACTCTGGAAGGAATTACCAATCCTAACACTAATACAGACTTTCCTTAGAAAACAGGAAGCAAGGCATACAAAATAGCATATAGAAAACTATACTCAACATCACACTGTTGCGGCGTGCAACCCGATCCAGATAACATACCCATGGCGGCGTGCCACCCGATCCACACATAGATCTCACATAAGGAGATGCACATCGAGCCAAATTTGCTCATTACAACAAAATACCGAGTATCGGTCGTAAGCATGCTAAGTGCATAATAATATCTCTGAGGGACATATAGCGTTATAAGCTACAAAACTCAAGCACAACTGAGGTGCGATGTACAATCTGAATTTCAAGAGCCAAGATGCTCATATAACGTCATTCCTACACAGATTCTCAACACATAGAAATTTCTCAAGTCGCCTTACAACTCACACAGCGCAATGTATCACTACGCGAAATATCTGACAATGAAACATCAACCTAACTACTCCTCCATGAGGACCGCGTTACTAAAATGCACACATCTGGCCTGATATAGAGCCATTATTCACATTAAATCTATCCATTGACTTCAAGCCAATTCTGATCATACTGAACTGGTCTGATAACCTTTCAAAGGTCCATAATAACTCTCATTTTTCTCATAACACACAAGAACAACCATCACAATCGGGGTAATCCTCCCCAGTTCACAACCCAATATGCCAAGTGCCCTCCAGGCATGAATCTTTAATTTAACGACACCATCACAAACTTCATACTTGGTTTACATCTTTAATCAATCAAGTGATCACATGCCACACTTATATAATCTTCCCGTGGGACACACTCCCACAACCTACCACAACAATATCTGGAGCGTACCTCCAAACCATCGATCGCACTAACGCTGAAGAGCGATCAAGAGTCATTAACTGGGACGCAAAACCCTTTTTACAAAACACCGATCTTAGGTGACGCTGAAGACAATTCCAACTTACCGTAAACATCGAAACTTATCTCCTGCTCATCCGAGCTCATGACATCTTGTCAAAAAATTTCCTTCACTCGTGCCATTCTTGGCCTAATTTCCACAACCAGAAATGATTCACCAGTATGCATCAAATCGGAACTAACAAGTACATAACCGTACAATCCGCTAACCAATAGCAAGCTTCCCAACTTGGCTCGAAGCCATAGATCACAACACATATACTCTATTATTGCCGTAATACCATGGTGAGATTAAACTCACTCCTTCATAAGCTTGTGGAAACACAAATCATCGGAAATTTTAACTCTTCTGCAATTTTTCAATTCACTCACATAACAGTTAAGCCCACTCTTTAGGAGACAAATTTTTTTACTAAGTCCCAAATTTTTCAAAAATTTCGGCAGAGTTTCCTTTGTAATTGGGCCTATCCACCTGCCAGAGAATCACCAAAACCATCCTAACAACACGTCCACAACTTGAGAAAGCATCACAATGTATATCAACAACATTAATCTCAATATTACATGTATTATATTATCAAAATTGATACATGGACATGCGTTGCACCTATTTGAATCATAACACATAGAAAATACCTTTCAATCCTCCATTATTAGGTTATTCAACCGAGTATGAACATATTCTTTATTTAATGTTTTTGACCCTCAAGGTGGTCTCCTTGACTCAACGATTTCATCATAATACATTTACAGAAGCGATCTCAGCTCCCAGACTTATCTAACTAGTATGACAAATAGATTCCCCTCATAAGCCAATTACTCACTAGTTTTACCTTTAGTTAATATTTTTTGTATACCTTCCACTGCCATACACATTACACAATCACTTAATCTTCCTGAGTCTAAACTCATACTGTAACATGAAATTTACTTCACTCCAAATAGGAGACATAAAAAGATTCTTCACGCACCCATAACTTGGGACTACACATCCTATCACAATGGAAATCATACACTCAATAGTTCATCTATCATCCAGTAGACCTTCCTCGTCACTTCCAAGTCATATAGATACATCTCGCAGTACTATCATACTCCTCACGTAGCTATCCAGCCATGATTCCCACTAATAGGGACAATACCGAACATAAAGGTTCAAAACACTTGCTCGCACAATCAGCACCTCAGTGCTCAAGCCATAGGCAAGATCCGGCCTCAAGTCCTCCAGACTGGCCTAACATCAAACTCACTGAGATCACGTCTCGACCTTCTATCGGGGAATTACAAGCCATCAAGGTAAATCGAATACTGAGTTCTCGTTGCGCATACGAACATGTGGAAGGAATCGTAAGAGTTACTTTTTCAAGCTGAATCAAGGACGCACGATAATAATTCAAGAATGTGAAGTTTTTCTAAAGGTTCTGCAGCCTCTCGAGGATAAATACAGACGTCTCCATACCGATCCACGAGACTCTACTAAACCGGCTCATGACTTGCGAAACCAATTAACCTAGGCTCTGATACCAACTTGTCACAACCCAATTCCCGAACCTGGTCGTGATGGCTCCTCTCATGAAGACAAGGCCAACCATTCAACCCAATTCATCCTTTTAAGACAATTAATTAACACAATTATAGTATAAACATGGTTTAATAATATCCAATAGCAGAAAGTATAGATAAAATACGGAAATCCAACCCAACTCAGCCCTAACCGGGGTGTCACAAGTCATGAGTTACTACAGAGTTTACTAAAATTCTACAAAGTATGGAATTAGGAACAAAGACTGAAGATATCATAAATAACAGAAGATAAGGGAGAAAACGGGTCTGCGAACGCCATGCAGCTACCTCGATAACTCCGATGAAAACTGAACAGCAGAAAACTCGCTCTATGCCTCAGGAATACCTGTACCTGCACACATGGTGCAGGGAGTAATGTGAGTACTCCGACCCAGTGAGTAATAAATATAAATAATGACTAAAGGTAGGAAAACACGTTAAGGCACACAACATTCTACACAGAAGCAGTGAAATCATTTGAAATAACAATTCAGTGAAACATCATGTGAAATTTCTTTTAAACCAGTAAAATAGGTAATTTGGCAGTAAAATGACGAGTAGAAATCTGCCCCTCGGGCTCAATATCAAAACAACAAGTAGAAATCTGCCCCTCGGTCTTAGTATCAAAATAATAACTAGAAATCTTCCCCTCGAGCTCAATGTCAAAATAATAAGTAGAAATCTGCCCCTCGGGCTCAGTATCAAAAAAATAATCAGAAATTTTGCCCCTCAGGCTCAGTATCAAAATAATAAGTAGATATCTGATCTTCAGGCTCAGTATCTCAGAACAGTATCAGCGCCTCAGGCTTAGAATAGCATAAAGCAACCAGTCAATAAAATAAGAGCACATAATTATTATGGCAGATAATGCAGATAAAGAATAAATGCATGAGTGCAATGCAATGCATATGACGGTACCCTCTAGTACCCACTGTGGCGTGCAGCCCGATCCATCCATATTTATTTATCGTCCATGATGCTCACTGGGGGTGTGTACAGACTCCGGAGGGGTTCCTACAGCCCAAGCGCAATATAATCCATCTCGTGGCATCAAATCTAGGCCCTCGGCCTCATATCAATCTCAGTATAATCACCCAAGCTCTTAGCCTCAATATCAATGTAATCAACCAGGCTCTCAGCCTCAATATCAATGTAATCAACCAGGCTCTCAGCCTCAATATCAATATAACACTGCTGCGACGCGCAGCCCGATCCATGCTCAGTCCAGAAATCAACATAAGCCCCTTGGGCATCTGTAAGACAGTAGTTCTCAGCCCGAAATATCATTTAAGTTTTCAAATCTTAGAAAGATGGCTGAGTTTGCAAAACAGTATTTAAAACCTTGGACTGAGGTCAAATGATATGCAAAATATGCGAAAGCAGTGATATCAATCCCTGAAGGATTCAAATAATTTTTTCCAATTAAAGGACAATCGAAACGGGATTTGTTTATTTATTTCAGAGTCGCCACTTGGGAGATTTAGGGTGTCCCAAGTCACCAATTTAATCCCGAATCGAGGAAAAGAATGACTCCATATTACAGTCTGCGAACCAGAAATCCGGATAAGGAATTCTGTTAACCTGGGAGAAGGTGTTAGGCATTCCCGAGTTCCGTGGTTCTAGCACGGTCGCTCAACTGTCATATTCGGCTTATTTATCTGATTTTAATACAATTATGAACCGGTGTGCCAATTTTAATTTTTTACCACTTTATGATTATTATTTTTCAAAAGAATGTGAACATCGCTTAAAACACGTCTTTGGACTACGTCGCATGAAATGCACCCACAATCCGGAACACATTTTATTTGATGTTTTGGGTTTTGGATTTAGGTCGCATGAAATGCACACCCAAGCTTAAGAAAGTAAACTATTAAACACGCGCCTAAAGAGACTATCGCATTATTATTTTGGGAAGGCCGTGAAATTTGCTAAACAACCCGTCCCGAAAACTAAGTATTTTATATATACATTTAACGAGGGACCCGCAGCTTGTGCATTTTATTTGGCGAGGCTCGTCTCATTTTTATTTTAAAAGGATATCCTAAAGTGACTACATTCTTCTATTTTTCGTCTCTAAAATGAAAGAGGAAAAATGATCTTAATCCCATTACATACTCGAAATTGTTATAGTCTATCTCCGAACAAAATTTATAAAATCTGAATGCGAGGACGCGTATAAGTCATCCGTTTACCAAATCATGGGCCTGGGTCCAATGGATATGGTATTACACTGGACCTGGGCCACCTTCATCATCAATGTGGGCCTAATTAATTATTTCTACACCTATTCGTGAATTTGCAAAGCTGAAAGATAAATTGGTACTATTTCATTTAACAGTTTGTAGTAAATTTTAAAGTAAGTGATCTGTTGGCATAAAAGAACTTAAAGATCTAGTTTTAATCCTAATTCAAACCATTTGCGTACTAAAATTAGACTATCATGACAATTAGAAGTATATTGGCCTAATTCTAGCTTGACACGCATCTTTACAAACAAACTGAGATAAGTAGGGTGCTCTTTAGCATCCTATCCTTCTTTTAACTAAGGGCCTACATAGGGAGCTCATAAACTAAATGACTGCGTATGTGAAAACTATCCAGTTATACAGCTCCTTGACAGGAGTCTACATATCAGTGATACATAAAATGGCTTTAGTACAATCAGTAAAGAAAACTAAATTCAGTTTATAACTTCAAGTTCTTCATATGTATATTCATGCTTCAAATGTCAACTTCAACATGGAATTACATCAGCTTAGTATGTGTACCTGGATTTAGACAACAAGAACCAGAAGAAGAAAAGAATATCAGCAGCAAGCAGCCAGTCAGTAATAACGACAACAACAAACGAACGGACAGCAGTAACACAGCAGCAACCACAAATAGCCCAACAGTAGCAACCCAACAGGGAAACCAGAATACCCCACTGAAATAGTAACAACCCAACTACACAACAGACTTGACAGAAAATAGCTTGACAATCAAACAATCGGACTTAGCAAAACGGCTTGAACAAAAAAAAACCAACTGTATCCAACCAAACAGCTGACCAACCCCCCCTTTTTTGCCTTTTAGGATTATTAGATTTTCTTCTCTCAATTGCCAACCCCTTATCAGTAAAAAATGAGCTCATTTATAGGCCCAAAAGACCTTTACAGGACTGCCTCGTATCCAAACTTCCTCCCCATACCCTTCAACTTCCCACGCCTAAGTATCTTATTGATGCAAGTCATTTGGTTCCCCACTATAGCATGCTTGTCATATTGATTCATTCAAGAGTCATGGACTTTTATTAGATTATTTATTTTGACCCATGTTCTTGTTTTGTGCACCCCATTAATACTAGATTAATAGTATTTTTCATTAACCAATTGACAGCCCATTAATCCTAAGCATTTGTCAGTCTTTGACACCTCAAATTATCCCTCAAACCACTGATTATTACTACCTTACCCCACCCCCTTCACATTGCTGAGTCTGTTAACTATAACCATTTTAATCTTAATCCGAACCTCACCAACTAACAAACTACAACCTATAATTAGTTTACCACTGGATTTAGACAAACATTTAATCAAAATCAGGCAGTATGAATCAAGTCGTTGCCTTCCAAGACTGTAAAACACAAACGACAACATGTATCGAATCGACTTTGCGAGTTACAACGTATACTAATCAGTCGACAACAAAAGCAGGCTAAAACAGAGCACACGGGTGATTCATGTGTTTTTGGACGAAACATGGAACTTATGAAACTTAATTATTCGACGACGTTACTCAAATCGACTATACAGACTATTACGTGTAACAAACAATCGACAAACAACATAGACTAAGCAGACCACCAAATTATTTCAATATTCGGGACATTTAGCAGGGAGTTTACGAAACTTAACTATTCGACGACATTAGTCGAAACGAATAGATATCTCATAACATACACTTAACACTGAATAGAAGAGAAATGGACCACATAAAAGGGTCTTTGAAGATGGAGAGGATTGACAGAAAAATAATCAAAAATCAAAAACAAATCTACTGACATACGAATAACACATAAATAGAAAGAAAGAAAAGAAAATTACCTCGGAAGCTTACATCAAAAACGAACCAGGCTTGAACCGGACTCGACTTTTAGGGTTCTTGAGCTCAGATTTGGGGTTCGAAGAGTTCTACCTAGATTCGAACGAGACCAACATTGACTAGGGTATAAGGGATGTCAGGGGAGTGGCTGGTGTGAATTTGGGACTCATTAGGTGATATAGGGTTTTGTCTCGAATCTTTGATCGAAGATTCGAGAACCCTAGAGATGATTCGAAGTTAAGTGACCAGGGATTCGTGTTCAGGGTGGTTTGTAGGTTCAGTGGTGTAGCTATGGTGACCGGTGGCGTTGTTGCTGCCGGGTTTACGTTGAAGGGGAGCTATGGCGGCTGCTAGGGTTTGGGGGTGTTTGGGATCGTCTCTGAGAGACGATGAAACCAGGGGGTGTTTGGATAGGGGCGGGGTAACAGGGTTGGGCTTATATACGACTTAGGGGTTTAGATCCTGGCCGTTGGATCAGGTGAGATCGATGGCCAGGATCTATTCACTGAAGGGGGATGACGTCGTTTGGGCGTAGTGGTGGGTGAGACCGGATATGGGAATGGATCGGGTCAGGTCAACGGGTCTAGGGAATGTGATCCTGGCCGTTGATCCATTTGAGATCAACGGCCCTGCTCAACTGGGACAGAAACGGTGTCGTTCGGGCACCTCTGAGGAGACGGACCAGTTTAACTCATTGGGCCAGCTCGTTTGGGCCTATTTTTATTTTTATTTCTTGGCCCAAACCGAGTATTCTTACTATTTTTAACTCTTTTTCTTTTCTACTTTAATTAACAATCAACAAAATTCTAAAATAATTTTTGTAAAACCAAAATTAACCTACAACAATGTTAAACCTTAACAACAATTAACACACAAGGTCCAATATTTAATTAAAAATAAAATTACACCACGACACACATAAATGACAAAACACAACAAAAATGCATATTTTTTGTGATTTTTCTTTCTTTTAAAATAAAACAGGTTTTAATTGACTCCACAATGCACAATTAAATCTTTAATGCGTATGCAACATGTATTTATACATATATATATATATATATATATATCACAACAACGGCAAGCGTTTACGGACCAAATAATTACCAAAATGTCACGTAAATTCTAAAAATCGTACACAGATGGATTTTGTTTTTATTTTTTGATTTCTTTTGGAGTAATTTCTGTGAAGAAAAAATCACGTACTCACAGCTGCCCCTCTTTGCCCGAAAGCACAAAGAGCTTTCGTGCAAAGATAAAGTGAGCGGCTACGAGTGATTTTGCCCTGTTGGAGTACTCCGTGTGAAGCATTTTTTGAAAAATGATTTAACCGAACCTTTTCTTCAAAGGTCTCCTACATATCCCTGGCTAAAAGGGAATCAGGTTAATGTAGTTCGGGAAGTTTTGGTAGCTGGGACTACAATGTGACTGTAGCGTCTGTTGTTGTTGCTGTTGTATGTTGTTACTGCTGATCTACTGGTCTCCTTATTACACCGTGCTAAAAAGAAAACAAAATGCTATCTTCAACTTGTTCTTGTTGTCTTGCTTTCTTGTCGGCTTATGTTTCTTCCGGTGCTTCTCTTTTCTGACAATTGTTGGTGATGACACTGGCCTTTTGCTTTTCCGAATACTAGTATCCATCATTTTGTTCTGTCCACTGAGGATGCGGTTTTCTTCATTCTATTGGGGATTTTGTTGTAACCTTCCGCCTTCCGGTGGGTTACTGCTTGATCTTGAAAGATATTCCTCTATTCTACAAGCGGGCTCCTGACTTAATCATCTTGAATTTAACAACCTCTATTTTATAGGCGGGCTCCTGACTTTAACAACTTTCTCAAAATAATTCAGCCTCCATTCTCCAGGTGGGCTCCTGACTTCGACAACTGCTTAAATTTTTATCACCTCCATTCTCCAGGTGGGCTCCTGACTTCTTCAACTTCTTACCTCCATTCTCCAGGCGGGCTCCTGACTTCACCAACTTCTTAAAATAAATCAGCCTCCATTCTCCAGGCGGGCTCCTGACTTCTTCAACTTCTTAAAATAAATCAGCCTCCATTCTCCAGGCGGGCTCCTGACTTCTTTAACTTCTTTAAAATAAATCAGCCTCCATTCTCCAGGCGGGCTCCTGACTTCTTCAACTTCTTTAAAATAAATCAGCCTCCATTCTCCAGGCAGGCTCCTGACTTCGACAACTTCTTAAAATAGATCAGCCTCCATTCTCCAGGCGGGCTCCTGACTTCTTCAACTTCTTTAAAATAAATCAGCCTCCATTCTCCAGGCGGGCTCCTGACTTCGACAACTTCTTAAAATAGATCAGCCTCCATTCTCCAGGCATGCTCCTGACTTCGACAACTGCTTAAATTTTTATCACCTCCATTCTCCAGGCACGCTCCTGACTTCTTCAACTTTTTATTGAGAGAAAATTTTCGTAATGAGAGAAAATTTTCCTGCCCTAGTTTGATAATCTGCTTTGTGACTTTGTCTTCCTGCGGTCAATAATATTTCTTCTCCCTGTTTCAAATCAAAGAAAAATTTGTTAGTTTATCATGGGGCGAGTGGTCGTGCTACTTCTTTTGAGGATGGTTTTTCCCTTTTCTTTTCCTTGTATTGCTATAAAACTTGCTGGGGGGGATATTGATTGCTGGGGCTGATACTCCCGCTGGGAATGGTCGTTGGAGTTGTCCTGTATCTTGCAAATCTACTGCGGATCATCTTGGGATTTTGATCCATAACTTCCCTTGGAAATTTGGGCCTTTTAGGATCTAGACCCATTCATCATTTGGTCTTGCGACAAACTTCTTTTCGTTTCGTCGCCTTATCTTTGGCTTGTCCTTTTCGCATTTCGCCTTGCACCATTTTGGCAACTGGTAGTAGACTCTGAAAGTCCTTTTTCAAAAATAAATTGTTGGGGGGAAATAAAATCCAAAAATGAAAGAGTGATAATTCTAAAGATAGAAAAAGAAGTCTTTCTGAACAAACGCTGGGAAAAAGAAAAGAAAAGAACTTATCTGAATGATATAACCAATCCCAGCGATCATGTCGTGCATTCCAGATCGATCAACCCAGTCTATTTGTATCAATCGACTTTTCGGATGGTCTCATCTCGCTGGGGATAAATGAATATTCGACTTTTGCCAAAGGCGGACCCTTTCCGTCAATCTTGCCTTGTCGCCTCATAGTGCTCTTCGAGGGGTTTTCACTAATAAGACTCTCTCATTTCTCTCAACTCTCATCGACTCATGGTGCCCGTGAAGATTTTCACCAATGAGACTCTCTCATTTTATTTTATTTTTCAGCTGGGGATTGGAGCGTGTCGATACGACGCTCTTTGGTGGGGATTCTTTCGGCTATCAATTCATTTCCAGTTTTTTATCCTTTTCTCTGCTAGGGATTGGAGCGTGTTGTTCCTGACTTCTACGTGCATGAACTTGGCACTTGTCGAATACTGAACGGGAGGTCTTTTTTGGACATCCATATGGTTTTTTTGTGTATGGCTAAAAAAGGAAAAAGGGGTATCTAAAGGCTCAAAATAATTTTGACGGGTAAAATATTACAACTCTTGGAATCAAACTTTCTTTCCCAACATTATAAACACAACTTCTGCCCCAGTTTTCTTGCTTGGGGATTCTTATTTTTTGTTACACTATGACCGAGCCATGAGGCGCCTACGTATCCTTCTTCGAGGAATCAGGTCAAACGTAGTTCCCACTTCTTTGTTTTTTTTTCTTGTGATTTTTCTTTTGTCTTTATTATTGTTTTTCTCTCTTTTTATCTTTTGTTTTAATTACTGATTCCAAAAGAGGGATATGAAAGAATAAATAAGGCTCAAAAGGGTAAGCAAAGGTTAAAGTGTTTTGATAGAAGAAAGAATTGACTCCGTCATCTCATTCTCCGATAAATGTCAACCCCAAACAAATGTCAATTATAATCAAAAGAGATTATACATAATATCGCTTAACTGCGTCGGAATTGATATCCATGTCGATGCATTTTCCTTCGATATTTGTTAAACATAAAGCGCCATTGGACAATACTCTGGTTACAATGAATGGTCATTGCCAATTCGGGGCGAACTTGCCCTTTGCTTCCGCTTGGTGTGGCAGGATTCGTTTCAACACTTGTTGCCCCACTTCAAATTTTCTGGGGCGCACCCTCTTGTTGTAGGCTCTCATCATTCTCCTTTGATATAACTGGCCATGACATACAGCTGCCAATCTCTTTTCATCAATCAAGCTCAATTGTTCCAAACGGGTTTTGACCCACTCATCATCATCAATCTCAGCCTCGGCGACAATCCGAAGGGATGAAATTTCCACTTCCGCCGGTATTACTGCTTCAGTTCCATACACCAACAAATAAGGGGTTGCACCAACTGAAGTCCGGACGGTAGTGCGATAACCCAACAATGCAAATGGTAATTTTTCATGCCATTGTCTGGATCCTTCTACCATCTTCCTCAGTATCTTCTTGATGTTCTTGTTGGCTGCTTCAACAAGTCCATTCGCCTTGGACGATATGGTGTGGAATTACGGTGTGTAATCTTAAACTGTTCGCATACTTCTCTCATCAAACTGCTGTTAAGATTAGCACCATTGTCTGTGATCATCACTTTCGGGATCCCAAATCTACAGATGATATGGGAATGGACAAAATCCACCACTGCCTTCTTGGTTACAGACTTGAAGGTTTTGGCTTCAACCCACTTAGTAAAATAATTGATGGCCACCAGAATTAACCTGTGACCGTTCGAAGCTACCGGCTCAATAGGCCCAATGACGTCCATTCCCCATGCCACAAATGGCCATGGTGCTGACATTGTGTGCAATTCCGTTGGTGGAAAATGAATCAGATCGCCGTGTATCTGACACTGATGGCATTTCTGTACGAATTTGATACAATCATGCTCCATGGTGAGCCAATAATACCCTGCTCGAAGAATCTTCTTCGCCAATACATATCCGCTCATATGGGGCCCACAAACTCCAGCATGTACCTCTATCATAACCGTCGTGGCTTGACGGGCGTCTATACATCTCAGCAATCCCAAATCTGGGTTTCTCTTGTATAACACTCCTCCACTGAGGAAGAAACTACTTGACAATCGCCGAATGGCTCTTTTTTGATCTCCGGTGGCCTGCTCTGGGTATATCCCCATCCTGAGATACTCTTTGACGTCATAAAACCATGGCTGCCATCCACTTCTTCCTCTATCATGTTGCAATAGGCATGTTAATCGTGAACCTGGATGTGCAGTGGGTCAACATGAATTTTGTATGGGTGGTGCAACATTGATGCTAAAATGGCCAATGCATCGGCAACCTCATTGTGAACTCTCGGGATGTGTCTGAACTCTACTGATCGAAATCGCTTGCTCAGATCGTGCAAACATTGTCGATATGGTATGAGCTTCAAATCCCGTGTTTCCCATTCACCCTGAATTTGATGAACCAGGAGGTCCGAGTCTCCCAAGACCAAGACGTCCTGGACATCCATGTCTGCCGCTAATCGCAAACCCAAAATGCATGCCTCGTACTCAGCCATGTTGTTGGTACAATAGAAATGCAGTTGAGCTGTAACAGGGTAATGATGTCCTGTTTCAGAAATAAGCACTGCTCCAATTCCAACTCCCTTCGCATTTGCGGCTCCATCAAAGAAAAGCTTCCAACCGGGTTCCTCAGGTAACTCCAACTCATCAATCTGCATTACTTCCTCATCAGGAAAATACATCCTCAACAGCTCGTATTCCTCGTCAACAGGATTCTCAGCCAAGTGATCTGCCAACGCTTGGGCCTTCATGGCTGTCCTTGTCACATAGACGATATCGAACTCCGTGAGTAATATTTGTCATTTTGCTAACCTTCCTGTGGGCATAGGTTTTTGGAAAATATACTTTAACGGATCCAAACGGGAAATGAGATAAGTAGTATATGAGGATAAATAATGTTTCAACTTCTGGGCCACCCAGGTTAGGGCGCAACATGTCTTCTCGAGTTGAGTGTACTTAACCTCATATACTGTAAACTTCTTGCTGAGATAATAGATGGCTTGCTCTTTTCTTCCCGTAATGTCGTGCTGCCCCAACACGCAACCAAAAGAATTCTCCAAGACCGTCAGATAAAGAATTAATGGTCTTCCCAGCTCAGGGGGAACCAATACAGGTGGATTTGATAAATATTCTTTGATCTGGTCGAATGCCACCTGGCATTTCGCCGTCCATCCTATTGCAGCATCCTTCTTCAACATCTGAAAAATGGGTTCACATGTTGCTGTGAGTTGAGCAATAAATCTGCTGATGTAATTTAACCTTCCCAATAGACTCATTACTTCTGTCTTGTTCTTCGGCGGTGGCAACTCTTGGATAGATTTGATTTTTGATGGATCCAGTTCAATACCTCGCCGACTGACAATGAATCCCAAAAGCTTCCCAGATGGAACACCAAATGCGCATTTGGCCGGGTTGAGCTTAATATCATACCTTCGAAATCTTTGAAAGAACTTCCTTAGGTCTGCTACGTGGTCTTCCTGATGTTTGGACTTTATGATTACATCGTCTATGTACACTTCAATTTCTTTGTGTATCATTTCATGAAACACAGTGGTCATTGCTCTCATGTACATTGCCCCAGCTTTCTTCAAACCAAATGGCATTACCCGGTAGCAATAAGTTCCCCATGGCGTAATGAAGGCTGTCTTTTCCGCATCTTCCTCATCCATCAGAATCTGATGATACCCAGCATAGCAATCCACAAAAGATCTGATCTCACGCCTGGAACAATTATTGATCAAGATATGGATGTTGGGTAAAGGAAAGTTGTCTTTAGGCCTTGCCCTGTTCAGATTGCGGTAATCGACACATACCCTAATCCTTTCATCTTTCTTTGGTACCGGCACCACATTAGCCAACCAATCAGGATATCGAGTGACACGAATAATCTTTGCTTGCAGCTGCTTGGTTACTTCTTCTTTAATCTTCACACTCATATCCGTTTTGAATTTCCTCAATTTTTGCTTGACGGGAGGCATGCCGGGTTAGTGGGCAATTTGTGAACCACTAAATCTGTGCTTAACCCCGGCATGTCATCATACGACCATGCAAAAACATCTTTGAACTCAATAAGTGTTTTGACCAATTCCTCCCTGATATTTGGTGCAATGTGGATGCTTACTTTAGTTTCTCTGATATCGCCGGCATCCCCTAAATTGATGGATTCTGTGTCATTTAAGTTGGGTTTGTATTTTTCTTCAAACTGGCTCAACTCCCTGTTTATCTCCTCGAATGCTTTATCCTCATTGTATTCTGATTCATTATCATAATCGACATCTTGTATGTTTAGCTCGGAATCAGATTGATCTTTTAGACTAGGTTGAAGATCCGTTGTGCATGCCATGTCATTAGAATCAGTATGAAAAGAACTGTTCAGAGAAAGAAATGAAAGAAGCAAAATTAAAATAAATAATAATAAAAAAAATAAGAAATAAAGAAGAAACTCTTCGTTTTATGAATTACGGGATAACAAGGTTTCACACTGTATTCGACATAATAAAAAGAAATCTGGATTACAACCCTGGAATAATCCAGAAAACAGAAAAGGAAAATCAGAGTCCACTACCAAGACTCCCTCCAAGTAGGAAAAGGAGTAGCCACCCAATTGTTGACCTTGACCTTGGGACCCATAAACTGTATGTCTGTCTTACTGGAACCCTCTCCAGCTTCTATCATGTTGACGTCGGCAAACACTCTTCCAAAGCTTTCATTCAAATCTCCGTTTGGCCCCATCAGAGGCCCAAAAACTTCCAGGACTGCAACTTTCTGCACCCTGCTTTGACAAATGACCTGGACAGGCGTGGGACTGGTTTAGGAAGGACCCAAACTCTTTTCTTCAATTTGCGGGCTCGCTTCACATCCGCTGCGGTGGGCTTGAATCCCAACCCAAAAGTTTCCAGGTTCTTGGGCAAAGAAACTGGCTAGATCATTCCCTGCAGATCAACCCCCAGACCTTTCCCTGGTACAAACCCGCTATTCAACATTTCTGACGCTATCATGATGGTGGCGGTTGTAATTCTGGGAAGTGGAAGGCCCTTGCCCTCAAGATTTTTGTCCACCGAGACTGCATCAAAAACCTGATACACCCATGGGCCCTTATCATCGTCGCTTTCTATGAAGGGCACAATAGTATCACCGGCGGCGTGTGTGCCGTCATCCCCGTGTACCACAATCTCCTGTCTATCTCATTCAAATTTGACCACTTGATGTAGTGTAGAAGGCACCGCCTTAGCTGCATGGATCCATGGTCGCCCCAACAAAAGATTGTACGACACTGCCACATCTATTACTTGAAATTCCATGGTGAACTCGACTGGGCCAATGGTTAGTTCCAGTACGATATCACCAATTGTGTTAATGCCGCCCCCATCAAAACCTCGGACGTAGATACTGTTATGGTGGATCCTGTCATCAGCAACCTTTATCTTGTTGAGAGTGGCCAGGGGACAGATATTGGCACTTGACACGTTATCAATTAATGCTCGAGTGACCACCGATTCTTCGCACTTTACCATCAGATAGAGTGCTCTGTTGTGTTCAGTACCCTCTACTTGTAACTCATCGTCCGAGAATGTCACTTGGTTTGCTTCAAATATCTTGTGTGCTACTTTCTCCAAATGGTTCACTGAGAGCTTGTCCGAGACATAGGCCTCGTTCAGAATCTTCATTAAGGCTTGACAGTGATCGTTTAAATGGATTAACAAGGATAACAATGAAATCTGGGCTGGGGTCTTTCTCAATTGCTCTATAATTGAGTAATCATGTGCCTTCATCTTCTTCAGAAATTCCTCTGCCTCTTCCTCTGTTACAGGTTTCTTTATTGTTTCAAGATTGACCCTTCTCAACTCTGCGGGAGCAAAACACCTTCCCAATCGAGTTAACCCTTGTGCTTCGCATACGTCTTCCACAACCTCCTTCCCTTTATGCGTCACCGTCACTTGACTGTAGTTCCACGGCACAGCCTTCTCACTTGTCATCGGCAACTGTATGACTGGCTTGATAGCAACTGGTCCCACATGGACCCCTTTTACTACCAACATTGGTTTGTTTGCTACTCCCTGCAACACTGCGCTGACTGACTCTGGCCTCTTCGCAATAATAGATGACCATTTCCCTGCTATCACAAAGGGCTTGTCATATACCTCTCCCGACCGTACCACTGCCTTTTCACTAGTCGACTCTTCATTAGTACTGGCGCGAATCATCATTACCATTTGTGAGGGTGTTTTTGGTTTCCCTCCCTCGTGCACTAATTCGATCATGTGAGCTTCATGGTGCATCGGTAATGGATTTTCATTGATGTTGGGTGCCCCTGGTGCCTGAACCTCGATCCTATTTGTGTCAATAAGATCTTGTATGGCATTCTTCAACTTCCAACATTTCTCAGTATCATGCCCGGGAGCACCCGAACAATATTCGCAGCTCACTGCATGGTTCAGATTTTCGGGGAGAGGACTTGGCAATTTGGCTTCAATAGGACTTAGTAGGCCTATCTGCTTCAACTTGTAAAACAGAGTAGTATAGGTTTCTCCCAACGGAGTGAATGTTCTTGGCTTCTGCATCCTTTATTTCCTAAAAGCCTGATTTCCGCGGAACCTCAGTCCTGAAGGATTCCTGTAGGTCCTCGGTGGCGGATACGTGTTTTGTGAAGGTGAATGTGTATTTTGTGGAGGTGGATATGTATGTTGGGGAGCCGATGCACTCCATTGCGGATGAGCCGGAGGCTGGGTGTAAGTTTGGGCGTGATGAACGGAAAAAATGTTGTTCTTGTGGTGGGTAGTAGGGCTGTGGCGGGCTGTATGGGTAGTTTGGCCTGTGGGGTCTGGGTTGGTTGTAGTGTGGTTTTCCGGACCTGCACCAACTGCTTGCCTCAATCATGGCAATTTCTTCTTTCTTCCTCCTTCCCAGCGCACCTCTCGTGCCGCTCTGAATAGCCTGGGTCGTCACCTTGAGCGCTGAGTAATTCAGGATTTTGTCATACCTCAGACCCTCCTCTATCATGACCCCTATCTTTACTACTTCATTGAAGGATTTTCCAACCGTCGTCACCAAGTGACCAAAGTAAGTTGGATCCAGTGTTTGCAAGAAATAGTCCACCATTTCTCCCTCTCTCATGGGAGGATCAACTCTGGCTGCTTGTTCTCTCTAGCGGAAACCGAACTCACGAAAGCTTTCCCCAGGCTTCTTTCCGGTCCTCATCAATGTGAGACGGTTAGGGACTATCTCGAGATTGTATTGAAAGTGACCCGCGAAAGCTTGCGCCAGATCATCCCAAGTGTACCATCTGCTGGAATCTTGCCTGGTATACCATTCCAGTGCCGATCCAGTTAAGCTTTGACCGAAATAAGCTATCAGTAGCTCATCTTTGCCGCCTGCCCCTCTCATTTTGCTACAAAAGCCCCGCAAATGTGCCATGGGATCATTGTGCCCTTCATATAAATCAAACTTAGGCATCTTGAACCCAGTCGGGAGATGGACGTTCGGGAAAGGGCATAGATCCTTGTAGGCGACGCTGACCTGGTTGCCCATTCCGTGTAGGTTCCTGAAGGATTGCTCCAGGCTTTTGAACTTCCTAATTACCTCATCTTGTTCCGGGACCTTAACCGGCTTTTCAATCTCTGCCGGTACCTCCAAGCGTGGATTGTAGGTATGGGGTTCTGGTGCATTGAATGTGGGCTTAGGGGGATAGTATTGCGTATCGTGAGCCTGAAACAGCGGCTCGCTGGTTGATCTTTGCAGGGTGGCTGAGGTGGGTCCCATAAAAGTGGGAACATTTGGTGTTGGGAGAGGTTGATGGGGTGGTGGAGCTTGGGAATCATGAGGGCTTCTCTCCTGAAGATAATGGTGATTCGGGAGGCTTGTTGAAAGGCCGGAGCGAAGGTATTTTGGCATGGGCCCCAGTGGTTCAGGGCTCTTTTGTGCTTTGGCTAGAGCTAACTACATTGCATTCATCTCTAGTCCCATCCTTTCTATCTTTTCCATCGCTTCTTTTAACAACTGGCTCAACGGCCTTTCTTCCTCGGTACTATTTTCTGAAGTAGTCATGCTCGTTGTTACCGGTCCTTTGGATCTGGTTTGGTAAGGGTGTGTTGCCAGAATGCTTTAACAACTAACTGTCTGGTATTTGTGGAAAACAACAAACTTGTTAGCGTTAGAGTTTAACAGATTTGATAACAACACATTGTGGATGCAATGCTCTTAGGCAGTAAACCATTTCTAACATGCTTTGCTTCAAACACATGCGTCATCCGGGCTTGCTTATTTACCCCTTTAAAGTACTTTGGGAACCCCTGTATTTTATTTTTATTTTATATATTATTTTTTCCTTTCTTTTCTTCTTTTCCCTTCTCTTTAATGGCGGTCGAATCTTATGCGGATTTCCTACGTATCACGTCCCCGCGTGAATCAGACCGGGCGTAGTTCTGCCACAAAGTAAAGACACACACAAATTCTTTTGGAATCAATTAATTCATCATCAAAATTTGCTATTACAAATTACTTATCCCAAACCAAGAACAGCAATAGTACAGATTCCAAAGTTCTTAACCTGACTCGACGAAAGAAAAGAAAACAACACATAGGAAGACGACAAAGCCAATTAAACAAGACTCGAACTAGGGGCTACAATTCCAACTTAAGGGCTCGCGAGGCATCATTCGGCCTTTACGCGGCCCTTGGTGTAAGGTCTCTCTGCAAGCTCTTCAACTCGTTCATGATCCGGTGGACGCAGCCCATGATGGAAACAAGAAGGGTTTTCCGAGGTATTTGCTCACATGCTAGGCATCTCATGTAGATGTAGTGCCCAATCTCATCAATCCTTCCTCGAATGTTGTCCCTTTCCACGAACAATTGCTCTATTCACCGGTTCTTTAATCCCAGTGCTTGAGCATTGTCGGCAAGTCGATCCTGGAACATCTCCATTTGTCTTTCCATTCTGGTCATTGCATCGTAACAGCGTCTTCTGTCGGCTTGGGCATCTCGTGCTTGTTTGAAGATCCGCTCCTGAAGAGTGGAATTCATTTTCCTTAATATCCCGATGCTCATTTCATAATCCCTTATGACTTGCTGCAGACGCTGCCTCCGGGCCATTGTACCTTTTACCCATCTGACCTTCATTCTTGCTATGCAAGCTTCCGATCTCTCTAATTCTTCTCGGCTTTTGCTGACCTGATTTCTCAGATCTGCTATCAATCTTTCGTCGGAGCGACGTTTCTATCGGTCGCTGTTACTCTTACTGACTTGCCGAATGTGGGATTTCAGTGTCTGGTTCTCTTTGGCTAATTTGTTCTTCTCACTCTGCTCAGAGGCGACTTGTACATTGTTCTCAAATGTAAGCCTTTTGATTTGTCGCTTTAAATTCCCGATTTCAACCCGGTAGCCTTCCTCCCTCCTTAACCAGCCCCACTGCTCCTGCGAATCATCCGTGAATTGTTGGACGTGAGTTCTTTTAGCAGGTCTCTGACAAATCTGGAACCTTCTTTCGAACCAATAATCGTACTTTGGGTCTACCTCACCTTTAGCCAGTTCTCGAACCATAGTCTTGGGTTCCAAGAATCTACATTCGTGCCACAGCTTTCTAATCTTTCCTTCGGGAAATACGACTCCCGGGCTCAGCTCGATGGCGTGCTTGCTTAGATCTTCATCAGTGGGAATTACTTGAAACCTTCCTAGCTGGCGCAATACCCGATGAGGAGCATATGGTTGGATGTTGCGAAGTCCCATCAAAAGAATATGACATTCCTCATCTGTCATGTATATTACCTCAGTATCAGTCAGCCACCCAAATGCCCATTCAATTTGGTCGGCTGTTGTTGACCTTAATCGTGTAAACCATGTTTCGACACCTTCAGGAAATCTGACGCCTGTCATGCGTTTCTCAAAGCCGCTGATACAATTTCTCTCAGTCAACCCGTGGTTCATGTATCCTGATCGGTGATGGAGGTGTTCTTGCATCCATAGCTGAAGTAACAGATTACATCCCTGGAAGAACTTACCTCCTTCTCGGAATATAGTTAAGTTCGGTAGATTTCGGACATAATCAAAGGAACCACAGTACTGTCGGTTCTTTTGATTGCAACATCGGCCATCCCTACAAGGCCTATCTCTACTTTCTTATCTTTGCGGTGACAGACCACGATTCCCAGGAATGTTGTGATAACGCCAAAGTACGTCTTGCTTCCCACTTGTTTCTGTTCCCACCATGAGTTAATCCGAGGTTTGGTTCTTCAAAACCCTGAGGAGTTCCGTACCGTTGATACAAGAATTGGAGAGCACAACATCCTCTCGACAAATCATCATTCTGTACCTTCCGACTAATGCTTAGCAAATCCAAAAACGCGTGCGGAGATACTAGCCTTGGTGAAAGTAAATACTGCCCTCTTAGCTTCCCATTCAACCCCGCATATCCGGCGACTTCCTCCAGTGTAGGTGAAAGTTCAAAGTCAACAAAATGGAATACATTGCGGGTTGGGTCCCAAAACGGTATTAGAGCTTCAAGAATATCTGTCCTTGGCTTGATACTCAGCAGATTGACAAGATCTCCCAATACTCTTCCCACTATCTCTTTACTATCAGCTTCCAGATCATTCCACCACATGTGGAGTTGTAGAGGGACCTCGCTAAGGGCCGAGAATGATTCATTTTGATTCGTGCTCATCCTGCACATTTATTAGGGTAATTAAAGAAAAACTCTTATTAGACTCAAAACAGAACTATCTATATTTGATTTTTCCTGAATTGTGAAGATGAAGGACTCGGTTTTTCAAATATGGCCTTTCAGCACTTCAGGGGCGAAGATTTTAAGGCTTCGTGAGTCTACCGGTCAAAAATCAAAAAAAAATGGCCTTTTGTGCAAATTCAACCTTCCGGCGTCCCTTTCAGGAATACTCGGCTATACATGGCAAAACAGCCTAACTTGATCTGATGAAATTAACATTTGACATGTTTTGGTTATTTTTAGCAAAAAGGGGGGTTGGACCCGATGAGGGTTGCCTACGTATCTCACACCCGGTGAGAATCAAACCGGCGTAGTTCGCCCAATTTAAACAACTATATAAAAAACTATTTTTGCTTTTGTTGGCAAATAAGCTAAACAAAAATCAAGACATTTTCCTCATAACAGCACAAATTATCTTTTCATTTTCCATTTCTTCAGACCAGACAAACTAAAAAGGATAGACTCTCTTCTTCTTTTTTTCTTGAATAAAACAAACTATATTAAAAGTAAAAATATTTTTTCTCAAAATTTTGTCAGAGTTTCGACGCTATTGGGACATTGTTATTTTCTTTTCAAACAAAAGATTAACCCTATACACTACTTAAAAAAAAATTATGTATTCAGAGCCGGTCGTCATGCAAATTCAAAACAAGTAAATGCACAGCGTTGAGTAAGATGCATCAGGATGGTCTTTTCTGTTTCAGGTTGTTATTCCTAGACGGACCCAACCCCTGTGTTGAGTCCCCTAAGTCAAAAATGCACATGATGTAGATAAGCGTTCCTACTAGGGATCCGGCATGTGGCTTTGTTTATACTAGGTTCAGAACCTGGGTGTTTGTTCTAGACCTGGCTTACCCAAGCGGATAGCTCGGGCCGGGGGGGGCAGCGTACCGGGAATACAGAAGCTTCACCGGCTTAGCAAGTTGTCCGAACCTCGTTCTAAATTGGGATTTGACACTATACAGAAAAGAAGTCGTACGAAGTACACCCTTCTTCATGATTCAGAAGACTCAGAGAGGATATGGGTTTCGGCAAAGTTTCTATACAGTTCACAAAATATCAAAGCGGTAAAAGCAGTTAGTTAGCACATTAAGCACAGATCATGTAACAAAATCAGATAAAGCTAAACATAACAATTATACTAAGCTCGATTTCTAACCCTGAACCGGTGGTTCTGGGTCGTAGTCCCCAGTGGAGTCGCCAGAGCTATCACACCTCCTTTTTCCGCCCCCGCGAGGGTACAAGGAGTTTTTTTCCAATTAAAGGACAATCGAAACGGGATTTGTTTGTTTGTTTCAGAGTCGCCACTTGGGAGATTTAGGGTGTCCCAAGTCACCAATTTAATCCCTAATCGAGGAAAAGAATGACTCCATATTACAGTCTGTGAACCAGAAATCCGGATAAGGAATTATGTTAACCCGGGAGAAGGTGTTAGGCATTCCCGAGTTCCGTGGTTCTAGCACGGTCGCTCAACTGTCATATTAGGCTTATTTATCTGATTTTAATACAATTAAGAACCGGTGTGCTAATTTTAACTTTTTACCACTTTATGATTATTATTTTTCAAAAGAATGTGAACATCGCTTAAAACACATCTTTGGACTGCATCGCATGAAATGCAGCCACAATCCGGAACACATTTTATTTGATGTTTTGGGATTTGGATTTAGGTCGCATGAAATGCACACCCAAGCTTAAGAAAGTAAACTATTAAACACGCGCCTAAAGAGACTATCGCGTTATTATTTTGGGAAGGCCGTGAAATTTGCTAAACAGCCCGTCCCGAAAACTAAGTATTTTAATATATACATTTAACGAGGGCCCCGCAGCTTGTGCATTTTATTTGGCGAGGCTCGTCTCATTTTTATTTTAAAAAGGATATCCTAAAGTGACTACATTCTTCTATTTTTCATCTCTAAAATGAAAGAGAAAAAATGATCCTAATCCCATTACATACTCGAAATTGTTATAGTCTATCTCCGAACAAAATTTATAAAATCCGAATGCGAGGACGCGTATAAGTCATCCGTTTACCAAATCATGGGCCTGGGTCCAATGCATATGGTATTACACTGGACCTGGGCCACCTTCATTCCGATGTGGGCCTAATTAATTATTTCTACACCTATTCGTGAATTTGCAAAGCTGAAAGATAAACTGGTACTATTTCACTTAACAGTTTGTAGTAAATTTTAAAGTAAGCGATCTGTTGGCATGAAAGAACTTAAAGATCTAGTTTTAATCCTAATTCAAACCATTTGCGTACTGAAATTAGACTATCATGACAATTAGAAGTATATTGGCCAAATTCTAGCTTGACATGCATCTTTACAAACAAACTGAGATAAGCAAGGTGCTCTTTAGCATCCTATCCTTCTTTTAACTAAGGGCCTACATAGGGAGCTCATAAACTAAATGACTGCGTATGTGAAAACTGTCCAGTTATACAGCTCCTTGGCAGGAGTCTACATATCAGTGATACATAAAAAGGATAGATTCTCTTCTTCTTTTTTTCTTGAATAAAACAAACTATATTAAAAGTAAAAATATTTTTTCTCAAAATTTTGTCAGAGTTTCGACGCTATTGGGACATTGTTATTTTCTTTTAAAACAGAAGATTAACCCTATACACTACTTAAAAAAAATATGTATTCAGAGCCGGTCGTCATGCAAATTCAAAACAAGTAAATGCACAGCGTTGAGTAAGATGCATCAGGATGGTCTTTTCTGTTTCAGGTTGCTATTCCTAGACGGACCCAACCCCTGTGTTGAGTCCCCTAAGTCAAAAATGCACATGATGCAGATAAGCATTCCTACTAGGGATCCGGCATGTGGCTTTGTTTATACTAGGTTCAGAACCTGGGTGTTTGTTCTAGACCTGGCTTACCCGAGCGGACAGCTCGAGCCGAGGGGGCAGCGTACCGGGAATACAGAAGCTTCACCGGCTTAGCAAGTTGTCCGAACCTCGTTCTAAATTGGGATTTGACACTATACAGAAAAGAAGTCATACGAAGTACACCCTTCTTCATGATTCAGAAGACTCAGAGAGGATATGGGTTTCGGCACAGTTTATATACAGTTCACAAAATATCAAAGCGGTAAAAGCAGTTAGTTAGCACATTAATCACAGATCATGTAACAAAATCAGATAAAGCTAAACATAACAATTATACTAAGCTCGATTTCTAACCCTGAACCGGTGGTTCTGGGTCGTAGTCCCCAGTGGAGTCGCCAGAGCTATCACACCTCCTTTTTCCGCCCCCGCGAGGGTACAAGGAGTTTTTTTCCAATTAAAGGACAATCGAAACGGGATTTGTTTGTTTGTTTCAGAGTCGCCACTTGGGAGATTTAGGGTGTACCAAGTCACCAATTTAATCCCGAATCGAGGAAAAGAATGACTCCATATTACAGTCTGTGAACCAGAAATCCGGATAAGGAATTCTATTAACCCGGGAGAAGGTGTTAGGCATTCCCGAGTTCCGTGGTTCTAGCACGGTCGCTCAACTGTCATATGCGGCTTATTTATCTGATTTTAATACAATTAAGAACCGGTGTGCCAATTTTAACTTTTTACCACTTTATGATTATTATTTTTCAAAAGAATGTGAACATCGCTTAAAACACGTCTTTGGACTGCGTCGCATGAAATGCACCCACAATCTGGAACACATTTTATTTGATGTTTTGGGATTTGGATTTAGGTCGCATGAAATGCACACCCAAGCTTAAGAAAGTAAACTATTAAACACGCGCCTAAAGAGACTATCGCGTTATTATTTTGGGAAGGCCGTGAAATTTGCTAAACAGCCCGTCCCGAAAACTAAGTAGTTTAATATATACATTTAACGAGGGCCCCGTAGCTTGTGCATTTTATTTGGCGAGGCTCGTCTCATTTTTATTTTAAAAAGGATATCCTAAAGTGACTACATTCTTCTATTTTTCGTCTCTAAAATGAAAGAGGAAAAATGATTCTAATCCCATTACATACTCGAAATTGTTATAGTCTATATCCGAACAAAATTTATAAAATCTGAATGCGAGGACGCGTATAAGTCATCCGTTTACCAAATCATGGGCCTGGGTCCAATGCATATGGTATTACACTGGACCTGGGCCACCTTCATTTCGATGTGGGCCTAATTAATTATTTCTACACCTATTCGTGAATTTGCAAAGCTGAAAGATAAACTGGTACTATTTCATTTAACAGTTTGTAGTAAATTTTAAAGTAAGCGATCTGTTGGCATGAAAGAACTTAAAGATCTAGTTTTAATCCTAATTCAAACCATTTGCGTACTGAAATTAGACTATCATGACAATTAGAAGTATATTGGCCTAATTCTAGCTTGACATGCATCTTTACAAACAAACTGAGATAAGCAAGGTGCTCTTTAGCATCCTATCCTTCTTTTAACTAAGGGCCTACATAGGGAGCTCATAAACTAAATGACTGCGTATGTGAAAACTGTCCAGTTATACAGCTCCTTGGCAGGAGTCTACATATCAGTGATACATAAAAAGGATAGACACTCTTCTTTTTTTTCTTGAATAAAACAAACTATATTAAAAGTAAAAATATTTTTTCTCAAAATTTTGTCAGAGTTTCGACGCTATTGGGACATTGTTATTTTCTTTTCAAACAGAAGATTAACCCTATACACTACTTAAAAAAATTATGTATTCAGAGCCGGTCGTCATGCAAATTCAAAACAAGTAAATGCACAGCGTTGAGTAAGATGCATCAGGATGGTCTTTTCTGTTTCAGGTTGCTATTCCTAGACGGACCCAACCCCTGTAATGAGTCCCCTAAGTCAAAAATGCACATGATGCAGATAAGCGTTCCTACTAGGGATCCGGCATGTGGCTTTGTTTATACTAGGTTCAGAACCTGGGTGTTTGTTCTAGACATGGCTTACCCGAGCGGACAGCTCGAGCCGAGGGGGGGCAGCGTACCGGGAATACAGAAGCTTCACCGGCTTAGCAAGTTGTCCGAACCTCGTTCTAAATTGGGATTTGACACTATACAGAAAAGAAGTCATACGAAGTACACCCTTCTTCATGATTCAGAAGACTCAGAGAGGATATGGGTTTCGGCACAGTTTATATACAGTTCACAAAATATCAAAGCGGTAAAAGCAGTTAGTTAGCACATTAATCACAGATCATGTAACAAAATCAGATAAAGCTAAACATAACAATTATACTAAGCTCGATTTCTAACCCTGAACCGGTGGTTCTGGGTCGTAGTCCCCAGTGGAGTCGCCAGAGCTGTCACACCTCCTTTTTCCGCCCCCGCGAGGGTACAAGGAGTTTTTTTCCAATTAAAGGATAATCGAAACGGGATTTGTTTGTTTGTTTCGGAGTCGCCACTTGGGAGATTTAGGGTGTCCCAAGTCACCAATTTAATCCCGAATCGAGGAAAAGAATGACTCTATATTACAGTCTGTGAACCAGAAATTCGGATAAGGAATTCTGTTAACCCGGGAGAAGGTGTTAGGCATTCCCGAGTTCCGTGATTCTAGCACGGTCGCTCAACTGTCATATTCGGCTTATTTATCTGATTTTAATACAATTAAGAACCGGTGTGCCAATTTTAACTTTTTACCACTTTATGATTATTATTTTTCAAAAGAATGTGAACATCGCTTAAAACACGTCTTTGGACTGCGTCGCATGAAATGCACCCACAATCCGGAACACATTTTATTTGATGTTTTGGGATTTGGATTTAGGTCGCATGAAATGCACACCCAAGCTTAAGAAAGTAAACTATTAAACACGCGCCTAAAGAGACTATCGCGTTATTATTTTGGGAAGGCCGTGAAATTTGCTAAACAGCCCGTCCCGAAAACTAAGTATTTTAATATATACATTTAACGAGGGCCCCGCAGCTTGTGCATTTTATTTGGCGAGGCTCGTCTCATTTTTATTTTAAAAAGGATATCCTAAAGTGACTACATTCTTCTATTTTTCGTCTCTAAAATGAAAGAGGAAAAATGATCCTAATCCCAATACATACTCGAAATTGTTATAGTCTATCTCCGAACAAAATTTATAAAATCCGAATGCGAGGACGCGTATAAGTAATCCGTTTACCAAATCATGGGCCTGGGTCCAATGCATATGGTATTACACTGGACCTGGGCCACCTTCATTCCGATGTGGGCCTAATTAATTATTTCTACACCTATTCGTGAATTTGCAAAGCTGAAAGATAAACTGGTACTATTTCATTTAACAGTTTGTAGTAAATTTTAAAGTAAGCGATCTGTTGGCAATAAAGAACTTAAAGATCTAGTTTTAATCCTAATTCAAACCATTTGCGTACTGAAATTAGACTATCATGACAATTAGAAGTATATTGGCCTAATTCTAGCTTGACATGCATCTTTACAACTGAGATAAGCAAGGTGCTCTTTAGCATCCTATCCTTCTTTTAACTAAGGGCCTACATAGGGAGCTCATAAACTAAATGACTGCGTATGTGAAAATTGTCCAGTTATACAGCTCCTTGGTAGGAGTCTACATATTAGTGATACATAAAAAGGATAGACTCTCTTCTTCTTTTTTTCTTGAATAAAACAAACTATATTAAAAGTAAAAATATTTTTTCTCAAAATTTTGTCAGAGTTTCGGCGCTATTGGGACATTGTTATTTTCTTTTCAAACAGAAGATTAACCCTATGCAATACTTAAATTTTTTTTTTTTATGTATTCAGAGCCGGTCGTCATGCAAATTCAAAACAAGTAAATGCACAACGTTGAGTAAGATGCATCAGGATGGTCTTTTCTGTTTCAGGTTGCTATTCCTAGACGGACCCAACCCCTGTGTTGAGTCCCCTAAGTCAAAAATGCACATGATGCAGATAAGCGTTCCTACTAGGGATCCGGCATGTGGCTTTATTTATACTAGGTTCAGAACCTAGGTGTTTGTTCTAGACCTGGCTTACCCGAGCGGACAGCTCGAGCCGAGGGGGCAGCGTACCGGGAATACAGAAGCTTCACCGGCTTAGCAAGTTGTCCGAACCTTGTTCTAAATTGTGATTTGACACTATACAGAAAAGAAGTCGTACGAAGTACACCCTTCTTCATGATTCAGAAGACTCAGAGAGGATATGGGTTTCGGCACAGTTTATATACAGTTCACAAAATATCAAAGCGGTAAAAGCAGTTAGTTAGCACATTAATCACAGATCATGTAACAAAATCAGATAAAGCTAAACGTAACAATTATACTAAGCTCGATTTCTAACCCTGAACCGGTGGTTCTGGGTCGTAGTCCCCAGTGGAGTCTCCAGAGCTGTCACACCTCCTTTTTCCGCCCCCGCGAGGGTACAAGGAGTTTTTTTTCAATTAAAGGACAATCGAAACGGGATTTGTTTGTTTGTTTCAGAGTCGCCACTTGGGAGATTTAGGGTGTCCCAAGTCACCAATTTAATCCTGAATCGAGGAAAAGAATGACTCCATATTACAGTCTGTGAACCAGAAATCCGGATAAGGAATTCTGTTAACCCGGGAGAAGGTGTTAGGCATTCCGGAGTTCCGTGGTTCTAGCACGGTCGCTCAACTGTCATATTCGGCTTATTTATCTGATTTTAATACAATTAAGAACTGGTGTGCCAATTTTAACTTTTTACCACTTTATGATTATTATTTTTCAAAAGAATGTGAACATGGCTTAAAACACGTCTTTGGATTGCGTCGTATGAAATGCACCCACAATCCGGAACACATTTTATTTGATGTTTTGGGATATGGATTTAGGTCGCATGAAATGCACACCCAAGCTTAAGAAAGTAAACTATTAAACATGCGCCTAAAGAGACTATCGCGTTATTATTTTGGGAAGGCCGTGAAATTTGCTAAACAGCCCGTCCCGAAAACTAAGTATTTTAATATATACATTTAACGAGGGCCCCGCAGCTTGTGCATTTTATTTGGCGAGGCTCGTCTCATTTTTATTTCAAAAAGGATATCCTAAAGTGACTACATTCTTCAATTTTTCGTCTCTAAAATGAAAGAGGAAAAATGATCCTAATCCCATTACATACTCGAAATTGTTATAGTCTATCTCCGAACAAAATTTATAAAATCCGAATGCGAGGACGCGTATAAGTCATCCATTTACCAAATCATGGGCCTGGGTCCAATGCATATGGTATTACACTGGACCTGGGCCACCTTCATTCCGATGTGGGCCTAATTAATTATTTCTACACCTATTCGTGAATTTGCAAAGCTGAAAGATAAACTGGTACTATTTCATTTAACAGTTTGTAGTAAATTTTAAAGTAAGCGATCTGTTGGCATGAAAGAACTTAAAGATCTAGTTTTAATCCTAATTCAAACCATTTGCGTACTAAAATTAGACTATCATGACAATTAGAAGTATATTGGCATAATTCTAGCTTGACACGCATCTTTACAAACAAACTGAGATAAGCAGGGTGCTCTTTAGCATCCTATCCTTCTTTTAACTAAGGGCCTACATAGGGAGCTCATAAACTAAATGACTGCGTATGTGAAAACTATCCAGTTATACAGCTCCTTGGCAGGAATCTACATATCAGTTATACATAAAATGGCTTTAGTACAATCAGTAAAGAAAACTAAATTCAGTTTATAACTTCAAGTTCTTCATATGTATATTCATGCTTCAAATGTCAACTTCAACATGGAATTACATCAGCTTAGTATGTGTACCTGGATTTAGACAACAAGAACCAGAAGAAGAAAAGAATATCAGCAGCAAGCAGCCAGTCAGTAATAACGACAGCAACAAACGAACGGACAGCAGTAACACAGCAGCAACCACAAATAGCCCAACAGTAGCAACCCAACAGGGAAACCAGAATACCCCACTGAAATAGTAACAACCCAACTACACAACAGACTTGACAGAAAATAGCTTGACAATCAAACAATCGGATTTAGCAAAACGGCTTGAACAAAAAAAAACCAACTGTATCCAACCAAACAGCTGACCTGCCCCCCCCCCCCTTTTTTGTCTTTTAGGATTATCAGATTTTCTTCTCTCAATTGCCAACCCCTTATCAGTAAAAAAATGAGCTCATTTATAGGCCTAAAAGACCTTCACAGGACTGCCTCGTATCCAGACTTCCTCCCCATACCCTTCAACTTCCCACGCCTAAGTATCTTCTTGATGCAAGTCATTTGGTTCTCCACTATAGCATGCTTGTCATTTTGATTCATTCAAGAGTCATGGGCTTTTATTAGATTATTTATTTTAACCCATGTTCTTGTGTTGTGCACCCCACTAATACTAGATTAATAGTATTTTTCATTAACCAATTGACAGCCCATTAATCCTAAGCATTTGTCAGTCTTTGACACCCCAAATTATCCCTCAAACCACTGATTATTACTGTCTTACCCCACCCCCTTCACATCGCTGAGTCTGTTAACTATAACCATTTTAATCCTAATCCGAACCTCACCAACTAACAAACTACAACCTATAATTAGTTTACCACTGGATTTAGACAAACATTTAATCAGAATCAGGCAGTATGAATCAAGTCGTTGCCTTCCAAGACTATAAAACACAAACGACAACATGTATCGAATCGACTTTGCGAGTTACAACGTATACTAATCAGTCGACAACAAAATCAGGCTAAAACAGAGCACACAGGTGATTCATGTGTTTTTGGACGAAACATGGAACTTATGAAACTTAATTATTCGACGACGTTACTCAAATCGACTATACAAACTATTACATGTAACAAACAATCGACAAACAACATAGACTAAACAGGCCACCAAATTATTTCAATATTCGGGATATTTAGCAGGGAGTTTACGAAACTTAACTATTCGACGACATTAGTCGAAACGAATAGATATCTCATAACATACACTTAACACTGAATAGAAGAGAAATCGACCACATAAAAGTGTCTTTGAAGATGGAGAGGATTGACAGAAAAATAATCAAAAATCAAAAACAAATCTACTGACATACGAATAACACATAAACAGAAAGAAAGAAAAGAAAATTACCTCGGAAGCTTACATCAAAAATGAACCAGGCCTGAACCGGACTCGACTTTTAGGGTTCTTTAGCTAAGATTTGGGGTTTGAAGAGTTCTACCTAGATTCGAACGAGACCAACGTTGATTAGGGTATAAGGGATGTCAGGGGAGTGGCTGGTGTGAATTTGGGACTCATTAGGTGATTTAGGGTTTTGGCTCGAATCTTTGATCGAAGATTCGAGAACCCTGGAGATGATTCGAAGTTAAGTGACCAGGGATTCGTGTTCAGGGTGGTTTGTAGGTTCAGTGGTGTAGCTATGGTGACCGGTGGCGTTGTTGCCGCCGGGTTTACATTGAAGGGGGGATATGGTGGCTGCTAGGGTTTGGGGGTGTTTGGGATCGTCTCTGAGAGACGATGAAACCAGGGGGGGTGTTTGGATAGGGGGCGGGGTAACAGGGTTGGGCTTATATACGACTTAGGAGTTTAGATCCTGGCCGTTGGATCAGGTGAGATCGATGGCCAGGATCTATTCACTGAAGGGGGACGGCGTCGTTTGGGCGTAGTGGTGGGTGAGACCGGATATGGGAAGGGATCGGGTCAGGTCAACAGGTCTAGGGGATGTGATCCTGGCCGTTGATCCATTTGAGATCAACGGCCCTGCTCAACTGGGACAGAAACGGTGTCGTTCGGGCACCTCTGAGGAGACGGACCAGTTTAACTCATTGGGCCAGCTCGTTTGGGCCTATTTTTATTTTAATTTCTTTGCCCAAACTGAGTATTCTTACTATTTTTAACTCTTTTTCTTTTCTACTTTAATTAACAATCAACAAAATTCTAAAATAATTTTTGTAAAACAAAAATTAACCTACAACAATGTTAAACCTTAACAACAATTAATACACAAGGTCCAATATTTAATTAAAAATAAAATTACACCACGACACACATAAATGACAAAACACAACAAAAATGCATATTTTTTGTGATTTTTCTTTCTTTTAAAATAAAACAGGTTTTAATTGACTCCACAATGCATAATTAAATCTTGAATGCGTATGCAACATGTATATATATATATATATATATATATCAATCACAACAACGGCAAGCTTTTACGGACCAAATCATTTAGAAATATCATTTAAGTTTTCAAATCTTAGAAAGATGGCTGAGTTTGCAAAACAGTATTTAAAACCTTGGACTGAGGTCAAATGATATGCAAAATATGCGAAAGCAGTGATATCAATCCCTGAAGGATTCAAATAATTGGCAAGAAGCCTACAATTGGAAACATGACTGAGGATATAAATTCTTTAACAAAATAAGTGAGGAAAACCAGTCAAAAATCCCCTAAGGGTTCTACAGGTCGGCACAAGGCCCCAAGCATGGCAACAAGCCCAATTCACAATAATAGTGTATACGTCTCAACCAAAAATGTAGTAAAATATCTCTCGGGACGGACCAAGTCACAATCCCCAATGGTGCTCTACCCCACGCCCGTTATCCGGCGTGCAAGTCACCTCAATATAGCGTTATGATGTAAAATTATCATTTACATCTATTACTCACCTCTAGCCGGCCAAATACTACTCCGCGATGCCCTTTCCTTTCGTATCGACCTCCTCGCGCGTCGAATCTAGCCAAAACCACAACGAATACATCACAATAGGCTAAGGGAATATAACCCAATCGAAAAGACTCGAAAAATATCAAAAATCACGAAATTTGCAAAACCGGAACCCCGGGCCCACGTCTTGAAATCCAGAAATTTTTACATCAAAATGTTCCTTATCTCGCCACGAGTCTATACATACCAAATTCACAAGAATCTGAATCCATTTGACCCCTCAAATCCCAAATTTAGAATTTCAATCTCAAGCCCTAATTTCTTATAATTTGGCTATGTTTTCATGGATTTCTAGGATGATTCTTCAATAAAATCATGTATTTAACTCATAAAACTTACCTCCAATCGATCTTAGTTGAAACTCCCTTCAATCCCCGTCCAAAAGCTCTCAAAATGACTAAAAATGGCGGAGAAATGGGGTGTTTTTCGCGAATGAAATGTAAACATTCTGCCCAGAATTTTTCGGAATTACTGTTCACCCCGTGTTACTATTCACCGTGTTACTGTTCACTGGGTACTGTTCACGTATAATGTTATGGGTACTGTTCACGGCACTATTCACTGATACTGTTAAGGGGCAATGTTCATGGGCACTGTTCATAACTACTGTTCATAGTGCTGTAAAAACAATGCAGCACCTTTATTTTTTTCGTGCCTAAATCGATCCGTTAACCTTCCGAAATACACCCGAGGCCCCCGAGACCTCAACTAAAAGCACAAACATGTCTTAAAACATTATCCAAACTTGCTCCAATCGTCAAAACACCTCAACTAACGCCAAAATCATCAAATTATATCGAATTCAAGCCTAAGTTCTTTTAAAACTTCTAAAACACACATTCGATCAAAAACCCGACCAAACGATGTCGGAATGACCTGAAATTTTGCACACATATCCCAAATGACACAATGAAGCTACAGCAACTCTCTGAATTTCATTCCGACACCCGGATCAAAATCTCACTTATCAACCGAAATTCGCCAAAATACTAACTTCGCCAATTCAAGCCTAATTCAACACCGGACCTCCAAAATTACTTCCTGTCCTGCTCCTAAGTCACAAATACCTCCCGGAACTAACCAAACCGTCGAAATTCACATCCGAGCCCTCTAACTCATAAGTCAACATCCGGTTGACTTTTCCAACTTAAACCTTCTTAAAAGAGACTAAATGTCTCATTTCTTATCAAAATCGCTCCAAATAAATTCGAATGCACCCAATACCGATAATGAAATATGAGGAAGCTAAAAATGGGACGAACGAGACAGTAACTCATGAGATGACGGGTCGGGTCGTCACATAGATCCCCTACGCGATCGCGAAGAGGAAAACTCTGCAACAGCTGAAGCTCCAAAATCTTCAACTCTCCAAAGCATGAAATGGTCCGATTGACCACCCAAAACTCACCTGAGGCCCCCGGGACCTTAACCAAACATACCAATATATCCCATAACCTCATTCAAACTTGTTCCAAGCTTTGGAACGCTCAAAATAACATCGAAACACCAAATTCTCATCGGATTCAAGCCTAAGAATTCCAAAATCTTCTAAATTACGCTTTTGATCAAAAACCCAACCAAACCACATCCGAATGACCTGAAATTTTTCACACACAACCCAAATAACACAACGAAACTACTGCAACTCTCGGAATTCCATTCCAACCCCTATATCAAAATCTCACCTATCCACCGGAAATCGCCAAAATATCAACTTCGTCAATTCAAGCCTAAATCTACTCTAAACCTCCAAAACTCATTTCGATCATGCTACTAAGTTTCAAATCACCTTCTGAAACTACCCGAACCACCGGAACTCACGTCCGAGCCCTCTAACACACAAGTCAATATTCGATTGACTTTTCCAACCTAACTCACTCCAAAGACACTAAGTGTCTCAAACTATATCAAAATTATTCTGGATTCGATCCGACCAACCCGATACCATATAACACGGATAATTAAATCATAAAGAAGCATAAATGGGGGAAACGGCGTGGTAATTCATGAAACGGCTGGCCGGGTCGTCACATAAAATTATGAAATTGTCCAAGGTCTTATAATGAGACCCCCAACGAGTATCACCCGGTCGTTAGAGGCCTCGTTCTTGATTCAAACCTTGTCCGGTAATAACTTCTCCAACTTTAATCAACTCTTCCAATTTATCCAATTGATATTGCCGACGTGAATTCCTCCGTTTAAAAGAAGCTCCAATAATATTTAAAATATTAGTGACAACATAAAAAAATAACCACATCCGAATGCTTTTTAGAAAGAGCTACAAGTGCTAGTTGCAATTGATGATCAAAACAATGAATAGAATATGCAGACGGGGTATCTTTCAAAATCAAAGATTTGGGGCCATTTTTTCGCTTGCATATTACTAGTACCATCATAACCCTATCCACGTATCTTGGATGGACTTAATGAATATTTCAAAAGTAAAGAATAAATCTCTTTTTGTAATGGTTTGGAAGATATGTCAATCACATGGACAATATCCAAGAATCACTATATAACCATTCCACTTTTGTTGACATATCTCAAAATTAAAGTCATTTACTCCTTATGTGAGATGTCTTTTGATTCATCAACTAATATCCAAAAAAATCACCACCCATATCTTCGATAATAACTTTAATTGTTTCTTTTGCACAAGCTTTCACAATCTCTTTTTGAATTGTCGGACAAATTATCATATCATTTTATGGAGCATGACGTAATATTACTTTTTCACATCCAAAAGCATATCCCCATGCCATTCCAAAAAGTTCAAGAAAATGGCCTTTATATTCAGAATCTTCACTTTCATCATGTCCACGAAATGGAATCCCGATCTTAAGAGAAACCTTGCCACATCTATTGAGGCTTTTAAGCGCATACGATAATCACTTTTTACTTTTTCGCTTTTCTTGTCAAAAGAAGAAAGAATCGATTGACGTTGATTTATCAAATCTTGCATCCTATTAAAACACTTATGATGGATACTATTCACTTCACCAACATGTGCCTTAAGTCTTTCCACAGCTTTGTTCCAACCTCTAAAACCGTCTTTTGTAAATGCATCTCCCCCATTACCATGACTTTCGAGTTCATTCTTGAATAAATAGCAACACAAACAAAATGCAACATCCGCTTTAATGCTATACTCCAACCATTGAGAATATGGTCCTTTAAACCAAGTGGGACAAAATTGACGCATTTTATTCCCAAACATAGTTTTAGGAAAGACATGGCCTATCGGTTTACAAGGCCCTATTTGAATATAATATCTCCTCACTTCATCTCGAATATTAGGACCATAACTCGAAATAGGCAATCTTTCTTTGGGATCCACTTCAAGAGATAACAAATCAAGCTCTAAATGTGGGGAAGGATGTGTTTCCCTTTAAATTTCCGGATTTATTTGTGAACTCACAGATGGCCGACTAAAACTAGAAGTTGGTTGGCCATCATTTAGCTTGATGAGAAATTTATCCATTTCAATGTTAGGATTACCTTTCCTACAAAATCAAATTTTCACAATTCTATTCAAAATGAATCCAAAAAAATTATTAAAAGTACAAATCAATCACAATCACAAAAATCATAAGTTCACAATTAGAAGAATCACAAGTTACAAGTAGTGGGCAATTATTTGGGAATAAGAAAGTTACTGTCATTTTTTAAGAAGTGCAGCAGCAAGCCATCAATAGTTTCAGTACTTTTAAAACAAAATATTGATGCAAATATGGATAGGGTAATATTGACAAGAACTACATTACTTTGAGAAGCTAAAGAAGTGTAGAGGCAAAGAGCAATATCAATTTTGAAGAACCGAAGACGAGATTTAAAGCTTGTCGATTACTCGATGCCGATTATAACACTTCCCGTTCTTGACTGTCAAAATAAATTTTAAACATTCAAATAATCAATAATATTTCAACCCAACTTCAGTACTTCATAAATCAAAGGAAAAAGATAAAGAAACAAAAGAAACAGTATGATTGATAAAGAAATTGGAAAGATATGTGACCTTAGTTTGCAAAAAAGTTGGTATTTTGCTGTTGCAGAAGACTTGGGGCTAGAGAGTGTTTTCTGGAGAGGTGTTTTTGATTTTGGAATTTTGAAAAGTGACTAAAGAAGGAGTTGTGTACTTAAGGGTGTATTGTGGGTCTGGCCCAGCCCGGAACCGGCCCGGGACCGCGTGCCATACGCGCCAAATGGGCCGGTTCAAACGGGCCGGTCTCTAGTGGTGCAAAAGCCCATAGCGGGCCAGTCCTTACCAAAAAGCCCGTGAGCCCGGGATCGCCTAGCCCGGGACCGGCAGGCGGGCCTGGCCTTGTTCAACCGGGACAAACGGGCCCCAATAACAATTTTTTTAAAAAAAAAAATTAAAAAGGGCCAACGGTCAGATTTTTAAAATCTAGCTGTTGGCCGTCAATTTTTAGCCGTTTGGAACTTTAAAAAATAGCCATTTGGCCCCCAAACTTTTTTTAACCCCAAACTTTTTATAATTAAACTTTTTCCCTATTCTCAACTGTAAATACCCTCTCATTTTTCATTTTTACTCACAAATTCATCAATCTCTCTCTAATTTTCTTCTATAATTGTTTCCTTTATTATTTCAATTTCGTGAAAAATTGTGAAGTTGGTGAATTAAAGTATTCAAGTCTTCAACGATATTCAATTTTCAAGAAGTTGTTCGTCAATTCGGTAAATTCGTTCTAACTCTTAAGTTTTAATATTATAGTTTTATTTGATTTATTTAGTATAATTATAATTAATATGAACTTTTCTTTGAAAAAAATATTTGGTGGTAAGGGTAAGGAAAAATCTAAAATTGGTGAATCTAGTCGCCAAGCTACTGCTCTTCCCCCGGCTCCCCGACCCAGACCTGTTACTCGTCCTCCTTCACCTGTTATTCGTGATAGTGATAACCCTTGTTTTCAATTTTTCGATAGTCAATTTTGTCATGATGTTGCACCAGGTCAACAATTAAATGAAGAAGTTATGAGTAATCTTTATCCTAATAAAACTATCTTTGAAAATGATGAGGAAAATGATGATTTAGATGAAACGCGCCCGGATTTAGATGATACACCTACTAGTCCTGTTAATAACCTAACTAATGCCCCGCCTGACCCTCCTGTAGTAACCCCTACTTTTAATAGAAAACCTTCTAAGCGACCCAATACATCTCTTGTTTGGCACTTTTTTACTCAACTAAGAGAACAAAATAAAGCTAAGTGTAAAACTTGTGGGTCTTTGATGGCTCATAAATATACTGGAGACCATAGCGGTACAGGTACTTTGACTAGACACATATTGAAACACCCTAGAGATAAAGCTAAATATTTACAAATGAAAGTTGTACAAGAGGGGACAAGTGTAGATACTACGGTTAACCCTAGTACAAGTTCAAATGTAGTTCAACCGGGAATTAACACTATTACCGGTGGCATTTTATATTATGATCCAAATAAAGATCGTGAAGAATTGGCAAAAATGGTTACTGTTATGTGCTTACCCTATAGTTTTCCTTCTAACCCTCATTTTGCATTATATTAGAAGAGTTTTAAATCCTACTTATTAAGGATGGCCTCGCGCAACAGTAAAGAGAGATATTTATAAATATAAACATGAGTATGAACAATACCTGCACTATTTATTTACTCATATAGATTGTCGCATTGCTATTACTACTGATATTGGTAGAAGTGGTAATGACTGTGATTATCTAACTGTTACAAGTCATTAGATAGATGAGGACTGGATAATGCAAAAGCGCATTATTGCTTATAGAATAATTAATTCACGCCACACAGGTAAGTTTATTGCTAACACAGTTGCAGATATTTGTAGATATTTTTGCATTAGATATAAAATTATGTTGGTTTCAATGGATAATTCTTCTAGTAACACTAACGCTATAGGCTTGCTTATAACTACACTAAATCCTGTATTTAGTAATATTTTTCATGTTAGATGTATTTGTCATATTTACCATTTAATTGTCGGTGATGGTATGAAAGTTTTAAATGTAGAAATTGAAAAGGTTAAAATGGCTCTTAATTGGCTTTTTTATTCAAACCGTAGAAGTAGACTTAGAGACTATTTTAAAAAATGTGATGAATTTGGCCTTATAGAAAGAAAGGTTCATAAACCTTGTCCAACTAGATGGAATTACATGTATGAAAGTTTAGTTGTTGCATATGAATATAGGAACCCAATAAGCGCAACGTATAATGCTCGTGTAGGTGATGATGATGATGATGATGAGAACCTTACAAATCAAGATTGGACTAATGTTAAAATGTTTGTAGACTATTTAGAACAATTTCATGTTGCTACAAATGAATTATCTGGGCAATATTATCCTACTATTTCTAACTATTTAGTTTATATTGCAGCACTTGCAGATTTGTTTACTCAATTTTCAGAGGGTGAGGTAATTTATCAACTTGCTATTAATTTTATGAAAGCTAAGTTTAAAAAATATTTTTTCCCTATCCCCCCTATTTTTGGTGTTGCTGCAGTATTAAATCCTACAATGAAATTAGGAGGTCCTCACTTTTGGTATTCAAAAATTTATAACGCTTTATAACTTTCAGCTGAGGAATTTGCTACATTTGGAGATGCAAAAGCCTCAATTAAAATAAATGCTCAAACAATTTATAATGCTTATCAATTTGCCTTAGATCATGCTAGACCAAATGTTCCAACTCCTACTTCGTCTAGTTCATAATTATCTAAAAGAATTGCGGGCCTAAAATCCCTTAGTTCTTAGATGGAGTTCAGGGGTTCTCAAGGTGATAATATTGGTGATATTTCACAACTAAATGAGCTTCAAGTTTATTTGTCGCAGGGACTTGAACTAGAGAATCTTGACGTCTCCTTCAATGGTTTGGAATGGTGGAAGGACAAACAAAAACACTATCCGGTTCTTTCAAGGATGGCTCGAGATATTTTAAGTGTTCAAGCTTCAACAGTGGCATCAGAGAGCGCTTTCAGTCAAGAGAGACTTCAAATCAGTGATCATAGAGCGTCTATGAGGGAGAGCTTGGAAAAATCAGTACTCTTCAGAGATTGGATCCGTTCGGAAAGAAGAAATTTTGGACTTGCAGAATCACAATCGGAGATAGACGAAGCTTATGAAGAAATGTTAGCGGAACTTGCGTAGGATGCTGCTTCGCCCAAAAGCGGTGATGAACAAGTTTCTTTTACACCACCACCAACGGAAATTCCTCCGGACATTAAAGGATTTATGAGATTTGATAGAGATAATACATAGACTAATATGTAACTTGTATTTTGGCACATCTTCCTTAGTTTTTTTTCCTTTTAATGGTAGTATTAGTACCTTGTTGTGCTCATTCCATTGGGGGGAGGAAGACTAAGAAAGATATTGTCATTCTTTGTTAATGTCGTAATAATAAAAATTATAAGACATTCCCTTGAATATTTCTTTGCAATTTATTTTGTATTTAAATTTGATATAGTATGTATATTATATATCTAATACATATATATATATATATATCTCTAATACATATAAACTATATATATATATATATATATATATATATATATATATATATATATATATATATAAACTATATAACTATATATATAAACTATGATACCAAGTGTGTACGGGATCCCTTCCGAATAGGGCTCAGGAAATAGATTACAAGAACACCAGTCCTGGCCAATCACCAACCTCTAGGCAAACCTTAAACCACGATGCTCCTCACAACCCTTCAACGGCCACCTGCCTAAACGGGTCTACGAGCACCACCGGTTATGTTGGTCTAACCAAGGTTTACTGTCAAGATTAGTAACTGCCTGGTCTATATAGTTCTTAACCTAAAACCCCATCGGGTTGACACAGTAGACTCTTAACTACCATAAACATGAATAGTAGATAACCTTTGAGAACCAAGTCTAACACTTACCTGTTTAGCCTTTCATTTAGGCTAACAGTGTTGCAAATATGAAAGAGGGAAGGAGAAGAACAATACCAGACTTGAGACCCTTAGTTGTGGCCAAGCGACCTTTTTGATTTTATTTCCGAATTGAAAATATTACAAAGGGAGAGTTTTACAAGTAGAGAGAAACTAGAGAAAAGGCAGAGTTTTCTGATGTTGGCTAATGCCTGCCTCCTAAAGAATGAAAAATGATCCTTATATAATGGATGAGTCTACAAACAAACTAAACTAAAAAGTAAAACTGGCCGACAAAATAATTACAAGTGTGACCGACAAGATAAAAAGGAAATCCTATATTATCAAAATCGGACAAACTAATTTATAAAAATAGATTCCCTTCAATAATGGAGGGGTCCATTACTTTATTAAAGTTATCTTTATTACCCCGATAATTGATGTATGGGGCCTTCAATTATTCATACTTTGTTTTTTCCCTTATTGTCATTTTTCTCCGAAGATTCTTCAGCATTTTCTTTCAACCTTGTAAGGAAATCTTCAATTTTTTCAGTATCAATTTCTGTGTCAGAGGGGCCTTGCGCTTCACCTGCTACATGTATTCCTTCATTTGAAGAACTATCAATGGAAGCCATAGATATATCATCTCCAATAGTGGTATCAAAATTTTTGGCTAGATCATTCTTAATTTCTTCGAAGTATGAAGCCAGTATTTCCTTCTTTGTTATAGCTCCCTTCTTCATTTGGAGCCGTTTAGTTATCATTTCAAAATGACTTAATTTTTCCTCTGCAACCTGTGTTCTATCCATTTTGACATAGGCTTCTCTTTTGGCCAGTATTTGTTGGATTAATTCTTCACCATATCTTTTCCCTTGCTGGTCGGTTTGGAGTAGTTTGGACCAGAATTTGTGATAGAAAATTCTTTTAAGGCAGGGAATGCCTTCACTGGTATAACCGGTTTGTACGTCCCATTTCATAATCCATGGGATAGAAATTCTATAAAGAAATACATGACAGCTATGCCATCATAAAAGATATTATCTTTCTGTAGAGAAATAATTTTGGGAGATATATCTACCTATTGGGAATATAAAGCTTTGAATAAAGAGTTAAATATTTCCAATGATGGACCGTATAACTTCCACTATTTAAAGAATTAATTTGGAATTTGTTTTTCGAACATATTAGGACAAAGTTTTATAAACCAAGAATGTTTCCTAGAAGTATTCTCATATAAAAAGGTTTTATTAAAACTTTCTACATAATCCCAATAATTAAATCTTACCGAAATCTTTTGGTCAGGATGTGTGTATTCACAAGCCTTGAGGGTACTGATACCCCATTCGTCAGAAGGTATAACCTTTTTAATTATGATTTTCGAAAAACTATAAGTTTTTCTGGTATTAGTAGGATAAAAGTGCTGAATTTCAGCAGAGCCTGTTGTGGAGAGTATAATCTCATAGTGCATCCTGTATTTATAAGCAGGAGTAGCGTATGACGCTATATCAAAATACCTAGCCATTATTTTCCACGGATTATCCTTCCATTTAAGGTCGGGCTGTTCCAAAAGAATTATTAACTCTTTTGTTTCTTTCTGAGTATAAAACTCAAAATTCTCATTACTATCCTCTGATATAACTGAGGAGTAGGTAGGTACATTAGATGATGTACCAGATGATGTGCCTTCATCTTTCTTGGATTTTATAAAATCCATGAATTCCCTGTATTAAGGATGTTCGGTATTACCCTCTGCAATGTTAGCGGCTATTAGCCTTTGATTTCCAATTTGGGCGAGAATATTATTCCCTCTACCATCAGTAGTTACCCTTCCTCTTCCTCGTTACCGAGGAGGTCTGTATGTAGGTCTCATAATCTGTAAGACACAAAGAGAGAACTATTAGTTCAAATATTCTCTAGTAAGAAAATTAGGAAGGGTATTATCAGACCCTTTTTTGTATATAATTTCGAAATCAAATGGGGCTAAGAGAGTCTGCTACCTTGCAAACATTTGTTTGGAAACATCATGTTTAAAATCTTTATCAAAGATAAACTTTGTAGCTTGGCAATCAGTTTAATTAAAAATTTCTGATTATATAAATCAGTTTGAAATTTCATAACACATTTAACAATAGCAAGAATTTCTTTAGCTACAGTCGCATAATATTTCTGGGAATCATTCCATTTGCCAGAATAAAATTGAACAAGGAATTCTTGTTTATCTATTGGAGAACATTGTTTCAATATCCCACCATAACCAATATCAGAGGCATCAGTTTCCACAACTTTTGCCCAAGTGGGATTAGCGAGAGTTAGATAGGGAAGGTTATTAACCTTCTGTTTAATTCTCTTGACTGCTTCAGTATGACTGTCAGTCCAAGCCTTTGGGTTTTTCTTTAATCTTTCATAAAGAAGAGCAGTATCCTTTGCAAGATCCTTTATAAAAGGTGAAATATAATTCAAGCTTCCTAAAAATCTCTGGAGCTGAGTCTTATCAGTAATAATATCATGGAATTTAGAAGCAGATTCTATACTTCTATTGATAGGAATAATCCTACCTTTTTCAATATTATGACCAAGGAATCTAACATTATTCGGGAAGATCATCATTTTTGGTTTGGATATAACTAAACCATTTTGAATAATAATCTTTTTAAACAAATCAATATGTTTGAAATGAGATTCTATATTTTTTGAAAATACTAGAATATCATCAATATATACAATTATGAAATCCGTATAAGGAAGAAAATATCATTCATAATTTTTTGAAATTCCGAAGGTGCATTTTTTAAACCAAAGGGCACACATTCCATTCATATTGGCCCATTGGCACATTGAAAGCATTTGTATATCTAACTGCTTCAGATATCTGAATTTGTCAATAACCTGATTTTAAATCAAATTTTAAAAATATAATGGCATCATGTAATCTATCAAGTAAATCCTTTTTATTAGGAATGGGATATCTAATCCATTTTAAAACCTTATTAATGGGCTTGTAATTAATAACTAATCTAGGAACTCCTCGTTCCTGTTCAGCATGCTTATTAACATAAAAGCAGTACAAGACCATTTGGACTTTGAGGGCCTAATTAAACCCTTCTTCTGTAAGGAATCAATTTCTTTTTTGCATAACTCCATAATAATCGGAGTTCATTTGACAAAGTCGAGCCTTGGTAGGGATATTATCCTCAGAAAAGTCTTCTTCATAAGGAAGTCTTATGATATTCTTTTTCCTGCTCCAAAATTGATTAGGATGGTCACCACATATAGAAATAGAAAATTGGTTTTTGAGAAAATTTTGGTGATAACCTGAACGGAGATGAATCTTCAACTGGTGATAACCTGAACGGAGATGAATCTTGAAGAACACTCTCTCTCCCTGAAGCTGGTCGAATAGATCATCAATACGAGGCAAGGGATACTTATTCTTAATTGTTACCTTATTCAATTGCCTATAATCAATGCACATCCTCATAGTGTCATCCTTCTTCTTCACAAATAGAACTGGCGCACCCCAAGGTGACACACTAGGCCGAATGAACCCCTTATCAAGGAGTTCCTAAAGCTGCTCCTTTAACTCTTTCAACTCCGCTAGTTCCATACAATACGGCGGATTAGAAATGGGTTGAATGCTCGGCACCAGATCAATACCAAAGTCAATATCTCTGTCCAGTGGCATGTTCGACAGGTCTGCAGGAAACACATCTGGAAAATCCCTCACAATTGGGACAGAATCAATACTGGGAGCCTCAGTTCTAACATCCCTCACAAAGGCTAGATACGAAAGACATCCCTTCCCAACCATATGATGGGCCTTTAAGAATGAGATCACTCTGCTGGGAACATAATCAGCCAAATCTCGCCACTCAATCCGTGGTACACCCGGTATAGCCAATGTGACTATCTTAGCATGACAGTCCAGAATATCGCAACACGGAGATACCCAATCCATGCCTAAAATGATATCGAAATCCACCATACACAATAGTAAAAGATCCACTCGGGTCTTCAGACCCCCAATAGTCACCATACACGACCGGTATACATGGTCTACAACAACAGTATCGCCCACTAGAGTAGATACATGAAAAAGTGAAACAAGAGACCTACGGGACGTATCCAGATAACGAGCAAAGTATGATGACACATAAGAAAAGGTGAAACCGGGATCAAATAATACAGATGCATCTCTGTGGCAGACAAAAACAATACCTGAAATCACGGCATCTAAAGCAGTAGCATCTGGTCTACCTGGGAGGGCATAGAAACGAGCCTGAACACCACCTGATCGACCTCCCCCTCTAGGGCGACCCCTAGATGACTGACCTCCACCCCTAGATGGTTGGGCGGGTGTTGAAGTAACTGGAGCAAAAGTCGAGGGCTGACCCCTCTGTTGAAACTGACCATCATGAAGACGAGGACACTGCCTCCTCATATGTCCAAACTCTCCAAACTCATAACAACTCCTAGATGCTGGAGATGGGGACTGAAGGGAACCCCCGGCACCGGAGTGACCAGTAAAAGGACCTGGCATGGAAGAACTCTAGACTGATGGAGCACGGGATGAACTCTAAGCTGGAAGGGCACTAAGTGATGAGTGGCCCTGATGAGAACTGTGAAAGCCATGACCCGATGATGCTCCACGGTAACCTGGGCGAGCTGAATGAGCCTGCCTGAAAGGATGGCCTCTACCCTACTGGAACTGACTCCTCGAAAGAGCACTGCTAAAGCTACTAGATCCCTGAGGCCTCTTGGCCTCCCTCTCCTCTCGCTCCTGACAACAAACTGACTCAGTCTCACGGACGATATCAACAACCTCCTCGAAGGTAGCACCTGTCACCCTCTACCTAGTCATGAGAATCCAAAGATGATATGTGAGACCATCAACAAAACTCCTGATCCTCTCTCGATCTGTGGGAACCAACCAAACCGCATGACAGGCTTTCTCGGAGAACCTCATCTTATACTACATCATAGTCATCTCCCCTTGACGCAACTGCTCAAACTGCATGTGCAACTCCTCTCGGCGAGACTGTGGCACATACTTCTATAGAAAGAGAACAGAGAATTGCTTCCAACTAAGGGGCGATGCACCAACGGGCCTACGCCTCTCATACGCCTCCCACCAAGTGAAGGTAGCCCCAGAAAACTAAAATGTGGTAAATGTCGCACCACTGGTCTCTAGAATCCCCATTATACGAAGCATCTTCTGGCACTTATCGAAGAAACCCTGGGCATCCTCGCCCTCTGCACCGCTGAAGGTCGGAGGTTAGAGTCTACCAAACCTCTCAAGTTGATGTTGCTCGTCGTCCGGTATAACTGGTATCACAAACTCCTGAGCTGGTGCAACCGGCTGGGCTGGAGGTGCCCCCGCCATCTGGAGTCCCTACACAACTTGCTCAGGTGTGCGAGCAACAGGAGTCTGGGTGCCTCCCCCGACCTGAGAAGTAGCTACGGCCGTAGTAACTGAGATCGCCTGAGCCAAACCGGTACATACTGATAAGATCTTAGTTAAAGCCTCATGTAGGCCTGGAATCACAATAGGCACAATCGATGCCTAAGCTGGTGCTATTGTAGCGTCCACAACTAGGACCTGATCCAGAACTGGGGCAGCTGGTGGATCTGCAGGTGCTGTTCTGCCCCTGCCACGGCCTCGACCACGACCTCGGCATCTGGTGGCCCCAGCTGGTGGTACTGGCGGTCGTCCATCCTGCCCGGTAGCAGGTGTCCTCACCATCTGTGAGAGAATGGATTAACAGAAATTTAGTTCTCGGATCAACATATTCGCACTACAAGAATTTAAAAAATATGAAGTTTTTCCTAAAGGTTCTGTAGCCTCTCGAGGATAAATACAGACGTCTCTGTACTGATCCGCGAGACTCTACTAACCCGGCTCATGACTCGCGAGACCTATGTATCCTAGGCTCTGATACCAACTTATCATGACCCCAAATACCGGTCGTGATGGCGCCTTTCACATTACTAGGCAAGTCGAACCAACAAATTAATCACAACTCATTTTCATTTAATAAGCCATTTTCTAACACGGTTTAAATACAATTTTTTCATAAAATCGTTTAAAAAGCAACAATATATATATATATATAAGCCGAATAAGCATGAAACTACACAGCCTAATAATTTGGTTTCACGAGTCTAGAGCCTCTAGTACATGTCTGAATATCTACTACATCATAAGTCTAGAAAATGCGGAAAGATAACAAGATAAGGAGGAGAAAATAGGGTTGTGGAGGCCATGCAGTTACCTCGAAATCTCCGTTAAATACTCGATCAGCTGAAGACCCTCACTCGGCCGCTCGGGCACCTGGATCTGCACACAAGGTGCAAGGAGTAACATGAGTACGCCAACTCAGTAAGTAACTAAGGAAAATAAAGACTGAAAGTAGTGACGAGCAGTTAAAAATCATATAACTCAATAAATAACAAGATAACGGATCAACTTTACAGTTTAAAAACCAGTTAAAATCATATACTTAGCAATATTTCCAACAGAGGCTTAATTTAAAAGAAGAGTGAAATCAGTGAAAATATCATGTTTAGGCCCTCGGGCAAGGAATCACTCAGAATATGGCCCCTGGGGAAACCTCTCGGTCACTCGTGACTCAACTCCCGTCACTCAGTATTCACTCTCAGCAGTCAGCTCATTAATATCTCGTAATAATAGAAATCATAGTAACCGTTGCGGCGTGCAACCCGATCCATAATTTATAGTCGACTACACTCACTGGGGGTGTGCAAAGTCCGAAGGGGCTCCTACAGCCCAAGCGTCATATCGCTGTGGCGCGCAGCCCGATCCAATATATATATATATATATCACTGCGGCGTACAGCCCGATCCATATAAGTATCGCTGCAGCGTGCAACCCGATACATAACTCACATATATACAAATATCCTCACAATTAGGTTCTCAACCTCTTTCAGTCATTAACCTCACAGCTTCTCGGGCACAACAGTGGAAATTAGGGAACTCTGCCCAAACAGTCCTCTTATTTAGAAGTGGAGTGATAAAACCAGTTTTAAATATTTAAACATGTAAAACATGACTGGGGATATGCTTTTAGCAAGTAAAGCGAGGAAAAATAGCCAAAATACCCCTAAGGGTGTCTACAGGTCGGCACGAGGCCCCAAACATGGCATACAGCCCATAACACAGTATAAATAACTAAAATATGGAATATTATAAGATTTACAAATCAAATACGCGTCTTAATAGTCGCTACGGGATGGACCACATCACAATCCCTACCAGTGCACGCCCACACGCTCGTCACCTAGCATGTGTGTCACCACATTTATCAAACAAGTCAAATACCTGGGTTTTGTACCCTCAGTTTCAGATTTACAATTGTTACTTACCTCAAACCGATGAAAATACTACTCCGCGATGTCTTTTCCCTCGAACCGGCCTCCACTTGCGCCGTATCTATCCAAAATTAGAATCACGGCGTCAAAATAGGCTAAGGAAACGAAGCCCAGGCGAAAACAATCAATAAATGACACAAATCCCGAAATTACCAAAGCCCGACCCCCGGTCCCACGTCTCGAAACTTGATAAAAATCACATTAACGGAATCCTTATCTCTCCACGAGTCCATACATACCAAGGACACTGAAATAGGAGTCCAAATGACCCCTCAAATCCCCATATAAAGGTCTCTTAATCTTAAGCACTAATACCTAATTTTTCTTCCTTAATCTTCACTAAAACCATGATTAAACAATGAAAAAATGATCTTAAACCCGAATAAATAAGCTTAGGGAACTTGCTCAACTGATATCCTTTGATTCCTCTTGAAATCCTATGCCTTGGCCTCTTTCTCGTCTTCAAAAATGGAGTATTTACAAAAATTCGCGAAGAAAGCAATATATACCTTCTGGCCAGGGATTTTCGCACCTGCGACCAGACTGACGCTTCTGCGGCACCTCATTTGCGGTCAAATAGACGCTTTTGCGGCTTTCACTTAAATTCCCAAAAATCGCATCTGCGACCACGTAGCCGCACCTGCGCCATCGGGTGCAGTCAACCAACCGCATCTACGGCTCCTGCTCTTCTCCTCCTTGACCACTTCTGCGGTTATTTCCTCGCATCTGCGGCATAGCACCCGCGGTTCCCAATCCGCAGGTGTGGAAATACCAGAAGCAGCAAATTCTGCAACTCCACCTAAATTTCAAACTCTCCGTCAACCATTCGAAATTACCCCGAGGCCTTCGGGACCTCAACCAAAAGCACCAACATGCTCCAAAACCTTATTCAAACTTGTTCCAATCATCAAAATATCTCAAACAACATCAAATCAACCAAAACACATCAAATTCAAGCAAAACTTTCTAGAATATTCTGAATTCCGCTTTTGATCAAAAACCCAACAAAACCACGTCCGAATGAGCTGAAATTGCACACGCATCCCAAATGACACAACAGAACTACTGCAACTCTCAGAATTCCATTCCGGCCTCTATATCAAAATCTCGCCTATCAATCGAAAATCGCCAAAATATCAACTTCGCCAATTCAAGCCTAAATCTACTCTGAACCTCCAAAACTCATTCCGATCACGCTCCTAAGTCCCAAATCACCTCCGGAAGCTAACCGAACCATCGAAACCCACATCCGATCCCTCTAACACATAAGTCAACATCCGGTTGACTTTTCCAACTTAAGTTTCCTTAAAAGAGACTAAGTGTCTCAAACCTTACCAAAATCATTCCGGATTCGATACGACCAACCCGATACCACAAAACACGGATAAACAAAGCATAAAGAAGCAGAAATGGGGGAAACGGAGCGATAACTCATGAGACGACTGTCCGGGTCGTCACATTTATTATTTATGTTATTTCTTCATGTTTGTTAGGTTTACCTAATCTTAGAGAAAGCATGGATAAAATACCTATGGAGTCGTTTGCAAAGATACAGTGCCTGACATCTAGAAGAGAGGAGATAGGTGCGGGACAAGTGAAAGTGGCAGATTGGATTCGTTGAAGAAAGTAAGTTGAACATCGCTTTGAGGTGAGTTAAGATTTCTTCCCTAAGTCAAAGGCCAAATTAGAATGTGCATATCAAATTGCTTGTTGTTTGCCTTATTTTCAAAAAAAAATAAACTATATATACATGTGAAAACTTCTAAGATAGAGAAAGATTAAATGGGGTGACTTATTGCAATTAACTCTTATGTACAATTGTTTGACCATGTGAAGTTACATGTATTGCTCAAACCTTCCGTTCATATTTAGAACAGAAAGATGATTAATTTCTTGATGTGCTGTGATTGCTCGTTTATATACAATTGCTTGTACTGCTTAGGCTTTCAGTTCAGATTCCGAGAAGGACATTTGGTCTAGTGTTCACTTTATCCACAGGGGCCTAGTGTGTGTAAGTTGGTCTAGTGAACACTTGATCCATGAGGGGCTAGTGTATTCAGATTCACCCTTAAAAGAGAGAAGTAGCTAAACACTACTAGAAATTCGGCCAAAACGAACCGTAGTCGACTGTCCAATTTTGGTCGGTAACAAAATCGGCCAAAAGCCCGATCGAAGTCGGTCGATTTTTCAAAATATTTTATTTTTCAATTTCTTTTTAACGAAACCGACCAACTTTGGTCGGGTTCGGAAAACTATTTTTGCATCCCGCGAAATTTATTTTTCAAAAAACCAACCAACTTTGGTCGGTTTTTCATTAAAAGTAAATTAAAATTAATATTCAAAAAACCGACTGATTTGGCCAGTCATTTTTAAAAATCGACCGATTTCGATCGGTAATTTTATTTTTTAATAAAACAAACCGACATCAGTCGGTTATTTTTGCGCGAAAATGAAATTAAAAAGCATAAATGAAATAAAAGACATTCTTAGAACAAAAAGAACTAATGGTCCAGTGGTAGAATAGTATCTTTCCACAGTACAAAACCTGGTTCAATCCTCTGATGGTGCATTTTTTAATTATATGATTAAAAACCGACTGACTTCGGTCGATTTTTTCGGCAATTTTTTATTTTTTGGAATTTAATTGACCGACAGAAATCGGTCGAAAGATACTGACTGAAGACTGTCGGTTGGCTCTACCAACATACGACTACCGACCGCCACGAATCGGTCGATTTTCGGTCAATTTTTGCCAATTACAGACTGATATCGATCGGTTTTTGCAGTCGATTTCCCCCCTTAGTAGTGAAACTCCCCGAGCATGAGTGCCACGGTGACCAAAGTTTGCTTCCCCATACTTGCAGGTGCTAATTGTTTATTGAGAAGATAGGACGACACTCCTCAGTACGTGGTCCCAGAAGTTCACGTACGCAGGGCTACTATGTGCAAAGTTTTCAAAAAGTTGAAGTTGCTCCACTGTCAACGAGCATTCCACCTTGGTAATCGATTTTCTTGAATATACTTGGGTCGATGCCAAGAAATTTGTCCCCGATTCTTTCTAAATTTATACTATAGTATTTTCCCAGAAGGCCAGAACCATGAACATCGGAGTGGGTATTTCTTCAATTATAGGCTTGTCTCCCAAAACTAGCGCGTTCGAATCATAATTCTCATGCTTATATTACCGATACAATATGAAAATCCAGTGTAGTCATGTTGAAAAACCAATGAAGTAGGTCGTTGTCCATGTCCAAGAACTGAAGAACTCCATTGCAATGGTTTGCACCTCGAGAAATACTTGAGCATCCCTAAACAAGATGTTTGATCCTCTTCGCTTCCATTTGTTGATTGAAATGTCACTACTGCTCGTGTCCATGATAAGAATTTGTGGCACAGGAGGTGTGCCAATCTTAATGGAATAAGAAACTGAACGGCATAAACTGGGTAAATCTGAACTTCAACGTGTTTTTTTTCAAAATATTTGAGACAACAACCATAAGATTTGAAATGCGAGTTTCTGATCTTTGGTTCATTTTTCTCACACTGTCTTCAAGTGTGAGTTTTGGATTATAGAAAGGCGACTTGATTGATGCGAAATTGGATGTGGTTAAATAAGGTTGTAGTAATAACAGTACTACGAGAAACAATTCCACCATTTTGAGAAATTAACGAGCGAGCTATTGCGCTTTTCTTCTATTCTACTTTGAAAATATAGAGGCAGAAAGAAATAGGGTAAACAGAACCATGTGACAGTTTTCTTTTATATAGCAAGCAATTCTTTCTTGTCAGTTGTAACTTGGAATTAGAGCATTATTTCAATGAGTTAACTGCCACTTAACAACTTAAACACAAGTGTGGTGTTCTTACCAAACATATAAGATCACATATTTTGTGTACCCATTGTTCATTAGAAGTTGATGAATTATACGTGATGCAGAAAATTGAAGGGGACAAAAAGAAGATAATGGAAAGAGCACACATTTGGTTTGTGCAGCCAAATGTTTTCGACTTTGTTAAATTTGTAATGCTAGCTAGGGCTATCAAATTTGGCTCAAGCCCAAATGATCCATGCATTTGTATTTATACTCAGTTTTTGGGTACCTTTTAACCTATACCTGCTTTGCAAAAAAAAATTACAAGCGTACCTATTTTTCGCGTAACTTCAGACATACTGGCTTGAAGTAGCAAAAATTTATGTCTGAAGTTTGAACTTCAGAATGTTTTGCCTGAAGTGTAGCAAAACATCAGATATTTTTGCCTGAAGTTTGGCCTGACTTGCAAAAGCAATCACGCAAACTTCAGTTCAATAAAACTACAGGATATTTTGGCTGAAGTTTTTGTTTTGCAATTGCTGAACTTCAGCATTCCAGGAGCTGAAGTTTTTTTTGTAATTGTTGAACTTCAACATTCTAGGAGCTGAAGTTTGTTTTGTAACTGCTTAACTCCAGCATTCAAGGGCTAAAGTTTATTTTGTATTTGTTGAACTTTAGCATTATAGGAACTAAAGTTTTTATTTATATTTGCTGAACTTCAGCATTCTTAGAACTGAAGTTCTAAACAACAATGAATTTAATAAATCATGATTAGCAGCAATTGATGCTGTTCATTTCAAAGATTAAAGAATGAAAAATATTTTCGACATGAAAACAAGTTACTACAGATAAATTAATACCAAAAACCAATGTGCATGTAAAGTTAAAATACCTAAGAGGTTAAATTATTGTGATTAAGACCAAACCGAACATAATGGGACAAGCAGATATATATGAATCATCAGGCTAGAACGCATAACAATATCTCAAGCTTCAGCATTCAGAAAATGAAGGAGGAGAATGAGGAGGAGAAAGAGGCCTGAAGTTGTTTAAAAGTGGGTACAAGTTAAAAAAAAGGTGGGTATAGGTTAAATGGGGGCGATCAAATAGGGCGCCCTGTGCAATTTTTATCCAACCCGCTCATGGTTGAGCTTCTTATTGACCCGCGCATCTATTGAACTCAATCCATCTTGACCCAATTCATTTTAACTCATTTAAAGTTGGGTTGATTTTTAGCCCAAATTGATCCATGAGTAACTTTGCCAAAATATCTTAGACATAAATTTATATTTTTGTTTGATATATTATATATGATAATATGACCATAACAAAAGAAAAAAAGTCTTATTTAGTAATTATACAATTCATAAGAAAATAACATATATTAACTAAAGATTGATAAGAGTTGTGCGGGTTGGGCTATGACCCAAATTTAGCTCATCTTGACCCAACCCATCTTAGCCCAAGTAAGTTTGACCCACCCAATTATTGACTCAACTTGTTTTGACCCGCCAAAAATCGGTCTAACTCACCCATTTAACACCCCTAAATGTAACCAAGATAAAGAAAATAAATTTGTATTCTCTATCCCATACGTTATGGAACTTATTATTTGGAGGAATGTGTTCAAAAGTTTTTTAGATATAACCACAAAAAGTTGTGATTTGATTTATGTATAGTATATCTCTTCGAGTAAATTACTCTGCACATCCTTTTAACATAATTCAGTTGAAATACACCTTTCAATTCCAAATCAAAACATTCTCAACTACAACATGTAATGAAAATTATTCGTAGTTTCTGTTAGTAAACTGTATTTGTAAACTAATTCTGGAAAAACAAAGCAGAATCATATATAAACAGAAAGTAAACGAAATAACAAAAACTAATTCGAGCCCACTGAATTCACAGTGTTTCCTTAAGGAATTTAATCCCCTCCTAGTACCCAAGGTTATGGATTATTTCCTCTCAGGATAGAACGAATTACACACTGGTGTAGTGGTACTTCAAACCCCAGTGTTTCAGCGAACACAAAGTTCGGTAGCAAATCACACTTACTGTTGCTTTCTTTGAAGTTAAAGTATGCAGAAGAAAGGAGAAAAACTCAGAAAATTCATATGGAAATTCTGAGCAGAATAGCCTTGTATTTATAGCCAAAGTTGGGCTGAAATCTGAAGAGGTGCAACTCTTCAGAATGACTGTTCATGCAAAACGGCCACATCATAAATTTCATTACATAAATGGCTATTTACTCAACAGTAAAGAGGGAAAATTGAGGAGGGTAGTTAATTTTCTATTACCAAAAAACAGAAAAAACGGATTGGAGAATTTAATATTAATATTTATTTTAATATTAATATTCTGTTATTAAAATAAATATTTAATAACATTTCTGTTAATATTTCACTATTAACAAATAAATTTGGTCCAAAAAATTAATCAATCAATCGATAATTTGACCAAATCCAAATCTGAAGCCGAAGCCGAGCCGAGCGAGCGAGCGACGATGACGGCGCGAGGCTTGCCTTCTTCTGAACTCTTTCAAAGCTAGAAGAAGAGCAATTGTTTATATACCCATAAAAAACCTCTTCCTCTTCCAATATGGGACAATGTCCATTTGCCAAGGGGGAAACTTAAAATTTCACTCAAAAATTTTATTTCCCTCCATTTCTCATTCACCTTCTTTTATGTATTTAATATATTAAATACATAAAAACCCAACAATCCCCCACTTGAATGGGGAATGGCTATATCACGGAAGTATGCATGAAAAACTGTGTGATTCGCTAGCAAGGATTAATTGCATCTGGATAAGTAGGTTTCCCTTTGAACTTTCCTTAGTGAACTTATGTCGGATATACTCGATCAATCGGTAGATTTGATATCTTTGAACCGTCAAACTTTGGTGTATACCTAGACAACCGCAAGTCACACAACCAACCCTTAACTGTCTTTGGTTCTCATTGTTTTGTTCGTTTCAGCCATGAACACCGCCTGTTTTCATAAGTGCGTAGAGAACTGGCCTTACAAAATTCTCCTTGAAGTGGCTAACACTTCACACTTACATAGGTGATTTCTAAACGTGTCATCCCGTAAATACACTATTTGATATACTCCGTATCAAATTTAGAAATCATTAAAAAGCCTTAATGTTTTATCCTTGGTACTGAACATTGTCTTATCATGAGAATGGACCAAAAGTTTAGTTGACAATGTTGAACCATTATTAATGACTTTGTTTGATCTCCTTGAACCTAGATCTTGGGATCTCCAGTCTTCTAGGTAGAGTTACCGCCACTATGACTTGTTCTCGGCCACAGTCTCATTCCCCTTGATGATTTCTCAACTACTTCTCTAGTTAGGCCTTTTGTAAGTGGATCCGACACATTATCACTTGACTTTACATAATCAATCGTGATAATTCCTCTAGAGAGTAATTGCCTAACGGTTTTATGTCTTCATCGTATATGACGAGATTTACCGTTATACATAACGCTCCCAGCCCTTCCAATTGCCGCTTGGATATCGCAATGTATGCATATTGGTGCCAACGGTTTGGGCCAAAATGGAATATCTTCCAAGAAATTCCGGAGTCATTCAGCTTCTTCACCGACTTTATCTAAGGCTATGAATTCAGCCTCCATTGTAGAGCGGGCAATACAAGTTTGTTTGGACGACTTCCAAGATACTGCTCCTCCACCAATAGTGAATACATATCCATTTGTGGACTTGGAATCAGTTGATTCAGTGATCCAATTTGCATCACAGTATCCCTCAATGACCGTAGGATATTTACTGTAGTGCAAAGCAATGTCGTGGGTATGTACTAAATACCCCAAAACTCGTTTCATGGACATCCAATGAGATTGACCTGGATTGCTCATATATCGACTCAATTTACTTCTAGCACAAGCTATATCTGGTCATGTACAATTTATGATGTACATTAAGCAACCCAACACACGAGCATAATCCAATTGTGATATGCTTTGGCCTTTGTTCTTTGCTAATGCAAGATTCACGTAAATTGGAGTCTTTGCAACTTTAAAGCCCAAGTGCTTGAATTTTTTAAGTACTGTCTTAATATAATGAGATTGTGACAATGCCAGACCTTGAGAATTCTTATGGATCTTAATTCCCAGAATTAAATCAGCAACTCCCAAGTCTTTCATATCAAACTTGCTAGTTAGCATACGCTTAGTAGCATTTATGTTGGCAATGTCATTACTCATTATGAGCATATCATCTACATATAAGCAAACAATGACTGTGTGATTTGGAACATTTTTAATGTACACACATTTATCACATTCATTTATCTTAAAACCATTTGACAACATTGTTTGGTCAAATTTCGCATGCAATTGTTTGGGTGCTTGTTTTAATCCGTAAAGGGACTTAACAAGCCTACAGGCCTTCTTTTCTTTACCTGGAATCACAAACCCTTCAGGTTGTTCCATGTAGATTTATTCCTCTAACTCTCCATTTAAGAAGGTTGTCTTAACATCCATTTGATGAATTTCAAGATCATAAACTACAGTTAACGCTACTAACGTTCGTATAGACGTAATTCTTGTAACTGGAGAATATGTATCAAAATAGTCAAGACCTTCTCATTGTCTATATCCTTCGACCACAAGTCTTGTCTTATATTTGTCAATAGTGCCATCATCTTTCATTTTCCTCTTAAAGATCCATTTAGAACCCAACGGTTTATTTCCAGGAGGAAGATCAACCAATTCTCATGTATGGTTGTTCAATATGGATTCTATTTCACTATTGACTGCCTCTTTCCATAACAATGATTCAGAAGAAGACATAGCTTCTTTAAATGTTTGAGGCTCATTTTCCAATAAGAAAGTCACAAAATATAGTCCAAATGAAGTAGACGTTCTTTAACGTTTACTACGTCTTGGATCCTCCTAGTAAAGTGTACTTTCTTTTGTTTCTTCCCGGGGTCGTTTAGATCCTTCACCAATCGACTCACATTCCTTTTTATACGGATATATATTTTCAAAGAACTCAGCATTATCTGATTCTATAAAAGTACTATTATGAATGTCGGAATTTTCTGATTTATGAACCAGAAATCGATATGCTTTACTATTAGTAGCATATCCTATGAAAACACAATCAACGGTTTTCGGTCCTATTTTACTCTTTTGGGTTTAGGAACTTGCACTTTTGCCAACACCCCCACACTTTAAAATAATTCAAGTTGGGCTTCCTTCCTTTCCATTTTTCATATGGAATGGATTGTGCTTTTCTATGGGGTACTCGATTTATTATTCGGCTAGCCGTAAGAATGGCTTCCCCTCACAAGTTCTATGGAAAACCAGAACTTATCAATAACGCATTCATCACTCCTTTAATGAACGATTATTTCTTTCTGCAATCCTATTGGATTGGGGCGTGTAAGGGGCCATTGTTTGATGAATAATTCCATATTCTAAACATATTGGTTCAAAAGGAGATTCATATTCACCACCCATATTACTTCTTATCATTTTGATTTTCTTGTTAAGTTGCGTTTCAACTTCATTTTTGTATTGCTTGAATGCGTCTATTGCTTTATCTTTACTATTAAGTAAGTAAACATAGCAATATCGAGTACTATCATCAATAAAAGTTATGAAATACTTCTTTCTACCGCGAGATGGTATTGACTTCATGTCACAAATATCTGTGTGAATTAAGTCTAAAGGATTTGAATTCCTTTCAACTGACTTATAAGGATGTTTAACATACTTAGATTCCACACATACTTGACATTTTGATTTGTCACATTCAAACTTAAGCAATACTTCCAAATTAATCATTTTCCGCAAGGTTTTATAATTAACATGACCTAAACGTATATGCCATAATTCATTTGACTCAAGTAAGTAAGACAAAGCTGAAATTTTATTATTATTTTCAACAACCATTACATTCAGCTTGGAAAGGCCCTCGGTGAGGTAACATTTTCCTCCAAACATCTCGTTCTTACTTATTACAACCTTATCGAATACAAATACACATTTAAAACCATTCTTAACAAGAAGTCCAGTAGAGACTAAATTCTACCTAATCTCGGGAATATGAAGGACGTTGTTCAAAGTCACCACTTTACCAGAAGTCATTTTGAGAAATATCTTCCCACATCCTTCAATTTTGGCCTTTGCAGCATTTCCCATAGAAATCGTCTCATCGGGTCCAACAAGAGCATAAGTAGCAAAAGCTTCTTTAACAGTACAAACATGGCGAGTGGCTCCAGAATCAATCCACCACTCTTTAAGATTGCCCACCAAGTTGCATTCAGAAAGCATGGCACATAAGTCATCAACATCATCATGCTTTTCAACCATGTTTGTTTGACCCTTCTTCTTGTCTTTCTTCGGAGCACGACACTCCGTAGATTTGTGCCCAGTTTTTCCACAGTTGTAGTAGTTTCCACTGAACTGCTTCTTGCTTGGGCTGTATTTCGGTCCAGAAGCCTTCTTCCTCTTTTTGTTCTTTTCAACAATATTTGCTCCCATTATTGTTGAGTTCCCACGGCCTCTTTCTTCAGTAGATTTATTGTCCTCTTCGATTCTCAACCGAACAATGAGATCTTCAAGGGACATCTCCTTGCGTTTGTATTTTAAGTAGTTTTTGAAGTCCTTCCACAAAGGAGGCAACTTCTCAATCATTGCTGCTACTTGGAGTGCTTCATTGATGACAAGACCTTCAATGAAATTTCTGTTAGTAAAAATACTAAGATTACTACTTTCAACATCAATATTAATTTGATTTATACCTTCAGTAAGGAGATCGTGAATAATTACTTGCAATTCCTGGACTTGGGTAATAACAGACTTGCTATCTACCATTTTGTAGTCCAAAAACTTTGCAGCAACGAACTTCTCAACCCGACATCTTCGGTTTTGTATTTCTTTTCAAGCACAGTCCATAGTTCTTTTGACGTTTCCACGCCACTATAGACGTTATACAAATCATCCTCCAGCCCGCTTAGAATATAATTCTTGCACAAAAAATCTAAATGCTTCCACGCCTCAATCATGAGAAAGCGTTCAGTTTCTGGAGTTTCATCGGCCAGCACAGGAACATCTTCCTTGATGAACTTCTGGAGACTTAGAGTAGTCAAGTAGAAGAACATCTTTTGCTGCCAGCGCTTGAAATCAATCCCAAAAAAAAATTCGGGTTTCTCCGCCGGTGCCAATGCTACCGATGTTGTTAGGCTTGTTGAGGCATTGGCAGTCACCATCAGAACAGCTTGGTTTCTGTTATCATTAGTCATTTCTGTAAAAAAATGACACAAACGGTAAAATCACGTAGATTTTAATCTCAAATAGAGTACAAAACCACACAGGTTTTACTCTCCAGAAACAGTGAGTACAAATACAGAAAATACATTAAATTCCTTAAGCTCGTTAGTAAACTGTATTTGTAAACCAATTCTGGAAAAACAAAGCAGAATAATATATAAACAGAATAGTAAACGAAATAACAAAAACCAATTCGAGCCCACTGAATTCATAGTGTTCCCTTAAGGAATTTAATCCCCTCCTAGTACCCAAGGTTATGGATTATTTCCTCCCAAGATAGAACGAATTACACACTCGTGTAGTGGTACTTCAAACCCCAGTGTTTCAGCGAACACAAAGTTCGGTAGCAAATCACACTTACTGTTGTTTTCTTTGAAGTTAAAATATACAGAAGAAAGGAGAAAAACTCAAAAAATTCGTATGGAAATTCTGAGCAGAATAGCCTTGTATTTATAGCCAAAGTTGGGCTGAAATCTGAAGATGTGCAACTCTTCAGAATGACTGTTTATGCAAAACGGCCACAACATAAATGACATTACATAAATGGTTATTTACTCAACAATAAAGAGGGAAAATAAATAGGGAAAATTGAAGAGGGTAGATCCGAAGCAGAAGCCGAGCCGAGTGACGATGACGATGTGAGGCTTTGCTCCTTCTCAACTCTTTAAGAGCTAGAAGAAGAGCAATTGCTTATATACCCATAAAAACCTCTTTCTCTTCCAATATGGGACAATGTCCATTTGTCAAGGGGGGAAACTTAAAATTTCACTCAAAATTTTTATTTCCCTCCATTTCTCATTCACCCTCTTAAAAAACCAACAGTTTCTATAACTAAATAACAAGACAAAACAAACCGAAATAATTAAAATGTAAGCTAAAGTTTTTTAAAAGAAAGTCCTATATTAGAAGTTATGTGTTGCAGGAGGTTTACTTGTTTATTTTAGAAAACTGCGATAACTCACTCTGATATCCTGTAGTATTTTGGTTATGTATATCACATGTTGAATTTTGAGATATAAGGCGATATTTGAAATAGAGTCACATGTACATTGTTTAGAGTAATAAATTAGTTTTTATACAGTCCTTTTTCCCTTTTTTGGTTGAATATGTACGTCCAAATTCATGACCAAAATATTGAAATATGTACATCCATTCTATTCCATACAGAGAGAAAAAAAAAAGAGAAATTGTGTCGAATAAACCGACGGTCAGTATTTTAATTATGCAATTAATAAATGCATCGTCTGAGAATCGCACCGGGGTCTATACTATGGCATGATACCACTAGACTATTGGTATATTTTTGTTTACGACTATCTTTTATTTTATTTATATTCTTTAATTGCATTTTTGTGCGAAAATAATCGATTGATTTCGGTCAGTTTTATTAAAAATATAAAGTTATGGACCGGAATCGGTCGATTTTTTAAAATTATCGACTGAATTCGCTCGATTTTTTAAAATGACTAACTGAAACAACCGACCAATTTCGGTTCGTTGTTTTTGAATATTAATTTTAATTTATTTATATGAAAAACCGGCCAAAGTTTGTCGATTTCTTTTTTTTTTTTAAATCGCGAGACGCCAAAATAGTTTCCCGCATTTTTGTATTAAAAAAATCAACCAAAGTTGGTCGGTTTTGTAAAACAAAAATGAAAATAAAATATTTTAAAATACCATCCGACTTCAGTCGATTTTTTGACCGAGCAAAGTCGGTCGGTTTGTCGCGATCGATTTTGGCCGAATTTCTAGTAATGTAATTACAGGGTTTTCCGATACTATATATTTCATTATTATGTGTGCCTTTGCGATTCTCAAATTTAATATTAAAAAAAGGAAATTATATAAGGGAATTGCCTAATTTGCAACGGATACCCTATTTACGAGTTGTAATTGTGTCAAGTTCGGCTAAGCCTAAAAAGAATCCTACTCCAACTTTACCTTTACGTAAAGTACTACTATAAAATCTGACTAACACGAAAATATTTACTCCTCATTGTCCATAGTACTAAATCCTATATTCTCTATCATTCTCTAGTAGGATTTTTCCTAGCAATGGAAGCTCAAAGATTCAGTCTTATCACAGTCATAGGATTTTTCCTAGCAATGGAAGCTCAAAGATTCAGTCTTATCACAGTCATAATTCTCCTCTGTATATTCTTCTCACCGACCATTGGACGGACAGACAAACGCATAGAAAACTGCTTAAAGCTTTCATTTACTCCAATGTCCATAGAAGTGTTCAGATTATTTCCACCTCGAGATTCATCAGAAGTGACATGCTTGTCTTTTGATCCAACTATGATCATCCATCAACATAAGAGATCCCGGATTTATATTTAGAAGGGTTCAACTTTATACTAAACTCATGGTACTGTTAAAATTATGGATTCAAATCAAACATTTGTTGAGAATTTAGTATTGTTTAACACATGTCTATAATCCGTAGTTGCAGCATAAGTACATCATAATAATAACAACAACGACAGTAACACAAATAGTATAATTGTGAGAGCAAGGAATAGAACTACATAGTAAACACAGATAGATTTGCACTTCTGTTTCATACCACTGTAATTGAAAAGGCAACAGCAAAAGGACAAGCATTCGAAAGGAGAAGAAAACATTATGTAGTTAACCAAAAACCAAACAATTTACTCTGATGGAACATAATAATAAAAGGTTGTTTATAAGTTTATAGCAATAATACTATATGACGAAGCAGTGGCTATGGATCAGGCACCAGTTTTTGTCAAAGTTTTGAAAGCCATTGACAATCACTGGCAGAGATGGGAACACAAGGCCACTCATAAACAAAGTGATTGCATAACGTATGCCTACTTCCTACCTCATGCAATTTTCGACTTTCAAAATCATACCAATAGTAGTCATTGCATGCTTCTAGGAAAATCAGGTTGGAGTTGCATGGATGAATTTGTCCAAACCGGATCCAAGTACCATCCCGAATAGGAGTATTCGGATTGTTTTGGTTCATCTCTGTCAAACTCACCTTATGTTTCAGGACCCATTCAGCACTACTTTTGTAGCCGCCAGACAAAACCCAAAGCTCTAAATAGCTTTTATCAATTCTAGCATAATGGATATTGCCCTCACACAAACCCCATTCAGAACTCCTGGGGTATGTTTCACCGTCTTTAGGCAATTGCAATAGTTGTATATTCTCCTCATCTTTAGCCTTGGATCGATCATAAACCACTAAGTACTCTCGTAGGTCATACCAATAAATCACATCATCTACCACAAAACCAGGAACATTTGACACTGCCAAATTAAAAGGCAAGCTAGATACAAGATGAGACCGTTTCCATTCACCATTCAATGAGGAAAACGTCTCTATCTCGTATGTGGTACTTAATGTTACCGGTTTTGGGTTGCCAACTCGTAGTATTTCATAGTTGATCCTATCAAGCGATGCATGACCGTTGTTCCTTTTGCAGATGAATGTAACTGCTACATGTTTGTAAACCTTGTCGGGTTGTGGGATGACATTGAATTCTCTTGTGACAGGGTTGCATACAACATAATGTAAATTTTCCTCGAAAACGTCAGCGCAACAGAGAAGTAAGCCATTTGAAGAGCCCATGATATGCTTCCTAGGCATGTTAAGGAAGCTAAGGGAAGCATCGAATGAGCCCCATTCTCCGTCCTGCAAATCCTTCCTTTCTTCAGAGCAATGAAGAAATTTAGCTGGTGGCGGAGGTTTATACTTTGGATAGAAAGCGATATGAGGCTGCAAAAAGAAACCTTAAGAACACAGGAGCCTTTCTTCTTTTGCTGCCAGTATCCAAGCTACGAGAAGCAGGTAAGCTTGCATCAGAGAGCAAATGAATCAAAGTTAATATTAATTCACACTGGATTGCAATAAAGAGAAAACAAGATAATTTCAATTATAAGCAAATAGATTCGATTTGATTACAACAGTTGGTCCAAGAATAGGAGGGGAGTCTTAAAGCAATGGTAAAGTTGTCTCTGTGACCTATAGGTCACGGGTTCGAACCGTGGAATTAGCCATTGATGCTTGTATCAAAGTAGATTGCCTACATCAGAGCTTACCTTGGGAACAGTTCATGTTCCATGATTCGTAATTATCTAATATCTTTCATATAACATATATGTATATATATTGATTCAAATTTTGCACAAGATATGACCCTGGGAAGCTTTAATTCTACATAGAACAAGCATCATCTTGAATCTTGATGATGAAGCATTCATCTTTTAGAAAACCAAGCAAGAGCATCCATAAAAACAGCAGTAAATCCCATTCAGCACCAAGTAGCTAAAACTATTACAATGTTTATTTTCTTATACACAGAAATCAAATCATGGCTTATGTATAGATACTATATATCGAATCTCCTTGGTTTTTCCATGTATTTAATATTTAATATTTTGATACCCCTTGCTAAAAATCCTGGATCCCCTATATCATGCTCAAACAATTGTTAAATGCAACTTCGGCCAAATACATAAGCGAGTTGGCTCCAATTTTTATTTTAACGCCTTAACTAAGGTCTACTGAATACTCTAACCCAACAAAAGTGTGCCTATGAACATTGATTAATTGTGTGATGTTTTAGCGTGCTGATGTTGCAAAACATTGATTTAAATGATGCATCCTTTTCAAATTATTTGTTGGTGTTAAATCTATAACGAAAAATTGCTGGAAAAAAAAATTGGGGCCAAAGTCAGGTTCTTTGATCAAGGCAGCAATAAAAGTTTGGAGATGATTATTACGTATAGTGTATTTATTTTCTTAAAAAAAAAATCTAAGCTTACCTTGAAACGAGTTCTTCTTCCATGATTTTGGCAAAAAATCAAATCTTTCATAGGAGTAGTACCTTATTATATGGAGAGATAAATCAGGCACATTTAACGCTTATATTTCAGAGGAAATTACACCCAATGACCTTGGAAATGGGTCATTTTGATTTTTTGACCCCGCTTGCAGCCTTGCCTAGAGATACAACTTTAAGGTCAAAAGTTAAAATATTGCCCAAGGAGTAAGCGAGGGGCAACACTTGTTAAGTTTGAAGTTTTGCCCATGGTGCAAATGGTATCAAAAAATCAAGATCACCATTCACCTACTTCTAAGTCATTCTTGTAAATCACTCATTCATTATATTACTCTTCTACGTACTTTTTGAATGGGAACTATAGTTCCTTTGAGCATGGGATTTACAAAGAAAAACTATTGAAGGGGAGCCTTGGCATAATTGGTAAAGTTTGCTGTCATGTGATCAGGCGGTCACGGATTTGAGTTGTGGAAACAGCCTCTTGCAGAAATACAGGCTAAGGCTGCTACAATAGACCCTTGTGGTTCGGTCCTCGCACATAACGGGAGCTTAGTGTACCAGTCTGCCCTTTACTTCTTATCCTAATTTATGTGATATTGTTCGTATTTCGAAAGGCAAACAAATTTTATGCTCTTTAAATATTGTGAATTATTGATTATTTTAATTTATATTTATTTTTTAACATAATTTTTAAATATATAAATTTTATTTAAAAAATTTAAAGAATCTATATCCATCAAAATCCGCAAACCCCTATATAAATTGGGATGGGGAAGTATCATCTTCTTTTTTTTTCCTTAAAGGGTTTTTCTAACATTCAAAGTAACACTTTCTCTCTCCTTGTAAAGTATATTTGCAAAACTGAGCAGCATTGTTGAATATTGCTGGAAAGGGATCACCTTTGTTATATGTAACAAAGTATTACTATGTCGTTTATGTAACATATTTATTACATCGTATTAGCTAGGATCCATAAATTCACGTGCTCGGTAGTATTATTTGTGGGGAAAATGATATTGTTTAACCGCTGTAAAAATAATAGCTGCACAAATGTATAAAATTTGTATATTGTTTGTATATATATACATTCTGTATGTTATATACAAAGATTATACAAGTTTTATACACTTTTTCGGCTAGCAGATGTAAATAGTTTCTGGCACTGGCTAAAAGTGATAATACCCCATTATTTGTGACGTTAGTCTATTCTTTACCCCCTTTGCTTAATACTTTATTACGTATTTTTTTTTATTTATTTATTGATAACCAACAATAGTTTTGCAGCATAAATATGTTAGTCCTAACTCCTAAGGTACAATCGAAACTTGCAATCTAGTTACTAGTTTGAATCTTTTTGGGCAACAACCAAAAATAATTTGAGATTTTATATTTCTGATAGATGCATGAATATTAATGGTAAAACTAACCAAACCGACTGAACTGAGCCTTTACTGAAGGGATTGTTAAGTTCTTTAAATTAAGACCGTATATCAGTTAGGAGTGGCTCAAGGTAACTTGTAGCCTAAAGCTAAATTTTAATAAGAGGCCTTAAATTTGATAATTAATAAAATTACATATAATTTTATTTGAAGGTATTTTTCTAGCGTTTTAAGATATAGTCATTAATTATATTTAGCTAGTTTGCTTTAAATTTTCTTTTCAATTACTATATATTCAATAAATTAATATTTTTGTGTTGAGATTGTTGATATTACGTTAGACGTTATTAATTTAATTTTAAAAGTTTGGTTTCTGTTAAGTCAACATTATAGTAAATGCTATGTTATCCACTAAACAGTATTCAGTTTTAGAATTGCATTAATCGATGTAAGACAAGAAAAAATAGCATAGAATTCAAATTTCGAGAAAAACAAGTTGAGTATCACAACGATATTACAACTCTTTTGATTTATTGAAATTGCAAAAGCAAGTATCTTGATTCCCTTAATCATAAAAGGACTTGCTCTTCGATTGATAAATCAATCAAACTTGACAAAGAGAAATGTTGATTCAAAAAGTCTAATTGAAATTAGAAAACGAAGTCGTTTTGAACAAGATAAAATGAATAGATTTATGTGAAGGGGCGGATTTATAGATAAACTAGTATTAGCATCCGCACGGATGCGCGGACACTAATCATGTCAAATATTGAGTTATTTGGATTATATGTAAATAATCTTAAATTTTAAACATTCTCGATAAATATAGATAATCATTGAATATTAATTAAGAAACATTACATGAAGAAACTCATATTTTTGCAAAACAATTAAAGGGTGAGACTATGAAGGGCTCTTTGGATACGACTTGACTCTTTTACTACTACTTGAACTTTTATTTGGTGTGTTAATATCTTTCAAAAAATATTTTTATTTTAAAATTTTAGTTTCTAAAACTTTATTTTTTTTAATAATAATTATTTTTATAATAATGTAAGTGAAATTATTATCCTTAATTCAAAACTCATTTTACTCGGCTATCTAAAAATTTGAAAAAATCTTTAGCCAGTGATTATTTTTTTTACAGTATGACTCGATTTTGATTTTTGATATTAACCGTATTAGATATCTGAGTTATTTGAATTATATGTAAATAAACTTAAAATTTAAACCGTCTAGATAATTATAGATAATCGTTAGATATTAATTAAGAAACACTATACGAAAAACGACTAATATTTTCTCAAATCACGTAGTGACAATTTTATTGTTGCATCATTCTCATTGGTGTCATTGGAACCTAAAAATAGCCACAAAGCAAAATAATAACTCGTATTTATGGCAAAACACAAAGGTTGACACAATATGAACGATTATTTGGTTACGACGTGACTATTTTACTACGACTTGAACTCTTATTTGGTATGTTATAATCTTTCAAAAAATATTTCTATTTTGAAATTTCAATTTCTAAAACTTTATATATATATATATATATATATATATATATATATATTTCAATAATGATTATCTTTATAATGATGCAAGTGAAGATATTATCCTTAATTTTTTTCACATTAATCGGCTATCTAAAAATTTAAATGATTCCTTAGCTAGTGAAACTTTATTTCAGTATGACTCCATTTTGAGTTTATCGATATCTCTAGCGACAAATTTTGAATTTTGAATACCCTATATATACAGATTTTAAAATATACTTTTGTTACACTTGAAATTCGCTATAGAAATTATCAATTAAAAACGAATATCCCTCTTGTTGAATTCGAGGGAAAAAAACCTTTCACATAATCTAGTGATTCAAAACTAATATTCTACAACGATAAAAATATTATACCCTTGCAATGTTGGATTGACTGTAGCTAAATAAAGAGGTTTCAGCTTATACCTTTCAATTCCTAGAAGGTGCGAAGTTGAAATTAATGATAGTGATTGTACAACTAAGGTTTTATTATTTGTTTGATGTCCATTTATACAAATTGACTCTTCAAACAAACATTCTTCAAAAAGAAAAAAAATAATTTTTTTTTGAATATTGACAGATTTTTGTGATGTTTCTTTCTCTAGCCTGTATGTGTACTTCATTATATATGTAAATAATTTTTTGTTCGATTTCTAAACTCATTTTTGTTATCCGGATAAAATAGATGTGTCCTATATATTACATTTATTTTAAAAGAAATTCGCTTTATTCAAATCTAGGTATAGTGTTTTACATAACTATATTTTAGGGTTTTAAATGTGAAAGAATTTTATAGTTATATGCAGTAAAAAAAAATTCTTTTCTTTTTGGGCCTGAGGCGAAGTAGTATTTAAATAATTAGAAAAGATAACAAAAGTTCCTAACATAATTGCATATGATTATTAACCAAATTAAGTATGATAACATGATAACAAAAGATATTTTTTTGTAATTTTAATTTAAATTTTAAAAGTTTATCTATAAATTCAAAATTATTCTTTAATTCAAAACTAATATTTTTTTCAAATCTCGTAGTGATAATTTTATTTTTGCACCATTCTCATTGGTGTAATTGGAACCTAAAAATAGCCATAAAGCGAAATAATAACTCGTATTTATAGCAAAACACAAAGGTTGACACAATATGAACGATTCTTTGGTTACGACGCGATTCTTTTATTAAGACTTGAGCTTTTATTTGGTATGTTGTTATCTTTTAAGAAAATATTTCAATCTTGAAATTTTAATTTCTAAAACTTAATATATATATATATATATATGTTATTATTATATTTATAATAATGCAAGTGAAGATATTATCCTTAATTTAAAATTTACTTTAATCGGCCATCTAAAAATTTAAATGATTCTTTAGCCGTTGGAATTTTATTTGAGTATGACTCCATTTTGAGTTTGTCGATATCTTTAGCCACAGATTTTAAATTTTTAAAACCCTATATATACAGTTTTTTGGTTCATTAAATCATTAAATGTTGAATTAGTTGATTGTTATTATATAACATTGCATATATTGTCTTAAAATTGCCAAATATTTTTTTCATGATACTATACTTGGCTTAACTTCAATGGAAACTACTCAAATTGCATTTAAATTCAAATTCGGATATCATAGCAGTTTGTTAGTAATAGTAATTTTTTAAAAATGAATCTATGTATTTTAGTTGAAAAAAAAAATTTGAAATCGATGATATCAGCTTCCAAATTTTTTATACTCAATAAAGATGAAATAGAAGAAAAAATGCGTTGTCATCTCTTATTTCTGATTTTTAGATTTTTCATATATATTTTTCTATATTTATTTTTGTTTTATCTTATTTTTTATTTCTTTCTCTCTTTTGTTACAAAAAATTAATTTAATCACTATAAAAGGATGATTTTTAATTGAAATATTCTATATAAGAACTTTATTTATATTTTTAGTTCTTTGATTGAAATTCTTTCATATTTTTCTTTTGGCTTTATCTAATCAACCTAAATAGGTACTCACCCAACCACTTAAATTAAAATATTGAATGATGTATAATATATACTATATATATCATTATATATATATAATATGTGTATAATCATGTGTGTCGGCATATTATATATGTATATTAGCTATAAAAAGTAAACAATTAATCTAGCAGGATATTTATGTAAATATTCCATAAGATTTCGGTTTCTTGATTTTATACATGATATGACTTCTATTATAATAATTTTAAATGCTCTACTAAAATTCAAAAATATCTTATCTTTTTATTTTTAAAATTACATAGTATTTTAAAAAAAATCTCATTTCGAAATAATTTGTTTATATTTTTTATTTACAAAAATCATGTCATACCAAAAAAAATTAAAAAAAATATACTTTTTGTTACACTTGAAAATTGCCATAGAAACTATTTAATTAGAAACCAATATCCCTCTTGCTGAATTTGAGGGAAAAAAACCTTTCACATTATCTATTGATTCAAAATTAATATTCTTCAACGAAAAAATATTATACCCTTGCAGTGTTGCTTGCTTATACCCTTCAATTTCTAGAAGGTGCTAAATTCAAGTTAATGATAGCAATTGTATAGCCAAAGTTTTGTTATTTGTTTGATGTTCATTTATACAAATCGACTCTTTAAATAAACATTCTTCAAAAAGAAAGAAAAAATAACTGTTTTGAATATTGACGGATTTTTGTGATGTTTCTTTCTTCAACATGTTGGCTTACTTCATTATATATGTAAGTAAATTTTTATTCAATTTTTAAACTCTTTTTGTTTATCTGGATAAACATAGACGTGTGCCCTATATACTACATTTATTTTAAAATAAATTCGCTTTATTCTATCAAGCTATAGTGTTTTAAAGTACTATAATTTTATGATTTTAAATGTGAAAGGATTTTATAGTTATATGCAATGGGTTTTTTCTTTTCTTTTTTGCCAGAGGCGAAGTAGTATTTAAATAATTAGAAAAGATAACAAAAGTTCATAACATGATTGTATATGATCGTTAACTTAATTAAGTATGATAACATGATAACATAAGATAAATTTCTTTTTTATTTTAATTCAAATTTAAAAACTTTATCTATAAAGTCAAAATTATACTTAAATTCAAATTCAGTTTATATATATATATATATATATATATATATATATTTCTATTTGACTAACATAGTATAATATAGAATAAAGGTACCATATACTATTGACATTTATTAGCTTGCCACTTGGCTTAACCACAATGCCAATCATATATGGTAACTTTATTCTTTTAATATATATATAGATATATGGGGTACGTGAACCTATGGTCTCTCCGCCAGACTAGGTATTTTATGTACATATTTTTTTAGAATTGGTCTTGGCAGCCTTACACCCATGTTCCAACGAGGCTAAATGGTGTACTTGGTCAAATACTGAGTTATTTACTTAGATTAGAGGAGCAGGGATCAAATCCCACTTAATATTTTTTTTCTTTTTTCTTTAGTGGTGCACTCATGTTATAAAAATCCTAGATCCACCTCCATTTATATGGAGGAGAGAGAATCAAAATAAAAAAACAAATGCACTTGTAACGACTAAATTTCGCTCCTGAAAAATAATAATCAAGAAAAGAAATATAGCGACAAATATTATATTCAATTTCAAGTGATGGGGTTACAATCTCTAAAATATCTCTAAATCTAAAGAGATGTAGTTCTCTGATTCTTCTCCTCACGGATGATGGTTCAAGAGCTTGAAAGCTTGATTTTGAACTTGACAGATTTCAGATTTGTAGTACGTCACGAACCAGGATTTGATGTTGGGTTATCACGAACGGAAGATTTGAAGCCGCCCGCCTATGACTTGAGTTTGCCTTTGGAATTTGACCACAGACGATGATTGCAGATATGGATGAAGACCTTGATGCTATTCTTCAGAGCTTATTTAGCCTTTCCTTCTGCTTACTTGCTTTTTCTTTAGCCTTCTCCTTTGACCCCTTTATATAGGTGTGGGGTGGAGTAGTCTCCAAGAAAACCCTAGTAGATTATTGGGCTTGAGGCTTATGGGCCGACCCATTTGATAGAAGACCAATTGACGGGCTAGCCCAATAATATATTGGACCTTTATTTAAATCAATTTGATTGGATTTAAATAACAAACCCAATTATACCAGTCCATGTTACTTAATTGGACCAATATATATTTAATTTGTGGTAAAATCCAAATTTCTTATGGATTTAAATTTGACACAATTTTAATTGTCTACAAATGCCCCCTACTTCAAGGCTTGGTGGGATGTAAGCTTGCGAAAATGAATGGCGAGACTTGAAGTACCGTTGATGATGACAATACTTCCCCCATCATTTTGTAAGACACCACACTGATAATTGTTTACATGTTCTATTTCCGAAGAGTGAATTGACGTTATCAATGATTGGAATTGACAACTCTTTTACTTCATCCAAAGTGAGCCAAAACAACCCCTAATAGAAAACTGGGCTCTTGTAGCTTAATTCCCCTTCTTCAATGAGAAAATAAATTTGGTGGCCTTTCTTATGTAGTATCAACTTGATTAAAGAATAATTAAGTTCATATTGAACTAAGTCAAACACATCCACATAGGACAAATTAAAATTTAAACCGTGGGATTTACGAGAAACATTTGGTTTATTCACTTGCATCCCAGTTCAAAAGATATGCTTTCCTTGGAACATTTACTCAAAGAAAACTCTCACAACATAGCGCTCCTCCAATTTGGCTGCTACGATAATATATTTCCCTTACTTGTTATTTTCTCGTATGAATTGGAGAGACTTCACATTGGCCAGCATTAGTAGTACCACAGAATGATCTTTATTACCTAGATGGTGATCAATTAGCAGATTTTATGGCCATTTTTTTTTACTAAGAGGTGAAGCAGGCAACATAGGCCTTGACAAGAGCATAACAGATAAGGCAACGTCCTGATCAACAACTCTCTGCCTAAGCTTCTTGGCTATATCTTCCCCAAGTTGCAAGTCCTTTTCTCTAATTCGCATTATTTGGCTATGAATATACGCACTCACCTTCTTTTCACTCCACTTTTTCGAAGGAGATGAGCTCACTCTTTCTTGATGCGTCTCCATCTCACGGTTTCCAAATGAGTATATAATTGTGGCAATTATGGATTCAACTATATATTCACGACAGAATAAGGATGAAGTTTTGAGGCAAGCAAAGTGATGATAAAGAAAACAAAAGTATGCCGCTATATAGTTGTCATGTTAGATTGGAAAGTATGCCGCTATGTAGTTGTCCGATGGCATCAAACATGGAAAATTTTAAAGTTTTTTTTTCCACTTTTCCGTAACAACACTTGGGCTGACAATAATTTTCCTTTTCTACTTTGATTTTCTAGTTTCAAACCTATTCATGTACAAATCGGACATGATATTTCCTTATTTGCATATGTCAGTAGCTTGAACACCAAGAATTTCCTTAATTTCTTCCTTGTTGGTTCCTATAAATTCGTCACTCCTTGTATCGTTGCTATAGCAGCAGTCCTCCACTTTTGATGAAAGCAGTAGTACTCTTCAATAGTTGGTATTACGCAATCCTCGTCTCTCAATTCTCCCGGAGCAGACTAACGTTTTTTTTTCTTTTTGCTGCAGCTGCTGCCAGGAATTATCAGCATTGCACGTCTTAATAAAAAAAATCATATCTTGGTGTAGGAATACTGGAATCATGGGCGGTTTGCGGCTACAGAAACTAGACTTGGAGTACTACAACATATCAAAAATTTGGATTTAAATTCGTATTGTATCATCCCAGGTGAGCTTCGTAATCTTGGTTCAAGTTCTGTCACGCTCGACATTTCAGTTTTGCGCGTCTTAATAAAAAAAATCATATCTTGGTGTAGGAATGCCGGAATCATGAGCAGTTTGCGGAGACAGAAACTAGACTTCCAGATCTACGACATAAGTAAAAATCATAATCAGAATATGCTGATATATTCCCAGATGTTTTCTCGAATTTAGGCAACGTATTATGACATGCTGCCCCATTCTGTCTTGCTGTTTTTTTTCCATAGATTCTTCCCCCCTTTTTTTTCGCAGACTCTCGGAGCAGCACATAGGGCTGTGAATTCCATCAGCAAGGATGCATTTCATCGACCATGATACACCATACCCACACCTTGAGATTATTAGCGACAAGCAGAGTCCGCACGCCGAAGTTCTAACTTTAAAAGTTCATCCTCCGGTGATAGGTGCTTTCCCGCTCACTAGAAAGCCGCTTGACGCCTCCCTTGATCTTGCAGAATGGTCGACTAGAAAGACGAAGGATGCATTGGACAGATTTTCGGGCAAAGCAACCAACATGAAGGTCCTACTTTTGAAGTCCTCCACCCATCAAAAGGCCGCGTCTGCTAGTCCTCCTCATCGTGATTACGATGGACGTCTCACCACTTGGAGTGTTCCTCCTTCCGGCTTTGGTGAAGTTCGCTATACGTCCAAATATTGGGAGTGGGTAGAAGATGTTCTTGCCAGCAACAAGTTGACTCTGGATGGCATCAAGGTCTATGACGCCATCTTTGCTTCGTTGTTCACATATGACTACAATGAGAATGTCCTCCGTGCCTTTTGTGAGCTTTGGCGTCCATCTACCAACACAATTTCTACCTCCATTGGTGAACTCTCCATCTCTTTGTGGGACTTTCGAGCAATCGGAGGCCTTCCGGTGCATGGGTCTTTCTACGACGAAGTTATCCCCTCGGCTAAGGAGTTGACACAAGAAGACGATCAAGGAAAACCTTTCCTCCCAAGAAGTTGTCTGCACCTGTTCTCGGCATTCTACAAACTCATGAAGGATGATGTCCACGAGGTCTCCATTCGTGATTGGGTGGAGTTTTGGTTTTGAGGCCCGAGTAGGTATGCCAAGCCTCCGCAAAAGTCATCAAGGAATCGGACTACAAGGCCGAAGTTGAATCATAATCCTTATGGGTTGACGCGAGCTTCCTACCACGAACCGATGAGGAGAATGCCCCCTTTATTGAGCTTGGCGTGGAGGAGTCACTTAGAGCTGAGACTTATTTGGCGGCTTTCCTTGCATGTTGGCTTTGCAAATTTGTGTTCCCCAACAAGAAGATCGACTACATTCGTGCTAGTGTCTTCAAAATCGCGAGTCTGATGGCTCATGGAGAGAAGTTTTCCTTGGCAGTTCCCGTCCTTGCAAGTATTTATCACGGCTTGAAGGAGGTCTCCACTTCTCAAGATTTGGATGCCTACAAAGCACTCTTTCCTATTCATTACATATATGGATGGATAGGAGCATATTTTGACACCTACTATCGTGTTAAGCGTCCACAACGAGGTCCGCAAATGTGCAAGGTTTCTGGCGAGAAGATGGCCAAGCATTTTGACCTTAGTAATGCCCGTGAGTTGTTTCATTAAGTTAGTGCGCGACAGCTTCACCATTTGGCTATGCTACAAGGGAGGGAATTGCATCTTACCGATCGTGACGAACAATCGAATTCTTGGAGTGACTTTTTTATAAGTTTTCGCTCAAGCTTCATCACCCTTAGGCATGACGACATTCATATTGTGGAATCTTATAGCCCGCATAGGTTTAGTCGTCAGTTCGGCTTTTGTCAAGATGTTCCTGGCAACCTCATAGAGCGACCCTATAACGGCTCACTGAGAATGCTAGTGCAATTCTGGGACTCCTGTGTTCGTCTTGGAGGTTCATCAAAGGTTATTGTCCCTACGCATCCATCAGAGGAGGGACATCTAATGACTCGTGAGTATGCAGATTGGTGGTCAGCTCATCGAGTGCACTCTTCCCGACAAAGTACTCATATCATTTTGAAAGTTCCAAGAAAAGATGATATTCCTTTATCCTCCAAAGATGATAACGTCAAAAGAACACTCACGAAGGGTCTTCCAAGTCCAAGTTAAGATCGAAAGATCCTTCGCCAAGCACCAAGGTCTTACCCAAGTCTACCCCTTTGACGGGCGGGGAAGCCCATGTGGACAAAAGAGCTAAACATGTTTTGTTGACTTCCAAGACAACTACTGCCACTGTAGAGGTGACAAACAATCCTTGCAAAAGGAAAGCGCCTCCTACTTCACCAAACAAAAATGTTGCGAAGACAACCAATGTCGTGCCAACAAACGAGGAAAGGACTCAAGCTTCTGCTTTGCCCAATGAGATTTTGAATGTTAGTTCCACTTCCAGTTCGAACGAGAGTGATGTTAGTCACGACATACATTGGAATCATTCAAAGAAGAAGGCTAAGGACACGAGCCATAGTGAATTTGCTGACTTGGATGCTCTTAGTATCGATACTGGATTTTTCGTAGAGGGTGACCCTAGCTCAACAATGCCGTTGTCTAAACTGGAGAAACGAGTAAATATTATTTCCTTCAAATTTACTCCTTTTTTTTAACACTAAAGTTTGCTGTTTTTTTTTTTGCAGTTGGGCGTCAATGAGTTGTATGATGACGTACTTGGTGAAGACACGGTGGAAGACTGTGTTACAAGCCCAAATCCCCTCGGTGTGGCCACAAAAAGTCCTCACACTTTATTTGATGGTGTTGAACATCATGCTACAAATAATGCTCCGTCGACAGATTTGAGTCTACCTAAAGAGCCGCACCTCGTTCTTCCAGAAGATGTTGTGCTTTCCAAGCCAGCCATGACGAGTAAGAAGGAGGTTGCTGAAAGACAAGAAAAACGTCTAAAAACCTTCAAGCCTACTCCATGGCCGTTTCATCTTGATGCTCCAAACTTTAAGCCACAAGAGACTATTTCCCGTATTAAACTTTCTTTTGTTAACACAATGTGGCATACCTTGTGTGAATGGATCGAAGAGTTCTCTCTTGATTCTCTGGATAGCTTCACAAAGTTGAAGGAAAGTATTGCTTTGAGTCTTAAGGAAATTAAGAAAGAAAATGTTATTGATACTTCTACCTTAGAGGCTCTTGTCGAGGCTTTCTTCAAGACGTACGCAGATTACGATGCTTTAAGATCGTCCAAGATGACTAAAGAATTTCACCAAGAGTCATTTTCTTATGCACGACGACGCCTCGATGATGCAAAATAGGAATATGAAAAAGTGAGCGAGTCCGTAGAAAAACTTCAAGCTAGTCTTGCGAATGTTGAACAACAGCTAGCTTCCTTGGCCTCCAGAAAGAAGAAGATCGTCGCACTCTTGGACAAACAACAGGTGAAGTTGGCTAAAAGTCAAGAGAACGTTGACGTTACCGAAGGGGAGATTTATACCATTGAAGTCAATCATCAATTATCTGACGATGAAGCAGAGAAATTATCCCTCCTGAAAGGGGCAGTTGAGACAAGCCGCCAACAAATCCTTAGCTTCAAACCTTTCCCATGATTTTAGAGTTTTTTTTTTCTCTCTCTCTCTTTTTTTTTTTTTGCTTAGGATTCTCGACTTGCAATTTTTTTTTACAACTAATATCATGTAATGGAGTACTTATGTCTTGGAGAAATAAAAGTATCTTTATTTTTTTTAATATGTGATATTTCTCTTTGAGACCTGGATTCCCTCTGTTACTCCCAACTATTTCCTTCTTAAATTTCAGCATATGTCTTGTATGTTGGTTTTGTTGTTTCGCGAAAAAGAATTCATATTTTGCTGTAGGAGACTTCAAATAATAAGCCGCTTGCTTCTACCGAAACTAGACTCATAGGACTGAAACGTATCAAAAAATTAGCACGAATCTCCTTTTGTATCAGCTGGAATTAATTTTCAAAGTCGATCTACACGTCTGGCCCGTGTTTAGCTCACAGCTTTGCGCACTCTGCACAAAATAAATCACATCTCGAGATAGGAGCATCCAAATCACAAGCCGTTTGCGATGTCAGAAAATAGACTCGGAGATCTAAAACTTTTATAATTTCATAACAAAACTCTTTTCGGACTGTGAACAGAAAATTCACGAAGTCGACTCAACTGCAGTGAATTTTTAGATTTGCGTACCTTCGGCAAAAATAATTGTATCTTGAGGTTGGAGTGTCGGAATTGCAATCCGTATGTACCGTTAGAAAGAAGGCCCGTAGATCTAAAAACTCATATAAATTTCATAATAGAATTCTTTTCGGACTGTGAACAAAAAATTCACGAAGTCGACTCAACTGCAGTGAATTTTCAGATTTGCATACCTTCGGCGAAAATAATTGTATCTTGAGCTTCGAGTGTCGGAATTGCAATCCGTATGTACCGTTAGAAAAAAGGCCCGGAGATCTAAAACTAATATAAATTTCATAATAGAACTATTTTCGTACTGTGAACAGAAAATTCACGAAGTTGACGCGACTACAGTGAACTTCCAGATTCGCATGAATCATGTATTCCACACATTTTTTTTAAGCTTATGCGACTGAACTTAGAATAAAACTCTAAGCTGCCTACGTACCTCGTTGAAGAGGATCAAGTCATAACGTAGTTCAAAATAGGTGAGATTTTTTTTTGTGTCCTAACTTTTGCCTAGGCCGCCTCTTTCGAGGTTTTTGACCTAGCGGACTCCCTTTTTTTTGGGTGTCGTTCACAGTTTAGGCTCATGCGGGCCAGGAGAATTGCAACATGCAGTTTAGATTCTTGTGTCAAGGAGCGTAGCAGCATGCAGTTTAGGCTCGTGCATTAAGGAGCTTCATGACTTGCAGTTTAGGCTCGTGCGTCGAGGAGCGTTTATTCTTCAAGGATAGTACCTCTTCAAAAACTTCCCATTGATAGGGCCAATTCTCATGTCATCTGCATCAACTAACTTGTAAGCTCCACTTGAATAGGCTTCTTGCACAACATATGGACCATCCCACTTTGAAGTGAATTTGCCCCCAGATTTGTGAGAGGTGATAATAGGTCTTCTTACTGCAAGAACTTGATCGCCAACTTGGAAGGACCTCAAGCGAACCTTTTTGTTGAAAGCACGAGAAAGACGAGCTTGAAAACATTCAAGACTTTGTTGAGCTTCTAGCCTTTTTTCATCAAGGGACTCAAGTTCTTCAAGGCGCAGGCGAGCATTTTCTTCCTCAGTAAGACCTTCTTGGACAGCGAGTCACAAGGACGGTATTTGACGCTCAAGAGGAAGAACTGCTTCGACTCCATAAACAAGAGAATAAGGAGTTGCTTGTGTCGGCGTGCGATGAGTCGTACGATATGCCCACAAAGCTTCTTCCATTCTGTCATGCCAATCTCTTTTAGACTTGGAGACAAACTTCTTCAACAAGTTTCAAAGCATCTTGTTAAATGCTTTGGCTAGTCCATTTGCAGCAGCATAATACATTGACGAATTATGTTGCTTGAAGCCAAAAAGTTCACAGATCTTGGTCATCAATTTGTTATCGAATGGTTTGCCGTTATTTGTTATTATATAACTAGGAATGCCGAAACTATATATGATGTTCACTCGAATGAAGTTTGCATCATTCTCTTTCTTCACTTCCTTGAGAACGACGGCCTCTGCCCATTTTGAGAAATAATCAGTTGCGGCCAAGATGTATAGATGTCCTCCAGAAGATTTTGGAAGTGGTCCAACAATATCTAATCCCCAAGCATCAAATGGCCAAGATGCAACAGTAGGGTGTAACATTTCAGGAGGTTGGTGTATAAAATTTGCGTGAAACTGGCAAGCCTTGCATCTCCGAGCATAATCTAAGCAATCTTTCACCATTGTCGGCCAGTAGTAACCCATCCTCTTAATGTGGAAGTGGAGCTTTGGCCTGGATTGATGTGATCCACAAACTCCAGAGTGTGCCTCTCGCATAGCTTGAGTTGCTTCATCTTCCCCTAAACAACGCAAGAGAACTCCCTCAAATGATCTTCGATACAAAGTGTCTTTGTAGTAAAGGAAGCAAAGGGCACGCCGACGAATTTCGGTCTTTCTTCTTGGATCTTCTGGAAGTATCCCATAACATAAGTAGTCGATCATGGTTTGTCGCCAATCAACCTTCACAGCTTCAGCGACGGCTACCAAACGCTCGAGCTTGCTTTCTTCATCCTCGTTCTCATCTGGCGGCACTATCCATTTTTGGCAGATAGTGATTTGTGTCTGGCCAGGCAGAGTCAATGTTGAAGCTAGAGTAGCTAGGGCGTCAGCCTTCTTATTTTCCTTCCTTAGCACATGCTAAAGAGTTACATTGCCAAGCCATCCAATCAATTTTTGTGCATAATCATAATAACGACGCAACTCTGGCTTTTTGACCTTGTAGCTACCTAGCAATTGATTGATCACTAACTCAGAGTCTCCAAAAATATGTAATTGGAGTTGTCTCATTTCAACGGCCATCTCAAGCCCAAGTATAAGTGCTTGATATTCCGCAACGTTGTTGGTGCAATGTTGTGTTAAGGTGAAGGAATATGGCAAGACTTCCCCTTGAGAAGTGACAAACACAACACCTGCACCAGCTCCCTCACGATGTGCGGCACCATCAAAATACATTTTCCACGGTGGTTGCACTTCGATGACCATCACATCCTCATCAGGTAGTTCATCAGTCAACTTCCAATCATCAGGAATTGGATGATATGCCAAGAAATCTGCCAAAGCTTGTCCTTTCACGGCTTTTTGTGGGATATACACAATCTCGAATTGTTGAAATTGGAGATACCACCTTGCTAATCGATCATTCAGGACGAGTTTTGACATAACAAACTTGATCGGGTTCGCCCTTGAGACGAGACGGATGACATGAGCTTGAAAGTAGTGCTTCAGCTTTTGAATTGCGAAACCCAACGCTAAACACAACTTTTCGATCGGAGAATACTTTAGCTCATTTGGGGTCATCATCCTACTCAAGTAGTAGAGGGAATTTTCTTTATTTTCACCATTTTCCTGGGCCAAAAGGGCTCCCACTGACCTTTCTTGGGCTGCAATATATAGAATCAATGGCTTTCCTGGTATAGGGGCTACCAGAACTGGAGGTTTCATCAAGTAGGATTTGATGCTTTGGAATGAATTGCTACAAGCTTGGTCTCATTCAAAAGGTATACCCTTCTTCATGAGCCGGCTAAAAGGTTGGCACTTCCCTGCTAGATTTGAGATGAATCTTCTAAGGTACGCCAATTTTCCTTGTAGACTTTTCAGTTCATGTATATTTTTGGGCTCGGGCATTTTCAAGATGGCATCAACTTGGCTTGATCTATCTCAATCCCTTGATGTCGAACAATGAAGCCAAGGAATTTTCTAGAAGTAACTCCAAAGGCACATTTCAACGGGTTCATTCTGAGTTGATATCGCCGGAGTCGTTCGAACAGCATTCTTAAGCCTTGTAAGTGGTCTCCTCTCTTTCTTGATTTCACCACTAAATCATCCACATAGCATTCCACATTCTTGTGGAGGATGTCGTCAAAGATATTCTGCATTGCCCTTTGATATGTGGCGCCAGCATTCTTCAAGCCAAAAGGCATTACTTTGTAGCAATAAATGCCTTTAGGAGTGTGAAACGCAGTAAGCTCTTCATCTTTTGATGTCATACGTATTTGATTGTAGCCGGATGATCCGTCCATGAAAGACATCTCCTCGTATCCGGCGGTGGCATCAATCATAAGCTTTGGAATGGGGAGCAGAAATTCGTCCTTAGGGAATGCATTATTGAGGTCTCTAAAATCGACACAAACTCGAATTTGGCCATTCTTCTTCTTCACAGGAACAATGCTTGAAACCCATGAAGGATATTTAACCTCCCAAATGAAACCAGCTTCGATGAGTTTATTGACCTCGGCTTTGATTGATGGGATCAATTCTGGCTTGAAGCGTCTTTGGGCTTGCTTAACAGGACGAGCTCCTTTCTTGACTGAGAGATGATGAACTGATACCTTAGGATCTAAACCATGCATCTCTTTGTAGCTCCAAGCAAAGACATCTCTATATTATTTGAGTAGCTCCACATAAGTGTTTTCTTCATCTGTGGTTAATAGGGCCCTTACATAGGTGGGCCTGGAGTCTTCTGCAGTGCTAAGGTTGACTTCTTTTAATGTATCAACAGTCATTTTAATTCCTTCTTCTAGTTCCGCAGGAGCGTCCTCGGCATCTTCGTCTTTTTGAGGATCACCATCATTAAAAGATATATGGCCACACCAAGAGGCATCTCCCAAATATTCGTCAAATTTCCTTAGGGATGAAGTGTATTGCTCCTCATTTGCAGTAAGGTGATATGAAGATCCTACACTTTCTTCATCTTCGTCACGCTCTCTAGTGTGGACCACTGTGCGAGTCTTCACTTTGAGTACCTCTCCGCATGAAATCAAAAGTTCTGATTGTCGCCTCATTCTGGAAGGTACCAGGCTGTGACACTCTTTGGAGATACTTTGGACTCTAGATAGCAAAGGTCTTCTTATCTTTTCATAATTTCTTTGGGACTTATTCTTCTTCCTTTTCAATGGTCCCAACCTCTCAAATACAGAAGTTCTTGTAGTTGGTTCTCCAAGTCGATCAAAGACAGAAGGCCTTTTATTAGGATCAGCGGGTTCATCTTCCGTCGTGATATAGTTAATACTTGCTCTTCCAATGGAGATGCAAACTGGTGGGGGTTGTTTGTAACCTAGACCCTCACGTGATTGCTTCACCATATGCTCATTATCCTTCATCGTGTTTGCTTTCCTAGTAGCTTCAGGTGGGAGCTTTCCTAACTTAGATGGTTCATTGGGATCATATCTAGCCTTTGCGAACAACCTGTAAGCATTCAGATCAAAACCTTCATTTGTGTGTTTCATAGGGAGTGCCTTATTTTGAGGCATGTTAGGGGCCACAAAATTTTCCAATAGCTTTGAAGATAACTTTATGGTATCAATCTGCTTGATAGGAAGGGTTAATTCTCTTAGTGCACCTTTTTGGAGGCTTGATGATTCTCCTTCATCTTTCTTCACTTTTGGGACATAACGAAATAAAGGAGCTATTGTCTTGCCTTTGGCCTTCGTGATGTCATCAACTTTTACTCCCTTCATGATGTGGTTCTTCAAGTAGAACTTTGCATCAGCAAAGTATGCCTCGGCTTCAGAGAATGGCTTGTTATCAGCAACTATCTTATTTTCGACTCCATCTTTATTATATTTCAAAGATTGGTAGTAAGTTGATGGGACAACTTTGTTCTCGTGTATCCCCGGCCTGCCAAGCAACAAATTGTATGAAGTCTTTGCATCGATCACATGCATCCATGCAGTTGATTGCATATCTCCCATGGCGATTTCCAGCTTGATAGCTCATATGGCCCTTTGTCCTCCTTGATTGAATCCTTGAATCATCAGTCGTCTTTCAGAAAGTCCTTCAGTTGAGATGCCGAGTTCTTTCATTATGCGAATGGGAAGAATATTAACTGCAGATCCGTCATCTATCAAGATTCTGTTTATCCTCCTCTCGAGCACATAGTCCACCATAAACAAAGGGCGATTGTGTGGTGTCTCACCAAGTAGGAGATCGTCTTCAGTGAAGGTGATTTTTGTATTACAGACATCTGCTTCTCGGAAGGAGGACTCAACAAGACTATTAGACAGTGATGGTGAGAGTGTTGACTTGACTTCATTCTTTTCCTCTTCTTCTTTATCAGCATTACAACATAAGGCCTTATCATCATCGTCAGAAATCCTCGTGCGAAACCAACTTGGCAAAAATTCTCCCAAAGTCACCGGGTGGCATGACTTTTGGTGATGGAGTGTCTCTATCTCCACCTTCTTTGTGTTCTTAACAATTTGTAGCTTCTTTAGTCTTCTCACCATCTTATTCCTCGTCGGTTGCTTCGTTAATCCTTTTTGCAGACTCAATTTACGGTGTCTTCGACGAGTCACCAGGGTCCATCCTTCTTCATCAGGTTGATCAACTTGGACTTTGTCATCCTCCAACAGTACTTCATCTTCATTCCCTTCACAGGTGCATATCTCAATCAGATCGAATGAGCCAAAGGTAATGGACACATGGTTTGTGCTTGCTTTTTTGAATTCGAGCTCGATCTTCTTTTGACGAGCCAAATCCATAACTTTGTCCTTGAAAACAAAGTACTTCTCAAGAGGGTGACCTACAAGCCGATGGTATTTGCAGTAATTCGGGTCATTGCTTTTTCCAACTTCATCTGGTCACTTCATCTCTGGCAGCTCAATAAGCTTTAACTCGAGGAGTTCTTCAAATATTGCAGGCACATTGGAGTCTAGAATGGGTACTCCTTTTCTTGCATCTCTTTGAGAGTCAACTTCTGATTTGCATTGTCTTGAGAGGAAGTTGTTTTTATACTCTGTTTCTTGCTCGCCTTGGTAGTAAACTTCAAAGGAGAGGCATTGACGTTCATGGATTCTTTGCTTTCATTTTTGGGTACGAAGTTGCTCCATTTCTTGACTTCTTGCTTATCTCTTCCCTTGTGAGGTTCGTAGATGGACAACCCTTCGTTTCCCGCAGAAGCCATGCTCAACTCTATATCATGAGCACGGGTGGCAAGTTCTTCAAATGTCCTGGGCTTAATTCCTTGCAAGATGTAACGAAGTCCCCAAAGCATTCCTTGGATGCACATCTCTATGCCAGAAGCTTCGCTTAGCCTATCTTTGCAGTTAAGGCTTGCATTCCTCCATCGATTGATAAAGTCAATAACTGGTTCATCTTTTTGTTGGCGAGTTTTTGTAAGTTCCACCATGCTCACAGTACGCCTCGTGCTATAAAAGCGATTAAGAAACTCTTGCTCCAATTGGTCCCAACTATCAATGGATCCAGCCTCGAGGTCGGTGTACCAATCAAAAGCATTCCCCTTTAGTGAGAGGACGAACTGCTTGACAAGGTAATCTCCATAAGTCCCTGCATTGTTGCATGTCTCAACAAAGTGCGCAACATGTTGCTTTGGATTTCCCTTGCCGTCGAACTGTTGAAATTTGGGAGGTTGATAGCCGCCAGGCATCTTCAGGCTATCGATTCTTGCAGTATACGGCTTTGCGTACGTGAGAGAAGACTTTGAAGCGACCTCACACTTATCCTTGATAGTTCCCATAATGAATTCCTTCAATTGTTCTATGGGAATTGATCCTTCAGAGGAGACATGAAGTTCTTTGGTGGATGACACTTGTTTTGTTGGAGGATCAGCCTTCTCGTGGACTTCAGGAAGCTTTCCAGGTGCATGACTTGATTCTCCATCCATCATGCTTTCAACTATGCCTGTCAATTTTGCGATACAGACATCTTGATCTTGAGAATACTTTGTTAACCCATCAATTGCCTTTGTCAGGTTTGCAAGTTGCTCCTCCATTGTCGAAGTGTTAGTCATCATTGCCTCCATGATTATTGCAGATGATGAAGAATAACTGAGACCTTCCCACAGATTGAACTCAGTTTGGAACATGTCATGTGGTGAGATTGGCCTAGAGCCAACACATAAGACTTCATCATCAGGTTGGGTAAGCTGACTCTTGGTATTGTATAAAGTAAGTTGAGCAAGAGCTTTCTCCACAACTTCTGCAATATTATCTTCTCTCTCTGACTTGCTAGCAGAGGACCTTTCTTCTTCGAATGATGAAGATCTCAAAGCATGCATTGGTGCAGATGACACTTGGAGTGCTTGTTGCCCCAAGACGCTCGCCTTGCTCCGGGTGATTGGCCCAAGACTCCCCATAGTAACGTTTAGGATACTTTCAACGTCAGAAGAAAACTTGGAGTCAGCAACTTCGATCTTCTTTGAAGCCATCTTAGTGATCTTGAATGTTAAGAGTTGAGAAGAGATGACAGGTAGAGATGGTCCCACTGGGCGTGCCAAAATTTGTAACGACTAAATTTTGCTCCTGAAAAAAAATAATCAAGACAAGAAATATAGCGACAAATATTATATTCAATTCCAAGTGATGGGGTTACAATCTCTAAAATATCTCTAAATCTAAAGAGATGTAGTTCTCTGATTCTTCTCCTCACGGATGATGGTTCAAGAGCTTGAAAGCTTAATTTTGAACTTGACGGATTTCAGATTTGTAGTACGCCACGAACAATTTGAAACTCGTCACGAACCAGGATTTGATGTTGGGTTATCACGAATGGAAGATTTGAAGCCGCCCACCTATTACTTGAGTTCGCCTTTGGAATTTGACCACAGACGACGATTGCAGATATGGATGAAGACCTTGATGCTATTCTTCAGAGCTTCTTTAGCCTTTCCTTCTGCTTACTTTCTTTTTCTTTAGCCTTCTCCTTTGACCCCTTTATATAGGTGTGGGGTGGAGTAGTCTCCAAGAAAACCCTAGTAGATTATTGGACTTGAGGCTTATGGGCCGACCCATTTGATAGAAGACCAATTGACGGGCTAGCCCAATAATATATTGGACCTTTATTTAAATCAATTTGATTGGATTTAAATAACAAACCCAATTATACCAGTCCATATTACTTAATTGGACCAATATATATTTAATTTGTGGTAAAATCCAAATTTCTTATGGATTTAAATTTGACACAATTTTAATTGTCTACAGAACTAATTAATAAAAGATAAAATTTATCTTAATTTGCTCACTCAGCCGGAAAAATTCAACCAAATCCAAGAAAACAAAACCTAAAATCCAAAACCTTTTAATAGTAATAATAATAATCATAAAAGTTTTGGAGCCCTTATGTTTTGGGTGAAATTCAAAAGCAAATTTACAAGTGATAATTTAAAATTTTTCCATAGTTTCAAAAGTAATAATTTAGCCACTTTTCATGTAAAAATAAATCTGAACGAAAACACTGTTCAAAATCCATAAAATGTTGGTGTGATGACCCAAAAGGTCATCACTTGTTTTAAAACAAAACTTTCGTGTTATGAGGCCTTGAAAACCTTATTTAGAGTCATCTCGATTTACGTGCTCAGTTCGGGCACGTAGCCAGAAAGCTTAAACCTGATAATCTCTGAAACAAATGATAAGTTTTGATTATAAAATGAGCTAATTTGACTTCGGTCAACAGTTTGGGTAAACGGACTCGGATCCGTGATTTGACGGTCCCGGAGGGTCCGTAGGAAAATATGGGACTTGGGCGTCTGCCTGGAATCGAATTTCGAGGTCCTGAGCCCGAGAAATAAATTTTTAAAGGAAATTATTTTCTGAAATTTTTTAAGGAAATTTGAAATGAAGTTTGATTAGAAAGAGATGGTATCGGGCCCGTATTTTGGTTCCAGTGCCCGGTACAGGTCTTATATATGGTTTAAGTCATCTCTGTAAAGTTTGGCTGAAAACGGACGTCGTTTGACGTGATTCGGACCTAAATTGCTAAATTTGATACTTGATGAAGTTTGAGAAAAAGTTCTTGATTTTGAGGTTTGATTCATTGTTATTGAGGTTATTTTGGCGATTTGATCGCATGGATAAGTTCGTATGACATTTTTGAGTTAGTATGACTTTTGGTTTGGAGCCCCGAGGGCTCGGGTGAATTTCAGGATGTTTTTACACTTAGGAAAAAAGTTGTAGATTCATAGAAGTTGCAGGTCTCTGAAGCCAGGTCTCGCGGTCCGCGGTAGAAGCATCGCGGCCGCGGTAGGGACTCCGCGACCGCGCTCGAATTCTTACGGTCCGCGGTGGAGACCTGTGTGGCCGCGGTCCATTTTTGCGGTCCGCACAGGGCACTGGACTGCAGAACCTCAGGAAGGCCTGTGCGACCACAGTCCATTTTGTGCGGTCCGCACAGGGGGTCTGAGAGGGGTATAAATAGACGTGATTTTCAGTTTTTTTTCATTTTTTCAAAACCCCAAAAACATAAGAGGCGATTTTTCAAACAACCTTTCTTCTCCAAATCAATTGTAAGTCATTTTTAACTAGTTTTCTTCAATCATTAACATCTTTTAACATGATTTCAACTTCAAATCAATATTTTCATGGTGGAATTGGGAATTTCGGGTAAAACCTAAGAATATTAAAATTTGGGGATTTTAGACCTCAAATTGAGGTCAGATTCCAAAACCAATTATATATCCGGGCTCGGGGGTAAATGGGTAATCGGGTTTTGGTCCGTATTTAGCATTTATTGATACCGTTAAGCAAATTGTGGCTAGATACAAGCGAGTTGGTGGTGGAAACAAGAGGTAAAGCGGTAGTTGAGGCTTGAATTGTGTTCGTTGCATCGAGGTAAGTGTTTGGTCTAACCTTAGCTTGAGGGATTAGGAGTTGTGTCCTATTTGCTATTTGCTTCTTGTCGAGTACGACGTATAGGCATGGTGACGAGTATCTATATGTTGGTGTCAAGCATGATCGTGGGTCTTATATTGTGATTTTCATGACTTCGTTGTATTATTCATGCCTTGGTGAAGATTTCTAATTGTTGTATAAAGTCTGTGGAAAGAATTGTGACCTATGAACATTGAGGAGCGTTTGCTCAGGTTGTATAGCAAAATTGTGAAAGTATAAGTGACAATTGAACTTTTAAAGCTTTGGCTCGAGTTGTGAAATGAGTTGTGAAAGTATAAGTGATAATCGAACCTCTAGAGCATTAGCTCGAGTTGTGAAGTGAATTGTGAAGTAAAATTGAGAAAGAGAAGAGATCATTATGTTGTCACCCTTGCCGGGCTATTGTTGATTTATTTGTTGTTCCCTTGCCGGGATTTAATTGTTTAATTGTTGTTCCCTTGCCGGAATTTAATTGGTGACTTGTTGTTCCCTTGCCGGGATTCTTATTGCAAATTTCCTTTATTTCCTTACCCGATTATTTGTGATTATTGTTTGGGTGAGGAAGAGAGTTAAAGAATGAAAGGTGATGACGTGCATTGTTTGTTATTGTGAGAAAAGAGTGTAAAGCATGAAGGGTGATGTCGTGTCGCACAATGTACCATTCCGTGCCGATTTTATTGATTATATGGTAAGGAAAGAGAGTAAAAGAACGAAGGGTGATGTCGTGCACATTTTTATTAGATGATTACTTTGGAGAGGACGAGAGTAAAATCACGAAGGGTGATGCCGTGCATTTGTTAATTTATGATTCTTTGTTGATATCCGAGTTATGTTGTTTCTTTCATTACTTGTTGTTATTTGATTTACTTCAAGATTATAGATTCCCTTACCCTATTTGTCTTGTGATTTTTGTTTGGGTGAGGAAGAGCATAAAGCACGAAGGGTGATGCCGTGTATTGTTTTGGTGAGAGAGAGTTAAAGCACGAAAGGTGATGTCGTGCACTTGTTTTGATTTCCTAATTTTTATTGATAACTGTGTTACGATTTTCTCTACACTAAATTGCTGATTTCCTGTTGATACTTGTTGTTTCCCCGCAGCATGTTTTCCCCCTCCCATACTTGACTGTATATGACTATTTCTTTCTGTACTTCTTTTCTGTTGTATTTAGTTAAATTTCATAGGTTTATGTGGTAGTCTGGTCCTAGCCTCGTCACTACTTCGCCGAGGTTAGGCTAGACACTTACCAGCACATGGGGTCGGTTGTGCTGATACTACACTCTGCACTGTGTGCAGATCTAGGAGCAACTTTCAGACAGTAGTTGGAGGACTTCCTTCAGTCCACTCGGAGAGCCAAGGTAGACCTGCAGGCATCCACAGGCCCTGGCGTCTCCCTTTATCTCTTCAGAAACAGTGTATTGTATTTCTTCAAACCTTGTATGTAGTAACTCTTAGATAGTCTGTGACATTGTGACACCGGGTTTTGGGGTATTTGAGGTTTTTAAAAGTTGTAATAGACGTAGCCTTAAGACATATATTTGTTGACTTCCGCTTATTTATTTAAAATTCTGCTTTTATCATATTATCGACTTGTACTTGTTAAAAGAGGCAAAAATAAAAGTGTAGCAAGTAGCTAAGGTTTGGCTTGCCTAGCTCCCATTAGTAGGAGCCATCACGACTCCTGGGTGGGAAATCCGGGTCGTGACAAGTTGGTATCAGAACTCTAGGTTACATAGGTCTCATAGTTCACAGACAAGCTTAGTAGAGTCTGAGGGATCGGTACGGAGACGTCTGTATTTATCCTTCAGAGGCTATAGAGTTAGGAAAAACTTCACATTCATTATTTCCTGTCATGCAGTTTTGTTTCTCAATGCTAATTGAACTTATACTCTTTTCTTTTGCAAATGGCGAGAACACGCGCTTCCTCATCCTCCGCTCAGTAGCCCGATCCCCCAGCAGCCGCTCCCACAAGGGGAAGAGGGCGAGGCCGAGGTAGGGGCAGATCTCAGCCCCGAGCAGCAGCCCCAATGACGGAGCCTCACGTTGATTTTGATGAGGAGGTTCCGGCTCCATCAGTTCCGGTGGGCCCAGCTAAGGTCCCAGAGGGGTTTATTGCTACCCCAGTTCTTCAGGATACTCTGGTCTGATTAGTGGGCCTCATGGAGAGTGTCGCCCAGGCAGGCTTATTTCCTGTAGCACCAGCCATCTCTTAGGCTGGAGGAGGGGCCCAGACTCCTGCTACTCGCACTCCAGAGGAGGTAGCTCCTCAGATTCAGACTCTAGCAGTTCAGCCAGTTGGAGTAGTACAACCGGATGTGGTTGCTTAAACCGGTGATGGAGCGGCTATGTCCTCCGATGCTTTGTGGAGACTGGATAGGTTCACCAAGCTCTTCACTTCTACTTTCAATGGTGCATCTACTGAGGATTCCCAGGATTATCTAGACAGTTACCACGAGGTTCTCAGGAACATGGGCATTGTTGAGACCAATGGGGTCGATTTTGCCACATTTCTCTTGTCTGGATCCACCAAGCCTTGGTGGATGGATTATTGCTTAGCGAGACCAGACGGATCGCCAGCTTTGACTTGGGAGCAGTTTACAATGTTATTCCTAGAGAGGTTTCTCCCTGTTACTCAGAGAGAGGCCTATCGGAGGCAGTTTGAGCACCTCCAGCAGGGTTCCATGACCGTTACCCAGTATGAGACTAGGTTTATCGACTTAGCTCGCCATGTTCTCATCATACTCCTCACCGAGAGTGAGAGAGAGAGAGAGAGAGAGAGAGAGAGAGAGAGAGAGAGAAAGAGAAAGAGAGAGAGAGAGAGAAAGAGAGAGAGAGAGAGAGGGTGAGGAGGTTTATTGATGGTCTTATCCCGCCGATTCGTCTTCAGATGGCTAGAGAGGCTAGGAGTGAGATTACTTTTCAGGAGGCGGCCAATGTGGCCCGTAGAGTTTAGATGGTTCTGTCACAAGGAGGCGGACATTGGTCAGATAAGAGGCCCCGTGATTCAGGCCGATTCAGTGGTACCTCATCCGGAGGTCGAGATTCGTATGGTAGAGGCCATCCTCCTAGGCCCTTTTAGTCAGCGCTCCAGGTTTCTCACGGTACTTTAGGTGGTCGTGGTCCCCTGATGCAATATCCCGATCAGCAGTCCTACAGTGCACCACCTACTCCTATCAGTGCACCGCCGCTTCAGAGTTTTCGGGGTGGTCATTCAGGCCGTCAGGGCCAGCAGTCTCAGCAGCCGAGGGCTTGTTACACTTGTGGTGATATGGGTCAATTGCCAGGTTTTTCCCTCGAGCACCAAGTAGCTCTCAGCATCAGGGTTCTCGTGCTATGGTACAGGCACCAGGTGCTCCACAGCCTGCCCAGCCAGCTAGAGGTAGGGGTAGAGGTGCTAGAAGTGGAGGTAGAGGTACTAAAGGTGGAGCTCAGGCCGCTAGAGGTGGAGGACAGACAGCTGCAGGCCGTCCTAGAGATGTAGTTCAGGGTGGTGGGGTCCAGCCCCGATGTTACGCCCTTCTAGCCAGGCCCGAGGCTGAGGCTTCAGATGTAGTCATTACAGGTACTATTCTGGTTTGTGATAGAGATGTTTTAGTGTTATTTGATCTAGGGTCTACCTACTCGTATGTGTCATCTTATTTTGCACCGCATCTGGTCATGCCTAGTGATTCATTAAGTATTCCTATTTGTGTGTCTACACCGGTGGGTGATTCTATTGTGGTAGATCGAGTCCATCGTTCTTGTATTATGGTGATTGGCGGTCTTGAGACTCATGTGGATTTGTTGCTTCTAGACATGGTCGATTTTAATGCTATATTGGGGATGGACTGATTATCACCTTACCATGCTATCTTGGACTGTCATGTCAAGACTGTGACCTTAGACTTACCGGATTTGTCTTGTTTAGAGTGGAGAGGGACTCCTGGTCATTCTACCCGCAATGTTATCCCGTATATGAAGGCTCGGCATATGGTCGAGAAGGGTTGTTTAGCCTATTTGGCATATGTTCGTGATTCTAGTGCTGAGGTCCCTTCTATTGATTATGTGCCCGTTGTTCGAGAGTTTCCTGATGTTTTCCCTTTAAACCTGCCAGGTATGCCACCCGACAAGGATATTGACTTTTGAATTGATTTGGCTCCGGGCACTCAGCCCATTTCTATTCCGTCGTAATCGTATGGTCGCGCCGGAGTTGAAAGAGTTGAAGAAACAATTGCAAGACTGGCTTGAGAAGGGTTTTATTAGACCCAGTGTTTTTCCTTGGGGTGCGCCGGTGTTGTTTGTTAAGAAGAAGGATAGATCAATGAGAATGTGTATTGATTACCAGCAGCTGAACAAGGTTACAATCAAGAATAAGTATCCATTGCCGAGGATCGATGATTTGTTTGATCAGCTTCTGTGATGACCCAAAGGGTCATCACCAGTTTCTCCCTTTTTCCGTGCTTCCGAGGCCTTGAAAACCTCACCTTTAGTCGCCTCGATTTGTGTGCGCAGTTCGGGCACGTAGCCGGAAAAGCTTAGGTGTTAAATTATGTGAAATTTGATAAATTGTGGCTTTAAAATGGTTAAAGTTGACTTTGGTCAATATTTTGGGTAAACGGACCCGGACCCATGATTTGACGGTCCCGGAGGGTCCGTAGAAAAATATGGGACTCGGGCGTATGCCCGAAATCAAAATCTGAGGTCCCGAGCCAGAGAAATGAATTTTTAAAAGAAATTATTTTTCTGAAATTTATTTGGAAATTTGAAATGAAAATGAATTAGAAAGCGTTGGTATCAGGCCCGTATTTTGGTTCCGGCGCCCGGTACAGGTCTTATATATGGTTTAAGCACTTTCTGAAAAATTTGGTTGAAAACGGACGTCGTTTGACATGTTTCGGACTCAAAATGGGAAATTTAAAAGTTTATGAAATTTGGAAGAAATCATGGATTTTAAGGCTTAATTCGTTGTTTATGATGTTATTGTGGCGATTTGATCGCATGGTTGAGTTCGTAGGATGTTGTTGAGTTAGAATGCATGTTTGGTTAGGAGCCCAGAGGGCTCGGGTGTGATTCGGATGTGTCTCGGTATGGTTTTAGCCTTAGAAATGTTGCAGAATCTGCTGTCTGCTGTTACCCAGTTCTTTGTTCTATGCGATCGCATAGCTGAGTCCGCGATCGCATAGTGTAAATTCTCAGGTGGTCCAGTTGTTCTATGCGATCACATAGATCCTCCCGCGATCGCATAGTGTTAGCCTGAGAAGCCCTATATTTTCCTCCTATGCGATCGCAACCTTGCTTCCGGGATCGCAGTGCACACCAGACCTGACCCTATGAGATCGCAGTCCCTTCTCCGCGATCGCATAGAGCAATTTTCACCCAGTTCTTTAAAAGTCCCAAAACAGAACCATTTCGGGAGTTATCAAAATTTTCACGAACTCCCCCTTCACCAAGGTCCTTAGGCGTCCATTGAAGCATTTCTTCACCAAAGTTTCTTGGGTTAGTAAATTCCCACTTATTTTCTTCATTTTTCATCATTAATTATTGAATTCCTAAGCTTAAATCGTGTAGATTAGGGTAGAAATTTGGGGAATTGGGTAGATTAGGGCTTTTCAACTTTTCTTGATTTAGACCTCGATTTGGGGTCGAATTTGAAAACAAATTGTATATTCGGGCTCGTAGGGGAATGGGTGACATGAATTTGTTCTGAACCTCGTGTTTTGACCAAGCGGGCCCGGGGTCGATTTTTGGAATTTTGTGAAGAAAGCTTGGAAATCTATAATTAGGCATTGGGTTTATTTTTTTAGCATATATTAATATTATGAAGTCGTTATTGTATAGATTTGATTGAGTTGGAGCCGAATTCGAAAGGAAAGGCGGTATTTGAGGGTTGATTGCTATTCTTTGGACCGAGGTAAGTGTTTGTTCTAACTTTGGCTTGAGGGAATTGGATTAGAGTGTTGTTTGCTATTTGCTAATTGTTGAGTACGGTGTATAGGCATGGTGACGAGTATCTATACACCGGAGTCTAGCATGACCGTGAGTCTTATTTGTGTTTATTCGGATATTGTGATACCTCTTCCTTGTTAAATTGATAAATTTCATATAATGTGAAGAGTTTGAGGAAGAATTATGATTGTACTTTCTTGGAGCATTGGCTCGAGTTATATTATAAAGCGTGAAAGTATATGAAATGATTGAACACCTTTGGAGTGTTGAGTCGGGTGGTAAAGTGAGATGAGAAGTAAAAGTGATAGAAAGAGAAAGAGTTATTGAATTGTTCCCTTGCCGGGATGTTTGTTGCTTTGTTGATTATCTCCCTTGCCGGGATGTTGAAATTTATTGAGTTTGTTCCCTTGCCGGGATTTAACTGTTTAATTGTGTTCCCTTGCCGGGATTCCTATTATTATTTGATCACTCCCTTGCCCCTTTATATGTGATTGTTGTTTGGGTGAGGAGGAGCGATAAAGCATGAAGGGTGATGTCGTGCATTGTTTGTTATTGTGAGGAAAGAGTGAAAAAGAACGAAGGGTCATACCGTGCCATGTTTTGAATATTTATGCACGAAGGGTCATTTTGTGCCATGTTTTGAATATTTATGCACGAAGGGTCATTCCGTGCCATGTTTTGAATATTTATGCACAAAGGGTCATACTGTTCCACGTTTTGAATATTTATGCACGAAGGGTCATTCCGTGCCTTGATATAAAAGTTTATGTGAGGAAAAGCACGAAGGTTAATACTGTGTACCTTATTGGACTGATCTGGTGAGTACGAGAGTAAACGCACGAAGGTTGGTGTCATGCAACTGTTGGTTAACCTGTTCTCCTTAACTGTTGCTATTGTACAGTTTCACTTCTCTATCTGTTGACTTTATATCCGAACTGCTACACCCCTATAGCATGTTTCCACTCCCCCCCCCCCTCTTAGCTGTTTAAATTCTGTATATTTCCTTTTATTGCATATATCTGCACATGTTGTTTTTGGTAGGGCCTGTCTAGCCTCGTGACTACTTCGCCGGGGTTAGGCCAGGCACTTACCAGCACATGGGGTCGGTTGTGCTGATGCTACACTCTGTGCATCTTTTTGCAAAGATCCAGGAATAGCTTTTGGACCTCAGCAGTAGGAATTAATCGGGAGCTGAATTCAGTCCAGAGACTTTCGAGGTAGCCTAACTGACGTCCGCATGCCGGAGTCCCTTCCTATTTTACTTAGATTGTTTCCCTTTTGTATCGGAACAAAGCATTGCATCTTTTATTCAAACCTTGTTTGTAGTACTCTCTAGTGGTTCGTGAGTTAGTGACACCAGACTCTGGGTAGAGATGTATTTAGACTTCCGCATTTGATTTCAGTCATCTAAGTTTAAAGACTTCCGCTTTTATTTAATTGTCTTGTTTTATTTATATTGTTGCGAATGTTATCAGCAATGTTTTAATACTTAGCTGGCCTAGCTCCAATATTAGGCACCATCACGACTCCCGATGGTGGGGAAATCCGGGTCGTGACAAGTTGGTATCAGAGCACTAGGTTACTTAGGTCTTACAACTCACGGACAAGCTCGGTAGAGTCTGAGGGATCGGTACGGAGATGTCTGTATTTATCCCCAGAGGCTACAGAGTTAGGAAAACTTCACATTTGTTCTTTCTTGTCGTGCGGTTCTGTTTCTTAAATACTGATTGTCTTTCTACTCTATTCTTTCGCAGATGGCGAGAACACGTGCTTTCTCTTCTACCGCGCAGCAGCCCGAGCCCCCAGCAGTAACTCCTATTAGGGGTAGAGGGTGAGTCCGAGGTCGTGCCAGAGGCCGAGGCAGGGGCAGAGCTCAGCCCCGAGCAGCAGTTCCAGGGGTGGAGCCTCATGTTGATTATGATAAGGAGGTTCCAGCTCCAGTAGCTCCGGTGGGCCCAGATCAGGTCCCAGAGGGGTTCATTGCCACCCCAGTTCTTTAGGACGCTCTAGTTCGATTGGTAGGCCTTATGGAGAGTGTCAGCCGAACAGGTTTGCTTCCTGTAGTACCAGCCACTTCTCAGGCTGGAGTAGGGGTTCAGACTCCTGCTACACGTACTCCGAAGTAGGTAGCTCCCCAGGTTTAGGTTTCGGTGGTTCAGCCAATAGTGGCAGTTCAGGCGGGTACAGCGGCTCAGACCGGCGATGGTGCGGCTATGTCCGCCGATGCTCTGTGGATATTGGATCGATTCACCAAGCTATTCACTACCACATTCAGCGGTGCTTCTTTAGAGGATCCCCGGGATTTCTTATACAACTGCCACGAGGTTTTCAGAAACATGAGTATTGCTGAGACCAATGGGGTTGATTTTGCTACATTTTGCTTGTCTGGATCCGCCAATACTTGGTGGAGGGATTATTGCTTAGCGAGACCAACCGGATCGCCATCTCTGACTTGGGAGCAGTTTACAGTGTTGTTTCTAGAGAAGTTTCTCCCTGTTACTCAGAGAGAGGCCTATCGGAGGTAGTTTGAGCACCTCTAGCAGGGTTCCATGACTGTTACCCAGTATGAGACCAGGTTCATCGACTTAGCTCGCCATGCTCTTATCCTACTTCCTACCGAGAGGGAGAGGGTGAGGAGGTTTATTGATGGTCTGATTCAGCCGATTCGTCTTCAGATGGCTAGGGAGACTGGGAGTGAGATCACTTTTCAGGAGGCGGCCAATGTGGCCCACAGAGTTGAGATGGTTCTGTCACAGGGAGGTGGTCATGGGTCGGATAAGAGGCCCCGTCATTCAGGCAGATTTAGGGGTACCTCGTTTGGAGGTAGAGATTCGTATGGTAGAGGCCATCCTCCTAGGCCCTTTCAGTCAGCTCTCCAGGTCTCTCATGGTACTCCAGGTGGTAGTGGTTCTCAGCCATATTATTCTGAGCATCAGTCCATCAGTGCACCACCACTTCAGAGCTTCAGGTCGACAGGTTTAGCAGTCTCCGCAGCCGAGGGCATGTTATAGTTGTGGTGACCCGAGTCACATTGTTAGATTTTGTCCTCGAGCTTCGGGTAGTTCTCAGCAGCAGGGTCCTCGTCCTATGATTCAGGCACCAGTTTCTCCACAGCCTGCACAGCCAGCTAGAGGCGGGGGTAGAGGACATAGAGGTAGAGGTAGAGGTCATAGAGGTGGAGCTCAGACCGCCAGAGGTAGGGGTCAGCCAGCAGCTGATCGTCCCAGGGATGTGATTCAGGGAGGTGGGGCCCAGCCCCGATGTTATGCTTTGACAGCCAGGCCAAAGGCTGAGTCATCTGATGCTGTTATTATAGGTACTATTCTGGTCTGTGATAGATATGCTTCAGTGCTATTTGACCCTGGATCTACGTATTCATATGTGTCATCTTATTTTGCACCCTACTTGGTTATGCCTAGTGAGGCCTTGAGTATTCCTGTATATGTATCTACACCAGTGGGTGATTCTATAGTGGTTGATCGGGTTCATCATTCCTGTGTTGTGGTGTTTAGGGGTCTTGAGACCCGTGTTGATTTGTTGCTCTTAGATATGGTGGATTTTGACGTTATATTAGGGATGGATTGGTTGTCCCCGTATCATGCGATCTTGGATTGTCATGCCAAGACTGTGACTTTAGCCTTACTGGATTTGCCCCGTTTAGAGTGGAGAAGGACTCCTGGTCATTCTACCCGCAGTGTGTATTTCATATGTGAAGGCTCGACGTATGGTCGAGAAGGGGTGTTTGGCCTATTTGGCTTATGTTCGTGATTCCAGTGCTGAGATTCCCTCTATTGATTCTGTGCCCATGGTTTGTGAGTTTCCTAAGGTTTTCCCATCAGACTTGCCAGGGATGCCACCCGATAGGGATATTGATTTTTGCATCGATTTGGCTCCGGGCACTCAGCCCATTTCCATTCCGCCGTATTGCATGACCCCGCCAGAGTTGAAAGAGTTGAAGGATCAGCTTCAGGATTTTCTTGAGAAAGGTTTCATTAGACCCAGTGTTTCGCCTTGGGGTGCGCCAGTGTTATTTGTGAAGAAAAAGGATGGTTTGATGAGGATGTGCATTGATTACCGGCAATTGAACAAGGTGACAATTAAGAATAAGTATCCACTGCCGAGGATTGATGATTTGTTTGATCAGCTTCATGGTGCCAAGGTATTTTCAAGGATTGACTTGAGATCTGGCTACCATCAGTTGAGGATTAGGGCATCCGATGTCCCTAAGACAGCATTCCGCATTCGGTACGGGCATTATGAGTTCTTGGTTATGTCATTTGGGTTGATCAATGCCCCAGCATCCTTTATGGATTTGATGAACCGAGTGTTTAGGCCTTATTTGGACTCGTTCATGATAGTCTTCATTGATGATATTTTGATATATTCCCGCAGCCGGGAGGAGCATGAGCAGCATCTTAGAGTGGTTCTTCAGACCTTGAGGGATAGTTAGTTATATGCTAAGTTCTCGAAGTGCGAGTTATGGTTGAGCTCAGTTGCATTTATGGGTCATGTTGTATCAGAAGAGGGTATTCAGGTTGATCCAAAGAAGATTGAGGCAGTCAAGAACTGGCCTAGACCAGCATCAGCCACAGAGATTCGAAGTTTCTTGGGATTGGCAGGCTACTATCGTCGGTTCGTGGAGGGGTTCTCATCTATTGCAGCCCCGATGACCAGGTTGACCCAGAAGGGTGCCCAGTTTAGATGGTCGGACGAGTGTGAGGCGAGCTTTCAGAATCTCAAGACAGCTCTGACTACGGCACCGGTATTGGTTTTGCCCACAGTTTCAGGGCCTTATACAGTCTATTGTGATACATCTCGTATTGGACTTGGTGTGGTGTTGATGCAGGATGGCAAGGTCATTGCCTATGCTTCGAGGCAGTTGAAGATTCATGAGAAGAACTATCCAGTGCATTTGGCAGCCATTGTTCACGCATTGAAGATTTGGAGGCACTATCTGTATGGCGTGGCGTGTGAGGTGTTCACGGATCATAAAAGTCTTCAGTATTTGTTCAAGCAAAAGGAGTTGAATTTGAGGCAGAGGAGGTGGTTGGAGTTGTTGAAAGATTATGACATCACTATCCTATATCACCCGGGAAAGGCCAATGTGGTGGCCGATACCTTGAGTAGGAAGACAGGCAGTATGGGCAGTCTTTCTTATATTCCGGTCGGTGAGAGACCGCTTGCTTTGGACGTTCAGGCTTTGGCCATTCAGTTGGTGAGGTGGGATATTTCTGAGCCTAGTAGAGTATTAGCTAGCACGGTCGCTCGTTCTTCGTTATTAGAGCGTATCTGTGATCGATAGTTTGATGATCCCCATTTATGTGTCCTTAGAGACCCGGTACATCGTGGAGGTTCCAAGCAGGTTACCTTAGATGCTGATGGAGTTTTGAGATTGCAGGGTCGAGTTTGTGTGCCTAATGTGGATGGGCTTCAAGAGTTGATTTTAGAGGAGGCCCATAGCTCCCGTTACTCTATTCATCCGGGCACCGCGAAGATCTATCAGGACTTGCGGCAGCATTATTGGTGGCGTAGAATGAAGAAGGATATCGTTGCCTATGTGGCTCGGGTTTTGAATTGTCAGCAGGTTAAGTATAAGCATCAAAGGCCTGATGGTTTATTTCAGAGGATTGATCTTCCCGAGTGGAAGTGGGAGCGAATCACTATGGACTTTGTTGTTGGGCTCCCGCAGACTCGGAGGAAGTTTGACGCAGTTTGGGTCATTGTTGATAGGCTGACCAAGTCAGCGCATTTCATTCCTGTGGCAGTCTCCTTTTCATCCTAGAGGTTAGCTGAGATCTATATCCGGGAGATTTTTCGCCTTCATGGTGTGCCGGTATCTATCATCTCAGACCGAGGTACGCAGTTTACCTCGCATTTCTGGAAAGCAATCCAGCGAGAGTTAGGCACCCAGGTTGAGTTGAATACAACATTTCATCCTCAGACGGACGGGCAGTCTGAGCGGACTATTCAGATATTGAAGGATATGCTCCGAGCTTGTGTCATTGACTTTGGAGGTTCGTGGGATCAGTTCTTGCCTTTAGCAGAGTTTGCCTACAACAACAGCTACCAGTCGAGTATCCATATGGCTCCTTATGAGGCTTTGTATAGTAGGCGATGTCGATCTCCGATTGAATGGCTTGAGCCGGGGGAGGCTCGGTTGTTGGGTACTGATATGGTCCGGGAGGCCTTGGACAATGTCAGGATCATTCAGAATAGGCTTCGTACAGCTCAGTCCAGGAAAAAGAGCTATGCAGATCGTAAGGTTCGAGATGTGGCTTTCATGGCGGGTGAGCGGGTGTTGCTCCGGATGTCACCTATGAAGGGCGTGATGAGATTTGGGAAGAAGGGCAAGCTTAGCCCTAGGTTCATTGGTCCATTTGAGATTCTTGATCGAGTGGGAGAGGTGGCTTATAGACTTGCATTTCCACCGAGCTTATCAGCCGTACATCCAGTGTTTCATGTGTCCATGCTTCGAAAATATCATGGTGATCCATCGCACGTGTTAGATTTCAGCACTGTCCAATTGGACAAGGATCTGTCTTATGAGGAGGAGTCGGTGGCTATTCTAAACCGGCAGGTTCGCCAGTTGAGGTCGAAGAGTTTTCCTTCGGTTCGTGTTCAGTGGAGAGGTCATCCTCCTGAGGCATCAACCTGGGAGTCCGAGTCTGATATGCGGAGCCGTTATCCTCATCTATTTCCCGACTCAGGTACTTCCTTCTTTTGTCCGTTCGAGGATGAACGATTGTTTTAGAGGTGGAGAATGTGACGACCCAAAGGGTCATTACCGGTTTTCTCCATTTTTTCGTGCTTCCGAGGCCTGAAAACCTCACCTTTAGTTGCCTCGATTTGCATACGCATTCCGGGCGCGTAGCCGGAAAAGCTTATATGTTAAATTATGTGAAATTTGATAAATTGTGGCTTTAAAATGGTTAAAGTTGACTTTGGTCAATATTTTGGGTAAACGGATCTGGACCCGTGATTTGACGGTCCCGGAGGGTTCGTAGAAAAATATGGGACTCGGGCATATGCCCGGAATCAAAATCCGAGGTCCCGAGCCTGAGAAATGAATTTTTAAAAGAAATTATTTTTCTGAAATTTATTTGGAAATTTGAAATGAAAATGGATTAGAAAGCGTTGGTATCGGGCCCGTATTTTGGTTCCGGCGTCCGGTACAGGTCTTATATATGGTTTAAGCACTTTCTGAAAAATTTGGTTGAAAACGGACGTCGTTTGACGTGTTTCGGACTCAAAATGGGAAATTTAAAAGTTTATGAAATTTGGAAGAAATCATGGATTTTAAGGCTTAATTCATTGTTTATGATGTTATTGTGGCGATTTGATTGCATGGTTAAATTCGTAGGATGTTGTTGAGTTAGAGTGCATGTTTGGTTAGGAGCCCTGAGGGCTCGGGTGTGATTAGGATGTGCCTCGGTATGGTTTTAGCCTTAGAAATGTTGTAGAATCTGCTGTCTGTTGTTGCCCAGTTCTTTGTTCTATGCGATCGCATAGCTGAGTCCGCGATCGCATAGTGTAAATTCTCAGGTGGTCCAGTTGTTCTATGCGATCGCATAGATCTCCCGAGATCGCATAGTGTTAGCCTGAGAAGCCCTATATTTTCCTCCTATGCGATCGCAACCTTGCTTCCGCGATCGCAGTGCACACCAGACCTGACCCTATGCGATCGCATTCCCTTCTCTGCGATCGCATAGAGCAATTTTCGCCCAGTTCTTTAAAAGTCCCAAAACAGAACCATTTCGGGAGTTATCAAAATTTCACGAACTCCCCTTCACCAAGGTCCTTAGGCGTCCATTGAAGCATTTCTTCACCAACGTTTCTTGGGCTAGTAAATTCCCACTTATTTTCTTCATTTTCCATTATTAATTATTGAATTCCTAAGCTTAAATCATGTAGATTAGGGTACAAATTGGGGGAATTGGGTAGAGTTAAGGCTTTTCAACTTTTCTTGATTTAGACCTCGATTTGGGGTCGAATTTGAAAACAAATTTTATATTCGGGCTCGTAGGGAAATGGTGACATGAATTTGGTCCGAACCTCATATTTTGACCAAGCGGGCCCGGGGTCGATTTTTGGAATTTTGTGAAGAAAGCTTGAAAAACTATAATTAGGCATTGGGTTTGATTTGTTTAGCATATATTAATATTATGAAGTCATTATTGTATAGATTTGATTGAGTTGGAGCCGAATTCGAAAGAAAAGGCGGTATTTGAGGATTGATTGCTATTCTTTGGACCGAGGTAAGTGTTTGTTCTAACTTTGGCTTGAGGGAATAAGATTAGAGTGCTATTTGCTATTTGATAATTGTTGAGTACGGTGTATAGGCATGGTGACGAGTATCTATACATCGGAGTCTAGCATGACCGTGAGTCTTATTTGTGTTTATTCGGATTTTGTGATATCTCTTCATTGTTAAATTGATAATTTTCATATAATGTGAAGAGTTTGAGGAAGAATTATGATTTGTACATTCTTGGAGCATTGACTCGAGTTATATTATAAAGCGTGAAAGTATATGAAATGATTGAACCCCTTTGGAGTGTTAGCTCAGGTGGTAAAGTGAGATGAGAATTAAAAGTGATAGAAAGAGAAAGAGTTATTGAATTGTTCCCTTGCCGGGATGTTTGTTGCTTTGTTGATTATCTCCCTTGTAGGGATGTTGAAATTTATTGATTTTGTTCCCTTGCCGGGATTTAACTATTTAATTGTGTTCCCTTACCGGGATTCCTATTATTATTTGATCACTCCCTTGCCCCTTTGTTTGTGATTGTTGTTTGCGTGAGGAGGAGCGATAAGGAACGAAGGGTGATGCCGTGCATTGTTTGTTATTGTGAGGAAATAGTGTAAAAGCACGAAGGGTCATACTGTGCCATGTTTTAAATATTTATGCACGAAGGGTCATTCCGTGCCATGTTTTGAATATTTATGCACGAAGGGTCATTTCGTGCCATGATTTGAATATTTATGCACGAAGGGTCATTCCGTGCCATGTTTTGAATATTTATGCACGAAGGGTCATTTCGTGCCATGATTTGAATATTTATGCACGAAGGGTCATACCGTGCCACGTTTTGAATATTTATGCACGAAGGGTCATTTCGTGCCTTGATATGAGAGTTTATATGAGGAAAAACATGAAGGTTAATACCGTGTACCTTATTGGACTGTTTTGGTGAGAACGAGAGTAAAAGCACGAAGGTTGGTGTCGTGCAACTGTTGGTTAACCTGTTCTCCTTAACTGTTGCTATTGTACAGTTTCACTTCTCTATCTGTTGACTTTATATCCGAACTGCTACACCCCTATAACATGTTCCCCCCCCCCCTCAGCTGTTTAAATTCTGTATATTTCCTTTTATTGCATATATCTGCAGAGGTTGTTTTTGGTAGGGCCTGTCTAGCCTCGTGACTACTTCGCCGGGGTTAGGCCAGGCACTTACCAGCACATGGGGTCGGTTGTGCTGATGCTACACTCTGTGCATCTTTTTGCACAGATCCAGGAGCAGCTTTTGGACCTCAGCAGTAGGATTTAATCGGGAGCTGAATTCAGTCCAGAGACTTTCGAGGTATCCTAGCTGACGTCCGCATGCCGGAGTCCCTTCCTATTTTACTTAGATTGTTTCCCTTTTGTATCGGAACAAAGCATTGTATCTTTTATTCAAACCTTGTTTGTAGTACTCTCTAGTAGTTCGTGAGTTAGTGATACCAGACTCGGGGTAGAGATGTATTTAGACTTCCGCATTTGATTTCAGTCATCTAAGTTTAAAGACTTCCGCTTTTATTTAATTGTCTCGTTTTATTTATATTGTTGCGAATGTTATCAGCAATGTTTTAATACTTGGCTGGCCTAGCTCCAATAGTAGGCGTCATCACGACTCCCGATGGTGGAGAAATCCGGGTCGTGACATAATTACAATACATGTTATTGTTATTAATTTCAATACATAAATTAGAGTATCTTATATAATATCCTTCACTTATCCAATATTCTACTTGAGCTTTTGATTTGATCCATGTATATTTTACAATACGTTAAAAAAAACTTATAATATACTGTAGTATTCTTTACCACCACAAACTATTATTATTTTCAAATATTGACATGTCATTTTTAAATTTACTGAAATTTATTTTCTTACTGATGTGCCTATAAGTTTGGTTTAGAATTTTCTTAGTCAACTTCAATAATTAAAGCCTTAAAATAGATCTATTTTTATTGGTAAATATCCAATGTACGTGTAGGAGGGAAGTTATATTAATTTAGACAGTTAAAATAAGAGACATATTTATGTAACCTAAATATTAGGAGTTTATTTAAAGTTCAAATAAGGAAAATTTAATAATCAAAATTTTAGCTAATTTTGAAGTCCTAAATATTAGGAAATTAACTTAAATTATATTATTGTCCAATATAAAATTTATTTTAAAGGGTAAAAAAGGCGAACGACATTTCGCTAAGGTCCTTCGTGCTTTTAATATAGTATATAGATATAGATATAGATATAGATAGATAGATATAGATTATTTATGCAAAAAAAATTCTAACATTCGATTACCAGGAAATAACTCATTCTTAAGAAAATATTTCCCGTCTTACTACACACATCGTACTACGTCAAGACTGTATTTCTATGTTTGTGTATTTGTTTCTTGTGTTGTCAAATATGCACGGAATAAATGCCTTCAATTTATAATATCTCTAGTCTCTAGCTAATAAACACATGGAGGGTTATGGCACAAATAAGATGATAGAAATTCATACACAAGGTATATCTATATATATATATATATATATATATATATATATATATATATATATATATATATATATATATATATATATATATATATATATTAAAGCAAAGAAAGTTATCATATATAATTGACATTATGGTTAAGCCAAGTGGCAAGCTAATAAATATCAATAGTATATGGTAACTTTATTCTATATTTGACTATTTTAGTTAAATACAAATATATATATATATATATATATATATATATATATATATATATATATATATAGAGAGAGAGAGAGAGAGAGAGAGTAAAGCAAGAAAGTTACCATATATAATTGACATTATGGTTAAGTCAAGTGGCAAGCTAATAAATGTCAATAGTATATGATAACTTTATTCTATATATATATATATATACTATTTTAGTTAAATACATACATACATATATATACGGAATTTAAATTAAAAGATAATTTTGAATTTATAGATAAAGTTCTAAAATTCGAATTTAAATTAAAAATAAAATTTATCTTTTTTTATCATGCTATCATACTTAATTTGGCTAATGATCATATGCAATCATGTTAGGAACTTTTGTTATTTTTTCTAATTATTTAAATACCACTTTGCCTCTAGCAAAAAAAAAATACTCCATATAATTATAAAATTCTTTCACATTTAAAATCCGATAAGTATAGTTCTTTGAAACACTGTAGCTAGATTTGAATAAAACGAAATTCTTTTAAAATAAATGTAATATATAGGCTACACTTCTATGTTTATCTAAATAACAAAAAAGAGTTTACAAAACCAAATAAAAATTTACTTACATATATAATAAAGTAAGCATACATGCTGGAGAAAGAAACATCACAAAATTAGTCAATATTAAAAAAAAAATGTTTCTTTTTTCTTCTTGAAGAATATTTGTTTGAAAAGTCAATTTGCATAAATGGACTTCAAACAAATACAAATCTTTGGCTATACATTTGCTATCATTAATTTCAATTTAGCACATTCAAGGAATTAAATGGTATAAGTTGTAACCCGTTCATTTAGCTGTAGTCAAGCCAATATTGCAAGGGTATAATATTTTTTTCGTCAAAGAATATTAGTTTTGAATCATTAGATTATGTGAAAGGTTTTTTTTTTCAAACTCAACAAGAGATAAATTGGTTTCAAATTGATAGTTTCTATAGTGACTTTTAAATGTAACAAAGAGTATATATAAAGAAAAAATTGGTATGACATGAAATATTTTTTTTAAAAATATAAACAAATTATTTCAAAAAAACTCTTTACTTTTTTTAATTCAAAGATAATAAAAAGATAAGATATTTTTGAACATTAGTAGAGAGTTTTAAAATTATTATAATAGAAGTTATATAATGGATAAACTCAAAAAATCGAAATCTTATGGAATATTTATATAACATCTGATCATATTTATTCTTTACTTTTTATAACTAATATAAATAGATGATATACCGACAACACACGATTATACACATATTATATATGGATTATATATAAATTACACATCATTTAATTTTTTTAATTTAAGTGGTCGTGTGAGCACCTATTAAGGCTGATTATATAAAGCCAAAATAAAAATATGAAATAATTTAACCAAAGACTAAAAATATAATTAAAGTTCATATGTAGACAATTTTTATTAAAACTCATCCTTTTATAGTGAAATAAATTAATTTCTTGTAACAAAAGAAATAATGACATAAAAAATAAGATAAAAGAAAATATATATTGAAAAAAATGTTAGAAAAATCTAAAAACGAGAAATAAAAGATGACAACAAATTTCTTCTTATGTTTCATCATTGTTGAGTATAAAAATGTTGAAAGTTAATCTCATCAATTTCAAATATTATTTTTTCAACTCAAATACATAGATTATAAGATAAGGATATCTTAGAATATTTTTTTAATTTACATTATGTGTCGTTTTAAAAAAAATCACTATTACTAACAAACTGATATGATATTTGAATTTGAATTGGAATGCAATTTGAGTAGTTTGCATTGAGGTTAAGCCAAGTATGGTGTCGAAAAATAAACTACTTGACAATTTTAAGACAATATATGCAATATTTTATAATCATAATAATCAACTAATTTAATATTTAATGATTCAAAGAACAAATTTTTTGTATATACAGGGTATTAAAAATTCAAATACTGGGGCTAGAGATATCGATAAACTTAAATTGTAGTCATACTGAAATAAATCCGGCCAAAGAATCATTTAAATTTTTAGATAGCGATTAAAGTAAATTTTAAATTAAGGATAATATCTTCACTTGCATCATTATAAAGATAATCATTATTATAATATATATAAAGTCTTAGAAATTGAAATTTCAAAATAGAAATATTTTTTGAAAGATAAAATCATACCAAATAAGAGTTCAAGTCGTAGTATAAGAGTCACGTCGTAATCGAAAAATCGTTTATATCGTGTCAACCTTTGTGCTTTGCCATAAATATGAGTTATTATTTCACTTTGTATTTTTAGGTTCCAATGGCACCTATGAGAATATTGCAAAAATAAAATTATCACTACGAGAATTGAGAAAATGTTAGTCTTTTTTCATGTAGTGTTTCTTAATTAATATCTGACAATTATCTATAATTATTTAGAAGGTTTAAATGTTAAGGTTATTCACATATAATTCAAATAACTCAGATATTTAACATGGTTAATATCATATATCAAAATAGAGTAAAAACAATTCACTAGCTAAAGAATTTTTTATATTTTTAGATAGCCAACTAAAATGTGTTTTGAATTAAGAATAATGTTTTCAATTATATTATTATAAAAATAATTATTATTGAAAAATAATATTTTAGAAACTGAAATTTTAAGAAAGAAATATTTTTTAAGAGATATCAACACACAAAATAAGAGGTTAAGTAGTAGTAAAAGAGTTAAGTCTTATCCAAAGAGTCATTCATTGTCTCAACATTTGATTGTTTTGCCATAAATATGAGTTATTATTTTGCTTCCTCACTAATTTTAGGATCCAATGATACCGGCAAGAATGATATCAAAAAAAAAATTAGAAGAAATGGTTAATATTTTTCATGTAGTTAATATCCAATGATTATCTATATTTACTGAGAAAGTGTAAATTTTAAGATTATTTACATACAATCCAAATAACTTAAATATTTGACATAATTAGCGTCCGCGCATCCGCGCGAATACTAGTGTAATAATAAATCATGATTTAACATATGATGTATCAAATTCATTGGTAGGTCCGAGGACTTCTGTCTGGCTTAACATTCATTATTTTTGAGAAACTTATTTTATAACTCAAACACATTTTAATATAATACTTAACATAGCAAATTTTAAAAGTTATGCTCATTAATATGAAATACATTACTCTGTCTAGCCCCTATCTCAATTTATTTGGCATTAATTTTCTGAAGAATCTTTCTTCTTTGATATTTAGTGTAAAAAATAATTTTGTAACTTAATCATGTACTAGTATATAATAATTGACATTCTTCTTTTATTAATTCAACGAAATTAATTTTTTTCATATAAATCTTCGCGGTTGAAGTGAAATAAAAATGAAGGTTTAGGTGTAACCTTTACAATTGTAAATCATCCGAGTAGAAGGAGTAGTAAATAAGACTGTTGTGAACACCTAATTTTTGCACTATTTTAACACCTCCTAAAGTCATTAGTGTTTTGTTATTTTAATTATTTTCTTAATTTTTATGTCTTTATTTGCATATTTCCTATCATAAAAATATCAAAAAACAGTTCTTTTTTATTTGTGCATTTTAGGAATTAACTAACTATTCAATTGGTGAATTAATCTAGTTAATTGATCATTTGAATAAGTTATTTAATTAATTTATTTGTGTAAATTTAGTTTAATAAAAGAATTTTTACATTCCTATGCCATATAGGAAACTATATTACCCTCAATGTTTAAGGTTTGATCTAATTACATTTAGTATACCTAATTAACAATTCTATACCATAAGGTTTTTTAACTGTACATTAATTGTACCTTATATCACTCCTACATTTATGGTACCGTATATTCCTCCAACCCCCCCCCCTCCCCCCACGTTTCTCTCTCCCAACCCCACACCCTCACCCACGTATCACCACACACCCAGAAACCAGAAAAATAATTGAAACCCTCTACTAAATCCAGAAAAACAATTGAAAACATCTACCATTAACGTCCAAAATCAAGGTTTTTTCTTCTACAACCAGTCAAAATTGAAGTCAAATCTTCAAAGTTTCATACACAACAATAACTTTTGATGGTTATGATTTCGGGTTCTTTCAGTAATATAAGAGGAAAGGAAAAGAGAGCAGCAATTCCACCATTGGCAGCCATTAAAAAGCTTTGAAGCTTTGAATTCAAATTTGGATTTTCAAAAATCATTATTTGTTTGGATTGAGTGTTGTTGTAAATAATTGGGAATATGGTTTGGAGTTTATATCTCAATTTTAATGGGTTTTGATGAAGATTAGACTTAGTTTTGGCTAAATTTCAGATCTAAATAAACGCACCTACCATTTGGCATTGGTCTTAATTTATAGTAATTTGTAGTAAGACAAAGAAGCTAAAGAATTTTTTTTTTCTTAATTCAAAGTCATGTAAGGAGTTTTGAAGCTTTTGCTTACTTTGTACATGGTGAAAAATATTCAGCAATTGTCCATCCTTTCCCTTATTATTCTTTCTTCCATTATTTTTGTTTTAGCTTGATTATTCTAGGTGATTGAAAGCATGATGAGTAGCCTATTAAGTAATTTCTTTGCTACTGTATTCTTTGTTCTAAGTAATCTCTATGTTTCTGTTGCCAATTTATTTAGATCTAGTTTAATTTTCTATGATAAATGATTTTAACTTCATCTGTTGTTTAGTAAGTAACGTTTCATAGTTAAAAAGTACATGTATATTTAGAAGTGTTTTTTTTCATAACTAACTAAAAGTCGGATTTTTTTTAGTAATGACTTAAGAACTTAAATTCTTTTAATAATCAAAAGAGATAGGTAAATTGTAGGTACTTAATTGTCTTAAGGTACTTTATTTTTATTAATTTCATAGTCTTAATTATTGACAATAATAATAATAATAATAATAAGGTCCAATGTCAATGGAATATCCATATGTTATTTTACTATTTTTAGTTTACAAAAGAGTATCACTTGTAGGATTATATTGGGTGGTGGTTGTTGTTATTGTAGTTTACAAAAGATTATATTCTTTCACAATAAAGATGGATAAGCTGTCGGCCCATTTTTCTTTCAACTAAGTATTGACTCAATCTTTTCAAATACGAGGCTTCGCTGATAAAATTAGTTTCACAAATAAATTAATTTAAACGTGAGGCAACTAGCAGATGCGTTTTATCTTTTTTATTCATGGACTTGCTTGCATAGCGTGATGTTTAATATTCATTAAATTAATTCAATAATCTCATACCATACTCAATAACTTTAATTAATTTCTAATTTAATTAATTCCTTGCTTACAATCGTGGATTCGCTTGCGTAGTGCGGTAGTTCACATTTAATAAGCTCCAAACATTAATTTTTCTTTTTCTTTCTTCTTTCTCAAATGTAGTAAATTATCTAAAAGTAATAACGTGTTAACAATTCTTTGTCATGACTACGGATTCGCTTGCGTAGCGCTGTTATGACTAAGTCAATAAATTTCGTCTAGATCACGCATTCGTTTGCGTAGTGTAATTATGACATTTTATTATATTCTTTAATAATCAAGGAATAAAAGCGGATAGGTAAAACATGAAAATCAAATAAAATTACAGTTTGGTCAAAATTAATTTAACCCAAGCTTTAAGTCAATAAAGCGACCGTGCTGGAACCACGAGACTTGGGGAATGCCTTGCACCTTCTCTCCGGTCAACAGAATTCCTTACCCGAACTTTATTTTTGCGGACCCATAAAAATAGAGTCAAACCTTTCTTTGACTAGAGATTCAAATAAAAGGTGACTTGGAACACCTAAAAATCAATTCCAAGTGGCGACTCTGTAAATAAAATAATCCCTACTCAAATTTGTCACTTTAATTGGAAAAAAATTTTAACCCACAAATCCACCATAACACATATTATATCTTTTTGCGGGGTTAGAAAAGGGGTGCGACAACTGCTAAAGAAAAAAAGATTTTAAAAAAATCACATCAACTAATGCATTTTCCCAGCGAGCAATTTGCATTTGAACTTTGCATCTTCTTTGGGAATAATTTCAGGCTTGATTCTTGGATTCTTGAAAGAAAATTGGTCTTCTTTATTTTTTTTAATTTTATTTCAGTTCTCTGAAATGAATGATTCACTATTCTATGATTCATGTTGAAGTTTATATCTTGCTACCTTCATTTATTTATTTCGTTTCAAGTTAAAAGAAAGTTATCGATACGTTTTTTATTCTTGACGATAAATTTGTTTTTTCGAATTTTGTATTTTTTTTAAATTTTTATTGCCGTTATGTAAAGTGAATGATTTCACTATTCTATTATACATGTTGAAGTTTTTATCTTGTTACGTTCATTTATTAATTTCTTTTCAGTTTGTGTGCAATTTAAATTGTATGAACGAAACTGTACTTAAGGGATGTATTCATGAGATTAATGTCTTCTCTAGTGTGCATATAGTCTGTATTTCAGGCCCATATCATGCTGCACGACTGTGTATAAGATTATTTCAAATATGTTGACTAAATCATCTTATGGTGGTATTATTTAGACCTAGTAGATTGCCCTAACTTATTGGATTTCGCCAGCTCTTTTGCTTTACCCTAATATTTTTAGATTTTGGCTCTATTCCTCTATTTTCTACTTGTTACATCTTCTTGATGCCCTTTTTATGGTAAGATTTATTACTTCACTAGTCAATTTGCCCGCGCGAAAATATGAATGAAAATTTATTGTTAAATTTTTTATAATTTTATTTTCTCTATTCTTCAACCATAACATTATCAATTGTGATGTAATTGCATTTCTAAGATTGGTTACTTCTTTCTAAATTCATCCAGATTCGCTTTCTCTATTTTTATACACATGAAAGCATACACCTTACTTCATTGCAAGAACTTTATTGGGCTAATTTGAAGGTTTAAATTAAGGGATTAAATCTTCTTTTATCGATGAAAATAAAATTGGATAAATAGTTAATGTAATATGCTTGAATGAATATAAATTATTGACATTGGTACCTTGTTGTATTATTTGCCATGTATTGATGATATCCAAAACATCACGCCACAAATTAATACCATCACTACTAAACAAAAAGAAAAGATCTATATATACTGAAACTTAAAATTCAACAAAACAAATAGTTCTTCTAAATATTGTTAAAAGTTCAACACAAGGTTTAGTTTTCTATTTCTGTAATATCTTTGCATTATCATTCCTTCTCTAAATCGTACTTGGAGTATTTTGAATTTCCAAAATAACACATTAAGGAAAAAGAAAGAAATGTAACCTTTAAAACACTCGATGAATATTGAGAAAATGTCACTTTGCGATAGTTAATCAAAGTTCACCTCAACGGTTAATTTTCTTTTGTATCTCTATGTATTTTTGTGATTTTATATTACTATAAGAATATAAAATGTATGTCCGATACCAAACAATCAAGACAAAAACACAAATAAACAAATCATTTCCCAAAAATGAAAGACAAAAGAGAAGAAGATGAAAGAGGAGGAAGAGAATTCATTAATTCCCACTCCGCTCTATTTAGACCCATTTCGTTTTTTAATCAGGCCTATTCATTCTACATAAATCTAAAACCACAAATGATAGTAATATTGCATGGAATGAACAAAAGTAAAACTGTCGATCACCACATCACGTAAAAACGACATAGAATGTCTGATGATATATTTCCAATATTATGTAGGAGAAATAATAAAATGTACAACACATTTTCAGTTACAAACAAAGGTATTTCTCCCACTTGACACACCTGGAGGAACCAATTGACACAATCCTATATACCAAATCCATTTAAATTGTAGATTGAAAATAAAAATTTAACTGCATAATACCTTTGTGTACCCAAATGGCATACATATATGTAACTTGAATCAAAAAAAAGATCTCATACATATACACGAACAAGAGACTGTGAACCCAACTTTATGAGAAGAAAGCGAGAATATAATGGATGCTTATAGATTTTCGATTGCTTTTCCCTCTAAAATAGTTCCTGCAACATCCTTAAAATCCTCAGATCATACATACATATAAGTTCCAATAATTTGTCACAAAATAAAGAATATAATTAGTTAGTTAACACAAAACATTGAAATTTTTTTTTAAAGAAAGCGCATCTCCTTCCACGATATGTCCAAGTATTGCTCTCACAAGAAATATTGCCAAGGTGAAACAAATTTAAGCTTTGAAGGGTAAAAGAAATAGCAAAAACAGTCTAATAATCAAGTAAAAATTACCTAGAATCGGTTAAGGGATGCATAGGCTATCGAGGTTAAGAGTGCTGGTGGTGTTCTTTATTATACTTTTGACGATACTCTGCACTATAGAATGAGAAGCCAGAAGTTCTAAGCAATTAATTGTAATGAGTTATTATGTACATCTCTTTAGGACCCCGTTAAAAAATTAACACAGTTATAACTTTTCATTACTCTCTCTAATTGCACAATAAATAAACAATAACTTGGAAGATCAAACAACTAAATAATTGGGAGATAAAGGCAAAGAAAGGAAGTTAAAGATAAATAGTTTTTTTTGGTCTAAGAGAGGTGCCACAGATAATTGGATATACCAGGTTGAGAGAGGGTACCTGAAAAACTGGAACACCATAAAAGCTTTTTTCAAACGCTCCAATCCTTTCCTTTTCATATTTAAAAAGAGCGAGCAGAATATGATTACTTTATATTATAGAATAAAAAAATTAACAGTGCATGAAATAATATATAAACATGTTAATTTATATTTTAATGCACAAAACTATTTTTTGCATAAGCGGACACCTGAATATACTCCTCAAAGAAATGCCACAAAAGGATGAGGCCTCCAACCATTTGATTGACAAAACTTATGCTATGATTTCTGAAATTCCCAACTGGTATATGTAATTATCTTTGTTAGAGTATAAAAATATACTTACTGAGCAAAAATTATCTTTTCAACCAATTTCAAACAAAATGTATCTTCTGCATACTATAAATTTATTCCTAAGATGAAAAAAACCTTGTTAATGCTCACCTTAGCTACACGAATGTTCAAATGTTGCATTAAACAAAGGTTTCCTTCAAGAAAAGTTTCAAAGCACGACTAATTGTTGTGATATCTAACTTGTGCTAATGCTTGAGTAAGCATTGTGCAAGGTTTATTATTATCAATTAAGTTACTGGTACCTTCAAAATAGACAAAATAAAGTACAATTGTTTTATCCTTATTTGTATTCTTTCTAGATATTATATCCTCCTTCAGCGTGTTAGTTTATTTGTATAAGTTATAATAGTTAGCTTTAGACAGTTATCAAGTAACATAACATTTCATGGTGAAATAACTCAATATTATGGCACGTAGAGTAAAGCTCAAAAGTACACCTCAAATATAAAGTTCTACCACGATGCTGCTTGTTTGGCTGAAGCAAGTAACAGAGTTATATCTATTAAACATGTACCTGTAATAGATCCAATTTTTCGTCCATACCTTTTTAACCCACTCATCTTGAACAACATAATCTCCACTTGCGTGTCACCATCACTTGTTTAGTTCCACATTTCTATTAAAAAAAAATACAACATGAGATGCCCAAGACAATCACTTAGGTAAAAGGAGGAATGAATTCCTAATAAGGCAAAAAAGTCCAATATTTCAATATTATATTTGAATGTTCCTCAAAAAATACAATTCTAACATCGAAAGGAAAATTGACACTTAAGTAAAAGATACTATTATGATACTTCATGATAGTATCATGGAGTTTAACAGAAATTATCTTTTAATGTTAATGTTTTTGTTCCACCTTGACCATTTCAGAGTCTCTTTTAAGGTCGGAGCATCTCTATTCCCATCTAATAAATATAGTTAAAAATTAATGTTATAAGTTAATAAAGAAATTAATCTTTACTAATTAAACATCTTTTCATGATTCTACCGTCTTTTAATGATTTTTAACATCCTACATAAACTGTAACCTAATCCAAGTAAATATGAGACCACCTATGTTAAACTGAAAATGCCCCACAATTAAGGAGATAACCAGAAAGCATAAATTAAAGGGGAAAAAACTATGAAAAATTCAATTACAACAGCAAATCATTCCAACTATAAAATGACATCTCTTTTGGAATAATATGATATTATTTCCAACTTAACTTCAAAAGATTGACCCACACTTCAATCGACTATAATGTATCCGTATATATTTCACAAGTTCGAATTTTAATATTTAGAGCATTTGTAATATCCTCTCAAATTGTTACATAAATAAATAGCATAAAATTGAGTAGAAAAAAGTTAGGATAATTTTAATAGAAAAAGGACCTGCAAAGTCATGAACTGTCCGTAAATTTTCCCGGGAGCAGAAGTGTCTTGTCGTTGAAGCCTTTAATTGCCAATCAATAACGTTGTTGATCGCTGATTTTCGACTCGGAATCCAAATTGAAAGTCTGCCACCATTGACTCCAAATTTGCCTCATCTTATATTTGGGGGAGGGTACTGTTATGTGAGACATTTGAGAAAAGGGGCCACTGTTTTACCTTTGGGCTTCCATGGAACGTTTGGACTCTCCAATAAATACCCAAGAAATGTTTCGAGCAACAATTGTTTATTTAATACAATTTTTTTAATTTATTTATTGAATGTGAAGGGAGAAGGTAAAAATTCTAAAAAAAGAAGATAAAATATAAATAAAATTGCTAGACACATCACATTCTCCATGCCCAACTTTATTATACATATAGATTCAAAAAACTGTTGACGAGAAGAATACTAATAGGTTGTTTGGATGGTTATTACCTGTTGTTCTATTGTATCATATTGTTACTTTAAATATAATGTTTGTTTTGATTGGTACTTAAATTTTATTGTAGCATATCGTTAAATCCGTCGTTACGTAACGACGAAAAGTGTCACTTTATGGAACGACCGATTTGGTGTGGTCGCGTCGTTTCCTTATTTTTCTCTCATTTTGCTCCTTTTTATTATTGAAAATTATTCTATTTTATTGTCAAGGCCCAAAATTCAACTAGTCGTGATGACACCTAACACAACCCGCTAGGTAAACCAACTAACAACTATCCAATTCCAATGATATTTAATAAGACAATTAAGTAAAAGAAATTATTTGAATCTTATACATTTCCCAAGGATTGGTAATACAAATAAGGACCTTCTAAGATTAGAATTTACAAAGTTGGTATGAAACAAATACATCATTTATTCGAAATGTACATAAATAGATTTTTACAAGTCTAAGGCTACCGTGAACAAGAGACAGCTACAGTGGGATCGCAGGTACGTCTTCAAATCTAGCTCTTGTCGAACACCGCGTAGTGAATATCCAACATCTGCATGCAAGGTGCAGAAGTGAGTCCGAAACCTAAATAATGAGTTTTGAGACTCAAAATACATTTATATAGTTAAAAAAAGTTACATTTCTAACTAAAATACGGTATAATATTGCGTTTTAGTTTAACGCAAATTTAGCCGTTAAAGGAACACGTAGTATTATACTCCGTTTTAGAAAAATGTAGTATTATACTGCGTTTTCCTATTAAATTATAAAGTCTCCTTCTTCCCCACGACAGAAACCAGATGGTTTCAATTAAAAAAAAACCACCCCTTTCCAGCGGTCCCCCCTCGATTTAAAAAAAAATTGATTGGGCCCTACCCGTCACACAAAAAGTGAAGAGTGTAGGTCCCGCATACAACTCAAGCCTTCGATTGTTGTGGTTTAATTTCCTTGTTTTGGGCTCAAAATTTTAAATCTTCGACATTTCTAAAAACATAAATCGAGGTATTCCGATTTAGTTTATGTCGAAACTCGTATAATTATGCATATTTGTTTTCTTGAATGAGTTTCCACGTTGATTTGTATTTTGTTTGCGATTAAATTTGTATGTTATTTTTACTCGGATTAAATTATTAGTGTTTAAAATAAATAGTTAAAAGTTGAGAAATAATTTTTATTGTTAATAAAAATGTTCATAAATTTCTTTTACTGTTTTATATGTAATTTGTTGAAGGTTATGTTTGTTTGTTGTTTTTATTTAGTTTAGAATATTTATTTTCTTAAAGAATAGTGGCCTTTTAGCGTAGTAAAATATAAAGCCTTGTAGCGTAGTAAAATATAGAGTCTTTTAGCGTAGTAAAAATATAGAGCCTTATATCGTAGTAAAATATAGAGCCTTTTAGCGTAGTAAAATATAGAGCCTTTTAGTGTAGAGTCTCTGTAGTTTATGTATCTACTAACTACAAACTCTATCCAATTACATTTTATAAAAATTAATTATTTAAAAATAAAACACAAAACTAAAAAATTAATAAATGTTGTCAAATTAAATATCGAGCGTGGAACTCATAGATATATACCCTGTCCAATTAAAAATTAATTATTTAATTTATAAAACTAACAAAATTTTAAAAATATTGAAATTGACAAACATAAGAATTCAGGATAGCTTGGTGCTACTGGGCCTCAAATATTGAGTCTGAAACCCATAGATATTTACTCTGTCCAATTAAATAATTAAATATTTAATTTATAAAACTAACAAAATTTTAAAAATATTAAAATTGACACACATAAGAAATCAGGATAGCTTAGTGCTACTGGGCCTCAAATATCAAGCCTGGAACCCATAGATATATACTATGTCCAGTTAAATAATAAATATTAATTATTATAACACAAACAAAATTGTAAAAATATTAAAATTGACACACATAAGAATTCAGGATAGCTTGGTGCTACTGGGCCTCAAATATCGAGTATGGAACCCATAGATATATAATGTGTCCAGTTAAATAATTTAATATTAATTATTATAACACAAACAAAATTATAAAAATATTGAAATTGACACACATAAGAATTCAGGATAGCTTGGTGCTAGTGGACCTCAAATATCGAGCCTGAAACCCATATATATATATATATATATATCCTGTCCAGTTAAAAATTAATTATTAATTATTATAACACTAACAAATTGTAAAAATATTGAAATTGACACACATAAGAATTCAGGATAGTTTGGTGTTACTGGGCCTCAAATATCGAGCCTGGAACCATAGATATATAATGTGTCCAGTTAAATAATTAAATATTAATTATTATAACACAAACCCACAATTAATATTGTTAATTTACAGTAGACGACATGGACATGCCGCCTGTGCATCCTGGACCAGCCTCGGATCAGATATTAGTGTTACAGGGTGACCATAGGTCCGCCTGCGTATGGGAGGGACAACTAGTGGATCAGACTCTCTGCGCCAGGAGACTGGACGACTTGTGGGATTTTTTGAGGGAGAGAGTTTTCCATCCCCGCGTAGTCCATCGCCTGCGTGATACGGGCTTCTATAGAATTTTTGAGATTGGGCGGCTGCAAGCTCGACTGGTCTCTGATCACGGCGTTGATAGAGCGGTGGCGACCGGAGACATACACTTTTCATCTGCCCATTGGCGAGGCCACCATCACGCTTCAGGATGTTCAGGTTTTATATGGGTTGCATGCTGTTGGACTGACCGTTGCACTGCCTCAATATATGAGATCTATGATGCGTGCCCAGTATTCGGAGTCTACATGTGCCCAGTGAGCGTAGTGGATATTTATATTTAGGATGGATTTTCCCTGGGCTAGATCTGCCCCACACAATACTGAGTGATTGAGTAATCTGAGAGTGGGAGTACACGAGGCTTTCATTATGTTGTGTTACATACGACATATACATTGTCATGTAGATATAGAGATGTTACCTTCCTCATATCATCCAGATTTGATCTACTTTTACTTGTTTTGAGTTTAACTGTTGAACTTGAAAGCATGCCTATATTTTTGTACTGTTATTTCTATAATTGGACTGTACATGTTGAGCTCGTCATTACTTTCAGCTCAAGGTTAGGCTTTTTACTTATTGTAATGGCCAATTGGTCGTTTTAGGCATTTACGCTCTTTTCTACTATTTGGAGTCTTGAATAGCTTCATATGATGTATTGTGACTTGTGTGGATCGTCGGTTTTGAACTTCATGTGTTTCGGAATATGTTCAGAAGAATATCAATCCTATCAGCCTTTGAGTCAGCGCCTTCGCAGCCTGCCTTTCAATTCTTCGCTTTGTTATGCCGAAACCTAAATGTTAAGTCAGCAACACTTCCAAATGCCACTTCTTCCCGTCGCATCCGTCTTCAGGACGATATAGCCATAAAGGTCGTATCGTATCTTGCTGGTAATGGATTTATTCTTGAATCTTGCTTGGTTTAGGCAGGTAAGTGTTAAGAGGAAATCAGATTTTGATTGGTTTGAGGATTTCGACCTTGAACTAGAAGAGGTTCTGTTTTCTTTGGACTTGGAAGCGTCAAGTTGAAAAAGTTGACAAAGATTGACTTTTTAGTATTTGACATCGGAACAAAGTTTTGATGATTTCATTTGGTCCGGATGGTTATTTTAGACACGGGCGTATGCCCGAAATTTCATTTGGATATTTCTAGAAGGTTTCGACGCTAATTGGCGAAAGTTAAAAATTTTAATGTTTTGAATGTTCGTAGGTTTGACCGGGAGTTGACTTTTATGACATCGAGTTCATATTTTGGTTTCGGAAATTTAAGTAGCTACATTATGTCATTTATGACTCGTGTGCAAAATTTGAAGTCATTCTGGATTGATTTGGCACGTTTTGGCACAAGATGTAGAATTTGGAAATTTTATAATTCATAAGTTCGATTCGAGCTGCAATTTGTTATTTTGACATTGTCTTATGTAATTCGAGACCTTGAGTAAGTCTATGTTATGTTACGACACTTATTGGTATACTCAGACGAGGTCCCGAGTGGCTCGGATGAGTTTCGGATGGGATTCAAATCGATTGAAGCCATGTTGAACTGTTGGAATTTTTGGGTTGATGGTGCAACCGCTTCTGCGGAAGCTTGGTCGCAGAAGCGACTCTGCAGAAGCGAGCAACCCATCGCAGAAGCGCAAATGGAGAAGGCTGGTTGGGAGACTTCGCAGAAGCGATGCGAACTGCGCAAATTCGGTCCTGGGCATTGCAAAAGTGACCATTGTTGGGACAAGGTTGTCTCGCAAATGTGAGCCTGTTCCGCAGAAGCGATGGTCGCAGATGCGACCTACTATTCGCAAATGCGGAAACGCTGGGCAGAATGCCTTATATTCGAGGGTTCAACAATTTTACCTATTTTTGGATTTTGGAGCTCAGTTTGGGCGACCTTCGGGAGGAATTTCACCACACGACTTGGGGTAAGCACTCTTGACTCACTTATGATTATGTTTCATTGATTAATCTACATTTTTGGTGTGTGATTATTGAATTTGCAAGAGAAAACTGAGGAAATTTTTATAATTTCATAAAAGAATTTTTGAGTTTTGAATATCGACTCGGAGTCAGATTTGAGTAAAATTCATATGGTTGGACTCGTAATTGAATAGGTTTTTGAATTTTGTGAGTTTTGTCGGGTTCCGAGACATGGTCCCCACTGTCGACTTTTCAAGCGGAGTTGGGAATTCTTATAAATTGTTAAATTGTAAACATTGGAATATATTCTGATTAATTTGCACGTTGTTTGACTAGTTTCAAATCATTTGGCTTGGAATTGAGGAGATAGGAAGGCGTTTGGAGGTTGATACGCACATAATGGAATTTCTAGAGCATTGTTTAGTGATGTATGACTATAATTCCGTATTTCAGTACATTATTTGCCTTGCATTTTATATGCTTTAATGATAAACTACACTTTAATTGTGCGTAATGGAGTCTATTTTATGTGTAGGTGAGTTAGAGATGAAAATAGAGTAAAAGGAATACTTAAAGTCTAAAGTGTGCTCGAAAACAGTTGAAAAGAAGAAAGAAAGAAGTGAGCAGCCTACAAATGAGGAAGCTGGCGAAGCCAGGGCTAAAGTGGGCGTTAGAGCAGGATGGGCAACCTTTTAACTCGAGTTGGAGTAGGCTAGGCGAGGGGTAACACGAGGTCCACCAGGCGTGGAAGCTGGCGACGCCAGGTCTGGGGCGAGCTCAAGCTGGTGTTATACCTCGCGAGGCCAGGTCTGGGGCACACACATTCCGAACTTTGAGGCTTATTTCGTCTCCTAGTTTGACTAGGACTTTACCTACGCATTTAGGTCTTTTCCTACACATATAAATAGACTTAAAATGCCACTTTTGAAGGACTTCTGCAACCGGAGGCAAGAATATCTCGTGGAACACCCGTTGGGAGTTAGAATCATCGATTTCTACATCCTTTCATCCTTACTTTGTAATTTAATTATGAAAAATATTTGGAATATTGTTACTATGAGTATGAGTAGCTAAATTCCTAATCTAGGGTTTTGATGGAACCTACTGGAGGATATTTTCCTGTTACGTTAATATATATTTGTCGTAATATTCTCTCTATTTGTTCAACTATATTATTATTGTTGTTGATTGAAGGGCCCTCAATCGACTGTGCCTATTTAGTGTGCATTACTCGGGAGAGTGTGTATATTTAGGTAGTTGGTTAATAACATCACTCCTAACGTATATGAGGGATCAATACGAAGGGTTTAAAGGTGGGATTAGGGATAATGAAACCTTGGTGCGATCTGAGTGAAGCGTACTTAATGTCAACTAGCATAATTCGGGAGAATATGTCTAGTAAATTGTAGTAGTTACTCGGGAGAGAATTACGACACTCAGAGTGCTCATGATCGGTAGAGAAGGCTTAGGCAAATTTATAGAAGATGTAGCAGAAACGATTTCGACAATAGGGGAAATCACAATCTTAGATCATTCCAATTCTTGTCTACAACCCGTTCGTAGTTAGTTATTATTTATTGCATTTTTATTACGTAATATTTAATTAGTAAACATCCAATTTGTTACTTAAATATTTCGGAAGATTGATTACGTGAATTTGTGTGAGTCTAGTAGTTGTGTTTAATAGGTTAATTCCCTGTGGGGTTCGACTCCGGACTTATTAACCGGAATATATTTGCAACAACCGCTAAGTCCTTATTACAAGGCATAGTTGGGCGTGATCATTTAGCTTGCTCGGATTTGATTCGGCTTGTTCGAGGTAAGTAACACTTCTAAACTTGGTTCTGAGAGTATAAACCCTGAATTTATATGCTATATGGTTTGTTTGTAGGCGACGGGCGTGTGGGCGTGTACGGTAGAAATTATGACTCAATCAATTACGTAGAGTTGTGTAGTCAATGTTATTTTCCATGTATCTTCCATATGTTAAAGAAATTGAGCTGAGACTCATGTTAAAGTTCATGTTTAGGCTACTTGCCGATATTTGGGACCCAAAAGGTCGTATTGCTGTTGAATTATTTATTTAAAGTGTATACTTAGCCACATCTATTATTTTCATATCATATCTCAGCCTCTGTTACCATTCATTGATACATCATATCATCATGTCAGGTCGATTTTCATGTCATTGTGAGCCTGAAAGACTAGAGAGGTTAATGACTGAGTGAGGCTGAGGGCCTGATTGTGAGTGAATTTATGGGATCTGACTGCACTCCATAGCATATTTTATTTTTATTTATTTATGCATGGATATGGATTATTATAGTGCTTGGGCTGAAGGAGCCCCTCATGTGTCTTCAACCCCTACAGTAAGCGCATGGCATGTAGTTGCCTTATTTATTTATATTTAGGATGGAGTTCCCTAGGCATTGAGTTGCCTTATTTATTTATAATGGGATGGAGTTCTCTAGGCGTGGAGTTGCCTTATTTATTTATATTAGGGATGCAGTTCTCTAGGCGTGGAGTTGCCTTATTTTATTTATACCTGGGATGGAGTTTCCTGGGTCGGATTGGCCTTATACAGTACTGAGTGACGGACTGTCAGTTGCTATATATATATATTCTCTAGTATGGATTGGCCATATACAGTACTGAGTGATTGAGTATTCTAAGAGTGTGAGCACGTGAGGCTTCTATTGTGGTGCACCACATACAGCATGTACATTGGCATGTAGATATAGAGATGTCACATTCCTCATATCATTCACATTTTATTTATTTTAGTTGTGTTGAGTTTGTCTATTGAACTTGAAAGCATGCCTACATTTCTGTAATGTTATTTCTATATTGGACTGTACCTATGGAGCTCGTCACTACTTTCAGCCCAAAGGTTAGTCTTGTTAATTATTGAGTACATTGGGTCAGTTGTATTCATACTACACTTCTGCACTTTGCGTGACGATTTCTGATGCTGATGTTATTGGTATGGCGGGAGCTGGCATGGAAGATGTACCTGTGATCCGATCATAGCTGTCACTTGTTCATGGTAGCTTTAGAATATTTAATCTGTTCATGTATATTCCAAACATATATTGTATTTTATTTAATACTGGCTTTGTAAATTTTAAATCTTAGAAGCTCATGACTTGTATTATCCATCCTTGGGAAATGCGTTAAAGTCAGTTATTTAATCACTTATTTTTATCAGTAAAATTTATTTAAATTTGATTTTCTTAAATTGGCTTACCTAACGGGTTGGGTTGGGTTCCATTACGACTAGTGAGATTTTGGGTCGTGACAAGTTGGTATCAGAGCACTAGGTTTGTAGGTTCTACAAGTCATGAGCAAGTATCTAGTAGAGTTTTGCGGATCAGTATGATGATCCATACTTATCTTCGAGAGGCTATAGGGAATTTAAGATAAACCTCCCATCTTTCTCTCTTTATCGCGCTGTAGTGACTCAGCTTAAAGCGTACCTCTTTGAATTTGTTCCAGTCACTTGTATGTGTATGTGAATGCTCTGTATCAGCTGTGCACTGATGGCTTGTAATTCTATTAACAAGGTACGAGATATGCTTTTTGTGTTTTGTTGATGGGCCAGCCTGGAGGACTTGAGTCCAGGGTTAGACCGCAACTTAAGCTCAATAGTTTCAGTTGTGAAAACTTGTGCTCTTGGACTCAAGTGTCCGATAGTGTACTTATGAGGGGAATTTTTGGCTCGATGAGCGGTTGAATAGCTATATGATGAGTATGATGTGACTGCAGGATGTGTTCAGATTGGTTAAATGTGACGAATAAAGTTTACTTGTGACCCAAGAGTTTGCTATTGAGTATTTGATTTCTGCCTTGATTTGAAGTTTAGTCTCGAGTTATGAGTGTATTGAAGGATCTTTCGCGTGGATTAAATTGTGAGACAAATTAAACTTTCATGTCTTGTTGTTGAGTTCAAACTCAGGAAGGTTAAGTGACTGCGTAGTAGTTGTGGCTGTAAAATGGTATAGAAATATGTTAGTTGAGGCTAAGGAGGTGTGTTATTACTTGCAGGGTAATTTACGGATTTGTGGTCCCAATAATGTTGTGTGGGGAATTTCTTGTCTACCAATGGGGTATATGTGTTGAGATTTAAATTTGAATCTGGTAGGAAAGTTGACTTGACTGTTACGAGGGTGAAGGTGAGTTTAGCAGATGATTTGAGGTATTTTATGGTTTGTGTTACCTGAGCTTGTGAAGAATTTGGTTGAATCTCGCTGCGGTATTAAGGCAGTAATAGAGCATGAGCATTGTGAGTTACCGAGTGTTTTGATCTATGGCTTTGAGTTAAGTAGGGGAATCTGCTATCTACGGTTTGATTACACGGTTATGTATTGTATTGGTTTTGGTCTGAGGCATACTTGTGGATCAGTTATGACTTGTAGAGGTTGAAATCGAGGATGACTCGGGTAAAGGTATTTCTGGATACGGTTTATATTGCACTTTATGAGTATATGAAAATTATGGGAGGAGTGAGTTGTTTCTTGTGAAGGATGTAGTGTGCACGGAGTATGAAATTTGATTGGTGGTGTTAAAGCAGGGTTACTTCCTTGTGTGTTGTTGTGCAAATAGGGCACGTGTCTTTCGGCCCATCGGCTAGTGCAATTGTGATTTGAGCAGAGTGGATGACTCTCAAAACGTTTCTAATAGATTATATATATATATATTGCTAGAATCAGTTATTTAAATTGGATGGTGCAGGGACTTATGGTAATTCTGTATGACTATGAATTCTACATTCCAGTATAAGAAAGGTAAAAGAATAATTTTAAGTTCACATAAAATCTATTCAGAGTAGGTGTCTCGGTTGTGATATTTATGGGTGTGTTCAAGAAGATTACGGTGGTTTTATGTTAGGATCCCTGGTAGTGAGCTTTGGGTAAGAATCATAGTGTTATGGCAAGGAAGAGTGTCGACTTGAGGGTAATTTGGAAAGGAATCGAAGAAATAGGATAGCTTGGTAGTAAGTTGGATCAGTAGGATAATGGATATGATCAGTTCTTTGGGTAATTATGATGTGGTGAGGCTCTACAGATGTTCTGGTGGCAATATTCTTGGGTTGGCGAATTTCGTGGCTTAGTTGGGTTAGAGGAATTAAGTTCTGATAGCATGGTTATGGAAAACGGATTTCAAAGTATTATTGATGGTTTCTACCATATTTTGAGGCGGATATTTTCTACCGTGTAAGGAACATGTTGTGTATTGTGAATTCCTCCTGGATGGGAGCAAATGGAAGATTTCTAACTAATCGGGTATGTAAATTGCTGGTGACTCAGAGTTAATAATGGGATTCTTGTTCTTTTCACGTGATGGCATGCCAGATGTGGTGTGTTGTGCAGGATTAAGATTTACATGTACAAGGTGGCAGTTCAGTCTTGAAGAGAAGGTCATAAATTTTGGACAGCATGGTCAGTTTCAAATATTTAGATGAATGTTATAAATGCTCAGTAATTCCTGAGAAGGGTGCGCATTTCAGAAGGGACATTGTGTTTTGACTTGCGGATGTTCATTAGTATTGCAGTACTCACCTGGTTGATCATCTGCTGATATTCAAATTTTTGCTATACGCCACAGAAGAATCATGGAAGTATTCCTCATAGGATGATCGTTCATGAAAGATGTGTTAGTCATTCGAGTGCTGGAATTAGGATCAGTTACGGTGATTTATGTGTTTTATGATTTTGGAGACTAGGAGTTCTCAGAAGCATACTGTTTCGGGATTGCGGCATGTGTGAGGTGAGTATTTTATTTAAACTCAATGGAGGCACTAGTTGTGGAAATTATTTGTAATAACTACGTGCTATGAGTGCGCATATATGTGGGGTTTGAGCTCATGTGCAAGCACCGACGCAATTATTCATGCTCGGGAAAATACTTAGGCTATGATATGCCTAGAGTTGACCGTTAAGCTTAAAGTTATAACGTTTCTTGTATTCGTACCTTTGTGGAGAACTATCTGTGCTATACTTGAGGTTACAAAGAGGCTAATTCCCAAAATAAACTTGGTAGTTACTATTTCTACGAGAACTTGCCAATTTGAGTTGTAATAGCATAATTTGTGCATGCCTACACTATGATGTGTTATTTATACCAGTCCAGGAGCATGAGAATCTTATTTCATTATCATATATATGTATACTTGCTTAACTGCTCATGTATGATATGTTTGGATAGGAAACCTGTGACTATTACAGGCGGATTATGTTATTAGCACTGAGTTATCCGTGTGGATCCATATACTGATATTATTGGCACGTGAGTTATCCGTGCGAATCCGAATATTAATACTATAGCATGTGAGTTGTCTGTGCGGTCGATGTTAATGTGAGCTCTAGGAGAGCTGGTTACCGTTATTAGATTTGTGTGTCTTGATTCTACTGTGAATGATGAGCTCATAGCATTGCGGTTGTGGTGGTGCTTGTTGAACTTGCGAAATGGTCCTCTTCTTTGAGATATTTTCCATTTTGGGTGCACGAGTTACGCAGTATGTGGCTTGAGTTATACTGGTATGGCGTGTTTATAGAATAGTTAAGTTTAATGATGTAAGGTCATTGGACCTAGAATGAGTACTATAGAATTGGATTATGGTATATTTGGGAGGATAATATCGAAAGTAGGCTTAGAAAGTGATATGGTTCTTGTTGGGGCAAGAGAGCTCCATGACTAGTTGATCTGATGAGTAGTTGTGAGTTTTTGCACGTTTCTTTTATCATCGGCAGTGTATGAAGGTTATGAATAATGTTTTATTTGATATAAATTTTGCCACCAGTATCGGGTTTGTTTTTAAGAAGCTATAGTGATAAGAAATTATTGCGAGAATGCGAGTTGCATAGTATATCATGTGATTACATCTGGAGTTATGGCTATGGCTCGATACAACTTTTTAAGACTCATACATTGTGTATATATGAGATTAAGGTCTTGAAAAGAAATTTTGGATGCTGGAAATTGGGTTCTAAGTTTTACGAATGAAGGTTAAAGTAATGATCTTCAATTATGATGTTGTCAGGCCTATATGGAATAGGGTGACGTGGGATCACCCCCGGGTGTTGATGAGTGATAATTTTACCATTTATTTTAGTCTCTTTCCTTTAATTTTTATGTCCGTTAATTATGATATGAGGTTATGGTGTATATTGTTAAATTTTCAGGTAAATGATGCCATGAAGGGAGTTGAATTCAATTGAAGTGGAGTTGAGCAAAAAAGAGTAAAATAAGTGCAAATTCCGTCAATGAATCCGCATTTACGGAACACTGTGCACTTTTGCGACCTCGCATCTGCAAGGAAATGCTCCGTATTTGCGGAAGAAGACTTGGAAGGCGTAAACCGCTTATGCGATTGAATTACTACATCTGCGGTCGCACATCTGCGTTCACGCTCCTGCGCGTGGATGTCGGCTTCTGCGGTGTACCCTGTTTCCATCAAATCTCGTTTATGTGAGCTTCTATATGCATATGCGTAACCGCACCTGCATGGATTATTCCGCAGGTGCGGTCAACGGGCTTCAGCTGAGGACAGTGTTGGCATTTCACATTTTCTGCATTCCAAACCCACAAATACACGACCTAGATTATTGGAAACAGATCTTTGGCTTATTTTTCAGTCTTTGGACTAGAGAAGACAAGTTTGGAAGCCAGAGTTCTTGCACACACACTTGGGTCTTGAAGATTTGAAACTTTTGGTTTAGAATTTCTTATCCATTTATGTTCATTTCTTTATTTCCTTACTTCATATTGTATATCTAAGTGTGTAGTATTTATTCGAACACTTGAATCTTGTTATGGGAATATTCATATTTAAAGTGCGGATTGAATATCTTGTTGTGTTTATGTATTGAACGGTTTTTATTTATTATGAAATGAGTTATTATTTCTTTAATGTTTCCAAAGGGATTAGCTAACCCTAAGACTCACCTATTTACTTCAAATTTAATTTTGGGAAAGATAATTTGGAGTTGGGAAAGATTAATTAACAAGAACTTGAGGCTTTAACCCTCACTTTATAGATTCTACCTAGGGATAGGATTGAACTACTTGTAGCCATATTTGGGTGTGCTTAATCTCTTAATTATTTTAGGGATAGTTCAATTAGGAAGTTTTGTTAGTCTTTGGAAGAAGCTAATATAGAATTATTACCAGAGGCTAATTAACATAAACTCGCTCATATTTGTAAAATCGTAAAATACATTGGATCGTTATTTGAGTGTAATTCCCCATATATCCATGCTTGTAAGTTGTATCCATTGATCATTTTACTTGCTTTCTAGGTTACTTTATATTTTCACATTTAGCAATAAATATTTTCTCAAAACATTTCTAAGTGTTTGGCTAAGCATAACAAGTGATAATTCTCTTACACGCCTAATCGCCTACATATTATTCTCTATGGGATTCGATCCGACTCATAGTTGAGTAAATTATATGCATGCGACTGTGTCCATTTACTTTTTAGTAGTGGATTTGGACGTCATAAAAGGCGTGGTAAGGTGGAACAATGATTTAAAGGCTTAGGAACAACTCTTGCCACGTTCAAGGACAAACGTATGTTTAAGTGAGGAAGAATGTAATGACCCAACCGATCGTATTGGGCATTACTACTATTTGAAGTCTTGAATAGCTTCATATGATGTATTGTGACTTGTATGAATTGTCGGTTTTGGACTTTAGGTGTTTCGGAATATGTTTGGAAGAATGAATTTTATGTTGGAAGCGTTAAGTTGAAAGAGTTGATCAAGATTGACTTTTTAGTATTTGAACTCGGAATGAAGTTTTGATAATTCTGTTAGGTTCGGATAGTGATTTTAGACTCGGGAATATACGCAAAATTTCATTTGGATATTCCTAGAAGGTTTTGTCGCTAATTGGCGAAAGTTGAAAATTTGAAGATTTTGAATGTTCGTAGGTTTTACCGGGAGTTGACTTTGATAAAATCGAGTTCAGATTTTGGTTTCGGAAATTTCAATAGGTCCATTATGTCATTTATGACTCATGTGCAAAATTTGAAGTCATTCCGAATTGATTTGGCACGTTTCGGCACAATATGTAGAATTTGGAAATTTGAAAATTCATAAGTTCGATTCGAGGTGTAATTTGTAATTTCGATGTTGTTTTTTATGTACTTTGAGACCTCAAGTAAGTCCATGTTATATTATGGGACTATTGGTATATTCAGACGAGGTCCTGAGTGGCTTGGGTGAGTTTTGGATGGGGTTCAGATTTATTGAAGCCTTGTTGAACTGCTGGAATTTCTGGGTTGCTGGTGCAACCACTTTTGCAAAAGCTTGGTCGCAGAAGCGACTGCGAAGAAGCGAGTAGCCTATCGTAGAAGCGAAAATGGGGAAGTCTAGCTAGGAGGCTTCGCAGAAGGGACATCTGCGTAGAAGCGCGACCGCATATGCGGTCTTGGGCATCGTAGAAGTGACCACTACTAGAACAAGGCTGTATCGGAAATGCGAGCATGTTCCGCAGAAGCGATGGTCGCAGATGTGACCAACTATCTGCACATAAGGAAACGCTGGGCAGAATGCCTTATATTTGAGGGTTCAACATTTTTACCCATTGTTTTTTAAATTTTGGAGCTCGGTTTGGGCGACTTTGGAGAGGAATTTCACCACACGACTTGGGTTAAGCACTCGTGACTCACTTATGATTATATTTCATGGATTAATCTTTTTTTATGTGTGATTATAGAATTTTCAAGAGAAATCGGAGGATATTTCTATAATTTCATAAAATAATTTTTTGAGTTTTGAATATCGATTCAGAGTCAGTTTTGAGTAAATTTAGTATGGTTGGACTCGTAATTGAGTGGGTTGTCAGATTTTGTGAGTTTCGTCAGGTTTCGAGATGTGGGCCTCATTGTCGACATTTCAAGCGGAGTTGGAAATTCTTATAAATTGTTAAATTGTAAGCATTAAAATATATTCTGATTAAGTTGCACATTGTTTGACTAGTTTCGGATCGTTTGGCTTGGAATTGAGGAGATAGGAAGGCGTTTGGAGGTTTATATGCACAGAATGGAATTTTTGGAGCATTGTTTAGCTTGCTCGAATTTGATTCGGCTTGTTCGAGGTAAGTAACACTTCTAAACTTGGTTCTAAGGGTATAAACCCTAAATTTACATGATATGTGTCTTGTTTGGAGGTGACGGACGTGTGGACGTGCACCATAAAAATTGTGACTCAATCGATTCTGCAGAGCTCTTTAGTCAATTAACTTGTTATTTTCCATATATCTTCCGCATATTAGAGAAATTGAGTTGAGACTCATGTTAAAGTTCATTTTTACGCTACGTGCCGATATTTTTGGGACCACAGAGATTGTATTGTTGTTGGATTAGTTGTTTAAATTGTAATTTTATACTCAGCCATATCTATTATTTGCATATAATATATTAGTCTATGTTACCATTCATTGATAAGTCATATCATCATCTGGGCCAATTTTCGTGTCATTATGAGCCCGAGAGACTGGAGAGGTTAATGATTGAGTGAAGCCGAGGGACTAATTATGAGTGAGATTTACGGGATCACGCTGCATGTCGCAACATGTTTTATTTTTATTTATTTATACCTGGATCTGGCCTATTATATCGCTTGAGCTGAAGGAGTCCCTCATGAGTCTGCACCCCCCACATTGAGCGCAGGGCACAGAGTTGCCTTATTTATTTATATTTCGGATGGAGTTCCCTGGGCATGGAGTTGCCTTATTTATTTATAATTGGGATAGAGTTCCCTGGGCATGGAACTGCCTTATTTATTTATATGTGGGATGGAGTTCCCTAGGCATGGAGTTGACTTATTTATTTATACTTGGGATGGAGTTCCCTGGGCTGGATTGGCCTTATACAGTACTGAGTGACTGACTGTTAGTTGATATATATATATATATTTGGGATGGATTTTCCCTGGGCTGAATTGGCCATATACTTCCCTGGACTGGATTGGCCATTGTCACAACCCAAATTCCGTTATAGGTCGTGATAACACTGTTGTTAGTCAAGCTAACCCTAATTAAGTAGTAAGTTCCCAATTATTTCATTACACAATATCCCGACATTTACCTAACTTAAATTTAAAACAATCGATAATTAACAAATTCATAATAATAGAAATACAACCCGAAAGTAATAGTCTACCAATATGGGTGCCAGGAACTAGTGTCACAAGTATGAGGGCAACTAGTAGAATGTACAAAAAAATATAACTATCCTACTGCCTGAAACAGAATAGACAGTAATAACAGAAGAAGAGACTCCGGCATGCTGCTGAATGGCTCAGAAGGGGCAGCTCACCGTGGAATCTCGGTCAAGTATCAGGAACGCGTGCCGGACTGGTAGCTAGATGCACCTGCCTCAGATCCTGTACATTTAAGTACAGAAGCGTAGTATAGTACATAAACAATATGTACCCAGTAAGTATCCAGTCTAACCTCGAAGAAGTAGTGACGAGGGGTCGACTTGACACTTACTAGGGTCAATAATAATATAATTTAAGTGTTACGCTAAGCATGGATGTCATGAATAAATAACAGTTGATAACAGGAAGTGACAGGTTCTTTCATAGATAATATTTAAGTTAATAAATCTATATTTCAAGGCATTTAAAACAGTTCAAATCACAGAAAGTACCAAGCAAATAGCATGCGCAAATAATGTTGAGGTCGTACGGCCCGATCCAATATTAAAATAAAGTGTGCACTGCCGGAGGATCGAACGGTGCGAACCATAAATGCATCTATTACCCCGATCGTGAATCATACATGTGACGCGGTCAAATACAGATAAACATATCAAACAGTCAATCAATAATTTATCAGAAAAACAATTATCCAAAGTAATGTCAAACTTCTCTTTAACGGTCAAGAAATGATGTTTAACTTTTTAGTAATTCATTTGCCAAGTTCGACATGATTTATGCAATTTAAATTAACAATAAAGTTACCAATACGGCAAGTAAAGCATGTTTTTGGGTCCTAGACTACTCGGAATTAAGCATAATAGTAGATACGCATGGACTCTCGTCACCTCGTGTGTACGTAGCCACCGCAATTATAGGCACATATTCAATTATTATACCTATAGGGAAAATTCCCTCTTACAATGTTAGAAAGGAGACTTACTTTGCCCCAAAGCTTACTTCCAAATTCAAGAATGCACTCAAACTCTCAAATCGGAGCCGAACGATCCAAAACTATCCAAACGGGGTAAAAACTAGTCAATACATGGTCAAGAATTCATATTCTAACTATTAAACTAATTTCCCAACCCTAAATGCATGGTTCCTAAAATTCATCCCCCGGCCCACGTGCCCGAATTCCAGAATTTTCTGAAGAAAGTTGTTGCCCATAACCTAAGGATCAAGAATATATAACTTTAACTTCATTCCATAACGAATTTCATGGTTAAATCTTGTTTTTATCAAAACCCAAGGTTTTACTTTAAACTCAAAATTTTCACTAATTTACATGGTGTAATCTACCCCTAAACTATGTATTAAACTCACATTAAGTAGAAATAACTTACCTCGTAATGCTAGGTTGAAATCTCCCCTTTGGAAGCTCCCAAATCGCCCAAGAAATGAATGAAATATATCAAAAATGACATATTTTCGTATTAAATGAAGGCACTGCCTTCGGCAATTTTCGCACCTGCAGTTAAGGGATCGTATCTGCGGTCTCGCTTCTGCGAGGGCTCATCCGCATTTGCAGAATTGGGCCGGGCTAGCTGGGGCCGCATCTGCGGTCTGGGGACAGCTTCTGCGGAAGAGGAGCCGCATCTACGGAACCTTGGCTCCTCCCCTTGGGCCGCATCTGCGACTGGTGAGCCGCTTCTACGGTCTCACACCTATGGCTGGCCAACCGCAGGTGCGGTTATGACAGAACTGGAGCTTTAGCTCCCTCTCGAATTTCTAACTTAACTCGAGCCTCGTCTGATTGACGCTCGGGCATCCCGAGGCCCCGCCCGAACATACCGACAAGTTGAAATCATAAAACGGACTAGGTCGAACCCTCAGAATGCCCGAAACAACATTAAAACTAAGAATCACATCCTAAAACCAATTGAATCAAACTTATGAACTTCAAATTCTTCATTCTACTTCCAATGTGTTGAAACGCACTTATACTACTCGGAATGACACCAAATTTAGCGTGCAAGTCTTGAATAACATTATGGAACTATTGATGGTCTTGGAATTCTATTCGGACCTCGATATCAAAAAAACCCGCTCCAAACCAAATTTAAAGAACTTCAAAAATCCTTAAGGAATCAACTTTTACTATTAAGCGCCAAAACACCCCCGGGTCATCCAAAAACCGGTCCTGATATACCCCAAGTCTAAAATCATTATACGGACCCGTTGGAACTTTCAAATTCCGATTCTGAGATCGTTTACTTGAAATGTTGACCGAAGTCAAACTTGGGCTTTTAAGCCAACCTTAAGGAACCAAGTGTTCCGATTTCAACTCAACTCTTCCAAATCCCGAACCAACCATCCTCGCAAGTCATAAATCAGTAAAAGAAAGTACGAGAAGTCTTAGTTAAGGGAATGGGGTTCTGGAAAGCAAAATGACTAGTCAGGTCATTACAGCCATATACAGTTGTCACGACCCTAAACTCGGACCCGGTGGTGATGACACCTCTCGTGAAGACAAGGCTAGCCAACTATTCCCAATTCAATGTTAAATAGTTAAACAACAAGAAAACAGTCTAAAACATGATTGAATAATAATAAGTAGCGGATAATATCATAAATATGCGGAAGGACAACCCAACACAGCCCGATATCGGGGTGTCACTAGTCATGAGCATTTATAAGGCATAATACAAGTCCGCTAAGTCTATAAGCTAGTACAAATGTCTGAAAAGAGATAGAAATGAAGACGGAGGAGAAACAAGGGATTGCGGACGTCAAGCAGCTACCTCGTGGACTCTGATATCTGCCGGGAGCTCTTAACTCGCACTAGCAGGATCCGCAACGCCTGAATCTGCACATAGGGGTGTAGGGAGTAAAGTGAGTACTCCAACTCAGAATTGAGTTTTAACATGGCTGAGTATGAAAAACATGGCTGAGTATGAAAAACAGTGGAAAACAGTGGATTCAAGCCTAAGAATTCCAAAAACTTCTAAATTTTGCTTTTAATCAAAAACCCGACCAAACCACGTCTGAATGACCTGAAATTTTGTATACACATCCCAAATGACACAACGGAACTATTGCAACTCTCGGAATTCCATTCCGACCCCTATATCAAAATCTCACCTACTAACCGGAAATCGCCATAATACCAACTTCGCCAATTCAAGCCTAAATCTACTCCGGACCTCCACACTCCTAAGTCCCAAATCACCTCCCGAAGCTAACCGAACCACCGGAACTCACATCCATGCCCTCTAACACATAAGTCAACTTCCGGTTGACTTTTCCAACTTAATCTTCCTTAAAAGAGACTAAGTGTCTCAAACTTTACCAAAATCATTTCGAATTCGATCTGACCAACCCGATACCACCAAACACGGATAATAAAGCATAAAGAAGAAGAAATGGGGAAAACAGAGCGGTAATTCATAAGACGACTGGTCGGGTCATCACTTCCTCCCCAACTTAAACAAACGTTCATCTGCGAACGAATCAAGAAACATACCTAAAGCCTCAAACAGGTGAGGATATCTGCTTCGCATCTCTCATTCGGTCTCCTAGGTAGCCTCCTCCATGGGCCGACCTCTTCACTGCACTTTCGCTGAAGCTATATCCTTTGACCTCAACTTTCGAACCCGATGACCTAAAATAGCTACTGGCTCCACATCATAGGTCAAATCATCATCCAACTGAACCGTGTTGAAATCCAGAACATGATACGGGTCCCCAATATACTTCCGGAGCATAGAAACATGAAATACCGGATGCACACTCGACAAGCTGGGTGGCAAAGCAAGCTCATAAGCCACCTCCCCAATCCTATAAAGCACCTCAAAAGGCCCAATGAACCGCGGACTCAATTTCCCTTTCTTTCCAAATTTCATAACACCCTTCATGAGTGAAACCTTCAATAGAGGCTTCTCACCAACCATGTAGGACACATCTCGAACCTTCTTGTCAGCATAACTCTTTTGCCTCGACTGCGCTGTAAAAAGCCTCTCCTGGATCACCTTTACCTTCTCCAAAGCATCCTACACCAAATCTGTCCCCAATAGCCTAGACTCACCAGGCTCGAACCAACCAACTAGAGATCTACACTGCCTCCCATACAAAGCCTCATATGGAGCCATTTGAATACTCGACTAGTAGCTGTTGTTATAAGCAAACTCTACAAGTGGTAGAAACTGATCCCATGACCCTCCGAAATCAATGACACAAGCACGCAACCTGTCCTCCAATATCTGAATAGTGCGCTCGGACTGTCCGTCCGTCTGAGGATGAAAAGATGTGCTCAACTCAACCTGAGTACCCAACTCTCGCTGCACGAACCTCCAAAACTGTGATGTAAATTGAGTGCCCCTATCTGAAATGATGGAAGCTGGGACACCATGCAACCGAACAATCTCCCGGATATAGATCTCTGCCAATCGCTCTGAAGAATAGGTAATACATACAGGAATGAAGTGCACGGATTTGGTCAGCCGATCCATAATCACCCAAACAACATCAAACTTCCTCAAAGTCCATGGAAGTCCAACAACAAAGTCCATAGTGATCCTCTCCCACTTCCACTCGGGAATATCCATCTGCTGAAGCAAGTCACCCGGCCTCTTATGATCATATTTCACATGCTTACAATTGAGACACCGAGCTACAAATCCCACAATATCTTTATTCATTATTCTCCACTAGTAGTGCTGCCTCAAATCTTGATACATCTTTGCGGTAGCCGGATGAATGGAATACCGCGAGCTATGGGCCTCCTCCAGAATCAACTCCCGAAGCCCATCCATTGGGCACACAAATCCGGCCCTGTATCCTCAATACCCCATCATATCCAATGGTCACATCTCTAGCATCGTCATACTGAACTCTATCCTTAAAGACAAGCAAGTGTGAATCATCATACTGACACTCTCTAATGCAATCATATAAGAAAGACCGAGAAACCACACAAGCCAATACCCGACTAGGATCCGAAATATCTAGCCTCACGAACCGATTGGCCAAGGCCTGAACATCAACTGCAAGAGGTCTCTCCCTAACTGGAACATATGCCAAACTCCCCATACTCACTCTTACACCACCTTTTTCCGCCCCCGGCGAGGGGCGAAGGAGTTTTTCCAATTAAAGGACAATCGAAACGGGATTCGTTTATTTATTTCAGAGTCGCCACTTGGGAGATTTAGGGTGTCCCAAATCATCAATTTAATCCCGAATCGAGGAAAAGAATGACTCTGTATTACAGTCTGCGAACCAGAAATCAGGATAAGGAATTCTGTTAACCCGGGAGAAGGTGTTAGGCATTCCCGAGTTCCGTGGTTCTAGCACGGTCGCTCAACTGTCATATTCGGCTTGATTATCTGATTTAATACATATTGAACCTATGTGCGAATTTTAAATTGTAACCGCTTTTGTCATTATTATTATTTTTATCAAGAATTGAAACATCGCGGAAATACATCTCGAACCACGTCACATCAATGCACCCGTGGTTGTTGGCACATTTCAACTCTGTTGAGATTTGGATTTGGGTCACATAAATGTGCACCCGAGTTTTAAGAAAATTAAATTATTAAAGGCACGCCTAAAGCGACTAGCGTATCATTTACTTTGGGTAGGGCTGTGAAATTTTGCTAAACGGTCCATCCCGAAGTCTAAGCAATTTTAAAGCAAATATTTACCGAGGGCCCCACAATTTTGTATTTTTATTCGGCGAGGCCCATCTCATTCTTAATTTTTAAAGGAATTTGCAACGTCGTGGAAATGCATCTCGAACCACGTCACAATTAATGTACCTGTGGTTAGAGACATATTTCAACGTCGATGAGATTTGGATTTGAGTCACATAAATGTACACTCGAGTTTAGGGAGGTAACATTATTAAATACGCGCCTAAAGAGACTAACGCGTGGTTAGTTTGGGAAAAGGCCGTGAAGTTCGCTAAGCGGCCAATCCCGAGTTCTAAGTAATTAACACGTACATTTTGTGAGGGCCCCGCAATCTGTGCGTTTTATTTGGCGAGGCTCGTCTCATTTTTATTTAAAAGGATAGATCTATAGTGACTACATTTTTTTATTAAGTTCGTCTCTAAAATAAAAGAAAATCTCCCGATTAATTACATGCTGAAAAAGACGTAACTTATTAGTTATTAATTTACGGCTAATGCGAATGGAAAATTGCAATCGAGCTTGTACAAAGAAAGATTGCTTTCGTTCTATATTCTATTATTTAATAACACTAGAACATGAGATTGACACACAATAATATCAAAATAAATTAATTATTCTTTGATTAATTTAAACTAACATTATTAGATGAAGAAGTTATACATATGCAACATCATTACTCATTAATCAGTCAACTACATTTTTATACAAAGAAAGGAAAACTATATTCAAGCACAAATCTGAACAGGAGGAATTCAACAGGAACAAAGCCTGGTCAATACTTCATTTCGCCTCAAGACAAGAGTGTACAAATGTGTACCTGGAAATGGTAATACAATGAGAAAAGAAGAGAGAGTCAGCAGCAGTAGTAACACAGCAACGCAACAGCAACCCCACAGCAGCAATTCGAACCAGATTCAAGACTCAGAAAAATTTGAAGAAAATCAAGCAAGATCGATAGAACAAACCGAAAAGTTTGTAAAAGACTTAAACAACAACAAACCACATCACCACAAACATACTCAACCCCACGTGTATTAAACCCGAAACTAAACTCGTCTCTCCCTTTGTTTTTGTTTTCTCTTTTTAAACTCTCCAACACTCTCTTAGGATTTTCAGAATGTCTTCCTAAAATGTTCTCCTCCAAATCCTTTTCTCTCTATGTAAAAATGACTCTTATTTATAGCAAAACTCTTGTCTTGAACCACTAACCCGAAATATTCTCCCTAATTGCATGCCTTGCCCCCACTACTTAATGTTTCTCTTATTTAATTCATTTGTTCCCCATGCCTATATGTTTTGTCCTCCACTACATTAAACAAATATATCAACCCCACTCCATTATATCTTGTCCCCCATGCTTAACTTAAATAATTACATTATTCCCCCCACTACATTATGTCTTATCCTCCACTATATTATTTTAATATTGTTAATGCCTAGTGGATAGACCACTCAGATTAAATAATTGTTCAAATGTTCAATTCCAAAAATACCCCTCCGACCTTACTGAAATTACCATTTTACCCCTGAACGTACTGCAATTTACCAATCTACCCTCATCAGCTATAACCAATTCACCTAATCAATTCCAACCAAAATACAGCAAATATAACTAATTTCTAAACAAATTCAAACAACAAATCTCATGAACACAGATTGAATCATACAACATCAAATTAATGGGAATAAGTTAACCATATTGGGAACCAATCCTGGTTAACTTAGACAAAAATGAATGAGCAAGGAGACAACAATATTAACAACAAAGATACATGATTCAAACTAAATCAAAAAATTAAAAACCAAAACATAAACTCACATTAAATCACTGGATTAAAAACGAACTTCAAACAAAAAATGAACATGAATTAAATCGATATTAAACAACAAACATGACGGATTCAAACGATTTAAACTAACACTCTTCTATATTAAAACTAAATCCTTTTAAATTAATAAAACAAACTAAAGAAATAATTAATTGAACTTCAACTTAAATCTAAAAACATTATAATTACTAACAATTTCTACCTAAAAATAAACAAGAAAAATAAGAAAAACGATAAACACAAATTGGTTAAACCAACTAACCGGATCGGAACGACGATGAACTTGAACGAAAACAAATTTGCCCGGAAATAATTATCGCACCAAAATAACTCGACGCCGAAGACGACCACGAACGGACGATCAAAGAAGATGGTCGTTTGGTATCGTTTGAAAATGAGGCAGTGGTAGCCCGTCGAAGCTGGATGAAGCAGAAGGCAGCAACACCCCCGAGAAACAGCAGTTGCTGCTGCTGCTGTGTCGCCGAGCTGGAGGTCGACTGGGCAGTTACGGAGGCAGTGAAACAGCAGCAACTGCTACTGCTGGACATGGAGCTCGATGAGGCAGCTGGAGGTTGACTGGGCAGTGTTGACGATGGGTTGTTCGACTGAAGGAGACGACGAAGAAGTAGCAACCATGGGTTCTGTTTGGACGTAGCAGAAGCGAGCTGGGAAGGTTTGTTGGTGGAGCAGATGAAGCAAAAGGATCGTTCATGGTGGTCGACAAACATGGAGCTCGACGAAGAAGGCCGCCATGGGAGCTCGAGCTCGAGCTCGACGACGAAAAAGAAAGCAGCTTGCTTGGATTTTTGTTTGGAACTTCCTTGTGTGAGGAGGAAGATGATGGTGAAGGAGTTGTGCGTGTGTGTGAAAGGGGCAGCCATGGATGAAGGTTGTTTGGAGGAGATGAAGAGAAAGAGAGGCAGGGGGGATGGGTTTAGTCTTAGGGTTAGGAAAATGAAATGAAGATTAGGAGGGGTTAGGTCATTTGGGGTTATGGGGCGGACCGGGTCGACCCGTGTTGAAATGGACCGGGTCATGGGGAAGGTTGGGTATCTTTGGGCCTGTGGTTTGAATTTTAAGAAGTGGCCAAATTCCGATTTTCTTTATATTTTTTGCTCTATTTTCTTTTACTTTCTAATTAATAAAACTAAAATTCTAAATTAGATTATAAGCTAAACTAACTTATAAAAAATACTAATTAATTACTAGCGACAAATATCATACATAATTAAACACCTATTAAAACAAAATTGCACAATCTGGCATTGAATGCTAAAAATGCAAACGATGCATATTTTTGTAATTTTCATTCTTGTAAAACAAACTTAATTATTCCTAATTGTAGAATTAAATCCTAAATGCAAATGCGACATATTTTTGTATTTTTTTTATTAATTTAACAAATAAACATGCATGGACAAATACAAATAATTATCCAAAAATGTCACAAAAATTCTCAAAATTGCACACAAAGGAAAATCGTTTTATTTTGAATTTTTTGGGAGTAATTCTTTCATAGGGCAAAAATCACGTGCTTACAGCTGCCCCTCTTTGTCCGAAGACACGAAGGGTTTTCGTGCAAAGATAAAGTGAGCGATTTTTGCCCATCCGAGTACTCCGTGTGAAGCATTTTTTGAAAAAGATTTAACCGAACCTTTGCTTCAAAGGTTTCCTACATATCCCTGGCTAGAAGGGAATCGGGTTAATGTAGTTCGGGAAGTTTTGGTAGCTGGGACTACCATGGGAGTGCAATGTTACTGCTGCTGCATGCTGTTATTACTGCTTACCGATCTCCTTATTACACTGTGCTTAAAAGAAAAATCAAGAAGCTAGACTACGGATTACAAGATCCCATCTATCTTCCATTTGTTCTTGATGCCTTGTTGTCTTGTCGGCTTGCGTCTATTCCGATGCTTCTTTCTTCCGAGAACTGACGGGGATGACACCGACCTTTTGCTACTCTGAATACCAATTCTCACTGTCTAGTTCGGTCCGTTGGGGATATGGCTTCCTTCATTAAGCTTTTCGGTGGTTCCTCTGGGGATACGGCTTTCTTCATCAGATTTGTTATGCTGGGCATAATTCAATGCTCACAGGCCGCTTCTTTCAAGATGCGTCTTTTCTTTCTTTTGACTCATGCGCTTGAATTTGCGATGGGATCTCTTGTTGCAACCTTCTGCTTTCCGGTGCTGGGGATTTTTAATGTTTCCTGCTGGGGATTCCTGTTGGATTCTTCTGCTTTACTGACTTGCAATGTATTCCTCTATTATATGGGCGGGCTCCCAACTTCAACCAACAACTATGAAAATAAATTCGACATTCCTCTCTTCAGGCGGGCTCCTGACCTCAAACACAACTTTGAAAGTAAATCGCCATTCCTCTCTTCAGGCGGGCTCCTGACCTCAACAACAACTTTGAAAATAAATTTTCATTCCTCTCTTCAGGCGGGCTCCTGACCTTAACAACAATTTTGAAAATGAAATGCCATTCCTTTCTTTAGGCTGGCGAGATTTCAACAACTTTTAAAATAAAACGCCATTCTGTTCTTCAGGGGGGGCTCCTGACCGCTACAAAATAAACAAAACAAAGGAAATTTTCTGCCCCAGTTTGCACTAGGAAGATTTGTGAATTGTTAGCAATATTGTAAACCACTTATACTATATGCAATGGTGAGAGTAAACCAACGACTAGGCCAGGATGTGCGTCTCCTATGAGTAAAACCCGAAACTTTGACAAGCAAATGCGTTTGCTAAAAATAAAACCTGAATGAACCAAACTAGGAAGTGCGTCTCCTACGAGTAAAACTTGTGTGAACCAAAATCAGGAAGTGTGTCTCCTAGTGGTAAACTCTCATTTTTAGGAAGTGCGTCTCCTAAAGCAAAAATATAACCCGAAATACCCAGCTTAGGAAGTGCGTCTCCTAGGGGTGAAACTTCAATGATTTAACCTAGGAAGTGTGTCTCCTACGAATGAACTTAAATGAACCAGACTAGGAAGTGTGTCTCCTATGCATGAAATTAAACTTAGGAAGTGCGTCTCCTAGGGGTAAAAATAAACTTAGGAAGTGCGTCTCCTAGGGGTAAAACTTTAATGATTTTAAACTAGGAAGTGCGTCTCCTATTAATGAAAACTTAATTTAGGAAGTGCGTCTCCTATGCATGAAATTAAACTTAGGAAGTGCGTCTCCTAGGGGTAAAATAAACTTAGAAAGTGCATCTCCTATGGGTAAAACTTTAATGATTTTAAACTAGGAAGTGCGTCTCCTATTAATGAAAACTTAATTTAGGAAGTGCGTCTCCTATGCATGAAATATTAATTTAGGAAGTGCGTCTCCTATGCATGAAATAAACTTAGGAAGTGCGTCTCCTAAGGGTAAAAATAAACTTAGGAAGTGCGTCTCATATGGGTAAAACTTTAATGATTTTAAACTAGGAAGTGCGTCTCCTATTAATGAAAACTTAATTTAGGAAGTGCGTCTCCTATGCACGAAATCTTAATTTAGGAAGTGTGTCTCCTATACATGAAATTAAACCTATGAAGTGCGTCTCCTAGGGGTAAAATAACTTAGGAAGTGCGTCTCCTATGGGTAAAACTTTAATGATTTTAAACTAGGAAGTGCGTCTCCTATTAATGAAAACTTAATTTAGGAAGTGCGTCTCCTATGCATGAAAATAAACTTAGGAAGTGCATCTCCTATGGGTAAAAATAAACTTAGAAAGTGCGTCTCCTATGGGTAAAACTTTAATGATTTTAAACTAGGAAGTGTGTCTCCTATTAATGAAAACTTAATTTAGGAAGTGCGTCTCCTATGCATGAAAATAAACTTAGGAAGTGCATCTCTTATGGGTAAAAATAAACTTAGGAAGTGCGTCTCCTGGGGTAAAGATAAACTTAGGAAGTGCGTCTCCAATGGGTGAAACTTTAATAATTTTGAACTAGGAAGTGCGTCTCTTATGAATGAAAATAATTTAGGAAGTGTGTCTCCTATGCATGAAAATAAACTTAGGAAGTGCATCTCCTATGGGTAAAATAAACTTAGGAAGTGCGTCTCCTGGGGTAAAAATAAACTTAGGAAGTGTGTCTCCTATGGGTGAGAAACTTTAATGATTTTAAACTAGGAAGTGCGTCTCCTATGAATGAAATTTTAATTTAGGAAATGCGTCTCCTATGCATGAAAATAAACTTAGGAAGTGCATCTCCTATGGGTAAAAATAAACTTAGGAAGTGCGTCTCCTGGGGTAAAAATAAACTTAGGAAGTGCGTCTCCTATGGGTGAAACTTTAATGATTTTAAACTAGGAAGTGTGTCTCCTATGAATGAAATCTTAATTTACGAAATGCGTCTCCTATGCATGAAAATAAACTTAGGAAGTGCATCTCCTATGGGTAAAAATAAACTTAGGAAGTGCGTCTCCTGGGGTAAAAATAAACTTAGGAAGTGTGTCTCCTATGGGTGAAACTTTAATGATTTTAAACTAGGAAGTGTGTCTCCTATGAATGAAATCTTAATTTAGGAAATGTGTCTCCTATGCATGAAAATAAACTTAGGAAGTGCATCTCCTATGGGTGAAACTTTAATGATTTTAAACTAGGAAGTGTGTCTCCTATGAATGAAATCTTAATTTAGGAAGGGTGTCTCCTATGCGTGAACCATTTCCTTCTTCCTGAATTACCTTCTTACAGAACTGCTTTCCTTAAAAACTTGTGTTGTCTTCCCTCGAAACTGCTGGGGATAACACTGCTGGGGAATTATTTACTTACCTGTTGGGGGATAAAATGTTATCAGCTGGGGATAACGCTGTCGAGGATAACACTGCTGGGGGATTTTGATTCCTTCAAAACTAGTGCTTCACTCTTCGGAAGGCTGCTGGGAATGACACTGGCCTTTTGTTTTTTTCGAGCACAAGTTTCATCCTTTTGTTCTGTCCGCTAGGGAACAACTTCCTTCATTAAAACTTATTATGCTGGGGGTAACACTGGTTCAAAGACCACTTCCCTTGAGACTGGTGCCTGACTTGTGGCATGACTTGGTGCCTGACTTGTGACTGGTGCATGCATTTCCCTTGAGACTGGTACCTGACTTCCAGAAAATTTTCTAAATGAAAGGAAAATTTTCTGCCCTAGTTTGATAATCTCCCTTGTGGCATGCATTTCCGTCATCAATGCCATTTCCTTTACCTGTTTCAAATCAAACAAAATTTGTTAGTTGAAAACGCGGTGATTGGTTGTGATACTCCTACTGGGATGGTTTTTCCATTTCTCCTTCCCTGCTCTGTGTTCCAAAACTTGTTGGGGATGATATTATTTACTGGGGATAATCCCTTTCTACTGGGGATATCCCTCTTCTTTTGTGGCATAGCTCGGAAACTGGCATTTCCCCGACCTTTTAGTCTCGTATGAATTTCCCAAATCATGCTCATTGCTCTCCTTGCTTTGTCCATGGGCCTTGGTCTTGAGTTTTAATAACCTTTGATTTCGGCGGGGATATCCTTCTTGACACTCGCCCATCCTTTTGTCAATCTCCTTTTGCGGGGGATATCTTTCTTGACACTGGCCTCGCGCTTGTTCCTTCCTAACTTAGACAATTTGGATGTTCTAATCGGATCTGGTCTTGCATAATTGGAAAGCTGATGGCAGATTTTGAAGTCATTTCTCACTTGTTCTGACCAAACAGACTCTACTGGGGAATTTTTCTATGAAAGGAGAAAGATAAACAAAAAGGGAACCGAATAAAAGACAAAGGAAAAAGATGACTCTTTAACAAGAGAAACTATAAATAAAAGCCTATCAAACGCAGATACCGACTCTAATAATCATGACATGCACATGTGGCCTATCCTCTGCCGTCAATCGTCTTTCAAGATCTTCACTTGGCGATTCCCCATCTGATTCTCAATCTTATTCGACTTGTAGTGCCCGAAGGGTTTTCACTATCAAGCCTCTCTCATTTTGGTTTTTCTCTCAGCTTTCATCGCCTTATGGTGTCCGTAAAGATTTTCACCGATAAGACTCTCTCATTTGTATCACTTTCCAGCTGGGGATTTGGAGTGTTGCCGGTATGATTCTCTCTGCTGGGGATTAGAGTCCTTTCTGCTGTGGAACAGAGTGTTATGTTCACCGGTAAGACTCTCATTTGTCTGACTTCGCATCTTTTGAATACTGATCAGAAGGACTTTCTTTGGACCGTAATATGGGATTTTGGATAGGCTAGAAAGAAAGGGTTTTAAAGGCTCAACAACAAATCAATTTGGGGTTCAAAATTACAACCTTCAGAACCATATTTGTTTACAACAAGCGCAACCCTTGCCCCAGTTTCTTGTTTGGGGATTTTTTAATTTTTTGTTACACTATGACCGAGCCGTGAGGCGCCTACGTATACTTTTTGAGGAATCAGGTCAAACGTAGTTCCCAATTCCTCTGTTTTCTTCTGAATTTCTTTTGTTTTTGTTATCATTTTTCTTTTCATTTTTTTTTTGTTGTTGCTGTTTTTACTCTTTGCTACTGATTCTGAAAGAGGGGTACGAAAGAAAACAAATAAGGCTCAAAGGGTTAACGAAGGTGAAAGTGTTTAGATAGCAGAACAAAATGCCTTCGTCATTCCAGTCTTCAAAACATGCCAAGTGCAAACAACACAATTAAACAAAGATTTGTAGCCTCTTGTGATGGTGCTGGACTTGACAATTATATTCACACATTTGCTTTTTCATTTGTCATCTCTAAAGCACCGTTGGGAAACACTCTCACTCTCGACCCTCATGTCATTTCGGCGAATCCTTCTTTTAACGGTTTTCTTTATGTTTTACTTGCCCCGGTTCCACATGACTCGAGCTCTGAATAATCTCAAACCGTCCTTATTTCCTTTAAGTATTCCGATCACCTCTCAATAGTTTTATGATTAACTTTTAAGATTAGGCTCAAACTGTGTGCGCCTGTCATGTCACTAGAATCGACGCTGAACAAAATGATAAAAGAACTAAACAAAAAGATGACTGGAAATAATAAAAGACCGGATTTTGCATTAGACTAACGGTGAAATGGTTTGAATAACAAAACAAACAAAAACAAACCAGAATAAAATCCCAAACAAACCTGGACAAAACTAAGCAAACCGCTATGACAAAAATGGAAAGATAAGAGGATTTGACACAAGGCAATATCCGGACTACAACCCTAAGAATAATCCGGACAACAGAAATGACAACAAAATAAGCCACCGAAAGCTTCTCTCTTGCTAACCAAGGAACGAAGCGTCCTCCCACTTTATCAAACCTGGCATCTTAGCCACTGAATCCGGCATCAACCTTACTGGGATCTCCACCAACTTTCGTCTCACTGTTCTTAACAAATTGCTTTTGGGTTCCCTTTGCGGGATCGTTCTTAAGAACAACCTCTGATAGCACTGAAAACTTTGCCATGCGCGGCCCTCCGAGGATCTCAGAAGAATTCTCATCCTCTTTTTCAAAACAAGTCATATTCAACCTATGCATCTCACTTCGAATAGGAGATGGACTTTGGCTAGTGTCTGTTGCATCCGGATTTTGCACGACAATGTCACCTGCATCAATAAGCTTCTGAATTGCTCCCTTCATCCTCCAACACTTCTCTATGTCATGCCCCGGTGCATCTGAGCAATATGCGCATCTTCTAGAAAAATCAAGCTTCTTTGACAGAGGGTTTGGCATGTTTATATGAATCGGCTTCAACATGTCCAATTGCTTCAACTTTTGGAACAAACCGGCATATGATCCTCCAATAGGGGTGAAAGCCTTTCTTTTTTCAGCAACCTCTCATTCTTGAATGCTTGATTGGGCCGGAAACCTGATCCAGGGGGCTTCCGGTAGGCTTGTGAGGGTGGATAGGCCTTTTGTGGAGCTAGGTATTTGGAAAGTGAAGTATGTCTTTGGGAGTCTCGTGGAGAGAAGTAGTGTTGGGGAGGGGAGAAGCATTGAGAAAATATAGATGGAGGGCGAGTGATGGAGCTACTCGGGTGGCTGGGAAAGCTGTGATAGGCGGTTATATATGGAGAGTGTGGGGGAGCGTCTGGCCTTGTGCTCGGTGTTCGGGTAAGGACAGATTCCAGGAAGCTAGGTGGTGGCGGGGGTGGTGCTTTCCGAGCCATCCATGCCCGATACATGTCTGCCACATGCTGTCTCAGCATTTTCACTTCTTCTACCAACTCGTTGTTCCGTTCGACCAGTTGTTGTCGATCATCGGTACCGACCCACTCGGTTCTGAGGTTCTGTGTCATTGTCCCTTTTTTGCTTTGCAGGGAGGAGTTACCACAACCAACCACTTTTCTATATATGAACACAGCAAAGTGAAGCCATCACGTTAGTGTTAGGGCATTTGACAGATAATCATATATCAGTGATGCAATGCACCAAAGCAGTTAAACCGTTCTATCATGCATTCACTTCAGTTACGTGCGTCGTTCCGGCTTCTTGCAATTGTGCCCCTTTGAAAATCTCCCGTGCTTTCCTCTATTTTTCTTTTTTTTTTCTTTCTATTATTGTTTTTTTTTCTATTATTCTTTTTTTCAGTGGTGGTCGAATCTTATGGAGATTGCCTACGTATCATGACCCCGCATGAATCAGACCTTGCGTAGTTCGGCACAAAAAGGATAAACAACAATAATATATATATATATATATATATATATATTCATAATAAAACAAACATGATTACAACGGTTTAAAATCTGACCATATTAACAGATTTTGACGAAAGAATGACCTACAGACTTGAAAATCAAAACATACCACACCCTAATCAAAAGAATTACAAACTCAAAAACAAACGGCCAGATTCCTTTCCCTATTTGCTAATTTTAACCAAATGGTTGTTTTTGCAAACGTGGCCCCTTCCCAATTTCACATGAATTTTGAGGCCGGGAAGGATTATTTTACGACCTTTCACAAACTTGTTCGTTCTTTTACGAAAATAGCCCTTCGACAACTGAGAGATACTCTAAGGCTATCTCGGCAAGAACGGTTTAAGACATTACCGAAGCCGGGCCGACTTATTTTAACTAAAAACCAAACGGTATTCACTTGACCACTGACTATTTTCTTGTTTTTTCAAATAATAAAAGACCTGGTTTTGCAAACACGACCTTTCAGCACTTCGGAGACGAAGATTTTAAGGTTGTGCGGGATAACTGGTCACAACCAAAAAGAATGACCAAAGATGGTCGTTTATGCAAAGTCAGCCTTCCGGCGTCCCGTTCGAGAACATTCGGCTATTTTGACAAAACGGCGTGACCCCACTTATTTATGACTCTTTTCTTGTTTTTTTTTTTTCAAATTAGAATAAAATACCCGGTATTGCAAACACGGCCTTTCAGCGCCTCAGGGACAAAGATTTTAAGGCTGTGAGGGTCAAAAATCAAAACATAACCAAATGTGGTTGTTTATGCAAAACCAGCCTTCCGGCGTCCCGTTTGGGAACATTTGGCTATATTTGTCATGAGCGGAATTACCCAACTTATTTATGACAAAAATTCGACATTTTCTTTTTTTTTTTGGCTATTTTTGCAAAGGAGAGGTTGGACACCACCCGACTTATTTATGACAAAAATTAAAATTTTAACATGTTTTTTTTGGCTATTTTAGCAAAAGAGGAGGTTGGACCCGATGAGGGTTGCCTACGTATCACGCATCCGGTGAGAATCAAACCCGCGTAGTTCGGGCAATTAACTGAACTATTTTAAAACAGGATTTTTTTTCATTTTTGGCAGCAAATAACAAAATCACTTTCAAAGCACGGCTCTTTTCATTTTCATTTTTGGCATTTTCATAAACAAATAAAAAAAACTATTTTAAAAATAAAACTCTTTTTCATTTTTATTTTTCATTGGAAGACAAACTATTTTCTTTTTCTATTTTTGAAAACAAGACCGAACAACGACTCCTTTTTTTTCTATTTTTCCTTTGCTTTTAGTAAAACGAACTAATAAAACATTTTTTCCATTTTCTCAAAATTTCGGCAGAGTTTCGATAGTATTTGGGCATTGTTTTTTTTTTCAAAAATAAACAATTAACTCCCTAACCGCTATTTCTTTTTTTTTCTTTTCCTCAATTTCACAATATTCCTGATATTCGAAAGCCGGTCAACACACAAGTCCGGATCAAATAAATGCACAAGTAGAAGTAAGTAAGATGCACCAGGATGGTCATTTTCATTTTTGGTACACCTGTCCTAGACAGACCCAACCCCTGTGTTGAGCCTCCAAAGTCAAATGCGCGTGATGCAAACAAACGTTCCTACTAGGGATCCGGCATGAAGCTGAGTTATTCTAGGTTCATAACCTGGTATTTGTTCTAAAATGTGTACCCGAGCGGACAACTCGAGTCGAGGAGGGGGCTACGTACCGGGGACCTGCGGGATCGTCCGGCTTTGTAACTTGTCCGGCCTTTTTCTTATTTCAGGTATTGACACTAACAGAATAGGGAGTCTCGCCCAACGAGCTTCTCCCCGGAGGTAAGAAGAGAAGGGTTTCAGCACAGTTTATATACAGTTCAGATAATATCAAAGCGGTAAAAAGCATCATTTTATACATTTAAACTCAATCACACGATAAAGCCAAATACAACAATTATTCTAAGCTCGAATTTCTAACCCTGAACCAGTGGTTTTGGGTTAAAATCCCCAGCAGAGTCGCCAGAGCTGTCACACCTCCTTTTTCCGCCCCCGGCGAGGGGCGAAGGAGTTTTTCCAATTAAAGGACAATCGAAACGGGATTCGTTTATTTATTTCAGAGTCGCCACTTGGGAGATTTAGGGTGTCCCAAGTCATCAATTTAATCCCGAATCGAGGAAAAGAATGACTCTGTATTACAGTCTGCGAACCAGAAATCAGGATAAGGAATTCTGTGGTTCTAGCACGGTCGCTCAACTGTCATATTCGGCTTGATTATCTGATTTACTACATATTGAACCTATGTGCGAATTTTAAATTGTAACCGCTTTTGTCATTATTATTATTTTTATCAAGAATTGAAACATCGCGGAAATACATCTCGAACCACGTCACATCAATGCACCCGTGGTTGTTGGCACATTTCAACTCTGTTGAGATTTGGATTTGGGTCACATAAATGTGCACTCGAGTTTTAAGAAAATTAAATTATTACAGGCGCGCCTAAAGCGACTAGCGTATCATTTAATTTGGGTAGGGCCGTGAAATTTTGCTAAACAGTCCATCCCGAAGTCTAAGCAATTTTAAAGCAAATATTTTCCGAGGGCCCCACAATTTTGTATTTTTATTCGGCGAGGCCCATCTCATTCTTATTTTTTAAAGGAATTTTCAACATCGTGGAAATGCATCTCGAACCATATCACAATCAATGTACCCGTGGTTAGAGACATATTTCAACGTCGATGAGATTTGGATTTGAGTCACATAAATGTGCACTCGAGTTTAGGGAGGTAACATTATTAAATACGCGCCTAAAGAGACTAACCCGTGGTTATTTTGGGAAAAAGGCCGTGAAGTTCGCTAAGCGGCCGATCCCGAGTTCTAAGTAATTAACACGTACATTTTGTGAGGGGCCCGCAATCTGTGCGTTATATTTGGCGAGGCTCGTCTCATTTTTATTTAAAAGGATAGACCTATAGTGACTACATTTTTCTATTAAGTTCGTCTCTAAAATAAAAGAAAATCTCCCGATTAATTACATGCTGAAAAAGACGTAACTTATTAGTTATTAATTTACGGCTAATGCGAATGGAAAATTACAATCGAGCTTGTACAAAGAAAGATTGCTTTCGTTCTATATTCTATTATTTAATAACACTAGAACATGAGATTGACACACAATAATATAAAAACAAATTAACTATTCTTTGATTAATTTAAACTAACATTATTAGATGAAGAAGTTATACATATGCAACATCATTACTCATTAATCAGTCAACTACATTTTTATACAAAGAAAGGAAAACTCTATTCAAGCACAAATCTGAACAGGAGGAATTCAACAGGAAGCCTGGTCAATACTTCATTTCGCCTCAAGACAAGAGTGTACAAATATGTACCTGGAAATGGTAATACAATGAGAAAAGAAGAGAGAGTCAGCAGCAGTAGTAACACAGCAATGCAACAGCAACCCCACAGCAGCAATTCGAACCAGATTCAAGACCCAGAAAAATTTGAAGAAAATCAAGCAAGCTCGATAGAACAAACCCAAAAGTTTGTAAAAGACTTAAACAGCAACAAACCACATCACCACAAACATACTCAACCCCACGTGTATTAAACCCGAAACTAAACTCGTCTCTCCCTTTGTTTTTGTTTTCTCTTTTTAAACTCTCCAACACTCTCTTAGGATTTTCAGAATGTCTTCCTAAAATGTTCTCCTCAAAATCCTTTTCTCTCTATGTAAAAATGACTCTTATTTATAGCAAGACTCTTGTCTTGAACCACTAACCCGAAATATTCCCCCTAATTGCATGCCTTGCCCCCACTACTTAATGTTTTTCTTATTTAATTCATTTGTTTCCCATGCCTACATGTTTTGTCCCCCACTACATTAAACAAATATATCAACCTCACTCCATTATATCTTGTTCCACATGCTTAACTTAAATAATTACATTATTCCCTCCACTACATTATGTCTTGTCCCCCACTATATTATTTTAATATTGTTAATGCCTAGTGGACAGAGCACTCAGATTAAATAATTGTTCAAATGTTCAATTCCAAAAATACCCCTCCGACCTTACTGAAATTACCATTTTACCCCTGAACGTACTGCAATTTACCAATCTACCCTCATCAGCTATAACCAATTCACCTAATCAATTCCAACCAAAATACAGCAAATATAAACAATTTCTAAACAAATTCAAACAACAAATCTCATGAACACAGATTGAATCATACAACATCAAATTAATGGGAATAAGTTAACCATATTGGGAATCAATCCTGGTTAACTTAGACAAAAATAAATGAGCAAGGAGACAACAATATTAACAACAAAGATACATGATTCAAACTAAATCAAAAAATTAAAAACCAAAACATAAACTCACATTAAATCACGGGATTAAAAACGAACTTCAAACAAAAAATGAACATGAATTAAATCGATATTAAACAACAAACATGACGGATTCAAACGATTTAAACTAACACTCTTCTATATTAAAACTAAATCCTTTTAAATTAATAAAACAAACTAAAGAAATAATTAATTGAACTTCAACTTAAATCTAAAAATATTATAATTACTAACAATTTCTACCTAAAATAAACAAGAAAAATAAGAAAAACGATAAACACGAATTGGTTAAACCAACTAACCGGATCGGAACGACGATGAACTTGAACGAAAACAAATCTGCCCGGAAACAATTATCGCACCAAAATAACTCGACGCCGAAGACGACCACGAACGGACGATCAAAGAAGATGGTCGTTTGGTATCGTTTGAAAACGAGGCAGTGGCAGCCCGTCGAAGCTGGATGAAGCAGAAGGCAGTAGCACCTCGGAAAAACAGCAGTTGCTGCTGCTGCGTCACCAAGCTGGAGGTCGACTGGGCAGTTACGGAGGCAGTGAAACAACAGCAACTGCTACTGCTGGACATGGAGCTCGACGAGGCAGCTAGAGGTCGACTGGGCAGTGTTGACGATGGGTTGTTCGACTGAAGGAGACGACGAAGAAGTAGCAGCCATGGGTTCTGTTTGGACGTAGCAGAAGCAGCAGAAGCGAGCTGGGAAGGTTTGTTGGTGGAGCAGATGAAGCAAAGGGATCGTTCATGGTGGTCGACAAACATGGAGCTCGACGAAGAAGGCCGCCATGGGAGCTCAAGATCGACGACGAAGAAGAAAGCAGCTTGCTTAGCTTTTTGTTTGGAACTGCCTCGCGTGAGGAGGAAGATGATAGTGAAGGAGTTGTGCGTGTGCGTGAAAGGGGCAGCCATGGATGAAGGTTGTTTGGAGGAGATGGAGAGAAAGAGAGGGGGGGCGGATGGGTTTAGTCTTAGGGTTAGGAAAATGAAATGAAGATTATGAGGGGTTAGGTCATTTGGGGTTATGGGGCGGACCGGGTCGACCCGTGTTGAAATGGATCGGGTCATGGGGAAGGTTGGGTATCTTTGGGCATGTGGTTTGAATTTGAAGAAAAGGCCCAATTCCGATTTTCTTTATATTTTTTGCTCTATTTTCTTTTACTTTCTAATTAATAAAACTAAAATTCTAAATTAGATTATAAGCTAAATTAACTTATAAAAAATACTAATTAATTCCTAGCAACAAATATCATACATAATTAAACACCTATTAAAACAAAATTGCACAATTTGACATTGAATGCAAAAATGCAAACGATGCATATTTTTGTAATTTTCATTCTTGTAAAACAAACTTAATTATTCCTAATTGTAGAATTAAATCCTAAATGCAAATGCGACATATTTTGGTATTTTTTTTATTAATTTAACAAATAAACATGCATGGACGAATACAAATAATTATCCAAAAATGTCACAAAAATTCTCAAAATTGCACACAAAGGAAAATCGTTTTATTTTGAATTTTTTGGGAGTAATTCTTTCATAGGGCAAAAATCACGTGCTTACACTCACTGCCTTTCGGCTCAACACACAACCAATTCCAACTCTCAAAGCATCACAATACACGGTATATGAACCTGAAACTGATGGCAAGTCCAACATTGGAGTTGTGGTCAAAGCTGTCTTGAGCTTCTGAAAGCTCTCCTCACACTCATCCGACCATACAAACGAAGCACCCTTCTGAGTCAACTTGGTTAAGGGCGATGCGATAGATGAGAATCCCTGAACAAACCGGCGATAATAACCCCCCAAACCAAGAAAGCTGCAAATCTCTATGGCTGAGGACGGTATGGGCCAACTCTGAACTGCCTCTATCTTCTTCGGATCAACCTGAATACCCTCCCTGGACACCACGTGCCCTAAGAAATCCACTGAACTGAGCCAAAACTCACACTTGGAGAATTTTGCATAAAGCTTCTCCTCCCTCAATCTCTACAACCTCAAATGCTCTGCGTGCTCCTCCTGACTACGCGAATATACCAGAATATCATCAATGAAGACTATGACAAACAAGTCAAGATAAGGCCGGAACACACTGTTCATCAAATGCATGAACGCTGCTGGGGCATTGGTTAGCCCAAAAGACATCACCAAGCACTCATAATGATCATATCGGGTCCTGAAAGCTATCTTAAGGATATCCGAGTCCCTAATCTTCAACTGGTGATAACCTGAACGGAGATCAATCTTGGAGAACACTTTCGCTCCCTGAAGCTGGTCGAATAAATCATCAATGCGAGGCAAAGGATAGTTGTTCTTAATTGTTACCTTGTTCAATTGCCTATAATCCATACACATCCTCATAGTGCCATCCTTCCTTTTCACAAATAGGACCGGCGCACCCCAAGGTGACACACTAGGCCGAATGAACCCTTTATCAAGGAGTTCCTAAAGTTGTTCTTTTAATTCCTTCAACTCGTTGGTGCCATATGATACGAAGGAATATAAATGGGCTGAGTGCCCGGCACCAGGTCAATATCAAAATCAATATCCCTGTCTCGTGGCATGCTTGGCAGGTCTACAGGAAACACGTCGGGAAAATCCCTCACAACTGGAACGGGATCAATATTGGGAGTCTTAGCTCCGACATCCCTCACAAATACTAGATATGAAAGACACCCCTTCCCAACCATACGATGGGCTTTCAATAATGAGATCACTCTGCTGGGAACATAATCAGTCACACCTCGTCACTCAATCTGTGGCACACCCAGTATAGACAATGTGACTATCTTAGCATGACAGTCCAGAATAGCACGACACGGAGATAGCCAATCCATGCCCAAAATGACATCGAAATCCACCATACACAATAATAAAAGATCCACACGGGTCTCCAGACCCCCAATAGTCACCACACACGACTGGTATACATGGTCTACAATAACAGTGTCGCCCACCAGGGTAGATACATGAACAGGTGAAGCAAGAAACTCATGGGGCATACCCAAATAATGAGCAAAGTATGATGATACATAAGAAAAGGAGGAACCGTGATCAAATAATACAGAGGCATCTCTGTGGCAGACTAAAACAATACCTGTAATAACAGCATCTGAAGTAATAGCATCAGGTCTGCCTAGAAGTGCATAAAAACGGGTCTGACCGCCACCTGATTGACCTCCCCCTCTAGGGCGACCCCTAGCTGACTGACCTCCACCCCTAGTTGGTTGGGCGGGTGGTGGTGAAGTAACTAGCACTGAAGCTGATGACTGCCCCTCTGCTGAGATGAACTCGCAACACGACGAGGTCACTGCCTCCACATATGACCCACACTCATAACAACTCCTAGGTGCTGGAGAAAGGGACTAAAAGGAACCCCTCGCACCGAAGTGACTAGCAGATGCACTCGGCATAGAAGAGCCTTGGACTGATAGAGCACGGGACAAACTCTGAGCTAGAAGGGCACTAAGTGATGACTGGCCCTGATGAGAACTGTGAGAACCATGACCCGATGACGCCCCACGATAAGTTGGGCAAGCTGGCTGAGCATGCCTGAATGGATGGCCTCTACCGTGCTAAAATTGACCCCTCGAAGGAGTACCACTGTAACTACCAGATCCTCGAGGCCTCTTGCCCTCCCTCTCCTCGCGCTCCTAGCAATGAACAGACTCAATCTCACGGGCAATATCCACAACCTTCTCAAAAGTAGCACCAATCACCTTATCACGACCCAAACTGGAGGGCCATGACTAGCACCCGACCATACTTGCCGAGCACCAACGTACATTTCATCTAACCTTCTTTATTATCTTTTAGGGTTGACGAGATCAATATAAATGGTAGACCTGGATCATGGAAAACCAACAATAAAATATGACGGCATGAACATATATAGCAGGGGATGACCAGACAATCAAGAAACTACATATAAGGTATGAGCTACCACGCTACCATGAAAGACTATACAACAAAAACCAGCCGACAAGGAATACCAAACTATACATGAGTCGACACTTGTCTATGAGCCTCTAAAGGAACACAAGTGCTGAAACATAGCATGGAACCATAAATACGATCAGTAATGTAAGCAAGGATAGAGAATATACAACTTGAAACATCTTAGTACCTATGAGGGCTACTGACATGAAATGCATGATACATATGTATAAATACATAAACCTTTAAAACATTCGCCTCTGTGGGAATCATCATCATCATATCGTACCCGGCCATAATAGGCTCGGTAAAAAATGTACCCGACCATCATAAGGCTCGGTAGAATCGTACCCAGCCACGTGGAGCTCGGTAGAATCGTACCCAGCCACGTGGAGCTCGGTAAAACCCAACTGATCAGTGGTTGCACAATAGGTGTCGTATCCGACCAACTATAGCGTGGCTCGGTAGAGTAAAATAGATACATATATATAATGCATGCTCAACTCATGGAATCACATTCTAAACCTTTCGGAGTGACGTAAGGTCGGTATCCTCTGTACACGTTATTAGGACTAACTCTTCACTATGAACCTTATAAGAATCAGGAAGTACCAACAACATTGATAACATAAGAATAAGAGAAGCAACATTAACATCAATCATTCCATAAGAGGGAAAACAATGTAAGTACTGCTAGCTTCTAAGAGTAGAGTATCTTGGAAGCTCGTTCATTACATTATGTACAATCGGAGTCGTGCAAAAGAAGGAAAGGGATAGCCTCACATACCTTGTATATACTGCCCCAATCTCAAGCTATGCAATTGTCAAAACTCCTTAGTCTACAATAAGAGAAACGATACTATCGTTATCATTTAAGCGTCATAACTATTATGTATCGACCACAACCTATTTTACGATGAAACGGACAGCACCTCCCCTATATATATGACTTCACACCATTCAAAACAATCACCAAACAGCCCAAACAACATCAATAATAAACATATTGAGCCTCCCAAAATAGTCCACACACAGCCTAATCACTCCATACATACGACGACCACCGTAGTCGTGTCAAACAACCTGGAAATGTTACGAATAACTATCAGCCCATAACCCTACATATATATGGTGTTTCTCCACACCCTTCCTCCTCCAAAACTCCACAAGATAGTAGTAAAATACGCAGCCCAACAACAACGCAAAACAGTCCACAAAACAATAACATTACTACCAAGCCTTTCGATATATATTTCACAAGTTCTAGCTTCAATGGCTTAGCCGCAACTTGGATAATCTTAAATACATATAGAGTAAGAGGTTCCTTACCTTTATACAGAAAGAACAACTCCAATTTGACCTTAAATTTCCATGAAATATCCCTCCAATGCTGCCACAACAACAAAAAAGTGAAACTAGCGATCAATTAGTGTTTTTCGGCACTAGAATCACTTTAGAAGGCTTGAAATCACCTAGGATTGATATTAAGAACATGAGGGAGTATTTACAGAACATAAACCCTTTAAAACAACCTCCCACACGAGCTGTAACGACACAAAAATGAGCAATAACAAGAAGAACAAGAGACTTACTAGCGCCACGGAATTCCCGACACTTGATTTGTGTTGTTTGCCCTTTTTTGGGTCTTGAATCTTGAGAGAACCTTTAGAGGATGTTCCTAGGGTTCTAAGATCTGAAAATAGTGAGAATCAATGACTTAAAACGGGTTGGAGGCATCCTATATAGGTCCAAATATCTTAAACCGCCTTAGTGGGCCCCATAGAGAGGTGCTTGGCGCAGTCTTGCGAAAATGCGAATATCTCTCAACTCCAAGATCGTATCGATGAACGGTTTAATGCGTTGGAAACTAGACTCATAGATCTTTAATTTTGTTGGTATATCACCCCGTAATTCCTTGTAAATTATGAGAAAAGATTATAAACATTTGACCTAATGTTTAAGTAAAATTATGAACCTAAGTTGCGACAACTTTTGTCGACTTTTGTTTCATAACTCGTTTGACTTCAAGACTTATGATACGGATATTATATTATTAAAATACCTTAATACATGACCTCTTGAGTGTATTAAGCACCGCTAGATTTACTCTGAAAATACGAGTTACAACATCCTTGATTCATTTAACTTCTAATACTTGTTAATCACCCTTATACACTCTTGTATCACTTAAGACCAATAGGATTGACTTCTTATCATCTCAAAGATAATTCCTTCTTGGATTTATGTTAACTAATATATGGCATGAACTAACACATGTGGATATGGGTTGTAACACCCTCCCCCCTTAGGAACATTCGTCCTCGAATGTAAGGGTTCATGGGGAGTTTAAATCATCGTGGATTCCAATGGAAATTTCCGATCAATTTTCCCCTATAAAATGGTCACTAGCAAAACTTGCAAGCAATTAAGCCCAACATATGGCTTCACAAGGCTACACAAAGCATTATGCATATTTACATTATCTACATATCACCATTTTGTATTAAGGAGGAGTATTCTCAAATTATTGCTTACCTCATAGAGCCGTTTCACCTTCCAATGTATCTTGTCTTCCACCAGCATCCTTGTTATCTTCATTCTGGAATAAGTAAGGGTATTTAGACTTCATCTCCTCTTCTGCTTCCCATGTCATTTCTTCCATATTTTTGTTCCTCCACAATACTTTGACGGAAGCTACATCTTTTGTTCTCAGCTTGCGGACTTGCCGATCTAATATCGCCACTGGCACTTCTTCATATGATAGGTCCTCTGTAACTTGTACATCTTTGATAGGGACGACTCGAGAAGGGTCTCCAATACATTTTCTCAACATAGATACATGGAATACCGGGTGGACAAATTCCAATTCGGATGGCAATTCTAACTCATAAGCAACCTGTCCAATTCGTCGAAGAATTTTATACGGCCCGATATACCTTGGACTCAGCTTACCTTTCTTCCCAAAACGCATAATACCCTTCATTGGTGAGATCCTCAGGAAAACCCAATCACCAACCTCAAACTCTAGATCACGACGTCGGACATCAGAATAAGATTTTTGCCTGCTTTGTGCCGTCCTCAATCGCTCCTGTATCACTTTCACCTTCTCAATAGCTTGGTGAATCAAATCTGGCCCATATAATTCTGTTTCACCGACTTCGAACCATCCAACTGGTGATCTACATCTCCTCCCGTATAGTGCCTCGTATGGGGCCATTTTAATACTGGAATGGTAGCTATTGTTATAGGCGAATTCTATGAGTGGAAGATGATCATCCCAATTCCCCTTAAAATCTAGAACACATGCTCGTAGCATATCTTCCAGTGTCTGAATGGTACGTTCAGCCTATTCGTCAGTCTGCGGATGAAATGCAGTGCTGAAATTTACTTGTGTGCCTAAACCCTTCTAGAAAAACCTCCAAAAGTTAGCCGTAAATTGAGCTTCTCAGTCTGATATAATAGATACGGGCACACCATGAAGCCTAACAATCTCCTTGATATACAACTTCGCATAATCTTCAGTCGTGTAAGTTGTCTTCACTGGCAGAAAATGGGCACATTTTGTAAGTCGATCAATTATCACCCAGATGGAGTCAAACTTATGATAAGAGCGAGGTAATCCAATAATGAAGTCCATATTAATCACCTCCCACTTCCAGGTCGGAATCTCTATATTTTGAAGCAATCCACCGGGTTTCTGATGTTCTATCTTTACTTGTTGACAATTGGGACACTGGGCTACAAATTCTGCAATAGACTTCTTCATATTATCCCACCAATACTGCTCCTTGACATCATGATACATCTTTGTCGAGCCGGGATGGATGGAATATCGGGATTGATGAATCTCATTCATAATCTTCTCTCGCAACCCTGCCACATTAGGCACACACAATCGGCTCTGGTATCTCAGTGCCCCATCTTTTCCGATCCCAAAAGCCATACTTTTACACTGTTGAATGCTTTCTCTTAATCGTACTAAGATAGGATCTTCATATTGTCGTGCTTTTACCTCGGCTACCAAAGATGATTCTGATGTATTCTGTACAGTAACACCTCCGTCATCAGAGTCTAACAATCTGATTCTCATATTGGCTAGCTGATGAAGCTCTTTAATCAACCCCCATCTACCTGCCTCAATATGTACTAAGCTTCCCATTGATTTACGGCTGAGAGCGTCTGCCACAACATTGGCTTTACCGGGATGATACAATATCTCGACGTCGTAGTCTTTCAATAATTCAAGCCACCTACGCTGCCTCAAATTCAACTCTTTCTGCTTGAAGATGTATTGTAAACTCTTGTGATCTGTGTAGATGTCAACATGGACGCCGTATAAGTAGTGCCGCCATATCTTCAAAGCATATATTACTGCAGACAATTCCAAATCATGGGTTGGATAATTCTTTTCATGCTTCTTCAATTGTCTTGATGCATAAGCAATCACCTTCCCACGCTGCATCAATACGCACCCCAAACATATACCTAAGGCATCACAATATACCACATAACCTTCTGTTCCTTCAGGAAGAGTGAGCACTGGTGTGGATGTCAATCGATTCTTCAGCTCCTGAAAACGACGTTCACAAGTGTCAGACCACTGGAACTTGGTAGCTTTCTATGTTAACTTAGTCATTAGTGATGATATAGAGGAAAACCCTTCCACAAACCGCATATAATATCCTGCTAGCCCTAGGAAGCTACGGACTTCTGATGGTGTTGTAGGTCTCGGCCAATTCTTTACTGCATCGATCTTCTGAGTGTCGACACTAATACCCTCGTCAGATATTATATGGCCAAGGAATGCTACTGAGTTCAGCCAAAATTCACATTTGGAGAGCTTAGCATATAACTTACGATCCTGAAGCGTCTGTAATACTATCCGCAAGTGGCCCGTATGTTCCGCCTCCGAACGAGAATATACTAGAATGTCATCAATGAATACAATCACGAACACATCAAGATAGGGCCTAAATATAGTATTCATGAGATCCATAAAAGCTGTTGGGGCATTTGTTAGCCCGAACGACATCACCAAGAACTCAAAGTGCCCATATCTTGTCCGGAAGGCCGTCTTTGGAATATCCTTCTCCTTAACCCTCACCTGATGATACCCTGAACGTAAATCAATCTTGGAGAAATACTTGGCACCCTGGAGTTGGTCAAACAGGTCATCAATTCTTGGAAGTGGATACTTGTTCTTTATAGTAAACTTATTCAACTGTCGATAGTCGATACACATCTGTAACGACCCGTCTTTCTTCCGCATAAATAGGACTGGCGCACCCCAAGGTGAAGTGCTAGGCCTAATGAAGCCCTTATCCAGCAAGTCCTTCAACTGCACCTTCAACTCTCGCAACTCTGCCGGGGCCATTCTGTATGGAGGGATAGAGATCGGTTGAGTGTCAGGCAACACATCAATGCTAAACTCAATCTCCCTTTCAGGAAAACATCTGGAAATTTGTTGACCACGGGGATTGATTGTAGAGTAGGCGGCTTCGCCTCCGCATCCCTAACGTGAACGAGATGATAAATGTAACCTTTTGAGATCATTTTCTTTGCCTTAAGATAGGAAATAAACCTACCTTTCGGTGTAGCAATGTTCCCTTTTCATTCAATGACAGGTTCACCCGGAAATTGGAACCTAACCATCTTCGTACGACAATCAACATTTGCATAGCATGAGGCCAACCAGTCCATTCCCATTATCACATCAAAATCAACCATTTCTAACTCAAATAAATTTGCCGAGGTTTGACGACTACAAATCATCACAGTGCAACCTCTATATACCCTTCTAGCAATCACAGAATCTCCTATCGGAGTAGATACCGCAAGGGGTTTACTTATCAATTCAGGTTCAATGCCAAACTTATTAGCCACAAAGGGTGTAACATATGATAATGTAGATCCCGGATCAATCAGCGCATATACATCATAAGAAAACACAGATATAATACCTGTAACAACATCTGGAGACGACTCGAGATCCTGTCGACCTACTAGAGCATAGGTTCGATTTTGAGCACCACTCGAACTCGGCACTGCACCTCTACCCCTACCACGACCTGTCGACTGCTGAAAACCCCGTGCTGGAGGTCGAACTGATGAGGAAGAACCAGACACAGATCCAGTCGGCTGAGCCATACCATCACCTCCTCTATTAGGACAATCCCGCATCATATGGCCAGGCTGCCCGCACGAATAGCATGCATCAGAACCTCGACGACACAGTCCAAAGTGGGCCTTGCCGCACTGATCACAATGTGGTGTTGGGGGTCTCATCTGACTAGTATCCCTGTGATGTTGCGAGCCAGATGCCCGCGAACTCTGACCTGGACCAGAATAGGATCGATCATATCGAGGCCTCTGAAACTGTGGAGGAGCACTAGCTACAGGTGGCGCCGAACTCCTCGAAAACTGTGGCCTGATGCGGCCTCTGAAGTCATCAGAATACCCTGCAAATCTCGCCCTCTTATGCTGGCCCCTATCCTGCTCCCTAACTGCCCTCTGCTGGCGCTTACGATCCTCTAGGGTCTGGGCATAAGCTTGAATACGGGAAATATCCATGCCCTCCACCAAGGAGGCTGTCGTACACTCATTTATCAGATGTGGTCCCAACCCATTCACGAACATATGCACCCTATCACTCATCTCGGCCACCATATGGGGAGCATACCTTGCCAAAGAATCAAACTGCATATTGTACTCTCGCACACTCATATTACCTTGTCTAAGGTTCAAGAACTTATCAGCTCTAGCTCGTCGTATCTCAACTGGCAAGTAGTGACGAAGAAAGGCCTCAGAAAATTCCTTCCACATAGCTGGAGGAGCGTTCGAACCCTTGGATCTCTCCCAACTATCATACCAGAGAACCGCTAAATCCCATAGTCGATAAGAAGCCAACTCTACTGCCTCTGTATCACTAACATGTATAACCCGAAGTGTACGATGAACCTGGTCAATAAAAGTCTGCGGGTCCTCCTTGGGGTCTGATCCGGTAAACACTAGAGGGTCTAAATTAATAAAATCACGAACTCTCATACTAACTGGTTTCTCAGCAGCACCTGTATTCTGCCTCTGAGCCTGAGCAGCTACGAAGCTAGTCAATAAATGCAAAGCACTTCACATATCCTGGTCTGTAGTGCCAGACAGAGGAACTGGAGGTGCTGGGTGCCTCCTAATACCCTCTGGAGGAGACGGGGTAGATGAGGTATGAGATGGCATCTCACTCTAAGCCTCACTTTGGCCTGCTTTGGCTTGGGGCACCTGACTGGTACCCTCTCCCGCAGCTGTATCAAGTCGTCTACTAATTGTTTGCTTCCTAGTCGAAGGCATCGCTGGAAGAAAATAAGGTGAATATTAGAGACAAACACTTACGACTCAACTCTACGCACGATCTAGATTCAGGAAGAAGGTAACAACCCTAGATGTCATGTAGCCTCCTAATTATAAATGTAGCGCGCTACACATCCATAATCAAGACTCTACTAGACGTGGCTCATAGACAATCCCTAGGACAGACTTGCTCTGATGCCAAGTTTGTCACGACCCAAACTGGAGGCCCATGACTAGCACCCAACCATACTTGCCGAGCACCAACGTACATTTCATCTAACCTTCTTTATTATCTTTTAAGGCTGACGAGATCAATATAAATGGTAGACCTAGATCATGGACAACCAGCAATAAAATATGACGGCATGAACATACATAGCAGGGGATGACCAGACAATCAAGAAACTACGTATAAGGTATGAGCTACCACGCTACTATGAAAGACTATACAACAAAAACTAGCCGACAAGGCATACCAAACTATACATGAGCCGACACCTGTCTATGAGCCTCTAAAAGAACATAAGTGTTGCAACATAGCCGGAACAGGGCCCCGACATACCCATAATGTCTATAACAAAAATTGCATACCAAGACCAAGGCAAGTCCGGAGAAGGGATCTCGCCAATCACCGCTGAACTGGACAGTCTACTGTGGTGGGGGAGCTGCACCTGCCTGTCTATCAGGACCTGCAGCACGACATGCAGCGTCCACAAATAAAAGGACGTCAGTACGAATAAAGTACTGAGTATGTAAGGCAAGGAACCATAAATACGATCAGTAATGTAAGCAAGGATAGAGAATATACAACCTGTAACATCTTAGTACCTCTGAGGGCTACTTACATGAAATGCATGATACATATGTATAAATACATAAACCTTTAAAGCATTCGCCTCTGTGGGCATCATCATCATCATATCGTACCCGGCCATAATAGGCTCGGTAGAATCGTACCCGGCCACGTGGAGCTCGGTAAAACCCAACTGATCAGTGGTTGCACAATAGGTGCCGTACCCGGCCAACTATAGCGTGGCTCGGTAGAGTAAAATAGATACATATATATAATGCATGCTCGACTCATGGAATCACATTCTAAACCTTTCGGAGTGACGTAAGGTCGGTATCCTCTGTACACGTTATTAGGACTAACTCTTCACTATGAACCTTATAAGAATCAGGAAGTACCAACAACATTGATAACATAAGAATAAGAGAAGCAACATTAACATCAATCGTTCCATAAGAGGGAAAACAATGTAAGTACTGCTAGCTTCTAAGAGTAGAGTATCTTGGAAGCTCGTTCATTACATTATGTACAATCGGAGTCGTGCAAAAGAAGGAAAGGGATAGCCTCACATACCTTGTATATACTGCCCCAATCTCAAGCTATGCAATTGTCAAAACTCCTTAGTCTACAATAAGAGAAACGATACTATCGTTATCATTTAAGCGTCATAACTATTATGTATCGACCACAACCTATTTTACGATGAAACGGACAGCACCTCCCCTATATATATGACTTCACACCATTCAAAACAATCACCAAACAGCCCAAACAACATCAATAATAAACATATTGAGCCTCCCAAAATAGTCCACGCACAGCCTAATCACTCCATACATACGACGACCACCGTAGTCGTGTCAAACGACCCGGAAATGTTATGAATAACTATCATCCCACAACCCTACATATATATGGTGTTTCTTCACACCCTTCCTCCTCAAAAACTCCACAAAAAAGTAGTAAAATACGCAGCCCAACAGCAACGCAAAACAGTCCACAAAACAATAACATTACTACCAAGCCTTTCGATATATATTTCACAAGTTCTAGCTTCAATGGCTTAGCCGCAACTTGGATAATCTTAAATACATATAGAGTAAGAGGTTCCTTACCTTTATACAGAAATAAAAACTCCAATTTGACCTTAAATTTCCATGAAATATCCCTCCAATGCTGCCACAACAACAAAAAAGCGAAACTAGCGATCAATTAGTGTTTTTCGGCACTAGAATCACTTTAGAAGGCTTGAAATCACCTAGGATTGATATTAAGAACATGAGGGAGTATTTATAGAACATAAAACCTTTAAAACAACCTCCCACACGAGTTGTAATGACACAAAAATGAGCAACAACAAGAAGAACAAGAGACTTACTAGCTCCACGGAATTCCCGACACTTGATTTGTGTTGTTTTCCCTTTGTTTGGGTCTTGAATCTTGAGAGAACCTTGAGAGGATGTTCATAGGGTTCTAAGGTCTGAAAATAGTGAGAATAAATGACTTAAAACAGGTTGGAGGCATCCTATATAGGTCCAAATATCTTAAACCGCCTTAGTGGGCCCCATAGAGAGGTGCTTGGCGCAGTCTTGCGAAAATGCGAATATCTCTCAACTCCGAGATCGTATCGATGAACGGTTTAATGCGTTGGAAACTAGACTCATAGATATTTAATGTGGTTGGTATATCACCCCGTAATTCCTTGTAAATTTGGAGAAAAGATTAGAAACATTTGACCTAATGTTTAAGTAAAATTATGAACCTAAGTTGCGACAACTTTTGTCGACTTTTGTTTCATAACTCGTTTGACTTCAAGACTTATGATACGGATATTATATTATTAAAATACCTTAATACATGACCTCTTGAGTGTATTAAGCACCGCTAGATTTACCTGAAAATGCGAGTTACAACATCTTTGATTTATTTAACTTCTAATACTTGTTAATCACCCTTATACACTCTTGTATCACTTAAGACCAATAGGATTGACTTCTTATCATCTCAAAGATAATTCCTTCTTGGATTTATATTAAATAGTATATGGCATGAACTAACACATGTGGATATGGGTTATAACACACCCTCTCCCTGGTCATGAGAATACGAAGCTGATAACTGAGGCCATCAACAAACCTCCTAATCCTCTCTCTATCTGTCAGAACCATCCAAATAGCATGACGAGCTAACTCGAAGAACCTCATCTCGTACTGCATCACAGTCATATCTCCCTGACACAACCATTCAAACTTCCTACGCAGCTTCTCTCTACGGGACTATGCCACATACTTCTCCAGGAAGAGAATGGAGAACTGTTGCCAAGTAAGGGGTGTTGCACCAACAGGCCTACGCCTCTCAAAAACCTCCCACCAAGTGAAGGCAGCTCCATAAAACTGATAAGTAGTGAAAGCAACCCCGCTGGTCTCCAGAATACCCGTTGTACGAAGAATCCTATGGCACTTATCTAAGAAACCCTGGGCATCCTTGCCCTCTGCACCACTGAAGGTCGGAGTCTGCAGTCTACCAAACCTCTCCAACCTACGCTGCTCGTCCTCTGGCATAGCAGGAACTGCATAGTCCTGAGCAGCTGCAACCGGCTGGGCTAGATGTGCCCCCGGAGTCTGAAGTCCCTGCACGACCTATTTAGGTGTGCGAGCGGCGGGAGTCTGATTGCCTCCCCCCTGCCTGAGAAGTAGTTGCGGCTGTAGTGGCTGAAACCGCCTGAGCTAGGCCAGTGCAAACTGATAAGATCTGAGCCAAGGCCTCCTGAAGACCCGGAATCACAATGGACATAGCTGGTGCCTGAACTAGTGCTGCTGGAGGGCCCATAATTGGGACCTGATCCTGAACTGGGGCAGCTAGTGGATACGCAGGTGTTGCCCTAGCTGCTCTGCCCCTACCACGACCATGGTCGCGTCCTCGGCCTCTAGTGTCCATAGCTGGTGGTCGTCCGTCCTGATCAGTAGCGCGTGTCCTCACCATCTGTGAGAGAAAAGAATAATAGAAGTTTAGTACTCAGATCAACAAATTCGCACGATAAGAATTTCAAGAATATGAAGTTTTCCCTAAAGGTTATGCAACCTCTCGGGGATAAATACAGACATCTCCGTACCGATCCACGAGACTCTACTAAACCTGCTCATGAATCGTGAGACCTATGTAAACTAGGCTCTGATACCAACTTGTCACGACCCTAAACCCGGACCCGGGCATGATGGCGCCTCTCGTGAAGACAAGGCCAGCCAACTATTCCCAATTCGAAGTTAAATAGTTAAACAGCAAGAAAACAGTCTAAAACATGATTTAATAATAATAAGTAGCGGATAATATCATAAATATGCGGAAGGACAACCCAACATAGCTCGATACTGGGGTGTGACTAGTCATGGGCATCTATAAGTCATAATACAAGTCTGCTAAGTCTATAAGCTAGTACAAATGTCTGAAAAGAGATAGAAATGATGAAGGAGGAGAAACACGGGACTGCGGACGTCAAGCAGCTACCTCGTGGACTCCGATATCTACCGGGAGCTCTCAACTCGCACTAGCAGGATCTGCAACGTCTAAATCTACACACAGGGGTGCGGGGAGTAAAGTGAGTACTCCAACTCAGTGAGTAACAAATACAAATAAAGACTGAAAGCAAGAAATCAATTAAAGCACAAAGCATTCTATAATGAAGCAGTAAAACCATTTAAAAACAGTAAATCAGTAAAAGATAGGTAAAATTCTTTAGCTCAAATGTAGTTTCGTGAAAAGCTTTTTTTTTTAATAATTAAGCAGGTAATTGATAGTCAATTATGAAAAGTAAACACATAAAGGCTCGCCCCTCGGGCATAATATCAACAAATCCGCCCCTCGGGCAACATTTTAGAACATTACCAGCCTCTCGGGCAATCGCATAGAACAATACCAGCCCTTTGGGCTCAATCTGATATCACAATGGGTACCCGCGCTCACTGGGGATGTACAGACTCCTGGATGGGGCCCTTACGCCCCAAGCGCAATATCAAGCAACCTCATGGTGTCATCACTAGGCCCTCAGCCTCATATCAATCAAGTCACCTCGTGGAGTACATATCTGAGGCCCTCAGCCTCATAATCGGTATCAAATGTTTCCTCACAACATAGGCCCTCGACCTTACTCAGTCAAAATCCTCACAAGCCACTCAGGCAATAGTAAAACATGTGTTTCTCAGCCCAACATTATTTAAAATATCATTAAAGTATTAAAACTAAGTAAACATGGCTGAGTATGAAAAACAGTGGAAAATAACATGACCGAGTTCAAGTATAAAGTCAAAACAATGAGGAAATACCAGTAAAAATCCCCGAAGGGTTCAAATAATTGACACAAGGCCCAAAAATGGCATTCAGCCCAAATCATAAAGATAGCAAATAGGTTTTAGTCAAATACGCGGTAAAATAGTCATTCGGGACGGACTAAGTCACAATCCCCAACAGTGCACGACCTCACACTCGTCATCAAGCGTGTGCCTCACCTCAATATAGCACCACGATGTGCAATTCGGGGTTTCAAACCCTCAGAACATTATTTACAATCATTACTCACCTCGAATCGGTCAAATCTCTAGCTCGCGACGCCTTTGCCCCTCGAATAGGCCTCCACTCGCGTCGAATCTATCCAAAATCAGAATCACGATGTCAAAATATGCTAAGGGAACGAAGCTCAAGCGAAAACAATCAAATAATACCAAAAATCTCGAAATTGGCCAAACCCGACCCCCGAGCCCACGTCTCGAAACTTAATAAAAATTACATCACCGGAATTCTTATCCTCCCACGAGTCTATACATATTAAGAACACTCAAATTGGAGTCCAAATGACCCCTCAAATTCTCATTAAGTCTCTTAATCTCAACCCCTAATTTCTCAATTTTAGGCTTAGATTCCATGATTTATTAGGTAGATTTCATAATAGAATCGAGATTTAAGTCCAAAATTCTTACCTCCAAATGTTTCCCCTTGAATCCCTCTTCAATCTTCTTCAAAAAGCTCCAAAAACGACCAACTATTGAGGAAATAAACCCCACATTCGCGGACAAGACGACATTTTAAACTTTCTGCCCAGGCCTAAAAATCCTTCTTCGCGAACGCGGTCAACGCCTCGCGTTCGCGAAGCACAATTTAACTTTGACCAAATTTCCTCTTACGCGAATGCAACACGACCCTCGTGAACGTGATGCTTTACACATACGAACCTTTGCGAACATGTTCCATCCATCGCGAACGCGATGAGTTAATTCCCCCGTAGCTCAGCTGCTCCATCCTTCTATGCGGACGTGACACCACAATTGCGAACGCGATGCACAATCTCGTAGCCCTTCGCGAATGCAAAGCCTGCCTCGCGAACGCGAAGGATAAATTTCCACCTTCCTCCGTTAACTCTTCGCGAACGCGAAAAGTAAAATACCTGCAATTGCTGAAGACCAAAATCTGCAACTTTCTTCAACTTCAAATGATCCGTTCAACCCTCTAAAACTCACCTGAGGCCCCCGGGACCTCAACCAAAGGAACAAATATACCCCAAAACCTCATTCAAACTTGTTCCAACCCTCGGAACTCCCAAAACAGCATCAAAACACCAAAATTATATTGGATTCAAGCCTAAGAATTCCAAAAACTTCTAAATTCCGCTTTTGATCCAAAACCCGACCAAACCACGTCCGAATGACCTGAAATTTTGCACACACATCCCAAATGATACAACGGAATTACTACAACTCTCGGAATTCCATTCTGACCCCTATATCAAAATCTCACCTACCAACCGGAAATCGCCAAAATACCAACTTCGCCAATTCAAGCCTAAATCTACTGCGGACCTCCAAAACTCATTCCGATCACACTCTTAAGTCCCAAATCACCTTTCGAAGCTAACCAAACCACCGGAACTCACATCTGAGCCCTCTAACACATAAGTCAACTTTTGGTTGACTTTTCCAACTAAACTTCCTTAAAAGAGACTAAGTATTTCAAACCTTACCAAAATCATTCGGGATTCGATCCGACCAACCCGATACTACCAAACATGGATAACAAAGCATAAAGAAGCAGAAATGAGAAAAACGGAGCGATAATTCATGAGAAGACTGGCCGGATCGTCACAACAGTACTGGGTGATTGAGTATTCTGAGAGTGTGCATATGTGAGGCTTCTGTTGTAATTCACGACATATAGTATGTACATTGGCTTGTAGATATAAAGATGTCACATTTCTCATATAATTCAGATTTGATCTATTTTATTTGTGTTGAGTTTATCTGTTGAACTTGAAAGCATACCTACATTTTTGTACTGTACTTTCTATACTGGACTGTACCTGTTGAGCTTGTCACTACTTTCAGCCCAAAGGTTAGTCTTGTTACTTATTGAGTACGTTGGGTCGGTTGTATTCATACTATACTTCTGCACCTTGCGTGCGGATTTCTGATGCTGACGTTGGTGTGTATGGTGGCAGTTGACATGGAAGATGTACCTGTGATCCGATCATAGCTGCCTCTTGTTCATAGTAGCTTTAGAATATATAATTTGTTCATGTATATTCCAAACAGATGTTGTATTTTATTTCATACCAGCTTTGTAAATTTTAAATCTTAGACTCTCATGACTTGTACTACCAATCCTTGAAAAATTCATTAAAATCAGTTATTTCATCACTTATTTTATCAGTAAAATTTATTTGAATTGGATTTTCGTAAATTGGCTTACCTAATGAGTTGTGTTAGGTGTCATCATGACTAGTTGGATTTTGGGTAGTGATATTTATTGAGTTGGTTGTATTCATACTACACCCTGCACTTTATGTGCAGATTCAGGTACTTCTGGTTATGGTGGTTGTTGATTTTGGAGATTTATCTGTTGGAGACTATCGAGGTAGTTGCCTTGGCGTCCGCAGACCTTAACTCTCTGTCCGTTCAGTTATTTGTATTGTTCTATATTTCTAGATAGTATTTTTATCAGTCAGACTATGTTGTCATTCAGATGTTCATGTACTCAGTGACACCAAATTTTGGAAGTGTATTGTATAGAGACACAGTATTTTGTATTAGTATTTGTGAGATTTCCTCTTAAATTTATTTATTATGTTTTCAAACTTAAGGAATTTTGTGACTTATTGATGTTGTCGGCTTGCCTAATATTGAGATAGGCGCCATCACGACATATGAGAGTTTGGATCGTGACATCACACTAGACAAAATAATTATTTAATTAATTTTCTAATATGTGAGAATAATTATTTAATTAACTCCCTGATATTTATAAATAGCCATTTAATTATTTTCTAATGTTTAGAACTTTGAGTTTACAATGTTGCCATTTAAGTATTTTCCTGAAATTTAGTACTTCTAAATCAACTAAAATCTTAATACTTATTAAATCTTTCTTTATTTGAACTAGAATTATTTTCTTTACTTATATTTGAATTCATTTCCCTCTACGTATGAACGTACAACATCAATTAGAGATATGATTGTTACAATAAATTTATTCTATAAAGTTAATAATTATTTTAAGAGCAGTTAACTTAACTATGATAAAGGAACTTAAAAATGTTAATCTTTGATATAGATACTTTGAAGTGCATTATGACATTTTTGATTACCTCTGAAGTTGTCAGTGAAGGATTGCATATAGGTGTTCGTAACACGCAGCGAAAGACAATAACAATTCTAGGTAGATCTTTTCGTGTTTAAAATTTATTTACATGTCAAAGATCTGATCTAAGACGTACCAGGTGAAGAGAGTCTCGTTTCAAATTTCTTCGATAGTGCGAAAACTCTATGCGTATCCACACCGAGACTGATCCTTGCTATCAACTCTTTGATCAATGAAACCCGCGAACAAATTGAACAAAATATTGTGTTGAAATTTTTCACAAAAATCTCAACTCAATGTTAGAAGAACAAGAAACACTTTTCTTGCAATTGTATTTTCTTTCTTGGCTTTGTATTGCACTCTCACTTTCACAAAGTAGGTTTTCTTCTCAAGAATCAGTGGTCTAGCAAATTTTTTCCATCACCCTTTATATAGCATCACCTACAAACCCTTTTCCTATTTGGTTGAGGTAATAATTTACTTAGGGTAAAAGTTTATTCCAAAAATAAACTTCATGGAATATTTTATATGGAAATTCGTAATTCCATCTAATTGGCATCATGACTGCCGATTTCAAATCCAATTCCAATTGGAATTGAAGTATCATTTAATGCATTATACTAAAAAGGAATATAATCCCATATGAGCTCACGACGTTCTTTGGCAATCTAATCCTAAATTGGTTTTTCCAAGTAAGTCTTCATCATTAATATATTATATACATCCCATATAAATTAAATAAATAGTAACTATATATATCACACATATATTTTGACCAAGAGATAATTTAATTTTCTATTCCAAATAGAAAACTTCAATTTATTCACAATATTAACTATATCCTTTGTGCTAGCAATGAATATAATAATATTTCACTTAGACTAATAACTAAATTTATTTGACTAATTAAATTCCTTAATTTAATTATCAAATAATAAGTTAATTAATCCTTTAGCAAAGATCAGAACACTTGATAATAGGCGAAATCTAGGTGATTTAGCTATTGTTTATGCTTCTGCTTGATTATATTCCGATGTCATATTATGGTTAATTGATGGAAAAACAGGCTCTACTCAAAATATGTATACCTTGCAGGATGAGAAGCCTAAATGATGCTTTCAAGAGGATATTGGGATGATTTATGAGCAAGAACAACCCCTAGGAGTTGAGTGTGCGCAAGGACGAGACGGACAAAATAGACAAAATCAAGCTTCAGAGGTGCGCTAACTATCGCGCGAACTACAAAGTTCGCGCAGTAGTTCGTGCGTATAAGGAGCAGAGGCAGAATACTGCGCGAAGTAGTGTGCAAACTTTGTAGTTCGCGCAATAGTTCGCGCACTACCGACCCGGAGAGACTTTATTTATGGGTAAAATTGGAATTCCTTCTTAATCCCACTCAATTTACATAAAACAAAAACTCCATTATTGGAAGGAGATCAGATTTTGAGGGGAGTAAGTGCAAAAATACTATTCATCCTAGAGAGAGAAAGTGAAGAGAAGACTCAATCTTGAAGTGAAGAAAAGAAGAGGATTACAATCTTGAAGCAAGAACTAAAAGAGTTTTTCTAAACTTTCTTCTTGTATTTACTTATATTATGTTTAAGACTTTTATTGTTGATTTTTGTATTATTATGAGTAGCTAAAAACTCTAGTATTCTTGGGTCATGGATGTTAGATGATCTTGTTGTTTGAAGCTTAGATTGAAGATCTTGAATCTATCGTTATGGGTTGTTTATTTGATTTTGCTTCTAATTATTTTACTGCGTAGCTAACAGTGAAATATTATTTATGAATCTTGAATTAAGACAAAGGAAATTCTTGGTTGCATATAGAATCAACTAGAACAAGTTTTGAATCTCGGGCATCGGGTGAAGAATTCGCAATTAAGATAGACATATACTTAATTGCCTTGTTTGGTTGAAAAATAGGAGTGCTAAATGCATTCTTGCTAATATCAATACCATAGACATATAGGTATTAGTTTAACTTGAAAAGATGCATAAGAACTCGAAAGAATCTTATGAATATTATTAACCCTATAATCAATAACCCGGATAATTCAATAAATCAATCTTAAGCTAAAATAGTAGCATGATCTCTAGCAAGTCCATGACCCTGGAATATCTTTACCCAAATTGTTATCAAAATATTGTGAATTTGGTGTAGTAATTTTGTATTGAATTATTGTTTAATTACTAAGTAAATTGTAAATTGGTTCTTTATATAGTTTGTGACAACTAAGCTTGAATTGATAATTGTTTAAATCTACATCAGTCAAGAAGTTGATCACAATTCCTCGTGGGAACGATACTCTACTTACTATATTACTTGTCGATCGCGTACACTTGCGTGAGTGTTTTGGTCGCAACAACACTCGTAAGTGTGTGACCCCATAGGTTCAATATTAAACCGGTAGTAAATTGATCACATCAAAATACTAATCAAGGGTGGCGTCTAGCAACACTCCTTAACGACCGGATAGCATAAAGTATACAATTTACTCTCAACAACCAGTAGAAGAATAATGTAGTAATTCCTTCTATCCTTATAGCTCTGGATCACCCTAGGATATGGTTCAACTGTCAAATCCTAATAGGCGACCAACTATGTGTTCACGTCAAATATAGTCGACCATTGAATGACCTAAGAAACTCATTTCGTCTTTCATTCAATTGCCCTGGCCAAGGTCTTAATTTGGTCGTTTATAATTCATGACAACATGGAGCTTAAACTCATTAACAAGAGTTGACAGATTCCATCTTGATCAATCACTAATTCTACAAGTATTTAATCGTACCCAATATCCTTTCAACTATCGCCCTAGGGCCATAGGTGTCTAGTATCAAAGCACAATAAATAACTTGTCAATTACTATGACGATCTCAGGTCAAAGGAAACGGTTACATCACATTCTTCAAGAGAATATCCTATTGACAGTTTATGGTAATTCTAACCATTAGGAATTATCCAATGAGTCGGTTCAATGATCATATCTCTATATGCATCATCTATCTATGTGATTTAGTTAATGAGATCAACTAATCTTTATCCCATAAAGACGATCACATAAATATTGATCTAACCGGATTACTAATGTCCAAAATTAATAATCCTACGATCAAGAACAAATTTAGATTAAATTATAAGAAACTTTACTCTCATTATCATGATCTCCATCACAATGTCAAGTCTCAAAATTTAATCAAGGACCTTATCAAATTAATCAAGCAATTAATATCAATGATAAAAGAACATCAAATGCCATATATATTTTATAAAAATATGTTCAAAACATCAAATATAATATTGGATCTAGGGCATATTTACTATATCCCTAACAATCTCCCACTTGCACTAGAGCCAACCGCTCTTGTACTTCATTCCCAATTTCCACTTGTGTTTGTCAAACTCCTTTGCGCCAAGAGCTTTAGTGAATGGTTCTGCAGCATTTTCTTTTCCAACAACCTTTTGAATCTCGACGTCTCCACGTTCAATGATCTCTCTTATCAAGTGATACCTTCGCAGAACGTGTTTGGACTTTTGGTGTGATCTTGGTTCTTTTGCTTGAGCAATGACTCCAGTATTGTCACACAACAGTGGAACCGCACCTTCTATTGAAGGAACCACACCAAGTTCAGTTAAGAACTTTTTCATCCATACAGCTTCACTAGCTGCTATATATTCTGCTTCAGCCACTGAATCAGCTATTGTAGCTTGTTTGGAACTTTTCCAACTCATTGCACCACCATTGAAGGTGAATACATAACCAGAAATAGATTTGCTATCATCTCTATCTGAAGAGAAATTTGCATCAGTATAACCTTCAAGTTTCAACTCAGAATCTTCATAGATGAGGAATTGGTCTTTAGTCCTTCTTAAGTACTTAAGAATGGTCTTCACCACCTTCCAATGTTCCTCACTAGGATTTGCCTGATAGCGGCTAGTCACTCCAAGTGCATAAGCCACATCAAGACGTGTACATGTCATGGTATACATGATAGCTCCCACTGCACTAGTGTATGGGATCCTACTCATGCGTTCTCTCTCTTCAGGTGTTTTAGGACAATCCTCCCTACTGAGAGTAATTCCAGTGCCTATCGGTAGATAGCCTCTTTTGGAATTATCCATATTATACCTCTTTAAGATGGTATCAATGTACAAAGACTGGAAGAGTCCAAGCAGCTTCCTAGATCTATCTTTATAGATCTTTATTCCTAATATATAAGCTGTTTCTCCCAAGTCTTTCATGGAGAACTGTTCAGATAGCCAAATCTTGGTACTTTGCAATGCTGGTATATCATTCCCTATGAACAATATATCATAAACATACAACACTAAGAATATAATTGTGCTCTCACTAACCTTTTTGTACACACAAGGTTCTTCTTCGCATCTAACAAAATTGAACTTTTCAATTGTCTTGTTAAATCAAATATTCCAACTTCGAGAAGCTTGCTTTAATCCATAAATGGATCTTTGTAGCTTACAAATTTTATTATGATCAGACGGAGATGTGAAACCTTCAGGTTGTGTCATGTACACATCCTCTTCTAGCTCACCATTAAGGAAAGTTGTTTTCACATCCATTTGCCATATTTCATAATCATAGTATGCTGCTATAGCAAGCAAAATCCGAATTGATTTGAGCATTGCCACGGGAGAGAAAGTCTCGTCATAGTCGACTCCTTCTTTCTGACGATATCCCTTGGCAACAAGACGGGATTTATAGGTCTCCACCTTTCCGTCTGCTCCAATCTTTTTCTTAAAAACCCATTTACAACCTATAGGTTTTATATCCTTTGAAGGTTCAACTAAAGTCCATACTTTATTTTCCTTCATAGATTCCATTTCGGATTCCATGGCCTTTTGCCACTTCTCATAATCAGAACTTTGTATAGCCTCTTCATAGGTCTTAGGGTCATCATCATTATGATCAACCTCATTTGATACATCATCTTGTACCAATAAATTTAATCTAGTTGGTACATGACGTTCTCGTGTAGACCTTCTAAGAGGTACTTGTACAACCTCTTCACCTTGTGCTGGATTTGGTTGTTGTTCAATTTGGTTTAGAACTGGTTCATTAACCTGTTTCTTGAACTTCAGTTAGTTCTTGAACTTCAACCGTTGAAGATGGCAACTTCAAAACATCCAATAAAGGTTCTTCAACTTGGGTTTCATGATCTTTATATTGTGTTGATTCATTAGTTTCTTGAACTTCATCAAGTTCTATTTCTCCATTATAATTTCCTTCTAAAAGAAATTCCTTTTCCAAAAAGGTTGCTCCTCTGGCCACAAACACTTTATGGTCAGAAGGGTGATAGAAATAATATCCCATTGTTTCCTTGGGATACCCAATGAACCTACACTTATCTGATCTTGAGTCAAGTTTATCAGACTGTAGTCTCTTAACATAAGCTGGACAACCCCAAACTTTAATATGTTTAAGGTTAGGCTTACATCCTTTCCATATCTCATATGGTGTTGTAGAGACTGACTTAGTAGGAACTTTATTAAGTAAGTATGTTGCTGCTTCCAAAGCATATCCCCATAAATTTATTGGAAGATCAGTGAACCCCATCATAGATCTCACAATATCTAATAAGGTTCGATTTCTCCTTTCAGACACACCATTGTGTTGTGGTGTTCCTGGAGGTGTCCACTGTGAGAGAATACCATTCTCTTTGAGATATCTGGTAAAATCTTCACAAAGATATTCTCCACCTCTATCAGACCTTATTACTTTGATACTTTTACCAGTCTGCTTTTCAACTTCACTATGGAACCTTTTGAACATTTCAAAAGATTCAGACTTGTGTTTCATAAGATACACAAATCCATATCTTGACATATCATCAGTGAAGGTGATGAAGTAAGAGTATTCACCTCTAGCTTGAATTTTCATGGGCCCACAAACATCTGTATGAATTAGTCCCAATAATTCAGAAGCTCTTTCTCCACTTCCAGTAAATGGAGATTTGGTCATTTTTCCTTTGAGACAAGATTCACAAGTTGGATATGATTCAAAATCATACTTGTAAAGGTACCCTTCCTTGTACAACTTGTTAATTCTTTTCTCTCCAATATGACCAAGCCTACAATGTCAAAGGTATGTTTGATTTACATGATCATCTCTTTTCCTCTTAAGACTTGAAACATGCATAATCGAATTAGCATTCACATTAGGTAAGACATAAACATCATGTTGGAGATAGCCATTCACATATAAATTATCACTATAATAAATAGAGCAAATACCATTGCCTATATTTATGCGAAAACTACGTTTGTCTAACATAGAAGCTGAAATTATGTTCGAAACAAATTTAGGAACATAATAACAATCATCCAACATAAGTACTTTGCCCGTAGGCATTATTAAAGAAATTGATCCTACAGCTACGACCGCAACTTTTGCACCATTTCCAACTTGTAGATTAACTTCTCCTTTCTTTCGCCTCTTATTTATCTTAAACCCTTATAACATATTACAGATGGTATAACCACTGCCAGTATCTAATACCCACAGTGAAGAATTAGTAGTAGCTAAAGAAACCTTGAAAATATTTTTCATTAATGTCTCACCTTGTTTCTTGTCCTTTAGAGTTGCAAGATACTCCTTGCAATTTCTCTTCCAATGCCCTTTCTTCTTACAGTGAAAACATTCAGCATCATATACTGACTGCAAGATGAAATCTTCAGAAAGCTCTTTACCAAGATTGTACCCCAACTTCTCATGTTCTTCTGTAAGAACAATCATATAATTGACAAGGGGTACAACTGGAGAGTTTTCAATGTCCAATTGTGTATCAACCATCTTCTTAAGATATTCAATGATTGCAATTGGATCCATATTCTGATGTTTCCTCTGGAGTTCAGAACTCATAGAAGCGAGAATGATGTGTTTAATAGCAAGGCATTCTTCCAAGTATTTCTGATAAACCTTGGTGCCTAGAACATCATTCTCTGGTGGGATTATCTTTGCAGGCTTATCGATCACATCAATGAGCTTTTCATGCATGAGAACAATTCTCAAATTTCTATACCAGTCATCAAAGTTTGGTCCTACCAACTTGTTGGTCTCAAGTATTTCGCGCAGTGATATAACAGACATATTGAGAAATCTAAAATATAGAAAAGAAAAGGCAATAATATAAGAACATATTTGCATATATCATAAAGACATGGACTTTTATCTAAATGATATTTCTACTAATTATTTTAAACTATTTACCCTCATTATAGTTTACGAAATCTTTATTTCTATTAGTGGAGTAAAGGAATCCTTTAACAATGTATGAGCCCCTTGGAAGTCAAGTCGTTTCTCACATATATTTTAAAGGTAGGTACTCTTACCAATTGTATCCACATACAATTTCCTTAAATAGCTCTATGTCAAATAGCCCCCTGGTAGTCAGGTCGATCCTATTGGCATAGTTGAGTTCAACCATCATGATAGCAAAGAACTTATTAAATTTTATACTCCCCCGGGTGGTCCAGACGTTTAGTGTAAAATTGAATAATTCTTTCAATCCATACATCTAATGCAAAAAATAATTTTAACACATTCTCGAACTATAAGTCTCCTGGTAGTCAGGTTGCTCCTTATAAACAAGAAATAAGTAAAATTATTTACCTTGATGGATAGCTCTTATAATAAAATATCTTATATTTTATTATTTAAGAACTCAAATTTTAGTAAGAGGGAATTGTTACTAAAATAGTTTTTTTTTAATAACATAAAGATCAAATCTTTTATAGCATGTGAATTTTGTTCAAGTTGTCTACATGCTTAGATCTAAATTAATTTACATCACATGTAATAAATAATTCAAAATTATGTAACGAACAAGCATGTGACATAAAAACGAAATTCAACATCTTCTAACATGTTTATCTTATATATCACATATATCACAAAAAAATAATCCATTCCAGAATATTATTATTAATTAACATCTCATGAACTAATAACAATTAAAAAATAACTATAGAATCATGTAACCTATTATAAATTCTCGTCGTATCTAATACAAAATTTCAAATTCAAGTTATGAACTATCTCAATGGTTATATGAATACATATTTTATCCACAATAAAATAATATCAATCCATATGTATTCAAACAATTTGACTATAGCACAAGACACATGTATTATGGTTTGAACGTTTCAAATATAATCTTGAAATATTTCGTAAATAAATTTTAGACACAATAAATCTGGCTCTGATACCACTAAAGGATTGCATATAGGTGTTCGTAACACGCAGCGGAAGACAATAACAATCCTAGGCAGATCTTTTCGTGTTTAAAATTTATTTACATGTCAAAGATCAGATCTAAGACGTACCTGGTGAAGAGAGTCTCGTTTCAAAAATCTTCGATAGTGCGAAGACTCTATGCGTATCCACACCGAGACTGATCCTTGCTATCAACTCTTTGATCAATGAAACCCGCGAACAAATTGAACAAAATATTGTGTTGAAATTTTTCACAAAAATCTCAACTCAATGTTAGAAGAACAAGAAACACTTTTCTTGCAATTGTATTTTCTCTCTTGGCTTTGTATTGCACTCTCACTTTCACAAAGTGGGTTTTCTTCTCAAGAATCAGTGATCCGGCAAATTTTCTCTATCACCCTTTATATAGCATCACCTACAAACTCTTTTCCTATTTGGTTGAGGTAATGATTTACTTAGGGTAAAAGTTTATTCCAAAAATAAACTTCATGGAATATTTTATATGGAAATTCGTAATTCCATCTAATTGGCATCATGACTGCCGATTCAAATCCAATTCCAATTGGAATTGAAGTATTTAATGCATTATATTAAAAAGGAATATCAATCCCATTCTTAATGGGATTGAAACGAGCTCACAACGTTCTTTGGCAATCCAATCCTAAATTGGTTTTCCAAGTAAGTCTTCATCATTAATATATTATATACATCCCATATAAATTAAATAAATAGTAATTATATATATCACATATATATATTTTGACCAAGAGATAATTTAATTTTCTATTCCAAATAGAAAACTTCAATTTGTTCACAATATTAACTATATCTTTTGTGCTAGCAATGAATATAATAATATTTCACTTAGACTAATAACTAAATTTATTTGACTAATTAAATTCCTTAATTTAATTATCAAATAATAAGTTAATTAATCCTTTAGCAAAGATCAGAACACTCGTAAGTGTGTGACCTCATAGGTTCAATAATAAACCGGAAGTAAATTGATCACATCAATATACTAATCAAGGGTGGCGTCTAGCAACACTCCTTAACGACCAGATAGCATAAAGTATACAATTTACTCTCAACAACCAGTAGAAGAATAATGTAGTAATTCCTTCTATCCTTATAGCTCTGGATCACCCTAGGATATGGTTCAACTGTCAAATCCTAATAGGCGACCAACTATGTGTTCACGTCAAATATAATCGACCATTGAATGACCTAAGAAACTCATTTCGTCTTTTCATTCAATTGCCCTGGCCAAGGTCTTAATTTGGTCGTTTATAATTCATGACAACATGGAGCTTAAACTCATTACCAAGAGTTGACAGATTCCATCTTGATCAATCACTAATTCTACAAGTATTTAATCGTACCCAATATCCTTTCAACTATCGCCCTAGAGCCATAGGTGTCTAGTATCAAAGCACAATAAATAACTTGTCAATTACTATGACGATCTCAGGTCAAAGGAAACGGTTACATCACATTCTTCAAGAGAATATCCTATTGACAGTTTATGGTAATTCTAACCATTAGGAATTATCCAATGAGTCGGTTCAATGATCATATCTCTATATGCATCATCTATCTATGTGATTTAGTTAATGAGATCAACTAATCTTTATCCCATAAAGACGATCACATAAATATTGATCTAACCGGATTACTAATGTCCAAAATTAATAATCCTACGATCAAGAACAAATTTAGATTAAATTATAAGAAACTTTACTCTCATTATCATGATCTCCATCACAATGTCAAGTCTCAAAATTTAATCAAGGACCTTATCAAATTAATCAAGCAATTAATATCAATGATAAAAGAATATCAAATGCCATATATATTTTATAAAAATATATTCAAAACATCAAATATGATATTGGATCTAGGGCATATTTACTATATCCCTAACAGTCAGACCATCAAGAAAGTTTAATTAGTATTTATAAATTATAGAAAAATACTTTTGAATATTCAGCTTATGGGCATGGTTTACACTTTACAATAGTTGAAAGCAATTTAATTATAATTTTATTTCTTTGACAAATATAGTTTTTATTTTTCAAAGCAATAATTTTTCTTTTCTTTTGTTTAATTATTTTCTTGATATTTAGAATTTTGAAATCACTTAAAAATTTAGTTATTAACTTCTTACTTATTTGAATCTCACATGAACTCCTAATATTTGGGAATTTAAATCGAGTAAGATTATAATTATATAATTTTTTCCTTATTTGAATTGAATAAAACAACTATATAAAATATATTTCCCAAAAAGAATCTCATAATCAAGAAATTTCGTCCAAGAGATTCTAGGTTTTGTGCTCGTGTTTTCTTATGAATTATGTTTTTTACATTCCTAGATATCTATTATGGTTCTACATTGTTAACTTTTACGCAAATTTGCAAAGCCTCTTCATGCTTTCTTTTGCACGCATCTCCTTTAGTTATGGATATTACAATTTGTAGCATGTTTAGGTAAGTACTTGGTAATTGCAAACATTTAGAGAAACACGTCGACTTTAGAGGTTTTATCCAATTCTGACTTCCATAAATTGTGATCTCTTATTTTAACATTTGTAGTTTTTTCTTCCTCTTACAATTTCATATTTTCATTCACCGCTTAGGCGCTTAACACAATATACAGTATTATGGTCTATATACCTCAATTTTGATTTCTCCCCAAGTATTATGGTATTATATCTACAAGTAATTTACAGAATAAACTTATAGTATTTGTTTGGTATTTCTGTTATCAAATACTTATTTTCTTTGATTCCTTTAGTGCTCTTAGATTATGTCTTTTTATTTGCTAACAAGAGATATATATATTTTTCTAACGTGGTTTAATTTTTCTTGACTACTGTTGCCTCTTCTATTTTAATTGTTAATATTTTTTTGTTTGCTTTCCTGACGTGGTTTGGTATTTCTTTCGTATATATATAAACTTTTAATTTTCATTGATCTACTTTAAGTAGCAAATTTAAAATTTTTGTGAAATACAATTTTAAATATAACATGTATGTGATATTTTTAAAAAATATATATATTTTAACTTAAGACTAGTAATAGTAATAATAATAATAATAATAATAATAATAATAATAATAATAATAATAATAATAATAATAACAACAATAATAATAATAATTCCAAATACTTATATAGCCCCTCAAATTTGACACATTTTTTAGTTAGGCGCCTTAATTTTTCTAGTAATCATTCACTCTACTTGTGAACCCCTATGTATCGACTCAAATTCCACCAGATGGTACCTAACCCAATACGCTAGACAAATCATCCAACATAAAACAAAACTCAAATTGAAGATTGTCAAATAAATAATAAAATAAGAACGCAAAATTTAATACAAACTACACCAAGAACTGATGACACAAGTTATGAGCAACTGAGAATAAGAATACAATACTGATATGAAGAAAATACATCATATGGTTGAATATATATAACCATAAATACAAGATCCTAAGCTACCATGAACAAATGATAGCTAATGATTGGAACGCTGACATGTCTTCAATGCTTCTCAAACTCCGCCACAACTCAGCTCTGAAATCTGCACGCAGGATGCAGAATGTAGTATGAGTACAACCTACCTTATATGCTCAGTAAGTATCGATACTAACCTCAATAAAGTAGTGGCGGGATTTAGTCAAAAGATACTCACTTTGTATAACTTGTGCAGTTCATAAGCATATGCAGAGATAGAGAAACAACCATGGAGCAACAAGTATAAATAATAAGGTGTATAGTCGAAGTAGAAAATTAGAAGCATAATTTCCAGAAATCATGACCAAAAGCATATATCAATACACCGAATTCGCATCTAAAGGAGATATGTATCAAGCAACATTTATTTAAATGCTTCTACATGAGTCTAGAGCGTCTATGTATAATAAAGACTCAAACTTTGCATCAACCGACACCCTCCAAGTGTCTAATAACATGCTAATAAAATACATACATATGTAAAATACATCGAATAGCATATGCAGATGATGTGCATGAATGTTGCATGCAAGAATGCATGAATATATGTATCTCGTGTCAAATCAGAAATCGGTCGGTTTCTTACAACCTACACACACGCTGTCATGACCCAAAATCCAGTAAAGGTCATGATGGCGTCGGACACCGCTGTCAAGCAAGGTAACAATAAATAATTAATTTGGTTCTCATTTTAGTATTTTTGAAATCATAATTTTCTTGTATTAAATAGTAAAAGATGGAATTTATGGAGTAAATAAAAATATTTTAACTATTTTAATACTGAACAATCCATAATCATCCCAAAACCAGGTATCACAAGTGCATGAGCATCGACTAGGAAGTAAAATAAAATATAGCATCTGTCCGGAATATAAATTGGGCAGGACAAATATAAATACTCTGAAGGAGATTCTGCTGGCTGCAGATTGTAATATGAAATGTAGCTCACCTAAGTCCCTTCATTATCTACGCCTCTGTGCCACAGGACCATTAGACATATATGCACATGCACAAAAATGTACAACAAGTGTAGTATAAGTACTTAAATCAACGCGTACCTAGTAAGTATCCAGTCTAACCTCGAAGAAGTAGTGATAAGGGGGTCGACTCCGACACTTACTATGGGCTAACAATAAAAAGCCGATATTATATTTAAGCATGAAACACATAACATAGCTGGAAATTTAATAACCAAAAATAATCAACAATTCTTTTACTAATGAAAATTTCCAAATTCATTTTTCATCATTTAACAATTTATATCTCAAGCCAATAAAGCAATGTCAATTATTATTAGTTCCAAAGAGTTATCATGTGCAAGTCATGCCGAGGTCGTACTGTCTGATCTAACATATAAATATAAACTGTATATTGCCGAGGGTCGAACGTCACGAACCATAGATGCATCTATTAACCTGCCGAGGCGAACTGCCCGCTCCCATAAGAGTAGTGAAAATTTACCCCGCTCGCGAAATATATTTGCGACGTGGTTGCACATAGATTTCTTAAGTTATTATAATATTCTTCAATTCTTTTTTTTCAAAAATACAAAATTCAAATGAAAACTTTCAAGTCTCGAAATTCTCAATTTCAGCTCTTTTCAAGACATTTAATAAGCATACTTGATCTCAATTCTTTTCAAGGCAAATAATAAACATAATCAAATAACAGTATCAATAAGGTATGGTATAAACCTAAAATTACCCGGACATAGGTATAACTAGTAGCTACACACGGACTTTCGTCATCTCGTGCGTACGTAGGCCACCAACAAATAGGAACACAAATTAAATCAATTCACCAATGGGGTTAATTTCCTCTTATAAGGTTAGAAAGGAGACTTACCTCGCTCTGAAGTTCCATAGCCGGCTCCCAAGCCTTTCCAACAACTCAAATCGATGCCCAACGCTCCAAAACTAGTCAATAAATGTGCAAATTCATAAATATATACTCTAATACTCATTATAATCTAATTTAAAATAATTTCCAAAAAAGTCGATAAAATCACTCTCCGGCCCACGTCCTCGGATTCCAAAATTTTTTGAAGATAAACTTTATCCATAACACCACGAACTCAAATATATAATTTATTTCAAATTCCATGTCCAATTTCGTGGTCAAAATCCAAAAATACCAATTTCTAGGTTGTTCTTCAAAATCTTAAATTTCTAGAAATTTTCATATCTAAATCCATATATAAACCTTGTATTTAACTCACAACTAGTAGAAATCACTTATCTCATAATAGATGATAAAATCTCCTCTTCAAAAGCTCCAAAAATCGCCCAACCAAATGAAATATGGAGGAAAATGGGCCAAATACCTTATTTTAAAACATCACTGCCCAGGTCCTTCCTCTTCGTGATCGATCGCGAAGGCCAAACAGCCTTGCCACCAGAATCATTTCTTCGCGGACGTGATGCCCTGAGCGCGATAGCGTTCCTCATCCCCTTCCTCTTTTGCGATCGCGAGCCCCGCTATGCTATCACATAGAACAACTCTTCCCAAACAAGCCAGCGCCTCTAACAAAGTGCGTTCGTGACATCTCCCATGCGAACGCGAAGAACCTCCCGCTCGACCTCCACGAACGCGACACCATATACGCGATCATGTAAAACAAAAATCCTACCAGTCCACTTAACCCTTCGCGATCGCGGCCCTATTATCGCGATCGCGGAAGAGGAAACTAGATGCCCAGAAACAATTCCACAAAGTCCAAAATTAGTCAGACCTCATCCCGAGGCACACCCGAGGCCTTCAGGACCCCGTCCAATCACATCAACAAGTCTTAAAACATAACACGGACATGATCAAGTCCTTAAATCACATCAAACAATATCAAAATCATGAATCGCACCCCAATTCAAGATTAATGAACTTTAGAACTTTAAACTTCTACATTTGATGCCGAAACCTATCAAATCACGTCCGATTGACCTCAAATTTTGCACACAAGTCACATTCGATATTATGGACCTACTCTAACTTCGAACATAGGATTTTGACCCTGGTATCAAAAATTTCACTCCCGGTCAAACCTCAAAAAAATTCAAATTTCTAACTTTCGCCAAATGACCCCGAAATGACCTACGGACCTCCAAATTCATATCCGGACGTGCTCCCAATACCTGAATCACCATACGGAGCTATTTCCAAACTCGGAATCCCAAACAGGCATCGATAATACTTCAACCCAAATTTATGAAAATTCTTCCAAAATGCCAACTTTCCATAACAGGCGGCGAAACGCTCCAGGGTCATCCAAAACCCGATCCGAACATATGCCCAAATCCAAAATCATCATGCGAACCTGTTGGAACCTTATGAAACCTTAACACTTAAATGATCTTTTAAATGATATTTTGGGCTGAGAAACATGTTTTACTACTGTCCGAGTGGCTTGTGAGGATTTTTAACTGAGTAAGGCCGAGGGCCTATGTTGTGAGGAAATATTTGACACGGGTTATGAGGCAGAGGGCCTGAGATATGTACACCACGAGGTGGCTTGATTGATATGAGGTCGAGGGCCTAGTGATGATGCCACGAGGTGGCTTGATATTGCGCTTGGGCCGCTAGGGGCACCTCCAAGAGTCTGTACACCCCGAGTGAGCGCGGGTACCCATTGTGATGTGAGATTGAGCCTGAGGGGATGGTATTGTTCTATGTGATTGCTCGAGGGGCTAGTATTATTCTGAGATGTTGCCCGAGAGACAGATTTGTTGATACTGTGCCCGAGGGGTGAACCTTTACGCGTTTATTTTAATAACTCACTGTCAATTCTCTGCTTAATTGTTGAAAAAGGCTTTTCATGAAATTAAATTGAGTTAAAGGATTTCTACCTATCTTTCACTAGTTTTACTATTTTTAATGGTTTTACTGCTTCATTATAGCATGCTTTGTGCCTTACGTGATTTTCTGTTTTCAGTCTTTATTTATGATTATTACTCACTGAGTTGGAGTACTCACTTTACTTCCTGCATCCTGTGTGCAGATTCAGGCGTATCTAGTTCCGCTCCTGAGTGTTGATTATTTCCGACTCAGGCAGATCCGAAGAGTCTCTAGGTAGCTGTTGGCGTTCGCACCCCGAAGCTCTTCCCTATATTATTCCTTCCTGTTCTTAGTTTCTGTATTAAACTCTGTAGATATATATATATATATGGAGTATTCCATTTGTTTAGATGTTCATGACTAGTGACACCCCGGTATCGGGCTGTGTTGGGTTACTTTTCGTGAATTATGCTATTATTTGTTAACTTTGGATTATCTTATCATGCTTTAGATTTATTTCTTATGGTTTAACTGTTAATAATTAGGAATGGGAAGTGTCGAGTGGCCTTGTCTTCACGAGAGGCGCCATCACGATCAGGTTTAGGGTTTAGGATCGTGACAAAAGAGGAGAAGCACAGATGCCCCATTCAGGAGATGTGAGAGGTTGACCTTGGGAGGTGAGAGGAGGGGTAGAAGTAGGCCAAATAAGTCTTGGGTAGAGTTAATCATGCGGGACATGGAGTAGCTTGAGCTGACCGAGGACATGACCCTAGATAGAAGGGTGTGGGGTTGAAGATTAGGGTAGAAGGTTAGTAGGTAGTCATGTATTTCCCTTTGTCTTCTCTAGTTCGATAGTATTAGTGCTAGTATGGTACCCTTTTTTTCCTTAGTTTGCTATATCCGCATGTCTTGTTCCGTTATTACTTGTCATCAGTAATTCCGTAGTTTACTAGTAGTACTTCGTTCATATTCTCGTGTGTTGCCTTGGATTTATTTCTCTAAATATACTATCTTGATATTACTTGTTATCGGTACCCCTTTCATATTCTCTGTTGATATCTTCGATTTAGTTTTCTAATTATTTGTCTTGCTATTACTTGATATTAGGGATTCCTTCACCTTCTTTAACCGAGGGTCTATCAAAAATAGTCTCTCTGTTCTTCCAAGGTAGGGGTAAGGCTGTGTACATCCTACCCTCCCTAGACCCCACTTGTGGGACTATACTGGGTGATTGTTGTTGTTTGTTGTTAAAGTTTAGACATGATCTCTAGCATGAGTAATAATGTTTAAGTATTTATACAAACAAGTAAAGCATGTCATAAGTAGAACATATATCAAGACAAAGCATAGAAAAAGCCTAAAAGTTTGCTCAGACATAGTAACCTTGGTATTCGTATGTATGCTCGTCACCTTGCATATGCATCACTTCCAAACACGTAGCATCTAGCATATAAGTACATTTTAGGAAAAATTTCCCTCATCATGCCAATATATATATATATATATGTATATGTATATGTATATATATATATATATATATACGTACGAAAATAACCATCGTATCAATATCACTCTCACCCTCACCATGTACATGAGAGACTGATATGCATAATGCAATGCATATGTATGAGAGGAATAATTATGGATGGTATCTCTCTCTCTCTCTCTCTCTCTCTATATATATATATATATATATATATATATATATATATATATATGTGTGTGTGTGTGTGTGTGTATGTATGTATATATATATATATATATATATATATATATATATATATATATATATATATATATATGTGTGTGTATGTATGTATGTATATATATATGTGTGTGTGTATGTATGTATGTATGTATATGTATAATGTATGACTACAGCTATAACATGTAATCTGACATACATTTAGCCCATCATACCCATATAAAATGCCTAAAGTCTAGACATGATCTCTAGCATGATTAATAATGCTCAAGCATTCATACAAACAAGTAAAGAATGCCACAAGTAGAACATGTATCAAGAAAAGGCATGGAGAAGCTTAAAATCTATCCAAGCATGGTACAAACTTGGTATTTGCATATACGCTCGTCACCTCGCATATACGTCACCCCAAATACGTAGTATTTATCATATAAGTCCATTTTAAAAAAAAATCCATCAAATTGAGGTTAAACAAGATATACGTATCATATCTCGAGCTAGCTCTATTCTTAAAAATCTGTCTTTTCTAGCTGAAAATCTATCACGGGCCCGGTCTAACCCAAAGAATGCTCAAGAAAGTCAAATAAAACTATAAAAATCAATTCCAAATGATAAAATTTCGATCTTTAATAAAATCTCAAAAGTCAATTGTGGCACACGTGGTCAAAATTCAAATCTAAGGTCAAGTCTTGATGATCCATAACCTTCCTAATCCAAATGTGTAATTAGTTTTCAAATCCTAGTCCAAATCAGTATTCAAAATCCCGTAAAATACACTCTTTTAACTTTCAAAAATCTATTTTCCTCTTTTGAATCTTTGATTTCAAGGCAAAATTGTTGATTGATTCATGTTATATTCATGGATTTGAGTGAGAATAATTTATTCCATCATCTTAGGTAAAAATCGATTAAGAAAAAAGTCCAAGTATGAAATGGGGGTATATACACAAGTGCAGAAATTTTCAATGCAGATTTGCAGAAATTTTCAATGCAGTTTTTCAATCTTCACTTAAAACAATCATAACTTTTTGTACAGATGTCGGAATGATAAACAATTTACATTTTTGAAAACTAGATTCAAGAGCTACAACTTTTATTTTTGGATTATCCCAATGTCTTTATAGATCGGAGAAATACTCTTGTGAAGTCAAGGCTAAATGCAAAAAGACCTAGTTTCAGCAATTCAATTTTTTTTTATTTGCTCCAAACGCGCCGAAACTCACCTGAACCCCTTTGGTCTCCTCCAAATCATTCCAACAATTCTAAATATCCTATATGGACTTTTCCAACGGCTCAAAATATGAAAGAAAATGTTGTAACACAAAGTCAACTCTCAAGTCAAATTTATGAACCTTAAACTTTCAATTTTCATGCAATAGTGTCGAATCGCACCCCAGCCCCTCCGATCCTAATCCGCACAAATGTACAAGTCCAAAATCATTATACCAACTTATAGGAATTTTCAAATGATTCTGAGTTCGTTTACTTAAAAAATATTGACTTTGATCAATTTTCTTCACTTAAGGCCTCTTATTAGGAACTAAGTGTTCCAAATCATTTTCGAATTTCTCAATCGGGACTTGAACCAATCATACTTATTAGTTATAATTTTACCAAAATAATTGATTGGGTCGTTACACCATGTGCCAATAAAACGTATCAGATGAAGCACTCAAAAAAATATCCTTATTTTTTCCTTCTCTTTCTTATAACCCAACAAAAAAACAAAACAAAAGATCTCCCCTTCCCGGTTCCGCCTATTTCTTCTCCTTCCCTCCTATCCGTTTTCTTCTTTATCGTTTACAATCAGATATCAAAAGCCTCTTTTCTTGAAAATGTGAAATAGAACAATCGTTCGCACTCCAAATTGAACTTCTCTGTTCAGATTTTTATACACTTTCAGTTGCACATCCGGTGTAGCTAAAAATTATAGTGGTTTCGTTATGTAAGCAAACAACAACAAAAAAAAGAATATAGGGTAAAACACATACAGCAAAACAACAACCCAGTATAATCTCACAAGTGGAGTCTGAAGAGGGTAGGTGTACGCAGACCTTACCCCTATCCTGAAAGATAGAAAAGTTGTTTCCGATAGACTCTTGGCTTAAGAAGATGAAATGCAATAATAAAATAGTAACAACGACATAACCAAAAAGATAGTACCAGAGAGCTAAGAATCACAAAATACTTGGAAAAGCAATATTAATAATCAGTACAGTGACAAGGTCCTACGAAAATAGTACGAGCACAACATGTACCACTAGCATACTAAAATACGACACTGACCAACTAACCTTACACACACAACAGAGTACAAAAATGCTCAACTACTTACTAACCTTCAACCCTAATGCTCGTCCTCCACATCTTCCTATCAAGGATCATGTCCTCGGTGAGCTGGAGTCGCGTCATGTCCTGCCGGATCACCTCTTCCCAATACTTCTAGGCTGCCCTCTCTCTACCTCTTCTCATACCCGTCAGGGCCAATCGCTCGTACCTCCTAACCGGGGTATCTAAGCTTCTCCTCTTCATGTGCCCGAACCATCTAAGCCTCGTTTTCTGCATTTTGTCTTTCATGGGAGCCACGCCCACCCTTGCCCGAATATCTTCATTCCTACTCTTATCCAACCTAGTGCGCTCGCACATCCATCTCAACATCATCATTTCTGTCATTTTCATCTTCTGGATATGAAAAATCTTGACTAGCCAATATTTTGTCTCATACAATATAGCCGGTCTAACCACCGCTCTATAGAACCTGCCTTTAAGTTTCGGAGCCACCTTCTTCTCACACAAAATGCCATATGCTAACCTCCATTTCATATAATTTGCCCCCTACCCAAGGTACTTAAAACTTCCTTTCTTGGGGATGACTTGTGAATCAAGCCTCACGTCGTTGTCCACTCCCCCCGTGACATCGCTGAACTTGCACTCCAAATACTCAATATTAGTCATGCTCAACGTGAAACCTTTAGACTCAAGGGTCTGTCTCCAAACCTCCAGCCTCTCATCAACACCTTGCATCTTATCAATTAGAACGATATCATCAGCAAATAACATACACCATGGCACCTCCCCTTGAATATGGTGCGTCAGTGCGTCCATCGCAAGTGCAAATAAGAAAGGGTTGAGCGCAGATCCTTGGTGTAACCCCATAACCATCGAAAAATGCTTTGAGTCTCCTCCTACTGTCCTAATCCGAGTCTTGGCTCCATCATATATGTCCTTAATCACACTAATGTATGCTACCAGAACACCTTTTACCTCCAAGCATCTCCAAAGAACCTCCCTTGGGACCTTGCCGTACGCTTTCTCTACATCAATAAACACCATGTGCAAATCTTTCCTCCTATCCATGTACTGTTCCACCAACCTCCTGATAAGATGGATAGCTTCCATAGTTGAACGACTCGGCATGAATCCGAATTGGTTCTCAGATATAGACACATATTTCCTCTCCCTCACTTCCACCACCCCTTCCCACACTTTCGTAGTATGACTAAGGAGCTTGGTACCCCTATAGTTGTTACAATTCTGGATATCACCTTTGTTCCTGTACAACGGAATCATCATACTCCATCTCCATTCCTCTTGTATCTTCGTCGTCTTAAAAATAACATTGAACATCCCGGTCAGCCGCTCCATGCCCTCTCTACCGACATACCTCCAAAATCCAACCGGGATCTCATCTGGCCCAGTCGCTCTGCCCTTGTTCATCTTACGCATAGCGACCACAACCTCTTCAACCTTAATGCGCCTACAATACCGAAAATTACGGCGACTCTCGGACCAAATCACCCAACACAATGTCTTTGTGCCCCTTTTCATTCAGAAGTTTATGAAAGTAAGTCTGTCATCTCCTCTTAATCAAATCGTCATCCATTAAAACTCTATCTTCCTCGTCTTTGATGCTCCTCACTTGATCCAGATCATGAGCCTTTCTCTCTCTCACCTTGGCCAACCGAAATAACTTCTTGTCCCTGTCTTTGTCCTCCAATTCTTCATACAAACGCTGCATTCTTGGCATCAGTGACCGCTAGCTTCGCCTCCTTCCTAGCCTTCTTATACACAGGGTAAACCACATGTTTTTTGCCATATCAGCAGAAATAAAGTACCTTAGCTGTTGGAAAATTTGGGTAAAACACACGTTTTTGGTTCAGGAGACGCACGGCACCTGGAACCATATGCAAGTTGGACATTTCAAGTCGATTTGATTAGATTTTTCTCGAATACACCTACCGTCCTTTGTTATTCTCAAAATAGTGTCAAAACTTAGAAGGTCTCATTGAAAAGGATGAATTTGAATCCTTAAGTTATCATTCAAACATCTTAGTACTCCATGTCCAAAACAAATATCTTGGACCCCAAATCATTCACGTTGATGTAATTACATGCAACAGTTAAAAAGCAAGGATGCTTCTGATGGTTTGCTAGCTCATCGTGCATAAAAATGAACTACCACTTTGATGGTTTAATAGGTTATGAAAAAACAATGAACTCAATGATTCAATGCCTATTATATAATTATAGTCAATCAATCAATCAATTTACAGCAGTTCCATTTAATACAAAAGAATTGATCTTGTAATCTGGCTAGCTTTCAAAGGACGTGCATTAAGACACAAACTTCTAAACAGAACAATTGTTCATCACAGTGGTATGAAATTGAGTGGTAGTATACATGTCAAAAAACATCTCCCACCAGGTTAAAAGCGTCGTCACCAATTCAGTCAGGGTTGACCCACAAAGAACTGCAGATTACTTTCTCTATTGGATAAGTGTGACAGGCCAAATATTTTCAAACTGATACCAAACTGTAGTTCCGGTAAAGCTCTTGGCGCATAAATGTCTCGAGGTTTAGACTCAAATGTATGGTTAGGGGGAAAGGAAGCTTGTCTCAGTGACTCGGATTGTTGAGCCAGAGATCTTAAGACGCACTGCAAAAGGTCTGCCAGCCAAGTTTTTCTCAGTCAGAGAAAGGTTGGGAGTCCATACAAAGATGGACTAGCTTTCTCTGGTATTGCCCATAGTATTCACCGACTGCAGTGACATCTTCACTTTCTGGGTTCAGTCCCAGCAAGTTAACCAACTTATCTGAAGATCTCAATTCATCATCCAAGCTTGATAGATATTCACTATGGATTTCCCGGCAAGCAAGTATAAACATGGCTGCTGTATCTGGTTGTTGTGCCCCACGAAGAGCAGCCAATGCCTCTGGCAATGCACCAGCAGCAACATACAAGATAAGTGCCCTGCATTGAGTAATTTCTAAATCAGAAAACCATCGATTTTCTGGAAAATATCAGATGAAGAGATGATGATACCTCCAAATGTTGTGTTCAGAATGAAGAACATGCTGAGCCCACCTTAGCAAAACCCTGCAGGACAAAAATTTTAAGTTCTCCATATTTGACAAGTATACTACTAATCATATCCACGTTCTCTTTGATCAAAGATGGGCATTAACCTTGCATAATCAGTTCCTTTTAGATGTGTTGCTGCTAATGTTGCAGCATCAGTCCAGCATCCAGCATCTTGTAACTGCCAAACAGATAGAACGTGAAATTAGCCAAAACATAGAGAAATATGAATGTGGCCTATCACTTGGAGTTGCAAACTCTGCATGCTAATGTAAGGCATAATTCTCAGACAATAAATTAGCGAGAGGAAGACAAAATCGTAGCAACTACAGAGGATGCCCCTCTTGGAAGACTACAAAGATGAAAACACAACCCAGCTATGGGTGCATTTAGTACAAACAAAAGTATTTTTGAGGGAAAATGTTTATGTGGAAATATTTTACCTTGGAAAAACATTTTCTGGTGTTTAGTAGGGTATAAGTGCGAATTGGCACATGTTAAATTTAAAAGTGTTAGATAGTTTTGATGCTAGTGTTTTGGTGATATCTTTAAGTATTAAGGGTTGATAATAATGTTTTTCAAATGAAAATTTTAGCAATACGGTTCACGAGTTGGTTGAAGCAAGTGACGTTTTCCCAAAAGCAAGGGAAGTCATTTCCCCATTTTGGTGAAAAACACTTTTCTTGAAGAAAACGTTTACCATAAGGATGAAACAGTTTTGGTCCATGAGTTATTGCTTTATTCTAATTTTGTTCTTTGTATTATTAGCCTAAGTGCATTTGACCTTTAAATAAATCAAATGGGTAACTTTTGTCCCTAAATGGATTGAGTCTAATGCACTTTAATGTTTCCCAAGGGTAATTCTAGATTTTGGAATGGATTGTTGAATTCTAAACTTGCTTCTTCCCAGCACCTATAAATTCGTAAAGGGACGTTATCTCTAGATATGATCTGACAATAACTAGGATCTCTTGAAGACATTGAACCTTCACGAAGAGATTATAACCAGTAATTTCCAGGCATGCTATAGTTTCTAATCATCTAAATGCCTCCAATTTCATCACAATGCCCAGTCAGATAGGAGAAATAAAATAGAGAACTGCAGTTTCATTCTTATCAAAAAATGATCCTGCTTCCCTTCCAATCCGCAGTAGTAACTCGATAAGAAATTGTCTTGTGGAGTCTTTCAATGAGTTTTCTGTTCTATCCATCATCCCTGTCATGTTCAACCCAAAACTTCATAACCAGCATCTTCCCATAATTGACAGAAGACTGCAAAGACCTCAACACTGTCCCCTCGCCAAATATCCTCACGCAGGAGCAAATTAATCCAACGACGCTCGCCAAAAAAAAAAAGAACTAAAATTCCACATCGATGAAATCTCCTATGTGCAGAATCTCATTCAAGGTCGTTGGTTCAGCTTACTTCAGATAATGTTCGATTGAATGTCATTGAACTTGTAACTAGCATTGGTTCTTACATAACTCGTCTATCTTTATCCTCCTTATCACCATCACTAACAGCATCCTTCTTAGCAGCAAATTTTTTGCTCGCAATTCCATCACGGGATTTGGGAAATTTTTCATTGTCGGATAAGCACATTGCTCCAGTCTATGAGATGGAAAAAATACCATATATATGTGTGTGTGTGTGTGTGTGTGTGTGTGTGTATCATATACCAAGCTAGTCGCAATTTTCAACATGCAGAAATCAGCCTGAAGCAACGTAGAACCTTACAAAAATAGTGAATAGTTCCACCAAGTAGGAAAGACAAATAAATAGGACAAGATGATATAAGATCTAATCATGCACTCAAGCTCAATCTGCAACAAGTCATACATCTAGCTCATTGTAGTTCAACAAACTTAAGGCATATAACTTCAGCATCAGTCAATTAATGTTCAAGGAAACATCAATATCACTAACAAAGGAGTATATATAGCGATCACTACCTGAGAACAAGCTTCTTGATACCTGCCAACAGCACAAAGGAGATGTGTTCCAGACAAGGACCGGTCTGTTCTCACCATATTGGCAGCAACAACCTACACAAGCATCACAACAAGGTAATTTAACAAGGATGGCAATGTTAAAGAAAAAGAAGGAATTTATCTGAAAAACGTAAAATGAAATATTGAAAGGAAGAAGCACCTTCACGGCTAGCTCAAGTAAAGACGTTGATACAGCTGAAGAAAGGGCAACGGCACGCAATGCATTTGCATAGAAATAAGAGCTCTCTGGAGGTGTGGAGAGCAGTAAACTAACTGCAGCCTCTAGGTTCCCAATCGATACTAATCTGGTAATCAGAAACAAAACCGTCAAACCAAACTGTTGTTTATTCAACAGGTCAAGTTCAAATGACAGTCACCTAATAAATTCCTTGGAAAGACCAGAAGTTAATTGCCATAGATGAAAATCTTCATTCTTGACTCCTTTAAATGTTCTGTTGTTCCTAAAGAGAGCAACAAATGATATTGGTTTTATTGCTTCACTAGTTTCAAGGACTGGTGAGATTTCCTGGAATATTTGCAATAATAGATTCGTGAAATTGTTTCGTGTTTAAGAAACGATAAATACATATTTGCCCCCCACCCCCACTTGTGCCGAAATCCCTTTGACACACCCATCCTTCAAAATTTTCCCACACTAAACCTTTCACCAACCGCGTCTAATACACACCACTTTGGTGTTTGACCACTTTCTCCAAACAAGTGTATGTCACACACCAATGACGTCGTGACACGTGTCATTAAATTTAAAAAAAATAAAATTACAATTACACCCATCTTCCCACCACCATGGCTGAATGAATATTGCAGGGGAGAGAGGCGGGAGGGGTCAAATATGTATTAAGCCTTAAAGAAAACACTTGATGTATGCCATCTTCTTCACACACACACACCCGGCATTTAAATCATCTATTCCTCAACTTACAGATTGGACGATATATAAGTTGAAACTGAACTAGTTCAACCCTGTCAACCTCATAGACCAACAATCTTGCCTTGCTGGCATAAAGATACAAAATAGACCAGTTATATAGAGGACACTCACTCGTGAACACGGTTTTGAATTGCCTCTTCTCCTTCCAGCTTTTCATGCCAAGGAATCTGCTCATTAGCACGCTCCCACAACTCTTGTTGTTCAAAGGCCATCAGCTGAAGTTGACCGTTGCCCTGCCAGAGAGAAGCCATTCGATCAATACAATATCCTGGGACTGGGAGTAGAACTAAAGGCACCTAAGTTCCTTTCTTTTTTGACAAGCCACTAAAGGCACCAAACTTAAAAGATGAAAACCATTCCTTCGAAATTTGAGTGCAGACACATAGTTAAACAGTCAAACTTGCAGATTATCTGTTTTATGAATATTCAGCATTAAAACTAACCAAAGCATTATTTTTTCCCGTTCCAGGCCCTGACTTTCCCTTTGATGATATCCTATTTAACATAGATGCTTCATCAAGTTCTGAAGTTGAAGCTGATTGAGGGGCTCTTGTTGGAGACTTGTTAGTCAATCTATTCATCCAGTAGTTTAGAGCTCGCGGTAATTGCAGCCAGAAAAGAGCTTCCATGGGTTCACCAAATATAGCAGCAGCGAAGGCAAACCTTACTGCAGAACCTTTATCCACTAGACCAGCATACAGTCTAACCGTCTCATCATTAAGTATGCACCCTTGAGTAACAGACATTGAAACATGTCAAATACTTCACCAAGTGTATTGTCTTTTATGCAATGTTGGGTGTAAATGCTGGTCGACAATATATTCTACAACATAATATGGATTACACAAAAATTACACCTTCTCTACGATAAGGTTCCAGTACTTTGAGAAGCATCTCAGGCACTACAGAGTCACCAATACGGGGTGATTCAATCATGTGATTACGAAGATCTCCAGCTGTTGGAGTTCCAGGAACTTGGTAGTTCGTGTCATCTGAGGTTGTACTCCATGTATTAAACCATGATGGCTTCACACCTAACTGTAAGATGGTACGTAATGCCTGCAGTAGAAGAAATCCACTTAAATATGAAATATTTGTTTACCGAAAATAAAGCCACAGGATTTGTTGCATGCCAACAAAAAAGACCTAAAATTGTACTAATTTAACAACCTTAACCCAAATAGTTGATTTTGACAAGTCAAATGGACTTCAAGTCTAACTCAATCCTAAAAGCCAGCTTTTCAGGTGAGGATTCCCAAAGATCATGTTAGCGGAAACGTAAAAGAAAGAACACAAGATTTAACGTGGTTCGGATCAAAATAATCCTACGTCCACCAGAGAACAGTTGCCTTTTTAATATTAACAAAGGAAGGGGAGAGTTCCCAATTACACTTAAGAGAATTTCTCTCTTAACTCTCTACTCACTACAATGTATTGTATTATTTTTGGGATGGTTTCTACAAATGAAGGAGTGCATCTATTTATAGAGGTAAAGACCTCCTCTTGATGTCATTGGTGACATCAAACTACCTCCTCTTGATGTCATGGGTGACATCAAAGGAGGAAGCTTCCTCCTAGCATCCACACCAACTCTTTCCACCAACTCTTCCAATTGGCATGCCATTGTTGACTAAACATAAACCAACACCTTCAATCTCCACCTTGGTTTGCGTTTCGAGCGTGCGTGTGAACAACTCTGGCCAAAACTTCTAAGCTTACTGGGCAACCCCATTGTAAGAAACAAGAAGAATCAAACCATTGTTGAACATACCACCTCCACCTAACAACTGTTCCCTTCGGAGTTGCATAAGTTGATGCACACCCCCGCCAAGTCCTTGCAGTGTGCAAACTTAGTGAGTGGAACTACCTTGGTCAACATGTCTGCAGCATTATCGTATGTGATAACCTTCACGACCTTGATAGTTCCCTCTTCAACAACATCTCGAATAAAATGAAATCTGACATCAATGTGTTTAGTGCGCTCATGAAATCTCTGATTTTTCATTAGATGAATAGCACTCTGACTATCACATCTAAGAGTTGATTCCAGCTGAACCAAACTCAATTCCGCTACTAAACCTTTCAACCAGATAGCTTCCTTCACCGCCTCCGCTGCTGCCATGTATTCTGCTTCTGTCGTAGACAAAGCGGCAATCGACTGCAGAGTCGACTTCCAACTAACGGCACTGCCAACGAGGGTAAAGATGTATCCAGTTGTGGACCTTCTTCTGTCAAGATCTCCTGCATAGTCAGAATCTACATAACCGAGAATTGAAATACCTCCACCACTTTTTCGAAAGGTCAGACCAACACCAGAAGCTCCTTTGAGATATCTCAATATCCACTTGACAGCTTCCCAATGCCTCTTTCCTGGGCTGGACATGTATCTACTTACCACACTTACAGATTGAGCAATATCTGGACGTGTGCATACCATAGCATACATAATGCTACCAACTGCACTGGCATAAGGAATCTTTGACATATGCTCCACCTCATCCTCGGACTGAGGCATTTGTAACTCTGAAAGTTTAAAATGAGGAGCTAATGGTGTACTTACAGGCTTGCACGTATGCATATTGAATCTCTTGAGAACCCTTTCAATATACCTCTTCTGAGAAAGATGTACAACACCGTCTTCTCTTGAAATCTCCATACCAAGGATTTTCTTTGCAGCTCCTAAATCCTTCATGTCAAATTCCTTACTCAACAGTTTCTTCAAAGCATTTATCTCTGTAATGTTGTTAGCAGCAATAAGCATATCATCAACATACAACAGTAAATAAATCATTGAGTTACCAGACATCTTCTTGTGATACACACAGCTATCAAATGCACTCCTTGAGAATTCATGTGTAGTCATGAATGCATCAAACCTCTTGTACCACTGTCTAGGGGATTGCTTCAAACCATACAAAGACTTCTTTAGTTGGCATACGTGATCTTCTTTTCCCTCAGCTAGGAAACCTTCAGGCTGATCCATATAGATTGTCTCTTCTAGATCACCGTGTAAGAAAGCAGTTTTGACATCAAGCTGTTGAAGCTCCAAGTCAAATTGGGCAACCAATGCTAGTAGCACGCGAATTGAGCTATGCTTCACGACTGGAGAGAAAATCTCATTGTAGTCAATTCCCTCCTTCTGACTGAATCCTTTTGCAACCAATCTCGCCTTGAACCTAGCATCTTCCACTTCAGGAATTCCCTCTTTCTTTCGGTAGACCCACTTGCATCCAACTGTCCTCTTCCCCTTTTGTCTTTTCACTAAGACCCATGTCTGATTCTTGCGAAGAGACTCCATCTCTTCAGTCATGGCTAACCGCCATTGTACAGCATCCTTGCAAGAAGTTGCTTCAATATACGAGGAGGGCTCCAGATCCTTAATCTCTTCTTGTGCAGCTACGAACGCATATGCAATCAAGTTTGCTTGATCTATAAGGCGTTCCGGTTCTCGTGTCTGCCTCTTCTCCCTCCCCTTTGCAATTGTGTATGGTTCATTGACAGCAAGTTCTTCAAGGTCTACATCTTCTGACTCATCTTTAACCTGAGTCTCTTGATCCTTTTCCTTGGCAAGCTCCACCGGAAGCTCCACCTGCTCGTCGTTCTTGTTTCCTGAAAACTCCACGGAAACTTTACGGGGATCAAGTATAGAGGATTCATCAAAGGTGACATCTCTACTAACTATAAATTTGAGTAAAGACAAACACCAAAGTTTGTACCCTTTTACTCCATCCACATACCCTACGAATATGGCCTTCTTAGCCCTTGGTTCAAGCTTTCCTTCATTAACGTGATAATAAGCTGGACACCCAAATACTCGTAAGTATGAATAGTTAGAGGGTTCACCTGACCATACCTCATTCGGAGTCTTAAAGTCAATTGTCGATGCTGGAGATCGATTGACAATATGAGCAGCAGTGTGAACTGCTTCAGCCCAAAATACTTTGGACATTTTGGCTTGTAGGAGCATACAACGAGCCTTTTCAAGAAGAGTTCTGTTCATTCTCTCGGCAACTCCATTCTGCTGTGGGGTATGCCTGACAGTCCTATGTCTTGAGATCCCATGAACCTTGCAGAATTCATTAAACTCTTCATTGCAAAACTCCAAGCCATTGTCTGTGCGAAGATACTTGATTTTCCGCTCCATTTGATTTTCAACCAAAATCTTCCACTCTTTAAATGCTTCAAAAGCATCACTTTTTGCCTTCAAAAAATACACCCAAACCTTTCGTGAGAAATCATCAATAAAAATGAGAAGATACCTCTTTCCGCCCTTCGATGGAAGTTTAGAAGGACCCCATAAATCTGAATGGATGTAGTCTAGCACTCCTCTTGTCTTGTGTTTGCCAGTGCTGAAGCTGACCTTCTTCTGCTTCCCTAGAACGCAGTGCTCACAGAAGTCAAGCGTGCTGATCTTCTCACCTTCCAAAAGTTTACGATTGCTCAACATCTCCAGTCCACGTGCGCTCATATGACCCAGTCTCATGTGCCATAGTCTTGCCTTGTCATCATTAGATAACTGCACTGTAGATGCATTTGCAGAGCCAACAATGGTGCTTCCGGCCAATGTGTAAAGGCCGTTCTCCAGCTTGCCTTTCAGCATGACTAAAGAACCTTTAGTCACCTTCATAGTTCCTGCTTCGCTCATGTACCTGTAGCCTTGTTCATCCAGAGTACCCAAGGAGATCAAATTCTTCTTCAGATCAGGAACATGACGGACTTGTGTAATAGTCCTCACGATTCCATCATGGCAGCGAACCCGAACTGAGCCAATGCCAACTATTGCACAAGTTGCATTATTGCCCATTACTACGGTTCCTCCACTTTTCTCGTAGCTGCTAAACCAGTCTTTTCGGAACGTCATATGCAGAGTACAAGCAGAGTCTAACACCCATTTGTTTTCATAACTACTATTATTATTACACGATGTTGTTAGTACATAATCATTATCAAAATTATGTACCTGTTCAACTGTAGATGCACTCGCCTTTTCCTTGGACTTTGACATTGGGCAATCTCGTTCAAAGTGCCCCTTCTTGCCACAACCCCAACACTCTGTATTCTTCTTGTTCACACGAGACTTTGATCTGTGCTTTGATTTGGTCTTTCCCTGTTGGCTAGTCCGGCCTCTTACAAAGAGGCCACTTGCCTGGTCATCTCTATCTCCTTCAATGTGCCTCCGCACATCACTAGAGTTAAGTGCCTGCCGCACTTGCTCAAGCTTGATAGGCTCCTTGCTATACATCATTGAATTCTCAATATCACGATATCCTGAAGTCAATGAAAATAGCAAAGCACATGCAAGCGTCTCCTCCTCCTTTTTAATTCCTGCAATCTGTAAGTCCATGACAAGTTTATTGAACGCATCTAAATGATCTTGTAACGAAGTACCTGACCCCATCTTAAATGTGTGAAGACGCCGTTGTAACAACATCCTTGTTGTCACTGATCGGTCTTGGTATAGCCCTTCTAGCTTTTCCCATAACTGTTTGGCCGTCTCTTCGGTACCCGTACTCACTTCACAAAGCACGTTAGGTGCAAGGGATAGTTGGATTGCACTCAATGCATCCCCTTCAATCTTCTCCTTGTCGGGAGCTGATATATCCTTAGGATACTTTCCGTCAATAGCATGGATTGAACATTCCCTCTGCAGTAACGCCATCATCTGGATCTTCCAGATATTGAAGTTGTTGCGTCCACTGAATCTATCAATTTCAAACTTCATGGAACTCATCTTTGCTTGTTATTCCTCCTTGGATCGTTAAAGAATCATGTTGCTCTGATACCAATTGTTAGCGGAAACGTAAAAGAAAGAACACAAGATTTAACGTGGTTCGGATCAAAATAATCCTACGTCCACCAGAGAACAGTTGCCTTTTTAATATTAACAAAGGAAGGGGAGAGTTCCCAATTACACTTAAGAGAATTTCTCTCTTAACTCTCTACTCACTACAATGTATTGTATTATTTTTGGGATGGTTTCTACAAATGAAGGAGTGCATCTATTTATAGAGGTAAAAACCTCCTCTTGATGTCATTGGTGACATCAAACTACCTCCTCTTGATGTCATGGGTGACATCAAAGGAGGAAGCTTCCTCCTAACATCCACACCAACTCTTTCCACCAACTCTTCCAATTGGCATGCCATTGTTGACTAAACATAAACCAACACTTTCAGATCATATAAGTAGAAACCCGCTCATTACCTCAACCACCATGGGGAACCAAAAATCTGGGCACGCCAAGACTGGACTTTCAAGGCGTGAATAGCGTAACGTAGGGGCCAACATTGGACAACACAACAGTGGAGATCAGTCTGACTGTGATACAATGATTAAAAAGAAATGGACGTTCGGCCTAACTCAATCTCACAAGCTAGCTCATGAGGTGAGGATTCTCCAAGACCATATAAGGAGGCAACAACTTCCCCCAACCAATGCTGGACACTTAACAAATCTAAAAAAATTCTCAATAAAGCAATCCTAACTATGTTAGTTTAGCATGCTTTGTGGGAAAAAGTGAAAGCAAAGTTACCAGGGCATGTGGCGTGGGTAGTAATATGGGAGAACATAAAGGCATTGGTCGAAATCTTTCTTTGAGTGGTCGAGCTTGGGGACCATGGACCATTTTATTGTCACTTCTGCATAAGCCAAGAAACAGTTTTACAAAGATACGTAAGTTCAGGAACCAGGAACTCTGTAAAATAAATCTATCTAGAATAGACAAAAGTTTGAAATATAACAAAAATGAGATATTATTTTGGGTAATTGGAGAATGCAAAAGAAATTGCATCAAGTTAGTATTTAAATTCATACTGCAAACATCAATGTTCTGCCTCCAAGAGTAGAAATTGCACAATATCAGACAACCACAGGATTCACTTAAGTAGTTCTCCCTGTGTGTTATACGGACTAGCATTCCTTGGTTTTCAAGACTAACGCGGGGTACTCTACCAGTTTCTGGAAGTTTATTACAGTAACAGGATTCTCTAAAATGTACCGGGTAATGACTGCAATTCAAAGAAACTAAAACTAATTTCCCTCAAAGAACCAAATGTGACACTATGAGAGAACCAAATAATTAAAATTAAGGAAGCTTCTTGAAAAGGACCAGTATAAAACAAATTGAAACAGCAACACAGAGTAAAATAACCAATCAAATCATGATCAACTCGTCCTAACTCCTAAGCACGACTGCGAACTTTGGGAAAAAGAGGCAGAAACCGAGATAAGGGATTCTTCTGGAAATTCCAGACAAGCAATTACTATTTTTATGAAGGCTCCAGGCGAGCATTTACTTTATCTGTGAGACTGTGACTATGCATCTAGGAGGACAAGAAGTTTGATTAACCAACACTGCAATTATTCCAGAATCTAGAATGGGCAACCGGCTTCCTTCTGCAGCAGGTTGGTACATTTCAATTTTAACTGAAAAATGTTATTTTTAACCCGGGAGAACAGATAAAACAGATAATGAAACAGAATAGTAAGCTTGTTTAAACATACATATTGACTTCAACAAGGCGAAAGCTGCTATCAGCTCCAGCAATACATAACACCAGTGGATCATTCTTATCTGATCGCAAAGGCAACCAATCGAGTTCCAACACAAGAGTTCCAGGAAATTGAGGTTGTAAAAGTGAATTGGCTAATGGATCGGGCGAGTCCTGCAAATGAGAAAAGCGATATAGCTTAGAAGCAATTAGAACCGTGTGCCATACTTTTAGATAACCTTTGAACAGACAATCCTTGAGACTTTTGTCGAAACCCATGCAAAGAACTTGAGAGGGGTAATGGAAAGTTCAGTCATTCAGGTTTTATGGATCTAAATAAGATACAACTACAGATAAGGAATCACCCCATGAAATGAAGCAGCAATGGGATTTCTGATACTACTGGTTATACTCTTAATCAGCAAAACAAAAGGATAGCAACTCAGCTATCATTATGCATCTCATTATCTGCATTTCTAAGATGGGGAAACCTATACAAATTCAAATGTCTCAACTTCCATATAAAAGGAGGACAGAAGCGCACAAAATATTGAGGCACATTCAAAGAAATCAACAAGGGGAATTTCTCACTTACCAAATCAAACACCGAGAATGTGTTATCATAAAACAAAACGGCAATACGCCCACGGCTACGATCTCCAGGAACAACTGGTGAGAACTTGATTCTGCGGATCCCTTCCCTATGAGTATTAAATGAAGACGACTGTCCAGTAGTAACATCCCACCAACGTATGTTTCCTGACCTGTCTCCCATAACCTGCAGAACGGATGCATAACTGCCAACCTTGCTACAAATAAGCAACCAGACAGCAAGTGACATTTAATGTAAAAAGAACACATGGCATACCACATGAGGCAGCCGATAGGCCATTGCCGTCACCAATCCCTCAGATGAAACAAATGAAGATGAAGGCCACTTTGGTCTGGAAAATGATGATAACATTTTGTGAGGTACAATCGTACAGCTGATAGCAAAACCAAGACACTGAAAGAGGTAAAGCAATCCGATTCTCTCTCTCTCTCACCCCCACCCCCCACCCCTCCAACCCCCACCCCAAAAAAAAATTGACCTACACTTCTCTTTTAGATTGTCCCAGGAGCTTGACATCTTTACTTATCATTGAACCTACCAAAAATCGATAATATTTTATACTATTTCAATCTTCATGCTATATCTTTCAAACATTTAGTCATTTTTTTTCTTCTGGGGTACATTTCTACTACTTAAGAAAAAGTTTCTACAAAATATAATAAATGATAGTAATGTATTTCAAGCACTTTCCTCTGAATTTACTAGGAGGTCAACTAGGGTCACTTTTACCAGATGAGGGAGCCTAAGGGGTGATGCCAGAAGAAAAAGAGCCTTCTATTCTTTAGAAATTAAAGAATATTAAATGAGCAAGTCAAAAATAAAACTATTTATGCCAAAAATAGAAAATGAAATAGAACAAATCTACCAGCCAGGTTAGTGTAGAGATCTGGCAATAAATTTATAACAATCACGATATGCAAATCGATGCTTTGTGCACTGGGCTGCCGCGATATGCAAATGGAACCATATAAAATTAACATAGTACTTTTTCACTAGAAGTATTTTAATTTTCTTCAGTTCCTCATACTTAATTTAACCAAGATCATTCATGGGAAATACTAAATTTAATGGACATCATACATCAAAATAGACCTGAACAATCAGTTTTGGCGTTGGCTGTGCTATTGAGTATTACTCCTATTTTTACAACTTTCTTTTGCTGCCTCACTTCACCCATTTGTTTTTCTAGTCAAACAATAATTTAAAAAAATTATCCTAATTAACAATGAGGAGAATCCTTCTACAGTGGGAACTAAGGCAACTTCTTGGAGAGATTTACAATGTGATTTGACAGCGGTCTCCAATGTAATCTGCTATCTTCTAACCCCCTTTCACCTGAGGACTTACTTTTCCTACAACTCCAGCATTTTCCTTTTCTTATTATAAATTTTCATGCATAAAATAGAGACCACTGATAATCAAATATCTTGCACTCACTGCAACAGATACCTCATAAAAGAAGATCAGAGATTTGCATTACAATTGAACAAACGTAATGAGGTACTATTCTTTGTTACCAAGTCATAATAAAGATTCAACCCGGAGCTCAGAATTCAAGAAAGACCATAGGTACACCATAATTGTGTAATCAATTGCATTGGTTGCTAATAGGCCACAGGGATACACATTAAATTCCTGTTATATAATCAGCCTGTCACAGCATATAGGTCACGTTCAGAACTGTCCATTCAGCAACTGCGTCACTGGTTAAGCAGATTACAAAGTCTCTGTATACGACTATAGTTGATCGGCAAAAACCTTTGCAATAGGTTTAAAAGTAGAAACAAGAAAAAGATTTAATGAGCTTCTGCCCGACTTGAAAGAAAAATAAATACACAGACAGAACATAGAAGGGCCAAAGGAAGTTAATCTAAAGGTCCGCTCTTTGGCCAAATTAAGACTGATTCATAATTTTGACAAGAGGGGTTGCTCTGATGGTAAGCAACCTCCACTTCCCACCAAGAGTTGTGAGTTCGAGTCTCCCCAAGAGCAAGGTGGGAAGTTCTTGGAGGGAAGGATGCCGGGGGTCTATTTGGAAACAACCTCTCTACCCCAGAATAGGGGTAAGGTCTGCGTACACACTACCCTCCCCAGACCCCACTAAGTGGGATTATACTGGGTTGTTGTTGTTGTTGTCATAATTTTGAATCAGAGTTATATCTAAATATTCATTTTCTGCCATGGCTATAACTATCAAAAGCCAATTGTTCTTCCATTTCTTTAGACCGTGCTTTTAAATACACTCCCTACCACCCCACAAAATTTGATTGGATGTAATAGTCCTCAGTAAAATGAAATCAGAACGGAAATATTTGTAACTAATTCTACAAGACCATAGGATGAAAATCGACTTAGAGAGTTAGCCCACCAAATATTAACTAATTGACGATCGTTGTTTTATAAACATTAGAAGAAAATACCTGAAGTCACGGATCCTTCGACCATGAACCTCGAAAACACCAAGTGCACCATTGACTAGTGCAAAAGAGAAACTTTCTGAAAATTCATCTTGAGATCCATCTGTCCCAGCTCCTTCTGCAGTCAAAATTTACTCTGAGTATTAGCATTCACAGGAAAACAACAGATCGTAAAAGAAATCATTTTTTAAGTCAGATAAAGAAATACAAATTTAAGTAATGCGTGAAAAATCAAGTAAACTGAGCTCACTAGCATCTGCTGCTGCTGCTGCTTTTGTCGGGGAGGATGTCTCTGTTGATGGTACAGCAGGACGATCTTTAGGCAATGGCCGTGGTACTGTTGGAAGAGTCCATTCTAGCACAGTGAACGGGAGAGCTAGTGATCTAAGCTGCATTGAAAAATATAATACAATAAACGCTGGAAAGTAAAGAATAAAGAATGCAATGGCAAAGTAAGACCGACCAGGCAGATAAAAAGATGTAATATTTCTAATTATGCTTCAATTATACCTGTGAAATAACTCTCTAACAATAAACAAGGAAACATCAGGCAAGCGGGAATAATACTCAGCCTTTTCAGAAGTAGTGGTGACACTAGCTTAGCTACGAGCATATGATCAAAGGTATCATCTTCATAAGGTAGTTGACAATCCAGTTCAGAGCCAAATCAACTTGTATAATAAGTTTTTGCAAGTAACTTAGTCCGTTCAGATAAAGAAGCAGCACATGATTGATAAGGAACTGAAACTGAATCGCATGGTAAAAACAACAACAACTAAGCCTCAATCACAAACAAAGTTGGGGTCTACGATATGAATCCTCACTTCTTTCTGTAAGCTCAAATCCTGAACAGCCAAGCGTTCAAATCCACGTTTCAAAATCTAATATAAGCGTGCGTTTTTTCCAAGGGAGTATCTTTTCAAAAGCCTAACTGCCTAAGTGAAAAGAATGTCTGGAGCAGAAGTGGCAGAATCTGATCTTTTCATAGCCTATCTGGAGATTAGCTTCCTAAAGCTTTTCTTTGTCACAAATTTATTGGAATGCAGTAACAACTGATTTTGGCTGTTACAGTTAATTCCAGTGCATGTACACTGCTGTTCGTCCTCTCCCTAGGGGTTCTCGGCAGTTAATCGATGTAACCTGATAAATTCTACTTTCATGGAAGGAAGTTATCTTGGACCTACAATCTCTTGGAATCCATGCAAACTTAGTGCATAATAATAATAGAGCACAATGGAAGAAAAAATCCATAGAGGCAACATCAATTAGTTGTGATTAATGTTTAGTTCACTAGGAGTCTTTTAGCTGGCTAGAGATTTGTACAATAGTAGAAAATGTAGAGAGCTTCTAGCGCTAGAGAACCTAAATCTTCAGATATCGGATTGCTACTGGTCTAAATAGGCCAGAGTGACATGATCAGTGTGAATTCATATTGCCAATCACAACTTGCTTCGGATTGAGGCGTCGTTGTTGTTTATCTTTGCTGTAAACAACAACTAGATGGTTGATCATTCTGGTAAAATTGGTCTGGAGAAGATACAATCACCCACGAAGTCCTACATCCTAAAATCAACCAAGCAATCCTGAAAGGTCCTTTATTACTGGAGTCTCAGATAATCAAATCATTTCTTAATCTAGAAAAACGTTCTTTTAGTTTCAAGTAAAGTTTAGCCATGCAAGATTTTCTCACAGAGAAAAGGATGGAAAGCAAACTCATTTATCTTTTTCCGGGGAAGTAACTAGCATGTAAAGTTATGGCCTAGCAGTAAATGAAGATAGAGCAAACCTTGGAGATCAAGGGTCCAAATCCCAACAGAGACTGAGACAAAAAAAATTACTAGGTGATCTCTTCTCATCTTTCTAAGCCTTGGTGGTAGAGTTACCCGATACCTGTGCTGCTGGGAGGTAGAAAGTACCTGGAGGAATAGTTGAGGTGCGCTCATGCTAATCCAAACACCACCGTCATCAAAAGAAAAGGTGGGGAAGTAACTACATTTCACTGTGAGCACCTTCAGAGCACTTAGAATCCACAGTCAAATCAAAAGCTACACCTCAATCTCATTAACTAGGTCAACTTACAAACCACAATACTTTCATTTTTTTAAAGGGATCCATAATACCTTCATCAATTCAAAAAATGCTATCTCAAGATCCAAAAAGTAATTGCATCAACCTCGAAACATACTTTACTCGACATCAATCATGGAGAGAACAAGGGAAAAAACATATTTACCATGATTGGTGTCTTAGTCATAGCCCAAACTTCTACTGGTGCATCACGAAACAAAATCAAAAGGTACCTACATAATAGAAAACCATTTTTACCCTTAAAAGATTAGGGAACATCAAAGACTTTTATCAGCTCAATGAGAGATATGATAATGACATACAGCAAGATGTGGAACAAAGAGAATACACATGGTGAGTCACTCAAAGTATTTTGGAACAAAGTAAATCATTAACTAGAAGCAATCACTCATATCACAGGTATGTTGAGAGCAAAGAGGAATTCAGTACCCATTCGCTATATAATCTAACTAGCATCAGACAAGAGTTTCCTCAAAATTCCCTGTCCCAAGCAGTTATGCTGTGCTTAAAAAAGATTACTCATGTCTTCAATGCTCCAGATGGGTTTAGGAATGGAAGAAGAGGGTCAGTCATGGGGCAATCCTGGAAAACAACCTCCCCAACTCCCGACTCCAATTTTTTTCTTTACAAACAATGCAAAGGAGTTACCAATCAGAAAACAATGCAAAGGAAGTGATGTATGGGCAGAAAGCTGTTATTTGAGTAAAAGAAACAAATAAAGACAAAGAAAAGAGTGAATTATGCATTAAAACAATTTGAAGTGCATCAGCAGTGGAGGAAAAAAAAACTTTGTGGGAAGGAGAAAGAGACTCACTTATTAGTCTCTCTACATTTCTTTTCCAGAAATTGTTTTTTATTTTATAATTAAGAAAAAAAAAATCCATGCTTCATAAGTTAATAACACTAATGTCCTTACATTAATGAGGTGGCAGATGCATCCATGATATACTGAGATCCCATGACACATAAAATGGGTGCCACATTGTCTTTTCTAATGTCAATAGAATGTTCAATTGTCTTTTCTAATGTCAATAGAATGTTCAATTGTCTTTTCTAATGTCAAATAAAATGTTCACAATAGCAACCATAAAAATCTAATCTCAAAAATCATGAAAACACTCTGGAGCTTGACCAACTAAAATTTCAAGATTTCCCATTCCCTAGCGCGTGCAGGCCTCTTATAAATGAAACGGTATAATCCTTCAGCAAAGCCTAACCACTCCTGGTCATAAAGAGAAAACATCTAGCTAATATTACTGCATCCGGGAAACAAAAGCAATTCATCTTTTCATGCACACAACATTTACAGGATGACAAATGCACCTGCCAGAAGATGAGGCCCTTAAAGCTCTAATAGGTGCTCGCTCTGGCTTCTGTAGAACTCGAAATGGTCGATTGAGTCCACTTCGAAGACATGTCACAACAAGCCTATTGATGTAGCCACCTGCTTTTTCTGTACCCTGAAGTCCAAATTGAAGAATCCATGAGAGGACGTTCTTTTTTTTAAAATATATAAACTAATGAATCTCCCTGTGCTTCACGGGGTTGCAAAAGATACTGAAATCTTAACATAACCAAAAACGAAAAAGGGTTTTCCAAAAATTAAAAAAATATCTTTAATTTTTAAAGATAATCTAAACATACAAGTTTATAAATTCAACGCGAAGGTAATTTGCAAAGCATAAAATTTCAAATATTAAACCAAAAAGTCGAGTCAAAACATAATTGTAAGTGAAAATAAAAAGAAGTAGCCACAACAGCACAACATCACAACAACAAAAAGCCAAAGGCAAAAGTGTTGAAACAGCTCTTGCATTAAAAAAGAAAATGTTTTCACAACAATTGAACTACAAATAAGAATTAAACAAAATTAGCCCATAAAATAATACACTACAAAATTTTAGCAATTTGGGTAGGTGGATGTCGATATCAACCTTACTCTCAACCAAATACGTATTGCAAATATTTGTGTGTGTAACAATTGCCTTGGATATAATAACAACCACCCAGTATGATCTCACAAGTGGGGTCTGGGGAGGGTAGTGTCAGACCTTACCCCTATCCTGTAGGTTAGAGAGGTTGTTTCCGGTAGACCCTCGACACAAGAAGATGAAAAGAGACAATAGAACAGTATCAGCAACAGAGGCCAAAAAGATAGTACCATCGATATAAGGATCAGAAAAATAAATTGGAAAAAGCAATCCAAGAATCAGAATGATCAATAACAATGGCAAGGTACTAGGAAACCGGAGCGCAAAAATAGTATGAACACAACACGTACCACTAGCATACGAAAACAAAGCACTAACATACTAGCCGTACACCCAGTACGGAGTGGACAAACACTCAACTACCTAAGTACCTACAACTCTAATGCTCAACCTCCACACCTTCCTATCAAGGGCCATGTCCTCAATGCTGGAGTCGCGTCATGTCCTGCCTAATCACCTTGCCCCAATAATTCTTAGACCGCCCTCTACCTCTTCTCATGTCCGCCAAGGCCAACCGCTCGCACCTCCTAACCGGGACATCTAGGCTTCTCCCCTGCACGTGACTGAACCATCTAAGGCTCACTTCCCGCATCTTGTCTTCCAAGGGAGCTACGCACCTTCGCCCGAATATCTTCATTTCTAATCTTATCCAACCTTGTGCACCCGCACATCCATCTCAACATCCTTGTGGCCAACACTCTAACCCATACAACATGGCTGGTCTAACCACCGCTCCATAGAACTTAACTTTAAGTTCTGGTGGCACCTTCTTATCACATAAGACGCTAGATGTTAACCTCCATTTCATCCACCCTGCCCCCTATAAGACATGTGACATCTTCGTCGATCTCCCCATTCCCCTGGATAACTAACCCAAGATACATGAAACTTCCTCTCATGGGGATGACTCGTGAATCAAGCCTCACGTCCATATCCGCTTCCCTTGTCACATTGCTGAACTTGCACTCCAAGTACTCTATTTTAGTTCTACTCAACTTGAAACCTTTATACTCAAGGGTCTGTCTCCAAACCTCCAATCTCTTGTCAACACTGTCTCGCGTCTCATCAATCAGAACTATATCATCAGCAAATAACATACGTCATGCATCCATCGCCAGTGCAAATAGGAACGGCCTGAGCGCAGAACAATTTGACAAATTTAAAAAAGCATTCCTCACATTTTGATACAACAAAATCCAAACAATTTAAAGGCAAAAAAGACTTTTAGGTCAGCCTCAAGGTTTTGTTCTAGTGGTAAGAGTATGTGTGTCAGGCGCACCTCACGGGTTTGAACTTTACCACAAACAAAAGATTGGTATTTAAGTAAGAGGGGTAGAGAAGTGGTCCCTTTATCTACCGAGTTTCGAACCGTGCGCTCGTGGATTTCTCAATCATCAAAAAAGAGCTCTTAGGTTAGCACTCAGCATTTGATTTTCAGAATATAAAATTAACCTATATATTTTCCTCGTAGCACTTTTGAACTAAGTATAGACATATAATTTTTACCGTTCATTCCCTTCTCAATTGTATACTTTAATGTATTCAAATATCTCCGTAAAAAAGAGTTACTTCTAAGATCTTTAGTCGTCAAATTCAAACATGTTCATACTAAGTTGTATTTACTATCGATGTTTCCTTTTGTTTTGCAAAAGAAAAAAAAAAGATGTTGTTTCTTTTAATTACATAAATCAGTCTTTATTCTATGGATATTTAGTTATATGTTTATTTCTCATTCAATTAATTCTTCGATTTTTCAAGATGAGTTATAAGTTTACTTTCCATATTTTTCTCCTATTTCAACACATAACTTAACCGTATATAAAGATAAAATATAATAAAATAAAAAAGAAGCACAAAACACATAACTTAACCTGTAATTGACAGGGTTGCCATCTTCTCCATCTTTTTCTTTAAATTTATTTTTCTTGCTTTTGGCTTTTTTTTTCCTTTTTCTCTTTCTTTCTTTATTTTCTTCATCTTCCCAACCCATTTTTCACCCTTCTTCTGCTAAAAAATGTTATCTCCTCCCTACTTTTTAAGTTATTTTATACTTTTCTTCCCCCATTATCTCTCAAACAACACACTAAATATTTACTTATGTCGAAAATTTTCTATAAAATCCTTAAATTTGAAATTACTCCTATAACTTTTCATACCGGTACACATTCATGTGGAAATTTATTTTGTAATTAAAACTTTGTGTAAGGACCTCAAATAGGAGAAAAAGGGGATTACATAGGAGAAATATAATTGAAAGATAGAGAAAGGCAACAATTTGGGAGAATAGATCTATAAGAAAGCTGACCTAAGAGAGGTGCCGTGTCACTTCTCTATTAAATGGGAGAAAGGGGAAAAGGGGAAAATCTGAGAAAATAGATAAACAAGAATCCTGTCCTAGGAAACGTGTCATGATACCTCTACATAGACCAGGATTATATAGATATATAGATGATTAGTTGTGATGACAGTATATGCAAACGGAAATAAAAAATGCAATCGAATGTTCCTCAGAGATAGAAATGCTAAGGAAGCACTCAACAGGAAGTGTAGAAGATGCAAACATAAAGTTTTATCCTTGGAAATAGTGAATTTTCCGTTGTACATGTTTGTCACCTCACACCTGTGAGTACGAGAAAGAAACCAGCCGGGAATTGCCAAGCCACCTTAATCCCCTGACGACACTGTTATGGACTGCAAAGCTAACTGTGACAGCGTTGGCAGAGACATCAATCACATCTATCGTACCACTTTGAGTTCCCACAGCAACCAGTGGAACAGCCACAGCTGGAGAGTTTCCTCCACCTTCATAATTGTAAGCTATTTAGTGGCAAAAGCAGCAGCACTACCTCGTCCAAAATCTTGATAAATGTTATATTAATACAAACAAAAGTAGCAGTCCACAAATATACTTACGTCCCAAAGTAGCAGTCAAAGAAGGGGAAGGTACGGCTAGCATAGTCACCGCTGAAGAAAGAAGATGAAGCTGTCCCACTAGACTAATCTGCAATCATAAACTGACCTTCAGCGATAGGGAGAAAAGCTTAAATTCTACGACAAAAGAAGAAACTAGTTTATCAATCATTTATCTAACAGCCCATGAACATGCTTCATTTTATTTCCTGTCAGCCGATGAAAGGAGACCCTCCATCCCAGCAAGAATGACCAGAATGAATATTTTCTCCACTGTTGTGCAGGTATAAAATAAAAAAGTATACCTTGTAAAACCTATCACTCAACTGTAAAAGAACAAGGAATAGAACCAACTCTTTTGGTTGACAAGGAAGCCCAACCAAAAGCTCACACAACTCAAGTTACTGGGATATCAAGTCTTGAATTGTACATTACTGTTGTGTATACCTATAAATAGGTTGCTTCAGTTTAACCGTTGCACGCAATCAATAAGTCCAATATAATTATTATTTGTATGTTGCATGCACCTTTACATGAGAGAAAAAGATTGGGGGACGTTAAAATACCACCTTTAGCGACATTCTGCCTACTATTTATTTGCTCCACTCCATTGGCTCAAATTAAGAGGGAGTTTGGATTGGCTTTTAAGCTGGTCAAACCAGCTTTTAAGCTCTTTTTAGCTTTTTTAAGTGTTTTGGCAATGCTGAAAAGTACTTAAAATAAGTTAACAAGTCCTTAAAAAAGCCAAAAGCTATAAGCTGGCCAATCCCAACTTACGGCTTTTTGGCCTTTAAGCTATAATTTCAACAATAGCCTCAAACAAAGCCCTAATGCATCCTTCTTTTCAGTTCCTATATCATCGTTACTTCTCCATTGCTTCCATTGCTGGCTCCTCCTCTTCCTTTCATCCCCATTAATGTCTTCCTTCTCTCCATTACAGCGGTTGGATTCCTTTTGCAGGAATTTTACATAAAATACTTCTGGCCAGAGGAGCATGAAGTTATTGAGAGCACGACGTCCAACACTTTGTTCTGTAAAAGACTGCAACCAGCAAAACTGCGGGAGCTAAATTGGTAAAAGCATTATTTGCTGATCACCATCCACGTGTCGATTCAAAATACAGAAGCAAGGGAGATTCTCGGATTATCTTGTGAAGGATTTTGTACCTAAGTTGCTCGAACTCGTGCTGATGTCCAATATGGGTGTGCTCTAGAGGCGGATCCTTCATGATCTACATTTTAAGATTCCGGGCTACGGATCCAAGTGCGGATACGGGTGCAGGGATTCAGCTAAAAATAATTCAAATCTAACAATAAAGTTATAAAAATATGTCTAAATTATGAGACATTATGTTGGGAAACTTACAAGGTATTCCGAGAAGGAGAAAATATAGATGAAGACCCTAGCTTTTGTTTTTATTTCAATAATCATTGTATTTGTCCCTAATTTCTCCATCGATTTTGGTCAAAGCATCCAAAAATCGATTAACCAGATCCGGTACGAATCCACACCCACACCCATGTCGTATCAACACGGGTGCGGCACCGAAAATGAAAAGTCCGAGCAACTTAGATTTGTAAAGGAAACTTAAGGGCTTTACATTGTCGAACGTGCCTAGCAATGAAACATTATTTTTTCACATTTAAAAGTTAAAGGTAACTTATATTTATAAAATTATCTTATATATCAAGTTCAAATTGAAGTGAAATGAAATATAAATTATTCTATATATGAATCAATTTAGAATTAAAAACCCTGTAGTAATCAGCTCCTTTATAGAGTTAACAAACTTGAGGTTATTTTAGTCATTTGAACGGAAAAAATGCTTACCATCACTTGTTTACTAAACACGCCAATAGCTTTTTTTCAACTTCAGCACTTCCAACACATGAGTGCTTGTTTACAAAACTAGCTCCAGCACTTAAAAAGTCCTTTGTGCTTAAGAGCCACATTTTTACCACTAATCCAAATGGGCTCTAGATCTTGCCTTTGATGAGAAAGCATTAATACAGGTTACTCCTCCATCCTCTCAATCATGGTAATGGAGACATTTTTGTTGCTTGTGGTCATGAACATAGATGAAGGAAACAAAGAACTGAAAAATTTACAATATCTCGTCAAGACGCTCTGATGATAAATCAAATCTTTTCCGAGCACAAGCAGGCCAAGTGCTTCATTGATAATAATACAAGTATCAGAGGACACTGGCAGCAACAAAAGTGAGATTACAAGTAACCCCTGAATGCCACTCTATAAAACTCCCTCAATTCAAATATAAGCTGGAAAATGTTGTACATGAATAACGGCTTTTGCCTTTTAAGCTGGCACTTTCATGCTGTATACTCACAAGAACTTTTTTCTTTGTCCTTTCTTTAATTAAGATAGAACAGAATGGAACCTTCTCTAACTTATACCCGTTTCTGAAGCCTGAATAATCCGCAGAATCCCTTATTTAGTTTTATCTGCTTCTTCTTTCTATGTCTAGTTTTCTTTCTTTTGTTGTTTACCAATATATAAATTTTTGTGTATATGGATTGGGGGAGGGAGGATCTAAAACTAGTCATGTCAACAATATCTATTTTATACCCAAGTTATGCCGGTGAATGCCGTTAATCTATTGTTCATAATTTTGTGAGTACTCTGCCATTACAATCCAACATGATATTCAACATCGTTTTATGACCAAAGTTACGCATGTTCAACCAACCTTGAAGGACACTTCATCCTGGCTTGTAGGGGATTTTGACAGACTGATCCTGCTGCTAGAATTAGTCCCAGAATTGTGAACAATGGGAATCTCTGAAGGTACAGTTTTACAGGCGTCTACAACAATATCTGGATTTGTCATGTCCTTCTGAACATCTAGAGATCCTTCCGCAGTCAGGAGCCATTTCCATACTTTCCCATCATCAGAAATGGAGATCAAACGAGTCTTAGATAAAACAAGAGATTCATCACAAAAATCAAATGGATTATCAAAATCCACATCAACTGAATGATGTGCATCTGAATATAGCTTGCCAATATTTTGAAGGGCGGCATCCGAATGGGAGATAACAGCTGCAAGAATTGAGGGGGAGGGAACAGATGTGCCAATTGAGGGCATCAGCTCTTCCATCGCACACATTGTGTGCACTTGCTCTCCGCTGTGACAATATGCAGATTATTATCCTTTGAACTCCCATGAATACAGGAATTTGGCAATTATTATGCAAGGAGATAAAAACAGGAATATCAGAGTTTCAAGTCACAGTCATGAAGAAACAAGTACAAAGAAAAATTTTCCAAGAGTAAGGAAAAACTAACCAGTAGACTAATAAAAAAGAGCATTGCATATGAGTGCTCGCAGGAGTTGGTGAATTCAGTTTAAAAACAAAGTTTATCTGGCTACCACAAAAGCAAATAGCCCCTGAGTTAAGTCATGGATATCTCTAAGAAACACCACAATCCGTACTACATGCAATGCCATGATACCTACAAATCAACCCAATTATGAATTTCTTGAACCTAAACTTCATCAGCTTGCAAAGTTAGTCCAAGAATATTAAGGTTGGACTAAGAATTCCCTGTTCTATGATGCTTGTAACTCAATTAATATCAGTTAACTAAACCTCCATTCAGAACTAGTTGAGATCGACTATATGAATTCCATGTCCATTTTATCCGGGCTCAATTTATTTTAATATTAAATAATCTTTCTTAAGGCAACTTAGGTGTTCTCTATAGTTAGAGGTAGGGGTGGTAAACGGTCGGGTCGGATATGGGCGGATAAAAACAAGTAATACAGAAACGGATAAATTATCCGACCCGACCCATATTTAATATGGCTTCTTGAATATGATGTTACCATTATCAAAAAAATATATGGCTTCTTGAATATGATCACTTTTGGAAGAATTCCTAGTCTCTCAAACTTGAGGAAACCCCAATTGAGGCTTTACAAATGTAAAAGTTAAACCCATTAGTTATCCATTGGTTATCCATTTTCTAGATGGATAATATGGTTCTTATCCATATTTGACCCGCTTTTAAAAAGTTCATTAACCAACCCATTTTTTAATGGATAATATAGGTGGATAACTGTTTTCTTTTATCCATTTTGCCACCACAGAAGTTCTCCAAATCTCACACTTCCACACATAGAATTACAAGTCTCTAACTAGATTAAAATGATTCTAGCTAATACCTAGCAAACTCTGAACTCACTGTAAGTTTAACAACAATGAGAAGTTGTTTTATCACCTATATAGCCTTTATTTGCATTATGATAATATGATTTGTTCTTAGCAAAGTCAACATTGATTAGAAAATACAGATCTTTGGGACAATTACCCTTGGCATGATTTTAGTTCTACCTCGTCCTTCTTTTAGCATCTCCAATCATCATAGTACAAAGTAATGGACTCGATGCATTTGGAGGTCTATGTGGAACATGTTTAAACCATCCATGCATCTTTTCTAATTTTATCTCCTCTATGAAGTACTTCCACCCTCTGTTAGGAGCTCATAAATCAAGATAAATTCATTTTTTTTTTGTTCTCTTTGGTTATACAACTAAAACACCAAAAATAATCCTACTTTATCTCGCATGAAACAATAGGGAAAGCAAATGAATGTCCGTGGATGCAAATCAATAGTGAATAGCACAACCTTTGTGAATTGAAGTATTTGCACATCTTATTTTTGCCTCTCATCGAAAAACTACAACTATAACTTTCTAAATTTGTCGCAGGAAACAGTAGTTCAGCACAGGGGCAAATGCAAAAGTCAATATAGTCGACTATTTAGTCAATCACTAGCATAGCAATAACTGATCCTAAATCATAATCGAAGAGTGAAGGCAATTCATAGTTGGAAGTTAAATGCTCCTACAAGCATAGTCAATACCCCCAAAATAAGTTAAAAATCACACGTCAATCACGTAAAGCTACTCGGGGAAAAAATCACGTAAATCTACAGCAATCAGCCACAACAATGTTGAACTCATGCCAAGTACTAAAGTTTCAACCAAGTACTTACTCTTTCCGCCGCCAAGTACTGATCTTTCCATCAAGATGAGCACAGTACAAAACCTCAATATTCGAGTCGGGCAACACCTCAAGAAACTTCCCACATCCCCGGGGCAGTCCAGCGGAGAACAATGCCGTCTCATACTGCAGATCAAACACCACCAACTCCCTCGGAAATACCACGAACATCAAGTGCCTCCAGTGCGGCGAAAATGCGAATTTCGCCATGTATGTTGGAAATGTAGCCGACACCGGAGCTCCATTACCACCTCCGGTAGCAGATGAAGATGAATCTCTCTCTAGCTTCAGCAATTCAGAAGCGTCCGTACGAATCTGAAGCTCCTTTAACACGACATCATTCTCCGTATCCCCTAACGCAGTTACTGAAAGCAAAAATCCTTTAAGCCCTAGGGCACAAAAATGGCGGGAATCAAACGGATCACGACGGAGACACGAGAAATATTCCGGCGACGCGTCGTATTTGAAGAAACAACGACCAGTAGAAGTATTATAAAGAGAAAGCAAACTCGGTCCGCAGAGAGCAGCTAGGATCCAGGAATCCGGTCCAGTTTGAACCCAACAGAGATCCTGAATCCCTAATTTAGAACCGGAACCCGAACCGGTATCGAAGAAAACAGTGGGTGATTTAGACCGGAAATCGAGTAAACAAATTCGGCCTTGACGATCACCGACAGCGAGGAGGAGGTGATGTTGAGGAATGTCGATGAGATGCGGGAGAGGCTGTGGGGACCACTTAACGGAGGTGATGAAAGGAGAAAGGGAGGAAGTGGAGGTGGTAGGGGGTGGGAGAGGAATAGTGGTGACGAGTTGCATGGAATGAGTTTCGACGACTGAAACAGAGCTGCCGGAGGAATAAGCGAAGAGGCCGGCGGGAGAAATGTCGGCGGATCCGCCATTGGAACGGGATGGTGGGCCCGGTAACATACAGTCCCATGACTCATTGGGTGGTCTTTGAATTTGTATCGACATGTTCTATTAGCATATGAGATCTGTTTGGTTCAAAGTTCAGTGTCCGAACTCAGAGCTGAGATTTGGGAATTGAAAGAAAGTTCAGTAAGGACTGAAGAAGATGGCCATGGACATGGTAGCACGTTGAACAGTCAAATTGTAAAGTGAATTTGATGAATAAAATAAGGAATTTTTACCTCCTATTTTAAATAAATATCCTTTTAAAAAATTATATTCTACAGTTATCTTCTTCTGATTTTTATAGCCAAATATCTATTTATGGTTACCTCTTACCCTTAAGCCATAAAATACGCTTGTATTATTTTTCTCTCTCATTCTTTCAGATTTTTCTCCACACTCTCTCTCAACTCCAGTCTTTCTCCATGAAATTTCTCTTGTTTTAACGAATTAGATCGCATGGCCTACTTCGGATACCAGCTTCAGATCTCATGCTCGGCATTGATAAATTAGTCTCACCGTCGGATTTATGGTCTAGTTCTCATGTTAATTGGAAGATTCTAGCAGCACAGGCATCCGGATTCTCCGACCACAGCCTTCAACTTTCGTGTGCCGGTGTTTTAAGCATCTTGTGTGAATCAAATTAGAGACGCTTATATCACATGGAGGGCATAGACCATTTTACTCAAAGATTTTTCAAGTTCCAAGAATTTTTTGGCGTAACTTTCGTGTGCCCATCCTTCAAATCGTTTTTCTCCGGCTCTTCCTTTAACAAAGGCACAATTTCTGTTGATGGCGGCCATGGCTTCTTGTTGTTGTTAGAAGTGAAATGAGTCGTGGCTTCCTGTTATTGTTGCTGCTTATGACGTTATTATTGCATCTGTTGTACTAGGAGTAGTTGGAAATTAGGGTTTGTTCTTGAACAAAGATGACGGATTTTGGGGTTGAGCAACTTAATTTTCTGTTAATATATTTTAATGTATTTTCAACGTATCACATTGTATTTTCATGTATTTCATTGTATTCGTTGTCTTTTTTTCATTGTAATTCAATGTATCTCGTTGTATTCTATGTATTTCATTGTATTCACTGGGTTTTTTCTCTCATTGTATTTCAATGTATCCCGCTGTATTTTATGTATTTCATTGTATTCACTGTCTCGCTATATGCCATGAATGTATTCATATATTTTTTTAATTAATATAATTTATGTATTTAGATGTATTATATAATTTCTCTAAAGATTGCTATATTTTTTGGGTATTTTCGGTTGAGAATCTTATTTATAACTGAAAATACAAAATTTGTGTGTTATAATTGAGTTTGTCGAGTTATATTAGGTGTCTATTATGTTAGTTGATTCACTTTCCATTTTAAAACAATGTAATCCCTTATTTCATGCCGTGAATACAGTCAAATACAGTAATTTGTCCAGTTGTAATCTCATGTTTCACTCTATGAATACAGTCGAATACACTCGAATACAACAACTGATTAGCTGGACTTCCCTGATTCACGCTTATTTTTGCTATTGTATTCATGAATACAATAGCTTAAATACATCTTATAACCACAAAAAAAGTATCTATAATCCGTAATATAGCAAATGGTATCTATAGATGGCTAATTACTACTAAAAGATAGTGCTTTATGAAAATTTCTCATAAAATAAAGTGCAATTTTTTTTAATCAATGAGTTCTTTCTTAACTTTTTTTCTTGGAATTATTGTTAATTTTGTATATAGACGATAAAGTCTTTGATTCTAATATTTGAAATTTGTTTGTTTTACATTTACAATAAAAAAAATTTGGGGATGCTACTATATTTATGTCGAGTATAAGAATAGGCATAGGTGGATCCAGGATTTGGTGATACCGGGTGCCACACCAATTTAAACGTAGATATATTATAATTAATACAATCCTAATAGGGTAACATTTTGCCGATTTGATGTATTTTGGTTCGAGTTATTCCGTATCAACGTCGTCTTTAAGATGGAAAAGAATGACATTCAATATGAATTTTTGATGTCAAACATTTTTTCCATCTCATTTCACAAGAATTAGGAACTTTTTCCTAAAAAGAAAAATTCAATCCAACCCATTAAAGAACTAGCTAGATTCCCCTCCCCCCGGGGGACTAAATAGTGATATAAAAAGTAATAAAAAAAAGAAGAAGAAGAAGAAGAAAGAATTATTGAAATAACTACCCATTAACGTCTTAGATAAATAACAAAATAATTATTAATCAAAGATTATACATTACTTAGGTCATTAGTTAAGGGGCTTAGAGTTCTAAACATTGAATCTAATGGGATTTCGATTTTTCTAAAAACTAGTAAACGGATAATAAATTTAATCTTGCGCCCTTTTCCAAGGAAGTAAACTGACAATTGCACTACTCAGTCTTTTAACAATATTTGAAACGTTATATCTGCTCCGCATGTTTAAAAAACTTTTATAAAAAATGTACCAGAATGGACTCAAACCCCCGTCTCTTAGGTGAACCATATGATAAATCACCACTGGCACCTTACGGCCTTTTGTTCATCTGGGTGCCAAAAACTGAATTTATCTATTTCTTATACATATACACATAATAAATACAAAGTTTCGATCAAGATTTGCGGGTGGCGTACCACCTCGTACCTACTGAATAGATTCGCCCATGAGAATAGGTAATATGGATTAAAAGTGTTAAGAAACTAAGCTTAAAGTAACAATATAAAATGTGAAAATAGACAAGAGATCTAGGGAGGAAAGAGAGAACTTTCATATTTCATCAAGTATTTTCCAAAGTGTTTTTCAAGTCTCTACAATATCACTTCTCTTCCTCTATTTATAGTATTACATAGAGGTATAATAGATAATGTCATAAACATGGTGTTGGCACAAGTAAACGTTAGTTTTGAAGACTGACAAAGGAACTCAGGATGAACCAGGTCCATCCCTCAGGTGCACAAAAATGGGCAGATTTGAGCATGTGGGTTACACGTGAAGGAGATAAGCTTAACTTGGTGTATTTTATATCTCCTAATCGAAAATGTTGCATAATTGATAAGGAGAAGGACTCCTTAATCAAAGAGAACACTATCCAATATAGGGAAGGAGTTAGAAGTTGAAATCAACTAGAACTCTTTCACCACGGACGAGTTGCATCAGAACTCTAGTTATTTCTTCATCTACTAACTCTATAAATTGCAGGATGTTCTCACATTACAGGTGTTGCACAAAAATACAGAAGTTAAACGTGAATTGAGAGCAAAATAGCAAGGCTTTTTGCAAGCAGTTCGTGTGTGATTCAAGTGTGCAAACCTGAAGCTACATGAACCAGATTGAAGAACCAGCTCCATAAAGAGTTTTATGTGTCTTTCTTTATTTCTAGTTCAATTGTAGTAGGTGTTTTCATATTGTACTTTTCAGCTTTATCTAGAAGCAATTGTATTAAGTACCTAGAGTGTTCAAGTTAGAGTTAACTTGAAGTTGTCGCAACAGTTAGAGGCTGGTTGCTACAACGGGATTAGAGGTAATCCTTAGGTTTACAAAGAGTTTTGTAAATGCTGTTTTGGCTCAGTGATTTAGTAAAGTATTGGGGAAAATCCTACTGAGTAGTAGGTCGGGGTTTTTTCAACTTTTGAGCCGGGTGTTTTCCACGTAAAATCTCTGTGTTCTTTATTTTCTGTATTTATTATTCCGCAACAGTAGTAATTGGAACACATAGAAGAACCAGGTTCTTCTAGAGCAAAAATTGGGTACCACACGAATCACCCCCCTCTTGTATGGTATTGACGCTTAAATCATCAATTAGTATCAGAAGGGGTTATCCTTGAAGAGGCTAACACCTTAGGAAAAGATCAAAATGAGTGCACCACCTGGAAACTGGGAAGGGCAATCCACTGCTAGGCCTCCACTCTTTAATGGTCAGTACTATTCTTGGTGGAAGAACACGATGAGAGATCAAATCATAGGAGAAGACTATGAACTCTGGGACATAGTCACTGATGGTCCCCTGGCAACTACAAAGAAGAATGCTGAAGGAGTGGATGTGCCAAAGACAAGAGCTGACTGCGTTACTGAAGACTTGAAGAAATGGGAGAAGAATGCCAAGGCCAAGAAATGGCTTGTGTGTGGGACTGGGTCCAGATGAGTATAGTAGAATTCAAAGTTATACTACTGCTAAGGAAATTTGGGACACTTTGCAAGTGGCTCACGAAAGAACTCCTCAAGTGAAGAGATCAAGAGGAACACTGTTGTACTCTCAATATGAGAATTTCACTATGAAGGGAGGAGAAACCATCCAAGAGACGTATACAAGGTTTACCATACTGACAAATGAACTTAAGTCTCTTGGAAGGGTTATTCTTGAAGAAGACAAAGTTGAGAAGATTTTGACAAGGGTTCTGCCAGTCTCTTGGGAAAGCAAAATCACTGCTATTCAGGAATCAAAGAACATTGTCACTCTTAAGTTGGATGAGCTAATTGGAAATCTCACTACATATGAACTTAGAAGGCAAACCATGAAGATGGATGCACCCAGGAAGGAAAGGAGCCTAGCATTCAGAATCACTGAAGGTGCTGATCTAGAGGAGGATGAAATGACCACGATCACAAAGGACTTCAAGAAGTACCTAATGAGAGGAAATGGTCCTTCAAGAAGTGAAAGCTACAACAAACCAAGGGTTCCTGAAAAACAAACCAATGAGGGTTGTTACAAGTGTGGGAAGACTGATCACCACATAAAAAACTGCCCTCAGTGGGAAATTGAATGGAAGAATGAAAGAGCTGAACGAAGGAACATGAAGAAGGAACAAGTTCAACCCAAGAAGAACAAAGGATCAACAAAGGCTATGGTTGTTTCTTGGGAGAAAGCTCAGATGAGGACTTAGAGGGTGAAGATGGAGATGAACAAGCACTTATGGCAATTGGAGAATCCGATGAGGAATTTGAGGTAAGTATAATTCATCTCAAAGACAAGATTAAATTTTTGTCTAAAGAAAGGCTATCTGAGTTACTCCTGGACTTCATTGATGAATCTGAGGATCTAAACAATGAAAAGAAACAGTTGTCTAAGGAGTATGTGATTTTGAAAGCTAAGTGCAAAAATCTGGAACTTAGGGCTCGTGAAAGTGAAAGTAAAAATGTTGAGTTAAAGAACCAGGTTCATGAACTTGACACCACTGTCCTAGAGCTTAGATTTGAAAATCTAAAATTGAAATTAGGAACTGGTAAAAAGAAAGTTGATCACACACAACTCACTTTAGAAAAAATATAGGAAAAATGAAAGATGAGTTGTACAAAAGAGATGAGCAAATAAGAGTCCTTAAGGAGGATCTAAACAAGGTTAAGCACGAGCTAGACAGAACCTGTAAATGGAATAGGTCCTCCGATGCACTTTCATGGCTACACGAACACCATAGTAGCAACAAGAGAGGACTTGGCTACAGGACCCCTGCACCTAAGTGGGATCCCAAAAGCAAGTACATCATACTTCATGAGAACAAAATTTGCACACACTGTGGTAAAACTGGTCACTATAAAAGTGAATGTATTGCAAAAGAAAAGGCTAGTCAAAAGAATAAAGAATTTGTTCAAGGGAAAAATAGGCTGCCAGGTTGGGCTAAAAAGAATCTGATTTACACTTTTGCCTATAGAAAAGGACCCAAACTAGTTTGGGTTCCTAAGACTAACCCCTGATTTTCTTTTGCGGGTCCAAGTGAAGGGGAGCAGCCTAATATGGTACATAGATAGTGGCTGCTCAAAGCATATGACAGAAAGCAAGAACCAATTCCTTTCACTTGAGGACTTCAAATGAGGTAATGTCTCCTTTGGAAATGGGAAGAAAAGTGAGATCATTGGGGTTGGAAAGGTAGGTAAGACTGATTCTCACTCTATTGAGAATGTCTACTTTATAGATAGCCAAAAGTACAGTCTAATCAATGTATCACAATTATGTGATCAAGGTAACTTGGTAGCATCACCTCTACCAAATGTTTTGTGATTAATCTCACCACTGACAAGATTGTTTTGCAGGGGAAAAAGAGTAAACAATACATATATTGTAGATTTGTCCACACTTTCAGAAAATGAACTCACTTGATTAAGTGTGCTGGACAATGATCCCCTCCTTTAGCACAAGAGACTTGGACATGCAAGTCTGAGTCAACTCAACAAATTAGTCTCCAAGGATCTGGTGATAGGGCTGGCTGCCTAACATCAAGTTCAAGGAAGACAAAGTTTGTGAGGCTTGTGCAAGAGGGAAGCAGGTAAGATCCTATTTTAAATGCAAGAAAGTGGTAAGCACCACCAGAACGATGGAACGGGTCCATATGGATCTCTGTGGTCCAATGAGAACATTAAGCGGAGGTGGTAAAATATAGGTGATGGTGCTTGTTGATGATTACTCTAGGTTTACTTGGACATTGTTTTTAACATCTAAAAGATGAAGAATTTGACATGTTTACCTTTTTTGTTTGAAAAACTCAGAAACAACTAGGTAATCAACTTGCATCAATTAGGTCTGATCATGGAACTGAATTTGAAAGTGTTAAGTTTGCTGAATTTTTGCATGCTACATCATAAATAGTTGCATGACTAGACCTCTTGTTAAGAAGATTCCCTATGAGTCACTTAAAGGGAGAAAGCTAAATATATCCCATCTTAGGGCATTTAGATGCAAGTGCTTTGTGTACAATAATGGCAAAGACTCCCTAGGTAAGTATGATACCATAAGTGATGAGGGAGTATTCTTGGGATATTCTTCACGTAGTAAAGCTTACAAGATATAAAGTAAAAGAACTATGTGTGTAGAAAAAGATGTATATGTTATTTTTTTTAAACTAACATTCTTTCTGAGAGGCAGGAACAAGATAATGAAGAGTTTGGGCTAATAAGAAATTCAAATGGCGAAACCACAGTCTAGCCTGAAGATACATCACAGGAAGGAATAGGTGATGGAACAGGTCCTTCTACCCAGGGCAACATGACAGGGGGAACTAACTAGAGAGGAACTGATCCTCAAACTTCGAGGGAACCTGTCCATGAACCTATTCCTCAGTAACAAAACTAGGAAGGAACATCTAAAAAATTGACATTCCTATTACAACATCCACGAAATTGGATATAGATGAACCTGATTCATCTGTTGATCAGAAGTTGTATAGGGGAATAATTGGTTCTATTTTGTATCTTACTGCTAGCAGACCTGACATTGTTTTCAGTATAGGTCTTTGTGCTCAATTTCAGACAATCCAAAGAAGTCCCACTTGACTGTTGTCAAGAGAATACTATCACGACCCAAAATCCCAACCCGGTCGTGATGGCGCCTCTCGTGAGGACAAGGCCAGCCAATCAACAAAACAGTACATCTCTTTATAATTACTTAGCAGGAATAAGTCTAAGTCATGGGCAATATAATCTTAAATGCGAAATAAACGTGATAGAACAAGGAAAACCATCCCAACTCAGCCCGAAATCGGGGTGTCACAAGTCATGAGCTACTACAGAGTTTACTAATATTTTACAAAGTCTGGAATTATCATAAATAACAAAGATAAGGGAGAAAATGGGGTTGCGGACGTCAACAGCTACCTCGTTACTCCTAGTCACCGCCTGGCCTGGAAAGAATCAGCACTCAGGAGCGAACTTAGCTCTGCCTGTATCTGCAGACATGGTGCAGGGAGTAATGTGAGTACTCCGACCCAGTGAGTAATAAAAATAAATAACGACTGAAAACATGAAATCTCATAACGGCACAATATAGCGCTATCCCAAGCAGTAAAATCAGTTATACAGTAAAATAGTGAGTATCAGATAATTCTTCTTTTAAAACAGTAAAGACAAATAATTTCCACAGTAAGGATAAATCAAAAGCTTGCCCCTCGGGCTCAATATGTAAATCTCAGTATAGTATCAGCCCCTCGGGCTCACTCCCAACTCACCAGCACACAACATCAGCCCCTCGGGCTCACTCCCAACTCACCACACACAAGCAACGGCCTCTCGGGCCCACTCCCAACTCACCTGGGTACCCTGCGCTCACTGGGGGTGTGTACAGACTCCGGAGGGGCTCCTACAGCCCAAGCGCAATATCAATAGGCCTGAAAGCCTTCACACATCACACACGAGGCCTGAAAGCCTCCTCATATAACACTCGAGGCCTGAAAGCCTCCTCACATCACTCAACATATCCTCACGTATGGCCCTCGGCCTCAATCAGTCCAGAAAATAATCATAAGCCTCTTGGGCATCAGTAAAACAATAGTGCTCAGCTCAACAGCATTATAAATATCATTAAATCTCGAGTTGAGTATAAATGTAGCTGAGTTCACAAAATAATATAATTCAATTGGACTGAGTTCAAATAATATTTCAATTCGTGAGGAAAATAGTGATGTAAATTCACAAAAGATTTCAGATAATTGGCACGAAGCCCAAATATGGCAATAAGCCCCAATCATAGTGAAAAATAATAAATCTTTATCAATTACGCAGTAAAAATATCAACTGGGATGGACCAAGTCACAATCCCCAATAGTAAATGACCTCGCGCTCGTCATACAACGCGTGTCTTATCTCAACATAGTAGTATGTTGTGCAATCCGGGGTTTCAAACCCTCAGTGCATCATTTAAAATCATTACTCACCTCGAACCGGTAAAATCTATAGCTTGTGATGCCTTTGCCCCTCAAATCGACCTTCACGCGCGTCGAATCTAACCAAAATCAGAGCGAATACATCACAATATGCTAAGGGAACAATACCCAATCGAAAATACTCGAAAAACGCTAAAAATCACGAAGTTGGCAAAACCCGAGCCCCGGGCTCACTTCTCGAAAAATTACGAAAGTCACATCACCGGATTCCTCGTCTCGCCACGAGTCCGTACATATAAAATTTACCAAAATCGGAGTTCAAATGACCCCTCAAATCTTCAAATCTTATTTTCAAATCCCTAGGTCCAAAATCCCCAATTTACACCTCAAAAACATGTAATCTAGTCGGATTATTCGATGATAATTCAATATTATGGAGTAGAAATAATCACAAGTGACTTACCTCAAGATTTCTCATGATTTCTTGCTCAAAAATCGCCCCAAACCGTGTTATTTCGCAAGAAAATAGGTAAAAAAACGAGCAGAAATGCAGCAGCTTTTAATAAGCAAATCTGGTCGCTAAAGACCCAAATCTGGTGGCTAAAGGTGCTAATCTGGTCGCTAAAAGTGCCACACCAGACCTGATGCACCAGCACTCTTTAATTTCACTAAAAAGGCTCTAACTCCTTCATACGAATTCGGAATTAGACGATTCTTATTTCTATGAGTCACAAATAACAATATGAACACAACCCTTCAATCAAAACTCAATTCGGAGCTCATTTGCCCAGTGCGATATCCATTTCGCTCGTTAAACAATTACTCATGTTTCGCGTCAAAAACCCAATCGCGACTTGATAAAATTAGACCAAAATTTTCAGATCAGTCCTATAATTCATTATCAAAATTCTGAAAGTCTCGGAATCAAATTTGGATCTCTAAAACTAAAAATGAACCTTTAGATCATTACATTTTGCTCAAAACGGCAAAAATCTTCCAAAAACTCTTCCAAAATTTGTCCGAGCCTCATGGGATCCCAACAAAGTATACTAACAAGTCCCATAATATGACACAAACTTAGTTGTTTCTTCAAATCACCAAAAACAACGCAAAAATACTAAATTCACCTCGGATTCAAGCCTATGAACTTTGAAACTTCTAATTTTCACATCCGATGTCGAAACACGTCAAAACTAGTCCGAATGATATCAAATTTTGCAGACAAGTCCAAAATGACATAACGAAGCTACACCAACTCTCGGAATTCCATTCCGAGCCTCGGATCAAAATCTTACCTATCAACCGGAATTCGCCAAAATACTAACTTTGCCGATTCAAGCTTAATTCTACACCGGTCATCACAAAAATATTCCGGAGACACTCCTAAGTCCCAAATCACCTAACAAATCTATCTGAACCATAAAATTCGCATTTCGAGCGCTCTAACACATAAGTCAATATCCGGTTGACTTTTCCAACTTAAGCTTCCTTAAAAGAGACTAAGTGTCTCAAACCTTACCAAAATCATTCAGGAATGACTTCAAATTTTGCACACAAGTCACATTCGACATTACGGACTTGCCCCAACTTTCGGAATCGCATTCCGACCCCGATATCAAAATTTCCACTTCCGGTCGAATTTTCTCAAAAACCTTCAAATTTCTATATTTAGCCAAACGGCTCCAAAATGACCTACGGACCTCCGAATTCACTTCCGATTGTGCTCCCAAATCCAGAATCACCATACGGGACTATTCCCAGTCTCGGAATTCCAAACGGACATCAATAACACTGAAATGCATTTTAAGCCAAACTGATGCAATTTCTTCTAAAATGCTATCTTCCACAATAGGCGCCAAAATGCTCCCGGGTTATCCAAAACCTGATCCGGGCATACGCCCAAGTCCGAAATCATCATACAAACCTGCTGGAACCTTCGGATCCCAATTCCGAGGTCGTTTACTCAAAATTCCAATCCTAGTTCATTTCTTCAATTTTAAGCTTTCAAAATAAGAATTTCCATTTAGATTTGTCTCCAAACTTCCTGAATTTTAATTCTGACCATACACACAAGTCAATATTCCCGAGATGAAGCTGCTCATGGCCTCAAACTGCTGAATGACGTGCCGGAGCTCAAAACGACCGATCGGTCGTTACAAATACTGAGATACTTGAAAAGTACCACTGACATTTTCCTTTCGTATCCAAAAGGTAGTAATTTTAACCTAGTAGGATATGTTGATGTTAATTATGCAGGGTTCCTTATGGATAGGAAGAGCACCTCAAGTATGGCACACTTCCTTGGTTCATGTCTTGTGTCATGGGCTACTAAAAAGCAAAATTCAGTGGCCTTATCTACTGCTGAAGCTGAGTATGTTGTTGTTGCTTCATGATCGTGCTCAATTCTTGTGGATCAAGCAGCAGTTGATAGATTTTGGTATTGAAGTTGGTTGCATCCCTATTTTTCTGTGATAACACTAGTGCTATTAGTATGACTAAGAATCCGGTTCATCATAAGAGAACTAAGCACATAGATGTTAGACACCATTTTTTTAGGGACAACTATGAGAAAGGCTTAATCACCGTGGAGTTTTGTGCTACTGACAAGCAAATTGCTAACATCTTCACAAAATCCTTAAGAAGAGATCACTTTGAGAGGAACAGGTTGGAATTAGGGATGATTAAGATCACCTAAAAGGACCAGTTCAAGGTTAAACGAAAAAAAATGAAAAAAATTGAAAAAAAAATATTTGGTTAGAAAGTCTGTAAATTGTGTATAGTTAAATTAAATCTTGCTCAATCTCATACTTTTCATAGTATACTTTTGTGCCATGTGTTAAAATGACTCATTAATCTCTAATAATATTTTCTCTATTTTGGCAAATTTAGACTTACACAAGAGAATTATCAGTGAAGAAACTGGTTCATCAAGATAACACAGTATGTTTTCTACATTCTGCATAATTTGAAATAACTATATTTGGATCATGAGCAGAGTCCTACCAAATACCAAAGTTCCTGTAAACTTATCCGTTACAAGTGAACCGGTTACGTTCAAGACTTCTGACCGTATTAAACTACCTAGATTCTTTTAAGTCTGCTACTCAGGGGGAAGAAAGTGGTTCTTCCGAAATTGAACATGCATCTTCTGATTCTAAAGTTTCTCTTGAGACAATTTCTAAAGTTGCTGCAAATTTGGAAAATAGATTTGTAGGATCTATAGCAGGTGTTGAGACTACAAAATCTGGAGAAGTTGGTGGTAAAAATGAAAAAGAGAAAAAAATGAGAGCAAGGGTTCTAGGAGTACTGTGAGGGGAAAGGGGACAAGAGTGGTTGATTTTTTACCCACTTCTATGAGTTTAACCAAAGACGCAGGTGCAATGGTTGTTTGGAGAGATGAACATGGTTCATCTGTAGAGGAAACCCTCGCAAGACCTGCAGAAGAAAATGACTGAAAGCTATAATCCAGCTTCTTGATAGAGTTAACAATGGAACCAAAACTCATACCATTCCTTATGGCTTCATTCTCACAACTGTGCTTGCACATTTCAATGTACCTAAGAAAAAGTGGGAGGTTAGTACAAACATGGATCATTTTTGGGTTAATGCTCTGCTTGCTTGCGATTATGAAGTCAATGTCACTCCTAAAGAACCTAGTTCATCCAAAAGATACCAGTGATTAGCAAGGTCAGAGCTTTGGTGCAAGAAAGTGGGGCTAAGGATGCTGAGATTGAAAGGCTGAAGAAGAGGTTGGTTGAAATGAAGACTAAGAGAGATGCTCTCAGGACTGAGCTGGCAAGAGAAAAAGAGAAGAATGATGTCATTCTTCAAGGTGTGCTAAAACTCCTCCAAGTCAAAAATCAAACATCTAGTTCTTCCCAGCCTTAAGCCTCCTAGCCTAGTGTAGATTAACCAGTGACCCAGTTCGGGATTTTTTGTTTCTTTTGCTCATGTTTTCAGTATTTTTATTTCTTCTTATGCTTTGTGGTAGACTCTTATCAATCATCAATGAAATTTATTGTTTTTGCTCTAACTGTTTGTTTATATTTCTTTGATGGTTAAAATTATTAGCTTGATCTATGATGATTAATCCATGATTGCATTTGAAGTAGCCTCAGTGGCCATGAGTAAGCTTTAAAATCTTGTTATCTCACATTTTTTATGCAACTTTTCGATGATGCCAAAAGGGGGGAAAAGGTTGTGCTTTAAACAAGTGATATTTACACTTTGAACAATGATATTTATAACCTAATGTACCTGGTCCTTGATGATAAGTGATAAAAAGGAAAAATATTTCTAACATTGTGTTGATGTTGAGCTGAGTTGAAACAGGGCCTAAGCTTATGAAAAGTACAAAGTTTGTCATCATCAAAAAGGGAGAATTTGTTGGCCCAAGTAAATGTTAGTTTTGAAGACTGACAAAGGAACTCAAGATGAACCAGGTCCATCCCTCAAGTGCACAAAAACGGGCAGATTCGAGCATGTGGGTTACACGTGAAAGAGATAAGCTTAACTTGGTGTATTTAATATCTCCTGATCGAAAAGGTTGCATAATTGATAAGGAGAAGGACTCCTTAATCAAAGAGAACACTATCCAAGATAGGGAAGGAGTTAGAAGTTGAAATCAACTAGAACTCTTTTACCACGGAAGAGTTGCATCAGAACTCTAGTTATTTCTTCATCTACTAACTCTATAAATTGCAAGATGTTCTTACATTACAGGTGTTGCAAAAAATACAGAAGTTAAACGTGAATTGAGAGCAAAATAGCAAGGCTTTTTGCAAACAATTCGTGTGTGATTCAAGTGTGCAAACCTGAAGCTACATGAACCAGATTGAAAAACCAACTCCATAAAGAGTTTTATGTGTCTTTCTTTATTTCTAGTTCAATTGTAGTAGGTGTTTTCATATTGTACCTTTCAACTTTCATAGAAGCAATTGTATTAGGTACCTAGAGTGTTCAAGTTAGAGTTAACTTGAAGTTGTCGCAACAGTTAGAGGTTGGTTGCTACAACGGGATTAGAGGTAATCCTTAGGTTTACAAAGAGTTTTGTAAATGCTGTTTTGGCTCAGTGATTTAGTGAAGTGTTGGGGAAAATCCTACTGAGTAGTAGGTCGGGGTTTTTTCACCTCTTGACCCGGGTGTTTTCCACCTAAAATCTATGTGTTCTTTATTTTCTGTATTTATTATTCCGCAACAGTAGTAGTTGGAACACATAGAAGAACTGTTTCTTCTAGAGTGAAAATTGGGTACCACACAAATTACTCTCCCCCCTTGTGTGGTATTGACGCTTAAATCATCACATGGCATTAAATATTTGAGATCATGGAGGAAGATCATGGGGGAAATGATGGAAGTATGGGAGTTACAACTATAGTGAGAGTTATAGAGATAATGGTGAAGAGTAGTGGGTGTTACTCCTTTAGGAGTTGTGGACATCCGCCATAATTAAGTATTTTACAACACCCCCCCTTCAATATCCAATTATAATGGGTCTCGTTAAAACCTTACTAGGAAAAAATCATGTGGGAAAAAAAATCCTAGTGAAGGAAAAAGAGTACACAATCATGTAATACACATTGCTTGCTGCCTTATTAAAAATATTGCTAGAAATATCCAGTGGGATAAAACCGTAGCTAAGGGAAAAAGAGTACAACACGTATTTGTCTCCCCCTTATGAAAACATCACTTTATTTCTCGAAGATGATACATTTCAACCTTGTATTTTGACTTTCCAAATGTTTAGGTTGGTAATGCTTCATTGAATAGATCCACCAAATTATCAAGCAAACAAATTTGTTGAACATCTATTTTACCATTATGTTGAAGATTGTATCTGATAAAGATCTCTCTTGAAATATGCATTATTCTGACTCCTTCGATATATCCTTCATTCAATGAGCTATGCAAGCATCATCATCTTTAATATTATTGTAATCTTTATTTTAAAGAAAAATCACACATTCATTGTATGTTGAGTCACTTGCTTTATAAGTTGCTAGTATTTTTGCATGACTTGAATAAGTATCAATAATTATTTATCTTGTCTAATATTATAATATAGCAGCACCCTGGCATGTAAATAGATTGTTTGAAGAATGAACTTCAAGAAATGCCTACATTTCTATAACCAACAAAATCTTGACAATATTTGTTAGGATAATAAATCTTTATCAATGATTTTCTTTTTCAATAAATACCAATTTTATTTCATTATCTCTATATATGAGTAGATCTAAATCTTGATAATATAATGTTATACTCATGGTTCTAGCAAGAAATATAAGTCATTAATTGCACTAAGACATAAAAATAAATCTTATCATATAAGGACTGTTGAAGTTTTATAACAAATTTCCTGGGAATCTTTATGTGCTTCAGAACAATTTAAATCCTTCAAAGTTTTTCATTATACGCATATCAAGTTTTTCATGTATTCTCAGATTAAAACTTGAAATGATTTCATCCACCACAAGAGAGGATGTCTCCATATAACTAATACTAGGATATTTACGAAAACTCTTGTGCCACAAGTCGTATTTATGTCTATCGACTTAATTTTTCGTTTTATTTTTTGCACAAGAACGTATTTGAACATCCACTGACTTTGTACTTTCAGGTGTTGGGACTATCCTTCCAACTTCATATTTTTCAGGTAAAATCAATCTTGATTGCATATTTTTTATTTGGCCAACTATTTATTTGTCCAAATTCTATGACAGATTTGAGCTCAAGATTCTCGTCAATATTAATAATATTGAGTGCTACGTTATATCAATAATACCGTCGACGGTCATTTTACATCGATTCCATCATAACTCAATAAAGACATAAATTATCGAGATCCCTTTATCTCATTATTTTCAGGTACATGAGCATCTCCCATGAGTTCTTATGAAGTGTGATGTCATGGTGCTCTTCCAGAGCACTTGCCTCCTTATTATGACCATCTGGATCACTTGCTCATCTCCTTCTTCAAGGAGTTTTATCTTTGGAACCGATTAGTCTATTACGCTTTATGCGTTCCATAGACTATGTCCATCATGGACTTTATTCTATTTAGAGCATTTAGCAGCTGGAATATGATATTTAGCTTTGGGTCAGCAAATGCGACTAATATTTTGTAAATGAATTATCACCTGAACTTTAAATTCATATTTTCTTGTACCAGGATCTAGATGTACTCATAATAATTCATTCCATGCATTGCTCTTCAGCTACCTATTTTCTCCTGCTAATATTGGGATCACCAATACATATCCCCAACCTTCTTTGGGACCAATCTTTGTACATTATGGTGGAATAATTAAATCATATAGCACATTCATATTTCTAGATGGAAATTATTTGGTTCTTGACCCTGAACCAATTGTGATAGGGAGAATGCACAAGTGATGATGTATATTAAATAATACATCTCATACCAAACTTTATGAGAGGTTTTGTTCTCATAACCAATGATTTAGCTATAATTGAAGGCATACAATTTTTGCTAAACCAACTTGGATTTAAACCAGCATTATCAAGATAAATCATCATAATTTACATTCTAAAATTGTGCTTTAATAATTTGAGCAAGCAACCTTGAAAAATCCAAACTGCAAGTTGATAACAAACGCACATGTGATCATACAATAGATGCATCTTTTAAAATCATATAATAGTAAATGGTCCACATTGCAGGTGACTGGCCCATATATATGTATCACCTTTTATTTGTTCCAGAAATCAAGGGATTCAATTCCAACCTTAACTGGTATATCATGAAAATAAGCAGCACAAAAGAATTCTTGGAGAATCTTCTATTTCTTCAATATATGCCAATGTTAAATTCTCAATTAATTTTTTGCATCATAACTGAACCGGGATGGCCAACCGGTCATGCCGACTAATATTTATTTCAGTAAATCTTTAATTTACTTGTGGCATGTGACTCCATCATCATACTTATATTTGTGTAGTACAAATAGAAGAAAAGTCGGGCAACCTTTTATATTTACCCGATATGATTATAATAATACAAACTCTTACTTTCATTTACAGTCTCAATATGCCAACCACTTTGGCTAATACATTTGAAACTAAAAAGTTTTTTTTGTGACTTACTACAATAATAATGTCATGAGCAATTTCAATCATCCGGACAGTAGCAAATTAGTTCCTCGGAGCTCTTAATTGCTTTTGTACTAAAAAATCTTTTGTTACACAATCCATATGGTGAATATATCTGCTACGAAGAAAATTATATCATAATAATTGTTACGGTCAAAATCATCATAAACAAAATTATTTTTGCCTTAATAAATTTTGATAAGGTATGTCAGAATATTTTTGAGGTACCGCAACTACGTGACCAATGACATATTTGTTTACCCATAAAATAGTATAGCTAAATTTATAGTGTGGTTTATAGACAAGCGAATCGATTTGATACAAAAAATGATAAATAAATTAAATAAAATACAAGACTTAGCGTTGAAATTGAGATAAAATGGCAGACAGCTTGGCTCCAGGAGTGAGGCTTCCGAAAGCAGCAATAAGAATAACATTAGACATAAGATAAAGTATTATTTATCTTGGAATAATGTGTAGCATAAGTTTGTCAGGATTTTCGTGTGTTACAATAGTTATTGAAGCCTCTATTTATAGTTATACCTAAGGAACAAGGTCCTAGGATCAAGCCCCTCTTAAATGACAATAATGGGAGTCATTGATGAATATGTAACGGCAGGTCAAGAATGCCAAAATTCTCTGTAACATATGTATATTTAATACTAAGGAATATTCTTCATTGAATGTCATCCGATGACAAATATCTGTTTGCTCTCTTTGATAATATTCCCTTCGGGGCCAACCCGATGCCAACCGAAGATGTTGTCCTCGGTTTTGGTTTCCACTTACTTCGTCTTCCGTCTGTCTCTGATTCCACGTATCATTCTGTTATTCGAGTATTTAATGTGAACTGATTTTATCCTATACAAATAGTCCCCCTACTTTCCGATGGCACATCTTTGTGTCACTGGGAATTTGATGAAGATTCCTTTCTTGGCGGAAAATTTTCTAAATCCTTCTGAAAAGTTTATGACGCTCGATAAGACGTATGTCTCTCCGTATTTAATACCCCGAATGCATGTTACTCCGCGATTTAGCAATATTTTCGCCGGTTCTCGAGGTAATCATGGCCACGATTTTAGCTGCTTATTCCTTTACTTATACGTCTCATTCTCCTTCTTTTACACTTAACAGTTTTACAAACTCTCTCAACTTCTTTGCATCCGACTTTTTCTGCATTCATCCTTTTTAATCTTCTTCAAAGAACTCTTATAACCTTCCTCTGATCATAGTTTCTTTCACTAACTCTTCCAAGAACTCTGGTCTTCTCTTCGGTGGGGGTCCTAAGGAGAGCAAAGACAAAGAAATCGATGTTGATGATGACCCCCTACGGTGAGCACCATCATCCCCAAACATCTCAACACAACCAAGGACTTCGAAGAGAAGTTCCCTTCTTCAAATTCCCGTACTTGGGCTGTTGGCAAATTCCCTTCTTCTATCTGCCCTTCCAGCATTCCTGCTGTGAAAGAAGACTGTGATTGCCATAACTTGAACATCATTGCTCCCGATCTGGTGGAGCAAGTAACCTTCACTAAGAAGGGCTTCATGTACGTTTATACGTACCCATTCACTTTGGGTACGTTTTCTTTGAGCTGGGGACTTGACCCCGTGATTTTGGAATTGTGCCACCGATACCAAGTTTGTTTGGCATGGGTGGGCCCTTTGATGTGGCGAACTATATCTTGTCTTCGGCGACTGTGCCAGGAAATGCAAGAGGAGCTCACCTTGGCTCGTATGATGAATCTTTACTCCCCTAAGATTTTCCGTGGGGGAGTAATAAATTTCAGCAAACGTGGCCACCATACTTTGCTCACTGGCATGGATAATGACAACGACCGTAGATGGATGGAGCGGGTTGTCATTATTTCCACCAGAGATATCATCCTGGCTACAATTCCACCCTTCCCTAAATCCTAGACTCGTACACATAAGTTCAAAGTCTATTTTCTTTTTGAAAAAAGATTATTTCATATCGTTGATGATCCTTCTCTTTTTATTATTTCAACAACTTGGTAGACACCACCAAGGGTTGAAGGCTTGGATCGGTGGATTTAGAAGATTCTGGACATCACCACGCCTGAGACCCGCCGGTGGAAAGAGTTGGCCCCCAAATATGGATGGAGGGTCAAAAATCATGGTAAGTTGACTCGTAAAACCTATTCTGCCTTCGTTTCTTCTTTGTACATAAGAAAACTGGTTAACCTCACCTTTTTGTTGGATTCAGGTCTCCCGCAGGGCTTTGTTACCATCCCTAAGGAGGACATTTTGGTTGATTCCGTAAAGGCTGCGAGGCTGTTGAAGGAGGCTCTCACCCAACACATGCGTCATCGGATCTGCTTCTGGTGTAAGCACTTCCTCTAGGAGTCCCCGTCTGGAGAATAAGCAACCAAAAAGGCGGCGTTCTTCCTCGACCGAGGGGAAGAGTAAAAAGTGAAGAAATTCGCGCCCGAGCCAGTCGTAGCCACTGTGGTCGATGATGGGGAAGCCAGTGAGGAAGGAGATTCCCTACAAAGGAGACGATGACCTTCATCAGCTCAACAACAATGCTTGCAACCCCAGCCGAGGACGATGCCCAAGCGCTCTGGGAGAATTTGACTTGGTGGAGATTGCCAATTCTCCCTTTCCGATCCTAATTCTGCTCCCGGTACCATGAGGCCGAGTATCGGGCCTCTTCTGCCTTTAATTGGTGAGCAACCAATAAATAGCACTGCTTCCGCCATAGCCGCTTCTCAACCCATAATACCATCAGCTTCATCTTTTTCCATGTCGGTCATACCTTCATCACCAGCAACCACTACATCACCCCTACTGGCCTAAACGCCCGAGTGGAGGATGTCCCTCCTCCCTAGTCCCCAGTCCCCAGACCATGGAAATTTAGGGCACAACTATTCGCCCCTTTTTGCAGATCCCCAGAGAAGGAGGAATGTCTCTCTCTCGGTATCTACCGAGTGCCATCTGATGTCTCGATCGGTGGAACTCGCCAATTATCTGAAGCCGCTTGATTCAGAAAAGGATAAGAAAAAAATGCACTCTCTTTCAGGAGAGTGTCTATTAAATAATGCCATGCACAATGTGGCAGCGGTAACATACTTATTCTCTTTACTGCTTATTTCATCTTGACTTGCTATGACAGGTTTTTAACTTGGGTTTTTCTTTGCAGGCCAACTTCCTTACTTCCGAGGGCCTTCAAAAGTCGATCCTCGATAAAGAAGGACTCCAGTCCGAGCGGGACCAGTTACTGGCCTAGAGGGACGAAATTGTTGCTCACCTTCATGTGTTGAAAGCAAAAGCTGTTGAGGCAGGTGAGTTAGAGGCTCGGTTGAAACAGAGTGAGCAGGAAGTGATGACCCTCAGCCAAGAAGCCTCTCAGGTAAATGTACAGTTTCAAGAAGCCAAGGCTAAAAGGTCTAAGGTCCAAAATGTTGTGCTCGTTGCTGTCGAATGTGAATCTGCCTCTATTAAAAGAGTGGATAGCTTAGAGGCAGCCTTGAACTCCAAAGTGGGAGAGGTTATTGCTGGCGAGAAGAAGCGCGCCCAGATGGAGGATAGGTATAAGAGGATCATGGAACATAATAAGGTTCATATAACCACTATCCGTAATCTTGATCTTAGCCTTAGCACCACGAGATTCGAGCAGGATGGCCTTTTGACCAAGGTTGATCAGCTTAAATTAGAACTCTAGTGTCGAAAGTGAATTCCCTCCTCATTGAAAATCATATTATATGTATAGCAAGAGGAGAAAATTCTTGGAAGAGGCCAAACCGGGCGTCATTGATATTGACGTTGAAATCGCCAAGGCCCGAGAGTGGAGTTAACCACTCGAGGATGCCTCCCGGATCAACCTGACGCAACTGACTCTTCTGGTTCCAGTTTCGAGTTCTCAAGAATCGAAGAGGAACTTGAGAAGAATAACAATGAAAGCCAAGATCCAGAGCCGACGGCAGATCCGTCTACTTCTCCTGGGGTGCTGGTGCTCCTGTTCCCCCGAATTCTGGGGGCGATGTAGTTTAGCTTTTTGCTTTCTTTTCCTTTATTGTTTTCGTTTTGTATTTTTGTACTTGTGTTGCTTGGCACGTTTGATGAATAAAAGTGCTTTTTGTTTAAGCATTGCACAAAACTTACTTTTATGCGTCGAATTATGCAAGGCTTTGGGCGCATTTTCCCCCGATAGCATTTGGGTCCCGGGCATAAACTTTTCCGAAACAAACCCTTTACTATGAGGGTTCCATAAGAGAGGGCCCTATTATGTTTCTTGAAGAGGACATCTCCTGTTTGTTCTGACACTAGTATTTGAAGTACTTGATTAACTTTCAAATGGTAAAATCAATTCATTGTTTGGACAAGAAGCAAAATAAAAATAAAAGGACTTCCTTTTATTCCTTCTATCTTCAAAAGTACATAAGCATTCGTTTTGCTGAAGGAAAAATAAATTGCCATTACATGTGGCTAATTTGTACAACTTGTTTCTACGGGGCTGGCTGTGCAGTCCCTGGTCCCGATGAGACATTTTTGTTCAAGGATTCCGTAGTCCTGGTTTCTGTGGCAATCAGGTTGCCGTATTCTCATATCATTCTCCCCTAGTGTTCGAATGCGAAGAATGCGAATTGGAATACTAGAAGTCTTGCTCCTTTGAGGATTCCACTAGTGAATGGTTGGATAATCTTTGGTCTGATAGTAAGTTTTATTTCCCGTTAGGAACTTTGTTATTGAGCCAAAAATTATCTAACCACCCCCAATGGCTTGTAGGGAAAACACTTGTAAATGGTTGAATAGCCTTTGGTCTGGTCGCGAGTTTTGCTTCCCATTAGGAATTTGCCACCGAGCCAAAGACTATTTAACCATCTCGCAATGATTTATCGTTTTGATGTCTTGTCATTTAAAGGTCTTATTTATGTTGATGGTGTTTCCTTCGTAGTATGCTTTCTATTGATGCCTTATTAAAATACTTGCTAGAAAAACCCAATTGGGACAAAAACTAGACGAAGGGAAAAAAAGTGCAGCACATACTTTCAGTATAAGCGGTGCTCATGAGTAATAAATACCTTTTGAGGTGAGTCACATTCTAGTTGATCGACAATTTTACTCCATCTTGGTTTTCTAGTTCGTATGATCCTTTCCCAGTGAAAGTTGAAACCCGGTAGGGGCCATCCTATGTTGGACTAGCATCCCTGCGTTAAGCTCTCGGGTGTTTTGAGTCACTTCTTAAAACCAAGTCTCCCACTTTGAGATAACGGAGATTGGCTCTTCGATTATAGTAACTTTCCATTCTTTGTTTCTGGTCCACCATCCTTATGTGCACCAAGTCCCTGCTTTCGTCAAGCAGTTCCAATTTGACTAGCAATGCTTCGTTGTTTATTTCTTTGTCCGCTCGGAAGTACCTCAAGGGCGGTTTTCCCACTTCCACCGGGATCAAAGTTTCTGTGTCATATACGAGAGAGAAAGATGTCTCTCCCGCGCTTGACTTGGCCGTTGTCCGGTATGCCCAAAACACTCTCGGTAACTCTTTGGAACACTTGTCTTTGGCTGCTTCCAATCTCTTTTTTAGGTTTTGAATGATCACCTTATTTGTTGATTCCGCTTGCCCATATGCGCTCGGATGGTATGGCGAAGATGTGATTCTTTTGATTTTCAAGTCTTCAAGGAATTTTTTGACCTTTAAGCCTATGAAGTGTGGCCCATTTTCATAGGCAATCTCCTTCGGTATTCCGAACTGGCAAATTATGTTCTCCCATTAAATGATAACAAAATACTCTAATTGGTGTTCTTTTGTTTCGCAGGGACTAGTCCAAGTTAGGAAGAGACTATGGAGTGTTTTGGCATCAATAATGTGGAAAAATAGCCAATCAAGAAGTACCCAAGCGGAAAGAAGCAAAATGAAGACTGGGCTGAAGGCCACCGCGACCGCGGCTGGACCGCGGCAGGCCAAGGAAGTGAGGCAGAATGTTCGAATTTCACCGCGGTCGCGCCGCATTCTGCCGCGGCCGCGGTAGACTGTATAGTTGCCCAGAACTTTTGGGACTAAAGTGTAAATCGGGGAAAACTTATTCCAAACCCTTATAAACTCAAGAAACTCGCCCAAGAAAGTTTTAAACTTGTTTTTAAAGTAATTTGGAGGTAAGAACAAGTGTAAGAAAAGCAACCAAACATTAGAGTTTTTCTATCTTCTTTTTATTATTTCAATTGCACATTATGCATACTTTTGTAGTTTTATCTTGCTTTGCTATGAGTAGCTAAACCATTAATCTAGGGTTGATGGAACCAATTGTTGGATGAAGTTTTGACTCAATTTTGTTATAATCGAGCCGGATTTATTATATCATTGTTCAACTATGTTTTGTATGATGATTAATTGAATGAGCCCTTGATTAATCGTGTCTAATTGCCTGGTGTTGCTTGAGAAAGAATACTAGGTTAGGCCGTTGTTGAATAACACCACTTTTGGGTAACTGAAGAGATTCATTACTTGAACTTAAAAATGGGGTTAGAGATAACGAAACTTTGGTGGGATAATTCAGAGCTGTATAAATTATCAGCTAGAGTAGTTCGAGAGAATGCTCTAGTAAATTATGGTAGTTGATCGAGAGATAATTGAGATAACCCAGAGCTCATAATCCTCATAGAGTATTCCAGCGAGATTATAGCAAAAGAGTTAAGGTTTAAACTAGCAATTGGGGAAATCAATACCCTAGACCTTTTTACTATTGAATCTTTAGAAGAGGATTTCGTAGTGATAGAACTTCTAGAAATAGTGCTAAAACTAGAAGAAGGAGTGATGGAACCAGAGGAACCACCATGAACGGATCCTAGGCTACGAAGCCTGCTACCTCTACCCCTTCTATGTCTTACAGGGGCGTTGGGGAAGCTATCAAGAATTGAGATTCTCTTAGGGTTAGGATTCGGAGATACCATTGCAGAGAAAGGATGAACTAAAGGAGAGAGGAAAAAAAGTAAAGAGTAAAGTATCTGTTAAGGGTTTATGAAGAAGAAGACAAAGGAAAAAGGTTAAATATGTGTATGATAGCAACCGTCAAACAAAGAAGCGTAATGATGGAAAGCCTATAATAAAGGCAACTATCACTTCGTAAATAGAAGGGATGAAGAAGCCTTGGAAAAAGGCTGTAGAATTACAGAGCCAATCAGAAGGTGATACGTGTGCAGAGCATTAAATAGAAAAGACAACTGAAGCGTCAGTACCGACATAACATTGATTATGGCAAAAATTCCTTTTTCGTGAAGATCCACTTCCCAAATATTTAATTGATAAATAAATGGAAAGTGGGGGGACTATCTGTATTGGAAAAAAACTGAGTCTAAATATTGAAGATGACGTGTCATGACACATGGACTGGTCAAAAGGTCAAAACGCAATAAATAGCCAAGAGGCACGGGAGACAACAGATATGAGGAGAAGAAAACAACATAGGTGTGGACCGTTACTCAAATAGGTACGAGTCTCGTACCTATTCGAGTCATTTAAAGACCGAAGATCGAAAGAAGTTGAAGATACGAATCTGATGACGTAAAAGAGTCTAAATAGAACATTAAATATCAAATACGAATTAAATATAAATGATTGTGTAACGTTTCTTTTAATGTCATTTATTGCTCATAATTGCCTCATTAAGACAAAGGCATTATATCTTCTCCTAGAATCAACTATAAAAGGAGAAGGACTCAACATCTGTGAAAACAAGAAATATTATTGAGATTACACTGAAATACAAAATTACTTATTACTTTATTATTCTCAAAAGTCTTTTATTATTTTCGTCTTCAGATTATCAGTAACCCGAATTCCTCTATATTTCTAGCTTTGACCAAGACTCAGATTTTTGGTTAAACACTTATTCCATTAAAGATTGGCACACCTCCCGTGCCAAAAATTCTTATCATGGACACATGCAGTTTCTTACTTTGGGTCCATTGTGGCTTCCCTATTGGCGGTGAAGGCTCACCAGCTCCATTATACCAAAATGCAGATTCTTCATCGTATGTTGAAGATGTGTATTGTAGGACATTTATGTGTGATTTTTTTACCCTTATAGGTAGATGCGGTGTCTCGAGGAGATGCGACTATACCTTAAACTATGTGACAGGTAAGACCGAGGGACATCTTGCTTCTGAAGTAATGACATTTCAATCAAAAAATGAAAGCGAAGAGACCATCAAACGTCTTGTTTTTGGATGCTCAGGTATTTCTCGAGGTCTAGACCATTGCAGTGGAGTTCTTGGACTTGGACATCGACCTGTTTCATTGGTTTCTCAACAAAACTACACTGGATTTTCATATTGTATCGATAATATAAGCGATGTGAATTATGATTCGAACGCGCTAGTTTTGGGAGGCAAGCCTATAATTGAAGAAATATCCACTCCGATGTTTATGGTTCTGGGAAAATACTATATAAATTTGGAAAGAATCAGTGTCGGGGACAAGTTTCTTGACATCGACCCAAGTATACTCAAGAGGATCGATTACCAAGGTGGAATGCTCGTTGATAGTGGAGCAACTTCAAGTTACTTACCTGAGATATGATCACGCCCAACTATGCCTTATAAAAGACAAAGCGATCGTTGCAAATATAATCCGATTTTTAAGTCCGGAGTCGAATCCTCAGGGAATTAACTTATCTCTTACAACTCTTGGTTATGCTATTACCAGCTCAAACAATTTCCAGATGCAAGTTTTTTATTAATAAATATTGGGTTTTTGTTTAACTAATTCAAAATGATATTAAAACTAATAATATGCTATAATTTGAGATAGTTGAGTGACCATTTGAGTAGTGGACTCGGTTTGGCAAAGACAGCCCCAAACAATTTGTATTATATGCCAAATCCCAAAAAACTACTCTCTTATACATTCTCTCTCAAACAATTGGCCCCAAACCGTCAGCACCCCCCCCCCCCCGCCGCCGCACCGCTCATTTCTCTTCTTGGTCATTGCTTCCCTCCCCCCTTCTCTCTTTGTATTTCTTCTCTTTCACTCTCCTAGTTTAACAAAAATTCTTGCAAATTATGCAAAAATAAAATAAAATAGTGGGATGAAAAGGTAAGAATGATCTCACATCAAAGAAAATCATAAGCAAAAACTAAGAGAAAAAAGTACATTTCAATGTTGTTTTTCTTCTCTCTTCTTTTTCTGATTGGATTGAACGAGTAAGTGTGATTGAAATTGGTTGAAAATACCTAAAGAGGCTATATATAAAATTTGAGCAAGATTAGAAGCGATTTAGACCGGTTTCAAGTAAAAAATCAAACCTAAAAATTCAATTGCGACAGTTGTATATCACGTTGTATATCGTGTACATTAGTGTATATCACACATAGGTTTTGGCGTTTGTGTATATCGTGTATACAACATAATTGTTTTATGGACGCCCGTGTATATCACGTAAAAATTGTATGGGGTAGCCACTATTTAAAGTGGTATTTACTTTTTATCCAGTATTTTTAATGCTGAGCAAAAGTAGACACTAGTTTATTAAAATTAATATGAAAGGATGTTGTTACCCTTTCCTTCCCAAACGGAAATACAGTGGTACCTGGTCCTGGATCAACAACATCCATTAACCCGAATGCGGTTCCTGCTCTATTCCATTAAAACTATAAAACACAAAACTTTCCTCTGTATCATATAAACCCTCCATTCTGTTTCCCCATACTTCATATTTTCGAGTCGTTGAAAACTGTTTCCTTTGAAACTGATACTCCAAATGATTCTTCCGATAAATCCAGCAAATAAATAATCCTTTAAACGCTGCATTAAAGATGGATATTTAGTAATTGTATACGAAAGACATAATACAATGAAAGCAGTAAAAGTCAGTGAGGATGGTGTTCTGCAGAATCGGTTTGGTGCATCCATTTTCAAAAGGTAAGGACACTTGGCCCTGAACTTAGAATTACAAGTTCAAAAGTTAAGGACACTTGGTCCTAAACTTAGACTAACAAGCTCAAAAGTTAAGGACAATAGGTTCTGAACTTACAGTTACAAGTTCAAAAGTTAAGGACAATAGGTTCTGAACTTACAGTTACAAGTTCAAAAGTTAAGGACAATAGGTCCTGAAGTCCTAAACTTAGACTAACAAGCTCAAACGTTAAGGACACTTGGGGTGCGTTTGGTATAACGGAAAATGTTTTCCGTGAAAAATATTTTTCAGGAAAATATTTTCTTGGAAAATAAGTAGTAATCTTATTCATTTTCCTGTGTTTGGTACGCAAATTAAGGAAAATGACTTCTCAAGAGTATTCATAAATAATTTAGATATAATAAACATGAGGCCATAAACTTTCAAACCAACAACCTTCCTAGCCCACAAATTTCATAAACTTTCAAACAGCTAAACTTTCAAAATGCGGAATTTCGAACCCGTAAAATTTTGTAATTTCTAAACCCGTAAACTTCCAAACACTCCGAACTCATAATTTTGGAACTTGTAAAATTTTGAACCTTTAAACCGATAAATAAAAAACTTAAAACTGAAACATATATTTAAAAAATTTTTTTTTTCTTGGGGGTGAGGGGAGGGGGAGGGGAAGCAATAGGGGGCAAGTGAGAGGGTTGGGTGGTGCAGAAAAATGAGAAAACAAAAATTTGAAATTGCAAAAACAAAAGAGGTAAAAATTATTTTTTTTGGGGGGGGGGAGGGTTGGGTGGGGTGGGGCGGTAACGGAAAAACTGAAATTTGAAAAAAAAAACCTTTTTTTGGAAAGGGGGTGGGTGGGTTGGTGAGGGTGGGGAAGGTTGAGAAGGAGTTTTAGAAAAAATTTCCCTCCTCTTGATAAGGAAAACATTTTCCTCCAATTGGAGGAAAATAAGTTCATAAGAAAAATGTTTTCCAAAATATTTAAGCCAACCAAACATGGAAAAATTGGAAAACATTTTCCGGAAAATGTTTTCCTTCATACCAAACACACCCTTGTTATTGAACTTACAGTTACAAGTTCAAAAGTTAAGGATACTTGGCCCTGAACTTAGACTAACAAGCTCAAAAATTAATGACAATAGGTCCTGAACTTAGATTTACAAGTTCAAAAGTTAAGGACTACATTTAGAGTTACAAACACAAAAGTTAAGGACAGGTGGTCCATACTTTAAGTTCCAAGTTCAAAAGTTAAGGACACTTGATCCTGAACTTTTATGAGCAGAAGGGTGTTTTCGTCCGGGCAGGTAAAGTTTATTAAAGCAGTGGCTAAAGACTAAAGATATTTTAAACAATGGCTTAAAAGTAAATACACGTGTTATTAGTGGCTAATCGTGCACTTGCCCTTTATATCACATTATATACTGTATATATAATACAAATTTTCATGTATATACACAAATACACATTATATACATGAAATATCACTGATGTACATAGAGATATAAACAGGATACAATAGGGAATACATATGTGGAGTCATTTTGAACTTGAGTTTTCAATCTGAAATGTGTTATACACAAAAAGAAAAGAAAATTTAACTTTTTTGATATACACATTATTATTATGTTATACACTGTGATATTCAGCAATAACATATCCAGTATTATCCCACACTGTAGGGTCTGAAAACACTGTGATATATAAATAATATAATAATTATTATTGTGTTATATATATTTGGATGTACATATAAAAAACTAGAAAAATAATGAAAAAATATTTGGGAGTTTTTTCGGATACTACTAAAGAAAATAGAACCTAATTTCTAGGATGTTGGTGCTATGAGAGAAGACAGAGGGGTTTTAAATATTTTTTGCTAATTTTAAGAAAAATAATTTTGATGGGGCTTATTTTAGGATGGTGGTTAAACCATTAGAAGAGAGAATAATTTTAGGCTACCATATGCCAAATCCTAAAATATTGGCTTTTTATGCCAATTTTTGGACCTAGTTGTCATGCCATGCCAAATCTCGTTAATTTTGGAAAAGAGATTTTTACATTCCTATACCATATAGGAAATCTTATTACCTTCAATGTTTAAGGTTTGATATAATTACATTTAGTATACCAAATTACCAATTCTATACCATAGTGTTTTTTAAGGGTACAATTAATGCAGCGTATATCCCTCCTTAATTCAAGGTACCGTATATCCCACCCCTCCCATATTTCTCTCTCCCAAACCATTATAATTAATCAAATCGTTCAGAGATTTTAACCTATCTGTTAACTCTATTTCCTGTGCCCTCAACACATTATTCTGAGCAGTGCAAAATGTCAACCTCTCTGTAGTCTCTTCAATTTTAGCCACAATGGTTCTGTTGGCAGCTTGTAATTTGCTGACTTCCTTTGTCAATTCTTGCACAAGATTTTGTTTCTTCATCCTAGATCGCCTTGCAGATTCCCTATTTGAAATCATTCTTTTCCTTTTCTTTTCACAAATTTGAGTTTTTAATATCCCAATTTGTTGACATTTTTTTCTTCTCTATTTCCTTCAATATTTTTATGTTGTTTTGGTTTCAATAAAAAATTGGGACTCAAGAATAAAATCAAGATCAATTCCCATTTGATTGTAGCTTAATTGGTATTTTTGACATAATTGCGTTTTTTGTAGAAGATTTTCTAGAAGTTTTAGTCGTTTTGGATTTGTGAAAACAGAAAATAATGCATCTACAATCAGAATACAAATAATCTACAATTTATCTACAAAATATCTACAAACTGGGTACATTGAATTTTAATATCCAATTTCCATTTCAATTGTAGTATAATTGACATTTTCGACATAATTGCGTTTTTTGCAGAAGTTTTGTAGAAGTTTGGTCGTTTTTGATTTGTGAAAACAGAAAATAAAGGATCTACAATTAGAATACAAATAATCTACAATTTATCTACAAAATATCTACAAACTAGGTACATTGAATTTAATATACCAATTCCCATTCGATTGTAGTTTAATTGGAATTTTCGACATAATTGCGTTTCTTGCAAAAGATTTGTAGAAGTTTAGTCGTTTTTGATTTGTCAAAACAGAAAACAAAGCATCTACAATCATAATACAAATAATCTACAATTTATCTACAAAATATCTACAAACTGGGTATATTGAATTTTAATATCCCAATTCCCATTTCAATTATAGTTTAATTGGGATTTTCGACTAGACATAATCTTAAAGATTCATTATAGTATTCTCAATTATAGATTGAGGGAAATATATTAGAAAGTTATATCAACTACTCTGTCGAGTGTGAAAATTATTAGATTTGTCAACTTATTATTTTTCATGGAAAAAAATATAACGATATTTGCAGCTACAAGTTTAAGTGAGACTATAAGCAGAAAGATTAGGTGAAGTAGAAAATGCAGAGATATTTGCTTAGTTTCTTCGTTTTGTGGGATTTGTTTCTTCGTTAGGTGAAGTAGAAAATGCAGAGATATTTGCTTAGATATCTAAATAAAGAATTTTAATGTTACAATGATTCCTTATTTAATGAAATATCTGGAAGAATATTTACTTCCATAATTGTAGCGCGCCTAAATAGGAATATCTTGAAGAATATTTAGTTCCAGATTTGTAGCGCGCCTAATTAGGAAGGAATCAAGTCTTAATAATTGGTATTTAATAAATGGTATAATATTTGTAGAATAACTGTGACCATGACGGGTAAATATGAAATTATGCACATTTTTGGTAATAAGGTTTCATATATGGTATAGGAATGTAAATGTCCCTTTTGAGAATCACTAAGGCACACATAGGGATGTCAAATCTGGCCCAAGCCCAAATGACCCGCCCAACCCGCTTAAGGTTGGATTGATTTTTGACCCGCCTATTTATTAATCTTAGCCTATCTTAACCCAACTCATCTCAACCCATTTAAAGTTGGGCTAAGTTTTAGGCCAAATTAATCCATGAGCAATTTTATTAAAATATCTTAAAAATATTTTCTTTGTTTGATATGTTATATATGACCATAGAAAAGAAAAAAAAAGTTGTATTTAGTAATTATACAATTTATAAGAAAATAACACATATTAATTAAAACTTAATAAGAGTTGGGCGGGTTGGGTTATGACCTGAATTTTCGCCCATCTTGACTCAACCCATCTTAACCCAAACAACTTTGGGCGGGTCAAATGACCTGCTCAATTATTAACGCAACCCATTTTGACCCGCCCAAAATCGACTCAACCCGCTCATTTTACACCCCTAGGCACACATAATAATGAAATATATAATATCGGAAAACGTGTAATTATTACATATATTATACACAGTATTTTCACCAGCGCTAAGACACTTTTTGAAGATTTCTAAATTTTTTATAAAAGGGTTCAAAATGTCCCTAAACTATTGAAAAAGGTTTAAAAATACCCTTTATCTACCTATTGGGCTAAAAATACCTCTTCATCCACTTTTTTGGTTCACTTATGCCCTTTGACCGTTAGGTCAATGCTAAATTAAAAATAATAATTATTCTTTTTGTAAAACTTAAAAAGAAATTCGTTGTTTTAAACTAATGCACCAATAGTCCACTAATTTAGTAAAGCCTTCTTATTTTATTTTTTTTAGTTTTTACAAAAAAATATTATTTTTTTCATTTTTTTAAAGAATTTTTTTTGTAAATACTGGAATTTTTTTTTTGTAAAAACAGAAAAAATGTTTTTAAAAACATACTTTCATTTTTTAAAACTGAAAAAAATCTTTTCAACAAAATATTTTCGTTTTTGAAAAATATTTGTTTTCCAGTTTTTTTAAAGCATTTCGTTTTATTTTCAGTTTTCAGTTTTGTTTTAAAAGAAAAATATTTTCGTATTTTTAAAAAACTGAAAAAATGAAAGAATTTTTTTTCAAAAACGAAAATATTTATTTCAGTTTTTAAAAAACGAAAATATTTTATTAATTTTTTTTTTCTGTTTTTACAACTTTTTTTCAATTTTTACAAAAACAATGCTTTAAAAAAACTGAAAAAAAATATTTTTTTTGTAGAAACTGAATTGCTTTTTGTAAAAACTGAAAGAAAAAAAAAAACTTTACTAAATTAGTGGACTACTGGTGCATTAGTTTAAAAAAACGAAAATATTTTGTAAATTTTTTTTTTAAGTTTTACAAAAAGAATAATAATTATTTTTAATTCAGCATTGACCTAACGGTCAAAGGGCATAAGTAAACCAAAAAGGTGGATGGAGGGATATTTTTAAACCAACAGGTGGATGAAGGGTATTTTTAAACTTTTTCCAATAGTTTAGGAGCATTTTGAACCCTCTTCCGTAAGTTTATCAAAAAGTTCTTTAAAAGTATTCAACATCTGAAATATTTCCACTTGTTTTAATAAAAATTGTATTCTCTCTGTATGGATTTACATATTTCAATATTTTGGTCATGAACTTGGACGTACATATTCAACCAAAAAAAAAACTAATTTATTACTCTAAACAATTTACATGTGACTCTATTTCAGATATAGCCTTATATCTTAAAATTCAACACGTGATCTACATAACAAAAATACTGCAGGATATTAGAGCGAGTTATCGCAGCTTTCTAAAATAAACAAGTAAACCTCCTACATAATGGAAACAATTAACTTACATTTTAACTATTACAGTTTGTTTTGTCTTGTTTATTTAGTTATAGAAACTACGAATAATTTTTGTTACATATTGTAGTTGAGAATGGCTTGATTTGAAAGGTGTATCTGCAACTGAATTATATCAAAATGATCTGCACAGTAATTTACTCGCAGAGGTATACTATACATAAATCAAATCACAACTTTTTAGCATACTTGGCGTTTGGGCACAATAATATTTTTGAACATCCTTAATACATCCATAATTGCACGGTCTATTTGATTCTTTTTCATTCTAAAATTTTTTCTAATAAAATAACTCTTAAGCTTAAAATTTATGTAAAAATAAACAACTAATCTTAAAAGTAATTTTTTAACTAAAAGTTATTTCTTAAATAATTTTTTTAATTTAAAAGTCAAGCTGTACAAAAATTTCTTCAACAAAAGCTCTCTGCAAACTACAAATCCTCTCGACTCTCTTTCCTTTGGTTTTATGCTTACATTAGTAAAAAATTTAATGTTGTCCTTTTGTTATTTTAGTTTTGATTTAAAAAATTATAGGTCTATTAAAAAAAAGTTATTGTTTAGCTAAAAATTGCGTAATTTGATTTACAAAAATTTGATAGACCATTCATCAACAAAAAAAAAATTCATGACTTGTTTAAAGTTTGAACATCCTTGACAGAATTCCAGTTACGCTACTGCTTCAAGCTATCCTATTGTGAAGCGAAATTACAATTTGGTTAAAGTTTGATATAAAATGTTATTATAAGATCCCTTAAATCGATGAAGCAATCGAAGCTAAGGGTTATCGCTTCATGCGTGAAGTCATTTATAAAGAGCACGTTATATAATATAGTAGATTTTTTCTAATTTCCCATGTCATATGGAATAAATAAAGTAAGTCTAAAGTAGAACGATGGAAAAGTCATTGATAACTAAAGAAAAAGGGTTTTCATCGTACGCAATTTCTTTTAGAAATTTAAATAAAAATATAATAGTAAGTTTGGAGCAGCAAATAAAATTTCCTTCAAAGAACTATATTAGTCTAATTCTAAGAATTTAAGTTAATGAGAAATTTTGAAACAAAAGGATAGTGTCTCTAGCAAACGCAAGATCCTCTGTTGTGGGTCAATTCTATTAAAATTAGTTAATTGGTTTAATATTATTAAAATGAAGTAGTTGAATTAGAAGATAGGCCAGTTTTATTATTAGTCGATAAACTAGAGTCGTAACAACCAAAAATATCTAAAATAAACGAAGCTGTTATAAAGAGGTTTGACTGTATAATGATCAGGTTGTTATCGAGTTTCTGAAATGTTTTTCATATTTGTAATCCGAAATATTTATTTACAAAATTGTCGCTCCAATTATCTTCAAATCTGTATATTTGGTGTAACTTTTCAATTTTCAGCAATCAGCAATTGGAAACTTTAAATTCAATATTTTCTTTTCCAAACACTCTTAGCATTTTTTTTTTTTTTTGGTTTCTCATCCGGTGTCCGGTACTCACATTAGAACCCGACTAAATCCGAATTCGCGACGGAAAATCCCACATTGGGGTTTTTTTTTTTGGGGGGGGGAGATAAAGCGCTCCCTAACAAAGGCGGCTCCATATACAGAGACCCGAACCCGAGAATGAAGGAGTACTTACCACTCCACCCCAACCCTTGTTGGTGCAATTTTAATATAACGGCCAAATGCTTGTATGTGCAAACAGAACAAGAATAAATCACGAGAGCTGAGATTATATCCGGAACAACAGAATCTTGGTGTCTTGTTCTCCATTTATTTTTATGCTCATTATCCATTTTATTTCTTTCAGAAGGAAAATCCTAAGCTTTACATAGTCCATTCGGACTCAAGCTCAGCAATGAAAGCTTATATTGAAAAAGAAAATGGAAATGAAAATTACTTATGTATGTTTTCATTGCCAATAAGCCATTCTTTAACTCGCTTTGGCAAAATGTCAGAATACACATCTTAGGTATTGCCGAGGAGCTGATAACAAGTTTCAAGACAAGGACAATATTGTATGGACTTAAAAGCATAATAAAACTGCAATGCAGTAAAAATACCATATATTTTCCGGGAGGTGATTTAGAGGGGAGTAAAGTAATAACCTGCTGGCTGTCCCATTCCAGCGTTTTGTGGCATTCCAAAAGGCGTTCCGTAGTATCCTGAAGTAGTTCCAGCAAGTTTGGACAAACCCATCTGGCCTTGCATCCCGTTGCTCGCATATTGCTGCCACAACTGTTGTTCCTGCGTTAGCAACTGCTGTTTCCTCTCCAATTCCGCCATTTGGACGTATGAAGGAGGTGGCACAGAAAGTGAAGCAGCAAATGGATCTTGATTCCCTACTGGTTGGATTGTTCCATCAGGGGCAGGCAACGCGAGCATAGGTTTAGACCTGTTGCCTGGTCCAGGCAATGCCACGCTGCTGGCACTCCCACCAGTTACCTGAGTATTGCTCACGTGCTGCCTCACAGTCCCCTGATCGTACATCCCGTTTAATAAAAGTGAATCAAAACCACCTGCTAAATCAGCCTTTTGCTTTGACAAATTACTGGCAGTTTCTACCAATGCCAACTCCCAATCAGCTTTGCCAATCTCAGCAGCTGGTGTCTGCCAAGCTGAAGTTACTTGTCCGGCCTCACCATCAGATGGGAATGCTTCCCACGAGTCATTTCCATTGGCTACCGGCCCAGAAAACAGAGCTAACGCCATTTTATTACCCTCGCCATCAGCTGTCACTCCATCATCCTTCAAATTAACCAAGTCCTCGGCTACCCGCTGAGTATCTGGCCTTTGCTGAGGTCCAGGTTGAGAAGGAGGAGGGGTGTAAATGTAATTCTCTGGCGGTGGAAGAGCTTTAATTTCATTCATATCTGGTTGTTTCTCCTCTTCAGCTGCTAATGAGCTCTCCGCCCTATTTATCTCGGGGCTCCTTGGCCTATTTGCTCTCTCTCTCAAGAAACCCTCAAGCGTGCCCAAAAGCTTATCAGTGATGATTTGCACCTCCGGGAACTCGGATGACCTTGCAATCCCAACATCCTTGCACCAATTGTAAATCCCCACAAGTTCATCAATCATCTTTGCAGCATTAACATAAGCATCAAACGCCTTGACGCAATCGGCATACTCCATCTCTGCGAACCGATCCAACAAAAACTGTAATACCTCACAAATATCAGCATAAAGCTTGAAGCTCTCCTTCACAAGTGAATATAACGCCACCAGCACCATCCTACTATTTTTTGCTGCCCCGGTTGGTCTACAAGCCAAGAACCTATCAAGAAGCTGAAGCAATTGATTCAACCTCTCTAAAACCCGCTCGGGCTTCATTTCTCTGACCGGTGTCACACCGTTTTTCTCTCCCCTTCCAGCGGACTCATCAAACTCGCTATAGGACCTCTCTCCCCTATCCATCCCATAACCATCTTCAAACCTCTTTTTGATATCAACGTCATTCAACTTCCTATCATAGACGGTAAACTCAAGCTTCTGATCTAAGTAAAAGGCGTAAGTCCTAACAAATCCAGAATGATCCCATGAGTTAGAGTGAGCTTCATCACGAAAATCGGACATATTCAAGACCCTCATCCCCCTCCGACTTGCATACATGATCTCTTGCCCGAGTACAGGATCTCCATCAGTTAACAGCCTATGCACAAGCATTAAGGCCTTCAATGCCACAACCCAATCGTGGGTTTTACTCAACCTCTTCGACACAGCAAAAACAAAAGCACTCACATATCCTCTAGAATGGGACGTCAAGTGCAAAATCTCCCTAATATATTTCTCATCTGCTGGCTCATTATCATGAGTGGTTGCTTTCACCACCAATACTTCGAGGTCTGGCGCAACATTGCCGGCCACTTTAGCTAGGCTTATACTAGTTTGATCTTTCACTGCCCCAATTGCCTTCCTAATACTTGGAGCCATCACCAATTATATTACAGGTCCTGATCCAGTAACTTGGTATCTTTGATCACCTTTCACAAAAACCAATAAAAAAACAAAATTCAAGTTCTTTTATTCCAATTTTATTTTTTGCCTTTCTGTTATTCAAATTGATTACAACTAGAATGAAAAATATATACTCCACCTGTCACAAAAAGGTTGAAGAGGTTCGGAGTTCCAGGGTCAAATCTTCTAAAGTAAATTCAGAAAAGTACTACAAATCACAACTTCTACAATTAAAAATATTCAGAAACGAACCCCCCTTGTTGAAAAATTACACTATGTAAATAGCGGAAAAATGAATTTTTCAGTTACAATAAACTGTTGAATCCCCTAAACATAACGGCAAATTCTAAACAAAGGGGATTCAAATATTCGTTTACGTTCAAATCCAAAGTGTCACATTCTAATATTTTTTAAATCCCCTTTGTATAAATTTTTGGCTCCGTTACCGTATTCAGAGAGTACTTATAAAAAAAATTCCGAGTGTATGAAAAAGTTATTTGATTTCCCATGTTGTAATACTGTCATATAAAACAGAACATAGGAATTATCTAACATATAAAAAATTAAAAAGATGGATAATCTAAAAATAAGAACTCTTTTTTTTTATAAGTAATATTAAGAACTTTAAACCCTTTTGTCAGTTTGTTATTAACAATTTGAATAGATCAGAGTCAAAGCCGGCAATGATGAAATTTTCAAGATCTTTTAGTGAAATATCAACAAACATATACACGTGACTATTACTATACAACGATCAAAAAAAGGCTTAAACTCAATCGTAAAACTAAAACCAATCAATACCCATATGAAATTACATTGAAAAGTGAGAGATAGGGGCAAAAAATTCATACCCTTTTAAGAATTTCACCGAATTTGATTTGATCGAAGCTGAAAATTGAAGTGATCGGCGGAAAATCCTATATATAGCCAGTCGAACAAAAAGTGTACTGAAAATACATAGTAAATAGATATAAAGGGAAAAGTGAGAAAAGATACAAAAGAGGGGAAGAAGAGAAAGAAAACGCGTAGAGAGAAAGGAAAGAGTAGTCGTAGTAGTAGTAGTAATGGCTTTAAACTGAGAGAGTCGACTCTATTCTGTAGACTTGTAGTTAGCGTATTCTTTGTATGTATACATTGGTGCGTTTTGTGGGTGTTTTTACGTTTTCCTCCTTCTTTTTCATTTAAATTCATTTTTCAAATGTTTTGGTGCGACCTTTTCTTGCAACCCTATATTTCTATATTGAAGGTGATCGAGACTAAAATAAAGGAAAACTTGGGAGTGCCTAAAAGAAATTGAGAGTCTATATATATATATATATATTGAGAAGAGGAGCCTTGGCGCAATGGTAAAGTTGTCTTTGTGTGACCTATAGTTCACGGGTTCGAGCAGCGAAATGAAATCAGTCGTTGATGCTTGCATTAAGGTAGATTGCCTACATCTATCACATCTCATGAGATGTCCTTTTGTGGACCATGCGTGAATGCAGGAAGCTTTGTACACCAGACTGCCTTTATTTAATGTGTGTGTTGGGTACAAGAAAAGTAATTTTTCAAAAAATAGGTTATTTTTAAAATATTACGTAAATATTTAGATTAAATTAGTAGTATGAAGTTAAGAGTTTGGATAATTGCGAAGGAAGATGATATCTGCCCAAACACACACATAAAAAGGTAATTATCTGTATATTTATAAGAAAGTATAATTAGTAATATAAATTTTTTGTTACATTATTGGTGAATATAAGTTAACTTTTATATTAAGAACAACATTTTCCCCTCCCAACTACATAAAACACACGATAATATATAATATCCTATAGTCATCAATTCCTAAATATATGGATTACAATTTATTATATTGGAGCTGAAATAATGATCTCTTAGCCATTAAGCTATCCTCTTGAATATTAGTACGGAAATTCATCAAAAAGAATTTCAAAAAAAAGGGCCAAAGGGGATAAGGCCTTTGTAATTTGTGGCTTATTATTAAAAGGATTGTGAGGTTTCAAAAAAGTTGTAGTTTTCTTTTTGAAAATTCAACTTTGTATTTTTATTGTTTTTAATTTTGTTTGTGTTTTTCTTTGCTTGGAATGAGGAAAAAGACGAGAATAAACCTTAAAGGACTGGTTTCCCTATAAAATCTGGAATTTAGTGTTTGTTTCATTAACATGTTCTAGTTTGTTGTATGGAATATTATGGCGACTAAGAATCTTCCGTGCAATTAAAAATAATTTTTTTAACAGTTCTTTTTTCATTTACTTTTTGCTTTATAATTGGATACTATACCTTTTCAAGTTAATCAAATCACACTGGTGATTTGGTATGTCATAGAATTTCTTTTTATCTTTTATAAACTTATCTCAATCAGAATATTGACCTTTTATTTTTAAATTGCTTTGGCTGTTGAATATGTTTGTACACTTATTTTTATTATGTGCCGCTTGTCAATACTTAAGGTTAAGGGAGTGCATAGCTAATCTAATTGAGTAATTTAATCCTAATAGTTGTAAATTAAAATAAAAATAAATATCACTTAATCATGATTAATTGAGAAATTAGTACGTATGTCTTTTATTATTAGATTGATGCAAAGACCATTTGCTGGTAAAAAATAATCGCGGTGAACTCCCTTCCCCTATTATTTATGTATGTAATTGAAGATGTTAATGAATTTTTTTTATAAAAAAAAACAGACTACATATATACAAACTCAAAACGTAAATAAAACAGAGAATTAAATAAATGAGTTGGTTATTTCCTGGAAGTACTAATTTATACCAGTATATTCCATATCAAGTAAGATGGCACCCTTTTAGTTTGGTTTTAATTGCCAATTTATTTTGGTTTCTCTTGGTGACAACGCTTTGTGCTCGACTAATTCTAATTCGGACCAGATAAAGCTTATTATTTGCCAATTTATTCAAACATATGACTTAAATAATTTGATTGTACAAATCTCTCAAATTGTGAGACTACATAAGGCATATGCACAAATTAGAAAAGAAAACGTAAAATTAAGTGTAGATTCATGAATTTAAATTAATTGTCTCTATCTTGCAATATAATTTACTTAGATTGCAAATGAAGCATAATTTGCAAGTGGGATATTTTCATTGTTTTTAAATCAAGTGCATTATTATTTGCACAAGAAAGCACCATCATTAATCCATTCCTTTTCTAAGGCTTGTGTTAGTGGGGAAAACTCAATTAGTTCAGGACACTTCACTAGGTATTTATAAAGTTTTTGACTTTTATTGTTCAAACATGCCTTTATGATAACAATGGGATTTTATATTTTATTTTTGCTCTTTCTATTTAACTATGGAAGGGGTAATTTTCATACAGGGATGAAAGGTATTTTTCATAGAAATATTTTTCCTGAAAAATATTTTTTGATGTTAGCTAGGTGAGTTAAAAATATTTTTCAGATAAGATACACATTAATAATTAATAATAACATTAGTAAATTGGATAGTAATAAAACTTTTGATTAGTAAATATTAATAATAAGAAAAATAATTTTTTTTTCAAAGTCCATCATCAAGATGGAGGAGTTAGGCATGACTCCAACCTGTATATTTCAAAAATAACAATTTTTTTTTGGTAATTAAACTTTATTTTCACGTAAATATATACAAGTGTTTGGACATGCAACCCCAAACTTAGTAACATCTCTTCCTCACTGACTACTCTAAGGATAATAGTTGAGCTTTTGTAAACTTTATTTTCACGTAAATATATACAAGTGTTTTGACATGCAGCCCCAAACTTAGTAACATCTCTCCCTCACTGACTACTCTAAGGATAATAGTTGAGCTTTTGTAAACTATTCCTCAATCTACTATGACTATGGCCTATACAATGAATATCTATAACTATTTATCTAGTAATATCTTCACTGCTTCTTTTAATCTTCTGAAAAATCCTTCTATTTCTTTCCAGCCATATGTAATACATTGCTCCAGTCATACTCAGCCCGTTCAGCATGGTTTTGGATCTGTTGCATTTCACCTGTTCTACTGCCCATTTGATCTCCTCATCCCATCCTTTTGGTTCTCGACCGAAACCCATCCAATTTAATGTTCTTCTCCAAACATCTTCTGAGAAAGAACAAGTAAAGAAGATATGGTTGTGACTTTCCATCTCATGCTCACATAATGGACATTTTGGACTTACTTGCATCCCCCATCTAGTCAATCTATCTTTTGTATATAAACTCCCCTGCATTGCAAGATACATAATAAATTTCCATTTTGGATAGCTTCTATTATTGCATAGCAATCGACTCCAGCTCACCTTTAGAAATACCCCTCTTAGTTGCTTGTACATTCCTCTAATGGAAAATGAATCAGTTTGCATTATGCTGATACCCAATTTTTTCCTATATACTTTTCAATATTCAAAATACCTTAAAATAACATGTATATGCATATATAAGTATGTCCAAGCGTTTATTATTATTATTTTTAAATTTTTAAAGGTTTTTAAATCAATTTATTTCTCTATATTTATCCATAAAAATCCAATAATTATTTTTAAAATTATCATTTTTGGTGATTCACTTGTTGAACTTTTATATTTATGTTAAAATATAGCCAAGATAATTTTTGCATATTTTTACAAATTTATTTAGCATTTTTAAGGCTAAATTGCACACAATTGCAATGTTAGCCATTTTAAGGTTTAATTATGTTTTATACACATAGAATTGGATCCTGTATTTTTTAATTGTTAGTTATGTACTATAAATCATTTTAGACCTTTAAATTAGTTTTCAGAAATTATTTATTATTTTTTATAAAATAAATAGGGAAAACTGGCTATTTAAATTTTAGCCAAATTTGGCTTTCAATTATGGCCAAAATTGGACCCCAAATCTCAGCCCAATTTTAATTAGAACTGGACCCCAACCCAATTGAAAACCCACTGGACCAAGCCCAAACCCGGATTCCCACCTATCCCCATTCAATCTGGACCATTGATTATTCAGATCAACTGTCGCTAGCTCCCCTTCCTAAATTAAACCAAACGACCCCCCCCAAAACCCTTTCATTCCTCACTCAACCGACTCTCATCTCTCTCTCTCTCTATCTCTGATTCTCTCTAGAACCTTCCCCCCTCCCCTCCTCTCTGATGAACTTCACCCACTTTCTCCCGCCATCTCCTTGCTTGAATATATGGTGGTCTCACCACCTACCAGCCTTATGGCTCCCTCTTGAACGTATGTCACCATTTTGAGGCTTTCAAGTGAACCAGAGGTGGTTCACTCGCCTCCCATGGTTTCCCATGCCATTTTCCGGCCATCCATGGTCGTTCGAGTAAGATCCGTGACTTTTCTGGCTAGATCGATAACTTTTCGAAGTTTTCTCACTTTTTTTGGGTTTCCCAAAACCCTAACTTTAAAGACTTTCCGATTTTCTTTCAGATCTATCTTAGATTTTTGAATGTTATGAATCTCTTGGTGTTTTTCTCAAAGGTTTTTTCCGATTTTTTCGAAGTGACTCTCCGTCTTCAAAATTAGGGTTTTTAACCTCTTTTAAAAGACTTTTCTTCTGATTTTCAGTGTTGTCTTATGATTTACTATGTTTAAACGAGTTGTTTATGTTTTCTTCTACCTGGTTCATCATGTTGAAAACCCTAAGTATTTTTGGTTTTTATCCGGGGTTCTGGAATTGTCTTTGTTCATTTTGTATGTATGCCTGTTTCGATTGAGCTCTTTATGGTTAGATCCCTTTCTTTGTTTAACTTGACTGATTCTGAGTTCTTACCGTTTCTAACTCAATTTTATTAAAACCCTAATTTCTTAAAGATTTTCTTCACTTGTTAATGTGAGTTTTAAAGACTTCTTTTACTCGTTTCTATGTGTTGGCCTGATCTCCTTTGCTTGTTACTATGTGTTAGGCTGGTTTCTTCATTTTGGTTCTATGTGTTAGCTATGACTACTCGACTTTGTTGATTACCATTCTTCGAATAGTCCTTAGCCCACTCATGTCACTTCTGTATGTTCGTGTTCATCTAGTTTGCTCCTTTTTGTCAATATGTTTGACCCTACATGTCTGATACGCCTGTTCATTCTTTTCTATTTATATGTCGAAGTGCAGAATCATGACTCCTTCTTGTTTGATATTGATTTCCTTAAGTTACGACTAATTGCAAAAAGTTTCTTATAAATCCTTAAATTTACTCGTTTTGTTTAAATTGATTGATTCCCTTCCTTTTTTACACCCGCTGAATCCTTTTCCAAAGTTGAGTACATTTTGTACTTAGACTCAATTGTATACTCTATTATTTTACTATCCTTTATATGGTTAGAAATCAATTTTTCTCAAACTGATTCCTTTCCTTAATTAACCCTGTTAATATCCGTTTGAGCAGTAATCCCTTGATTAAACGGAAGTACTTGTGTTAATTGATTCTGATTGTGATCATTTCCATGTAGGTACTGAAACTTTACTTATTGCCTTATTTCTCACATGTTTTCAAAACTATAAATACCCTGCAACCCTCTTTTCCAAAGACACGAACACTTTTCTGAACTCACACTCATACTCAAAGTATTCTCTCTTGCTACTTGTACTGTGGCCTGTTTTCAAAGTCCTGCTACCTATCTTTACTATATTTTTCTCTGAACTGGTATGTTCTGGTTAATTTTCAGCATCAACAACACTATGTTTACTTAATACTTTTGCATTCTTGTCTGCCTGCTGCTTATATCTAATTCAGTACCTTATTTTAGCATGTTGTAATTTCTTTCTTCCTATTCTGAATCTGTGTATTATGTATCCTAAACCCCTACCCCAATGTGTTAGATATTGATGATTTATTTGAGGCATGACAGTATTGAGCATTGGTTTCCATGACTCAAACTTGATCCTTGGGATCATAACCTTTATGTTTCTCTAGTATTGTGTGTTCTGGTAAGCTTATAGGCATGCCAACATCTCCCATTGTCGTGCATGCCCCAAAAACTAACCCTTGCCTAAGTACATAGGCTTTTCGCAATTCCCAACCCCTGAACCCCTTTTATGAAGTTATCAATGCTGTAACTATTTCCCTTTCCCTCTCTTTTATTCCTTCAGCCCTTAGAACTCTGTTGCTGCACTTCCACTCTCTCTTAGACTTAAGTTCTCCCCCCCTCTTATGAGCCTTGCCTTGGGACCCATGAGCTCCCTCTGAACTTGGATACATGAGGGATGGCACTTCCACACTGCACTTGTCCCTATTTTGGTTATGAAACTTGGGTGTGAGCACTGCCTAGGGTCCTATTGAGGCCCTTAGGGAACTCTAACACACTCAAATCTGAGAAAGGTTTTGGATCAGCTGTCTTTGAGTTGGTTTATCTCATAACTCAGTGAGGAAGTCAGAATCAGGCTACCTCTAGTTGTACTTTTCTTTGAATTTTTTGTTGTAATTTATTATTCTGGTTTGTAATAAACAGTTGGGGATGGCTAGTAAAAAGGGTGGGGTAATTACGCATGCAAGGGTAGAAAACATGCCTATAGGATATTTTTTAATTCTACATATTCAACTTCATTTAGAAAACATGCTTATAGGATATTTTTTAATTCTGCATATTCAACTTCATTTAGAAAACTTGCCTATAAGGTATTTTCAATTCTGCACATTCAACTCCATTTAGAAAACCTGCCTATAGGATATTTTTCAATTCTGCATATTCAATCACATTTAGAAAACCTGCCTATAGGATATTTTTTAATTCTGCACATTTAACTTCATTTAGAAAACCTGCCTATAGGGTATTTCTAATTCTGCATATTCAATCACATTTAGAATCCATACCTATAGGGATTATCTAAAGTTCTACATGTTTGTCACTTAGTAACGTATTAAAATCAGTAACGTATTAAAATCAGTAACGTATAGAAATCATGCCTATAAGATTTCTTAATCAATCTGATTCGCTTTCATTCACAGTCAATATTAGACATCATGCTCCTAGGATATAAAACCAATAATAGTAGATACTGTCACCTGCATAACCTGTAACCAATTCATTTAATTTTGTACATTCTGCCTCTCTTTTAATAACCTAATTCCCTCGCTTAACAAGGTTAACAAGCATCCTTATAGGATTTCAAATAATTTATTTCGAGTTTCTACTGTCTCATCACCTTCTGAATTCAGTAAATATCATGCCTATAGGACCCCATCTAACACTTAGGCAAGCCTTAGAGTAAGCTGAATTTGCTTCTGTTAATCATTACAACCAGCAGGCAGGCCTGATTCGGACTTCTTATCTGAGTTATGTAATAAACTAAAACTGCCTCAACAATCTCCTCTCTCTCGTCTTCTAACACTTTTAAATCAGACCTAAACAGTACGTGTAAGACATTCTATTTTATGTGTTTGTTTTGAGGAGGTATACATGAGCCTTTGTTTGTTTATATGTTTCCCCAAACCTGCATTATGTGTTTTTGTGTGTCGCCTTAGAATTTTTACCTTTGAAACTCCCAATTAGCCCAACATCCCTCCCTTTTAGGATTAGTAGTCCTAAGTACCTCCGGGACTGATAGGAATGAGACGGGTAATAGCATGCAATAAGTAATTGAGACCAATCCGCGCTTTAATACCTTAATGGGGTGGCAAGGGTAGATATGGATTGATGACCACGCGGTAATATCACGTGTAGACTCTCATTGAGGAGTGATTACCGGACATTGTGTGGGGTGATCCATATTTTTAATAAACCTAGGACCCCTTTTACTCTTTATTCTTTTTTTAGCATTGTAACTCTTTATTTAAAAAAAACAACTTTCTTGATCGTTCTTCCAAAATTGTTTACTTTCAAACTATTATGTGTTGAAATCCCCTCTTATTTGAGCCTTATTTGCTTATATGTTAATTGCACTCAAATTCACAATAATTGTCTGGTCGGGAACCACACTAGTAGATTTTGAGGGGTGCCTAACACCTTCCCCTTAAAATAATTTCAAGCCCTTACCCTATCTTTGGTTATTCAAATCAAGCCCTATTGACGTCCTAATGCACCTTAATCATTAGGTGGCGACTCTTCAAACCCAATTCCTAAAAGGAACGAGTTGTCCTTCCAAATGTCATAAATCCAATTTTGCGAGAAAAGGGGGGCGCGACACATTACCCTTCCAGTGTTCCAAACTTGCTTCATTCAAGTATTTCCCAGCTTGCAGTATCTTCCTTACAATCCAAGAAGCTTGCTTTAGATCAACTTCCCATGGTTCCCTTCCTTTTATATAGTATGCATGCACCTATTTGATCCATAGCTTGTCCTTTTTCTTGCCCAAGTTCCATAGATGTTTCAGTAAAGCTGCCTTATTCCATGTACTGAGGTCTGTGATATTCAATCCTCCTTTAGTTTTAGGCCTGCACAACTTGTCCCATACCACTAAAGCTTTCTTGATCGAACTAGTATCACCAGTCCATAGAAATTTCCTACAAGTGCCTTCAACCAGTTGAATGATTTTTTTTTGGCCAAGGAAAAATTTGTGACCAGAAAGACTGTATAGCAATAAGTACACTTTTAGTCAATTATAGTCTTCCTGCATAGCTCAGAAACTTCACTGTCCACTGTTTAATTCTCCCCAACATTTTGTCCAACAATAGTTGGCATTGGCTTATTAATAAACTTTTTGTACTCAAGGGGACATCTAAGTATCGAAAAGGAAGTTCACCTGTGTTGAACCCTCTTATTTGAGTAATCTCCTGTTGTACTGCACTTGGAACACCTCCAAAATATATGTTGCTTTGGTTCTGATTTGCCACTAAGACTGAAGCTTGTGAAAAACTATTGAAACACTCATATAGTGACTACAAAAACACCCTATCTCCTCAGCAGAAAAGTAGTAAGTCATCAGCATAACTAAGTTGGACAATACTCATTTTTTCACACCTTGGGTGGTAGTTGAAGTTAGGTTGCTCCTTTTAAGTTCTTCAAACTTCTAGTCAAGTATTACATTGCTAAGACAAATAGCAATGGAGACATAGGATCTCCTTGTCTCACACCCCTTCTTGCTTCAAAAGGAATAGTAGGACTGCCATTGATATTAATAGAATATGACACTGTTTTAATGCACTCCATAATCCAACCTACAAATTTTTTAGGAAAACACAGTCCATCTAACACCTGTTCCAAATATACCATTCAAGTGAGTTATATGCCTTTTCCATGTCGCATCTAGGTGAGACTCCTTTCTTACTATAACCTTTTATCAATTCATGGTTTAATAGTATATTGTCCATCAAGCCTCTACCAGGTACAAATGCTACCTGGCTTTCATCCACTAATGTGTTCATGACCATCCTCATCCTACTTGTCAGCATCTTGGATATGATTTTGTATAGGGTAGTACAGTAAGATATTGGTCTATATTCTTTTATTGAATTTGGATTCTTCACTTTGGGAATATGTGTAGCCGTTGTGCAATTTATTGATTTGAACATTCTTCCAGTGCTAAAGAACTGCAAAACTGCCTTTACTATCTCATCTCCATTCATATTCCATGTTCTATTGAAAAAATAAGCATTAAAACCATCTCCCCCAGGTGCCTTCATATCATCAATACTCTTGAGAGCTTCAAGTACATCCTCCTTTGTAAAAGGAGCTATGAGTTCCAGTTGTTGTTTCCTACTTAACACTGGTCCATTCCTTATCATCCCAGGATGTATGATAGGTATACTTCCACATGTAGATCCTAACAGGTTTTTGTAGAACTCAACCACTTCAGCTTCAATCTCTTTATAGTCTATTAAGGTGTTACCCTTACTATCAATGAGCCTTGTGATTTGATTATGAGCTTTCCTTCCTTTCATGCTTGCAAAGAAGTAAGCATTATTGGTATCCCCCAGCTGTAGCCATTGTATTCTTGACTTCTCTTTGTAGATTGAATCCTCAATTTTATCCCATTTCTCCAATTGATATATCATCTCTTTCTCTTCTTCAAATAACCTTGATGTTGCATTATGATCTCTCATTCTCTTGTACTTCTTGCAGGCCTTCTCTTATACTATTTATTTTCTGCTTAACATTCATGAACTCTTTGCTGTTTAACTGCTTCAGAGCTGCCTTTACACACTTCAAATTTTGTCATATATCTTCCATTGTCCCTGCTTTCCATTTCCAGTTAGTTTCCACAATCTGCCCAAACTCAGGATGATCAGCCATACAGTTATAAAACTTGAAAGGCCTTCTCTTAGTATCACATTTCACATTTATTTCAATACCTAAGGGGAATGGTCTGAGAAAAGAGGATTCATGACATGTACTTGTCTAGGAGGCATGTTGAGCATCCATTTATCATTTACAAATGCTCTATCAATTCTACTGAATACATTGCTATTTGTCCATGTATATGATCTGCCTATTGTAGGTAATTCTGCCAAATTACATTCCTCAATTACTTCTCTGAAATCCTTGTTTCACTATCCTGTACATCTTTGCCTTACATTCTGTCTTCAGCTCCCAGAATTGAATTGAAGTCTCCCATTAGTAACCATGGCTTCCTGAGTTTCTCTATAGTCCTTACTATATCCTATAATGCTTTCCTATCATGTACATTATGTAATCCATATACTGCAGAAAATTGAAACTCATTCTTGCTTGCAATACTCTTTACAACCCCATGTATCAGCTGTGCATAGCTTCCTATCATTGTAAACTGCAGTACATTTGAATTCCAAATCACCCAAATTCTTCCTTTGCATGCATTTGATACATTATGGCACCATTTCCATCCAGGTAATGTATTTATAATGATCTTATCAGCTTTTGTTTCACTTACTCTATGCTCATATATTGCTATAATATCTAAGTCTTCACAAACACCTTTAACTCCTTGTGCCTGAACACTTTATTAAAACCCCTGACATTACATGTTACTAACATTAAGCTATTGTATTATTTTTGTGTACCACCACTACCTCCACTCCTCTACTTGTACTGCATTCTTCATGTCACGCCCCAAAATCCGAGGAGTGCGACCAGCGCTCAACCGAGTAAACCCAACTGAGCAAGCCTGCTAGATTTCATTCTACCCAAAGTCATCCTTGAATAAAGAGGAGATATACTCCATTATTTCAAACTCTGAAAATAATTAATTAACAACTTCGTTCACAATATTGAAGATATTACAAGTTTTATACCTTATTTCCAAACATCAAAATTTCCAATTTAAATCCAATACCCAACACTACCCACAACCTGTCTGCGGAGCCTCTAAATACAACTGAAGAATAATACGGAAATGCCGGCAAAAAGGCTCCGGCTATACCTTACACAAATACCAAAATAAGACTCCGAGAAGAAAAGCGGCATGAGCCACGCAGGGCCCCGAGAGGAAAGGGGCTCACCAATATAGCTGACGGAAAGTGGAGGAGGTGCTACTGCCGGTGGACTGGAGTACCTGCTTTAGAACCACCTACAATCATAACACGAATGTAGCGTCCCCGGCAAAAGGGACGTCAGTACATTTGAATTGTATTGGTATGCATGTACAAACTTTACCCCAAGTAAAATCAAACAATACACAAGTAACAAACAATAATAGAATCAACAACCAAATGCACAAGAAAGGAACAACCAAAGCCAAACAAGTTTCACAATCTCTCCTTTTCCCTTTTCAACATTATTTCATCACATCAACGATTTCACAACTTTCACATATTTTCATTTCAATAGTGATTTCGATCATTTTTCTACCCTTATTACCTCGTCCACCCTTATCACCACAACCCACAACTTATAACTTCGTGTTGCGGCGCGCAACCCGATCCCACCAGACAATTACATTTCACACAACAACAGTAGTTCACAGTTCAATCATATGGCTTCAGGCCATCCAGAATATCATTTCACAACAACAACAATTCACAAGAATTTTCATAAACATCAATAACAATTCCATCATATACAATAAACCGTATACAATTCAAGTCACAACGATAATTGCCCACAATAAGTCATCGATGATATTACCACTGTTGTTTCAATTGCATCAATTATGATTTCTTTTCTATCATTTGTTACACAGCTCTTACCACATAACCATATTCACACACACACACACACTTGGTTTGTTGCCATTTATTTACGCCACTATACACATTCCCACGTTTGGACACATTAAGATTCTTTCATCCGTTAACACATACTTCCATGTCGACATCCTCAAGCATTTACAAACTTTGCACATAATAAGATAGGCACATCAAATCACTTCTCACAATCACATATAACTTGGTGGTATGGAAATCAACTAAGTCAATCAATTCACATATTTTCATAAAAGGTACACATACCGTATGCTCGTCATAACAAGGGGATTCTACAGGAGTTAAAGTTAGCCATACATACCTCAAAGAGCTTTTCCTTAAGTTACTACAACGTTCCGGAAATTCTAGCCATGCCCATCTACTTCGAGACATAACAAAATTGAACACAAATTAGGAAGATATTCATAATTCTAGCTCATTTGAGCATTTTATCAAATACTAGTCGAGCATCTTGATTTCAAATCTCTTTTACAAGATTTCCTTCATTCCCTAACCCAATCTTTACTTATTTATGTTCAATAATCTTCCCATAAACCTAAGTTATACATGCATGTATACATAATACTAATACACCCAAGAATCATACCTCAATAACCCATCTTATACTCCAAACTCGAAATTAAAGTCTAGGGTATAGAACCTTACCTCTTAGATGAAGAACTTATGATTGGGTTCTTTGATTCTTGAGGTTTGATGCAAGATTTGGATGATTTAAATGTTGGATTCCTCCTTATCTATCTAAAATGCTCTCACCTCTCTCTAAAATCAGTAGAGAATGACCCCAAATGAATCCCCAAAGACTATAAATTAAAATGGGGTCGGGTTATAAAAATTAGAAAATTAACCCTCCGATGTCAAGTATGCGATCGCAAAATCCACCGCAGAACGGGTATGCGGGCCGCAGATTCGTCACAGTTGCCCAGAACTGGGTTGTTTTGCTTCATTCTGCGACCATTCTGCGATCGCAGAATGGTTTTGCGGTCCGCAGAGTTAAATCTGCGATCACAAATTTCACCGCAGAATCGCATTTTTCCAGCCTTTGGTAATTTGATCATAACTTTGTGTAGGAATGTCCAAATGACGAACGATTTAAAGAGTTGGAAATTAGACTCGAAGAGCTTTGATATGATAGGTTGTTCATAACATAAAACCTTATATATACTTAGATAGGCTCATTCAAAGTGGTGGCTTGTGTGAACTCATTTGAAATCTTAGCCTATTATGAACTTTTCCAATTTTTCTTAGACTTAGGCCTTTCCTTGGACCCCAAATTACTTACCATAAGACTTGTACACATATTTACCAAATACAATTGATGCCCACCATGTTAATAACACATAAAATAGTTTAATAAGCCTACATGGTACCACGAAATCCTAGGTTGCTTAGCGAAATTTTCCGGGGCCTTACATTCTCCCCTCTTAGAATCATTCGTCCTCGAATGATAATTGGAGTCAATATGCAATTACTCAGTAACTTATCTCCTTTCTCACACATCTTTAAATCCTAAATTTTGACTAACTCTCAAATTTTTCAGAAATTTCAGCAGAGTTTCCCTTGTAACTAGGACTATCCACCTGTCAGAGGGCCTCAGAAACACACCTCAACAACATATATGTGATCAAATGATGCAAGAAAACATAAAACAACACCAACTGTAGTCCCATAATGAACATATAATTGGAAAGGAATGCTCTTACATTAGCTGAAAAAGCGATACAAAATTTATGTGAAATAACTTCATAGAACTATTTCATTGCTATTCAAACAAACAAGGGGTACTTCTTTTTCATTTCTTCCTTAGCTTCCCAAGTGGTTTCCTCAACCTGTTGGTTTCTCCATAACACTTTCACGGAGGCAATTTATTCATTTCTCAACTTTCGGACTTGCCTATCAAGAACGACAATTGGGATTTCTTCATATAACATCTCTTCGACGAACATTCGAATAGGACTTTTGACGGTTCTGAGCAGTTTTCAACCGCTCCTTAATAATCTTAACCTTCTCCCTAGCCCAATGCACAAGGTCTGGCCCTATCAATTCAGCTTCTCCAACCTCGAACCACATAATAGGAGATGTCACACCTCCTTTTTCGCTACACCCGCAATGGAGTAAAGGAATTTTTCCAATTAAAGACAATCGGAATGGGATTTGGTTATTAATTAATTAGAGTCGCCACTTGGGAGATTAATGGTGTCCCAAGTCACCGATTTTAATCCCGAACCGAGGAAAAATATGACTCTGCATTACAGTCCGCGAACCAGAAATTCGGATAAGGAATTCTGTTAACCCGGGAGAAGGTGTTAGGCATTCCCGGGTTCCGTGGTTCTAGCACGGTCGCTTAATTGTTGTATTTGATTTTATCGGATTTTAATACATGCTAGCTTATGTGCCTTTTCATTCATAAACCGATTTTATCATTATTTTAAAAGAATTGCAACGTCGTGAAAACGCGTCTCGAACCACGTCGCAATCAATGCACCCGTGGTTGTTAACACATTTCGACTTCGTTGAGACTTGGATTTGGGTCGCATCAATGCGCACCCGAGTTTAAGAAAATAATTTAATTAAAATTGCGCCTAAAGAGTCTAACGCATTCTTATTTTTGGGGAAGGCCGTGAAATTCGCTAAACGGCCCTCCCGAATTTCTAAGTACTTTCATATAACAATTATTGAGGGCTCCGCAATTTTGTGTTTTTATTTGGCTAGGCTCGTCTCGTTTTGTTTTAAAACGTTTGTCTCTACTGATAAAACAAAGGTCCTAATTAATTGTCATGGTTTAGAAGTTATTACATTTGGGTTCCACCTAAGGGAAAACATATCTAGGCCATTTGCTGATTTAGGCCCAAATCCAAACGGATGCCAACGTCCAGAGGCGTGCACGGGCCACATCTCACTACATTTCTCATTTCGAGCATCTGGGGCTACAATTGGATTAATCACAACTTTGGCCAACATTCATACCCAGGTACGTTTAGAGGCTTCAAAGTTCAAAGCCAACTAGACAGCTAATAACGACCTCAACCAATGTGATTTTGTACCTTGAATTACTAATTTGTTACCAATTAAGCTCTAAGACCTGTTGTTATTCAAGATGCAATCACTGCTTTTCGAAGGTGACCTTGGACTATTGCATTAAAATGAATCGCATCTCCAGTCACACTAATTTTAACCCAACTGACTGTCATAGCTATGATTTCCACTCCAAACCTTCAGCTAATGACCAATCCACTAATTCTCTAAGTTATTAACCATTCGATGCCAACTTAATAGACCATTAACACAGGAAATCAAGCTACTATAAACTAGCACACTACTTCCAGAACAACTAAGTACAGATTCGAAATTAATAATCCACTGCAGTTCATTTATTACAAATTACAAAAGTGTTTCATTCATCCAATTCTCTATTATTATTGTTACGCCATTGAAATTCCAATTTACATGATATTGCACAGATTCGACATCAATTTAACATGACTTGGATTTTATTTCTTCAATCGACCAACACACAGATTTAGTCCGTCAACATCAAAGGAAACTGAAAAAGTACCTGGAAATCGACACAAGTAGAAGAAGAGGAGGTCAGCCACAACACAGTAGCAACAACAAACAATTCCCAACAGTTATTGAATAACCAACAACCAAGGAATAGGTTCGAAATCCAGAAATATTCAACAAGTTAACAGAAAACTAGCAAATCAATCCAACACTGCTTGAACCAGCCCATAATAGCTCAAAATCACAACCAGATGGTCCGTAAATGTTTAAAACCAATCAGATTCACTAGATCAAGTCAAAATCAATTTGAATGGACCCAAGGCCACTCAAAAACCAACCAATAAACTTCAAAGGGACCTCAGCGATCAGAAGAGAGTAGAGTTGATCAGAATTAACCCAAGATCAATGTAACAGTGCCTATTTTGATTTTTGTTGCATATTTTCTGTTTTTGTTTTTGATTTTATTTTTAACTAAGAACTAAAAGAAGACTTTAGTTTTAGATTTGAATTTCCAGATCTGAAATTTGGAGAGGGACTTTTTTGGGGAATTTTGGGCTCTCCCCCCCTGAATGAAGTAAAGGGCATGCCCTTTTATAGGCAGAGCTGAGGGCAGCCCTCATTTTCTCTTTTCTATGTCAGCCCCTTATCTATTTATTCAATTAGTCCCTTATTTTCTAACTTGTTACCCAAGTAATCCCATTAAAATTATTGAAATCTACACTATAGCTACTTTGGAATGTTCTAGAAGATTCTAGTTTCAACTATCATGTGTTACCCAATCCTAAATATCTGAAATACCCTTGAACTCAACCTGAAATTACCTACTTCAGTTAACTGACTCAACCCCCGTAACATTAGTTAAAACTAACAACTATAACCAATCTCTTAAATCTAAACTAGCTGCTGAATTTCAAACCACCAATTACCGTTAACAATCACACTAACTAATCAATTATCCATAATAACATCAGTATGAAACTGGAATATTAAATTCATCTAAGGAAATTTCTGACTAACATCATTAACTTGCACTAATTAAAAGCCATACTAAATAACAAATTCAAACTAATCGAGCCCAGACGAAGTCAATTAAACTACCAAAGCAAAAGATCGAACTAATGTTTAAAACGGAATTTAAACTAAAACTAGAACAACTTTAAGAACAGAACCAATATTGAATCAAAACAGAACAAATTCTAATCTACCAATCCAACTAAAACCAGAAATCAAACGAACTAGAATTAAACAGTCAAATCGGAATATGAAATTAAACAGAATTGACAAAAATTGAAAGTAAACTAGAAATTAACAAGTATCAGAACAGAAGCAAAAGAGAAGAACTAAACAAAGAAAAGAAAAGAAAATCAGACTTCACTGACACGGCTCAAAATTCTACTACCTCTCGATTTAAAATTCGCTTGATTCTGGTGATATTTGCATGCCACTGATGGTGAATTCGTCACGAGGGAGGTGAGGTGACTATGTGGAATCAATTTGGTGGAATTTGGAGAAACCCGGGTTTTGCCGGAAAACTTCGATTTAATATTCGAACATATCTGGTGAGATTCGAAGGACGAGGTTTGGGGGGTTTGAAAGAGGAGGCCAAGTCGGTTCCAGGGTGTTAATTTGGTTGGATTTGGAGAGGGTGGTGTTCTGGACGGAAAACTTCAATCGAAGATTCGAAGCTTTCGGAGTGGATTCGAAGGAAGCCATTTGCATATTCAGAAAGAGGGTGAAAAGGGAAGTTTGAGGTGTTATTTTGGTGGTCATTGGCGTAATTGGAGTCGTCGCCGCCGGCGAGTTCCGACGAAGGGATATGGGGGCGGCTGGTTTTTAGGGTTTATGTTAGAGATGGACAGGGGGAGGGGGGGTCTGAGAGGGGTGGTTATCTTCGGACACTTATATAGTAACGAGGGGTGAGTTCCTGGCCGTTAGATCTGATAACCTTGACAGCCAGGATCTATCGTGCACTAAACAGGGTCGTTTTGGGGCACTGAAATGGACCGGGTAGGGGATTGGGCCTGGGTCAGTCTCTGGGGTGTGTTTGGTTTTGTTTTTTTTTCTTTTGGGCTGGGTGAATTTAATTGAAATGGGCCAATTGTGAGCAGCCCTCTTTTATTTATTCCTTTTTTTTCTTTTTAATTCTTTTACTCATTTTCATTTTGTATTTTTGTTTTATTTTTCCCTGATTTTATAAGGATGCACAATTTAAAATAAAAATCCTAATAGATGTCAAAGCTAAATTAATTAAATTCTAAAATTATTTAAAACCTATTTTATGGCGAATTCACAATTAAAACGATTAAAATGCAAAGTGGACTATTTTGTGATTTTTATATTTTGTTCCAAAACAAATTAACCCCTACTTAATCCTAAAATATGAACTTATATCCTAAATACATATTTTGTATTTTCATATGAATTAACATGCACAAATAAAATGTAAATAACTATCAGAATGTGACACCAAAATTCACAAAAATTGTAAAAATAAAGAAATTATTTTGTTTGATTTTTTTGGGAATAATTAGCTTAGGGCAAAAATCACGTGCTCATAGGAGATCTACATCTCCTACCATATAATGCTCAAAATAGTGCCATCTGAGTACTAGCATGAAAGCTGTTGTTATAAGCAAACTCTATGAGGGGTAAATATTCATCCCAGCTGTGAGCACGTGATTGTCCGGAAACACGGAGAGTTTTCATGCAAAGACCAGCTACCTTTAAATTCAAGAACACAAGCACGCAACATATCCTCAAGCGTCTGAATGGTCCGCTCTGCCTGTCCATCAGTTTGTAGATAAAAGGCTATACTAAGATTTACTTGAGTACCCAAACCTTGCTGAAATTTCTTCCAAAAGTTTGTCGTGAATTGAGCCCCTCGATCTGAAATGATTGAGACTGGAGTGCCATACAACTTGACTATTTCTTTAATATACAGTTGAGCATACTGCTCCGCTGCAAGCGACGACTCAGCCCTATTTTGCACAATTTCCCTACCTTCACTAGACTTGGCAAGACAAACTTTCAAACTATCCACTGGTGAACCTCCATGGCCAAGTACCTTTGACATATCTCCAAGTGAGCTAAACTATCCATAGATTTTCGGCTAAGAGCATCCGCCACAACATTGGCCTTTTCCGGGAGATAGAGAATCTCAATATCATAGTCCATGAGTAACCTGAGCCATCCTCTCTGTCTCAGATTCAACTCCTCTTATTTAAAAAAAATATATTTAAGGCTCTTGTGGTTCATAAATACATTAACATGGACCCCATACACATAATGTCGCCAAATCTTTATACAAAAACTACCGCCGCAAGTTCTAAGTCATGTGTCGAATAGTTCTTTTCATGATTCTTGGGTTGCCTTGAAGCATAAGCGATCACATGGTCATGTTGCAAAAATAGTGGACCATCTATGTCCTAATTCTCTGACATATGACCTCCTAGGATTTGAGTTCTTCAATAATTTCCTTGATATGGTTACAATCTTTTGTGAATATATGCAACTTGCTCTTCCAAATTCTCAACAAAAGACATTGCTGGATGAGTTTTCTTATAGGACCTTTTATTTCAAAGAAATCATATCTTCTAGACTTCGGACATACTTTCACATCATCAACATGCACGACATTGCATCAAATGTAATGTAACATTGTGCTCAGACCTTTCCTGGTCATCCTCTTTCCCCCTTACGTGACTTATAGAATTTAAGAAACCACTCTACTTCCCTTGTGAATATTCTTGCGATATCTCTTTATTGTTCAACACTTCCCAAAACACATATCATCACCCATTATATGTATACAATTTCGGAAGAGTCACTGGCCCGAAAAGGGCATTCTCTGAAACTTGAGATCCTCCTCAATTCTTCAACAACGACTTTTGATTTTACTCTTAAGTGTAAGACTTAGTCCACCTGATTCTATCCTCGATGAGTAACTCACCTCATTCCCCGTATTGTAGCAACCAATAGAGTTTCCTGATATTGCGGTTTAAGAGTTACCATGTTAAACATGTCTGGTCTGTAACAAGTGTTCATCCTCTTTCAATCTATTTTGAACCTTTCATTTGCCCTTTGATAGATTGTGTTGTCTTTCCCTTTTTGATCGCCCTTTGGCCGGGACAATTTGCTGGTACCATCTTTTCTTTCTAATTAGAACATTCATCCCTATTCTATTTTGCTCATAGTGCATAATTGATAGCCTTATTGTGCCCCGCACTTGTCTACCTCCGGTGAACTTGTAATATAATTGTGGATGGTTTAGTGAGTTTATCATACCACAATTTCACCTCCAGTAGCCTCACTTTCAATTGTATGTAGATATGAACTGTCTCTAGCTTCTTTAGTCACCATTCAGTGTCACCCAAGTCGGTAGCATTACGGTTAGTCCTTTATACCTTCTATTAACACTTGTGCTCCAGGCGAGTCCACCACTCTGATATGAACTATTTTACGATAACCATGGACATCTCAATTTATAGATTTTCTTCACATTTCTTCTCGCCTCATAATTCCTAGCCAGTGAATAGCCATGCACTCTTCCACATGTTACGTGGTCTTTTCCCTTAGTTATTTCATCCCTACTCACCTCTTAACTCTTGTTAGGATATCCGTGGGAAAGTGTGCTCATCCGCGTATCACTTAACACTTCTTTGCTTGTAAGATTCTTTAGAGGCTCTCCATCAAGCCCAAATACCGTCTTGGGTTATTATAGCATCACATTTATTTCTCCCACTAGTTCCACCTTTCTTAACACCATGGTACTTTGGTTAAATCACAGATCTATGATTAACCCATTCTAAAATCCCGCAACCTTCCACATTTTACCTATAGTACTTCGTTAGGTTCCATTGTTCCTGACCCTCTAACAAGTATAAGATCCCGTTACAAACATACTCCTAGTTTCTAGGATCGTTGACCTTATCATTCACATTGCCCTGTATGAAGAATTTACCTTCCTTAACCTTCCACCTTCTTGGGGGTACTAGCGGTCTAGCATTAGCATATCCTTTCAGATAATCACATCATCCATTATCACTTTTCTAGACTATGCATGTCTTCAACAAAATATTCAAACATCATATCTACATGATCTTACTCTTGTTTCATTGTATTTAAGTGGTCTTACTATGGCCTTTCCTCCCCCACTTACGGCGAATGTCCCGGATTTTGACACAAGTCTTGAATTTAGCAACTTTAGGGACATATATCTCATATCTCTATCCCTCATATATATGTTCGACTATTAGGGAAATTTAAGTCACCATGTTATTAACCTCATAAGTTTTCTACTCTTATTCGGTCACACGGGCTTGGGATTCCAATTCCCCATATCAATATCCTTTAGGAGTGTAACATTACTTTGTACACTTCTGGAGTTTTATGAAGTTCGTAGTATAAGGGTCTTCTCATTGTGGGTTTAATTGACTCTCATTTCATTACTTCTTGTCTCCTAGGAGACACTTGCACTCTCATCATTAATCTCCTAGTCATGTCTCCCATATATCACGTGCTTATATAACCAATTTTCTTTCACACCTTAGGATCATTTACATATTTCTCACACTACCCACATGTGCTATTCAAGCTTACATATCACTTATCAATTCAATGTTTCTTTGGAGGTCACAATCATTTTAAACACTTTCTCGAATAAAGTATGCTTCTGGTACTATGTACGTACCTCATATATTCGTACAATTTGTTCAACATGATACATGTTCCATCTCCTTAATATTCAGGCCTTTGCCCATTGATCATTCCATATGACAACATTACTTGAAATAGACGAAAGAGCGTTTAAACTTACCTTGAATCTCAACGCACGAGTTAGAAAACAATCTCATAGTCAAGCTTTATTGCACGATCTGGAGTGTTGAAGAAGGGTAACATTCTTAAATGTCCATGTAGCCTCCAACTTATAGATGTGGTCGACAACACACCGATAAGAAGGACTGTACAAGACATGGCTCCGAGACATCCTAGGACACTTTAAAACCTTAGGCTCTGATACCAAGTTTGTCACGCCCTAAAATCCGAGGAGCGCGACCGGCGCTCAACCGAGTAAACCCAACTAAGCAAGCCTGCTAGATTTCATTCTACCCAAAGTCATCCTTGAATAAGGAGGAGATATACTCCATTATTTCAAACTCTGAAAATAATTAATTAACAACTTCATTCACAATATTGAAGATATTACAAGTTTTATACCTTATTTCCAAACATCAAAATTTCCAATTTAAATCCAACACCCAACACTACCCACAACCTGTCTGCGGAGCCTCTAAATATAACTGAAGAATAATACGGAAATGCCGACAACAAGACTCTGGCTATACCTTACACAAATACCAAAATAAGACTCCGGGAAGAAAAACGGCATGAGCCACGCAGGGCCCCGAAAGGAAAGGGGCTCACCAATATAGCTGATGGAAAGTGGAGGAGGTGCTATTGCCGGTGGACTGGAGTACCTGCTTTAGAACCACCTACAATCATAACACGAATGTAGCGCCCCCGGTAAAAGGGACGTCAGTACATTTGAATTGTACTGGTATGTATGTACAAACTTTACCCCAAGTAAAATCAAACAATACACAAGTAACAAACAATAATTGAATCAACAACCAAATGCACAAGAAAGGAACAACCAAAGCCAAAGAAGTTTCACAATCTCTCCTTTTCCCTTTTCAACATTATTTCATCACATCAACGATTTCACAACTTTCACATATTTTCATTTCAATAGTGATTTTGATCACTTTTCCACCCTTATTACCTCGGCCACCCTTATCACCACAACCCACACCTTATAACTTCATGTTACGGCACGCAACCCGATCCCACCGGACAATTACATTTCACACAACAACAGTAGTTCACAGTTCAATCACATGGCTTCAGGCCATCCAGAATATCATTTCACAACAACAACAATTCACAAGAATTTTCATAAACATCAATACCAATTCCATCATATACAATAACCCGTATACAATTCAAGTCACAACGATAATTGCCCACAACAAGTCACCGATGATATTACCACCGTTATTTCAATTGCATCAATTACGATTTCTTTTCTATCATTTGTTACACAGTTCTTACCACATAACCATATTCACACACACACACTTGGTTTTTTGCCATTTATTTATGCCACTATACACATTTCCACGTTTGGACACATTAAGATTCTTTCATCCGTTAACACATACTTCCATGTCGACATCCTCAAGCATTTACAAACTTTGCACATAATAAGATAGACACATCAAATCACTTCTCACAATCACATATAACTTGGTGGTATGGAAATCAACTAAGTCAATCAATTCACATATTTTCATAAAAGGTACGCATACCGTATGCTCGTCATAACAAGGGGATTCTACAAGAGTTAAAGTTAGTCATACATACCTCAAAGAGCTTTCCTTAATTTACTACAACGTTCCGGAAATTCCAGCCATGCCCATCTACTTCGAGACATAACAAAATTGAACACAAATTAGGAAGATAATCATAATTCTAGCTCATTTGAGCATTTTATCAAATACTAGTTGAGCATCTTGATTTCAAATCTCTTTTACAAGATTTCCTTCATTCCCTAACCCAATCTTTACTTATTTATGTTCAATAATCTTCCCATAAACCTAAGTTGTACATGCATGTATACATAATACTAATACACCCAAGAATCATACCTCAATAACCCATCTTATACTCCAAACTCGAAATTAAAGTCTAGGGTATAGAACCTTACCTCTTAGATGAAGAACTTATGATTGAGTTCTTTGATTCTTGAGGATTGATGCAAGATTTGGATGATTTAAATGTTGGGTTCCTCCTTCTCTCTCTAAAATACTCTCAGCTCTCTCTAAAATCAGTAGAGAATGACCCCAAATAAATCCCTAAAGACTATAAATTAAAATGGGGTCGGGTTATAAAAATTAGAAAATTAACCCTCTGATGTCAAGTATGCGATCGCAGAATCCACCGCAGAACGGGTATGCGGGCCGCAGATTCGTTGCAGAACTCGTTGACTAGAACTGGGCTATTCTACTTCATTGTTCGACCATTCTGCGATCGCAGAATGGTTTTGCGGTCCACAGAGTTAAATCTGCGATCGCAAATTTCACCGCATAATCGTATTTTTCCAGCCTTTGGTAATTTGATCATAACTTTGTGTAGGAATGTCCAAATGACGAACGGTTTGAAGCTTTGGAAAATAGACTCGAAGAGATTTCATATAGGTTGTTTATAATATAAAACCTTATATATACTTAGATAGGATCGTTCAAAGTGGTGGCTTGTGCGAACTCATTTGAAATTATAGCCTATTATGAACTTTTCCAATTTTCCTTAGACTTAGGCCTTTCCTTGGACCCCAAATTACTTACCATAAGACTTGTACATATATTTACCAAATCCAATTGATGCCAACCATGTTAATAACACATAAAATAGTTTAATAAGCCTACATGACACCACGAAATCCTAGGTTGCTTAGCGAAATTTTTCGGGGCCTTACACTTCATTTCTCTTCATATTTTTATCCTGGCTTGTCTCTATTAAATTGTTGAAACCATTCAATACTTGTACTTGATGCTCAGGTACAAGTACTTTTTGCCCTTTAGTTGCTGACTTGCTTTTAACTTGTTGCTATTGTTCGTCAGTTGCTCCTATCTTGTCACTTTCTTTTTGCTGCTCATTTACTCTTACTTCCACTACCTGTTGGTGTTGGCTTTGGATTGATGATCCTGTGTTAATTGGCTTCCATTCAGTCCTTTGTTTTTTAGATGCTCTTTGCTGTCGTTGCCCTGTCTTCTTGTCCATTACTGCTTTGTTCTGTTGCTGCTGTTGACAGTTATGTCCTATCTGCAAACATTTTGTACAATAGCTTAGCTTCCAGTCATACCACACTTTTTGCACCATAACTCTCCCCTTAAGATCCTTCACTTTAATACTCTTTGGTAGCTCCTTTAAATCTACCTCCACCAAAATTCTTGCATACGAAATTCATTCAGTGTTTGAAGTGAAAGCATCGGCATATATGGGCTGGCATAGACCATTCCCAATTTTGCTCAGTGCACTTGCACTCCAGTAGCTCAAAGGTAGATTTGGCAACTTCACCCATATTGGTATAGTCTTCAAGTCTTCTTCATCAAAATCAAAATCAGCAGTCCACTGCTTAACTACTACAGGTTTGTTGTTAAGCATGTGAGGCCCAGAGTACATCACCATATTCCTTTCCTCTAGACTTAAAAAATTCACCACAAAATACCCTTCATTATGGTAATATACCTTAGGTTTAACAGAAAAACTCCCCTGCCCAGCTATAAACCTTTCCATAGCCCCAATCGTTAGTGATCCACCAATAACATACACAATAACCATATATTTCCATTTGGATACTTCACTATCAATATCCTCTTGAATCAATTCAACAATTATTTCATCCTCAACCATTGTAGGTGGTATATAACTCAGATCCATACCTCTTTTGCCCAATTTGTTCTCGTCAAATAGCATCGACCAAGTTCTTCCTATTTTTTGTTATGTGTCTAGCTGCAATTTCCTTTGAGCTCCTACGTTCTGAATTCATGTTCCATTGGTGCTTCCATCTTGTATCTGTACTACTTCCTATCTTGGACCATTCCTTTTGAATTTAAATCCCGTTGAATGCTGACCGGAGTTGTCCATTTCACCTCTTGTACTTTGCTGCCTCCATTTTGACTTGGTAAAGCTGGCCATATTGCCAGATCTGTTGTTACATGTGCTTTTCCTTTGTTAATTGATGATTCCTCAACCGATTTCCTCTCTTCAGTAGTATTATCATCTTTTGTCCCAGTTTTGAGCAATGGAATAGTACCATTATCTCCAGTCACTATAGCTTTTGGTGTAACAATTCTCACAATTCTTGAGTTTTTCCTTCCATGGATCCATTGTCTTCCTCAGCTATCTGTTTCGAAGATTTGAATGGTCGTCCTCGTGCTCTCCCCATTCCGATGAGTGCACTTTATCAAAGCATGCTAAAATGCACCGAGAGAGAAAGGGAAGAGAGCTTAAAGAAATATATCATTTCAAAAATAACAATTACACGGAGGATGACATAAATCTCTGCCTCGATTACATAGTGTAGATTGACTAAGGCCAACCTATTGTACAACTGCAAAAAATAATTTGGACAGAGAATGGAGGCAATCTCCTTACCTATAGGCATGTACATAACACCAAAAATTGATATTACATACAAGTTTGTCATATTTGCCCGAACCAAAATACTCTCAAGTAATAGCACCATTAATTGTAAATTGGTTCCTTCTTGTTGTGAACCTGAAATTCGGAAGGCCATCTTGTTCTAACTACAAAGAAGCTCTAACTTGTCTTGGAAGAGAAACAACTTCATTTGAAGATAATATGATCCTTTTTATTTTCACCCAGTTTAGCAAGTTGATCAGCTACATAGTTGCATTCTCTAAAAATATGCACAAAATTAAAATTACTAGACTGGTTATGTCCCAAATCTGCTCTATAATATGATTGATTTGTCATGGTGGCTTTATCCTTCTATTGATAATAGAAATAATTAACAGAGAATCTGTCTTCACAATAACAGTTTGAAATCCTAAGCTATTGCACATTTTGATACCATGTAAAACTGCCTTAGCTTCAGCCTTGTTATTGCTACAATGTCCATAAAATACAGCAAAGGCTTTCACCAAATCACCCAACTAGTCTCTAATAATATCTCCACATCCAGCTGATCCAGAATTACCTTTACTGTACCCATCTGCATTGAGTTTAACCCGGTTTCTTCCACCAAACTACTTGAGAATGAATACTATGTTGAATCTTCTCTATAGTCCGACACTTTTCTAGTCATACATGTGGAAGAGTAAGAATGGGGAATTGACACTTAAGCATTAAAGATAAGCAGTTAGAGACTTGTTGAAAAATATGCCATCTTGACATGTGAATCTTTTCAAATCTTGCTGAGTATCCATTCTTCCAAATCTCCCAACAGATAACTGAAGGTAAACACTGCAGTACCATAGAGTGAACTAAATTTCTTTTCTTCGCTTGCCACCAATTCATAAGAGTTTGCCTTATCTGATCCTTATCACAAGCATTGCAAAAATAGGACCATATTTGTGTTGCTATTTGACTACTACTGAAAAGGTGTGAAACGATTTCCTCATCATGATTATTACAACAACAACATTTTGAGGGAATCATAATACCAAATTTCTTAACAGCATCATCAATAGGGATCCTATCATGTAGAAGTCTCATCATAAAGAATGAGATCTTGAATGGCATTTTTTATGCCAGATCTTCTTGCATATTAGAGGCTCCTTATTTTTCTTTCTAACAATATCCCACGCTGACTTACAAGTAAAGATTCCAGAATTTTTCAGCATCCAGTAAGGGCAATCATTCCTCAATTCATTGATATCTACTTTTTGAACTATGTTAACCACATTGAGAGGCAATACCTCCAGTAATTTCTCTCGTCTCCAAGAACCCGCCTGAATAAATTCCTTCACCAAAGTATTCTTGGGTGTTCTAACATCATGAGCTAGATTAACTAAAGCTCCTAGACCAGTCCAATTGTCTCACCAAAAGAAATTTGACATTTTCCTATCTTCCAAAAAATAGCAGGTTCAACATCTTTTTTAATGTCCATTAGCCTTTTCCAAGTATGAGATTGACCATAGACCCATTTCTTTGCAACAGAGTGAAATCTTTTGCAATATTTAGCTTCCAAGAATTTCTTCAACAAGGTGTTTTGAGTCCTAAAATTCCACCAAAGTTTGACAGAGAATGCATTGCAAGTGTCTTGTAAAGACCTGAAATTAGCTCCCCCTTCTTGCACTAGAAAGCATAAATAACTCCAAGCTATCCAGTGCCTATTGTTTCTAGTATCCTCCTTTCCTCAGTAGAAGTTAGCAATAATTTTATCAATCTGGTTCAACACTATTTTAGGAGGGTGAGTCACAAATAGTAGATGCAAAGGAAGTGCATGCAACGCAGATTTAATTAGGACTACCTTCCCACCATAGAATAATAATTTTTCTTGCCACCCTTGCACCCGATTAGCAACTTTGGCCACCATGTTGTTGAAGTAAGCCACATTTTTTCTGCCTATATAAATAGGACACCCAGATACATCATCGAAAATTGACAATAAGAAAAACCAGTAATCCTGAAAATGTCTCTAATTCTAGTATCACCCTCTTTCAATGAAGTATAAAACCCAGATTTTTCTTTGTTTATCATCTGACCTAAAACCTTCTCATAGATTTCCAATTTAGACATCATTAATATTAATGAAGTAGGATCAGAAGAAGAAAAGAGGATAGTATCATCGGCATAACACAAATGAGATATGTTAGGTCCCTTTTTATCTATTGAGTATGGAATGAACCCTGAGTCAATTAGGTTGTCCATAAGCCTAGATAAAAGTTATGCACCAATGACAAAAAGGGATGGAGAGAGAGGATCTCTATGCTTTATTCCTCTACTGGACTTACTAAAACTATGTCTAACTCCATTTATATTAATAGAGTACCAAACATTAGTCATAAGTCTCCATAGAGTATCAATCCAGATTTCTGAAAAAACCAATATGTCTAAGCACTTGACAAAGATATTCCCAAAAAACTCTATTATATGCTTTTGCCATATCGAATTTCAATACTACATTCCCACTTGCAGATGGTTTAACAATATTGTGAACCATATCTTGAGTCAACATGATATTTTTAGTAATTGATCTACCCTTGATGAACCTTGTTTGATTAGGAGACACCAACTTCTGCATCAAGGAACTTAGTCTTTGGTTTACCAACTTGACAGGATCTTGCATGAGAAGTTATTAAGATTGATTGGTCTTACCTCTATGAAAGATTGTGGATAGTCCACCTTAGGAATTAGGACCAAACAAGTATGAGTAAATACCTTAGGACTTTGATTACCTGCAACAAAATCAAGAACCATTAGTAGTAAATCCTCTTTTATTATCTCCCAGTATGAGTGATAGAACTTCCTAGAGACTCCATCAGGGCCTGGTGCACTTTGAGAGCTCATTGAAAATACCACATCTTTTAATTCCTCCATGGTTGGTACTGCTATAAGTTTTTTATTATCTGCATCATCATGATTTTAGGAATACACACCAGAACTGAGAAGTCACTGTCAAAGTTCTCCCTTGTGAACTGATTCTAAAAGAAAGAGATTGATTCATGAGCAATTTCCTCATCACCCTCAATCCACGTTCCATCTTCCTTTCTCATATTTTTCAAAGTTAACCTCTTATTTCTTCCTTTAACAATACAGTGAAAAAACATAGAATTAATTTCTCCTTCCACAAATTATTTAACCCCTGATTTTTGTTTCCAAAAGGACTCTTTTTTCTTGTAAGCTCTCACCAATAAAGTATTAGCCTAATTTAAGCCAACTCTATTCACCTCAGAATTATCGATAATGATGTTGGTCTCCATCTCTTTTACTTTGTGTTCTAGCTCTTCAATCTTGTCAAAAATATTGCCCACTGTATTTCTAGACCATTCAGACAACTTCTTGTAAGTATTTTTCAACTTCATGTGGAACTTCCACATTGGTGATCCCTACACCTTCATATTCCAATATTTCTCTACCACCATGCTAAAATCTGCTTCTTCGGTCTAGAAATCCAAGAACCTAAGTACTTAATAGGTTCTCTGTGTGTGGTTTTGGCAATGACAAATAGGAGAGAATGATATGACCCAGTCCTGATCAAGTGATTGACACTAGTTGAATCAAACATGTTCAACCGATCTTGATTGATCAAGACCCTATCCAATGTTTTCTATATCTTTTTATTTGAACACCATCCATTGCACTATATGAAGATAGATCTAGAGTAACCTGGATTAATGAGTTCATAATCCATAATACACTGTATAAGCGGTAAGCTTTTGGACCATCCGTGAGGCTTACCTCCTTTCTTTTCACCAAAATCCATAATACAATTAAAATTCCCTACAATGAGCCAAAGTAGTCTGTACCTATCTGCAATGTCCCTCAGGCTATCCCACAAAATTTCCCTAAGTACAACATCACGCTTAGTATAAACAAATGAAATCACAATTGTATCTCCATTCCACTTGATTTCAAATGTAATTTGTTACTCACTCTCTTCAATGACCCTGCATTCTAGTGGCTCATCCCAAAAAATCCATATTTGACTATTACTGTTAGCACAAGCATTTGCATATCCTAAAATTCTTTTATATTTGTCCAATTTAGCAGCTTTACAAAAAGATTCACATAGAGCTACAAAAGGAAGTTCTTGTAATCTAATCAGTTGCTTAAGTCTCTCAAGAGCACCATTAGAATTGATGCTCCTAATATTCCAATACAGGGACTTAATCATTAAATTATTTGAAAATGTATAGTTCCTGTGAGGTTTTCACAGGTTGATGTGTAGAGTGTCTACCACCCCTTCCTCTTGTTGTTTGTCTGCCACCTCTAGTGTTACCTCTGCCCCTGCCTCTATCCCTAGTAGAAAGATGAGCATTGTTAACGATGGTGTCCAACTCTGATGTCATAACAATATCCACTAATGATTGAGTACAAAATGTATCAACTAGAATGTCTTCATGATCATCACTATTATCTCGAGGAGGATCCATCAGAGTATCAGCTTGATCATCACTGTATATCTCTTCACTGTCATCAATAGCATACTCCTCACTTGCTTCTGAGCTCTCTTCATCAGCATAGTCCATGTCTTCTGAGCTACTCTCTTATTCTTCTGAAGAATCAAATTGTTGTCCATGTTTTAAATTATATACATAATTACTATTTTGCTCCTCTTCCAATTTTGTGCCACTAATAAGCTTCAAATAATTATTTTGGATTTCTCTGCAGTTAATTTCATAGGCTGCTTAACATTTTGTGAGTTGAACACATTTGGCTTCTCCTTTTGGTTTGATGTTTTCCCCACTTCCATTTGTTTTACATTATCATTTTTATCACTGTTTGTGCTCTTATCTTATTTCATGGGATCTGGTTGGTCTTTATCTTCTTCCAGTTCTAACACCCCACTTATCTCATGTTTGGTAACTGGTTTCTTCTTTCTATTCCTCTTCTTTTTCTTGGTACAACCCACAATCTCCTGAGTGGTTGCTCTTACTTTTTCTCCACATTTTTCTTTTCCTTTTCCAGGCACTTCCTCGAGTCGAGTGAGCTGCTGAGTAATGCTAGGTTCTTTAATGGTAATATCGTTAATTTGCTTACTGTTATGGTTGGTTGGTACTTTTTGAACATTACTGCCTCTGTTAACTTCCGTGTTGTATTGTTGGCCTGATGGAATTTTCTGCCTCTTTATTACATCATGTGAGGAATTATTTCGATTCACTCATGTGCCTCGCTGATAGTTTGATGTTACATTCTTTATCTTTGATCCTCTTTTACTCTTGGCAGTTTGAAATTCATCTTCATCTTTGTTCACATTCTCCTCCTTTTTGGTTTGTTCTTACTTTTGTAATTTGATCTTCTCATCCCTGATCTTGTTTCTACATTGACTTTCGAGGTGTCCTTGCATCTTGCAATATAAGCAGTAGCTTGGAACCTTTTCATATTCATTGTCAAGCCATTTTCCATCATCTTATCGGTCAAACCTTTTGTAACCAAGCCATATTTGATCCAATTTTGGTTTCAACAAATCAATTTCAACTTTTACTTTGGCGACATTTCCTCTAGACTTAGAATATGTCGCCTGATCATGAGCAACTACAACTCCCCCCTCTGTTACTAATTTTGAAATAACTTGCTAGTTGAACGAGTGCCATGGTAGCTAGTGAATTAAAATCCAGACGGGAACAATGGGCGTCTCCTCCTCCTGTTTAAAATCTGGAGTCCATTTTAGAATTTTCATTGGGGCCTCTCCAATATCAATGTATTCCTTGAAAAGGACGTGATTGTAATCAACTTTGTCGGAAAATCGATATACACATGTTTAGGATCAAAGTAAGCAATCTTAACTGAACCAGTCAAATGGAATTGCCGGATGAAAACTTTTCTGATTTCCTCCGTTGTAGGTTTCCCTCTATAAAACTTACCTATAATAGTAAGTTTGCATTCCTTTGCTAGATTTACAAAGTAATCCTCGACAAAAAAGAAAACCACATATTTACCTAAATAAGTGTCGTGTCGTATTTTGATTGGTGGATTTTCGTTGTTCAGTAATGGCAATTTCGTCTTAACAGTAACAACAATGATGGTTTCGATACACTTTGTTCACCTCTTTTGTTACCCGCAGGGTCTTGTGCTCTGTTTCTCACAGGTGGGCCTCTCCCAAGCTGCCTGTTACTCTGTGAAAAATTTTGGGCTAGTGGGTTCTCATTCGGTTGTGTATTGGTAGTTTGAGGGGCTAGCTGGTGTTGACCGATATTGTTCTCCAAGGTTTTGTCAGTCCGTAACGGAGGTCGATCAAAGTTTGAAGAAATTTTTGATTGGGCTTGTAAGTTGTTTAAGGTGGAAGATGTGGGGTGATTTTTGTTCTCATTGGTTGTATTGGTCCTGTTTCTGGTGGTCTCTGTTGCTTTGGTTGAGATGGTGGTTGTTTGGTTTGTCACGGTGGTAGTAGCCGCTTCGGGAAGGTTTGTAGGTGGGGATTGGTGTTATTAGGATTGAGTATGTGAGTTGTCGAAATATTTGGATTGGGTCAGGTGGGTGGGGTAGGTCAGTAGATTATTATTGTTAAACAAACACTAGAAAATGACATACTCATAAAAAATTCAAAAAATATTTTCCTGAAGAATGACTTTCCTGGTAGCAAAATAAACTAATTCCTCATATTTATTCATCAAAGTCATCTTACCTTCCCAATGTATTTATATGCCGCTTAAATGACAAGATTTTATTGAGCAATTTGAATTTAGTGCATATTAAATCATTGTTATAAAATAACATACAAGTCCTTCTTTGTTCATCATCTCTCTTTTTTTTTTCCTTCCATGTGTGCTTCATCTAGCTACCTAAACCGAAATATCACTAATAATACATTCTTGATTAAAGCTCCAAGAGTTGAGGCATAGAAGTGATGATAAATGGGCGAATTGGATTAAATTTGAGTAAGTTATAAAGCTAAAAAGGCAAATAAGCAAACTAGATTGAATTTGAGCATGTTATAAATGATAACAAAAATGAATCATAATGCATATGTGAGAAAAAAAATTATTCTATTTTAATTTTAAATAATTGTGTAAGGAATCGTGTATCACCCAAATAAGATACTCCTATAACAACTATTTTGGTCAATAGAAAAACTTGAAAAATAAATTACATCAAAAGAAGCACGTCGCAGTATTTGAAAATTTACCTTTATCAAAACTCTTTCCAATAACAAGAGAAGGTAATTGAGATTCTTTAGGGACGAAGACGTAACATTTTAAAATTCACCTAGTTGTAGCAACAATCTATTATCACCCGAACCATGAGGATATCATTGTACGTAGTCCTACGTGCACTTCTGCAAGAGGATGTTTTTAGGGTTCGATCTTGTGATCTTCTGATCACATGATAGTAACTTTATCAATTATACCAAAACTCTTATAAAAAAATAATTTATCAAACTAGGCTTTATCAAGCAATTTAGCAATTTATCAGATATTAAAAGAAATTATATCTTCTTTTTATCAAACTAAATTTTTCAATAATTAATAAATAATTTTAATTATGATATTATTAACATATCTTATTAATACTCCATTCGTTTGAATTATCGTGAACTTATTTTCTTTCTGTGCAAAAAAGAACGATCCTTTTTATATTCGGAAACAGCAACAACGGTGATCCAGTAAAATTAAGCAATTTAAATTTATGCTATAGACACATAAATTATATGTCTAATTAAACTCCATATTTATTTTGTATTCAGTCAAACCCAATGGAAGAGTATTTAAGATCATTTCTAATTCCCAATTTAAACACCTACCGAAAAACACCATGTTCACCCTCCAAATCCACACCGTCGACTTTCCACAACCTCTTCCGACCACCGTCGCCACCACTTCCTCCGCCGCACACAGCCCAAACCCTAACACTAACCTCAGCAGCCTAAGCCTATCAGAACTTAGAGGGATCGCCCATCTGTTCCGCCACCTTCCCTCTGCCACCACTATCGCTAACCCAATTGCCCGCACCACCACCGTTTTCATTGTTGCTGTCCCAAATTACCTCTCCCCTGATGATTTCCTCCTTTTTTGTGGGACCCATATTGCTGACTTCTCTCATGTCCTCTTCCTCAAGTATGTTTGATAATTTCTTCTATTTAGAAATAATTTAATTTTAACTTACAATGTTTAATAGCTATACAAATATATATGGTTTGTGTTGATTGTTTATTATTGGTTCATTTCAGGAATGATGGAATAGAACATAGTTACAGTGTGTTGATCAATCTTGTTAATCAATTGGCTGCTGATGGGTTTTACTGTAGCTTCAATGGCAAAAGGTTTAGGCCTACTGAGGTATCTACTGCTGCTCTTGTTGTTATTATTAGTATAAGTTGTCATTACTATAGTTTTTACCATTTATTGCTGGCACTACTGCTGCTACTATACTACTATTATGTTTATCATTATGACTATTTTTTGGGGGGTTTTGTGCAATTTCTCAGGCTGAGATTTGCCATGTTTACTTTATTCAATCAGTGGAATATGCAGAGTCAGCACATATTGCTAGTACGCCTCCTGCTGGTTATACTGAATTGCCAACGTGTCCAGTGTGCCTTGGTGAGTCACTTGGGTTTTCTAAATTTTTGTATAATTGAAAATGTACAACAACTATGTCTCAATACCAAACTTCAAAATCCATTGTATTTGCATTTGAGCTTGTTTCGTTTAACTATCTTACAACTTGTCTTTTCGGACAAATTAAGGATTCTGTAGATCTAGAGAGTAAATCTCTTGCATATCCCTATAATATTGTCATGCAATCTCTAACCAAACTTTAAGGACTTCTATCAAACACGAGACCTAATATAAGTGTGCCAATAATGGACTAACCTTAGTTCCAACTAGTTGGTATTGCTGTGGATATCCTTGTGTTCTGTTTATCGTTATGTCCACATGGATTCCAAGACATTGTAAATCTTTTAAAATATCTTTTCTCGGTGAGATTTTAGGTTTAACACCTTAACTCATCATAATGCCGCACCTATGGGCTGCAGGGTTGGTGCATTTGGATGGCCCACAAAACATTTGCCCCTTAAGCTTTTAGGACCACATATTTCAAAAGTCTTTTTTTCCCCTAAAACTTTGTGACAACTCAAACTATATCATCTATTGAAACAGAGTGAGTATGACGCTACATCTATTTTAACCTCCGCATTCATATCTATGGTCTTTCTAATTATAAGTTGGAAACTTTTTTGTATCTTTTTTCTATGTTATATGGATAACTAATGCAATTCATGTTGAAAATTTCAGAAAGGTTGGACCAAGATACAAGCGGAATACAGAGTACACTATGTGATCATTCATTTCAGTGCTCTTGTGTCTCAAAGTGGACCTATTTGGCATGCCAAGTTAGTATGCTCGTCTAATTGCTCCCCATTACTTTCATTTACAGTGATGAGATCCAAGTGGTTAGATCAAATATTAAGAAAAATCCTATATATGTGTTGTCTTCCATAGTAGATTTCGTACTGCTTAGTTTCATCTACGCACTTCAGTTGATGAGTTAGTGCTTATGTGCACCTTCAGTTATAATGTCTACAGATTATCCTTAACCAACGAAAAACTCTCTTACATGCTTGAATTTATACTTCTAATTCTTTCTTTTTTCTCCATTTGTCCGTCTTGCAAAATTTGTCTGTATCAATGTGTTCACTCACAATGTTTTCATGTGTATTGTAGGTCTGCCGACTTTGTCAGCAGCAAGATGAGAGACCTACCTGTTCAGAGTGTGGAACGTTGAAGAATCTTTGCGTTTGTCTGATTTGTGGTTTTGTAGGGTGTGGAAGGTACTGAACGCATTTCCCCCCCTTTTAAACTCCCTACTTGTAAACTCCATAAGTTGCTATTGACTTGATGTAGTTTAATATCTCTAACCTGTCGTTCTATTACCTGTTTTTGTCCCAGGTATGAGAAAAGGCATGCTATAAAACATTGGAGTGATGTAGCGCATCACTATTCACTTGAATTGGAAACCCAACAAATCTGGGACTATGTAGGCGACAAGTATGTCCACCGCTTGAATCAATCGAAAGGTGATGGAAAGTTGGTTACTGTGAATTCGCGTTGTACAGCAGTTGATGGAGAATGTACAACTTGTGGCTATGATGAGGATTCAAGTTTTAGTGGTGCTCTTTTCACCAGCAAAGTTGATTCGGTAATTTTTTTTTTCTCTTATATCATTCTCGGTTAGCAATGATTTTTCTTCAGAATCAATTGAAATTCAAAGTTCCTCCATGTCCTCTCTCGTTTGGTGTTACTTTGTTAATATCTGCTTATCTCGAAACCAATTAATTTTATTCTACCTAAATGTAGATTGTTGACGAGTACAACAATCTTCTTGCTAGTCAGCTGGAGGCTCAAAGACAAGTAAGCAAAATTTGAACCTACTTTCATTTTGTTGATCAGCACTTGCATTATTTTAATCTAAGAAGAAGTGATACCTTGACCTGCCATAACATTTATTCAGTTTAGCAGTTTTCGAGATGAATGCATCGTAACAGGAACTCAAGCTAGTTAGAGAGCAAAAAGTCCTTTTCAGTTAATTAACAGTGTCCGGAGAAATAAGAAAGTTAATTAACAGTTTGACTTATGTTTCTCTCAGCATTATGAATCTCTACTAGCGGAGGCAAAAAGTGGAAAGGAGAGTTCAATATCCAGGGCGGTGGAGAAGGCAGTTTTCTCTAAGATGAATGACATGCAAGCTAAGATAGAAATGTATACAGAGGAGACGAAGTCTGTTGCAGAGGTATGGACCGATCAAGAAAAAGTTTATTTTTATAAATTTCTTGGATCTTTTTGTACCTTATTTCACCTTTAGATAAACTAAATAACTGATGGAATAGTTACTCTATGTTTTTAGAGGAATCAAGTGCTTCTGAAAAACCAACAGTTTTTGCAGACCAAGTGTAAAGAAACTGAAGAAAGGTACATTTATATGTTTGGCTTATGTTATCATCTCAGTCATCAATAAAAATTGCTGGAGCACTGATTTAGTTTGATATTAGTCAATTTGGTGTACCAATGTGTTGGCCGAATTAACTTGTATGCGTCTTTTGTTTCACTTCCATGTCATTACGCACGAAACGTGATGCATAGTGACTTGGCTAGAGAGATATGTGTGGTGTCTTAAACTCTTAATGCTTATTCTTGACGTGGCTTAGTTTTCTCGTTGGATCTTACTTTGCTCCGTGACTAAAGTGTACTCAACTTTCCATGTTTAGGGAAAAGTTATCGCTCAAGTCGAAGGACGAGAAAATACTGGATCTCAAGGAACAGGTACTTCCGATGTATTCCATTGGTGTCGCCTTCTTGTTCAACCTACTTTTGTTCTTAACCATTTATTGTAGCTATGTAAAATTTTCTTGACTTTTGTAGATACGGGACTTGAAAGTTTATGTTGAAGCTCAGAGAAAACTTTCAAACATGGGAATTTCAGATGGGAAGGGAGGGTCAGTTCTCTCTGTAGAATCCAACCAATCTTCCAGCAATTCTCGAAGGCGATCAAAGCTAGGTCGAAGAAGGAACTAGTAGCGATGGATCATCCTCCGCACCTGTATTATATGTGTTTGAGCAATGTAGATGGCAGAGTAATTCAGTTTTGGTGAAGAAAAAAAAGGTTGATACCTGTAAATTCATGAAGTTGGCCAGTGTAATGAATTCTTCCAGCCAAGTTCTGGAAAGAGGAGGTCCCAAAAAGTGAATTATATGTTTATTTCATTGCAAGTATGCTTTGGAAATTGGGAACTATAGGCACTGATTTGTGGGGAAAAATTAGAAATAGCTTGATTATAGGGGTGTTCAAACCGAACCGGAAAAACGCACTAAACCGATTAAAAAACCCGACTAGGTTTGGTATGACTTGATTTGGTATTGAATTAAAAAACCCGAACCAAACCGACATATAAGTATATAAATTTTATTTATATTTTTAAGAATTTATAGTGATTTTTCTTTAGAAAATGTAGAAATATTTGGGATCCTCTCATGTATTAACCTTGAAAGCGTAAATTGACGAAAAATTATTATTAGACAACTAAGAAAATAACTATCATGTGTTACTAAAAAATTAGAATATTTTAATAGATCATATGTTTGTCAATTTTTTCCATATTTACTAAACATATATTCACTTATCAAAGTTTTATAATTTTAACAAAGTAAGATTGAAATAATATTCATGTAACAAGAAAACCCGAAAAACCCGACAATATCAGACCAATCCAAACCGATATAGTTGGTTTGGTTTGATTTTGATAAAAACCGAACCAACCCGGTCCATGTACACCCCTATGATTTACAACGGCTAAATGAAAATTAGCCACAGTTTCAAAAGTAATTGAAATTTAAACGTTTTTTCATGTAAAAAAATAAAATCTGAATAAAAAAAACACTATTAAAAAGTCGGAAAAATTTCAACATAACATGTTAGAGTTTGATTTTTTTACATATGAGATTCCAGTATAATGTGTTGGAGTTCCAACATAATATGCTGGAAGTCCATACGCAGGTGCTCCATGATTAAGCATATTATATCGGAACTTTCTGTGTTGCAGTTAGGGTATTTTTGTTCAGATTTTGTCTCCGCATACAATAGTGGTTATTTTACGATGATTTTGCAAATGCTGATTATTTTTCGATTACCAGTCTGAAAACTGGCTAACACATGCTATTTTCACCTGATTTATACTATCTCTAGGATATACGGGCTCCCTGTTCATTGAAAAACAATTTCGTTAAACTCTTCTGCAAATTTTTTAAGCAAACATCAACAAATGAGAAATGATGTTATCTGTGGAAATTCAAGGGTAGACAACAATTGATTTTCCCACCTTAATTAAACTTTTTCATGATTTAATTTTTGAAATTTCCCAATCTCAATATTCTTTTATCTATAATACCCAATTCATTAACTCGTTGATTTCGATCTATCTGTTGGAAGTTTATTTTTCTCAACTGGGTTTTGCTTAACTTAATGGATATGGATGGCTTTGTTTGAACTTTGAAGTTTTACTAAAATGGGTAACTTCACTGGCCAATTCCTGGAATAGTAATTTTTTCGATTTTCCACAGTGTACCCACATTGGTAAAAATTGCATAGGACGCCCTATTTGGTCGTCCTCATTTAATATATACCTATTTTTTTTTTAAATTTTTAACTTGTACCCACTTGTTAAACAACTTCAACCCCTTTTTCCTCCTCCTTCTCCCAGTGATCTACATATCTCTCCGAGACTTAACATTAATGTAACAATATCTCTCCTTCTATGGCTTCACTCAATTACTCAGAAGTCATCTTACTATACATAAGGACCATTTATATTGAGAAATATATACGAAGGACTAAAAATAACCCCATCCTTAAAACTTAAGGACTATTTGGACGATCTTGTTTATTCAGCTACTTGCATCTAATGTAATGGCGAAGCAAATAACCCAAAGGGCAGGGTGACGCTACGATTCCAAATCATGGCTTCAGGCGACTGCTCCAAAGACGAGGGCTTCAGTAATGGTTTTAAAATAGAAACTTCAGCAGTACATACTCAAGGGTTTTAAAAACTTTAGCTCTAGAGCTGAAGTTCGCTAGTTACAAACAAAAACTTAAGCTCTAGAGCTGAAGTTCGACAGTTACAAAACAAAAACTTCAGCCTTGTATGCTGAAGTTATGCAAAAAGCGGGTACGCTTGCAATTTTATTTTTGCAAAGCAGACACAAGTTAAAACGTGACACAAAAAGCGGGTATAGATGCAAATGCTCCTTACTCATTTAGGTTCACCTAACTCCATTCCCGACTAAATTTGTATTCGCGCAAGAAATATGTAGTTTGCGAGAATTCCAAATTTATGTGAAACAAATACACGAAAAGAGACTTGTAGATAGAAATGGCGTGAGATAGCCACTTTTTAATATGGTATTTAGTTTTTGTCCAGTATTTTTAATGCTGAGCAAAAATAGCCACTACTCTATTAAAATTAATACGAAAAGACATTTTCACCCTTTCTTCATGTGTGCTGTGTAAATATTAAGGACATGGTGTCCTTAACATTTACATTGCATACATGAAGTTAAGGACGCCATGTCCTTAACATTTACACTGCACATATGAAGCTAAGGACATGATGTCCTAAAGTTTAACAAGGAAAGGTGCAAATACTGGACACTTTGTCCTTAATATTTACACAACATTCATGAAGTTAAGGATATCATGTCTTTAATATTTACACAACACTCATAAAGTTAAGGACACTATGTCCTTAAAATTTACACTGCACACATGAAGTTAAGGAAACCATGTCTTTAACATTTACACTGCACATATGAAGTTAAGGACATGAGGTCCTAAAGTTTAACAACAAAAGGTGCAAATACAAGTTAAGGACATGGTGTCATTAATATTTATACTGCACACATGAAGTTAAGGACGTTGTGTCCTTAACATTTATACTGCACATATGAAGTTAAGGACATGATGTCCTAAAGTTTAAGAATGGAATGTGCAAATAGAGGACACTTTGTCCTTAATATTTACACAACATTCATGAAGTTAAGGACAACATGTGCTTAATATTTACATAGCACCCATGTCTAGCACAGGGGTATTTTCGTTCGGCCAGGTAAAAATTTATTAAGCACTGGCTAAAGAGTAAATACATTTTAAACAGTGGCTAAAGAGTAAAGACATCTCTAATTAGTGGTTAGCTGTGCACTTCCCCCGACTTGTAGCATGCTTGGCCAAGTTTCTAAAATCAACAACTTATTTGAGAAATACTTTTTCAAAAAATGCTTTTAAAAAAATACTTTTAATAAGAAATAGTTTGTGTTTGACAAATTAATTTAGAAAGCACTTTTGAGTAGAGGTAAGCTATCGGAAACAACCATCAGGATAGAGGTAAGGTCTGCGTACAAACTACCCTCCCCAGACCCCACTTGTGGGACTATATTGGGTCGTTGTTATTGTTGTTGTAGTTGTTGTACTTTTGAGTAATTAGTATTTGGTCAAGCTTTTTAAAAAGTGTTTGTAAATGTATTTTTCTAGAAAGAACTTTTTGAAATAAAACAATAAAAGTAGAAGAACAATATTGCAGAGAAAGAGAGAGAGGAAATTCTTATTGAATTTTGGGATGAGTTACAACGGAATAGAACCTCTATTCATAGGGAGAGGGTGACTTAGCCCACCAAGTAATAAACCCTAAAATCTCTCTTAATATAGATATTCACCATAAATAAAATTCTATTTATAACATTCCCCCCTTGAATGTCTATTCAACAGATAATATGTCTCGTTAAAACCTTAATTAAAATAAAACCCAGTGGGAAAAAGAATTTCTAGTAAAGAAAAAAGAGTACACATATCTAACAATACGCCTTTTGATTGCCTTATTAAAAATCTTGTAAGGAAAACCCAGTGGGACAAAACCTTGTAAGGAAAAAAGAGTGCAACGCACATTAACTCCCCTTGATGAGAGCATCAATTCACATCCTTGAGCCTTCACATCTCAATCTTGTGCACCATCTTCAAAACATCATTGGTAGAGATTTGATAAACAAATCAGCCATTTTATCACTTGAATGAATATGTTTTACCTTGACATCTTCATTCCTGATAGATTTGTAATGTTTTCATAAAATGTCGTGGAATAGCCTTTTCAATATCTTCATAGAGATTTTCTCTATCATATTATCATGCTTATAGTTATAGCAAGATACATATGTACACAAATTGCACTTAGGATGTAGTACTTTATTATCATGAATTCTATATGCATTAAGCAATTTAAATCCTTTGGGGATCGTCATATAAGTATAGTCAAATAAGTCATTTAAATAGATTTTAGATGCATATCAACTTTTCATGTCATGCTAGACATATAAGATAAATAAAAGTGATTGCACACACCGTTGACTTTATTCTTTCAAGTGTTTGAATTGCAGGTCCAAAATCACATGCCTTTCATATGAAACCAATTCTACTTGAATTGTTTCTCTAGACTTAAGATCCTCATATATACTTAGCGTTATCATATATGTCGTCGACAAACATTTTATATCGGTTCCAACCTCCTTATTTTTCATAAAGACATAACATAGAGATCTCTTCATTCATATATTCAGGTACCTGAATCTCTCATGAGACTTTATAAAGTGTTATGTCATGTGATCTCCTAGATCACTTGCCTCCTTATTATGATTATTTGGTCATCTTTTTTATCAAGTATTTTATTTGAAACCGATTTGTCTATACGCTTTTAGCGTACCATAGACTTTATCCTTCTAGGATTTATTCTAATATGAACATTACAGTGAGAATATAGTTATTTTCTTTGGGTTAGCAAATGCGTCTAGCACGCTTTGCAATATATTGCAAATGAATTATCTTTTTATGAACTTCAAGTTCATATTACCTTTTCGAGGATCGAGATGTATATATAATAATTCACTCCATGTAACTTTTTCTCAATTGTTTATCATGTCTCTCCCTCATGTTAGAAAAACTAACTTGCTTCCTCAACTTTGAGAACCCATCTTTATGTGTTATGGTATTAATTAAAATATACACTGCACATCAATAATAATAAGATGGAATTATTTGGTTCCTGACCCTGAACCACTTGTGAGGGGAGAAGATAGAATTATCAGCTCAGTTAGTTAGAGCTTCGTGCTAATAACATGAAATAAAACAATAAAAGTAGAAGAACAATAATAATAAGATGGAATTATTTGGTTCCTGACCCTGAACCACTTGTGAACTGATAAGATGGATTTATCAGCTCAGTTGGTTAGAGCTTCGTGCTGATAACGTGAAATAAAACAATAAAAGTAGAAAAACAATATTGTAGAGAAAAAGAGAGGGAAATTCTTATTGAATTTTGGGATGCGTTACAATGGAATAGAACCCTCTATTTATAGGGAGAGGGTGACTTAGCCACCAAATAATAAACCCTAAAATATCTCTTAATATAGATATTCACCATAAATAAAATTCTATTTATAACACTTTTCAAAAAAATATTTTTCAGAAAAAAAAAATACTTTTTTCCATCTCACGTGCTATTAAGGATAAAGGGTAAACGAAAAATAGAAGAAAATATTTTTTTAACCAGGTTGCTTCTTTTTATGCGACCTACTGTTTAATTTCATCCGTGAAATCCCAGATTCCCCTCAAAATCTTCTGATTCCAGGTTTTGAGATATGAATAAGATATATAACAAGGTTTCCATTTTTTTAAATACAGGTTTTGCTCAATTTGAATTGAAAGTTTCCATTTTTTTTCTCTTCAAAATCCGAACAGGTTTTTGTTGATTATTTTTTGTCCCTATTGGGATTTAAACCTCCAAATTAATCGACCATTAGGTCACACCCTAGGGTGTGCTGCTAAAAATCCTTACTCGAATTATTATAAAGAACCTTGAAAAAAATTTATTATATGTTGGTTTATCACTTACTAAATTGGGCATGAGATTGTATTTTTTTTTTTTACAGAAATATCTTGTTATTGTACAGAAAGCTTTGTGATTTGAGACTTAATTCACTGAACAATACATATCGTACTTAATGGAGAAAGAGGAGAAAAAAGGCATTTATTCCACTCGACTGTTTGAAAAGGATTGCAGTAAGACAACTGAAAATTTCTAACTGCAAAATATCAGTTGTAAGAAAGCTGACACGTGGATGCCCATTTCTTTCCTCCCTTAATGACAATCTTTTGTATGATAGTTATAATTAGCATTTTCCAGTAAATAACACTAATGTTTGGTTAAGATTAGCATTTTCCAGTAGTTAATGACAATGTTTTGTTGAAGAAAGCATATCCTTGTTTTGGTCAAGTCCACAATGTTAAGTGTAGCACTAGAACTAAAATAAGATACTTTCCTCAGCTCAGGCATATTCAGGATTGATATTTATTGGTTTTAACAGCGTTCTCAAGTTAATATAGTAGCTAATAACCGGATCAATGGTATGAGTTCCAAGCTAAACATTCTTAATACATTGAGTGAATTTCTTAATATAAATAGGGTCTAAGCAAAAGTAACTGAGTTAACGAGAATCATAAGCTAATACATTAGCTGCTGCAAAATATATTTGGAGAAAATGAAACAGTAATTGACAACGATTGATATTTTGAGACATCCATTGAAAAGTTTCAGACTTTTTCTTTCTCTTTTCTGTAAAGGTACAGGTTTCAAAAGACATCCCTACAACATTCAAGTTTACTTCACATTCTCCACTTGGCTGAAATAACTTGAGGACCAACTCTCAGATATTCAGTCAAAAAGAACAAAACAATTTGGAAATCATCATTCTTTAGTAAAAGCTAAAAAGAACTACAAAAGGGCCATCACCAAAGGCAATTGTTCACCTCCAACTAAACTATGATTTCCAGATTACTGATGCAAAAACACCCTCTACCAAATTTACACCACCATCCAAAAATTCAACATTATCGGTGAACTGATGCAGCCCTGCTAAACAAACTCTACATTATCTAAATTCAGATTTCTATGACTACACTGGCTAATCTAGAAGCTTCTCCTTCCAAGAAAATTGTAATGAAGGAACATATGCAGTACATTCACCCGTCTTTTCAAGGAAAACTGCCAGCATGTGGACGAGGTAACTACCTCTGCGGTTGATCTGAATTTGCAGCACCTGAAGTGCTTGGCCCAGCACCATTTTCAGCTGGTGGCAAGGTTCCCCATTTGCCTTCAGATTCAAGCGGCTCAAGTACAATAACAGCACCATCGCTTAGTCCCAATGCAAACTGATTCGGATCAGATGGATGTGCAGCAATAACAAGTGGATGCATCCTTGAACTACAAAATAAAATTCCCAAATTAATTAAATGAAAATGAGAAAAATATGCAGAAATAAGGCTGCATCATCGCCAGAATTTCGAACAACCAAAGAAAAGGAGTAAATAACCAGGTAACTGACTCACTCACCTTGGATTGCTGGGAAGGTAGGAAGTAGGATTGATCCGACATCTCCATCGCAATGTTGACGCACTGAGAACACCTACACTTGCATCTTCAAAACTAACAAATATAGATTGGCTATCACAAGAATATGTTGCATGTGTAATTGGACCACTCGCTTCTCTAGGGACCCACTGTTCGAGGGAAAAAATCCATTGTCAGACTGAAACTAAGCAGAAATAACAAAATGAAACACAACACAATAAAGAATACTAAGTACAAATGTCCACATATACTCTGATACTCGGACCACTGCGTCTCAAGCTACGTCTATCCGTATCTTAAACTTGGGATTGGGAAGGGTTAAAGAAGGGAATTTATACCTGCTTGAGGCACTCCAGTTTAGAAGCTTCAAATATGGCTATCTGCGTTTCATGTACTACCAACAATTGTGTCTGGTCCTGGTGAAATTGTACACGAGTATCTGCTTGAGGAGCAGCTGCTCTCCCAGCAGGAATCTGCAAGTATTTGCTTGTTTGCTTCTCCCAAGCATCAGTGCTCCAAACGCACAGCTGTAGAAATAGGGGCACCTTATGAGGTAACCGTTACTCAAAAGAAAACATTACAACTTCACCAAGCTCTTATAAAGAAAAGGATTGTAAAAGCTTATGATATGATTGTGGTGAAGTAGGTCCATGTACCAAAACAAGCACCATCAGGTTATTCCTTTAGTTGGAGAATATCAAAAAAAAGAAATCCCTCTCTAACACAATTCACATGGTATTAGAGCATGTAGAGTTGTAGAGGTCTTAGTTCAATTCTCACCGCCAAATATCAACAAAATATTTCGTGCTTGGTCCAAAAAAAAAAAAAAAAGGACAAGCATGCACGTGAGGAGGTAAAGAGGCCACAATATTCAACACTTCCCTCTCCCAATTAGAACTCAACTGGTCAACCTCCAACTGGTACCAGTTTCCGTCATTTTCCTAGTATGATGAGGGCAGAACATATAGAATTGCTTTTACCAACCAAAAGTATATCCATTTAAAAACTTTTTTACCTGAGAATCTGCTCCTGCAGATATAAGCACATTGAGAGAATGCGAAAAAGCAAGCCCAGTTATTCTTTTCTGATGTCCTTTCAGCTTTGTCTTTACCTACACAATTGGATCATAGATAATGTCAACAGATTTCAAGTAAATGGTGAATTAGTGCAATTCCAACAATCATAAAATGGTATAACAATTGAGAATAGCTTCAACCTCGTCAACCCGGACATTGTATATTTGGATAGAGGAGTCATCCATGCCTATGGCAATAACATTATTATCTTGAGGATGAAAAGCCAAAAAGGTTGCCGCGGGTGGAGCAGGCATAAATGTTGTCATAGTCTGCATTTGCAACAGAAGCGATAGAAGTTAAGTGAAAAGCAAACAGATGGCAAAACAAGAAAAAAGTAAAATCATTATATTAAGAGAGAGAGAGAGAGAGAGAGAGAGAGAGAGAGAGAGAGAAGAAGAAGAAGAAGAAGAGAGCAGCTGGTCAGAAAAGGAAAAACTTAAAACAGATTTCTTTCAGCCCTAGAATGGAACTCATTCCACAATTCTGTATATAATATTTATGCACCTAATTCCAGATTTATGGCCTATTAGTCTGATTGCGGCTAAAGCTAGAGTACAATTGCAAGCTGCTCGAAGTTTCTTTTACTCTTTTATCCCATATGCTTACTTGAGGACAGCTTAGAATCAGCACACTTCTTAATTACACCTATACCCGAAAATAAAATAAAAGATGTGGGTTTTCACCTTAAATGTCATCATATTAAACAATGATATTTTCCCTCCAGAAGCTGACATCACATAAGAGTCGTTCTTTGAGAGAGCAAAACATGGAACAGCGTCTTCAGGATTTGTGTCAGTAATATCATTTGTCATCAGCGTCCCATTTGAAGGTTGCCAAAGTTGTGGAACAATACTTGCATTAGCCTATACAAAAATAGCACAATGAGCTGCAATGATACATATTAGCAAAAGAGAGTCTTATAAAAATCAATACCTTCCCCGTCGGGTTTCGCTCATTTCTGGGCCATTTCCAAAGTTTGTGAACGGCATTGGAAGCTAATGCAAGTATAGCTAATCCTGAATTTGTATATATTAACCTTGAAATCTGAAATATAAGATAAAGGGAGCGAATCAAATTAAAAAAAAAACAAAAAAACTTTTTTCAGCTTAAACGGAAAATGACACTAGTCTTTGCAGATCAAGAAAATGTGCAACCTCATGTTGCCAAAATTTGGGTTGTATAGCTTCCAGAAATTGTAAACACAAGGATGAATAACAATTTCCATAACTCATAAAGAAGTTGTTCAGTGGAAAAACTTGGTTCATGGTTTAGGTAAGAAACAACCCATACCCTGGTCGCTGTTAAATTGTCTGGAAGCTTCAAGGATCTGCACTGCGATGGTTCATTAATTTCAGTCGGTTTCCAGATTCTAGATTTATCAACAGTCTCTTCTGCAGCTCTTGGCCTTACATCAGCTAAGTTGCGATTTTCACCATTCTACCAAGAAGTTAAAATAAAGGGGCTGATCAGCAAATGGTCAGAAGTCCCCCAAAAAAAAAAAAAGTATGAACTGCACTGTAAAATCTCCATTTAATTAGAAATGAGTCACTAACCATGGAAACCATGGATGTCATTGGCACTCCTCGATCTACGAAGCTTGCGGCAACAGAAGTGCTAGGAGGCCCAAAACTTCCCATTGTGGGGGGCTGCATAATTTTTTAAAAGGGTAAGTTACATGTAAGGCATTTTATTTACAGCTCAATATTTCACAGTAACATTTTCTACATCAGAAAACAAGGAAAGGAAAAGCATCAAGTCCATCCACCTTCACCACAGAAGCAGAGGCTACTCTAGAAGCATCAAATTGGCGATTTTCCATGGATCTTAAAAGCCTAAGACCATCTGCATTTGCTAAAATTTTTATCCCATTGTCACTTGTCGAAACAGCCAACAATATTCCTTCCTTGTTAAATCGGAGGCAAGGAGAAGCCTGGGAATATGAGGTAAAAAAATGTTTTAGGTAAAGAGACAGGGTTGGGTTGTTAAAAAATTGGTCAACTGAAATTTACCGGTATGCCACCCTCAGCTTCAGTACTTGTCAGCATGTTTATATTGTCCATGTCCCAAAATTTTATCATGAACTCATCACCAGCTGCCAAAAATCTATTTTTAGTAGTGTCAAATTGCACCACCCCACCAGCACGCTTCCCTAGACCAATAAATGTACGCCTTACAGCTCCTTCACTTTCATTCCATTCAACAAGATATGATTCTCCTTCTTTATTAGTCCCACATGAGAATAACCTGCAAACCGACATTTCATAATACCACAAACTTTAGCCAAGCGAAATTAAAAAAATTGCATCATGCACAGTTATGGAACTCATTGTGATATGCAAACCTTGTTCCGTCGGCACTATAAGCCATTGTGGTTGATGAATGACCTGGTGCATCATAGTCAACTCTCGAACCCATGTTATCGTACAACCATGCCTTTATTTTCCCGTCAATTGCAGTTGAGAAAATAAACTGAGGGGGGAGAAAAGGAAGGAAGAGAAGACCGAAAAACGTTAGATAAATACTATCAATAAAGACATAATTCACTCCCAGGAAAAAAGTAGAGTTCAAAGCAAGACATCTTTTAAATTTTCTAAGTAAACTAGATCTTCACAGAAAAAAGAAGCATTTTCTGATTCATACACTTGCTAAGCTGCCTCACAACTTTTTATTACTCGTTAATGCTGTTGTGCATACCAAGACCAGAAAACTTGTGCCTTCAAACCATATATAAAGGAAGAACCAGTGCCAGAAAGAGAAAACTAAGAAATTATCAAACAAGTTACGATCAGTTTTCCAGTGATAAAAAGGAGGAGCATGGTTAACCTGAATATTTTCTTTGTGATGTGGACATATTGAATAGACTGGTGCCTCATGGCCCTCAAATGTATATTGCTTAGCCCCTGACACCGCATCCCATACCTGCAAACAAGAAACAATTGATCTACATCACAGAAATACAGTGCTCATAAACAATGGATGAAGTCCAACCCTTACAATCTAAGTCAAAGCACATAACATATCAAACCTTAATAAGCCTGTCATCTCCACAGGTAACAATACAAATCTGTTTGTTAGGATAGGAAAAAGCAAGATCATTGACGCTTCCTGAATGAGCCTCAATCTGCACATAAGGCCAGTCAAGGTTCGTATTCTTTTAGAAGAAGAAAGGAAGAGGTTAAAATTCAAAAGGATTAGAAAAAGCGCAGACCTCAAGGTGGTTTCTAAGATCATCGCCACCGTGATAAGAGTAGATGTGCACAATGTGCTTAGAGTATGCAACACCTAATGAAGAATCAACAGAGAGCAAAAAAGTTCAGGCTGGTTATGGCAGTTGGGTCAATTTGTTAGCTTTCAGCAGTATGAACTACTACACCAATCGTTATCATTCACAGAAAACTTAAAATTCCAATACTTAAGTTCAACAAAGCATCTGGACGACATACCAAACAAAGTGCCGTCAGGACTCCACATTACACGATTAACTGATGCAGAGTACTCACTTGCCAAAGATGCCTGGTTATTAGATTATAAATTGGTAACTATGAGATTTATAAACCATCCACACGTGTAAAAACAAACGTGAATGCAATTAATAAAGTTTCACACATACCTGTAAAGCCACTGAGCATTGCCCAAGATCCCAAACCTTGAAACTTCTATGAGAAATCCTCTCCCTACCGCCCAATTCCCAAATCATAATCTCTCCAGTGCCAGTACCAACTGAAAATGAAGAACCATCAGTAGTGAGCCAAAACAAAATGTACAACTGCTGTAACATAAAAATGGATCTGAAAAATGAATTCAAAATGAAGAAAATGAATTAAAGAATCACTTTCACTTGTGTAAAGACTAACCAAGAAGCAGAATTTGCTGCACTGGATGGAAATCCATGCTCTTGACAGCTGAACCCTGATTTAGAGTCATGACAGAAGCCTTGGGCAAATCATCTGATGAATACGAACTTTGTGCATGGCTTTGGCCAGAGTACCCACCAGGCAAAATATTGATAGGCATATTATTTACCTGTAATCAATTTGAGTAAATCAATGTTTCTCATAATATATGAAAGCATCAAACCACAAAGAACTTCCTACTCAAAGCTCCACGCATAGGTATAATAAGCAACATTGTCATAAAGCGACAAATAGATCAAACAAATATGAGCATACTTGCAAGCCAGAGTTTCTAATGTCACATCTCAGTTACATACATATTAATGTGTAAGCAAATCAAGATAATGATACCGTACTTCATCTGATACACCAAAAGGTCTTGATCTCTTTAACATGTGCTCCGAGTCAGCTGTTTGATAGTCCACTGTTGGGTTATTCGTAGGAGTCCTAGGACGCTTTAGCATAGCTGCTGCTAAATTATTAGCAAATAGAGCGAGTATCAGTTTATGGCTGACTAACTATTTACAAGGGAGGTTGGAGGAGAGAAATCAGTATATCAGATTTGCAAATACACTCCACTACATTTGTCAAAGAATCAGTGGTCGCACAAGAATTGACGGCCTCATTAGAATCATTTCAAGCGGTGATATATGTATAATACCTGCATTATTTGGAGTGGTGAAACCTATTGGTCCAGCAGAAGCAGAAGGATGAGAAACTTGAGGAGGATTAGTCATCCACCCAGCAAGAGCGTTTGGCAGAGGACCAGGTGCTTGCTGAAAAGGCTGAAGGAACACACTTCAATCTTCCATCAGTCATAATTTACAACGAAATTTAGCTAGTTCGTGTTTCTACTTACATTTACACCATGAGCACCAAGAGGTGGAAAAACCCCGGGCTTTGGAACACCTCCCATGAGCGGATGAGTAACAGGGGATGGAGCCCGTGCACCATTTGGCTGTGACGGACCGCAAGAATGGTCCACAAATAAGGTCTTTATGTCAGGATTAGGCTTCGGGCTCTTACAAAGCTGATGCTGCCAGTTCAAACTGCAAGAATATGTCTGCCAGTTCAAGCTGATGCGCCTATGTGTAAGCCAACTACACTAGAAAAGAAGATAAAAAAAAAAAAAGAACCAAAACCGAATAGAATTTAAAAGGCAAATGTCTTCCATAAATAAACCTCTGGTTGATTAATGTCCGCAGCCTTGCGTTCTTCAAGGTGGGAAAGTTCAGCTTATCACGAAACAGGGGATTTGCTTCTATCAATTTTTTGAGTTCCAGAAGCATTATACTCCTAGCAGACTTAGTATCTCCGTATTTAGATAATTGCTCATTATCCCTGCAAGTTATTGCAGACAAATCGAAAACCATCCAAAATAGTGATAAAGAAGCCATTTAGGAGAACGGACAAAATAGATACGGGGACCAAGATAGCAATCTAGTAAGCCAAGTGTTTCCATTACCTAAAGTTGTCAAGAGTCAGAAGTTGCGTAATTTCTTTGAAAAGGTCTTCATTAAAAGCCGAAAACACCTTCAAGTCCTTAATTAGGATATCAACAGCTTTAGGACGGTCGTTCCTACAAGAAATTAAAAACGGAAAAACCATATAAAACTGTCGGACATTTCAAGATAATCAAACACATACAAGCATAAACAAATCAAAAAAATCAAACCCACCTATCTAGGGCTTCTAGGTACTTTTGCTTTCGAATCTCGAAGAATATTTTCATGGAGTATCTATTATCGTCAACCTTGGTGAAACCTGATAAGTACTTCTCCACTTCATCCCATTCTCCATTCGCCACCATTTCGTCAAAATACCTCATGTTAAAGAAAAACCCTGATTCTTGCTCCAATCTTCAGCACGAAAGAAAGAAAACGAATTAAGCAAATTAACCACCAGACAAAACCACAACAACCACAATTATAATCATAAATTTTTATCGTTTAGTGGATCAGAAAATGGTATACAAACGAATCAATTCAGCTAACTTCTCATTCAACCCACAATTTCACTACACTTTTAGATCCCCCAAACCACAATTACAATCATAAATAAAAACAACTCAGACCATTTCTAATTTCTATCTCCCACATTTCTATAGCAGCCAAATAGACACAATTAAAGAGAAAAATCACCAAAAAATTCAAAAGAAAAAAAAACATATTCTAATTAATTGAATTCAAACAAAAAAACCCTACTTGTGAACAGCATCTTTGAATTTCTCCTCATCAAGGAACTGAAGTATCAAAAACACCAGCTCTCTGCTCAGAGAAGACATCTCACTCACCTGCAAAAACAAAAAAATCCACAAAATTCAACTTCAACCCACCAAAATTAAAACAATTCCAAATTCACCCCCAAAAAATCCAATCAAAAATCAAATTTCTTTACAGATCAATTCATCAAATTAAACTTACCGAAAACCTAAAACACACACATATAACATATATCTATAGCTAGTTATACATATACATATAGATATATACGTGCATGTGTTAAATTAAAAAAGTTGTATGTATAGATACAGATATACATATATAGAGAGAGAAAGTGATGAAGATGTATGTATACCTTGGAATGAATGAGTGAGAGAGAGTAAAACAGACGAAAGGAACAGATCGAAGGGTTTTTTGTGTTTAGAGAGAGAAACAAAAGGCAAAATACTAACTCTTTTTCTTTTTGTTTACTGTGCAGTTTTCTCTCTCTATAAAAATACCCCTTTTATTTTTTTAAGGAAGAGAGAAAGAAACCGAGTGGGTGTGGGTGTTAGGGCGAGCGTGGAAGAGACATATAAATAGGGGAAGGGATGTGATAAGTGGAGTTGAATTTGAGCAAAATGGTGATACGCTAAGCCGCTTATTAATAGCTTATCGGTGATACGCTGTTGTCCCTATGAGAGATTTAAGGATAAGTACTTCGGCTTATATAGACGTGTTTAATACGTCTCTAAACGAGGGCTTTTCTATATTCGGCAGAAAATGCGGGGATTTCGAAGAGGTTGCTATATGGAGTCGTGGGAATGATTCGGTGTTGCCGCCCTCATTGTGGTGTTTCAATGGACTTGCGATGTTTTGCAAGTGTGTTTGATTCTTTTTTTTTTAATTCTTGTCCGGTGTCTCGTATCAGCACTAAATTTAATTAAATGTGGCTTTGCGCCAACATGTCACGGCATTAGAGGGCAAACGAGTCATATTCATAGCTCGAAGTTAAGACCTCTTGTTTGTTAAGAATAAAAGAGTATTTACCACTCTACCACATTCCTTATTAAATTATGTTTGGTACCAACGGAAAATATTTTACTAAAAGAACTTATGTTTTAAAATATTTTTTGTTGTTTGGTTTGAGAATGACAAATATTTATTAATGACCAATAATATTAGCAAATTAAATAGTTTCAGTAGTGAGACGATATTACCAATAAAGAAAATAGTTCCAGTAAAGAAAATATTTTTCGCCTTATTTGGTAGAAAATATTTTCCTTGAAACCAATCAGAAATAATTTATTTAAAAGGAAAATTTCGTTATATTGATAAAACGGCTTTTCTTTTTGGTGACAGTTTTTTTTTCTCCTCTTTTTAACTTTCTTGATGAGTTGCCGAGTTGGGAAGCGAAGAAGAAAATAGATCCAAAACATGACCCCAAAAAATGCTATTAAAAAAAATTAAATAAAAACCAACTTTTATTGTTAGTTGACACGACGCACGATCTTGACTGTTTTAGATAGGGACAGATTATTTCCTTTTACTTTAGTATTGTGTATTTTGATATCAAATTTTATTTTTTCGAGGAAAATATAATTTAATTAACATTTTTTTGTAATGTGAGATGAAAACATTTTTTTGATACCATTAATTACGAAGATCTATTTATGGCATACACCTAAGATCTGACTATATCAAAATCTGTGTAACTTAATTAATATAATGTCTTAGAGATTTCTGTAATCTAATATAAATGTAATAACAGCTCTACATTCCTGAAAAGGAGAGATCTAGGAGGAGATTATATTGCAAATTCAACAGAACATTTTGCTTTGGCTTTTTCCATAATTTAATTTTCTTCCATTTTTGTATTAAAAAAAAAATAGGAACGTCATAAAAGCAAATTATGAAAATATTAGGATCACTTACTAGATAAAGAAAAATGAGAATCAAATCATATTCATTAGTCTACCATTTCATAAAACAGTAAATAATTTATTCGCACCCAATATCATATCAAATTATAATAATTCATTATGTTAAATTATTAATTAAGGTAAGAATGTCTATTAATCAACTATGGTTTTAGCGATAACCGTGAAGACGTTATGTCATATGCTCATTGGGTTGGTGTAAATATCTTGTGTGATAATTTAATTTTCCTGATAAAACTTCATAAAAATAGCGACATTTGTGATTTGAATTTCGTATTATAGCTATAACCATGTCGTGGATTCTAGAAATCTTTTATCTCGTTAGAACAATAATAGCCCATTTGGCCAAGCTTTTAAAATCGGCTTATTTTGAGAAGTGCTTTTCTCAAAAGTACTTTTAAAAAAAATGCTTTTGGTGAGAAGTAGTTTGTGTTTGGCTAATTAATTAAAAATCACTTTTGAGCAGTAATTAGTGTTTAGCCAAGCTTTTGAAAACTGGTTCTAAGTGTATTTTTCTCAAAAGTGTTTCTCAGAAAAGTGCTTTTGGAGAGAAGCTATTTTTTTCTGCTTCTCCAAAACTGTTTCTGTTTCTCCTCAAAAGCACTTTTTTTCTTTCCAAAAGCTTTGGCCAAACACCTCAACTTTTGGCCCAAAAAAAGCTTGGTCAAACAGGCTATAAGTCATGTTTCTGGATAACATTTATTTCTTGGTAATATTTTCATTCAACATGTTGAAAATTGAAATATATTTTTAGTACTAGAATTTGTGGACTTAAATTTATTGGAATATAACTTTTACTTTTGGCAGCTAAATCTCTTTTTAGTATTAAATTTTTAATGGTTACAGGGAATTTACCAAACACTAACAAAATAATAACAAGTGCACATAGCTAGCTAACTATCCAGATTAATGTTTCGGACAGCACCAAACATACTTCAACATTTATTCTCGTTACAATAATTTTAAATAAAAACATTATATTTAAAATCATTTATTATCAGAAGCCAGTGGTATATAATGAAAAGCTACTTACATATATGTGTGTAATTTAATTATATAATTATTATAATGAAAAAAAATACTAAAAAGGAAAATACTTTTTGCCGAATAAATATTGTAATCTACCTGAGATTTGTTTTAACAATAGATTCTGGTCAAAGTTCTAATTTTAGGAGGAGAAAATCTTAGTATTCAATAAAGCCTTATCATTGTTGTAAGCCAGCTGTTGTAGATGACATAAAAGTTATTTGCAAATTATTATAATTTGATTACATAATTACAAGGGAAAAGAAAAGTAACGTATTCATTCCTAATGAGTGAATGTCTTGCTCATTAATCAAGTCAAAATACTATATTATGTTATAAAATAAAGACCGTAAAGTAAAGACAAGTATAAAGAGAAATTGATATATTATTCGAATTCAAACTGATGTACATAATGAACTGAAATCTATTCTATTTATAGAAGAAAGGAAGTTGTTGTGTAAGCTGCTACTGTAAGCTGCTGTGTAAGTTATTACTATACCAGATATGGATAATCTTCCACTGAGAGTAATGTTTATCCATAACGGAGTACTGAAAAGATAAACTCATTGTACCAGGTATAGATAATCTTCTACTGGGGATAATGTTTATCCATAACGAAGTACTGAAAGAATAAGCTCATTGTACCCGGTATGGATAATCTTCTATCGGGGGTAATGTTTATCCATAACGGAGTATCGAAAGGATAAGCTTATTATACCCAGTATGGATAATCTTCTACCGTGAGTAATGTTTATCCATAACGGAGTATCGAAAGGATAAGCTTATTATACCCGGTATGGATAATCTTCTATCGGGGATAATGTTTATCCATAACCGGGTACCGAAGTGATAAGCTTCTTCAGGAGGCTTATTTCTAATAGAGTACTAAATATATAAACATATTTACGGTGGAGTCTCATATGGATAGGCTTCTTCAGGAAGCTTATCTACAACGGGGTACTAAATGAACATCCATAATATAATATATTTATAACACTCCCCCTTGGATATTCATTAAAAGATAATGTGCCTCATTAAAACCTTACTAGGAAAAAACACGTGGGAAAAAAATCTTAGTGAAGGAAAAGGAGTACACATATTTAGTAACAAGCATTGCTAGGTGCCTCATTAAAAACCTTGTAAGGAAAACCCCATGAGAAAAAACCTTAATAAGGAAAAAAAGAGTGCATCGCGTATTTTACTCTCCCTGATGAAAACCTTGTTTCAAATATTTGAGTCTCTGCATTATAATCTTGTATCTGCATAACCAATACGATCTGCACCACATTTGTTAGTATTAGCAAGATACATAAATGCATAACAATTGCACTAAGATAGAGTATTTCAGGACCAAGGAGTTTTTCATCCTCTTCTGGAGGTCGGAACGGATCCTTATTCACTTCAAGTGATCGAACACCCATTGGTGTACTTAATGGGTGCGCTTTGTCCATGTAAAAGCGTTTAATGACCCTTTTTGCATAGGAAAATTGATGGATAAAGATCTCGTCTGCTAAATATTCAATTTGCAGACCAAAGACAATTTTTTATTTTTTCAAGATCTTTCATCTCAAATTCTTTCTTAAGATATTCAATTGCCTTTTTGGAGCTCTTCTGGAGTTCCAACAAGATTTATGGCATCAACATAAACAACAAGTATAACAAATTATGATGACATTTTCTTTATAAAAACACATGGACAAATAACATCATTTATGTAATCTTCTTTCAGCAAATATTTACTGAGGCAATTATACCGCACGTGCCCAAGCTGCTTTAAATCGTACAAAGATCTTTATAATTTGATCGAGTACATTTTTTCAAGACTTTGAATTATATACTTCAGGCATTTTAAATCCTTCAAGGATCTTCATATAGATTTAATCAAATAAGTCATATAGGTTATGACTTGTATCTAAATGGTATGACATCTTCAAGTGTCTGGACCGCTGATCCGATCCTCACAATCTTTTATAATATTGTTTACTATATCGTATCAAATATATCGTCGACGATCATTTTGTATCAGTTCCTAAGCGACATAACTTGTTGAGATCTCATCACTTTCTTTATTTTCAGGTACTTGAACTTCTTCTGGAGTTTCATGAAATGTTATGTTGTGGGCTCTTTTAGAGCTCATTTCCTTCTCATTATGATCATTAGCTCCTATCATTTTTCAAGGATTGTTACCTTTGGAACCGATTGGTCTACCACGTTTCATGCGTATAGTACACTCTATCCTTCAAGGACTTTAATTTTAATAGGAGCATTTGCAGCTGAAATATGATATTTAATTTTGGATCAGCAAATGCTTCTGGCTTTTGATTTGAATTATCTTCTGAGTGAGGATCATACTAATGATAATTTGATTCATATTAACATAGTTTTCAGCTGTTTATTCCATCCCCCAAATGTTAGAAAAACTAACATATATTCCCAATGTTCTTTGAGAAACATATCTTTGTGTATTGTGGTAGAGAAATTAATCATATACCACACATCAAAAGATAGTAAAAATATTTAATTTTGATCCTAAACCAATTGTTAGGGGAGGACTTTATCATATATTGTTGGTCTGATGCATACAAGTGTTGTTGTATGCAATTTAGAATATCTTAGACCAACACATGAAGTTTTATTCTCATAAGCAATAATTTAGCCATTAGTAGGAGGTATTCAATGCTAAACCAGCTTGGATATAAACCAGCATTACCAAGATGAACTGTTTTGATTTCATAATCTGAAAGTTATGCTTTTAATTGAGAAAAGCAATCTCAAATGTCAAACTGCAGGTTGACAATAAACGTACATATAACCATCTTATATATGCATCTATAAATGGTTCACATGATAGGTGAATGAGCCCATATTCAATTTTTATATATTCCAGAATTCAGGGGTCTTAGTCCCAACTTTAACCGGTATAATATTATGAGAACAAGCAGCACAAGAGAATTCTTGAAGAATCTTCTGATTCTTCAGTATATGCTTATCAGAATTCTCAAATAGCTCATTTAAAAATGGCAAATAAAAACTTCAAGTTTATCATGGCATGTGCTATCTCTTAGTAAACTTCTAGTTTAATATGGCATAAACTTTTGCATTAGTAAACTTTTGATTTACTATGATACATGATGTAGTATAAATTGAAGAATAAAGCGGGTAACTTCTCACTTACATATTATGTTACCCCCTATGATTATGAAAACATAAAGATTTTCAATCTTCCAATCATTTGTAGTATCAATATGATAACCACTTGTATTAGTAAACTTCAAGTTTACTAAAATATATGTTTGACTATAATCATATAATATGAATGACATATTTTTATATAAACTCTTCAAAAGCCTTCATTTATTATCTATAATCTAATATTTATCGGACACTACTGGTGTCATGTGTCTTCTAAGCAAACAGATTCAAATGATGTCAAATACAGAAGAACAGTAGCTTGCAGAAATAAAATAATATTATAATACTTTGGGATGCGTGTTACAATATGTTTTGCAAAGTATCATACCCCTCTTATATAGTAGGGGAGTCCTGCTTTAGGTACAATTCTATAAAAGGTAGAAAATCCCATGATTTGCTAATATGTCGGTCTCTCATTAATACGTGTCGAGATTCCCGCCGTGATATTCGACCGATTACGGATATTTCGGCATTCAGTCATTCGGTCTGACAATATTTTCTCGAGCTCGTTCGGAATTGGGGTCGATTCCGGAGTCACGGACTCGGCGATCTTGAAGACGTATGTTCTAACCTCGTACCTTGGTTCAATGGAACTAGGGGTCGATCTTCAATCCTTTACGTTTCAGTCCCGATCTGTCATGCAATAGAAGAGCCCGACTTCGATCGTATACAAAAATATTTTTCTACTCAAATTGTATGTAGACATGGGAGATTGTTTACTCATGAGCGGAACAATAATGTAAAACAATTGTTTAAGTATAAGAAAACTCTTCTTCATAATATTTTCCTACTTCATGAGGCAATTTCAATTGTGTTACTTCTTCAGGAGCAAATTTAAAATACAAAATATTGAGTATATATTCTCTCAATTATATTACCTCTTCTGGAGATAAATTGTAATATATTCACATCAAGAGCGCGTTCATATTTACCAGATTTATTAATATTGTCACATTCACTTCAGGGAATGAATTAATATTATCAAAAGTTCTCACTCTTCAGGAAATCGAACATAATTATTTGAATGCGCATTAATCACATCAAATAGTGATGTCTCAATCTCTTTTAAAATATTTACTACGTCAGGAGCAAATCGAGGAGTGCATTTAATATAGAGAATATTTGTGTAGCTTATCTTCAATTGTAACTATAGAAAGCCTAAATTATCACTTCTGGTGACCATGGGCATATACCACTTCTGGTGGTTAACAAAATATAATTGCAATGAGATATACGAAATATAACCACTTCTGGTGGTTGTATATTTCTTGCAAACTCTGCTAGAGTTAAAGTTGATCTAATAATGTTATCCATATCCTTCAAAATGACATAAATAAGATATATTATAGTAATCATCATTATCAAATCATAATTTTTCTTTATGTACAACAATTACATAGTCATACTATCTGTTACAAACAATAAAAATTAAAATATTTACATTTCTACATATTCACCACCGATTACATGACTTGTTTCTCCTTCTGGGAGTGCAAGGTAATCAGCTACATCCAAATGCATGAAGTCTAAATTATCTTCAGAAATAAAATTTGCTTCAACATTTTTCTCTATCTTCTTTAGGGAGGCTTGATAAAGCCCAACCAGGCGCTTTGGCGTGCAGCAGGTACGTGACCAGTGCCCTTTTCCTCCACATCTATAGCATGCATTTTCTGCATTTGGTGCTTGCATCGCTTCATGCTTTTGTTCCTTCCTTTTCCACTGCTGGTGGTGAGGAAGGTTATTTGGTGCATTATTATTACCATTATTAAAATTTCTTCCCCGACCACGGCCATGACCACGACTGGGGCCACAACCTCTTCCACGTTTAGCTTGGTGGAAGTTCGTCTAATTCACTTCAGGGAATGGACAAGAACCAGTAGGTCGGTTTTCATGATTTTTCATTAATAGCCCATTATGTTGCTCGGCTATAAGAAGATGTGAGATAAGTTTAGAATACTTTTTAAATCCCATCTCTCGATATTGCTGCTGCAGGAGCATATTCGAGGCATGAAAAGTGGTGAAAGTTTTCCCCAACATATCATGATCAGTAATATTATCACCACATAATTTCAATTGGGAAATAATTCTCAACATAGCAGAATTATATTCACTTATATATTTAAAATCATGTAGCCTTAGATGAGTCTAATCATAACGTGCCTATGGAAGAACGACCATCTTCAGGTGGTCATATCTATCTTTCAAATTATTCCATAGTATTACTGGATCTTTAATAGTGAAATATTCTATTTTCAGGCCCTCATCAAGGTGATGGCGTAGAAATATCATTGCTTTGGCATGGTCTTGGTTTGATGCCTGATTTTTATCCTTGATAGTGTCTGCTAGACCCATCGCATCAAGATGAATTTCAGCATCTAGCACTTAAGACATGTAGCTTTTGCCCGATATATCAAGAGCTACAAATTCAAGTTTAGAAAGATTTGACATTATATAGAAAAATAAAGTTCGTATCTTAGATACTTTCAAAGTATTTGCTTGAGATGACAGAGTCTCATGCTGATAACGTGTTATAAAATAAAGACTGTAAAGTAAAGACAAGTATAGAGAGAAACTGATATATTATTCGAATTCAAACTGATGTACATAATGAACTGAAATCTCTTCTATCTATAAAAGAAAGGAAGCTGCTACTGCAAGCTGCTGTGTAAGCTGCTACTATATCAGATATGGATAATCTTCTACTGAGAATAATGTTTATCCATAACGGAGTACTAAAAGAATAAGCTCATTGTACCAGGTATATATAATCTTCTACTGGGGTTAATGTTTATCCATAACGAAGTACTGAAAGAATAAACTCATTGCACCTGATATGGATAATCTTCTACCGGAGGTAATGTTTATCCATAACGGAGTATCGAAAGGATAAACTTATTATACCCGGTATGGATAATCTTCTACCGGGAGTAATGTTTATCCATAACGGAGTATCGAAAGAATAAGCTTATTATACCCGATATGGATAATCTTCTATCGGGATAATGTTTAACCATAACCGGGTCCGAAGTGATAAGCTTCTTCTGGAGGCTTATTTCCAATAGAGTACTAAATAAATAAACATATTTACGGCGGAGTCCCATATGGATAAGCTTTTTCAGGAATCTTATTTACAACAGGGTACTAAATGAACATCCATAATATAATATATTTATAACATATTACTCTTTCTTTCTCATTTTACGTGGCATTTTTTTTTGTCATAAATAAAATATTATTTTTATATTTAAAATAATTTAACTTTAACTTTTGTGATATTGATTTATCGTTAGTGAAATCATATATAATCACATAAATATATGGTTTTTTAGGGCCATGAACTTAGAAAGTCTTTTCATTCTTTTTTAAATTCGGTACTCAATTAATCGTTGTCACATAAATCGGGACAAAAAGCATAGCACTTTTAATAAAAGAAAAATAATATTGAGGTAATCTACTCCAGATTTGAGGAATCTAATACTAGTTTTATCGGTCAAATTCTAAAGCCACATTATTAGACTGTTTCAACTATTAATTAAAAATTAAGATTTATAAAATTATTCTGTATTTTTTAAAAAGAATATAAAAATGTATTTGTGATGAAATTTACAGTATAAGTATTTCCTTTAATCCAGCACCAATAAATATGTGAAATGGACATGATCCTTTATCTATAACCAAAAATCTTGAATTCGAGGCTTATAAATAAAGAAATTTATGGTGGGAAGAGTGGTGGAGCCACATTTGACCAAGGGGTATCACACCCCTTCGCCGAAAATTACATTGTGTGACTAGTTAATAGCAAATATTAATTTTTCTTGACTTTTTTAAGAGTATAATTTTTTATATTTTAATATCCCTTAGCAAAAATACCAATTCCCCCACCGATGGAAAGCGTTACCCCATAGTTATACAAAAACATATCCTTCTTTGCTACTTTACAGGGCATCCATTTTTATTGTATCCAAAAAAAAAAAAAAAAAACATTATCATATTTAGAAGCTACTCAATGTTACTATTATCTTTCTTTTAACAAAATCGACATGTTCTGTTGTGTCTAATCGATATAAAATTTCCCCTTTTGAAAAATAACCATGTGAAGCTTTCTCTAACGTCTCATTTAACTATTATTCCTTTCGGTCCACTTTATTCGATTTTTGCTTTTGTTTTTGATCCATAATATTTGATTTTTTAGATATAAAAAAGAAAATAACTTTTCTTTTCAAAGTTACCCTTTAAGTAAAGGGGCTAGGAGTGTTTGTTATATTTTCAGCGAACAAATTAAGTTAATAAGATCTATTTCATTATTAATTAATATTAAAAGATGGATTTCGTGGACCGGAGAGAATATCAATTAACAAGTTTGCTCTTTTCTTATATTTTAGCGTACATATTAATTTCTTTTGTTTCTTAAATTTCGTATTCAGTTTTTGTCTAATTTTTATTTGTAAGAAAAAGATTAAGGAATCTTGTTTTTGTTAGAATTTGGACTTACGTTAATTGGTTATAGCCTGAAAGGATAGTGACGTAGCCCAAGTGGCGGATGAATAAAAAGGCCTAATATTAAATATTGTGTGTGTGGATAAGTGAGGCCCAATAACTATTGACCTGTGATGGGTAGACACTCTTTATAAATAGAGGCCAACCCTCCCCCCTTCCCTAGCTATTAGAAAAACCCTAGCATATTCTGCCTTGAATACGTATTAATGGTAGACGTCCCATCAGTCAAGTTCTCTAGGTTGTGAGAGCGCGTAGCTAGTGGATCGTGGAAGTTGGTCTCAGGCTTGATCGCCGGTTGTTGTCCCTGCTGAATCCATGGAGTTTAACGGTACGCTTCCTTGAACTCTAACTCTAGATTAATTGTATAATTATGTCTTAATCTCCGCTATGACTACGAATTAATAATCTAATAGTTGGTATCAGAACCACCATAGTTGGGGATTAAGATCATTGAAATTAATCTTGGACTTTAAAAATTTATACAGTACTGCTAAGATCATTTTTGCAGAATGTGTTTTAATCTATTGTAATTGAAATTAGAGGATTAAAATCATCAAAGGTTTAGGAAGAGATAAGGGTGGCGGCGGCAAAAGTGGGTTTTACCACTGGGTTGACAAAATCAGAGAGTTTTTTCTTTCACTTATTTAATTGTTGGATGAAACCATTAAAATAAAAAAATAAAAAAAGATTGCAAGGGACAAAAGAGTCAGGTGGGTTATGTCTTGAAATTGGTTATTTCAATTTGAAAGTGCAAATTAATTCTCAAAGAGGATTTGTTAGTAATTGTTGCGGAAATAGTATCCTGATTCTCTAAACTTGTTTAACCCATTTTGTCCCAAACTCCTTACTATTGACTTTGCAATTACTCAACATGGTTGCTTTGACCATGCATGTAAAGCATGAGTTCAACACTCTTTTTTCCCTACATTACTCTCTTTTTTTCTGTATACATACGATATAGAAAAGTTTCTATTTTTCTTTTTAGACTAGGAAAGCTTTATATACATAATTTGTTAACATTTTTGTATATTTATTTCTTTGTATTTTAAACGTGGTTGGTGAAAATCATGGGTCCGCCAATGCACATCCTCACATATAAAACAATCAACCAAATTAATCTCACTGCCATCAACTGCTATGTGAACTTTTTTTTATTATTAATTACTGTTTAAATATCCTTGCATTGAAATAAGCATAAACAAATAAATATAATATTTGTATCTTGGATATATAAGTTTTTATCATTTAATTATATGTATTCTTACTCTATTTGTCATCTTACTTTAAATTATTTAATTTAGTACATAACACTAGTGTGAATAAATATTTACGTGTTGCCTAATGGTCATTTAAAATTTGATGCTATGAATTTAAATCTCAATAAATTCTTTTTTTTTTTGGTTAAAAAAGGTAAACATATATTATAATTAAGTGATGCGTACAGAGGATGGATGCGTATACTGCATCCTATTACACAATAACGTATTAGTACTGGGTACCAAACTATTATACAAACCCACAATAATACTATTATCTACTACATTACTTTGCATCTCCCAGGAGTAGCATCAGACTTCGTTGAGGCAGTCCTGGAGTCCTCCAAAACATGTCCTTGCACTGCATTCTTGTCTTGTTCAAAAATTTGCCATACAAAATCTGGGTTGTTTACCAAAATACGCATCGCCGAGTTATGTCCAAAATTACAGTCTATCTTTGCTAGTTGATCCGCCTGAATAAATTCTTAATAAATGTTATTTGGGAGGCTTCTCTCATATTATTGATCAGTATTGTTACACCCCGCAATATTACGTCAATATTACGTCCTGCAGTATTATATTACGACAATGTTATGCTCTGCAGTAATATGTTATGATGATGTCACCCTCTGCAGTAATATATTACGATGATGTTACGTCCTGCAGTATTAAGTTGCGACAATGTTCTACCCAGTAGTATTACATTACGGTGATGTTACGCTTCGCAGTAATAAGTTACGACAGTGTTGCACCCTGAAGTATTGTACGTTGAATTTGTCGTAAGGTAATTGACATCAGTCCAAGGAAAAGATTATTTCGGGATTATAAGGATCATACGTGATGAGTAAATTCGTGAAGGTAAAAGGGTAAGTGAATCGAAGGAAATAAATTTCGTCGAAGTTTGGCATTTTAAGATAAAATATGGCCGAGCTAAAATACCCGATATTATGGACAAGTACTATACAAGGTACCACATGACCATGATAGTAAGAGATATGAGGTACATTAAAAGTGAGTCATATTTTCAGTGAGTGAGAATAATTCTCAATTTTTCGAACAATTGATTAATTACCGGGTAACAGAACATTACCCAATTAACTAATAAGCGGACAATTTTTTTTAATCAATTACATCAAAAGAAACGTGGCAATCACCTTGTTGGTATAAGGTGATTCATTACTGACCTTTACATGTGTCACAAGCTAAATTACAAGGTCATGTCTTATCAAATAAAGATTGGTGAGCTTTTAGAATGGATAAGCTCAATTCATTCAAAAGGGAAACAACAAAATATACATTTTGTTGCCTTAAACCAAACCAAAAAAAACGTGACCGGAGCAAGGTTCATTTTTTGGAAATTTCTTTCTTAAAGACTCCTTAACAAGTAAAGTTAAGGATTCTTCTTTAAAGAATGGAAATTCAGTTACTAAATTTCATATAGAAAACGTAGAAGATAGAGGCTTGTTCGTTTATTTGGATCAAGAGAGCAGAAGCAATTTCGTCCAAAAGTTTCAACGAAATCCAAAGCTAAATTTCGTGTATAAATTTCAAAGGAGCAAGAACAATTTCGTTGAAGAATTTCTCAGAAGCAGCTATGTTAAGGTTATCATTTCTTTCTTTTGGCATGATCCATACTATACAAACAAAACGTGCAAATGCACAAATTCATTGAATGATTCTATTCATAGAAGTATTAGAGATATCTATGTTCCTGAATTCCCATGTGTCATAATATTTTATCATCTGTTCATGGGTCTCAGAATAATACGCAGTTGGAAAAATTTATCCAAAAAGAATATTGAGATTATTACGTATTTTTCATGCATCTCATACATGTGGATTGACCCATGACCAAATGACGTTATATACACATAAATATGTATATTATATTTATATGGGATACGGAAAAAGTTACGGCGTTATATACGTACCACCACCTGATCAGCTGGTATATGATGATGATGTTGCCCACAATGGCTGAAATATGATTCAAACGGCGTTATATACGCGTATATATATAAATATGATTCAAACGGCATTATATATGCATATATATGTATGTATATATATATGTATATGGGATATGGAAAAGGTTATGGCGTTATATACGCACCACAACCTGATCAGCTGGTATACGACGATGATTTTGCCCACAGTGGCCGATATGATATGATGGGATGCCCTTAGAGGCTGATGATGCTATGAAACATGTACCTATGCACGACATGGCATTCATATGCATATGCATGACGCTAAAAGTAATTTATGATTTACAAAGTTATTCAGACTTACAGGTTGAGTCATGTACTCTATATGTCTTCCATGTCTCTTATGTATTTATTTATGTGCCTTACATACTCGGTACATTATTCGTACTGACGTCCCTTTTACCTGGGGACGATGCGTTTCATGCCCGCAGGTCCCGATAGACAGGTCGAGAGCCCTCAAGCAGGCTATCAGCTCAGCGGAAGATGTTGGTGCGCTCCATTTGCTTCAAAGTTGCTTGTTTGGTTAGTACGATTTAGACGTGTATTGTTTGGTATGGCAGGACTCTATCCCGACCTTTATGACATTTATGTTGTCTTAGAGGCTTGTAGACATATGTCGTATACGTGAAAGATTGTACGGCCTTGTCGGCCTATGTTTTGAATTTATAAATGATTATGTTGGCCTGTTAGGCCCGTATGTCACGTGTATATGATAATGTAATAAGAAAGATAGGTTACGCTGGTACTTGGTCGAGTAAGGTACCGGGTGCCCGTCGCGGCCCATAGGTTTGAGTCGTGACAAAAGTGGTATCAGAGCAGTTCTGTCCTAGGGAGTTTACAAGCCGTGTCTAGTAGAGTCTTGTTTATGGGTGTGTCGTGCACCACACTTATAAGCAGGAGTCTACAGGGCATTTAAGACTGTCACTCTTTCTTCATACTCTAGATCGTGTGGTAGAGCTCACTTATAAGAATTCAAGTCCCGAACTTTTATTTTTTGTAATAATACGATGCCTACGTTTAGAAAAATGATCGATAAAAGATATAGCTGTGGAAATGTTGAATTAGAGGAACTCGACTTTGTATCATGCTTATGATAAGTAAATACAAGGTATTCAGCAGATCATGTGCGTACTCAAAGGTGTAAGCCTCTTGATAAGGAGCATTAAGACAAGAATTTCTATCCACCTTTATGATGAAAGACAATGAGAGATTAAAAAAGATAAATACAAAGATGAAGAAGGGTACGGGGCACCCAGTTAATGAAGATTATTAATATTACAGTTTCGGCAAAAAAATATAAGCATTAAGAGTTACCCTCAACAGTAACAGAGGTACAATTGGCCGCACCCATCTCAGTTATTCCCTATGGGGGTAACAGGTATAGTTAAGAGGAGGATGGGATATCAAGATCTGGCTAGGGTTAGAGTAACCCAAATTGGTAAATGGATTACTTTCATTTGTTGGCATTTTCGAAGGGTAATACAAATGTGCTAATAGATCTTCTTGTGAGACACCCAGATAGTGCACCCTAGAATATTACGATTAGATGTGAATACTAGCGTTCATAAGATATAAAAGCCTGGATGGGATAAATATTACCTTAAGTGAGGCTCTCATACCTAGTAGAGCGAGGATGTTGAGCAACCCAAAGAGCCATTGGATGGAGCAATGGAAGCTAAAAGCAAAAGAATTTCGTATTGAAGTTTTCACAAGAAAAGGGATATGCAGAAATATTAGCAGAGTAATGAGAAGAGAGATAAGGAAGCATTATGAATAAGGTGTGATACATGGATGAAAATGGTAGAGTGTTACAGAACCTATAATCAAATGAAGGAAGAGACGAAAGGTGATGGGCCTTAAGACAACAAAAGAGTATAGGCATAAGGTTATATCCTCATTTCGAGAAATAAGTTCGTGACTCTAACGTGATTACCAGAAGGGAGAATTAAACCCCAAAATAATAGAAATTTGTATGGACTGGTGAATAAGATAAACTAAATATGAATAAGGAATTGAGTGATTTGATAATAGTAAGCATCATGAGAATTGCAGATTGCATTCCGGCAATAAAAGAATGGACAACAGAAGAAGATCCATGATGAGTTCAGAAAAGGGTCATTCAGGGAGACGCTTCCCTAAAGCAAGCAATGTAAACAAAGTTAAGTTTAAGAGACTGTATGTGCCAGTTACACTAAGTGCCACCATCGCGAGCGAGGGATTTTGTTATCCTTGGTACAAAAGGATTACCGCAAGGTGAGTAAGGGTCATTGATAATGTGAGAGGACGCCAAAGATGAAGAGGAAAAACATCTATAGGCAAGTCGTCATAGCTCCAAATCTTAGTACACCCCTAAAGGGAGGAATATGGAGTAATGTGGCATTAATTTAGAATTAAGTGGTTCTAGTAACTATGGAATGGGTAAAGGAAGAATGCGATAAATGAAAGGAAAATGAGATGACACTTATCCAAATCTTACAGATACACTACGATTCAAGAATATTGTGCAAACACGATGTCAAGGAGAGGAAGTAAAGGTTCTTGCCCGAGCTGTTAATAATAAATAAGGAGCCAGTGCGAAACATAAGTTAAAACAAAGTAAATAACCCAAGAAAGATTACGAGGAATATCGATATGAGAATGGGTCAACGAGTAGTTAATAATTGGTCAGGAAGATCCCAGTTATGGCTAAACAGGAAGTTACAGACGAGTCATCAGATCGTGTAAGATAAACATAGTAGAACCAACATGGAGAATTCAGCCTCAAAGAATATCATTATTATACTTGAGATATATTCAAACAAGAGTCGAGATAGTTAAAGGTACCGTATGAGTGTTACGGGGATAAAAGAATGTGCCACTGGAAAGGCAGTCAAGATATCAGTTCAGAAGCAACCATACAAGCACAGGGGCATAGAAGTAAGCAACTACGGAAGATTATAGTCAAGTAAGGACATAAAAAAGATCCATAATAAGCTCACAGCTTTACGAGAGTCAAGGGTTCTCCCTAAGTACTACAACGAAAGACTAGCTGAGGAGATAAGAAAAAAAGCTTCAACCTAAGCACAACGACCTAAAGAGAAAATGGTCATGTAACAACAATCTTGTAATAACATTGTAAGCATTCCAAAGTAAAGTGGCACCTACCATGGCTAATGAACGGGAAGTAAGAGTTAAAAGTAATATTCGAGATCATATGAGTTGTATAAAAACTTTGGCAAGTGTGGGAACTAAGATAAGTGTGGGAACTAAGATAAGTTAAGTATGGACGCAACGAGGGGGCAGAAGGACCAGGAAAAGTAATAGCTTACATTGAAAGAAAGCTAAGATGGAACAAAAGAATTATTTGATCAATGATCCAGAGTTAGTACGTTATGGATGCACTCAAGATTTTGGAGCATTATCCAGGCAGCATATTTGTTAACAATCATACAACCATAGAAGACTCCGGAATAGGTTAAAAGAAAGAATTAAGCCCAGGGCATAGACAAAGAATTGAATTATTAGAATATTGTATCATGGATATTCCATAACGCCCATAAAAGGCTAAGGTAATAACTGATACCATGAGCCACAGATCGGAAGATAGCTTAAGCCTACGTAAAGGCTGATCAGAAGGAAGAGGAAACTAAAGAATTACATCACCTAAGTAAATCAGGAGTTTGATTATTGGACCTAGAAAAATTATAGGAGTTGTGCTAGAGAACATGACAGAATCACTCTTAATATCAGATGTTCAAGAGAAATAACACAACAACCATAATCTATAATGGCTCTACAAGGAAGCCAGTTAGAAGAAGTACCAACCTCATAAGAAGTCAGTACGAAGCTCCCATCGGATTGTGTATGTACTAGACGTGCGAGTATTATAATAGAGCTTCAAGTTATGGATGTGAATTACACCTAGGTGGAAGGGAGGTTATAAAGAAGATAAAAGATATGATACGAGATGTTAAGTAAGTAAGGTAAAAGTGAACAACGTACGAGATACTCAAATGTAGAAAGTCGTGAATAGTCCATATTTTGGATAGAAGGCTATAAGCACGAGAGTCCAATAACCGGGAATGATAGCGACATCGTCGGGGGCATGTCTTCCAACCTATGGTTTCTAAGTACTGAGAGACCTAGTTAAAAGAGTAGAGAAAACTTGGAGACGATGTGATGTCTCGCTTGAAATTCTAGAATAACATAAGAAAATCTATGGTGCAAGCAAGTTGAAGGAAAGTTTATATATGAATATGTATAGGTCGCAAGCTAAAGTATGGTAGAGCGACAAAATTTTAAGGAAACATGAGTAAGGATGAGGAAAGGCAAGTGAAAAGGTGACAAGAATAGATAAGTCCTCAGGATTAAGTCCATGAAAACAAGAGAGATAAGTTTCTCTAAGTTATTGAAAGTTCAATATAGCCTGAATGAACTCAAAAGAATCTAAGATTAATAGCATTTAGAAAGAATGAAATGCTGACTTAGTAATAAAATGAGGGTATAATTGTGACAGATAAAGGATGATGTTTGGGCCTTCGTTTGAATAATGATTTGTAAAAAAAAAGAGAAGGAGAAAAGATTTCGCTAGCGGCACGAAATTAAGATACCCCATAAGGTGAATCACATTGAGACACTATGAAATATGATTATGGAAATCACTTCAAATATTCCTCAATACAACGTAAGCCCTAGCGGTAATATATTACGTAAGAAATTTCAAGTTATCAATGGATGATTGTAGATCAACATTGAGGTGAATCAATAATGGATGTGTAAAAGTTATAAAGTACGAGATGAAATTGCGCCATCAGTCTTAAGATGGACAGTAATGAAGAAGCGTTAAAGGACTTAGCTCTATGCATATAGGATAAGTGACGAGAGTAACCTGGAATTTTAGTAGCAGACCTCACTAATGATAAATCGAAGTAAGAATTATGGTAGTATGGCCTACGTAGATGTAGTAAAGCTAATGACGCCCAAAGGGACAACTTAACATAATTCTGTATATGTTCACAAAATGAAGCCTAGAGATTGGTTAAAAGCTGGAGGAAAGAGAAGAGAAGAGTCGCATATGCGCACATACAAAGTTAGAGTCGTAAAGGCTGCATGATAGAAGGCAACAACAATTATGAGATTAGAAGGATTCCGACTTCAAGTCGTGGTGTTAGAAAGAGGCTTAAGAGGGGAATGCCCTGGCCTTTGGATTTAGTCACAGAACAATTGCCTAAATGGAAAGGGGAGTATTAAGGTATTCACAAGAGCTATAAGTTATGAAAATGATAAGTGCATCGATCAACATTCGAGGACAAATGTTCCAAAGGGGGGAATAATGTTACACCCCGCAATATTACGTCAATATTACGTCCTTCAGTATTATATTACGACAATGTTATGCTCTGCAGTAATATGTTATGATGATGTCACCCTCTGCAGTAATATATTACGATGATGTTACGTCCTGCAGTATTAAGTTACGATAGTGTTCTACCCAGTAGTATTACATTACGGTGATGTTACGCTTCGCAGTAATAAGTTACGACAGTGTTGCACCATGAAGTATTGTACGTTGAATTTGTCGTAAGGTAATTGACATCAGTCCAAGGAAAAGATTATTTCGGGATTATAAGGATCATACGTGATGAGTAAATTCGTGAAGGTGAAAGGGTAAGTGAATCGAAGGAAATAAATTTCGTCGAAGTTTGGCATTTTAAGATAAAATATGGCCGAGCTAAAATATCCGATATTATGGACTAGTACTATACAAGGTACCACATTTCCATGATAGTAAGAGATATAAGGTACGTTAAAAGTGAGTAATATTTTTAGTGAGTGAGAATAATTCTCAATTTTCCGGGCAATTAATTAATTACCGGATAACAGAATATCACTCAATTAACTAATAAGCGGACAATTTTTTTTAATCAATTACATCAAAAGAAACGTGGCAATCCCCTTGTTGGTATAAGGTGATTCATTACTTACCTTTACATGTGTCACAAGCTAAATTACAAGGTCATGTCTTGTCAAATAAAGATTGGTGAGCTTTTAGAATGGATAAGCTCAATTCATTCAAAAGGGAAACAACAAAATATACATTCTGTTGCCTTAAACCAAACCAAAAAAAATGTGAACGGAGCAAGGTTCATTTTTTGGAAATTTCTTTCTTAAAGACTCCTTAACAAGTAAAGTTAAGGATTCTTCTTTAAAGAATGGAAATTCAGTTACTAAATTTCATATAGAAAACGTGGAAGATAGAGGCTTGTTCGTTTATTTGGATCAAAAGAGCAGAAGCAATTTCGTCCAAAAGTTTCAACGAAATCCAAAGCCAAATTTCGTGTATAGATTTCAAAGGAGCAAGAACAATTTCGTTCAAGAATTTTGCAGAAACAGGTATGTTAAGGTTATCCCTTCTTTCTTTTGGCATGATCCATACAATACGAACGAAATGTGCAAATGCACAAATTCAGTGAATGACTCTATTCATAGAAGTATTAGAGATATCTATGTTCCTGAATTCCCATGTGTTATAATATTTTATCATCTGTTCATGGGTCTCAGAATAATACGCAGTTGGAAAAATTTATCCAAAAAGAATATTGAGATTATTACGTATTTTTCATGCATCTCATACATGTGGATTGACCCATGACCAGATGGCGTTATATACACATATATATGTATATTATATTTATATGGGATACGGGAAAAGGTTACGGCGTTATATACGTACCACCACCTGATCAGTTGGTATATGATGATGATGTTGCCCACAATGGCTGAAATATGATTCAAACGGCGTTATATACGCGTATATATGTAAATATGATTCAAACGGCATTATATACGCATATATATGTATGTATATATATATGTATGTATAGGATATGGGAAAGGTTATGGCGTTATATACGCACCACCACCTGATCAGCTGGTATACGACGATGATTTTGCCTACAGTGGCCGATATGATATGATGAGATGCCCTTAGAGGCTGATGATGCTATGAAACATGTACCTATGCACGACATGTCATTCATATGCATATGCATGACGCTAAAAGTAATTTATGATTTACAAAGTTATTCAGACTTACAGGTTGAGTCATGTACTCTATATGTCTTCCATGTCTCTTATGTATTTATTTATGTGCTTTACATACTCGGTACATTATTCGTACTGACGTCCCTTTTACCTGGGGACGATGCGTTTCATGCCCACAGGTCCCGATAGACAGGTCGAGAGCCCTCAAGTAGGCTATCAGCTCAGCGGAAGATGTTGGTGCGCTCCATTTGCTTCGGAGTTGCTTGTTTGGTTAGTATGATTTAGACGTGTATTGTTCGGTATGGCAGGACTCTATCCCGACCTTTATGACATTTATGTTGTCTTAGAGGCTTGTAGACATATGTCGTATACGTGAAAGATTGTACGGCCTTGTCGGCCTATGTTTTGAGTTTATAAATGATTATGTTAGCCTGTTAGGCCTGTATGTCACGTGTATATGATAATGTAATAAGAAAGATAGGTTAGGTTGGTACTTGGTCGAGTAAGGTACCGGGTGCCCGTCGCGGCCCATAGGTTTGGATCGTGACAAGTATTTAGAAGGTAGGGGCGTATAGATAAAACGTTTATCCATTTCATTTCATATGATGATTTTTTAATTAAGCATGAAGTTTAAACATACCCTAAACTTATAGTGTTAAATGTAATATTACATTTATGTTGCTGTAAGAATATGTTATTAAAGAATGAATGAAAAGTTTAAGTAACAATAAATAAATATAAAAAGATACATATCATACATTTTGTTATATATTAAAAGGAATAATATATCATATAAAAAAATAGAAAAATATTTAATACGGTGTGAGATGCGACTCCTTTGTCCATAGATTTTTTTTTTATTTTTTGTTTTTTTTCATAAGTGTATTTGTCTATGAAAATTTATAAGTTTTCCAGAAATAACTTTTTTTCTTAACTCATAAAACTGCAATATTTTTTCAAATAATATGTATGTTCAAAAATGATTTTAAAATCTTAAATATTATTTTTTAACTTAACTTCAAATATTATTTTTGTTAAAAATCATAATTTTTATGTCCAAACGCCTACGAAGTGTTAGCCTCATGCCTCCAATTAGGGGTGTACATAGGTCGGGTTGGTTCAGATTTTACAATTATCAAACCAAACCAATTGTGTCGGGTTATTAAGTCTAAAAACCAAATCAAACCAATAAAACTCGGGGTTTTCACTCTCGGTTTTTCTCAGGTTATTCTATTTTTTTGGGTTTTTTTCCGGTTAAATCTTCGTAGAACAAAACATATAATTATGCTCAAAATATTTCTTTAGTCCTAGTAAGATACAACTATATAAAATATTTTCCAAGAAAATAATACAAAATATGAGATATGTCATGACTTTATCCTAAAATATTCAACAATAAAGACAGTAAAATTATGTAATATAAATATTGCTAATTAAAAAGCCATAATAAAAATAAACATAATCTAAAAGTACTAAGTCATGCTAAAATAAGTAGACTAATAAGGGAGTATTAATTACATGATTAACGCTAAAGAAAAAATAAAAATAGGTTATGCAGTTTTATCTAAATTATTGTAAAACAAAAAATAGATATTCAATACATTCTCATTCGTAGTATTGAATTGAATGTCTTTTGTTAACATTAATATTGATTTGATTTTGGTTTGGGGTTTTGTTAGCACTATTTAATTTACTAATGTTAATAGCTATAAAATTTATTGGAAGATTCAAAAGTTCTAAGTCTAACCTTAAAATAATACCTCAAAAGATAAAATTATGAAATCTTTTAAGAAATATTTATAAATTACATCACAATAATTATATTTATATATTAAATATATATAAAAAAATTATATATGTAATGTCGGGTTGGTTTGGTTTCGGTTTGACTTTCTTTAGTTAAAATCAAACCAAACCAATTATGGTCGGGTTTTTTCCCAACACCAAACCAAATCAAATCAAACCATAATCGAGTTTTTTTTTTCTCGGTTTGACTCGGATTATCGAGTTGATGCGGTTTGTCGATTTCCTTTGTACACCTCTATCCCAGTTACTCATAAAATTTTGGGTATGTACATTGAATTGATCCGGTTTTGCGTGAGAGCCCCATAGTTTTGCTACTTTTTGTCTTTTTCTTTCTACTTTTGGCATCGTGATCCGGCTTTGCGCGAGAGCAAGTGAATTAAACGAAAATACTATTTAACATAGGCGGATTCCGAATTTTAAGGCGAGCGGCACCCGTATTCTGCTCAATCAGTATGCACTAAAGGTGTTAGTATTTAGGATGTCAAGTAATGTAAATTAACCTTGTTCAAAATATACATATACAAAATTTCTACGGAAATTTACGGGATTCAGTAACTCCTAAGATTACACATAAATCTGCCTTTGTGTTGAGATGAATTTCGATAAAAAATCGTGCTCAGTGAAGATTTATATAATGTTACTCAAATATTGAAACAATGATAGGATACGAATTGTTTCCAAATGTTAATGTTTCACATGGTACACAAGATTCACTTACAAAAATAAGTCTAGCTAGAAAGAAACAATTAACTCATAGTTACATGCAATAACATAGAAGTAAACTCTCTTATCATTTAGTCACCTACACTATGACCATATATATAATTGTCCTCATTATGTGTCCTGGATATGCTATCGTGAAGTTTCCTATGAGCTCTACCAAGTACAACGACAGTTGATTTATGTGCACAAGTCAATTCATATACAGTGGAAAATGCAGGTGCGGAGCTAGAGTGCGGACAGCAGATTCGGTCGAATCCAGTAGCTTTGGTTTAAACTTTGTATTTATCTTAAAAATTTATTAAATATGTATAAATTATTAATTTAGAACCCAGTAAATTAAGCCGGTTAAAATTCCGACCCATAAACTTTAAATTCTAACTCCGCGCCTCTGAAAAAATGGTAATAGAGAAAGAAAAAAAAACATAACGTAATGAAGAGGCAAAAAGAGTTTGTGGAAGCTTCTTTTGGAAATGAAAATAGCCAGTGCTGAAAAATAATATTTCTAAAAATATAATCAAGTAAAAAATCTAATATAATCTGGTGGTTTGGATGAATGACACTTATATAGGAACTTCCTGTATGCTTCATTGTTTTTGGACCCAACAAAAAATACGCAAAGCTGTACTTTTTTTGGTCCTACTATACATAATGTGGTATCTGCATTATAGCACAAAAAAGTGCCCGAAGTCCTGGATTACAGCATAAAACATTCTTCAATAATGATGATTTCATGCACAAGGCTCGAACCCGAAAGTTTTAGTTAAGGATTAAGAAGTGCTTACTATTCTACCACAATTCTTATTGATAGATATTTTACATTATACTAATCAAGTAATTCAGAATTTTTACAAAATTGAAATGTAGGTTGCTAAAAAATATATATTTGCCCCAACACGAAGTTCCCGTTGTTGGTATTATTTATACTTGATAATGCAAACTCAAAAAAAATTTGTGGTCTTTTTTTTCTTCTTTATTTCTTTATCTTTTGTGAAAGACAAAATATCTCTCGTTGGTTGTGGAAAGTCTTTTTCTTCTCTTTATATTGAATTGCTCTTTGTTGTGTTTGTAAAGGGCTAGTAAAAGGAAGTGGTCTCGCGCACATAAGAAATTGGTCCTGCAAGCAAATAAAGTTGATTTGCCCCTTCCCCTGCGTGTGAGATATACGCGAGGCCTAATCCAAATCTATTTTTTCTACGGGTGCACGTGTTTGGAGGTGTTGTAGAGTGACTGATCTTAACGATTTGCACTCACTCGGGCTTTCAAGGCAGTGGCTTACCACGACGCAATATTTTTTAATAAGTTGTTCTTATTTCTTGTTCCTTGCCAATATTATCTATTTTTTTTTCTTACACTCATTTACCAGATATGAGTACGAATTTAATTTCTTTTTTTAATCGAAAACATTCATCTATTAATGCATTAAGGACAAGATATGTCCAAAGGAATTTTAGCCTCCTTTACAACCCAACTAGGGAATGTACTTTTCAAGAAACACCATGTACTAATGAAATTGAGAACTGAGCTAATTAAATTATGAGCAACAGAATTAAACGTCTTAGAAATATATACAAAAGAAACATGCTCAAGATTTGAAGACATGTTCTAAATATCTTCACATACCACTTTAACATTCCAAGAGGCCTTCATATTTTTCTTTGACATATCTACTATCCCTTTCGCATCAGAGAAAATATGTATTTTTCTCCATCCATTTGGAATTGCCTTCAATAGCTTTCCTAATTGTGAACGCCTCAACAATTATAGTTTTTCCAACAAACTAAGTTGGGAATCCATGGGCATGAAGCAAAGTACCGTTGCCGTTCATAGCAACCAAACCAATGCTTGCCTTGTTTCTTTCAACATGTAGCCTTGCATCTACAAATAAACAAATTCCATCTTTGGTGAGTTATAAACAAGCCTTATTTCGATGAATTTATTGTATTCAATAAACGTTTTTGCAACGATATCAGAAGGTTCACTTTTTTCATTACTAAAATACCAAAGATTTCTAGCTTTTCAAATATGCCAAATGATGATTACAAACAAATTTAGCACCATAACAGAATCATGACATTTGTTTGCCTTATTAACCTCATCATACCACCATATAGAGAAATCAACGATACCATAAATGTCATCCCAATTAACATGACTCAGTTTTCACATTTTTTTAGAATGGAAACAAATAAGAAACATGTGTTCTACAGTTTCATTTTTTAAGTCACTTATTTTACATATACCCTTAACTTGATTCATTCTCTTTCTAAGAATATTACTCACATATAGTCACCGTTTATGCTTATTTTTAATATCCATAGCCCATAAATAATTCCAAAAAATTTTAGGGAAAGAATGACAATTAGATTGAGTAATATTCCTGCTATTCTTACCTTGTTTGCCTATATTTTTTTGCAGTATGATAACCTGATCTAATTTCATAGTTATCGAATTTGGTAAAGTGCCATATTAAGTAGTGTTGGATAAAGGCATTGTCAAAATAACATTTATATCATCTTCACAAAAAAGTCTATTTAATTCTCCCAATTTTTAAGTCCCGAATTCTAAATATATAAGTTCTGTCATTGTTAGGTCAAATATCATTAACTATACTTCTATAAGGTCTAAAATTAGTAGCATTTGGAATCCAAGGATCTCTCCAAACATAAATATTTGCCCCATTAGCAACTCTCCATCTTAATCACTTATCCCTTCTCTAGTAGTTCTCTCCCCCAAATAATACTCCTCCAAATCCAAAATGCTAATGAAGAAATTGTAGTATTCAAAAAGGAGTTATAGGAAAATATTTACTTTGTAGGACACGTGAAAGAAGTAAATTTGGATAAGTTAAAATTTGTCAAGTGCCATTTTAGGCTTTTAGCTAACATTACTTGATTAAAAGCCTATCTCTAAAATCCAGTCCCCCTCTATATTTAGGTTCACATAATTTATCCCGTCTCTTAAAGTAAAATTTTTTGGTTCCATCATGTTGGCTCCACCAAAAATTTAATAATATAGAGGTAATTTCCTTGCATAACCCATCCGAAAAATGAAAACAACATAAAACATATGTATGTACAGCTGTTAATATTGCTTTTAACGTAACTTCTTTCCCCGTCGAACACAGAAATACTCCTTTCCATCATTTAATCTTAATACGCATTCTATCCTTAATAAAATCCAACATTTTTTTCTTAGTTCTTCTTACAATAGCTGGTAATCCGAGGTATATACTCATTTGATTTCCTTGGCACGCAACTTAGATTTATATATAAAAAATTATTAATATTTAAACATTATGTTTTGCAACCATAATTTTAAAATTAGAACGAATTGAGTGATAATGGTTTAGGTTTGAGGTACCAATAAATCATTTTAACACGTGTCTAATTTTCAACCAGAAAGTGGTGCGCATCCCCCAATCTATGAGAAAAGAGTACGACTTTCCTATAATCAAGTAGTGCAATGCCTACAACAACCCCCACCTGTACCAACAACTATCCTGGTCAAATAGTAAGTACTCTTTCATCTTTAATCAAATATGTCAAATTCGAGTCCTTAGGTAAAGTCGTTTTTGTTAGGGAACGTTTTACCTCCTAATATAGAACTTTTCGATGCGAATCCGTATTTAATTGTACTTTAATATGAGTACCGGACACCGAATGAAAAAAAAAAATACCACTAGTAATAGCCCAATGACTACACCATTGAATTCTATGTTTCATTTCGGGTAAAATTCACAAATAATTATATTTTTATTTTTCGGAATTAGAACGTCATTATCACGTAGTTTTAAATTTCACGTGTGAAACTTGGAATATAATAACCTATTTAATTTAAATCTCCATGACAATGTTTTCTTTTTAATTACACGACTGAAAAGTGGATAACCGACTATTACCACCTTTGGGTCATCTCATAGCTTGTACAGAGAAAATTCAAAATGTCAAAGTGAAATCTTTCTCAACTTTTATACAACGAAAAAGATTAAAAAATGGCTAGTCCGCGCTATTAATATATGTATATATTGTGCAGTCGTATTATGATTTTTATGTATAGATTGGAGATATAATTGTATGAGAATAACGAAATGACTCTTATAATCCTTTTTGTTGGTGCAAAATATCTTAAAATAATTTTAAAATATATTATTCTCAAATTTAAAAAAAAAACATTTTTTCAAAGGGATTAAAAGAAAATAAAGTCATATAAATTGATGGGTATAAATTATAATACATGATTAAACGAAAGAGCAAAGAACTGATACGTAAAAACAAAAAAGGAAAAACTATGGCATTTACTTTCTTTCTTGTCTGCCTTCATATGGATAAAGTGTAGGGTCATCTCCATAACGTAAATATTGAAGTGAAATGAAAAGATCATTAGCTCACGAAAAGTAATTTTTATCGTCTCACTTCGTTTTCTCGAGAGCGAGGAGAAATTAACATGTCAGTTCGGTTTGTCGCGGACAGGGAGTGATGTACTTTTTTCCAATTTCCAAAGAAGGGATGGTAGCGTGAGAAAGCGTCCATCATAAACTGTGTGTGGCCTCGCTATCTTCTCTACTTCTTAGTGTCTTATCAATTGATTGATGTTGGTACATTAGCAGGATTAGGAGTTTAGGATTGAGTATTACTCTATCTGTTTCAAAAAGATTATTATTATTTTCTTAGTAGGCTGTTTAAAAAAACAATATTTTTTAATATCTTCTTAATAAGAAACATATAGCCACACAAGTGATGTGACATGTTTCAGACCACAAAAATTTTAAAGTTTTACAATCACATAGATGCTACTGTAATTTATTTAAGATCGCATATATCAACAGTCTTATCTTCTTTATTAAATTTTGTGCCAAGTCAAACTAAAATAATCTGTTTGAAAAGGAGAGAGTATTGTCTAATCTCTATTTCAGTTTATTTGATCTATTTTTTGTTGTTTTAAAAAGAATAATCTCGTTTTTATTTTTTTAAAAAAATTGTATAAACTCTTCAATTAAATTTAATGACAGATTCTTATAATTATACAAGCATTATGGTATATTTAAAATTATAATTTTTAAAAAATTTACAATCATACAAATATTATAAATATGTTTAAGAAATAAATTTTATTTTATTTTTTGTTAAATTTCGCGTTCACCTTTTAATAATAGGAAGGGAAAGATAATAGAAATAGGATTTTGGAGATCGAAATTATAAATCTAAGTAATGTAGGATAAAGTTGTGCTATCAATTTCAAGCTCAGAAGAGAAAAGGAGTACAAATGAAAAAAAATAAAAATAAGGGGGCTATGTGATCATAGCGTCTAAATAAATTTTTAATAAATTGCAATTTGGTTTGACTATTATTACGAATCAAGAAAGATGTACAACATTTATGTTGGCGATTAACGACTCATGCACTACTTGTTTGAGTCATATTTTATTATTATTCATGGTTTAATTATATTAAATTTAAATGAAAATTATATCATATTTACGACAACACGGAAAAGTTCCAGTTTTGACTTAATCATTATATATGTTCATCAAATACTTGTCACAAATTTTCTTTTCATACCAAGAATATTAATTAATTAGATATGTCTCTTTCGGCATTCTCTTTGTCTTTGTCCTGCATTACTTTTCAAAAGCTAGAATACCTTGTAAACGGAGGCGGAGCTAGAGGAGTAGATAGAGTTCGAACGTATTTAATAGTTTTTGTTTAAAATATATATTATATTAAAATTTTTACTAAATACGTATAAATATTTAATTATAAATTCAGTAATTAAAATAAACTACAAATTTAATGATAAGTTCAGAACCCATAAATTTCAAAGTTTGGCTCGGCCTATGCTTATAAGCTGTCTCATAGGTTGAAAGTTTCATATTTAATTGGCGAGGTAGTTTTCTATGGTGTGTACTGTGTAGCATGACAAAAATGTTCTTGTTTACTTTCTATTTTTTTTTCTTTTCCGAAAGTGATAATAATGTAGTTTTCAGTGTTGTGGTGTTGGAAAACTACAAGTCTTAAAAACCTAATAAGTACTTAATTCGGTCTTAAATAGCCATTTTGACAAATTAAATTTGTTTTAAAATATTTAGCGCTTTAAAAAATAAAAAATCATTTTGTCCAAGCTAGTAGAATATTAATTAGGTGAAGTATTTAAGGAGATATAAAAGGATACTCCAGGCAAATCTTTTTCTGATTAAGGCTATAAAATATCTTTTTTAAAGGATATGCAAAACTCTTAAAATATTCACAATCCGCACTTCAAATTCAGTTGAAGCTGAGTCATTAAATTATTATTTTTTTAATTTTTTGGTAAGTCATTAAATTTTTACCTGAACTAAAGGTCTATTAGAAACAGTCTTGTTTTTGGCGATTCATTAAATTATAAGTTACCAAAAATAAGGAATTAGAAAACTTTGAGTAGGCCATTTTTTTTTTTTTTTTTTTGCGGTACCACTAACAAAGTCATAATATTCTTTTGGCACCATCAACTTTCAATTATCTCATATTAGACAAAAGCTTAATGTTAACTCTATCATTTTACTCAAATATGAATTAATTAACTAAAGTGAACCCCCACTTGAGAACACATGCTAAAATTAAGAAAGTCAAACCAATCTTAAGACTGTGATTGGTCTCTGTATTCTATACTTATCACCATCTCTTTTAAAGGAAAAACAAAAACGGAAATAGAAATATTTTATTCGTGTCATTATCTAATATCTATTGCCCTTTTGATGTTGTTATATTGCAATGAGTTCATTTTGGGCATCCAAGAAAGGAACTTTTACTTCACGTCTTTTGTATTTGAAAAGGAAATTTATTCCTCTTTGACTTAATTCTTTAAATAGCAGTATAGTCAAATTTTTCTATAACAATATCATTTATTCTTAGACTTTTAACTTTTATAATAAATAATTAATATTTTTATAATAATTTTGACGTTTAGATATTATTTGATTGTTTTAGACAGAAATTATCTAAAAATATTTTTTTCCTTTTTATTGTTACATATAAAACATAATAAAATTCGTCAAATTTAAAATTTCAAAGATATGTATATAAATAATTAAATATTAAATAATGTTAATATATTATTAATAAATTTATAAATAAATGAGCAAATTAACCTTTGTACAATGAAATAAAATATATAAGCATATCTTTTAATGGAATTGAATAAAATCTTTTATTATGGGAGTAACATAATACTATTCTTTATGATATGTGGTATATTAAAATATTTGGTCAAAATCTCTTACACTTATTATTGGTAATCTTAGAGATTCTAAACTGTTGTTATGGATGGATAATTTTATAAAGAGCGTACTGCTATAAAAATGAATGTTGTTGCTATTAGTTAAAAGTTATTTTAGAGAGCTAAAACATAATATTTTCCGTAAAAACTTATTTTTTATAATTAATGGTTGTTATAGAAAAGTCTGACTGTACTTGTTAATGTTTTAACTTTTAAACAGTTTTTTTATTTTTATTTTATTTTACTGTATTTCTTAAATATATAAATGTCATATTCAACGAATTAACGTATCGATATACCAAAATCAACTTGAGATTTTTTTTTTGATCTCCGTATTCCAAATCTTCTAAGTTCCTAGGGATAAAAAAGTGTAGTTAATGATTTTCTTGTGGAAATTTGGCAAGCATTATTACGAGACATGTTGGTAAATATTTAGGGGTTATTTGGTTCGCGTACGATATGCAGGGATTACAATATAGAAATTATAACATAAGAATTATACAGTATTGAATCAAATATAAAATAATATTGAATTGAAATATAACATTATACTTGTATTACTTATATTGAAAATGTAATATATGCTAACCAAACCCTATATAAAATAGTACGTACCGTATTTTACCTGAGAAGGAGAACTTTAATGTTGCAGTGATAAAGTTATATTCATGTGACCTTTAACTCACGTGTTCAAACCGTGAAAGCAACAACACTTGCATTAGGGTAGGCTGTTGAAATCACACCTTTAGGCGTAACTTTTCTCCGAACTTTGCATGAACGCGAGATGCTTTGTGTATTGGACTGTCCTTACATGTGTTTTACGAGATGAAATGCTTTGTGTATTGAACTGTCCTTACCTGTATTTTACGTGACAAGATGCTTTGTGTATTGAACTGTCCTTACCTGTATTTTACGTGACAAAATGCTTTGTGTATTGGACTGGCCTTACCCATGTTTTTACGTGTGAATATTTTTCCTAATCCGAGTAAGTGGCAAACTAATGGTTGGATGCTGGAAAAGTTGATGTTTCCTTGGGTCCATGGTCTACCATGAATTATTGATATCGCTTTTTCAATGAAGTTCTTTCTCTTTTTATTTCCTTCAATTAATAAAGTTGTTTTCAATATGTCCCTGAAAAGGTGGCAACATTTTATTCACTATCAAATTTGAATCACTAAAGTCTTCTTTTCATTATTTCTTTTGCCTTTCCACTATAAGGAAAGTATCGGATAATCGTTATGCTAACTAACCAAATTCTATTTTTTAATTTTCTTGTAGACCACAAGATGATAATAATATAGGATTCTCTTAACCATAAAAGAAAAGAGAATTAGTATCATTATCAAGTTAAACAAACGATACCCTTAATCACTAAATTATTATTAAAAGAAATTTATTTGTGGTAAATTATATATAGCTCAAGAGTCAGGACCATGTGTACTGCTTTGCAAAAAAATTAAAATTGTCGGACAATGTTCATATTTACGTGTTGTAAGTTGGTTGTCTTAGGTAATGACAAGGAATTTTACATTCCTATGCCACATAGGAAATCTTATTACCATCAATGTTTAAGGTTTGACTTAATTACACTTAGTATACCAAATTATCAATTCTATACCATAATTAATTAAGGGTATAATTAATTGTACATTTTTTACTCCTTAATTAAAGGAATCTGCACGTTTCTCTCTCCTAATCCCTCAGTCCCACCCACGTTTTACCTATACCCACGTTCTTTTTACCATTTTCCATCTTATGAAACCAAATTCTCCCTCTAAATTCACAGAAAATTGAAGAAACCCTTCAACAAAGTTGGTTCCCATTTTACTCCGGTGGAAGTTCATCAATGAAGAACCACAAAGTTCATCAAAATTGAAGTCAAATCTTCAAAGTTCATACACACATTTACCTTCAGCTTCAAATTTTCTCAATGAAGAAGAACAAACCTTCAAAGAGATAAGAGAGCAGCAATTCCACCATTGACAGCCACTAAAAAGCTTTGAAGCTTTGAATTCAAATTTGGGTTTTCAAAAATCATTATTTGTTTTGATTGGGTGTTGTTGTAAATAATTGGGAATATGTTTTGGAGTTTATATCTCAATTTTGAGGGGTTTTGGTGAAGATTTAGACTTGGTTTTGGCTGAATTTCATATTGAAACTCGAAGAAGAAGAAGAGAAGAAGAAGAAGAAGAAGAAGAAGAAGAAGAAGAAGAAGAAGAAGAAGAAGAAGAAGAAGAAGACATATTGCAGAAATTGTAGATAAATTGTAGTTACAGTTGGATTGATCAGAATTTGAACTAAATACATCTTCGCCACCGTTGACGGTTTTCGATGAGGAAACTCCTCAGTTCTCTACTTCTCCATTCTCCATTTCTTATTTTTACTTCTGTTTTACGTTTTCTATTTCTAATCTGAGTTTCTTGATTTCGCACACTTTATACACACATTTGATACAACAAAAATATGAAGTACTTACAGTTGGATTGATCAGAATTTGAAATAAATAAAAGAGATTTTTATATTCCTATGCCACATATATTTCAAATTCTATGAAAATCTGATTTTACGGTAATATCTATAAAATTCCTACATTTATCTACAAATAAACTACACATCAGTTTTAGGATGTATAAAGCAATATTGTTTTCATAATTATCAACAAAATTACTACATTTATACTACAATTAAACTACAATCTATGTTGAAAAAATGTTGACTACAAAATTTTTATCTTCATCTACAAATTTTCTACAAAAATTCTACAAATATACTACAAATCAGTTTAAGTATGTATAAAGCAGTATTATTTGTAAGGGTATCTACATAATTACTACATCTATACTACAATTAAACTACAATCTATGTTGAAAATCTACAAATTATCTACAAATTGGGTATATTGAATTTTAATATCCCAATTCTCATTCAATTGTAGTATAATTGAGATTTTTGACATAATTGCGTTTTTTCACAAGATTTATAGAAGTTTTAGTCATTTTTTATTTGTGAAAACAGAAAATAAATCATCTACAATCAGAATACAAATAATCTACAATTTATCTACAAAATATCTACAATTTATCTACAATTTCTGCAATATGTCTTCTTCTTCTTCGAGTTTCAATCTGAAATTCAGTCAAAACCAAGTCTAATCTTCACCAAAACCCCTCAAAATTGAGATATAAACTCCAAATCATATTCCCAATTATTTTCAACAACACCCAATCCAAACAAATAATGATTTTTGAAAACCCAAATTTGAATTCAAAGCTTTCAAGCTTTTTAATGGCTGTCAATGGTGGATTTGTAGCGATTTTGATTTAATGACGAACTGAGATTTTGATTTGTAGCGATTGTGAGAATATCGAAGAACAGAATTTGATTATAAATTGAAGATAAAGGATTTCCGTGATATGATTTGATCTGATTTACGCCAAATCTTTTTAGAAGATTTTGTTCCTGAATTTTAGCTCGACAAATTAGGAAGATTCAGCTACTATTAATTAGTATTTAATGATTGGTATAATAACTGTAGAAAAAATGTGGACAGTGCAGGTAAATTAGAAACTATACACATTTTTGGTAATAAGGTTTCATATATGGTATATGAAAGAAAAAATCTCGAATGACAATGCCCTAAGAGGCATATCCATAGCCCATCAGAGCACTTGTAATGACGATAGTTCGCTACCACCCGTACTCTAGCTTATTATAAATAAATATTTTTATGCTCAAAAATTTTTTTAAAAAAAACATCAAGTTTGTTAGCAGCTAATTTCATCTATCTTTGGATATTTGCTATAAAAAAAAAATCTTTCGTTTCTTTGTTAAGATTGAGATCAAATTAAAATGTTCGATACAATGCTCATAGGCTAATAGCCTGTTTGGTCAAGCTTCTTCAAGGCCAAAAGTATTTTTTTTCAATTGTTTTTTTTTTCTTTTAAAAAAGTATTTTTTTTTTCAAAGTTGAAGTGTTTGGCAAGCTTTTTGAAGAAAAAAAAAGTGATTTTGAGTAGAAGCGGAAGCATTTTTGGAGAAACAGAAAAAAATAGTTTTTCCCCAAAAATACTTTTCTGAAAGCACTTTTGAGGAAAAATACACGTAAAAATACTTTTTAAAAGTTTAGTCAAACACTAATTGCTACTCAAAATTGTTTTTCAAATTAATTATTCAAACATAAATATTTTCTCACCAAAAGTATTTTTGAGAAAAATATTTTTTTTAAAAAAAAAATATTTTTTTAAAATAAGTTGATTTTAAAAGTTTGGCCAAAGAGAAGTCAGCAAACAAACTTTCTTAAAGGACCCTTGAATGCGATGTTGAAATTAAGAAGTCATATGAATGTGACATAATGTTATGTAGTTATGTTATTCATAATTTAACCTCCTTATTTTTTATTCAAACATTCTTTTTTTCTTTTCTTTTTGTGGCCTCTAATCGAGCTTGGCTATGTATATCGAGTCTAGAGGTGACAAAATGGCTAAAAGAAAATAGTTATTCACCCGTATTATCCATTAAAAAATGAGTTCGATAATGAACTTTTTAGCAACAGGTCGAATATTGAGAAGAACCATATTATCCACTGAGAAAATGGATAACCAGATGGATAACTAATGTGTTAACTTTTACATTTGTAAAACTCAAATTGGGGATTCCTCAAGTTTGGAAGACTAAAAATTCTTCCAAAAGTGATCATATTCAAGAAGCCATGCCATATTATCCGCCGGATAACCTGTTTTTTTATCCGTATTAAATATGTAAGTCAGATAATTTACCCGTTTTCGATCCGCCCATATCCGACTCACCCGTTTGCCACCCCTAATCGAGTCATATGAATGTGACCTTCTTATTTCCTTTTCGTTTTATCTTCCTCTGTCCTTTAGTTTGGTGGTTAATACAACATTAGTACAATATTAAGCACAAAAGTTAGTGCTTCTCAACAACCTTATATGTAACTCGTCTCATTCTCATCTTACATAGTTACATGTTTAAAGTGAATCTTTTTTCCTGCTGGTGAAATGACAGTTACCACTAAATATAGTAAAATGATGTGCTTAATTGTGACTGGCTGCTAGAAATTCCACTAACTATATTATTTGCTTAATCAACAGGGGTTGACTTATTGTCCATTATAGGTAGTAGGTACTATGAGGAAATTTCAAATGAAGAAGGTTAATTTCTTCTTCTTTTCTGTTCTATTTCTTTTCTTTTAATCAAGAAAATCATCCAATTTTTGGTTGAAGGAGGACCAACTTTACAACTTGCACTTGACAAGTGACTTATGATACCACAAGTGGTGAAGCCAATTTTTTTTATTAAGTGTTCGAAATTTAATAGAATATATAAATAAAAATTATTATCAGTAACGATTCATGAAGTATATAAATTTTTCGACAAAAGGAGTTCAACTAATCACCTTTTTCCGGTTGTAGCTTGGCACCCTACCACCAATCACCTTCCACTAGTCCATAGTTGACATATTAAAAAGGATCATCAAAAACAATCATCCAGTAAAATTTCATTAGTGGGGTTTCGGGAGCAGTATGTATTAACCCTATCTTATAAGGATAGTTATTTTTAATAGACGCTCGACTCAAGGAATGATAAAAAAAAAACTAAAAAAGGATCATCAATTAAAGGAAAACCTCAATTTCTGTTCACTTCAATCATGCCAAAAGAGTTCAAAGAGGGGCAAGGAGAAATGCATAAAGGGAAAGTAAAATGATTCTGCTCTCTTTCCGGAGAATCTTACCTACACTTTTTTTTCTTACCCTTTCTCCTTTTTCTCCATTTGTTCCAACCCTTTTTCTAGATCCGAAACACACTTTGCATCTTGAGAGTAATTTTTTGTCCTAAAAAAGTGAGAGTGTGGGTTGAGTCGTGGAAACCGCCCCTTACAGAAATGCAGAGTAAAATTGCATACAATAGGCCCTTGTGGTTCGGCTCTTCCCCGAACAACGCGCATAGCAAAAACTTAGTGCACCGGACTGCCTTTTTTTTGTGTGCAGTTCCAAGTTGCTGCAGTAAAAACAAAAGTCTAATCAATAACACAAAACTAGAGCAAAAAAAGGACAGCTCGATATACAAGGCATCCCGCGTTTATGCAGGTCCGAAAAAGGGCCGATGTACACAGCTTACCCTAATGCAAGTGTTAATGGTTGCTTCCATGGCTCGGATCCGTCACCTATATGTCATACGAAAATAACTTTACCGTTGCTCCAGGACTCCCCTCCAGCACAAAGCTAGAGCAGTTAACAACAATGCTTTCATTTGACAATTATTGATTTAAAATATGTATACATACTTAGCAAAAGGTAAGAGAACCTATTTTCTCAACGGACAAAACTCTACTAACAACAGCTAAACCATCTTCTGCAAATTTTATGGAAAAAAACATCAATAACTATCCCTTATACAATTGAAAATTCTAAGCAAAAAAAATTGACAAATGAAGAGAATCATCGTGGTGATCGTTGACAACCTCCGGGGAGAAGGAATCGAAACTTATCTGCATTTTCAATGACATATGTAGGAAGGTGAACCGCGGATGCTGAGCGAGGTATTGATCCCATTTTCTTGATCAATTCTTGGAAAGAATACTCCTCAGGTAACATATCATAAAGATCAGCTCCCTCACAAATAAGCTTCTGAATTCTAGAATGTTTTAGGAAGTTTTTACGTCGCACTCTATCCGCGTGACTATAACCAGTCATTTTTAACACAAAATCTTGCAGATGCCGAAAGCAGAAGCTACAATGCCACCCTGCATCAGAAAGTATAACATCCGTTTGGCGCGAATGTCTGTACTGAGTCCACCTGTTGTAAATGTGAATAGTAGCGCGCCAACTACTATAATCAACAGGGAACTCAAAGGAATACATGTAATGTCTGAGCTCAAGGTGCAGGACGGGAGGAACCCCATCGCACCACTGCAGCAATTTAATAGTGTGTTGGCTCGGGATTTCATCCGTGTCCGACATAATGAGAAGGTCGCCATCAGCAATACCAGCAACTTTAAGTAACCTGTTCATGGCGATACGCTGCTGTGCTTCTAGTTTAAAAGGATCTTCGTGTGAACCAGGGGACGCAACACGGCCAGGAAATACACCGTGTACTATCTTTTCCTCAGCAAAGGCAAATCGTTCGCGATGATCAGAGAAGTACAATGGTTTTGGGATTCCAGTAAAAGTAGTATTGGCTTCCAAGATCACAAATTTTGTAACATATGGATAGAGCTCGCGCCACCTTACTTCGAGCAAGTCTAACTCGTTGCTGAATATGATCCCATCAAATACACGACGTGGTTCAGAAAGCAGGGTCCATCCATGTAGGCGACAAAGATTATCCATCGAAACATTTTCAGCATAATAATGTGGCAAATGATCAAACGGAGGTGGAGGTTTGTCCCACAGCGGACGGAAAAAATAGGAGATTTTGTGGCCGTGGAGGTAAACACCAAAGAACAAAATCGGCAGAAGTATCAAAAGCGCGATAAAAAGGATTTTTTTACGAGATCGTCTGGAGCTGAGGCGGGACTGTCTTGGGGCCATGCGATAACACGGCAGAAGTTTGCCAAACATTATCTCCTCATTGTTCAAAACTTCTATAGTCTGCATAATTTTCAGATGAGTTAGGAAAGAACAAAAAGGGACTCTGTTTATATTATTTTGTTACTCCGTCTAAGAGCAATTCAGTATCTAAAGAGAGGTCTAGCAATGCTAAAGTAATATTCTCCACAATTTTTCATACAAGAAAATACGTAGTAACACTCCTATTTATAATAGTGCAAAACTAGTTTGACTACTTAAAAACCTATTCTTATATTATTTTGACTACAAAACCTAAGTAGATATGAATTGGATAACTGTAACATATATCAAATTACTAAATAATTTAGGTTTCCTAATCCAACTTTGAGGTTAATCTTCTAACATAGATTATATTATTTTGACTATAAAACCTAATTAGATATGAATTAAGTAACTAAAATATATCAAATCATAATCAATGACTAATATCACATACACTATGACTAGCATATTTGTAATTGCTTCTTAATTAACGTTAGGCATTAACTAGCCAGGGGAAACAAACAGTATCTCAACTAGATTATATTCATGCAAATTCTAATTTCAGAAGGAAATTGAAGTAAATAAGATTTCTGAACTCCACTACTTTTATATTATTAGGACTTGAACCAGAATTCTTTTGACATATTACTCATTCAGAACAATATGAAATTTTCTACGTAACAACAACAACCAGTGTAATTTTACTAGTAGGGTTTGAGGAGGGTAGAGTTTACGTAGACTTTACCTCTTCTATATGCAACCAATATTTTGTGGTATTCTTTTTCTAGGAAAATTAAATGGAGATTGTGCATCTTACCACAATAACCAAAAATCAAGTTTGGTGAAGCCAATGTGAAAATCAGGACAAGATTTAGCAAGAAGCAACCTAAAAATATCCATCTTAAACCTTCTATGCCACATTCTATGCTGAAATTTGTCAAACTTTGGACATGCAATTCCAGCAAGTCATTCCATCCAAATGCTTCCCTGCAGTGACGACAAAGCAAGCAAATTTTTTCTAAATCAAGTTTTTGTATTTTTGCAAACATTAGCAGACTCAGGAATTCTAACAAAAGGATTCGAAAAAAGTGCAAACTTGCACAGTGAGTGGATACACTTAACTACTATTATAAAATCACAGGAACTGATCGCGTATATTAATTTGCTTTCACTTATATAATTTTCTTAGCTTTATATAGAGTCCTTAATACAACAAGAAATGACGACTAAGAGATAAAGTACAGGTGACAGACTCTAACTAATATTCCGAAGAGTTTGGCTAGCCTCTGCTTCCTTATCATATTGGAACACAACTTCATCACATTGAAATGTTCCAATAACTATCAAGGGAATTCAACAATTTTTTTTAAAAAAAACAAAATTTTACTCTATTCGTACAGTGTAATTTTTTGACTAAGGGGATTCAATTGAACCGCCTTCGACACACTTAGGTATGCATTGCTTGTAAGAATCAAGTGAGACATCAACAACAACAACAATAACAAAAAAACCCAGTGTAATTCGACTAGTGGGGTCTGGGGAGGGTAGATTGTACGCAGACCTTAACCCTACATGAAGAAAGTAAGAGGTTGTTTCCGGAAGATCCTCAGCTTACGAAAGATAGAGAGGAAGGAGTAACAACAAGCAACAACACCAGCCAACCAAATAAAAATTCGAAGCGCAAGAAACAATAAGCAATAACAGAAATCTAAAAATAAGAAACTACAGAATCCTTAAATTTTCATGAAAAACTGTCTCTTTTAACATAACAAACTAAGATTTAAGACAAGAGGCCAAAAAACAGAACATTCTAAATCTGGTAAAAGTTCTAATGAAACGATGAAAACAAAACTATTTCCACCAGAAATCAATACTCAAAAGAATATACCAGTTGTCTTTAACAAATGAAAAATATTTCATGAATATACAGCCATTTCTCCAGAATCCCATAAACAGCAGAATATACCAGGTGTCTTTAATAAGTGCAAGATGATTCTATGTTGACAAATTATTACATCATTAAATTCCTTTCAGCTATCACTTAATATTTCCATAATAGCAAATGGGTAACACATAGATTTTACCCAATGCAACTAAAAGTTGAAAGTTTGTTAAGTTTCACCTGAAATCCAACTTTTCATTTCTATCACTAAAATCCATTCAAAACATACTAATAAATTAAACCAACAAAACCCCTAATCAAAAAGATTACAAATTTATTTGAAAACACAAAAAATAATCAAGATTTAAAAACTCAAAGCCCTAAATGTAGCAACAAAAAAAAAGGACAAAAACATAAGAAAGAAGCTAATTATGAACAAGAAATGATATTTAAAAAAACCCCACCTTTACTGGGAGCTGCAGAGACTGAAATAACAAGATTTCAGGTTCTAAACTAAAGCTCAAAAGGGTATTAATATGTTAAATATGAATATTCTATAGTAATCTTTAAATATGTAAATGGGTCGCATATAATTTGGAAAAAGAAATATGAGATGTGTGTATATTACTATGTATAGATATTTGTATAGGAGAAGAAAGGAAAAAGAGAGGAGAAGAGCTTGGGGCTGAAATGGCATGAGTTATGACAGAGAGAGGTTTGGAGAAAGACCTGTGTAGGAGAGAGGTTGGAGGCTTTGAAAATGGCAGCAAAGGGTTGGGATTGTCTACATGCATTACCATGAAATGCCTATAGTCTTTGACCAATCAAAATGAGTCATTTGTTAGGGATACACTAGATATGCCCTAAATCCAATCTCATATTTGATGATTTGAATATATTTTTATGAACGTTATTCGATATAAAAATATATGACATTCTTTTATCATAGTTATTATTAATTGTTTGATTAATTTGTTAAGATCCTTGATTAAATTTTGAGACTTGTCATCGTAATAGAGATCATGATAATAAGAGCAAAGTCTCTTACAACTTAATCTAAATTTGTTCTTGATCATAGGATTATTAATTTGGACATTAGTAATCTGGTTAGATCAATATTTATGTGATCGTCTTTATGGGATAAAGATTAGTTGATCTCATTAACTAAATCACATAGATAGATGATACATATAGAGATATAATCATTGAACTGACTCATTGGATAATTCCTAATGGTTAGAATTACCATAAATTGTCAATAAGATATTCTCTTGAAGAATGTGATGTAAGAATTTCTTTTGACGTGAGATCGTTATAGTAATTGACAAGTTATTTGTTGTGCTTTAATACTAGACACTTATGGCCCTAGAGTGATAGTTAAAAGGATATTGGGTACGATTGAATACTTGTAGAATTAGTGATTGATCAAGATGGAATCTGTCAACTCTTGGTAATGAGTTTAAACTCCATGTTGTCATGAATTATAAACGACCAAATTAAGACCTTGGCCAGAGCAATTGAATGAAAGAAGAAATGAGTTTCTTAGGTCATTCAATGGTCGATTATATTTGACATGAACACATAGTTGGTCGCCTATTAGGATTTGACAGTTGAACCATATCCTAGGGTGATCCAGAGCTATAAGGATAGAAGGAATTACTACATTATTCTTCTACTGGTTCTTGAGAGTAAATTGTATACTTCATGCTATCCGGTCATTAAGGAGTGTTGCTAGATGCCACCCTTGATTAGTATTGATGTGGTCAATTTACTACCGGTTTAGTATTAAACTTATGGGGTCGCACACTAACGAGTGTTCTGATCTTTGCTAGAGGAATAATTATTTTATTATTTGGTAATTAAATTAAGGAATTTAATTAGTCAAATACATTTAGTTATTAGTCCAAATGAAATATTATTATATTCTTTGCTAGCACAGAAGATATAATTAATATTGTAAACAAATTGAAGTTTTCTATTTGAAATAGAAAATTAAATTATATCTCTTGGTTAAAATATATATCTTTGATATATTTAATTAATATTTATTTATATAAGAGTATATATATATATATAATATTAATATAAAAGGTTTATTAGTTAATTTACCAATTTAGAATTGGAAAGGTAAAGTTCACAAAAGGACGTATAAATTGAATCCAACATTAATTTGGATTCACGAGAATCCAACTTTGACAATGGTTCGGCAGTCACGTTTTCGTTAAGACGTGATTCCAATTTTCCATAAAATTTGATTGAAGTTTATTTTTGGAATAAACTTTTACCTTAAAAAAATCATTATCTCACCCAAATAGAAAAATGGTTTATAGGTGATGCTATATAAAGGGTGATGGAAAAAATTTGCCGCGTTGTTAATTCTTGAGAAGAAAAATCACTTTTTGAAAGTGAGAGTGCAACACAAGCCAAGAGAGAAAATACAATTACAAGAAAAGTGTTTCTTGTTCTTCTAACATTGAGTTGAGATTTTTGAGAAAACTTTCAATACAATATTTCCCGTTCAATTTTGTTCGCAGGTTTCATTGATCAAAGAGTTGATAGCAAGGATCGGTCTCGGTGTGGATACGCATAGAGTCTTCGCACCATCGAAGAATTTGAAACGAGACTTTCTTCACCAGGTACGTCTTAGATCCGATCTATTAACATGTAAATAAATTTTAAAAACGAAAAGATCTGCCTAGAATTGTTATTGTCTTCTACTGCGTGTTATGAACATCTATACGCAATCCTTCATCATTATGCTATTATAATTCCTAAATACTAGTAGTAGTACAGTAATAATAATGACTAGAACTATAATGATTAGACCTATAAAAAGTTTAAGGTGCATTTAAAGATTGAATTAATTAACTTATATATTGGTGCAAATAATGTATATAAATTATTACACCATCAATTTAGTTTTAACTGCTTATAACAGATTATTTATTATTTTTCAAGTTATAAGATCAGTTTTTTTTTATATTTTTTTTTTATAAATAGTTATCTATTATCACAGGCGATCTTAATTTGATGGTGTAAAATATTTATGTGCAATCGATGTACAAAATTTAAATGCTTTAAGCTACAAGTCACAAGTTTGAGTAGTATAATCAGCCACTGATACTTGTATCAGGATAGTCTGTCTACGTTACATCCCTTAGGATGCGATTCTTCCTCGGATCCTGCATGAACGCGAAACGGTTCGTGCACCGGACTGCTAGCTCAAGCTACATGCACTGAGAGTATATTGAATTTTTTACATGTTATAATGGGTCACTAACCATTTATTTTGAGTAAGCAATTAATAACATTATGAAATATTTATTTACAAACTTAGTAAATATACAGTTAGTGCATAAATTATCTAGACAAATCAAATGAGTCATTTTGCTGCTGCAGGTCCTACTTTATAACGACCATAACTATAAATGTGTAGGATGCATTTAAGATATTGCTAAATATTGAAATGACACTTAATACACTTGAAAAGATGGCACTGCTTGTAATAAGGGTTGTTAGGATTCTTGTTTCGTTTAGCTATACCTATTTTATACAAGAAAATTCTCAGAACTAAGTGGGCGTTTGGACATAAGAATCGTAAAATTTCAAAATAGGGGGGAAAAAATTTCAAGTGAAAATAGTATTTGAAATTTTTTAGAGTTGTGTTTGGACATGAATATAATTTTGGGTTATTTTTGAAGTTTTATAGGTGATTTGAGTGAATTTTGAAAACAGTTTTTTGGAGTTTTTCAAATTTTAGAAAATTTTCAAAATGCATATTCAAGTGAAAATTGAAAATTTTATGAACAAACGCTGATTTCGAAAAATAAGTATTTTTTTTTTTTGAAAAAAAAAAGAAAAAAATTCTTTATGTCCAAACGGGCTCATATTTACTACATCTGTAACTGTGATATACCTATATGTTTATGCTCTTAAGAAAATTACCACTATGAACAATGCCAAGATGTTCAAACCACAACATTTCCTCCTAGAAACTAAACACTATGCTTGAGTAAGAACAAACAATTGAAACACAATAAAATATACGTAATTACTAGAAAAATTAAGATTTATCTTAACACATATTAAAAACAAAGAATCACATATATTTTATCATTATATTTTTGAAAATTGAAAATCAAAAATTAGAGTTCTATTAAAAAAATTAGAGTTTTATATATGTTTTATATTTTTTACTCTAATTTTCAACAAACACTAATATTAATTAGGTTTCCCGAGGTCTGGTTGAGCATTTCTTTTACATGAAATACTTGTATGCATCAAATGTTCATATCGAATCAAGTAATATAACTTTAGGGGTTAAGAATTGAATATAAAATGCATATTATTAATCATATTTAAGTTTTAAATATTTGTATGAAGGTTACATGTCTTGCCACGCGAATAAATTTTTACCTTTGATATTACAACTTGTTTGGATGGTTGTTACATGTGTTTCATAATGTATCGTATTGTATTGTATTGTATCGTGTTGTATTGTTTGATGAATACAATGTTTGGATAGATTGTATCGTTTGTCATCATTTCATGATGTCACGCACAAAAAATATGAAGAATAAACTTACAACATTACTGAGGAAAAAATAAGATACGAAGTAGAATCATCGCTCTAGTGATCGCTTCGTATACTACGCTTCTTATCCAGCGTATTGAACTCGTTTATTCCACTCGCTCCCTAACTCTAAGAGCAACTCCTCTTTTTAGAATTGTTGAAGAAACTACTAACTCTAACTATCTAACTGCACTGATCGGGGTCGATCTCACTGACCCCTTGCTTCACCACGCCCAAGCCGGAGGCTAAGGAGAGCAGAATAAGGTGAAGGTGGATACCGCTCATCAAGAGCTTGGTTAAGTGTCCAAGACCGTATGCCTTGCTGGTTGGATCTGAATCTGCTCTATAGTTATCTAATCTCTTTCTTTTTCCTACCTCCCCTACGAAGGGAAGTACAAAGGAAGCTGCTTCGAAGTTGAAGCAACTCTAGCTCCAGAGGGGTCCGTAGAGCAGGAGAATGCTCAGGTCCGTCTACGTGTGATTCCTCATTTGGTTCCTAAAACGTGAGGTGAGCTGCTGATTCTACTCTTGGAGTGACTCAACATAATGCTTCCAGAAAAGGCTTTTAACCGGAAATAAGATAAAAGAATAAAAAAAAAGACCATAGTAGATCTATGATTAGCCCTCGGTCGGGATGGTCCTGTCGAAGAACTTGATTCATGCAAAGAAAGAAACTTAGGATAGGAGACTTATGGAAGCAGCAGGGCTGGGTCTGCGAGTGAAACCCCAAACCCTCAAATCCACTAATGCCTATCAAATAAGAGTCCTACCGAGGATCCGGTGTCTAAGGTGTCTAGGATTTCTCCCAAAAGTAAGTAGGAGTGCTCTTCCTTTCAAGCCTTCTGCCTTACAGTCTATAGACCTTACCTCACTAATCTTTTATTTTCTCTCGGGATTTTGTTTGAGTTGCTGTCTCAGTAGTTGCATTCCCTCTAGTCCCCTTGAAAGAGGAAAAGGGCCTAAGCCTGTTTAGTTCCATCTCCTTGAGTTTCAATTGGAATGCTAGGGGTTTACGTCCTAGGGTAAGTCCCAAAGTCCTAAGTTCTTCCTTTCAATCCAAGTCGAGGTAATAGTTTCTATGGTAGGGCTAACGAGATTTCTTTTGCTTAAGGCTAGGCGTATAGATAGGTTTCTGTTATCTTCCGCTCTCCTTGTATAGGTTGGGAAAGGCCGGGTGGATTACCATTGGGACCTAAGTCGAAGATCTCGGTGGTCTTGTGAGTGGTTGATAAACTGCGATTGCAGTTTTCTTTAGGAAGTCTCATAGCTGTGAGGCTTAACAGATAAAGAAAACGGTGGATACTTTTCCGGGTAGAAGGTGACAACCCTAATGAATTGACTATGAAGGTGGCTCTAAGCTACATCAGCGCTCAAATTCCTTAATCGTTATTGCCAAGGCTTCGATGATCAACCCCTGGCACATTTAGGTTTTGATCTTCGGCCATCCTGGTCCTCAGGACCCAACACTATATTATTCAACTATATTTCCTTTAAAAATGAAAAGATGCAAAAGGTGTTGCTACGTCCTATCCACATAGAAATCTTACCCTCTTCCACACATTACCGGTGGATGCTACAACCGCTATCACTTTGGCTGCAGGATGGGAATGAAGGTCGAGGAGGCAGGGAAGAAAAGGTTATTCGCTATTGGCTTACCCTTATATCAGGCCTTGGTACGGCCTATACACGATGGATGAAGGTTTTGGCAAGGTTAAGAATGGATGGTACCTATAATCAGACCCAACCGTTATATAAAAAAGTAGGGTAAATGATAAAATATGTTTATTTAATAATAAAGAAGGGCAAAATTAGAGGGAAAAAATAAAGTAACGACGCCACCACACCAAATTCGTCGTTACATAAGGTGACACTTTTCATCATTACGTAACGATAAGATCCAATAAAATTTAAATAACAATCAAAATAAATATATTTAAAGTAACAATATGATACAATACAATAGGTAACAACCTTCCCAATAAGCTGTTAGTAGTTGCTACCTATTAGTCAAATCTGTTTTTCACCACCAAGAATTATGCCGAGATAGATAAGATCCTTTCATATTTAATAAGAAATTTCGGGTACAAATCCCAAAAATGGACAAAATTCTAATAAGGAGCGCTTCGCCCTTTAATTGATCTTACGGGACGCAAATCTGAATTATCGGAACCGCAATGGATACCAAAAACCAAACAGGAAACAAAAAATCTACAAGTTACAAGACGACACGTGTGTTTGCCTCAGTGGTAACTGCATTTTGATACCATGGACTTGCCCGTGTAGAATCATAACCTTTTTCATCGTTAGCACGTGTAAGCTTTGCCGCTGCACATGGTTCAGATCTTTGGATTTCCCGCGGTGCATTTTGGACATTACGCTGAAAGGACAATTTTGCCCCTCACGGACATAGAGTAGTCAGCAGATACCAGAATATCTTGTCTTCAAGTGGCATTAAAAATCTAGGAATGAAAGAGTTTAAATATGTTAACCAATAAGCTATAGCCACGTCACCCACAAGAAAAGATAGCAATAATGAAAACCTTTGATTGAGTCCATTTCATAATGTTATCGATTAGTATTTAATTAAAAATGGTTAATGGGAAGTAAGCATAATGTTGAGAGTTTTGTGCACGTCTTCTCCCCAAAATAGTCGGTGGATTAATTTAATGTATTTTGACCAATAATTACGAGCCACTTTTATTTGGTCTTTTTGTCGTAATTATATAATTATTGTTCCATCCGTTCACTTTCACTAGTTCACTATACTAAAAATATATTTTTATTTTTATTTGTACACTATACTAAATCAGGAGAAGACGGTCTTTTTTTCCCATTTTATTCTTATTATTAATTATTCATTTTCAAACTTATTTCTCAAGACTTTTTGAAAGGCTATTATTATTAGGGGTTGTATGGTAAAATATATATTATATTTATTATTTTCTAAGGGGCATGAAAAATACAAAGTGAATAAGTAAAAGTGAAATAAAGGAAGATATGCATAATTACTTGCACCTCGATACGTTCCCTAATTTTCCATCCACAATAGGTGTTAATCTTCGTTGACCTGAAATTTTATTGTTCATTTTCTAATTATTTAAGGTGTTCCATAAAAATTGAAGAAAAAATGAGGAAGGGATCACTGGTAAAACCTTATTAGTACTTGATGTTTATATAACACAATGAATATACAACAGATGTTCTCACATACAAAACAATGAATAATTTAAGGTTAACAGCCACAATTTAAAGAAATAAAATACAGACCAATCAAAAAAATAAAATACACACACATATTCATTGGTTAGAAAGTAAATCAACCTAGAAGACCGGAGATCCTAAGATTTATGTTCAAGAAGATTAATCAAAGTCATTAGTGACGGTTCAACATTATAAAATAAAACTTTAGTTCATTCTCATGAAGAAGACAATGTTCAGTAACAAGGATAAAACGTTAACGATTTTAATGATTTCTAAGTTTGATATGAGGTATATCAAATAGTGTATTTATGGGATAATACGTTTAGGAATCACCTATTTAAATCTGAAGTATAAGCTGCTTCAAGGAGAACTTGTAAGGCCAGTTCTCTATGCACTTATAAAACTAGGTGGTGCACGCTAAGGAGGGATTGACTCGCTCCAAATCCAAGAACGCCCGAGGGATGCACGCTAAGGAGTTGCATGGTCTTCAACAATTGACTAGAAGATGTTTGGAGAGTCGCTTGGAAGATTCATGCAAAAGATACTATGTTTGGAGTCTTGAGAATTGAAGAATTAAGACTCCAAGTCAAACCGTGTGACACGGTTTCACCAACCGTTGGCTATGGTTCAAGAGGGGCCTGAAGAGCTGAAGAAAATAAGCTTCTGGAATTCGTCATGGTTCAGCTGTGCGTCAAGGTTGGGGTTATGGTTGACACTATGGTTTGGCCTGACGAGTTTTTTTTTGGGACATTAACTTTGAAACTTTTCCTATTTTACCCATTGGATATTTATAATAGCCTAGGGTTGTTTAATTAGGAACTTAGCGTATTTTGACATAAGAAAAATCTTGAGAGAGATTTGGAACCTTTTGGTTCGAATTCGACTTTGGCTTACCTGCTTTCAAGACTTGGGTTCTTGAAGGTAATCTTTTTTTTTTTTTCATATCTAGGGTTCTAATTTGTCGTTCTTGGGAGGAGATCGAATAGTTTTTCGATTGTTGCTTGAGACGTTCACTTAGGGTTCTAGATTTTCTTCTAAATTTAATTATTCAGACTACTTTTGATTATCTTAATCAAACCTATCATTACTTTTGCTTTAATTATTGTTATTTTTATATTTCACTATTTTGTTTATCTCAGATCGTATCAGTTGGTACCAGCATAGAGTTAATTCTGGGGGTCATCATTTGTTCTATGCGATTGCATAGGTAGGTCAGCGATAACATAGAGTTAATTCTGAGGGTCATCATTTGTTCTATGCGATTGCATAGGTAGGTCCGCGATAGCATAGAGTTAATTCTGGGGGTCACCATTTGTTCTATGCGAACGCATCCAATCGTATGCGAATGCATAGGTTCCCTGCCCAGTTATTTTAAAACAGTAGCAAAACGGGATTTCTTCAAAACTTCATAACTTTTTTACTTAAACTCGAACTTAGGCGATTTTTGAAGAGGAATTTCACCACAAAGCCATAGGTATGTGTTCTTAGACTTGTTTTCTTCAATTTCCATTAACACCCATTAGATTTCTAGGCCTAAATCATGATTTTTTATGGTAGAAATTGGGGATTTGGGTAGAATTAGGGATTTTTGAATAATTAAAATTTAGACCTCTTTTTGGGATCGGATTCCGAAACTAATTGCATATTCGGGCTCGTGGGTGATCGGGTTTTGGTCCGAACCTCGTATTTTGACCAAGCGGGCCCGGAGTCGATTTTTGACTTTTTGGGAGAAATGATAGAAAACCTATAATTAGGTGTTAGGTATGAATTCTTTAGTATATATTGATGTTGTTAAATTAATTTGGACTAAATACAAGTAATTTGGAGACAAATTCTAAAGAAAAAGCAGGGTTTGAGGTTTGAGTTGGCCGTAGAAGTTTGAGGTAAGTGTTTGGTCTAACCTTAGCTTGAGGGACTAGGAGTCGTGTCTTATTTGCTACGTGTTAATTGTGGAGTACGACGTATAGGCATGGTGACAAGTATCTATGCGTCGGTATCAAACATGCACGTGAGTCTTGTATTGTAATTTTTATGACTCTGTTGTGGTTTATTCGTGCTTCATATAAGAATTTTATTATTGTTCCCTTGCTGGGATGTTGTTGTTCCCTTACAGAGATGTTGTTGTGATATTATTGTTCCCTTGCCGGGATGTTGTTGTAATATTATTGTTCCCTTGCCGGGATGTTGTTATTATGCTATTGTTCCCTTGCCGGGATTCTTTTATGATTGGTGTTGATAAATGAAATGGGAGCGGGTTGCACGCCTGCAACGGTAACACATGAAATGGGAGCGGGTTGCACGCCTGCAACGGTAATACATGAAATGGGAGCGGGTTGCATGCCTACAACGGTAATATATGAAATGGGAGCGGGTTGCACACCTGCAACGGTACTATATGAAATGGGATCGAGTTACACGCCTGCAACGGTGTTATATGTGTACTTGTTCTTCTTATTTCCTTATATTTTGCTGGTAATTGATTTATGGCATTTCTTACATTTCTCTACTGTTATTTTGTTGTTATCTGTTACTCCCTGCAGCATGTTTCCCCCGCCCAACTTTAGTTGTAATTATCTGCTTCTATTTCTGCTGTATATGATTTAACTGCATAGGTTTATTTGGTAGTCTGGTCCTAGCCTTGTCACTACTTCGACGAGGTTAGGCTAGGTACTTATCAGCACATGGGGTCGGTTGTGGTGATACTATACTCTGCATTGTGTGCAGATACTAATACCGAAGCGTTTGGACTGCAGTGAGGGTGCTGTCTTCAGTCCATTCAGGTGACCCGAGCTAGTCCTGCAGACATCCGCGGGCCTTGGCGTCTCCTCCTATCTTTTCTCTTTCTGTTTTTACTTATTTAGAGACAGACTTATGTATTTCCATTCAGACCTTATGTGTAGTATTCTTAGATAGTCCGTGACTTGTGACACCAAATTCTGGGTAGTATTGTACTTCAGATTATGTAGCAGTGTTTGATCGAATTATTAAGTTGTTTGTTTTCCACATTTCTGATTATTTAATTTATTCCGATATTTAATCACTTATTATTTTAAATTGTTGAACATGTTTAATAAAAGGAAGGTAATAATTTTACAATATTTGGCTTGCCTAGCTTCCACGAGTAGATGTCATCACGACTCCCGAGGGTGTGAGATCCGGGTCGTGACAAGTTGGTATCAGAGCTCTAGGTTACATAAGTCTCACAATTCACGGACAAGCTTAGTAGAGTCTGAGATATCAGTACGGAGATGTCTGTATTTATCCCCCAAAGGCTACAGAGTTAGGAAAAAACTTCACAATTATTCTTTCCTGTCGTGCGATTTAGTTTCTCAATGCTAATTGAATTTCTACTCTGTTCTTTCGCAGATGGCGAGAACACGTGCTTCCTCATCCACCGATCAGCAGCCCGAGCCCCTAGCAGTAGCTCCCACGAGGGGTAGAGGGCGAGGCCATGCTAGAGGCCGAGGCAGGGGCAGAGCTCAGCCCAGAGCAGCAACACCAGCGGTGGAGCCTCAGGTTGAGTATGATGATGAGGTTCCGACCCAGGCAGTTCCGGTGGGCCCGGCTTAGGTCCCAGAGGGGTTCATTGCTACCCAGTACTCCAGGATGCTCTGGTCTATCTAGTGGGACTTATAGAGAGTGTCACCCGGGCAGGCTTGCTTCCTGTAGCACCAACCATCTCTCAGGATATAGGAGGAGCCTGGACTCCTGCTACTCGCACTCCGGAGCAGATGGCTCCCCAGTTTCAGACTCCAGCAGCTCAACCAGTTGGAGAAGTTCAACCGGGTGTGGTAGCTCAGATCGATGATGGAGCAGCTATGTCTACTGATTCCTTGTGGAGATTAGACAGGTTCACCAAGCTCTTCACTACCACTTTCAGCGGTGCATCTTCTGAGGATCCCCATGATTATTTAGATAGCTTTCATGAGGTTCTTAGGAACATGGGGATAGTAGAGACCAATGGGGCCGACTTTGCTGCTTTTCGCTTATCTGGATCCGCTAAGACTTGGTGGAGGGATTATTGTTTGGCTAGACCAGTTGGGTCACCAACTTTGACTTGGGACCAGTTTTCTCAGCTATTTTTGGAGAAGGTTCATCCTATCACTCAGAGAGAGATATATCAGAGGTAGTTTGAGCGTCTCCAGCAGGGTTCTATGACTGTTACTCAGTACGAGACTAGATTTATTGACTTGGCCCGTCATGCTCTTCTTATACTTCCCACAGAGAGAGAGAGAGAGAGGAGGTTCATTGAGGGACTCATTCAGCCTATTTGACTTTAGATGACTAAGGATACGGGGAGTGAGATTTCCTTTCAGGATACGGCCATTGTGGCCAGGAGGGTTGATATGGTTCTATCATAGGGAGGTGGTCAGGGGTCTGACAAGAGGCCTCGTCATTCATGCAGATTCAGTGGTGCCTCGTCTGGAGGCAGGGATTCTTTGATAGAGACCATCCTCCTAGGCCTTTTCAGTCAGCACTTCAGGCTTCTCACAGTGCCCCAGGTGGCCATAGTTCTCACATGTAGTATTCCGATCAGCAGTCCTACAGTGCATCACCAGCTCCTATTAGTGCACCTCCGCTTCAGAGTTTTCAGGGTCGTCAGCCCCAGCAGCCGAGGGCTTGTTTTACTTGTGGAGACACGAGGCACATTGCTAGATATTGCCCTCGAGCACCGAGCAATTCTCAGCATCAGGGTTCCCCTGCCATGGTTCAGGCACCGAGTGTTCCACCGCCCGCTCAGCCAGCTAGATATGGAGGTAGATGTATTAGAGGTGGAGCTCAGACCACTAGAGGTGGAGGCCAGCTAGCAGCAGGCCGTCCTAGAGATTTAGTTCAGAGTGGTGGGGCCCAACCTCGATGTTATGCTCTTCCAGCCAGGCCTGAGGCTGAGGCTTCCGATGCAGTTATCACATGTACTGTTCTGGTTTGTAGTAGGGATGCTTCAGTGCTAGTTGATCCAGGGTCTACATACTCCTATGTGTCATCTTATTTTGCACTGTATTTGATCATACCTAGTGATTCTTTGAGTGCTCCTATATATGTGTCTACACCGGTGTGTGATTTTATTGTGGTAGATCATGTCCACCATTCTTGTATAGTTGTGATTGGGAGTCTTGGGACCCGAGTAGACTTGTTACTTCTATACATGGTTGATTTTGATGTCATATTGGGGATGGACTAGTTATCACCTTACCACGTGATCTTGGACTGTCATGCCAAGACTGTGACCTTATCCTTGCCGGGGTTGCCTTGTTTAGAGTGGATAGGGACTCCTGGTCATTCTACCCGTAGTGTTATCTCATTTATGAAGGCTCAGCGCATGGTCGAGAAGAGGTGTTTGGCCTATTTGGCATATGTTCGTGATTCTAGTGCCGAGGTTCCTTCTATTGATTCTGTGCTTGTTATTCGTGAGTTTCCTGAGGTATTTCCTTCAGACTTGCCGGGTATGCTAATTGACAAGGATATTGACTTCTGCATTGATTTGGCTTCGGGCACTCAACGCATTTCTATCTTGCTGTATCGTATGGCCTCGCCTGAGTTGAAAGATTTGAAGGAGAGTTGCAAGACTTTCTCGAGAAAGGCTTTATTAGACCTAGTGTCTCGCCTTGGGGTGTGCCGGTGTTGTTTGTTAAGAAGAAGGACGAATCGATGCGAATGTGTATAGATTACCGACAGTTGAACAAGGTTATAATCAAGAATAAGTATCTATTACCGAGGATTGATGATTTGTTTGATCAGCTTCAGGGTGCCAAGGTATTTTCGAAGATTGACTTGAGATCTGGCTACCATCAGTTAAGGATTAGGTGATGTCCCTAAGACAGCTTTCCGCACTCAGTACGGGCATTATGATTTCTTGGTGATGCCATTTGGGTTGACCAATGCCCCAGCAACTTTTATGGATTTGATGAACCGAGTGTTCAGGCCTTACTTGGATTCATTCGTGATAGTTTTCATTGATGATATTTTGATTTATTCCCGCAGTTGGGAGGAGCATGAGCAGCATCCGAGAGTTGTTCTTCAGACTTTGAAAGATAGTCAGTTGTATACTAAGTTTTCGAAGTGCGAGTTTTGGTTGGGGTCAGTTGCTTTCTTGGGTCATGTTGTTTCAGCAGAGGGTATTCAGGTAGATCCAAAGAAGATAGAGGCAGCCAATGACTGGGATAGACCCGCATCAGCTATATAGATCCGGAGTTTTTTGGGTTTGGCAGGCTATTATCATCGATTTGTGGAGGGGTTTTCATCTATTGCAGCCCCAATGACCAGGTTGAACTAGAAGGGTGTCTAGCTCAGGTGGTCGGACGAGTGCAAGGCGAGTTTTCAGAAGCTTAAGACAGCTTTTGACGACGGTGCCGGTGTTGGTTTTGCCCATTGGTTCAGGGCCATATATAGTTTATTGCGATGCATCTCATATTGGACTTGGTGCAGTGTTGATGCAGGATGACAAGGTCATTGCTTATGCTTCGCGTCAGTTGAAGATTCATGAGAAGAACTATCCGGTCCATGATTTGGAGTTAGCAGCCACTGTTCACGTGTTGAAGATTTGGAGGCATTATCTATATGGTGTAGCATGTGAGGTGTTCACGGATCACAAGAGTTTGCAATACTTGTTCAAGTATAAGGAGTTGAATTTGAGGCAGAAGAGGTGGTTGGAGCTATTGAAAGGCTATGATATCACCATCTTACATCATCCAGGGAAGGCCAATGTGGTGGTCGATGCTTTGAGTAGGAAGTCAGCCAGTATGGGTAGTCTTGTGTATATTCCGGTCGGTGAGAGGCCGCTTGCTTTAGATGTTCAAGCTTTGGCCAATCAGTTCGTGAAATTGGATCTTTTTGAGCCCAGCCGTGTATTAGCTTGCACAGTTGCTCGTTCTTCTTTATTGGAGAGTATTCGAGATCGGCAGTATGATGATCCTCATTTGTGTATCCTTAGAGACACGGTGCAGCGCGGTGGTGCCAAGCAGGTTACATTAGGAGATGATGGAGTTTTGAGGCTTCAAGGTCGAGTTTGTGTGCCTAATGTGGATGGACTCCGAGAGTTGATTTTAGAGGAGGCCCATAGTTCCCGGTACTCTATTCATCCGGGCACCGCTAAAATGTATCGGGATTTGCGGCAAAACTATTGGTGGAGGAGGATGAAGAAGGATATTGTTGCGTATGTGGCGCGATGTTTGAATTGCCAGCAAGTAAAGTACGAGCATTAGAGACATGGTAGTTTGTTTCAGAGGATTGAGCTTCCCGAGTGGAAGTGGGAGCGTATCACTATGGACTTTATTGTTGGACTCCCATGGACTCAGAGGAAGTTCGATGCACTGTGGGTTATTGTTGATAGGCTGACTAAGTCAGTGCATTTCATTCCTGTGGTAGTCTCCTATTCTTTCGAGAGGTTAGCTGAGATCTATATCCGGGATATTGTTCGTCTTCATGGTGTGCCCATGTTTATCATTTCTGATTGAGGTACGCAGTTTACCTCGCATTTTTGGAGAGCAATTCAGCGAGAGTTGGGCACACGGGTCGAATTGAGCACAACATTTCATCCTCAAACGGACGGGCAGTCCGAGCATACTATTAACATTTTGGAGGACATGCTCTGAGCTTGTGTCATTGACTTTGGAGGCTTGTGGGATTAGTTTTTGCCTTTAGCGGAGTTTGCCTACAACAACAATTACCAGTCGAGTATCCAGATGGCTCCTTATGAGGCATTGTATGGTAGGCGATGTCGGTCGCCGGTTGAATGTTTTGATCCAGGAGAGGCTCGGTTGTTGGGTACGGATCTAGTACAGGATACCTTGGACAAGGTCATCATCATTCAGGATAGGTTCATACAGCTCAGTCCAAGCAAAAGAGTTATGCCGACCGTAAGGTTCGTGATCTGGCATTCATGGTTGGCGAGTGGGTGTTGCTTCGAGTGTCGCCTATGAAGGGCGTGATGAGATTTGGAAAGAACAACAATCTTAGCCCTAGGTTCATTGGCCCGTTTGAGATTCTTGATCGAGTGGGAGAGGTGGCTTACAGATTTGCGTTGCCGCCGAGTTTATCAGCCGTGCATCCAGTGTTTCATGTGTCCATGCTTCAGAAGTATCATGGCGATCCATCCCACATGTTAGACTTCAGCACTGTCCAGTTGGACAAGGACTTGTCATATGAGGAGGAGCCGGTAGCTATTCTAGACCGACAGGTTCGTCAGTTGAGATCGAAGAGTTTCCCTTCTGTTCGTGTTCAGTGGAGAGGTCAGCCTGTTGAGGCATCGACCTGGGAGTCCAAGTCCGATATGCGGAGCCGTTATCCCCATCTTTTCCTCGACTCAGGTACTTCCTTCTTATGTCCGTTCGAGGACGAACGGTTGTTTTAGAGGTGGAGGATGTGATGACCCAAAAGGCCATCACTTGATTTACGAGTAAATTCTATGTTTCGAGGCCTTAGAAGCCTCCTTTTCCTTACCTCGATTTGCGTACATGGTCCGAACGCAGATCTGGAATGCTTTTATGTGGAAATGTGATGAAAATGTTAATTTGGCCTTTAAAATTGAATTTAAGTTGACTTCGATCAATATTTTGGGTAAACGGACCAGAACCTGTGATTTGACGGTCCTAGAAGGTCCGTAGGAAAATATGCGACTTGGGGCGTATGCCCGAAATTGAATTCCGAGGTCCCAAGCCCGAGAAATGAATTTTTGAAGGAAATTGTTTTACTGAAAATATAAGAGTTTTTGGAAATTTGATTATATTTGAAATTTATGGTATCTGACCCGTATTTTGGTTCCGGAGCCCGGTGCAGGTTCAATATGACATTTAAGATGCGTTTGTGAAATTTAGTAAGAAACGGAAGTCGTTTGATGTGATTCGGACCCGTAGATGTAAAATTTGATACTTTGAAAGTTTTGAGATTTTTCTTAAATTTCTATGCTAAATTCGTTGTTTAAGACGTTATTTTGGCGATTTAATCGTACGAGTAAGTCTGTATGATATTTTTAGACTTGTGTGCATGTTTGGTTTAGAGCCCCAAGGGCTCGTGAGTTTCGGATAGGCGTCAAGGTGATTCGAACTTTGAAAATCTGGTGTTTTTGCTGTCTGCTGGTGTCCAGGTTTCTGTTCTATGCGATCGCATAGGTAGCTCCGCAATAGCATATAGTTAATTCTGGGGGTCATCATTTGTTCTATGCGATTGCATAGGTAGGTCAGCGATAGCATAGAGTTAATTCTGGGGATCATCAGTTGTTCTATGCAATTGCATAGGTAGGTCCGCGATAGCATAAAGTTAATTTTGGGGGTCATCATTTGTTCTATGCGATTGCATAGGTAGGTCCGCGATAGCATAGAGTTAATTCTGGGGGTCACCATTTATTCTATGCGAACGCATCCAATCGTGTGCGAACGCATAGGTTCCCTGCCCAGTTATTTTAAAACAGTAGCAAAATGGGATTTCTTCAAAACCTCATAACATTTTCACTTAAACTCGAATTTTGGCGATTTTTGAAGAGGGATTTCACCACAAAGCCATAGGTATGTGTTCTTAGACTTGTTTTCTTCAATTTCCATTAACACCCATTAGATTTCTAGGCATAAATCATGATTCTTTATGGTGGAAATTGAGGATTTGGGTAGAGTTAGGGCTTTTTGAATAATTGGAATTTAGATCTCTTTTTGGGTTCGGATTTTGAAACTAATTGCATATTTGGGCACGTGGTTGAATGGGTGATCGGGTTTTGGTCTGAACCTCGTATTTTGACCAAGCGGGCCCGGGGTCAATTTTTGACTTTTTGGGAAAAATGATAGAAAACCTATAATTAGGTGTTGGGTATGAATTCTTTAGTATATATTGATGTTGTTAAATTAATTTGGACTAGATACAAGTAATTTGGAGGCGAATTCTAAAGGAAAAGCGGTGTTTGAGGCTTGAGTTGGCCGTGGAAGTTGTAGGTAAGTGTTTGGTCTAAACCTAGCTTGAGGGATTAGGAGTCGTGTCTTATTTGCTACGTGTTAACTGTGGAGTACGATGTATAGGCATGGTGACGAGTATCTATACGTCAGTGTCAAGCATGCCTGTGAGTCTTGTATTGTAATTTATATGACTCCGTTATGGTTTATTCGTGCTTCATATGAGAATTTTATTATTGTTCCCTTGCTGGGATATTGTTGTGATATTGTTGTTCCCTTTCCGGGATGTTGTTGTGATATTATTATTCCCTTGCCAAGATGTTGTTATTATATTATTGTTCTCTTGCCGGGATATTGTTATTATGCTATTGTTCCCTTGCCGTGATTCTTTTATAATTGGTGTTGATAAATGAAATGGGAGCGGGTTGCACGCCTGCAATGGTAACACATGAAATGGGAGCGGGTTGCACGCCTACAACGGTACTACATGAAATGGAAGCAGGTTGCACGCCTGCAACGGTAATATATAAAATGGAAATGGGCTGTACGCCTTCAATGGTACTATATGAAATAGGAGCGGGTTGCATGCCTGCAACGGTACTATATAAAATAGGATCGGGTTGCACGCCTGCAACGGTATTACATGTGTACTTGTTCTTCTTATTTCTTTATCTTTTGCTGGTAATTGATTTATGGTGTTCCTTACATTTCTCTACTGTTATTCTATTGTTATCTGTTATTCCCCGCAGCATGTTTCCCCCGCCCAACTTTAGTTGTAGTTATCTGATTCTATTTCCGCTGTATATGATTTAACTACACAGGTTTATTTGGTAGTCTGGTCTTAGCCTTGCTACTACTTCGCCGAGGTTAGGCTAGGCACTTACCAACACATGTGGTCGGTTGTGCTGATACTACACACTGCACTGTGTGCAGATACTGATACCGGAGCATTTGGAGCGCAGTGAGGGTGCTGTCTTTAGTCCATTCAGGCGACCCGAGGTAGTCCTGCAGACGCTCGCGGACCTTGGCGTCTCTTCCTATCTTTTCTCTTTCTGTTTTTACTTATTCTGATACAAACTTATGTATTTCCATTCAGACCTTATGTATAGTATTCTTAGATAGTCTGTGACTTGTGACACCAAATTCTAGGTAGTATTGTACTTCAGATTATGTGGCAGTGTTTGGTTGAATTATTAAGTTTTTCGTCTTCCGCATTTCTGGTTATTTAATTTATTCCGATGTTTAATCACTTGTTATTTTAAATTGTTGAATATGTTTAATAAAAGGAAGGTAATGATTTTACAATATTTGGCTTGCCTAGCTTCCACGAGTAGGCATCATCACGACTCCCGAGGGTGGGAGATTCGGGTCGTGACAAAACTTAAGTCAAGCCATCTCAACCAGCCAAAAAGAGTAAAAATAAGGTAAAGTTTAAAAAGGGAGTGGACTCTATTCAAACTAAACCTTACAAAAATTCGAGTTCTATTATTTGTCATAAATGTCAGGGGAGAGGATATATGCAATATAAATGTCCTAACTGACGAGCTATTTTGATTAAGGAGAATGGAGAATATGAATCTGATGATGGTGTGGAAGAATCTGATGGAGAGGGATCCATAGATGGTATTACTAGTTGTGAGGAGAAAGAGCCCATGAACACACAATTAGTTGTTAGGAGGTTAATGGGGGTTCAAGTGAAAGAGGGTGATTCTGATCAAAGGAAAAATTTATTCCATGCTAGATGTAACATTGGTGGAAGAACTTGTTCAGTAATTGTGGATAGTGGAAGTTGCACTAATGTGGCTAGTGTGTCTCTTGTTGAGCAGTTGGGTCTTAGGACCATGAAACATGCTTGTCCCTACAAGCTTCAATGGTTGAATGATAGTGGGGAATTGAAAGTGAACAAGTAGGTTCTTCTTTGCTTCAAAATTGGGAAGTATATGGATGAGATTTTATGTGATGTTGACCTATGCAAGCTTGTTATCTATTGCTTGGGAGACCATGGCAATATGAAAGGAATGCGCTACATGAAGGAATGAGTAATAACTATACTCTTGGGCTGAAGGGTAAAAAGTATCTATTGAAACCCTTGACTCCACTTCAAGTGTATGAAGATCATAAAAGAGTTAAATAATTGAGTGGGGAGAAGGTGATAGAAGAAAAAAGAGAGAATGAGTGTAGATGTAAAATTTCACTTATTGAGATTGAGGAAGCGGAAAAATCATAGGTTGGCCGAAAGAGGAAGAATGAAAAGAAACCGAGTGATGGTGAGAGGAAAGAGGCGAAAGGAAGAGAGTTGAACCTTTTTGTAAAAGCCAAAGAGTGTGGAAAAACCCTTAGTGAAGGAACACCACTTTTATTATATGTGTATAAATGAGATTATTTGAATACTAACGAACTCTCTAACTCTTTGTCTAGTGATTTTATCTCTTTACTACATGAATAAAATGCTGTCTTTCATGAGGAGCTACCTGAAGGATTGCCACCACTTAGGGGGATTGAACACCTTATTGACTTCGTACCAGGATCTCAGATTCCAAATAAACCGGCTTATAAGAGAAACCCAAAGGAGGCTAAGGAGCTTCAAAAGTAAGTAGAGGAGTTGCTAAATAAGGGGTTCGTGAAGGAGAGAATGCGTCCTTGTGCTGTACCAGTCATTTTGGTACCAAAGAAGGATATGTCTTGGCATATGTGTGTTGACTATAGAGCTATCAACAAAATCATTGTAAAGTATCATTATCCTATTCCTAGATTGGATGAGTTGCATGGCGCAAAGGTGTTTTCAAAAATTAATTTGCAAAGTGGATATCATCAGATTAGGATGAATCCTGGTGATGAATGGAAAACAACCTTTAAAACTAAAAATGGTTAGTTATACCTTTTGGGTTAACTAATGTACCTAGTACATTTATGCGCTTGATGAATCATGTTTTAAAGCCATTTAGAGGTAAATTTGCTATTGTCTATTTTGATGATATACTTATTTACAGTCATTCTTTGGATGATCATCTTTTGCATGTTAAAAGTGTGCTTGATGTACTTAAGAAAGAGAAACTCTTTGTAAATCCTAAGAAGTGTGATTTTTGTGTTGATAGAGTGACTTTCTTGAGGCTTGTTGTGAGTGGGAAGGGCATAAAGGTTGATGAGACGAAAGTGGAAGCCATTAGAGAGTGGTTTGTTCCGAAGTGTGTGTTAGAGATTAGGAGTTTTCATATTCTCGCTAGTTTCTATAGGAGATTTGTTAAGGATTTTAGTACCATAGCTTCTCTTTTGACTGCAATAATTAGGAAGGATAAGGGATTTAAATGGGGTAAGAAACAAGATGAGACTTTTGAATTATTGAAGAAGATGCTTAGTTCAGTCCCTTTTCTATAACTACCCGATTTTAGTAAGACTTTTGAGGTTGAGCGTGATGCTTCTGGGGTAGGTATAGGTGCAGCTCTTATGCAAGACCAGAAACCTATAGCTTAGTTTAGTGAGAAATTGAGTGTAGCAACCTTAAATTATTCTACTTATGATAAAGAGTTGTATGCCCTTGTGAGAGCTTTAGCCAATTGGCAGCATTATTTGTGGCCTAAGGAATTTGTGATTAGGACTAACCATGAGAGTCTTAAATTTCTAAAGAGTCAGTCTAAGTTAAACAGAAGACATGCTAAGTGTGTAGAGTTTATAGAGACCTTTCCATATATTATCCACTATAAGCAACACAAAGATAATATTGTGGCTGATGCACTTTTTAGACGATATATTCTGATTAATGTGTTAACTGCTAATTTGATGGGGTTTGAGCATATTAAAGATTTATATGATAGTGACCCAGATTTTAGTAGTAAGTACAAGGATTGTAAGTTGGGTGTGTTTGAGGGATTCCTTGCGGATGATGGTTATTTATTTAGGAATGAAAAATTGTGTGTCCCAAGATGTTCTTGAGGAACTGTTTGTTAGAGAGGCACATAGTGGTGGATTGATGGGGCATTTTGGAGTTTCTAAAATACTTGAGCTCCTAAAAGAAATTTTTTATTAGCCCCACATGAGGAGGGATGTAGGTAGAGTTTGTGGTAGATATATCGAGTGTCTTCAGGCTATGTCCAAGGTTAAGCCACATGGGTTATATACTCCATTGCCTATTCCCGAGGGCCCTTGGTTAGATATTTCAATGGATTTTATTTTGGGCTTATCAAGGACTAGGAAGGGACATGATTGCATATTTGTTGTGGTTGACCGTTTTTCTAAGACGACACATTTTATTCCTTGTCAGAAGAAAGATGATGCGTCTTACATAGCTACATTATTCGAGATAGAGGTTTTGAGGTTACATGGGGTGCCTAGGTCCATTGCTAGTGATAGGGATACTAAGTTTGTTTGCCAATTTTAGAGAACTTTGTGGTTTAAGTTGAGAACTAAGCTATTGTATTCTACTACTTGTGATCCCCAAACAGACGGTCAGACTGAGGTAGTCAATAAGATTTTGGATAATATGTTGCGAGCTGCACTTTGGGGTAAGTACACTTGTTGGGAGGAGCGTTTATCGTTGATTGAGTTAGCTCATAATAGATCTGTTCACTCGTCCATGGGTAAGTCTCCTTTTGAGGTTGTATATGACTTTAATCCGCTAACACCTTCAGATTTAATTCCTTTACCTATGAGTGATGTTGTGAATGTAGATGGTAAGAACAGGGCTGAAGCGTTGAAGAGGGTTCATGAGAAAGTGCGATTTCAATTGGAGAAGACATATGAAAAGGTTGCTAATAGAGCCAACAAAGGAAGAAAACATGTTATTTTCAAACCTGGTGATTAGGTTTGGGTTCACTTGAGGAAGGAACGATTTCCCGACAATCACAAGTCCAAGTTGCATCCTCGTGGAGATGGACCATACCAAGCTGAAGATTCAAGCAAAGGATACTATGTTTGGAGCCTTGAGAATTGAAGAATCAAGACCCCATGTCAAACCGTGTGAGACGATTTTACCAACCGTTGGCTCCGATTCAAGAAGGGCCTGAAGAGCTGAAGAAAATAAGCTTCTGAGATTCGTCATGGTTCAGCTGTGCGTCACAGTTGGGGTTATGATTGAGGCTACAGTTTGGCCTGACGAGTTTTTTTGGGATATTAACTTTGAAACTTTTCCTATTTTACCCATTGGGTATTTATAATAGTCTAGGGCTATTTAATTAGGAACTTAGCATATTTTGACATAAGAAAACTCTTAAGAGAGATTTGGAACCTCTTGGTTCGAGTTCGACTTTGGATTACCTATTTTCAAGACTTGAGTACTTGAGGGTAATCTTATTCTCTTTTCTTTATGTCTAGGGTTCTAATTTGTCATTCTTGAGAGGCGATTGCTTCTTGAGACTGATCATGTCCAACTATGCCTTATAAAAAGGACAAAGTGATTGCTGTAAATATATTCCGGTTAACAAGTCCAGAGTCGAATCCCACAGGGAATTAACCTATCGATCACAGCTATTGGACTCACAGAAATTCACATATTCAATCTTCAGAGATATTTGAGTAACAAATTAGGTGTTATTAACTAAATATTACGTAGTAATAATGCAGTAATTAAGAATTAGCTATAAACTGGTTGTAAGAAAGAATGAGAATTGTCTAAGGTTATGATTTCTCCTCTTGTCGGAATCCTTTCCGCTTTGTTTGATATAAATTTGCCTAAGTCTTCTCTATCAATCATGAGCATTCTGACTGTTGTAACTCTCTCCCGAGTAATTACAACAATATACTAGACATATTCTCCCAAATTACACTAGCTGGCCTTAGTTATAACTCACTTAGATCGCACCCAAGGTTTCGTTATCCCTAATCTCTTCTTTAAACCCTTCGTATTGATCCCTCATATACGTTAGGAGTGATATTGTTCAACAACTACCTAAATATACACTCTCTCCCGAGTAATGCATACTAAATAGGCACAGCCGATTAAGGGCCCTTCAATCAACATCAATCACAATATAGTTGAACAAACAGAGAAATTATCAAGGCAAATCTATATTAACATATCAGAAATTCATCCTCCAAGAGGTTCTATCAAAACCCTAGATTAGAAATAATAGTTTTCGCAATCATAGTGATATAATTCATTCTCAATGAAAAAAACAAGAGGAAGAAAGGTAAAAACTCTATGCCGAATCTTTCGCCTTGCTTCTTGCCTTCAAAAAAACTTCAAAAACCTCAATATCCTCTATTTGGGCGAGCTAGGCTTCTTATAGGTCAAGGAGAGTCGTCCTGGAAATTACACAATTGACCTTGTAATGTTTGGCTCCGAGCACCCCATCTGCAGACGCGGATGGACCGCGGATTGACCCCGGATTTGACATATGTTCTGTCCGTGACCGCGGATTGACCGCGGACCTAGGCGCGGATTTCATCCTTGCTCTTTCTTCTCTTTTTCGATCGTGTTGTCCTTCGATTGGCCTTCCATGCTCCATATTGACTCCAAAACACTCTTTTAGCTTTCTCCTAGCTCGGAGTGGCTCCTACAAAGAAATAAACTCGTAATTAGAGCATTTTGTTATCTTTTACAATCAAACATAGGTAGAGTGCGGCCAAATTAGAGTGTAAGTATTAGCTAACTTGCATGATTATCATCTATTATGAACATCCTACACTTAAATCCTTGCTCGTCCTCAAGCAATCAAACCACCCTCTACAACAGCCTAACATCACTGAGCGACTCCCCTAACTCGTCACACTAAGAACATTTCACAAGAATTGAGTTCAGTAGTGTAACATCTTCGCATCAAGAGCTGACACTCCCATGCCACGCACTATTCCTAACTTTACTCACTTACTCTAGCGCAGAGGTTAAGACTCACCTTTCCTTCATAAATCAAGTGCCCTTTCATAACAAATGAGAGTGGTTCCACACACAATAACATTTAAGAACAATTAGGAGCTCAAGATAGAAAGAATTCACTCACTCTCAAAAAGAACATTCATATGCCACAAAAAATGCACCATAGGCTTTCCCGTAGCGTACTACTCCATAATTCAAGTTCATTCAGTCTAGGATCAATTAGAACTTCATTTGGTTGTAATGTAGGTTGCGGGACAGGTAGGATACATTTAGGTATAAAAGTCACTACACCCCCTATGCACTTTAATACATAAACTTTATCATTTAAAACCCTAGACCTATGTCAAACCATAACTCCACCTTCATATCACTATATATTAACTCCATTATTCTTTAAGCACATTACATCAAGAACCACCCCTTATCAAGGAATATTTTTTTGTTCACAACAATACACTATTATTTTCTTTTTCTTTCACTTCAAGTGGCTCTTACTTGTTCAAATCAGTGCACCTTTCTCCTTATTTCATTAATTCCAATCAAAAGCCAAACCACCCACCCCACACTTTAATTTTTACAAAGTTCAAAATAATTCAAGTGCTCATGAGAGGTAAAGGGTTCAAATAGATGATTAATTCAAACAAATAGGTAAGGCTTGTAATGTGGTTGACAAAGAAATAGGATTACAGGCTCAAAGGGGTTAGCTATGATACATAACAATTAAGCAGGTAAATTATATATATTTGGCTCAACAAAGAAATGCCTATATCACTTCCAAGACTGAACAAAACTACTATTTCGCTTTGCAAACACACGGGGCAAGTTCTAGGCATCTAATGTAGTGCACAGAATACAACAATCCTCACACACACATGGAACATGACTCACTCCAGATTGGATTATCGAAACACTCTAGTCAGGGTACTTAAGCCAAATTAAGAACATACAATTTAAGGCACTCTAATAAGAATCAACAACTGAGCCTAAGCGTCACACTAAAGTATCTATTGTATTCAAGGCATAATGACGATAAGGTATCCTCCTTCCATATCAGCCCTTAGCCCACAAGTACCTTAAAAAAACAAATAAAAAAAACTAACTAACCCGGTTCAAACAAAAACCCTTAGAAAAGAACCGCGGTCAAAAGAAAAACCAAGGGGCAATTGCTACACTACCTACAAAAAAACTTTTTTTTATGTAGACTTAGACCCTCAAGAAACCCGTCGAGTGATATCCGTCATCGGGACAAGTCGAACACATTTAGACTACTAATCAAAAACAAAAATCAAACTAACCAACGACTACAATCAAATAACCAAAGACTACAATCAAACTAAAATCAAGCTACATTCCTATATATACACAACATACCAACGAAGTAACCCCCAACCCACACATAAAAAATGTCATGTCCTCATGTCATAAAATAGAAAGTAATGCGAGGCAAAGGAACTTCCCTGGAAGATCAGTCTTGATCAGAGACTATGCCGGGGTCTAAGTGACACGCTCTCCCCAACGCACGCAACCAACCCATGATTTTCTTCTCTGATTTAGCATTCTGGGTGGCCGAGGCATCAACTCTAGTCCCTAAGTCTGTGACTGTAGTCTGCAGCCCTGCCATTTCCTGCTCTAAGGCTGCCAGTTGTGTAACCTGACCAACCCCAGATGGCTCTTAGGCTTCCACAACATGCTCATGGGAGGGCGACGCAACACCCACTTCATTCTACTCATCATCCCCCTCCTCAGATGCCTCAAAATCATCACTATCAGTTGAACTGGCTGCCAATGCCTCTTTCCCAATGGTCACCTTGGAAGCTCGGAACATGGTTTCTTTCTTCACCTTGTCGTCTACATGGGGGTTCTCTGCTACCCCTACAGCCCGACACAATCGAGTGACCAGAGATGGGAAAAACACCACATACCTCCGCAGTGATGAACGGATGAACATCTCCGAGTGAATAACCTTGGCCATATCAAAATCGTGGCCTTCATAAAGCACCAGATCAAAGCAGCTCATGGTCCATTGACTTCAGTGGTGTTGTGGGACAGCAGCAGTCGATTGTTAATGATGTACAACCAATCCTTGCCTTCAAAGGTGAGTGAGGAGGAGTACAACTTCGATCCCTGAGTAACCCACACTACCTCCTTGTCTGGTTTACAGATAGTTTGGAAAAACAATTCCCACTGTATAGGTTCTCGCGTGTAAGTGTCATAGTAATCCCTCTCCCCAGTAAATGCAGGCAAGCGATACACTTGCCTGATAGCTTCAATCGAGGCATTCACCCTCTTTTGTTGCACCATGCAAACGTGATCCTCATGTTTGGGACAATTGGTGTAGAACTCCTTAACAAGCAACAAGTTACCATCCTCCAGCTCTTCGAAGAAGATGTCGAACCTGCGCCTAGTTAGCTCCCTAAACATATTGGGGCACTCAGCCTGGAGGGAACCCCTTTCAATTCTCTGTTCTGGTACCGGCTTTATAATACCTTTTTGAACAAAACGATCTTGTTGATACCCAATTTTTCCCTGTATATTTCTATATGCAAAATACTTTCAAAAATAGCATATGTATGCATATATAAGTATTTACAAATATTTTTATTATTTTTTCCTTAATTTTAAATGCTTTTAAAATCAATTTTATTGCCTTATTTTATCAAAAAAATCCAATAAGTGTCCAAAATTATCATTTTTGGTGATTCACTTGTTGAATTCTCATATTTATGCTAAACTACAGCCTAGATAATTTTTGCATATTTTTACAAATTTATTTAGCATTTTTTAAAGCTCAACTGCATGTAATTGCAATATTAGCCTCATTTACGATTTGATTGCATTAATATTTATAAAAATTAAGTCCAATATTTTAAAATTGATAATTATATGTCATAAATCATTTTAGTACTTGCAATTTATTTTCAGTTTCTTATTTGTTATATTTATAAAATAAATGGGGAAAAGTGGCTATTTAAAATCTAGCCAGATTTTATTTCAATTTCAGCCTAATTTGCACCCCTAATCCAACCCAATTTCAATTTCAGATCACCCAACCCAATTCCTAAAATTACCCGACCCACAGCCCGTTTAAATGACATGCCCGACCCCATTTTAATCCAGGCCGTTGATCGACGTGATCTACGACCACATTTCTTCCTTACCATTTTTAATTACCCAACCCCCTAAACCTAAATCATTTTCCACCTACCAAGCCGCCTCTGAACCCTCCCCATTCTCTCAAACCCTCTCGAAATTTCTCGAACCCTAGCCACCTCCCACCACTTCCACCTTGAAAACCACCGGAATCCATGGCTTCCAAGGCTATGGAAACCCTACACCGGCCTTGTACGACTCCTACGCGCCTGATTTCTAAAGATTCAAGGCCTGACCATGATGGGTTGTATCCAGACCTCTGTCAATTCGAAGTTTTATGGTCATCTCCTGCTTTGCTCCGACGTACCATGATTGTTTGAGCCTGATTCTGACCTATCCGACTCTGATCAGTGACTTTTTAAATCTTTTCTCATTTCTAGGGTTCCTCTAAAACCCTAACTCTTCAAGGTTTTCTCCGATTCCTTGTATCCATGCTTTCCATGAGTTTTCAAATGATTTCTTTGGCTTTTCTTTCAAAAATTACTTTTAAAACCATTTCTTCTCTGATCTAAGGCTTTCTAAAAATATTTAAATGTTTCTCTGACTTTCTTTCTTTTTTCCTTTGTGTGTATTTGCCTTTACTGTGATCTTGTATTTTTCTTTTACCATGTTCTTGTATGCTTCTCCTATTGTGTTTTCCTATACTATGTTCTCACATGCTTTTCTACTGTATTTCTTTTCTCCTGTGTTCTTGTGTTTCTTCTACTGTATTTTTTTAGTTCTTAAGTCTCCTTATTAAGTTCTTTCTACTGAGCTCTGTTTAAGTTTCTTCTAAAAGATCTTCTTAAGCATGCTTCTTCTACTGTTCTCTCTCTTAAGTCTCTAGGTTCTGCCCCCCTCTGGTGAGCCTTGCCTTGGGACCTTGAGTTCCCTCTGAACTTGGACACCTGAGGGCTGGCCCTTCCACACTACACTATGTCCTAATCTGGTGATACATTTGGGTGTAAGCACTTCCCGAAGTTCTTATGATATTCTTAGGGAACTCTGACACATCCAAATGGGAGAAAGACTTTAAAATATGATCCCTTGGAGTTGCGTTTACTTCATATTTCAAACAGGAAGTCTGAATCAGGCTCTCCTTGGTTGTACCTTTTAATTTCTGATGTATTTTATTTTTTCTGGGCTGTAATAATTTTGTAATAAACTCTTGGGGATGGCTAGTGAAAAGGGAGGGATAACTATGTGAAGGGTAAATATCCTGTCTATAGGTTATTTCTGAATTTCTGCACTCTCATATAGATATCCTGCCTATAGGTTATTTCTGAATTTCTGCATTTCTCATATAGATACCATGTCTATAATTACCTAGAAATCTGAATCCTGCATATGCATATAGAAGATATGCCTATAGGTCTTTCTGAATCTTGCATATACATTCTTCATTAGGCAATCATGTTTATAGGGTTTCCACATTTTACCATGTCTGTTAAAAAGGGTTTAAAATCAACAACGCGTAGAAAGCATGCCTATAGGAGCTATTAATCAAGTCTGAATCGCTTCACTCACTTATAAGTCTAAAACCAGTAACAGTGACACATGCTCTTTTTCTAAAACTCGCATTTCTTTAATAACAGACGATTTTTCTTAAATCAGTATGTATTCATGTTTACTTCATTGTTTCTGGAACCAGTAGATATCATGCCTATAGGTCTTCGTCCAGCACTTAGGCAAGCCATAGGGTGAAAGTTTATAAATTGAATCAGATTTTATATGCTACAACTAGCAGGCAGGCCTGGTTCGGGCTTCTTATCTGAACTATGTAATAAATCAGTCTGCCTCGACCCTTTAAGTTTTAATCAGACCTTAAACAGTAGATGCAAGTCATGCTACATTATGTGCTTTCTCTGGTTTAAAGGAGGTCTGTTTGAGCCCTTTTATTTGTTTATATGCTTCCCCAAACTTGTTATATGTGTTTTGTTTGTCGCCTTAGTATTTTACCTTTTGAAACCACAAATAAGCCCAATACCTCCTCCCTCTAAGATTAGTAGTCCCAAATGCCTTCGGGGCTGATAGGATTGGGGTGGGTAATAGCATGCAATAAGTAAACAAGACCATTCCGCGCTTTAATACCTTAACGGGGTGAAAAGGGTAGATATGGATATGATGACCACGCAATAACATCACGTGTAGCCCCTCACTGAGGAATGATTACTGGATGTTGTGTGGGGTGATCCATATAATTAATAAACCTAGGACCCCCTTTCCTTTGTTTTCTTTGTTTCTTTTAAATCTTTTTAAAACCATTTCTTTTAAGAAAATCAACTCCTTTTAGTTCCTTTTTCTTACTTTTGTTATTTGTATCCATTACGTGAAAACCCCCTCTTATTTGAACCCTTTATTTGCCTATGTATTATTTGCACTAAAGTCACAATAATTGCCTGGTCGGAAACCACACTAGTGGATCCTTAGTGGTGCCTAACACCTTCCCCTCGGGATAATTTCAAGCCCTTACCCAATCTCTGGTTGTTCAAATCAAACCTTTCTTACTATCCTAATGCACTTAAATCATTAGGTGGCGACTCTTCTATTCAAACCCACTTCCCCGAAGGGAACGAGTTGTCCTTCTAAATGTCATAAACCCGATTTCGCGAGAAAAAAGGGGCGCGATAGGTCTTGGGCAGCTCTGGAGACAAACCGGGTGCTATCAAACTGCCCTGAACTGGATGATGCCCGTGCCCGAGATGAACCACTGGTAGTGCGTCGCTTCTTGGACGATCTCATTGTACCTACACAACAACCACAATTATCATGAATCGGCGGAATAGGTGACCCAAGAGCGGTTACTCAGACTTCACGCGCCCTCTAGGTCACAATTATACTATACAGTTCATTGGGGCAATTCAATGAACACCTCATGTGCATATGCCCCCCAATGGACCAAAGGACCCAATTAAACCCTCATTCCTCACAACTCAACAATATTTTTTCAACCCAACCAACCTAATGTCTTCACATATCACAATTATACCAACAAATACGCATCAATAAGAGTACCTAGAATTCTACTTTCTTACAACTACAAAATAGGAAACAAAGAATGAAAAGAAAAGAAACAAAATCGAAAAGAACAAAACAAAACAAACTAAAAGAAGGGAGTAGAATCATGTACTTACTTGAGAACCTTGTGATGAACGGAGATGGATGATTGAGTGAGTAAAGAGTATGGAGAAGAGAAGGGGGTTTGGTGGAAAAGGGGGAAGGGATGCGTGTTAGAAATTTGGGGAAGGGAAAGGTTTTATTTTCTTTTGTTTTGTGTTGTGTTGTTTATGTTAAGTGAGGGGGATAGAAGAAATGGGGGAATGCGGATGGGGGGGGGGAGGATTTAATTAAAGAAAAAAAAAGACTGATTAAAAAGGGGGGGTGATGTGGGGAGAAACAAAAAAAAAAAATTTCGATATCTGAGTCGCCAGGTCTGTGGCCGGATCTACGGTCAGATCCACGGTCGCGGACAAAACTCTTGTAGAATTTGCGGTCTATCCGCGGTCAGATTCGCAACCACAGATTAGCCGTCCAATTTTTTTTAATGTTTGTACCTTCCTCCGGGATACTTAAGTAACCCCAACGAATACAACAAATCAATGGGTTGCCTCCCATGAAGCACCTGATTTAACATCTCGACATGACGCAGAATAGCGTATTTAAAGTACGCTCGACGCAGAATAGCATATTTAAATTACGCTCAACTTTGGAGGCTCGATCAAATGGGTCATTGACACTTTCTTTGCTTCCTCCATGCCCACATAATGCTTCAAACTATGCCCATTAACTCTAAACGTGCGAGAGTCATTACTCGCAGCAATCTCTACAACACCCGTGGGGTGAATTTCAACCATATGAAAAGGCCCTGACCATCGTGACTTTAATTTGCCCAGAAACAACCTCAGACGTGAGTTATATAGCAATACCATATCTCTGGGTTTAAAATTCCGCTCAATAATATTCCTATCATGCATCATCTTCATTCTCTCCTTGTATAATCTTGTGCTCTCAAAAGCGTGATATCTAAACTCATCAAGCTCGTGCAACTCCGTTACTCTACTTGTTCCAGCTGCTTCACTATCAAGATTCAACTGTCTCAACACCCACCAAGCTTTATGTTCCAACTCTACGGGTAAATGACACGCCTTCTCAAACACCAATTTGTATGGTGACATGGCAATTGGAGTTTTGAAAGCGGTTCGATACGCCCACAGTGCATCATCTAACTTCCTTGCCCAATTTGTTCTAGTTGCATTCACAGTTTTTGTCAGCACACTTTTTATTTCTCTATTCGAGACTTCCACTTGCTCACTTGTTTGTGGATGATATAGGGTGGCCACCTTGTGGTGTACATCATACTTCTCCAACAACTTTGTAAAGGCTCGATTGCAAAAGTGGGTGCCTCCGTCACTGATTATTGCCCTTGGGGTGCCGAATTGGGTGAAAATGTTCTTTCTCAGAAAACCAATTACCCCCTTTGCATCATTTGTAGGGAGTGCTGCAGCTTTCACCCTTTTAGGCACATAGTACACATCGACGAGTATGTACTTATTGCCATATGAGCTGACGAACGGCCCCATAAAGTCGATCCCCCATACATCAAATACTTCTACTTCCTGAATTGGGTTCATAGGCATCTCATATCTGTGGGAAATGTTCCCGGTTCATTGGCATTCATCATAGCCTTTTATACATAGATGTGCATCCTTGAACAGTGTTGGCCAGTAGAACCCCGACTCCAAGACTTTCGCAGCTGTCCTTACTCCCCCGAAGTGCCCACAATATGGTGATGCGTGACATGCCTGCAAAATAGAAGACTTGTCTATATCGGGGATACATCTCCGGATCATGTTATCAACACAAATCCAGAACAGATAAGGCTCATCCCAATAATACATGCGACAATCCTGAAAGAATTTTTTCTTTTGAACAGATGAAAGGTCATAAGGAACAATACCTCTCGCCAGGTAGTTTTCAATGTCTGCATACCATGGCACATCCTCGAGACTCATGGCTAGTAGTTGTTCATCTGGAAAGGTTTCCAGAATCTCTTCTACCACAACCTTCTTTTCAGCTACTTCTAGCCTAGATAAATTATCAGCTACTTGGTTGTCTATTCCTTTTTGATCACGGATCTCCAAATCAAATTCTTGCAGCAGTAGCACCCATCGAATCATGCGCAGTTTTGACTCCTTCTTCTCGATTAAGTACTTGAGAGCAGCATGGTCAGTGTAAACAATTACCTTCGAGACTATCAGGTATGACCTAAATTTGTCAAATGCGAACACCACTGCCAGCATCTCCTTCTCGGTCACAGTGTAATTTAGCTGGGCTCCACTCAACGTTCTACTTGCATAGTATATTGGGTGCATGATTTTATCTTTTTGCTGCCCAAGAACGGCTCCCACAGCATAGTCACTCGCATCACACATCAGCTCAAATGGTTGCTCCCAGTCGGGCGCAACGATGATAGGTGTTATGACCAATCTCTTCTTTAATTCTTCAAAAGCTACCCTGCAGTCATCAGAAAACACAAAAGGGCAATCTTTTTCAAGTAATTTACATAAGAGTTTGCAATTTTGAAAAAATCTTTTATAAATCTCCTATAGAAACCGGCGTGCCCAAGAAAACTTCTGATTGCTTTGACAAAGGTGGGTGGTGGAAGCTTTTATATCACATCAACTTTTGCACGATCCATCTCAATACCTTTACTTGACACTAGGTGCCCCAAGACTATACCTTCCTGTACCATGAAATGACATTTTTCCCAGTTGAGTACTAGATTAGTCTCGATACACCTTTTCAAAACTCGCCTCAAGTTCACAAGGCAATTATCGAATGAATTCCCTACCACTGAGAAGTCATCCATGAAAACCTCCATTATCTCCACTACCATATCTGTGAAGATAGCCATCATGCACCCTTGGAATGTGGCGGGTTCATTGCATAGGCCAAACGACATTCGCCGAAAAGCATAGATTCCATAAGGGCAGGCGAACGACATTTTCTCTCTATCCTCTAGGGCAATGTAAATCTGATTATACCCCAAGTACCCATCCAGGAAGCAAAAGTGAGACCTCCCTGCCAATCTATCTAGCATTTGATCGATGAATGGCAGTGGAAAATGGTCCTTCCTGGTAGCCAAGTTCAAATTCCTATAATCCATACAAATTCGCCAACCTGTGACTGTTCATGTAGAGATCAACTAATTTTTCTCATTTTTCTCTACTGTCATACCTCCCTTTTTTGGTACACACTACACTGGGCTAACCCAGTTGCTGTCAGAGATGGAGAATATGATTCCCACATCTAACCATTTAATCACTTCCTTTTTCACCACTTCCTTCATGTTGGGGTTCAGCCTTCTTTGATGTTTTCTGAAAGGTTTGTGCCCATCATCCAGTAGAACCTTATGCATACAAAAGGCCGGGCCGATCCCCTTAATGTCTGTAATGGTCCACCCAATTGCAGTCTTGCACTTAGTTAGTACCTGTAAAAGCTGTTCTGCCTGCACATCTAATAAATTGGATGATATAATAACATGAAGATTTGAGTTAGGTCCTAAGAATGCATACCTGAGATGAGAGGGCAGTGACTTCAGTTCCAACTTTAGTGGCTCTTCTATTGACGACTTAGCTGGAGGAGTTTTTCTTTCCTCGACGTGCAAAGGCTCAAATTCAAGCTCCCTTTTCCAAAAACCTTGGCCTTCAAGAGCAATTACCCACTCTACCAAGTCTTCATCATTAGCTTCGTCTAAGTTCATGAGACAAGCTGCTAGAGGTTCTTTAATGTTCAATGCTTCATCGTCCTCCTCCAACACTACATCCACCACCTCTATTAGAAAGAAATTGGCAAATTCACTAGGTCTGCGTATAGATTTCTGCACGTTGAATGTTATCTCTTCATCGTTTAATCTCATCTTGAGCTCTCCAGTTTCATAGTTAATTAAAGCTCTCCCAATGGCCAATAATGGTCTTCCCAAAATTATAGGAATTTCCTCGTCAACCGACAATCAAGGATGGCAAAATCTACTGGGAACACAAACTTCCCAACCTACACCAATACATCATCTAGAATCCTAGAGGGCCTCTTCACTGTTCGGTCAGCCAGCTATAATTGCATAGACGTGGGTCTAGCTCTTCCAATGCCTAGTCGTTTGTAGATAGCTAGGGGCATAAGATTTATGCTAGCTCCCAGATCACATAGTGCCTTAGCAAAAGCGAATTTGCTTATCGTGCAAGGGATTGTGAAACTCCCTGGATCAGACAACTTCTCAGCTATGGGTCTCTTCACAACAGCACTACAGGTATGAGGTAGCGTAAAACCAGGCATCTCCTTTAAAGCATAAATCAATGGAATGTTTACTTGAATTTGCTTCAACATCTCCAAAAATTTCTTGTACTACTCATCTTTCTGACACTTGGCCAATCTCTATGGGAATGGTGCTAAAGGCTGCTTCTTCCCTGTGATTTGGTTCTTCTCTTGTTCGGGCACTGCATCCACTGTCAGTTCCGGTGCAGGTTCAGTCTCTTTCACAACCTCTTCTTCTTTGTTGGTGTTCTCTTGCGCATTTTGAACAGTCACCTCAGTTAAACCTGCTGAATCATCTATCTCAATGGGTACTGGCACCAGTGTCTCAGTCGACCTACTTTCACGAGCAATTTCTTGCTCCACGTCTAAGTTTCTGCCATTTTGGAGACTCACTACCATCAGCTGCTTCAGGCCATGCTCTTTTGGATTGATTTAGGTGTCTGTAGGTAACGTCCCATGAGGATAATTATTTAGGGCTATGGAAATCTGTCCTAACTGGATCTTGATATTCTTAATCGCTGACTCATGTGAGTCTACTATGGCAGCTAGTTTTCCAGTGGACCCAATCACTTGTTTCATCATACCCTCAAGTTTAGAAAACCCATCTTCATGTCACACAATCTGTTTTTGTGGAGGTTATTGATAAGCCTGCTGCTGATTTTGCTGGTTGTACCCTTTTTTCTTTTGGTAAGGCATTATTTGCCCCTATGGTTGCATAGCCCCATGATTATTGTTGTTATTGTACTACCGCTGAGCTGGTCTGTATTGTTGATTCTGCTGACCCCAATTCTGACCACCTAGTCTCGGTCCCCCGTAGTTGGCCACATAATTCATGTTCTCCTGATATTGTTGATTCTCACTTTCAGCACTTCATGAACCTACATATGGTTGGTTAATGCATGATGTACATAGACCTCCATTGGTTGCATCAACTATGTGTACCTGTTGCTTCTGGCCTGATTCTTCAACCTTTTTGGTGAGGATGCTCATTTGTGTCATCAGAGTGGCCATAGTTTTAGCTATGGAGTTAGCCGAGTCTTGAGCCAATGAGTGAACCACATGAGTGATTGAAACATTTCTTGTTGTCCATCATGAGTTTTGTGCCATCTTGTCAAGTAGGATCTTACTCTCTCTGAATGTCTTGCTCAAAAATGCTCCACCCGCTGAAGCATCAACATTGGCTTTTAAACTATCTGCCAAACCCATGTAGAATCTCTGCCCTAATATCTGCTCCGGAATACCATGATGTGGACATGTAACCAACAGACCCTTGAATGTCTCCCACGTTTCGTGTAGCGTCTCAGTTAGTTTTTGTTTGAAGCTCAATATCTCATCAATTTGCTGAGCAGTCTTGTTGGGTGGATGAAATTTGCTCAAATATTGCTTGAATAATTCCTCCCAAGTAGTGATGAAGTTTATGGGGAGTGAATTAAGCCAAGTCAGAGCTGCTCCTATCACTGAGAATAGAAACAACAGGAAACGTATTGCTTTCAGTGTCACGTTGTGTTGCCTCTGCATGGCACAAATTGATAGGAAATGCTTGAGATGCTGCTGAGGATCTTCAACGTATGAACCAAAGAATAGTCCCTTGTTCTGCAATAGATGTAGCATGTTATTTGTGATCTGGAATGAATCTGCATGTATCTGAGGGACTACAATAGCAGTTGCTAAGTTATCAGCTGTGGGTTGTGCCCAATCATATAGTGCTGCTTCTGGCACAAGAGGTGCCACACCCTGATCATTTGGGTCATTTGCATTATTTCTGTTGTTTGGGTCATTCACGTTGTCTCTGTTGTTTAGATTATCGTCTTCCATGTCTGGTTCAATTCTTTCGGTTGAGTTCTGTTGTTGTTTGCCTTTCCTGTTTGTACCGTTCAATGCCTTGAACACCTTCTCAGGATCTAATAATGCTTCGAACAATTCTCCAGTTCTTGAGGAGTTTCTAGGCATGCACCTGTAACAACCACGACCACAAACGCTATAATTTCAATGGTCAGTTTAAATTGAAGAAAAATTAACTACACTAAGAATTTTTGCACTTCTTTTTAACTGCAATCTATAACCGTTAATTCCCCGGCAACGATGCCAAAATTTGATCACGCCCAACTGTGCCTTATAAAAAGGACAAAGCGATTGCTATAAATATATTTCGGTTAATAAGTCCGGAGTCGAATCCCACAAGGAATTAACCTATCGATCACAGCTATTGGATTCACAGAAATTCATGTATTCAATCTTCTAAGATATTTGAGTGACAAATTGGGTGTTTATTAACTAAATATTACGTAGTAAAAATGCAGTAATTAAAAACTAGCTATAAACTGGTTGTAAGCAAGAATGAGAATGGTCTAAGGTTATGATTTTCCCTCTTATCGGAATCCTTTCCGCTATGTTTGATATAAATTTACCTAAGTCTTCTCTATCAATCATGAGCACTCTGACTGTCGTAACTCTCTCCCGAGTAATTACAACAATATACTAGACATATTCTCCCAAATTATGCTAGCTGGCCTTAGTTAAAACTCACTTAGATCGCACCCAAGGTTTCATTATTCGTAATCCCACCTTTAAACCCTTCGTATTGATCCCTCATATACGTTAGGAGTGATGTTGTTCAACAACTACATCAATATACAGTCTCTCCCGAGTAATGCATACTAAATAGGTACATCCGATTGAGGGCCCTTCAATCAACAACAATCACAATATAGCTGAACAAATAGAGAAATTATCAAGGCAAATCTATATTAACATATCAGAAATTCATCCTCCAAGAGGTTCCATCAAAACCCTAGATTAGAAGTTTATCTGCGCATAATTGTTTTCATAATCATAATGATATAATTCATTCTCAATGATAAAAATAAGAGGAAGAAAGGTAAAAACTCTATGCCAAATCTTCTACCTTGCTTCTTGCCTGTTCTTGCCTTCAAAAACAAACTTCAAAAACCTCGATATCCTTTATTTGGGAAAGCTGGGATTTTTATAGGTCAAGAAGATTCGTCCTGTAAATTACAAAATTGACCTTGCAATGTTTGGCTCCGAGCACCCATCCGTGGCCGCGGATGGACCGCAAATTGACTGCGGACCTGGGCGCGGATTTCATCCGTGCTCTTTCTTCTCTTTTTCGATCATGTTGTCCTCCGATTGGCCTTCTATGCTCCATATTGACTCCAAAACATTATTTTAGCTTTCTCCTAGCTCGGAGTGGCTTCTACAAAGCAATAAACTCGTAATTAGAGCATTTTGTTATCTTTTACAATCAAACATAGGTAGAGTAATAAAATGTATTTACCTAGCAAGTCTAGGAGAAAATGCAATGAATTGTTTCAAGACTGACTCGAATTGCTTTTTTTCTTTTATTGAATTGGGCATCTTCATGTGTCAAAGATGCGAGTCTTAGTTCCTAGTTTATCTGAATCAGGTGTGTCCGAGTTGCAGTCTTATGTATGTAAGAGGGCTAAGCATATTATAAAGTGTAAATATTAGCTAACTTACATGATTATAATCTATTATCAGAGACATTCACTTAGGGTTCTAGATTTTCTTCTAAATTTTATTATTCAGACTACTTTTGTTTATTTTAATCAAACCTATCATTAATTTTTCTTTACTTATTATTATTTTCATATTCCGATGTTTGTTTTTCCTAGATCCCACTTGAGGGATCATACTGGGTTGTTGTTGTTGTTGTATCCTCCATTCATGTGCGCATTGTTAGATTTTATATATTAAATAAAATGAGTGTGAATGAAAAATAAAGGAGGAAAATAAAATTTTGAATTGGTTCCTTTTACGCAGAAACTTTGTCCCTCATTGGATAGGAAGAGGAACATTCTTGTGCTTTTATATGGTAGCACTTTTTCTAGCTCTTAAAGAGTTGAGAAGAGAGTAATCCTCGCACTGTCTTCGTAGTCGCTCACTCGCATCGGCTTCGGCTTCGAATTTTGTCAATTGATATGATTGATTGATAAAGTTGCACTTATTGGAACTCAATTTTGTTGGCTACAAATAGTTATGATTAGCCTCATTTCTTAACCACCAAAAATCTGCAAACTCTCCCCTCTTCCTTCTGTATTTCTGCATTATTTTTTTAAAGCAAAATGTATGCATCCAGTGTGATTTGCTTCACCACTTGAGTTCGCTGAAGTTTTGTGTTTTGCAGTACCGCCATCACAGAATAGTTATTCCATTCTATCCTCGGAGGATTTAATCCGAAACCTTGGCAATATGAGGAGAATAAATTCCTTAACGACACACAAAAAACTTGTGGGCTCGAAATTTTCTATTTTTTTTATAAAACTAATGTCTTCTGTTTTTTATTTATTTATTTTTGAACGCAATATATTAACATAAATCTCCCCTCAAAAGTTCATACAAACAAAGGATAGACCTATAAGCTTTACTTTTACTTTAACACATGTAGCTAACTAAGTATTTAACGTTTTTACGGCTCTTTGCCAGATATCAAGCATTCTCCTCAGTTACCACTCAATTAGAGCAGCAACAATTTTACGATGTATTTTATTTGGACAGTGCTATTTAATTTAGTGTTAGTTTTTAAAATTATATAATATGTACTCAGTTTTGACAAATATCAGACAAAATTTGCTTTTTTATGGTTGTACAATCGTATTTTCGAATTTATACAATTGAAATAATGCTTTGAAAAAGTGAGTCTTGAATTTCAAATATGAACAATGAGTTTAAATCAAGTGGGTGTCGTTGAAAAAGTTTGGATACGTCAACAAATCATTATTATTGCAAGCTTGATGAAGTAGGACTTAAACTTTGAATATGAAAAGTGAGTTAAATCAAATTGGTGAATGGTGATATTGATATTAGCAAATCACTATTGTGCAAAATGAGTTTGTTAGATGTGTTGTTGTTTTGACAAATTAATGATTATGATTTGTTCTTTATAATATTTGAAACTTATGTTTCAAATTTAAGTTCATTGGGAGTAGATTTAGATATTAAATCATGTGTTGAACTATTAAAATGCAAAAAATTAGTTGTTGTTGCTTAGGAGAATTGTCCACCAAAACTTCATTCAAGGTGAAGCCAGAATTTGAAGTTTATGAATACTGAACTTGACATCGAATCCCTCGCTGGTCATAATTACTGGGTTAGCAATTAAATATTATACTTATTCAATAAATTTTCCAATGAATCTATTTAGAAATAAATCTAATATAAATACAAGATTTAATACGACATCTAAAAATAGCGCGGTATAGCTAGTTTTTGGACTGGTCATTCAAAAATAGCCAGCGTTTACGAAGTCAATAAAAAATACCCACTATTTTGCTGCAACAGAGACCGGTCCAGCATAATATACTGGAGTTCGGTGCACCTGTGTATGAACTCCAACATATTATGCTGGACCGGTATACTTTGCTGACTCCAGTATAATATACTGGAGACTGGAGCACCGGTGCTCCAAACTCCAGCATATTATACTGGACAATTATACTTGCTGGAACTCCAGTATATTATGCTGGAGTTCTAGTGTACTTATGCTGGAACTCCATTATATTATGCTGGAGTTCAAACATACTTATGCTGGAACTCCAGTATAATATACTGGCGTATTTTTCTGGTTTTGAACAATGTTTTTGCTCAGATTTATCTTTACACGAAAAGTGGCTAAATTTCGATTACTTTTGAAATTGGGCTATTTTTGAACGACCAGTTATAAATCTGGCTATTTTTGAATTTCTCCCCAAATTCTAACTGTCAAAGTGTAGAAATAGCCGTTTTAAGACCTCTATTTAAGACATGCCCTAGGTACATAAAATTTTACAAATTAACCACTTTGAAATAATTTCAGAATACAAGCATGAAATTACAAAAAAGAAAATGTCTAACGTTTAATGTTAAGAAGCAAATGATATATACCCCATAATTATCCCAGAACCTGGTATCACGAGTGCATGAGCATTTACCAGGGAATGAAATAAAACATAGTAACTGTCCGAAATACAAAGTGGACAGAAATGAAAAATACAGTACAATACTCTGAAGGAGACTCTGCTGGCTGTGAGTCGTCTCAAATAATGTAGCTCACCTAAGTTTCCGTATCAACCATGCCTCTATGCCACTAAGCCACTAGCCACACGTGAACCTGTGCAACAAAAATGCACAACAAGTGTAGTATGAGTACGAAAACAACGTGTACCCAGTGAGTATCCCGTCTAATCTAGAAGAAGTAGACACGAGAGGTCGACTTCGATACTTACTAGTGGTCCAATGATAATATAGTAAATATGTGAGAAAATCATGGATTTCATAAAGCAAGAATAAACTCATAAAGCCAGAAAGCAGGTAAACAACTTCTCAAATAATAAAAGATTTTCAAAGATTTACTTTTCTTTATCTTTATCTTTTTGTCTCTGGCCAGGAAAGGCAAGTATCAACATTTATAATTCTCAGGCAAGCAATATAAGCATGCGCTTATCATGCCGAGGTCGTATGGCCCTATCCAACATAAATGTAAAATGTGCATTGCCGAGGGTCGAACGGCGAACCATAGGTGGATCTATTACCCCGCTTGTGAATCATACATGCGATGCGGTAAAATATAAATAAACAATCACCCCGCTCGCGAATCATACATGCGACGTAGGTACACATAAAAACACACATTCAAATAGTCAATCAAAACTTCATCAGGGAGACAATTTTTCAAGGAAGTGTCAATTTCTCTTTTACAAGCCGAGAAAATGAACTTTAACTCTTTTAGAAAATCATTTACCACTTTGATGCAATTAAAGCAATTTAAACTGTCAATAAGGTTACCATTATTACAAGTAAAGCATGCTTTTTGTGTCCTAAACTATCCGGACATAAGCATAATAGTAGCTACGCACGGGCTCTCGTCACCTCGTGCGTACGTAGTCCCCACAATTAGGAGCACATATTCAATTAATTCACCTATGGGGACAATTTCCTCTTACAAGGTTAGAAAGGAGACTCACCTCGCTCCGAAGATCCATAACCGGCATTCCACGCCCTTCCGAAGACTCAAATCGATGCACAATGCTCCAAAACTAGCCAATAATTATGCAAATCCATTAATATATGCTCTAATACTTACAACAATTCAATTTAGATAAATTTCTAACTCCGTTCGAAAAGTTGACAAAATCGCCCTCGGGCTCATGTGCCCGGATTCCGGAGAAAACTCACAAAATCTGACAACCCATTCCGATACGAGTTCTACCATACCAATTTTATCAAATTTCGATAACAACTTGACCTCCAAATCTTGAATTTTCGTTCTTGAAAAGTTTTACAAAAATCTTGATTTCTTCCATTTAAATCCGAAATAAATGATGAATATAACCATAGAATCATGAAGTGTAACTACTTTCGGATATAGAACACTTACCCCAATCCATATGGTGAAAATCGCCTCAAAGACCGCTTCAATCCGAGCTCCATAGCTCCAAATATGACAAAAATGACCGAAACCTTGAAATATAGCTTCTACCCAGGTATTTACTCTTCGTGATCGCGGAAAATTCTTTGCAATTGCGAAGCACAACATTTCTCAGCCAAAATTTACCTTTCGCAATCGTGGAAAATTCTCCATGACCGCGAAGAACAAATGCTCAGCTCTTCCAGACAGTCTCTAGTATAATGGCTATAACATTTTGTACAAAATTCCAAATTGCAAATGGTTTAACTTTTTGAAAACTAGACTCCAAGAAATAGAACTTTTATGCTTTTATCATCTACAGTTCCTTATATATTATAATATATAAGCTTCCAAAATCAGCCATGTGCAGCACAAATTTCTTCTTCGCGATTTCCAAAGTCTTCTCGGATAGGCTGTAGTGTACCACCTATAACTTTTTGTGCACAACTCCAAATGCCAAATGGTTTGATTTTGTGAAAACTAGACACAAAGATCTACAACTATTGTTTTTAGATCATCTCTAAATTCCTTATATATTGCAAGATACAAGCTTCCAAAGTCGGGTTAGTGCAGCAGAAACTTTCCTCTATGCGATCGCAAAAGACCTTACGCGATCGCGAATCACTGGCCATTTTCTCCCATTTTACTCATGGCGATCGTGACCAGTTCCCCGCGATCGCGTAGCACACTGCTATAGCCAAAGACCAGCAGCTAAAAACGGTCTAGAAATGGCCCGAAGGCACCCCGAAACTCACCCGAGCCCCTCGGGACCCTGTCCGAACATACCAACAAGTCTCAAAACATATCACGGACTTAGTCGAGGCCTCAAATCACATCAAACAACGCTAAAACTATGAATCGCACTCCAATCCAAGCTTAATGAACTTTAGAATTTCAAACTTCTATATTCGATGCCGAAACCTATCAAATCACATCCGATTGATCTCAAATTTTGTACATAAGTCATATTCGACATTGCGGGCCTACTCCAACTTCCGGAATCGGAATCCGACCCCGGTGTCAAAAAGTCCACTTCTGGTCAAAGTCCTCAAAAACCTTCAAATTTCTATCTTTAGCCAAATGACTCCAAAATGACCCACGGACCTCCGAATTCACTTCCGATCATGCTCCCAATACCAGAATCACCATACGGAGCTATTCCCAGACTCAGAATCCCAAATGGACATCGATAACACTGAAATACACTTCAACCCAAACTTATGAAATTCTTTCAAAAATGCCAACTTCCACAATAGGTGCCGAAACATTCCCTGGTCTTCCAAAATCCGATTCGGACATACGCCCAAGTCCGAAATCATCATACGAACCTGTTGGAATCTTCAAATCCCGATTCCGAGGTCGTTTACTCAAAAATTCAATCTTAGTCCATTCTTTCACCTTAAAGCTTTCTAATTGAGAATTTCCTTTCCAAATCAACTCCGAGCTTCCCAAAATTCAATTTCGACCATGTGTACAAGTCATAATGCCTGAAGTGAAGCTGCTCATGGACTCAAACCGCCGAAGAACGCGCTAAAGATCAAAATGACCGGTTGGTTCGTTACATTCTCTCCCACTTAAACATACGTTCGTCCTCGAACGTGCTAAGAACTGCACAGGAGTTGTCCGAAATCACTGTTTAACACCTCGTGCAACTACATGTGCTACCACAACTCAGTTGAGCACATTAGCTCGATCAAATCTGAAGATATTCTCTTTCATTTAGGCAAATAAATCTAGAGCCAAATTTTAACATCCGGAATTCTCTACCAGGCCTGCTTCCAACATACGAATACCGTATCAATCACCACACGAGGCACCCATACATGATTGCATACCTTTGCTGAATCCACAATATGCATTGCATAACCCACATGACCATAATAATATCCTCTGATAATAACCGCCAAAATTCAACAAATCTCACGCTCACAACACAGCTCATGACACATATAAGTCCTGTTCCAACTCTTGCAACACATATCGGTCACAAGCACACTAAGTGCATAATACCATACCTGGGGAAACATATAGCGCCATAAGCTACAAAACTCAAGCAAAACTGAGATGCGATATACGATCTGAATCTCAAGAGCAATCCTGCTCATATAACATCATCTCTAAGCGGAACCTCAACACATAAGAAATTCACCAAGCCGTCTTACAACTCACACGCCGCAATATATCATTATATGAAATAGCTGATGACGAAATAACACCCTGACTACTCTTCCATAAGGAGCGCATTACTAAAATGAACACATCTGGTCTGATATAGAGCCCATATTCACATTTAAATCCATCCACAGACGTCACGCTGATTCCGATCACACTGAACTAGGCTAATAACCTTTCAAAGGTTCGTAATGACCCCCTTTTTTCTCATAACACAAGAACAACCATCATAACTGGAGTAATCCTCCACAGTCCACAACCCAATAAACAGAGTGCTCTCCAGGCATAAATTCTCAAATTAACGATATCACCACAATCTTCATACTTGGTTTAATTCTTCAATCAATCAAGTGACTACATGCCACACTTATACAACCTTACCATGGGGCATGCTCCTACGACCTTCCGTAACAGATAACAGGTCTGTACATCCAAACCACCGGCTGCACTAATGCTGAAAAGCGATCAACAATCCTTAACCAGGATACAAAGCCTTTTTCACAAAACACCGATCTCAGGTGACGCTGAGGACAATACCAACTTACTTTAAACATCCAAACTCCTTTCCTGCTCATCTGAGCTCGTGACATCCTTGTCAATACCGAATCACAACCTTGATCCTCACTTCAAATTCCATACCACTCACTACACCCAACATGCCCATATATGATAGAACACAATTTTCGTCATAACCCCGGAACCACTAGTAGATTAACACTTTATCATATAATAACTTTTCACTTAACTCACTTCAGGAGAACCATAGCAACACACAAGTGAATTCTCATAACCGTAGAATATGCAAATCTCTAAGTAGTGGTCTAAGCCACCATAGCCCTTCCGGGATCCGCCTACACATACATGCCATAATACTTGAATACTTCCAAATATAATCAATTACGGCGGCCGTCGAGCCCCGCATGTATCGCCATCACTACGCCGATTCAGCCATGGCTAACCAATCTATCTTCTTCTAGTTCATCCTTAACTTGCCTTAGAGATAATAATAGTTCCATATCTTACATCGCCAACCTAAATCCGTACTCACCTTGAGTGACTCCATTCCACGAGACCACCATATCTCCAAACCTATGAATCATTTCATACACCCCTAGCACGCACATTCGCATCTTCAACTGATACACCCGTTCTGATAACTCCTTTACAAATCCAAAGTCTTATGATAACTCCTCCCAATGCTACACTGCAAGTCAAAAATATCATAGAACATTCTGAGCCTCTTATCATAAGCTGTTACAAAAGCTCGATTCTTAACCATACTACGGGCTTGAATCCTTAGGCACCATATTTTTTTAAATCCTTTGAATTCCCTAGGACCGTTGTTGAGAGCCACCCACTCTGACTTGGTCCCGAATATAATCAACTCCATGAATCTTCTAGCACACGAACACCCTATCGACGAAGCACCCGGCCAAATCACTTTCCTTGCAACCCGAATCTTTACAAAGCATTAATCTTGAACCTTCCCCGAAGTCTGAACATAAGTCAATAAGTGTCACACCTTCTTATTACCACCCGGGAAGGATTATAAGGGAGTTTTTTCCAATTAAAGTGACAATAACCGAAACGGGATTATTTATTCAAATTCAGAGTCGCTACTTGGGATAATTTATGGTGTCCCAAGTCACCGATTGAAATCCCAAATCGAGAAAATTTGACTCTATTTAAAAGTCTGCGAACCAGAAATTCTAGATAAGGAATTCTGTTAACCCGGGAGAAGGTGTTAGGCATTCTCAGGTTTCGTGGTTTTAGCACAATCGCTTAAACTATTAATATTGGACGATTTATCTGATTAATTACATGTTTTAACCTATTGTGTATTTTTAGCTTTATAACTACTTTTACTTATTATAAATCGCTTTTTAAGATTTATGGAATTATTTCTTTAACAAGTTACGATTGTCGTACACTTATTTATTTTGGAACACGCCGCGAACCACGCTGCATGAAATGCACCCACGATTCAAGACATGTGTATTTTTATTTAACATTAGAAGTTATGGTCGGGTCATATGAAATACACACCCGAATTTGGGAATTAGGCATCATAACTATGTCATGGGAATCGTACCCATAATTACGATGGTTTATTAATCGCGCCTAAAGCAAACTACGAACATTTGTCATTTTTATATCTAGGTCATGAAATTAACATGAGGGCCATGAATGATTAAATTGTGAATGGCACACCTCGGACTATATTGAGAACAATTTTATTATTACGAAAAAGTTTGATCAAAGTTGCGCGAACGCATACTCCGAAGTCACGCGAAGGTGTACACAATCACGCTAACCAGTAAAATACTGCAAACTACCAACAGTCCAAACCAAGATGAAAATTAAGATTATCCAATTATTTGTCATCTGTAATATCAGATATTAGATCTCCAACGCTTCAGTTCCAAAACCATGTTTTGCTTCTTCACAAATTAAAGTAGTCCAATTAACGACATTTCCATCTTTCATCATATCGCCAACCGAGAAGCAAAATTAAAGAATCCACAACTATCAACATCTGATTTTTGTTTTGCATTAGGAAATGAGCTTCTTGATAAGCTTGCAACAGTAGAGGTCATGAAATTAACAAATTTAAACCAAACTAATGATACCTAACAATTAACAAACAGAGGGAATCAATCCAATCTTCACGACTAAAATGAAATAAACAAAAATACACCTATATGTTCATGCATCATATCTTAACAAAGAAATAGTGTGAGAAACGAACCTTCACGATACTGCTTTGACGCTCGACTAACAGACATGGACTCGAACAGAAAATGTAGCGGCGCCGGAACTTCGCCGGCGACCTATGAGTTTACCCGGAATCTCCAACTAAAACAATGCCTAGCAAAAATCGGTACTTGGACCTCATAACTTACATGGAATGGGGTTGTTGGGTTTGGTTTTCACTGAATTTTGACGTGAGTTGGGAGCTGATTTCGTGGGATTTCAGGGAGGGATTTGGCGTGTAATTGAGATGTTTTTCAGGGCAACTTCGTGATGGACTTGAAGAAGAAGACCAGAAACGAAGGGGGAAGGTCCTTTTTTGAGAATTGCGGAGCTTAGTCTCCTTTTTCAGTTATATGTCTATCTTTTGTATTTTTCCACTGATCACCTTAGGTTAGTCTTAGGGATCTTGCTTCTATTTTTGTATCTTTGTCTTCTTCAGCTCTTAGGCGCTAGCTCTTTTTAGATTTTGGCGTTTTTTCTTTTGTTCTATTTTCGACTGATTTTCATCCAGTGTATTGCGGTTGGTTGTTGTCTTTATAGGTCTTAGAGTCTAGGTATTTTGTACGGTTTTTTAGGTTAAGGGGTATGGGCCTAGGAATTATGGGCTAGGTTCGAAAATTAGGCTTAAAGTTGGGTTATTTGAGCCCAAAATATTATTCTTTCTCCGTGAACAAGACTAAAATACTACCTTATTTACTAATTGACCATACTTAAATAAAATAACTATCAAAACAAGACTAACCATTAAAACTAACCTATTTTTGGTATTTTTCAAGATTAAAAATGACTAAAAAACTTAATGAGACTTTTTTTTGTAATATTTATTTTCTTGTAATAAAATAAAGTAAAAGAGTCAAAATTAGTTGAAATAGCGATATTAAGCCTAAATTAAATATTTACATGCTAAAATATAAAATTTTTTGGGTAGGGTAAAAAATCACATGCCTACAGCTGCCCCTTTTTGACTGGAAATACGAAGTATTTTCAGACAAAGAACGACTAGACTGGTTTTTTTGACCCGACCTTTATTTCGAGAGACCAAAAACTAAGAGGAAGGAGAATGTGACCGAGCCCTGGTATCTGAGCTGCCTACATATCCTTGGCTATAAAGGAATCAGGCCACGTGTAGTTCAGAAGTAGGAAAAGTGATGGAGTATACCGAGAGGGAGAGCCGGTCGAGGTGCCATTCCATCGAGGTTCCGGTCCCCGGTCCTGTTATTACATCAAAAATCAAAATGAAAAAGACTAACTAAGCCTGTCAACTATGTCTTGAGCAGTTCACAACTTTCTCTACTTCTGCATTTGGATTCACTTCCCTTTTTTTTTCTTTTCTTTCTTGTTTGTTGGATTAAGACTTCTTCTTTGGTCATCTCAAACTGTCGATTCGCATTCTTGCCGCGAGCTTCTGCTACTTCTAACTTGGATTGAACTCTGAAATGACTTTCCTTGTTCTCTAGGTGGGCGCCTGATTACTGAACATGACCTGTCTTCCTTCGAAACTTGAACCGTTTTCCCTTGAAACTCGAACTGTTTTCCTTCGAAACTGCTTTTCTTTGAAACTTGAACTGTCTTCCCTTGTTCTCCAGGTGGGCGCCTGATTGATAAACTTGACCCGTCTTCCTTCGAAACTTGAACCGTTGTCCCTTGTTCTCCAAGTTTGGCGCCTGATTGCTGAAATTGAACCGCTTTCCCTTGAAACTTGAGCTGTTTTCCCTTTGTTCTCCAGGTGGGAGCCTGATACAACAACAAAACAGACAAACCAAAAGAAGCTTTTCTGCCCCAGTTTGGTACCGAGAACATCTGTGAGTGTTAATCGAATCCTGTTATCCAAAAGAGTTCTATGAATTTAAAATTTAAATCCCATTTCCAGAAAGGTCCTGAAAACTAAAATTAAATCTCATCTTAAGAGTGAAAATTTGAAAGCTAAATTCTATTTCCTAAAGGTAAAACTTACGCTAAATCTCATTATCTATGAGGGTCCTGAAAAATTTTAAAATTAAATCCCTTATCCAGGAGGGTCCTGATTTCAAGACAACAAAAGGTTGATAACTTAAGAAAACTAAAATTGACTCCTCTTTTTTTTTTTCAAATTCAAACTTCCCTTTTTTTTTTTAAAATTATTATCCTAGGAGAAAATTCATCGGATTAGGTTTTCTATCTTAGGAGAAAGATTCATCAGACTAAGGTTTTGATCCTAGGAGAAAGTTCATTAGACTAGGTCTCTTTTTTACTTCTTTTTCAGTATCTTAGGAGAAAGATTCATCAGACTAAAATTTCTATCTTTGAAGAAAGTTCATCAAACTAGGTCTTCTATCTTAGGAGAAAAATTCATCAGACTAAGATTGCGATCCTAGGAGAAGATTCGTCAGACTAGGTTCCATTTTTTTGTTATCTTAGGAGAAAGATTCATCAGACTAAGATTTTTATCCTAGGAGAAAATTCATCAGACTAGGTTTTCATATTAGGAGAAAGATTCATCAGACTAAGATTTTGATCCCAAGAGAAAGTTCATCAGACTAGGTTCTCTATCTTAGGAGAAAAATTCATCAGACTAAGATTGCGATCCTTGGAGAAGATTCGTCAGACTAGTTTCCCTTTTTTTGTTATCTTAGGATAAAGATTCATAAGACTAAGATTTTTATTCTAGGAGAAAATTCATCAGACTAGGTTTTCTATATTAGGAGAAAGATTCATCAGACTAAGATTTTGATCCTAGGAGAAAGTTCATCAGACTAGGTTCCCTTTTTTTGTTATCTTAGGAGAAAGATTTATCAGACTAAGATTTATATCCCAGGATAAAATTCATCAGACTAGGTTTTCTATCTTAGGAGAAAGATTCATCAGACTAAGATTTTGATCCTAGGAGAAAGTTCATTAGACTAGGTTCCCCTTTTTGGATATCTTAGGAGAAAGATTCATTAGACTAAGATTTATATCCTAGGAGAAAATCCATCAGACTAGGGATTTTTTACCCTAGGAGGAAAAATGTGAGGATCAATGGCAAGATTTTATGCACAATAGCAAGAAAAATAAAGACAAAGATTTGAGAAACTTCCCTTTGTAGGCTCTTCTCTTCTTTTATTTTTCTTCTCTTTTTTTTTATTATTTTTTTCTTTTTTTTCTATTTGTTTTTTTTCTTCTTTTTTTTGAACCACTTTTTTTGCACTGCTTTGTTCCTGTTTCACACAAAGAAAAATTTGTCAGTTTTGAAAATGGTGGCCGGTTTGTGGCCTTGAGTCTTGAGCAGCTTGGCATTTGCTCGATCAACTTGAGTCGGTCTCAAGAAACTTTTGTTCTGCACCCACTCTGATTGTTTACACCCAGTACTATTTGTATTTACGGCTCAAACAACCTTATTCCAACTGGAGATCTTTGTTCAGGCGACCTTTTCTGATATCTTGAATGACTTCCTGCTTTTTGACCAATTTGTCTGTCAGAGAGAATCACAAGTTATATTTGCTTGCGCCAAATAGGCTGACAAGAGTCTTTTTGGGGAAGCCTTTGCATGAATCATCAAGGTATATTAACAATAACAATCTGAGTGTGCTGGCCAAATTTACTTTATGCAACTGAAAAGCTGGTAGTAGATTTTGAAATCTTTTCTTGCTTGTTTTGACAAGGACTTACTCAGGGTGAAGGACAGAATGATTCAAAGAAACAAGTATTAACAAGAAATGCCCCTGTCGGAAGAACAGAAGGAAGAGTTTTTTTCCTCTTTTTTTCTTTTCATTTTTTTTCAATAACTAGCCTTAATGGTCATGACATGCATTTTGGACTCAACGGCCTGATCTATCAAACTAATCCAATCTTCCCTTTGTCAATCTTATGAGCTTTGAAGTCGGGCTTATTCATGCCAATTCTTTGCATCAGCTTCACGACTCATTTTCGACTAGGGGTGCCCCGAGGGATTTTCACCTACAAGTCTCTCTTATTTATTTATCTCTGCTTACCATCGCCTTACAGTGCCCGTGAAGATTTTCACTAGTATGACTCTTATTTTTCTTATTCTTTTTCTTTCCTCTTTTTTTTTTTTGATTTTTTTGTGAGCAACATGATGGTGTTCTATGTCGTGTGACAACTGTTGCTCATTGCATGCTTCTCTTGGCATTCTTGAAGGCATATCGGGAGGTCTTTATTTGGAAGGATTTTGGATAGGGTTGGAAAGAAGGGCTGATAACTAGGGATTTTGATACATTTTATACTCCTTCTTGCTTATGTTTTGATTAGAAATTTGTACAAAATAGTCCCAAAAAGGCTCACAAGTTGTACTTGATTGCAGGTTTGATCAACAAGGTGACAAGATGTCAAAGATTGACTCAAAAAGGAGTGAAACTTGCAAAAGTACCAAGACAAGACAAGCTCAGGCAAAACAGGCTCAATGCGGCCGCACACCATTCTGTACGGTCCGCACAAGTGAGGTTTAGAGAGGTGGACTTCCAGGCCAACACGCAATGCGGCCGCATGAGATTTAATGCGGTCCGCATTGGAGTCACTGCGGCCGCACTCTATTTAGTGCGGTCCACAAAACCAAGGATCAGAGAAGTGCCAGTCTGGAGATTGAAGCCAATGCGGTCCGCGCTCCATTTCATGCGGACCACACTAGAAGCCACCGCGGCCGCACTCGATTCTGTGCGGTCCGCATTGCCCAAGTTTAGAGAGCTGAATTTTAAGTCAAGAGCCTTAGTGCGGCCGCACTAGCCCCGCAGGGGTATTTTTGTCTAAATTTTTTATCTTAGTATAAATAACTTCTTTTCCCATTTTTAGGTTATCAGATAGTTTTAGCTGAGAGCTGCGCTCGTGACTTCGAATATTTTAGCTATTTTGGGCAATTTTATATTCATTTCAACATTGAATCTTCTAGTTTATTTTAGCAATTAATTAATATGAGTTTTTCTTCATCTATTTCTTTGTTTTCTTCTTCAGTTATGAGTAGCTAGACCCATAGCGTGGGTAATTGATGGGTCTTGTATTTTAGGGCTAGATTGACTATGGGTGTTTGATATTTGGGCTAATTTCATATTTAATTGCTGAATTAGTGGCTGCAAACACTAGTTTGTGTTTAGTTGACTTAAGCTCTTCTAGAGAAAGAGAGCCTAAGTCTCTGAAATTGGTCCAACAAGGAATTGGGGCGTATTCAAGATATTGATAGCCCCAATTAAAGGGTTAAACCTCGAGAGAGTAATACCCGACCTGAACCTTGATTGCTTGTGCAAATTTGCATACCCAATTAGTCTTGAGAAAGTCAATTCGGGCAAAATCACTCGAACCACCGAGAGGTGTAGAGTGGGTAAAATCGTGCAACGGTTATATAATACTCCCCAAATATGTCAATCATGCCTTAGACTCAAGTATCCGTCAATTGACCACCTAGGCGAAAGTCACTACCCTTATGTCTTTTTAACCATTTGAACAATCCGCAATATTTTACTCTTAGCTTACTTTAGTTTAATTTAGCATTGTAGTTTGATAAAAGTAGAAGTAAAACAAAAACCCAAACTGGTTAGAAGTGTAATTTGGAACACATACCCAACTCTAAATTAGATAGATATCCGACTCCAACATCTAGCTCTTTGTGGAAATTGATCCCGACCCTAAATCGGTAAAAGCTGCTTCGACCCTCTCTTGCTACTCAATAGTAGTGTAGGGTAGGCCTCGATCACCTTTTTGGCGCCATTGTCGGGGATCTAACGATTTTGTATATCTATCTAAATAGTTTTGTGTATTGTTATTCTTTCCTTCTTTGTTACTAATTTAGTTTGTGTCACAACTCAGGTACCAAATGGCAGCGAACAATGCCAATGACCCTCTTGGAAATGTGATTGCAGGGGAGGAGGTAGATGATGTTGGAGATGATGAGGTGCCTCTTGTACCTCAAGGACAACGTAGAGGCCGCCAGGCTAATGCTAATGTTAATGACAATATCCCAGACCCTCCTCCGCCACCTCCAAGAGTGGTTCCTAGAGTACTTCCGAACCAAGGCTATTCAAGTGCTATTGTCCCACCCCGAATCCGAGCGGGAAATTTTCAAATAACCAATGTGATGTTGACCTTACTAGAGCAACGTGGGTACTTCACGGGCGCTGCAAATCAAAATGCTTACAAACATCTCAAGGGGTTCGTGGATACATGTTGGGGGAGCAAGCAAACTAATGTATCCGAGGATAATCTTAGGTTGAGACTCTTCCCATTCTCACTTAGAGGGAAGGCATTGGATTGGCTCGAGCGACTTCCCAACCATTCCATCACTACTTGGGATGAGTTGGCAGATAAGTTCATTGCAAAATTTTTCTCACTGGGGCATATGGCTACATTGAGAGATGAGAACTTGGCGTTCAAGCAAGAGCCCACAAAACCTTTGCATGAGATTTGAGAGTGTTATAGAAAAATGGTAAAGGAATGCCCCAACAATGATATGACCGAGGCGATGATCCAACAGACTTTCTACCGGGGTATTAATACCACAAACCAATGCAGAGTGAACCAACTTGCTGGGGGCAACTTCATGAAGCTGTCTTATGATGAGGCTTCTGACATTCTTGATGAGATGGCTGACACTTCTTCTGCTTGGCAAAGTAGAGCCAATGTGCCCCAAGGTGACCCCACGGTTATTCATTTGCACAAGGAATTACATGATCATGGGCAGGCTATAGCTCAGTTGACAACCATGATGAACCAACTAGTGAAGGCACAGTTGTAACAGGTTCTAAATCCTCACCAAGTGAATGCCATGAAGGGTGTTAACATGCTTGTCAACAATAGAATATAAAGAGGGCAACATAACCAAGGGAATTCAGAGCAATTTGACAATGATTGTGGTGGATTTCAAAATGATAGTTATGATGAACAAAGTGAAGAGGTGCAATACGTGAATAATTATCAAGGCCAAAGAGGCAATTCTTCCAACCAACAATAATGGAAACCCCAAGACAATTGGGGCAATCAACAACAAGGCAATGGTAACTGGGGGAACAACAACCAAAACAATAACTGGGGCAATCAGAACAACAATCAAAACAACCAAGGAAATTAGAATGGTAATAACAACAATTGGGGTAGTAATAACAATCAAGGTGGATGGAACAATGAAAACCAAGGAAACCGGGGGCAAGGCTTTCAAAGGCCCCAATGTACCAACAACCGAACAATCCACCCCCATTTCCATCTCAAGGTCCTACTTCTTCTAACAATGATATGGGTAGAATTGAAATGATGTTCGAACAGATGATGAAGAAGAATGCGGACTCGGATGCTCAGTTGGCTTCCCACAATACCTCTATCAGAAACTTGGAGGTGTAGTTAGGCCAAATCTCACAGTCTATAAATACTCGCCCTAAGGGTGCGCTACCAAGTGATATGGTAGTGAACCCGAAGGGTGGGAACAATGATGTTATGGCGGTAACAACAAAAAGTGGGAGAGGCGGTGATGTGCATGCCTCCGAACAAAAGCAAATTATGGATGATGATGTTGAGTTGCAAGAAGATGAAGTTCCTTTGGTGGTTGAAAATGTGATTGATGAAAATATGAATGAAGAAGTGAAGATTGATATTCAAGATGTCGAGATGGAAACTCAAAATGATGTGAACCCATCTAGGGAACACATAATAGATATGCCGGGGCCGGTTGTGCCTAAAGCCAAGGCTCCTTTGCTAAGGCCACCTCCGCCTTATCCTCAAAGACTCACAAAGCAGAAAAATGAAAATCAGTTTAAAAAGTTCATTGACATGATCAAGAGCTTATCCATCAATGGGCCTTTGGTGGAGGCTCTTGAACAAATACCGGGCTATGCTAAATTCATGAAGGACTTAGTAACAAAGAAGCGGTCCATGGATTGTGAAACTATAAAGATGACTTACCAAGTTAGTGCAATAGTGCATTCAATGGCCCCGAAGCTTGAAGATCCCGGTGCTTTCACCATTCCTTGCACCATTGGGAGTGCGTATTTTGCTAAAGCTCTATGTGATTTGGGGCTAGTATCAATTTGATGCCCTATTCCATTTTCAAGACTTTGGGTATTGGGCAGCTGAGGCCGACTTCCATGAGATTACAAATGGCAGATAGAACGATGAAGAGACCATTGGGTATTATTGATGATGTGCTTTTCCGGGTGGACAAATTTATCTTGCCAGCTGACTTTGTGATCTTGGATTGTGAGGTAGATTATGACGTTCCTATCATTTTGGGGAGACTTTTCCTTGCTACGGGGAAGTCCTTAGTTGATGTGGAAGTAGGGGAACACACCTTCCGGGTGGGTGATGAGAAAATGGTCTTTCATGTGTGCAAATCAATGAAGCAGCCCAACAGTACTGAGGTGTGATCTTTTCTGGACCTCGTCACAGCAGTGATAATTGATGACACCAGTGCAATGATCAATGTGGAGGACCCTTTCGAGGCTGTATTGTTGAATCTTCATGTGAATGATGATGAGGGCCGAGTGGGGTGCGTGAACGCTTTACATGGAATGGGCTCTTACTCTTATGAGCCTAGGAAATTGTCTTTGGACCCCAAGAATAGAAAGACTCCACCAACTAAACCTTCAATTGAGGAGCCTCCGGTGTTGGAGTTGAAACCACTGCCTCCACGCCTCAGGTATGATTTCTTAGGCTCAAATTCTACTTTTCTAGTTATTCTTTCCTCTTGTCTTACTAATATGCAGGTTGATGCCACATTGGCGGTGCTTTAAAAGTAGGAAAAGGCAATTAGATGGACTTTAGCGGATATTCGGGGGATAAGCCCTGCATTCTGTATGCACAAGATTATACTGGAAGATGATGCAAAGCCCTTCGTGGAGCATCAAAGGTGGTTGAACGAGGCAATGCAAGAAGTTGTGAAAAAGGAGGTGATCAAATGGTTGGATGCCGGGGTTGTGTACCCCATCTCTGATAGCTCGTGGACTTCACCGGTGCAATATGTACAAGAAGGGTGGCATGACCGTGGTTGCAAATTCAAAAAATGAGTTGATTCCTACCAGAACCATCACCGGTTGGAGGGTATGTATGGATTACCTAAAGTGAATAAAGTGACCCGCAAGGATCACTTTCCTTTGACTTTTCTTGATCAGATGCTAGACCGACTTGCTGGGTGTGCCTTCTACTATTTCTTGGATGGGTATTATAGGTACAACCAAATCTTGATTGCTCTGGAAGATCAGGAGAAGACCACATTCACTTGTCCATATGGCACCTTTGCTTTCTCTAGGATGCCTTTTGCATTGTGTAATGCACCGGCTACATTTTAGGGGTGTATGATGGCCATTTTTACTGATATAGTGGAAGACATTTTGGAGGTATTCGTGGACAACTTTAGTGTTGTGGGGGATTAATTTGATGAGTTCTTAAAAAATCTTGATAGGGTCTTGGCCCATTGTGAAGAAACCAATCTTGTTCTCAATTGGGAGAAATGCCACTTTATGGTGGAAGAGGGCATAGTTCTTGGGCATAAAATTTCAAAGCATGGTATTGAGTTAGACAAAGCAAAAATTGATGTGATTTCAAGGCTCCCTCCCCCTTCATCTGTCAAGGGAGTCTGAAGTTTTCTTGGGCATGCGGGGTTCTACCGTAGATTTATCAAAGACTTTTCGAAGGTGGTGAATCCCTTGTGCAAGTTGTTGGAAAAAGATGCTAAATTCGTGTTTGATGAAAAATGTATGCAAGCCTTTTAACTTCTCAAGCATAAGTTGACCACCACTCCTATCATTACCGCACCTAATTGGAGCTTGCCCTTTGGGCTCATGTGTGATGCAAGCGATGTTGCGGTTGGGGCGGTTTGGGTCAAAGAGTGAATAAAATGTTTCATCCGGTGTACTATGCGAGCAAGATAATGAATGAAGCTTAAGTGAACTACACGGTGACCGAGAAAGAACTTTTGGCTATTGTGTTCGCAATGGAAAAATTCCAGCCGTATCTTATGGGTGCTAAGGTTATTATTCATACCGACCATGCCACACTCCGGTACTTGATGATGACGAAGAAGGGTTCCAAAGCTAGACTGATGCGATGGGTCTTGTTACTTCAAGAGTTTGATTTGGAGATTGTGGACCGGAAGGGTAGTGAGAACCAAGTGGCAGACCACTTGTCCCGCTTGGAGGAGGAGGGGAGGCCTCGTGATGGCCTAGAGATAAATGATTCATTTCCCGACGAACAACTCCTTTCGGTGTCGATGAATGATATGCCATGATTTGCAGATGTTGCTAATTTCCTTGTGACTGGTATAATCCTATGTGAGCTCTCTTCTAACCAAAGAAAGAAGCTCAAGCAGGATAGTTTGGATTTCTATTGGGATGAGCCATACTTGTTCAAGATTTGCACGGATGGTGTGATCTGAAAGTGTGTCCCGGAGGAAGAGAAATTGAGTATCTTGGAGGCTTGTCATTCCTCTCCCTATGGTGGCCATCATGGCGGGGCGAGGATGGCTTCCAAAGTTCTTAGTTGTGGGTTTTATTGGCCAACTTTGTACAAAGATGCAAGTGAACTTGTGAAGAGGTGTGATGAATGTCAAAGAGCATGTGGACTTTCGAAGAAAGATGAGATGCCTCTCAATACCATTCTTGAGGTTAATATTTTTTTATGTTTGGGGCATTGATTTTATGGGCCCGTTTGTTAGCTCGTGTGGGAACACATACATTCTTGTGGCGATGGAATATGTTTCAAAGTAGGTTGAAGTCGTTGCTTTGCCCAACAATGAGGCTCAGAGTGTTGTTGCATTTCTCAAGAAGAGCATCTTTACAAGGTTTGGTACTCCTCGTGCAATCATAAGTGATGGGGGTCTCATTTTTGCAATCGAGCTTTTGACACTTTGCTTTCAAAGTATGGTGTCAATCACAAAGTTTCTACTCCCTATCATCCTCAAGAAAGTGGTCAAGTTGAAGTCTCCAACAGGGAAATCAAAAGCATATTGTCAAAGACAGTCAATGTAAATAGGACCGATTGGTCAAAGAAGTTGGATGACGCTCTATGGGCTTATATGACTACTTACAAGACTCCGATTGGTATGTCTCCGTTTCAGTTGGTGTTTAGGAAAGCTTGCCATCTACTGGTTGAGTTAGAGCACAAGGCCATGTGGGCTTTGAGGAAGCTAATCTTGAATGGAATGTTGCAGCAAATCTTCATGTGGAGCAACTTAATGAACTTGATGAATTCCGATTCCATGCCTACTCCAGTTCGTCCTTGTACAAGGACAAGATGAAGTACCTTCATGATAAATATGCTCGTATCAAGGAGTTCAAAGTTGGTGATTTGGTTCTCTTGTTCAACTCTCGGTTACGTCTGTTTGCGGGAAAGCTAAAATCAAAATGGAGTGGACCTTTTGAAGTGGTGTGTGTGACCCAGTTTGGTGCTCTTGATTTAAAGAACAAAAATGGGGAAGTTTTTAGAGTGAATGGGCATAGGGTCAAGCACTACTTGGGAAAAATTGATGACAACCACGTGGTGGCTTTTCTTCATCTCAAATGATTTGATGGTAACCTGCATCGTGCCGCGATGTTAAATCAGGCGCTTCTTGGGAGGCAACCCATGTATTTTTCTTCTTGTTTTTCTTTGATTTTCATGGTTGTATAGGATTTATTTTTGGACTGTGTTGTGCGGACCGCATTGATGAAGGATGAAATGTCCAACTCTTTGAAATTTTCCATCGCGGCTGCATTACATTTTGTGCGGTCCGCGGTGGACCACTGCACCCGCATGGCATTTTGTGCGGACCGTAGTGGGTTGCCTTCTTAAACTTGAAACATGCTATGTGGTGCGGACCGCAGTCCATTTTGTGCGATCTGCACTGGGTTGGTAAGCTGGGCCCCAGGTCCTTTTCGATAAATACGGCCTGAGACCCTCCTGTTACACTTTTCGATCTCTTGACTCTTAGAACTTATAAATCACTATTCATCTGTTCTTTTACTCGCACCTAACTGCCTGGAATTGTTCATCTTCATTTTTTTTCACATCTGGTAACATCACATTCTTTTTAATTGTTTTAATTTTGTTATTACTCCTATACTTTTTGTTTTCTTGTCTATTATTCTTTTTTTCCCGTGTTTTCTTCAATTGGTTAGGTTAGGGTAGTTCATTTCTTGATTAAAGTTGAATTAGGTAGTTAAAATCACTGGGCAAACACTCATGGACCTTTATTAGGTGTAAAAATGGATTTAAAATCAAAATTTTATAAACCCTAAGTTAGTGCCGCAGCTGTGCACTCAGTGCGGACCGCAGTCGATTCTGTGCAGTCTGCAGTGCCTTTGTACGATCCGCAATAACATTCTGTACGGACCACATTGCTGAAAACCCTGCAATCTGATCTTTGGGGACTACAGCCGCACTATATTTTGTGCGGTCCGCATGGGTCCCTGTGTGACCACACTACATTTTGTGCGGTCCGCATTGCCTGGATACAGAGGGTAGGTAGTCTGAACCCCATCTTTGTGCGGACCACATTTCCATTTTGTACGGTCCGCATTGGCCTCTCTGCGGCCGCACTCCATTTTGTGCGGTCCGCACTGTGTAATTTCTGCAACTGTTTGCAACTTTTTATTTTCTGCAACTCTGATCTTAATTGTCTTTACTGCTACTAACAAGCCTAATGGATGATGTTGCAGACAATGGTAAAACAAAGAGGCAAAGGTTCTAAACAAGCTGGTGTCACACCTCCTTTTTACGTACCCGCGAGGGTACAAGGGAGCTTTTCCAATTAAAGGACAATCAAAACGGGATTTGTTTAATTATTTCAGAGTCGCCACTTGGGAGGTTTTAGGGTGTCCCAAGTCACCAATTTTAATCCCGAATCGAGGAAAAGAATGACTCCATATTACAGTCTGCGTACCAGAAATCCGGATAAGGAATTCTGTTAACCCGGGAGAAGGTGTTAGGCATTCCCGAGTTCCGTGGTTCTAGCACGGTCGCTCAATTGTTATATTTGGCTTGATTATCTGATTTTATACATGTTAAACCTATGTGCAAAATTTAACTTTTAACCATTTTTATCATTTAATGTTATTTTTATCAAGAATTGCAACATCGTGGAAAACACACCTTGAACCACGTTACAATCAATGTACCCGTGGTTAGAGCTATATTTCAACTCTGTTGAGATTGGGATTTGGGTCACATGAATGTGTACCCGAGTTTAGGAAGATAACATTATTAAATACGCGCCTAAAGCAACTAGCGTATTGTTATTTTGGGAAAAGGCCGTGAAATTCGCTAAATCGCCTATCCCGAATTCTAAGTATTTCAATATACACATTTAGAGGGCCCCGCAGCTTGTATATTTGTTTGTCGAGGCTCATCTCATTTATTATTAAAAGAATTTGCAACGTCATGGAGATGCATTTCGGACCACGCCATAATCAATATACCCGTGATTAGAGACATATTTCGATTCCGTTGAGATTTGGAGTTGGGTCACATAAATGTGCACCCGAGTATAAGGAGATAATATTATTATTACGCGCCTAAAACGACTAGCATATTGCTATTTTGGGTAGGGCCGTGGAATTTGCTAAATGGTCCGCCCCGGAAACTGAATGCTTTAATATATACATTTAACGAGGGCCCCGCAGCCTATGCGTTCTTTATTTGTCGAGGCTCGTCTCGTCTTTATTTTTAAAGGATATCCTATAGCGGCTATGTTTTCTTGTCGCATTTTGTCTCTACTAATTGAAAGCAGAGATAGTCGTAGTTAATTACATGCTTGCGGGTTATTTATGGCAGGATTCAGAATACCCTTTTTACAAAATCAGAAACAGGGTCGCGCCCATGGGCAAGCGATCGAATCTTATGGTCCCAAGCCCAGCTCATGCAGGATGGGCCCGACCTGTGCCACGGTTTTTCCGATGAAGGCCTACTTAGTTTGCTTCGACTTGGGCCCGACCTTCATGAGGTTGAGATTGTAAGCTTTGTGTTCCTTGTTCAAAAGTGTGGTTTACCAGTTATATGAGACAGTGAATCAGAAGGGAGAGAACTTAACTAGTAGTGGATAGTTTTCATGCTTGGCATGCATTAAAGAATATACTACACAATTAAACTAAGTCTAAGATACAACCTACTGCATTGAGAATACTTTTATCTACCAGCCTACATATACAAACTAACATTTAATCACCATACATTGATATCTACTAGGCATGCAAGCTACCTTCAGTATCCGAACAAAACTGCAAACTATTATACATTACATGAGGTTTAATATAACAGTCTATGTATGAAATAAACATCTTCAGCTCTTCTCTTTTATATTCATGCTCAACTTTCAAGTTACATTGACACTATTAATCGTGTACCTGGTATAGCAAAGAAAAAGAAGAAGGAGAATGGTCAGCTGAGTAGTATGCAGCAAATACAGCAACAGCAGATAAACATCAACAACACAGCAACAACAACCAGCCACAATGATGAAGCTCACAAGTGGTCGAGCAACAAACAAGCAGTCCCAGAAACAGAATGATGAACCAACAGAAAACCAGAGTATTCAATATAACAGCACCAGCAGTTCAACAATCACAAACAGCTCGGCAAATAACCAACAACAATTAGCAAAGACAGCTTGGCTAACTTGAACTCCTAAGCAGTTTTCAGACAGTGTTTTGTTACAATATTCTGAAATTTTCTTTTTGTTTTTTTTTTTCTTTCTCTCCAGACTCAAAAATGTCCAGCCTAAGACCCTTAAACTTCAGCCCCTGTTTTAGTTATCAAATGGCCTATTTATAGGCCAAATGCACCATTACAGCTGAGCTGCCCTGCCTGCCAATTGGCAGAATGCCCATACTCTTTAAGCCCATGCTCAGCATGCTTGGTGTCAGCTCCCTTTATTCCCCACGCCTGGTTTTGTTTAATCCAGAATTATGGGCTCATTTGTTTATTCATTTTGAGCCCCCATACCCTTGTGTCTTGTTCCCCCATTGGTATTAGTTTAATCCTAAGTTAGTACCCTTTTTGTCAGCTCACTTAAACTAATTACTTCTGTTCTTTTTAAACACCCCAGAATACCCCCGTTAACCTTGATTATTACTGCCCCTGCCTATTGCAGCATTAGGGCATTTTTGCACTGATGAAAACTCGAACTCAGGACTGCCTAGACTGAACCCTTTTAGTCATTTTTATAATGCCAACAGACCATTTCAAACATTACTAGGTCATCCAGCCAGTGTCCGAGTTTAATTAGTTATGTGAAACTCCTAGCTCCTTCGATCCATTAGTTATAGAAAACTAATCGACGACATTTATCGAGTCGACTATACTAATTATAGCAGGTAATAATCAGTCGCTCATATAAACAACACGTTCGGGGACCTAAAGGGTATCAGACAACTTTTATTAAATTACTGGGCCTATATGAATTAGTTCCTTTGACGATTAATCTAACTGACGATCATGTTTATCACAGAGTGTATTCAGAACAAACAGAAGACAATCGACCAAATAAAGGGTCTTTAACAGAGATGAAAGAAATCTGGAAGAAGTAACAAAATAACAAACAACACAAAGAGATATGCTGACAACTTATTTGGAAATAAAACAAAAGAACGGAAAACTTACCAAAATGTTTAAACCAAACAGACCCAAATCAAACTCGACTTCGAACCTTTGAGGCCGAACAAACCTTAATCAGGGTGTTCTCACATGAGAACACCTTGGTTAAGGTCTATTAGACCTCAAACCTATGTCAAAACTGGCCGGGTTCCCCAGGTGCATGTGCTTCAGAAGTCTGGATTTCCAGATCTGGATTTTTGGGAGTTGTGGGTGGATTCGGACCAAACCAAGCTTGGTTTGGTCACGAGGAAGGTCAGGAGAGTGTCTAGCATGAAGATGGGGTGGTTTGGCATAGGTCCAGGTTCGACTCAAATCTTCAAACGAAGATTCGAGACGAACGGAAGTGATTCGAGGCTTGTGGTTAGTGGATTCGTGTTCAGGATGGTCGGGTGCATCGGGGGTGTTATTTTGGTGGTCATCGGAACTGTGGTTGCCAGGCTTATGGTGAAGGTGAAGGGGGGCGGCTAGGGTTTGGGATATTAGGGTTAGGCTCTGGAGACGATGAAGCCGGGGGGGTGTTTGGATGGGGGCGTGGGGTGTGATGGGGGGTTTATATACGGAAAGGGAGGATAGATCGGGGCCGTTAGATCAAGTGATCTCAACAGTTTGGATCTACTGGTGAGTGACCGGACGGGGTCGTTTGGTATGGAAACGGGGTCGTTTTGGTTTAAGTGAGGGGTTGGGTTGAACCGGTTAAACAAATCGGGTTATGGGTGCGGATATGGACCGTTGGATGAGTTTGAACGGACGGCTCCGATTAGACGCCCTATGCAGCGTCGTTTTGCTTCCAAGCCTGGGCAGCCTGTGTTTGGACTGGACTTGTGTCCTGGTTTTGGGCCTCATTTTGGGGCCCAATCTAATTTTCCCACAACCCTTTCCCTTTCTAATTAACCAAATTTAAACCAAATTCCTAAATAAATTGTAAAATTATAAAAAATTAAAAATTGAATTACACATACATTGGTTAATACCTATAACAATTAACACACAAATTAATATTAAATACAAATCACTCAATGACAAGACATATATTTTTTGATTTTCTTTTCTTTTTGGAGTAACTTTCGCGAAGTAAAAATCACGTGCTCACAGCTGCCCCTCTTTGCCCGAAGACACGAAGGGTCTTCGTGCAAAGACAAAGTGAGCGATTTTTGCTCATCCGCGTACTCCGTTTGAAGCATTTTTTGAAAGAAATTTGACCGAACCTTTGCTTCAGAGGTTTCCTACATATCCTGGGTTGAACAGGAATCAGGTCAATGTAGTTCGGGAAGCTTCGGTAGCTGGGACTACCGTGTGACTGTAACGTTCGCTGTTGTTGTGTGCTGTTACATGCTGCTGTATGCTGTTATCGCTTACCGATCTCCCTGTTACATTGTGCCAAAAGGAAAAACAAGAAGCTAGGCTAGACTATGGATCATAGGATCTCATCTATTTTCAACTTGTTCTTGTCGCCTTGCTTTCTTGTCGGCTTGCGTTTTCCCCCGATGCTTTTATTTTGTGAACTTGGGGATGACACTGGTCCTCTGCCTTTCTGAATGCCGGTTTTCATCATTTTTCTTGGTCCGCTGGGGACCTGGCTTTCTTCATTAAGCTTTTCAGTGGTTCCTTCTGGTGGTACGACTCTCTTCATCAGATTTGCCATGCTGGGCATGATTTAATCTTCATAAGCTGCTTCTTTCAAAACGCGTCCTTACGCGTCCTTTTGACTCGTGCGCCTGAGTTTGCAACCTTCTGCTTCCCGGTGCTGGGGATTTTTGTTGTTTCCTGCTGGATATTCCTGCTGTAACCTTCGGCCTTCCGGTGGGGTTACTGCTCTCAAAATCTGAAATATTTAAACTAAAACATGAAAAGTATTCTTCTCGTTATACAGGTGGGCGCCTATTTTAAACTAAGACATGAAAATTATTCCTCTCGTTATACAGGTGGGCGCCTATTTAAACTAAGACATGAAAATATTCCTCTCGTTATACAGGTGGGCGCCTATTTAAACTAAGACATGAAAATTATTCCTCTCGTTATACAGGTGGGCGCCTATTTAAACTAAGACATGAAAATTATTCCTCTCGTTATACAGGTGGGCGCCTATTTAAACTAAGACATGAAAATATTCCTCTCGTTATACAGGTGGGCGCCTATTTAAACTAAGACATGAAAATTATTCCTCTCGTTATACAGGTGGGCGCCTATTTAAACTAAGACATGAAAATTATTCCTCTCGTTATACAGGTGGGCGCCTATTTAAACTAAGACATGAAAATATTCCTCTCGTTATACAGGTGGGCGCCTATTTAAACTAAGACATGAAAATATTCCTCTCGTTATACAGGTGGGCGCCTATTTAAACTAAGACATGAAAATATTCCTCTCGTTATACAGGTGGGCGCCTATTTAAACTAAGACTGAAAATTATTCCTCTCGTTATACAGGTGGGCGCCTATTTAAACTAAGACATGAAAATATTCCTCTCGTTATACAGGTGGGCGCCTATTTAAACTAAGACATGAAAATTATTCCTCTCGTTATACAGGTGGGCGCCTATTTAAACTAAGACATGAAAATATTCCTCTCGTTATACAGGTGGGCGCCTATTTAAACTAAGACTGAAAATATTCCTCTCGTTATACAGGTGGGCGCCTATTTAAACTAAGACATGAAAATATTCCTCTCGTTATACAGGTGGGCGCCTATTTAAACTAAGACTGAAAATATTCCTCTCGTTATACAGGTTGGCGCCTATTTAAACTAAGACATGAAAATTATTCCAATGGCAAAAAATTTTCTGCCCCTGTTTTGGTGACCTTTCTGGTATCGCGTCCCTCTACCTTCATCCACCTTTATTTTCCTGCAGCAGACAAAAGGATTTAGTTAGTTTTAGTCATGATGGGGCAACGATGATCTTTCCGCTGGGGGATGATTTTTCCCTTCTCTTTTCCTTGCTCTGTGCACCAACAACTGGTTGGTGGACGACGTTGCTTGCTGGGGTGGTTTTTCCATTTATCCCCCATTCCGCTTCCTCTTTTCAGGACATGCTGTGGGAGTCTGCTTTTAATCCCGAAACTACTCCCTTTAGGAGTTTACTTCCTCCCGGAACTGCAAGGCATAGAATTGCATTGCCCGGGGATATCTTGCACCGGATTGATTTCCCTTTCTTGTGGTGTCTGACCACTTCGGATTCGGGTCCGGGATTTATCAACATTCTGCGGGGAATCCTTTTTGGAACTTGGTCCACAAGTCCTTCACCCATCATTTTCCGCTCTCTATACGTCACCCTTCTTTCTACACGATTCGTCCTTTGGTTTCGCAGCCGATGCCTTTTGTCTTATTGCCTCGACTCTTGGCCTACCCTTTTCGTATTTTGCTTTCGTACCCCTTCGTCCTCTGGTAGTAAACTTTGAAAAATCTTTTCCAAAACGAATTCTTAGAAAGAAAAAATGAAAAAGATAGAAAAGGAGGAAATTCTTTCTGAACCAATACTTGGTGGAAAAAGGAAAAGAGAAGAACTTATCTGGATAACATGACTGGTCCTTGTGATCATGACGTGCACCATAGATTCCCGACCCAGTCTATTTGTATCAATCAACTTGCCTGATGACCTTACTTGCTGGGGATAAATGGGCGTCCATTTCTTTGTGAACGTGGATCCTTTTGTTGATCTGTCTTGTCGCCTCATAGTGCCCTTCGAGAGGTTTTCACTAATGAGACTCTCTCTTTTCTCTCAGCTACCGGTGCCTTATGGTGCCTTGTGAAGGTTTTCACCGATAAGACTCTCTCGTTTTATATCCCTCATCTTTCGTCGCCTTGTGGTGCCTGCGAAGGTTTTCACCGCCAAGACTCTCTCATTTTATTTTTTCAACGGAGGATTGGAGTGCTGTCGATATGACCCTCTCTTCTGGAGATTCCTCGGAAATATCAATTCATTTCCAGTTTTATGCTCCTCTTCTTTGCCGGGGATCAGTGTATTATTCTCGACTTTATTTGCCTGACTTGGCACCTCTTGGATATTGATCGGGAGGTCTTTTGGACGTCGAAGTTGGTTTCGGTGTGGGGCTAAAAGAAAGGCTATCAAAATGAAATAACTTGATGGGTGATACGCTACAACTTTTGGAATCAAACCTTTGTTGGAACCTTAAAACATAACCTCTGCCCCAGTTTTCTTGCTTGGGGGTTTTTATTTTTACACTATGTTGAGCTATGTGCGTTATGCACACTATGCCTATTATGCACACTTATGGATATTATGCACACTATGACCGAGATGTGAGGCGCCTACGTATCCTCTTTGAGGAATCAGGTCAAACGTAGTTCCCACGGTTTGTGATTTTTATCTTTTTTTTTTCATTTTCTCTTAAAAAATTTCTTTTCTTCTTCTTTCTCTTTTCATATCTTTTCCGTTAGTGATTCCAAAAGAGGGGTATGAAAGAATAACTTAAGGCTCAAAAGGGGGAAACAAGGGTAAAAAGTGTTTGGATAGAAGAAAGAATTGCCTCCGTCATTTCATTATCCAATAAGTACCAAGTACAAACAAACGAACCAATAATTGCCATAATCAAAGAAATTACGCATAATATCTTTTGACTGCATCCGAATTGATAGCCATGTCACCACATCTTCCCTCGATATCCGTCAAACACAAAGCACCGTTAGAAAACACCCTAGTCACGATATAAGGCCCTTGCCAATTTGGGGCAAACTTGCCTTTTGCTTCGACCTGATGCGGGAGGATCTTCTTCAATACCTGCTGCCCTACTTCAAACTTCCTGGGGCGTACCTTCTTATTATATGTTCTCGCCATTCTCTTCTGATACAGCTGACCATGGCACACTGCTGCCAATCTTTTCTTGTCTATCAAGCTCAACTGTTCCAATCGAGCTTTGACCCATTCATCATCATCAATCTCGGCTTCAGCGACAATCCGGAGGGACGGAATTTTGACCTCCACCGGTATTACGGCCTCAGTTCCGTACACCAACAAATAAGGAGTTGTACCTATGGAAGTCCGGACGGTAGTGCGGTAACCCAACAAAGCAAAGGGTAATCTCTCGTGCCATTGTCTGGACCCTTCCACCATCTTTCGCAGTATCTTCTTGATGTTCTTATTGGCTGCTTCGACCGCTCCATTCGCCTTGGGACGATATGGGGTGGAATTGCGGTGTGTAATCTTGAATTGTTGGCATACCTCTCTCATCAGGCTGTTGTTAAGATTCACACCGTTATCCGTGATGATTACTTTTGGGATCCCAAATCTGTAGATGATATGGGAGTGCACAAAATCCACCACTGCCTTTTTAGTTACCGACTTGAAGGTTTTAGCCTTAACCCATTTGGTGAAGTAGTCAATGTTACTAGAATGAACCTATGACCGTTGGATGCTGCTGGCTCGATAGGTCCAATGACATCCATGCCCCATGCAACAAACGGCCAGGGTGCTGACATCGTATGTAACTCTATTGGCGGAGAATGAATCAGATCTCCATGTATCTGACACTGATGACATTTCCTCACGAAAGTGATACAGTCATGTTCCATGGTGAGCCAATAATACCCTACCCTAAGGATCTTCCTTGCCAATACATATCCGCTCATATGTGGCCCGCAAACTCCAGCATGTACCTCTGCCATAACCATCGTGGCTTGACCGGCATCTATACATCTCAACAATCCCAAATCTGGGGTTCTTTTGTACAAAACTCCTCCGCTGAGGAAGAAACCATTCGACAAACGCCGAAGGGCTCTTTTCTGGTCTCCAGTGGCTTGTTCCGGATATATCCCCATTCTGAGGTATTCCTTGATATCATGAAACCAGGGTTCGCCATCTGCTTCCTCTTCTACGGCGTTGCAATAAGCGTGCTGATCACGGACCTGGATGTGCAGAGGGTCAACATACATTTTGTCAGGGTGATGCAACATTGGTGCTAAGGTGGCCAATGCATCCGCAACCTCGTTATGAACTCTCGGGATATGTTTGAACTTTACTGATCGAAATCGTTTGCTCAGATCGTGCAAGAATTGTTGATATGGTATGAGTTTTAGATCCCGCATTTCCCATTCACCCTGAATCTGATGTACCAAGAGGTCCGAGTCTCCCAAGACCAAGACGTCTTGGACATCCATGTCCGCAGCCAATCGCAGACCCAAAATGCAAGCTTCATAATCGGCCATATTATTGGTGCAATAGAAGCGTAGTTGAGCCGTAACAGGATAATGGCGTCCTGTTTCAGAAATGAGTACTACTCCTATTCCAACCCCCTTCGCGTTTGCGGCTCCATCGAAGAAAAGCTTCCAACCTGGTTCCTCGGGTAACTCCAGCTCACTTGTATGTATCACTTCTTCTTCGGGAAAATACGTTCTTAAAGGTTCGTATTTTTCATCAACGGGATTCTCTGCCAAATGGTCGGCCAGCGCTTGGGCTTTCATGGCTGTCCTTGTCACATAGATGATATCGAACTCTGTGAGCAGAATTTTCCATTTTGCCAACCTCCCTGTGGGCATAGGTTTCTGAAAAATATACTTCAATAGGTCCAAACGGGATATGAGATAAGTAGTATACGAGGACAGGTAGTGTTTCAACTTCTGAGCTACCCAAGTTAGGGCGCAACATGTTTTCTCGAGTTGAGTGTACTTGACCTCATATACTGTGAATTTCTTGCTAAGATAGTAGATGGCCTGCTCCTTCCTTCCTGTGTCATCATGTTGCCCCAGTACACAACCAAACGAATTTTCCAGGACCGTCAGATAAAGAATCAAGGGTTTCCCTGGCTTAGGCGGGACCAGCACGGGTGGATTAGACAGATACCCTTTGATTTGGTCGAAAGCCTCTTGACACTCTACTGTTCACCCTACCGCAACATCCTTTTTCAGCAACCGAAATATGGGCTCACAAGTCGCCGTGAGTTGAGCGATGAACCTGCTGATGTAATTGAGTCTACCCAACAGACTCATTACCTCTGTTTTATTCTTTGGCGGTGGCAATTCTCGGATGGATTCGATCTTAGATGGGTCCAGCTCAATACCCCGTCGACTGACGATGAATCCTAACAGCTTTCCTGATGGAACTCCGAACGCGCATTTGGCCGGGTTAAGCTTGATATCATACCTTCGGAGTCTTTGGAAGAATCTCCTTAGGTCTGTTACATGGTCCTCCTGACGCCAAGACTTTATGATCACATCATCGACGTACACCTCAATTTCTTTGTGTATCATGTCATGAAACACAGCAGTCATTGCCCGCATGTACGTTGCCCCGGTATTATTCAGTACGAACGGCATTACCCGATAGCAGTAAGTTCCCCATGGCGTGATAAATGCTGTCTTTTCCGCATCTTCTTCGTCCATTAGGATCTGATGATAACCCGCATAGCAATCCACAAAGGATCCGATCTCGCGCCCAGCGCAATTATCGATCAAGATATGGATGTTGGGCAATGAAAAATTGTCCTTGGGACTTGCTTTGTTGAGGTTGCGGTAGTCGACGCACACCCTGATTTTCCCGTCCTTCTTTGGAACTAGTACCACATTGGCCAACCACTCGGGATATCGAGTGACCCGAATGACCTTCGCCTGCAACTGCTTGATCACCTCTTCTTTGATCTTTACACTCGTTTCTGTCTTAAATTTCCTTAGCTTTTGCTTGACCGGAGGGTATGCCGGGTTAGTGGGCAATTTGTGAACCACTAGATTGGTGCTTAATCCCGGCATATCATCATATGACCATGCAAAAACATCTTTGAATTCCATGAGGGTTTTGATCAATTCTTTCCTGACATTCGGCTCGATATGGATGCTGATTTTGGTTTCTCGAACATTATCAGCGTCCCCTAGATTCACAGCCTCAGTGTCATTTAGGTTAGGTTTGGGTTTTTCTTCAAATTGGCACAGTTCTCGGTTTATCTCTTCGAAGGCTCTATCTTCGTCATATTCAGATTCATCGTCACAAATGACCTCTGGTATCATTAAGTCGGATTCAGATTGATTTATTAGACTAGGTCGAAGATCCGTTGTCCATGCCATGTCATTAGAACCAGTAAAAAGAGAACTGTTTAGAAAGAAAAAGAACAAAACAAAATTAAAATGGGACAAAAGAAGAGAACTTTATTAAACTTGCGGGATAAAAGGGTTCACACTTTTTCAAAACAAAAGTAAAATTTGGATTACACCCTGGAATAATCCGAACAAAACAAAACAAACAAAACATAAATCAAAGCCTACTACCAAGACTCCCTCGGACAGGAAGAGGAGTAACCGTCCAATTGTTGGTTTTGGCCTCAGGCCCCACAAACTGTATTTCTGCTCTGCTGGAACCTTCTCCAGCCTCTACCATACTGACATCAGCGAATAGCCTCTCGAAACTCTGATTCAGGTCCCCATCCATACCAATCAATGGTCCTAGAATCTTCGGGACGGGTGGCCCTTTGGCGCTTGCTCTGACAAAAGATCTTGAGAGACGTGGCACGGGTTTGGGAAGATACCAGACTTTCTTCTTCATTTTCCGCGCCTTCTTTACATCTGCTGCGGTTGGTTTGAACCCCAATCCGAAAGTTTCCAGATTTTTAGGCAGGGACACCGGTTGGACAATCCCCTGAAGCTCGACTCCCAGGCCCTTTCCCGGCACAAATCCATTACCCAGCATTTCCGAGACCATCATGACTGTCGCGGCAGCTACCCTAGGGTGCGGGATGATTTCTCCTTCAGCAATTTTGTTCGCCGACCCTGTATCGAGAATCTGGTAGATCCAAGGACCTTTGTCATCATCGGTCTCTATTAAGGGTACAATGGCGCCGCCCATGGTGCACGTCGTGTCCTCGCCGTGTAGTAAGACCTCCTGCCTATCCCACTCGAACTTCACCATCTGATGTAGGGTGGAGGGCACTGCTTTGGCTGCATGAATCCATGGTCGTCAAACAGAAGGTTATAAGATACTGTGGCATCTAACACCTGGAACTCCATGGTAAACAGGACTGGGCCGATGGTCAATTCGAGTACCACATCCCCCACAGTGGCTGTTCCATTTCCGTCAAACCCTCGGACGCAGATGCTATTCTTGCGGATTCTTCCGTGGTCGATCTTTAACTGGTTCAGAGTGGATAATGGACAAATATTGGCACTTGAACCGTTATCCACCAATACCCGAGTAACTACCGAGTTTTCACATTTGACAGATAGGTAGAGAGCTTTATTATGCTCCGTACCTTCCATTGGCAGGTCATCATCTGAGAATGTTACCCTATTCACTTCGAAAATTTTGTTGGCAATGGTTTCCAGGTGGTTTACAGAAATCTCGTTGGGCACGTGAGCTTCGTTTAATATCTTCATCAAGGCCCGACGATGCTCCTCAGAATGGATTAGTAATGACAGCAGTGAGATCTGGGCCGGTGTTTTCCTCAGCTGTTCGACCACGGAGTAGTCCTGCATTTCATCTTCCTCAGGAACTCCTCAGCCTCTTCTTCAGACACAGGTTTCTTGGTTGCAGCTGGGTTGGTTCTTCTCAGCTCCACCGGAGCAAAACATCGACCTGATCGAGTCAGCCCTTGCGCTTCACAACTAACTTCCTCCACCTGTTTTCCTTTGTACATCACCACTGCCTTCTCGTATTTCCAAGGCACAGCCTTGCTATCAATCATCGGCAGCTGGACTACAGGCTTTATAGTGACCAGTTCCCTGTACACCCCTTTCAACACAACTGTAGGCGTGGGTGGAGTCCCTGATGTTACCAACTTGTTGGGCTCGAGTTTGCTTGTTGCGGTGGACGGGCTCTTTCCCAATATCACTACTGGCTTGATGCCTTCTACATGCGACTGTACCCCCGTTCCTCCATTGGTTGATACTTCTTTTGGAGCAGCCTGGATCATCATCACTATCTGTGAGGGCTGTCTCAACTCTCCTCCCTCATACACCAACTCGATCATGTGCGTCTCGTGGTGCGCTGGCAGTGGGTTCTGATTGATGTTAGGTGCCTCCGGTGTCTGGACCTCGATTTTGTTAGTATCAATGAGGTCTTGTATCGCATGCTTCAGTCTCCAACATTTTTCAGTTTCATGTCCCAGCATTTCTGAGCAGTATTCACAGCTTATCGTCCGTTCACATTTTGAGGCGGGGGGTTTTGCTCTCTGGGTTCGACAGGACTTACCAAACCCAACCGTCTCAATTTGTGGAATACGGCGGTATAGGACTCTCCCAGCTCAGTAAAGGCTCTATGTTTCTGCAGCCTATCATTTTTAGCTGCTTGACTCCCTCAAAAACCTGTCCTTGGAGGGTTCCTGTATGCTCTAGGTGGAGGGTAGGTATTTTGTGGTGGTGGGTAGGTATTATGTGGAGCTGGGTATGTGTTGTGGGGAGCTGGCGCACGCCATTGGGGGCGAACCAGAGGTTGGGTGTATGTCTGGGCTTGATGGACGGTGAAATGCGGTTCTTGGGGTGGATAGTAGTGATGTGGTGGGTTGTATGGGTAGTTTGTCCTGTGAGGTCTGGGTTGGTTGTAGTGTGGCCTGCCAGATCCGGACCAACTGCCTGCCTCGATCGTGGCAACTTCTTCTTTCTTTCTTCTCAGTGCACCTCCTGTGCCGTTCTGAATAGCCTGGGTCGTTGCCTTGAGTGCCGAGTAGTTCAGGATTTTGTCAGACCTCAGACCCTCTTCTATCATGACCCCTATCTTGACCACCTCGTTGAAGGATTTTCCAACCGTTGTCACCAAGTGACCAAAGTAGGTTGGATCCAATGTTTGTAAGAAATAGTCCACCATCTCTCCCTCTCTCATGGGAGGATCGACTCTGGCCGCTTGCTCTCTCCAGCGGAACCCGAACTCGCGAAAGCTTTCCCCGGGTTTCTTTCCAGTTCTCAATAATGTGAGACGGTCAGGGACTATCTCGAGATTGTACTGGAAATGACCTGCGAAAGCCTGCGCCAGATCATCCCAAGTGTACCACCTACTGGAATCCTGCCTGGTATACCATTCTAGTGCAGATCCGCTCAGACTTTGGCCGAAATAAGCTATTAGCAGCTCATCTTTGCCGCCTGCCCTCTCATTTTGCTACAGAATCCCCGCAAATGTGCCATGGGATCACCGTGCCCTTCATATAAATCAAACTTAGGCATCTTGAACCCAGCCGGGAGTTGGACATCCGGGAAAGGGCATAGATCTTTGTAAGCTACGCTGACTTGGTTGCCCAATCCATGCAAGTTACTGAAGGACTACTCCAGGATTTTGAACTTTCTCAATACCTCATCCTGTTCAGGGGCTTTAAACGGCTTTTCAATCTCTGCTGGTACCTCCAAGTGCGGATTGTAGGCCTGTGGTTCGGGGGCATGTAATGTAGGCTCAGGGGTAGTACTGCGTATCGTGGGCCTGAAACAATGGCTCACTGGTCGTTCTTTGCAAGGTGGCTGATGTGGGTCCCACAAAAGTGGGAATATTTGGTGTTGGGAGAGGTTGATGGGGTGGTGGAGCTTGGGAATCATGAGGGCTTCTTTCTTGATGATAACGGGGATTTGGGAGGCTTGTGGAAGGGCCGGAGTGAGGGTATTCCGGCATGTGCCCCAGTGGCTCAGGGCTCTTTTGTGCTTTGGCTAGAGCTAGCTGCATTGCATTCATCTCTAGTCCCATCCTTTCAATCTTTTCCATCGCTTCTTTTAACAACTGGCTCATCGGCCTTTCTTCCTCATTACTATTCTCTGAAGTAGTCATGCTTGTTGCTACCGGTCCTTTGGATCTGGTTTGGTAAGAATGTGTTGCCAGAGTTCTTTAACAACTAACTTGTCTGGATGCAGACAACAACAAACTTTGTTAGCGTTAGGGCTTAACAAATTTGATAACAACACATTGAGGATGCAATGCTCCTAGGCAGTTAACCATTTCTAACATGCTTTGCTTCAAACAACATGCGTCATTCCGGCTTGCTCATTTGTCCTTTTAAAACACTTTGGGAAACCTTGTACTTTATTTTATTCTTGTATTTATTATTTTTCATTTTTCTTTCTTTATTAAAGGCGGTCGAATCTTATGGGGATTGCCTACGTATCACGTCCCCGCGCGAATCAGACCAGGCGTAGTTCTGCCATAAAGTAAAGAAACACAAAATTCTTTTGGAGTCACTTAATTTCATTATCAAAACTTGCTATTACACATTACTTCAAGCAACAGTACAGACTCCACAGTTTTTAACTTGATTTGACTAAAAGAAAAGAAAACAACATATGGGAAAGCAACGAAGCCAGATAAACAGGACTCGACCCAAGATTAATTTTCCAACTTAGGGGCCCACGAGGCATCATTCGGCCCTTTCGCGGCCCTAGGTGTAAGGTCTCTCTGCAAGCTTCTCAATTCATTCATGATCCGGTGGACGCAGCCCATGATGGAAACAAGGAGGGTCTTCCGTGGTATTTGCTCACATGCTAGGCATTTCATGTAGATGTAATGCTCAATTTCGTCGATCCTTCCTCGAATGTTGTCCCTTTCAATGAACAATTGCCCGATTTGTCGGTTCTTTAGTCCCAGTGCCTGAGCATTGTCGGCAAGTTGATCCTGTAACAACTCCATTTGTCTCTCCATGCAGGCCATTGCATCGTAACAACGTCTTCTGTCAGCCTGAGCGTCTCGTGTTTGTTTGATGATCCGATCGTGTAGAGTGGAGTTCGTTTCCCTTAATATCCCGATGCTCATTTCATAATCCCTTATGACCTGTTGCAGACGCTGCCTCCGGGCCATTGTACCTTTTGCCCATTTGACCTTCATCCTTGCTATGCAAGCTTCTGATTGTTCTAATTCTTCTTGGCTTTGGATGACCTGATTTCTCAAACTCGCTATCAATCTTTCGTCGGAGCGACGCTTTTGTCGGTCAATGTTACTCTTACTGGCTTGGCGAAGGCGGGCCTTCAGGGTCTGGTTCTCTTGGGCTAGCTTGTTTCTTTCAGCCTGCTCCGAGGTGACTTGCACGTTGTTTTCAAATACAAGCCTTTCAACTTGTCGCTTTAGCTTCCCGATTTCAGCTCGGTAACCTTCCTCTTTTGCGAGCCAGCCCCATTGTTCTTGTGATGACTCAACAAAATCTTGGAGATGAGGCCGTTTGGTTGGCCGCCCTGCAATGTTCTTCTTATTATGCCAAGCAAAATAGGCCGGCGAGACTTCACCTCTAGATACGTCACCTACCCGAGTATTTGCCGTCAGGTACTGGCATTCACCCCATATGCAACGAACTGTCTTTTCAGGGAATTGGCCATCGCTGCTGACCTCGACTACATAAGTGCTGAGATCCTCGTCCGGGTGTACCACCTGACACCTTTCTAACTGCCTCATCACCCTGTAAGGGGCATAAGGTTGAATACCTCTGAGTCCCATTAAGAGGAAGTTAGGACCAGTGGCGGGCATGTATACAATTTCTTCCACAAGAAGCCAACCCAAAGTCAAGTTTATTTGTTCTGCAGTGATGGCCCGGAGATAGGATATCCATTCTTCAAACCCTTCTGGTAATCGGAAACCTGAAACCCTCAGGTTATAGCCTTCGATGCAGTCCTCATTTGTAGACATGTAGCGCATACACTGAGGATGGCGACACAAGTGTTCGATCATCCACATCTGTAATAACAAGTTGCACCCTTCGAAGAAGTCTGTCCCGGCCTTACAAGCCGTGAGGGCTCGGTATATTTCCGACACTACCATAGGAGCAAGGATGCTTTTATCGTTGGTAATCAGGACTTTGACGATTCCAGCCACCTTCAGATCGATATTTCTATATTTTCGGGGAAACACCACAATGCCCAAGAAAGCCACCATGAAAGCGAACCGCCTATGCTCATTCCACTTTGCCAGATTTCCTCTACTGCAGACACCACTTTCTGGATCATTGAATCCTCCTATGTTCCCGTACCTCTGGTATATGAATTGCAGGGTAGAAAAACCTCTATCCAGTTCAGCGTATGGGACTCCCTTGCTTATCTTCAACAGATCCATGAATTTGTGTGAATTCACAGCTCTTAGAGGGATCAGGTATTTGTGTCTCAAACCTTCAGTGACGTCCATGTAACCTGCCACTTCTTCTAAGGTTGGGGTGAGTTCAAAATCCGAGAAGCGAAATACGTTGTGGGCCGGGTCCCAAAATGTAACCAAAGCCTTTATGATGTCGCATCGGGGCCTGACATTCAACAAATTAGCCAGACCTCCCAGGTGCAGTTTGATCTTGTCTTGCTCTGACTTTTCCAAATCCTCCCACCATAATCGCACCTCCAGAGGGATTTTGCTCCTAATTGTTACTGGTAAACTTGGACTTATGCTTCTGCATGTTTATTGGGGGTGATTAAGCAAAGATCCAGACTCATTGGACTCAAATACCAAATTGACACACCTTTCTTTCCTAGAAAAACGAAATTTGGTTGTTTCTGAAAAGCATGATGGTACCTCGACTATTTTAAAACTCTTGTTCTTTCGGATTGTACCTATATTTTTTGAAAAAGTAAGTTGGGCCTGATGGGGGTTGCCTACGTATCTCACACCCTGCGAGAATCAAACTGACGTAGTTCGGGCCGAAAACACAAACCAAATTTTGGAAACCAATTTCTCATGACAAACTATTTTTCCTTTTCTGTTCAAAATGAACCATATTTTGGAAACTATTTTTTTTCTTTTCTATTTTCTTTGGCTTTTAATAAATTAAATTAATAAGACACATTTTGTTTATTTTCTCAAAATTCCGGCAGAGTTTCAACCGTTTTTGGGTATTGGTTTTTCCGAAAATAATTAATTCCCTAACCGTTACTTCCTCTTTTTTTTTCTTCTTTTCCACAACATTCCCGATATTCAAAAGTCGGTTAGCATGCAAGTCTGAAACAAGTAAATGCATAAAGCAAACAGGATGTAGCAGGATGGTCTTTTATTTTAGGTTGCTAGTCCTAGACGGACCCAACCCCTGTGTTGAGTCCCCTAAGTCAAATGCACATGATGCAAATAAGCGTTCCTACTAGGGATCCGGCCTGAGGCTTTGTTATGCTAAGTTTAAAACCTGGGTATTTGTTCTAGACCTGGCTTACCCGAGCGAACAACTCGAGCCGAGGATAGGAGCTGTGTACCGGTAACCAAAAGGCCATCCGGTTTTGCAACTCCTCCGAATCCTCGTTCTATTTTGGTATATGACGCTAACAGAAAGAAGCCACGACCAGCGTGCGCTCCTCAAGAGAGAGAAGAGAGGGGTTTCGGCACAGTTTATATACACAGTTCAGATAATATCAAAGCGGTAAAAAACATCATTTTGCACATTTAGGTTAAAACATATAATAAAATCAGATAATAAAATAAAGCCAAATAATAACAATTATTCTAAGCTCGAATTCTTAACCCTGAACCAGTGGTTCTGGGTCCACAGCGATTCCTAGCAGAGTCGCCAGAGCTGTCACACCTCCTTTTTACGTACCCGCGAGGGTACAAGGGAGTTTTTCCAATTAAAGGACAATTGAAAGGGGATTTGTTTAATTATTTCAGAGTCGCCACTTGGGAGGTTTTAGGGTGTCCCAAGTCACCAATTTTAATCCCGAATCGAGGAAAAGAATGACTCCATATTACAGTCTGCGTACCAGAAATCCGGATAAAGGAATTCTGTTAACCCGGGAGAAGGTGTTAGGCATTCCCGAGTTCCGTGGTTCTAGCACGGTCGCTCAATTGTTATATTTGGCTTGATTATCTGATTTTATACATGTTAAACCTATGTGCAAAATTTAACTTTTAACCGCTTTTATCATTTAATGTTATTTTTATCAAGAATTGCAACATCGTGGAAAACACACCTTGAACCACGTTACAATCAATGTACCCGTGGTTAGAGCTACGTTTCAACTCTGTTGAGATTGGGATTTGGTTCACATGAATGTGAACCCGAGTTTAGGAAAATAACATTATTAAATACGCACCTAAAACAACTAGCGTATTGTTATTTTGGGAAAAGGCCGTGAAATTCGCTAAACCGCCTATCCCGAATTCTAAGTATTTCAATATACACATTTAGAGGGCCCCGCAGCTTGTATATTTGTTTGTCGAGGCTCATCTCATTTATTATTAAAAGAATTTGCAACGTCATGGAGATGCATCTCAGACCATGCCATAATCAATATACCCGTGATTAGAGACATATTTCGATTTCGTTGAGATTTGGACTTGGGTCACATAAATGTGCACCCGAGTTTAAGGAGATAATATTATTATTACGCGCCTAAAACGACTAGCGTATTGCTATTTTGGGTAGGGCCGTGGAATTTGCTAAACGGTCCGCCCCGGAAACTGAATGCTTTAATATATACATTTAACGAGGGCCCCGCGGCCTATGCGTTCTTTATTTGTCGAGGCTTGTCTCATCTTTATTTTTAAAGGATATCCTATAGCGGCTATGTTTTCTTGTCGCATTTTGTCTCTACCAATTGAAAGCAGAGATAGTCCTAGTTAATTACATGCTTACGGGTTATTTATGGCAGGATTCAGAATACCCTTTTTAAAAAAATCAGAAACAGGGTCACGCCCATGGGCAAGCGATCGAATCTTATGGTCCCAAGCCCAGCTCATGCAGGATGGGCCCGGCCTAGGCCACGGTTTTTCCGATGAAGGCCTACTTAGTTTGCTTCGACTTGGGCCCGACCTTCATGAGGTTGAGATTGTAAGATTTGTGTTCCTTGTTCTAAAGTGTGGTTTGCCAGTTATATGAGACAGTTTATCAGAAGGGAGAGAACTTAACTAGTAGTGGATAGTTTTCATGCTTGGCATGCATTAAAGAATATACTACACAATTAAACTAAGTCTAAGATACAACCTACTGCATTGGGAATACTTTTATCTACCAGCCTACATATACAAACTAACATTTAATCACCATACATTGATATCTACTAGGCATGCAAACTACCTTCAGTATCCGAACAAAACTGCAAACTATTATACATTACATGAGGTTTAATATATCAGTCTATGTATGAAATAAACATCTTCAGCTCTTCTCTTTTATATTCATGCTCAACTTTCAAGTTACATTGACACTATTAATCGTGTACCTGGTATAGCAAAGCAAAAGAAGAAGGAGAATGGTCAGTTGAGTCATATGCAGCAAATACAGCAGCAGTAGATAAACAGCAACAACACAGCAACAAACAACCAGCCACAATGATGAAGTTCACAAGTGGTCGAGCACCAAACAAACCAAACCCAGGAAACAGAGTAGTAAAATGCAGCCGAGAAAACCAGAATGTTCAATGCAGTAGCAGCAGAAATTCAACAACCACAAAAGCTCAGCAAACAATCAACAACAATCAGCAAAGACAGCTTGACCAACTTTAACTCTTACACAGTTTTCAGATGATACTTATTCACAGTATTCTGAAATTTCTTTCTGTTTTTTTTTCTTTCTCTGAAGACTAAAAGTCCAGCCCTTTTTTAACTAAAAACAACTCTATTTATAACTGAATGAGAAACCCTAAGGGCTGCCTAGAACTTCACAGCCTCAGTGATTGCCCATCCCCTTCATTTCCCATGTCTAAGCATCTTCTTGATGCAAGTCATTTTGTTCCCCACGCCTGGCCTATTGCTCTATTCAAGAGTCATGGGTTCATTTAAGTATTAAACTCCCATGCTCTTATGTTTTGTCCCTACTATTACATTAGTTTAATCCTAATTCAGTACCCTATTTGTCAGCCCACTTAAACTAATTATTTCTGTTTTTGTTAACACCCAAACTACCCTTATAACCCTGGTTATTACTGTATTAACTCATTGCAATAGTAGGGCATTTTTGAACTTCTGAAAGTTCAAATTCAGAGCTGCCCTGGACTGAATCTTTTCAGTTGTTTTGCAATGCAAACAAACTAATTTCAAACAATGTCGGGCATCCAGTCAATAACAGGGTTCGATCAGTCATGTGAAGTTGTTAGACCATTTGATCATTCAATAATAGAAAATTAATCGACGACATTTATCAGGTCGAATATACTAATTATAACATGAAATAATCGGTCGATCAATCAAACAACACGAACAGGGCAATCGACTGCCTTTAACAACTTTGCACAACACAGAGAATCTATATGAATTATCTACTCGACGACTAATCTAATTGACGAACATGTGTATCACAAGACGTGTTCAACATATACACAGAAGAACAAGCGACCAAATAAATGGTCTTTACAAAGACAGAAGAAATTGAAAGGGAAATATCAGAAACACCAAACAACTACAACAAAACATGCTTAACAAACCCAGACAATACTTAAACAAAACTGAAAAGAAAAAGAAAACTTACTGAAAATGTTCAACCAAAGCCGACCCAGGTCTGAATTAGATTTGACCATTTGAGGCCGAACAAACTTTAATCGGGGTATTCTCAACCGAGAACACCTTGATTAAGGTCTATTAGACCTCAAACCCCTATTAAAACTGGCCGGATTTCCCAGGTTCTTGTGTTCTAGGGTTTGGATCTTCAGATTTAAGATTTTAGGATTTGTGGGTAGATTCGGACCAAACCAAGCTTGATTTGGTCACGAGGGAGGTCAGGGGGTTGTCCAGTGTGAGTTTGGGTTGGTTTGGTGTAGATCAGGGTTTGGTCTCGAATCTTCAAATCAAGATTCGAGACGATGGAGTGTGATTCGAGGTACATGGTTGGTAGATTCGTGTTCCGGGTGGTTGGATGTATCGGGGGTGTTGTTTTGGCAGTCACCGGCATCCTTGCCGCCAGCTTTTCAGTGAAGGTGAAGGGGGGCAGCTAGGGTTTGGGATATTAGGGTTAGGCTCTGGAGACGATGAAGCCGGGGGGGGGGGGTTTGGATGGGGGCGTAGGGTGTGATGGGGGGGTTTATATACAAAAAGGGAGGATAGATCGGGGCCGTTAGATCAAGTGATCTCAATGGTTTGGATCTACTGGTGAGTGACCGGACGGGGTCGTTTGGTATGGAAACAGGGTCGTTTTGGTTTAAGTGAGGGGTTGGGTTGAACCGGTTAAACAAATCGGATAATGGGTGCGGATGTGGACCGTTGGATGAGTTTGAACGGACGGCTCCGATTAGACGCCCTATGCGGTGTCGTTTTGCTTCCAAGCCTGGGCAGCCTGTGTTTGGACTGGACTTGTGTCCTGGTTTTGGGCCTCATTTTGGGGCCCAATCTAATTTTCCCACAACCCTTTCCCTTTCTAATTAACCAAATTTAAACTAAATTCCTAAATAAATTGTAAAATTATAAAAAATTAAAAATAGAATTACACACACATTGGTTAATACCTATAACAATTAACACACAAATTAATATTAAATACAAATCACTCAATGACAAGACATATATTTTTTGATTTTCTTTTCTTTTTGGAGTAACTTTCGTGAAGCAAAAATCACGTGCTTACAGCTGGTCAAGGCAAATCCTCCTGGGGAGGGAAATAGAAAATGATAAGACTGATTCCTCAAGCCCGACAAAACATTAAAAACACGAGGAAGATGATTAAAGCTGCTGATAGGGCTATTGACATGTCTGGGAGCGAGACCTCCCGGGAGATATCTTCAGACTCTGTGCCAGAATACATCCCTGACTTGACGAAGAGGAATAAGCTAAGAGACACTCCTCCACCTTCCCCCGCTGCCCAAGCATTAGTAAATGTATCTTTTCGGTTGTCTGAGGGCTCAGCTGAAGGCAGTGGGGATGAATACTCCACCTTTCCCACAGCTTCATTATCCGGAGAGGGTGCAGTAGGAGAAGAGTTCATAGGAGAAGGGGGTGAGCCCCAGGTTCGCGGGGTAGAACGAATTAGAAACCCGTAGGTATGGAAAGACCGGTTTGTGAGCGAGGTAGCTTATCACAAATTTAGGTAATGGTGGCCGGTGAGGAAGCTGATCCTGGAGATGAGCTTTGTTGATAGATACTTATTACCTTACAATCCTAATGTGATGAGGCAGTTTAGGGAGAGAGTTGGCTGGGAATATTTCTTAAACAGTGAGGATGCAAACGGGCACCTGGTCAAGGAATTCTATACCAATGTTGCCCACATCAAAAAGGGCACAAAAGTGACCAAGGTACGAAATCTGAAAGTACTTTTTAACGGAAAAACAATAAATGATTACCTCGGCTTTGATGAGGAGGATGAGGAACTGTATATGGCAAAGATGGAATTGGGCGAGGAGGTCCGTCCTTGGTTGGCACAGTATCTGGCAATCCCAGGTACCACCCCCGATTGGCTAAATACGAGAGTGAAAATTTTGAGAAGAAGTCTGAATTTCGAAGCCAAGGGGTGGGAAACATTTTTGTGCAGTAGATTGGACCCCACTACTCATGACAACTCCCTCCCTCTTCATAGGGCAGTTTTGGTGGCATGGATCATGGCGGGTACCCGATTAATGTCGGGAAGGTAATATCTTGGGTAATTACGCAGGTAGTCAGTGAGGGTGACAGAAACTACCCCTTCCCCAGCTTCTTGACCATATACTTTAGGGACCTCAAAGTTGAAAAGAGTCCATTTGATATAAAGGTAAAAGCAAAGGCCCCATTCTCATGGTACAGTATGCAGGGTGATAACCACCCAAAGAGCAAGAACTTCAAGGGAACAGCTACTGCTCCAACTGGCCAGTCTGAAGAGCCAGTTGTGGTAGTGGCTCCTACTCAGCCTACCTCCACCTCTGCAGACATTCCTCCTGGTCCATCCACTTTAGCAGATCCAGAGATACCCTCTTCCCGAGCCTACCCAGTGACTGCACACTGACTGAGCTAGGATCTTCTCAGCATCAACAACTGGATGCAGACAACTTCGTCCAAGTTGTCTATCCTCACTACTATAGTGGAAGCTCAGTTGGCACCTCCACCTTCGCAGATCTCGCAGTCTATCGAGGATGCCCTTAAGGAGATTTTGGCCAACCAGAAGAAAATCCTTGACACTCAGAAGGTGCTCACAGATGCTGTAAATTCTCATGGGAAAGCTCTCAAGGAGCTTGCTAGGGAACACAAGAAGTTGAGAAAGACGCGGGCTTCCAAGGAGTCCATGAAGGAGCTGAGGGTTGATGTTGACAAGTTGAAGGCAGACCAACTGCCTTTGGACTTATTGCTACAGGATCCAGTACCAGCAGCTCATCCCCAGCCTGAGCAGTCCCAGAGGCCTCCCAAGAGGAAGAGGATGATTCCCCGAGCAGACGATGCAGTCATCCAGTTGGCAGACCCACCGGAGACCTCCTACAGTCAGCCACAGGATGCACCTCATGAGCTTGTCCAGGCCCAGGTCCCAGTTGCAGAGCAGCAGACCATAGGGAACCAGTCTGAGGTTCCCGAGCATATTGAGGACCTAGAGACCGCTCAAGAGCCCATGCAGACAGATGGGCCATAGGGAGTCTCTATATCCTTTTCCCCTTTTCTTTTTGGTGCTTATATGGTTTAGTTGGCATTGGGGACAATGCCAGCTTTCATTTGAGGGGGTAGGCCCTAATTTTATGGATTTGGATTATTGTATATATTTGACAGTTTTTATATTTTCTTTATTTTTCATCTTTGGTTTGTATATAATTTTAACATTTCGTTACATTTCTCGTACTTTTATTTTACTTTATGTTTGTATATAAAGTTATTTTACATTGTACATATACATCCCATCTATTGTATATTCGATTAAATCCCCTCTTGTATATATTCATTTTTACTTTCCGCAATTTTTTGTTCTTAGCTTCTTATTTATGTTCGTAGCTTCTTGTTCTAAACATTTGCATTAAGCCTTTGGTTTTCTTAATGCCACGTTATTTCTAAAGGTAGAGTTTGTGTGAACCGGGTGACTTTTCCCAATGATGTATGGCATGACAATCTTCTTAAAGGTTTGAGTCCATTTTTCTTTTTGATTTTTAGTAGTTAGTGGTAAGGGTACCTCAAGCAAAGTTTCACTTGGGCCTAGCACATTTTCCTTTGATCTCATGGTCAAAAACAAATTGTTGTATTTAGGATGGTGAAAGTCGTGACCTTGAGACTCTTGTGTTGACCGATAATCATCAAGTGGTTTTTCCGGACCATTGTGTGCTCAAATCTTATCTAAGGTCATTGTGGGCCCCGACTCTGTGTCTTTAGCAATCCCATAGCTTGTGGTGAGAAATTGCATTGCAAGTCCAAGTCCCGAGCCATTGGTCTAGAACTTGCCCTGAATGTTTGTTGAGGCGAAATCCTAAGTGAATTTTGACTTAAGATATGATTATAGGCTCTCCTTGGTCCAAATAATAGCTTGAACACTTCCATAACCTACCAATGATAAGATCCCTAGTCAACCCTTTTGAGTCTTAAACCTTTTTCCTTCAAAGAACCATGATACAAGCCTTTACCCGTTCTAAAAGATACCCTCTCTTGTCACCCGATCTTTCCTTTAGCACATGACAAAAGTATAAGTTTGGTGGGAGAGACGAGGATGGCAACAAAGTGGTAAAAAGGTACAAAATAATGAAAAGGAAAGGCAATGAAAAAGAAAGAAAAGAAAAAAAGACAAAAAAATGCTCAAATTAGAATTGAATTAAAAAAAAGGGGATTCAAGAAAAGCAAAGAATGAAAGGTGTGGAAAGTTGAGAAAGGAGAAAAGATTTGAAATGTACAAGAAAGAGCGACAGTGTGTCTTTCTAACCCCTTAGAAAGAAGTGAAAAGACTCACAAAGTCAAATGAATTTAAGCCAAAATGAAACAAAAGAAGTGCTTAAGGGAAGATGGAACCTACTTAGACCAAACATTACCTACCCTAAACCAAAAGCCTTCATTATGTCTCCATAAAAGCCCCATATGATCTTGAGTTGAATGAAACTTACATTAGTGGTGACTCACATAAGGGGCAAGCATATGGTACTTAGAGCTGGACTCGTGACTTTTCCTTGAGAGAGATGAGTGATTTTCCATTAACCTATTTTTGAGTGCTACTATTCTAAAGGTGAGATTTGCTTAGGGAGAGTTGAAGATGTGTGAGTTTGGGTTCCACAATGACCAAAGTAATAGAAAAAGTTCTTTGATGTGTTGAGTCAACTCTTGATGCTCTTGTGTCCCACTTAATCCATGGTGTTTCAAAGAGTAAAATGTTGCTAATGATTCATTTGTATTGAGGGCAAGTGTTAGTCCCAATTGATGCTAGATGAGGGCACTTTAGGACAGCTGAATCTTCTTGGAATTTTCCTTAATGGGTGAGTCTTATTTTGTTTGCTTGAGACAAGCAAAAGCTTAAGTTTGGGGGAGTTGATAACTAGGTATTTTGATACATTTTATACTCTTTATTGCTTATGTTTTGATTAGAAATTTGTACAAAATAGTCCCAAAAAGGCTCACAAGTTGTGCTTGATTATAGGTTTGATCAACAAAGTGATAAGATGTCAAAGATAGACTAAAAAAGGAGTGAAACTTGCACAAGTACCAAGACAAGACAAGCTCAGGCAAAACAGGCTCAATGCTGCCGCACGCCATTCTATGCGGTCCGCACAAGTGAGGTTTAGAGAGGTGGACTTCCAGGCCGACACGCAATGCAGCCACATGAGATTTAATGCGGTCCGCGTTGGAGTCACTGCGGCCGTACTCGATTTAGTGCGGTCCGCAATACCAATGATCAGAGAAGTGCCAGTTTGGAGATTGAAGCCAATGCGGTCCGCGCTCCATTTCATGCGGACCACACTAGAAGCCACCGCGGCCGCACTCGATTCTGTGCGGTTCGCATTGCCCGAGTTCAGAGAGCTAAATTTTAAGTCAAGAGCCTTAGTGCGGTCGCACATGATTTTGTGTGGTCCACACTAGCCCCGCAGGGGTATTTTTTTCAAGATTTTTCAGCTTAGTATAAATAGCTTCTTTTCCCATTTTTAGGTTATCAGATTGTTTTAGCTGAGAGCTGCGCTCATGACTTCGAATATTTTAGCTAGTTTGGGCAATTTTATATTCATTTCAACATTGAATCTTCTAGTTTATATTAGCAATTAATTAATATGAGTTTTTCTTCATCCATTTCTTTGTTTTCTTCTTCAGTTATGAGTAGCTAGATCCATAAGCTAGGGTTGTGGCTCAACCCTAGTGTGGGTAATTGATGGGTCTTGTATTTTAGAGCTATATTAACTATGATTGTTTGATATTTGGGTTAATTTCATGTTTAATTGTTGAATTAGTGGTTGCAAACACTAGTTTGTGTTTAGTTGACTTGAGCTCTTCTTGAGAAATAGAGCCTAAGTCTCTGAAATTGGTCCAACAAGGAATTGGAGCATATTCAAGAGATTGATAGCCCCAATCAAAGGGTTAAACCTCGAGAGAGTAATACCCGACTTGAACCTTGATTGCTTGTGCAAATTTTCATACCCAATTGGTCTTGAGTAAGTCAATTCAGGCAAAATCACTCGAACCACTGAGAGGTGTAGAGTGGGTAAAATCGTGCAACGGTTATATCATACTCCCCAAATATGTCAATCATGCCTTAGACTTAAGTATCCGTCAATTGACCACCTAGGCGAAAGTCACTACCCTAGTGCCTTTTTAACCATTTGAACAATCCGCAATATTTTACTCTTAGCTTACTTTAGTTTAATTTAACATTGTAGTTTGATAAAAGCAGAAGTAAAACAAAAACCAAAAAATGGTTAGAAGTGTAATTTGGAACACATACCCAACTCTAAATTAGATAGATACCCAACTCCAACATCTAGCTCTCTGTGGAAATCGATCCCGACCCTAAATCGGGTAAAAGCTGTTTCGACCCTCTCTCACTACTCAATAGTTGTGCAGGGTAGGCCTCGATCAAGGACGTCATGAAGGCTCAAAATAGACTCAAAGTAAAGGGGGATGTGGACTTACAACTCTTGGAATCGACTCTTTCAAAGGTAAAATAAAATCTCTGCCCCAGTTTCAGCTATTGGGGATTTTCTTATTTTGGGATTTTTCTTTCTTCTTTTTTTTGAATTCTTATTTGGTTGGACCGAACCGTAAGGCTGCCTATGTATCTTTTTAAGGAATCATTTCGAACGTAGTTCAAATATCTAACCTAACTAATTTTTTTCATCTTCCTTTTTTGTTGTTTTTTTCTTTTTTTTTGTTGTTTTTTTTCTTTTTCTTTTCAAAACAAATGGACCTTTGATTTCTTTTTTTCTTTTCTGAACTTTCTAAGAGTTGCCCCAGTTCGTACTCTTGGGACATAGAATTTTTTTTGACTCTAAACTTTATTCCAAAAGAGGGTGGTCAAACAAAATAACACAGGCTCAAAGGGGTGACAAAGGGTATAAAGTATTTGGGTAGCAAAAAAAGGGCATCCCAGCCTCGCGAACGCCAATTATAGTATCCTGTCGCGATCACATCATTGATGAACACGCATGTCTTCTTGGTGTTTCGGGGTCACAAGACACTTTCCATCCCTTAATGTTAAACTTTCCAACAAACTTCAATTGATTAAACATCCTCAAGCCCGATCTTCATAATGATTTGAAGATGAATATTACTCGACCTTAATTCCAAAGTACTTCAACTCTTTATTCATCCTCAAAAGTGTTTTTTTTCTTTTTTTTCCCCAGTTATCCAATCCCATATTAAATCAGTTTCTAAGATCTAGCCAAAATTTTCACATGCATGTCATGTCATTAGAACTAGCAAGAAAAGAACTAGAAATAGAATGACATGAAAGGACAAACTATATTTTATTGAATAAGGATGGAAGGGTTTGACAACTAAACAAGCAACCTAAAATCCGAGTTACAACCCTAAAATCCCGCATAATGAAAATAGCAACAGAACAGACAGACAAGACTCATACAAACAGAATGGAGGGATAGAAGGGTTTGACTCAACAACAACAACAACACCAATACCAACCCAGTATAATCCCACTAGTGGGGCAGGGGTTTGACTCAATAAAACAAATAAAATCTGGATGACAACCCTGAAATAACACAGATAGTAGAAAAATCATCAAAAACAAGCTACCAAGATTTCTTCCTAGTAAGGAGAGAATGACTTTCCAATTTCTAAGCTTGACATTTAGCCACAAATTTGCTCATCAGAATCACCATCGCCTTTTCTAATTTCATTCGGCAAATTCTCGAGAGGATTCTCATAATCCATGTCACCACATATCATCCCCACGAAGTGTGCATCATCATGCGTAGGTAAAGTACTTTGCGCGATACTCTGGGTGTCACTTCTTGGATCACAATCAGCTTTTCCTGGATCATCCTTTCTATTTCTCTTTTTAGATCCCGACAGCTTTCAACATTGTGCCCCTGGGCATTGGAATGGTACTCGCACCTTTTAGAAGAGTCAAAGCTTCTCGCATGTGGGTCCACATGATTTGGAGGAATATGTGCAATCATGTCATAATACTTTAATTTCTCAAACAAGCTTGCATAGGACTCTCCTATTGGTGTAAAATTGTCTTTCAACCTTTGTTTCCCTTATACCCCTGGCTTGGACGTGGGTTATAGGGTACTTGAAAATTTTGTGGAGCCTGTTGGAGATTTTGCGGTGCTCGTGCTCGCCTTTTAGGGTGTTTTGGTAGCTGGACAACATATTGAGGTGGAGCAACAGAGTATTGTGGGTTCTGAGGTGGATAGTAATGGTCAGGGGAGTTATCGAAAAACAAATGAGGCTGGTCATACCTTCGAGACATTCTCCTAAGACCTCTTCTCGAACCTGATGTCACCATGATTTATTTAACCTTCTCATTCGTGTAACTAAAATTACCAAATTCAATTTGGATAGCCTGAGTTGCAACTTTGAGAGCTGCTTGACTTATAATTCTGCCTATCTTAAGGCCATTCTCAACCATTTCTCCCATTTTGATTGCTCCCGAAAAGTATTTGCCAATTGCGGACATCATGTTTTGAAAGTAATTTGGCTCTTGCGCCTGAAGGAATGCAGTGATTAGCTCGTGGTTATCCATGGGTGGCTTAACTCTAGCTGCTTGCTCTCTCCATTTAATGGCATATTCCCTGAAACTTTCACTTGGTTTCTTCTTCAGGTTTGAAAGGGAATTGCGGTCTGGGGCAATGTCAATGTTATATTGGAAGTGTTTGACAAAGGCCTGTGCCATGTCATCCCAGACGTACCAGTGAGACATGTATTGATCCATAAACCATTCGGATGCTACTCCCATAAGGCTCTCCCCAAAATATGCTATTAGAAATTCTTCATTCCTTCCCGCACCTCTTAGTGGATTGCAATACCTTTTCAGGTGGGCTATGGGGTCTCCATGTCCATCATACTTTTCAAATTTGGGAGTCTTGAAACCAGGCGGCAAGTGGACATCGGGGAACATGCATAGATCCTTGAAGGCAATACTCTTTTGACCTGCCAACCCTTGCATGTTTTTCAACCGTTGTTCTAAGCTTTTCACTCTTTGGGTCATTTCTTCCTATGCCATCTCTCGGGCAGGCTTCTCAATCTTTGCAGGAAGATCAAATAGGTATGAGTGGTACTCAGGAGAGTGGTACTGCTCTTGCTGGGTAGCAAATTGTGGCTCATGACAAGGCTGTCCTTGGCCATTGGCCCATGCTTGACACATTTTGATCATTTGCTGTTTTAATATTCTATTTTCCTCCGACACAATAGACTCTTGTTGAACCCTCTGACCCTGAGTCTCTTGAGCACTTGTAAAAGCTTCAATGTCAGTTATCATTTTTCTTTGGATCTTGTGTTGTCCGCTTACCACAAACCGACCACCTCAAACTTTCTTCACAATTCAAAACAAAAGACACGTTAGAATGAACTCAGCCAGTCCTTATTATTATCATCTTTTTTTTCACTTTTTTTTTTCATTTTTCATTTCTTCATTTTTTTTTCATTTTTTATAGTGATTGATCGAACCTGATGTGGGTTTCCTACGTATCATGTGGGAACATGAATCAGATCTTGCATAGTTCAGGAAGATTAGGAATAAAGTAAATAAACTAACTTTTTTTGGATTTTGAATTTTTCATTTTATTTTTTTGAAAGAAAGACTTATAAAGAAGAAAAAATATTTTTAGATTTTGATTTTTCTTCAAAATTTTTGCAAAGAAAGACTTCTAAAGAATAGAGATATTTTCTTCTTTTATTGAATATCAACCTTTTTCTTTTTTGGAATTTTGAAAGAAAAACTTCTAAAGAAGAAAGGAAATATTTTTGGACTTTTACTTTGAATTTATGAAAGAAATTCTACAAAAGAAAAGGGAATTTTGTTTTTGAATTTTCAAACAAATATTTTTGGATTTTGAGAGAGAATAAAAGAAAATATTTTTGTATTATTTGTTTTTTAAAATTGGGGTCTAAAATAAAGACTTTCTAAAGAAGGAACTAAAGGAAAATATTTTTGATTTTTTTTTGTTTTTAAAAAAATGGTGTGTTAAAGAAAGACTTTCTAAAGAAGGAAGTAAAGGAAAATATTTTTGAATTTTTGAAAATGGGGGCCGGAACCGATGAGGTTTGCTTACATATCTCACATCCGGTGAGAATCAGGCCCACATAGTTCGTCAGGTTTTACGGAACAGAAATTGACTTATTTTGAAATGACTTTTTTTTTTTTTAAATTTCGGTAGAGTTTCAAGATATTTCAAATACCAACCTCTCCCTCTCTTTTCTTTTTTCTGCTTTCTCTTTTTTTTTTGACTTTCTTTTTTTCTCTTTTTTTTTCATTTTCTTTCCCTATTCTAGAAGCCGGTCAACATGCAAGCCGAAACAGACAGATACGCAAGTAGCTCGTAAGATGCACCAGGATAATTTTTTAATTAGGGTACACCTGTCCTAGACGGACCCAACCCCTATGTTGGGTCCCCAAAGTCAAATGCACATGATACAAACAAGCGCTCCAACTAGGGATCTGTCATGAGGTTGAGTTATTCTAAGTTCAAAACCTGGGTATGTTGTTCTTGACTTGTGTACCCGAGCAGACAACTCGAGCTGGGGGGGGGGGGGAGGGGTACGTACCGAGAACCTAAAGGCCATCCGGCTTTGTGACTTGTCCGAGTCTCTTCCTAATTTAAGGTATGACACTAACAGAAGAGGAATCATGCCAGCGTGCACATCCCCGAAGATGAGAAGAGAAGGGTTTCGTAGCAGTTTATATACAGTTCAGATAATATCAAAGCGGTAAAAAACGATATTTCGCACATTAGGCCAAAACATGTAATAAAACCAGATAATAAATAAAGCCAAATATAACAATTATTCTAAGATCGAATTCTTGAACCCTGAACCAGAGATTCTGGGTTCTTATCCCCAGCAGAGTCTCCAGAGCTGTCACACCTCTTTTTTACCACCTAGGAGGGGGTATAAGAGAGTTTTTTCCAATTAAAGTGACAATAACCGAAACTGGATTATTTATTCAAATTCAGAGTCGCCACTTGGGATAATTTATTGTGTCCCTAGTCACCAGTTCAAATCCCGAATCGAGGAAATTTGACTCTGTTTAAAAGTCTGCGAACCAGAAATTCTAGATAAGCAATTTTGTTAACTCGGAAGAAGGCGTTAGGCATTCCCGGGTTCTGTGGTTCTAGCACGGTCGCTTAAACTATTAATTTTGGCCGATTTATCTGATTAATTACATGTTTTAACCTATTGTGTATTTTTAGCTTTATAACCTCTTTTAATTATTTTAAACCGCTTTTTAGGATTTATGAAATTATTTCTAGAACAAGTTACGATTTTCGTACACTTGTTTATTTTGGAACACGCCGCGAACCACACTACATGAAATGCACCCGCGATTCTTGACATGTGTATTTTTATTAACATTAGAAGTTATGGTCGGGTCACATGAAATACACACCCGAATTTGGGAATTAGGCATCATAACTATGTCACAGGAACCGTACCCATAATCACGATGGTTTATTAATCGCACCTAAAGCAAACTACGAACATTTGTCATTTTTATATCTAGGTCATGAAATTACCATGAGGGCCATGAATAATTAAATTGTGAATGACACACCTCGGACTATATTGAGAACAATTTTATTATTACGAAAAAGTTTGATCAAAGTTGCGCGAATGCATACTCCGAAGTCACGCAAACGTGTACACAATCACGCTAACCAGTAAAATAGTGCAAACTACCAACAGTCCAAACCAAGATGAAAATTAAGATTATCCAATTATTTGTCATCTATAATATCAGATATTAGATCTCCAACACTTCAGTTCCAAAACCATATTTTACTGCTCAACAAATTAAAGTAGTCCAAGTAACGATATTTCCATCTTTCATCATATCACCAACCAGAGAAGCAAAATTCAAGAATCCACAACTATCAACATCTGATTTTTGTTTTGCATTAGGAAATGAGCTTCTTGATAAGCTTGCGATAGTAGAGTTCATGAAATTAACAAATTTAAACCAAACTAATGAGACCTAACAATTAACAAATAGAGGGAATCAATTCAATCTTCACGACTAAAATGAAATAAACAAAAATACACCCATATGTTCATGCATCATATCTTAACAAAGAAATAGTGTGAGAAATGAACCTTCATGATACTACTTCGACGCTCGACTAATAGACACGGACTCGAACAAAAAACGTAGCAGCATCAGAACTTTGCCGGCGACCTCTGAGTTTACCCGGAATCTCCAACTGAAACAGTGCCTAGCAGAAATCGGTACTTGGACCTCATAACTTATATGGAATGGGGTTTTTGGGTTTGGTTTTCGCTGAATTTTGACGTGAGTTGGGAGCTGATTTCGTGGGATTTCAGGGAGGGATTTGGCGTGGAATGGAGATGTTTTTCAGGGCAGCTTCGTGGTAGACTTGAAGAAGAAGACCAAAAACGAGGGGGGGGGATCCTTTTTTGAGAATTGCGGCGCTCAGTCTCCTTTTTCAGTGTATATGTCTATCTTTTGTATTTTTCCACTGATCACCTTAGGTTAGTCTTAGGTATCTTGCTTCTATTTTTGTATTTTTGTCTTCTTCAGCTCTTAGGCATTAGCTCTTTTCAGATTTTGGCGTTTTTTCTTTTGTTCTATTTTCGACTGATTTTCATCCAGTGTATTGCAGATGGTTGTTGTCTTTATAGGTCTTAGAGTCTAGGTATTTTGTAGGGTTTTTTAGGTTAAGGGGTATGGGCCTAGGAATTATGGGCTAGGTCCGAAAATTAGGCTTAAAATGGGTTGCTTGAGCCCAAAATATTATTCTTTCTCTGTGAACAAGACTAAAATACTACCTTATTTACTAATTAACCCTACCTAAATAAAATAACTATCAAAACAAGACTAACCATTAAAACAAACCTATTTTTGGTATTTTTCAATATTAAAAATGACTACAAAACGTTAATGAGACTATTTTTTGTAGTTTTCATTTTCTTGTAATAAAATAAAGTAAAAGAGTCAAAATTAGTTGGAATAGAGATATTAAGCCTAAATTAAATATTTATATTCTAAAATATAAAAAATCTTGGGAAGGGTCAAAAATCACAATTCCTTAACAATATGGCAAACCACATCACACCGTTAACAATTCCTTTGCTCAAATTACCACGTATACTCTATTCCCTTAGCTGAAACAGCCTACCAATATGCTAAAATCAAGAAATCTCACCAATAGACGACCATGCAATCCAACAGTAAGCGGTGAGATTCTTCCACTTAGCTTGAAGCCACTATTACCCAACTCTAAAACCCACCAAGATTCTTTATCTCTTATTGATATGACCTTGCGCAATAAAACCGCCCGATTCCTCGAAATCCTTCCGTTAGCATTTCATGAACATTTTGAATCTCTAGCAACATCCACATATTCGACCTCATAGTGGATAGCCAGTAAAATACTTCATAGAAACTTCGCCAACCACGCGACCGCTGACCTGCTCACAGGAGATAACCCACCTGTGGAAATTGTATGCCGACATCTCCCAATGAAGCTGCACTGCCCAACTACTACGAAATCAACAACCCATCCTGAGCCCATGCTCACTCACTAGCTGCACAAGTCCATTCACTCCTCATGGACATCAACTAGAGGCGCAACAATACATTCCAATCCAAAGTCATGTTATATCATTCTTCATATCAAGCAACTCCTTTCTGATGCACCCAACTTCCCGTCGTATGACAACCAATATTTCAAATCGAGCTCGCAGGCCCAGTCACTGGCCACCGTGAATCCCAATTCACTCTAAATTTCCCCTCAAGGTGTGTAGTTATCCTGCCACTGAACCCATAGGCTACTCTGCCACTCTCCCACTTTGGTCAAACTCACTCCTTTAAGCAACTACTCGACTCCTATTTCTCACACTTGGCCTTCTAGGAGTTTAATCACCACAAGACACTTCCCATATGCCCTTCCTCATCCTTCGCTGCCCAGTCAAATATGAAGGAGGAAATATCATGCACCACATCTGTAGTACCATTACAATTCTTCAATTTCCGATTTAGAACCATCGCTTCACGTCACATAAGATTGAATGGGAAGGAAATGAAGGCATAAGCCTCAAGGGAATCAAACTGCACAATGAAGAATCAAGAAGGGAAATGCTCCTAAAAGCCCTGTAGCCTCTTGAAGATCAGTACAAACGTCTCCGTATCGATCCGCAAGACTCTACTAGACTCGCTCATGACTCATGAGACCTAAGTGAACCTAGTGCTTTGATACCATATTGTCACGATCCGAAATCCACTAAGGGTCGTGATGGCGTCGGACACCACTGTCAAGCAAGCCAACCACAAATACTTAATTAAACTCTCATTTTAATAATTTGAAAACTATGATTTTTCGTTCAATTATACTAGTAAAAGGTAGTCATTTAAAATTAAATATAATGTTAAGAAGTAAATACAAGATACCCCATAATTATCCCAGAACCCGGTGTCACGAGTGCATGAGCATTTACTAGGGAATGAAATAAAACACAGTAACTATCCGGAATACAAAGTGGACACAAATAAAAATATAATACAATACTCTGAAGGAGACTCTGCTGGCTGCGGGTCGTCTCGAATAATGCAGCTCACCTAAGTCTCCGTATCAACCATGCCTCTATTCCACTAGCCATACGTGAATCTTTGCAACAAAAATGCATAGCAAGTGTAGTATGAGTATGAAAACAACGTGTACCCAGTGAGTATCCCGTCTAATCTCGAAGAAGTAGAGATGAGAGGTCGACTTCGGTGCTTACTAGTGGTCCAATGATAATATAGTAAAAATGTGAGAAAATCAAGGATTTCATAAAGCAAGAATAAACTCATAAAGCCGGAAAGCAGGTAAACAACTTCTCAAATAATAAAGGATTTCCAAAGATTTACTTTTCATTATCTTTATCTTTTTATCTCTGGCCAGGAAAGGCAAGTATCAACATTTATAATTCTCAGGCAAGCAATATAAGCATGCACATATCATGCCGAGGTCGTACGACCCGACCTAACATAAATGTAAAATGTGCACTACCGAGGGTAGAACGACGCGAACCATAGATGCATCTATTATCCCGCTCGCGAATCATACATGCGACGCAATCAAATATAAATAAACAATCACCCCGCTCGCGAATCATACATACGACACAGGTACACATAGAAACACACATTCAAACAGTCAATCAAAACTTCATCAGGGAGACAATTATTCAAGGAAGTGTCAATTTCTCTTTTACAAGCCGAGAAAATGTAGTTTAAATCTTTTAGAAAATAATTTACCACTTTGATGCAATTAAAGCAATTTAAACTGTCAATAAGGTTACCATTATTACAAGTAAAGCATGCCTTTTGGGTCCTAAACTAATTGGACATAAGCATGATAGTAGCTATGCACAGACACTCGTCACCTCGTGCGTACGTAGCCCCCACAATTAGGAGCACATATTCAATTAATTCACCTATGGGGAAATTCCCTCTTACAAGGTTAGAAATGAGACTCACCTCGCTCCGGAGATCCATAACCGGCATTCCACGCCCTTCCGAAGACTCAAATCGATGCATAATGCTCCAAAACTAGCCAACAATTACGCAAATCCATTAATATATGCTCTAATACTCACAACAATTCAATTTAGATAAATTCCTAACTCCGTTAGAAAAGTTGACAAAATCGCCCTCGAGCCCACATGCCCGGATTCTGAAAAAACTCACAAAATCTGACAACCCATTTTGATACGAGTTCAACCATACCAGTTTTATCAAATTCCGATAACTACTTGACCTCCAAATCTTGAATTTTCGTTCTTGAAAAGTTTTACAAAAATCTTAATTTCTTCCATTTAAATCCAAAACAAATGATGAATATAACCATAGAATCATGAAGTATAATTACTTTCAGATATAGAACACTTACCCCAATCCATATGGTGAAAATCTCCTAAAAGATCGCTTCAATCCGAGCTCCATAGCTCTAAATATGACAAAAATGGCCGAAACCTCGAAATATAGCTTCTGCCCAGGTATTTACTCTTCGCGATCGCGGAAAATTCTTTGCAATCACGAAGCACAACATTTCTCATCCCAAAATTTTCCTTTTGTGATCGTGGAAAATTCTCCGCGATTGCGAAGAACAAATGCCCAGCTTTTCAAGACAGTCCCTAGTATAATGGCCATAACGTTTTGTACAAAATTCCAAATTGCACATGGTTTAACTTTTTGAAAACTAGACTCCAAGGACTACAACTTCATACTTTTATCATCTACTAGTTCCTTATAGATTACAAGATATAAGCTTCCAATATCAGCCACGTGCAACACAAATTTCTTTTTTGCGATTTCCAAAGTCTTCCCAAATAGGATACAGTGTACCACTCATAACTTTTTGTACACAACTCAAAATGCCAAATGGTTTGATTTTCAGAAAACTAGATACAAAGGACTACAACTTTTGTTTTTAGATCATCTCCAAATTCCTTATAGATTGTGAGATACAAGCTTCCAAAGTCGGGTCAGTGCAGCAGAAACTTTCCTCCACGCGATCGCGAATCAGTGACCATTTTCTCCCATTTTACTCATCGCGATTGCGACCAGTTCCCCACGATTGCATAGCACACTGCTGTAGCCAAATTTCAACAGCTAAAAATGGTCTCGAAAGCACCTTGAAACTCACCCGAGCCCCTCGGGACCCTGTCCGAACATACCAACATGTCTCAAAACGTATCACGGACTTAGTCGAGGCCTCAAATCACATCAAACAATGCTAAAACCATGAATCGCATTCCAATCCAAGCTTAATGAACTTTATAATTTCAAACTTCTATATTCGATGCCGAAACCTATCAAATCACGTCCGATTGACCTCAAATTTTGCATACAAGTCATATTCGACATTGCGAACCTACTCCAACTTCCAGAATTGGAATCCGACCTTGATATCAAAAAGTCCACTTCCGGTCAAACTCCTCAAAAACCTTCAAATTTCCATATTTAGCCAAATGACTCCAAAATGACCCACGAACCTCAGAATTCACTTTTGATTATGCTCCCAATACCAGAATCACCATACAGAGCTATTCACAGACTCAGAATCCCAAACGGACAACGATAACACTGAAATGCACTTCAATCCAAACTTATGAAATTCTTTCAAAAATGCCAACTTCCACAATAGGTGCCGAAATGTTCTCGGGTCTTCCAAAACCTGATCAGGACATACGCCCAAGTCTGAAATCATCATACGAACTTATTGGAACCTTCAAATCCCGATTCCGAGGTCGTTTACTCAAAAATCCAATCTTAGTCCATTCTTTCACTTTAAAGCTTCCGAATTGAGAATTTTCTTTCCAAATCAACTCCGAACTTCCCAAAATTCAATTCCGACCATGCGTACAAGTCATAATGCCTGAAGTGAAGCTGCTCATGGCCTCAAACCGCCGAAGAACGCGCTAAATCTAAAAATGACCGGTCGGGTCGTTACAAAACGGGCTTTTAAAGTGCTTTGAACACTGTGAAAAACTTTACAATTAGTTTGTGTCCACAAAACCTTGGGTCTATTTTGTTGTTGTTTACCGTGAAAATGGTAACAACATTTAAATTTGTAAATACAATTCTAAAAATACATGATCTAATTTTATGCTAGTTGTTAGAGGAGATGATGCTAGGAGTATGAAGTTTAATGATGAAATGCAAGGTAAAATGGGGTAGTAATCAAACCGAGGGGCCTACTGCCCGAATATAGGGTTGGTCGATGGGGGACCTCGGGGTCGATATCCGGGTCGAGCTCTAGCTATCGGTGATAGTCGGGAATGGGATAACAGTTAGATTATGATCAAGCAAAGCTCTATATGGCCAATATCAAGCGATAGAATGAAGAACAAGTAAGAAAGCGATAAATATTAAAGTGGCCTCGGGCCAGCGAGAGCAAGCAAGTTAGAAAGAAAAGAGAGAGAGAGAGATATTGCACTTGTGGAGAAATGGAGCAATCTCAGCCCTTTACAAGGTAGTGCGAGTTCCCTTTGTGAGCACGTGATTTTTGCCCTATATGAATTACTCCAAAAAATTCAAAACAAAATAATTTCTGTCAGTGTTTGCAATTTTGTTGGATTTCGTGGCATTTTTTGTTAATTATTTGCATTTGTCTGTGCACGTTTATTTTATTTAAGTCGTGAAAAATACAAAAAATATGTTGCATCTGCATTTAGGATTTTATATTTTTATATTAATTAGTAAATTAGTTTTGTTTTATAAAAAATGAAAACCACAAAAAAAATAATTCATTTTGCATTTTTACTTTTTAATTTTGAATTGTGTAATTTTCTTTAAATTTCGGATTTAATTAATACCATGGTGAGTGATTAATCTAATTGGGTAGGTTAATTTAGTTTTAAAAAAATAATTATTAAATTAATTTAGGTGTTATTTTAATTTTTGAAAAAAATTTTTGAAATTGAAAAAAGAAAAACAAAGAAATGAAAGAAGACCTAAATCTAGGCCAAAACCCGATTTAATCGTCCCAGCACAAACGAAATTACCCAGTACCCGGCCCAAACTCACGGGGTAACCCGGTCCGTCTTACCCCCCCAAACGAAACGACATCCTTTCATGGGCAACAGATCAGGACCGTCGAGGTTTCTTGATCGGACGGTCCTGAAGCCCAGGTCCCTTAGTATTTAAACGTCCAAACCTGCCCCCACCCCTCACTCATCTCCCTCACAAACCCGCCCCTGCCAAACCCTAACGCCGCCGCCCTAAATTCCCCCACCGCCGGAGGCGGCGCCACCACAGACCGACCTCAGATTAACACCAAATACCCTCCTCAACTCCCTCAGTCCAAATCTACAAGCACTTTCCATCAAACAAGCCCAAAACGTCTCTAATCTTGATTTGAAAAAAAACCCTAGCGCCGCCCATGTGTTCTCCAGTGGCGGTGCCGCCTCGGTTTGACCCCAAAATCACACCCCTTACCCCTATCTCTCCCTCACCCTAAATCCCCACTTAGATTCCCTCGAATCACCCCAGAACTCTCCGAATGTCAAATCTGAGTTCGAACCCTAAAAATTCCGTCAAAGTTGTGGGCATGCATGCCCTTAAGCTTCTGATCTGCTCGAGTTTGAGGCCTGATTCAACACGAATTGATGCTGCTCATTTGTTCTTGACAAAGAACAAGTGATTATCATCAGTTTCGTTTAAATCAAGGTGTTCGAGGCCATTCCGGGTTTGCTAGGGTAAGTTTCCTTCCCTTTTTCTTTTCTATTCGAGTTCACCTTCTGTTCCTCTTCTTTTCTTCTCCCTTTCTTTAAGTTTTTACCTTGATTGAAATTTGAACAAGGTTCTGGACCCAGTTTCCCTTAAGATTGATTTTGCATTCGTAGTTGTTTCGTTGGCTTTTCAGCTTTCTTTTGTTGAAGTTTATGGTCTGGTTAACTTTCATTAGTGCCATGATTTCTCATTTTATCTTTGTTTTGGTCACTAAGCTTAATTAGTTAGCTTAATTAAGTTCCCCGCCTGTTTGTGATTGTTAATTAATTCATTTGTTTGGATTTTAGTCTTTGTTTGGTTTTCGTCTTTGGGCTCTGAGGTCAGTCTAAGATCTCATGATTAAAGGCATTCTGTTTGGCCTGATTCAAAGCCCATGTCTGGCTAAGCATTGAGCCCGTTGGGGATTCAAAGCCCATGTTCAAGTCTGGCCGAGTTTCAAGGTAAAATACAGGGGTAATAGGGGTAAATTGGGTAAGTCACCTAAGGGAATCTTGTTATAACAGACTAGGAGGCTTCTAGGAAGCTGGGGAAGGGGTTGGTTTTGATTTTCTGTTTTTTTATTAGGGTATCTGAGCTATAATAAAAATGGAAAAGGGGGAAAAGTGCAAAACAAAGTCTGCCCTAATAGCTTGCCTATAAAGGCAGCTTTTCTTGCCTTTCAAGGCAAGACCCAAGAGCTGAAAAGAAGAAAAGCTCAGAAAAATACAAAAAATGGCAGGAATTTTACTGTTTCATTGAATTTCAATGTGGATTCCTTTTCAACTTTTGAAACTACTTTTACTCATCCGAGTGGGAAAGGGACTGAACTTGGTTGCCAAAGTTGGGTCTAAAGTTTTGTTGGGCTACTGAGTGTTTGAGTTTGTTGTATTGAGCTGCTGTACATCATTTATGGGGTTGGGACTGGTTTTGCTGGCTGTTTCAGTGCTGATTCTTGTTGCTGCTCCTGTTGATTTTTCATTTTTGTCTTTGTTCATTCCCAGGTACACATCTCTAAACTTTATTCGAATGTAAAGCTTGATGTGGGAAATCAAAAAAATGAAATCTGGTGCTCTGAATTGTATTCACAGTTAGCTGTGTTCACATTTTAGTCTACTTGTCTACTTTTTTTTTTCAGAAAATTTCGCTTATTGCCTTTCAAACTCTGAATATGTGATCAGAGACTGAGCTTCTGAATATCATATGACCTGGTAGTTTAGTTTGATATGCATCTTAGTCTGATTCTTTAAATGTAGTCATTTGCATTACTTCTTCGTCTTAAGGTCAGGATTTTGACTTGTTCAAATGCAGTCAATTTGATTTTTTAGACTTTAAATGTGTAGTAAGTAAGGTTTTTAAGGCTACTATAGTATGGATTTGAATCTTGTATGCAAGTTGAATTGGTGGTTCAATGCCACAGCTTTTGAATCTGATTTATGCGATAAGCCTCGATGTTAGGAAATATCTGTTTTCCTATAGTAGGGGTCTAAGTTTGCTTCGTTATTTTTCTTTAGATCTAGTTTAAATTGGTTTCATGTTTAGCTTAGTTTATTTTTTCTCTTTCAGAATCAAAGCGTTGTATTATAATCTTCTATTGTACTGTCTGTTAAAATTCAAGTGAGGCATTTTTGTTCAGTTATACCTTGGTTTATATGCATACCAGTCAGTCATATGCTGGCCAGGGCCAGTAGGCCCAGCTGACTTTTGGGGTTGGTCTTGGTGGCCCCTTTGGAAATGAGGAGTGGCCTCGTTGTTCTTGTTTGTCCTGGGACTCCTTTTAAGTCTAAAAGTTTTATTGTTATTGATGTTAACTAATAGGGGTGGCCCAACTTCTGAACATCTAATGCCCCTCCCCCCTTCCCTAATAGTTGAACACCTAGGCCTTAAATCGTGTTAGTTCAATTATTTGTGGTAATTAATTTGAGTCAAGCTATAATTAGACGCTTAGTAACAAATGACTCTTGTTTTAATTTCATAATATAGATGTAAAATAACAAATATTCGTAGAGAAACCTTTAGGGCCGTTTAAAAATACTATCGTGGTTGTGGACACGTTCGCGTGACATGATTACGGTTTCTAAAAATAAAATTAGAGTATGCGTTCGCGCATCTTCGAACAATGTCCTTTAACAATAGAAACATTTGCTAATAGGCCACTTATCAATTTTAAGAGTTTTGAAGCATGCCATCTACAATTTAATTATTCATGGCCCTCATGTTAATAACCTAGATAAAAAATATGACAAATGTTGGTAGTTTTCTCTAGGCACATTTAATACACTATCATGACCGCGTATACGTCCGCATAACTTCGGCCAAATGTTTTGACAATAATAAAGTGTTATTAATTGTGGACACGTTCGTGTGACATGATTTTTGACGTGCCAAAAAATTAGTACACATACGCGTGACCCGTTTCAAGATAATTTTTAATTTAAAAGCGGTAAAGGGTAAATGCACATAGGATCTAAAGTAAGTAATTAAACAACTTTAACAAGCCAAGTATGATCAAAGCGACCGTGCTAGAACCACGGAACTCGGGAATGCCTAACACCTTCTCCCGGGTTAACAGAATTCCATACCCAAATTTCTGTGTTCGCAGGCTATAGAACAGAGTCAACTTTTCTCGATTCGGGATTTTATACCGGTGACTTGGGACACCATAAATTATCCCAAGTGGCGACTCTGATTTTTAATAAATAAACGATCCCGTTTCGATTGTCCTTTAATTGGAAAAACTCCCTTGTATTTATACCCTTTTACGGGGTGTAGGTAAAAGGAGGTGTGACAGCTTTGGCGACTCTGCTAGGGACCGAACCCAGAATCTCTGATTCAGGGTTCAAGAATTCAAGCTTGTTAACATGATTTTTACTTGGCTTTATCTATTGTTAATATTACTGTATTCTGTGAATCTTTTGTGTTAAATGCTATCTGTTTACCGCTTTAATATTATCTGGATTGTATATAACTGTCTTCTTACGCCACCCATCTGAGTCTTTTGGAAATGGTGCATACATTCGCGTAACCGCTTTTTCTGTAGAAATTATACCAAATAGAACGAGGCTGGGCAAGCGACAAGGCCGGGTAGACTTCAGTGCTCCCGGTACGTCGCCCTCTCCTTGGCCCCGGTTGTTCGCTCGGGTACCCCAAGTCTAGACCAAAACCCCAGGACTTAAACCTAGAAAAACACAGTCTCATGCCGGATCCCTAGTAGGAACGTTTGTTTGCATCATGTGCATTTGACTTAGGGGACTCAACAAAAGGGTTGGGTCCGTCTAGGATAGCTATGCCCGAAATAACAAACCATCCTGATGCATTCTACGTGCTATGTGAACATTTATTTTGGCTTGCATGCTGACCGGCCAGGGAAAATAAAGTGAAAAAATAGATGGAAAACCAAGAGTGACATAGGGAAGGAAATAAAACTTGGTTCTAAACATCCCGGTATTTGAAAAGCGTCCTGAAACTCTACCCAAAAGTTTTCAAAAAAGAGTTATTTTAAAAGAGTCAAACACTGTGTTCTTTCAAATGTGTCAAAACTGACCGAACTACGCAGGTCTGATTCTCACCGGATGTGGGATACGTAGGCAACCTACATCAGGTTCGACCTTATTTTTGAAAAAAAAGAAGAAAAGAAGAACAAGAAAAGAGAGTCGGTGGTCGAGTGAATGCAATCTTGATTTTGGTCAAAATAAGCCGATCTAGCTTCGGCTATGTCTTAAACCGTTCTTGCCGAGATAGCCTCAGAGTATTTTTCAGTTGTCGAAAGGCTATTTTCGTAAAAGAATGGACAAGTTTGTGAGGGGTCATAAAATAATTCCCCCGGCCTCAAAATTCGCGTGAAATTGGAAAGGGGCCGCATTTGCAAAAATAGCCATTTGACTAAAGTTGGCATATAGGGCAAGAGATTATGGTTATTTTCTTCTTTTATTTTCTCTTTTTTCTTTTCTTCTTCAAAAAACTGTTGACAAAAGGGTCAACTCGAGTCAACCCTAACCTTAACCTTCCACAGAAACAAATGAATACCATCCAAGAACCGCCAGAAGTGGTCAGGGAATAGGCTCGGCTACACTTGCGTATGTGGTGGAATGATCTAGACGAAGATGGTCAGAAATGGGTGAAAAAGCACTTGGGTGCTCTTATAGACATCTTTGAAATCAAACCACGGGAAGATCTGATCAAAGCTTTGGTAACTTTCTGGGATCCTATCCACAATGTCTTTCGTTTCTCGGATTTCGAGATCACCCCTACTTTGGAGGAGATAGCCAGGTACATTGAATTCGGACAGGACTTGAGGAAGCAAAAACTTATATTTCCAAGGGCTCCATCGGCGCACAAGTTCTTCGACCTCCTGAATATTAGTAAACAGATAAATAAGGAACGTGTGAGCAACGGGTGCTGTGCTTTCCATTTCTTATACTTCAGGTTCGGGCATTCTGCTGGTTTTGAAACGCATGAAAAAGGGTCTAAGCAATAAACAAAACAAGGGCCTTTGGCAAATTCATCGCCGGTTCGCATTTATTGTGGCATTCTTGGGATCATGGTTTTTCCAAATGAGAAAGGAACGGTGGATATTCGTATGGCTAGAATTGCATAAATCCTCACTACCAAGGAAGATCATACACTTACCCCGTTGGTGCTAGCAGATATCTATCGCGCATTGACTTTATGCAAAGCAGGGGCTCAATATTTTGAGGGTTGCAGCATCATTCTACAAATGTGGTCGATCGAGCATCTTCGCCATCATCCCAGATTCATGAGTTACGGTTCGAGACCAAATAACTTCATCATTAGTTATGAGGAGAGGGTACAAGATTACAACACACCAGAAAGATTTGAAGAATGGGTTTCTCATTTGAGAGTTCTTGACGAAGGGTCGAGTGGACTATAGGATGGCTTCCGAGGACAGAGTCCATCTATATGACTGCTACCCAAGGATACCTGAGGATAATGGGCGTAAGGAGTATTCAGCCATATGCACCGTAGAGGGTCTTGAGGCAATTGGGAAGGTATTAGATTGTGCCTGAAGATGAAGATCTAAGCACCTAGGTCATAGAGTTACATCCAGAAGCTGAATTGCCTGAGGCTGTAGTTCAGCAGGATTGGAGTAGCTGTCGGTATCTAAAAAATGGCACCCAGGTACCAGACATCGCCAAGGGGGAAGTAGATTCAAATTATGCTGCTTGGTTTGAGAAAATATCTTATGTAAACAATGAGCCAGAGCTCGAGAGGCCCGCCAAAAGGCCTCATGTTCAAGCCTTTGATGATAAAATTCAAGAGTGGTTAGCTTGGGGGGAGAAGGAAAAAGAATATAAGGCCATCATCCATGGTCTATGAGAAGAATTGAGAAATGTCACCTTCAACAGTGATTTGCAGGCACAAGAGGCCGAAGGTGAAAGGAGAAGATTGGTGCGAGAAAATGAAGCCCTTAGAGCTTAGGTTCGACAGTTGAAAATTGAAGCTGAGAACCCAGGCCGAAGCAGGAAAGATGAGAGTCTCATTTACAACCTCACTCAAAAGGTACGTGACTATGAAGATGACCTGCAGAAAGCTGAGTCTGAACTAGAAAAAGCACGGGCAAGGTTGGCTAAAAACACCGAAGGGCGTGCAACTTTCATTCAACGGATGAAAGAAAGATATGAAAGAGGGGTCACAGGTTGGGAAAAGGCAATTGGAAACCTCGAGGGTGAAATGGCTAAACAAGCCAAAAATTTTAAGGCTGAAAGAGAACATTGTTACGCCTTAATGGCACGGCTAGAAAGGGACTTGCAACAACTCCAAGAGCAGAACCAAGTAGCCGAACGAACTTTGGAAGCCAGAACCGAACAAATTGGGCATTTGTTGCAAGAGAAGGGCGTCATAAGAGAGAGAGTCAAGAGGGTCGCCAACTATATCGCAATGAAGTGCAGTAGCTGTGAGGATATGACGAGATCTATGTTCTTCGCTACTGTGATGACTTTTGTTTGCCGGGTAATGGAAGATCTCTACCACCTTCAGGGGGATTTAGCGAGTCGGTCCACAGCAAGGCTGAATGACGCCCCGCGGGTCCCGGAGACAATTGAGGCATTGATGTATTCGTGATTTCTTGAGTCTGTATTTTCTTTCCGTTAAAGTCTGCCAGTTGTTTTGGAGTCTATATTTCTGTTATCAGAGTATGTGGGTTGTTGTTTTTTTAGTTTGTATCTCGAGTCTGTTAGTTTCAGTCTTTGTAATAGCGTTTTTATATATATATGAAAACTAAAAATCCCAAAATGTTTTACTTCACACTTATCCCCAAGAACTACTCTTGGTCTGATTCATGTAGGGTCATGATACGTAGGCAATCTCCATAGGATTTGACCGTAACCAAATAAAAGAGAGAAAGAAAGAGCGGAAAACAAGAAAGAAAAGAGAGAAAATAAAAATCAAGAGAGAATAAAAACAAAGAGAGAACGAAAGGAAGGAAAGGAAAAGAAAGAAAAGGGGGAGGTTTTCAATCGAGAGTAAGAGAAGGCCGGAATGATGCATGCAACCGGTCAAATACATAATAGATACGGTTAACTGTTTAGGTGCATTCATGCCCAATGTGCGGTTCCCAATCTGTTAAAGCCTAATTGCTAACAAGGTTGTTGTTTGATATATTCAGCCCAGGCAGGTGGTTAGTTGACTGGCATTCTGGCAACTCACTCCTACAACACCTGATCGAACGACAATGGTCGACCAAGAACCGGAAACAAGTATTGTTGACCCATCAAAAGACGTGGAAGAAGTGGACGTTAATGCGATGAGGGAAGAAATGTATAAGCTGAAGCAGCAGATGGCTGAAATGTACCAAGCTTGGGCGAAAGGGCATCCACCACCGGTTTATCCCGCCAACCCTGCTTATATCCCACCATCAGCCCAACTTCCAGATCCTCCCACTGTGAACTCATCTCCAGCCTTTCCCTTCTACCAACAATGCCATGGCGCCACGTCCCATACTTGTCAAGCTCCACCACCCAAACAAGTCCCATACCCTCCTCCACCAATTACACCTGTTTTTGTGGCACCTCCACTTGCTACATTACACCGATCTTCCAGTGAACCCCTGTTCCAAACTCACGACAACCAGTACTATCCCCCTTAACCCACCTTCAAAGTTGCAGAACCATGTCCTTACACCCCTCATCTTGATATCCCGGCAGAGACCGAGAAGCCGCCCAAAAATCCCGAGCATGAAGAGATGATCAGAAAGGTCAAAAGCTTAGAGCAATCGTTCTGAGATATGAGGGGGCTGGGAGGTCAAGTGAGTGCGGCCTATAAGGATTTATGTCTGTTCCCAGATGTTCAGTTGCCAGCAGGGTTCAAAATGCCCAAGTTTAATCTGTACGATGGGCATGGTAACCTAGTAGCGCACTTAAGAGGATTTTGTAGCAAAATGAGAGGAGCAGGTGTAAGAGATGAATTGCTGATGGCATATTTCAGCCAAAGTTTGAGTGGATTGGCTTTAGAATGGTATACCAGATAAGATCACAACAGGTGGTACACATGGGATGATTTGGCCCAAGCCTTTGCCTGTTATTTTCAGTACAACCTCGAAATTATCCTAGACCGTCTGTCGTTGACAAAGCTTGAGAAGAAGCCCAGTGAGAGCTTCAGGGAATATGGATTCCGTTGGAGAGAGCAAGTAGCGAGGGTTGACCCTCCGATGAAAGAAAGCGAGATGGTTGATTATTTCTTGCAGGCCTTGGAACCCACTTATTTCGGTCACTTGGTGTCAACAGTAGGTAAGTCCTTTAATGAAGTCGTAAAATGGGAGGCATGGTTGAAGAGGGACTCAAGTTCAACAAGATCATGAGTTATTCAGCAATCAAGGCGACCACTCAGGCCATTCAAAACGGTACTGGGGGTGTGCTTGGAAAGAAGAAGAAGGAGGACATTGCGACAATCGAGTCGGGAGCTTGGGTTGGATCCAGGAACCTTCCCCATTACTACAACCAGCCGCGACCCTATCTCCAAACTTACCCCCACACTCCATATAACCCACCACAATACTATTACCTACTGCCAGATCCTCATTTTTCTGTCCATCACGCACAAACCTATACCCAGCCGCCCGCTCACTCACAATGGCGTGTGCCATCTCTAAGAAACCCATACCAAGCTCCACAAAATAACTACCCACCCCCAAAAGCCCACAGAAATCCACCTGGAACGGGTTTTCAACCCAACCAATCCTTTAAGAATGAGAGGTTGCAGAAGCAAAAGACTTTCACTCCATTGGGAGAATCGTATGCTAGCCTATTCCACAGACTAAGACAGTTTGGTATGTTGAATCCGATCGAGGCTAAATTGTCGAATCCCCCTCCCAGAAATCTTGACTGCTCGGTGAGCTGTGAGTATTGTTCAGGGGCCCCGGGAAATAATACAGAGAAATACTGGAAATTGAAAACAACCATTCAAGAACTCATTGACACCAATTGGATTGAGGTCCAAGCTCCGGAGGCACCCAATATCAATCAGAATCCCTTGCCAGCCCATCATGAAACAAATATGATTGAGATAGTGCATAGGGTAGGGGAGCCTAAGAAGCCTTCGCAGACCGTCATGATGATTCGGGATAGTGAAGCCAGGCCATTTAACAAGCCAACCAGTGAGAAGTCCGTGATCAAGTTGAACAGGGCAAATAATGAACCATCTGTGGAGGTCAAGAAAGGGTCCTCCAGTGACGTCGTAGGAAAACATGAAAGAGCAAAAGTGGTTGTGCCAGGAATGAGAAACAAGCCTGTGGTAATTGTGAAGGGCGCCCCCACAGATCCTGTCGTTATCAAACTGGTAACTCAATTACCGATAGTCAACAACAAGGCAGTCCCATGGAATTATGAACGAGTGACCGTGACTTACAAAGGGAAAAAGGTTAAAGAAGAAGTGTGTGAGACTCATGGTTTGACTCGATCGGGGAGATGCTTTTCCCCCGAAGAGTTGAGAAAAGCTAAGACCTCAAAAGATAATCCAGTGTTGGTGAAGAAAGCAGTGACTGAGGAAGAAGCAGAAGAATTTCTGAGAAAGATGAAAGTGCAAGACTATTCCATTGTGGAACAGTTAAGGAAGACACCAGCTCAGATCTCGCTCTTGTCATTATTGATCCATTCAGACGAGCACCGTCGCACTTTGATGAAGATCTTGAACGAAGCCCATGTTCCTAACAAAATCTCAGTAAACTACTTGGAAAAGATAGCTAACAAGATATTTGAGGTAAACAGAGTCACTTTTTCTGATGATGAGTTGCCCATGGAGGGTGCCGAGCACAATAGAGCCCTTTATCTGACGGTGAAATACAAAGATTCCATGGTTACTCGGGTATTGGTTGACAATGGGTCTAGCACGAACATCTATCCTCTGTCCACATTGACCGAGCTGAAAGTGGAGGATGAAAGAATTCACAAGAACAGTATTTGCATTCGGGGATTCGACGATGGAGGGAAAGATTCAGTCGGGGACATAGTGCTTGAGCTCACAATAGGGCCAGTTGAATTTACTATGGAATTCCAGGTGCTCGATGTGGCTGTTTCGTACAATCTACTGTTGGGACAACCCTGGATCCATGCTGCCAAAGCAGTTCCGTCTACTCTGTATCAAATGGTCAAGTTTGAATGGGATCAACAGGAAATTGTTGTACATGGCGAAGATAATTTGTGTGTGCCCAACGGTGCCATTGTTCGATTCATAGAGGTTGACGATGACAAGGGACCATGGGTTTATCAGGCTTTCAACACAGTATCGATAGAGAAAATTCCGGAAGGACAGTGCGTTCCAACTCCAAAGATGGCTGCGACATCAGTTATGGTAGCTGTTGAAATGTTAAAAAATGGTTTCGTACTTGGCAAGGGTCTGGGTGCATCTCTGCAAGGTATTGTGCAGCTAGTTTCTCTTCCAAAGAATCTGGATACTTTTGGTCTGGGATTCAAGCCTACCGTTGCAGACGTGAGAAGAGCTAGAAAAATGAAACAGAAAGCATGGGCATTGCCAAAGCCAATCCCGCGTCTATCTAGATTATTCGTCAGGCCGGGTATCAGAAAGCAACTGTTGTCAAAAGTTCCTAGATCACTGATTGGTGCCGATGGAGACTAGGAGAAGGGGTTTGAAAGGTAATTCGCCGAGGTTAACATGGTTTAGGCTGGGGAAGGGTCCAGCAGGGCAGATGTGCAATTCGTGGGACCACGTGCAAAAGTCAACAACTGGGAAGCTACTCCTCTTCCTACCCGGAGGGAGTCTTGGTAGTGGATTTTGATTTTCTTTTAGTTGTCTGGATTATTCCAAGGTCTGTAATTTAGATATTATGTTCCGTCCAATTGGATGTGTTAAAACCATGTTATCTTTAAATTCAATGAAATGCAAATTGTTCCTTTTCCTTCATCTCTTCTAATTTTATTTTTTGTTTTTTTTTGTACAGTTCTTTTTATGCTGACATCAATGACATGACATGCATGAGGAATCTTCGGCCCAGTTTTAAAAGCCAATTTAACTCTGAAATAATAATATAAGAAATTGAGTGTGGTGACGAGTTGGAATTTGAGGATGATGAGGCCTATGAAAAACATAGTAAGGAACTAAGTCATTTTGAGGAAAAGCCCAAACCTAATTTGAACGATACAAAAGCAGTTAATCTAGGGGACCAAGATAATGTCCGCGAAACTAAAATAAGTGTGCATCTGGAACCTCAACTCAGGGAGAAGATAATTAAAGTGCTGTTAGAATACAAAGATATTTTTGCATGGTCCTATGATGACATGACAGGCCTAAGCACTGATTTAGTGGTTCACAAATTTCCCACTGACCCGACATTCCCTCCTGTCAAACAGAAGATGAGAAAGTTCAAAACAGATATGAGTGTAAAGATCAAAGAAGAGGTCACCAAGCAGTTCGATGCCAAAGTCATTCGGGTCACCCGGTATCCCACCTGGTTAGCCAATGTTGTGCCTGTGCCGAAGAAGGATGGCAAGACCAGGGTGTGTGTTGATTATCGGGATCTCAACAAAGCGAGTCCAAAAGACAATTTTCCGTTGCCGAACATACATATCTTGATTGATAATTGCGCCAAACATGAGATTGGTTCTTTTGTGGATTGTTACGCGGGTTATCATCAGATTTTAATGGACGAGGAAGATGCAGAAAAGACGGCATTCATCACGCCGTGGGGAACGTACTACTATCGGATCATGCCATTTGGCTTGAAGAATACTGGGGCAACCTACATGAGGGCAATGACAACAATATTCCATGATATGATACACAAGGAAATCGAGGTGTACGTGGATGATATGATCGTGAAGTCTAGAAAGCAGTCTGACCATGTCAGGGATCAGAAGAAGTTCTTCCGAAGGCTTCGCAGGTACAATCTCAAGCTTAATCCTGCAAATTGTGCTTTTGGGGTACCGTATGGAAAGTTGTTAGGGTTCGTAGTCAGCCGCCGGGGCATTGAACTGGATCCATCGGATCCATCGAAAGTCAAGGCCATCCAGGAATTGCCACCTCCGAGAAACAAGACCCAGGTGATGAGTTTGTTGGGGAGATTGAATTATATCAGTAGATTCATCGCTCAGCTCATGACAACTTGTGAGCCAATCTTCAAATTGTTAAAGAAAGACGCGGTAGTCAAGTGGACAGATGAATGTCAGGAGGCATTTGATAAGATAAAGGGGTATTTGTCAAATCCACCCGTGTTGGTCCTGCCAGAACCAGGCGACCTTTGATCCTATATTTGATAGTTTTGGACAATTCATTCGGCTGTGTATTGGGTCAACATGACATCACTGGCAGGAAGGAGCAGGCAATATATTATCTCAGTAAGAAATTCACACCGTACGAGGTCAAGTACACTCAACTTGAGAGGACATGTTGCGCCCTAACTTGGGTGGCACAAAAACTGAAACATTATTTGCCATCTTACACTACCTATCTCATATCTCGCTTGGATCCATTGAAGTATATCTTTCAGAAGCTTATTCCCACAGGGAGGCTTGCAAAGTGGCAGATCCTGCTCACAGAGTTTGACATTGTCTATGTGACTCGAACTGCAATGAAGGCACAGGCCTTGGCTGACCATTTGGCCGAGAACCCAGTTGATGAAGATTATGAACCTTTGAAAACTTATTTCCCTGATGAAGAGGTGATGCACATTGATGAGTTGGAACAAGTCGAGAATCCTGGATGAAAACTTTTCTTTGATGGGGCCGCAAACATGAAGGGCGTGGGGATATGAGCAGTACTTATTTCTGAAACAGGGCAATACTACCCTGTTATTGCTCAGCTGCATTTTTATTGTACCAACAACATAGCTGAGTACGAGGCATGTATTCTGGGTTTGAGGTTAGCTGTGGATATGGGTGTCTAGGAAGTCTTGGTCTTGGGTGACTCGGACCTCCTGGTGCACCAAATTTAGGGAGAATGGGAAACACGGGATTTGAAACTCATACCATATAGACAATGTTTGCATGATCTTTGTCAACGGTTTCAGTCAATAGAATTCAGGCATATCCCAAGGATCCATAATGAAGTCACCGACGCTTTGGCTACTCTGGCGTCAATGTTACATCATCCAGATAAGGCTTATGTGGACCCTTTGCAGATTCAGGTCCGTGATCAGCATGCTTACTGTAATATGGTATAAGAACTTGATGGGGAGCCATGGTTACATGATATCAAAGAATACCTTCGGATGGGGGTATATCCGGTATAGGCCACAGGTGATCAGAAAATAACAATTCGACGATTGGCAAGCAGATTGTTCTTCAGTGGAGGGGTGTTATACAAAAGAACTCCAGATCTTGGATTGCTAAGATGCATAGATGCCAGACAGGCCACAGTTATCATGATTGAGGTACACTCCGGAGTTTGTGGACCGCATATGAGTGGGTACGTTCTGGCAAAGAAGATTCTCTGAGCAGGTTATTACTGGCTCACTATGGAACGAGATTGCATCAGTTTTGTGTGCAAGTGTCATCAATGCCAGGTGCACGGAGATTTGATTCATTCCCCACCATCTGAATTACATACAATGTCGGCACCATGGCCCTTTGTTGCTTAGGGCATGAATGTCATTGGGCCAATCGAGCCAGCAGCATCAAACGGACACATGTTTATTCTGGTAGCCATTGACTATTTCACCAAGTGGATTGAAGCGAAAACTTTCAAATCTGTGACCAAGAAAGCGGTGGTCGATTTTGTGCATTCAAATATCATCTGTCGGTTTGGGATTCCGAAGGTAATCATCACGGACAATGGTGCTAATCTCAACAGTCATCTGATGACGGATACCTATCAGCAGTTTAAGATTACACATCGCAATTCCACCCCATATCGCCCCAAAGAGAATGGAGTAGTTGAGGCAGTTAATAAGAACATAAAGAAGATACTTCGAAAAATGGTGGAAGGGTCCAGACAATGGCATGAGAAGTTACCTTTCGCATTGTTGGGTTATCACATTACTGTTCGTACTTCAGTAGGGGCCACTCCTTATTTGTTGGTGTATGGAACAGAGACAGTAATACCCGCATAAATTGAAATCCCATCCCTTCAGATTGTCGCTGAGGCAGAAATTGATAACGTTGAATGGGTCAAAATCCGCTTGGAGCAATTAAGTCTGATTGATGAAAAGAGATTGGCAGCAGTATATCACAGCCAATTGTACCAACAGAGAATGGAGAGAGCATATAACAAGAAGGTACATCCATGAAAGTTCGAAGTGGGTCAGTTAGTGTTGAGACGTATCTTGCCTCATCAGGCTGAAGCAAAAGGAAAGTTCGCCCCAAACTAGCAGGGGCCATTTGTCGTAACTAGAGTGTTGTCCAATGGCGCGTTATATTTGACAGATGTGGAAGAGAAATGTGTGGAAATGGCTATCAATTCCGATGCAGTCAAGAGATACTATGTATGATTTCTTTGTTCGTTTGTACTTGTTTGTATTTGGAATATTTTGAAGATTGAAATGACGAAGGCGTTTTGTTCTGCTATCTAAAACACTTTATCCCTCGTCACCCCTTTTGAACCTTATTTATTTTCTTTCTTACCCCTCCTTCGGAATCAGTAGCAAAGATCAGAAGCACGAACGTGAAAGATAAGGAAAGGAAAAGGTGAAAAGAAAAGAACGAAAGGGAGAGGAGAAAAATGAAAATTGAAGAAAAAGAAAAAAAAAAGAAAAAAAAAGCGAAAGGAAAGAAAAGAATGAAAAAGAAAAAAAGGAGAAAAAAAACAAGCAAAACAACAAAAAGAGAAAAAGAAAGCAAAAAGAGAAAGAAAAGAAAGAGAAAAGAGAGAATCACAACAACAAAGTAATTCCTATGACATGAACTACGTTCGACCTGATTCCTTTTAAGGATACGTAGACAGCCTCACGGTTCGGTCTCCTCGAAACAAAAATCCAAAAGTCCCCAAGCAAGAAACTGGGGCAGAAGTCGTGGTTGTTGTGGGAAACCTGATTCCGAAAGTTGTAATTCTAACCCATTTGAAATGTTTTGAGCCTTTTATACCCTTTCTTCCAAGCCCTGTCCAAAAACCCACATTACGGTCCAAAGAAAGACCTTTTGATCAGTGTTTGAGAAATGCTAAATCAAGTAGGTAAAGGTAATTCATGTCGGGGGCAACACTCTAGTTCAAGCAAGGAGGGAAATTAAAATGAGAGAGTCTTATTGGTGAAAACACTCACGGGCACCGTAAGGCGATGGGACTTGAGAGAAATTAAAATGAGAGAGTCTTATTGGTGAAAACCCTCATGGGCACCATAAGGCAATGGGAGTTGAGAGAAATTAAAATGAGAGAATCTTATTGGTGAAAACCCTCACGGGCACCGTAAGGCAAAAGTGAGTTGAGAGATGATCGAATAAAAGAGTTCTGCTGGTGAAAACCTTTCAAGGTGCCGCAAGATGAACAAGGTCAAGGTTTGGGTAAAGTAATCAGGTCATGGAAGTTCTAGGGCAACGAAGTACGACAACTAAAAGTTGATTGGTTGGACAGATTGGGCCAATTAATCCGAAATGCATGTCATGATCATTGGTACCAACTGTTCCACTCAGATAAATTTCTTTTTCTTTTTCCTTTTGTAGCAATCATCTAGTTTTGGATTCTTCTTATCCTTAACCCGCAAAGTCATTGCATTTCATTTTCTTTTGGGTATTTATCTAAAGATGTTTCAATGCCAGTCTTGTTCAAATCAAGTGAAAAGGATTTCAAAGCTCACTACCAACTTCCAAAATTGCAAAGCACGGGGTGGTCAAAGCATACTAAGGATAACATGATGTAAGAGAGGGGTACAAGGAATCACCAGAAGTTTCATCGGTGGAATGGATTGGTAATGTCATGGGAGATGCAAATGTTCAGATAAAAAGGTCAGAGGTAAAACAACAGCATGGGTATAGAACACTCGGTTCGTCAAAGGTCATGGGGTGTGAAAGTCAGTCAGAAAGTCAAAGCGATTCAAGGCCAGTTCGGGGAAGCCAGTTAGAACAAAACAATGCAGCGGAAAGATCTTCAGCAAGAATGCCGTCAGCTAACCACCATTTTAAACTAACAAATTTTCTTTGATTGAAACAGGGGCAGAAAAGTTCGTTTGTTTCAGAGGAACTCTCCGTGGAGAAAGGCAGTCACTGAACAAGTTTGGTTTAAGAGTTTTCAGGACCCTCCTGGAAAATGGAACCTAGTTTAAAGTTCAAAAATAACACAATCTAGCATAAATGTATCCCAAGGGACTATGAGGTGGCGTAAAAGTTTGCATGTTCGAAATAGGATTCAATTAGGAGTTTCCAGGACCCTCCTAAATAATGGGACTTAGCTTTAAGATTTAGATTAGATAACAACATTTAGCATAAACTCTACTGTAGGGTAGTACAATCCAGACATGAAAGTTTTCACCCTTAAGATAAAATTTGACCTTTGATTTTCAGGACCCTCCTGGATAATGGGGAGTAGTTTAAGCATTCTTTATATAACAAGATTTAGCAGAAGTCACACTGCAGAAGATATAACTTAGATTTTTAATTGTCGTTTAACTAGGAATTTCAGGACCCTCCTGGATAATGGGACCTAGCTTTCAATTCTTAGTAATACTTGGTAATACGATTTAGTTTTACACTCACATCTGTGCCCAGCCACCAAACTGGGACAGGAAAATTTTCTTTATTTTGTCTATTTTTAAAGTCAGGAGCCCGCCTGGAGAGCAGGGAGTACTTTCAAATTAGCAGTCAGGAGCCCGCCTGGAGAGCAGGGAATACTTTCAAATACATGCAGTCAGAAGCCCGCCTGGATAGCAGGGAATACATTTCAAGTTGAAGTCAGGAGCCCGTCTGGAGAGCAAGGAATACTTTCAAGCGTAGCAATCAGGAGCCCGCCAGGAGAACAAGGGAGTACAATTTAAATTTTAGCTGTCGAATTCTTTGTGAAGTCAGGAACCCGCCTGGAGAGCAGGGAGTACTTTCAAGTTGAAGTCAGGAGCCCGCCTGGAGAATAAGGGAGTACAATTCAAGTTTTGGTTTTTCAAAATTCTCATTAATATTCGGTAATGTGATTCATTTTATACTCACACATGGGCCCAACCACCAAACTGGGGCAGAAAGTTCTCTTTTTATTTTGTCTATTTTGCTGAAGTCAGGAACCCGCCTGGATAGCATGGGAATACATTCACATTTTGAAGTCAGGAGCCCGCCTGGATAGCATGGGAATACATATCAAGTTTAGCAGTCAGGCATCCGCTTGGAGAAAGGGAAGCATCTCAGTTTACAATGCAAGACGGCAACAAAGGAATTTTACCAAGAGAATACAAGACAACAAGGCAACAAGAAACACAAGATCAAGTTTGAAGATCTAGATAGGATTTTGTAAAGCATAGATCATAGTCTAGTCTAGCTTCTTTTATTTTTGACATGGTGTAATAAGGGGATCAGTGAGCAGCAGCAGTAGCAGCAACAGTGAAATCACAGCTCCATGGTAGTCCCAGCTACCAGACATTCCTGAACTACACTGACCTGATTCCTTTTTAGCCAAGGATATGTAGGCAACCTCGGAAGCAGGGTGCGGTCAAATCTTTCAAAAATGCTTCCCACAGAGTATTCAAACGGGCAAAAATCGCTCGTATCCGCTCACTTTTCTTTGCACTAAAACTCTTCGTATTTCCGGGCAAAGAGGGGCAGTTGTGAGCACGTGATTTTTGCCCTATATGAATTACTCCAACAAATTCAAAGCAAAATAATTTCTGTCAGTGTTTGCAATTTTGTTGGATTTCGTGGCATTTTCTGTTAATTATTTGCATTTGTCTGTGCACGTTTATTTTATTTAAGTCGTGAAAAATACAAAAAATATGTTGCATATGTATTTAGGATTTTATATGTTTAGATAATTTAGTAAATTAGTTTTGTTTTATAAAAAATGAAAATCACAAAAAATAATAATTTATTTTGCATTTTTACTTTTTAATTTTGAATTCTGTAATTTTTCTTTAAATTTAAGATTTAATTAATACCATGGTGAGTGGTTAATCTAATTGGTTAGGTTAATTTAGTTTTAAAAAAATAATTATTAAATTAATTTAGGGGTTATTTTAATTTTTGAAAAAGAGTTTTGAAATTGAAAAAAGAAAAAGAAAGAAATGAAAGAAGACCTAAATCTGGGCCAAAACTCAATTTAATCGTCCCAACCCAAACGAAATTACCTAGTACCCGGCCCAAACCCACGCCCTAACCCGGTCCGGCTCCCTCCCGCCAAACGAAATGACGTCGTTTCATGGACAACAGATTAGGACCTCGAGCTTTCTTGATCGGACGGTCCTGAAGCCCAGGTCCCTTAGTGTTTAAATGTCCAAACCTTCCCCCACCCCTCACTCATCTCCCTCACAAACCCGCCCCTGCCAAACCCTAACGCAGCCGCCCTAAATTCCCCCACCACTGGAGGCGGCGCCACCACGGACCGACCTTAGATTAACACCAAATACCCTCCTCAACTCCTCAGTCCAAATCTACAAGCACTTTCCATCGAACAAGCCAGAAAGTCTCGAATCTTGATTTGAAAGAAAACTCTAGCGCCGCCCCTGTGTTCTCCGGTGGTGGTGTCGCCACGATTCGACCCCAAAATCACACCCCTGAACCCCCGTCTCTCCCTCACCCTAAATCCCCACTTAGATTCCGTCGAATCACCCCAGAACTCTCCGAATGTCAAATCTGAGTTCGAACCCTAAACATTCCGTCAAAGCTGTGGGCATGCATGACCTTAAGCTTCTGATCTTCTCGAGTTTGAAGCCTGATTCAACACGAATTGATGCTGCTCATTTGTTCTTGACGAAGAACAAGTGATTAGCATCAGTTCCATTTAAATCAAGGTGTTCGACGCCATTGCGGGTTTTCTACGGTAAGTTTCCTTCCCCTTTTCTTTTCTATCCGAGTTCACCTTCTGTTCCTCTTCTTTTCTTTTCCCTTTCTTTATGTTTTTACCTTGATTGAAATTTGAACAAGGTTCTGGATCCAGTTTCCCTTAATATTGATTTTGCGTTCGTAGTTGTTCCGTTGGCTTTTCAGCTTTCTTTTGTTGAAGTTTATGGTCTGGTTAACTTTCATTAGTGCCATGATTTCTCATTTTATCTTTGTTTTGGTCACTAAGCTTAATTAGTTAGCTTAATTAAGTTCCCTGCCTGTTTGTGATTGTTAATTAATTCATTTGTTTGGTTTTTAGTCTTTGTTTGGGTTTCGTCTTTGGGCTCTGAGGTCAGTCTAAGATCTCATGATTAAAGGCGTTCTGTTTGGCCTGATTCAAAGCCCATGTCTGGCTAAGCATTGAGCCAGTTTGGTGATTCAAAGCCCATGTTCAAGTCTGACCGGGTTTCAAGGTAAAATACAGGGGTAATAGGGGTAAATTGGGTAATTCACCTAAGAGAATCTTGTTATAACAGATTAGGAAGCTTCTAGGAAGCTAGGGAAGGGGTTGGTTCTGATTTTCTATATTTTTATAAGGATATCTGAGCTATAATGAAAATGGAAAAGGGGGCAAAGTGTAAAACTAAGTCTGCCCTAATAGCTTTCTTATAAAGGCAGCTTTTCTTGCCTTTCAAGGCAAGACCCAAGAGCTGAAAAGAAGAAAAGCTCAGAAAAATACAAAAAATGGCATGAATTTTACTGTTTCATTGAATTTCAGTGAGTGTGGATTCCTTTTCAACTTTTGAAACTACTTTTACTCATCTGAGTGGGAAAGGGACTAAACTTGGTCGCCAAAGATGGTTCTAAAGTTTTGTTGGGCTGCTAAGTGTTTGAGTTTGTTGTATTGAGCTGCTGCACATCATTTCTGGGGTTGGGACTAGTTTTGCTGGCTGTTTCAGTGCTGATTCTTGTTGCTGCTCCTATTGATTTTTCATTTTTGTCTTTGTTCATTCCCAGTACACATCTCTACACTTTATTCAAATGTAAAGCTTGATGTGGGAAATCAGAAAAATAAAATCTGGAGCTCTGAATTGTATTCACAGTTGGTTGTGTTCACATTTTAGTCTACTTGTTTACTTTTCTTTTCTAGAAAATTTTGCTTATTGCCTTTCAAACTCTGAATATGTGATCAGAGACTGATCTTCTGAATATCATATGACCTAGTAGTTTAGTTTGATATCCATCTTAGTCTGATTGTTTAAATGTAGTCATTTGCATTACTTCTTCGTCTTAAGGTCAGGATTTGGACTTGTTCAAATGCAGTCAATTCGATTTTTTAGACTTTAAATGTGTAGTAAGTAAGGTTTTCAAGGCTACTATAGTATGTATTTGAATCTTGTATGCAAGTTAACTTGGTGGTTCAATGCCACAACTTTTGAATCTGATTTGTGCGATAAGCCTCGATGTTAGGAAATATCTGTTTTCCTATAGAAGAGGTCTAAGTTTGCTTCGTTATTTTTCTTTAGATCTAGTTTAAATTGGTTTCATGTTTAGCTTAGTTTATTTTTTCTCTTTTAGAATCAGAGCGTTGTATTATAATCTTCTATTGCACTGTCTTTTAAAATTCAAATGAGGAGTTTTTGTTCAGTTATACCTTGGTTTATATGCATACCAGTCAGTCATGTGCTGGCCAGGGCCAGTAGGCCCAGCTAACTTTTGGGCCTGGTCTTGGATGCCCCTTTGGAAATGAGGAGTGGCCTCGCTGTTCTCGTTTGTCCTGGGACTCCTTTTAAGTCTAAAAGTTTTATTGTTGTTGATGTTAACTAATAGGGGTGGCGCAGCTTCTGAACATCTAACGCCCCTCCCCCCTTCCCTAATAGTTGAACACCTAGGCCTTAAATCGTGTTAGTTCAATTATTTGTGGTAATTAATTTGAGGCAAGCTATAATTAGACGCTTAGTAACAAATGGCTCTTGTGTTAATTTCATAATATAGATGTTAAATAACAAATATTCGCAGAGAAACCTTTAGGGCCATTTAAAAATACTATCGTGGTTGTGGACATGTTCGCATGACATAATTACGGTTTCTAATAATAAAATTGGAGTATGCGTTCGCGCAACTTCGGAAAATGTCCTTTAACAATAGAAACATTTGCTAATAGGCCACTAATCAATTTTAAGAGTTTTGAAGCATGCCATCTACAATTTAATTATTCATGGCCCTTATGTTAATAACCTAGATAAAAAATATGACAAATGTTGGTAGTTTGCTCTAGGCACATTTAATACACTATCATGACCACGTATACGTCCGCATAACTTCGTCTAAACTTTTTGACAATAATAAAGTGTTATTAATTGTAGATACGTTCGCGTGACATGATTTTTGACGCACCAAACAAATGGGTACACGTACGCGTGACCTGTTTCAAGATAATTTTTAATTTAAAAGCGGTAAAGGGTAAATGCACATAGGATGTAAAGTCAGTAATTAAACAAATTTAACAAGCCAAGTATGATCAAAGCTACCATGCTAGAACCACAGAACTCAGAAATGCCTAACACCTTCTCCTAGGTTAACAAAATTCCTTACCCGGATTTCTGTGTTCGTAGGCTGTAGAACAGAGTCAACTTTCCTCGATTCGGGATTTTATACCGGTGACTTGGGACACCATAAATTATCCCAAGTGGCGACTCTTATTTTTAATAAATAAACGATCCCGTTTCGATTGTCCTTTAATTGGAAAAACTCCCTTGTATTTATACCCTTTTACGGGGTGTAGGTAAAAAGAAGGTGTGACACCCTTTATATAGGAGGGGAACTCGGCTATAGTACAACATGCATTAATTGTTAAGTATGGAGATGGGACGGCTAGATGCGACGCCTCGGCGTAGGCCCTGGATAGGCCGTCTTTGTCAGACTTAGCCGCATTCGTTGGGAGTTTCCCCTTATGTTCTAGCTTCGATTTCCATCTTCTCTGAGTCGGGCCTCGACAAGCCCCGAGGGAGGGGATTCGGTCATGGCTTCCCGTCTTTGGTTTCTCTAGGCATTCTTCCAAAATGACTTGATAGAGAGAAATCAAGTCCTCTGATTTCGCCGCGTACATATAGTCTCCGCGTTTCCCAGAATGAAGCAATGGGAAATGATTCTGACACTTTACTCCTCGAGCTTCTTACGGCGACATCATACCAATGATGCGACCCGTGGTGTGAGCTTTTGTGGCGACCGGGGTTTCCCATGGACTTGTGCATTTCGACTTCATTCAATGCACTGCTGATTCCTGTTCTTCAAGCTGAATGTACCGCTAACAATTCGTTATTTCAAGAATGATATCCTAAATGAAGGTCAGCTTTGGGTACCTGAGGGTCCCTCTGAACTTGATGTAGATAGCTTTTTAAAGCTTACGGGATAGACTTTTACTGAGGATTTGCCTGTATTCAGGCGCTTCCTCGACCCTTCGTGGAGCCTTTGTGATCGGAGCTTCGTGTGCTTATTTCTCTTTTTTAGAAAAGGAAACCATGAGACCGGGTACTACCTTTAGTCGAGTGATGGTGTTGAAAGCTTCCCGAAGCCCAATTTCTTTTTTGGTAGAGGTTCTCGAGGTCGGACACTATCCCTAGATTGGAGACAAAACAGTTGACTCCTTAAGGCCTGGCCTCTTGTCGTTGGATGCCTCTGGGGTTGGGTATCACCCCATCGATCTGTATTGAGGCTGTTGGATTCTCGGGGTTCACTCCGGGTAGGCTAGTCATCGCTGCTTCTCGCATATATGTGGGGCGGCTTTGGCTTCTTCGAAAGACCTTACTATTTCAGATAGCTGCCTTTCTGCTTTGGCATAGGGTTCTTCATTCCTTTAGGCGCAAAAAGCGTTGTCGCATGTCCTTGCTCTGGTCTGTCAATTTTACCATGGTCATGGTAACTACTTCGGGGCCGGCCCGACAGGGAGTGGGGAGTGCTGCTTCCGGCGCTCAGGATCCGCGAGAGTTCGCTCTGAAGACCGTGTCTTTGATAAGAGAGGAACATCTGGGGATGGTGAGGAGATACTGTGGATGGAGCTAGGGGATAGCGCTGCAGGTGTTTTCCCCGGATGAGAGTATTACGGACTCCACTGATGGATTCTTGAGCGTATACCTATATCCTTTCGCATTTGGCCCCCTTGATAGGGTCATGCTTGACTTTTGCTTGAAGTATCGGATTACTTTGGCGTAGATACATCCATCGTTTTGGCGAGTGGTGCTGATGATGAGGTCCTTTGCAGAGAGGGCTGGGCTTGAATTCACGCTTAGCTACCTCATCAGGCTATACCGGCCCTTTCATCACCAAGGCCTGCTAACCTTGAGGTGTCGTTCGTCCACGCCTTTTTTTGTCGATGACGTAGAATATGGGGATCAAGAGTGGGCCAGTTGGTTCATCCAGGTCCGGACGGCTGACATTATCCTTGTGGAGATTTTGCCATTTCCCGAGGGGATAGAATTATGCACGTGAGTGGAGCGTTTGGTGCTTTTTCAGGTTTTTCTTATAGCGAAAATCAGTTGAGTAATCGTGTTTTTCCCCTTTTGCAGCAACTTCATAGACGCTGGGCAAAGTTCTTGCCTGCCCAGCTGGGTCCAGAGACTGGTGACCCATTTGACTTGCGATGAGCGTAGGTGGCGAGCTGTATTACGCATCAGATGGGGAGCGAAATACCAAGGTATGCGCGTACGCTGACTTTGCCTTGGCCTTCATATATTTGAGGTGACATTTTCCCCTTTCTTTTGTACTGGCTTTTCCATTTGCAGGTATCGGGCAATTTTTTGGGATGAGGCAATGCTCTTCCAAAGAGGGGAAGGAGGCATCGGCCTCTAAGCCAAGGGACGATGGCGATAAATGGGATTGGCACCCGCAGTGTGATGGAGCTTTTAGTGGAGCTGAACGGTCCCGTGTTTTCGAGGAGAGGGCATCGTCCGATCCTGCTGTTTTCGGGGTGTCTGATTCCCGAATGGCAGTTCCTCCGAGTGAATATGCTTTTCCCGAGGTTGGTTCTCCTGGGGTCAAAGAGGCAGGATCAATAGGAGTGTGCTCTGACTTCGAGGAAGTCCGCCGGCTTTACTTCATGGTGAGCTTAGGCGCAGTTTTCCTGTATTTCGCGTCCTCCTCTCTTTATTGAGTTTTCCTTTTGCAGGCCTGTGATAGGCTTAGGTCTGAGCAGCTCCATCAAGGAGCCAGGCTTCGGAAAATTTTGGACGAGGGCGAGTCCCTTAGTCTCCCTAGTGAGGAGAAGGAGGTTGAGTTGCTGCATTGGCTATATGAGGCATACCAGAGCTCGAATTACAAGAGCTATTTGATGGAGCAGGTAACCTTTTGTAGCATGCGCTTCACTCTTTTTGGTCCTTAAGGTTAACCCCTTTTTGTTATATTAGCTGCAGAATAAGACGGAGACTTGGAGTACCTCAAGGGCTACACCGACCGTGTCAGAAATGCTTGTGGTGAGCTAAGGGCTCAGGTGCAAGCTCAAGCTTTAGAGGAGACATGCACTTTGGCCAAGGTTCCTGCCTTCGAATCCCAAATCCACTTGGCCCATGACAATGTTATAGTTCAAGCGGATATGATCGGGAAACTTGAGTCTGATCTCTCGAAGATCAGGGCTGAGATAATCGATGCCCGGGCTGAAGTGGCATTAAGTCAAACCAAGGCTGATCAGGAGATGGAGATTCGTATGAAGGACGCTGTTGATGCCCAAGTCGAGCTGAAGCGGGCCCTCTACCGGGAGAAGAGGATCGAGGAATATGTTCGTTGCAGATCCCGAAGAGAGGCACTCAAGGAGATCGTTGCAAGGGGCTTCGTTCTCTCGGAGGAATTGTCTCAAGCAAGGGAAGATGAGCATGACGCTCAATCACTTCTTGCTGATGTCGCGGAGAGCGAATCTGACAGGTTGTAGCCCTTTGGAGCGGAGTGTAGATTTTGCTGTTTTTTCGCTTTGTATTTAATACTTGTAGGACATGTTAGTAGATGGAGAGTGCACCTTCTGCGTATGTAAGATAAGAGAAAATTCGAAGCTTTATTTCTTCTGCATCTCTTCCTGTATTTCTTTTGACCAGGCAGGATGGTTTCGGTGTTTGGCAGGATCCTCAAAGGTCGAAAACTGATCAGGTAGACCCAGAGGTTTTTAAGTGCGATCTTTGACGTGAGCAGGCACTGGGGCCTCCGTGCTTTGCCCAATTGTTTGGGCTCAGTCTCCGAGTCAGGCCTTGACTCGAGCTTTCCTGACCTTCGATCTTCTGTGCCCGTGTGGGCAGATAGTGATTGTTCTCATTTCTTGACATTGGGCATTCACTATTTCAACTATTTTGGGTCCAGTGTCCGAGTCGCATTGCGATTTGAGCTTTAATTGACCATTAAGTTCTTTCTCGCCTACATGGGCGGACGACGGTGGCCTTTATTTCTCTCCCTCAGGCGTTTGTTGTTTCAACTATTTCGGGTCCAATCTCTGAGTCGCGTTGTGATTTGAGCTTTAATTGACCCTTAAGTTCTTTTGATTTTTAGACTGGAGATAGTGGCTCTTACGCTGTTTTGGTGGTTGAGACCTTTCAATATGTGGCTCGGAGGCTTGTATAGTTAACTATTTTGGATCTGGTCTCTGAATCGACTCGAGCTCATTTTACTCCTCAAGTTGTGAATTTTCAAGCTGGCAACAATAGCTTTTACGCTGTTTGGTCGTCGAGACCTTTTAGTATGCGGCCCAGAGGCTCGTTTGGCTGGCGATAATGGCTCTTATGCTGTTTTGTCGGTGGGCTTTTTGTAGGCTTTGTTTTCTGCTCGTTAAGGTCTTTTGAAATAATTTTGTCTGACCCGCCGTTGGTTCCGGAAGAACCTCAATTTCAAGTCGTTATTAGCGATGTTTGAGCACCTCGGAAGGTTTATAGCTAGTAGGCTGAGTAGGTCAAAGCCTTGTGATTTAGAGCTGACATGGTCGAAGCTCGTTTTTGCCTATTGAGGAAGCCTGTTTTAACTGGTTCTTTCCGAAGTATATTCGAAGTAGTGGCCTGCAATTTTGTTTAGCGATGGTCGGGCATCCCCGAGTCACGTTAATTTGGTTGTATCAGTCATTTTGACTGTAGTCATATGTGTTTGGATGGAGCCATTTTTTGATCACGGATGATAGTTTAGGCGTCTACACCGAGGGGATGCCCCTTCGGGATTCTTACAAATGCGACGTATAGCCTAAACTTCAGGATTTTCATGCTTGTTGAGGTCTTATAGTTTTATCATGCATGTTGAGGTATTACAGTTTTATCATGCCTATTGAGGCCTTATAGTTTGTGTTGCTTTGTAGAATAGATCTGGTTACATCGAGTCTGCCCGCTCGGGGTCTTACAGTTTTGGGTTTTCCAATACATGGTGATTGGTGACAGTCTCCGATTTATTGAGTTTGCTTGAGCTCAAAGGCCGCTATTTGTGAGCTCAGAGTTGCCTTGCTGGGGCTTCATGATCCCGGAGTTCCGACCCTAGGGTCGTGCGGGTGCCAAACTGTTGATGCTAAGTCTCCGAGCATTTCGGGATGCATTTGGTGGAAGGGTTCCTGCCGAGAGTACCTCTATTTCCTTGTTTGGAGAATGAGATGCTGAAGGATATTCTTTTATTGCTTGGTGTAAACACATACTGTTTCATTTTTGTGAGCTCGGCCCGTGCGGGCGTGGTTCCTCGAACCATTTGGTCCGGTACATGATTCCCTATTGAAACTCAGGCTGTTGTTCCCCGGTCCTTCCAAGGGGATGGCACCCTCGAAAAACGATCATCGCTCGTAGTTTAACTGTAGAAGAAGGCCTGTGATCTTATCGGATCCTCCTCTGGGGGTACGTTGCTCTGCTAATAATCTTGCTGGCGAGACCCTCTTTGGGGTGGAAGTCCGATCGAAGGAAAAGAGCGCGGCGGACCTTGTTAAGGCCTTGGGATTTCTAGGTGGAGTTAGAACTTCTGAATGTCCTATCCAATTGTCTGCATACAGGTTAGGGAACAAATAACAAGGGAGTGAAGTAGTTCTTACTCAACGCAGGATGTGTAGGCGACGTTTTGAGATTTGGCATGTTCCTGCCCTTTCGAGGTGTGAGACCTGATACAGCCCTCTGCTGTGTTTAATCAGGCTTGGCCGAAGATGTGGTTTGCTTACCCTCTGATCCTTTTGATGGTGGAGGTATTGATGCCGGCGATGCGCCATGTGGTGAGGAATTTTCCCTCATCGCGTATTGCTCCTTGTCAACTATTTTAATTCCGCCCTTGCGTGAGATTTCATTCTTTTGGTGAAATGGGCCCGACGTTGTCTCCGGGCGGTGTGCCCGTGGCCATCTGAATAAGACGTCTATGCTTTGCACCTTCTTTGATGGTACAAAGCTCAGTGTCCCAGCTCGAGCTTAGACGAGCTATATCGAGAGAATGGTCTTCCTGTTTGTTGTGGTGATCGTCATTTGGAATCCGTCAAAGATCCGAGGTACGGGAGCGATTTGGTTTGTTAGTCCGAACCACCCTAATGACTTTGGTCCGACATCTTTGGTATGTTTGATCGAACCACCTGAATTCATGAACACATGTTTTATTTGAAATAGATCAAATGAGGGAGAGGGTTACCAATGCGCCAGAGTGAGGTCGAGATGAAGTCTCGGTGTCCTTTTCTCTGGATGTAAGGGTGTCCTCTGGAATATATCCCTGGACCCATTTTTCCCTGGCGACGAACATTTTTACTTTCCAATTTATGAGTCCTTGGAGGGTGTCACTTCTCCTCCACTGTCGTGGTAATACGCCGCAGCTTGTTTGCTTTGTTTTTCCTGGTTGCCTTCCTCCCTTGGGGCTGGATTCGGGCCTGATCGCTCGACAGCACTCGGTGGAAATTTTTATTGAGTATCATGGTTGTTGTCCTCCTGAGCTGGTGGCCATTTTTGACTTCGTGGCCGCGCGTGCCCTGTAGTTCCTGCGCTAGGTTGTGGTTCCTTTGAAGGGGTCTTGGTCGAATAGGTCTGAGTCGTTTGGCGTCCTTGGTTTCACTTATGGTGATCACGATGTTTGGTATAGCAATGTTGAAATCATACTCTGCTGGGAGGGGTGCCCCTGCCGGCCATGCCTCATTGAATCTGGCTTTGCTGAAGATTCCTCGAGGATGTTGCCCTCGAGCCATTTCCCGGTCATTGCAAGGTAGATTGCATCTTGGGGCGTTCCTCCTATCCGCGACGCATGGATGGTACCTCCATCTGTTTGGTATTAGTTTCTTTGCCGGGAGCCTGCTTGGGTATACCGAGCCCGAGGAGGCTCCCGGATGGTCGTCCACAGTCCTGATTCGTGGCTGGTGCCGGGTACGGGTATCCGACCAGATCTCGGTTGGGTATCTAATCAAGCTTCATTTGAAATTCCCTGAAGTCGTCGGGCATGGTTTGTTTAGGCTTCGGGAGAAGGCCTGTGTTGCCCAGTCATCGAAACCGAGGGCAATCTTGTTCGTTCTATCTGGGAATGAGGCACGGCTTCCTGTGGCGTTTCATTCTCTCTTTGTTCGACTTCAGATGTGTTGGGCTCTCCCGTTGCTGCTTTGATGGCATCAGCATGTGCCTCTTCGGAGGAATCTGCTGGTACAGTAAACGAGTTTGTGAGGTTAGGCGCTAGGCTACGGTGCCACATTATGGTTCCTTTTGAGAGTGTATCCCCGAACTTCTTCAACGAGACGAACTCGAACTCATCATCTTGAAGGTCGCTGCCTTTTCCCACGCACGTGTAAGCAGTGGTGCACTCTTCGGGATCCGAGGTCCTATCGTACTTAGGGAGTTTTGACATTCCTGATTTCCGTGAAACAGGTTCCGGGACCGCTTCCTCGGGGGATAACTGTTGCATAAACTTCCACGAACCAGACTCGATCCTCTTGGAGAGATCCCCAAGCATTTTCGCTATGGCAGGGTCTGTTACCGATCCGTTGTTGCTTTATCTCTTGGGTACTCGTTCAACGGGGGGAGCTGTCTTTGGTGCTGTTGTGCTGGGAGTATTCGGATGGCTTTGTAATTGGGTGGCCAATTGTTGTGGCTGCAACATTTCAAAAATAATATAAAGACTAACTTCTTGTTCTTCCCAGGCCGGGGTTTTTTGAGCTTCATGTCGGTTGTTGTGCTCCTGTTGGTGTGAGAAGTTTCGTCAACTTGTTGTGCGTCCTATAAATTCGCATCCGCTAGAATCGGTCCGGGCGCGTTATCGGGATTCTGTGGTTGTGCTCTAGCGGCTGGGACACCCACGCTGTTTTCCTCATAGTTTTCGAGGTTGTCCTTCTCGACTCTATTTACTGAACTAGACATTTTGACCTGAAATCAAGAGATCTTTGGACAAGAAAAAGTGTGAAAGATAACGTGCGTTGGTGCAATGGAACCAACAAGAAAATAATCACTATTATTTTTAGCCCCATGTTGGGCGCCAAACTGTTTACCGTGAAAATGGTAACAATAATTAAATTTGTAAATGAGATTCTAAAAATATGTGATCTGTTTTTATGCTAGTTGTTAGAGCAGATGATGCTAGGAGTATGAAGTTTAATGATGAAATGCAAGCTAAAACAAGGCAGTAATCAAACCGGGGGGCTGGCTGCCCGGATATAGGGCTGGTCAATGGGGGACCTTGGGGTCGATGTTCGGGTCGAGATTGAGCTATCGGGGATAGTCGGGAATGGGATAACAGTTAGATTATGATCAAGCAAAGCTCTATATGGTCAATACCAAGCGATAGAATGAAGAACAAGTAAGAAAGCGATAAATATTAAAGTTGGCCTCGAGCTAGCAAGAGCGAGCAAGTTAGAAAGAAAAAAGAGAGAGAGAGAGAGATATTATTGCACTTGTGGGGAAATAGAGAAACCTCAGCCCTTTACAAGGTAGTGCGAGTTCCCTTTATAAAGGAGGGGAACTCGGCTATAGTACAACATGCATTAATTTTAAGTATGGAGATGGGACGACTAGACGTGACGCCTCGGCATAGGCCCTGGTTAGGCCGGCTTTGTCAGACTTATCCAAGTGCCTTGGGAGCTTCCCCTTCTGTTCAGGCTTCGATTTCCATCTTCTTTGAGTCGGGCCTCGACGAGCCCTGAGGGAGGGGATTCGGTCGTGGCTTCCCGTCCTCAGGGTCTCGAGGCATTGTTCCAAAATGACTTGATAGCGAGAAATCAAGTCCTCTGATTTCGCCGCGTACAATTGTGAAAGAAAACAAAGTCTCGCACAATTAGTTTTAGTTTTATGAGGCACAAAAAAAATGAACTCTTTTGGTTATCATTCCATAAATTTGGGTTAATGTCTTATTATAGAATGGCATCGATTATCCTAATACATCATGTAATATTATTCTTTTACTCGGCATCCAAGTGTGTGGCATAACTAACTATCAATAAGATGAGTGAAAAATGTGAAAAATTAATAAGCTTTAAATTTAACTAAGGGAAAAAAATTACGTGATTTATTACCGTCTTTTTAAGTTTTAGTGAACAGTTACTTGATACTTGTACTAGTGTAGGAGCGTATGTAGGAATTTTTCTAAGTGGGGTCACCATTTTAAACATGAAAAAACAATTAAATTACTGTAATAATATCATAGTTTAAAAAAACAACCAAAAATAATAACACACAACTTACAAAGAATGCAGCAACATCTCTAAATATTTAAAATATATTGTGAAATTATCCGCAACTTTGGCTTATGATCTATTGGTTCAGTACTTTGATAATCTCTAAGAGGTCAGCGGTTCAAATCCCCTCTGGGCACGTATATCTTTTAGATGAGGCACAAAAGTATTAATTAAAATAGTAATACACAACTTACAAAGAATGCAACAACATCTCTAAATATTTAAAATATATTGTGAAATTATCCGCAACTTTGGCTTATGACCTATTGGTTCAGTACTTTGATAATCTCTAAGAGGTCAGCGGTTCAAATCCCCTCTGGGCACATATATCTTTTAGATGAGGCACAAAAGTATTAATTAAAATAGTAATACACAACTTACAAAGAATGCAGCAACATCTCTAAATACTTAAAATATATTGTGAAATTATCCGCAACTTCGGCTTATCGCTAAGAGGTCAGCGGTTCAAATCCCCTCTGGACACGTATATCTTTTAGATGAGGCACAAAAGTATTAATTAAAATATAAAATGAGGTTGTAAAGGCTCAAACTTGCGGCCTCACATAGAAATCTTCAAACTCTAACCACATAAGTTACTCAGCTTTTTGTGTCAAACTATGTCACTTTACTATATTTTATTGTTCTCTTGTTTCTTCATTTTGGATTATGTATGAATAATTAGTAAAGATTTTCGACGAAGCATGTTACATGACACTGTTGTTCTAAAGCAGATCCACGGGAATTAGTAATAATTTTTCTTTTGGTGTAAAGAGAAATATTATTAATCTCCAACCAAACCAGAATTACATTCAAATATCTCTACAAACTAGAAGAAGTCCTTCTAGTCACAAAATTTGCTATCTATCCTGTCCTATATTTCTGTTATATATGCTTTCTATCCATTCCCTACTTCTTCTCCCTTCTTTCCTAATGCTATGCACACTTAGTCCAACTCTACTTTCTCGTTAAATCTGTTTGCACACCATTATTGGACTTGGTAATTTACCATTCCATATTGCATTATTCCTAACTTGCCATATTTTGTACACCAAAGCTGCCACAACTACTGTGATTAATTTCCTGTACATTTTCCCTTTGACGTTACTTGTTGTCCTTTGCCATATAACATCAATGCCTAAGTCATTTGCCCTCAATCCAAGTCATTCCTTTAGAAGTTTATAACATTTCTCTAAGAAATGACATTCAAAGAATAAATGCTGCAAGTTTCTGTACCTTCCCCACATATTCCACAACTTGTGTCTGTACATACTCCAATCTTTCCCTTGTCAATAAACTTTTATGCATTACCAGCCAACTTATGAAACTATGCTTTGGAATATTAACAGAATTTAAAATCCATCTAGCCCAAAGCCAATTATTCATCTCCCCTTTCCTCCAAATATACCCTTTTTGGATAGAGTATCTTCCTCCCATTAGTTGCTAGTCATCCCCTATATATCCATCGTTAAACTTTTCTTTCACACTACATATTCTCTTCCAGTACCAACAACAATCTTTTGGAGGTTGGTACTATTTTCAGCATGATCCTTTAATGTATATATGATCCACCTATTTCTCCCATAGATTATCTGCCTTTTGTGCTATTGTAACGATCCGACCGGTCGTCTTGAGCTTTTGCACTTCGCTTGCCAATTTTTGGGCATGAATAGCCCCGTGTGCTATATTATGACTTATGAACATCGTCGGTTTTGGTTTTCAGGGTAATCGAAATGAATTTGGAAGAACACTTCTCAGTTTGAAGCTTAAAATTTGAAAGGTTTGACCAAGTTTTGACTTGTTAGCATATGATCTCAGATTAGAATTTTTATGATTTGGTTAGCTCCGTTAGGTAATTTGGGACTTAGGAGCGTGCTCGGAATGGATTTTGGAGGTCCGGAGTAGAGTTAGGCTTGAATTGGCGAATTTGGAATTTTGGCGATTTCCAGTTGATAGGTGAGATTTTGATATAGGGGGTCGGGTTTTGGTAATTTTGGGAATTGTATTGTAATTTGATTACTTTCGAGTAGGTTTTGTTCCCTTCGCATATTTTGATGGTTATGTACTGATTTTGGTTAGATTTGGAGCATCTGAAGGCCGATTCGAGAGGCAAAGATATCATGGGCTAGAGTTTGGACCGGATATAGGTGAGTAATGATTGTAAATGTTGTCTTAAGGGTATGAAACCCCGGAATTCACATCGTTGTGCTATTATGAGGTGACACACATACTAGATGACGAGCGTGGGGTCGTTTACTGCTAGGGATTGTGACTTAGTCCGTCCTGTATGACTGTTTTACCGCATAATTGATTGAAAACTATTTGCTATCATCATATTTTGGGCTGAATGCCATATTTGGGCCTCGCGCCAACTATTTGGACCCTTAGGGGATTTTTACTACTATTCCTCACTATTTTGACTTTATACTTGTACTCAGTCATGCAATATTTTACTATTTTTATAACTCAGCCATGTTTACTCTATTTTGACCTTTTAAATGATATTTTGAGCTGAGCATCATATTTTACTGTGCTCGAGTGGATTTTAGAGATTTCTGACTAAGTAGGGCCGAGGGCCTGTGTTGTGAGGTTATTGTGGGATCCGGCTGTGCGCCGCAGCGGTATTGTACTGATTCATGATTTTGAGGCCGAATGCCTGAGTTGTACGCCACAAGGTGGCTTAATATGAGGCCGAGAGCCTATTTGATTACGTCACAGGATGACTTGATATTGCGCTTGGGCCGTAAGGGGCCCCTCTCGGAGTCTGTACACCCCTAGTGAGTGCGGGTACCCAGTGTGATATGTGATATAGCCCGAGGGGTTGATGTTGTTCCATGTTATTGCCTGAGGGGCTGATACGAGTGATTGTGAGATAGCCCAAAGGGTTGATTCTGTTGATACTTTGCTTGAGGGACTGGGTTTATATGTTTATCTTTTCTCACTACTTTTCGTTCACTCATTTAAATGTTAAAAGATGTTTTAAAGAAGCTTATACTGAACTAAGGTGTTTTACAAACTTTTCACTATTTTATTGCATTATATTGGATTTCACACTACCTTTTGTAGCATCTTGCTGTGTTTTACATGTTTTCTTATCTCTCAGCTGCTTTTACTTTTATTACTCACTGAGTTGGAGTACTCACATTACTCCCTGTATCCTGTGTGCATATTCAGGAGCCTGAGGTCCCGCTAGCAAGTGCTGATTGCTTCCAGCAGGCGGTTCGGAGTTCACTAGGTAGCTGCTCGACGTTCGCAGCCCAGTGCTTCTCCCTCTTATCTTACTTTCCTTGTATTAAATCTGTAATAGACTGTGCAGTACTTTTTCAAACTCTTAGCCGGATGATTAGATGCTCATGACTGGTGACATCCCGATGTTGGGCTGTGTTTATTTCCGCACTTGTTTGCCTCTCATGCACCTCCCACCAAGTGAAGGCAGCCCTAGTAAACTGAAGGTGGTAAATGCCACAACACTAGTCTCAAGAATCCCTGCCGTACGGAGCATCCGCTGACACTTATCAAGAAAACCCTAGGCATCCTTGCCCTCATCACCACTGAATGATGGAGGCTGGAGTCTACCAAACCTCTCAAGACGACGCTGCTCATCATCCGGCATAACTGGCACAACAAACTCCTGAGCTGGTGCAACCGGCTGGGCTGGAGGTGCCCCTGGTGTCTGTAGTCCCTGCACTACTTGCTCAGGTGTGCGAGCAACAGGGGCCTGATTGCCTCCCCCGGCCTATGAAGTAGCTGCTGCTGTAGTGGCTGAAACTGCCTGAGCCAAGCCAGTGCAAACTGATAAGATCTGTGCCAAGGCCTCCTGAAGACCCGGAATCACGATGGGCACAATTGGTGCTTGAACTGGTGCTGCTGGAGCATCCATAGCTGGAGACTGATCCAGAGCTAGGGCAGCTGGTGGATCTACAGGTGCTGCCCTTGCTGCTCTGCCTCTACCGCGACCACGACTGCGTCCACAGCCTCTAGTTGTCTCAGCTGGTGGCACTGGTGGTCGTCCACCTCGTCCGGTAGCTCGCATCCTCACCATTTGTGAGAGAATGGAATAACCAAAGTTTAGTACTCGAACCAACAAGTTTGCACGATAAGAGTTTCAAGAATATGAAGTTTTTCCTAAAAAGGTTCTGCAGCCTCTCGAGGATAAATACAGACATCTCCGTACCGATCCGCGAGACTCTACTAAACCTGCTCAACCAGCTAGGGGTGGAGGTCAGGAAGCCAAGGGTTTCCCCAGAGGGGGAGGTCGATCAAGGGGCGGTCAGGCCCGTTTCTATGAACTTCCAGGCAGTCCAGATGCTATTGCTTCAGATGTGGTCATTACAGGTATTGTTTCAGTCTGCCACAGAGATGGCTCTGTATTATCTGATCCCGGTTCCACCTTTTCTTATGTGTCATCATACTTTGCTCATTATTTGGGTATGCCCCGTGAGTTTCTTGCTTTACCTGTTCATGTATCTACCCCGATGTGCGATACTATTGTTGTAGACCATGTGTACCGGTCATGTGTGGTGACTATTGGGGGTCTAGAGACCCGAGTAGATCTATTGCTATTGTGCATGGTGGATTTTGATGTCATTTTGGGCATGGATTGGCGATCTCCGTGTCGTGCTATTCTAGACTGTCATGCTAAGACAGTCACTTTGGCTATGCCGGGTGTACCACGGATCGAGTGGCGTGGTGTGACTGATTATGTTCCTAGTAGAGTGATATCTTTCTTGATGGGCCAACATATGGTTGGGAAGGGTTGTCTTTCATATCTAGCGTTTGTGAGGTATGTTGGAGCTGAGACTCCTAGTATCAATTCCGTCCCAGTTGTGAGGGATTTTCCCGATGTGTTTCATGCAGACCTGCCGGGCATGACACCGGATAGGTATATTGATTTTGGTATTGACCTGGTGTCGGGTACTCAGCCCATTTCTATTCCGCCATATCATATGACACCAGCAGAGTTGAAGGAATTGAAGGAACAACTTCAGGAACTCCTAGATAAAGGATTCATTCGGCCTAGTGTGTCACCTTGGGGTGCACCGGTTTTGTTTGTGAAGAAGAAGGATGGCACGATGAGAATGTGCAATGATTATAGGCAATTGAAAAAAGTAACAATTAAGAAGAAGTATCCTTTACCTCGCATTGATGATTTATTTGATCAGCTTCAGAGAGCGAGGGTGTTCTCTAAGATTGATCTCCATTCGGGCTATCACCAGTTGAAGATCAGGGATTCAGATATTCTTAAGACTACTTTCAGGACTAGATATGGTCACTATAAGTTTCTTGTTATGTCTTTCGGGCTGACCAATGCCCTAGCAGCGTTCATGCATTTGACGAACAGTGTATTTCGACCTTATCTAGATTCGTTCGTTATTGTATTCATTGATGATATTCTAGTGTACTCGCGTAGTCAGGAGGAGCACGCGGAGCATTTGAGAGTTTTATTGCAGAGATTGAGGGAGGAGAAGCTTTATGCAAAATTCTCCAAGTGTGAGTTTTGGCTCAGTTCAGTGGCTTTCTCGGGGCACGTGGTGTCCAGCGAGGGTATTCAGGTTGATCCGAAGAAGATAGAGGCTCAGTTCAGTGGCTTTCTTATTTGTATGGTGTATCTTGTGAGGTATTCACCGATCATCGCAGTCTTCAGCATTTGTTCAAGCAAAAAGATCTTAATTTGAGGCAGCAGAGATGGTTGGAATTTCTTAAGGATTATGATATCACTATATTGTACCATCCGGGAAAGACCAATGTGGTGGCCGATGCGTTGAGCCGAAAGGCAGTGAGCATGGGGAGTTTGGAATATATTCCAGTTGGGGAGAGACCCCTTGCAGTTGATGTTCAGGCCTTGGCCAATCTGTTCGTGAGATTGGATATTTCGGAGCCCAGTCGGGGGTTGGCATGTATGGTTTCTCAGTCTTCCTTATATGATCGCGTCAGAGAGCACCAGTATGACGATCCGCATTTGCTTGTCCTTAAGGATAGAGTTCAGCATGATGATGCCAGAGATGTGACCATCGGTGATGATGGTGTGTTGAGGATGCAGGGCTGGATTTGTGTGCCTAATATGGATGGGCTTAGAGAGTTGATTCCGGAGGAGGCCCATAGCTCGTGGTATTCTATCCATCCAGGTGCCACGAGGATGTACCAGGATTTGAGGCAGCACTATTGGTGGAGAAGAATGAAGAAAGATATTGTGGGATTTGTAGCTTGGTGTCTCAACTTCCAGCAGGTAAAATATGAGCATCAGAGACCGGGTGGCTTGCTTCAGCAGATGGTTATTCCCGAGTGGAAGTGGGAGAGGATCACTATGGACTTTGTGGTTGGACTTCCTCAGACTTTGAAGAATTTTGATGCTATTTGGGTGATTGTGGATCGTCTGACCAAGTCCGCGCACTTCATCCCTGTGTGTACTATCTATTCTTAAGAGCGGTTGGCAGGGATTTATATTCGGTAGATTGTTCGGTTGCATGGTGTTCCGGTTTCCATCATCTCAGATAGAGGTACTCAGTTTACTTCCCAGTTTTGGAAATCTGTTCAGCAAGAGTTGGGTACTCAGGTGAGTTGAGCATAGTTTTTCATCCTCAGACGGACAGACAGTCCGAGCGTACGATTCAGATGTTGGAGGACATGTTGCGTGCTTGTGTTATTGACTTTGGAGGTTCATGGGATGAGTTTCTACCGCTTGCAGAGTTTGCTTACAACAACAGCTACTAGTCGAGTATTCAAATGGCTCTGTATGAGGCTTTGTTTGGGAGGCGGTGTAGATCTCTAGTTGGTTGGTTCGAGCCCGGCGAGGCTAGACTATTGGGGACAGATTTGGTTCAGGATACCTTAGAGAAGGTGAAGGTGATTCAGGAGAGGCTTCGTACAGCGCAGTCGCGTCAGAAGAGTTATGCGGACCGGAAGGTTCGAGATGTGTCCTACATGATCGGTGAGAAGGTCTTGCTGAAGGTTTTGCCCATGAAGGGTGTTATGAGGTTTGGGAAGAAAGGGAAGTTGAGTCTGCGGTTCATTGGGCCTTTTGAAGTGCTTCGGAGGATTGGGGAGGTGGCTTATGAGCTTGCTTTTCCACCCAGCCTGTCGAGTGTGCATCCGGTATTTCATGTTTCTATGCTCCGAAAGTATATTGGGGATCCGTCTCATGTTTTGGACTCCAGCACGGTTCAGTTGGATGATGATTTGACCTATAATGTGGAGCCAGTAGCTATTTTGGATTGTCAGGTTCGGAATTTGAGGTCAAAGAATATAGCTTCAGTAAAAGTGCAATGGAGAGGTCGGCCTGTGCAGGAGGTTACCTGGGGGGTCGACCGGGAGATACGGAGCAAATACCCTCACCTATTTGAGGCTTCAGGTATGTTTCTTGACTCGTTCGAGGACGAACATTTGTTTAAGTTGGGGAGGATGTGATGATCCAGTTAGTCATCTCATGAGTTACCGCTTCGTTTCCCCCATTTCTGCTTCTTTATGCTTCGTTATCCGTGTTTTATGTGGTCGAGTTGATTTGTTTGCGTTTGGTGTGGTTTTGGTAAGAAATGAGACACTTAGTCTCTTTTAAGAAGGCTTAAGTTGGAAAAGTCAACCGGATGTTGACTTATGAGTTAGATGGCTCGGATGTGAGTTCTGATGATTCGGTTAGCTTCGGGAGGTGATTTGTGACTTCGGAGCGCGATCAGAATGGGTTTTGGAGTTGTAGAGGAGATTTAGGCTTGAATTGATATTTTGGCAATTTCGGGTTGATGGGCGAGATTTTGATATAAGGGTTGGAATGGAATTCCGAGAGTTGCAGTAGCTTCCTTGTGTCATTTGGGATGTGTGTGCAAAATTTCTAGTCATTCGGACGAGATTTGATAGACATTTTGAGCGAAAGCATAATTTAAGAGTTCTTGGAGTTCTTAGGCTTGAATCCTATGTTAAATTGGTGATTTGATATTGTTGTAAGCGTTCTGAAGTGTTGAAAAAGTTTGAACGATGTCATGGGATGTGTTGGTATAATTAGTTTGAAGTTTCAGGGGTCCCGGGTAGGTTTCGGGATGTTTTAGGCCGAAAATCATAGATGTAGCAGGTCCAGGAGGGTTGCAGGCCTCGGAAACCACCCACGCGGTCCGCACAAAAAGAAGTGCGGCTGCAGTATGTGCTATGCGGACCACACAAAAATAAGTGCGGCCGCGGCAGGTGTTATGCGGACCGCACAAAATGGTGTGCGGCCGCGGTGGGGAATGATTCGATGGTCCTTCTTCGGAAGATCATATCTTTTGATTTACAAGGAATTTCGAGATGACTCAAAAACGAAAGTTGTATCTCTTCATATCTAGTTTCCAGAAAGATAAAGATACTGCAATTTGGATATCTGTAGAAAACGTTATGGCCAAAATACTAAAGTCTGTCACTGCATAAGAAGGCCTATGCGGCCGCGGTTGTTTTTGCGCGGACCGCACTGGCTTGTGCGGACCGCAGTCGATTTGGGGAGGCCCGCGGAGGCTGAAATCTGAGGGGTACTCTATAAATACAAGGTTTTGGGTTTTATTTAATATTTTGACCTAGAGAGCTCGGATTTTGGCGATTTTTCGATGGTTTTTCAAGAAATTCATCGGGGTAAGTGATTTTAACTCAGATTTGGCTAGAATACATGAATCTATCACTGAATTCATCATTTAATTTGTGATTTGGGATGGAATTTGGGAAGAAAATTGTGAAACCTTTCAAAAATGTAAAATGATTATTTGAAGGACCAAATTGTATCGGAATTGGATAATTTTGGTATGGTTAGACTCGTGAGGGTATGAGGATTCTGAAAATGTAAATTTTACCCGATTTTGAGACATGGGCCCGGGGCTCGGGTTTTGCTAATTTTGGGATTTTTGATTTTTTTCGAATGTTTTCGCTTGGGCTTTGTTCCCTTAGCATACTGTGACGTATTTGTTCTGATTTTGGATAGATTCGACGCTCATGGAGGCCAATTCGAGGGGCAAAGGCATCGCAAGCTAGAGAATTAGCTGGTTCGAGGTGAGTAATGGTTGTAAATGATGTCCTGAGGGTTTGAAACCTCAGATTGCACATCGTAGTGCTATATTGAGGCAAGATACGCGCTAGATGATGAGCATGAGGTCTTTTACTACTGGGGATTGTGACTTGGTCCGTCCCGATTGATGATTTTACCGCGTATTTGACTGAAATTCATTTGTTATCATCATGATTTGGGCTGATTCACATATTTGGGCTTCGTGCCAACTATTTGAACCCTTCGGGGATTTTTATCACTGTTTCCTTACTACTTGACTTATAATTTGAACTCAATGCTGTTGATATCTACTGTTTTACAAACTCAGCCACTTTTACTCAGATTCGAAACTTAAATGATTTTTCTACATCATGTTTTGGGCTGAGAACTACTGTTTTACTAAAGCCCAAGGGGCTTGTGATGATTTTTGGACTGAGTGAGGACAAGGGCCATATGTGAGGATATGCTGAGTGATATGAGGCCGAGGGCCTAAGATACTTTATATGCCACGAGGTGGCTTGAGTGATGTGAGACCGAGTGCCGAGTGATGATGCCACGAGGTGGCTTGAGTGATGTGAGGCCGAGTGCCGAGTGATGATGCCACGAGGTGACTTCATATAGCACTTGGGCCATAAGGGGCCCCTCCGGAGTCTGCACACCCACAGTGAGCGCGTGTACCCATTATGATCTGAGAGTGAGCCCGAGGGGTTGATACTGTTCTGAGTGATTGATACTGAGCCCGAGGGGCTGATACTGTTCTAAGCGATTGATACTGTGCCCGAGGGGCGAATTTCTACTTGTTACTTACCTGTTAAATTACCTGTTTTACTTGTTTTAAAAAGGAATATCATTTGATATCTTCACTGATTTACTGCTTTAAGTGATTTTACTGCTTGATATGGAATTGCTTTGTGCCTTTACGTGTTTTCATACTTTTAGCCATTATTTATAATTATTACTCACTGAGTCGGAGTACTCACATTACTCCATGCACCATGTGTGCAGATTCAGGCATCGCAGAGTCCGTTCCTGAGTGCTGATTCTCCCAGTTCAGGCAGTGATTCGGAGACTATGAGGTAGTTGTTGGTGTTCGCAGCCCCGTGCCTCCTTTATCTTATCATTTTCATGATTTTAGAACTATTATATCAGAATTAGCGTTCAGTAGACTTGTATCCAGATTTCTTAGTTGCTCATGACTTGTGACACCCCAGTTTGGGCTGTGTCGGTATGGTTTCCACTATTGTTATCATTAAAGTTTTGCAATCTATGGATATTATATTATATTTATAACTGTTTATGACAATTAACTGCTTAAAGAGGTGTTCCGTTTTGGTCTGGCTGGTCTTGTCTTCACGAGAGGCGCCATCACGACCGGGTTCGGGAATTGGGTCGTGACAATTTCACTGTATTTTGGGGTTTATCACTTATTAATGACTTAATTATGAATTATTATAACTGTTAGTTTGATTGGGGAGTTGTGTCGGCTGGACTTGTCTTCACGAGAGGCACCATCACAACCGGGTCTGGATTTAGGGTTGTGACAAATTAGTATCAGAGCTCTAGGTTCATAGGAGTCATGAATCACAAGCCGGTTTATTAGAGTCTCGCAGATCGGTACGGAGACATCTGTACTTATCTGCGAGAGGCTATGTAACTGTTAGGAAAATTTCACTTCATTTGATTTTCTTGTCGTGCGAGATTTTGACATCACAATTCTAAACTTCTGTCTTCTATTCTCTCATAGATGGTGAGGACACGTGCTACCAGAGATGATCAGGCACCCACACCCCCTACTGGAGCCGTCAAAGGTCGGGGTCGGGGTAGAGGTCGAGGATGCGCACGTGGTGTAGCCAGAGCACCCGCGCGAGCTGCTACCGAGGTACCACCAGTAGTTCCAGCCGGAATCCAGACACCTGATACTCCTACTGCTACTACTACTCCAGCTCTTCAGGAGACTCTTGCGCTGTTCATGTGCATGTACACCACTCTGGCTCAGGCATGGTTGCTTCCCCTTGCTGCATTTCATGCTGGGGGGGGGGGTAGCACAGACTCCCGCCGCCCGCACTCCTGAGTAGTGAGTGCATGTTGGTCAGGTCCCAGTGATTATTCTTGTACCGCCTGCAGTCCCAGGTCAGCCCGAGGATAGGGCAGCGACTTCAGAGGATGAGCAGCGGAGGCTTGAGAGGTTCAAAAAATATGATCCACCTGTATTCAGTGGGTTAGCATCAGATGATGCTTTGGGATTTCTTGAGGAGTGTCACTGTATCCTCCGCACTATGGGTATATCAGGATCGAGTGGGGTTTCTTTCACTGCAGAAAGGAGGAGAGCAAGCAAGGACCGCAGAAGCGGCACCGCATCTGCGTAAAGATGGTCGCAGGTGCAGAAGTTGGGTTTTTGTGAATTGTCGTAGATGCGAATTTTGTTCCGCAAAAGCGGGACCGCAGGTGCGGTCCCATGACCGCAGAAGCGGATTTACTAGGCAGAAAATAAGAATTTCGAGGGTTTAGTTTTAAAAGTTAGAAAAATTGATTTGGAGCTCGGGAGAGGCAATTTTGGGAGGATTTTGAAGAGAAAATCAGTGGGTAACGATTCCTAATCCCTTTCTAGTTGTATTCCTATAATCTAATCTTATTTATGTCATTTAAATTCAGATTTGGGATGAAAATTCGGGGAAAATTGGAGAGAAGTTCTTAGACCTAAATTTCGAGTTTTTGATTGGGGATTTGACATTGGATTTGGATAATTTTGGTATAAATGAACTCGTGAAAGTATGAGGATTATGAAAATGTAAATTTTACCCGATTCCGATACGTGGACCCGAGGGGCATTTTGGTCATTTTACCCAATTTTGCGTATTAGCTTAGAATTTATTTGTTGAATCAGTTACTTGAAGTGTTATTTACATTATGCAATTGAATTGAATAGATTTTGTCCATTTGGAGTCAAGTACTTGTGGTAAGAACGTGGTTTCGGGTTGATTTTGAGCCGGTTCGAGGTAAGTGGCTTGGCTAACCTTGTATGGGGGAAACTCCCCTTAGGATTTGGTATTATTGATATTTGAAATGCCTTGTACGTGAGGTGATGAGTGTGTACTCGTGCTAATTGTTGAAAATTCGGTTTTCTTTAAGTAATTTTAATTGTGTTTTTTTTCCCGTTTATACTACTTGCAATTTAAGCCTGTTGTTATCTTAGGGAAGCATGTCTAATTGCCTTAATTGCTATACTTGCTCAAACTGCCTTATTTGGATTATGTGCAGCATGCTAGGCTAGAAATACCTGTTTTACCTTGGTATTAGAATTTGAATTGAACTGTGTATTCTTCTTGTTGTTGTTGTGTGTTTACTTTGGGATTACGGGACGGTATCTCGAGAGATCTCCTTGCATGTTTACTTTGGGACTACAGAACAGTATTCCGGGAGATCCTCCTACACTTTTATATTGGAACTACGGGATTTCACCCGGTAGATTCCCCCTGTATTAAGTATTTACATTTAAGACTATGTATCGGTATTTCGGGAGATACCCGCGCATTATGAGTTGGACTACGAGACGGTATCCCATGAGATCTACCAGATATTTATATTTGGGACTATTGGACGGTATCCTGGGAGATCCCCATTTGTTATCTCTGTGTTGATCTATATTTCTTTCCGTGATTATTTGGTCTTTGTTATATTTGTTGTTGTTCTTTCTATCCTGTGTTACTTCTTATTGTTGTACTTAATTATACTGTCTTATTCTTCACTGTTATACTTTGTATTTCATTTAACCTCAGTAGGGCCCTGACTTTCCTCGTCACTACCTGACCGAGGTTACTCTTGGCACTTACTAAGTACAGCTGTGGTGTACTCATGCCCTTTCTGCGTATGTTTTTCATGTGCAGATTCAAGTACTTCCACTCAGTCTTATCACACTTGAGGCGAGGCACTGTTAAAGAGACTCCGAGATATATCTGCCACGTTCGCAGATCGAAGAGTCCATTGCTATTCTCAGTACTAGTATAGCCCTTCTGTATTTTCCTTGTTGATAGACATTTTTGGAGTTAGAGCTTTTATGTAACCTCTTAGCTTTTGATTCATGGGGTTCCGGATTTTGGGAAGTGTTAGGTTGAGATTCTTGTACTGTTATATACCAAGCGACATATTAAACACTATTTTCTTTGGTTATTTCCATTTTATATTATTTTCTTTCCGCAAAATGGTGTCTTTTCTGCATTTGTTAGGCTTATCTAGTTGTAGAGACTAGGTGTCGTCACAATAGCTTACGGAGGGCGAACTGGGGTCATGACAGCTATTTTCCACACATACTTGGCAATTGCTGCCTCATTCCATATCACACAATCCTTTATCTCTAATCCTCCTTTTTCATTTGGTCGACAAACCAAATCCCAAGCAATTAATGGAACTTTGTTTGTCTGGTCCCTTCCATCCCATAGAAAGTTTCTGCATACTGTAGTAATTCTTTTCAGCACATCTTTTGGAAGTATAAAGATTGAGGACCAGTAAGTATGCACCTGTAATAGCACTGAATTTATTAACTGAACTCTCCCAGCATAAGATAGATTTCTGGATCTCCATACCTTTACTCTTGCAGTCATTTTATCAACTAGCACTTCATAATCTATGCTTGACAGCTTCTTTGATGAGATTGGTACTCCCAAGTATTTAAATGGCAACTTTCCCTTCTGATATCCAGTTACTTCACATAAATCTTCTAATTCCTGCTTTGACATATTAGCACTGAAGACGTTTGACTTCCCTGCATTTGTACTCAACCCAGAAGCCTTTGAAAATGCTTGCATTCCTCTTAATAGAAGCATTACTGATTGGTAATTACCTTTGCAAAACAGTAATACATCATCTGTAAAATACAAATGATTCAATTTTAGCCGTTTACACTTGGTGTGGTACCCAAACTCCTTCATTTCTTCTGCTTTGCTCAGTATTCTTGTCATATACTCCATACAGATAACAAATAATAGAGGAGGGATTGGATCTCCTTGTCTTAGACCTCTTTCTCCTTTTATATTACCATACAATCCTCCATTCAGTGCAGTGCTATATCTTGTTGTTTTTATGCATGCCATAATCCACTTGATGAACCTTTGAGGAAAGTTTATAGCATGAATCATTTCTTCCACGAATGTCCATTCTACTGAATCACACGCCTTTTTAAGAACAATTTTTATCAGACAACTCTGAGTTGTATTTTTCCTATTATACAATCTCACTAGGTCTTGACATATTAAAATATTTTGGACTATAGTTCTGCCTGAAACAAAGGCACTCTAACTCTCAGAAATCAGTTTAGGAAGCACTAATCTTAACCTGTTGCACATCATTTTTGATATTACCTTCTACACTGTGTTACATCCTGCTATAGGCCCGTAGTCTCCCATATTTGTAGCATGAGAGCTCTTAGGTATCACTGTTATCACTGTATGGTTCAACACTTTCAGCATTTCTCCTGTTTGAAAGAATTCCAGTACTGCAACCATCACATTTTTCCCAACCACATCCCAGCTGTCTTTAAAAAATTTGCTACCATAGTCATCTGGCCCTGGTAATTTCTCACTATTGATTGCCCATAAAGCTCTTTTAACTTCATTTTCTGTAAATTCTGCTTCTAACATTTCCCTTTGTTCTGCTGTTACTATTTGCCCTTGCCTCACCAGACCACTATTTACATGCTCCCTTTCCTTATTGCTTGTACCCAGTAATTTGGTGTAAAAATCAATGAATGCTTTAGCAATTGCATCCATATCTGTTCTATGAATTCCTTCTGAGTCTGTTATTGAGAAGATTCTATTCATATTCCTTCTAGCCTTCATCATACTGTGGAAATACTTAGTGTTCAGATCTCCTTGTTCCAGCCATTTCACTTTACTTTTTTGACTCAGATACTGATTCCTTGCTTCCTTCAGTCTCTTATACTTCCTGATTAAGCTTGCTTCTTCCTTTTGCAGTTACTGATTCAAAGGAATCTGCTGCAATCTTTGTTGGCATTGCATCAGCTCTTCTTGTATTTGATCAGTTTGCTTTTCAATTTGATTGAATTTCTCCCCATTCAACTGTCTTAGTTTACTCTTCAAGCTATTCAATTTCCCTACCAATTTTTACATTATGGTTCCCATTTTAGTTGTCTTCCATCCTTGATTAACCTTCTCCTTATAGTCTGGTGCCAAACTCCACATATTGAAATATCAGAACGTATATTGCTTCTTCTGCTCTCCTGCCCAGCTTATTATAGCAGGACAATGATCAAAAGTGTCTTCATTCCTATAATACACCTTTGAATCTGGTAGAGCCAATATCCATTCATTATTTACCAACAACCTATCAATTCTATTATATACTCTATCAGCGCCACCCTACTTATTATTCCATGTAAAGAAAATCCCTAAAGATTTTATATCCTGCAAGGTACATTCCTCAACACTTGTTTGAACTCTCTTATTTCTGACATTGTAACCGGGCTCCCAATTCTTTCATCTATGTGCAAGACACAATTAAAATCTCCCATGACTGCCCAAGGTTCTGCCATATGCTCATGAATTTCCTTTATGTCTTCCCATAATTTCCTTCTTAGTGCTGCATCATTGAAACCATATACCAATGTAACTGCTGTGAGCACGTGATTTTTGCCTCACAGGAACTACTCCAAAAGAAATAAAAAATAATAATTTTTCTTTGTACGCAATTTGGAGAATTTTCGTGGCACTTTGTTAATTATTCGTGTTGTCTGTGCATGTTCATCTTTGTTTTAATTAAAGAAAAATACAAAAATAGGTTGCATTGACATTTAGGATTTAATTCTGTAATTCGGAGTAGTTAAGTGTGCTCTACAAAATTGAAAAGTTCACAAAAAATAATGTACTTCGCGTTTTAATATTTAATGTCAAACTCGTGTGATTTTCTTTTATTCAATTTTGTGTGATATTTTTAAGAGTTAATTAGAATTTTAAGTTAATTTTGGTTTTACAATTTAAATTAGGATTTTTAGGCTTTTAATTTTCAAGATTAGTTTAAAAAGAAAAGAAAACAAAAATGAAAGATAGAAGAGAAATCGGACTGTGCCGTATTATTTTGACCAAATCTAGCCCAAATTTTGTGTCTAACCCGGTCCAACTGATCAACCCACTCAGACGTCCCAAACGACGTCGTTTATGTCAATTTCAATCTGGGCCGTTGGATCGAATCAATCCAACGACCGAGATCATCTATCCCTTCCGTTCCCCAACCCGACCCGTTTACCGGAGATAGATCCGGTCTCAGGAGTGCCTAAACGGCGCCGTTCCACTTAAATGATCAATCCAGGCCATTGATCTCATCAAATCAAACGGCCAGGATTCGTTTCCCCCTCTAGTATATAAATCTAATCCCTTACCCGTTCCCCCCAAGCCAAACCCCTACCCTTCGTCTCCCAGAACCAGAGACCAAACGACCCTCCACCAAACCCTAGCCGCCCTCGTACCCCTTTGCCTGAAAGTCGGCGGCAACGATGCCGATGACCACGAAACTCACACCCCTGAACCTTCTAACCACCCTCAACACAAATCCCTACCCCTTTAACCTCGAATCATCCTGGTTTGTTTCGAATCTTCAATCGAAGATTCGCGCAAAACCCTTAACCTACCCAACCAGTCCCAAGTTCACACCCCAGCTCCACCTGACCTCCCTCGTTCCCAAACCACCCCTACTTTGGCTCGAATCTTGCTAGAATTGGTCGAATTTTAAATCTATTGAAGAACCCTAGAGAGCCAAAACCTGGAACCTGTCCGAGTAAAGGGGAAATTTGAGGTTCTTAATCGACCTTAGTCGAGTGTTTTCAGTCGAGAACACTCGATTGAGGTCCGTTTGGACCTCAAAATTTCGAGTCGAAGTTTAAAATGGGAACTGTTTGGAGTTTAGCCTGTAATTTTGAGGTATTTTTCTTTTTTTATTTCTATTTTTTGTTGTTGTTTATCGGCTTAAGCTTCGGTGTATTTCATCATCTTTTTGACTTATTTCTCTCTTCTCTTTCGAACCTTTTTCTGGTCCAGTTTTTCTTTTTTTTCTCATGTGGTTGATTGGCATATGTTGAATCGATTGAGTGTGTTTGTCTTTTAGATTGGTTGTAAAAGTCAGTGTCCGTAACGTTCTTGTACAAAAACTGTGTCTAGTCTTGTAATTGGTTACTAGTATTACTAGTTCAAATGGTCTCATTTTCTGTGATGTTTGGCTCCTTGTTTTGTTGTTCATCATTTTTCAGTTTATTTTCGTCTAGTATGTTACAGTATTTCATTCATTTTGTTTAGTTTAGAGTTGTGAATATAGTTAGTCATTCACACATAATGTGTCAATCATGGTTGGAAGTTTAACATGGTTATGTTCAAATATGTTTTGTCCTGATTCGTTGGCTTTCATTTGGATACCATTTGATCTAATCTGAGTTCTAAGTTTGAACTGCTAAGTGAATTTGAATTAAACTGGTTATAGCTGCTGCAGTTTGGTGATCAATTAGGAATCGGCTTAGTTATTTGATTAGGGAATGAGTTATAGCCGATAAGTTTTGGGTGCAGATTGAAAGAGGATTGGAATAGGACAGTAAATCACAGTAATTTCAGGGGTAATTTGGGGTTTAAAAGTTTGGCAAAATGGTCTTGCTAAGTGGACTGTCAGTAAAGCACTTAATTAACCATTAATCTAATGTGTTAGTGGGGAACAAAGCATAATGGTATGTGGAGTCTTGAAAGGAATTGATTAAAATATAGCATGCCCATACCAATTGAATTAATAATGGCAAGGAACATATAATAGTAGGGAATGCACTTGCTGATTTTAGGGACTGAAATAGGCATTAATGATTAAAATAAAAGCACTAGGGTAATGGGGGTAATAAAAGAATTGAAAAGATAAGATGTTAGGGGATTGGAGCACTAATGGGATGCCTATTAAAAGAGTTATGAATCAGTCTTTTAGGAGGACCTGGAGAAAGTGAGTTTTTGAGAGTTTCTTTGAAGAGGCAGTCTCAGACAACATTTTAAAAAGCTAAGGCATTCAGTTTTTTTAGAGTTCTGAAGAGTTTAAGAACAGAAAACCAAAAAATATATTGTTTCATTGCATTCATAGGTGTAAATCGAATTCTGGACAGTGACTCTCATTGCTGAAGTGGTTCAGTAGTCTATTGATTAAGTTTTGGTTTAATTCAAACTCTATTGAGCCTGTTTGTTTTGATATTTGTTGTTGCTATTGGTTTTGCAACTTGTTCTGAGCTGTGGTCGAGTTGATTCTGGGTAAAAATTGGTCTTGAACTGTGATGGTTGCTGTTTGAATTTCTGGTTGCTGCTGTTTGCTCTTCTGTTGCTAACCCCTCCTTCTACTTGATTATATTTCCAGGTACATGTTTTTAGACTATTTCACACAAGGTTTTGGTATTGAAAAATAAAATGAAAGTTGGAGTTCCAAATGAGTATTCTACACATTCAAATCTATTAGTTTAGTTTCAATTTTGTTTTTTTTAGTTAATTGACATATCGTATGCTTAATATGGGAGCTATTAGCCAGTTTGCCTCTTTAAAGTCAGTATAGCTCTATAGTAATTTTACATGCCTCTGAAACTCATGTGGTTATAGCTGGTTTTGAACTGCTAAGAAAGGATATTTGAGAGAATGTTGACCATCAACTAAGGTTTCTGCGTTTAAGCCATGTTAGCTAAGTGTATGGTATTATGGGACTGTCTGTAGGATGCTTCGCCAAGCATCTTTAATTCCAGTTGAGATAAGTGTATTTATTTATATGTAATCTTGTATGAGAATAGCTATTTTGATAACCATAAGTTAGAAGTAAGTTGATAAGGTCCATTATGTTTAAAGCATTGGGATATTCGGAGTGGTTCAATTGTGTATTCACGGTAGATGAAGTGTGAATTAGCCTATCAAATCAATTGGTAGACTATTTCTCTTTCTTGATAATAAATTGCCTATTTTAGTTTAGGAGTGCAATTAGCCCGTTTCTTATAACAAAGTGATGTCAACATTATTGCAAGATATAGATTTGGCAGTCATAAATAGTTTTCACAAGCTTGGACAACAATTGGCTTGATTTATTTGTCTAATACCGAATCGTATAAGCAAATTAACAGAATGGTTGGGACTTGGACTAGAAATGAATGTGTAGAAGTTATGTGGAAGGCAGTTTTGATTCATGGGATGAGCTCGTTTGGATTGAAGTAATGGCTGCTTAATTGTATAAAAATTTCGGTGTATTGTATATGATTAAAATCATGATGTTGATAAATAGGCAAATGCCAAATGTGTACATAGCGCAAGCAGATTTATGAAGTACTGATTTCGGCATTTTAAGAGAGGATATACAAAGTTGAGTTTACACTAGGTGGAGTGATGGTTATTTCATAAAACCAATGGTATACATATTAACTAAAATTTCTCCCTAACTTTATACGCAAAAATGATTTGCAAGTTTTTAAACACATACAATTGGTCTCAAGCACAGGAATAGAACAAATAATTTATGAATATGGTGATCAAGCTTAGGGCCCATAATCAAATCAAGGGCACTGTTTTCGGGGTGTGGTTGAGATTTTTAATTTCAAAATTAGTTTTCATTACACATTTCCCTAATTTTTTTTTAGTTGAATAATTTCGAGGCGCGCCGTTTAGCGAATTCCCATGACCCTCATAAAGTTAAGAACACGTAGTTGCTTTAGGCGCGTTAGTTTAATAATATTACATTCTTAAAATCGGGTGCGCATTTATGTGACCCGAATCCAAACCTCAACGATGTTAAAATATGTCAAAATCACGGGTGCATTTATGTGACGTGGTTCGAAACGTGTTTTAATAACGTTGAAATTTTCTTTAAAAAAATGAATAAAAACGGTTTAAGTTAAAATCTGCACATAGGTTCATAATTGTTAAAATCAGATAATTTAAGCCAAATATAACAGTTGAGCGACCGTGCCAGAACCACAGAACTCGGGAATGCCTAACACCTTCTTCCGGGTTAACAGAATTCCTTCCTCAGATTTCTAGTTCGCGGACTGTAATACAGAGTCAATCTTTTCCTCGATTCGGGATTCAACCGGTGACTTGGGACACCATAAATCTCCCAAGTGGCGACTCTGAATTAAATAAATCCCGTTTCGATTGTCCTTTAATTGGAAAAATTTCCTTTACGCACTTGCGGGTGTAGGTGAAAAAGGAGGTGCGACAACTGCTAATTTCTTCTTTATGCCTCTATGCTGCACTCCACAATGAATAAGTTGTTCTGTAAAAATATATTTATATCAAACACATAGGTTTTCCTAATAGCCAAATTCTTCCTCCATTATGTTGACTAAGGTTTGTACTATGTGACCAACCATTACACAAGTTAAGAGCTGCTTTTTGAGCTTTATCTCTCTTAACCTTAGTCTCCAGAAAGCCAAATAATCCAGCTTGGGAGTTATGCATAAATAGATTCACCTCCTTCTGTCTATCTGAATTATTCAGCCCTCTGGTGTTCCAGAATCCTATCTTATCCATATTTTGGTGGGCTCCCCCCACCTTTATCATATTGAACCACTCTTTTCCCTGTATTTTCAATCTCCACTATCACTCTCTGCTGCCCTGTCTGACTAGTACTTGCATGCTCTTCACTACATTGCTGTCCTAAAGTGGCAAACGTATTATCTATTTTCAGAGGTATGTTTTGTACCGCTGCATTCTTCCTCACATACTTCCCTACCTTGTATCCCTGATTATAGTTCTGATTCCAACCCTTCTCCACCTTTTTATTTTCTACCCTTGCTTCTTTTAGTTGCATTTCCGTCTCTTTCTGCTCTGTTACCTCCTTTTGTGCTTCCTTTCTTACTTCCTGCTTCTCTTCCACCCTTTGTGTATTGATCACTTGTTGTTGTTCTTTCTTCTCTTTTTCTTCTTGTATATACTTTCTGCATTCTACAATTTCATGTCCATAGTTCTTATATTTCTCACAGAGTACAAGTTTCCACTCATAATGCACATCTTGCTCTACTATTTCGCCCACCTCATTTTCAAATCTTATACTCGTCGAATATTATTGATTCAGTTTCACCTCCACTAGCACTCTTGCATACGTTAACCTCTCATTTTTAGTAGTAGCAGTGTCTGCGTTCAGAGGTTTTCCAATTAATTAGCCCAACTATCTTTGTTAATGCCACTTTCCCCCAGTACTTGATGTCGACCCTGTCAACCTCACTTAAATAGGGATCTTCTCCATCTATTCCTTTGTTATCTCCATATCTGGCTTTCATGGTTTCACAATAATTGGGTTCCTATCAAACATTTGAACATCTTCTTCTACTACTTTACTTCTACTTTCTGCACTATGAAATCTCACCAAAAATACTCCTCTGTTCAGTTGCGCAACTTTATCAATCCTTAAATCTCCCCAAATTCTCCTGAAATAAGCATCCATCACAGCCTGAGGTGGATTTGATCCTAACACGTAATAAACCACAGCTGTTGTCCAGTAATTAATCTCATCCTTAATGTCTGCCATTGTAATTTTTACATTCAACTCTGTATTCTCTTCTAATAGATCAATTCCTTCCTCTATTGGAATTGAACCCACTACATTACTCTATGACTTAGTACTTGGATATAGGGTTGTATTCGAACCTGTGATTTTGCTAATTTTTTCTTCTTCCTCCATGCTATCTGCTCCGGATGTCCTACTCATCGTTGAAGTTCCTTTATTGCTTTTGTTTCCCCCTTCAGTGTTTCTTGATTGGACAGCAAATTGATATCCAAAGGTATAATCCCTTGGATCGCATTGATGTTCTTCGTTTTCTTCGCATCTCCAGATTGTGGCACTTCTGTTCGCATTGAATTCAGTGTCTGGTTACCTTGGATCTTCTGACCTCCTCCTCCCGTCTTCGATTTTCTCGCCATTGTAAGCTTTCGTTGAGAGAAAACCGCTTTCAAGAGAGAGATTTTTTTAGTTAATTTTAAACTAACTAAAAAATTAGAAAGCGATTTTCTACGTGATGTTACTGATGATACAGCTAAACTTGATAGAGAGGCTGAAAACGAATTAGCAGACAAGCTTCAGAAACTTTTAAAGCCCAAGAGATACCTTGTCCTCATTGATGATGCCTGGAAAGGAGCGAATTAGTAATAATTCAGGAGCGCAAAAATTGGTTCCGCTACCACTGTTATAAGAAAAAGTTTATCATTACCATTGTTTCGTGTTAGGGTTATAGAAATTCGAAGTCAAAGTCTTGAACTGTTTTCATACTTTGTAATTCATGAAACGCGAATAAATTAAATTCGTACTTCCACATATAATGAACTAAATTCATCTATTGAATAAGATTTACATATCATACTATATTTTCTAATTGACGACGTTCAAAAACCTATAAATACACCACTGTATTCCATGATGGATAATGTATGTAATACAATCTCAATGTTTGCTGGTATACTATAGTTATCATTATATTGTCCACGACTAGTCCACCTCAAACTCAAATTTTGTTGAACTGAATATATGAATCAATTGTATCTAATCTATATCTCTATCTATCTATCTATCTATCTATCTATCTATCTATCTATATCTATATCTACATCTATATCTATATCTATATCTATATCTATATTATTATAAAAGCATGAATACAATGTCGGTTTACAAAAATAACCTTATAATATTAAGCACAATAATTCATAATAAAAGGACATAACCGGAATTCTAAATATTAGCCTTATAATCCTATTAGTTTTAGGTTACTACTCATGCTAGCTTCAAATTAAATGCAAAAGGACTTATCGTTATTTCCGTGAGTGAAGTCTAACAATGAATTTGACCCATTTACTTATTGTGACGAACCGGCCAGTCGTCTCATGAGTTACCGATCCGTTTTCCTCATTTCTGCTTCTTTATGCTTTGTTTATCCGTGTTATGTGATATCGGGTTGGTCGGATTGAATCCGGAAGGAATTTGGTAAGGTTTGAGACACTTAGTCTCTTTTAAGAAAGCTTAAGTTGGAAAAGACGACCGGATATTGACATATGTGTTAAAGGCTCGGAAATGAATTCTGATGGTTCGGTTAGCTTCGGGAGGTGATTTGTGACTTAGGAGTGTGATCGGAATGGGTTTTGGAGGTTCAGAGTAGGATTAGGCTTGAATTGACGAAGTTGATATTTTGGCGATTTCCGATTGGTAGGCGATATTTTGATATCGGGGTCGGAATGGAATTCCAAGAGTTGCAGTAGCTTCGTTGGGTCATTTGGGATGTGTGTGCAAAATTTCAGGTCATTCGGACGTGGTTTGCTTGGGTTTTTTTTGCAAAAGCGGAATTTAGAAGATTTTAGAAAGTTTGGCTTGAATCCGATGTGTTTTGGGTGATTTGATGTTGTTTGAGGTGTTTTGGTGATTGGAACAAGTTTGAATAAGGTTTTAGGATATGTTGGTGCATTTGGTTGGGGTTCCGAGGGCCTCGGGTGAGTTTCGAGGGGTTGACCAGATCATTTTGAAGTTAAGAAAGTTGCAGATTTTGAGTTCCAGCAGTTGCAGGTATTTTAGTCTTCGCGTTCGCGAGTGGACCATCACGTTCGCGAAGGATTCGGAAGGGAGGTGTCAGGTTTGGCCTTTGCATTCGCGAAGGGGAGTCCCGCGTTCGCGAAGGGCCGGGTTAGTATGCATCGCGTTCGCGAGAGGCATTGTCGCGTTCGCGTAGGTTTGAGAGGCTGAAGCATCGCGTTCGTGATGGTAGGGTCGCGTTCACAAAGGAGAGTTTTGTCAACGGAATTTTTGTGCTTCGGGAACGCAAGGTGTTGACCGCGGTCGTGAAGAAGGAATAAATACCTAGGTAGAATGTTTTTAAGCTCGTTTTGTCCGCGATTATGGGGCTTATTTCCTCCAAGTTGGTCATTTAGGGAGATTTTTGAAGGAGATTGAAGAGGGATTCAAGGGGAATCGTTGGAAGGTAAGATTCTCGGACTTAAAACTCGATTGTTATGTGAATTCCACCTAGACAATTATGGAAATTAAGCTAAAACTTTAAGAACTAGGGCTTGAAAATTTGGACTTTTGATTAGGGATTTGGAGGACCATTTGGGGTCGGATTTGAGAACTTTTGACATGTATGAACTCGTGGGAAGCTAAGAAATCTACTGGTGTAAAACTTTATGAATTTTGAGATGTGGGTCCGGGGGTCGGGTTTTGGTATTTTCGGGATTTATGTTGTAAATTAATTATTTTCACTTGGGCTTCGTTCCCATAGCATATTTTGACGTTCTCGTTATGATTTTGGATAGATTAGACGCGAGTGGAGGCTGATTCGAGGGTCAAAGGCATCGCTAGCTAGAGATTTAGCCAGTTCGAGGTGAGTAATGATCGTAAATGATGTTCTGAGGGTTTGAAACTCCGGATTGTACATCGTAGTGCTATATTGAGGTGAGACACACCCTTGATGACAGGCCTAGGGTCGTGCATTATTAGGGATTGTGACTTGGTCCATCCTGGTTGATGATTTTACCGTATATTTGACTGAAATTATTTACTATCATCATGATTTGGGCTGAATGTCATATTTGGGCTTCGTGCCAACTATTTGAACCCTTCGGGGATTTTTATTACTATTTCCTCACTGTTTTGACTTATTACTTGAACTCAGTAATGTTAATTTCTATTGTTTTACTACTCAGCCATGTTTACTTAGTTTTAAGACTTAAATAATATTTTAAATGATGTTTGGGCTGAGAAACACTGTTTTACTATTGCCTGAGAGGCTTGTGATGATTTTTGACTGAGTAAGGCCAAGGGCCTACGTTGTGAGGAAACACTGATACTGATTTGAGGTCGAGGGCCTGAGATATGTACACCACGAGGTGGCTTGATTGATATGAGGCCGAGGGCCTAGTTTTGATGCCACGAGATGGCTTGTTATTGCATTTGGGCCGTAAGGGGCCCCTCCAGGAGTCTGCACACCCCCAGTGAGCGCGGGTACCCATTGTAATATGAGATTGAGCCCGAGGGGTTGTTATTGTTCTAAGATGTTGCCCGAGGGGCGGATGTGGTGATACTATGCCCGAGGGGAGAACTTCTATTTGTTTACTTTACTTGACTTTCCACTGTTTTACTGCTTTTAAATGGTTTTACTGCTTCATTATAGGATGCCTTGTGCCTTACGTGTTTTCTTACTTTCAGTTGTTATTTACAATTGTTACTCACTGAGTTGGAGACTCACTTTACTCCCTGCACCCTGTGTGCAGATTCAGGCGTAGCTGGTTCCGCTCCCGAGTGTTGATTCCTCCAGCTTCAGGCGGGCTTTCGGAGATTACGAGGTAGTTGTTGACGTCCGCAACCCCGTGTCTCTACTCCTTTATCGCTTCTATTTCCTTTCAGACAGTTGTACTAGTTATGGATTTAGCAGGATTGTATTATGACTTATAGATGCTTATGACTAGTGACACCCCAGTTTAGGGTTGTGTTAGGGTTATTTTTCGCAAATTATGTTTTTAATTGCTTAAACCTTGGTTTAATTGACTATGCTTATTACTGTTTCTTAATGTTTAACTGCGTAAAGATTGAAGTAGGAGTAGTTGGCTGGCCTTGTCTTCACGAGAGGCGCCATCACGACCGGGTCCGGTTTTGGGTCGTGACATTTATCCACGTGATAATGTTTCCAATTTGGTTCTAACAATGATAGAGGAACGGATTTTGAGTCCAAATTTATTTTTAACTTTATATTTATTAATCGGAAGAACTCATAGGGAAATGACATAACCGCAATAACCTATTTTTTGGACTATAATATCTTCTATGTTAATTTTTAGTATTTAAAATTAATAAAATCTTGTCTATTAAATTCTTATTAAAAATATGTAGGAATGTTTAATAAAATCAATTTCATAAGAAACCCCCGAATTGGCAATACATTACCACTACATAATATCCAATACGAAGAAAAAATAAAAATAATATTAAATAGAATGCATAAAGAGTTGAAATTGAGAAGAAAAAAAATGCTCCCACGATAATATATTTTATATTATATTTGAACTATTTTTCTACTCAAATAATATTTTTTAATTAATTTTTCATGTAATATTGAAAAATACTCAATTATTAAACAACAACTAAGAAAATATTTAAGAATATAAATGTGTGAGAAAGAGAAAAATTGGTTGGTGAGAGTCAATACCACTAATGATTCTATAAATATAAAGATCTAAAAGTGAAATGTCATATCAATCTTTTACTCTTTGAAAATAAAATTTATAGTGGATAAAATTATAATTAATTAAATATTCAAAACAAGAGATGAACTAATATTAAGATCTGAATCAACATAGAATAAATTATTTTTTATGTTAAAACCAAACAATTAAATTTTTAATTAATTATTTAGCAAGAGAATCCAATTCAATTATTTTTTAAATTCATCATATGAGTAAAATTCTTATTCAAGTTAAAAAAATCTTAGGGTACATAATTTCATTCCATGAAAAAGGAGCATTAAACACACAGTAAAAATGTTAGTATATTATTAAGAATTAAAATGCTATACAAGTGTCTGAGGAAGCACAATCAAAGCGAAATCCTAAATAAGAATAAGTTTTCAAGACTATATTATAAAGAGTCGACTCTAGTATAACAGGATTATTATTTGTAAATGCCTCAGGCGGAATCGAAATAATATTTCTATGTCATGCATTACTTGCAAATATCATATCAAGAGGCATGACATTATTAGTAATAATAGCAAGTGATGTACCCACAACGATTTTCTTGTGAGACCAATTATTTTAGATTTAATATACCTCTTCAAACAACTTATATAACCATCACGAATATATCAAAGCAGAGGAATTGTTATATATTTATAAGGAAAGAAGAATTGATAATATGGGATGAAACACTTTTGGTTAAGTGTCAAACGATCGGAATAATTGACTGGAATTCTAGAGATATATTGGATATTAATGAATTGTTTGGTGAAAAATCAATGGTTTGGCAGGTGATTTCCGTCAAGTACTACCAGTAGTTCCAAAATTGACAAAAGCAGAGACTGTAAAAAGCTAGCTTGCCAAAGTTATACTTCTGGCCTCAAACGAAAAAGATTCAACTTACAAGAAATATAAAGTAAGAATAGATCCTATATTCAGTGTCTTCTTGCTTCGTGTCGGAAACGAAGAAGAGTATCCAATAAAATATGATTTGGTTCTTCCTAAACACTTGGTTATCAATCCCAATGGTAATAATAGTTCATTTAATATGAGAAATATTTTTATCATTAGATTAAAATGCAATTTATGCAAAATCGCATAATAGAATTAAAAATATATCTTAGCTAGCAGAAATGAATATGTTGATCAACTAAATAAAAGGTTGATTGCAAAATTTTATAGGAAAAATAAAATATTTTTTAGTTTTTGATTCAGTAGAAAATGATACCAATAAGTACTACCAAGAAGAATACTTAAATACTTTAATACCAAATAACCTTCAACCATACATGTTTGTTGTCAAGTTTCTTATTTCTTATGTATATTAATGTCATAGTATATATAGTAGACTAAGTTAAAATTAATCTTCCATTATATATAGGTTAATTGGGTAAAATACATATGTTACCACCTGAACTATGGACCAAATCCCCCTTACACACTTTCTGTGTACGATAATAATATTACACACGTAACCTTTCTAAAGTGTAGCTAGTACACACCATTTTTTCCAGATGGCATGCGCGTGTTTAACTAAAACATTGTGCGCGTATAACCTCTAAAATTTTATTCAGATCCTTAATTAAATGCCACATGTCATAATTTTTTTCTTTATATCTTTTCTTAATATGATAGTAAAAAGAAACTAGAAAAGGGGAAACCAGATCTGGCTTTCTTTTTGTTCCTTGTCATCCCAGCTTAGATCCATCCTCCCACTTCCCCCCCCCCCCTACACCCCCACCCCTACACACAAAAAATAAATTATTTTATATTTCTTCCCCAAATCACCTTCCGGCAAACTCTCACTACAACAATTAAAGCCAATTTAAAGTGGGTTTTGCATTTGTAGTTATAATCCAGCTTGATATTATGTTTCTTCCCATGTATAAAAAGAATCATAACAAACATTTAAAGTATTTTCCTCTTCAATTGTTGCTGGATTTCTCGTTTTCAAACATAGGTTTCTTTTTTTAAATAGGTGTGGAGAAGGGGGATTGTGGTATTTGTTGATTTGTTTTGAACATTAATGGTGATGGTGGTAGCTACGACGTTGGTGACAGCTATGGCGGTAACAACAGTGATAAGGTGGTGATAATGGAGGAAGGAAAAATTATTTTAATTTTTGGTGAAGAAGATGAGAAACGTGGGGGGGGGGGGGGGGGCTTTGTTTCTTTTTTGTTTGTTTTCTTTTAAATATTATCAATTGGTGTAAATTTAGTATTTTTTTTCTTGAGTTAGGACACGTGTCACGACCTTATTGGCGCGTGACCTCACACATATTTTGAAAAGCTGGTCAAGAAAAAAGTGGTGTGTATTAGCTACACTTTAGAAAGGTTGCGTGTGTAATATTATTATCGTCCACAGAAAGTGTGTAAGGGGGATTTGGGCTATAGGTTAGGTAGGTACTTATGTATTTTGCCGGTTAATTGTGAAGAAAAATATGCATGTCATGCCACTGAAAAACTTCGATACGTCGAGTAGCTTATGTAATAGCACACATATGATATATAGAAGTTTTGAGAATAACATCATACATGCAAAAATTATGATATTGGTTAATATGTTTCTAAGTATATTCTTATCCCTGAATTCAACTTTCGTCTTCCGAAACTAAGGAATGTCCTTTTAAATTTGTGTGAAAATAACTTTTAGTATATTTATGTTTTGTAAATATAATAAATAAAGTGCAAGGACAAACATCCTAAATATTGGACTAAATTTACCACAATATGTTTTCTTGCACGAACAACTGTAAGTTGCGCTTTCAAGAGGGATATCAAGATCGACAACAAGAGTTCTGGTTAAGGCAGAGCAACCCGTGCATTAGGAGAAAACATACACAAAAAATATTGTTCTCAAAGAAGTGTTCGTTAAGATACCATCACATTAAATATTTTTAAACTATAATATATAATTTTTCTAACTAACATGACAATTGATCATTTGTGTAAGATTTGATAATGTTTTTTTATTTTAAATTCATGTATTATGCTAATTATGTAATAATATTTTTCGACATTTAGATAATTGTTGTATTGTTATACATAAAATTTCTCTCATTAATTAAATTTTATTGTTCCTTCATATAAATAAATGTTTAAATTATCATGTGCCATTATTAACGTGCTAAATTAATTACTCACATGTTCAACGTCATATTCAGTAATCATCACGTGCCATTATATCAGTTATCATTTAGACATCACATGTTTTATATATACTATAATAAAAGCACGAATGCCCTTAGCGAAATGTCGTTCGCCTTTTATACCCTCTAAAAATTGATTTCACACTAGACAAAATAGTCATTTAATTATTTTCCTAATTTTTAGGACTTTGAAATCACCTAAAAGTTTGGTTACTAAATCTTTTTTTATTTGAACTATATAGTAAGTCTTAATATTTTGACTTTCAAATCGATTAGAATTTTACCTTTAAATCTTTTTCCTTATTTGAATTGTGTATCATAACTATAATACCTTATATATTATTTTTTTCTAATATTTGATATTTTAAAGATTATTATGTGCTTAGACAATATGATATATACAACCTTATCTATAAATCTCCGTTCTTTTCTATTTTTTTTAGATTATCTTCTATTAATTTATTGCTTTTACTTTTTTTTATCCTATAAAAAATAGTTGTCATATTGGACAAGTTATTAAGTTACTTTTATAATATTTAGAACTTTAGAATCAACTAAAATTTTACTCATTAAATTTTATTAAACTAGGTAGGAGTCCTAATATTTAAGACTTTAAAATCAACTAATATTTTACTTTATATAAATTTTACCAATTGAAAATAAATTCAAATACGTAGCATTTAGGGTGCTTATCGTGATAAGCAATAGTTTTCATGAGATCAGCACTAAAGAGAGACATAAAAGTTCATCCAATGAAAGTACACAAGCATGTAAAATTATTCAAATGCCGAACATTTAAACACGAATCTTAATATATTTTTTTCTTTATTGAGTTAGCTATATAGGATCTACAATTTAGTAATTTCAAGAGCTTAATACTTTTATTTTATAATGAACATAAAATTTTTAAAATATTATTTATGTAACTTTCTTGTAACAATTATACAACGAGACGAAAAATACGCACAACACGCGTACACTAATACTAGTTCCATAAAAAACAGTAAAAAAGATAGAAAAGAGGGAGTAAAATTTCGACTCACACTTATTGCTCCACCTTTAGTAATTGGTGATTATTTCGTTTCTTTGGTTCCCTATGTAGAGGATTCGTTATAATTTGACTAATTTTGTGTTGACGGTTAATATATCACAATCTTCCTCCGTTATCTAGACTTGAAATGGACTATGCTTGTAAAACTCGCACGTCGATTAAAGTATATCCTTTAATATCATCACTGCCAGAGATTAATCTATGTCTACTTGTTAGTTTAATTCGTTGTTAGATTGACTTTGTTAGTTTAAGCGTTTCTGTAACGATTCGATTGGTCGTTTTGAGCAATTGCATCCGGTTTAGCAGTTTGAGGTCACGAGTAGTTGCACACAGTGTATTATGACTTACGTACACCATCGGTTCGGGTTTTTGAGAAGTTCGGAAAAGGATTTTTAGAAGTGACTTTCATATGAGAAGCTTGAAGTTGAAAGAATTGATCAAAATTTGACTTTTGAGTATTTGACCTCGGATTGGAGTTTCGATGGTTCCAATAGACTCGGGTGGTGATTTTGGACATAGACATACGCCAGGAATTGGATTTGGAGGTTCGTGGGGCTAATTTGAAGCATTGAGGCGAAAATTGGAAAGTTGAAGTTTTGGAAGATTGGGAGGTTTGACCGAGAGTTCACTTTGGAGATAATCGGGCTCGGAATGCAATTCCGGGAGTTGAAATAGCTCGGTTATGTTATTTGGGACTTGCCTGCAAAATTTGGTGTCGTTTGGAGTTGATTTGATATGGTTCAGACTCTTGGTTGCAGTTCTAGAAGTTCTTGAAGTTCATGGCGATTTTCATGCGTTTTGGCATCCGATTCGTGGTTCTAGAGATTATTTTGGTTTTTCGATCGCGCGAGCGCGTTCGTGTTATGTTTTCAGACCTGTGTGGGTATATGGTTTGGAGCCTCGAGGGCTCGGATGAGTTTCGTACGCATTTCGGAATGTTTGGAATAAGGTCAGAAAATTTCTGGTATCTGATCTCGCAATTGCGAGTTATGAGTCGCATTGGTGACCACCGCTTTTGCGAACTTGGAATCGCATTTGGCTGGTGCGATGATGAACTGGGGAAGGGGAAGTTCGCATTTGCGAACATTTGGGCCGCTTTTGCGAAGGCCCTACTTCGCATTTGTGAACTGTTTCACCACAAATGCGATAGAGACAGGATTCTTTAGGTTTCACTTTTGCGTAGAATTCTTCGCTTTTGTGAGTTCGCATTTGCGAACCCAGTGTCGCAAATGCGACATCTACAGCCTATTAAAAGATGGGCATTTCGAATTTTAGCTTCATTTTATCATATTTTGAACCCTAGGTCCAAGAGTGGGCGTTTTGAGAGAAGATTTTTATACCAAAAATCGTTGGATAAGTGTCTCTAATCAATTTCCAACTATATTTTGTGATTCTATCTTAGATTTAACATCAAATTCATGAGAATCTAAATGAAAATTTGTAAAACCTTTCAAAAATGTAAAATGATGATTTGAAGGACCAAATGGTATCAGAACTTGATAATTTTGGTATTGTTGAACTCGTATCGGAATCAGTGTTCAGATTTTGTAAATTTTATCGGGTTCCGAGGTGCGAGCCCAGGAAGTTGACTTTTGTTGAATTTTTGCAAATTGTATAAGAATCATATCTTTGTTAATTGAAATTGTTTTCTCTTGCATTATTTGATGTATTTAAGTCGTCTTTGGCTAGATTGGGCCGAGCGATGGAGAATTGGTAAAGGAAAAGCTAAATTGAGTATTGAGTTGGTCAAATTAAGGTAAGTATCTTGTCTAACTTTGTGGGGGGAGGGGGGGGGACCACCCCTTAGGAATTGAGTCAATTGCGCTATCTTGTTATGTGGAAGCCGTGTACGTAAGGTGACGAGTAGGTACACGGTCTATATGTGGTATTGACCGGCTTAAATTGTCTAGTACCTTTCGATGACTTTGATTAAATTGTCATAATATATGGTATCTCGTTGTTAGGCTACTCTTACATGCTCTATATGAAGTTGTTAGCCCCCATTTACCTCTTACTCATTATTTGGCCCTTAATTTCCTTAGTTGAAGTTATTGACTTCCTTATTGTTTTATTATTTCTTAATTGTGTGTTCCTCTATGACACTATGTGTCACGACCCGAATTTTTTATCGTCGGGACCGTCATGACGCCTAACATTGTACTCGCTAGGCAAACCAACATTACAGAATATTTCACCTTTTTCCTTTATCTTTTAATAATTAAAACTTAACAAAAGTAATCAGCGGAAATAAAAGCAGAAGAACACAGTTTAAAAGATTATCTTTATGCTAATAACGAAAACCGAAATAAATTCTACCCGGAACTGGTGTCACAACTCATGAACAGTCTATGAATACTACAAATAATGGTCTGAACGAAAAGTTTACATCTGTCTCGAAAGTAGATAAAACAAAAATGAGCAGGACTACCTTGGGTTTACGGAATGCAGCAACAACAACCAACCTCTCGATCAGCCACTAGCTCCGAAATCTGCAAAAGAAATGCAGAGTTCAGTATTAGTACAATCGATCCCATGTACTGGTAAGTGTCAAGCCTTGCCTCAACGAGGTAGTGACGAGGCTACGGCGGGGCATCACAACAAATACAACCTGCAACAGTTTATACCATAGCGGAAAGGAATTACGGGATGAAATATAACAACAATTTGCATTAAATGAATACGGACACCAGCCGTTCTACCAGTACTCAGCTATAACCAATACTTAGGGAGTTTCAACATCTCAGTAATGAACTTTAACAGAAATAAATGATAAAACAATAACTGATGTGGCGTGCATCCCGATCTCACCATATAAACAATAACAATATCAATATTCACCCTTATTACTCCTTGTTGCGGCGTGCAACTGGATCCCACCAGTCCACTCGTATTACTCCTCATCACATATCACTCTTATTCCTCCAGTTGCGGTACGCAACCCGATCCCACCAAACAATCACATTCACCCTTATTCCTCTTGTTGCGGCGTGCAACCCGATCCTAATATATATATCAGCACCAATCACAAAAATAAAGACAAGTGTTTCACAAGTTAACTCATATCCTTCACAACACATATACCTCAATCCACACTATGGAATATCACTATGATTATGAAACTGCACAAGTGTAAACTACTCAGCGAGACCAACCAAGGTGTACCATAAGGCGCCAATGAACCAATATACGCCCACAAGGTAATAAACGAAACTATGAAACAATTAAATACATCAATAAAGAGAACAATAGTTAATATGAAGCAATTAGACATAGAAACATATATGAACAAGTAGCAATTAAGGCAAGAGAGCAGTATATAGGGAAACGGGGAAGGGAACATGCAAAAATGATAATTTGGTGGCGCATAGGAACTCGTCACCACACCTATACGCCATACACATGGAATTTCACATAGCAAATAAATCGGGGATCCCTAATCCCTCAAGTCAAGGTTAGACCAAATACTTACCTCAAACCAACGGGTATTTCAAAGCTCAATCACCGCTTTACCTCTCGATTCCACCACCAATTCACTCGTATCTAGCCATAATTAAGTTAATAACATCAATAAGTGCTAAATAACTCAACTCCAATGCATAATTATAGGTTTTCTAACATTTTCCCCAAAAAGTCAAAAATCCGAACCTGGGCCAGCTTGGTCCAAACTCAAGATTCATACAAAAACCTGATTACCCATTCACCTCAGAACCCGGATATACAATTGATTTTTGAATCCGACCTCAAATTGAGGTCTAAATTCCCCAATTTATAAAAATTCCTAACTCTACCCAAATTTCCAATTTTTACCATAGAAATCTTAGATTTTTGGTTGGAAATTCATGAAATGTGATGGGAAAGTGAAAGAAAGTGGATTAGGATCAATTACCAAAGGTTTAGGGAAGATTTGGTCTTAGGAGAATCGCCTCTAGGGTTTTAGAATTTGAGAGATGTGAAAAATGGGTGAAAATCCCGTCCAAGTTTCATTTTGAACAGTTGCAGATGTCACAATTGCGAAGCTCGCAAATGCGAGACAGGCATCACAAATGCGAACCTGCTGCATGCCTGCTACTGCGGCAATTGCGAACCTTTGGTCGCAATTGCGAAGGTTATACCTCCCTGATGACTTCGCAAATGCGAACTATGCTGGCCCAGGGCTTCTTCGCAATTGCGATAAAAACCTCGCAATTTCCAAGCCTGTGAATCTAGCAAATGCGAAGCTTGATCTCGCAATTGCGAGATCAGAGGCCTGCAACAAATACTAGATCAACATCAGATTTTTTTCTAAGTCCAAACTCACCCGAACTCTCGGGGTTTAAACCAAACATGCACACAAGTCTTAAATCATCATATGAACTTGCTCACGCGATCAAATCGCCAAAATAACATCTAGAATTATGAATTCAACACCAAAACTCATGAAGTTTTCAAGATAGTTCAAAATTTCTAACTTTTCAACCAAAGGTCCGAATTACATCAAATCACCTCCGTTTTTCACCAAATTTCGCAGACAATGTCTAAATATCATAACGGACTTGTACCGGGCTTCGAAACCAAAATACGGGCTCGATACCAACAAGATCAAACCTTACTAATTTTCCAAAAACCTTTATATTTTTCGTTAAACAATTTTCTTCAAAAATTCATTTATCGGACTAGGGACCTCAAAATTCGATTCCGGACATATGCCTAAGTCCCATATTTTACTACGGATCCTCCAGGACCATCGGAACACGAGGCCGGGTCCGTTTACCTAAAATGTTGATCGAAGTCAACTAAAATTGTCTTTTTAAGCCAAAAATAATTATTACTCAAATTTTTCATACAAAAGCTTTCCGGTGTCGCGCCCCGACTGCGCATGCAAATCGAGGAGAGATAGAAGGTGGTTTTCAAGGCCTCAAAACACAGAAACGGATTCTAAACAAAAGATGACCTTTTGGGTCATCACATTCTCCACCTCTAAAACAACCCTTCGTCCTCGAACAGATATAGAAAAGTACCTGAGTCGGTGAAAAGGTGGGGATATCGGCTCCGCATATCGGACTTGGACTTCCAAGTAGCTGCCTCAACAGGCTGACCTCTCCACTACACACAAACCGACGGATAAACCTTCAATCTCAACTGTCAAACCTGCCGGTTTAGAATAGCTACCGGCTCCTCCTCGTCGGTCAAATCCTGCTCCAACTGGACAGTGCCGAAGTCTAACACGTGGGATGAATCGCGGCAATGCAAGTCTGTAAGCCACCTGTCCCACTCGATCAAGGATCGCAAAAGGTCCTATGAACCTAGGGCTTAGCTTTCCCTTCTTCACAAATCTCATCACGCCCTTCATGGGCGACACCCGAAACAATATTCGCTATCCGACCATGAATGCCATATCACAAACCTTACAGTCGGCATAACGCTTTTGCCTGGACTGAGCTGTATGAAGCCTATCCTGAATGACCTTAACCTTATCCATGACATCCTGTACTAAATCTGTACCCAACAATTGAGCCTCTTCCGGCTCAAACCACCCAACTGGCGATCGACACTGTCTACAGTATAATGCCTCGTAGAGAGCCATCTGGATGCTCGACTGATAACTGTTGTTGTAGGCAAACTCCGCTAACGGAAAGAACTGATCCCAAGAGCCTATAAAGTCGATAAAACATGCTCGGAGCATATCCTCCAAAATCTGAATAGTAGGCTCAGACTATCCATCCGTCTGAGGATGAAATGTTGTGCCCAACTCGGCCCGTGTACCCAACTCACGCTACACTTCCCTTTAGAAATGCAAAGTAAAATGCGTACCTCGGTAAGAAATGATAGACACGGGCATACCATGAAGATGAATGATCTCACAGATGTAGATCTCTACCAACCGCTCCAAAGAATAGGAAACTGCCACAGGAATGAAATGCGCTGACTTAGTCAGCCTATCCACAATAACCCATACTGCGTCAAACTTCCTCTAAGTCCGTGGGAGCCCAACAGTGAAGTCCATAGTGATACGCTCCCACTTCCACTCTGGAATCTCAATCTTCTGAAGCAAACCACCATGTCTCTGATGCTTGTACTTTAACTACTGACAATTCAAACACCAAGCTACGTATGCAACAATATCCTTCTTCATCCTCCTCCACCAATAATGTTGCCACAAATCATGATACATCTTAGCGGCGCCTGGATGAATAGAATACCGGAAACTATGGGCCTCCTCCAAAATCAACTCACGAAGTCCATCCATATTAGGCTCACAAACACGACCCTGCATCCTCAAAACTCTATCATCTCCAACTGTAACCTGCTTGGCACCACCGTGCCGCACTGTGTCCCTAAGGACAAGCAAATGAGGGTCATCATACTGTCGATCCTTGATACGCTCAAATAATGAAGATCGAGCGACTGTGCAAGCTAAAACATGACTGGGCTCAAAAACATCCAACCTCACAAATTGATTGGCCAGAGCCTAAAAATACAAAGCAAGTGGCCTCTCACCGACCAGAATATACACAAAGGCTGCCCATACTAGCTGACTTCCTACTCAAAGCATCGGCCACCACATTTTACTTCTTGGGATGATACAAGATGGTGATATCATAGTCTTCCAATAGCTCCAACCACCTTCTCTGCCTCAAATTTAGCTCCTTCTTCTTGAACAAGTACTGCAAACTTTTGTGATCTGTGAACACCTCACACGACATGCCATATAGATAATGCCTCCAAATCTTCAGCGCGTGAACAATGGCTGCTAGCTCCAAGTCATGAACTGGATAATTCTTTTCGTGAATCTTCAACTGCCGCAAAGCATATGCAATAACCTCGCCTGAAACTCGTCCGACCACCTGAACTGGGCACCCTTCTAGGTCAACCTAGTCATCAGGGTTGCTATAGATGAAAACCCCTCCACAAACTGACGGTAATAACCCGTCAAACCCAAGAAACTCCAGATCTCTGTAGCTGATATGGGTCTAGGCTAGTCCTTGACTGCCTTAATCTTCTTAAGATCCACCTGAATATCCTCTGCTGATACAACGTGACCCAAGAATGCATCTGAACTCAACCAAAACTCACATTTCAAAAACTTAGCATACAACTGTTGTCTCTCAGAGTCTGGAGAATGACTCAAAGATGTTGCTCATGCTCCTCTCGGCTGCGGGAGTAGATCAAGATATCATTAATGAAAACAGTTAAAAAGGGATCAAGATAGGGCTTGAACACCCGTTTCATCAAATCCATAAACGTTGTTGGGGCATTTGTCAACCCAAATGACATCACTAAGAACTCATAATGCCCATATCGACTCCGAAAAGCTGTCTTAGGGACATCGGATGCCCTAATACTCAATTGATGGTAGCCAGGTCTCAAATCAATCTTTAAAAATACTTTGGCACCCTGAAGCTGATCAAATAAATCATCAATCCTCGGCAATGGATACTTGTTCTTGATGGTGACTTTGTTCAACTACCGCTAATCTATACACATCCTCATCGATCCATCCTTCTTCTTAGCAAACAACACTGGTGCACCCCAGGGCGAGACACTAGGTCTAATAAAGCACTTATCAAGCAAATCCTACAACTACTCCTTCAATTACTTTAAATCTGGTCGGGCCATACGGTACGACAGAATAGAAATGGACTGGGTGCCCGAAGCCAAATCAATGCAAAAGTCAATATCCCTATCGGGTGGCATCCCTGGTAGGTCTGTAAGAAATACCTCTGGAAACTCCCGAACAACTAGCACATAATCCATAGAAGGAACCTCAGTACTATAATCACGAACATAAGCCAAATAAGCCAAACGCCCTTTCTTGACCATATGCCGAGCCTTCATATAAGAGCTAACCCTCCTGGTAGAATGACCAGGATTCCATCTCCACTCCAATCGAGGCAACCCCGACAATGCTAAGGTCACATTCTTGACATGACAATCCAATATGGAATGATAAGGTGACCGCCAATCCATCCCCAAAATGACATCGAAATGCACCATATCAAGAAGTAGGAAGTCTACACTAGTCTTAAAACTGCCAATAACAACCACACATGAATTATAGACACGATCTACTACAATAGAATCACCCACTAGCGTGGACACATATACGGGAGAACTCAAAGAATCACGAGGCACAACCAAATATGAAGCAAAATAAGAAGACACATAGGAGTATGTAGACCTTGGATCAAACAGAACTGAAGCATCTCTACTACAAACCGAAATAGTACATGTGATAACAGCATCAGAGGAATCAGCCTTAGGCCTGGCTGGAAAAGCATGACATCAGGGCTGGGCCCCAACACCCTGAACTATATCTCTAGGACGGTCTCCTGCTAGCTGGCCTCCACCTCTAGCGGCCTGGCCTCCACCTCTAACGGCCTAACCTCCACCTCTAGTGGGCTGACCCCTACCTAGGCTCCCTGACCCCTACCTCTAGCTGGCTAGGCAGGTGGTGCCAGAATCATGTCACAAGAACTTTGCTGCTGCGTCTGAACACCCACTAATCTCGGACAAGCCCTCTAGATATGCCTATACTCACCATACTCAAAAACAACCATCTGAATACTATGGCTGAGGAAACTGAGACTAACCCTGACGGGCCGGCTAACCACGATAATAACTCTGAAGAGGAGGTGCTCTGATAGGAGCTGGCGGTGCGCTATAAGCTAGTTGCCCTAAAGGAGATACATAAGGACCACGACCCCCTAAAGCTCCATGAGATGCCTGAAGTGCTGAGTGCAGCGGCTTGGGATTATGGCCCCTACCAAAAGAATCTCTGCCTCCAAATGAGGCACCACTGAACCTACCAGGATGACGAGGCCTCTTGTTAGACCCCTGACCACTCACCTGAGATAGAACTGCCTTAACTCGCTGGGCCATATTGGCCGCATCTTGGAAAGAAATCTCGCTCCTTGTCTCCTTAGCCATCTGCAATCTGATAGGCTGAGCGAGTCCCTCAATAAACCTCCTCACTCTCTCTCTCTCTCTTTCTCTCTCTCTCTCTCTCTCTCTTGGTGGGAAGTATAAGAAGAGCATGATGGGCCAAAGCAACAAATCTGGTCTCGTACTGAGTGGTGGTCATAGAACCCTGTTGTAGGCGCTCAAACTACCTCTGATAGTCCTCCCTCTGAGTGATAGGAAGATACTTCTCCAAGAATAGCTGCGAGAACTGGTCCCAAGTGAGAGATGGTGACCTAGCTGGTCTGTCCAAATAATAATATCTCCAGCATTTCTTGGCGGAACCTGATAAGCGAAAAGCAGTAAAGTCGACCCCATTGGTCTCCACTATCCACATGTTCCGTAGAACCTCATGGCAACTGTCCAAATATTTCTAGGGATCCTCTGAAGATATACCGCCATATTTAGTAGTAAAAAGCTTGGTGAACCTGTCCAACCTCCACAAAGCCTCCGAAGACATAAATGATCTATCACCGGTCTGTGCTACAACACCCGGTGGAACTACCCCAACTAGCTGAGCTACTGGAGTCTGAAACTGAGGAGCCATCTGCTCCGGAGTGTGAGTAGCTGGAGTCTGTGCTCCTCTCCCAGCCTGAGAGATGGCTGGTGCTACAGGAAGTATGCCTGTCTAAGTAACACTCTCCATAAGGCCCACTAGAAGGACCAAAGCATTTGAAGTACAGGGGTAGCTATGAACCCCTCTAGAACCTGAGATGGCCCTACTGGAACGGTCTGGGCTGGAACCTCCTCATCAAACTGTACCTAAGGCTTCGCTGCTGGTGCTGCTACTCGAGCTATGGTCTAAGATCTGCCCCTGCCTCGGCCTTGTACTCTACCCCTCGTAGGAGGTGCCACCGGGGGCTCAAGCTGCTGATCAACTGATGAAGCGGTACGTGTTCTCGCCATCTGCGAAAGAACAGAGTAGAGAGTTCAATTAGCATTGAGAGATCAAATCGCACGACAGAGATGAATAGAAGTGAAACTGTTCCTAACTCTGTAGCCTTTGGGAATAAGCACAGACATTTTTGTACTGATCCCTCAGACTCTACCAAGCTTGTCCGTGAATTGTGAGACTTAATCAACCTAGAGCTCTGATACCAACTTGTCACTACCCAAATTTCCCATCGTCGGGACCGTGATGGCACCTAACATTGTACTCGCTAGGCAAGCCAACATTACAGAATATTTCACCTTTTTCCTTTATCTTTTAATAATTAAAACTTAACAAAAGTAAATCAATGGAAATAAAAGCGGAAGGACACAGTTTAAAAGATTATCTTTATGCTAATAACGAAAACCAAAATAAATTCTACCCAGAACTGGTGTCACAACTCACGAACAGTCTACAAATACTACAAATAATGGTCTGAACAAAAAGTTTACATCTGTCTCGAAAGTATTTAAAACAGAAATGAAGTAGGATAGAAGGGGATGTCAAGGCCTGCGGACGCCTGCAGGACTACCTTGGGTCTCCGGAATGTAGCAACAACAACCAACCTCTCGATCAGCCACTAGCTCCGAAATCTGCACAACCTTGATGAGGTAGTGATGAGGTTACGACGGGGCATCACAATATATACAACCTGCAAAAGTTTATACTAAAGCGGAAAGGAATTACGGGATGAAATATAACAACAATTTGCATTAAATGAATACGGACACTAGCCGTTCTACCAGTACTCAGCTATAACCAATCTTTAGGGAGTTTCAACAAATCAGTAATGAACTTTAATAGAAATAAATGATAAAACAATAACTGATGCGGTGTGCATCCCGATCCCACCATATAAACAATAATAGTATCAATATTCACCGTTATTACTCCTTGTTGCGGCGTGCAACTCGATCCCACCAGTCCACCCTTATTAATCCTCATCATATATCACCTTTATTCCTCCTATTGCGGCGTGCAACCGGATCCCACCTTTCCACCTTTATTGCTCCTTTTTGCGGCGTGCAACCTGATCCCACCAGACAATCACATTCACCCTTATTCCTCATGTTGCGGTGTGAAACCCGATCCCAATATATATATCAACACCAATTACAAAAATAAAGACAAGTGTTTCACAAATTTACTCAAATCCTCCACAACACATATACCTCAATCCACACTATAGAATATCACTACGATTATGAAACTTCACAAGTGTAAACTACTCAGCGAGGCCAACCAAGGTGTGCCATAAGGCGCCAATGAACCAATATAAGCCAACAGGGTAATAAAACAAAACCATGAAACAATTAATACTTCAATAAAGAGAACAACAGTTAATATGAAGTAATTAGACATGGAAACATTTATGAACAAGTAGAAATTAAGGCAAGAGAGCAATATATAGGGAAACACGAAAGGGAACAAGAAAAAATGATAATTTGGTGGCGCATAGGTACTCGTCACCACACCTATATATCATACACATGGAATTTCACATAGCAAATAAGTCGGGGATCCCTAATCCCTCAAATCAAGGTTAGACCAAACACTTACATCAAACCAACGGGTATTTCAAAACTCAGTCACCAATTTACCTCTCGATTCCACCACCAATTCACTCGTATCTAGACATAATTAACTTAATAACATCAATAAATGCTAAATAACTCAACTCCAATGCATAGTTATAGGTTTTCTAACATTATCCCCAAAAAGTAAAAAAAGTGACCCCCGGGCTCGCTTGATCCAAACTCGAAATTCGGACCAAAACCTGATTACCCATTCACTCCCGAGCCCGGATATACAATTAGTTTTGGAATCTGACATTAAATTGAGGTCTAAATCCCCCAATTTATAAAAATACCTAATTCCACCCAAATCCCCAATTTTTACCATAGAAATCTTAGATTTTTGGTTGGAAATTCATGAAATGTGATGGAAAAGTGGATTAGGATCACTTACCAAATCACCTACGGTTTTCACCAAATTTCACAAACAATATCTAAATATCATAATGGACCTATACCATTCTTCGGAACCAAAATACGGGCCCGATACCAACAAGATCAAAGCTTATTAATTTTTCAAAAACCATTATATTTTCAGTTAAATAATTTTCTTCAAAAATTCATTTATCGGGCTAGGGACCTCAAAATTCGATTCTAGGAATATGCCCAAGTCCCATATTTTACTACGGACCCTTCGGGGCCGTCAGAACACTGGTCCGGGTCCGTTTATCCAAAATGTTGACTGAAGTCAACTAAAATTATTTTTTTAAGCCAAAAATCATTATTACTCAAAATTTTCATATAAAAGCTTTCAGGTATCGCATCCGGATTGCACACGCAAATCGAGGAGAGATAGAAGGAGGTTTTCAAGGCCTTAGAACATGGAAAGAGATTCTAAAACAAAAGATGACCTTTTGGGTCATCACATTGTGCATATATGCTACATGTCCAAATTGTTGTGATTGCGTGCATAGTTATCACGTGCCTTACATGTCCTATTATTTTTGTAAAGGTTCTGATATTCCTTTAAATTTTACGTTGTTCCCTTGTTGCTGTGTACTCATACTCTTGGTTGTAGAAATTTTTGTAATTTGAGTTATTAGATTGTTGTTGTTGATTTAAATTATTGTATGAGGGATCGGATTGCACGCCGCAACAGGTGAAATAAGGGATGTGGTGGAATAAGGGAGGATATTTATATTGTTATATTGTTATTGTCCGGTAGGATCTGGTTTCACGCTGTAATATATGAAATAAGGGTGGATTATTATGGAAAAATAAGGGTGAATTATGATATTGATATTATATTGTAGGATCGTGTCACGACCCCAAAACCATCCCGGTTGTGATGATGACTATCGTGAAACTAGGTCAGCCGACACATTTCCAAAGTAGTTCAACATTTCATTTAAAGCTTAAATAACAACCTTTTCAGCTGAAATTCTATAAAAGATGTAAAGTCAAAACCAAAATAAAAGCGGAAAATAAAATGCCCGACCTCGGGTGTCACTAAGTCATGAGCAATATTACAAATAATCAGAAACATAACAAGACCAAATAGTCTAGAAACAATCAAAGTACACTAGAAGGAAGATAAAGAAGGAGAAAGGCAGAACTGCGATCGCCAGGTAGCTACCCCGCTATCTCCGCGATAACCCGTGACTTGAGTAGTCAACAACCGCTACCGTGCCTTGAGATACCTGGATCTGCACACAAAGTGCAGGAGGGTAACGTGAGTATACCAACTCAGTAAGTAACAAGTCCAAACTATGGACTAACAGGTAGTGACGAACTAAACCTCAACAGGTAACACAATTAAACTGTACAGTAAAGTAGGCATGTTTACAGTTCAAGTATTCAGCTCAATAGTAAGTAAATACAAATCTGAACAATGTGAAGTATAAAGCTCAGCAAATCTCTATGTACTTATGTAAAGAAAGCATGAAAATGTACCATGTACCTCCACTCTCAAATGCTCAACCACTCGGTACAATATATGGCCATTCGGCCTAGGAAAGATCCGTCCCCGAACATATAAACATTACTGACAAAAGTCACCCAGTACCCTGGAAGGCCATTCCAGCCCGATAGAGAAGATCCATCTCCAGGTATAAGTACTTCGGACAAGATCCATGTCCAGGGAAGATCCATCCCTCAATATTATCAACTGCGCTCACTAGAGGTGTGTCGACTCTGGAGGGGCTCCTTTCAGCCCAAGTGCTATAACAAACCAACGAAGGAATAATCAATATTCTACTGCGGCATGCAGCCCGGTCCCATACTGTCACTCATAATCAGGCTCTCGACCTCACTCAGTCATCAGTCTCTAGTCTCACACACAAGGGCTCACAAATTCCATAATACCAGCCCGATACAATGATATGATGTGCCAAATGATAACAACCGAGACTGAGACATAATATGATATGCATGAACAAGATTGAGTATAGAATATCAATGAAACTAATGAGATGACAACAAGAAACGACCACTCGGGTCTCAACAGTATTGGCGTAAAGCCCTAACATGATAATTAGCATGATTTATAGTTCTTTTACTTAATCACATAATCACAACACAAATATCAAAAAGAAAGGGTCACTAAGTGGGGTCATGGAATGACCCAGGCCGTAATTCTCACAGTGCACGCTCAAACGCCCGTCACTTGGCATTTGTGTCACCTTAATATTAATCATAGAACATATAGTTCGGGATTTCGAACCCTCAAAACAATGTTTGGAAGTGTTACTTACCTCAAATCAAGCCAAACTCTAGTCCGCAATGAAACCCAAAATTCCCAAGCTTCCTCAGACCAAAATTCCCTTCTTCGCGAACGTGAGGACCCACTCGCGAACGCGAAGACCACTCAGCTCGACCCTATGCGAATGTGGAAAATTGTCGCGCCCCCTTTTTCTCGCGAAATCGGGTTTGAATAGAAGAGTCCCCACTTAATGATTTAAGTGCATTAGGATACTAAGAAAGGTTTGATTTGAACAACCAGAGATTGGGCAAGGGCTTGAAATTATCCCGATGGGAAGGTTTTAGGCACCCCTCAGGATCCACTAGTGTGGTTCCCAGCCAGGCAATTATTGTGACTTTAGTGCAAATAACACATAGGCAAATAAAGGCTTCAAATAAGAGGGGGTTTTCAACGTAATGGTTACAAATAACAAAAGTAAGAAAAAGGAACTAAAAGTAGTTGATTTTCTTAAAAGAAATGGTTTAAAAGGATTTAAAAGAAACAAAGAAAACAAAGGAAAGAGGGGGTCCTAGGTTTATTAATAATATGGATCACCCCACGCGACATCCGGTAATCACTCCTCAGTGAGGGGCTACACGTGATGTTATTGCGTGGTCATCATATCTATATCTATCCTTTCTACCCCGTTAAGGTATTAAAATGCGGAATGGTCTCGTTTAATTATTGTATGATATTACCCACCCCAATCTTATCAGCCCTGGAGGCACTTGGGACTACTAATCTAAGAGGGAGGAGGTATTGGGCTTATTTGTGGTTTCAAAAGGTAAAATACTAAGGCGACAAAAAAAACACATATAACAAGTTTGGGGAAGCATATAAACAAATAAAAGGGCTCAAACAGACCTCCTTTAAACCAAAGAAAGCACATAATAAAGCATGACTTGCGTGTACTATTTAAGGTCTGATTAAAACTTAAAGGGTCGAGGCAGACTGATTTATTACATAGTTCAGATAAGAAGCCCGAATCAAGCCTGTCTGCTAGTTGTATCATATAAAATCTGATTCAATTATAAACTTTCACCCTATGGCTTGACTAAGTGCTGGAGGAAGACCTATAGACATGATATCTACTGGTTCCAGAAACAATGAAGTAAACATGAATACATACTGATTTAAGAAAAATCGTCTGTTATTAAAGAAAGACGAGTTTTAGCAAAAGAGCATGCATCACTGTTACTGGTTTTAGACTTATAAGTGAGTGAAGCGATTCAGACTTGATTAATAGCTCCTATAGGCATGCTTTCTATGTGTTGTTGATTTTAAATCCTTTTTAACAGACATGGTAAAATCCGAAAACCCTATAAACATGATTGCCTAATGAAGAATGTATATGCAAGATTCAGAAAGACCTATAGGCATATCTTCTATATGCATATGCAGGATTCAGATTTCCAGGTAAATACAGACATGGTATCTATATGAGAAATGCAGAATTCAAGAAGTAACGTATATGCAAGATATCTATATGAGAGTGTAAAAATTCAGAAATAACCTATAGGCAGGATATCTATATGAGAGTGCAGAAATTCAGAAATAACCTATAGACTGGATATCTACCCTTCACATAGTTATCCCTCCCTTTCACTAGCCATCCCCAAGAGTTTATTACAAAATTATTATAGCCCAGAAAAAATAAAATATCAGAAATTAAAAGGTACAACCAAGGAGAGCCTGATTCAGACTTCTTATCTGAAATATGAAGTAAACCCAACTCCAAGAGATCATATTTCAAAGCCTTTCTCCCATTTGGATGTGTCAGAGTTCCCTAAGAATTTCATAAGAACTCCGGGCAGTGCTTACACCCAAATGTATTACCAGATTAGGACATAGTGCAGTGTGGAAGGGCCAGCCCTCAGGTGTCCAAGTTCAGAGGGAACTCAAGATCCCAAGGCAAGGCTCACCAGAGGGGGGCAGAACCTAGGGATTTAAGAGAGAGTGAAAGTGCAGAAGTAGGATTCTGAAAGGGGAAGGGAAAAGGGAAGCTGCTTAAATCAGTACACATAAGGGTATAAGGGAATGGGGAAGTTGAAAGAGGCAAAAGAAAAGCAGGCTGATGGGCACACCCAACAATGAGAGATGCTGGCACATTCTCCAGCCTGTTTACTTAGAGGTTAAGACCCCATTGGTTCAAACTTAATTCATGGGCAACAACTCACATTGCCATGCCTTAAGTCACAACTCTCGAACACATAGGCGTAATGGGGATATGGAGCAAGGATTCACAGCAGAAACAAGCAGAAAGATGTGATCATACTAACTTAAATATTGAACTTTACAGAAACCGTACAGTAGACATTGATATAAAAGTTGTAAATGAACACATTGTGATGATGCTAAGAATTAAATCCGAACATACCAGTTTTCATGGAAACAAGTAAAGAAAAGCAGTAAGTCTTGTAAAACAGGCCACAGTGCAGACAAGAAGAGAATATTATTATGAGAGAGTATGAGTTCAGAAGGATTTTGAAAGTGTCCTCCTGTTTGTGTAGAGGGTCGTGCCTTTTATAGTGCAAAATTAGGCAGAAATAAGGTAAGAAAATAGTTGAGGAACTGATTGTAAATTAAGAATCAATTACACAAGACTTCCCTTAATTAAGGGATTCAGATTCAAACGGGTAAAAACCATTAAAGGAAAAAGATTGAGTAAGCACTTTGTGCACAACATGCAATTAGGGGGAAATACATAAAGGGTTATTTTAAGGACGGGGTTTTGCAGTACACGATTGTACAAATAAGGTAAGAAAATCAATTAGTAGCCAGTAAATCAAATGGTCAGGGATCTTGTAATTACTGATCCATGAATGAACCAAGTCATAAAAACTGAGAAGGGTTTTAAAATTAAGTCGAGTCATGAGGAAAATCAGCAAACAAGGAAGGAAAATCAATTAGTCCTATTCAAAAGGAAGTCTGAACTAATCATAAATTTGAAAACCCCTTTAGAGGGAGGTTCATCACATGTAAAGAGCATACAAACATGCTGAGTTGAAAGAAGACGTTGTGCCATTACAAAATCAATAGGAAAATACAGTGTAGAAGAGTTTAGTAAAAAGCCAGAATTGTATGAAAACAAAGATGTCCAAACTCAGTTCAGAGACTCGAAATTGGTTTGAAAGAGTAGGGGGTTTTGAAATAAGCAAACCACAAAGCAGAGATGATAAGGCAAGCAATTGAATCGAAACATGTTTAGAGGTTTCAGAAAAGAACTGAAACTTCCAACATGCCTCTTTCAGCAACAGAACTCCTGAGTAACATGCAAACATAGTAGAAGGGTTCAAGGCAAACAAAGTGAAGAAACTAATTCGAAGCATGATGAGAAGAGACTAATAAGAATAGTAGAAGAAGCATGCTTAAGAAGATCTTTTAGAAGAAACTTAAACAGAGCTCAGTAGAAAGAACTTAACAAGGAGACTTAAGAACTAAAAAAATACAGTAGAAGAAACACAAGAACATGGGAGAAAAGAAATACAATAGAAAAGCATGCGAGAACATAACATAGGAAAACACAGTAGGAGAAGCATACAAGAACATGGTAAAAGAAAAATACAAGATCACAGTAGAGGCAAATACACACAAAGGAAAAAGAAAGAAAGTCAGAGAAACATTTAAATATTTTCAGAAAGCCCTAGATCGGAGAAGAAATGGTTTTGAAAGTAATTTTTGAAAGAAAAGCCAGAAAAATCATTTGAAAACTCAGTGAAAGCATGGATACACAACAAATCTAAAGGAATTGGAGAAAACCTTGAAAGGTTAGGGTTTCAGAGGAACCCTAGAAATGAGAAAGGCTTTAAAAAGTTACCGATCTGAGTCGGAAGGGTCAGAATCAGGCTCAAATAATCATGGTACGCCGGAGCAAAGCCGGAGATGACCATGAAACATTGAATCGACAGAGGTATGGATATGACCCTTCATGATCAGGCCTTGAATCTTCAGAAATCAGGCGCATAGGAGCCGTAGGAGGCTGGTGTAGGGTTTACATAGCCCTGGAAGCCATGGATTCCAGTGGTTTTCAGGGTGGAAGTGGTGGGAGGTGGCTAGGGTTCGAGAAGTTTCGAGAGGGTTTGAGAGAATGGGGAGGGTTCAGAGGCGGCTTGGTAGGTGGAAAATGATTTAGGTTTACGGGGGTTGGGTAATTAAAATGGTAAGGAAGAAATGTGGCCGTTGATCATTTCGATCAACGGCCTGGATTAAAAGGGGGGTCGGGCGGGTCATTTAAACGGGATGTGGGTCGGGTAATTTTAGAAATTGGGCTGGATGATTTGAAATTGAAATTGGGTTGGATTAGGGGTGCAAATTAGGATGAAATTGAAACGAAATCTGGCTAGATTTTAAATAGCCACTTTCCCCATTTATTTTATAAATATAGCAAATAAAAATCTGAAAATAAATTTCAAGTACTAAAATGATTTATGACATATAATTATCAATTTTAAAATATTGGACTTAACTTTAATAAATATAAATACAATCAAATCGCAAATGAGGCTAATATTGCAATTACATGTAGTTGAGCTTTAAAAATATGCTAAATAAATTTGTAAAAACATGCAAAAATTATCTGTGCTGTAGTTTAGCATAAATATGAGAATTCAACAAGTAAATACCAAAAATGATAATTTTGGACACTTATTGGATTTTTCTTGTTAAAATAAGGCAATAAAATTGATTTTAAAAGCCTTCAAAATTAAGGAAAAAAATAAAAATATTTGTAAACACTTATATATGCATACATATGCTATTTTGAAAGTATTTTGCATATAGAAATATACAGGGAAAAATGGGTATCAACAAAGACTCCTCGCGAACGCGTAGGCTAATTTGCCTGAAGCTCCAAATTGACCGTTTACTCTACGTCACAAATGAAGCTCCGAATGACCTGTACTTTTGCACACATGTCACAAATGATAGTACAGACCTACTCCAATTTCTAAAATTCTATTCCGACCCCGATATCAAGATTTCCACTGCCGACCGGAAACGACAAATTTTTAATTTCGCCAATTCAAGCCTAATTCTACCACAGACCTCTAAAATACATTTCGATACAGTCCTAATTCCTAAATCACCTAACGGAGCTATCCGAACAATCATAATTCACATCCGATATCTTCTACACATAAGTCAACATCCGGTTGACTTTTTACTTAAGCTCCTAAATTAGAGACTAAGTGTCTCATTCCACTCCAAGACTACTCCGAACCCGAACCATCCAACATGATACGATGAAATGCAGCTGAACAGCATAAAAAGAAGCAAAAATGGGAGAAATGGGGCTACAACTCATGAAACGACTGGTCGGGTCGTTACAGATCGGGTTGCACGACGTAACATATTATATGTATTGTTATGATATTGATATTATATGGTGGGACCGGGTTGCACGCCACAACATTTTATGTTTATTGTTATGATATTGATATTGTATGGAGGGATCGGGTTGCACGCCATAACATATTATGTTTATTGTTGTGATACTAATATTGTATGGCAGGATCGGGTTACACGCCACAACATGTGAAATAAGAGTGAATTGATATGGTGGAATAAGGGTGACTCATGATATTGATATTATATGGTAGGATTGGGTTATGTGCCGCAACATATCTTGTATTTTGGTATCCCCTGTTATACTGTATTGACTTTAGTTCCTTCATGCGAGACCTTGATAATCTGTATTACTGATTTTCATTGAGTTTTGAGGATCGAGTTATTGTCATTGATTTATTGCCTCGCCGTCATTTTCTGAGCTTTTTTCCTTATACTATTATTCTGGTGAATTGATTTTCAAAGTGATCTTACTACGTTGAGTCATTACCTCCTGCCCTGCTGAGTTGTTAGTATCATAGTGATTTAAAATAAAAGAATTGATATCATGCAACCTTGTGTGACTTATAAGTTAGAACTTGCTGTATATTTTGGTATTTACTATTTCTAATAGTTTTTATACTTTATTTCAAATGACTTCTCAACTTAATCTCCTTAACCTATTTGAGGTTGTTATTCTACTCAAAAAGGAATTGTTATTATATTTTAACTTAATAAATCTTATGTTGAATGCAATAGCTATTCGATGTTAAATTTTACTTGAAAATGTTATTTTCTTCACTCAATGATTTCTAAAACAAAACTCTTCTTTCTCGCTGATTTCCTATTTGGTCTAGAAACTGTAAATTTATTTATAATTTATAAATGGAATCTCTTGAACATCTTAATTAGTAATTGACACGGATATTATGCACTGAGTAGCACGTGGATTGCGCCGTATAAAGTGAGATGGAAGGATGTGGGCATAAGGTGTCGTGTGTGTTAAAGGGTTGGAAGTTATGGTTTATGGTGTGAGATTACGAGAAATGGAATTATTAGAATCGTGTATTAGAAACAAATTGTTTGGTTGAGTTGACGTCGTTTTCCCTACTTAAGCACATTTACACTTATCTCTATCCCAATTATGCTGTCATTTAATTAGTTGGTTATTTCTCGTTGCTATTCATGTTTTCTCCTTTATCGTCACTACTATTTTGTAATTTGAATTCTTCCTACTATTAACATTACTTTGATATCCCTATTTTGTTATCCTATGTCGTTTCTTATTCAGATTGTTAGACCAGTAGGTGCCTTGATTGTTCCTCGTTACTACTCCATCGAGGTTAGTCTTGATACTTACTGGACACCACTGTGGTGTGCTCATTCTACACTTCTATACATTTTTGTACAAATCCAGGTATTCGATCGTTAGTGGTTGTGCAGATCGTTGCTGTGGAGACTCAAGGTAAACCTGTTGCTACGTTCGCAACCCTCGGAGTCACCTTCTATTGTATTTATTTCCATTGTTTTCTTGTGTTCTAGAACAGTGATGTATTCATTAGGTATAACTACTCTTAGAAAGGCTTATGACTTGTACTATCGGTTTTGGGTTTGTAAATTGTACAGAGATTTCTATTTCAAAATTGTTCGAAGTTAGTAAATATTATCGTTATTTCTGCTAATATTAGGCTTAACTAGTTGAGACTAGGTGCTATCATGACTCCTTTGGAGGGATTTTGGGTCGAGACAGTTTTTCAGAATTATCTAAGACTTTGGTTCTTTACCTAGTTTCGTGCGTACGGTAAGTAAAAATGTAATGATCTGGCCGGTCGTTTTGAGTGTTGTAGCCCCATTCCCCCACCCAATTTACTATTCATTTTATGCCCAATTGTCATTATGCGACTTGCGGGGGTAGTTGATTCGATTCCGAAGACGTTTCGGAGTGAATTGACACACTTAGTCTCAAGGTTGGAAGCTTAAGTTTAAAAGGGTTGACCGGATGTTGACTTATGTGTCAATGGCTCCGGATTGAAGTTTTGATGGTTCCAATAACTCAGTTGGGTGATTATAGACTTAGGAATGTATCCGGATAGTAATTTGGAGGTCTGTAGTTGATTTAGGCTTGAAATGTCAAAACTTGAAAAATTTGAAGTTTTGGAAATTGAGAAGTTTGTCCGAGAGTTGACTTTCTGGTTATCGGACTCGGATTTTGGTTCCGGGAGTTGGAGTAGGTCTATTATGTCATTTAGTAGGATCTCAATTAAATGATCAATTTTATTTTCCTATTCATGCGTTCACATAATGGTAGTTTTATTATATCCATTTAATGAAAAATAATATATGTATAATTAAAAGTAGAAGAAAAAACAATCTCATTAAGCCAAATGATATAACTACAAAAAGCCGAGTAGCATTGTTAATACAAAATTACCTTTCTAACTAGAAATATTTTGAATTTTAAATTTTGAATTGATAGGTTACTCTATTTGAATTAATAAATATAAATATCTTATAATTATCTATAACAAAAAACGAAAATATAAAAAAGAAATTTCATTCAAATTATGGAGTACTTTCAAGTTGATGCTTTAAAATTATTTTAAAATTAAAAAAATAAGAAAAAACAAAAAAACTAAAAGTTCAAATTGAATGGATAGTAGTTTCTTCCTAATATATATCTATAATCAAAATTAGAAGAAAAAATAATCTCATTGTAATGACCCGGCCAGTCATTTTGAGAATTTAAGTTCCGTTCAGCGGCGTGCATGGTTGAATTCAGTTACCGAATGATTCAGAGTCGAATTGGAAGAAGGAATCTAGTTTTGGAAGCTTAAGCGGTGAGAATTTGACCAGAATTTGACTTTTGTGTAAACGGCTACGGAATGAGTTTTGGATGATGCCAACAGCTTCATATGGTGATTTTGGACTTCGGCGTGCGTTTGGAATCGAATTTGGAGGTTTGTAAGGTAATTTAAGGCATTTCGGCAAAAGTTGGAAAAGTTGAACTTTGGAAAATGGAGAAGTTTGACCCATAGTTCACTTTTATGATATCGGAGTCGGAATGAGATTCCGAGAGTTGGAACTGCTCCGTCCTATCATTTAGGAGTTGACTGCAAAATTTGACGTCATTCCGGGTTGGTTTGATTGGTTTCGGCACGAGTTTTCGAAGTTGGAAGATTTGAAAGTTCATAGTTCCATTCATGGCGCAGTTTGCATTTTCGGCATTGTTTGATGTGATTTGAGACCTCGAGCAAGTCTGTGTGAGGTTATAGAACTTGTTTGTGTGTTTAGACGAGGTCCCGAGAGCCTCAGGTGTGTTTCGGGTGGGCTACGGGTTATTTTCCCTTTACCTTTGAACTGCTGGTTCTGGTGTCTGATGTCCTTCTTCGCGATCGCGAGCTACTTTCGCGTTCGCGAAGCGTCTCTGCTGATCGCCTCAATTTCCTTCTTTGCGTTCGCATAATATCCCTCGCGATCACGTAGCTCTGCACATTTCCCTCTTCACGTTCGCGTCATCTATTCCGCGTTCGCATAGTAGAAACTTGGCCTTGAGCACTGGTACTTGTTACTTTACGCGTTCGTATGTTTCCCTACGCGTTCGCGTAGGCTTTGGTCTTTTCTTCTCCACGTTGACGAGCGTGTCTTCGCGTTCGCAAAGCACAGCCTGGGCAACCTTCATTTTTCTTCTTCGCGAACGCGATCCTTCCTCTGCGTTCGCGATGCTTTAACATCTGGGCATAATATAAGTTTTTCAAATCGAGGGTTAGACCATTTTTATCATATTTTGACTTGCGGAGCTCGGTTTTGAGCGACTCTTTGTGGGTTTTTCAAGAAAATAGATTGGGTAAGTGTTCTTCACCTAGAATCTATTATATTCCATGTTTGTATCTTTGTTTTTATCATTTGATTTGAGTTTTGAGTTGAGGAAAATGGAGGTTTTTGAAGAAAATTTTAAAAATTAAAAATGATGATTTGAAAGGCCAAATGATATCGAAATTTGATAATTTTTGTATGGTCGAATTCATATTGAAATGGGTGTTCGAATTTTGTGAAATTTATCGGGTTAAGAGGTGCGGGCCAGGGGGTCGACTTTTGAAGCGATTTTTGGATTTTGTTAAAGATTGAGACTTTATGATCCGGAATAGTTTCTTATGTGTTTTATTTGTGCTTTGAAGTTATTTTGGTTAGATTTGAGCCGTCTTGAGGTCTTTTCACCCGAGAAGTTCATTTTAGAGTATCGATTTGTATTCTTTGAGGTAAGTATCTTGCCTAACCTTGTGGGGGGGATTTTCCCTTAGGATTTGAGTCTTTTATGGTCATTGTAGTTCGAGTACGCGAGGTGACGAGTATGTGCTCGGAATTATTTCTGGAAAATTGGCCTTTTAGGATTCTTAGGACCTTACATTCACTAAGTAGGAAGTTGTTCTTGATATGATTGAGTTTCCTATTTGCTAGTTTCACCTTCACATGCTTAATTGGAATTAATTTCTTTATGATTCACTCTTATTGCCTATTTGACTCTTATTTGACTTAACTGAAAATTTGTACCTCTCCTCTTGACATGCTATCTTTGCATAACTGCCTATCTTTATTTGAAATTATTATTGTCTCATCCTATAACTATTTAGTCTTAATTGAGGTTATGATTATCTTTCCGCTGTCTATCTTTAATTGAATTGTTTAATATTCATCTTAATTGCTCAACCTTAAAAGAAGTCTATATATCCATGTTTTAGCGGACTTGCCCTTATTTGGAACTATTTGACTCGTGTTAGTTTTCTTTGTTGCCGAATTGTATATTGTGGAATCGTTATGGCATATTAGTTCCTTCCTTGTTGAGCTATTCTCTTTACGCCTAGCATTCTTTACTGTGGTTATATCTTGTGAATGAGTTCTATCATTTCTTTGTGATTTAAAATTCTTAAGTTGATTTACTTGTCGTACTTTGTATTATTGCCATTTGTTGTTGTACTTGTTGTGGTGATGCACGAGGTTTTGACCATGCTGTAACTGGTATCTCTACTGGTTGTGCTGCATATTTACTTTGGGACTACGGAACAGTATTCCGGGAGATCCCCCAGTTCTGCATATTTACTTTAGGATTAAGGAACGGTATTCCGGGAGATCCCCCTGTTCTGCATATTTACTTTGGAACTACGGAATGGTATTCCGGGAGATACCCCTGCACTGCACATTTAAGTTTGGGACTACGGGACGGTATCCTGGGAGATCCCCTGTTGTTATATCTGTGTTCTGAACTGTTGATCTTCGATGCTTACATTCTTTTAAACATTCTACGTGCTGTCCGTTCTTTTTCTTATACTTACTAGTTGGTATGAATTATATTAGGACACTTGCAGAGGCATACACGTAACTAATCACCCTTATCGGATAAGAGGTTTTCTTGATATTGTTGAGTATAGACGCACACCCTTGTTTACTTGCCTTCCATGCGAGAATGACTCTATTGGGCACGTGAGTCGTCAGTGCGCTTATGAGGTATGATGAGGGTACATGATGCCAAGTATTAGGGTTCAAGTATTGAGACCCGTATTGTATGATTATCATATGAGGTGTCACAGGGTGACTTATATTCGAAGGATATTTATTCGAAAAGATTATATTCGAAATGTATTTATTTTGAAAGATATTTATTTGAAGGAAGTATATCTCGAAATATCTTTATTGGGAAGGATTATATTCTAAAGAATTCTATTTGAAAACTTATGGGTGAAAGATTTATACTTGAAGAATTTGACTAATTGATTGGAGTTTGTTGGCTAAGACCTGATGTGAGAACTGCCATAGTTGCTGAGTTATTACTTGTCCTTGTTGTATCTGTGTGTTCGGATATAGGTTGTGTTTTCGTTCACCCTTCTATGTTATTATTATGGTCTTGCACTATTACTTGTTTTTTCCTTCTTATTGCAAATTTCTGTACCGTTAGTTATATTGCATAGTCTTTATGTAGAATTCATATACTGTTGTTCATATACTCATACTTGTTCAGTTTATTAGACCAGTATATGTCTTGACTATTCCTCGTCACTACTCCACTGAGGTTAGTCTTGATACTTACTAGGCACCGCCGTGATGTTCTTATACTTTACTTCTGTTCAATTTTTGTACAGATCCAGATATTAGATCGTTAGTAGTTGTGCAGTTCATTACTGTGGAGACTCAAGGTAAACCTGTTGCAGCGTTCACAGGTTTCAGAGTCACCTTCCTATTTTTGTATTCACATTGTTTTACTTATTTCCAAATAGTTGTAATTAGAAGATGTAGTAAACTCTGTAGAGCTTATGACTTGTACTACCGGTTTTGGGAAATTGTAAATTTTGTAAATATTTCTATATCGAGACTGTTAGACCTTCTTTATTATTGTTGATATTCAGTAAATGTTAGGCTTACCTAGTCCCTAAGCCTAGGTGATATCACGATACCCAACGAAGGCGAAATTGGGTCGTGACAAGTTGGTATCAAAGTTCTAGGTTCATAGGTGCTACGAGTCATAAACGAGTTTAGTAGAGTCTTGCGGATCGGTACGAAGACTTTTGTACTTATCCTCGAGAGGCTACAGAACTATTAGGACAATCTCACTTTTTTCATTCCTATCGTGCGATCTTATTGATCTTGGAGTTTGAACTTTTATCGTTCCATTCTCTCACCAATGGTGAGGACACGAGCTGTGGTTATCGATAATGCTTCTCCCAGAGTAGTTGTCGCCTGAGGCAGAAGTAGAGGCCGATGAGGAGTACGTGCCGCAACTAGAGCAGCGAGTTCATATTTGTTAGGTTCCAGGTGTCATGGCGACACAGCTTGTGGCTCCAGTTCAGCCCATGGTTAGGGTAGAAGCATTAGAGGAAGGGCAACTTAGATTCGCAAGGTTCAAGAAAATGTGACCCTCCTACATTAAGTGGTTTAGCTTCAGAGAGCGCACGAGGTTTTATAGAGGAGTGCCATCGCATTCTCTGCACTATGGGTATTGTTGAGACGAGTAGGGTGCTTTTACTACGTTCCAGCTTGAGGGGGCGGCTTATCAGTGGTGACGGGCATATGAGTTGGGTAGCCCGGTTGATGCAACTTCACTTACATGGGTTCAGTTTTCGGAGATGTTTTGGAGAGAGTTTTTACCTTAGTCCCTTCGAGATGCATGGCGCGCGAAGTTTGAGCAGCTACGCTAGGGCAATATGTCAGTATTAGAGTATGCCGCCAGATTCTATGATTTGGCCATACATGCACCTGCCTTGGCTACTAATGTTAAAGGGCGAGTCCGTAAATTCATTGAGAGGCTCAGGCATGATATTTGGTTCAGCATAGCTCGGGAGTTGGAGTAAGATTTTTCGTTTCAACAGGTGGTAGGGATCGCTCACTTGTTATAGGGCATGTAGGATCGGGAGCGAGAGGATAGACGAGATCAGGAGAGAGAGTATAGGGAGGCGAGGAGGCCTCGTAGACCGAAGAGATCTACTGGTCCTTATTTTGGAGGCAGATTGCGATATGGTAGAGGTTTTGTGAGTCAGCCAGTTCAGTTTGTACTTCAGGCTTCGCACAATGATTTAGGTGTTCATGGGTCTCAAAGTACCCGTAACACACAATTCCCACATCCACGTTAGTTGAGATGTTGCTTTGAGTATGGAGATACTAGCCACATGGTGAGAGATTGTCCTATATTTCGGACAGATGTGGCACAACAAGGTATTCAGGTGAGTATAGGGCACCCAAGAGGGGGAGGCCCAGCCCGTTGATGTGTTTCATATAGTAAAATTGAGGTCGTTACGCCAGATGATGTCATATGGGTATGCTTTCGGTTTGTTCTAGAGAAGCACCTTTCGTATTTTATTTCAGTTCTGCTAATCAGGGTGAATTCTCCTATTTGTTGCTCCACTTATGGATGCGTTTCAGGATTTGTACTTTGTTTATGTGATGCACTATTAGGAGGTTCTATGAGTGGTAGCCCGTGTCTATTGTTTGTTTCTATTCATTATTGAGAGTTATGAGACTAGTAGTAAATTCCTATTGTCCATTACGGTAGGCTTGATATGATTTTTGAGTATTTTTGGTTACGAGATTTGATTTTTATGCTCCACCGGTGTGGGATCCAGTACATGTTGTAATTTTGTTGACGGAATTGATCTATTGAGAGGTTCCCGCTGGTTTGATGTATACCCTACTTGTAATTTAGGGTTGAGGGTGAGACCCTCGTGATTTCATGTGATTTGATGTGTTTGGACCGGGATGTGTACCATGGTGGAAGTTATATAAGGATGGGATCCTTGTGATTTATTCATATGCTTTAATTTTTTCCTTGTTATATTGTTTTGTAGGTTGGTACTGATAGAGAGTTGTGCATGTCAGGCTTGTTTGATAGTTCCTTTATGTGTTTCTCTTTATATATTTAGTCATTTTCATTTTGTGCTTCTTGAGTTTTAGCTTGCGGGGTGTGTGCCCGGTGGTGTTAGTTATGACTTGTTGATTTGGGTGTTAGTTATGAGGTTTTCATGGTTCTTATATCATTGTCAGTGTTATGGAGGTTTGAAACAGAGTTCTAACGGATATGAGGCTTATGGTCGGTGCTGGATTTGATTTCAGGCAGATATTGTGATCAGAGATATTATTATGAGCCTACGTGTTCGTGTTGTATGGTTGTACTCTATTGGGTGTAGGCATGAATTGATGTAGCTTATCGATGTTGGTAGAAAGGATAAATTACAGATGAGATGGTGTCATCAGGTTTATATGGATTAGGGTGACGTGGGATCACCCGCGGGTATATGTTGGAAGTTTGCATTCAGTGATTTGAGGACTTCGAGGCAAATCTTGGCACGTTCGAGGTCGAACGTTTGTTTTAAGAGGGGGAGGATGTAACGACCCGGCCGGTCGTTTTGAGAATTTAAGTTCCGTTCAGTGGCATAAGGTCTTGAGCAACTTCATATTATGTGTATTGACTTGCGTGCATGGTTGAATTCAGTTACCGGATAATTTAGAGTCGAATTGGAAGAAGGAATCTAGTTTTTGAAGTTTAAGCGATGAGAATTTGACCAGAATTTGACTTTTAGGTAAACGACTCCAGAATGAGTTTTGGATGATGCCATCAGCTTTGTATGGTGATTGTGGACTTAGGCATGCGTTCAGAATCAGATTTGGAGGTCTGTAGGGTAATTTGAGGCCTCGGCAAAACTTGAAAAAGTTAAAGTTTGGAAAATGGAGAAGTTTGATCCATAGGTGACTTTTGTGATATCGGGGTCGAAATGCGATTCCGAGAGTTGTAACAGCTCCATCCTGTCATTTGGGACTTGCCTGCAAAATTTGACACCATTCCGGGTTGGTTTTATTGGTTTCAGCACGAGTTTTCGAAGTTGGAAGATTTGGAAGTTCATAGTTCGATTTATGGCGCGATTTGAATTTTTGGTGTTGTTTGATGTGACCTAAGACCTCGACCAAGTCCGTGTGAGGTTATAGAACTTGTTTGTGTGTTTAGACGGGGTACCGGGGGCCTGGGGTGTGTTTCGGGTGAGCTACGTGTCATTTTCCCTTATCTTTGAACTGCTGTTTCTAGTGTCTGATGTCCTTCTTCGCGATTGCGAAGCTACATTTGTGTTCAGGAAGTGTCTCTGCTGATCGCCTCAATTTCCTTCTTCGCATTCGCGTAATATCCATCGCGATCGGGTAGCTCTGCACATTTCCCTCTTTGGGTTTGCGTCTTCTATTTCGCATTCTCATAGTAAAACTTGGCCTTGAGCACTGCTACTTGTTACTCTTTGCGTTCGCGTGTTTCCCTACGCGTTTGCGTAAGCTTAAATATTTTCTCCTCTGCGTTCACGAAGCAAAACTTGGGCAGCCTTCATTTTTCTTCATCGCGAACGCGATCCTTCCTCTGCATTCACGATGCTTTAACATCTAGGGAGAATATAGTTTTTCAATTCGACGGTTAGATTATTTTTATCATATTTTAACTTCTGGAGCTCGGTTTTGAGCGACTCTTTGTGGGTTTTTCAGGCAAATTCATTGGGTAAGTGTTCTTCACCTAGAATCTATTTTATTCCATGATTTTATCTTTGCTTTTATCATTTAATTTGAGTTTTGAGTTGAGGAAAATGAAGGTTTTTGAAGAAAATTTTCAAAATGAAAAATGATGATTTCAAAGGCCAAATGATATCGGAATTTGATAATTTTTTTATGGTTGAACTCATATTGGAATGGGTGTTCGGATTTTGTGAAATTTATCGGGTTTCGAGGTGCGGGCCTAGATGTCGACTTTTGGACTGACTTTTGGATTTTGTTAAAGATTGAGACTTTATGATCCGAAATAGTTGTTTATGTGTTTTATTTGTGCTTTGAAGTTATTTTGTCTAGATTTGAGCCGTCCGGAGGTCTTTTCACCCGTGAAGTTTATTTTAGAATATCAGTTTGTCTTCTTTGAGGTAAGTATCTTCCCTAACCTTGTGAGGAGAATTTCTCCTTAGGATTTGAGTCTTCTATGTTAATTGTAGTTCGTGTACGCGAGGTGACGTGTGCGCTCTCGGACTTATTTGTGGAAAATTGGCCCTTTAGGATTCTTAGGACCTTACATTCACTAAGTAGGAAGTTATTCTTGATATGATTGAGTTTCCTATTTGCTAGTTTCACCTCTACAAGCTTAATCGAAATTAATTGCTTTATGATTCACTCTTATTGCCTATTTGACTCTTATTTGACTTAACTGAAGATTTGTACCTCTCCTATTGACATGCTATCTTTTCATAACTGCTTATATTTATCTGAAATTATTATTGTCTCATCCTATAATTGTTTAGTCTTAATTGAAGTTATGATTATATTTCCATTGTCTATCTTTAATTGAATTGTTGAATATTCTTCATAATTGCCCAACTTTAAAAGAAGTCTAGATATCCATATTTTAGTGGACTTGCCCTTATTTGGAACTATTTGACTCGTGTTAGTTTTCCTTGTTGTCGAACTGTATATTGTGGAATCGATATGGCATATTAGTTTCTCCCTTGTTGAGATGTTCTGTTTATGCCTAGCATTCTTTATTGTGGTTATCCCTTGTGAATGAGTTCTAGCATTTCTTTTTAATTTAAAGTTCTTGAGTTGATTTACTTGTCGTACTTTGTATTATTGTCATGTATCATTGTTAGTGTTATGGAGGTTTGAAATAGATTTCTAACGGATATGAGGCTTATGATATGTGCTGGATTTGATATCGGGCAGATATTGTGATCAGAAATGTTATTATGGGCCTATGTGGGAATGGGTCATATTGTGTGGTTGTACACTATTGGGTATAGGCATGAGTTGATGCAGTTGGTTAAGACTGATACCAGATATGTATTTCGAATCGGGTCTTTTAGAAATTGATGTAAGGTGAGAATTTTGGCTATAAGGCTTATCGATGTTGGTAGAAAGGCTAAATTACAGCTGAGATGGTATCGTCAGGTTTATGTGGATTGGGGTGACGTTTGATCACCCGCGAGTGTATGTTGGAAGTGTGCATTCAGTGATTTGAGGACTTCGAGGCGAATCTTGGCACGTTCGAGGAAGAATATTTGTTTTAAAAGGGGGCGGATGTAACGACTTGATCGGTCGTTTTGAGAATTTAAGTTCCGTTCAGCGGCATAAGGTCTTGAACAACTTCATATTATGTGTATCGACTTGCGTGCATGGTTGAATTCAGTTACAGGATGATTTAGAGTCGAATTGGAAGAAGGAATCTAATTTTGGAAGCTTAAGCGGTGAAATTTGACCGAAATTTGACTTTTGTATAAACGGCTCCGAAATGAGTTTTGGATAATGTCAGCATATTCGTATGGTAATTTTGAACTTAGGCATGCGTTCGGAATCGAATTTGGAGGTCCGTAGGGTAATTTGTGGAATTTCGGCGTAAGTTGGAAAAGTTGAAGTTTGGAAAATGGAGAAGTTTGACCCATAGTTGACTTTTGTGATATCGGGGTTGGAATGCAATTTCAAAAGTTGGAACAGCTCTGTCCTATCATTTGGGACTTTCCTGCAAAATTTGACGTCATTCCGGGTTGGTTTGATTGGTTTCGGCACGAGTTTTCAAAGTTGGAAGATTTGGAAGTCCATAGTTTGATTCATGGCGCGATTTGCATTATCGGCGTTGTTTGATGTGATTTTAGACCTCAAGCAAGTCCATCTGAGGTTATAGAACTTGTTTCTGTGTTTAGATGGGGTCCCGGGGGGCCTAGGGTGTGTTTTGGGTGGGTTATGGGTCATTTTCCCTTATCTTTGAACTGCTGGTTCTGGTGTCTGATGTCCTTCTTCGCGATCGTGAAACTACTTTCGTGTTCACAAAGCGTCTCTGCTGATCACCTCTATTTCTTTCTTCGCGTTCATGTAATATCCCCTGCGATTGCGTAGATCTGCACATTTCCCTCTTTGGGTTCGCGTCTTCTATTCTGCGTTCGCATAGTAGAAACCAGGCCTTGAGCACTGCTACTCGTTACTCTTTGCGTTCACGTGTTTCCCTACGCGTTCGCATAGGCTTCAGTCTTTTCTTCTCCACGTTCGTGAGCGTGTCTTCACGTTCGCAAAGCACAACTTGGGCAGCCTTCATTTTTCTTCTTCGCGAACAAGATCCTTCCTCCGTGTTCGCGGTGCTTTAACATCTGGGTAGAATATAAGTTTTCTAAATCGAGGGTTAGACCATTTTTATTATATTTTGACTTGCGGAGCTTAGTATTGAGCTACTCTTTGTGGGTTTTTCAAGTAAATTGATTGGTAAGTGTTCTTCACCTAGAATCTATTATATTGCATGATTTTATCTTTGCTTTTATCATTTAATTTGAGTTTTGAGTTGAGGAAAATGGAGGTTTTTGAAGAAAATTTTAAAAATTAAAAAAGATGATTTGAAAGGTCAAATGATATCGGAATTTGATAACTTTTGTATGGTTGAACTCATATTGGAATGGGTGTTCGAATTTTGTGAAATTTATCGGTTTCTGAGGTACGGGCCCGGGGGTCGACTTTTGGACCGATTTTTGGATTTCTTTAAAGATTGAGACTTTATGATCCAAAATAGTTTCTTATGTGTTTTATTTGTGCTTTGAAGTTATTTTGGTTAGATTTGAGCCGTCCGGAAGTCTTTTCACCCGAGAAGTTCAATTTAGAGTATCGATTTGTCTTTTTTGAGGTAAGTATCTTGCCTAACCTTGTGAGGAGGATTTCTCCTTAGGATTTGAGTCTTCTATGTTGATTGTAGTTCGTGTACGCGAGGTGACGAGAGCGTGCTCGGACTTATTTGTGGAAAATTGGCCCTTTAGGGTTCTTAGGACCTTACATTCACTAAGTAGGAAGTTTGTGATGACCCCTTGGGTCATCACCGTAATTTTTCCTTGTTCTGTGCTCCCGAGGCCTTGAAAACCTCGCTTTTAGTCGCCTCGATTTGCATGCGCAGTTCGGACGCGTAGCTAGAAAGTTTTTATGTTAGAATATGTGGATTTTGTGAAAAATTTGATGAATTTTGGTATTAATATGCATAACGTTGACTTTGGTCAACATTTTGGGTAAACGGACCCGGACCTGTGATTCGACGGTCCCGGAGGGTCCATAGAAAAATATGGGACTTGGGCGTGTGCCCGGAATCAAATTCTGAGGTCCCAAGCCCGAGAAATGAATTTTTAAAAGAAATTATTTTTCTGAAATTTGATATGAAAATTTGAAATGAAAAGGAGTTAGAAAATATAGGTATCGGGCTCGTATTTTGGTTTCGACGACCGGTACAAGTCTTAAATATGTGTTAAGCACTATCTGTAAAGTTTGGCTAAAAACGGACGTCATATGATGTGTTTCGGACTAAAAAAAAATGGAGAGTTTGAGTTATGAAAGTTGAAGAAAGAAAATCATGTGTTTGAGGCTTGATCCTATGTATATGATGTTATTTTGGCGATTTGATCGCACGAGTAAGTCCGTAAGATGTTTTTAAGGGTGTGTGCATGTTTGGTTTGGAGCCCCGTGGGCTCGGGTGAGTTTTGAATGGGGCCCGGGAGGTCTTAGACTTAGAAAAAAATATACAGGTTCAGAAGTTGCAGGCCCAGCGCGGCCGCGGCCATTTCCGCGCGGTCCGCGCTGGCAGCCACGCGGCCGCGGTGCTTTTCTGTGCGGTCCGCGTGGGGGGGTTCAGAGGGTCGACCAGCGCGGCCGCACACCAAATCAGTGCGGTCCACACTGGGTGGGTTCAGAGAAGCCCCAATTTTTCTCCCACTCGGCGCGGCCGCAACACATTTTTGTGCGGTCCGCGCCAGGTCCTCAGAAAGGTATACAAGTTCGGAAAATCTCAGTCATTTTTCACTTTTCAAAAACCCAAAACCTAAGAGGCGATTTTCCAAACAACTTTTCTTCTCCAAAACGATTGGTAAGTGATTTCTAACTTAATTTCTTTATTCCTTAACATCTTTTAACATAATTTCAACTTCAAATCAAAGATTTTCATGGGGAAAATTGGGTGTTTTGGGTAGAACCTAGGTTTTCTACAAATTGAGAAGTTGGACCTCAATTTGGGGTCCGATTTAAAAACAAATCATATATTTGGATTCATGGGGGAATGGGTAACCGGGTTTTGGTCTGAACCTCGAGTTTTGACCACGTGGGTCCGGGAGTATTTTTGACCTTTTTGGGAAAACCCTTGAAAAATCTATTTTCATGCATTGGGGATGATTCATTTAGTAATTATTAATGTGATTACGTAACTTATGACTAGATTCGAGCGGATTGGTGGTGGAATCAAGAGGTAAAGCTGTACTAGAAGCGTGAGTTGAGTTTGGAGCATTCGAGGTAAGTGTTTGTTCTAACTTTGGCTTGAGGGAATAGGATTAGGATGATATTTGCTACTTGCTAATGTGGAGTACGGTGTATAGGTATGGTGACGGTTATCTATGCACCGGAGTCTAGCATGACCGTGAGTCTTGATTGCTTTTAATTCGAATAATGTGACACAAGCTCCTTGTTTATTTGATGAGTTTCATATAATGTGAACGATTGAGGTAAAATTGTGATTGGTGTACTTTTGGAGCGTTAGCTTGAACATGAATGTGTTAGTTGAGGAAGAATGGATTTAAAAAGGAGAATGTGTTGTGAATACTCCCTTGCCGGGATGTGTAGACTGATATATATACTCTCCCTTGTCGGGATATTTTGGGCTGTTAGCTGTACCCTTGCCGGGTTAAAGGTATTGAGTTGTTATTCTCCCCTGAAGGGGTCTACTATATGAAGTCAGATATTATGAACTATAATATGGGATCGTGTGGCACGCCGTCCACTTATATATGATATTATGGGATCGTGTGGCACGCCGTCCACTTATATATGATATTATGGGATCGTGTGGCACGCCGTCCACTTATATATGATATTATGGGATCGTGTGGCACGCCGTCCACTTATATATGATATTATGGGATCGTGTGGCACGTCGTCCACTTATATATGATATTATGGGATCGTGTGGCACGCCGTCCACTTATATATGATATTATGGGATCGTGTGGCACGCCGTCCACTTATATATGATATTATGGGATCGTGTGGCACGCCGTCCACTTATATATAATATTATGGGATCGTGTGGTACGCCGTCCACTTATATATGATATTATGGGATCGTGTGGCATGTCGTCCACTTATATATGATATTATGGGATCGTGTGGCACGCCATCCACTTATATATATATATATCATGGGAACCGGAGTTTCTTCTATTTATTTTCGATATTTCATTTTTATCTGTTACTCCCCGATAGCATGTCCCCTCCCAGTTTTACTTTGTATTATCTTGTTATTGTTTTCTTGCACTTGTTGTATATATATCTATACAGGTTAAATGTGGTAGGTACTGTCTAGCCTCGTCACTACTTCGCCGGGGTTAGGCCAGGCACTTACCAGCACATGGGGTCGGTTGTGCTGATGCTACACTATGTGCAAATTTTTGTGCACAGATCAGGGAGCAGCTTACGGACCACAGCAGTAGGATTTCTGGGAGCTGTCTTCAGTCCAGGGACTCTCGAGGTAGCCTAGCTGGCGTTCGCAGGCCGAAGTCCCTTTCCATGTTTTTCATTTGTTCATTTTGTATCAGACAAACATGATGTATTTCCTTTCAGACATTGTTTGTAGTATTCTGTAGTAGTCTGTGAGCTAGTGATACCAGACCTTGGGTAGTGATGTGTATTAAACTTCCGCACTTTTGGTTTTCAGTTGCTTTAGATTTAAAGTCTTTCGCTTAAATTTTGTCTCGTTTATTATATTGTTTGAAAGAAAGCAGGAAAGGTGTTTTAAATATTTGGCTTGCCTAGCTCCGATAGTAGGCTCCATCACGACACCCGATGGTGGGAAATCCGGGTCGTGACAGAGTTGGTATTAGAGCACTAGGTTACTCAGGTCTCACAACTCACGGACAAGCTCAGTAGAGTCTGAGGGATCGGTACAGAGACGTCTATATTTATCCCGCAGAGGCTACTGAGTTAGGAAAACTTCACCTTGTTCATTCTTGTCGTGCAATTCTGTTTCTCAAGTACTGATTGTCTTTCCACGCTGTTCTTTCGTAGATGGCGAGGACACGTGCTTCCTCTTCTACCGCGCAACAGCCTGAGCCCACAGCAGCAGCCCCTATTAGGGGTAGAGGGCGAGGCCGAGGTCGTGCCAGAGGCCGAGGCCGGGGCAAAGCTCAGCCCCGAGCAGCATTTCCAGCGACGGAGCCTCAGGTCAATTTTGAGGAGGAGGTTCCGGCCCCAGCTGTTCCAGTGGGCCCAGCTCAGGTCCCAGAGGGTTTCATAGTCACTCCAGTGCTTCAGGATGCTTTGGTCCGACTGGTAGGCTTTATGGAGGGTATTTCTAGGGCGGGTTTGCTTCCCGTAGCTCCAGCCACATCTCAGGCTAGGGGAGGAGTTCAGACTCCCGATACTCGTACTCCAGAGCCAGTAGCTCCTCAGGCTCAGGTTCCAGCAGTTCAGCCAGCCGTGGCAGTTCAGCCAGCTGTGGCAGCCCAGCCAGGTATTGCGGCTTAGTCCAGTGATAGTGCGGCTATGTCCGCGGATGCTTTGTGGAGGCTTGATCGTTTCACCAAGCTCTTCACTACTATATATAGTGGCACTCCCTCAGAGGATGCTCAAGATTTCATATTCAGCTGTCATGAGGTTCTACGGACTATGGGCATTGTAGAGACCAATGGGGTTGACTTCGCCACTTTTCGCCTGTCAGGATCCGCCAAGACTTGGTGGAGGAATTTCTGTTTAGCCAGGCCAGCAGGGTCGCCATCATTGACCTGAGATCAGTTTTCAGAGTAATTTCTGGGGAAGTTTCTTCCAGTTACTCAGCGAGATGCTCTTTGCAGGCAGTTTGAGCGTCTCCAGCAGGGTCCTATGACGGTCACCCAGTATGAGACCCGGTTCATTGATCTTGCTCTTCATGCCATTGTGATACTCCCCACCGATAGAGAGAGGGTGCGGAGGTTTATTGATGGGTTGGCCCAGCCGATCCGTGTTCAGATGGCCATGAGTGCCGGTAGTGAGATTTCATTTCAGGAGGCGGCAGATGGTGCCCGCCGGATAGAGATGGCACTTGCTCAGGGAGGTGGTCATGGGTCTGATAAGAGGCCCCATCATTCGGGTAGATTCAGTGGTACCTCGACTGGAGGTAGGGATTCTTATGGTAGAGGCCATCCTTCGAGGACCTTTCAGTCAGCTCTCCAGGCTTCTCATGGTACACCAGGTGGTCATGGTTCTCAGCCGCAGTATTCTGACCAGCAGCTCTTCAGTTCACCATCAGCACCTATCAGTACACCACCACTTTGTTATTCTCAGCATCCGAGGGCTTGTTATACTTGCGGCGATGTGAGTCACATTGCCAGATATTGCCCTCGAGCTTCCAGCAGCTCACAGCAGCAGGGTCCTCGCCCGATGATCCAGGCACCAGTTGCCCCACAGCCTGCCCAGCCAGCTAGAGGCGGGGGTAGAGGACATAGAGGTGGAGGTAGAGGTCTTAGAGGTGGAGCTCAGACCGCTAGAGGTAGGGGTCAGCCAGCAGCAGATCGTCCCAGGAATATGATTCAGGGAGGTGGGTCCCAGCCCCGTTGTTATGCTTTGCCAGCCAGGCCAGAGGCTGAGTCATCAGATGCTGTGATTACAGGTACTATTCTGGTCTGTGATAGGGATGCTTCTGTGCTATTTGATCCCGGATCTATGTATTTTATATGTGTCATCCTATTTTGCACCCTATTTGGTTATGCCTAGTGACTCGTTGAGTATTCCCCGTTTATGTGTCAACACCGGTGGGTGATTCTATTGTGGTCTACCAAGTTCATCGTTCTTGTATCGTAGTGTTTGGGGGTTTTGAGACCCATGTTGATTTGTTGCTTTTAGACATGGTCGACTTCGATGTTATATTGGGGATGGATTGGTTATCCCTGTACCATGCTATCTTGGATTGCCATGCCAAGACTGTAACCTTAGCCTTACCGAATTTACCCCGTTTAGATTGGAGAGGGACTTTTGGTCATTGTACCCGTAGTGTTATCTCGTATGTGTAAGCTCAGCATATGGTCGAGAAGGGATGTTTGGACTACTTGGTGTATGTTCGCGATTCTAGCGCGGAGGCCCCTTCTATTGATTCTGTGCCCATTGTTCGGGAGTTTCCTGAGGTTTTCCCTTCAGACTTGCCGGGTATGCCGCCCGATAGGGATATCGACTTTTATATTGATTTGGCCCCGGGCACTCAACCCATTTCTATCCCGCCATATCATATGGCCCCTCCGGAGTTGAAAGAGTTAAAGGAACAGCTGCAGGATTTGCTTGAGAAAGGTTTTATTAGACCCAGTGTTTTGCCTTGGGGTGCGCCGGTGTTGTTTGTTAAGAAAAAGGATGGTTCGATGAGAATGTGCATCGATTACCGGCAATTGAACAAGGTTACAATTAAGAATAAGTATCCACTGCCGAGGATCGACGATTTATTCAACCAGCTTCAGGGTGCGAGGGTATTTTCAAAGATAGATTTGAGATCTGGCTACCACCAGCTGAGGATTAGGGCGTCTGATGTCCCTAAGACAACATTTCGCACTCGGTATGGGCACTATGAGTTTTTGGTCATGTCATTTGGATTGACTAATGCCCCAGTAGCGTTCATGGAGTTGATGAACCGAGTGTTCAGACCTTATTTGGACTTGTTCGTGATAGTCTTCATTGACGATATTCTTATATACTCCCGCAGTCAGGAGGAGCATGAGCAGCACCTCAGAGTGGTCCTTCAGACCCTAAAGGATAGTCAGTTGTATGCTAAGTTCTCAAAGTGCGAGTTTTGGTTGAGTTCGGTCGCATTCCTGGGTCATGTCGTATCAACAGCAGGTATTCAGGTAGACCCGAAGAAGATAGAGGCAGTCAAGAACTGGCCTCGACCAGCTTCAGCTACGGATATTCGGAGTTTCCTGGGGTTAGCAGGTTACTACCGTCAGTTCGTGGAGGGGTTTTCATCCATTGCAGCCCCTATGACTAGATTGACCCAAAAGGGTGTCCAGTTCAGGTGGTCGGACGAGTGTGAGGCGAGCTTTCAGAAGCTCAATACGGCTCTGACTACGGCACCAGTATTGGTTTTGCCCACAGGTTCAGGTCCATATACGGTCTATTGTGATGTGTCTCGTATTGGGCTTGGTGCAGTGTTGATGCAGGAAGGCAAATTCATTGCTTATGCTTCGAGGCAGTTGAAGATCCACGAGAAGAATTATCTGGTTCATGATCTCGAGTTGGCAGCCATTGTTCATGCCTTGAAGATCTGGAGGCATTACTTATATGGCGTGACGTGTGAGGTTTACACTGATCACAAGAGTCTTCAGTATCTATTCAAGCAGAAAGAGTTGAATTTGAGGCAGAGGAGGTGGTTAGAGTTGCTAAAGGATTATGATGTTACTATCTTATACCACTCGGGGAAGGCCAATGTGGTGGCCAATGCATTGAGCAGGAAGTCTGCCAGCATGGGTAGTCTTGCTTATATTCCAGTCAGTCAGAGATCGCTTTCTTTGGATGTTCAGGCCTTGGCCAATCGTCTTGTGAGGTTGGATATTTCTGAGCCTAGCAGAATGTTAGCTTGCACGGTTGCTCGTTCCTCACTATTAGAGCGTATCCGCGAGCGGCAGTTTGAGGATCCTCGTTTGTGTGTCTTGAGAGACACGGTGCAGCGTGGAGGTGCCAAGAAAGTAACCTTAGATGATGATGGTGTATTGAGATTGCAGAGGTGAGTTTGTGTGCCTAATGTTGATGGGATTCGAGAGTTGATCTTAGCGGAGGCCCACAGTTCTCGGTATTCTATTCACCCGGGCGCCGCGAAGATGTATCAGGATCTGAGGCAACACTATTGGTGGCGTAAGATGAAGAAAGACATAGTTGCGCACGTGGCTCGATGTTTGAATTGTCAACAGGTTAAGTACGAGCATCAAAGACCCGATGGTCTATTTCAGAGGATTGCACTTCCCGAGTGGAAGTGGGAGAGGAATACGATGGATTTCGTTACTGGACTTCCGATCACTCGGAAAAAGTTTGATGCAGTTTGAGTCATTGTTGATAGGCTGACCAAGTCAACGCATTTTGTTCCTGTTGCAGCCACCTATTCGTCTGAAAGGTTAGCCGAGATATATATTAGGGAGATTGTTCACCTTCATGGGGTGCCGCTATCTATCATTTCGGATCGGGGTACGCAGTTCACCTCGCATTTCTGGAGAGCGGTTCAGCGAGAGTTGGGCACTCAGGTTGAGTTGAGTACAGCATTTCATCCCCAGACAGACGGTCAGTCCGAGAGGACTATTCAGATTCTTGAGGACATGCTCCGAGCCTGTGTCATTGATTTTGGAGGCTCGTGGGACCAGTTTTTGCCTTTAGCAGAGTTCGCCTACAACAACAGCTACCAGTCCAGCATTCAGATGGCTCCGTATGAGGCGTTGTATGGTAGGCGATGTCGGTCTCCAGTTGGATGGTTTGAGCCGGGAGAGGCTCGATTATTGGGTACGGATCTGGTTCAGGAGGCCTTGGACAAGGTCAGGATTATTCAGGATAGACTTCGTACAGCTCAGTCCAGACAGAAGAGTTATGCAGACCGCAAGGTCAGAGATGTTGCTTTCATGGTCGGTGAGCGGGTATTGCTCCGTGTATCGCCTATGAAGGGCGTGATGAGATTTGGGAAGAAGGGCAAGCTCAGCCCTAGGTTCATCGGTCCATTTGAGATTCTTGATCGTGTGGGAGAGGTGGCTTATAGACTTGCCTTGCCACCTAGCTTGTCAGCTGTGCATCCCGTGTTTCATGTATCTATGCTCCGAAAGTATCGCGGAGATCCATCGCACGTGTTGGATTTCAGCACTGTCCAATTGGACAAGGATCTGTCATATGAGGAGGAGCCGGTGGCTATTCTAGACCGGCAGGTTCGACAGTTGAGGTCGAAGAGTTTTCCTTCGGTGCGTGTTCAGTGGAGAGGTCAGCCTCCTGAGGCATCGACCTGGGAGTCCGAGTCCGATATGCGGAGCCGTTATCCTCATTTATTTCCCGACTCAGGTACTTCTTTCTTTTGTCTGTTCGAGGATGAACGGTTGTTTTAGAGGTGGAGAATGTGACGACCCAAGGGGTCATCACCGTAATTCTTCCTTGTTCTGTGCTCCCGAGGCCTTGAAAACCTCGCTTTTAGTCGCCTCGATTTGCATGCGCAGTTCGGACGCGTAGCCGGAAAGTTTTTATGTTAGAATATGTGGATTTTGTGAAAAATTTGATGAATTTTGGTATTAATATGCATAATGTTGACTTCGGTCAACATTTTGGGTAAACGGACCCGGACCTGTGATTCGACGGTCCCGGAGGGTCCGTAGAAAAATATGGGACTTGGGCGTGTGCCCGGAATCAAATTCTGAGGTCCCAAGCCCGAGAAATGAATTTTTGAAAGAAATTGTTTTTCTGAAATTTGATATGAAAATTTGAAATGAAAAGGAGTTAGAAAATATAGGTATCGGGCTCGTATTTTGGTTCCGACGCCCGGTACAAGTCTTAAATATGTGTTAAGCACTATCTGTAAAGTTTGGCTAAAAACGGACGTCATATGACGTGTTTCGGACTAAAAATGGAGAGTTTGAGTTATGAAAGTTGAAGAAAGAAAATCATGTGTTTGAGGCTTGATCCTATGTATATGATGTTATTTTGGCGATTTGATCGCACGAGTAAGTCCGTAAGATGTTTTTAAGGTTGTGTGCATGTTTGGTTTGGAGCCCCGAGGGCTCGGGTGAGTTTTGAATGGGGCCCTGGAGGTCTTAGACTTAGAAAAAAATATACAGGTTCAGATGTTGTAGGCCCAGCGCGGCCGCGGCCATTTCCGCGCGGTCCGCACTGGCAGCCACGCGGCCGCGGTGCTTTTCTGTGCGGTCCGCGTGGGGGGGTTCAGAGGGTCGACCAGCGCGGCCGCACACCAAATCAGTGCGGTCCACACTGGGTGGGTTCAGAGAGAGCCCACTTCTCCCCTCCCTCGGTGCGGCCATGGTGCATTTCTGTGCGGTCCGCGCCAGCCCCCAGAAAAATGTATAAATTCGGGATTTTTAGTCATTTTTCCATTTTTCAAAAACCCAAAACCTAAGAGGCGATTTTCCAAACAACTTTTCTTCTTCAAAACGATTGGTAAGTGATTTCTAACTTAATTTCTTTATTCCTTAATATCTTTTAACATAATTTCAACTTCAAATCAAAGATTTTCATGGGAAAAATTGGGTGTTTTGGGTAGAACCTAGGTTTTCTACAAATTGAGAAGTTGGACCTCAATTTGGGGTCCGATTTAAAAACAAATCATATATTTGGATTCATGGGGGAATGGGTAACCGGGTTTTGGTCCGAACCTCGAGTTTCGACCACGTGGGTCCGGGGGTATTTTTGACCTTTTTGGGAAAAACCTTGAAAAATCTATTTTCATGCATTGGGGATGATTCATTTAGTAATTATTAATGTGATTACGTAACTTATGACTAGATTCGAGCGGATTGGTGGTGGAATCAAGAGGTAAAGCTGTACTAGAAGCGTGAGTTGAGTTTGGAGCATTCGAGGTAAGTGTTTGTTCTAACTTTGGCTTGAGGGAATAGGATTAGGATGATATTTGCTACTTGCTAATGTGGAGTACGGTGTATAGGCATGGTGACAGTTATCTATGCACCGGAGTCTAGCATGACCGTGAGTCTTGATTGCTTTTAATTCGAATAATGTGACACAAGCTCCTTGTTTATTTGATGAGTTTCATATAATGTGAACGGTTGAGGTAAAATTGTGATTGGTGTACTTTTGGAGCGTTAGCTTGAACATGAATGTTTTAGTTGAGGAAGAATGGATTTAAAAAGGCGAATGTGTTGTGAATACTCCCTTGCCGGGATGTGTAGACTGATATATATACTCTCCCTTGTCGGGATATTTTGGGCTGTTAGCTGTACCCTTGCCGGGTTAAAGGTATTGAGTTGTTATTCTCCCCCGAAGGGGTCTACTATATGAAGTCAGATATTATGAACTATAATATGGGATCGTGTGGCACGCCGTCCACTTATATATGATATTATGGGATCGTGTGGCACGCCGTCCACTTATATATGATATTATGGGATCGTGTGGCACGCCGTCCACTTATATATGATATTATGGGATCGTGTGGCATGCCGTCCACTTATATATGATATTATGGGATCGTGTGGCACGCCGTCCACTTATATATGATATTATGGGATCGTGTGGCACGCCGTCCACTTATATATGATATTATGGGATCGTGTGGCACGTCGTCCACTTATATATGATATTATGGGATCGTGTGGCACGCCGTCCACTTATATATGATATTATGGGATCGTGTGGCACGCCGTCCACTTATATATGATATTATGGGATCGTGTGGCACGCCGTCCACTTATATATGATATTATGGGATCGTGTGGCACGCCGTCCACTTATATATGATATTATGGGATCGTGTGGCACGCCGTCCACTTATATATGATATTATGGGATCGTGTGGCACGCCGTCCACTTATATATGATATTATGGGATCGTGTGGCACGCCGTCCACTTATATATGATATTATGGGAGCTGTCTTCAGTCCAGGGACTCTCGAGGTAGCCTAGCTGGCGTTTGCAGGCCGAAGTCCCTTTCCATATTTTTTGTTTGTTCATCATGTATCAGACAAACATGATGTATTTCTTTTCAGATATTGTTTGTAGTATTCTGTAGTAGTCCGTAAGCTAGTGACACCAGACCTTGGGTAGTGATGTGTATTAAACTTCCGCACTTTTGGTTTTCAGTTGCTTTAGATTTAAAGTCTTCCGCTTAAATTTTGTCTCGTTTATTATATTGTTTGAAAGAAAGCAGGAAAGGTGTTTTAAATATTTGGCTTGCCTAGCTCCGATAGTAGGCGCCATCACGACACCCGATGGTGGGAAATCCGGGTCGTGACAAAGTTGTTCTTGATATGATTGAGTTTCCTATTTGGTAGTTTCATCTCTACATTCTTTATTGGAATTAATTGCTTTATGATTCACTCTTATTGCCTATTTGACTCTTGTTTGTCGTAACTGAAGATTTGTACCTCTCCTATTGATATGCTATCTTTTCATAATTGCCTATCTTTATATAAAATTATTATTATCTCATCCTATAATTATTTAGTCTTAACTGAGGTTATGATTATCTTTTCGCTGCCTATCTGAGTTGTTGAATATTCTTTGTAATTGCCCAACCTTAAAAGAAGTCTATATATCTATGTTTTAGTGGACTTGCCCTTATTTGGAACTATTTGACTCGTGTTTGTTTTCCTTGTTGCCGAACTATATATTGTGGAATCGTTGTGGCATATTAGTTTCTTCCTTGTTGAGTTGTTCTCTTTATGCCTAACATTCTTTACTATGGTTATCCCTTGTGAATGAGTTCAACCCTTTCTTTGTGATTTAAAGTTCTTGAGTTGATTTACTTGTCGTACTTTGTATTATTATCATTTGTTGCTATTGTACTTGTTTTTGCAACAACCCGATCGGTCATTCCGAGAGTTATAGTCCCGTTTCGCCCATTTCTGCTTCATTTTGTGTGGTTCAACTCTTTTATGTTGTGTTGGGTTGGTTGGCTCGGGTTCAGAATAATTTTAGAAAGAAATGAGACATTTAGTCTCTTAAGTTGATTATAAAGTTGGAAAAGACAACCGGAAGTTGACTTGTGAGTAAATGATCTCGGAACTTGGTTTTTATAGTTCGGATAGCTTCGTGAGGTGATTTGGGACTTAGGGGTGTGATCGAAATGTAATTTGGAGGTCCGAGGTAGATTTAGGCTTGAATTGGCGAAATTGAAATTTTAGCGTTTTTCGGTTGGTAGTAGAAATTTTGATATTGGGATCGGAATGGAATTCCGAAAATTGAAGTAGGTCCGTAGTGTCATTTGTGACATGTGTGCAAAATTTCAAGTCATTCGGAGTTTATTTGATAAATTTCGGCATCGTTTGTGGAATTTGAAAGTTTCTAAGTTCTTAGGCTTGAATCCGAGGTTTATTTGGTGTTTTAGTATTGTTTTGAGTGATTCGAAGGCTCGACTAAGTTTGAATGATGTTATGTGACTTGTTCGTATTTTGGATGAGGTCCCGGGGGCCTTGGGATGATTCCGTATGGTTATCGGAAAGTTTGGATTTTGAGTTGTGCTGCTGTTCCTATCATTTCTGCACCTGCGGAATGTGGACCGCAAGTGCAAGGTCCGCAGAAGCGGGTATGTAGCGTAGGTGTGTAGAAGGGGTCATCTGCGATGACCACAGGTGCAGTCAGGCATTCTGCAGTTTCCTGACCGCACCGACGATCATCGCAGATACGGGGACCAAACCGCACCTGTGAACCCTTCTGTGCACCTACGCTACATAACCGCTTCTGCGAACCTCGCATGTGCGGTCCCCGATCTGCAGGTGCAGAAATGACAGAAACAGCAAAATCTACAGCACAACTCAAATTCCAAACTTTTCGATAACCATCCAGAATCATCTCGAGGCCTCCGGGACCTCATCCAAAAATACGAACAAGTTACATAACATCATTCAAACTTAGTCGAGCCTTCGAATCACTCAAAACAACACTAAAACACCAAATAAACCTCGGATTCAAGCCTAAGAACTTAGAAACTTTCAAATTCCACAAACGACGCCGAAATCTATCAAATCAACTCCGAATGACCTAAAATTTTTCACACGCGTCACAAATGACACTACAGACCTACTCCAATTTCCGGAATTCCATTTCGATCCTGATATCAAAATTTCTACTACCAACCGGAAAATGCCAAAATTCCAATTTCGCCAATTCAAGCCTAAATCTACCCCGAACCTCCAAAATACATTCTGATCACGCCCTAAGTCCCAAATAACCTCATGAAGCTATCCGAACATAAAAACCAAGTTCCTAGATCATTTACTCACAAGTCAACTTCCGATTGACTTTTCCAACTTTATAATCAACTTAAGAGACTAATTGTCTTATTTCTTTCTAAAATCATTCCGAACCCAAGCCAACCAACCCAACACAGCATAAAAGAGCTGAACCACATAAAATGAAGCAAAAATGGGGGAAACGGGACTATAACTCTCGAAATGACCGATCGGGTCATCACAGTTTTGGTGATGCATGAGGTTTCGACCATGCTATACCTGGTATATCTGTTAGTTGCGCTGTATATTTACTTTGGGACTATGGAACGGTATTCTAGGAAATCCCCCTATTCTACATATTTACTTTGGCACTATGGAACGGTATTCCGGGAGATCCCTATGTTCTGCATATTTACTTTGGGACTATGGAATGTTATTCTGGGAGATCCCCCTGCACTGCATATTTATTTTGGGACTATTGAATGGTATTCCGGGGGAGCCCCCTGCACATATACGTTTGGGACTACAAGATGGTATCTTGGGAGATCTCCTGTTGTTATATCTGTGTTATAAGCTGTTGATCTTCTATGCTTACATTCTTTTAAATATTCTATGTGTTGTCCATTCTTTTCCTTATAATTACTAGCTGGTATGAACTATATTAGGACACTTGCACAAGAATATACATATCTAAGCACCCTTATCAGATAAGAGATTTTCTTGATATTGCTGAGTATAGACGCACACCCTTGTTTACTTGCCTTCCATATGAGAAGGGCTCTATTGGGCATACGAGTCGTCAGTGCGGTTATGAGGTGTGATGAGGTCACATGATGCCAAGTGTTAGGTTTTAGGTATTGAGACCCGTATTGTATGATTATGAGATGAGGTATCACAATGTGACTTATATTTGAAGGATATTTATTCGAAAAGATTATATTCGAAATGTATTTATTTTGATAGAACTATGTTTGAAAGATATTTATTTAAATGAAGTATACCTCGAAATATCTTTATTAGGAAGGATTATATTCTAAAGATTTCTATTCGAAAACTTATGGGTGAAAGATTTATACTTGAAGGATTTGACTAATTGATTGGTGTTTGTTGGCTAAGACCTGATGTGAGAACTGTCGTAGTTGCTGAGTTACTACCTGTCCTTGCTGTACCTGTGTTTTCAGATTTGGGTTGTGTTTTTGTTCACCTTTCTGTGTTATTATTAGGGTGTTGCGCCGTTACTTGTTGTTTCCTTGTTTTTGCAAATTTCTGTATCGTTAGTTATATTTCGTAATCTTTATGTAGAATTCATACACTGTTGTTCCTATACTCATAGTTGTTCAGTTTAATAGACCAGTAGGTGTCTTGACTGTTCCTCGTCACAACTCCACCAAGGTTAGTTTTGATACTTATTGGGCACCGCTGTGGTTTGCTAATACCATACTTCTGTACAACTTTTGTACAGATCCAAGTATTGGATCGTTAGTAGCTGTGCGGTTCGTTACTGTGGAGACTCAAGGTAAACCTGTTGCAACGTTCCCAGGCTTCGGAGTCATCTTCCTATTTTTGTATTCACACTGTTTTACTTATTTCCAAACAGTTGTAGTTAGAAGTTTTAGTAAGCTCTGTAGAGCTTATGACTTGTACTACAGGTTTTGGAAAATTATAAATTATGTAAATATTTCTATATCGAGACTGTTAGACCTTGTTTATTATTGCTGATATTCAGTAAATGTTAGGTTTACCTAGTCCCTAAGAGTGGTGCCATCACGATATCCAACAGAGGGGAAATTGGGTCATGGCACTCATTAAGCTAAGTGGCATAACGACAAAAAACCCAGTGGCATTATTAAGATAAAATAAACTATCTTTCTAACTAAAAATATTTTTAATTTTAAATTTTGAATTAGTTGGTTACTCTATTTGAATTAATAAATATAAATATCTTATAATTATCTATAATAAAAACGAAAATATAAAAAAAATATGAAAAAGTAATCTCATTAAGCCAAGTGACATAACTACAAAAAGTCAAGTGGCATTGTTAAGACAAAATAAAATATCTTTCTAACTTAAAAATGTAATGACCCCAATTATGTTGTTGTTTAATTATTTGTTAATTCTCGTTGACATTCCTGTTTTCCTCTTATCGTTACTACTGTTTGCAATTTGATATCTTTCTGCTATTGGTATTACTTTGATACTCCTTTCTTGTTAGATTTAAGTCATACCCTACAGGTTTATATATTCGGTAGTGTCTTGACCTGGCCTTGTCACTACTCTACCGAGGTTAGGTTTGATACTTACTGGGTACCACCATGGTGTACTCATGCTCCACTTCTGCACGTCTTTTTGTACAGAGCCAAGTACTTTGGGTTAAGGTTGTTTGAGACTTATGCTTGGCGAGGCTGGAGACTTTAAGGTACACCTGCTGGGTGTTCGCAGGCTCCGAAGTCACCTTCTATTGTATCTATTTCCGTTGTTTTCTTTTATTCTGGAACAATGATGTGTCCATTATGTATAATTACTCCTAGAAAGGGCTTATGACTTGTACTACAGGTTTGGGATTGTAAATTTGTATAAAGTTTTCTAGTTCAGAATTGTTCGATATTAGTTAAATTTTATTGTTATTTCAGTTAATGTTAGGCTTACCTAGTTTTAGAGACTAGGTGTCATCACGACTCCTTCAGAGGGATTTTGGATCGTGGCAAGTTGGTATCATAGCTCTAGGTTTATAGGTGCTACGAGTCATAAGCAGGTTTAGTAGAGTCTTGCGGATCGATACATCTGTACTTATCTTCGAGAGGCTACAGAGACTATTAGGAAATTCCACTTCTTTCATCCCTTTTCGTGCAACGTTGATTCAGCTCGAAGCATATATCTTATGTTCCTTTGTACCACTTGTCTATCATATTGCACACTCGATATCAGTTATGCGCCAACTGTTCGTGATGCTTTGGATGGGATACGAGGGAGCCAGGGATGCTCAAACAATGTCTCAACGTGTCCATACTGAAGATGCAGAGGTATGAAGAGGCTACTAAGTTGTTCACATGGGGGTGCAGTATGTTCGGGCATCTGGGTGATAAGCACGAGCTTGGGAAAGTTTAATTGGTTGAATAGTGGTCGCGATCATGGTAGTGTCACAAGGTGGATGTTGAATTGAGAATAGCTGGTGGCATTGGAGACTATGTGGTTCGTATGCGATTTCTACTCAGTGGAAGGTATATATTATCATTCAGGGCACTGAGGGGTGTAAGTTTGACTGTCACGAGAATGGACATGCGGTTGGTAGATGAATTGGAGTACCTTGTGATTGGTGTTGTACGATTTGTGAAGGTTAGTTTTGTGGATCATCACATGTTATTTTCTATGGCTTCACGCCGCGTGGGGGAGTCCACTAGCAGCATGCAGATTGTCGAGTCAGGTGTTATATTAGTTTTGGCCTGAGACTTGTGTATATATGGTATTGGAAGGTTCCCAAAATTTATATATGGTTAATATCTGAGGTCTTGCATGGGATGATGTTAGGGTTTATGGTGTTTCTGCATTATTAAAGGATCTACATTTCAGTATCAAAGGGAGTCATAGAAATAACTTCAGATTCGCGGAAGGTCTATTAGGAGTAAGCATTTTGGTTATGGCATTATGGGGTGCTTTAGAGGAAATGTGGTGGTCTATGAGCTTCTGGGCTATATAGTTCGTGCTAGGATTCTCTGCGTTGGGATCTGGTTGGTATCAATGTGTATCGACAGTGAGGAGTGTTACCTCAGAGGAAAGATGAGGAGTAATAAAAGAAATGGGTCAGTTCTGTGGTGTTGGGTCAGTATGGCAATGGAAGTAATTGGTCCTTTTTGAATGGGAATTCCCTACCGACATTTGTGGCAGTACTCTTGGGTTGGACGGTTTGTGTGGCTTGGTTGAGTTGGAGAGATGCGGTACTAATGGCTTAGTTGCGTGCAGGCGGATCTCAAAGAGTTCTCGATAGTTTCGACAACGGCTTGAGTCGGCTGTCTGCTACGGGCATAAGGAATATGTTGTATATTATGGTTTTCTCCTAGATGGATATCACAAGTTAATAGAATGTTGGCATTATTAGATATCATATGTGAAGAGCGTGCACTTTAGGAAGGAACCTTGAGTTTTGGTTGCGGGTGCATGTCTAGTGGCATGGTGATTACTGGTTTTGAGGCATTTGAGGTTCAGGGTTGTTACGCGGCCGAAAAATCTATATGGGTTCTTCAGTAAGATGATAGGGTGTGAGTGATGTATTAGCCATTCGAGTAGCGTGGTTGAGTTCGAGTATGGAAATTTTGGTATCCCTGAGGTTTTGGGGCTGGATGTCCTCATATGCGGACTATTTCTTGTTTGCGGATTGTGAAGGAATGTTGATAATGGGATAACTGATAGCATACATTATCAACAGGTTGCTATGGACTTTTGGAAGGATATTTACCTATTTGGGAATGATCAGGATTTGGTTTGGGGGGCTATTTGAAAGCTCAACGAGAATATGTACTTTATATCGGATCAGGTTTGGGTACTCTTATGAAGTTGATATCACTGTTATGTTACCGGGTAGAATGGGTATTATTTGTGCCCCTGTCTTATGTTATATGCTACTCTCTTATGTTGTGATGGGCTGTGAGGTTGTATGATTATTCTCCCACATGTTGTAATTTCGTTAAGTCCTTATGGCGATTTAAGCGAGATGGCCCTCGTGATGTTGATTTGCTCATTGCACCTTTGTTATGCTTGTTTTCCTCCATGTTTTGTTATTTATATTCATTTTCCGACAGTTATACTTGTGCACTCTACTGTGCTTGATATCAGTATTCATGTGATCAGTGAACCATAACAATTTGGCTTGATGAGTATCTAGGACCGGGCTGCACGCCGCAGCGGATGTTATGTGTGTTACCCTTTCCTTGTGTTTATATGGTGTTTTGTTTTCCCTTTGTGGGATGATTTAATGAAACTGTATTTTTGTTGTTACACCTGTTGTGCTTGTTAGATAGTCCTCATACCTTGTTTTCCTTCTATTTGTACTGTATAACTGAGTTATTGTTGTGTTGGTGTATGAACCGTGTTGTGTGAGAATCTGTGTGGTTCAGTGATGAGTTTCCATTTGGGATCCTTGCTTGGCGTATGATAACTAGGGATTATGGTTCATTTTACACTCCTTCTTAATTGAGTTTTGATTAAAAATGTATACAAAATAGTCCCAAAGGTTTACATATTATACTTGTTTGCAGGTTTGGTAAAAAAGGCGACAATTAGTCAAAACCAGCTCAAGAAGGAGTGAAACATGCACAATTACCAAGAACAAGTCCAAGCACAGCGCAACAGGTCCACTGCAGCCGCATTCCATTTAGTGCGGTCCGCAGTGAGGAGATTCAGAGAGGTGCTTATTTCGGAAACTCAAGCAATGCAGCCGCAAAGCTGTTTGTGCGGACCGCAATGGCCTCACCGCGGCCGCAGTCGAGATTGTGCGGTCCGCAAAGAATGATTTCAGAGAGTTGGAATTTTGAGGAAATAGCCAATGCGGTCCGCGATCCTTTTTGTGCGGACCGTAGGAGAAGCCTCACCACGGCCGCACTCGATTTTGTGCGGACCGCACTACCCCCACATGGGTATTTTTGTCTAAAAAATTCTGCCTAGTATAAATACTTTCTTTTCCCATTTTAGGTCATCAGTTGTAATCTAACTTTCAGCTGCGCTCGTGAACATTGGTTTTGACCATTTTGAGTAATTTGTAGCTACTTTAACACCGAAGTTTCTTTATATTAGTTTTGAATTAAATCTTATGGGTTTTTCCTCATCTATTTCTTTGTTTTCTTCTATTATCATGAGTAGCTAGACCCATTAGCTAGGGTTGTGGCTCAACCCTAGTATGGGTATTTGATGGGTCTGGAGTTTTAAGGCTTGAATGTTTATGGGTGTTTGATATTTGAACTAATTTTATTTTCCATGTTGAATTAGTGGTTGCAAACACTAATTTGTACCTTTTTGACTTGGGCCCTTCTTGAGAAAGAGAGCTTCAGTCTAGGAAAATTAGTCCAACAAGGAATTGGGGCGTATTCAAGTGATTAATAGCCCCAATTAAAGGATTAAACTAGATATAGTAATACCCAACTAGAACCTCAATTGCTTGCACAAATTATCATACCCAATTGGTCTTGAGAAAGTCAATTAGGGCAAAATTACTCAAACAACCGGAGGTATAAAGTGAGAAGTTTCGTGCATTGGTTATATCGTAATCCCCAACATGACAACCTTGCCTTAGATTCGAGAACCCGTCAAGTATCCACCTAGGAGAAAGTCACTTCTCTAGTCCCTCTTTAACCATTTAGACAACCTTTCAAGTATCTTACTCTTAGCTTAATTTAGCATCTTATTAGCATAAATTTAGAAGTAATATCAAAACAAATGATGTTTGGAAGAGTAATTAAGAGCAATTACACATCTCTAGTTTAGATAGGAATCCAATTCCCACTTCTAGCTCCCTATTGATTCGATACCGACCATCTCGGGTAAAAGCTGCTTCGACCACTCTCGCTACTTTGTAATGGTGTAGGGTTGGCCCAGATCACTTTTTGGCACCGTTGCTGGGGAGCTAACGATTTTGGGTATCTATTTAAATAGTTTTTTGTATTGTTCTTCTTTCCTTCTGTGTTACTAATTTGTGTGTGTCTAGGTACAGAATGGCAGCAAACAACGCACTTCTTGGAGATCTTCCACCGGGGGAGGAGGTAGATGACAATATTGATGATTAGGTTCCTATTGTGCCTCAAGGACAAAGGAGAGACCGCCAGGCCAATGATAATATTCCAGACCCTCCCCCGTCAGCTCTAAGAGTGGCTCCTTGAGTGCTTCCCAACCAAGGATATGCAAGTGCAATTGTCCTACCCCGGATCTGGGCGGGCTATTTTCAAATCACAAATGTGATGCTGATGTTGCTGGAGCAGTGAGGGTATTTCACGGGCGCTACCAATAAGAATGCTTACAAACATTTCAAGGGTTTCGTGGATACCTGTTGGGGGAGAAAGCAAACTAATGTGTCGGAAGATGCACTCCGGTTGAGACTATTCCCTTTATCACTTAGAGAGAAGGCATTGGATTGGCTTGAATGACTTCCCAACCATTCCATCACTACTTGGGATAAGTTGGCGGATAAATTGCAAAGTTTTTCTCACCGGGGCACATGGCAGCATTGAGAGATGAGATCTTAGCTTTCAAGCAGGAGCCCACCGAACCATTAAATGATATTTGGGAGCGATATAGAACCATGGTAAAGGAATGTCCAAACAATGATATGACCGAGGGAATGATACAACAAAATTTCTACCGGGGTATTAACACAACAAATCAGTGCATAGTGAACCAACTTGCTGGGGGTAATTTCATGAAGTTGTCTTATGATGAGGCTTGTGACATGCTTGACGAGATGGCTGACATGTCCTCCGCTTGGCAAAGTAGAGCCAATGTGCCACAGGGTGACCCCACGGTCACTCACTTGCACAAAGAGCTACACGACCATCGGCAGGTTATAATAGAGCTGACAACAACAATGAACCAGCTAGCGAAGGCACAGTTACAACAGGTTCAAAATCCGCTCCAAGTAGATGCTATGAAGGGTGTTAACATGCTAGTGAACAAAAGAAGACAAAGAGGTCAACAGAACCAAGGGAGTTCGGATCAATATGACAATGATTGTGGTGGATTCCAAGATTATGGTTATGATGGGCAGAATGAAGAGGTGCAATACATGAACAACTATCAAGGCCAAAAGGGCAATTCTTCCAACTAACACCAATGGAGACCCCAAGGCAATTGGGGCAATCAAAAACAACAAAGGAATAGTAATTAGGGGAACAACAAACAAAATTCCAATTTGGGCAATCAGAACAATCAGGGTAATGGGAATGGCAACAACAACAACTGGGGTGGTAACAATAATCAGGGTGGTTGGAACAATGGCAATCAGGGAAATCAGGGGTAAGGCTTTCAAAGCCCCCCAATGTATCAACAACCGAACAATCCACCCCTATTTCCATCTTAAGGTCCTAGTTCTTCCAATAATGAAATGGGGAGAATTGAAATAATGTTTGAACAGATGATGAAAAAGAATGCAGACTCTGATGCTCAGTTGGCTTTCCACAATACTTCAATCAGAAACTTGGAGGTTCAATTAGGCCAAATCTCACAATCCTTGAATACTCGCCCTAAGGGGGCTCTACCAAGTGATACGGTAGTTAACCCAAAGGGTGGGAACAATCATGTTATGGCGGTAACTATAAGAAGTGGACGAGACAGTGATGTGAATGCCTCCAAGCAAAAAGAAATTTTGAGTGATGAAGTTGAGTTGCAAGAAGATGAGATTCCTTTGGTGGTTGAAAATGTGATTGATAAGAACGTGAATGAGGAAGTGAGGATTGACATTCAAGATGCCGAGGTGGAGACTCAAAATGACATGAACTCGTCTAGGGAACACGTAATAGGCATGCCAGAAATGGTTGTGCCTAAAGCCAAGGCTCATTTGCCAAGGCCACCTCAACCTTGTCCTCAGAGGCTCGCGAAGCAGAATAATGAGAATCAGTTTAAAAAGTTTATTGACATGATAAAGAGTTTATCCATTAATGTGCCTTTGGTAGAGGCTCTAGAACAAATGTCGGGCTATGCTAAATTCATGAAGGACTTGGTGGAAAAGAAAAGATCCATGGATTGCGAAACTATCAAGATGACCCACCAAGTTAGTGCAATAGTGCACTCAATGTCCCCCAAGCTAGAAGATCCCGGTGCTTTCACTATTCCTTGTTGGAGTTGGAGTCGTTGCCTCCATACCTCAGTTATGAATTCTTAGGCCCTAGTTCAACTTTGCCAGTTATTCTTTCCTCTTGTCTTACTAACATGCAGGTTGATGCCATATTGGTGGTGCTTCAAAAGCATAAGAAGGCAATTGGATGGATATTAGCTGATATTCGGGGGATAAGCCCCACATTCTGTATGTACAAGATTATTCTGGAAGAAGATGCAAAGCCCTCCTTAGAACATCAAAGGAGGTTGAACGAGTCAATGCAAGAAGTTGTGAAAAAAGAGGTAATCAAGCGGTCGGATGCGGGGTTGTGTACCCCATCTCTGATAGCTCTTGGACTTCGGCTGCGCAATGTGTTCCAAAGAAGGGTGGCATGACCGTGGTTGCAAATTCGCAAAATGAGTTGATTCCCACCAGGACCGTCACTGGGTGGAGGGTATGCATGGACTATCGCAAGTTGAATAAAGTGACCCGCAAGGATCAGTTTCCATTGCCTTTTCTTGATCAGATGTTAGATCGACTTGTTGGGCGTGCCTTCTACTGTTTCTTGGATGGGTATTCTGGATACAACCAAATCTTGATTGCTCTGGAAGATCAGGAGAAGACTATATTCACTTGTCCATATGACACCTTTGCCTTTTCTAGGATGCCTTTTGGGTTGTGCAATGCACCTGCTACATTCCAGCGGTGTATGATGGCCATTTTCACTGACATGGTGGAAGATATTTTGGAGGTGTTCATGGACGACTTTAGTGTTGTGGGTGATTCATTTGATGAATGTTTGAAAAATATTGATAGAGTGTTAGTCCGTTGTGAAGAAACCAATCTTGTTCTTAATTGGGAGAAATGCCACATCATGGTTGAGGAGGGCATAGTTCTTGGGCATAAAATTTCAAAGCATGGTATAGAGGTGGACAAAGCAAAAATTGATGTGATTTCAAGGCTCCCTCCCCTACCTCTGTCAAGGGAATTAGAAGTTTTCTTTGGCATGCGGGGTTCTACTGGAGATTTATCAAAGACTTTTCGAAGATAGTGAACCCCTTACGCAAGTTATTGGAAAAAGATGCCAAGTTCATGGTCGATGAGAGATATATATGCAAGCCTTTGAACTTCTCAAGCACAAGTTGACCACCATTCCTATTATTACCGCACCCAATTGGAGCTTGCCTTTAGAGCTCATGTGTGATGCGAGCGATGTTGCGGTTGAAGCGATTTTGGGTCAAAGAGTGAATAAAACGTTTCATCTGGTGTACTACGCGAGCAAGACCATGAATGATGCTCAAGTGAACTACACGGTGAATGAGAAAGAGCTTTTGGCTGTTGTGCTCGCAATGGAGAAATTTCGGCTGTATCTTATGGGTGCTAAGGTCATAGTTCATACTGATCATGCCGCACTCCGGTACTTGATGACGAAGAAGGATTCCAAAGCTAGACTAATGTGATGGGTCTTGTTACTTCAAGAGCTTGATTTGGAGATTGTGGACCGGAAGGGTAGTGAAAACCAAGTGGCGGATCACTTGTCCCGCTTGGAGGAGGAGGGGAGGCCTTGTGATGGCCTAGAGATCAATGATTCATTTCCTGACAAACAACTCCTTTCTGTGTCGGTGAATGGTATGTCATGGTTTGCAGACATTGCTAATTTCTTTGTAACTGGTATAATCCCGTGTGAGCTCTCTTCTAACCAAAGGAAGAAGCTCAAATGGGATAGTTTGGATTTCTATTGGGATGAGCCGTACTTGTTCTAGATTTGCACGGATGGTGTGATCCGAATGTGTGCCCCGGAGGAGGAGTAATTGAGTATCTTAGAGGCTTGTCATTCCTCTCCCTATGGTGGCCATCATGGCAGGGCGAGGATGGCTTCAAAAGTTCTTAGTTGTGGGTTTTGTTGGCCAACTTTGTACAAAGATGCAAGTGAACTTGTGAAGAGATGTGACGAATGTCAAAGTGCGGGTAGAATTTCGAAGAAAGATGAGATGCCTGTCAATACATTCTTGAAGTTGATAGTTTTGATGTATGGGGTATTGATTTTATGGGCTCGTTTTTAGCTCGTGTAGGAATACATACATTCTTGTGGCGGTTGACTATGTTTCAAAGTGGGTTGAAGCCGGGGCTTTACCCAACAATGAGGCCCGAAGTGTTGTTGCATTTCTTAAGAAGAGCATTTTTACAAGGTTTGGCACTCCTCGTGCAATCATAAGTGATGGGGGTCTCATTTTTGTAACAGAGCTTTTGACACTTTGCTTGCAAAGTATGGTGTCAATCACAAAGTTTCTACTCCTTATCATCCTCAAGCGAGTGGCCAAGTTGAAGTCTCAAATAGCGAAATCAAGAGTATATTGTTAAAGATGGTCAATGCAAATAGGACCGATTGGTCAAAGAAGTTGGATGATGCTATATGGGCTTATAGGACTACTTACAAGACTTCGATTGGTATGTCTCCGTATTGGTTGGTGTTTGGTAAAGCTTTCCATCCACCGGTTGAGTTAGAGCATAAGGCCATGTGGGCTTTGAGGAAGCTGAATTTTGAATGGGATGTGGCAGCAAATCTTCGTGTGGAGCAGCTTAATGAACTTGATGAATTCTGATTCCATGCCTACTCTAGTTTGTCCTTGTACAAGGACAAGATGAAGTACCTTCATGATAAATATGCTCGTGGCAAGGATTTCAAAGTGGGTGATTTGGTTCTGTTGTTCAACTCTCGGTTACAACTGTTTCTGGGAAAACTTAAGTCGAAATGGAGTGGACCTTTTGAAGTGGTGTTTGTGACTCCGTTTGGTGCACTTGACTTGAAGAACAAAAATGTGGAAGATTTTCAGATTTAATGGGCACAGGGTCAAGCACTACATGGGGAAGGTTGATGACAGCCACGTGGTGTCACTGCTCCATCTAAAGTGATTTGATGATAACCTGCGTCGTATCGCGACGTTAAATCAGGCGCTTCTTGGGAGGCAACCCATGTGTCTTTCTTTTTGTTTTTCTTTGATTTCTTTGTAGTATAGGATTTCTTTTGGAATAACCAGTTGTGAGATGTTCTAGGATAGTTTGATGCAGTGCAGGACCAAGTTGGAAAAATGCACACTCTCTGAAGTTTGCAATGCAGATCGCGGTGCATTTTGTGAGGCCGCAAAGGCCTCAGTGGGCAACATTTCAATGCGGTCCTCCTAATTAATTGGTCAAAATGAGGAGTCTCTGAAGTTTTCCACCGCGGCTGCAATGCATTTTGTGCGGTCTGCGATGGACCACTGCGGCCACATTGCATTTCTTGCGGTCCGCAATGGACATCTCCCCAATGCCTCTTGTTTCTGAGTATTGCGGTCTGCGTTGCCATTTGGTGCGGTCCGCGGTGGGTAGGTGATATGGGCCCCAATTCCTTTTTCTATAAATAGAACATAAGGCCCTCATTTCAAACTTTTCGACCCTTTGCTCTCAAAAGCTAAAACAAGTATTGTTCACCACGTCTAACTATGCGAATTCAATTGCTGAGTATCATTCATCTACATTGCATCTCGTTCCTGGTATTTTTAATCTTTCCATAGCTTTTAATGTGTTTTATTTTCTTTTTAAATTGTTAGTTTTATGTTTCTTCTCCCCTTTTTCTTTAATTTTTAGCATAGGGTGTCATTATTTGTTTAGATTAGGATTAATTGGTTAAAGATACTGATTCAACACCTAGGTGATCAATAATAGTTGAAAATTTGACCAAAAATGTGAAAAACTTGAAACCCTAAGTTGGTATTGCTGTTGGGTGCTTACTGCAAACCATGGTGGATTTTGTGCGGTCCGCAGTGCTTCTGTGCGGTCCGCAATGTTATTTTGTGTGGACCGCGGTGGTGAAACTTCTGAAAGCTGATAATTGAGGACCATGGTTGCGATAGATTTTGTGCAGTCTGCGGTGCCTCAATGCGGACCGCAATACATTTTGTGCAGTCAGCGGTGCCTAGAATCAGAGAGTGGGTAGTCTGATCCCCACCTCAGTGCGGACCGCGGTAGCTTCTTTGCGGCCGCACTTCATTTTGTGTGGTCCGTGGTCTGCAATTATGACTGTCTACAATTTTATTCTGACTATGTCATCTGTTACTGGGATACTAACAAGAATAGAATGTATTCTCTTTGCAGATCATGGTGAAATCAAGAGGCAGAGGCGATAAACAGAAAGGGAAAAGAAAGTCCTTCCGGGGTAGGGGACTAGGCATGATTAGATTGACCCTGCAAGCCCGGCAAGCCATCAAAAACACCAAGAGGATCATAAGGGCTGCTGATAGAGCTATTGACCACTCGGGGAGTGAGTATGTTCCCTCCCGGGAGGCGTCCGACTCAGACTCCGTGCCAGAATATATTCCTGACTGGCCGGAGAGGAACATATTGAGAAATACACCTCTGGGCTCTCCTACTGCCGAAGCATCAGTGCATTTATCCTCTGAGTCGTCTGAGGGCTCAGCTGCGGTCAGTGGCAATGCATATTCTACCTCACCTACAGCTTCACTATCCGGTGAAGATTCCGTAAAAGAAAAAAGAGAAGAAGAAGGAGGGGTAGAGAGAACCAGGAATCCGAAAGCATGGCAAGATAGATTCGTGAGTGAGGTGGCCTACCACAAGTTCAGAGAATGGTGGCCCGAGAGGAAGTTAATACCTGAGCGGAAATTCATCACACGGGACCTTTTGCCTCATAACCCCAATGTGTTGAGGCAGTTCAGAGAAAGAGCATGATGGGATTATTTCATAGGCCATATGGAGGATGCCAATGAGCACTTAGTCAAGGAGTTCTACACCAATAGTGCCCACATCAAAAAGGGCACCACAGTGACTAAGGTGCGAAACATGAAAGTAAAGTTTGATGGCAAAATGATAAATGACTACCTGGGCTTCCTAGAGGAGGATGAGGCATTGTATTTAGAAAAGATGGTATTGGGTGAGGCTACTCATCCTTGGTTAGTAGAGTACTTGGCAATCACAGGTACCACCCAACTTGGTTGATCGCGGGAGTAAAAATTCTAAAGAAGACCCTAAACTTCAAAGTAAAAGGGTGGGAGACATTTGTTTGTAGCAGGATAGACCCCACCACTTATGAAAACTCTCTTACTATCTTCCGGGCTATATTGGTGGCATCGATCATGGTGGGGTACCTGATCAACATCAGGAATGTGATGCCCGCGGTAATTACACGGGTAGTGAACGAAGGTGATAGATCCTACCCCTTCCCCAATTTCCAGACCATATACTTTGAGGATCTAGATGTGGAGAAGAGAAGATTTGATGTGAAACTGAAAGAAAAGGCACCATTCTCTTGGTACAGCACCAAGGGTCGTGACAACTCCAAGGACCCTAAGGGCAAAGCCACTACTTCAACTGGCTAGTCTGACGAGCCAGTAGTAGTAGTGGCTCCTACTCAGCCTCCTTCAGCCACACCAGACATGGCCCCAGGACTCTCCACTTCTAAAGCTCCAGATATCCCCTTATCCATAGCATATCCTTTGACTGCCCACCGCTTGAGCCAAACCCTTGCCAGTATCAACAACTGAATGCAGACAACCACTTCCAAGCTATCTTTACTTTCTACTTTGGTAGCAGCCCATTCTGTACCTCCTCATCCACAGGTCCCACAGTCAATGGAGGACACTCTCAAGGAGCTTCTGGAGAACCAGAAGAAGCTCATGGAGAACTAGCAATTAATTTTGGACGTTATGGGTTCACACGGAAAAGCATTGAAACATTTGGCCAAAGAAGCCAAAAAACTGAGGAAGACTCGGGCATTGAAGGAGTCGGTGAAAGAGTTGAGAGTGGAGGTGGGGAGGTTGAAGGAGGATCACTTGCCTTTGGATCTTTTATTGCATGACCCGACTCCAGCAGCCCATCCTGAGCCAGAGAAGGAGACAAAGAGGCCACCCAAGAGGAAGAGGGTGATTCCCCGTACGGATGATGCTGTTATAGAGTTGGAGGACCCGCAGGGAGGTTCCTCTAGCAGCCCCAAATTCCAGTACATGCCCAAGACTCAGTACAGTCCCAGGTCCCTATGGAGACACAGATTATAGGGAGCCAGTCACAGGTTCCCGAGCAGACCGAGGACCCAGGGACCCAGACTCAGGATCCTATACAGACGGAGGGCCAATAGGGAGTTTCTTTTTACTCTCTATCTTTTCTTGTGCTTATTTTGGCTAGTTAGCATTATTTATTTGAGGGGGTAGCCCTATTTGGATGACTGTATATATGAATTACCATTTTCTTTATGCTTTCTTTTTACTTTTGGTATGTACATAATTTTATCATTTTATTGCACCTTTCGTACTTTTTGCTTTTGGTCTGTATATAAAGTTATGTTCTAATGTATATATTCATTCTCCCTTATGTATATTCGACTGAATCCCCTCTTGTATATATTTATTTTACTTTCCGCATTTTTTCTTTTATAGCTTCTTATTTTATTTTCGTAGCTTCTTGTTTTGAGTTTTTGTGTGCAATAAGCCTTTGATTTTTTTAATGTCACGGTTCTTTTCAAAGGTGGAATTTGTGTGAACTGGGTGGCTATTCACGATGATGGATGGCACGACAACCTTCTTAAGGGTTTGGGTCTGCTTTCTTTTTGCTTTTTGTGTAAATAGTAGCTAGTGAGTAATGGTACCTCAGGCAAAGCTTCACTTAGGCCTAACATATTTGCCTTTGATCCTATGGTCAAAAACAAATTGTTGTGTATAGGATGGTGAAAGTAGTGACCGTGAGACTCTTGTGTAGGCCGATAATCATCAAGTGGTTTTCCGGGACCATTGTGTTTCTCAAATCTTAGCTAAGGTTGTTATGGGCCCCCGACTTTGTCTCTTTAGCAATTCCATAGCTTGTGTGGTGAGAATTTGAATTGCAAGTCCAAGTCCCAAACCATTAGTCTAAAACTTGCCCTGAATGTTTGTCTAGGCGAAATCCTAAGTGTAATCTGACTTGAGATGTGATTATAGGCTCTCCTTGATCCGAATGATATCTTGAACACTTCTATAGCCTATCAATGTTAATATCCCTAGTCAACCCTTTTGAGCCATAGACCTTTTTCTTTCAAAAACCACGATACAAGCCTTTACCCGTTCCAAAAATACCCTCTCTTGGAACCCCTATCTTTCCTTAGCACAAGGCAAAAGCATAAGTTTAGGGGGGAGAGTCGAGGAATGCAACAAAGTGGTAAAAAGGTACAAAATAAAGAAAAAGAAAGGCAATGAAAAAGAAAGAAAATAAAAAATACAAAAAGAATGATCAATATAGAAAAACAAAATAAAGGGATTCAATAAAAGTAAAGATATGAAAGGTGTGGAAAGTTGAGAAAGGGGAAAAAGGTTTGAAATGAACAAGAAAGAGTGACAGTGTGTCTCTCTAACCCCTAAGAAAGGAGTTAATGACTCAAAACGTCAAGAGAATGTGTGCCAAAATGAAGCAAATGAAGTGCTAAAGGGAAGATGGTACCTACTTAGACCAAATATTTCCTACCCTGAACCAAAAGTCTTCGCCAATTCTCCACAAAAGCCCTATATGATCTTGAGTTAAATGAAGCTTACATTAGTGGTGACTCACATAAGGGGCAAGTTTATGGTACTTAGAGCCGGACTTGTGACCTTTCTTTGAGAGAGATAAGTATGTTTCCACTATCCTCGTTCTGAGTGCTACAATCTAAAAGTGAGGTTTATTTAGGGAGAGTTAAGGATGTGTCAGTTTGGGTTCCACAATTACCAAAGTAGTAGAAAGAGTTTCCCTTGATGGGTTAAGTTAATTCTTGATGCTCTTGTGTCGCACTAAAACCATGGTGCTTAAAAGAGTGAATGTTGTTAATGATTCATTTGAGTTGAGGGCAATTGTTAGTCCCAATTGAAGGTAGATGAGGTCACTTTAGGTCAGCTGAATTTTCTTGGATTTACTCTCAAGGAGGTGGGTCTTATTTGGTTTGCTTGAGGACAAGCAAAAGCTTCAATTTGGGGGAGTTGATAACTAGGGATTATGGTTCATTTTACACTCCTTCTTACTTGAGTTTTGATTAAAAATGTATACAAAATAGTCCCAAAGGCTTACATATTGTACTTGTTTGCAGGGTTTGGTAAAAAAGGTGACAATTAGTCAAAACCAGCTCAAAAAGGAGTGAAACATGCACAAGTACCAAAAACAAGTCCAAGCACAGTGCAACAGGTCTACTGCAGCCGTATTCCATTTAGTGCGGTCCGCAGTGAGAAGATTCAGAAAGGTGCTTATTTTGGAAACTCAAGCAATGCGGCCGCAAAGCAATTTGTGCGGACCGCAATGGCCTCACCGCTTCCATAGTCGTGCGGTCTACAAAGAAGGAGTTCAGAGAGTTGGAAGTTTTGAGGAAATAGACAATGCGGTCAGCGATTGTTTTTGTGCGGACCGAAGAAGAAGCCACCGCGGCCGCGGTGCATTTTATGTGGCCCGCGATGGCCAAGTTCAGAGAGAAGAGATCTCAAGCCAAGAAGCCTTACCGCGGCCGCACTCGATTTTGTGCGGACCGCACTACCCCGCAGGGGTATTTTTGTCCAAAAAGTTTGGCCTAGTATAAATACTTTCTTTTCCCATTTTTAGATCATCAGTTGTAATCTAACTTTTAGTTGCACTTGTGAACAGTGGTTTTTGACCATTTTGAGTAATTTGTGACTACTTTAACACTTAAGTTTCTTTATCTTAGTTTGTAATTAAATCTTATGAGTTTTTCTTTATCTATTTCTTTGTTTTCTTATATTATCATGAGTAGCTAGACCCATTAGCTAGAGTTGTGGCTCAACCCTAGTGTGGGTATTTGATGGGTCTAGAGTTTTAAGGCTTGAATGTCTATGGGTGTTTGATATTTGGACTAATTTGTGTTTTCCATGTTGAATTAGTGGTTGCAAACACTAATTTGTACCTTTTTGACTTGGGCTCTTCTTGAGAAAGAGAGCTTGAGTCTGGGAAAATTAGTCCGACAAGGAATTGGGGCATATTCAAGAGATTGATTGCCCCAATTAAAGGGTTAAACCTAGAGATAGTAATACCCGACTTGAACCTCAATTGCTTGCACAAATTATCATACCCAATTGGTCTTGAGAAAGTCAATTACGGCGATATCACTCAAACTACCGGGAGGTATAGAGTGAGAAATTTTGTGCATTGGTTATATTGTAATCCCCAACATGACAACCTTGCCTTAGATTCGAGAACCCATCAAGTATCCACCTAGGAGAAAGTCACTTCCCTAGTGCCTCCTTAACCATTTAGACAACCTTTCAAGTATCTTACTCTTAGCTTAATTTAGCATCTTGTTAGCATAAAATTAAAAGTAATATGAAAACCAATGATGTTTGGAAGAGTAATTAAGAGCAATTAAACATGTCTAGTTTAGATAGGAATCCAATTCCCACTTCTATCTCCCTGTGGATTCGATCCAAACTATCTCAAGTAAAAGCTGCTTCGACCACTCGCGCTACTTTGTAGTAGTGTAGGGTTGGCCCCAATCAGTGTACGGACGAGAGAGCTTTTTGACTTATTGAATTCATGGGCCGTTATGAGTTTCCGCATGTTTCTTTATCATGGGCAACATTGTGAAGGTCCTGAACAAGGTTCTATTCAATGTGAAGTGTATTGTCGACATCCAGAATGTTATTTGGGCAGCTATGGTGGTTAGAAGTTATTGCTACGGGCATTTGAGTTGTGTGGATCATCATGTGATTGTATCCTTTGTTGGAATTATGGCTTGATTCGTCTTGGTCAGTTTTATACAGTGTGATGATACGAGATTCAGGTCATATGATGAGTTTCAGATGTTAAGGGTTAGGTTCTATCTTAGGGTTATGGACTAAGGATGATGTGGGATCTTCAGTTAAGTTGTGTCGTCAGGACTGCATAGGTTTGGGTGATGGGGAATCATCCCTGGGAGTATGTATGGTGAGCTCGTGCAGTGATTTGATAGCTTTGGAATGACTCCTGGCACGTTCAAGGACGAACGTATGTTTAAGTGGGGAAGGATGTAACGACGGGACTGGTCGTCTTGAGAAATTGTGTCTAGTTCGGCAGTTTGAGGTCACGAGTAGCTTCACACAGCGTATTATGACTTTTGTGCATCATTGGTTCAGGTTTTTGAGAAGTTTGGAAAGGATATTTAGGAGTGACTCTCAATTGAGAAGCTCAAAGTTGAAAGAACTGACCAATATTTGACTTTTGAGTATTTGAGCTCGAATTGGATTTCGATGGTTCTGAGAGGCTCAGGTGGTGATTTTGGGCTTAGGCGTACGTCCGGATTTGGATTTGGAGGTCCATAGGGTAATTTGAAGCATTTTGGCAAACATTGAAAAGTTGAAGTTTTGGAGGATTGAGAGGTTTGACTGAGAGCTGACTTTGGTCATATGAGGATCAGAATGCAATTCCGAGTGTTAAAACAGCTCCGTTATGTCATTTGGAACTTGCCTGCAAAATTTGGTGTCATTTGGAGTTGATTTGATATGGTTTGGATGCTTGGTTGCGATTCTAGAAGTTCTTGAAATTCATGGGGATTTTCATGTGTTTTGGCATCCGATTCGTGGTTCTAGAGGTTATTTTGTTGTTTCGATCGCGCGAGCGAATTCATGTTATGTTTTGATACTTGCGTGAATGTTTGTCATGGAGCCCCGAGGGCTCGGATGAGTTTCGTACGCGTTACAGAGTGTTGGAAGAAGGTTCAGCTTTGTTGGTGTCTCTACTCTCGCATTTGCGAGGTTTTCATCGCACCTGCGAGGTCCTCATTTGCGAGATGATTCTTGCTTTTTCACAATGGGCTGGGGTAGTGGTGTTCAAAATTGCGAACTACTTCATCACATTTTCAATTAGACAGCTCCACATTTGTGACACAAACTTTCGCTTTTGCAAAAAACTTAGAGCTCGCATTTGCGAGTCTTGTGTCACGTTTGCAACCTGGACAGAGCCGATCAACCTTATTTTTCGATGCTTTTGTCGCATTTGTGAGCATCGCAATTGCGATCCGTTTGTTGCATGTCATGGCCCTAAATCCGGACTCGATCGTGATGGCGCCTGTCGTGAAACAATGCCAACCGACACAACACCCAATTCATTTTTAACAGTTATAATAATAAAATTTAAGTCATTAACATACTATAAATCCCAAAATAAAAGTGAGATAGAACATTTGCGGAAAATAAACACAGCCCTACATCGGGGTGTCACCAGTCATGAGCATCTAACATAAGTCTAAGAGTATGGAAAAGGGACTACACAGTCTATTACAAAATCCAGTACAAGGGAAAATAAAGATAAGAGGGAGAAACACTGGGCTGCGAACGCCGAGCTGCTACCTGGTGAACTCTGAATAGCCCGCTGGAAGCAATCAGCCCTCGCTAGCAGGACTCGAGGCTCCTGTATATGTACACAGGGTGCAGGGAGTAATGTTAATACTTCAACTCAGTGAGTAATAAAAGTAAAAGCAAGGGAGAGATAAGAAAGCACGTAAAACAGAGCAAAATGCTAGGAAGAGGCAGTATAAAATCAATACAATGCGATAAAACAATAAAAACTTGTAAAAACACCTCAGTTCAGTAAAACCTCTTTAAAACATCTTTTAATAGTTAAATAAGTGAACGCAAAGCAGCAAGAAAAGATAAACACATAAAATCATCCCCTCGGGCACAATATCAACAGAATTAGCCTCTCGGGCAACAATATGGAAGAACCTCAACCCCTCGGACTATATCACATATCACACTAGGTACCCGCACTCACTGGGGGTGTACAGACTCCGGGAGGGGCCTCTTACGGCCCAAGCGCAATATCAAGCCATCTCATGGCATAATCAACTCAGGCCCTCAACCTCATAATCATGAATAAACTCAATACCGCTGCGGCGCGCATCCCGATCCCACAATAACCTCACAACACAGGCCCTAGGCCCTACTTAGTCGGAAATCTCTAAAAGCCACTCGGGCACAGTAAAATATGATGCTCAGCTCAAAATATCATTTAAGATGTCAAAACAGAGTAAACATGGCTGAGTTATAAAAATAGTTGAATATAGCATGATTGAGTACAAGTATAAAGTCAAAATAGTAAGGAATAGTAGAAAAATCCCCTAAGGGTCAAAAACAGTTGGCACGAGGCCCAAATATGGCATTCAGCCCAAAACATGATGATAGCAAACGGTTTTCAATTAAATACGCAGTAAAACAGTCATTCGAGACGGACTAAGTCACAATCCCCATCAGTGTACGACTCCACGCTCGTCATCTAGCATGTGCATCACCTCAATATAGCATAACGATGTGAAATCCGGGGTTTCATACCCTTAGGACAACATTTACAATCATTACGCACCTCTATCTGGTCCAAACTCTAGCCCGCGATGCCCTTGCCTCTAGAATCGTCCTCCAGATGCTCCAAATCTAACCAAAATCAGTGCAAAACCGTCAAAATATGCTAAGGGAACAAAGCCCACTGGAAAGAAATCAAATTACATCACAAATCCCGAAATTGGCCAAACCCGACCTTCGGGCCCACGTCTCGAAATCCGATAAAAATTACATCAATAGACTCCTTATCACTCCCCGAGTTCATTCATATCAAAAGCGCCAAAATCCAACCACAAACAACCCCTCAAATCCCAAATTGTAGGTCTCCAATTACAAGCCCTAGGTCTTCACTATTTAGGCTTAAATTCCACAAATTCCATGATTAATTAGGTAGAAATCACATTGGGATTGAGTATTAAGCCCATAAATCTTACCTCCAAGTGTTCCCCCTTAATTCCCTCTTCAATCCCCTTCCAAAAGATTCAAAATCGCCCAAAAATGGAGGAACTTAGACCCAAAATCGCGGAAATGGGTCTTTTAAACACTCTGCCCAGCACTTAAAAATCCTTCATCGCAAACCGCCTCGCGTTTGCGAAGCACAACTTGACATTGACCACTTATTCCTTCTTCGCGAAAGCGTCTCCCCTCTCGCCAATGCGAAGACTCAACTTCACAACCCATCGCGAACGCGACTTCCCTCTCGCGAACGCGTAGCTCAATGACCCCAACACTTCTCAAACGCGGGACCTCCTTCGCGAACGCGAAGGCCAATCCTCCAACCTCACATCCTAACCCTTCACAAACGCAAGGGTCCACTCGCGAATGCGAAGGCCAAAATTCTGCAACACTTAAAGCAGATTTTCTGTAATCTTTTCCAACTTGAAATAGTCTGTTTAACAACCCGTAACTCCTTCGAGGCCCTCGGGACCTCAACCAAACATGCCAACATATCCCATAACATTATTCGAACTTGTTCCAACCTTTGGAATGCTTAAAACAACATCAAAACACCAAATTTGCATCGGATTCAAGCCTAAGAATTCTAAAAACTTCCAAATTCCGCTTTCGATCAAAAAGTCTATCAAACCATGTCCGAATGACCTGATTTTGCACACACATCCCAAATGATAAAACGAGCCTACTGCAACTCCCGGAATTCTATTCTGACCCCTATATCAAAATCTCATCTATTAACCGGAAAAATGCCAAAATTCAAACTTCGTCAATTCAAGCTTAGATCTACTCCGGACCTCCAAAACTCATTCCGATCACGCTCCTAAGTCACAAATCACCTCCCGAAGCTATTTAAACCATCGGAATTCACATCCGAGCCCTATTTCACATAAGTCAACATCCAGTTGACTTTTCCAACTTAAGCTCACTCAAAAGAGACTAAGTGTCTCAAACCTCACCAAAACCTTTCCAAACCCGAGCCAACTAACCCGATAATATATAATACCAAGAAATGGGGGAAACGAAGCAGTAGCTCATGAAAAGACCGGTCGTGTCCTTACATCCTCCCCCTCTTAAACAAACGTTTGTCCTCGAACGAGTCAAGAAACATACCTGAAGCCTCAAATAGGTGAGGATATCTGCTTTGCATCTCCCGCTCGATCTCCCAGGTAGCCTCCTCTACGGTCCGACCTCTCTACTGCACTTTCATTGAAGTTATATCCTTTGACCTCAACTTTTGAACCTGACGCTCTAAAATAGCTACTGGCTCCACATTATAAGTCAAATCATCATCCAACTGAACCGTGCTGATGTATAAAACATGAGATGATCGCCAATATACTTCTGAAGCATAGAAACATGGAACATCAGATGCACACTCGATAAGATGGGTGGCAAATCAAGCTCATATGCCACCTCCCCAATCTTCCGAAGCACCTCAAAAGGCCCAATGAACCGAGGACTCAATTTACCCTTCTTCCCAAATCTCATAACACCCTTCATGGGCGAAACCTTCAACGAAACCTTCTCGCCAACCATGTAGGACACATCCCGACCCTTTCTATCAGCATAACTCTTTTTCCTCGACTGCAATGTACGAAGCCTCTCCTGAATTACCTTCACCTTTTCTAAAGCATCCTGCACCAAATATGTCCCCAATAGCCTAGCCTCACCCGATTCGAACAAACCGACCGGAGATCTGCACCGCCTCCCGTACAAAGCCTCATATGGAGCCATCTGAATACTCGACTGGTAACTGTTGTTATAAGAAAACTCTGTGAGCGGTAGAAACTAATCTCATGACCCTCCAAAATCAATGACACAAGCACGCAACATGTCTTCCAATATTTGAATAGTTTGCTCGGACTACCCATCCGTCTGAGGGTGAAAAGTTGTGCTCAACTCAACCTGAGTATCCAACTCTCTCTGCACCGCTCTCCAAAACCACAATGTAAACTGAGTAACTCTATCTGAAATGATGGAAACCGGAACACCAAGCAAACAAACAATCTCCCAAATATAGATCCCTGTCAACCGCTCCAAAGAATAGGTAGTACACACAGGAATGAAGTGCGCGGATTTGGTCAGCCGATCCACAATCACCCAAATAGCATCGAACTTCTTTAAAGTCCATGCGATCCTCTCCCACTTCCACTTTGGAATATTCATCTGCTAAAGTAAGCCACTTGGTCTCTGATGCTCATATTTCACCTACTGACAATTGAGACACAGAGCTACCAATCCCACAATGTACTTCTTCATTCTCCTCTACCAACAATGTTGTCTCAGGTCCTGATACATCTTCACGGCACCCGGATGAATGGAATACCGCGAGCTATGGGCCTCCTCCAGAATCAACTCCCGAAGCCCATCCACATTGGGCACACATATCCTGCCCTGCATCCTCAATGCCCCGTCATCACCAATAGTCACATCTCTGGCATCGTCGTGCTAAACTCTGTACTTAAGGACAAGCAAATGAGGATCATTATACTGGCACTCTCTGATGCGATCAAATAAGAAAGACTGAGAAATAACACAAGTCAATACCCGATTGGGCTCCGAAATATCCAACCTCACGAACCGATTGGCCAAGGCTGGAACATCAACTGCTTAGTCTCTCCCCAACTAGAATATATGCCAAACTCCCCACACTCTCCGCCTTCCGGCTTAAAGCATCGGCCACCATATTGGCTTTCCCCGGATGGTACATAATAGTAATATCATAATCCTTTAGCAACTCCAACCATCTTCGCTGCCTCAAATTGAGATCCTTCTGTTTGAACAAGTGTTGGAGGCTACGATGATCAGTAAAAACCTCACAAGACACACCATACAAGTAATGCCTCCAAATCTTCAACGCGTGAACAATGGTAGCCAACTCCATATCATGAACGGGGTAGTTCTTCTCAAGGGGCTTCAACTGGCGAGAAACATAAGCAATAACTCTACCCTCCTGCATCAACACACACCCAACACCAACTCTTGAAGCAACACAATATACTGTATATGAACCTGAAGCTGATGGCAAAACTAATACTGGAGCCGTGGTCAAGGCAGTCTTGAGCTTCTGAAAGCTCTCCTCACACTCATCTGACCACCTAAATGGAGCACACTTTTGAGTTAACTTGGTCAAGGGTGATGCAATAGATGAAAATCCCTGAACAAACAGACGGTAATAACTCGCCAAGCCAAGAAAGTTGTGAATCTCTATAGCTGAGGATGGTCTGGTCCAACTCTGAACCACCTCTATCTTCTTTGGATCAACCTGAATATCCTCGCTGGACACCGCGTGCCCCAAGAAAGCCACTGAACTAAGCCAAAACTCACATTTGGAGAACTTTGCATAAAGCTTCTCCTCCCTTAACCCCTGCAACACCACCCTCAAATGCTCTGCGTGCTCCTCCTGACTACGCGAGTACACCAGAATATCATCAATAAAAACAATCACGAACGAGTTAAGATAAGGCCGAAACACACTATTCATCAAGTGCTTGAACGTTGTCGGGGCATTGGTCAGCCCGATAGACATAACAAGGAACTCATAATGACTGTATTTAGTCCTAAAGGTTATCTTAAGAATATCCAAGTCCCTGATCTTCAATTGTTGATAAACTAAATGGAGATCAATCTTGGAGAACACTCTCACTCCCTGAAGCTGGTCAAACAAATCATCGATACGAGGAAAAGGATACTTCTTCTTGATTGTTACTTTGTTCAACTGCCTGTAATCAATGCACATCCTCATTGTGCCATCCTTCTTCTTCACAAATAGAACAGGCGCACCCCAAAGCGACACACTAGGCCAAATAAACCCCTTATCAAGGAGTTTATGAAGTTGCTCCTTTAACTCCTTCAACACCGCTGGTGTCATACGTTACGGTGAAAGAGAAATGGGCTGAGTGCCCCACACCAGATCAATACCAAAATCAATATCCTTGTCCGGTGGCATGCTCAGCAGGTCTACAGGAAACACATCGGGAAAATCCCTCACAACAGGAACAAAATCAATATTAGGAGTCTCTGCACCGACATCCCTCACAAAAGCTAAGTATGAAGGACAACCATTCCCAACCATACGCTGGGCCTTCAAGAACGAAATCACCCGGCATAGCCAATATCATTGTCTTAGCGTGACAGTCTAAAATAGCACGACACAGAGATAGCCAATCCATGCCCAATATAACATCGAAGTCTACCATACATAACAACAACAGATCCACTCGGGTCTCTAGACCCCCAATAGTCACCACACACGATCGGTACACACGGTCCACAATGATAGTATCGCCCACCGGAGTATACAAACGAACAGATGAAATAAGAGACTCATGGGGCATATCCAAATAACGAGCAAAATATGATGACACATAAGAAAAAGTGGAACCGAGATCAAATAATAAAGAGGCATCTTTGTGGCAGACTAAGACAATATCTGTAATCACAACATCTAAAGCAATAACAACGGGTCTAGCTGGGAGTGCATAGAAACTCTCACGACCCAAACCGATGGGCCGTGACGGGCACCCGGTACCTTACTCACCCGAATACCAACGTAACGTATTTTCTTATTACATCATCATATACACATGTCATACGGGTGTAATAGGCCAACATGATCCTTTATAAACTCAAAACATAGGCCGACAAGGCCGTATAATCTTTTATTTACACGGCATATGTCTACAAGCCTCTAAGAATACATAAATGTCATAAAGGTCTGGACAGTCCCACCGTACCAAACAATACACATCTAAATCATACTAACCAAACGAGCAACTCCGAAGCAAATGGAGTGCACCAACATCTTCCGCTGAGCTGATAGCCTACTTGGAGGGCTCTCGACCTGTCTATCAGGACCTGCGGGCATGAAATGCAGCGTCCCCAGGCAAAAGGAATGCCAGTACGAATAATGTACCGAGTATGTAAGGCACATAAATAAATACATAAGAGACATTGAAGATATATAGAGTACATGTCTCAACTTATAAGTCTGAATAACTTTGTAAATCATAAATTACTTTTAGCATCATGCATATGCGTATGAATATCATGTCGTGCATAGGTACATGTTTCATAACATCATCAGCCTCTGAGGGCATCCCATCATATCATATCGGCTACTATGGGCAAAAACATCATCGTATAGCAGCTGATTAGGTGGTGGTGCGTATATAACGCCATAACCTTTCCCATAACCCATATACATACATATACATACATATATACACGTATATAACGCCATTTGAATCATATTTCAGCCACTGTGGGCAACATCATCATCATATACCAACTGATTAGGTGGTGGTGGGTATATAACGTCGTAACCTTTTCCCATATCCCATATACATATATTTACATATATACGCGTATATAACACCATTTGGTCATGGGTCAATACACATGAATGCAATGTATGAAAAGTACGTTAATAAAATCTTTCGGAGCTTCATAAGACCATTTTGCCTTTGAGTAATATCATAAAGGAAACTCTTTTCAACTTTCATATTTTTCTGAGACCCATGAACGGATGATAAAATATTATGACACATGGAAATTCAAGAATATAGATATCTCTAATACTTCTATGAATAGAGTCATTCATGGAATTTATACATTTGCACGTTTCGTTCGTATCGTGTGGATCATGCCAAAAGAAATAAGGGATAACCTTAACATACCTGGAATAGGAATAACTCTGTATAATATTCTTGGAGAAGATTGCATTGTACTCCTTAGAATCGCAAAATTTCACATTGCTAGTTTGCTAAGAAATCTCATTGGATTTTGGTTGAAGAATGAAAATCTTCACTACCGAAGTGAACTTAATTTGCTAAAAAACTTATTTGAAGTAGGTAAACATTGGGGATTGTTGGTTGCTAAGAGTGACAGAGAGGGGTTACGTTTTGAACTCTTTTAATTCTAATCAAATTCAAGTTTTGTCACTTTGGATTCCTTACATTTAAAGACTTATATTGGCTTTCCATTATGCCAAGTCTTATAGTCTTTAAATGCCACATACTACAATGATTTAAAGAGTCATCAAGGATGTTGATGGGTGCTGCCACGTTACCCTTTCATCCTTATCCAAGTTTCTCAATTAATTTAATTAGGTAATATCCCGCTACCCGGTAATTAATTAATTACCCGCATAATTTAAAAATTACCCCAAATTACTTAAAATATTATTCACTTTCCACATACCTTATACACCTTATTATCATGGCCATGTAGTACTTTGTATGGTACTGGTCCATTAATACCAGGTATTTTAGCTCGGGCCGTATTTTATCTCAAAATACCAAACTTTGACAAAATTCATTTTCTTAGACTTGCTCCCTCTTTCACCTTTATAAATTTACTGATCACTTGTGAAATAGCATAATCCTTATAATCCCCAAATAATCTTTTCCTTGGACTGATGTCAATTACTTATGACAAATTTCACTTAAAATACTGCAGGGTGCAACATCGTCGTAACTTATTACTGCGAAGCGTAACATCACTGTAATGTAATACTGCAGGGTACAACACTGTCGTAACTTAATACTGCAGGACGCAACATCAATCGTAATATATTACTGCAGGACGTAGCACCATCATAATATATTACTACAGAGGGTAATATCATGGTAATATATTACTGCAAAGTATAACATTGTCGTAATATAATACTGTCGAATGTAATATCGACGTAATATTGTAGGGCGTAACAGAAATGGGCCTGACCACTGCCTAATCGACCTCCACCTCTAGAGAGGCCCCTAGCTGACTGACCTCCATCCTTAGCTGGCTGGGTAATGGTGAAGTAACTAGCGCTGAAGTCGATGGCTGACTCCTCTGCTGATATGAACCCCCAAGACGACAAGGACACTGCCTCCACATATGACCCAACTCTCCACACTCATAGCAACTCTTGGGTGCTGGAGACAGGGACTGAAGGGAACCCCTAGTACTGGAATGACTAGCAGATGCACCTGCCATAGAAGATCCCTGAACTAATGGAGCACGGGACGAACTCTGAGCTAGAAGGACACTGAGTGATGAATGGCCCTGATGAGAACTATGATAACCATGTCCCGATGATGGCTCACGATAACCTGGGCGAGCTGACTGAGCATGCCTGAATGAACGGCCTCTGTCGTGCTAAAACTGACCCCTCGAAGGAGCACCACCATAAATACCATATCCCCGAGGCCTCTTGGCCTCCCTCTCATCTCACTCCTGTCGACGAACTGACTCAATCTCATGAGCAATGTCTACAACCTCCTCAAAAGTAAACCAGACACCCTATCTCTGGTCATGAGAATATGAAGCTGATAAGTGAGGCCATCAAAAACCCTCCTGGTCCTCTCTCTATCCATCGGAACCAACCAAATAGCATGACGAGATAACTCTGATAACCTCATCTCATACTGCGTCACAATCAATCTCCCTGATGCAACCACTTGAATTGCCTGAACAGCTCCTCTCTACGAGACTGTGGCACATACTTCACCAAAACGATAACGGAGAACTACTTCCAGGTAAGGGGTGCTACACCAATAGGCCTACGCCTCTCATAAGCCTCCCACCAAGTGAAGGCAGCTCCAAGAAAACTGAAAAGTAGTGAAAGCAACCTCAGTGGTCTCCAAAATACCCGATGTACGAAGAATCCTCTGACACTTGTCCAAGAAACCCTGAGCATCTTCGCCCTCTACACCACTAAAAGTCGGAGGCTGAAGTCCACCAAACCTCTCCAACCTGCGTTGCTCGTCTTTTGGCATAGCAGAAGCTACATAGTCTTGAGCAGCTACAACCAGCTGAGCTGGATGTGCCCTTGGTGTCTGAAGTCCCTGCACGACCTACTTAGTTGTGCGACTGGCGGGAGTCTGAGTGCCTCCCCCAGCCTAAGAAGTAGTTGCGACTGCAGTAACTGAGATTGCCTGAGCTAGGCCAGTGCATACTGATAGAATCTGAGCCAGGGCCTCCTAAAGACCCGAAATCACAATGGGCACAGCTGGTGTTGCTGGAGCGTCCACAACTGGGACCTGATCCTGAACTGGGGCGGCTGGTGGATCTGCAGGTGCTGCCTAGCTGCTGTGCGGGTTACACCCCTGCCCTACCACGACCTCAACCACGTCCTCGGCCTCTAGTGGCCACAGCTGGTGGTACTGATGGTCGTCCATCCTGACCGGTAGCACGTGTCCTCACCATCAAGTGAGAAAATAGAATAACAAAAGTTTAGTACTCGGATCAAAAGATTCGCACGACAAGAATTTCAAAGATATAAAGTTATTCTGTAAAGGTTCTACATCCTCTCGAGAATAAATACAGGTATCTCCGTACCGATTCGTGAGACACGACTAAACCTTTTCATGACTCGTGAGATCTATGTAACCTAGGCTCTCATACCAACTTATCACGACCCTAAATTCGGACCCGGTCGTGGTAGCGCCTATCATGAAACAAGGCTAGCCGACATAACACCCAATTCATTTTTAACAGTTTTAATAATACAATTTAAGTCATTAACATACTATAAATCCCAAAATAAAAGTGAGATAGAACATTTGCGGAAAATAAACACAGCCCAACATCGGGGTCTCACCAGTCATGAGCATCTAACATAAGTCTAAGAGCATGGAAAATGGACTACATAATCTATTACAGAATCCAATACAAGGGAAAATAAAGATAAGAGGGAGAAACACTAGGCTGCGAACGCCGAGCAGCTACATAGTGAACTCTGAATAACCCGCTGGAAGCAATCAGCCCTTGCTAGCAGGACCCGAGGCTCCTGTATCTGCACACAGTGTGCAAGGAGAAATGTCAGTACTCCAACTCATTGAGTAATAAAAGTAAAAGCAGCTGAGAGATAAGAAAGCACGTAAAATATGGCAAAATACTATGAAGAGGTAGTATAAAATCAATACAATACGATAAAATAGTGAAAACTTGAAAAGACACATCAGTTCAGTAAAACCTCTTTAAAACATATTTTAACAGTTAAACAAGTGAATGAAAAGAAACGAGAAAAGATAAACACATAAAATCAGCTCATCGGGCATAATATCAACAGAATCAGCCCCTTGGGCAATAACATGGAACAACCCCTGCCCCTCGGGCTATATCATATATCACACTGGGGACCTACACTCACTGGGGGTGTACAGACTCTGGGAGGGGCCCCTTACAGCCCAAGTGCAATATCAAGACATCTCGTGGCATAATCAACTCAGGCTCTTGGCCTTCTAATCATGAATCAACTCAATACCGTTGCGGCGCGTAGCCCGATCCCACAATAACCTCACAACACAGGCCCTCGGCCCTACTCAGTCAGAAATCTCTAAAAGCCACTCGAGCATAGTAAAATATGACGCTCAGCTCAAAATACCATTTAAGATGTCAAAACAGAGTAAGCATGGCTGAGTTATAAAAATAGTTGAATATAGCATGACTGAGTACAAGTATAAAGTCAAAATAGTGAGCAATAGTAGTAAAATTCCCTAAGGGTCCAAAGCAGTTGGCACGAGGCCCAAAGATGGCATTCAGCCCAAAACCTGATGATAGCAAACAATTTTCAATCCAATACGCAGTAAAACAGTCATTCAGGACAGACTAAGTGACAATCCCCAATAGTGTATGACTCCATGCTCATCATCTAGCATGTGCGTCACCTCAATATAGCACAACGATGTGAAATCTGGGGTTCCATACCCTCAGGACAATATTTACAATCATTACTCACCTCTATCCGGTCCAAACTCTAGCCCGTGATGCACTTGCCTTTCGAATCGGCCTCCGGATGCTCCAAATCTAACCAAAATCAGTGTAAAACCATCAAAATATGCTAAGGAAACAAAGCCCAGTTGAAAGAAATCAAATTACAATACAAAACCCGAAATTGGCCAAACCCGACCCTCGGGCCCACGTCTCAGAATCCGATAAAAATTATATCAATAGACTCCTTATCACTCCCCGAGTTAATTCATATAAAAAGCACCAAAATCCAACCACAAACGACCCCTCAAATCCCAAATTTTAGGTCTCCAATTACAAGCCCTAGTTCTTCAATATTTAGGCTTAAATTCCACAAATTCCATAATTAATTTGGTAGAAATCACATTATGATGGAGTATTAAGTCTATATATCTTACCTCCAAGTGGTCCCCCTTGATTCCTTCTTTAATCCCCTTCCAAAAGCTTCAAAATTGCCCAAAAATGGAGGAACTAAGACCCAAAATTGCTGATATGGGTCTTTTAAACATTCTGCCCAGCACTTAAAAATTCTTTATCGTGAACGCGGACAACGCCTCGTGTTCCCGAAGCACAACCTGACGTTGACCACTTATTCCTTCTTCGCGAATTCATCTCCCCTCTCGCGAACGTAAAGACTCAGCTTTACAACCCATCGCGAACGTGGCTTCCCTCTCGCGAATGCGTAGCTCAATGACCCCAACCCTTCACGAACACGGGACCTCCTTCGCAAACGCGAAGGCCAATTCTACAACTTCACATCCTAACCATTGGCGAACGTGAGGGTCCACTCGCGAACGCGAAGGCCAAAAGTCCGCAACACTCGCAGCATATTTTCTGCAATCTTTTCCAACTTGAAATAGTCTGTTTAACCACCCGAAACTCCCCCAAGGCCCTCGGAACCTCAACCAAACATGCCAACATATCCCATAACATCATTCAAACATGTTCCAACCTTTGTAACGCTCAAAACAACATCAAAACACCAAATTTGCATCGGATTCAAGCTTAAGAATTCTAAAAACTTCCAAATTCCGCTTTCGATCAAAAAGTCTATCAAAACACATTCGAATGATCTGAAATTTTGCACACACATCCCAAATGACACAACGACCTACTGCAACTTCCGTAATTCCATTCCGACCCCTATATCAAAATCTCACCTATCAACCGGAAAAACGCTAAAATTCCAACTTCGCCAATTCAAGCCTAGATCTACTCCGTACCTCCAAAACCCATTCCGTTCACGCTACTAAGTCCAAAATCACCTCCCAAAGCTATCCGAATCATTGGAATTCACATCCGAGCCCTATTTCACATAAGTTAACATCCAGTTGACTTTTCCAACATAAGCTCAATCAAAAGAGACTAAGTGTCTCAAACCTCACCAAAACCTTTCCGAACCCAAGCCAACCAACCCGATAACACATAATACCGATAAACAAAGCAATAAGAAGCAGAAATGGGGAAAATGGAGCGGTAGCTCATGAAATGTATGGCCGGGTCGTTACATTGCAAATGCAACATCTGAGGCTCGTATTAAGACTCCTATTTTGGAATTAGCTTCATTTTATCATATTTTAAATCGTAGGTCCGAGAGTGGGCAACTTTGAGAGAGGATTTTCATATAAAATTATTGGTTAAGTTCCTCTAATCAATTTTCAGTTATATTTTGTGAATATACCTTAGATTTAACATCATATTCATGAGAATCTAAAGGAAAATTACAAAATCTTTCAAAAATGTAACATGATGATTTGAAGGACGAATTGGTATCGGAACTTGATAATTTTTGTATGGTTGAACTCGTATTAGAATGGGTGTTCGGGTTTTGTAAATTTTATCAGGTTCTGAGGTGCAGGCTCGGGGAGTTGACTTTTGTTGACTTTTTACAAATTGTATAAGGATCATAGTTTTGTTAATTGAAATTGTTATCTTTTGCATTGTTTGATGTATTTAAGTCATCTTTGGCTAGATTGAGCCGAACAATGGTGAATTGGTAAAGAAAAAGCTAACTTGAGTATTGAGTTGTCGGAATTGTTTTAAGTGTCTTGTCTAAGTTTGTGGCGGGAAACCACCCCTTAGGAATTGAGTTAATTGTATTATCTTGTTATGTGAAAGTCGTGTACACAGTGACGAGTAGGTACACAACCTATATGTGGTATTGACCGGTTAAGATTGTCTAGTCTCTTTCCATGCTTTTAATTAAATTGTCATAACGTGTGGTATCTCGTTGTTAGACTACTCTTACATACTCTATATGATATTGTTAGTACTTATTTTCTTCTTACCCGTTATCTGGCCCTTATATGCCTTGGTTAGGTCATTGCCTTTCTTATTGTCTTGTTACCTCTTAATTATTGAGTTCTTCTATGACTATGTGCATATCTGCTATATGTCCAAATTGTTGTGATTGCCTTCTTAGTTATCACGTGCCTTACATGTCTTGTTATTTTTTAAAGGTTGTTGTATTCCTTTAATTTTATGTGGTTCCCTTGTTCTCGTGTACTCATATCTCTGATTGTAGAAATTTTGGTAAATTTAGTTATTGAATTGTTGTTGTTGATTCAAATTATTATACGGGGGATCAGGTTGAACACCACAATAGGTGAAATAAGGGAGATGATGGAATAAGGGAGGATATTCATATTGTGATATTGTTAATGTACGGTAGGATCGGGTTGCACACCGCAACAGTTGAAATAAGAGTGGATTATAATGGTGAATTATGATATTGATATTATATGGTGGAATCGGGTTGCGCGCCACAACATATTATGTTTAATTTTATGATATTGATATTGTATGGTGGGATCGGGTTGCACGCCGCAACAGGAGAATTAAGGGTGAATTGATATGGTGGAATAAAGGTGACTTATGATATTGATATTATATGGTGGGATCGGGTTACGCGCCGCAACATATCTTGTATTTGGTGTCCCCTGTTTTACTGTATTGGCTTCAGTTCATTCGTACGAGACTCTGATAATCTGTGTTTTTGGTTTTCACTGTGTTCTGAGGATTGCATTATTATCATTGACTTATTGCCTTGCCACCACTTCCTCAACTCTTTTCCTAATACTATTATTCTGGTGAACTGGTTTTCAAAGTGAATTTACTACGTTGAGTCATTACCTTTTGCCATGCTGAGTTGTTAGTAATATAGTGATTTAAAATAAAAGAATTAATTTCATGCTACCTTGTGTGACTTCTAGGTTAAGACTCGCTGTATATTTCCGTATTTACTATTTCTAATAGTTGTATATTTTATTTCAATTGATTTCTCAACTTAATATCCTTAACATGTCTGAGGTTTTTATTTCACCTAAAAAGGAATCTTTATTATGTTTTAATTTAATAAACTCTATATTAAATTCATTAGCTTATTCGATGTTGTAATTTATTTGAAAATGTCATTTTTCGTCACATAATTTATTTTTAAAATAAACTCATCTTTCTCACTGATTTCCTACTTGGTCTAGAAACTATACTATTACTTTATGATATACAAATAAGAATCTCTTGGACACCTTAATTAGCATGTGAGACGGATATTATGTACTGAGTAGCACGCGAATTTTGCCATGCAAAATGAGATGGAAATATGTGGGAACAAGGTGCCATGTGTGTTAAAGGTTGAAAATTGTGATTATGATATGAGATTACGACGATTGGGATTGTTGGAATTGTTTATTAGAAACTATTCGATTGGTTGAGTTAACATCGTTTTCCCTACTTGAACTCATTTATGCTTCACTCGGACCCCAATTATGTTGTTCTTTAATTATTGGTTAATTCTCGTTGCCATTCGTGTTTTCCTCTTATTGTTACTATTGTTTGCAATTTGATATCCTTCTGCTATTGGTATTACTTTGATAGTCCTTTCTTGTTAGATTTAAGTAATACCCAGCATGTTTATATATTCGGTAGTGTCTTGATCTGGCTTAGTCACTACTCTACTGAGGTTAGGTTTGATACTTACTGGGTACCACCATGGTGTACTCATGTTACGCTTCTGTGCATTTTTTTGTACAGAGCCAAGTACTTCGGGTTAAGTTGGTTTGACACTTATGCTTGGTGAGGCTGGAGAATTCTAGGTGTCACACCTCCTTTTTCGGCCGCGCCCCCGTAAAGGGGCGCGGAAGGGAGTTTTTCCAATTAAAGGACAATCGAAACGGAATTTATTTATTTATTTTTATAGTCGCCACTTGGGACATTTATGGTGTCCCAAGTCAACGGTTGAATCCCGAATAGAGGAAAAGAATGACTCTGTTTAACAGTCTGCGCACCAGAAATCCGGATAAGGAATTCTGTTAACCCAGGAGAAAGTGTTAGGCATTCCCGAGTTCCGTGGTTCTAGCACGGTCGATCAACATTATGAACATATGTGCAAATTTTAACTTTTAACCGCTTTTATCATTATTATTATTTTTATCGAGAATTACAACATTGTGAAAATACATCTCGAACACATCACATCAATGTACCCGTGGTTATCGACACATTTCGACTCTGTTGAGATTTGGATTTGGGTCACATAAATGTGCACCCGAGTTTAAGAAAGTAAATTGTTAAAGGCGCGCCTAAAGCGACTAGCGTATCATTATTTTGGGTAAGGCCGTGAAATTTTCTAAACGGTCGATCCCGAAGTTTATACAATTATTAACCAATTATTGAGGGCCCCGCGACTTGTGCGTTTTATTGGGCGAGGCTCATCTCGTTTATTTTAAAAGGATAATCCTAAAGTGACTACATTTTTTCTATTTAAGTTCGTCTCAAAAAAAGAGAAAAATCTAATTAATTACATGCTTGAAAAGGCCGCTACTTATTTATCGGATTAAGACAAATGCAAACTGAAAATTGCAATCGAGACAAAGGGATATTGTTTTCATGCCTTATTCTATAATTGAATATTACTAAAATTGAAATTATAAATAGAATACGGAATTTACAAATAATATTACCAAAATAAACTAATTATCCTCTAACTAATTTAAACCCACATTGTTAGATGAATTGAACCGTTGGAATTAATTGTTTACAACTATTTGAAACTGGAATTAACCTTAATCACTAATGCTTATTCGAAAGTTTGTTAAACTTAATCGTTAACTCGTCTTGTTTGAACTCAACTCATGCCTATTGGATTAATGATCTTAGCAATTACTACTACGATCCTAACTTAAAATATAGTGGGCCTACTGATTCTACGAAATTACTGGCCATTTGTTTATTCTGCCTAATATTTACAGATCTCCATTACTAACATGATTAAAAATTCACAAGCTTTAACTCAATTCTATTCCGGTTTGCATGAATTCAGAGTTATACTTCACTAATTAAACTAAATCAAAATAATCTCCAGTAATGACTATCTATCAATTCATGTACCCATAGGCATATAGAAAACAGTTCAAACTACTTAGAATAGTTCTAAGTACAGTCCAATTTTCAGTATAGTTGTACAATGTAAATACATGTTTAAGATGAGCATAAACATATACAATATTTCCTAATGTACATTCTAATACATTAATTGAACACATTTTAACAGGCAATCTGTTAAGCCTTTTAATTCAGCATTTTTTGCAGTTTGAAGTCACCTCAGAACTAATCTCAGAAATGTGTACCTGGAAAGGGACCACAAGGAAAAGGAAGAAAAGGATCAGCAGGAGCAGTAGCAACAACACAGAAACAGCAACAGTAACAGAAACAGAACAGCCCAGTAACAGTGTTTAATAAAACCAGCAGAATTCCAGCAACACCCTTTTTTAGATTGAAAGACCAGTTAATGTTTACCCTTAAATTCTGACCCCTAAATTCTGTCAACCTCTTCCTCTTTATAGCCAAACTTGCAGCACTTAAATTAATCTCACCATCTTCTCCCCATCCCCCTTTTGAATCCCACTACTTAATGTTTTGTCCCCCACTATATTAAACAAATATATTAGTTCCCACTAACACATATCTTTTCTTTATTTAATTCCCTTACTCCCCACTAGCGCATGTTTTGTCCCCCACTATATTAAACAATGTATTAATTCTCACTACCACTTGTCTTGTCCCCCACCATGTATTAAATAATGTATTAATTTAATATTATTTAATACTTAGTGGACAGAGCACTCATTAATCATTTTTTTAAAAACTTAAAATCCCGAAAATGCCCCTGAAAATACTGCAATTTACCATTCTACCCCATCCCTTTCAATCTGTATCAAAACCATATCAGCTATAACCAATTCACCTAATCAATTAATCAAATTACAGTAGCTATAACCAAATCAAGCCTAACAATTGACAACTACTAATCAAACTCTGCATAATAAACTCGCCAAACAAACTCCTAATCGACAACGTTCATGAATTAACAACAAAGTCAGATTCATATCCGAACAAACTCATCAGAACAAACAAGTAAATCCAAATCACTAAACTCGATCATCAGTTGACCTCAAACTAAATCAAACAACATCATAACCAAGATGAATGATTCATAACAAATCAAAAACTAAAGACCAACACATAAACACTCACATTAAATCACTTGATGAAAAACTAACGAACTTCAAACAAAAAATGAACACGAATTAAATCTAACACAAACAAAGACCTGGGTTTGAATTCAAACCAACCTATCGGAACACGAACATAATCATAGAAAGAAGAAAAGGAGCGGAAGATGAATTTACTGAATGAAAACTAAAAGAAAAGAGAATGAAAACCTACTAGTTTGAATTCCGGGTTCGAACGGAAACTCGACGAACAACGCCGAACGGGAACCTCAAGAGTGGTTTCATGGCTACACTGTTGTGAATGGGAAGCGGCAGAAGAAGCGACGATGATGGTAAAGCTCAGAGACGACGGGGAAACAGCAGTTGGCTGTTGGTGGCTGGTCGTGGAAGTTGCTACTGGTTTGGGGGCGATGGAGGCGACGATGGTCGTTTGGATGTGACGATGACGGGGCTGGGGACGATGGACGCTGGTTCGTTGCTGGAATGATGGACTGGTTGTTGTTGGGCGGGGTTATGGGTGACGCTGGAGGGGTCGTTTGGAGGGTGGTCGCCGGACTGACGAAGAAGAAGACACAGCAGCCGTGGTTGCTGGAGATGGCAGTGGGGTTGTTTGAAGCGACGTGGTCGCTTGGGTAAGGTGGTTAGTTTGGGACAATGGTGGTGAGGGGGCAGCCGTGGGACGTGAGGGGAAGCAGAAGCAGCGAGGGCAACCATGGGAGGGTTGATGGGGAAGGGGGTGGTTTGGAGAAGGAGAAGAAGGGAAGGGGGCGGGTGTTTTTTAGGGTTTTGGGGTGGAAGAATGAAAAATGGGAAGGGGGGTAACTCGTTTGGTTATGGGGCGGACCGGGTCGGGTTGACCGGTAGGGGTTATCCGGTTTTGGGCTTGTGGTTTAGAATTGAAGAAAAGGCCCAATCCGATTTTCTTCTTCTTTTATTGCTACTTTTTTCTTCTTTTATTTTTTCTTAAACTAAAACTAAATTCTAAAAATCTTAAATTATCATATAGAACTAAATTAATTTATAAAAGTACAAATTAACTCTTAATAACAATTAACACACAATTAAATAGCAATTACGACAAAATCGCACAATTTGGATATTAAATGCCAAAAATGCGATGTACATTATTTTTATGATTTTTTGTTCTTGTAAAACAAACTTAATTGCTCCTAATTGTAGAATTAAATCCTAAGTGCAAAATGCGACATATTTTTATAATTTTTTATTAAATTAACAAATAAACATGCACGGACAAATACAAATAATTATCCAAAAATGCCACGAAAATTCTTAAAATTGCACACAAAGGAAAATTGTTTTATTTTGAATTTTTGGGAGTAATTCTCACATAGGGCAAAAATCGCGCGCTTACAGCTGCCCCTCTTTGTCTGAAAACACGAAGAGTTTTCGTGTAAAGATAAAGTAAGCAGATACGAGCGATTTTTGCCTATCCCAGTACTCCGTGTGAAGCAATTTTTTGAAAGATTTAACCGTACCTTTGCTTCAAAGGTTTCCTACATATCCCTGGCTAGAAGGGAATCAGGTTAATGTAGTTCGGGAAGTTTTGGTAGCTGGGACTGCAATGTTACTGCTGTTGCATGTTGTTATTACTGCTTTCCGACCTCCTTATTACACCATGCTAAAAGAAAACAAGAATCTAGACTAAATTATAGTCTATGAATTACAAAATCTTATCTAGATCTTCAACCATGCTCTTGTGTCTCTTGTTTCTTTGATGTCTCGGTGACTCCTCTGGTATTTCTTTACTTCTGATTTGTCTTGTATTCCCCCTTGACTGTCGATCTCGAACTGCTTATTTCCTTCTCATGAGCTTCGCATTATCTTTCCATCGGATCTTGAACTTCCTTCCTCTGCTAGGAATTTTTGTTTTTTCCCGCTGGGGATTTCGGTTGTATTCCTCTGCTTTACTGACTTCAACACCAATCATTTCTTCAACACCAATTACTTCTGGCTCGACTTGTGGTATTCCTTCTGATTTCTGCTAGGTTTTTTTGTTGTAACCCTCCGCTTTACTGACTTCAAACTTCCATGTATTCCTCTGTTATATGGGCGGGCTCCCAACTTCAAAACTGGAAATGTAAAGACTGAAATGTATTCCTCTGTTATATGGTCGGGCTCCTAACTTCTTAAACTTAAAATGTAAAGACTGAGATTTATTCCTCTGTTATATGGGCGGGCTCCCAACCTCAACCAACAACTTCGAAAAATAAATCGTCATTTCGTTCTTCAGGCGGGGCTCCTGACCTCAACAACAACTTCGAAGAATAAATCGCCATTCTATTCTTCAGGGGGGCTCCTGAACTCAACAACAACTTCGAAAAATAAAGCGCCATTCCGTTCTTCAGGTGGGGCTCCTGTCCTCAACAACAACTTCGAAGAATAAATCTCCATTCTATTCTTCAGGGGGGCTCCTGACCTCAACAACAACTTCGAAAAATAAAGCGCTATTCTGTTCTTCAGGGGGGTCTCCTGACCTCAACAACAACTTCGAAAAATAAATCGCCATTCCGTTCTTCAAGGGGGGCTCCTAACCTCAACAACAACTTCGAAAGATAAATCGCCATTCCTTTCTTCAGGCGGGTGAGACTTCAACAACAACTTCGAAAAATAAATCGACATTGTGTTCTTCAGGGGGGATCCTGACCTCAACAACAACTTCGAAAAATAAATCGCCATTCTGTTCTTCAGGCAGGCGAGATTTCAACAACTTCGAAAAATAAATCGTCATTCTGTTCTTCAAGGGGGGCTCCTGACCTCAACAACAACTTTGAAAAATAAATCGCCATTCCATTCTTCAGGGGGGGCTCCTGACCTCAACAACAACTTCGAAAAAAATAAAGCGTCATTCTTTTCTTCAGAGGGGGCTCCTGACCTCAACAACCACTTCGAAAAATAAATCGCCATTCCTTTCTTCAGGCGGGCGAGACTTCAACAACAACTTCGAAAAATAAATTGCCATTCTGTTCTTCAGGGGGGCTCCTGACCTCAACAAACAACTTTGAAAAATAAATCGTCATTCCATTCTTCAGGGGGGGCTCCTGACCTCAACAACAACTTCGAAAAATAAATCGCCATTCTGTTCTTCAGGGGGGATCCTGACCTCAACAACATCTTCGAAAAATAAATCGTCATTCTATTCTTCAGGGGGGCTCCTGACCTCAACAATAACTTCGAAAAATAAATCGACATTCTATTCTTCAGGGGGGGCTCCTGACCTCAACAACAACTTCGAAAAATAAATCGCCATTCTATTCTTCAGGGGGGACTCCTGACCTCAACAACAACTTCAATGATTCAAACTAGGAAGTGCGTCTCCTACGAATGAACTTTAAATGAACCAGACTAGGAAGTGCGTCTCCTAGGAGAAAATCTCAATTTAGGAAGTGCGTCTCCTAAAGCAAAAATATAACCCGAAAGACCCAGACTAGGAAGTGCGTCTCCTAGGGTTGAAACGTCAATGACTCGAGCTAGGAAGTGCATCTCCTAAAGCAAAAATATAACCCGAAAGATCCAGACTAGGAAGTGCGTCTCCTAGGGGTGAAACTTCAGTGATTCAAACTAGGAAGTGGGTCTCCAACGAATGAACCTAATTTAGGAAGTGCATCTCCTACAGCAAAAATATAACCTGAAAGACCCAGACTAGGAAGTGCGTCTCCTAGGGGTGAAACTTCAATGATTCAAACTAGGGAGTGCGTCTCCTATGAATGAACTCTCAATTTAGGAAGTGTGTCTCCTACAAGTGTAACTTCAATGACTCAAACTAGGAAGTGCGTCTCCTAGGAATGAATTTAAATGACTGAGACTAGGAAGTGCGTCTCCTAGAAGTGAGAACTTCAGTGACTAAAACTCATATGATCCAAACTAGGAAGTGCGTCTCCTAAGGGTAAAATCTCATTTTAGGAAGTGCATCTCCTACAACAAATATAACTTGAAAACCCAGACTAGGAAATGCTTTTCCTAGTGGTGATGGGTGATCTTCTCAATAACCTTTGCGTAAGCAGAATTGGGGCATTACACCTAAAAATTTCAACCTTCCAAGCTTTGATATGAACATAGCTTCGTCCCTGTTTCAAACAAAGAAAACTTGTGAGTTTAAACATGGTGGTTGGTTTGTGGCTTTGACTTTGCGGCGGCTGCTCCTTCACTTGCCATGATAACTTTGATTTCACCTTGAAAGACATTACTCGCTTTAAAACTTGTTTTCCCTTCTCCCAAAAAACTGCTGGGGATACCACTTTTCATCAAACTTGTGTTAGACTTCCCGAAAATTTTCTGGCCCAGTTTTACAATCTTTCTTGTGCGCATCTTTCCGTCATTAGTAACATTCCCTGTCCCTGATTCAAATCAAAGAAAATTTGGTCAGTTTAAAATGTGGTGGTTGGTTGTGATACTCCTGCTGGGGATGTTATCAACCATTTTCCCATCTGTGCATTGTCTAACCATCTTGAAGCTTGGCTGATACCTTCTGCCCTTTTTGGCGATTCCTCATTCACAAACCTCTTAACCATTTTCCCAGTCTCCTTATCTGACCTCATGTATTTTCATGACAGTCGATTTCACTTGAAGATCTTGCATATTCATTGATTAACCACTCCATCCATCGTCTGTGTTACTGAAATACCATTTCCCGGTGCAGACCCAATATCTTCTTTTGCGGTACTGTTTGTGAACTGGCATTGCCCCAACCTTTCAGTCCCATCTCCTACGAATTTCCCGATTATGTCCATTGTTTTCCGCGTTGTTCTTTCTTGATTTTCCGCATGCCTTGGCCTTATAACCCTCGATTTCTGCTGGGGATATCCTTCTTGATACTGGTCCATCATTTTGTCAATCTCATCATCGAATATACCCTCGGTTTAATCCCCCTGGCCCTCTTTTTGTTGCACTATCCCTGAATTGATATGGACCAATCTTGGGTATTTTGCGCGAATCCTCAAAGCACATTGACTATTACCAGCTCATTGCGCTTGTTCTTTCCTGACTTATACCACTTTGATGTACTAGTCAGATCTCGTCTTGCATAATTGGAAAGCTGATGGCAAATTTTGAAATCATTTCTCGCTTGTTCTGACCAAAGAGACTCAAGAAGAGGAAATGACAAAGGAAAAAGGAACAGAGTAAAAGGCAAAAGAAAGAGATGACTCCTAAAAATAAAACTACAAAGTAAAATCTATCAGATGTGGATACCAACTCTATTGGCCATGACATGCACACGTGGCCTATCCTCCGTCGGTAATCGCCTTTCACAATCTTCGTCTGGTGATTTCCTGTATGATTCTCAATCTTTATTAGACTTGTAGTGCCCGAAGGGTTTTTACTATCAAGCCTCTCTCATTTTGTTTTTTCTCTAAACTTATAGCCGCCTCAAGGTGCCCGTGAAGGTTTTCACCGATAAGACTCTCTCATTTTATTACTTTTTTGTCGGGGATCAGAGTGTTATTCCCGAATTTCATTTGCATGACTTGGCATCTTTCGAAGACTGGTCAAAAGGTCTTTCTTTGGACCGTAACATGGGGTTTTGGATAGGGTTAGAAAGAAAGGGTATTAGTTGCTCAAACGAATCTATTTGGGTTCAAAATTTACAACTTTCAGAACCAGATTTCTTTACATCAAACACAACTTCTGCCCCAGTTTCTTACTTGGGGATTTTTGATTTTTTGTTACACTATGTTACACTATGCACACTATGTTACACTATGCACACTATGTTACACTATGACCGAGCCATGAGGCGCCTACGTATCCTTCTTTGAGGAATCAGGTCAAACGTAGTTCCCAATTCCTTTTTTGTTTTGTTTTCTTTTTCTTTTTCTTTCTCTTTTGCTCATTTTTCCTTTCTCCTTTCTCTTTTGTTGTTTTGTTGTTTCTGTTGTTTTCTTTTCCTTTTTCTTTTTCTTTTTCTTTATCTTCCATGCTTGTGTTTTCTAATCTTTGCTACTGATTCCGAACGAGGGGTATGAAAGAAAACCAATAAGGCTCAAAGGATTAACGAAAGATAAAGTGTTTAGATAGAAGAATAAAATGCCTTCATCATTCCAATCTTCAAAACATGCCAAGCACAAACAACACAATTAAAATATTCGCCACATCTTCTGATTATGCCAGACTTGATAACCATATCCACACATTCGACTTTTTATTTGTCATTTTTAAAGCACCGTTGAGCAATACTCTCACTTTCGTTACCATGAACGGCCCTCTTGGCAATATGGCTAACTTGCTTTTATGGGTTTTCTTTATGTTTTACTTGCCCCAGTTTCACGTGGCTCGGGCTTCAAACGATCTCAAGTTGTTTCTATTTCCTTTAAGTGTCCCGATCATCTCCCAATGGCTTTATAATTAACTCTTAAGATTAGGCCCAAACTGTGTGTGTATGTCATGTCACTAGAATTTGCGTTGAACAAGGACAAAACAAAAGGATAAAAAGAACTAAACAAAGAAGATGACTGGAGGTAACAAAAGACCGGAATTTGCATTAGACAAGCAGTGAAACGGTTCGTATACCGAAACAAGCACAACAACTGGGGTACAACCTTGGAACAAACCTAAAACAATTCTAGACAACACTAAACAAACCACTATGACAAAATGGAAGGATAAGAGGGTTTGACACAAGACAATGTCTGGATTACAACCCTGCAAATAACCCGGACAACAGAAATGATAACAAAATAAACCACCAAGGCTCCTTTCCAGCTAGCCAACAGATGAAGCGTCTTTCCAATTACCAAGCACGACATCTTAACCACTGGGTTCCCCATCAATATTGCCAAAACCATTATCCGCTTCAACATCTTCAACTTTAGTCAATATCCCAAGAGGGTTCACATGCTATTTATTACTGTCATCGATCGTAATCACTCCTTCGTGAATCATTCTTTCTATTTCCCTTTTCAACGAACGAAAACTCTCAATGCTATGCCCTGGGACATTGGAGTGGTATGCGCATCGTACAGTAGGATCAAAGCCTTTTGCATATGGGTTTGGAGTATAGCCGAGGAGCGGCTCAATCAGGCCAGAATGCTTTAACTTTTCAAACAAGCTTGTGTAGGACTCCCCAATTGGCGTGAAACTATTTCTTTGCCTTTGTTCCCTTCCCTGCCCCTATTTTCTAGGGTCGTTGGGCGCTCGAAAACGTTGTGAAGGCAAAAATGCATTATGTGGTGCTGGCGCTCGCCATAAGGAGTGACCTAGTGGTTGGACATATGACCGGATATTGTTCGGAGGATAATACTGAGGTGGATTATGTGGAGCTCGGGGACAGGTTTAGGGTTGGAGTTGAGGCTGGGTATATTGGTGAGGCGGACTCTTTGGTCCATGTCGTGACTCTGAAACAACCATGGCAAAATCATCATGTTCCTTCTGACCCAACAAGCTTCCTGTGTCGTTCTAAATTGCTTGTGTTGTGGCTTTTAAAGCAGAATAACTCATGATCTTGCTAGACTTTAACCCATCTTCTACCATTTCTCCCATTTTTACCATATCATTAAAAGACCTACCCACAGCCGTGATCAAATGCCCAAAGTAAGTTGGTTCTTGAGCTTGAAGAAAGTACTCGATCATCTCTTTTTCTTTCATGGGAGGATGAACTCTGGCAGCTTGCTCTCTCCATCGGAATCCGAATTCCCTGAAGCTCTCTCCAGGCTTTTTCTCAAGTTTCAACAGTGTGAGACGGTCAGGGACGATCTCAAGGTTATACTGGAAGTGACCTGCAAATGCTTGTGCTAGATCGTCCCAGGTATACCACCTGCTAGGATCCTGCCTCGTGTACCATTCCAGTGCGGACCCGCTTAAACTTTAACCAAAATAAGCTATCAGCAGCTCATCCTTTCCACCTGCCCCTCTCATTTTACTACAGAAACCTCGCAGATGTGCCATGGGATCACCATGTCCCTCATATAGATCGAACTTTGGCATCTTAAAACCTGCCGGCAATTGAACATCGGGGAATGGGCACAGATCTTTGTAGGCCACACTGACTTGGTTGCCTAACCCATGGATATTTCTGAAGGACTGCTCCAAGCTTTTCACTTTATGAAGCACTTCGTCCTGCTCCGGATTCTTAGCCGGCCTCTCAGTTTCCGCCGGGAGTTGAAGGTGAGGGGTATAAGTGTATGGCGCGGGTGCTTTGAAGGTGAGTTTGGGAGGATAGTATTGGTTGTCATGAACCTGAAACACTGGTTCATCGAATGATTTTTGCAATGTGGCGGGTGGAGGTGCCACGAAAACAGGAACAGTTGGTGGAGGAGGGTTTTGTTTGGGTGGTGAAGCTTGGAGATTATAGGAAGTTTCTCCTTGATAGTATTGGGCAATGGGGAAGCTCGTTGATGGACCAGTGGAAGGGTGTTCCGGAGTCCGAGCTGGTGAGAGGGTAGGAGTAGGGGGAAGTATTGGTGATGTTTGTCCCCTAGCCCAGGCTTGATGCATCCCAGCTATTTCTTGTCTCAACCTGTCTACTTCCTTCTTCATCATTTGCATCTCCGTTTTTTCCTCCTCAACACTTTGGTCCGAACCAGACATGTTTTTTTTTGGAATGGGCCCTTTAAATCTTGTGTGGTAATGGTAATCTGCCAGAACGTTCTAACGAGCTAACTGTTTCGAAATCTTTCTCTGGATAAACAACAAACTTGTTAGCGTTAGAGTTTAACACATATTGCAATTTCACATTGGGGAATGCAATGTTCCTAGGCAGTTTAACCATTTCTAACATGTCTTTGCTTCAACTGCATGCGTCATTCAGGCTTATGTCCTTTCTCTTATTCACTTTGCCTTTTCTTTTTTCTTTTTAGTGGTGGTCGAATCTTATGTGGATTGCCTACGTATCATGTCCCCGCATGAATTAGACCGGGCGTAGTTCTGCCACATAAAAGGTAAACAACAATAAAATATTTTTGGAATCACTTAAAGACGAACAACAGACTCGAAAGTCAAACGGCCCACATACTCTAATCAAAAGAAATACAAACTCAAGAAAAATAAAATGACAGATTCCTTCCCCTATATGCCGATTTTAACCAAACGGCTATTTTTGCAAACGTGGCCCCTTCCCAATTTCACATGAATTTTGAGGCCGGGAAGATTATTTTATGACACTTCACAAACTTGTTCGTTCTTTTACGAAAATAGCCTTTTGACAACTGAAAGATACTCTAAGGCTATCTCGGCAAGAACGGTTTAAGACACCGCCAAAGCTGGCTCGGCTTAAAAAAATCTAAACGGTATTCTTGACCACTGACTCTTTTTCTTATTATTTTCAAACTAAAATAAAATAAAAGACCGGGTTTTGCTAACGCGGCCTTTCAGCACCTCGGGGACGAAGATTTTAAGGCTGCGTTAGCTAACCAACCAAAATCCTAAAAACATGAACAAAGGTAGCCGTTTATGCAAAGTCAGCCTTCTGGCGTCCTTTTGGGGAACATTCGGTTATTTCTGACAAAAGCAGCATCACCCAACTCTATGATGAAAAATTAAAATTTTTGACATTTTTTGGCTATTTTTGCAAAAGGGGAGGTTCGACCCGATGAGGGCTGCCTACGTATCTCACATCTTGTGAGAATCAGACCGGCGTAGTTCGGGCCGATCGGGAATAAAGGAAATAAACTAACTCTTTTCTTTTTTTTTGAATAAAATACTTACAAAGAAGAAAGAAGATATTTTTGGATTTCGTTTTGTTTGTTTTTTTTTTTGAAAAGAAAGACGTCTAAAGAAATATTTTTTTTTTTGAATTTTAACTTTTTTTTCTTTTTTTTGGAAATTTCGAAAAAAACTAAAGATTAAAGGAAATATTTTTGGACTATTACTATGAATTTATGAAAGAAATACTACAAAAGAAAAGAAAAAATATTTTTGAATCTTGAATTTTCTTTTAAATTTTTAAACAAATATTTTTGGATTTTGAGAGAGATTAAAAGGAAATATTTTTGTATTTTTTTAAAAAAATTGATGTCTAAAAGAAAGACTTTCTAAAGAAGCGAGTAATGGAAAATATTTTTGGATTTTTTTAATATGGTGGGTCGGAACCGAAGATGTTTGCCTACGTATCTCACATCTGGTGAGAATCAGACCCACGTAGTTTGGGCCACGACAATAAACTAATTATGACAACAAGACTTGTTTAAACAAATTATACTAAAAAAAATTCTCATTTTTACAAAATTTTGGCAGAGTATGCCGGTAACTCAGAATTATATCTCTACACCGCTATTTACCCTTTTTTTCTTTTTTTTTTCAATATTCCAGTATTTTCAGAAGCCGGTCAGCATGCAAGTCTGCGGCAAATAAATGCATAAAACAAACAGGATGCAGCAGGATGGTCTTTTCATTTTATGTTGCTTGTCCTAGACGGACCCAACCCCTGTATTGAGTCCCCTAAGTTAAGTGCACATGATGCAAATAAGCATTCCTACTAGGGATCCGGCATGAGGTTTTGTTATAGTAGGTTTATCCTGGGTGTTTGTTCTAGACCTGACTTACCCGAGCGGACAACTCGAGCCGAGGATGGGAACTGCGTACCGGTATCCAAAAGATCATCCGGTTTTGCAACTCCTCCGAATCCTCGTTCTATTTTGGGATATGACACTAACAGAAAGAAGTCACGACCAGCGTGCACTCCTCAAGAGAGAGAAGAGAGGGATTTCGTAGCAGTTTATATATACGGTTCAGATAATATCAAAGCGGTAAAAGCATCACTTAGCACATTAGGCCCAAACATGTAGCAAAATCAGATAAAGCCAAATATAACAATTTATCTAAGCTCGAATTTTGAACCCTGAACCAGAGGTTCTGGGTTCGGTCCCCAGCAGAGTCGCCAGAGCTGTCACACCTCCTTTTTCGGGCGCGGAAGGGAGTTTTTCCAATTAAAGGACAATCTAAACGGGATTTATTTATTTATTTTCAGAGTCGCCACTTGGTAGATTTATGGTGTCCCAAGTCACCGGTTGAATCCCGAATCAAGGAAAAGAATGACTCTGTTTAACAGTCTGCGCACCAGAAATCCGGATAAGGAATTCTGTTAACCCGGGAGAAGGTGTTAGGCATTCCCGAGTTCCGTGGTTCTAGCACGGTCGCTCAACTGTCATATTCGGCTTGATTATTTGATTTAATACAATTATGAACATATGTGCGAATTTTAACTTTTAACCGCTTTTATCATTATTATTATTTTTATAGAGAATTACAACATTGTGAAAATACATCTCGAACCATGTCACATCAATATACCTGTGGTTATCGACACATTTCGACTCTGTTAAGATTTGGATTTGGGTCACATAAATGTGCACCCGAGTTTAAGAAAGTAAATTGTTAAAGGCGCGCCTAAAGCGACTAGCGTATCATTATTTTGGGTAGGGCCGTGAAATATTCTAAACGGCCGATCCCGAAGTCTATACAATTATTAACCAATTATTGAGGGCCCCGCGACTTGTGCATTTTATTGGGCGAGGCTCATCTCGTTTATTTTAAAAGGATAATCCTAAAGTGACTACATTTTTTCTATTTAAGTTCGTCTCAAAAAAAAAAGAGAAAAATTCTAATTAATTACATGCTTGAAAAGGCCGCTACTTATTTATCAGATTAAGACAAATGCAAACTAAAAATTGCAATCGAGACAAAGGGAGATTGTTTTCTTGCCTTATTCTATAATTGAATATTACTAAAATTAAAATTATAAATAGAATACGGAATTTACAAATAATATTACCAAAATAAACTAATTATCCTTTAACTAATTTAAACCCACATTGTTAGATGAATTGAACCGTTGGAATTAATTGTTTACAACTATTTGAAACTGGAATTAACCTTAATCACTAATGCTTATTCGAAAGTTTGTTAAACTTAATCGTTAACTCGTCTTGTTTGAACTCAACTCATGCCTATTGGATTAATGATCTTAGCAATTACTACTACGATCCTAACTTAAAATATAGTGGGCCTACTGATTCTACGAAATTACTGGCCATTTTTTATTCTGCCTAATATTTACAGATCTCCATTACTAACATGATTAAAAATTCACAAGCTTTGACTCATTTCTATTCCGGTTTGCATGAATTCAGAGTTATACTTCACTAATTAAACTAAATCAAAATAATCTCCAGTAATGACTATCTATCAATTCATGTACCCATAGGCATATAGAAAACAGTTCAAACTACTTAGAATAGTTCTAAGTACAGTCCAATTTTCAGTATAGTTGTACAATGTAAATACATGTTTAAGATGAGCATAAACATATACAATATTTCCTAATGTACATTCTAATACATTATTTGAACACACTTTAACAGGCAATCTGTTAAGCCTTTTAATTCAGCATTTTTTGCAGTTTGTAGTCACCTCAGAACTAATCTCAGAAATGTGTACCTGGAAAGGGACCACAAGGAAAAGGAAGAAAAGGATCAGCAGGAGCAGTAGCAACAACACAGCAACAACAACAGTAACAGAAACAGAACAACCCAGTAACAGTGTTTAATAAAACCAACAGAATTCCAGCAACACCCTTTTTTAGATTGAAAGACCAGTTAATGTTTTACCCTTAAATTCTGACCCCTAAATTCTGTCAACCTCTTCCTCTTTATAGCCAAACTTGCAGCACTTAAATTAATCTCACCATCTTCTCCCCATCCCCCTTTTGAATCCCACTACTTAATGTTTTGTCCCCCACTATATTAAACAAATATATTAGTTCTCACTAACACATATCTTTTCTTTATTTAATTCCATTACTCCCCACTACCGCATGCTTTGTCCCCCACTATATTAAACAATGTATTAATTCTCACTACCACTTGTCTTGTCCCCCACCATGTATTAAACAATGTATTAATTTAATATTATATAATACTTAGTGGACAAAACACTCATTAATTATTTTTTAAAAAACTTAAAATCCCGAAAATGCCCCTGAAAATACTGCAATTTACCATTCTACCCCATTCGTTTCAATCTGTACCAAAACCATATCAGCTATAACCAATTCACCTAATTAATTAATCAAATTACAGCAGCTATAACCAAATCAATCCTGACAATTGACAATTAATAATCAAACTCTGCATAATAAACTCGCCAAACAAACTCCTAATCGAAAACGTTCATGAATTAACAATAAAGTCAGATTCATATCCGAACAAACTCATCAGAACAAACAAGTAAATCCAAATCACTAAACTCGATCATAAGTTGACCTCAAACTAAATCAAACAACATCATAACCAAGATGAATGATTCATAACAAATCAAAAACTAAAGACCAACACATAAACACTCACATTAAATCACTTGATGAAAAACTAACGAACTTCAAACAAAAAATGAACACGAATTAAATCTAACACAAACAAAGACCTGGGTTAGAATTCAAACCAACCTATCGTAACACGAACATAATCATAGAAAGAAGAAAAGGAGCGGAAGATGAATTTACTGAACGAAAACTAAAAGAAAAGAGAACGAAAACCTACTAGTTTGAAGTCCAGGTTCGAACGGAAACTCGACGAACAACGCCGAATGGGAAACTCAAGAGTGGTTTCATGGCTACAGTGTTGTGAATGGGAAGCGGCAGAAGAAGCGACGATGATGGTAAAGCTCAGAGACGACGGGGAAACAGCAGTTGGTTGTTGGTGGCTGGTCGTGGAAGTTGCTACTGGTTTAGGGGCGATGGAGGCGACGATGGTCGTTTGGACGTGACGACGACGGGGCTGGGGACGATGGATGCTGGTTCGTTGCTGGAATGATGGACTGGTTGCTGATGGGCGGGGTTATGGGTGACGTTGGAGGGGTCGTTTGTCGGGTGGTCACCGGACTGACGAAGAAGAAGACACAGCAGCCGTGGTTGCTGGAGATGGCAGTGGGGTTGTTTGAAGCGACGTGGTCGCTTGGGTAAAGTGGTTCGTTTGGGACAATGGTAGTGAGGGGGGCAGCCATAGGACGTGAGGGGGAGCAGAAGCAGCGAGGGCAGCCGTGGGAGGGTTGATGGGGAAGGGGGGTGGTTTGGAGAAGGAGAAGAAGAGGAGGGGGCAGGTGTTTTTTAGGGTTTTGGGGTGGAAGAATGAAAAATGGGAAGGGGGTAACTCGTTTGGTTATGGGGCGGACCGGGTCGGGTTGACCCCGTAGGGGTTTGGTTAAGGGGTTATCCGGTTTTGGGCTTGTGGTTTAGAATTGAAGAAAAGGCCCAATCCGATTTTCTTCTTCTTTTATTACTTCTTTTTCTTCTTTTATTTTTTCTTAAACTAAAACTAAATTCTAAAAATCCTAAATTATCCTATAGAACTAAATTAATTTATAAAAGTGCAAATTAACTCTTAATAACAATTAACACACAATTAAATAGCAATTACGATAATATCACACAATTTGGATATTAAATGCCAAAAATGCGACGTACATTATTTTTATGATTTTTTGTTCTTGTAAAACAAACTTAATTGCTCCTAATTGTAGAATTAAATCCTAAATGCAAAATGCGACATATTTTTGTATTATTTTATTAATTTAACAAATAAACATGCACGGACAAATACAAATAATTATCCAAAAATGCCACAAAAATTCTTAAAATTGCACACAAAGGAAAATTGTTTTATTTTGAATTTTTGGGAGTAATTCTCACATAGGGAAAAAATCACGTGCTTACACTAGGTACACCTGTTGGTGTTCGCATGCTCCGAAGTCACCTTCTATTGTATTTATTTTCGTTGTTTCCTTTTATTCCAGAACTGTGATGTGTTCATTATGTATAATTACTCCTAGAAATGGCTTATGACTTGTACTACCGGTTCTGGAATTGTCATTTGTATAAAGATTTCTAGTTCAAAATTATTTGATATTAGTTAAATTTTGTTGTTATTTCAATTAATGTTAGGCTTACCTAGTTTTAGAGACTAGGTGCCATCACGACTCCTACGGTTAGAATTTGGGTCGTGGCAAAAAAAATTTAAATTTTAAATTTTGAATTAATTGGTTACTCTATTTAGGTTAATAAATGAAAATATCTTATAATGATCTATAATAAAAATGAAAATATAAAAAAAAAATCCATTCAAATTATGGAGTACTTTCAAGTTGAAGTTTTAAATTATATAAAGTAAAAAATAAAAAACTAAAAGTTCAAATAGAATGGATAGTAGTTTTTTGAATTGATTATAAAATAAAAGATTAACAAATAATATTCATAAATATTATCAATAAATTTATATAATTGAAATATTTTGAACAGTATAGCATAAGTTTATATATATGAAGAATAAGAAAATATATATATCTATTATATTTAAATAGAAGGAGTATCAAAATATTAAGCCAATTAAAAAGTTAATAAGAAGTCACATTAGTAAATGTATAGTATTAACTACTTGCTATTTTGACAATAAGAATAAATAAGGAACAAATAATTTATTTGTTACTATATGATGTGTATCCTTTGAGTTTGTATAGATTTTGTTATATTTCTGCACATTATATTAAATAATAAAATATAACTAATATTTATTAAAATAATATGATATATTAGATCATAATTTTATAAGGTTAATATTTTGTCAAATTATCCGCGCATCGTGCGGATTCTAACACTACTTTTACTTTAAGGTAGAGGGTAATTTGGTCATACAAGTTTTGAAGGACATTTTGGCAAAATGACATCACCCAAAAATCTTCACACTTATAACATATGATAATTAATCTTTCTTTCGATCTTCTTATTCTGTATAGTGAATGTCACACCTCCTTTTTACACCCGAAAGGGGGTATAAGAGAGTTTTTCTAATTAAAGTAACATAAATCGAAATGGGATTACTTTAATTAATTTAGAGTCGCCACTTGAAATAATCTATGGTGTCCCAAGTTACTGATTTATTTTTAAAATCTCAAATCGAGGAAAATAAACTTTATTTAAAAGTCTGCGAAATCAGAAAACTAAGTAAGGAATTCTGTTAACTTGGGAGAAGGTGTTAGACATTTCCGGGTTCCGTGGTTCAAGCACGGTCGCTTAACTATTAATAATTGACCTAATTATCTGATTAATTACATGTTTTAAACCTATTATGCATTTTTAACTTTATTACCATTTTTAATTATGTTAACCCCTTTTTAGGTTTTATGGAATTATTTCTTGAACAAGTTACGATTGTCGTACACTTGCCATTTTGGGACGCACCGCAAACCACGCTACATGAAATGCACCCGCGATTCGCGACATGTTTATTTTATTATTAATATTCAAAGTTGTTATGATCAGGTCACATGAAATGCTCACCTGATGGGAAATTCGGCATCGTAACTATGTCACGGGAACGTACCCATAATCACAATGGTTTATTAATCGCGCCTAAAACATGCTATGATTGTTCATGATTAATTTTACTACTTCCTAACACTTTAGGTAATTTGCAACTTATTTATGGAAGGAATAGATATTGAGTAATAGTGAATCTTCCTAAATCACCATTCCTTCGAAGCATCTACATTAAACGGGTAAAACTCTATATGGACAAGGGACTAGACAATTATTGTTATGCAAAAAACAGAAAGAATAAAGTATCAAATACTAGTTACAATTCAATAAATGTCACGGCCCAGATTTTTTACTCTTGGGAATCGTGATGGCGCCTACTAGTGTGTCACGACCCCGGTTCGCCTTCTGTGAACCATCGTGACGGCACCTTGTCTCTACGACTAGGTAAGCCTAATTTGCGGAAGAAAACCAAAATTTGCAGAAGTAAACAATTTAAAACAGAAATAAGTAGTAATAGTGTTTAAATGTGCCGCTCGGCTTACACCATGTTTAACTCTCAATACCAATACATAAATCCAAGACCCGGAAACCCACGAATCACAAGCTAAGATCAATACTACATAGCTCTAACTCCGGAATGTCTAATAAGAACAGGAAAGTACAAAAGGGCTAAATACTAAAAGCAGGAATAGAAAGGGACTTTTCAATCTGCGGACGCAGCATATGTAACTCGAAGTCTCTAGAGCAGTCGCCTCCCTCAAGGATGGTAGGCCTGAGTAGCAGTACCTGGATCTGCATATGAAAAACATGCTCAGAAGGGGCATGAGTACACCACAACAGTACTCAGTAAGTGCCTAGCCTAACCTCGATTGGATAATGACGAGGAAGGTCAGAGCCCTACTGAGATTAAATAAAATATAAAGATCAATAGTAGAGAACAAAACAGTATAAATAAGTACGGCAGTAAAATAACACAGGATGTACATGACAACAATAACTATACAGAAACAATGTGAACATGGAAAGGAAATACAGCTCAGCACCAATAATAACAATCAGAGATCTCCCAGGATACCGTCCTGTAGTCCCATATGTACATATCCAATGGATCTCCCGGGATCTCGTCCCGTATTCCAAGTCATAGTGCGCGGGGATCTACCGGAATCCCGTTTCGTAGTCCTAAATATAAATACCCAGTACTGGGGGAATCTACCGGGTGCATTCCCGTAGTTCCATATAACTGTGCAGGGGGGATCTACCGGGAATCTAACCAGTAGTCCCAAAGTAAATGTGCAGGGGGATCTACCAGGAATCTAACCTGTAGTCACAAAGTAAATGTGCAGGGGGATCTACCGGGAATCTAACCCATAGTCCCCAAGTAAACAGGTAAGATGGAGCTACCGGAATCCCACATTTGTAATCCCAAAATAAATACACAGTAGCAGCATGAAAATATACAGAAATGGCAAAATTTCACATTAAGGAAATAAGTGATTCTAGCCTAGCATGCTGCACAGAATTCAAGTAAGGCAGATTGAATCAAATAAAGCAATTAAGTCACTTAGACATGCTTTCCTAAGCTAACAACAGGCTTAATAGTACAAGTAATAGAAACAGGAAAGGAAACATACTAGTAATTACTTAAAGAAAATGTGATTTCAAACAATTAGCACAAGTACGCACTTGTCACCTCACGTACAAGGCATTTCAATTACCAAACATACCAATCCTAAGGGGAAGGTCCCCCGCACAAAGTTAGACAAGCCATTTACCTCGAACCGGCTCAAAATCAACCCGACACCATGTCTTTGCCACGAGTACTTGACTCCAAATGACCCAAATCTATTCAATGCAATTGCATAATGTAAATAACATTTCAAATAACTGATTCTACAATTAAAGTCTAAGCTAATACGCGAAATTATGTAAAATGACCAAAACACCCGTCGGGACCACATCTCGGAATCGAGTGAAATTTATATTTTCAGAAACCTCGTACTCTCACGAGTCTATAAAGGCCTCTTAAACTCAAACCCTAATTACTCATTTTTCCCAAATTTCTCACCACTAATTAGGTCTTTAATCGCATAAAAACAAGTTACGAAGTCAAGGATGTTACCTCCAAGCGATTCCACTCGAATCCTTCTTTTATCCCCTTCAAAGAGCTCCAAAAATGATTAGAAATGATGGAAATAAACCCCCAAGTCGCGGAACCCCTTTTAAAATAAATGCCCAACAGTTTCCGCTTCTACGGTCCCGCTTCTGTGGAACAAATGTCGCATCTGCGACTTCCCACTTAAGGCCAGATTCCGCATCTGCGACTCCCAATCCGCAAATGCGGTGCCGCTTCTACGATTCCTTATGCACTCCCCAAATTCCGCTTCGGCGATAACTGAGCCTCTTATGCGGTGCCGCATCTGCGGACCCCAAACTGCAGATGCAAAAAGACAGCAGCTGCAACATTTCCTCAACTTCTCGTTAACCATCTGAATTCATCCTGAGGCCTCCGGGATCTCAACCAAAGGCACCAACAAGTCACAACCCACTATCCAAACTTGTACCAATCCTTAAAACACCTAAAACAACATCGAACCTTTGAATTAACCATGGATTTAAGCCTAAGAACTCCAAAATCCTCAAAATATGCTTTCGATCAAAAATTCTATCAAACCTCATTCGAATGACGTGAAATTTTACACACACGTCGCATTCAACACTACGAAGCTACTCCAACTTCCGGAATTCCATTCCGACCCTCGGGTCAAAATCTCACTATCGGACCGGAAACTTCCAAAAATTCAACTTCCGGCATTTCAAGCCTAAATTAGCTACGGACATCTAAAACACACTTCGAACACACCCCTAAGTCCAAAATCACCTAACAGAGCTAACGAAACCATCGGATTTCCATTCCGAGGCCGTCTTCACACTGTTCAACTACGGTCAACTTTCCAACACTTAAGCTCTCATTTAGGGACTACGTGTCCCAAAACTCACCGAAACTCGAAATCGAACATCCCGACAAATCAAAATAGCAGAAATAAACTCCAGGAAAGTAGTTAATAGGGGATCCGGGCATTAGCTCTTAAGATGACCGGCCGGGTCATCACATCCTCCTACACTTAAACATTCGTTCATCCTCGAATGAGCATAGAGACATACCTGATGTAGTGAAAAGATGAGGGTAACGGCTACGCATATCCTGCTCGGCCTCCTAGGTCGCCTCCTCGACCGGCTGGCCCCGCCACTGAACCTTTACTGATGCAATGTTCTTTGACCTCAGCTTTATAACCTACATGTCCAATATTGCCACTAGCTCCTCAACATAAGATAGATCCTTGTCCAATTGGACTGAACTGAAATCTAGCACGTGCGACGGATCTTTATGATACCTCCGGAGCATCGAAATATGAAATACCGGATGAACTCCTGCCAAGCTGGGAGGTAAAGCAAGCTCATAAGCAACCTCCCCAACACGCCTCAATATATCAAAAGGGCCAATAAACCTCAGACTCAACTTTCCTTTCTTCCCGAATCTCATAACGCCCTTCATAGGCGAAACCCGAAGTAGGACCCGCTCTCCAACCATATAGGAAACATCACGAACCTTCCGGTCCGCAAAAATCTTCGGTCTGGACTGGGCTGTACGGAGTCTATCCTGAATCACCTTAACCTTATCCAAAGCATCCTAAACCAAGTCTGTGCCCAATAATCTGGCCTCACCCGGCTCAAACCAACCCACCGGGGGATCTACACCGTCTCCCATATAAAGCCTCATACGGTGCCATCTGAATGCTAGACTGATAGCTGTTGTTATAAGAAAACTCTGTCAATGGAAAGAACTGATCCCAAGATCCTCCAAACTCAATCACACATGCACGGAGCATATCCTCAAGAATCTGAATAGTGTGGTCGGACTGTCCGTCCGTTTGAGGGTGAAATGTTGTACTCAACTCTACCCGAGTGCCCAACTCATGCTGAACGGCCCTCCAAAACCGTGATATGAACTGAGTACCTCTATCTGAGATAATGGAAACTGGAATACCATGCAGAAGAACAATCTCCCGTATATAAATCTCTGCCAACTGCTCCAAAGAATAAGTAGTACACACGGGAATGAAATGAGAGGACTTGGTCAGCCAATCCACAATCACCCAAATAGCATCAAACTTCCTCAAAGTTCGTGGGAGCCCAACTACAAAGTCCATGGTGATCCGCTCCCACTTCCATTCCAAAATCTCTATCTGCTGAAGCAACCCACCCGGTCTCTAGTGCTCATACTTCATCTGTTGATAGTTGAGGCACCGAGCTACAAATCCAACTATATCCTTCTATATCCGCCTCCACCAGTAGTGTTGTCTCAATACTAATACATCTTCGTGGCACCCGGATGAATGGAATACCGTGAGCTATGGGCCTCCTCCAGAATCAACTCCCGAAGCCCATCAACATTGGGTACACAAATCTAACCCTGCATCCTTAATACCCCATCATCACCAATAGTCACATTTGTGGCATCACTGTATTGAACCTTGTCCTTGAGGGCAAGCAAATGAGGGTCATCATACTACCGCTCCCTAATACGATCAAATAAAGACGACCGAGAAACCACGCAAGCTAGAACTCGACTAGGCTCCGAAAGATCCAATCTCACAAACTGGCTGGCTAAGGCCTGAACATCCATCGCCATAGGCCTCTCCGATGTTGGTAAATAAGCCAAACTCTCCAAACTCTCTGCCCAGCGACTCAAAGCATCGGCCACCACATTGGCCTTGCCCGGGTGATACAAAATAGTGATATCATAGTCCTTTAGCAACTCTAACCACCTCCTCTGGCGCAAATTTAGATCCTTTTGCTTGAATAGGTGTTGCAAGCTCTAATGGTTAGTATAAATCTCACAGGGGACACCATATAAGTATGGCACCAAATCTTCAGGGCGTGAACAATGGCAACTAACTCAAGGTCGTGGACAGGGTAATTCTTCTCATGTATCTTCAACTGTCTGGACAAGTAGGCAATCACCCTACCGTCCTACATCAAAACCACTCTGAGGCCAACCCTCGAGGCGTCATAATAGACCGCATAGGACCCCGAACCTGTAGGTAGTATCAAAATTGGGGTTGTGGTCAAAGCTGTCTTGAGCTTCTAAAAGCTCGCCTCACACTCCTCCGTCCACTGAAACGGAGCACCTTTCTAGGTCAACCTAGTCATAAGGGTTGCAATCGATAAAAACCCTCCACAAAACGACGGTAGTAGCCCGCCAAACCAAAGAAATTACAGATCTCGATAGCTGAGGATGGTCTGGGCCAACTCTGCGCGGCCTCTATTTTCTTTGGATCCACCTGAATACCCTCACTCGATACCACGTGGACTAAGAATGCCACTGAATCCAACCAAAACTCACATTTCGAGAATTTAGCGTATAACTTCTTCTCTCTCAGGGTTTGAAGCACAGTCCTCAGGTGCTACTCATGATCTTCCCAACTCCGGGAATACACCAGAACATCATCAATAAAGACAATGATGAACGAGTCAAGATACGGTCGAAACACACTATGCATCAAATGCATAAAGGCTGCTGGGGCATTGGTCAGCCCAAATGACATAACAAGGAACTTGTAATGACCATACCGAGTCTTGAAAACAGTCTTCGGGATATCTGGCTCCCGTATCTTCAACTGATGGTAACCTGAGCGCAAGTCAATCTTAGAAAATACTCGTGCGCCCTGAAGCTGGTCAAACAGATCATCAATACGAGGCAAAGGATAACGGTTCCTCATTGTAACCCTGTTCAACTGGCGGTAATCAATACACATATGCATAGAACCATCCCTTTTCTTCACAAACAAGACAGGAGGACCCCAAGGTGATACACTGGGCCAAATGAAACCCTTATCAAGCAATTCCTGCAACTGATCCTTCAACTCCTTCAACTCAGGAGGAGCCATACGATACGGAGGAATAGAAATGGGCCGAGTGCCCGGCAACAGATCAATGCCAAAATCAATATCTCTATCAGGCGGCATGCTTAGAAGATCAGCTGGAAACACATCGGGAAAATCCCGTACGACTGGAACTGAATCAACTGAAGGGGTATCAATACTGACGTCTCTCACATAAGCAAAATATGCGTCACACCCCTTCTCAACCATATGCTGAGCTTTAAGAAAAGAAATAACTCTAATGGAAGTGTAATCTAAAGTACCCATCCACTCAATATGCGGTACACCTGGAATAGCCAGCGTCACGGTTTTGGCGTGACAATCAAGAATAGCATAATGGGGTGACAACCAGTCCATGCCCAAGATAATATTGAAATCTACCATGCTGAGCAATAATAAATCCGCTCTGGTCTCAAAACCACTAAGAGCAACCAAACACGACCGATAAATGCGGTCCACAATAAGAGAATCTCCCACAGGAGTAGAAATATAAACGGGGGAACTCAAAGAATCCCGAGATACACCCAAATACGGAGCGAAATAAGAAGACACATAAGAGTAAGTGGAGCCTGGATTGAATAGAACCGATGCATCTCTGTGGCAAACCAATATAATACCTGTGATGACAGAATCGGAGGCAAAAGCCTCGGTACGGGCAGGAAGGGCATAGTATCTGACCTGGCCTCCCCCTCTAGGGCGACCTCTACCTCCCCAACCTCCACCTCTAGCTGGCTGAGCAGGTGGGGTAGCAACTGGAGCTGTAACCATAGCCTAAGAACTCTGCGGGGCACGCTGTGGCTGAGAAGTCTGTGGAGGTGCATCCCTCCCAAGTCTGGGGCAATCCCTCACCATATGAAATATGTCACCACACTAAAAACAATCTCTAGGAGGACGTGGTGGTTGTGACTGGCTCGGTCTAGGTCTATTGGACTGACCTCAGAAAGCACATCGCGCAGGAGGCGCGCTAGATACCAGCGGTGCATAATAAGACTCCTGAGGCCTAGGAGGAGCTGGAGCACTACTGGCTGCTGGAAGAGCTGAATGAACAGGCCGACTCATATAACCCCTACCATGACGACCTGCATCTGGGGTACGGGCACCAGAATAATGGCCCGACTCTCGAGACCTCTTGGCCTCCCTCTCCTCTCTCTCCCTAGCATGCATACCCTCAATCCTCCTAGCAATGCTCACCACCTGATAATAAGAAATATCCATCTCCAACTCACGAGCCATGCTAGATCTAATGATGGGAATAAGGCCCTTAATAAACTGGCAAACCCTCTCACGCACAGTAGAAACCAAGGTTGGCGCATGCCTAGCCAAAATGGTGTAACGGACAGCATACTCTGAAATAGTCATAACATCCTAGCACAAATACTCAAACTCTGCACGTCATGCGTCTCTGAGGCTCTAAGGAACATACTCCCTCAGGAATAGATCTGAAAACTGAGTCCAAGTCAGTGAACCAGCCTCATCTGGACTGTCTAACTCATAGGTGCGCCACCATTCATAGGCGGCCCCTCGAAGCTGGAAGGTAGTAAAAAAAGCCCCGCTTGATTCTGAGATATCCATGGTACGGAAAATGCAGTAACACTCATCAAGAAATCCTAGAGCATCCTCCGATGCTAGACCACTGAATACAGGAGGCTTGTACTTTTAGAACCTCTCAAGCCTCAACTGCTCATCCTCGGAAGTCGTTGCCCTGTCCTCGGGATGAACCGGTACTGCAAGCGATACATGAATAATCTCAGGGACCTGCTCAACATGCACTCGCTACTCAGTAGTGCGGGAGGCGGGAGACTATACTCCTCCCTCGGCCTGAGACGTAGCTGCAGTAAGGGGAAGCAACCCTGCCTGAGCCAAAGTGGTGTACATGCTCATGAACTATGCCAAAGTCTCTTGAAGAGCTGGAGTAGTAGTAGCAGTAGGCGTGTCAGGTGCCTGGACTCCGGCTAGATCCACTGGTGGTACCTCGGCGGCAGCTCGCGTTGGTGCCGTAGCTGCACCACATGTTCGTCCTCGGCCTCTACCCCGGCCCCGACTTCTGACGGCTACAGTAGGGGGCGCGGGTGCCTGATCATCTCGGGTAGCACGTGTCCACCATCTATGAGAGAATAGAAGACAGAAGTTTAGAATTATGATGTCAAAATATCACACGATAAGGAAAGCAAATGAAGTGGAATTTTCCTAACAGTTACATAGCCTCTCGTAGATAAATACAGACGTCTCTGTACCGATCAGCGAGACTTTAATAAACCGGCTTGTGATCCATGGCTCCTATGAAGCTAGAACTCTGATACCAACTTGTCACAACCCCGGTTCGCCCTCCGTGAACCATCGTGACGGCACCTAGTCTCTACGACTAGGTAAGCCTAATTTGCGGAAGTAAACAATTTAAAACAAAAATAAGTAGTAACAGTGTTTAAATGTGCCGCTCGGCTTACACCATGTTTAACTCTCACTACCAATACATAAATCCAAGACCTGGAAACCCACGAATCACAAGCTAATATCAATAATACATAGCTCTAACTCCGAAATGTCTAATAAGAATAGGAAAGTACAGAAGGGATAATTACTAAAATCAGGAATAGAAAGGGACTTCTCAGTCTGTGAAAGCGGCAGATGTACCTCGAAGCCTCTAGAGCAGTCGCCTCCCTCAAGGATGGTAGGCCTGAGTAGCGGTACCTGGATCTGCACATGAAAAACATGCGCAAAAAAGGGCATGAGTACACCACAACGGTACTCAGTAAGTGCCAAGCCTAACCTCGGTTGGGTAGTGACAAGGAAGGTAAGGGCCCTACTGAGGTTAAATTAAATATAAATTTCAACATTAGAGAACAAAACAGTATAAATAAGTACGACAGTAAAATAACATAGGATGTACAGAACAACAATAACTATACAGAAACAAGGTGAACATGGAAAGGAAATACAGCTCAGCACCAATAATAACAATCGGGGATCTCCTAGGATACTGTCCTGTAGTCCCATATGTACACATCCAATAGATCTCCCGGGGTCCCGTCCCCTAGTCCAACTCATAGTGCGCAGGGATCTACCGAAATCCCGTTCCATAGTCCCAAATGTAAATACCCAGTACTAGGGGAATCTACCAGGTGCATTCACGTAGTTCCATATAACTGTGCAGGGGGGATCTACCAGGAATCTAACCCGTAGTCCCAAAGTAAATGTGTAGGGGGATCTACCGAGAATCTAACCCGTAGTCCCAAAGTAAATGTGCAGGGGAGTCTACTGGGAATCTAAACCGTAGTCCCAAAGTAAACAGGCAAGGGGGAGCTACCAGAATCCCACATTCGTAGTCCCAAAATAAATACACAGCAGCAGCAGGAAGATATACAGAAATAGCAAAATTTCATATTAAGGAAACAAGTGATTCTAGCCTAGTATGCTGCACAAAATTCATGTAAGGCATGTTGAATCAAATAAAGCAATTAAGACACTTAGACATGCTTTCCTAAGCTAACAACAGGCTTAATAGTACAAGTAATAGAAACAGGAAAGGAAACATACTAGTAATTACTTAAAGAAAACCGAATTTCTAATACTTAGCACAAGTACGCACTCGTCACCTCATGTACAAGGCATTTCAATTACCAAACATACCAATCCTAAGGGGAAGGTCCCCCACACAAGGTTAGACAAGCCACTTACCTTGAACCGGGTCAAAATCAACCCGACACCATGTCTTTGCCATGAATACTTGACTCCAAATGGCACATATCTATTCAATTCAATTGCATAATGTAAATAACACTTCAAGCAACTGATTCTACAATTAAAGTCTAAGCTAATACACGAAATTATGTAAAATGACCAAAACGCCTCTTGGGCCCACATCTCGAAATTGGATGAAATTTACATTTTCTGAAACCTTGTACTCCCACGAGTCTATACATAACTAGAACATAGAAATCGGAGTCCAAATGACCTCTCAAATCCTCATTTAAAGGCCTCTTAAACTCAAGTCTTAATTACTCATTTTGCCCAAATTTCTCACCAATAATTAGGTCTTTAATCACATAAAAATGAGTTATGAAGTCAAGGATGTTACCTCCAAGCGATTCCCCTCGAATCCTTCTTCTATACCCTTCAAAGTGCTCCAAAAATGATTAGAAATGGTGGAAATAAACCCCCAAGTCACAGAAAACCCTTTTAAAATAAATGCCCAGCAGTTTCCGCATCTGCGGTACTGGGACCGCATCTGCGTTCCCGCTTCTGCGGAACAAATGTCGCATCTGCGACTTCCCACTTAACGCCAAATTCCATATCTGCGACTCCCAATCCGCAGATGCGGTACCACTTGTGTGGTAATTGCACCGCTTCTATGATTCCTGATGCACTCCCCAAATTTCACTTCTACAGTCACTGATCTGCTTATGCGATGCCACATCTGCGTTCCCCAAACTGCATATGCAAAAATACCAGAAGCAACAAAAATACAATAGCTACAACATTTCCTCAACTTATCATTAACCATCTGAATTCATCCCGAGGCCTCCGAAACCTCATCCAAAGGCACTAACAAGTCACAACCCACTATCCAAACTTGTATCAATACTTAAAACACCTAAAACAACATCGAAACCTCGAATTAACCATGGATTTAAGCCTAAGAACTCCAAAATCCTAAAAATACGCTTTCGATCAAAAAGTCTATCAAACCTCGTCCGAATGACCTGAAATTTTACACACACGTCACATTCAACACTATGGAGCTACTCCAACTTCCGAAATTCCATTCCGACCCTAGGATCAAAATCTCACTATCAAACTAGAAACTTCCAAAAATTCAACATCCGGCATTTCAAGCCTAAATTAGCTATGTACCTCCAAAACACACTCCGAACACACCCCTAAGCCCAAAATCACCTAACAGAGCTAACGAAACCATCAGATTTCCATTCCATGGTCGTCTTCATACTGTTCTGACTACGGTCAACTTTCCAACACTTAAGCTCTCATTTATGGACTAAGTGTCCCAAAACTCGCCGAAAATTGAAACCGAACATCCCAGCAAATCAAAATAACAGAAATAAACTCGAAAAAAGTAGTTAATAGGGGATCGGGGCATTAGTTCTTAAGACGACCGGCTGGGTCATCACATAGTGAAAGCTAGGCAAGCCAATGTGATGACCCAAAAGGGTCATCACTTGTGTTGCAAGTGCATTCAGTGTTCCGGGGCCTAAAACCTCCCTTTTCCCCACCTTGATTATGTGTGTGGTATGGACCTATATTCGGAAAGCCTTCTATGTGAAAATACGAGAAATAGAAATTTTAGTGTTAAAACTTTGGTTATGGTTGACTTTGGTCAACATTCTTAGCAAACGGACCCGGATTCATGTTCCGACGATCTCGGGAGGTCCACAGTAAAATATGGGACTTGGGCGTATGCCCAGAAATGAATTCCGAGGGCCCAAGCCTTAGAAATCTATTTTTGAAAGAAATTATTTTACTGAATTATCCAAGGAATAAAGAAAAGAATTAATATTTGAAACCATTGTTCTCGGGCCCGTATTTTGGTTCCGGAGCCCGGAACAAACTTATTGTTTGAAAGAAAATTGTGAAATTTGGTGAAAGACAGAGTTTATTTGACGTGAGTTGGACTTCCGGTGGAACAGTTATGAACTTTGAGAGTTCTTGATGAAAATGTTGAGTTTTGAGATTTAATTCATGATTTTACATGTTATTTTGATGATGAGATCGCACGAATAGGTCCATATGATGTTTTTGAGTTAGTATGCACACTTGGTTTAGAGTTCCGAAGGCTCGGGTGAGCTTCGGGTAGGTTCAGGATGTTTTAGACTTAAAACCAGAAGTTGTAGGTCTCTGAACCCACCAGTGCGGTCCGCGGTCGACCTTGTGCAGTGCGCGGTGAAGGCTGCGCTGCTGCGGTCGACTTTGTGTGGTCCGCACAGGGCGCTGCTGTGTGGTCGCAGTCAACTTTGTACGGTCTGTACAGGGCGCTGTTGTGCGGCTGCAGTCGGCTTTGTGCGGTCCGCATAGGGGGTCTAAGAGGGGTATAAATAGACGAGATTTTCAGTTATTTTGCACTTTTTCAAAAAAAAAAACCAAAAACATAATAGGCGATTTATCAAACAACCTTTCTTCTCCAAATCAATTATAAGTCATTTTTAACTAGTTTTTTTCAATCATTAACATCTTTTAACATGATTTCAACTTCAAATCAATTATTTTCATGGAGAAATTGGGGTGTTTTGGGTAGAACCTAGATTTTTCAAAAATTGGGGATTTGGACCTCGATTTGAGGTCCGATTTCAAAACAAAGTACATATTTGAGCTCGTTGGGGAATGTGTAATCGGGTTTTGATCCGAATTTCGGGTTAGGACCAAGAGGGACCGGGGTCGATTTTTGACTTTTTGGGGAAATCTTTATAAAACCTATTTTCATGCATTAGAATTGATTCATTTAGCATTTATTGAGATCGTTAAGCAAATTGTGGCTAGATACAAGCGAGTTGGTGGTGGAAACAAGAGGTAAAGTGGTAGTTGAGGCTTGAATTGTGTTCGTTGCATCGAGGTAAGTGTTTGGTCTAACCTTAGCTTGAGGGATTAAGAGTTGTGTCCTATTTTCTATTTGTTTCTTGTAGAGTACGACTTATATGCATGGTGACGAGTATCTATACGTTGGTGTCAAGCATGACCGTGGGTCTTATATTGTGATTTTCATGATTTCGTGGTATTATTCATGCCTTGGTGAAGATTTCTAATTGTTTTATAAAGTTTGTGGAAAGAATTGTGATCTATGAACATTGAGGAGTGTTGGCTCAAGTTGTATAGCGAAATTGTGAAAGTATAAGTGAAAATTAAACTTTTAGAGCATTGGCTCGAGTTGTGAAAGTATAAGTGATAATCGCACCTCTAGAGCATTAGCTCGAGTTGTGAAGTGAATTGTGAAGTAAAATTAAGAAAGAGAAGAGATCATTATGTTGTTACCCTTGCCGGGCTATTGTTGATTTATTTGTTGTTCCCTTGCCGAGATTTAATTATTTAATTATTGTTCCCTTACTGGAATTTAATTGTTTAACTGTTGTTCCCTTGCCGGGATCTCTATTAAATTTTTGTTTATTTCCTTGCCCCTTTGCTTGTGATTGTTTTTTGGGTAAGGAAGAGTGTTAAAGCACGAAGGGTGATGTCGTGCATTTTTTGCTATTGTGAGGAAAGAGTGTTAAAGCATGAAGGGTAATGTCGTGCATTGTTTGTTATTGTGAGGAAAGAGTGTAAAAGCATGAAGGGTGATGTCGTGCCGCACGACGTACCATTCCATGCTGATTCTATTGATTATATGTTGATAAAAGAGAGTAAAAGCACGAAGGGTGATGCCGTACACATTTTGATTACATGATTATTTTGGTGAGGACGAGAGTAAAAGCACGAAAGGTGATGTCGTGCATATTTTGATTACATGATTGTTTTGGTGAGGCTGAGAGTAAAAGCACGAAGGGTGATGTCGTGCAATTGTTGATTTCTGCTTCTTTGTTGATATTCTAGTTATGTCGTTCTTTCCTTACTTGATGTCTATCTATTCGGAACTATTGTCGCCCCCACAGCATGTTTCCCCCCTCCCACATTGACTAGTTATTTCTGTATTTCTATATATATATGAACTGCACAGGTTTATTTGGAGTCTGGTCTTAGCCTCGTCACTATTTCGTCGAGGTTAGGCTAGACACTTACCAGCACATGGGGTCGGTTGTGCTGATGCTACACTCTGCACTGTGTGCAGATCTAGGAGCAGCTTTCGGACAGTAGTTGGAGGACTTCCTTTAGTCCACCCGAAGACCCAAGGTAGACCTGCAGGAGACCACAGGCCCTGGCGTCCCCCTCTATCCCTTTTTCTCTGTTTCATTCTCTTTCGTTCAGAAACAGTGTATTGTATTTTTTCAGGCCTTGTATGTAGTAACTCTTAGATAGTCTGTGACACTGTGACACCAGGTTTTGGGGTATTTGAGGTTTTAAAGGTTGTAATAGACGTAGCCTTAAGATATATAATTGTTGACTTCCGCTTATTTATTTAAAATTTCGCTTTTATCATATTATCGACTTGTGTTGTTAAAAAGAAGCAAAGATGAAAGTGTAGCAAGTAGTTAAGGTTTGGCTTGCCTAGATCCCATTAGTAGGCACCATCACGACTCCCGAGGGTGGGAAATCCGGGTCGTGACAAGTTGGTACCAGAGCTCTAGGTTGCATAGGTCTCATTGTTCACACACAAGCTTAGTAGAGTCTGAGGGATCGGTACGGACACGTCTGTATTTATCCCCTAGAGGCTATAGAGTTAGGAAAAACTTCACATTTATTCTTTCCTATTGTGCTGTTTTGTTTCTCAATGCTAATTGAACATCTACTCTATTCTTTCGTATATGGAGAGAACACGCGCTTCCTCATCCTCCGCTCAGTAACCCGAGCCCCCAGCAGCCGCTCCCACGAGGTGCAGAGGGCGAGGCCAAGGCCGTGCTAGAGGCCGAGGTAGGGGCAGATCTCAGCCCCGAGCAGCAGCCCTAGTGACGGAGCCTCAGGTTGATTTTGATGAGGAAGTTCCGGCTCCAGCAGTTCTGGTGGGCCTAACTCAGGTCCCAGAGGGGTTTATTGCTACCTCAGTTCTTCAGGATGTTCTGGTTCGATTAGTGGGCCTCATGGAGAGTGTCACCCGGGCAGGCTTGCTTCCTATAGCACCAGCCATCTCTCAGGCTGGAGGAGGGATCCAGACTCCTGCTACTCGCACTCTAGAGCAGGTAGCTCCTCAGATTCAGACTCCAACGGTTCAGCCAGTTGAAGTAGTATAGCCGGGTATGGTAGCTCAGACCAGTGATGGAGCGGTTATGTCTGCCAATGCTTTATGGAGACTGTATAGGTTTACCAAGCTCTTCATTTCTACTTTCAGTGGTGTATCTACTAAGGATCCCCAGGATTAACTAGACAGCTGCCACGAGGTTCTCAGGAACATGGGCATTGTTGAGACCAATGGAGTCGATTTTGTTACATTTCACTTGTCTGGATCTGCCAAGACTTGGTGGAGGGATTATTGCTTAGCAAGACCAGCCGGATCGCCAACCTTGACTTGGGAGCAGTTCACACAGCTATTTTTGGAGAAGTTTCTCCCCATTAATCAAAGAGAGGCCTATCGGAGGCAGTTTGAGTGCCTCCAGCAGGGTTCTATGACTTTACCTAGTATGAGACCAAGTTCATCGATTTGGCTCGCCATGTCTCATCATACTCCCCACCGAGAGAGAGAGGGTGATGAGGTTTATTGATGGTCTTATTCAGCCGATTCGTCTTCAGATGGCTAGAGAGGCTGGGAGTGAGATTACTTTTCAGGAGGCGGCCAATATGGCCCGTAGAGTTGAGATGTTTCTGTCATAAGGAGGCGGTCATAGGTCAAACAAGAGGCCACGTCATTCAGGCCGATTCAGTGGTACCTCATCCGGAGGTCGAGATTTGTATGGTAGAGGCCATCCTCCTAGGCTCTTTCAGTCAGCGCTCCAGGTTTCTCACGGTACTTCAGGTGGTCGTGGTCCCCAGATGCAGTATCCCGATCAGCAGTCCTATAGTGCACCACCTGCTCCTATCAGTGCATCGCCACTTTAGATTTTTAGGGGTGGTCATTCAGGCCGTTAGGGCCAGCAATCTTAGCAGCCAAGGGCTTGTTACACTTGTGGTGATACGGGTCACATTGCCAGGTTTTTCCCTCGAGCACCGAGTAGCTCTCAGCATCAGGGTTCTTGTGCTATGGTACAGGCACCAGGTATTCCATAGCCCGCCCAGCTAACTAGAGGTGGGGGTAAAGGTGCTAGAGTGGAGGTAGAGGTACTAGAGGTGGAGCTAAGGCCGCCAGAGGTGGAGGCCAGCCAGCTGCAGGCCATCTCAGAGATATAGTTCAGGGTGGTGGGACCCATCCCCGATGTTACGCCCTTCCAGCTAGGCCCAAGGCTAAGGCTTCAGATGCAGTCATTACAAGTACTATTCTGGTTTGTGATAGAGATGCTTCAGTGTTATTTGATCCAGGGTCTACGTACTCGTATGTGTCATCTTATTTTGCACCGTATCTGGACATGCCTAGTGATTCATTGAGAATTCCTGTTTATGTGTCTACACCGGTGGGTGATTCTATTATGGTAGATCGAGTCCATCGTTCTTGTATTGTGGTGATTGGGGGACTTGAGACACGTGTGGATTTGTTTCTTCTAGACATGGTCGATTTTGATGTTATATTGGGGATGGACTGGTTAGAACCTTACCACGCTATCTTGGATTGTCATGCCAAGACTATGACCTTATCCTTACCGAATTTTCTCCGTTTAGAGTGGAGAGGAACTCCTGGTCATTCTACCGGCAGTGTTATCTTGTATGTGAAGGCTCGACGTATGGTCGAGAAAGGGTGTTTGGCCTATTTGGCATATGTTCGTGATTCTAGTGCGGAGGCCCCTTCTATTGATTCGTTGCCCGTTGTTCGAGAGTTTCCTGATGTTTTCCTTTCAGACTTACCGGGTATGCCGCCCAACAAGGATATTGACTTTTGCATTGATTTGGCTCCGGGTACTCAGCCCATTTCTATCCCGTTGTATCGTATGGCCCCGCCGGAGTTGAAAGAGTTGAAGGAACAGTTGTAAGACTTGCTTGATAAGGGTTTCATTAGACCCAATGTTTCACCTTGGGGTGCGCCGCTGTTGTTTGTTAAGAAGAAGGATAGATCGATAAGAATGTGTATTTATTACCGGCAGTTGAACAAGGTTACAATCAAGAATAAGTATCCATTGCTGAGGATTGTTGATTTTCTTGATCAGCTTTAGGGTGCCAAGGTGTTTTCAAAGATTGATTTGAGATCTGGCTACCATCAGTTGAAGATTAGGGCATCCGATGTCCCTAAGACAGATTTCCGCACTCAATACGGGCATTATGAGTTCCTGGTCATGTCATTTGGGTTGACCAATGCCCCAGCAGCTTTTATGGATTTGATGAATCGAGTGTTCAGGCCTTATTTGAACTCGTTCGTGATAGTCTTCATTGATGATATCTTGATATATTCCTGCAGTCGGGAGGAGCACAAGTAGCATCTTAGAGTGGTTCTTCAGACCTTGAGGGATAGTCAGTTATATGCTAAGTTCTCGAAGTGTGAGTTCTGGTTGAGTTCAGTTGCATTTTTGGGTCATGTTGTATCAGCAGAGGGTATTCAGGTCAATCCGAAGAAGATTGAGGCAGTCAAGAACTGGCCTAGGCCAGCATCAGCTATAGAGATTCGGAGTTTCTTGGGATTGGCAGGCTACTACCGTCAGTTCGTGGAGGGGTTCTTATCTATTGCAGCCCCGATGACCAGGTTGACCCAGAAGGGTGCCCAGTTCAGATGGTCGGATGAGTGTGAGGCGAGCTTTCAGAAGCTCAAGATAGCTCTGACTACCGCACCGGTGTTGGTTTTGCCCACAGGTTCAGGGCCTTATACAGTTTATTATGATGCATCTCGTATTGGACTTGGTGCAGTATTTATGCAGGATGCCAAGATCATTGCATATGTTTCGCGGCAGTTGAAGATTCATGAGAAGAACTATATGATTCATGACTTGGAGTTGGGAGCCATTGTTCACGCATTGAAGATTTGGAGGCATTATCTGTATGGCGTGGCATGTGAGGTGTTCACGGATCACAAGAGTCTTCAGTATTTCTTCAAGCAAAAGGAGTTGAATTTGAGACAGAGGAGGTGGTTGGAGTTGTTGAAAGATTATGATATCACTATCTTGTATCATCCAAGAAAGGCCAATGTGGTGGCCGATGCGTTGAGTAGGAAGTCAGCTAGTATGGGCAGTCTTGCTTATATTCCGGTCGGTGAGAGACTGCTTGCTTTGGACGTGTGGGCCTTGGCCAATCAGTTTGTGAGGTTGGATATTTCTGAGCCTAGTCGTGTATTGGCTTGCACGGTCGCTCGTTCTTATTTATTGAAGCGTATCTATGATTGGCAGTATGATGATCCCCATTTGTGTGTCCTTAGAGACACGGTGCAGCGCGAAGGTGCCAAGCAGGTTACCTTAGATGATGATAGAGTTTTGATATTGCAGGGTCGAGTATGTGTGCCTAATGTGGATGGGCTTCGGGAGTTGATTTTAGAGGAGGCCCATAGCTCTCGGTACTCTATTCATCCAGGCGTCGCGAAGATATATCAGGATTTGCGGCAGCATTATTGGTGGCGGAGAATGAAGAAGGATATCGTTGCATATGTAGCTCGGTGTTTGAATTGTCAGCAGGTTAAGTACGAGCATTAGAGGCCTGGTGGTTTATTTCAGAGGATTGAGCTTCCCGAGTCGAAGTGGGAGCGGATCAATATGGATTTCGTTGTTGGACTCCCGCAGACTCGAAGGAAGTTCGACGCAGTATGGGTCATTTTTTATAGGCTGACCAAGTCAGCGCATTTCATTCCTGTGGCAGTCTCCTATTCTTCCGAGAAGTTAGCTAAGATCTATATCCGGGAGATTATCCGCCTTCATGGTGTGCCCGTGTCTATCATTTCGGATTGAGGTATGCAGTTTACCTTGCATTTCTGGAGAGCAGTTCAGCAAGATTTAGGCACCCAAGTTGAGTTGAGTACAGCATTTCATCCTTAGACGGATGGGCAGTCCGAGCGGACTATTCAGATATTGGAGGATATGCTCCGAGGTTATGTCATTGACTTTAATGGCTCGTGGGATCAGTTTTTGCTTTAGCAGAGTTTTCCTACAACAACAGTTACCAGTCGAGTATCCAGATGGCTCCTTATGAGGCTTTATATGGTAGGTGGTGCTGATCTCCGGTTGGATGGTTTGACCCGGGAGAGGCTCGGTTGTTGGGTACGGATCTGGTTCAGGAGGTTTTGGACAAGGTTAGGATCGTTCAGAATAGGCTTCGTATAGCTCAGTACAGGCAAAAGAGTTATGCAGACCGCAAGGTTCGAGATGTGGCTTTTATGGTCGGTGTGCGGGTATTGCTTCGAGTGTCGCCTATGAAGGGCATGATGAGATTTGGGAAGAAGGGCAAGCTTAGCCCTAGGTTCATTGGCTCGTTTGAGATTCTTGATCGAGTGAGAAAGGTGGCTTATAGACTTGCGATACCGCCGAGCTTATAAGACGTGCATCCAGTGTTTCATGTGTCCATGCTTCGGAAATATCACGGCAATCCATCCCACGTGTTCGATTTTAGCACTGTCCAGTTGGACATGGACTTGTCTTACGAGGAGGAGCCGGTAGTTATTCTAGACCAGCAGGTTCGTCAATTGAGATCGAAGAGTTTTCCTTCTGTTCGTGTTCAGTGGAGTGGTCAGCCCGTTGAGGCATCAACCAGGGAGTCCGAGTCTGATATGTGGAGCCATTATCCCCATCTTTTTCCCGACTTAGGTGCTTCCTTCTTATGTCCGTTCGAGGACAAATGGTTATTTTAGAGGTAGAGAATATGATGACCCAAAATGGTCATCACTTGTGTTGCAAGTGTATTCAGTGTCCCGAGGCCTAAAAACTTCCTTTTCCCCACCTTGATTACGTGCGTGGTCCAGACCTATATTCGCAAAGCCTTCTATGTGAAAATATGAGAAATAGAAATTTTAGAGATAAAACTTTGATTATGGTTGACTTGGTCACCCGGATCCGTGTTCGGACGATCCTTGGAGGTTCGTAGTAAAATATAGGACTTGTGCGTATGCCCGTAAATGAATTCCGAGGTCCCAAGCCTTAGAATCAATTTTTGAAAGAAATTGTTTTACTGAATTATCTAAGGAATAAAGAAAAGAATTAATGTTTGAAACCATTTTTATCAGGCCCGTATTTTGGTTCTGGAGCCCGGTACAAACTTGTTATAGTATTTGAAAGATAACTGTGAAATTTGGTGAAAGACAGAGTTTATTTGACGTGAGTTGAACTTCCGGTGGAAGAGTTATGAACTTTGAGAGTTCTTGATGAAAATGTTGAGTTTTGAGATTTAATTCATGATTTTACATGTTATTTTGATAATGTGATCGCAGGAATAGGTCCATATTTTTGAGTTAGTATGCGTACTTGGTTCGGGATGTTTTAGACTTAAAACCAGAAGTTGCAGGTCTCTGAACCCACCAGTGCGGTCCGCGGTCGACCTTGTGCGGTGCGCAATGAAGGTTGTGTGGCCGCGGTCGACTTTGTGCGGTCCGCACAGCAGCGTGCGGTCCGCACAGGGCGCTGTTGTGCGACCACAGTCGACTTTGTGTGGTCCGCACAGGGCACTGCTGTGCGGCCGCAGTCGACTTTGTGCGGTCCGCACAGGGCACTGGACCGTAATACCTCAGGAAAGCCTGTGCGGCCGCAGTCTGTTTTGTGCAGTCCGCACAGGAGGTCTGAGAGGGGTATAAATAGACGAGATTTTCAGTTAGTTTGCACTTTTTCAAAAAAAGCCCAAAAACATATGAGGCGATTTTTCAAACAACCTTTCTTCTCCAAATCAATTGTATGTCATTTTTAACTAGTTTTCTTCAATCATTAACATCTTTTAACAGGATTTCAACTTCAAATCAATTATTTTCATGGGAAAATTGGGGTACTTTGGGTAGAACCTAGGTTTTTCAAAAATTGGGGATTTGGACCTCGATTTGAGGTCCGATTTCAAAACAAATTACATATTTGAGCTCGTGGGGGAATGGGTAATCGGGTTTTGGTCCGAATTTTGGGTTAGGACCAAGCGGTCCCGGGGTCGATTTTGACTTTTTGGGGAAATCTTTATCAAACTTATTTTCATGCATTAGAATTGATTCATTTAGCATTTATTGATATCGTTAAGCAAATTGTGGCTAGATACAAGCGAGTTGGTGGTGGAAACAAGAGGTAAAGCAGTAGTTGAGGCTTGAATTGTATTCGTTGCATTGAGGTAAGTGTTTGATCTAACCTTAGCTTGAGGGAGTAGGAGTTGTGTCCTATTTGCTATTTGTTTCTTGTCGAGTATGATGTATAGGCATGGTGACGAGTATCTATACGTTGGTGTCAAGCATGACTATGGGTCTTATATTGTGATTTTCATGATTTTGTGGTATTATTCATGCCTTGGTGAAGATTTCTAATTGTTGTATAAAGTTTGTGGAAAGAATTGTGATCTATGAACATTGAGGAGCGTTGGCTCAAGTTGTATAGTGAAATTGTGAAAGTATAAGTGACAATTGAACTTTTAGATCACTGGCTCGAGTTGTGAAAGTATAAGTGATAATCGCACCTCTAGATCATTGGCTCGAGTTGTGAAGTGAATTGTGAAGTAAAATTGAGAAAGAGAAGAGATCATTATGTTGTCACCCTTGTCGGGCTATTGTTGATTTATTTGTTGTTCCCTTCATGGGATTTAATTGTTTATTTGTTGCTCCCTTGCCGGGATTTAATTGTTTAACTGTTGTTCCCTTGCCGGGATCTCTATTACATTTTTGTTTATTTCCTTGCCCCTTTGCTTGTGATTGTTTTTTGGGTTACGAAGATTGTTAAAGCACGAAGGGTGATGCCGTGAATTGTTTGTTATTGTGAGAAAAGAGTGTTAAAGCACGAAGGGTGATGTTGTGTGTTGTTTGTTATTGTGAGGAAAGAGTGTAAAAGCACGAAGGGTGATGTCGTGCCGCACGACGTATCATTCCGTGCCGATTCTATTGATTATATGTTGAGAAAAGAGAGTAAAATCACGAAGGGTGATGATGTGCACATTTTGATTATATGATTGTTTTGGTGAGGACGAGAGTAAAAGCACGAAGGGTGATGCCGTGCACGTTTTTATTATATAACTACTTTGGTAAGGCTGAGGGTAAAAGCACGAAGGATGATGCCGTGCAATTGTTGATTTCTGCTTCTTTGTTGATATTCTAGTTATGTCGTTCTTTCCTTACTTGATGCCTATCTATTCGGAACTATTGTCACCCCCACAGCATGTTTCCCCCCTCCCATATTGACTGGTTATTTCTGTATTACTTTTTCGTTGTATATATATATATATATATATATATATATGAACTGCACAGTTTTATTTGGAGTCTGGTGCTAGCCTCGTCACTACTTCGCCGAGGTTAGGCTAAACACTTACCAGCATATGGGGTCAGTTGTGCTGATGCTACACTTTGCACTGTGTGCAGATCCAGGAGCAGCTTTCGGGCAGTAGTTGGAGGGCTTCCTTCAGTCCACTTGGAGACCCAAGGTAGACCTGTAGGAGACCGCAGGCCCTAGCGTCCCCCTCTATCCCTTTTTCTCTATTTCATTCTCTTTTGTTCAGAAATAGTGTATTGTATTTCTTCAGACCTTGTATGTAGTAACTCTTAGATAGTATGTGACACCAGGTTTTGGGGTATTTGAGGTTTTAAAGGTTGTAATAGACGTAGCCTTAAGATATATAATTGTTGACTTCCGCATTTATTTAAAATTTTGCTTTTATCATATTATCGACTTGTGTTGTTAAAAAGAAGCAAAGATGAAAATGTAGCAAGTAGTTAAGGTTTGGCTTGCCTAGATCCCATTAGTAGGCACCATCAAGACTCCCGAGGGTGGAAAATTCGGGTCGTGACAGCCAAATAGTCCAATTGTTTAACCATTTTCATTTTTAACCCCTTAGCAATTCCAAAACAATATAACAGAAACAGTGGAAATAATAATAACAAAATCAGTGCGGAACACAAAATTTGATAGTCAGATTAATACACACTACGGAAGTCTAAGTACAACTCTACCCAGATTTTGGTGTCACAATATCACAGATTGTCTAAGAATACTACAACTAAGGGTTTGAAAGGTAAATACAAGCTGTTTCAGAACTACATAGAAGAAACAGTATAGAAAGATAGAAGGAGACACCAGGGCCTACGGACGCCTACAAGACTACCTCGGGTCGCCTGAATAAACTGAAGATAGCACCCTCACTACGGTCCAAAAGCAGCTACTCCGGGATCTGTACATAGTGCAGTATCAGCACAACCGACCCCATGTGCTGGTAAGTGTCTAGCCTAACCTCGGCAAAGTAGTGATGAGGCTAGGACTGGACTACCAAATAACCTGTGCAGTTAAATCATATACATCGGAAATAAAGGTAGAAATATACAGTTAAGGATGGGAAGGGGAAACATGCTGCAGGGAACATAAAAAAATAACAAAAGAATAACAGATAAATATAAGGATCACCAAAGTTCAATTACCAACAAGAATCAAAAATAAAATACAAGTGCACGGCATCACCTTTCGTGCTTTTACTCTCGTCCTCACCATAAGAATCAATATAATCTGCACGGCATCACACTTCATGCTTTTACTCTCGTCTTCACCATAAGAATCAATATAATCTACACGGAATTGTACATCGTGCGGCACGGCATCACCCTTCGTGCTTTTTCCTCACAATATTGGCACGGCATCACCCTTCGTGCATTAACACTCTCAAAATCATACACGGCATCACCCTTCGTGCTTTAACACTCTTCCTTACCCAAACAACAATCACAAAGCCATAAGGGCAAGGGAATCAATAAGATTATAATAAAATCCCGGCAAGGGAACAATAGCACAATAACAATATTCCGGCAAGGGAAACAATATCATGAATAATAACGTCCCGGAAAGGGAGATAATATCAAAAGCAATAACATCCCGGCAAGGGAGATAATGTCATAAACCTCTTCTCTTTTCCACATTTACCTCACAATTCAATTCTCAACTTGAGCCAACGCTCTACAATATTCAACAATTCAATTCCCAACTTGAGCCAACACTTTACAATATTCAATTACCAATAGAAATTCCACAAATCATATTCCTCAATGGAAAATAATCATACAAAACAAGAACAATATGAAATGGAGTTACATTAATCATAGTATAAGACTCACGGGCATTCTTGACACCAACGTGTAGATACTCGTCACCATGCCTATACGTCGTACTCAACAATTAACACATAGCAAATAAGACTCAACTCCTAATCCCTCAAACTAAGGTTAGACCAAACACATACCCCGATGCCACGAACACAATTCAAGCCTCAACTATGGTTTTACCTCTTGTTTCCACCACCAACTCACTTGTATCTAGCCACAATTTACTTAACGATATCAATAAATGCTAAATGAATCAACTCTAATGTATGAAAATAGGTTTCCCAATGATTTTCCCCAAAAAAGTTAAAAATCGATCCCGGGCCTGCTTGGTCCAAACCCGAAATTTGGACCAAAACCCGATTACCCATTCACCCCTGAGCCGGGATATATAATTGGTTTTGGAATGCGACCTCAATTTGAGGTCTAAATCCACAAATCTTAATGTTCTTAAGTTTTACCCAAAATTCCCATTTCCACCATGAAAACCCTAGATTCTAGGATGAAATCTTGTTAAAAGAAGTTAAGGAGTGAAAGAAATAAGTTAACAATCACTTACTAGTGTTTTGGGAGAATAAAGAGCGTTTGAAAAATCGCCTCTTATGTTTTAGGGTTTTGAAAAGTGAATAATAATTGAAAAGTTCGTTTAAATATACTCCTCTCAGATCCTCTCCGTGGACCGCATAAAAAGGACTGCGGCCACAGAGCTCCACCGCGGACGCAAGAAATCGAGCGCGGCCCCGAAGGTATGGCCTTTCCCACCACGGACCTCATAATTTCCACCACGGTCGCGAAGTCCCCACCGCGGCCACGAAGGTTCCACCGCGGACCGCGAGACCTGGCTTCAGAGACCTGTAACTTCTCTAAACCTGCAACTTTTTCCTAAGTGTTAAAACACCCCGAAACCTATCCGAAACTCACCTGAGCCCTCGAGGCTCCAAACCAAATATGCCTACTAACTCAAAAAGATCATATGGACTTACTCGTGTGATCAAATCGCCAAATTAACACCTTTAACAACGAATTTAGCATCAAAATCAAAGAAAAACCTCATGAACTCTTAAGTTCCATTTTTAACAACTGAGGGTCTGATTCACATCATTTCAAGTCCGTTTCTTACCAAATTTTATGGGCTCAGCATAAATACCATATAAGACCTGTACCGGGCTCCGAAACTAAAATACGAGCCCGATACCATCCGATTTCCATACATTCAAATTTTCAAAAACTCTTAAAATTTCAGTCAAACAATTTTCTTCAAAAAAATTCTTTTCTCGAGCTTGGGACCTCGGAATTCGATTCCGGGCATATGCCTAAGTCCCATATTTTCTTACTGACCCTCCGGGACCGTCAAATCACGGGTCCGGGTCTATTTACCCAAAATGTTGACTGAAGACAACTTTATTCAATTTTAAAAGCAAAACTTATCATTTTTTATAGATTTTTCACATAATAGCTTTCTGGATAAGTGCCCAAACTGCACACGCAAATCGAGGTAAGACAGAGAGATTTTTAAGGCCTCGGAATACTAAATTTACTTTCAAAAATCCATCAAATTCTCCACCTCTAAAACAACCATTTTTCCTCGAACGGACATAAGAAGGAATTACCTGAGTCGGAGAAAAGATGGGGATATCGGCTCCGCATATCGGACTCGGACTCCCAGGTCGCTGCCTCAATAAACTAACCTATCCACTGAATATGAACAGAAGGGAAACTCTTCGACCTCAACTAACGAACCTGCCGGTCTAGAATAGCTACCGGCTCCTCCTCACAGGACAAGTCCTTGTCCAATTGGACAGTGCTGAAGTCTAACACGTGGGATGGATCGCCATGATACTTTCGAAGCATGGACACATGAAACACTGGATGCACAGCTGATAAACTCGGCGGCAACGCAAGTATGTAAGCCACCTCTCCCACTCGATCAATAATCTCAAAAAGACCAATAAACCTAGGGCTAAGCTTGCCCCTCTTCCCAAATCTCATCATGCCCTTCATAGGTGACACTCGAGGCAACATCCGCTCGCCGACCATGAATTCCACATCACGAACCTTATAGTTGGCATAACTCTTTTGCCTGGACTGAGCTGTACGAAGCCTATCCTGAATGATCCTGACCTTGTCCAAGGCATCCTGTACTAGATTCATACCCAACAACCGAGCCTCTCCCGGCTCAAACCATCCAACCGGCGGCCGACACCACCTACCATATAAAGCCTCATAAGAAGCCATTTAGATGCTTGACTGGTAGTTGTTGTTGTAGGCAAACTCCGCTAAAGTGAAGAACTGATCCCACAACTATCCAAAGTCAATGACACAAGCTTAGAGCATATCCTCCAAAATATGAATAGTACGCTCGGACTGCCCGTTCGTCTGAGGATGAAATATTGTGCTCAGCTTGACCCGTATTCCCAACTCTCGCTGAACTAACCTCTAGAAACGTGTGGTAAACTACGTACCTTGGTCTGAAACGATAGACACGGGCACACCATGAAGATGAACAATCTCCCGGATATAGATCTCAGCTAATCTCTCAGAAGAATAGGAGACTACCATAGGAATGAAATGTGCTGACTTGGTCAGCCTATCAACAATAACCTACACTACATAGAACTTCCTCCAAGTCTATGGTAGTCCAACAACAAAATCCATAGTGATCCGCTCCCACTTCCACTCGAGAATCTCGATCTTCTAAAACAAACCACCAGGTCTCTGATACTCGTACTTTACCTACTGACATTCAAACATCGAGCCACATATGCAATAATATCCTTCTTCATCCTCCTCCACCAATAATGCTGCCGCAAATCCTGATACATCTTAGCAGCGCCCGGATGAATAGAGTACTGGGAACTATGGGCCTCCTCTTAAATCAACTCTCAAAGCCCATCTACATTGGGCACACAAACTCAACCTTGCAGCCTCAAAACTTCATCGCTCCTAATGTGACCTACTTGGCACCTCTGTGTTGCATCGTGTACCTAAGGACACACAAATGAGGATCATTATACTGCCAATCTCGGATATGCTCCAATAAAGAAGAACGAGCGACTGTGCAAGCTAACACACGGTTGGGCTTAGAAACATCCGACCTCACGAACTAATTGGCTAAAGCGTGAACATCCAAAGCAAGCGGTCTCTCACCGACAGGAATATACGCAAGACTTCCTATACTGGCTGACTTCCTACTTAAGGCATCGGCCACCACATTGGCCTTTCCCAGATAATATAAAATGGTTATATCATAGTCTTTTAATAGCTCCAACCATCTTCTCTGCCTCAAATTTAGCTCCTTCTGCTTTAACAAGTATTGCAAACTCTTGTGATCTGTGAACACCTCACATGACACCCCATACAGATAATGCCTCCAAATCTTTAACACGTGAACAATGGCTGCTAACTCCAAATCATGAATCAGATAGTTCTTCTCATGAGTCTTCAACTGCCACAAAGCATAAGCAATGACCTTGTTATCCTTCATCAACACTGCACCAAGTCCAATACAAGATGCATCACAATAAACTATATATGAACCTGAACCTTTGGGCAAAACCAACACTGGCGCTGTAGTCAAAGCTGTCTTGAGCTTCTGAAAGCTCGCCTCACACTCATCCGACCACCTGAATTGGGCACCCTTCTGGTTCAACCAGGTCATCGGGGCTGCAATAGATGAGAACACCTCTACAAACCGACAGTAATAACCCGCCAAGCCCAAAAAACTTCGGATCTCTGTAGCTGACGCGGGTGTAGGCCAGTTCTTGACTGCCTCTATCTTCTTCGGGTCCACATGAACACCCTCTGATGAAACAACATGACCCAAGAATGAAACTGAACTCAAACAGAACTCACACTTCGAAAATTTAACATACAACTGACTATCTCTCAAAGTCTGAAGAACCACTCTCAGATATTGCTCATGCTCCACCCGGCTGCAGGAATAAATCAAAATATCATCAATGAAGACTATCACGAACGAATCCAAGTAAGGCCTAAACACTCGATTCATCAAATCCACAAAAGTTGTTGGGGCATTTGTCAACCCAAATGATATCACCAAGAACTCTTAATGATCATACCGAGTGCGGAAAGCTATCTTAGGGACATCGGATGCCCTAATCCTCAACTGATGGTAGCCAGATATCAAGTCAATCTTCGAAAATACTTTGGCACCCAGAAGCTAATCAAACAAAATATCAATTCTCGGCAATGGATACCTGTTTGTGATTGTAACCTTGTTCAACTCCCGGTAATCTATACACATCCTCATCGATCCGTCCCTCTTCTTAACAAACAACATCGGCGAACCCCAAGGCGAGACACTAGGTCTAATAAAGCCCTTATCAAGCAAGTCTTGCAATTGCTCTTTCAATTCTTTCAGCTCAAGCGGGGCCATACGATACAGCAGAATAGAAATGGGCTGAGTGCCCGAAGCCAAATCAGTAGAAGTCAATATCCCTGTGGGGTGGCATCCCCGGCATGTCTAAAGGAAATACCTCAGGAAATTCACGAACTACTGGCACAGAATCCATGGAAGGAACCTCAGGACTAGAATCACGAACATATGCCAAATAGGCCAAACACCATTTCTCGACCATACGACGAGCCCTCATATGTGAGATAACACTACGGGTAGAATGACTAGGAGTCCCTCTTCACTCTAAACGAGGTAGACCCGATAAGGCTAAGGTCACAGTCTTGGCATGACAGTCCAAGATAGCGTGGTAAGGTGATAACCAGTCCATCCCCAATATGATATCAAAATCAACCATGTCCAAAAGTAACAAATCTACTCGAGTCTCAAGACCCCCAATCATAACTATACATGAACGATGGACACGATCTACCACAGTAGAATCACCTACCAGTGTAGACACATATACAGGGGCACTCAAAGAATCACTAGGCATGACTAGATACGATGCAAAATAAGATGACACATATGAGTATGTAGACCCTGGATCAAATAGAACTGAAGCACCTCTATTATAAACCAGAACAGTACCTATGATAACTACATCGGAAGCCTCAGTCTCAGGCCTGGCTAGAAGAGCATAACATCGAGTTTGGGCCCCACCACTCTGTACTACATCTCTGGGACGGCCTCCTACTGGCTGGCCTCCACCTCTAGCAGCCTGACCTCCACCTCTAACACCTCTACCTCCACCTCTAGCACCTCTACCTTTACCTCTAGCTGGCTGAGCGGGTTGTGGAACACTCGGTGCTTGAACCATGGTAGGAGAACCCTGATGCTGAGAGCTACTCGGTGCTCGAGGACAAAATCAAGCAATGTGCCTCATATCACCACAAGTATAACAAGCCCTCAGCTGCTAAGACTGCTGATCCTGATGGCCTGAATACCCACTCTGAAAACTCTGGAGCGGAGGTGCACTGATAGGAGCTGGCAGTACACTGTAGGGCAACTGAACAGAATACTGCATATGAGCACCACGACCACCTAGAGCACCGTGAGAAGCCTGAAGTAATGACTAAAAGGTCCTAGGAGGATGGCCTCTACCAAAAGAATCCCTACCTCCATACGAGGCACCACTTAATTTGCCTGAATGATGAGGCCTCTTATCAGACCCCTGACCACTCCCCTGGGCCAAAACCATCTCAACTCTCCTGACCACATTGGCTGCATCCTAAAAAGAAATCTCGCTACTTGTCTCCTTTTCCATCTGCAGTCTAATAGGTTGAGCGAGTTCCTCAATAAACCTCCTCACTCTCTCTCTTTATCTCTCTCTCTCTAGGTGAGGATTATCAGAAGAGCATGATGAGCCAAATCAATAAACCTCGTCTCATACTGGGTGATAGTCATAGAACCCTGCTGGAGATGCTCAAACCGCCTGCGGTACTCCTCTCTCTGAGTGACGGGAAGAAACTTCTCAAGAAATAGCTGTGAGAACTGGTCCCAAGTGAGAGCTGGTGATCCAACTAGTCTGGCTAAACAATAATCTCTCTACCATGTCTTGGCGGATCCAGACAAATGAAAAGTAGCAAAGTCGACCCCATTGATCTCCGTTATCCCCATGTTGCGAAGAACCTCATGACAGTTGTCTAAATAATCCTGGGGATCCTCAGAAGATGCACCGCTGAAAGTGGTAGTGAAGAGCTTGGTAAACCTATCCAATCTCCACAAGTCATCAGCAAACATAGCTGCTCCATCACCGGTCTAAGCTACCACACCCGGCTAAACTGCTCCAACTGGCTGAGCTGCTGGAGTCTAAAACTAGGGAGCCATCTACTCCGGAGTGCGAGTAGCAGGAGTCTGGGCTCCTCCTCCAGTCTGAGAGACAGCTGGTGCTACAGGAAGCAAGCCTGACCGGGTGAGACTATCCATAAGGCCCACTAGACGGACTAGAGCATCCTGGAGTACTGGGGTAGCAATGAACCCCTCTAGGACCTGAGATGGTCCCACCGAAACTGCTTGGGCCGAAACCTCATCATCAAACTCAACTTGAGGCTACGCCACTGGTGCTGCTGCTCTGGGCTGAGCTCTGCCCCTGCCTCGGCTTCGCCCTTTGCCCCTCGTGGAGCTGCTGCTAGGGGCTTGAGCTGCTGATCGGTGGATGAGGAAGCGTATGTTCTCGCCATCTGCGAAAGAACAGAGTAGGAATTCAATTAGCATTGAGAAACCAAATGGCACGACAGGAAAGAATAGATGTGAAGTTTTTCCTAACTCTGTAGCCTCTAGGGGATAAATACAGACGTCTCTGTACCGATCCCTCACACTCTACTAAGTTTGTCTGTGAATTGTGAGACTTAAGAAACCTAGAGCTCTGATACCAACTTGTCACGACCCGTATTTCCCACTTTCGGGAGTCGTGATGGCGGCTACTAGTGAAAGCTAGGCAAGCCAAATAGTCCAATTGTTTAACTATTTTAATTTTTAACCCCTTAGCAATTCCAAAACAATATAACAGAAATAGCGGAAATAATATAACAAAATCAGTGAGGAAGACAAAATTTGATAGTTAGATTAATACACACTACGGAAGTCTAAGTACAACTCTACCCGAAATTTGGTGTCACAATATCACAGACTGTCTAAGAATACTACAAATAAGGGTTCGAAAGGTAAATACAAGCTGTTTTAGAAATACATAGAAGAAACAGTATAGAAAGATAGAAGGAGATGCCAGGGCCTGCGGATGCATGCAGGACTACCTCGGGTTGCCTGAATGGACTAAAGACAGCACCCTCACTGCGGTCCAAAAGTGGCTACTTCGGGATCTACACACAGTGCAGAGTGTAGTATTAGAACAACCGACCTCATGTGCTGGTAAGTGTCTAGCCTAACCTCGGCGAAGTAGTGACGAGGATAGGACTAGACTACCAAATAAACCTGTGCAGATAAATCATATACAACAGAAATAAAGGCAGAAATATACAATTAAGGATGGGAAGGGGAAACATGCAGCGGGGAACATCAAAAAAAATAGCAGAAGAATAACAGATAAATATAAGGATCACCAAAGTTCGATTGCCAACAAGAATCAGATATAAAAGTGTCACGACCCTAAATCTAAACCCGGACTTGATGGCACCTCTCGTGACGACAAGGCCAGCCAACACAACACCCAATTCATTTTTAACCATTAAAATAACATAATTTAAGTCATTAACATGATTAAATCCCAAAAGAAATAGTGAAACAGTACAATTGGCGGAACAAACACAGCCCGACATAGGGGTGTCACTAGTCATGAGCATCTAAACATGTGTCTAAGAGTCTGAAAGAGTTTGTACAGTCTATTACTGAACTAGAAACAGAAAGTAAGATAGGAGGGAGAAAAACTGGGTTGCGAACGCAGAGCAGCTACCCTGTGGAGTCTGAATGGCCTGTTGGGAGAAATCAACCCTCACTGGCGGGACCTGAAGCTCCTGAATCTAAGCACAGGGTGCAGGGAGTAAAGTGAGTACTCCAACTCAGTGAGTAATAACAATAAATGAAGACTGAGCGATAAGAAATCACGTAAAAACACAACAATATGCTATAAAGAGGCAGTGTAAAACCAATAAAATGCAATAAAACAGTGAAATCTTATAAAAACATTGGTTCAGAATAAGCTTCTTTAAAATACTTTTTCAACAGTTAAACAAGTAAATAAAAAGCAGCTAGAAAAGATAAACACAAAATCTGCCCCTCGGACACAATGTCAATAGAATCATCCCCCCGTGCAATAACATGGAACAACACTAGCCCCTCGGGCTATATCTCATATCACAATGGGTACCCGCGCTCACTGGGGGTGTACAGACTCCGGGAGGGGCCCCTTACGGCACAAGCGCAATATCAAGCCATCTCGTGGCATAATCAATAGTCTCTCGGCCTCACATCATGCCACCTCGTGGAGTACAACTCAGGCCCTCGGACTCATAATTACAATAAGTACAACACTGCTACGGTGTGCAACCCGATCCTATAATAATCCTCACAACATAGGCACTCGGCCCTACTCAGTCAGAAATCATTAAAAGCCACTCGAACACAGTAAAACATGATGCTCAGCCCAAAATATCATTTAAAGTGTTAAAATTAGAGTAAACATGGCTGAGTTATTAAAACAGTAGAATATAGCATGACTGAGTACAGTATAAAATCAAAACAGTAAGGAAATAGCAGTAAAAATCCCCTAAGGGTCCAAACCAATTGGCACGAGGCCTAAATAAGGCATTCAGCCTAAAACATGATGATAGCAAACAGTTTTCAATCAAATACGCGGCAAAAATAATTATTCGGGATGGACTAAGTCACAATCCCCAATGGTGCACGACCCCACGCTCATCATCTAGCGTGTGTGTCACCTCAATATAGTACAACGATGTGAAATCCAGGGTTTCATACCCTCAGGACAACATTTACAATCATTACTCACCTCTATCCGGTCCAAACTCTAGCCCGCGATGCCCTTGCCTCTCGAATCGGCCTCCGGATGCTCCAAATCTAACCAAGATCAGTGCAAAACAATCAAAATATGCTAAGGAAACAAAGCCTACTCGAAAGAAATCAAATTACAACAGAAATCCAGAAATTGGCCAAACCCGACCCCCAGGCCCACGCCTCGGATTCCGATAAAAATTACATCAATAGAATCTTTATCACTCCCTGAGTTCATTCATATAAAAATCCAACCACAATTGATCCCTCAAATCCCTAATTTTAAGCCTCCAATTACAAGCTCTGGTTCTTCAATATTAGGCTAAAATTCCATGATTAATTAGGTAGAAATCACATAAGGATTGAGTATAAATTCCTAAATCTTATCTCCACGTGTTCCCCCTTGATTCCCTCTTCAATCCCCTCCAAAAAGCTTCAAAATCACCCAAAAATGGAGGAACTTAGGCTAAAAATTGTGGAAATGGCCTTTTTAAACATTCTACCCAGCTATTAAATTTCCTTCACTGCGATCGCAGAAATAGCCTCGCGATCACGAAGCACAAATTCTAACTACCCCCACTTAACCTTACGCGATCGCACAAAGCTCCACGTGATCACGAAGCAATAACACTCAGACCCACTCGATCACAACAAGACTCACGCGAACGCGAAGGTACACTACACAGACCCACGCGATCGCAACCAACTCCATGCGATTGTGTAGAGGAACTCTGCCTCAACCCCAACTAAGCCTACGTGATCGTAGCCCATTCATCCGTTTAACCACCCGAACCTCACCCGAGGCTCTCGAGACCTCAACCAAACATGCTAACATATCCCATAACATCATTAAAACTTGTTCCCCCATCGGAACACTCAAAACAACATCAAAACACCAAATTTGCATCGAATCCAAGCCTAAGAATTCCAAAATCTTCTAAATTCTGCTTTCGATCAAAAAGTCTACCAAACCACGTTCGAATGACCTGAAATTTTGCACACACATCCCAAATGACACAGCGGACCTACTGTAACTCCCGGAATTCCATTTTGACCCCTATATCAAAATCTTACCTACCAACCGGAAAATGCCAAAATTTCAATTTTGCCAATTCAAGCTTAAATCTACTCTGGACCTGCAATAATTCAAATCATCATCCAACTGAACCGTGCTGAAATCCAAAACATGAGACGGGTCGCCAATATACTTCTGAAGCATAGAAACATGGAACACCGGATGCACACTCGATAAGCTGGGTGGCAAAGCAAGCTCATAAGCCACTTCCTCAATCCTCCGAAGCACCTCAACAGGCCTAATGAATCGAGGACTCAATTTACCCTTCTTCCCAAATTTCATAACACCCTTCATGGGTGAAACTTTCAACAGAACCTTTTCACCAACCATGTAGGACACATCCTGAACCTTCCTGTCAGCATAACTCTTTTGTCTCGACTGTGCTATACGAAGCCTTTCCTGAATCGCCTTCACCTTGTCTAAAGCATCCTGCACCAAGGATGTACCCAATAACCTAGCCTCACCCGGCTCAAACAAACCGGCCGGAGATCTACATTGCCTCCCGTACAAAGCCTCATATGGAGCCATATGAATACTCGACTGATAACTGTTGTTATAAGCAAACTCTGCGAGCGGTAGAAACTGATCCCATGACCCTCCAAAATTAATGACACAAGCACGCAACATGTCCTCCAATATCTGAATAGTACGCTCGGACTGCCCGTCCGTCTGAGGGTGAAAACCTATGCTCAACTCAACCTTAGTACCTAACTCTCTCTACACGGCTATACAAAATTGCAAAGTAAACTGAGTACCTCTATCTGAAATGATGGAAACCGGAACACCAAGCAAACGAACAATCTCTCGGATATAGATCCCTACCAACCGCTCTGAAGAATAGGTAGTACACACAGGAATGAAGTGCGAGTACTTGGTAAGCCGATCCACAATCACCCAAATAGCATTGAACTTCTTCAAAGTCCGTGGAAGTCCAACTATAAAATCCATAGTGATACCCTCCCACTTCCACTCTGGAATATCCATCTGCTGAAGCATGCCACCCGGTCTCTGATGCTCATATTTTACATGCTGACAATTGAGACACCGAGCTACAAATCCCATAATGTCCTTCTTCATTCTCATCCACCAATAATGTTGTATCAGATCCTGATACATCTTCGTGGCACCCAGATGAATAGAATACCGCGAGCTATGGGCCTCCTCCAGAATCAACTCTCGAAGCCCATACACATCGGGCACACATATCCGGCCCTGCATCCTCAACACACCGTCATCTCCAATAGTCACATATCTGGCATCATCATGCTGAACTCTATCTTTTAGGACAAGCAAATGAGGATCATCATACTGGTGCTCTTTGATGCGATCAGATAAGGAAAACCGAGAAATAACACAAGCCAATACCCGACTGGGCTCCGAAAAATATAACCTCACAAACCGATTGGCCAAGGCATGAACATCAACTACAAGAGGTCTCTCCCCAACTGGAATATATGCCAAACTCCCCATACTCACCGCCTTCCTACTCAAGGCATCGGCCACCACATTGGCCTTTCCCGGATGGCAAAAAATAGTAATATCATAATCCTTTAACAACTCCAACCATCTCTGCTGCCTCAAATTGAGATCCTTCTATTTGAACAAGTGCTGGATGTTATGATGATCAGTAAACACCTCACAAGACACACCATAGAGATAGTGCCTCCAAATCTTCACCACGTGAACAATGGCAGTCAACTCCAAATCATGAACGGGGTAGTTCTTCTCATGGGGCTTCAACTGGCGAGAAGCATAAGCAATAACTCTACCCTCCTGCATCAACACACACCCAATACTGACTCTCGAAGAATCACAATACACGGTATACGAACCTAAAGCTGATGGCAAAACTAATACTGGAGTTGTGGTCAAGGATGTCTTAAGCTTCTGAAAGCTCTCCTCACACTCGTCCGACCACATAAATGGAGCACCCTTCTGAGTCAACTTGGACATGGGTGATGCGATAGATGAGAATTCCTGAACAAACCGGCGGTAATAACCCGCCAAACCAAGAAAGCTGCGAATCTTTGTGGCTGAGAACGGTCTGGGTCAACTCTGAACCGCCTCTATCTTCTTCGGATCAACCTGAACACCCTCACTGTACACCACGTGCCCCAAGAAAGCCACTGAATTGAGCCAAAACTCACACTTGGAGAACTTTGCATAAAGTTTCTTCTCTCTCAATCTCTGCAACACAACTCTCAAATGCTCTGCGTGCTCTTACTGACTACGCGAGTACACCAGAATATAATCAATGAAGATGATCATGAACGAATCAAGATAAGGCTGAAACACGTTGTTCATCAAATGCATGAACGTTGTCGGGGCATTGGTCAGCCCGAAAGACATAACAAGGAACTCATAATGACCGTATCTAGTCCTGAAAGCTGTCTTGAGAATATCCGAGTCCCTGATCTTCAACTGGTGATAACCTGAACGGAGATCAATCATGGAGAACACTCTTGCTCCCTGAAGCTGGTCAAACAAATCATCGATACGAGGCAAGGGATACTTGTTCTTGATTGTTACTTTGTTCAACTGCCTGTAACCAACGCACATCCTCATCGTGCCATCCTTCTTCTTCACAAATAGCACAGGCGCACCCTAAGGCGATACACTAGGCCGAATCAACCCCTTATCCAAGAGTTCCTAAAGCTGCTCCTTCAACTCTTTCAACTCCGTTGGTGCCATACAATACGGTGGAATAGTAATGGGCTGAGTGTCCGGCACCAGATCAATACCAAAATCAATATCCCTGTCTGTTGGCATGCCCGGCAGGTCTACAGGAAACCCATCGGGAAAATCCTTCACAACAGGAACAGAATCAATACTGGGAGTCTCTTCACCGACATCCCTCACAAAGGCTAAGTACGAAAGACAACCCTTCCCAACCATATGTTGGGCCTTCAAGAACGAAATCACCCTACTGGGAACAAAATCAGTCAAACCTCGCCACTCAATCTGTGGCACACCCGGCATAACCAATGTCACTGTCTTAGCATGGCAGTCTAATATAGCACGACACGGAGATAGCTAATCTATGCCCAATATAACATCGAAATCCACCGTACATAACAACAAAAGATCCACTAGGGTCTCCAGACCCCTAATAGTCACCACACACAACCGGTACACACGGTCTACAGCAACAGTATCGCCCACCGGAGTAGACACACGAACAAATGTAACAAGAGACTCACAGGGCATATCCAAATAACGAGCAAAGTATGATGAAACATAAGAATAAGTGGAACCGGGATCAAATAATACAGAGGCATCTCGGTGGCAGACTGAAACAATACCTGTAATAACAGCATCTGAAGCAATAGCATCGGGTCTAGCTAGAAGTGCATAGAAACGGGCAACTGCCACCTGATCGACCTCTCCCTCTAGGGCGACCCCTAGCTGACTGACCTCTACCCCTAGCTGGCTGGGTGGGTGGTGGTGAAGTAACTGGTGCTGAAGTCGATGGATGACTCCTCTACTAATATGAACCCCTAAGACGACGAGGACACTACCTCCATATATGACCCATCTCTCCACACTCATAGCAACTCCCGGGTGCTGCAGACGGGGACTGAAGGGAACCCCTAGCACCGGAATGACTAGTAGATGCACCTGGCATAGAAGAGCCCTGAGCTGATGGAGCACGGGACAAACTTTGAGCTAGAAGGGCACTGATTAACGACTGGCCCTGATGAGAACTGTGAGAACCATGACCCGATGACGCCCCACGATAACCTGGGCGAGCTGACTTAGCATGCCTGAATGGACGGACTCTGTCGTGCTAAAACCGACCTCTCGAAGGAGCACCGCCATAACTATTAGATCCTCGAGGCCTCTTGGCCTCACTCTCATCTCGCTCTTGGCGACGAATTGCCTCAATCTCACGAGCAATATCTACCACCTCCTCAAAAGTAGCACCAGACACCCTTTCCCTGGTCATGGGAATATAATTGTGTTTTATATGGTTAATCTTCTAACCATATAAAATTTATTAAAATCGGACTCCGTTTGGTCCCTCAAATCCTCACTTAAAACTCTCCAAAACTTAAACCCTAACTCCCTCGATTTCACTTAGAAATCATCAGTCAAATCCCAAAAACGAAGATGGGTTCATGAAATATAACCAAAATCGAGTAGAGAACACTTACCCTAATCCATATGGTGAAAATTGTCTCCAAAATCACCCAAATCCGAGCTCCCTAACTCAAAATATGACTGAAAGAACAAACCCTTATTTTATATATTTTTTGCCAGTTATTCTGCCTCATTTCTTGTGCCAAACGATCCCAAAACTCACTTTTTATATCTCCAATAGATTCTTTGTGAAATTTTAGTTAAGATAGGCTTTTTAATCACTCACTTTGACCTTATAGTGAATGAAATATGTTGGTTTCAATATTTGCAAATAGTGCAGATTTTAAATACGCCATCAGTGGCAATTTCGTAATTAATCTGAAAAATCTAGCAACCTAATTCTCAGTAAAATTACCATACAATCCACATACGATGTTCAAATTCGACGATTCATTTTGCTACGGATCTGTAATTACGATACGGATCTAATACTTCAATTAAAAAAAAATCAAAGCTCATTTATGTAATATGATATCATTTATGCTTGAAGAGACGACGGTGAAACATAAGAAAAACGAGTGCAACACAACCCAAACCTATCCGAGACTCACTTGAGCCCCTCAGGACCTCAACCAATAATTCCAATAAGTCATATATCACTACCCGAACTTAGTCGAATCTTCGTAACACCCAAAACAACACCAAAACACCAAATCAACTTCGAATTCAAGCCTAAGAACTTCTAAACTTTCAAAATTCGCCAACGCCGCCGAAACCTATCAAACCACGTCCGAATAACATCAAATTTTGCACATAAGTCAAAAATGACACTACGAACCTACTCTAACTTACGGAATTTCATTCCGACCCCGATACCTAATTTTCCACTGTCGACCAAAATCGCCAAATTTTTAACTTTCGCCAATTCAAGCCTAATTCTACCATTGACTTCCAAATTACATTCCGGACATACTTTGAAGTCTAAAATCACCCAATGAAGCTAATCGAATAATAAATATCCAAATCCGAATTCGTCTACTCATAAGTCAACTTTCGGTTAACTTTTCTAACTTAGCTTTCTAACTAAGAAACTAAGTATTCATTTCACTCCAAAACTACTCCAAACCCAAACCTACCAACTAGATACAATTCAATACAGCTGCACAACACATAAATAAGTATAGATGGGGGAAATGCGGCTATAACTCTCAGAACGACAGGTCGGGTCGTTACAATAAAAATAGATGCACTTCATACTTCTATTAAATATTGCATCCCATGAGAGGATCCCAAATATTTCTAGATATTTTTTAAAGAAAATTCTATATGAAGTCTTAAAAGTGTATATAAAAATTATATATTTATATGTTGGTTTGGTTCAAGTTTTTTTCACTCAATACCAAAACCAAATCAAATCAAACCAAATATATAATTCGAATTACCATAAGTACCCATAAACTTTCAGGCCCACTTTAATTATTATTCTTACTATAGTGAAACAGAATTGTTGTTAGTTCTACTGAAAGGTTTTAGAAATCTTACCAACAAGTATATACTTCATAAAATATTTCATACCAAAACATAATTATGGATAAAAAATTTCTAAACTGATCAAACGTGTAAATATAAACATAAATGTCAAATATTAATCAAATAAAAGATTTTTTGAAACTGATCTAATGGTGAGAGTTCTAACATAAATGTCAAAACTCTTTTATGTAAAATTTTCTTTATATAGAATATTCATGTTGATATGCAAGTCTATCCGACTATACTGCAGTGACTATTATTTTAATTTGCTATTGAAGCGTAAAAAATGAGTGGAGGTGCAAGTTCTTATGCACGAGTTTCACAAGTGCGATTACTCTCTTGAAATGTAAACAAGTGCAAACCTGATTCAAAGAAAGATAAACATATTAAAAAATATTCATGTTGATATGCAAGTCTATCCAACTATACTGTAGTGACTATTATTTTTTTTTGCTATTGAAGTGTAAAAAATGAGTGGAGGTGCAAGTTATTATGCACGAGTTTCACAAGTGCGATTACTCTCTTGAATGTAAAGAAGTGCGAACCTGATTCAAAGGAAGATAAACATATTAAAAAATTTCTAAGGGTATATCATCCACACATAGCTATATTACAAGAGGTTAGCGGTCCACACGAATGGTCAAATAACATTCGTTCTTTTCAACATGAGAGCATAGTGATAATGTGGGATATCGAGTATGTCAAAGGTCTCCGCTTTAACGGAGTTAGTCAAGGCAAAAATCAATATATAGTCTCAATGTTTGAGTTAGTTAAAAACTCAAGTATCCCTTTTACCTTTATTGGAGTTTACGGAGATTGAAGACATGGCCTCCATTTAGGAAGAATTAAAAGACATTTGGTTAAAGATACCCCATGGATAATTATGGGGGATTTTAATCTTACTTTGAATTCCCATTTGGAGAGAAGTTTATTGTCTCCTAGTGAAGACAAAAAGAATTTGCCTGAATTTCAGGATTTGCTGAAAATTACTTTTATTCATGACAAGAAGTTCGAATTTACGTATACATATAAAGATAACAACAATCCAGATAGGCTTTCAAAGATAGATAGGATTGTTTGCAACACAGCCTTAACTCGTTTGTTTCAGTTTCACCACTGTGAGCACGTGATTTTTGCCCTATATATGAATAATTCCCAAAATCTCAAACAAAATAATTTTTCTTTATTTTTACCATTTTTGTACGTTTTGGTGTCATCTTCCGATAATTGTTGCATTTTTATTTTTGTGCGTATTAATTTTTACAAAATACAAAAATACGTATTTATTTTACATTTAGGATTTAATTTTATATTTTTAGTACTAATTTGGCATTAATTAGTTTTAGAATAGGATGTGAAGAAAATAGCAAAAATAGTTTACTTCATCATTTTATTATTGAGAAACAGTCGAAAATAGTTATCAAGGTAATTTTAGGCATTAATTGGTTTTAGCTTAATTGTTAGTTTAATTTCACATCTTTGAAAAATCAGAAAATAAATAAAAAATAATATATACAAGAAAAAAAAAAGAAGAAGAAAATTGAAACATAATGGAAGTGAGTTTGTTTGAGGTCCGGAAAGTTGGGCCGTTTCTACACATTTTTTTTAGCCCAAACGACTTAAAAACACCCGGTTTCAGCCCAGCCCAAATCCCTACCCGGTCCCCCCCCCCTTTAAATGAAACGTCGTCGTTTTAGGGCCTCTGGATCAGGACCGTTGGATCTCATCAATCCAACGGTCCGGAACTAACGAGGTTCCCAGTATATAAATGTCCAAACCAGACCTCCCTACCCCCATTTACATCGTCTTCCTCACCCCACCCCTTTCTTCCCTAACCCTAATCCGCGCCGCCCTAAAAACCCTTGCCGGCGGTGAACGTGACCTACACCGTTCACCCTGAAAATAACACCATGGGTTCCCCTCACCTTCCTCTTGCTACTACACTCGGTGGTTTGCCTCGAATAGGGCCGGAACTCTTCGAATCTTGATTTGAAGTTTTCCGGCCAATTGATAGTTTGTCCAACTCGGCCCAAATTCACACCCTACAACCCCCAGCCCTTCCTCAACCCCAATCTGTGGTTGTTTCCTTTCGAATCACCCTGAAACGTCCCAAATATTAGATCTAAGAATCACGGCCCAAACCCTAAAATCAAATCCTTCTGATTTAGAACCGTAGCACCCTTAACCATGTGTTCTCGTGTAAGAACACATGGTTAGGGATGTTACGCGTCAAAAATCTGAAAGGGTTCGTATGTTCTTGACTGGACGGAGCCCTTTTTGCCTTTGTGAGTTTTTCGGTTCTTTCTTTTACTGCTTCTTTTACTCGCATGATTAAAATATTACTTGCAGTCATTGTTTCATTATGGTCCTGTTAATTTTTGGTTTAACTGTGTTAGTTTAGGTTCTATTAATTCTTGTTGTTTCTGAGTTTGTTAATTGATTGAATGATTATAATTTCGTGGATTAATTATTAGTTTAAGTTCTTTTAATGATAAGCATGGTAGCATAAGCACAGTTTGTTTTAGTTTAATTTGATTGAGTTGGTTAATTGAACGTGATTGGGGCAGTCAGTCTGTTTAGTTTGGTTTCTGTTTGTTAGTCGATTAATCTTAGCTGGTTCCTGATTGTTATTTAATTGATTTAGTTAGTTTCAGACTGGGTTAGGGTGTTGGGTTTAGCTATTAAGGACAAGGGTAGGGTTAGTGATTCTGAGAGGCTTTCAGGGGTAATCTGGGTAGGGAAAAGGATAGTTCTGATAGGAATAGTAATATCAAGGTATAAAGAAGGGCAGTATGGGTATTGTATGGGTAGAGGAATGCTTTAGGACCTTCTAGAATGGGTTTCAAGTGTAAATTGTAATAAGTACACTGCAGTTACTTGTTTAGCAAGATAAGAATAGAGGGACCAAAGTGAAAATAGAGAGGGACTAATTAGAGAAATCAGAATTTAGTTGATTCTTTGGGGTTTGGCCTATAAAAGGGCATTAGATGCCTTAGAAAAGGGGGCTGCTCTGAGATACTCTTTTGAGCCTTAAAAGTTTCAACTGAAGCTTTCATTTCTTTGGTGAGCATTTCAATTCTGAGAGTATTCAAAAATAAAAACACCCAAATGTGAAAATCTGAAACAGCTTCACAGTTTATCACTAATTCTGGGTTTCAGCTGTGAGGGCCAGGGAAGTGTTAAAAGTCTGTTAAGTTGGTCTTTGGGAATTTGTTTATATTTTTGGTTTCAAAGCAGTCTGCATGTGTTCTATGGTGCCTCATTGCTGGGTTTGCTGTTTGTTGCTGTTGAAAGTAGCTGATTCCTCTCCTTTTCCTCTATTTTCATTACAAATCTCAGGTACATTTCTTTGATTCTCATCCATGTAAGTTCAAGTTTGAAGTGAAGAACAGTGAAGAATGTTACTGAATTCCAGGGCCTTAGGAAACATTGTTTGCAGATTACCATTTCATAATGTAGTTTGTTTAAATTGTCTGGCTATTACTAATTGACTTAATTAGTGTGGATTCGAGCCAATAACTTATTTGTATAATTTAGGCTAATGAATTGTCCCACATGATTTTGATTGTTTTAATTAGCTAGTGGACATTTGGGTATTCAGGTTCATGTATATAGTTCAGGTGGGGGTTATTTTAATTAAACATTTCATGTTTATACCATTATTATTTTCTGTTTGCTTAAGTTTCATGGCATGCTGAAACTAAATCTGCAAAAGTTGCAATTAATTTAGAGTTCAGCACGTTTGGTTGCCTTAATTTTGGGTCTAAGATGAATTGGGCACAGCTTCATGCTGGGCCAGTTTTGGGCCTGGCGAATTTGTAGTCAGCCCAGATTGTGGACAGACAAGAAATTGAAACAGGGCCCAAGGATTCAATCCCTGGGCTGTGCGAATGCAAATCCAGTTTGGGCCTGCTCTGTGCCTGACGCCTAGGCGCTCTAAGGGGCTGTGTCCGCAGCCTTGGCCTGGTGGAGCTTTGTAAGCTCAGGGCCCATTCGTTTGGTATTTTTGTCCAGATTTTCAACTTCTAATTCAACAAATTGTAGGCTTAATCAATTAGAATCCTCAAGTAGTTAATGACACAATTATTCTATTGCGTAGGCTAGGAAATGGTGTTTAGCGAATTTCACCGCATTTCCCAAATAACAATACGTTAGAATCTTTAAGCACGCTCTTAATAAAGTTACCTTCTTAAACTCGGGTGCGCATTGATGCGATCCAAATCCAAGTCCCGATGAAGCCAAGATGTGTCGACAACCGCGGGTGCATTGATTGCGACGTGGTTCGAAACATGTTTTCGCGACATTGTAATTCTTATAAAAAATAATTAATGATAGAAAAGAGCTTCACAAATTAAGATGAGCCTCACTACACAAAAATAAATAAATGTGGGGCCCTTAGTAAATAGTTATTGAAATAATTAGAATTTGAGATGGCCGTTTAGCGAACTTCATGGCTCTTCCCCAAAGTAACACTACGTTAGTATCTTTAGGCACGATTTAATTAAATAACTTTCTTAAAAATCGGGTGCGCATTGTTGCGACTCAAATCCAAATCTCGACGAAATCGAAATGTGTTGATAACTACGGGTGCATTGATTACGACGTGGTTCGAAACGCGTTTTCATGACGTCGCAATTCTTTTAAAATAATGATAAAAAGCGGTTCAAAATTAATAAAAGGCACAGGAGCTAGCATGCATAAAAATTAGATAAAATTAAATACAACAGTTAAGCGACCGTGCTAGAACCACGGAGCTCGGGAATGCCTAACACCTTCTCCCGGGTTAACAGAATTCCTTACTCGGATTTCTGGTTCACGGACTGTTAACAAAGTCATAAACTTCCTCGGTTCGGGATTCAACCGGTGACTTGGGACACCATTAATATCCCAAGTGGCGACTCTGAATAATTAATAATTAAATCCCGTTCCGATTGTCCTTTAAATGGAAAAACTCCTTTACGCTCTTCCCGAGGAGGTGTAGTAAAAAAGGAGGTGTGACAACCACCAATCCACTATCGCAAGCGCCATATCGAATCATTTGCCGATAATTATGAAATTAGAATATACTTTCAGGATTGGGGTTCTCATTTGCACATTTTAAGGATAGTATGGCACCAAAAAATGAGTGTCATTTAGTCATGGATCATTTTGAGTACTTGCTTTAAAAAGTGCTCTGGTACATCTCCGTGTTGTATAGTGTTATTACTCTGATTCCAGTTAATGTAAAGCGCATCTGGTTGTTAAAATCTTTTCTTATTCCTAGTCTCTAAATGTTTTTAAGACCTTGCATTTTTTAAGACTTCTTGTTACGAAACAAAGCAAACTCAGCCAACCAACTATATTTGTAATTAAATTTGATGGAATGTTCATTAGGAAAAATATTTTCCCTAACTAAGCAAAGAGATATCAGACTAAATGCATTGCTCTGTATCGTTCAAATATATCGTCCCACAAGCACACATGTAAACGTATTTCTTGTTTAGCAGATACAAATAATTCTGTGAGTACTGCTTCACACAATACGAACAAACACATGCATGGGACATAGGACAATTCTAAAAGTTGATTACTGACTGCGAAAAGTAAGAGAAAACTGATCTACAGCCCCTCAAAATTTTAATAGCCCGTGTTTTTTCCACTTACACAAAATAGCCCTTCGACCCAAACATATTACATCTAATAGCCCGAAATATCTATTTTGTATAATGACAGTCTATTTTATATATTTTTTGCATAGCGACAGTCTCTTTTGTATATTTTTTGTATAGTGATAGTGTATTTTGTATATATGTTGTATAGTGACAGTCTATTTAGTATATTTTTTGTATGGTGACAGTCTATTTTGTATATTTTTTGTATAGTGATAGTCTATTATATATAAATTGTACATTGACAGTCTATTTTGTATATTTTTTGTATAGTGACAGTCTATTTTGTATGTATGTATGTATGTATATATATATATATTGTATAGTGACAGTCTATTTATTATATTTTTTGTATAGTGAGAGTCTATATTCCATACTTCTATGCTAAGTATTGACTTTAAACACTGTTCAAACCTAAACATGCCTCTTTCTTTTTTGACTCTTCAAAAATCTAACTCGATCACAGAAATACCCAAATAATCTCGGGAGAGTGCATTGAGTATATTACTGTGATTACTCGGGAGAGATTTACGGTAAGATGGGCGTTCATGATTGATAGAGAGGTGTTGGTCAATTTGTATGAAGCATAAACAGAAGGGATTCCATCAATAGGGAAGTCATTACCTTAGCGTTTTCTCATTATTGTTTACAACCTTAGCATCCTTAGTTTACAGCTGTTTATTTACTTGCAATTTTAGTTATTGAAGACACCATCAACTGTGATTCAAACGTTTGGGGAAATTGGTTCTCAAGAGTTTAGTGGGTCGAAAGATAGTGATTGATAGGTTAACTCTCTGTGGGTTCGACTCTGGGCAGAATACTCAGGTTATATTTGCAACGTCCGCATTGTCCTTTTAAAAGGTATAGTTGGGCGTGATCATACTACTTCACACAATACGAACAAACACATGCATGGGACATAGGACAATTCTAAAAGGTGATTACTGACTGCGAAAAGTAAGAGAAAACGGTCATCTATAGCCCCTCAAAATTTTAATAGCCCATGTTTTTCTCATTTACACGAAATAGCCCTTCGGCCCAAACATATTACATTTAATAGCCCGAAATATCTATTTTGTATATTTTTTGTATAATGACAGTCTATTTTATATATTTTTTGCATAGCGACAGTCTATTTTGTATATTTTTTGTATAGTGACAGTGTATTTTGTATATATATTGTATAGTGACAGTCTATTTAGTATATTTTTTGTATGGTAACAGTCTATTTTGTATATTTTTTGTATAGTGACAGTCTATTGTATATAAATTGTACATTGACAGTCTATTTTGTATATTTTTTGTATAGTGACAGTCTATTTTGTATGTATGTATGTGTATATATATATATATATATATATATATATATATATATATATATATAGTGACAGTCTATTTATTATTATTTTTGTACAGTGAGAGTCTATATTCCATACTTCTATGCTAAGTATTGACTTTAAACACTGTTCAAACCTAAACATGCCTCTTTCTTTTTTGACTCTTCAAAAATCTAACTCGATCACAAAAATACCCAAATAATCTCCATAACAGAGGATCTTCAAGAATCGATCAGCAACCAAACAGGTGTATCCTTAACGTTAGTGAAACATGTTTTGGCAACCGAGGTTAAAGGGGACAACAACATGGTCTTCTCCCCTTTGTTGATCCACATAGTGTTGGGTATAATCGCAGCTCTCTTTCTTCTCAGCTTGAACTAGCATTGTTCGATGAATTAATAGATTCGCCGTTTATTTTATACTTTTACACGAGATATGAACTAGCATTGTTCTCATCTCTCCGGGAGAAGGTACTATAATCATAATAACAATGATAATAATAGATACTCCATCCGTATCAATTAATTTGTAGTTTGACTTAAGAAAAAAAAACTTTTGAAACATATGGTCCTAAAAGTTTAAACGGCAAAACCTTTGTGAGGCCATAATATTCGTGTGGCTATAAAAAAAATCTCAAATAAAAATTTTAAAATTAAATTATTTTTAAATATAAAAATATGTCATTCTTTTTAAACGGATTAATAAAGAAAGTGTATCATTTAAATTAAAACGGATGGAGTAATAACATTAGACAATGGAAGATATATATATATATATATATATATATATACATATATATATATATATATATATATATATATATATATATATATATATATATATATATATATATATATATAGCTCCTTTGGAAAATACCCAAAAAATAATTAAAACTAATCGGTATTGCTTGGGAATCTGATAAAGTGAAAAAGGACAAATCTACTAGAATAACTGATGAACTCAACTCCCAATCTCTCCTCAGCTCGCAGATGTTGTGGATTAATTTTGGACTATAAAATATATATTATAATTTTGGGCTATCGGGTGATATATATTTGGGTCGATGGACTATAAATGAATTTTGCTCAATGAATTTCGCTCCTCATTCCACTGGATCAATTGGGAAGCTTAGCTCATAGTTTTAGACAGCCGGCCCATCAGTATGATAATTCCCATAGCAATCATTTTTGGTGATTATACTTAGGGAAAATAACACCGTGCTGTCGCTCTTAAGATAATAACTAAAAAAATAAATATTTTGTATATGTTGTTGATGTATTTATACATTTTATATATTATATATATAAAAAAAATTATACACTTTTATAGCTTCGAATGAATAGTTTTGGCCGCAAACTAAAAGGTATCGTTCTCATTTATACTTTGAATTGAGAACACAAAATGACATTTATATAGAAATGTTCGGTCGATCTCTTATCTTTTCCACAATATCTTTTAAATCATTGATTAAAAAAAGAAAAGAAAAAGGAGACTCTCAAATACGATTTTTCTATCTTTCTTGCGACTTTAGTGAAATCATTTGAACTTAAATTTTTTTCTTTCTTATGTTTATATTAATGCAGAAAAGGTAGGTAACCAATTTTCGTTAAGAAAATAAAAATTGCCTTCACATTATTACTTCTACTAAAACTAGCTAAGTTCATAACAGATTGATCAAAGCTGATTAACCAAAAACAAGTGAATGTCTTATGTTCAATTTATTATACTAAAATAAAACAAGTGAATATCTGCAAAAAATTAGGGGGAAAACTGTCTAGCATTTTTATCATAGACTATATCTTTTTCTTTCTTTTTTTCTTTTTTTTTTCTTTTCATTTTGTTGAACTTAAGAGTACGTCATAAGCTAATTCTTCAAATTTTTTTACACAAAATAGTCAAAAACTCTATTTGAAATACATCTTTCTGGACATCAAAAGGTAAAATAGAGAACATAAAAGATTAAAGAAATATAGAAAAGAAAATTAAGATATTCCATTAGGTAGCTCCATTTGTCAATAATCTTCATCTCTAACCAATTTTAGCCTCTGCACTGACCCTACAAAAGTTCTACAAAATAAAAAGTTTCCAAATTAGCATTTAATTAAAAAAAGAATAAACAAAATTAAAAAGAAAATAATCAATAAAAAAAGAAGAAAGTAATTAAATTTAATAAATACCTCCAAGGTACATCACCAGCAAGAAGCCAATCACCTTCTTTATCTTGATAAGTAAGTTCATAAGCATCACCATTTTCTTTACCTGTATAAAATCAATTAATTTAGCAAAATTTTCCCCAATAAAATAGAAATAAAAGAAATCCAAATTTGGAAATTAAAATTAAACTCACTTTTTCCAAACATGGCAATTAAGGTGTCAGTGAGTGTCCCATAAGAATGAAAAAGACTCAAGTCAATCTTTCTTGCTATTCCAACTCCTTCCATTTTCACTTTCACGTACCTAGAATTTGATCCTCTCCCACCACCACCACTGCCGCCGCCGCCTCCACCACCGTTCTCCACCGTGACATAATTCATTGCACCGCCGGCACGGCGGTTCTGGTGGCAGAGCTTCTTCCTCAAAGAATTAACTGGTGGCCACCCCACCACCCCTTCTTCATCCCCATCTTTTCTGTTCAATTAATTGAAACAATGTCAATAATTCCTTGAAATCATTAATTAATAGTCGGATTCAGAACTAAATTTGATGAGTTCAACTTAAAATTCTTAGGGTTGAATGCCTAACACTTTAAACATTATCAAAATTTTACAGATATTGAAATTTTAACATTTTGTACGGTATACCTGCTTTGTATATATAAAAAATGCTGGTTATAATTATGTCTCAGTCTCAAATACAAAATTAGCTAGCGTTTGGACATAAATTTAATTGAAACTTGAAAAACTATTTTTTTAAGTTTTGTTGAAGAATAATTTTTGGAAGTAAAAGGTTTATTTGAATATGCATTTTATTTGACGAAAAGTCCCAGTAACTTAAAAAATTCTGAAATTTTTTCACATTCCATAAACAAACAATATATTTTTTAAAAAAATTGAAAAAATAAAGCTAAAATATATAGCCAAACGGGAGCTTAGAATTGCTATGGACTAAAAGTAGAGAAAATGCTAATAAAATTTTTAAAAATACCTTTCATTGTGGTCATTAGCTTTGTCCCAAACAAGCAAAGGCAAAGTTTGAAGAACTTGAACATTTTCATCTACAACATCAAAAACTTGACTTGAGCTACATTTCTTGATGTTGTTCAACTTGAAATCTCCACTCAAAGATTCAATTTTTATGTCATCAAAATTACACCCTTTTGCTGAATTGCTACATAAAGTAAGCCCCAATTGAAGTTCCATCATATTATCAAAAAAAAAAAAAAATCAGTTTCTTGACACAATACACAAATTGTTCAATATATGAGAAGAAAATTAGTCTTGTAGTATCCAACTATATATGTTGTGAAATGAAATAAACAGTTGCTATATATATGTGTATATAAACTATAACTATATGTGCTCTCCTACCCCCCACACCCACCCCACCTACCAACAAAACAGAGGGGGGACATGGAGAGATGGAGGGGGTGAGACAAAGAAGTGAAGAAGGGACAACAGTTTCTTAAGTGTGTCTCTATCATTGTTATACTTTTAGCCGACCCAAATGGTCACACTAAGAATCCTTTTTTGAGCAGACAATAAGTCCTTTATTAGTATTAAATATGTTGCATAATCGTACACGCATTCAATGCGCGTGCATGCATGCCACCCCTGACTTCCCCCTTTTATTGGAAACAATTTTATTATTCTTTTTGTCATGGTATATAATTTCATAAAAGAAAGAAAATGCATGCTTTCCTATTTTGAGGTTGAGCTAAAAATAATTTTATAGTGTATACAAATTTATACTACTACAACAAACTCATTGTAATTCTATAGTAAAGAATGAAAAGAATAGTGTGAACACAAATTTTATCCTACTTTGAAAAAGTAAAAAAGTTATTTCCGATAAATCAGAGGCGGAGGCAGGATTTAAAGTTTACGGGTTTTGAATTTGCAATTGAATCCATAGCTCGTTAATTACTGGGTTCACAATTAAGTACTTATACATATTTAATAAATTTTCTATACAAATATAATATCTAAGCAAAAAGCTACTGGATTCGTGTGAACGCATAGGTATCACTCTCCCTCCGCATGTGAAGTAAATCCTTTGCTCAAAAAAATATACTCCACTACCATCAGATTGTCAAAAAAAATTAATATATGTAAATATTATAATTAGATACGTCAATAACGTGAAATCTTGGGTCAATGGAATATCGAAAATAAGGTAGGATAAGTTCTACATATAATACACGACCTCCCCAAATTCTACTCGTAGAGTTACATTGAATTTTTTGTTGTGGAAGAAGAAAAACATGCAATATGCTATAACAGATTGAATAACACTATTAGTGTAAAAAACATTACATTGTCGGTACATGTAAGTTAAATTTCTTTCAGATTTAAGTCATTTACAATGATAGTACAAATTTTCTTTACATTTATCCTTAAGTACTTAATTTAAAAATAACTAGATAGTAGTATAACTGTTTTTTCACAATGTTGCATAGAGCTTAATTCAGTTGTGCATGCTCAACTTGATGTATTCACCTTTATGGGAAGGGAGTTGCCTCGAATTAAAGCTTGGTACTCTATTTTTACCTTTTTCTGATGAGAAGTTAAAGACTCAATTTTACTCATTATGGCCTACCTCGTAATGAAATAATGAGCTAATGGTCTATATGGAGATCAATAAGTTAGGCCTAATTTGTTTTTCATTCTCGTGAACGCCGGAAATATCAAAGGTGAGTATGGGATCATTCACCTACCATGTATATCACATAAGATGCTTTATGAGATGATTATATGTGTAATTATTATTAACCTGCTTGCTCAATAACTTAATTTTGAGCATAATTTCTAGATTTTTTATTCGTGAAGTTCATCTTGATAAGTTGGTTTATATGACAGTTGGTTTAGCAAAATAATTTATTGAGTGCCTCCACTTAATAGCTAAACTATTGCTTATGAGAACAAAGTTATCTATATCAGTTTGATATAGGTTATATACGAAAGTATATTACATTCTCCTCTCATAAGTGGTTCAGGGTCGGGAACCAAATAATTCCATCTTACTATTGTCACACCTCCTTTTTGCGCGCCCGCCCCAAAGGATTAAATACGCGAGGGAGTTTTTTCAATTTAAGTGACAATATTCGAAATGGGATTATTTATTTAATTCAGAGTCGCCACTTGGGAAAAGTTTGGCTTTTGGTGTCCCAAGTCACCGGTTTATCTTGAATCCCAAATCGAGGAAATTTTCGACTTTTCAAATGAAGTCTGCGAACCAAAAATTCTAAGTAAGGAATTCTGTTGACCCGAGGGAAGGTGTTAGGCACCCTCGAATCCCGTGGTTCTAGCACGGTCGCTTAAATTGTCGTAATGGCTAAATATCTGATTTAAATACATGTTGTGACTTATATGCTTTTATTGAGTTTAAAACCGCTTTATTATTATTTATAGACTTGCAACGCCGTGAAAATGCATCTCGAACCACGTCACAATCAATGCACCCATAATTGTTAACACATTTCGACTCCGTTGAGATTTGAAGTTGGGTCACATAAATGCGCACCCGAATTTAAGAAAGTAACATTATTGAAATGCGCCTAAAGAGACTATCACGTTATTTTTTTTGGGGAGGGTCATGAAATTTGCTAAATGACCCATCCCGGATTCTAAGTATTTAATATGTACATTTATGAGGGCCCCGCGGTTTGTGCATTTTATTTAGCGAGGCTCATCTCATTTATTTTAGGGGTATCCTAAAGTGACTACATTTCCATTAATTTTTGTTTCTAAAAATAAAAGAGAGCAAAAGGAAGATCTTATTTAGTTACATGCTACAAGCACATCATTTTACATACTAGATTAAGACGAATGTTAACAGAAAAGAATATTACTTAAAATTTGAAATTATAAGTGAATACAAAAATCGACAAAATAATATATTCAAAGAAGATTAGTTATCCTATAACCAGGTTGACTCCGCATAATTATGTGAATAGACCAACAATTATTTTCGACTACTCAAAATAACATTAACCTTAATTCTTAGTGCTTATCCGAAAGTTTATTAGATCTAAACGTTAAACCGTCTTGCTAGATTCACGCCTTTTAGATTAAAGCTCTTAACCCTATAGCGTTGATTTGTACTCCCAAACCTGTAAAGCCTACCGATTCCCTAAAATTGCTAGCCGCTTCATTTAAATGGTGAGTCGAGACTATTAATCATTAATCTACACTATTAGACCTACATTGAAACAGGGAATTCAAACAAGAGAATTGACATATATTGCTAAACAATTGGTATTAACTAACACAATACGAAAATTTATGTGAGATACATATTTCTTAAAAGCGAACTGAACCGGGCCATAGCAAACTTAAACAATCCAAAGGTCCGACAGGGTACATACTGACACCTATTAGATTATGCGTTATATCGCCTGTGTCAGCTAAGTTAAACTAAATTGCTAAATATATGGTATACGTCTATCAATATAACAACATACTACTTAACAGTCCACATTGGTTCGAATATGCCTCAATTTACACAAAACGAATACGATTAGACTGAGCCCAAACAAATATGAACTAATTGAATCATTTTTATCCTATTGCTATATCTTAAACACAGACATTGTAAAAAAACATGTGGATGTTTCATTTCTTTGTTTATTTCAACTCAACTTCCAGTTCAAGCTTACATCAAACCATAGTTTCAGAAGTGTGTACCTGGAAACGTTTACAATTGAAGAGAAAAGAAGTCAGCAAAGCAGCAGTGCAGCAGGACTAGCAAAACCAATAACCAATACAACAGCAGTGGCAGCAGCAAAGCAGTAGTACAAGAATGGCAGAATCAAACCCCGATGGACAAACCAGAAACAAACCAGTGAAACAATACCCGGTAACCAAACAATCACACTCAGCAGACTCGGTTAGGACTAGGGGATACCAATGTCATTCAGACAAACAGAAATAGGTGAATCCTCACACAATAAAGGAAATAATTTTCTGATTTTTCAAACACTCAAGGAAGGACCCTAAGCTTGACAGAACAAATGGCAGATTAATGCTGATTTCCAAACAAAAAATGGTGAGGAAAGGCAAGGTTTTTAGTTTCAATCAAACAGCAGAAATTCCTTTTCCTATCTCCCTCCCTAATTTCTGAATCCTCTCCTTTCTAATTCAGAACTGTTTCTGTGTCTGTGTGTATATGTTCTTCCTTCAAATCTCTCTGTTTTTCTATTTGTTCCCCCTATCTCTCTTTCTATCTCTGTCTGATTAAATCCCCTATCCTCTTAGTCTTTTTTAGCTCCCCCTTAACTAATGGAAACTCTCCTCTATTTATAGCCTAGCATTAGACCATCTACCAGCCTGTTAAACAATTCAAACTCCCCATCCCCCTTCCTGTTTTCCACTCACAGCCATAAAGAAAGCCCTTCCCCATCAGATTCCCCCTGACAACCCATATCTTTAAAATATTCAAAGTAGTTTCCATTTTATTAAACTAAAACAAAGGTATGGGCAGCCTGAATATGCCCTGACAGCACATGCTGTCAAGTTAATTTTAATCTCTTAAAGGCTTTAATGCACATGCTGTCCACAAGTGCACATGCCATCAATTCAGACTTAACCCCGAACTGCAGCTACAACCCAATCCTTAAATGTTTCTGATTCAAATACACAAAGTATAAGTAGCTATACTCAATTCTTAATTGGATTCAAACAAAGCTTCAGCAGAAAACATGAATCAAATTATTACCATTCAAAGCTGAAACTAATTGACGACATATATTGAATCGACTACGCGAATTACAACACATACAACTAATAACTAATGATCAGAGTCGAACAGTATTGAACAGGTGTTTCAAATTGCACTGTCAAAACCAGAAATGACCCTGGGAACCAATTAATCGATCGAGTATCATTTCAATTGATTACACTGTCAAACACATACACTCATCAATGAATAGCAAAAGAGATTCGATCAAATGAGAGGTCCAGGCGAGGACAGAACAGTCGACACAAAAATTCAAAACAAATCACCTAAACATTTGGACATATGAACATACATTTAACAAAACAACAAAATGGACTGACAAGGAAAAGGAAAACGAAAATACCTTAAAGGCTTGAAAAATCAGAAGGCCCTATCTCGGATTTGAATCGACCTTCCTTGGGGTTGAACGGACTTTAATCGAAGTGTTCTCACTGAGAACACTCCGATTAAGGTCCATTAGACCCTAATCTTCTAACTCAAACGGACAAAAATCGGACTCAGGACTTCTAGGGTTCTTAGGGCAGATTTGGGATTCAGGTTCTCCTGGTTGGATTCGGACCAAACCAAGCCTGGTTGGGTCACGAGGGAGGTCAGGGGAGTGTCTAGTGTGAATCTGGGGTAGGTCGGTGTAGATCGCGGTTTTGCTCGAATCTTCAAATGAAGATTCGAGAACCTAGGGATTGATTCGAACTAAACGGTTGGTGGATTTGGATTCAGGGTGATTGAGTGGTCCTAGGGTGTTAGTCTGGTAGCCGACGGCGTTGATGCCGCCGGGTTTCAAACGGAAGAGGGCTAAGGCGGCTAGGGTTCTAAACCCATGTCCGTCTTTGAAATGAGAGAGACGAAGGAATAGTGAGGAGGGGGGTCTGGCTCGGGGGTGCGGGGTGAAGGAGGTAAGCTTATATACGGAGTGAATGGTTTGATATTGGCCGTTGGATCACCAATGATCAACGGCCTTGATCATTCCACTGGGGGGAACGACGTCGTTTGGTCTCATGCTGGGAACGGATCAAACCGGGTTTCAGTGGGTCGGGTATCTGGGGAAGGCTTGGGAGCCATCGGATTGGACAAGATGGACGGCTTCGATTGAGTATCCTTATACGGCGTCGTTTGGTTTAAAATGGGAGTTGAACTGGACCGTTAGATATGTTTGATCAACGGTCCAGATCTGATAGTCCTTAAACGATGTCCTTTGGTGAGGCTATAGAGATCAGGGAAACGGACTGGGCCATGAAATGATTTGGGCCTAATTTTGGTCTCAAATTTGAGCCCAAATCCGGATTTTCTCCAATTTAAACTCTTTTCTTTTCCTTCTTTTAATTTCTAATTTAAACAAAATTCCTAACTAAGTTGTAAAATCAAAAAATAAAACTTATACAAATATTGATTACTACTTAAACAACAATTATCACACATATTAACCATTTAAATAAAATCAATTAATGACAACATATTTTTTGTGATTTTTCCTTAAAACCAAATTATGGTTTGATTAATTCCTAATAGTAAAAACGATATCTTAAACTTACACACGACATATATTTTTGTGTTTTTGTTTGATAAGACTAAATAATCACAGACAAGACCACAAATAACTACCAAAATGCCACGTAAATTCCAAAGTTGTACAGCAAAACCATTTGTTATTATTTTTGATTTCTTTTGGAGTGATTGTCGCGTAAACAAAAATCACGTACTCACAGCTGCCCCTCTTTGTCCGAAAACACGAAGAGTTTTCGTGCAAAGATAAAGTGAGCGGATATGAGCGATTTTTGCCTATTGGAATACTCCGTGTGAAACGCATTTTTGAAAGATTTGACTGAATCTTTGCTTCGAAGATTTCCTACATATCCTGGGCTAAACAGGAATCAGGTCAATGTAGTTCGGGAAACTTTGGTAGCTGGGACTACCATGGGATTGCGATGCTTGCTGTTACTGCTGTTGCTGTTGCCACTGCTGCTTTACTGACTCCCTTATTACAACCAAAGGAAATTGAAACTGAACTAACTATTTATGCCTGTCAACCGCTAGTTACAAGATTCCTATCTATAATTCTTTTGCAACTTGATCTTGGGTCTTAGCTGATTCTTCTTGTAGACTTCGATCCGAATCTTGATGCTTGCAAGTTGTAGGCGCCTGTTTATTTCTGCGATATTGAGTGAGACGGGATTGGCGGAGTTCGGGACCTTAATCAAATTTTGGAGTGATTCGCCCTTTGTTTGTTCCAATATCTCGGAACATCTTCTTTTTGTCCTTTTCTTCTTTTCTTTATTCTGGATTGAGACTCATCCCGTAGGTCGTCTCGATCCATGCGCCTCGAGGTCAGACCTGCTGAGACAAACAAAACAAACGAATGAAATTTTTCTGCCCCAGTTTCACTAGGAAAATTTCGTGAATTAATTGCCATAACAACTTACAGAATTGATGGGGGGATTGGAAAACTTTAGTCTACAAAACGCAACTCAGGGATTGGAGTCCTAATGTCTCCATAAGGTAAAAATGCTCAGTTCAGGGATTGGAACCCTGATGCTAGCTGAATGGAAAAGTGCTCAACTCGGGGATTGGAGCCCTGATGTCGGCTGACAGAAAATAAACGCTCAGTTCATGGGTGGAGCCCTAATGCTGGCTAACAGAAAAATGCTCAGTTCAGGGTCGGAGCCCTCATGCTGGCTAACAGAAAAATGCTCAGTTCAGGGTTGGAGCCCTAATGCTGGCTAACAGAAAAAATGCTCAGTTCAAGGTTGGAGCCCTAATGCTGGAAAATGCTCAGTTCAGGGTTGGAGCCCTAATGCTGGCTAAATGGAAAATGCTTAGTTCAGGGTTGGAGCCCTAATGCTGGCTAACAGAAAAATGCTCAGTTCAGGGTTGGGGCCCTAATGCTGGCTAAATGGAAAATGCTCAGTTCAGGGTTGGAGCCCTAATGCTGGCTAACAGAAAAATGCTCAGTTCAGGGTTGGGGCCCTAATGTTGGCTAAATGAAAAATGCTCAGTTCAGGGTTGGAGCCCTAATACTGGCTAAATGGAAAATGCTCAGTTCAGGGTTGAAGCCCTAATGCTGGCTAACAGAAAAAATGCTCAGTTCAGGGTTGGAGCCCTAATGCTGGCTAACAGAAAAATGCTCAGTTCAGGGTTGGAGCCCTAATGCTGGCTAAATGTAAAATGCTCAGTTCAGGGTTGGAGCCCTAATGCTGGCTAACAGAAAAATGCTCAGTTCAGGGTTGGAGCCCTAATGCTGACTAAATGGAAAAACTTGCTCAACTTAGGGATTGGAGCCCTAAATTGGGAGGATTGCCAGGTTATGCTGGAAACTGTCCGGGTTATGTCGGGAAAATTCATCGGGTTATGCCGGAAAAGGTCCACGGGTTATGCCGGGAAGATTCATCGGGTTATACCGAAAAAGGTAAGAGTCCTCGGGTTATGCCCGGGAGATTCATCGGGTTATGCCGGAAAAGGTCCACGGGTTATGCCGGGAAAGGTCTACGGGTTATGCCGGGAAGATTCATCGGGTTATGCCGGAAAAGGCAAGAGTCCTCGGGTTATGCCGGGGAGATTCATCGGGTTATGCCGGAAAAGATCCACGGGTTATGCCGGGAAAGGTCTACGGTTTATGCCGGGAAGATTCATCGGGTTATGCCGGAAAAGGTAAGAGTCCTCGGGTTATGTCGGGGAGATTCATTGGGTTATGCCGGAAAAGGTCCATGGGTTATGCCGGGGTAGTTGAGGAATGAGGTCCTATGCTACCATGATTTGTTTTTCTTTTGGGGATTTTCATTTTTCTTTCTTGTCTCTTTTTTTATTTCTTTTTATTTATCAAAATGCATGAAAGAATTCTGGGAAAACTTACTTTTGGTTGTTCTCCCACTGCAAAGCTGGTTCAATGCTCGCGCATTTCACTTTTTTCGGGCTATACCTGCTTCTTGCATGGTTGCTTTGGATCGCACCTGTCTCAATTCTCTAAACAAAGAAAAATTGTCAGTTTGAAAACGGTGGTTGGTACGGTGGCCTTGATCGTTCCAATTGCTTTGTCTCGACCTAATTCCTGTTGAGAAACTCTGCCATTGATTGGATTCACAGGCGACCCCTTTTAAAATGATCAGACTCGCATTTCTGGATTTTGCGATGATTTGCCCGTGTAAGGCTTTGGTTCTTTCATCCCATTATGCTTGGGGATTCTTTACGAGGCCAGCTCAGTGGGGATTTTTATTGGGGAGATTATGTGGGGATTTGTACAAGGCAGACTCGTTGGGGATTTGTACAAGGCAGACTCGTTGGGGATTTGCTGGGGCAGACTCTTTGGGGGATTGCACAAGGGGAGACTCTGTGGGGATTTTTACAAAGGGAGACCCTGTGGAGATTTGTGCAAATGGAGACCCTGTGGGGATTTGTGCAAAGGGAGACCCTGTGGGGATTTTTTTTTTGTGTCAGGGATTTTTGATCCTCAAACCTAAACTGCAGTGGCTAATCGCGTGAGACTTAACCTTTCCAACTTTATTTTACCTTTGTAGGCCTTTCTTTTCTGTCTTCTTTCTTCCAAATTCAATTTTAGAGCATTTGGGGGTACCTTGGTTTCTTCAACTTCGCTGAGGCGATTAACCATGTGAAACTCAACCCTTTCAACTTCAATTGCCTTTATAGGCTGCCATGGCCAGTCGAGGTCGTCTTGATGCCCCTGCTGAGGCTGGGTGCCTTTTGCACATTAGCGTGTATCAAACGAAAGCCCTGTAAATCAGCCTTGCCATCCTTTCTTTGTCTTGGTTTTGGAACAGTGTTAGACCAAAAGGGATTCAAAGAAAAACAAATAATTGAATGGAGAATGAGTTTAAAACTAGAAGTATCCCTTTCGGACAAAGGAGAGAAGGACTTATCTGGAGTACATGCGGACTTCAATGAACATGACATGCCTTTTGGATTGGATGCCTGATCTGTGTAAACCTCCGACTCTCAAAAATTCATCACCACTTTGTCTTGAATACCGAGGAACCTTGCCAGGACTTTGTTGATGCCGATGGCCGTGAGGATCTTATTTTCGATCATGGGCGCCCTTTGTGGGTTTTCACGAGCTGGCATTTTCATTTTGTTTCTTGTCATCTCCTTATAGTGCCCGTGTGGGTGTTCACTAACAAGACTTCTCATTTTGATTTTCTCTGCTTACCGTCGCCTTACGGTGCCCGAAGGTTTTCACCGATAAGACTCTCTCACTTTATTCTTCTCAATTTGATTTCTATTAGATTCCAACAATGATGTTTTCCAGTTTCCTGTCTTTGCCGATTGATCAGAAGGACTTGGACAAGGTTTGGGGTGAAAAGAATTGGGATTGAACTACAACTTTGGAACCTTTTGGGCGGGATCATTGCCGAACCATTATAACTTCTGCCCCAGTTTCACTTTTGGGGGACTTCTTGGATTTTATTTTGGTGTGACTGAACCCCAGGGAGAGGTTGCCTACGTATCCTTTCGGAATCAAGTCAGACGTAGTTCAAGCCACTTTTGTTTTTGGATTTTCTTTTTGTTTTTCTGCTTTACTTTGTTTTTCACTTCCTTTTCCTTTTCTCATTTTCATTGTATCTCTTCCTTTGGATCTCTTTTTTTTTGTATATATATTTTCTTATTTTTCTAATTCTTTCTTCTTCTTCCCTTTTGTTTTTTTCTATTTGTCTTTTTCAATTCAATTTCTCTTTTTCTTTTATTTTATTTTCAATAATATTTTCAGGTTCCAAAGAGGGTAATTAAGAAGAGTAACCGGCTCAAATGGGTTTGCAAAGGGTTGATAGTGTTTGCGTAGCGAGAATGAAAGCCTTCATCATCTCAAACTGTGCAAAGACATCGCCGGAGCGATTTAGACGTAGTACTGCATCTGCTTTCCAAGCGGGGTCGGCGTCATTTCTTCCGACGTCGGCCAGATACAAATGCTCCTCTTGGGAATATTTTCCAATGACGTATGGACCCTTATTTGTCGGTACAATTGCTCGTGACAAACCGCAGTCATTAAGGTTAACATTCCGTACGGGTCTAAACCCATTTCCTGTCCTCAAACTCCGCTTTAGTGACGGACATTTTCCAAACCATGAACCAACTTTCTTTAGTTGTCCCTATTTTCTCAAATTCTTTATATTTCAAATTTTGACTCATTATTTGAAGTCTGACGGAGTTCTCGGGATCTGGGCATGAAGTCCGCAAGCATGTCATGTTATTTAAAGCTGCATCATCAGAATTGAAGAGAACTAAAAAAAGAAAATATAGCAGATCTCTGAAAAAGAAAGTGAGCGATGAAACATGATTTCATTTCTTGGAATTTTGGGAAGATAAAAAAAAGGGTTGACATTCAGGAAATTAAAACAGGAAACTAAAGAAAACATCTGAGTTACACCCTGGGGTAGCTCGTGGTGCAGAGAAAGTGGCAGGACAGGTCCATTAGGACTTCCGTTTGATCAGGAATGGCGTAGCTTTCCAGTTTTGAATCTTGACGCTTGGTCCCATGTACGATACCTCAGCGGTGCTAGTGCCCTCTCCTGGCTGGACCATGTGTGTTTCGCATAGCTTTTTCCTCATCGCCTCACATATTCCCTCACTTTCTTCGAGCGGGAACACCTTATCATCTTCCTCTTTACTGTATTTTGGCTTTTGTGGTATGCGTCCAACAACCACTGGCTCATTCAGCCGAGGTGGTTTGATCGTCCCCCATACCATATAGGCCTGCTTGGATACATCAATTTTTCCCTTTTCTTGCTCCGGGGTTGCCTTGGGCTTCTTTTCTGTATTAGCAATAGCAATTATGGCCTTAAGCGTCGGATCAAATTTCTTGTCTTCACAAATTATCCCAATTATCGGCCCGTTGTTGTGGGCGGGCAGCGGATTATTGGTCACATTTGGGACATCCTCGTCTTTCAACACAATCTTCCCTTGCTCTAACAGATTATCTACAGCTTGTTTCAATGTCCAACAGTTGTTGGTGTCGTGCCCTTCTACCCCTGAATGGTATGCACACCTGACACCCCGCTGATATGATGGTGATCCCGAGTTTTGCCCGTTTGGTAGTATGGGCTGCAACAAATTCATCTGGACAAGCTTAGGGAATAGGGTGGAGTAGGGTTCACCGATTGGTGTATAGTTGTGTCTCCTGGGTGGTTCCCGAGGACGTAAATTATTCTGGGAAGGTCGAGGATTGTAGTGGTTTTGGTGAGGAGGCTGATTTCTGGGATGTGGAGCTTGGCCCAGATTGGCTGGCCGCGGCCGCTGGACGTAAGGCTGGGTGCTCATGACCATGTAGGGCTGAGGAGCATAAGTCAAATTTTGGTGGGGGAAATAATGTTGCGGGGTTCTTCCGAAGAACAAAGCCTGGGATTATGATATTCTCCTGCCTCTGATGCCGTCATGGATGTCTCTTCCTTTTTCTTCCCTCTTGCCATTCCTCCGGTCCCGCTTTGGATGGCTTGGGAGGTTGCCCTTATGGCTGTCTGACTCAAAATTCTACCCGTTTTCAGACCATTCTCCACCATCTCCCCAATCTTAATCGCTTCTACGAAAGGCTTTCCCATGGCTGACATCATGTTTTGGAAATAGTCGGACTCTTGAGCCTGGAGGAAAGTAGTGACCATTTCTATCTCGTCCATGGGAGGTTTTACCCTTGACGCTTGCTCGCGCCATTTGATGGCGTATTCTCTGAAACTTTCCGAGGGTTTCTTCTTCAAGTTTGACAAGGCATTTCTATCCGGTGCGATGTCAATATTATATTGAAACTGCCCTACGAAATCTCTGGCAAGATCATCCCATATATGCCATCGAGATATGTCCTGGTCCATATACCACTCTGAGGCGATTCCTACTAGACTTTCCCCGAAGTATGCCATCAACAATTCTTCTTTGCCTCCAGCTCCCCGCAGTTGGTTGCAATACTTTTAGAGATGAGCAATGGGGTCGCCGTGCCCGTCATACTTCTCAAACTTTGGGGTTTTGAAACCCACGGGTAAGTGCATGTGAGGGAACATGCATAGATCGGTATAGGAGACATTCTTCTGCCCGTTTAAACCTTGCATGTTTTTCAAACTTTGCTCAAGGCTCCTCATCCTTTTCGCCATTTCATCTTGTTCAGCAGCTTTGGGGTTTTGATCCTGTCCAGGTGCAAACTCGTATTGAGTTTGTTGAGGATGAGTGCTGGTGGTGAACCGAGTTGGTTCCAGTGAGAAGGATGGTGCTTGAAAGGTGAATGAGGAAGAGTCAAAATTGTGCCTGTGTGTAGTGGGTTGTGCCGTGATTGGACAGGGCGGCGCGGTGAATATGCTTGTAGCTACATCCGTCATCAACATCCAAGGGCAAGACTTAGAGGGTGATCCCGCGGAGTGGGCTGAAATGGCCGGGTACCCGAATGGGGTAGTTGGATAGCTTATGGGGATATTGGAAGTCCCACTTGTTCTGTAGAACAACTCAGGGAACCTAGGGATTACACTCGGTGGCTCCTTTCCATTATTCCAGTCATCCAACATCTCTATCATGCGGAGCCTCAGGATTCTGTTTTCCTCAGCAGTTGCTGACTCGGAAGTCGGGACGGCCGAGATTAAACTCTCCTCAGAGACAGGAATTGTCGACAAAGGAATTTCCAAAGACATCGCTATACTCCCCTTCGATCTTGTGAAGTAAGTGTGAATACTCCCTCTTGTCTTAACAACGGGTAACTGAACACTCCCTTTTGACCTCGTGAAGTATGAATGTGAGGCCAGACTTCCACCAAACCAACCACCTTTCTAAAAACCTGGAAGACTCGGCAGCAAACAAATGGTTAGTTCGAAACAAATAACAGATAGGTAATCTCACGTTGGGGCGTGGTGCATCTATACAGTTAAGTGAATTTCTACATGTTTGCAACGAAGACATGCGTAATTTCGGCTTCTCTTTAGGCTTCTCTTCATTTATCACTTTTTATTATTTATTTATTTTATTTTATTTTTATTTTTATTATTTTTATTTTTATTTTTATTATTTTTTTTCTTTTTTTTTTATTACTGTTTTCAATGTTTGCAGTTAAAAATGTGACCGGATACGATGAGTATTGCCTACGTATCACGATGCCGCGTGAATCAGATCATTACGTAGTTCAAAACCAACAAGTGCAAAAATAAAGAAACATGTGTTCACTTTGCATTGTGCTCATCCTGCACATTTATTAAGGTGATTTAAGCAAAAATGATTTGACTCAAAAATGATTTGACTATATTTTAGAAAGAAAGATCCAATTTTCGAACACGGCCTTTCAGCACTTCGGAGATGAAGATTTTAAGGCTGTGAGGGTCAACCGATCAAAACTCTAAAAGATGATCGAAAATGGCCGTTTATGCAAAGTCAGCCTTCCGTCGTCCCTTTCGGGAACATTTGGCTATTTTTTGACAAAGACAACATCACTTGATTTATTTATGACTCTTTTTCAGAATGGTGACCCGACATTGGGAACATGGCCTCGCAGAGCCTCGAGGACGAGGATCCTAAGGCCATTGGGCAATTTGGTCAAAATTTTAAAAAATGACCAAAAATGGCTGTTTAAGCAAAGCCAGCCTTCCGGCGTCCCTTTCGGGAACATTCGACTATTCTTGACAAAACAGCATCACCTGACTCATAAATAAAAATTCTGACGTTTTGGCCATTTCTGAAGAAAGGGGAGGTTGGACCCGATGAGGGTTGCCTACGTATCTCACACATTATGAGAATCAAACCGGCGTAGTTCGGGCTTGATCAAGTGTAGAGTAAAATCCCTTCTGAATACAATCTTTTAAAGAAAAGGAAAAATATTTTTCTGGATTTTTATATATTTTTTTTTTTGAAAAGAGATAAAGACTAAAAAAAATCTTTTTAAGGAAGTATTTGGACTATTAGTCTGAATTTATAAAAGAGATACTACAAAAGAAACAACATTTTTTTTTGAATTTTGAATTTTCCCTTTTTTTACTTTTAAATAAATATATATATTTTTTTTGGATTTTGAAAGTGGTCAAAAGGAATTTTTTTTTATATATGTTTTTTTTAATAAATCAAACTAAAATACAAACTTTGTTTTCATTTTTTCCTTTTTTTTCTTTTTTAAGAAAATTCCGGCAAGGTTTTGACACTACTTGGATATTGGTTTTATTTTTCCAAAAATAAGTAATTGTCTCCCTACGCTGCATTTTTTTTTAAAAGTTTTTTTTTAGAAACCGGTCAGCATTCAGAACTGAAGCAAATAAATGCGCAAAAACAAACGGGATGCAGCAGGATGGTCTTTTCATTTCAGGTTGCCTGTCCTAGACGGACCCAACCCCTGTGTTGAGTCCCCTATGTCAAATGCAACATGATGCAAATAAACGTTCCTACTAGGGATCCGGCATGAGGTTTTGTTATACTAGGTTTATAACCTAGGTATATGTTCTAGACTGTGTACCCGAGCGGACAACTCGAGTCGAGGAGTGGGCAACTTACCGGGAACCAAAAGGCCATCCGGCTTCGTAACTTGTCCGAGCCTCTTTTTTATTTCAGGGTATTGACACTAACAGAATAGGGAGTCTCAACCAGTAAGCACATCCCCGGAGGTGAAGAGAGAAGGGTTTCGGCACAGTTTATATACAGTTCAGATAATATCAAAGCGGTAAAAGACAACATTTAGCACGTTATGCCGAAACATGTAATAAAGATCAGATAGTAAAGCAAAATATAACAATTATTCTAAGCTCGAATTCTTGAACCCTAAACCAGTGGTTCTGGGTTACTAATCCCCAGCAGAGTCGCCAGAGCTGTCACACCTCCTTTTTGCGCGCCCGCCCCGAAGGGTTAAATGCGCGAGGGAGTTTTTCCAATTTAAGTGACAATATTCGAAATGGGATTATTTATTTAATTCAGAGTCGCCACTTGGGAAAGGTTTGGCTTTTGGTGTCCCAAGTCACCGGTTTATCTTGAATCCCAAATCGAGGAAATTTTCGACTTTCCAAATGAAGTCTGCGAACCAGAAATTCTAAGTAAGGAATTCTGTTGACCCGAGGGAAGGTGTTAGGCACCCTCGAATCCCGTGGTTCTAGCACGGTCGCTTAAATTGTCGTAATGGCTAAATAACCAATACAACACCAGTGGCAGCAGCAAAGCAGTAGTATAAGAATGGCAGAATCAAATCCCGATGGACAAACCAGAAACAAACCAATGAAACAATACCCGGTAACCAAACAATCACACTCAGCAGACTCGGTTAGGACTAGGGGATACCAATGTCATTCAAACAGACAGAAATAGGTGAATCCTGACACAATAAAGGAAACAATTTTCTGATTTTTCAAACACTCAAGGAAGGACCCTAAGCTTGACAGAACAAATGGCAGATTAATGCTGATTTCCAAACAGAAAATGGTGAGGAAAGGCAAGGTTTTTAGTTTCAATCAAACAGCAGAAATTCCTTTTCCTATCTCCCTCCCTGATTTCTGAATCCTCTCCTTTCTAATTCAGAACTGTTTTTGTGTCTGTGTGTATATGTTCTTCCTTCAAATCTCTCTGTTTTTCTATTTGTTCCCCCTATCTCTTTTTTTTATCTCTGTCTGATTCAATCCCCTATCCTTAGTCTTTTTTAGCTCCCCCTTAACTAATGGAAACTCTCCTCTATTTATAGCCTAGCATCAGACCATCTACCAGCCTGTTAAACAATTCAAACTCCCCATCCCCCTTCCTGTTTTCCACTCACAGCCATAAAGAAAGCCCTTCCCCATCAGATTCCCCCTGACAGCCCATATCTTTAAAATATTCAAAGTAGTTTCCATTTTATTAAACTAAAACAAAGGTATGGGCAGCCTGAATATGCCCTGACAGCACATGCTGTCAAGTTAATTTTAATCTCTTAAAGGCTTTAATGCACATGTTGTCCACAAGTGCACATGCCATCAATTCAGACTTAACCCTGAACTGCAGCTACAACTCAATCCTTAAATGTTTCTGATTCAAATACACAAACTATAAGTAGCTATACTCAATTCTTAATTGGATTCAAACAAAGCTTTAGCAGAAAACATGAATCAAATTATTACCATTCAAAGCTGAAACTAATTGACGACATATATTGAATCGACTACGCGAATTACAACACATACAATTAATAACTAATGATCAGAGTCGAATAGTATTGAACAGGGGTTTCAGATTGCACTGTCAAAACCAGAAATGACCCTGGGAACCAATTAATCGATCGAGTATCATTTCAATTGATTACACTGTCAAACACATACACTCATCAATGAATAGCAAACGAGATTCGATCAAATGAGAGGTCCGGGCGAGGACAGAATAAAAACAGTCGACACAAAAATTCAAAACAAATCAACTAAACATTTGGACATATGAACAGACATTTAACAAAACAACAAAATGGACTGACAAGGAAAAGGAAAACGAAAATACCTTAAAGGCTTGAAAAATCAGAAGGCCCTATCTCGGATTTGAATCGACCTTTCTTGGGGTTGAACGGACTTTAATCGAAGTGTTCTCACTGAGAACACTTCGATTAAGGTCCATTAGACCCTAATCTTTTGGCTCAAACGGACAAAAATCGGACTCAGGACTTCTAGGGTTTCTAGGGCAGATTTGGGATTCAGGTTCTCCTGGTTGGATTCGGACCAAACCAAGCCTGGTTTGGTCACGAGGGAGGTCAGGGGAGTGTCTAGTGAGAATCTGGGGTAGGTCGGTGTAGATCGAGGTTTTGATCGAATCTTCAAATGAAGATTCGAGAACCTAGGGATTGATTCGAACTAAACGGTTGGTGGATTTGGATTCAGGGTGATTGAGTGGTCCTAGGGTGTTAGTCTGGTGGCCGACGGCGTTGATGCCACCGGGTTTCAAACGGAAGGGGGCTAAGGCGGCTAGGGTTCTAAACCCAGGTCCGTCTCTGAAATGAGAGAGACAGAGGAACATTGAGGAGGGGGGGTCTGGCTCGGGGGGTGCGGGGTGAAGGAGGTAAGCTTATATACGGAGTGAATGGTTTGATATTGGCTGTTGGATCACCTATGATCAACGACCTTGATCATTCCACTGGGGGGAACGACGTCGTTTGGTCTCATGCTGGGAACGGATCAAACCGGGTTTCAGTAGGTCGGGTATCTGGGGAAGGCTTGGGAGCCGTCGGATTGGACAAGATGGACGGCTTCGATTGAGTATCCTTTTACGGTGTCGCTTGGTTTAAAATGGGAGTTGAACTGGACCGTTAGATATGTTTGATCAACGGTCCAGATCTGATAGTCCTTAAACGACGTCGTTTGGTGAGGCTATAGAGATCAGGGAAACGGACTGGGCCATGAAATGATTTGGGCCTAATTTTGGTCTCAAATTTGAGCCCAAATCCGGATTTTCTCCAATTTAAACTCTTTTCTTTTCCTTCTTTTAATTTCTAATTTAAACAAAATTCCTAACTAAGTTGTAGAATCAAAAAATAAAACTTATACAAATATTGATTACTACTTAAACAACAATTATCACACATATTAACCATTTAAATAAAATCAATTAATGACAACATATTTTTTGTGATTTTTCCTTAAAACCAAATTATGGTTTGATTAATTCCTAATAGTAGAAACGATATCTTAAACTTACACACGACATATATTTTTGTGTTTTTGTTTGATAAGACTAAATAATCACAGACAAGACCACAAATAACTACCAAAAATGCCACGTAAATTCCAAAGTTGTACAGCAAAATCATTTATTATTATTTTTGATTTCTTTTGGAGTGATTGTCGCGTAAACAAAAATCACGTGCTCGCAATTATTACTGACGTGCGGGGTATATTTTGATTAATATCAAAACGCACAAAGATGGGTTTTCAAAGTTGAGAAAAACAAGTTAGTTTTTCTAATATGAGGGGGAGATATGATAAACAGTTGAGAACACTACAAGAAAATCACGTATTACATCCAAAAAAATTCCAAAGAAAAAATCTTCGTAGGTAATTGTTACCTGCGAATTTTAAAAATTCTCAGGTAATTTACGGAGATTTAAAATACGCATGTAAATTACTTGGGATTTTAAATTCCCATATAAATTACTTGCGGCTTTTTTTGTATGAAATTCTTAACATTCGCGTGAAAATTTTGGTAAAAATTTAATGAAAGTCGGGAGTTTTCTTGCGGATTTTGATAGGAAAATAACTGCAAATAAATCCCCATAAAAATATATGTCGACATTCTTAGATAAAAATGTAAGTAGTTATATTTTCTTTAAGTCAGCTCTCCCACATCTATTATTTTTTGTCTATATATGGCCTCCCCCACCCACGGTTAAGATACTATATTGCACCAACGATGTTATTTTTACTCATTGCCAATTACTATTATTAGTATTATTACTAATTATCACTAATCACTAATTTTTCTATATGTAGTAACCCACCCCTGACATATTTCAGTTTTATTATTTCTTAAATTCTTTACTTGAGAAGTTTATTATATTAAACCACAAGACAAACTTACAGCTAGCAAAGCCCATAACCAGTGCATGCGTTCCAACAAGCTCAGCTTATAAAGTGAAAATATTTACAACTATTGACCGATGTGGGAACTATCAACTTCCCAATGCAGTACTCTCTACTTATAATGCTTACCTCCTAATATTATTATTGTTATTGTTATTGTTGTTGTTGTTGTTGTTGTTGTTGTTGTTATTATTATTATTATTATTTGTTTTGTAAAAGGATATATTAATAAAGGATTCATAAATCAAATGAAACACTCTTTTCCAAGTAATAGCAAATTACGTTTATATTACTTTTAATTTTAATATATTCTTATTTAAATTTTTGAATAACATATTAATTTCTTTTTTATATAAAGAAATTAGTTAACATTACTTAAACACATTGGACATGATAATTAGTAAAATTTATTTCGTTAATCCTAATAAAGTATGCAGGATTAACTTATTTTAGTAATGGTGGGATTTAATCAAAGTGACGATGTTAGAAAGTAGAATCATAAGATCACTCAATATTAAATTTTAATATTGACAATCTCAAACTATATTATTTTATATATACTATAGTTAAATTTTATCTTATTAAATAAATGTGAAAAAATAAGATACATAAGATAGAAAGTTAATAAAAATTAGTTTATTTTTATAAATGTAACATAATTTTCCTATGCTTAGAAATTAAACTTAAATACTTTTCAACCATTTAGTTACACATCAAATTTTTGTAACTTTGAAACAATATTATTTAAATTAAAAAATAACATCTTAAAATTATAAATAATATTTTTAAAAGTATTTTAAGAATTTCAAACTTAAATATATTGTTATAAAATATTTAGATAAACTCTCAAGTATTACATATCCAACTAAAACGACAACAATAAAATTTCTATCTAAATCCTAAGAAATAATCCTCAATCAAAATCGTATCATGAAATACTCAAGTAAATTCTTAAAAAAAGCCTGCCTAAAATTGCACAAATAATCTCTAGTTAATTTTTTAGGAAATAAAATTTTTAGGTAAATCCCAAGCTATATTATCAAGAATAATTTCTAGCAAAAATTATAGTAATAATCTCTAGGTAGTTTTCCAAGTAAAAAAATCCCTAGGTAAATCCTCAAGAAAATATCCCTAACTAAATCTACAACAACAACATTCCCAGATAATTCCACAGCTTAAAGAATCCCCAAGTAAATTCCCAAGAACATATCCCCAGCTAAAATTCGCAGCAACAATATTTCCAGGTAATTCCCCAAATAAGTAAATTCCTAGGTAAATCCCCAAGAAAATATCCCCAACTAAATTCGTATGTAAAGTTACCTGGGGATTTTCCTACAGATTAACATAGGATTTTTTTATTTTCTTTATTTGTTTACCTGCGAATTTTCTTACAAAATGCCAATTAATTTCCCCAGGTAATTTTCTAGGAAATATTTTGGCGCATAATGGCGCCAAAGTTACCTACAGATTATCCTAGGAAATTATTTTTCGCAGGTAAAATATTTTAAATTTAGGAATTTCAATATTCCCCATGAAAATTTGCAGGTATTATCTGCGAATAAAATCCCCAGGTAAAATCTCCATGTAATTAGCACTTTTCTTGTAGTGGAATAAATTATCATTTGTACATTTAGATCCTCGAATAAGATAATATGAACTTGAAGTTCATAAAAAGATAATTCATTTACAATATATTGCAAAGCATGCCAGGCGCATTTGCTGACCCAAAGAAAGTAACTATATTCTCATTGCAAATGCTCATATTAAGTCCTAGAAGGACAAAGTCTATGGTACGCTTAAAGCATATAGACAAATCGGTTTCAAATAAACTTCTTGATAAAGAAGATGAGCAAATGATCATAATAAAGGAGGCAGGTGATCTAGAAGATCACATGACATAAAACTTCATAAAATCTCAGGAGAGATTCAGGTACCTGAAAATATGAATGAAGAGATTTTTATGTTATGTCTTTATGAAAAATAAGGAGGTTGGAACCGATATAAAATGTTCGTCGACAACATCTATGATAACACTAAATATATATGAGGATCTTAAGTCTGAAGAAACAATTCAAATAGAATTGGTTTCATATATATGAAATACATGTAGTTCAAAAACTTGAAAGTATAAAGCCAATGGTGTGTGCAATCACCTTTATTTATCATATATGTCTAGGCATGGCATAAAAATTTGATATGCATCTAAAGTCTATTTATATGGCTTATTTGACTATATTTATATGATAATCCCTAAAGGATTTAAATTGCTTAAAGCATATACAATTCTTGATCTTGAAGTACCACATCCTCAATGCAATTTATGCACAAATGTATCTTGCTATAACTATAATATAAGCATGATAATGTGGTAGCGAGAATACCTTTATGGAGATATTGAAGAGTTATTCCACTATATTTATGAAGACATTATATATCTATCACGAATGATGATTTCAAGGTGCAAAATATTCATTCAAGTTAATATGACTGATTTATTTATCAAATCTCTATCGACGATCTCTTGAAGATAGTGCACAAGATTGGAATGTGAAGGCTCAAGGATGTGAATTGATGCTCTCATCAGGGGGAGTTAATACGCGTTATACTCTTTTTCCCTTACAAGGTTTTGTCTCAATGAGTTTTCCTTGCAAGGTTTTTAACAAGGCAACCAAAAGGCGTATTGTTAGATATGTGTACTCTTTTTCCTTCTCTAAATTTTTTTTCCCACTGGGTTTTATTTTAGTTAAGGTTTTAACGAGGCACATTATTTGTTGAATAGACATTCAAGGGGGAGTGTTATAAATAGAATTCTATTTAAGGTGAATGTCTATATTCTAGAGAGATTTTAGGTTTTGTTACTTGGTGGCTAAGTCAAATTTTTCCTATAAATAGAGGGGTTCTATTCTATTGTAATTGATCAAAAATCAATAAGAATTCTCTCTCCCTACTTTTCTATGCAATATTCTTCTTCTTTTATTGTTTCGTAACAATTCCATGTTTGATATATTTTTTTTTAATTTTGAAATTAGCAATCTTGGGGTGTTTATTTTACTACTATAGCGCTATTTTTATACTACATTTATATGAGATAACAAATTCCGAGATTTCTTAGTTATTGATTCAAAAAGAAAAAATAGTGAGTTCAACTATATAATCAAACTCGCCCTGCATATAGCTTAATTAACGGGGAAACACTTTTTTTTAATACAATTTTTTAAATATATATTTATAGTTTAAATTCGAAACCTCTTCTAGCTACCGCAATCCTAGTATTACTAGTTGTAAAAAGAAAAGAAAACCCAACACTGCTTTATAATCAACAAGATCTTATGGGTAACTGAAAACTAAATTCATAGTACCCAAAAGAAAAAACAAAACAGAAAAACACTTTATAATATGCTTTTTCTTGTGAAACAACAGCGTTGATGAAACACGCCTTGTGGGAGCGTCAAAGCAAAGGCAGTTAAACTCCAATACCAGCCAAAACCCTAGATTTCTGAGTAACATACAAAAATATACTAAGGCAAAGTGTATTTTACACAGCAAAATATAAAGTCACGGATTTATGTCAAAGCCAAATAAAAGGGTGTTTCCCATTTCGTGCAAATTTGTGTTCCTCTCTCGAGACATGCTTTGAAGTTTGAACTATTAACTCGTACGTGTTTGTTGATTGTAACATTCACTGCATTTTGCATGTCTTTGATATTTGCAATTCCATTGTACTAATTTTTGTAATTAATTCGTATTCAAACTCAAAATCGCTGATTAAAGGCAAACAGTTATAGTGGATTTAGTTCTTAGACTATAGGTTCATTTGAATTAAGTATTTTAGACTGTAACACACTAATAATATGTAAAAGCTATTAAAATTTCAATAAATATTAAATTTTCATAATTTAAAAAATACACCTTTTCAATCAATCTCCGGCAGAGAATTTGGCGTTGAAGGTTTGATGACTATGTGAGGGTTGAAAATTTATTGGTTTTTTAGCAGGTATATTGGTATGAATGAACATATTATAGATTATAGAATGTAGAAGTGCCACATACATCACCGCAGTTGAGTAAGTACTATCATACCTTTGTTTTGTTGTGTAAAGAAACTAAAAAACTTGCGAAGCACGCACCTCAATCACCCTACCTGTGTGAATTGAACAAACTTAAAAATACAACCAACTTAAATTGGTTTTCTACCTATTTTTTTTATAGTGTTCAGCCATTTCTTGTAAAGTCCTGCTAATAACTTTAAATTCAGAACATATTAAATTTACTTTTTGAATTCGCCTCCAACGTAATTAAGGATCTCAACTATCTCATTATACCCCTTCGTAATATTCCCCCTTGTTAATCCAAACGATTTTATCCAAAACAACAAAAACCTAAGACAATCGAAAAATAAAACTAGATGATAATGATAAAGAATACAATAGTCCTTTTCAATTCTGTTTACATGCATGCATTTAGCTATTATTTTACTCATTCATAACTTTGGGTTAATAAAACAATGTGGGATATGTTAAGTTAATTATTTAATTAAACTCGGACCAAGGATGTGTCTTAATATTGTAACTAAATACGAAAAAGTAGAATATAGGAATAATAAAATGAGGAGACATATGTTCCCAATGGGCAAGGGAAAATTCTTGTTTCCTTTATGTTTGGTCCCATAAAATAAAATAATTTTTTGTAATGGCTGCATCACTTACAACACAAGAAAGATGACATTACTAGGGTTGCAAGAAATGAACTCGACAATATTGTCTCCTTCGAATTAAGTACCAAATATCTTAAGTTATTATCAAATTGCAATTAGGAAGGAACAAGATTCACGTGCATTGCATGTGATCATTCACAGAACCTACACGAGTGGTATAAATATGTCACTCATATTCGAACAAATAATTCATTGTCGATATGTTTAGTCTTAATCTATCCATTTGGCTTAGACCCATGTGTAGATTCCTCGTGATATGAGGCGGATTTAAAATTTAACTTTAATGGTACAAATTTTTAAAGTCTTCATATCAAATTTATTATATTAAAGATGGGTTCAAAATATAGTAATATTTATTAAAATATTACTAGTAGAAGTGTCAAATAGATATGTTGAGCTGATTTTTTGGGTGGGTTAAAATGGGTTGAGTAGTCCAATCGGTCCAACTCTTACCAAATCTTAATTAATGTATGTTGTATTCTTATAAGTTAGATTTTTTCTTTTGTTATGGTCATATATAACATATCAAATAAAAAAGAATTATTTTAAAGTTATTTTAGAAAAGTTACCATTGGATCAATTAGGCTAAAAACAGTTCAACTGTAAATGAGTTGGGTCAAGATGACCGAGTTTAATAAATAAGCGGGTTAATGACGGGCTCAATCTTGGACAGGTTGTTGCCACCCCTAGTTACAAGTGTGAATATATATATATTCACACTTCATGTAAAAAAAATACTGTAGCTGTCAGTGATAATCTATATTCATAAAATCAAATTAACGGACCACTTAAAATTTGTATTCTTTGAACAATATGAGCTCTCATTAGTCTCAAATGGTCCTAAATTTTCTACCTTATCATAATGGTATATAATCTTGAATGAAACAAGGTCATTGAATCGAGTCAGATATTGTTGGAATGATGTTGAAAATTCAGAGGGGCAAATATGTACACAACTTAACAACTATTAAAAGATAGAGTGACCAATGTGTTCCAAGTAATTTTCAATGAGTCAAAAGTTAAGAGGATTAAGACTCTTTATAATTCCCAATATAGTAGACAGGTCCCCTACTCGGGGGTTTACATTACAATTAGGTCCCCTCTTTGACTCTAATATTGTACACACATATGTATGGACCAACAAAATTCTGGAATAGATTCAATAGGAACGAAAAACAAAAAGAAGAAAAAAGGAAGATCCCGTTGATTGAGGAAGGTAAAAAAAGAAGAAGATAAAAGATAAAAAAGTTGGTATTTAGGAGAAAATACCACCAGACTTTTCTATAACAATATCCTCGTATAGCAGCTATTCATTATAAAAGTCAACATTTTTCTCGGAATTGACTACTATATTATGTTGTAATATATGTCCTCTATAACAACACTTTACTCTAATAGCCAAAAAATATCGAAACAAATGACGTTGTTATAGAAAGTTTGACAGTATTACATTACCTTTTTTCCTCTTTTATTTGTGAGTTTAGTGGTTATGGTCTTTGGTACATGTATGTCTAAAATGGTTTGGGAGTGCGAAAGTCTAATATATACTGCGATTGATATTATATACTGATTATATATGAGCGTAGTTAAATTTCACATATATTCAAGGCATGAGGATTAACAAAAAAAAAAAAACTTTGGATTAAAACATTAGTTTTTAAATTTTTGACATAAGGTTTACATATTATAATTACATAAATGAAATTAACAATAATAATAATAATTTATAGCGAAAAATATTTCGAAACATTTGCAAAATTCACAGTCAAAGAAGATATTATTTGTCTTTTTACTAAGTACCTTTTGGGGAAGGGTGTAAGAACTAACAAGGGTTAACTTCTTTTAAACAATGGATGGATAAATATTCCACAAGAGGGAACAATAAAGAACGAAAAAAGACAGTTTGGTGTACAAAACAGTGGCGGATTGACATGGTCTTTTGTGGGTGTTCAAGTATTCATCATCTTTGACCGATTTATTAAATTTGCATATGCAATTATAAATATATTTAGAAAAATATTGAGTGAACATCCACGACTAAACTTCTTTTTCCTCTTCTTTTAGAATTTTTATCGGCGAGCACTAATGACTTTAAAATTTTGGATCCGCTACTGGCACAAGATATCTTGCGATTCACGCCGGATTAGAGAAAAGATCATGCGCTCAAAGGTGTAATGTAGGTGGTTTATCCTAATACAAGGGATAAAAAAGTGAAAGCTTGAAAAACAAGGGAAAGACAAAAAGTGAAGAAAGAAAAAAGCAGATTTTAAACTGTGGGTCTGCCTTTCATAACCTTAAATTTGGTGTGTTGGGTTTAAACCCTAACAAATAGTAGTGAAAATGGAGGCTGTGCCACCATTTACACAGACAACATGTTACTGTATAAACAAAGCAGAATAATGATTTCAGCTCTCCCATTTTGACACTTGTGTTTTATGTTTATTTGTCTGAAGATATCAGTAGGCAAATTAGTTTAAGCTCGTTTAGTTATTTTCATTTGATTCAGAGTATAAGAATAGAAATCTCTTAGTAGAGACTGTTTAAATTCCATCTCAATGAATTTATCCGACAAAAAATTAAATTAATCGAACTAATAAAAATATATATAAGATATCTTATTAAGTATAAAAAAAGAGCTTTTATTTTCCTCGAGAGGATCTAAATTGTGCGTTATGAGTTCATCCATATCCATTAGCTTTGATACAAATCCTGTAAAAAATATAAGATATTTAAAAAAATCCACTAAAGTATAAATAATTAATTATAGAAAAATATAAATAATTAATTTTGAATGCAATAACTAACACTAATGTCTACTGAAGCTTTTGAGTGGATAGTACAAGTTGCATTGACGATTTATCCTTAGCAAGGTTAAGTCATATACTCATTAATTAACTTATGTTGAAAAGCATGACGTTTGAAATAAGAAGCAAAAGGGTTCTGATTAAACGATAAACGATAAACTCGTTAGCCATTTAACAAGATAGATAAAATGGAAATATATCAAGTCTTGATCATCCGACAAAAGTTATACTAGAAGATATATTTTTTTTTTGGTCAATTTCAAAATAATTGACACACTTTTAAATTTGGAAATAATTCAACTTTAAACTCTTCATTTTACCTATTTTACTCTCAATGAGAAGCTTTTATAACCACACAAATGTCATGGCCCCTCAAAGCTTTTACCCCTTAAGCTTTTAAGGCCACAAGTTTCAAAAGTCTTTTTGCCGAGTCAAACTACCTCATCTAAATTGAAATAGAGGGAGTATACAATAACACATGCAAGATTTGATAACTAAACAATACATACAAGATTTTTGTATACGGGTAAAATCGAGGCTAATGAGCACTCCAATTTTCTGGTGGGGCAAACGAAGCAAGGACGTAACTATAAGGAATCGGAATCAAAGCTAGGAGCCTCTCGTATCAAGGCCCGAACAAAGTACCTGCCTTCGGAGCCATCGGGACCACACTCCCGGTTCGAGTTCCAAGACCTCGGAAAGCATCACCAAACGTCCACACACGATTAACAAATGGCTGTGATATCCGTGCCCAACCGGGTATCACGCCGCGAATCTCGACCCATATCAGCAACAGATAAATGATTAGCGAAATGGAAGATTTTTACCTTTCTTAGGATTGTACTTAGGGTAAAACTTCCCTACTATATAAAAGGAAAGTTGATTATTCAATAGGGACACTGTAACACGCATATCAAGACAATATAAAATTGTTTTCTCTATTTCTAAGCGGTTTAAAAGGTTCTTGTTCTTGTTCATAACTTTTCATATACATTTTGGCTACGAACCGAAGACAGGCTACTTGTTAAGTTCATTAATGAGCCCAGACTCATTATTACTACTGGTTTGACTGTTTATTCCATCTTTCATTTGCTCATCTAATGTCATTAATCACTTATATTGAATTAGTCCACATATCTTTAAAATCGCGTATAAATTCAATTGTTATCCATTTTTTAACGGTAAACAGTTTGACGCCCACCATGGGGCTAAGGATAATAGTGGTAGTTTGATACAAATTTCCATAACACACTATATTTTACGCTTGTTCTTTGAGATTTAATTTCAGATCTACCTAAGAATGTCAATCTCTCAGTCTGCTCACTTGAACGGTGACGTTGAGTCTGGCCATCATGGCAAAAACAACAATATAGTACCTAGCAACGAGGTGCCCCATGCTAATCCCAACGGAGTCCCAACTACAGAGCCAATTGATGTGAACTCACATGTGGCCATCGATGCCAACCTGCCGACCGACCCTGAGAACAGCGTTCACGGAGGAGCCCGACCAACGACTCGAGGTACACCCGAAAGTGAAGGCGACGAGATCAATCTGCGGGTGATCTTCGAAATATTACAGGCCCAAGAGGCGGCGAAAGCACAACTTCAGAATCAATACCGCTCCCCCAGAAGAGTTGAGCCCGAACCATCCCGGTAAAACACCGGAAGAAATTAGCAAGTCACAGAAAGGCCGGGTAAAGCTGATCCTGGGACCAACCCGAAATAATAAAAATGCTCGAAGAAATGATGAAACGGGTGGCATCAGGAGAGAAGAAAATTGAGGCTAGTGACAAAAAAGTGGAAACCTAGAATTCCACAGTTGATCAAATCCCAAGAGCGCCCCCGATATTGAAAGGCCTGGACTCCAAGAAATTTATCCAAAATCTTTTCCCTCCGAGCGCGGCACTGAAGCCAATCTTGAAGAAGTTTCATATGCCCGATATTCTGAAGTATAACGGGACCATAGATCCAAATGAGCATGTGACTTCCTATACGTGTGCAATCAAAGGAAGCAACTTGGAAGATGACGAGATCGAGTCAGTTTTGTTAAAAAAGTTCAGAGAAACCCTGTCAAATGGAGCGATGATATGGTATCATAACTTTCCCCCAAATTCTATTGATTCATTTGCTATGCTTGCACATTCCTTTGTAAAAGCACATACCAGAGCCATCAAGGTCGAGATTAGAAAATCGGACCTTTTTCAAAGTAAAGCAAAGAGATAACGAAATGCTCAGAGAATTCGTATCGAGGTTCAAAATGGGACGGATGGACCTGCCTCTGGTTGCAGATGATTGGGCCATTCAGGCGTTCACTCAAGGACTAAACCCATGAAGCTCTTTGGCTTCACAATAGTTGAAACAGAATTTGATAGAGTACCCGGTGGTAACTTGGGCCGATGTCCATTACAGGTACCAGTCAAAAATTAGAATCAAGGACGATCAGCTCGGGGCCCTCTTCGGTTCCGTTTATCCTACGAGAACTAATGACATGTCTAAGAGATTCATTGATCATGAACCAAGACCGAACAGTGACTGGTATCAAGCGTATAGCGGAGATCGAAGGGGTAATGGATCTGGCATAACCCTGCGAGGAAGGTAAAGAAGAACGATCAAGGCCACAGTAGCCGGGGACTCATGAGCAAAAACGGTTTCGACAGGCCATTCGGGGCCAGGGAGGAACCAAGTTTATCGGAATATAACTTCAATGTCAACGCTGCCAGCATCGTATATGCCATCGGGCGCATTAAAGATTATAAGTGGCCCCCCTATTGTCCGACCCTGCCCAGAGAGACCCTAACTTGATTTGTAAGTATCATGGCACTCATGGCCATAGAACCGAGTATTGCCGACAACTAAGGGAAGAAGTGGCCAGGTTGTTCAATAACGGGCATCTTCGGGAATTTCTGAGTGATCGAGCCAAAAATCATTTCAGGAACAAGGACTCTAACAAACAGACCAAACAAGAAGAACCTTAGCACATCATCGACATGATCATTAGAGGAGTCAATGTCACCCAAGGACCAATGCTAAAGCGCACTAAGGTGTCCATCACTACGGAGAAACGAACCCAAGATTATATCCTGGAGGGAACCATTTCGTTCAAAGATGAGGACGCCGCATAATAATGCACTGGGAATATTTATAAATAAATGTCGACTTAAGAATGTGTTGATTGATCCAGCTAACTCGGTCAATATCATCAAATCGAGGGTCATAGAGTAGTTGGCTCAACAAAACCAAATAGTGCCAGCAGCCCGGGTTTCAAACGGATTCAACATGACATGCGAAACTACCAAAGTAGAAATAACCTTGATAGTAAATACCACCAGGACAATTCAGGATACCAAATTCTATGTGATCAAGGGGGATATGAGGTATAACACCTTATTCGGAAGGCCTTAAGTTCACAATATGATGGCAGTACCTTTGGCACTACACCAGGCACTGAAGTTCCCCAAATTGGGAGGAATCAAGATGGTTTACGGAGAGCAGGCAACTACAAAAGAAATGTTTGCAGTCGATGAAGTAACCTTGATGTTTGCACTCTCGACGTCAAAGAACATGGAGCCGGTTAGGAGGGAAGAAACTAAATAGTGTCACACCTCCTTTTTCCGCGCCCGCAGGGGCGCAGGGGGAGTTTTTCCAATTAAAGGACAATCGAAACGGGATTTGTTTATTTATTTCAGAGTCGCCACTTGGGAGATTTAGGGTGTCCCAAGTCACCAATTATAATCCCGAATCGAGGAAAATAATGACTCTATATTACAGTCTGCATACCAGAAATCCGGATAAGGAATTCTGTTAACCCGGGAGAAGGTGTTAGGCATTCCCGAGTTCCGTGGTTCTAGCACGGTCGCTCAACTGTTATATTCGGCTTGTTTATCTGATGTTTAATACAATTATGAACCATGTGCAAATTTTATCTTTTAACCACTTTATTAATTATTATTATTAGGAATGTGAACGTCGCTTAAAACATGTCTTTGGACTGCGTCACATGAAATGCACCCACAATCCGGAACATATCTTATTTGACGTTTTGGGATTTGGATTTGGGTCGCATGAAATGCACACCCCAAGTTTTAAGAAAGTAAATTATTAAACACGCGCCTAAAAGACTATCGCGTTATTATTTTAGGAAGGGCCGTGAAATTTGCTAAACGGCCCGTCCCGGAATCTAAGTATTTAATATATACATTTAGAGGGCCCCGCAGATTCTACATTTTTGTTTGTCGAGGCTCGTCTCATTTTTATTTTAAAGGATAAACCTATAATGACTATATTTCCTATTAAGTTCGTCTCTAAAATAAAAGAAAATCTCTTAATTATTTACATGCTTGCAGATTATTTACAGCAGGATCCGAAATGCTTTTACAGAATAAGGAAACATGACCATGCATACGGACAGCTGATCGAACATTATGGGCCCAAATCCAGCTCATGCGGGATGGGCCAGACCTGGGCCACTGTTTATCCGAGGCGGGTCTGTTTGGTCCGTTTTGACCTGGGCTCGACCTTCATAAGGTTGAGGGGCGCAGACTTGTGCTAATTGTGATAAGGGTGTGGCTTGATAATTATAACGAGGCAGTTTATCAAAAGAGAATTAAAATTAACTAAGGCGGATAGTTTTATTCTTTGACATGCATTAAAAGAGAACGCTAATTGCAAAACACAACTAATTTTTCAAGACATAGCCTAGTATACTGCCAATCCTTTTGTCTGTTAACCTAACCAACATATGATATTAAACCATACTACCTTTTTTGTATTCACTATATGAAAGGACCAAATCCAATACCCAAACAAGATTGTAAACCATTACACACTACATAATCATCTATATAGCAACTACATGTGGACATAGATGTCTTCAAATCTTCCCTTTTGTATTCATGCTCGACTTTCAAATTACATGGACAGTATTAGTTGTGTACCTGGTATAGAGGAACAAAAGAAGAAGGAAAAGGATCAGCTGAATAGTACACAGCAAACAACAGCACATCAGATTCACAGCAACAACACAGCAACAACGATGATGAAGCTCAGCAAAGAGTCGAACAACAAATGGGCAATCCCAGTAAAAAGAGTAGGAAATAACAGCCCAGAATGTTGAATGTAACAGCAACAGAAATCCAATGACCACAAGAAAACTTGGCAAACGACAGAAAAAGCAAAGCCACGAAGACAACCTGATCAAACTGGATTCTTACACAGTTTCTTCTAGGCAATACTCATTCACAATGTTCTGAAATTTATTCCTGTTTTTTCCTTTTCCAGTTTTCTTACTCACAGACTCTCTCAAGACTCGAAAATCAACTCCCTTTTCTAATGGAAGGTCTCCTCTTTTATAGCCTAACCTTAACACTTTACAGTCTGTTTTACAACTCAAAATTGCCCCCCCCCCTGTTGTTTTTCCACTCACTTGTTTTAAATAACCAAGCTCCCATGAAATCCCTGACAGCCCCTCTCTCTTTTTGGTTGTTAAAGTGTACTGATCACTTGTTTGTTTAAACAAAGTATGGGCAGTAGGAATATAATCTGACAGCACATGCTGTCCGATTATTTTAATTCCTTAAAGCAAACCATACACATGCTGCCCACAGTCCAAACCAAATGGCATTGTGTTTAAAAACCAAAATCTGAATCTGCCATTATAACCTTTCCCCTAGATGTTCTTTTAATTTAATTTGAACAAAATCAACAGGCAATACAATTCAGTTCCTAATGAGACTCAAATACGATCACAGCAGAAATAAGCAATACGAATCAAGTTGTTACCATTAACGATTGAAACTAATTGACGACATATATCGACTCGACTATATTAATCGTAACACATAACAATCAATCGTTCATATAAACAACACGTATAGAGTCCCGAATGACCTCAGATAAATTTGTTCAAACACTGGGAACTTATATGAATTAAACTCGCTTGACGATTAATCTAATTGATGAACACGTATATCACAGGGTATATTCAGAACACAAACAGAAGACAATTGGCCAAATAAAAGGCCTTTAACAGAGATGGAAGAAATCCGAATGAAAAATAACAAAATAACAAACAAACACAAAGAAATATGCTGACAACTTATTTAGAAATAAAACAAAAGAAAGGAAAACTTACCGAAAATGTTTAAATCAAACAGACCCAAATCTGATTCAACTTCGAACTTTTGAGGCCGAACAAACTTTAATCAGGGTGTTCTCACATGAGAACACTTTGATTAAGGTCTATTAGACCTCAAACCCATGTCCAAACCGGTCGGATTCCCCAGGTGCATGTTTTCTAAAGTCTGGATTTCCAGATCTGATTTTTAGGGAGTTGTGGGTAGATTCGGACCAAACCAAGCTTGGTTTGGTCACGAGGAAGGTCAGGGGAGTGTCTGGTATGAAGATGGGGTGGTTTGGCATAGATCCGGGTTCGACTCAAATCTTCAAATGAAGATTCGAGACGAACGAAAGTGATTCGAGGCTCGTGGTTAGTGGATTCGTGTTCAGGACAGTGAGGTGGTCCTAGGGTGTTCAGGAGGCGGTCATCGGCGTTCATGCCGCCGGGTTTTGGCGGAGAGGAAGCTAGGGCGGCTTGCTAGGGTTTGGGGTTTCAGCTTGGGGAAGGAGATGACTGAAGGGGGGGTTCGGATAGGGGGTGCGGGGTAAAGGGTCAAGTTTATATATGGAAGGGGAAGAGAGATTGGAGCCGTTAGATCAAGTGATCTGAACGGCTTAGATCTATTGGTGGGTAACAGGACGGGGTCGTTTGGTATGGGAACGGGGTCGTTTTGGTTTAGGTGAGGGGTTGGGTTAAACCGGCTAAATAGGTCGGGTCATGAGGGAACCAGGGACCGTTGGATCAATGAGGTTGGACGGCTCAGATTCAACTTGCCTGAAACGGCGTCGTTGAGGTGAGTTGGACAACCTGATCTGGACCGTTCCTTTGAATCAGATCAACGGCTTCAAATGGGGACGCCGATACGACGTCGTTTGAGTCCGTGCCTGGGCAGGCTGGGTTTGGACCGGGTCAGATCGTTGGTTTGGGCCTGTTTTTGTCTTATTTTTTGGGCCCAAATTGATTTCAACTTTCTTTTGTTTTCCAATTTAAAATAAAAATAAAAATAAAAATAATTAATAAAACAAATGAAATTAAAACAAATAACAATATGGCATTTCAACATAATTATCATACCAAGTAAGTTAAATCACAACCTAAAACGGACGATGCACATATATTTATATTTTTTGAATTTTCTCTTAACGCCACATATATTTTTTGTATTTTTGTTTGATAAGGACTAGATGCAAAATGGACAGACTCACAAACGACTAACAACACATGTCACGGAAAGATCGAAAAATTGTACAGCGAAATCATTTGTCACTATTTTTATTTTCTTTTGGAGCGATTGCTCGTAAAGCAAAAATCACGTGCTTACAGCTGCCCCTCTTTGCACGAAGACACGAAGGGTTTTCGCGCAAAGATAAGCGAGCGATTTTTGCCCGTCCGAATACTCCGTGTGAAGCATTTTTTGAAAAAGATTTGACCGAACCTTTGCTTCAGAGGTTTCCTACATATCCTGGGCTAACTCCCGAGCTCAGGAAAAAACTCATTGAATTCCTTATAACTAACATAGACTATTTTGCTTGGTTCCATCTTGATATGACAGGGATCCCACTAGAGATAACCACTCATAAGCTGAGCTTGGATCCGAAATTCCACCCGGTTAAACAGAAGAGGAGACCTCAGTCCGAAGTCAAGCATGCATTCATCAAAGACGAGGTATCTAAACTCCTTAAAATAGGTTCCATTCGGGAAGTTAAGTACCCGGTTTGGTTAGCTAATATAGTGATATTGCCTAAAAAGGGAAATAAATTAAGAATGTGCGTAGATTACAAAGAATTGAAGAAGGCATGCCCTAAGGATTATTTTCCTTTGCCTAACATTGATCGCATGATCGATGCAACGGCTGGGAACGAGATACTCAGCTTTCTCGATGACTATTACGGGTACAACCAAATTCTGATGGACCCGGGCGATTAAGAAAAAACTTCATTTATCATCAAATTTGGCACCTAGTGTTATAATGTAATGCCATTCGGAGTAAAGAATGACGATGCCACTTATCAATGCCTAGTAAAACGGATGTTCGAAGAACAAATAGGAAAATCAATGGAGGTTTATATTGACAACATGCTAGTTAAGTCCCTACGAGCAAATGACCATTTAAAATATTTGCAGGAAACCTTCGTCATATTGAGGAGATACAATATGAAGCTCAACCCGAAAAAATGCACATTCGGGATCGGATATGGAATATTCCTCGGGTTCATGGTATCCAACCAGGGGATCGAGATCAATCCCGATAAAATTAAAGCTATAGAAGACATCACCGTGGTGGATAGTGTTAAGGCCGTTTAGAGGCTAACTAGGCGTATAGCCGCCCTGGGCCGAATCATATCGAGGTCCTCAAACAAAAGCCATCGATTCTTCTCACTATTGAAGAAGAAGAATAACAGATGTACCTTTACTTAGCGGTATCTGAGGGGCGGTAAATGGAGTCCTAGTCCATGAAGAGGAAGGTACGCAATTTCCTGTCTATTATGCCAGTAGAACTCTAGGCGAGGCCGAAACAAGGTACCCTCACTTGGAAAAATTGGTGCTCGCTTTGCTAAGCGCCTCCAAAATATTAACCATACTTTCAATGTCACCCAGTATGTGTCATAACCTCTTACCCACTGAGGAACATTATGAACAAACCTGAGCTCTCGGGACGGTTGGCCAAATGGGTCGTACGGGTACGATATCGAATATCGACCCCGAACTGCCATCAAGTCACAAATTTTGGTAGACTTAGTGGCCGAATTTACGCCGGCCTTAATACCCAAAGTCAAAAAGGAATTGTTGTTATCCTCAAGGACTTCCTCATGAATCTGGACCCTCTTTAGGGACGGTGCCTCGAACGCAAAGGGGTCCCTCGAATGCAAAGGGGTCCGGACTCGGCATCGTGTTGAAGCCGCCTATGGGAAATGTAGTTAGGCAATCTATTAGAACTGTGAAATTGACTAACAATGAGGATGAGTATGAGACTATATTGCAGGTCTTGAATTGGCTAAAAGCCTGGGTCCGAGGTGGTTGAAGCTAAATGTGATTCCCTTCTTGTGATAAATCAAGTCAATGGGACATTCGAATTAAAAGAGGAATGCATGTGAATGTATTTAGGAAAATTGTAGGTAACGTTGCATCAATTCAAGGAATGAACCTTACAACACATGCCCCGAGATCAAAATAGCGAGGCCGCTGTTTTGGCTAACTTGGGGTCCGTTAGTTGATGATGATGAATTCAGTTCGAGAACTTATCACGCCCAACTCTAGTCCTAAAAATGATAAGCAGTCGCTGCAAATGTAATCCGGTCTAAAAGTCCGGAGTCGAATCCGACAGCGAACTAAGGCTTAGCTATAGCTGTTTAATATCACTAAGAAGACAAGTTTGAACAATTTTCTAAATTATAAAGATTGAGATTTATATTTCTAACTAATAAAATAGCAAATTCTAGAAAGCGGTAAAAATTATCAACTAAAGAGACAAAGGGTTGGAGACTAAATTAAGGAGGTCAAGAGTTATTATTTTCCCAATTATCGGAATCCTTCCCGTTATGTTCCCTACAATTTCGCCTATGTGTTCTCTACTGATCATGAGCACTTTAGGTGCCGTAATTCTCTCTCGAGTAACTACAATAATTTACTAGACATATTCTCTCGAACTACACTAGTTGGCTTTATCTAACCGCTCATTATAACCACGCCAAGGTTTTGTTATATCTAATCCCGCCTTTAAACCCTCCGTATTGATCTCTCGCATATACTAGGAGTGATGTTGTTCAACAACTACCTAAATATATACTCTCTCTCTATCTCTCTCTCGAGCAGTACACACTAAATAGGTACAGCTAATTGATGGGCATTCAATCAACAACAACAAACACGTAGCTGAACAATTAGAGAAATCCAATGGCTCAATTATAAAAAAACATAACACGAATTCATCCTCCAAAAGGTTCCATCAAAACCTTAAATAACAAATTAGATATTCATACTAATAGAAAAAAATTCACTATAGAAAGTCATAATCAACGATGGAATTAAGAAGAAGAAGATGAAAACTCTTGGGGAATTTCTCTGTCTTCCTCTGGTGTTCTTGCTTCCAAAATCTCCCTAAAACAGCTCTCCTTCTCTTCTGGGCGAATTAGGTTTTATATAGGTTTAGGTTAGTCGCCTTGAAAATTAAATAATTGACCTTGGGTTATTGGTCTCCGTCAGCCCGTTCGCGGCCAAGGATTTGACCACGGATCTGGCCGCGGATTTCACCAAGTGTTCTACCTCACATCCTCGGCCAGTGCGCGGTTGCGCACTTGTCGTGCATATTTCTCCCTGTTCTGTTTGGAATTTGAAAAAACATAAAACATAAAAGTTGTAGCTCTTTGAATTATCTTTCAAACCATATATTGTAGAGCTCAAGTGGAGTTCTGAGAGAAAAATAATGTGCATTTTACTAGACAGTATGCAATATGCCTACTCGATTCTTCGTTTGTTCTTAACTATCATCCGTTGATCCCCGAACACGATACCCACTTAATTCCTTGGAATTTTACTAAGACTTTAAAGCTCCAAATACTTGAATTCATTCCATAACATCTACATAGCTCGGAATCACTCCTATAAGGCATAAAATATACAATTAGTGCAAAACACTAGCGATTAAAGCTCAAACTCAACTGACGTGCAGTGAATTGGAATGTAATAATCGACTAAAATACGCAATTATAGTCTATCATAAACACCCTACACTTAAATCATTGCTCGTCCTTGAGCAATCAAACTACACTTTATATAGACACAACCTTTTTTTAAACAATTCTTCTAACTCATCACACCAAGAATATTTAAAATAGACTAAGCACAAAAGCGTAACATCTTCACCTCAAAATTTATATCACAAGTACCACGCATTATTCACAACTCACCCACTTACTCTAACATAGAGGTCAAGGATTACCCTTCCTTCATGAATCAAGTGTCCTCACACAACAAAGAGAGTAGTTTCACACAAAAATAATAATAATTTAAGAACAATTAGGAACTCAAGATAGAAAAAATTCACTCACTCTAAAAAATAACATTCATCTGCCACAAAAGACGCACCATAGGCTTGCCCACAGTATAGTGCTCTACTTATCGAGCTCATTCAGTCTAGGATCAAGTAGGACTTTATTTGGTTGTAATGTAGGTTGCGGGATGGGTAGGATATATTTAGATTAATGACTACACCTTCCTAAACACTTTAATCCATATACTTTAACATTCAAACCCCATACTTATGTCAAACAAAACTCCACTTTCACATCAATGTATATTACCCCATACTTCTTTAAGCACAATTACATCAATAGTCACCACTTATCAAGGAATATTTTTTTTCACAACAATACAACTATTTTTTTTTTCAATTCAAGTGGCTCTTACTTTTACAAAACAGTGTACATTTCTCCTTATTTCATTAGTTCCACTCAAAAGCCAAACCAATCACCTCACCCTTTAACTTTTACAAAGTTCATAACAATTTAAGTGCTCACGAGAGGTTAGAAGGTTCAAATAGATGGTTAATTCAAATAAATGGGTAAGGCTTATAATATGGTTGCCAAAGAAATGGGATTACATGCTCAAAGGGGTTAACTACGATACATAACAATTAGTCGGAAAAAATATGTATATGGCTCAACAAAGAAATACCTATATCACTTCCAAGACTGAACAAAACTACTATTTCGCTTTGCAAACACACGTGGCAAGTTCTAGACATCAAATGCAATGCATAGATAACACAAAACCTTGCACACACATGGCACATAACTCACTCAAGATTGGACTCATCAAAACACTCTAGTCAAAGCAGTTAAGCAAAGTAAGATCATACAATTTAAAGTACTTCTACAAGAGTCAAAAACTGAGCCTAAGCGTCACAACCAAAGTACTCACTATTCTCAAGGCATAACAAATCAAGAGATATTGCTTCAATTCAATTCATCTCACACTGGCTCCTACTCCTAAAAAAATAAAACTAACTGCACCAGGTTCAAATAAAACCCTTGAAAAAGAACCACGTCACAAAGAAAAACCAAGGGGTAATTGCTACACTACCTAACAAAAGAAAATCTTTTTGTCCTTTTTCTTTAGACTTAAATCTCTCAAGAAAATTGTCTAATAGATCCATCGTCGGGAAAAGTCCAATCTTTAAAAAAAATATTATTCAGTTAAACTAACACAGCTAAAGTAGCATAGAAAGTCACCCAGACAATCTCCTCACCCCACACTTAAAATTGTGATTTGTCCCCAATGCACATCATAACTATAAGAGGGTAAAAGAAACTCCATGGTAGGCCAAAGGCTGAAGCACTAGCAGCTCATGGGGTACTCAGACTTCTCCAGGCTTGGTCTTTCGTACGGGTACTTCACACTTAGTTCCAACCATCTGGTTTGCTGTTGCATCCTTCCAATAGTTTTGCTTTCTATGCTCATAGAAAATCAAACATTGACACTACAAAAATAATACAATTAAAAAATAAAAAATAAAAAAAAAGTAGTAAAGCTGAGTTGCCTCCCAACGAGTGCTTGATTTAACGTCGCGGCACAACGTGAATCACTTTCTGCCTCCACCTTGAGCTTATGAATTGAACCCTAAGTTTTTCTTCAAACTTATGATTATGCTCTTGGGGCGGTGGAACGAATTTAACTAGCCCAAGGAAATAATGTAGTATTATGCACTCCCTGGCCTTTGTATGAGGTATGTAATCCTGACTTTCTAGCAAGAAAAATTCTAGAATATATGCACCTTGTTCATCATTCCTTGACTCTTCAATTGGTTCGGATGACTCTATTTCCATATCAACATCCAAACACAATGTAAAAAATGCTTGGAGTGTGGACCAATGTGCTCAACTACATGAACCTTGGGATTGTCAACATCCTCAACACCAATAACACTAGAGTCAACTAAATATTTATCCTCAATGTCCTTGGTTGACTCTAATATCTTTTCTACATCATCGATATCCTCAAAATCTAGTTTAATTGATTGTTGGTGTTTTACTCTGACCTCCTCCCTTAGCACCTCAATTTTTGCATCTAATACAAGCTTCTTTTGGCTACTATCCATAATATCATCTCGTTGAGAATTAAATGCTTCAACTAATTGACGTAGTGCCTCCAGGTTGCGAATAACACCATCTTGCCTTTGTATGTGCAGTTTTTTCTTATTATTTTGTTCCACAAGGCACTTTAGCATATATATGATCTCTTTTAGGTCATTATCCCTGGGTTCTTTGTTCCTATAAACTTCACAAGAAAAAGATAAAACATCATAGTAAGGGGTTGGGGGAAGATAAAAAATATAAGCACAATCATGAAAGTGAGCATATTGACCACCACACATATCACACACATTTCACACATAAGATTGAGTTGGTGCACATAACTCGCCCTCGGGAATACTTTGATAATTTTGCCATGGGTGGTTTCTTCCAAAATAAACATTAGGATGATCAATAGTAGAATTACCAATATTGAAACTCTCATAATTCCAAGATGTTGTGTTTCTAAAATCAACAAGTAACACAAAATAAAAAAAATCAAATACAAATAATAAAAATAAAAGTTCAAACTTGAAACCTAGCAATATGTACACCTACAGCTACACCATTAGTTCCCCGGCAACGACACTAAAATTTGATCACGCCCAACTCAAATCCTAAAAAGGATAAGCGATCGCTGTAAATATAATCTGGTCTAAAAGTCCGGAGTTGAATCCCATAGAGAACTAAGACTTAGTTATAGTTGTTTAACATCACTAAGAAGACAAGTTTGAACAATTTTCTACATTATAAATATTGAGATTTATATTTCTAACTAATTAACTAGCAAATACTAGAAAGCGGTAAAATTATCAACTAAAGAGACAAAGGGTTGGAGAGTAAATTAAGGAGGTATAGTGTTATGATTTTTCCAATTGTCGGAATTCTTCCCGCTATGTTCCCTACAATTTTGCCTATGTGTTCTCTACTGATCGTGAGCACGTTAGGTGTCATAATTCTCTCTTGAGCAACTACAAAAATTTACTAGACATATTCTCTCGAACTACGCTAGTTGGCTTCATCTAACAGCTCACTATGACCACGCCAAGGCTTCGTTATCTCTAATCCCGCCTTTAAACCCTCCGCATTGATCTCTCACATACGTTAGGAGTGATGTTGTTTAACAACTACCTAAATATGTACTCTCTCTCGAGCAGTACACACTAAATAGGCACAATTAATTGATGGTCATTCAATCAACAACAACAAACACGCAATTGAACAATTAGAGAAATCCAATGGCTCAATTATAAAAAAAAAAAAACATAACACGAATTCATTATACAAAAGGTTCCATCAAGGCCCTAGATAACAAATTAGCTATTCATACTAATAGATAAAATTTCACTATAGAAAGTCATAATCAACAATGGAATTAAGAAGAAGAAGAAGAAGATGAAAACTCTTAGGAAATTTCTCTGTCTTCCTCTGGTGTTCTTGCCTTCAAAATCTCCCTAAAACAACTCTCCTTCTCTTCTGGGCGAATTAGGTTTCATATAGGTTTATGTTAGTCACTTTAGAAATTACATAATTGACCCTGGGTTATTGGTCTCCATCAGCCCGTCCGCGGCGGCAGATTTAACCGCGGATCTGGACGTGGATTTCACCCAGTGTTCTGCCTCACATCCGCGGCCAGTGCGCGGTCGGGAAATTGTCGCGCATTTTTACCCTGTTCAGTTTAGCTTTCCAACCATATATTTTGGAGATCAAATAGAGTTCTGAGCGAAAGGTTACGTGTATTTTACTAGACAGTACGCAATATGCCTACTCGATTCTTCGTTCGTTCTTAACTATCATCTGTTGATCCCCGAATATGATCCCGGCTTAATTTCTTGGGCTTTTACTCAGACTTCAAAGCTCCAAATCACTTGAATTCATTTTATAACATCTACATAGCTCGGAATTACTCCTACAAGTCATAAAAGACACAATTAGTGCAAAACACTAGCGATTAAAGCTGAAACTCAACTGACGTGCAGTGAATTGGAATGTAATAATCGACTAAAATATGCAATTATAGCCTATCATCAGGAACGTCGTACTACTCATGAAATTGGTAGTAGAGGAAGGCCATGTCGCAATAAACTCAACGAGTTTAACTTGGGATTAGAGGAACAAATACATAGATTATTTGTAGACTGGAAGTTGCCCTCGGATCCTAAAGAATCGAGAGCTCTACGCACGAAGGCGGCCAGGTTTAGCCTGTCTGAAGAGACTTTGTTCAGAAGAACATTTGACGGCCCGATCTCCATATGCTTGTGGCCGGGAGATACGGAATATGTCTTGAAAGAAGTTCACGACGGCACCTGCGGAAACTATTCAGGGGCAAAATCTTTGGTTTGAAAGATAATAAAGGCCAGCTATTACTGGATCGACATGGAGAAATATGCAAAGGACTTTGTACAAAGATGCGACGGCTATCAAAGGCACGCGCCGATGATCCATCAACCCAGAGAACTGCTTCATTCAGTCTTGTTCCTATGGCCGTTCATGAAATAGGGAATGGACATCGTCGGTCCCCTACCGTGGGAACCTGGTAAGGCTCAATTCATACTGTTTATGACTGATTATTTTCTAAAGGGTCGAAGTCCAAGCGTTCGAGAAAGTCTGGGAAAAAGAAGTTATTAACTTCATTTGGGACCACATAATATGCCGATTAGGGATACCGGCTGAGATCGTGTGTGATAATAAGAAGCAATTCATCGGCATAAAGGTAAACAAGTTATTCGAAGATCACAAGATCAAAAAGATCTTATCAACACCCTATCATCCTAGTGGGAACGGACAGGCGGAATCAACAAACAAGACCATACTTCAAAACCTAAAGAAGAGATTGACCGATGCCAAAGGAAAATGGAAGGAAATTCTGCCCGAAGTCTTGTCGGCATACCATACAACTTCGAAGTCTAGTACCGGGGCCACCCCATTTTCGTTAATCTATGATGCCGAAGCATTGATACTGGTTGAAGTAGGGGAACAGAGCCTTAGGTTCTAATATGCGATTGAAGAATTGAACGGCGTATTCATGAGCACGAGCTTGGAACTGTTGGATAAAAGATGTGAGGCCACCCTAGTTTGGTTGGCCGCCTAGAAGCAATTGATAGAAAGGTATTACAACCGAAGAGCCAACCTTTGACACTTCAAGATCGGGGACTTAGTGTTAAGAAAAGTAACACTATACACTCAGAACCCAAATAAGGGAAAGTTGGGGCCGAATTGAGAAGTACCATATCGAGTTATCGGAATTACCGGCAAAGGCTCGTACAAACTCGAAGCAGGAAACGGTGCACAATTACCGAACAACTAGAACATTACGCACTTAAAGTGATTCTATTGCTAAGGTACGATCTTATTTACGATTTAATAATATTATGAATCAAGCTAACACTTGAAGGCAACAACCAAAGGAGAATGTATTATTAGGTCTAAAAGTACGATTTGCACTCTTTTTCCCTTGAACCGGTTTTGTCCCAAATAGGTTTTCCGGCAAGGTTTTTAACGAGACAACAGTAAATCATGCTAACTTAGATTCGAAGATCGATTTTAAATCGGAGTCAATGGTCGCATCAACGGTATCCGAGTCCTCTCAAGATCGACCATGAATACTGGGGGTCATCACCCTCGGGTTAAGATTTCTTTGCTACGAAAGAAGGAAATTTTGCACTTGAACAACTTAGGCTCGGTGGTTAGGATTTATTGTAAGGGCCAAACAGTCAAGTGAAACATGCCCGCGTAGGCCACCTTAGCCATAAAACAAACTTTTACACACTTTCGATCATGTACTTTACATATAGAAATGAAAGAAAGTTTTCACCTTGATATTACGTATTTTTGCCGCTTAAAGCATCGAGCCTAAGGGCTATCCCTATTCGGGGACTATCAAGCCCAAGGGCTACCCTTACTCAGGGACTGTCGTCCAAAATAAGTTCGGGCAACTCGGGCTACCAAATCCCGGAGGCACAAAATCTATTTGGAAGTGCCTAAATACAAAAGGTTACAACTGCTCTAAAAAATGGCTCAAAGACGTCCGAAGCTTGTAATCAAAACATAAGGCCTTCATAAAAATCCAAAACCTACCAAAGGGTTACCCTCGGCAAAAACATCATCTAAGATCACTTAAGCATCTTGGAAAAACTTCCCATCACTTCGAGTTTACAAAGTCTCGAGCAAATAAAGTTGCATCGAAGTCAGGCTTTGTTCAGACCTCTGAAAAGCAAACGACTTATTACTACATTTGATTCAATGCTAATTCATTAGAGATATTTGAAAGAACAAAAATTATGAAAAGGTGCTAAAAAATAGAGACTCGAAATTGCCAAAAAGGAAACTTTATATATTTCGAAATGTATTTACAAAGGACTAACAAAAACGGCCTCAAAATAAACAAAAAATATACACAACACAAAAACTAAAAAAGTTATAAGGCATTCATGCCTGATCTTCACTGGGGCCCGATTCGTCGCTAGACCGTCGGAGCCTTCGGATTCCCCGGAATTCTCGAAGCCTTCTGCACCCTCTAGCTTGGAAAGTTTCTTTTCCTCGGCCTCAATTTTTTTTGGCCTCCTCAATCTTGGCCGACAGGTCAAAGCCACATGCATGGATCCCTTCGAGGGTCTCCCTCCGAGACAGCCGCCTCACATATTAAGCATTAGTCTTCAGGTGGGCCTTGACTACTTCAGTGTCATCCTTGTACTAGGACATCATCTCTTTGGCATCTCGCTCTACTAGAGCCAAGCTTAGTTGCGCTCGGAGATCGTCATTCAGCTGGGACTGCTTGTCGGCTTTCTCCTTTGACACCCAAAGTTGAACCTCTACCGATGCCAGCTTTGCCTAGGCAGTTTCCTTCTCTGAAGCTAGCCGGTCCATTTTGTTTTTCCACCCATCAACCATGGTTTGTACCTTGTTTATTTTAACTCGAAGTTGGGCGATCAGGTCGATCTTCTGCTGGACTTGCGAGGTTTAGTCATTAGTAGCTATGACTAGTTCCTCGTTTCTAACTTCAAAGACCTTTTCATTTTCGACCAGGTCGGCATATTCCTGCCTCAGGGTCGAAGCTTTCTTTTGAGCCCCGTCCAGCTCGGCCTGAAGGTCCTTGATGGCCTCGTCCTGTTGCTCACTGAGGAACTTGTATATATCCCATTTTTAGCTTGCTCCTTAAGCTCGAGCTCGAGCTAATTGACCTCGAGCCGGTACCGAAGGAAGCTCTTATGATGAAGTACCAAGGCTTGCAAAATAATGAAAGATGTGAGAGACATCAAAACCTAAGTAAAATTCAAAAAGACGTCATGATGCCTTACCCGGTTCAGCACATGTTGTGCTTCATTGAAAAGGCACGACACATTCACCTCGTTCATTTTTTCCTGGTCCTCCTCAGTCACCAAGTATCGGAGGTAGATGGATACACCCATGGGGGTATATAGAACTCAGGCATCCTCCGGGACAGTAAGAATAACTGATCTCTTGCGACCGCGATCTACACTTGGATTGGGAAATTGATTAATCAATTTTAGGCTCGAACTCGGCCCGCCAGCTTTCGAAGATGTTTCCTTCTTCGAGACTTCTAGGTCACCCAGACTGGAAAAATCTTCCAAAGTGGATGAGTCCACACCATCAAATAAAGAATGAAGGGGGTCGTCCATGCTATGAACCCTTTCATTGGACTTCTCTTTTCCTGCTTGGGCCTCCTCGATCATGGACTCAGTGCATGAGGGCGTCCCTATAATTTCTATTACACATGGCGCTTCTTTTTTAGCGGAGCCGGCGTCCTCGGGTGTCTCAGCCCCCGTCTCCATATTTGTATCTCTAGTCTGAGGGAGGTCGGCCTCACGAATCTCCCCCTCGACTGCTGCCTGCTCCCCGAGAGGGTTCGATCCACGGGCAATAAAAATGTTGTCTTCTTCAGACTCATCCCTAAGCCAAAGAAGTGAATCAATATCCAGCACCCGAGAGCTGGAACTCTTCTTGGGCTTACGAGCCACTCTTTTCTTTGGCTTTTTCGTGGAGCCCGGGGAGCTCGCAGCCTTTCTTTTCTTCTTCTTCTTCTTCTTTACCACACGGCCCCAGGCTGTCTTGTAATGGAGGGATCAATGGACAAGGACACGTCTTTGTCCCCTTCGAAAGGCCTAAATTCGGTGGTCTTAGGCAAACTTGCAAAAGAAAGAAGAAAGGTTAGTATGATATGAAGTAAGGATGTGATAATAGTTGTTCGAAGGAGAACCTTACCATGAGAACGGGCCTCTCATCGGCCCTTCGAAAGCTTGCGCCATGAGCGCTCAAAGTATGACATCTGTTTGCAGATGCTTTCGATCCACTCCTTAAGTTGGGGGACCGCATTTGGAACCCGGGCAACAGCTGCACAACCACAATTATGAATGATGAGGAAGAAAATGAAGAAATATTAATACTTATGAAGAGGCAGCACTTACGAGATGCATTCCACTTCTCGGGAAATGGCATGAACTCGGGAGGGATTAGGTCTTCGATCATCAACCAAATGAAGCATCCATACCAGCCTCGATCTTGATCTTCGTCAATTCTCGAAAAAGGGGCATTAATAGCTCCCGATGAGTGATCTTGATTAGTCCCCCTCGGAAATCGGGGACTGTATAGACGGAGCATGTGGTCGATGGTGAACCGACGAGACTTGGTGTTATTCAAGAAGTAACGGAGGAGGATCACGATACTCCATAGAGACGTGTGGATTTTCCCGAGGCACACCTTGTATCTCTTGCAAAAATCTAAAATAAGTGGGTCTACCAGCCCCAGTTTGAAGGGGTAAGTGTAAACACTTCCCCTCTACGTGGGTAGTAATAGAGTCCTCAGGCCCCAGGACTACCACGTCTTTGCCTTCCTAGTTACAGTCCTCTCAAACTACAGGAGTACGTCCTCGGTAACGAAGTATATATAGCTCGATGCTCCTTCACCCCGATCCTGTTTGGATGAGGGTTTCTCGACATTGAAGTCGTCCACAATTGAGCAGCCCCCGGGAATAAACATTTTGAAGGGAGGCTCAGGAGCCGATTCGATAGCAGCCGACTCGGTGGAAGACACTTCGGGAGCAGCTGTTTCGAGGGCAATTATTTCAGGAGCAACCGCCTCAGTACTGGTGGCCGATTGGGAAGATGAAGAGGCAACCTGCTGAGGAACTGATTTAGACGTTTTAGCTATTGTTATCTGAAAAAGTTGAAAATTTAAAGAGAGAATCCGAAGGTTTGAAAGAACGAGTTTGAAGGATGAAGAATAGAGTATGAAGATTTGAAGAAAACCTGGGTAAAAACCTAAGAACAATTATGGGGAATTGAAGAGCAAATATGAAGATGTGAAGGTTTGAAGGAAGTTGATAATAGCTAAGGAATTTGGAGGTAAGAGCTTGTTGGGAAAGAACAGGGGATATAAGCTTTGATAGGGGAGGTTCGCATCGCTTCGCATTCGGAGGCAACCAACCAACGGGCGACACGTGTCCGAAGTCAGAAGGACGCGACTGATGGGATGTTTTGACTTATTCATTTCGGCGGTAATGTAAGGAGAAAGGAACTGGAGAACATCTATCGTTTCTCATCGTTTCAGCAAATCTACTCTCTGAGAAACGAGGAAACTATATTTATATGGGTAAAATCGAGACTAATGAGCACTTTGATTTTCCGGTGGGGAAAACGAAGCAAGACGTAACTACAAGGAATCAGAATCGACGCAAGAAACCTCTCGTATCAAGGCCTGAACAAAGTATCTGCCCTCAGAGCCATCGGGACCACGCCCTCGGTTCGAGTTCCAAGAACTCAGAAAGCATCACGAAACTTCCACGCACGATTAACAAAGGGTTGTGATATCCGTGTCCAACCGGGTATCATGGCATGAATCTCGGCCCGTATCGGTAATTAGCGAAATGAATTTTTTTTACCTTTCTTAGGATTGTACTTAGGGCAAAACTCTTCTACTATATAAATGGAAAGTTGCTTATTCAATAGGGACACTGTAATACGCGTATCAAGGCAATAAAAACTTATTTTCTCTGTTTCTAAGCGGTTTAAAAGGTTCTTGTTCTTGTTCATAACTTTTCATATACATTTTGGCTACGAACCAAAGGCAGGATACTTGTTAAGTTCATTACCGAGCCCGGACTCATTATTACTACCGGTTTGACTGTTTATTCTATCTTTCATTTGTTCATCTAACGTCATTAATCACTTGTATTGAATTAGTCCACATATTCTTAAAACCGCGTATAAATTCAATTGTTATTCATTTTTAAGGGTAAACAATTTTCTCACTCAATTTAACTTCTGAACAATTAAATAAAATAGGTATATAAAACTAGTGGCTTTATCCATACCAAACGTTCCTCGTTCGATAAAACTTGTGAATAACTGACAAAATGAATACTTAATAGTTTTTCATCCGGTAAAACTAAACTTGTGAACCGTTTAACAAGAAAGGTAAAATAAAGTTAGTGTGAAGTTTTGCCCCTCAGGAAAAAGTAGTGAACAATTGAGCAATACAGACATGATTTGCCTATTTGAACAAAAATTATGACGAAATAACAAGCTATATAAAATGTAAATAGTACCAAATTTTTGAACAATTGAACAACCGGGGCAATATTTTGCCCACCCAATAAAATTTGAGAAAATTTAATAAGATTGTTAAAATGGGTCAAGTTTTGTGCCTGCGGCAGAATTCACAAATAATTGAACAATATAAACAAGATGTGCCCATCAACTAAAACTTGTGAACAATTAAATATACATAAATTTTTCATAGCGCCAAACTTATTTTTTTTAAGACTTCTTATACGGGGACAGAATATAGACTGACCTCAAGTCATCCTATTTCTGCAAATCTCGTATAAATGCACAAGAGAAACAGAAAATTCAAAAGAAATGAAGTGGTAGGAGGGCAGTAGTAATAACGAGAGTCTTATCTATAAACAAGAAAAACCCAACAATCAAGTCAAGCCCAGACAAGAGGCCACCTTGTCAGTCAGATTTTGGTCCATTCTTATCTCTCATCATTATGGACTGTACCTTCTCTTAATGTCCATTTCTTTAATACAGTTGGGCTTCTTCCTGGCAAAGAGGTGTATTACCCACCCACCCACACACAAGCACATCTCCCTTTTACTCGAACGGTCGTATGATTTGAAAATAAGTTATATCATAATTAATTACTTTCTCTTATTTACGTGAACATGTTTGATTGGATACGAAGTTTAAGAAAGAATAAAGACTTTTTTAAATTTGTAGTCCTAAACGAGTCAAAAAGAGGTCTAGAGCATTTGTGTGGTTATGAAAGTTTCTCATTAAGGGTAGAATTATAAGTTTAAGCTAAATTGTTTCCAAATTTAGAAAGGGGTCATTCTTTTTAGAACGGACCAAAAAGGAAATAGGTTCACATAAACTGGAACAGAGGGAGTATTTCAGAATTAGTTATTTTCGGATTAGGTATTTTATCTTTCACGGGGATTAAAAAAAGCTACAATCCCACGATAACCAATCCTGATATTAATTATATCACAATTTTATTTCAATCAAATATGAGATAAAGTCATCTCAAATTTAATCTCAGTATTAATTATCCCTTATATCTCACGTCAAACGAGTCTTTGTCTTTTTGGTTTTTACACGCTTACACTTAGACAATATTTAGGAAAAAATTTAATTTAGCGTGCGTTCAAATTGGGACCTAATGTTCTAGTTTCAATTTCTTATTTTGTGCTTAACATACTAAACAATGAAGTATCGAAGGTTCTGCTGATTCCAAGTACTCCATTTTCATTATTGCATAGAAAGTAAAGAGGAAAAGACATGATTAGAAGAATTGTGTAAAATAAGTAAATTTATCCCGTTGAGACACTCTTAATTGATTGAGACGAAAGAGAGTACTTGGGGTTCGTCCAATCACAAAAAAGTATAGCATGCTTGAATCTAACTAGGGTTCATGTTGGTGGAGGTTCAATTGAGTAACAATAATTAGAGCTGCTTATCGGGCGGATTGGACGAATATTTGTGCTTAACAATTCTATTTATTAGTTATCGACTTGTAAATATACTAATCCGCTAGCCAGCCGATAAGATTTTTGACGGATTGGTATCGGATTAGCGATTATCGACGAAATCAAATAGACAATAAAAAATACATAAATATACAAGCCACTAAATGATAGATAGACGATCCAAATCACAATCACACTCTAGTACGCTAATGAAGCTCCCATTATTAATAGTAGTTTCTTCTTCTTTAATTCTTTAAAATAAGCAAGCTAAAATACAAATTGAGGATCCTTAACAAGTAATAGAAGTTCTGTTAATATAAATTTTGGATGTAATTTTGCTTCAGTTACCAAGTTAAATGATTTATTTGAGCAGAAAAATATCAAACTATCTGGATCTGCCTAGTCCTACTCCCAAAATAAGTTACGATGACGTTGAAGCTCAAGCAGCTAAGTAGTTGCTTCATAATGGGTAAAAATATAAATATAATAATTTTTAATGGGTTAACAATTTATCTGATAAGAAAATTAAGCAATCTGCCCCCGAACCAATAAATCGTTAATTATAAAATTTTAACTGTTCTATCCGATACCAATAAGCCATTAAGTCACTTTACGGTTCAGTTAACAGTTACGATTCATTTTTTAACAGACCTAACAATAATCATGAGATAATATGTATTTAAACTCGTAATCTTATGATTCGTTACGATGTTTAATTTTGAAAGAATTACGGATTTAATCACTTGACCCAGCAACCCAACTAAAAATGGCCTAGGTTTAAAGTCTTTACCCAGTTTGACTGAGGTTGTATAAAAGAAACTTTTTAGTCTTTAGCCCATTATTAAAAACATACTTCCAGGTTTTTTTTCTTTTCTTCTTTCTTCTTTCCCAGCATACTCAATCTCTCTTCACTCGCCTTTCTCTTCGTTCTCCTTAAAAATTACAGAATTTTTGGTACACACTCGTGATAATTGCTTTTGAGCACTCAAGTGAAGACACAAAAACAAATATTGTAACATATTAGTAATTTTTGTGCTCTATACAGATGTGCACAATGGCTCTTTAATCCTCACATTCTATGCTAATTAGGTTTCAATTTTTGAGTTAATTGATAAAAAGAGGTTAAGGAACCACAATAAAATTTAGCATATCAGTCAGAAAACTATCAGATCTTTCCTAAAAGAGCATCCCCGGCGACCTCGTCTCATATTTTCTTATTTCTCTTAGTTCTCTTAGTTTTTGTTTCATCATTTGCTAGTGGCGAAGCCCAGATTTGAATGCCAAAACCTCACTGGAAAAATTCAACACCAGCAACCACCGAAAACTGTAATGTGGTGATGGACAAAAGGTGTTTTCTAGTGTAAATTTGTATAGGTAGTGTTTATACATACTTATACAATATTGTATAAAAATGTATAAGTGTGTATATCTGCGTACAATGTTGTATAAATTATCTATATTTTTAATGTATAAGTGTGTATATACATTGTATGTGTATAATAGACATCTATGGATATTTGACACTTTCTTCTTTTTTTCTTCTTTATCTTATTTTTCCGATGTACATTATTGAGATTGTATATACAAGTTTATACAAAGTTATACATCATTATACATGTAATACACATGTGCAGTTAAATCTAAAACTAAAATTTTATATGTTCAATCTATGTATAAATCGACTTTTTTTGTTGATTTATTTGCCAAATCATGAACGTGCAATAGTTTTTTCAATTTTTATTTTTTTATTTGTGCTATCTGAAACTTGGAAAAGAAGAAAATTTAATGTTTTCAAGTTGTATTATATATGAATTTAAATTTTTTGTAGCTGGAATAGGAATTCATACAAACTTGGAGAAGACGAATAAAAAATCACTGAATTTTCGTGCTTGAAGATCTGCAGAATAAAAAAATAGAAAAAAATACTTATTTTTCGAACTTTGGCCTATTGCTAAGAGGCTATGGATTTGCAAAGTAGTAACTGGGTTATTCTACTGGATTTGTAAAGTAGTAATTGAGTTATTCTGTTGCAATGTATATGGTGGACTGTATTGGTAAAAATAGCATGGTATAGCCAGTTTTCGGACTGGTCATTCAAAAATAGCCAGCGTTTATGAAGTCAATGAAAAATAGCCACTATTTTGCTGCAACACAGACGGGTCCAGCATAATATACTGGAGTTCGGTGCACCTGTGTATGAACTCCAGCATATTATGCTGGACCGATATACTTTGCTGACTTCAGTATAATATACTGGAGACTGGAGCACCGGTGCTCCAAACTCCAGTATATTATACTAGACAATTATACGTGCTAGAACTCTAGTATATTATGCTGGAGTTCTAGTGTACTTATGCTGTAACTCCATCATATTATGCTGGAGTTCCAGCATACTTATCCTGGAACCCCAGTATAATATGCTGAAGTTCAAGCATACTTATGCTGGAACTCCAGTATAATATACTGGCGTATTTTCCGGGTTTTGAATAGTGTTTTCGCTCAGATTTATCTTTACATGAAAAATGACTAAATTTCGATTACTTTTGAAACTGGACTATTTTTGAACGACCAGTTGTAAATCTGGCTATTTTTAATTTCTCCCACTGTATTATTGTGTAATTCCCCCTTTAATTTTCTACGAGGCGTTACTTTATATAATTATTCATAGAGCCCGTTTGGATTAGCTGATTGTAAATAGCTGACAAGCTTGAAGTGCTGAAAAGTTTTTTTAAGTGTTGAAACTGAAATAAGCATTTACGTGTTTGGATAGAAATGCTGAAACTGATAATAAGCAGTTGATGTGTTTGATTAAAAAGTGCTGGTAAGCTATTCTTTTGTTAAAATGACTAAAATGCCCTACAATTTTTTTTCAAAAAATTATAAATTAATATTTTCTTTGTAAAGAGAAGAATTAACAACGAATTTAGAACGAAGAGAAAGTCAAGAAATTTATTTTGGGAAGAGTATTTTGTGAATTAGAAGATATTATTAAGGATAAACTAGTAAAAGTGTTGGTCAAACTAAAAGTGCTTATAAGCTGAAAAGCCATAAGTTGGGGGTGATCAGCTTATGACTTATGGTTGATTTTAGCTTATAAGCACTTGGCTTATAAACATTTTTGATGTTTACTAAACGCGTAGATAAGCCAAAACGTGCTTATGAACTAATTTGACCGGCTTATAAGCTTAGCCAAACGCCCTCATAGTTTAGTTGGAGACAAAAATGTTGACAAACTGCGCACTAGATATAAATTCGGGTAACTATGGTAATTTGCATTAATCCTTTCTCTCTTTCGGGCTAGAATTGGGTTGGATAGTGACAAGCCCGTGGCCGAATGATCAAAGTCGGATACGACTAAGAATTGCTAGTAAGAATTTTTATCAGGTGTTCTTCTTAAGGGTTGGTGTTTAATTGTTTGTCCCTGTTTTTTAAAGTTTTACAATCATATTTTATAGAGAAATTTTCATTAAACACTATCTTTTAGTGGTAATTAACTATTTATAAATACTATTTGTTATATTACGGATTGTAGATACATTTTCTATTGATATAAGATGTATTAGATGTATTTAAGCTACTGTATTCATGAATACAGTAACAAAAATAAGCGTGAATCAAGGAAGTCCAACTAATCAGTTGTTGTCTTCGAGTGTATTCGACTGTATTCATGGCGTGAAACATGGGATTACAGCTGGACAGATTATTGTATTCGACTGTATTCATGGCGTGAAACAGGGGATTACACTATTTTTAAACGGAAACTGAATCAATTAACATAACAGACTCCTAATATAACTCAACAAACTCAATTATAGCACATAAATTATATTTCTAGTTATAAAAAAGATTCTCGACCGAAAATACCCCAAAAATATAGCAATCTTCAGAAAATTTTTATAATACATCCGAATGCTTTATATTAATTAAAAAAAACATATGAATACATTCATGGCATATAGCAAGACAATGAAATACATAGAATACGGCGGGATACATTGAAATATAATAAAAAAAGATAGTAAATACAATAAAATATATAAAATACAGCGAGATATATTGAATTACAAAAAAAAAGACAATAAATACAATGAAATACATAAAAATACAACGTGATATATTAAAAATACATTAAAATATGTAGGAGGTAAAAATTCCTTCTTATCGAGGGCTTATTCATATCAATGGCAGCTGCAGGGCCCACAGAATGCCAGATGATGAATCAGAGAACATGGCCATACAAATCGGATAGTGGTCCTCGTTTCACCGCCTTTTCATTCATGTCAAAAACACCACCCGAAAATCATAATCTAAGAAAAGACAACCCCACAAACCATAATCCCCGATTCAATCCAATTTCATCATCAAATCAAGAATAAAGTGGAGGAAAGTCCAAAACACAATCTTTGAGCTTCCATTTGTGAGGTAGCAGAAGGCGGGGGAAACGGAGGTGAACGGCAGTAGTGGCGGCGGAAGGAAGAGGAAGGCGGGAAGAGGTGGTGCGGCCGAGAGAAGTGAATTAGATTGAGTATCGTGTTTTGAGGGAATGAGGGAAGGAAATGACATGTTTCAAAGTAGGGAGACAAAGAAATAATGTAACTGAATAGTGTATTTAGTGGCTTAGGGATAGAAGATAACCAAAATTAGATATTTTGTTATAAACATTAAAAAGTATCTATAGAATATATATTTTTTTAAATTATATTTATTTAAAATAAATATGATGTTAACATTTGCTATAGGAGGTAAAAATTCCTATTTGATATGATAGAACCTTCTCCTCATCTTCCTCCATCTCCATCTTCTTCATTTGTCGTATAGAAAATTAATAATATATTATTACTTATTTGTGGTTGATTCTCATTTTGAGCTTGATTGCTGAAGACAACGCTGGTCTATTGATTTTTGAAGGTTTGACTTGAAACTAACCATTAATTAAGATTAGTTTTAGAAGGCTAAATATTAAATTTGTGGTTGATTTGGACAAATTTAGATCAATTTTGAAGTAAGAGCGTGTTGGTGAAATTTTCATACAAGTTTTAATAAATTGCCAGGATTTATGGATAATTAGTACCAAAATTATGACATAGTTTGTACTAAAATCCTAAGACCCTTAAGAACTTGTGGCAAAGCAAACCTTTCCCATATATCCAACTTCTGGCAAACCAAACTTTTCCCAAAATTTGTAAATAGTTTCTTTCAAAGTTATAACACAATTTTGCCTAAAGTCCTAACAATCTGCTAGGACTTGTGGCAATACAAGACTTTGCCCACCCAACATCCTGCTCCTCCTTCTCCATATTCTTTGCAATATAAGTATTTATTGTTTGACCAAAATAGCGACCAATGTTGGTCACTATTTTACAAAAAAAAAAATGAATTTACTTTTTCTTTCTTTTCTATTTTGATATTAAATATATATATATATATATATATATATATATATATATATATTATACTATACTAGTATAGTATATTAGTGTATTAGCTAATATTATATCGAATATAATTTATATATATATATAATATACTTACACTATACTTTTGTAATACAAGGGATGAATAGTACTACGAAGACTATACTATGCACTAAGTATCAGTGCATTAGCTAATGCACTCTAATGCACTGATACTTAGTGCATAGTATAGTGTAAGTATATATATTATATATATATAAGCTATATTCAATATAATATTAGCTAATGCATTGATTCTTAGTGCATAGTATAGTGTAAGTGTATATATTTTATATATATAAGCTATATTCGATATAATATTAGCTAATGCACTCATACTTAGTATAATGTAAGTATATATATTATATATATATATATATAAGCTATATTCAATATAATATTAGCTAATGCACTGATACTTAGTGCATAGTATAGTGTAAGTGTATATATTTTATATATATATAAGCTATATTCGATATAATATTAGCTAATGCACTCATACTTAGTATAGTGTAAGTATATATATATTATATATATATATATATAAGCTATATTCGATATAATATTAGCTAATGCACTGATACTTAGTGCATAGTATAATGTAAGTATATATATATAATGTACTTAACTTTTGAATAATTATGTATTAATGCACTAAGCTTTTATCGAATATATATAAAAGTTATATTCGATATATATAAGCTATATTCGATATAATATTAGCTAATGCACTGATACTTAGTGCATAGTATAGTGTAAGTATATATATATATATATATATGCTTTATTCTATAATACATATTTAGATATATAAAAAAGCTATATTCGATATAATATTAGCTAATGCACTTATACTTAGTGCATAATATATATACTTATACTATACTAAGTATAAGTGCATTAGCTAATATTATATCGAATATAACTTTTATATATAATATATATACTTACACTATACTAAGTATAAGTGCATTAGCTAATATTATATCGAATATAACTTATATATATATAATATATATACTTACACTATACTATGCACTAAGTATAAGTGCATTAGCTAATATTATATCGAATATAGCTTATATATATATATATATATATACTTACACTATACTATGCACTAAGTATCAGTGCATTAACTAATATTATATCGAATATAGCTTATATATATATATATAGACACACACGCACGCTTCGTAGTACTATTCATCCCTTGTATTACAAAAGTATTACCGGCTTACATTTATATTATTTAGATAGTAAATACAAAAGTGATTTTTAATTTTGACCATTGTTGACCTGAATAGAGACCAACTTTGGTCGCTAATTATACATGAATTTAATTTAGCGACCAAAGTTGGTCGCTAAATTTAAATCAGATTTATTTATATTTTATATATTATTTAAATTAATAATATAATTGTTAAACGTTAGAACTGGGCCCCAGATTAGCGACCAAAGTTGGTCTCTATTCCATTAAGCGACCAACTTTGGTCGCTAAAGTTTGAATTATATTTATTTATATTTTATAAATTTTTTTAAATAAAAATATATTTATTAAAATTTTATAACTGGGTCCCATTTTAGCGACCAAAGTTGGTCGCTATCTGCTGACCGTTTAATTAGCGATCAACGTTGGTCGCCAATTTTAAATTATATATATTTATATTTTATATTTTTTTTAAAATAATAATATAATTATTAAAATGTTGTAGGTGGGTCCCACTTTAGCGACCAACATTAGTCGCTAATCTCAGTATACCTTTGACCAAGCAAGTCTGACCAGTCCAGTCAACAGTTTGACTAAATTAGCGACCAACCGTGGTCGCCAATTTATTTCAAATATTTATTTTATTGTTTTCGCTAGTTTGACGACCAACTTTGGTCGCTTTTTGCCGCATACCAACTTTGGTCGCTAAAGTTTGGTCGCTTTTTTCCGGAATTCTAGTAGTGACAATAGAAAATGCTTGTTGGAAGAATTTTGTGTAATCTAAAATTAGATTTGTAGGCAAAATTAATTAAATTTGTATTGCAAGGCCACAAACAATCGATTTGATTCACTTTCCCGAATAATAATAGTAGAAAAAGAGAGCAAATATTAAGATTAGATGTAAAGAGAGTAAAGAAGAATTCGTACTGATTCTGCTTCTCCTAGTAGATCTTGTTCTTGTTTGGTAACAATTCAGTATATTAATAGAGAGAATTCATGAGTTATTTCAAATAAAAATACAAAGTGGGAGAAGTAGTGGTTTAAACAATAAAAAATTTCATAAATACCCTTTGCTATCTCGTCTGCCCGTTACCCCCATTATTTGTTGTTTCTGCACGTTATGCTTAAAGGATTTATAATGCTGCGTAACTAATGTTGAATCCCTTCTTATTCGGGATTTTTCTCTTCTATCTGTACATATGAAACTTCACGACTTTTCTCGTGTTGACTCCCTAGTAGAGCCGATATCAACGATCCAAGTATAAACGATCTTGGCTCAATTGATCTCGAATTTATTCTTTAAACGACTTTTCGGTCGATCAATTATTTCCATACATGTAATTTGGCATCATAGCCACGTGTCACTATTTGATTTGTTCATGTAGGTCCACTTTTTACCGGTACAAACATAATGATTTGAAAGCATCCGATCAAAAAATGCTCCGAAATCAAAGAGGTTCCATGTGAAGCATACTCTTTGTATATATCTAGTTAAGGTTGTGTTATACGTAAATTCAAATTTCTTGTCATGAATATAAGAATGTCTTAGCAAATCATTTTTTTTACACAATTGCAAACATAAACGTACCATAAGAGAATACGGATAAAAAAACATAGTAGCGGAACTTAACAACAACATATAGTCCAAAAGAAAAAAAGAGACATAATAGCGGAACAGTAATTGTAGTAAAAATCTTAAACTAAAACTAAACACCCAACATCAGATTCAGCTCCTTAACAGCTAGGTAGGGTTCCATCCCAAGTAGTTAAGCATTGGCCGCTAGAGTATCAAAGGCCTTACCCGCTGCAATCAAACACATTTTTCCTATAGTTTAGGAAATATAAGAAATATATTTCCTCTAAGCAGCGGATTATATTGTCTGCCAATTCCTTCCTACGCTATTGCAACTGGCAAAGGCTGGTCAGAGTAGGAACCAACCTACCAACTAGGTCGGTTGGTACTGATCGCCTGAAACTACGGCTTAGCCTCATAACAAAACCGGAGTCCTCGTCCGGTAATGGTACGATAGCAGCCGTAAATTCTCTAAATTCTCCTGGAGGTAAAATCCTTTTGAGACCATTGATAAGGCAAGTAACAAGACGAGCTCTTATAATTAGGTTCACTAGTTCGTCGGGTGATACGATAAAATCATCCATTTATCTTATAGTAGGTCGGCTGTGCAGCGTGCAATGTACCAGGAAGGAATGAGGTTTCGGCAAATCCTTATATGCATGCAAATTCTTTTTATCTTCACTATCAGACAATAAGCTTCTCCCCAAAAAGGTATTCAAAGTAAGATTTAAATCTCCAAAATAATCCATGGGGTATCTTGAACCAAATCACTTTTAATTTTTCCTAAATCAAGGCAATATTGTGAATCTACATGTCTCCAAAAAAAAGTTAAAACGGATACTTGAATTTTTAACTGACTCAAATTCAAGTATTAGAAATTCGGGAAAAATCGTCCAAAAAACCGACCAAAGTAGGTCGGTAATGGCCAATAATCGTCCAAAACGCGATCATTAACGTGTGGTCGGTATTTTGAAGGTCGGAAGGGCATACCGACCAAAGTTGCTCGGAAATTACCGACCAACTTTGGTCGGTCAATTAAATTTTAAAAAAAAATTGCCGAAAAAACCGACCAAAGTAGGTCGATATTTTAATTATGTAATCAAAAAATGCACCATCTGAAAATCGAATCGGGGTCTGTACTGTGACAAGATACTATTCTACCACTAGATCATTGGTGCATTTTGCTTTAAGGCTATCTTTTATTTCATTTATACTCTTTAATTATATTTTCGCACAAAAATAACCGACCAATGTTAGTCGATTTTATTAAAATATAAAATTACCGGCCGAATTCGGTCGGTTTTTTAAAATGATGGGCCGAATTAACCGACCGATTTCGGTCGATTTTTTTAATATTAATTTTAATTTATTTTAAATGAAAAACTGACCAAAGTTGGTCGGTTTCTTGAAAAATAAATTTCGCGGGACTCAAAAATAGTTTCCCGCATTTTTGCGCCAAAGAAAACCGACCAAAGTTGGTTGGTTTTATAAAAAAAAATTAAAAAATTAAATATTTTGAAAAATCGACCGACCGAGTCGGTCGATCACGATCGCTTTTTGCCGAATTTCTAGTAGTGTCGGAGCATAAATATTGATTTTTGCCTTTACTAGATGCCTGAGTACTGAAACATTAATTTGAGATAATTGGTTTCTCACATTATTACTATGTTCTCACGTTGATAAGAACGAATGTTATTTGACCATTAGTGTGGAGGACTAACCTCTTGGAGTATAGCTATGTGTGGATGATTGTCCTTAGAAATTTTTTAATATGTTTATTTTTATCCACTTTCACATTTATTAATATTCCAAGATAGTAATCGCACTTGTGAAACTCGTGCAGAAGAATTTGCACCTCCACTCACTATAGTGTAGTTAGATAGACTTGCATATCAAATATGAATATACTATAGAAAGAAAAATTAACATAAAAGACTATTGATATTTATGTTAGAACTCTCACATTAGATCAGTTTGATAAAATTTTCTATATGATAAGTATTTGACATTTATGTTTATATTTACACGTTTGATTAGTTTAGCAAAATTTTATCCATAAATATGTTTTGGTATGAAATATTTTATGAATTATATACATATTGGTAAGATTTCTATAACGTTTCTATACAACTAACAACAATTCTATGTCACAATATAAATGTAATTAATTTCATAGACCTCCCCGTAGGTTTCACTTCGTAGCACTAATTTTTCTTATGTTATATGATTCAGTTTCTATTAATGTGCTTTACACGACAATAATTGCACGGTGATGTTCGATCGCTAAATTTTTTGACATTCATACTGTTCACATAGATTGTCAGTCAATTATTTATTTATATATATATATTAAGGAACCAAAGATTAAAATTTACTGAAATGTTATCTATATGGAAGCAACAGATGATATGGAAGAAAATACAATAATCTTCAAATGTTAACACTTACAAAATACTTAAATTTAAAATGATTTGACATCATCCACGGAACCTGCAAATGCTATATGTATTTTTTATAATATTAAAACAAAAAATGTAATCATATCTTGCCTAATAATTTTCTTATATGATATTTTTCTTGTGTTTGTTCCTTGTTACTTTGACTGCTTTGTTATGATTAAAATTGTCATGACCCAAGCTTATGGTAAGCATTGTTCGCTTTGGCCCAACAAACCTTATAAATTTGTAAAAATAGTACGGGCTAGTTAGTTTTCGGATGGGTCATCGAAAAATAGTCAGCCTTCGCAAAGTCATTGAAAAATAGCCATTATTTTTCTGCAACACGGAAAGTTCCAGCATAATATACTGGAGATCAATGCACATGCGTATGAACTTCCAGCATATTATGCTGGAACTCCAACACGCGAAAAGTTCCAGCATAATATACTGGAGATTGGAGCACTTGTGTATGAACTTCCAGCATATTATGCTGGACCGGTATATTATACCGGAACTCCAGTATATTATACTGGAAGTTCAGTATATTATACTGGAGTATTTTTCGGATTTTAGACTGTGTTTTCGTTCAAATTTATCTTTACATGAAAAGTGACTAAAATTTGATTACTTTTGAATTTGTGGCTAATTTTGATTGACCACTTGTAAATCTGGCTATTTTTTAATTTCTCCCCACAAATTTATTCCTTGGGCTACGCCATCATCGATTACAAAGGCGCGCCTACCATATTAACTTGTGTTGTGCCTTATAAAGCTCTTTATTTTTCTTCCCCATTCTGATGTAGGAATCTCCTAAGGTGTCATGTGTATCCCTTCTTCACAAGTTTACCAACTTAGAAACCTGAGACTTAGTGTCCTCGCTGAGGTTTGCCCCGACATCGTAGTAAGCGAGATTAGGCCGTCATACCATATTTTCCACGACCGAAGCCCATGACACGTATTATCTCCTTTGGCCCAACAGATCTTACGAATTTTTCCTTTGGGCTACGCCATCATCGAGCCCAAAGCGCATGTACCATATGAACTTGTTTGTGCCTTATAAAGAAAGCTCTTCACTTTTCTCACCCATTCTGATGTGGGATTCGCCTAAGGCGACATGTGCACCCCTTCTTCATAAGCTTGCCAACCTAGAAGCGTGTCAGTCCTACTTGACCTGTCCTAATCGGCCCACCTTTTCGTCATGTGCGACAACATTAATATCCCTCTTGAAAATGCAACATATAATATTTTGGTTGTTTTATTATGATTAGAACTCTTGTTGTTGACATTGATATTCCTCATGAAAATATGTGGCATCAAATTAGTCCAGCAATATGCTAGCCCAATTGAATCCCTCTTTTTGAGATATTGAGGGGAACCTTGGCGTAACAGGTAAAATTGCTGGCATGTGACCAGGAGATCATCGGTTCGAGCCGTGGAAATAGTCTCTTGTAGAAATGCAGGATAAGGTTGCGTACAATAGGCCCTTACGGTCCGACCCTTCCCCGAACCCCGCGTATAGTGAGAGCTTAGTGCACCGAACTATTTTTTTTTTTTTTTTTTTTTAAGGTGGTCGCCTCACTGCCAAGAAGTGCGATGGAATGGTAAATGTTCATTCACTCTTAATCAAAGGTTTAATTTCGCATTCAAGCCTTGTGTGGAGTTGTCTTTAACATAGAGCATCAACACCCCAATAGTAAACTTTTCACAATGGAAATCGTATTAGGCGGACCAATAATTCCGAATATAAGATTGTTTAAAAAAAATGGCTACCCCTAGCAAGAAAGGTGAAGCTTCAGCTGATACGACCTTCCACGTATGAAAGTGGACAAAACTAATGTGCCATTTGGTACTTTGAAAGATCGATGAAAGATTTTGGTACTGTGTTTGTTTGGGCAAGGGGAATAATCTCAGTAAACACTATAATGAGAAAAGTTGAAAAGTTAAAGTTGTGTCTTTCTTGTAATCCAAAATAAATAAAATCCAAGAGATATGCCAGCTTAAAAGTGTTCAAAATTTGGGTGTGCATCTGCTCTCTGTTAATCCACTATCTTCTTCTTTAGCTTTAGCTTCATGTAATGTCTTGACAGCCCTCTTCTTTCCCTCTGCCGTATCTACCACGTCTTTCACATTATTCATTTAAGTTTGAATGCAACCATACCATCCAGGTTGAAATGTTCGTTGAGGATATCTCAAGTTATTAGATTTGAGAAACAATGTTAGTAGATATAGAATAATCTCTGGCAATGATATATTATATATTAGGGTATTACTCAACCGATGAGAGTTCGCCACGATAGTCTGTGACCGTGATGTCCAGGGCAAAGTTATGTTGGCCCAAGGATGGTCAACTGACCAGTTGACCACCCTTCGTCGAAAAATAATTATACTACGTATAAGGTAAAATATTATTTACTATTGATTAAAAATAGACTTTAAACACTCTTGCATAGCTCACTGACAAAGTGTGTTCAAAATTTTGAACACACTTATTGAATTTCCTACCTTGGGTACTTGTGATGTGCAACTCGAAATAAAGGAGGCGGATTGTTGTATGTTAAACATTAACGCAAAATTAGTCAAATTATGACGAATCCTCTAAATACTGAAGTAACGCATTACCACCAAGGCAGCCTATAGTAATGGTGAAGTATAAGTCCATGTACTCAGTTTAACTACTTTGGGATTGATAATAATAACTAGAGGGAACCGAAACCAAAATATGGTTCTTTTGGACTCAAAGTACACAAATAGATGGTAAAAAAAAGTTACATTTTTATGTATCGTGTCACAATACCTGGCGCTATACATTAACGGTAACCGCACCGTTAATGTATAGCGCCAGATATTGTGGCGCTATACTGCAAAAGCTGGCACAGCGCAGGTATAGCGCCACAATACCTGGTGCTATACATAAATTTTTATATATAGCGCCTGGTATTTTGGCGCTATACTCCTTTTTCCTGGCCCTACCAATAATTCCTAGCTTCAATCATTCAAAAGTGTATAGTGTCACACCTCCTTTTTCCCGCGCCCCCGCAAAGGGGCACAGAAGGAGTTTTTCCAATTAAGGGACAATCGAAACGGGATTTATTATTTAATTCAGAGTCGCCACTTAGGAGATTTATGGTGTCCCAAGTCATCGGTTGAATCCCGAATCGAGGAAAAGATTGACTCTGTATTACAGTCTGCGAACCAGAAATCCGGATAAAGAATTCTGTTAACACGGGAGAAGGTGTTAGGCATTTCCGAGTTCCGTGGTTCTAGCACGGTCGCACAACTGTCATATTCGGCTTAATTATCTGATTTTTATACAATTATGAAACTATGTGCAAATTTTAACTTTTAACCGCTTTTATTATTATCATCATTACTTTAACAGAGAATTGCAACGTTGTGAAAACGGATCTCGAACCACGTCACATCAATGTACCCGTGGTTATCGACACATTTCGACTTCGTTGAGATTTGGATTTGGGTCACATAAGTGGGCACCCGAGTTTAAGAGAGTAAATTATTAAAGGCGCGCCTAAAGCGACTATCGTATTATCATTTTGGGAAAGGCCGTGAACTTTTGCTAAACGGCCCCACCCGAAGTCTAAGGAATTTTACAAACTCTTATAGAAGGCCCCGCAGCTTATGTATTTTGTTTGTCGAGGCTCGTCTCATTCATTATTAAAAGGAATTGCAACGTCATGGAAATGCATCTCGAACCACGTCAGAATCAATGTACCCGTGATTATCGACATATTTCGACTTCGTTGGGATTTGGATTTGAGTCACATAAATGTGCACCCAGGTTTAAGAAGGTAATATTATTTAAATTACGCGCCTAAAGAGACTAACGCGTTTTTATTTTGGGAATGGCCGTGAAACTCGCTAAGCGGCCTGTCCCGAAGTCTAAGTATTTTAATATATATAATTGTCGAGGGCCCCGCAATCTAGGTGCTTTATTTGGCGAGGCTCGTCTCATTTCATTTATAGGTCCTTCCTCAAGCGAACTAAGATTTTCTAATTAATTTGTCTCTAAAACATGGAAAAATCCTAATCGATTTTGTCAAGGGCCTAAAACAGTACTTGCAAACCAAAATGTATCACGGCTCAAGGATAAGCCCAAAGAAATGTGAATTGGCACACCCAAAAGCCGGCCTGACGTAGTCTTCAACCAAGGCCCATGCGAGTATACAAATAAGGTAAAACCCGGGCCATTTATTAAAGCGCTAAGCTCAGGTGGCCTTGAATTAGGCTGACCACTAGACCGACGCAGCTTCAGCGAAATCAAATCGAGTATCCATCGGAATTACTGCGTCCTTTTACTCGAATGAACAGAACATGGTTTGAAGATTAAATTATTTCAACTACTTAACTACTGGTCCGTTTTTTACTAAAGGTGAAAGAGCAAATTAAGAGGTAGCTTTGAGTTCGACAACAAGATTGTGTATCAAGCCTTCAAGAATTAGCCTACTGGTCATACACTTCTACCAACGCGAGTTAACACCTATATAGTATGAACTAATTTGCATGATATGAGTTACTGCAATACAATACATGCTCAACTGGACATCAAACTCGATTTCAAATCCAATTGTTTCCAACTTTTCTTTTTGAACATAAATGAACACTAAACTACACATACACCCATTGTACTGAATTGCAGTAGATAATCACAAATTTGAATGGGTTCGAAGAAGTTCAAAGGCAGTTTATTACAAGCTGTAGATTCAGCCATTCCAAATTACTTAAACAAATAGTCCTAATTACAATGCAAACCATTACATTCAAATATAAGGAAGATATAGTAGCTACTGAAGTTTTCCAATGAAGTTAGGTTTCCATTTCATTTTTATTTCAACCAAACTCTACATGATGTGGAGATTCAGCATGTACATGGATTGGAAAACAGGACAAGAAGAAGGAGAAGTCAGCAACAGGCAAGTAGCAGACAATACAACAACAATGGGATTCAGAACAGCTCCAAAACCAGTTTTTAAAAAAAAAACCAGAACAACACTCAACCACAACCCAGAATGAGTTTGTCAACCAACAGCAATACAAACACCCAAGACAGAACAAACTGAGCTCGGATAAGTTCAGAAGCAGAATCAATAGACTGCCAAATAGATTCAACAATCACAAGGGGCAAGAACCAGTGCTTGGAATCTGAATTCTGCCTAGAACTCAATGGAACAATATCTTTTTCTTAAACTCTCTCTTAGAACTAATTCAAGACTCAAAAATATTCCTCTCAGATTCACTTTTTCCTCTCTTCAAGTCCCTCTCCAGATTTTCCAAAGATCCCTCTCCCTTCAGATTTTCAGCCCCCTTTCTTTGTCTAAAAATTACTCTATATATATCCAAAAACTGACCCCCAGCCCTCAAGGGCACTTAGGCAGAATTTTTTAAGCTAATTATGCCCATGATCTCTTTTCAATTCCACTAGAATATGTTTTGTTTCCCACTAAACTTCTTTTTATTTGTTAATCCCACGCGGGTATGGGCAGCCTATTTTTCTATTCAAATCCCTTAAACCTTGTGAAATGGTGCCCATGCTCCCTTACACAGCCTTCAACCCCCCCACTAATGTTTTAAACTATTTCATTAGTTTAATGGTATTTTAGTACCCTACTGTCAGCCCATTTATCTTAAACCTTTTCCAAACCTCTTCATTCCCAAAGTACCCCCTTAACCCCTGTGTATTATCCTACCTAAGCCCGTTTCAATTAAATTCATCAGCTATAACCAATTCAACTAAGTTAGAAATCCTAACAATTGACTAATTAAACAAATGAAACTAACTCCCAATCAACAACAATAGAACAGTTCAACAACCAGATTTATATCAGAATACACTTAACAAAACCAACAAGTAGATCCGAGTCATTTAACTTAATCAGCATTTTAAGCTTGAAACTCAATTTAGACCAAATACGATAAAAATAAAGATTCAGTGATTAAACTAACACACTTCTAGATTAAACCTAAAAAAGAACAAATGAACATTGTCAACATACTGAATGAACCAAAAACTAAACTATTATCATGCTAATCTAACACTCAAGCATACCAGACTAATCGACGACACTTATTCAAATTGATTATATAGTTTTATCACACTCATTAACCATGACCAGAAAAAGTTTGACCAAATAAAAGGTCACTGACGGGCAGAATCAATCGACAAAAGAAATTGAAAAACCAATAAAACTAAACTAAAGTAAACAGAATAAACAAACACAAACTGGAACAAACAGGAAGGGAAAATACCTCAAGAACTCGGGACCTGGACGACCTTGATTCGAACTCAAACTCGAACTGTTCGAGGTCGAACGGACCTTAATCGAGTGTTCTCAACTGATAACGCTTCGACTAAAGTCGATTAGAGCCCAAATCATCCTTTAGTTGGGGCAGATTTCAACCTTTGGCTTTCTAGGGTTCTTGGGGGTTTGATTTGGGGTTCGAGTGGTTCTGGTCTGATTCGAACAGAACCAAGCGTGTTTTGGGCATGAGGGAGATCAGGGGGGGCCAAGGTGTGAGTTCAGGGCGGATTGGGGTAGGTCCAAGTTTTGCTCGAATTTTCGAATGAAGATTCGAGAAGTTTGAGGATGATTCGAAGCAAACGGGTACTGGATTTGGATTGGGGGTGGTTAGATGTTCTAGGGGTGTTAATTTGGGGATCATTGGACGAACTAGGGTTCTAGACTGATTCTTCGATCTGATATTCGAAGCAGACGGTGATGATTCGAGGACAACGGAGGGTAGATTTGGAAAGAGGAGGGTGTGGTGGTTCAGGGGTGTGAAAATGGGGGTCATTGGACCACCGGAACCGCCGTGAGGCGATTTTCGGTGGGCGGTTCACGGTGGCAAGAGGAGTGGGGTATGTTTGGTCTCTAAAACTTAGAGACGAAGAGGTGTGAAGGGGGGTTGGTTTAGGGGGCGTGGGGGTAAGGAATCAAGGTTATATACGGGGGATGGGGGGTGTTTTAATCCTGGCCGTTGGATCAAGCACGACTAACGGCTAGGATCAAGGAGCTAATCAAATATGATATCGTTTGGTTTAGTGTTGGGGTCGGGGTCGATCCGGGTAACGGGTTGGGTAATGGGGTTACAGGTGAGGGCTGAGTGATCTGGACCGTTGATCCCGTGAGATCAACGACCCTGATCAGGGCTTCCCTAAAACGATGCCGTTTGGGTGTCTTTGAAACGGGCTAGTCCGGGTAAAAGGATATTTGGACTGGGCCTGAACTTTCTTTTAAAATTGGCCCAGTCCGATTTTTCTCTTGTTTTCTTCTTTTTCTTCTATTTTCTTTTTAATTCCTAAAACCAAAATTCCTAAATTGAATTGTAAAACCAAGATTATTTTAAAAAGATATTAATTAACCCTTAACAACAATTAACACACAAGATCAGAAAAAAATGCACAATTAAACAATAAAAATAACAAAACTACCAAAATTCATATTTTTTGTGATTTTCATTCTTTAAAATAGGACATGGTTCAATTAATTCCAAAATGCATAATTAAATCCTAAATGCACATGCAACACATATTTTTGTATTTTTCTCATTTAAAACACGCACAGACAAAATACACATAAATTACAAACAACACAAAACCATTTTATTTTGAATTTTTGGTAGTAGTTCTCATAGGGAAAAAATCAAGTGCTCACAGCTGCCCCTCTTTGTCCGAAAACACAAAAAATTTTCGTGCAAAGATAAAGTGAGGGGATACGAGCGATTTTTGCCCGTTCGTCTACTCCGTGTGAAGCATTTTTGAAAATATTTAACCGAACCTTTGCTTCAAAGGTTTCCTACATATCCCTGGCTAGAAGGGAATCAGGTTAATGTAGTTCGGGAAGTTTTGGTAGCTGGGACTACCATGGGACTGCATTTTTGCTGTTATTGTTGCTGCATGCTGTTGCTACTGCTTTTTGATCTCCTTATTGCACCACGCTAAAAGAAAACAAGAAGCTAGACTAAACTATAGTCTATGAATTACAAAATCTTATCTAGATCTTCAGTCGTGCTCTTGTGTCTCTTGTTGCTTTGACGTCTTGGTGACTGGTGTTTCCTCTGATGTTTCTTTCTTTATGTCTTGACTCGTAGTCTTCTCTTGATTGCCGAATTTGAACTGCTTATTTCCTACTTGTGAGCTTCGAATTATTTTTCCTTCCACGCTTGAACTGCCTTCTTCTGACTAGTGTTACCTTCCTTGAACTTCAATTTATGCTGGGGATCTTTGTTGTAACCCTTCGCTCTCCGGGAGGGCTCCTGACTTCTACTGTGACTCCATCTCCAGGCGGGCTCCTGACTTCGACTACAACTTGAAAATATAACAACCTTCATTCTCCAGGCGGGCTCCTGACTTCGTCAACTTCTTAAAAATATAACACCTCCATTCTCCAGGCGGGCTCCTGACCTCAACTACAAGTTAAAGGATAACAACCTCCATTCTCCAGGCGGGCTCCTGACTTCAACAACTTCTTAAAAATACAACACCTCCATTCTCTCGGCGGGTTCCTGACTTCAATAATTTCTTAAAATGTAACACCTCCATTCTCCAGGCGGGCTCCTGACCTCAACAACTTCTTAAAAATATAACACCTCCATTCTCCAGGCGGGCTCCTGACCTCAACAACTTCTTAAAAATATAGCACCTCCATTCTCCAGGCGGGCTCCTGACCTCAACAACTTCTTAAAAATATAGCACCTCCATTCTCCAGGCGGGCTCTTGACTTCAACAACTTCTTAAAATGTAACACCTCCATTCTCCAAGCGGGCTCCTGACCTCAACTACAACTTAAAATGTAACACCTCCATTCTCCAGGTGGGCTCCTGACTTCAACAACTTCTTAAAATGTAACACCTCCATTCTCCAGGCGGGCTCCTGACCTCAACTACAACTTAAAATGTAACACCTCCATTCTCCAGGCGGGCTCCTGACTTCAACAACTTCTTAAAATATATTTTATTGATGTTGTTCCTTCCTGCCTCCTGAACCATTTTCCTTCTATCTTGAATCATCTTCTTTCAGAACTGCTTCCCTCAAAACTGGTGTTTCATTCCTCTGAAAAACTGCTGGGGATAACACCGATGTTTTATTCAAAAATATGTTATTTTCCTCCTTCAAAGACTACTTCCCTTAAAGTTGGTGCTTTCACTTCTCTGAAACCTGCCGGGGATAACACTGCTGGGGAATTATCTTTCTTCTTTAAGATTAGATACTCTCCTCCTTTTAACAATGGTGGGGGTAATACTGATTCAAAGGACACTACCTTTAAAATTTTGGATTATCTTGCTTCTTCAAAGATTGCTTTCTTTAAAACTTGTATTTCCTTCTCCCGTAAACTGCTGGGGATTCCTCTTCCTTCAAAACTTGTGTTATCTTCCATCTTCCCCAAGTGGGTATCTGATTTCAAGAAAATTTTCGCAAATGAGAGAAAACTTTCTGCCCCGGTTTGAAAATCTTCTTTGTGGCCATGTCTTCCTACTGTCAATAACATTTCCTTTCCCTGCTTCAAAAGAAAGATTTGTTAGTTTAAAACGTGATGAGTGATCGTGCCACTCTTGCTGGGGATGGTTTTTCCCTTCTTCCTTCTCCTGCTTTGCGCTTTATTACAAAACTTGCTGGGGATGATATTATTTGCTGGGGATGATATTCCGACTGGGGATGATTTCTCTTTTCTCTTCCTTACCCGCTCTATGTTGTCCGACCATCACGAAACTTGGTCGATAATCTCCCGGAGTTGTTCCTGCATCTCGCAAATCTGATGGGGATCCTCTTGGAATTTGATTCATAACTTTTCAACTGTTGTTTTTTTTTGTTTTGTTTTTCCCCAACTTTCCCTAGAAATTTGGTCCTCTTGGAATCTAGACTCATCCGTCATTTGGTCTTGTGACAAACTTCTTTTCGTTTTGTCGCCTTATATTTGGTCCGTTCTATCCACATTGTGTTTTCGCACCATCTTGGCAACTGGTGAATAGCTCTGAAAATTCTTTTCAAAAACAAACTGCTGGGGAGATAAAATCTTTAGACCAAAAATGAAAAAGTGATGATTTCAAAAGATAGAAAGAAAAAGAAGAAATCTTTCTGAACAAATGCTGGGGAGAAAGAAAGAAAAGAACTTGTCTGAATGATATAACCGATCCCAACGATCATGTCGTGCATTCTGAATTAATCAAACCAGTCCATTTGTATCAATCAATCTTTCGGACGGCCTCATCTTGCTGGGGATAAACAGGCACTCAACTCTTTGCCAAATGCGGATCCTTTCCACCAATCTTGTCTTGTCACCTCATAGTGCCCTTCGAGGGGTTTTCACTACTAAGACTCTCTCATTTCTCTCAATTCCCGTCGCGTTATGGTGCATGTGAAGATTTTCACCGATAATACTCTCTCGTTTTATTTCTCTCAACTCACGTCACCTTATGGTGCCTGTGGAGGTTTTCACCGATAAGACTCTATCATTTTATTTTATTTTTTCAGCTGGGGATCGGAGTGTTACCGAGATGACTCTCTCTGCTGGGAATTCTTTCGGCTATCAATTCATTTCCAGCTTATGATCCTCTTCTCTGCTGGGGATCAGAGTGTTACTCCCGACTTCCGTTTGCATGACTTGGCACTTCTCGGATACTGATCGGGAGGTCTTTTTTGGACATCAATATGGGTTTTTGTGTATGGTTAAAAGAAAAAGGGTAAAAGGTTCAAAATAATTTGATGGGTAAAACATTACAGCTCTTGGAATCAACTTCCTTTCCCAAAATTATAAACACAACTTCTGCCCCAGTTTTTCTTGCTTGGGAATTTTTTTTTCTTGTTACACTATGACCGAGCCGTGAGGCGCCTACGTATCCTTCTTTGAGGAATCAGGTCAAACGTAGTTCCCAATTCCTTTGTTTTTCTTGTGACTTTTCTTTTGTCTTTATTATCATTATTTTTCTCTTCTCTTTTTCTTTCATTTTCATTACTGATTCCAAAAGAGGGGTATGAAAGAATAAATAAGGCTCAAAAGGGGAAGCAAAGGTTGAAGTGTTTGGATGGAAGAACAAATTGCCTCCGTCATTTCATTCTCCGATACCATGCCAAATGCAAACAAACAACAATTACAATTAAAAGAAATCATACATAATATCTCTTAACTGCGTCAGAATTGATAGCCATGTCGACGCATTTCCCTTCGATATCTGTTAAACATAAAGCGCCATTGGAAAACACTCTGGTTACAATGAATGGCCCTTGCCAATTCGGGGCGAACTTGCCTTTGGCTTCGGCCTGATGTGGCAGGATTCGTTTCAACACCTGCTGCCCCACTTCAAATTTTATGGGGCGCACCTTCTTGTTGTAGGCTCTTGTCATTCTCCTTTGATACAGCTGACCATGACACACCGCTGCCAACCCTTTTTCGTCGATCAAGTTCAACTGCTCCAGACGAGTTTTGACCCACCCATCATCATCAATCTCAGCTTCAGCGACAATTCGAAGGGACGTGATTTCAACTTCCGCAGGTATTACGGCTTCAATTCCATATACCAACAGATAAGGAGTTTCCCCTACTGAAGTACAGACAGTAGTGCGATAACCCAACAATGCAAATGGTAATTTTTCATGCCATTGCCTCGAACATTCTACCATCTTCCGAAGTATCTTCTTTATGTTTTTGTTGGCTGCCTCAACTGCTCCATTCGCCTTGGGACGATATGGGGTGGAATTGCGGTGTGTAATCTTAAACTGTTGACATACATCTTTCATCAAATTTCTGTTAAGATTAGCACCGTTATCTGTAATTGTCACACCTCCTTTTTCAGCCGCGGCACCGCAAAGGGGCACAGAGGGAGTTTTTCCAATTAAAGCACAATCGAAATGGGATTTTATTTAAAGATTTAGAGTCGCCACTTGGGAGATTTATGGTGTCCCAAGTCACCAGTTGAATCCCGAATCGAGGAAAATATTGACTCTGTATTACAGTCCGCGAACCAGAAATCCGAGTAAGGAATTCTGTTAACCCGGGAGAAGGTGTTAGGCACTCCCGAGTTCCGTAGTTCTAGCACGGTCGCTCAACTGTCATATTTGGCTCATTTATCTGATTTTTAATATATGTCGGATCTATGTGCAGATTTTAACTGTGTATCGCTTTTATTATTATTATTATTATTATTATTATTTTTTATTTTTTTTACCGAGAATTGCAACATCGTGAAAATATATCTCGAACCACGTCACATCAATGCACCCGTGGTTATTGACACATTTTAACTCTGTTGAGATTTAGATTTGGGTCACATAAATGTGCACCCGAGTTTAAGAAGATAACATTATTAAATACGCGCCTAAAGCGACTAGCGTATCATTATTATGGGTAAGGCCGCGAAATTTTGCTAAACGGCCCATCCCGAAGTCTAAGTAATTTTACCAACACGTATAGAGGGCCCCGCAACTTGTGTATTTTCTGTTTGTCGAGACTCGTCTCATTCATTATTTTTTTTAAAAAAAATTGAAACGTCGTGGAAATACATCTCGAACCACGTCACAATCAATGTACCCATGATTAGCGACACATTTCGACTTCGTTGAGATTTGGATTCGGGTCACATAAATGTGCACCCAAGTTTATGAAAATAACTTTATTAAAATATTGCCCTTAAAAGCCACTACGCGTTTTTAACTTTGCGCAGCCGTGGAAAATTCACTAAATGGTACACCTTGATTTCTAAAGGATTAAAGTTAATTAAGGGAGGGCCATAATTGTTGGTCTGGCTAATATGGCACATATCAAACCAATTGAAAGAGTCTGATTAATTAAGGTGAGCTTAAAGGAATTCTAATTATTTTTAGGCTAATGTTTAAACTAACTTAATAACTATTGGGTTTGTGTTAAATTGAAGCCAAGCGTTCAGCTGAAATGGCATTGGGCTGGCAGCTGGCCCAAATGAGTTGCAAGGCTATACAATCCTTATTTCATAATGGCCTTATGGATTAAACAATTATTGAAACGGCTCATTAACAGAATAGTTCAGAACCAATATCAACACAACCAAACAAATATTATATGACATCATTCAAAATCTCAAGTTCGTTCGCCTCTATTTTCGTCGCTTTAGACATAAGCTTTTTTGGTAACAATAATCAACTAGTATTCAAGCATGAAGAAATGGGTTGTTATATTTCCTTTTAATGGATTTTGTTGCCTGGACTCCTGGAAAGAACATGGTATAGACATAAAAAAAAAAATAGAGTGTACCCTTTGTCAATTAGCAGTAAACAATAAATCACAAACATATTTCAATCAGTCACCAAGATGAAGCCATAATAGGAATCAAACTTCCAACAAATCCAGAAGGCCAACAAAACTTTATAACAATTGAGTTCTACCTTAAGATCACCAACAAACAGATACGCTAACCAATGGCTGAATACGTTCTAATGCCAACAATCACAAAATCATCCTTTAAGTAAGCTCACTCCTAAAATACCGGTGAAACAGTTATAACCACAAACTCTAGCTCAAATCATGTTTAGGTAAGGCATACTGACAACCTAGCAGCTCAAAGTTGTAAACTAATAGCATGTCAACATGAGCCTAGCAGTTCAAATTTGTAAATTAAAAACATGTCAACATGAACATAGCAGTTTAGTTAGCTCTTAATTACAATCCGTATGTCTCCACTGTTCACATAATACAAAACACATAGCCAATATTGACTAGGTGTAAGCACGTGATTTTTGCCCTATATGAGAATCACTCCCAAAAAATTCAAATAAAATGATTTTCCTTGGTGTGCAATTTTGTGAGATTTTATGATATTTTTGAATAATTGTTTGTATTTGTCTGTGTTTGTTTATTTGTTAAATTAATAAAAAATATACAAAAATATGTCGCATTTTGCATGTAGGATTTAATTCTACAATTGTTAGTAATTAAATTAGTTTTACAAAAATTAAAAAATACAAAAAACAGGCATCTTTTGCATCTTTAGCATTTAATGTCCAAATGAACAATTTTATGCTTAATTATTACTTAATTGTGCGTTAATTGTTATTGGGAGTTAATTTGCGCTTTTATAACTTAATTTAGTTCTTAATAATAATTTAAGTATTTTATAATTTAGTTTTAGAAAATAAAAGAAGAAAAAAGAACAAAAATACAAAGAAAAATCAGATTGGGCCACTTCTTCAAATTTCAACCTCAGGCCCAAATAATTGCCCAATCTTCCCCACGACCCGGTACACTTCAAACCGGGTCGACCCGGTCCGCCCCATTAACCCAATACCCAACCCCCTTCTTCATTTTTTGTCCAAACACAAAAACAAAACAAAAACCCTAACACTAACTCACCCGCCCCCATCCCCTCTCTTCTTCTTCACTTCTCCTCCAAAGCTCCAAGCACACAACCATGGCTGCCCTTACCTTAAAACCAACGTCACCACCATCCACGTCGACCTCCCCATCTGCTTCGCCGGAAAACCCTCGGCCAAAATGGAAGGAAAACCCATCGCCATGGATGCCATGTTTTGTGTGTTGCTACTGCTTCATCTTCTTCAGCCTGCTCCAGCAGTGTCACTACTGTTGCTCCGTCGTCTCTGAGCTTTGCCATCGTCGTCCATGGCGGCACTGCCTTCCCGCCATTGACGTTGCTTCAAGCTCGAGCTTTCTGCTTTCTGCGTCGACCACCTTCCTCCTCCTCGACGAACAACTGCTCGTCGTCCAGTTCGAACCAAATAGACCCATCATGCTACTGCTGTCATTGCCCTCGTCGACCACTCGTTTCCATGGCCAAACGACCTCCGTTACTGCTTCGTCTTCTTCGAGATTGGGCATCACCATGGCCAAGCTGTCTCCGAGCTGCTGCCTCACCTTCATCTTCTTCGCATACACAACCAGTCGCCGCTGCTTCGTCTTCTTCAATCGTACCCCAGCTGCTCATGTTCTGCCTTTATCTGCTTCAGTTACTTCTTAAATCATGTTCGTCATCGTTGGTTCGAACTTTGGTCGAGGCTCATCAAGTTCGTTGTTGGTTTAGTCGTTTGTTCGTCGTTTTGATCCGGTTAGTAGATTTTGAGTTTTTATTTTTGTCCGTATTTTGTTTTGATATTTCTCGAATCTAAAATCGGCAAAATTTTGTTTTGTTCATGTCTATCGTTTGAATTAATTTTTTAGTTTGTTCATGTGCTTTGTTAAATTAATTTTTCAGATTTCAAATGAAAGATTAATTAGTTGTTTTTCATGTTTGTATTATTGTTTAAATATTTGTTAGTTTGTTAGATTCAAATTGAAATTTAATTAATTATTTCTTCAATTTGTTTCATGTGTTGTTATGTATTTTCCAGAAATTATTAATGTTGTTTGAATCGTTTTAATCCGTCATGTTTGTTGTTTTTAGTTCATGTTCATCTTTGCTTGAAGTTCATGTTTAATCCAGTGATTTAATGTGAGTTTTATGTTTGTTTTTGATTTGTTGATTTAGTTTGAATCATGTATTTTGTTGTTTGTATTGTTGTATCCTTGCTCATCCATTGATGGTCTAAATTAACCAGGATTGGTTCCTGATATGGTTGATTTATTTCCATTAATTTGGAGTTGTGTTGTTCATCGTGTTCATGTGATTTGTTGTTGAAGATTGTTGAGAAATTGGTCATCTTGGCTATATTTTGGTCAAGTTATGATTAATTGATTGTTTAGAACTGATGGGGGTAGTTTGGTAAATTACATTGCATTCAGGGGTAGAATGGTAATTGCAATAAGGTCGGAGGGGTATTTTGGTAATTGAACATTATTTTGATTCTTTATGTTAAGCATGTGGGACAAAATATAATGGGGTGGTTTTTTTTTATATACTTGTTTAACATAATGGGGGACAAGACAAATTATAATGGGTTGGGAATATTGTACTTATTTAATGTAGGCATGAGAGACAAATCATAATGGGTTGGGAATGTGGTATTTATTTAATAAAGGCATGGGGGACAAGGTTTAAAATAAAGAAAACATTAATAAGTGGGACAAAGCATGCCATTGAGGGAATAATTTGGGGGTTGGGAATTGAAGACTTGTCTTGCTATATATAGAGTCATTTCTTGACATTAAAAAAAGAGGACTAGACTTGAGAGAAAAAACTTAGACTAGAACTTGAAGATTAAGGGGGACTTAGAGATTATTGGGAGAATATTTTTGAGAGTAATACATTCTGGAAAATTTCAAGAGTGTTAGAGAGTAAAAGAGAAAGACAACTTGAACTTCTACTTGAATAAATTTCGTTTGTCCTTTCTCGAGTGTTATTGAAAATCAGTAAATTACTGCATCTTGTATCTGTCTCTCTTCTGTTTTGACTACAATTGCACTTTGGTATTGCTGAGTTTTCAATCCGTTGCTGGGTTATTCTACTGGTTCTTACTGGTCTGCGGTGTTGCTGGACCTGCTGTTGCTGTGTTATTATTGCTGCTGACTTCTCCTTCTTTTGTTCTTGTACTGCCATTTCCAGGTACACATTTGTATACTCTCGGATTGAAGAGAAATGAAATATTAATCAGGCTTTGTTCCTGTTGAATCCCTCCTGTTTAGATTTGTGTTTGAATATAATTTTCCTTTCTTGTATAAAAATGTAGTTGATTGATTAAATGAGTAATGATGTCGCATATGTATAACTTCTCCATCTAACAATGTTAGTTTAAATTAATCAAAAAATAGTTAATCGGTTTTGATATTATGGTGTGTCAATCTCACGTTTTAGTATTATTGAATAATAGAATATAGAATGAAAGCAGTGTTTCTTTGTACAAACTCGGTCGCAATTTTCCATTCGCATTAGCCGTAAACTAATAATTAATAAGTTACGTTTTTAGCATGTAATTAATTAAGAGATTTTCTTTTATTTTAGAGACGAACTTAATAGGAAAATATAGTCACTGTAGGTTTATCCTTTTAAATAAAAATGAGACGAGCCTCGACAAACAAAAATGCACAAGCTGCGGGGCCCTCTAAATGTATATATTAAAATACTTAGAATTCGGGACAGGCCGTTTAGCGAATTTTACGGCCTTCCCAAAATAACAATACGCTAGTTGCTTTAGGCGCACCTTTAATAATTTAACCTTCTTAAACACGGGTGCACATTGATGTGACCCAAATCCAAATCTCAACGGAGTCAAAATGTGTCGACGACCACGGGTGCATTGATTGTGACGTGGTTCGAGATGCATTTTCACGACGTTGCAATTCTATAAAAATAAATGACAATAATAAAAGCGGTTTAAACTTAATAAAAGCACGTAAGTCATAACATGTATTTAAATCAGATATTCAGCCATTATAACAATTTAAGCGACCGTGCTAGAACCACGGGATTCGAGGGTGCCTAACACCTTCCCTCGGGTCAACAGAATTCCTTACTTAGAATTTCTGGTTTGCAGACTTCATTTGGAAAAGTCGAAAATTTCCTCGATTTGGGATTCAAGATAAACCGGTGACTTGGGACACCAAAAGCCAAACCTTTCCCAAGTGGCGACTCTGAATTAAATAAATAATCCCATTTCGAATATTGTCACTTAAATTGGAAAAACTCCCTCGCGCATTTAACCCTTCGGGGCGGGCGCGCAAAAGGAGGTGTGACAAAAAGTTAAAAACCTTTTTAGAGAATAAACCCAGAACCACTGGTTCAGGGTTCAAGAATTCGAGCTTAGAATAATTGTTATATTTGGCTTTATTATCTGATCTTTATTACATGTTTTTGCATAACGTGCTAAATGTTGTCTTTTACCGCTTTGATATTATCTGAACTGTATATAAACTGTGCCGAAACCTTTCTCTTCTTACCTCCGGGGAGAAGCTCGCTGGTCGAGACTCCCTATTCTGTTAGTGTCAATACCTGAAATAAGAAAGAGGTCGGACAAGTTACAAAGCCGGACGATCTCGCGGGTCCCCGGTACGTAGCCCCCTCCTCGGCTCGAGTTGTCCGCTCGGGTACACAGTCTAGAACGTATACCCAGGTTATAAACCCAGTATGACAAAACCGCTGTTGGGAAATTAAACCCAGAACCGCTGGTTCAGGGTTCAAGAATTCGAGCTTAGAATAATTGTTATATTTGGCTTTATTATCTGATATATATTACATGTTTTGACATAACATACTAAATGTTGTCTTTTACCGCATTGATATTATCTGAACTGTATATAAACTGTGCCGAAACCCTTCTCTCTTCACCTCCGGGGATGTGCTTACTGGTTGAGACTCCCTATTCTGTTAGTGTCAATACCTGAAATAAGAAAGAGGACGGACAAGTTACGAAGCCGGATGGCCTTTTGGTTCCCGGTAAGTTGCCCCCTCCTCGACTCGAGTCGTCCGCTCGGGTACACAATCTAGAACATATACCCAGGTTATAAACCTAGTATAACAAAACCTCATGCCGAATCCCTAGTAGGAACGTTTATTTGCATCATGTTGCATTTGACATAGGGGACTCAACACAGGGGTTGGGTCCGTCTAGGACATGCAACCTGAAATGAAAAGACCATCCTGCTACATCTTGTTTGTTTTGCGCATTTATTTGCTTCAGATCTGCATGCTGACCGGTTTCTAAAAAAGGGAAAAATAGCAGCGTAGGGAGATAATTACTTATTTTTGGAAAAATAAAACCAATGTCCAAGTAGTGTTAAACCTCGCCGGAATTTTTTCTAAAAAAAAAACAAAAAAAAAGGAATAAAAACAAAATTTGTCTTCTAGTTTGATTTATTAAAAAAAAAACATATATAAAAATTTCCTTTTAATCACTTTCAAAATAAAAAAAAGTATTTATTTAAAAGTAAAAAGAAAAAAATGGAAATTCATAATTCAAAAAAAAATGTTGTTTCTTTCGTAGTATCTCTTTTATAAGTTCAGACTAATAGTCCAGGTGCTTCCTTAATAGATTTTTGAAATTTCAAAAAAAATGAAAAGAAGTTAAAATTCAAAGAAAAAAATATTTTTTTAGTCATCGTCTCTTTTCAAAAAATAATAAAAAAAACATATACAAAAAAAATCGAAATCAAAAAAATATTTTCTCCTTTTCTTTGTAAGTATTTTATTCAGAAAAAAAAGGTTAGTTTATTACCTCTACGCCCGATCGATCGAACTACGCGGGTCTGATTCTCACCGGATGTGAGATACGTAGGCAAATCTCATCGGTTTCGACCCCAATTTTCAAAAACAAATCCAAAAATATTGTCCTTTAGTTCCTTCTTTATAAATCTTTCCTTAGAAAATGCAAAAAAGAAATAAAAAATAATATAGAATTTTTCTTTAAACTCAAATAAAAAAAAATAGTTTCCTTCTTTCTAAAGTATTTCATACGGAAAAAGAAATAAAATAAAAAAAAATAATAATAATAAAAGAAATAAAAAATCAAAATCAAAAATACGGGTTTCCTTTATTTTGAAGTATTTTTCCCAAAAAATCAAAAAAAAATCAGAAAAAAGAGAATCAATATATATATATATATATATATATATATATATATATATATATATATATATATATATATATATATATATAAAAGTCTAAAAATATTTTCATTTTTTATTTAGAAGTACTTTTGTAAATTCAAAAACAAGAAAATTCGAAAATCCAAAAAAAGAGAGAACAAATGAAAATTCAAACAAAAATATTTTCTTTTTTCTTACTTCTAAAATTCTCGAAGTTCCAATCAAAAGAAAAGGAATTTTTAGAAGTCTATCTTTCAAAAATAAAAATAGAGTCAAATTCAAAAATCCAAAAAATAAATATCCTTTTAAAGCATTTTTTTTTTAAAATCCAAAAGAAAAAAAAATCCAAAAAAATACTCTTTTCTTTTTTAGTCTTTCTTTTGTAAATGTCCATAAAAAAAATATTTGAAAAATTAATTCCAAAAAATATTTTCGCTTTTCTTTAGAAGTGCTTTTGTAAATAAATAAAAACTCAGAAATTCCAAATCATTTTCTTAAAAGTCCCTCTTTCAAAATTTAAGAGGCAACATCATAAATCAAAAAAATATATATATATTCTTTCTTCCGTAGAAAAAGGTGAAACAAATGAAAAATCAACCAAACACATTTTCTTTTCTTTTTTTTTTAAAAAAAAAATCCCAAAGTTCAAGTCAAAAGCAAATAATTTTTTAGAAGTCTTTCTTTAAAAAAATAAAACAAAAATCAAAATAAAAAAAATATTTTCTTTCTTCTTTTAAAGCATTTCTTTCAAAAATTCCAAAAAAAAAGAGTTAGTTTACTTACTCCATTCACGATCGCGAGAACTACGCCGGTTTGATTCTCGCAGGGTGCGAGATACGTAGGCAACCCTCATCGGGTCCAACTTCCCCTTTTTCAGAAATAGCCAAAATGTCAGAATTTTAATTTATGAGTCAGGTGATGCTGTTTGGTCAAGAATAGCCGAATGTTCCCGAAAGGGACGCCGGAAGGCTGACTTTGCACAAATAACCATTTTTGATCATTTTGAACTTTGACCAATTTGCCCGACAGCCTTGGAATCCTCGCCCCCGAGGCTCTGTGAGGCCATGTTGCCAATGTCGGATCACCATTCTGAAAAAAAAAAAAAATCAAGTGTTGTTGTTGTTGTAAAAAACGGCCAAATGTTCCCGAAAGGGACGACGGAAGACTGACTTTGCATAAACGGCCACTTTTAAATCATCTTTTAAAGTTTTGATCGATTGACCCTCACAGCCTTAAAATCTTCATCCCCGAAGTGCTGAAAGGCCGTGTTCGAAAATCGGATCTTTCTTTCTAAAATATAGTCAAATCATTTTTGAGTCAAATCATTTTTGCTTAAATCACCTTAATAAATGTGTAGGATGAGCACAATGCAAAATGAACACTTGTTTCTTTATTGTTGCACTTGTTAGTCCCGAACTACGCAAGATCTGATTCATGCAGGGTCATGATACGTAGGCAATCCCCATCGGATTCGATCATAGCTATAAAATAAATTGAGTAAAAAAAAAAACTGAAAGAAAAGGAGAAAGAAAATTGAGTGAAAAAGAAAAAAAAATAGTGAAAAAGGGAAAAAAGAGTGACAACATAAAAAAAAAGAGTGCAAAAAATAAAAGAGCGGCAAAAACAAGATCAAGATTGGTTAAAGAGAGGTAGGAATAAAAGAAAAGAGGTACATAGTGAAGAAGGCTAGTTTAAGGCCGGGTTGAAACATGCAACCCGTTCAAACACATGGTAGAAGCGTTTAACTGTTTGGGTGCATTGCATCCCAACGCGTGATTTCCTATATGATTAAATGCCTCAAAACTAACAAGGTTGTGTGTGTGAGTAATCAGCCAGGTTCTGTTCAGGTGATTGGTTTTGTTGGTATGCGGTGATGAACATGCAGCCCTGCACGCGACCACAACATTATACACAAAATTGAGCTCCACCTCCCAGAAATGCCCATCCTTACCAAACTCCATATAGTCGCCAATCAAATGTTCCTCAGTACAATCCTCACCCAAGAGAGTCTTTCAAAAGGAATCAGTTCACCCCTATTGGTGAATCATACTCAGGCTTGTTCCAAAAGCTAGTCAGGCGAAGTCTGCTGCAGCCAGTGGCCCCAAATCGGCCAAACACCGAGTCCCCCCTCCCGCATCGAGCTGATACTAGATGTGAATGCCACTCCCGAACAGTGGGGCACGGTACAAAGGACTGTTGGTCATTGGGCCCTCAAAATGGCAGTTGAAGACCTAATATGAAAGACTTGATTGAAGCTGAAAGAATCGTTCCCCGGGACGAAAAGGTTCCTAATATGATGAACATTCCTCCTGCCTACTCTCACAAATGGGCCAATAGACGGAATGATCTGTGAAGCTGAGGAATTTGATCCGGCACTGAAAGCTATTGCAGCCATTGCCGAGACAGAAGAAAAGCCAAAAAAACGATTGTCAAGCCTGAAAGTTCCCCATCAGACGGGAGTCTCGGTAGCCAGTCTTGCTATCCTTTCTGCATCTGGATTATCTCAGGGTGTGATCCGGATGTTTTACTTTATTGTCTTACTTTCCGATGTAAACCCTTCTATCTTCAAAAATTAAAAAGAAAAGAAAAGAAAAGAAAATCAAATGAAATTGATATTTCATTTTCCCGGAATGTCTCTTTTCTTAAATCTTGTCAATTTTCTCATTCTCTTTTAGTTCTGTTTAATGCAGATTTCAATAATATGACATGCTTGCGGACTTCATGCCCGGATCTTAAAACTCTGTCAGACCTCGAAATAATGAATCAAGAATTGGGTCGCAATGAAGAATAGCTTAAAGAAACAAGACAAAGAGTTGGAACAACTGAAGGAAAATTGATTCCCGAAATTGGAAAGGTCCATACATTACAACAAGAGTACTGCCAAAAAAAGTGCGTTCTACTTGGGACACATCGAAGGAAATGTCCTTGAAATAACTGTCAATGCAAATGCAATCAAAAGGTACTATGTTGGATCCTTTATATAATAAAATCTTTTCCTGTTGAGATGACGAAGGCTTTCATTCTCGCTACCCAAACACTATCAACCCTTTGCAAAACCCATTTGAGCTGGTTACTCTTCTTTGATTACCCTCTTTGGAACCTGAAAATATTATTGAAAATAAAATTAAAAAAAATTGAAATGAAAAAGAAAAATGAAAAAAAAGAAGAAGAAAGAATTGGAAAAATAAGAAAATATATATACAAAAAAGGCAAATCAAAAAAAAATCCAAAAACAAAAGTTGCCTGAACTACGTTTGACTTGATTCCGAAAGGATACGTAGGCAACCTCTCCTTGGGGTTCAGTCACACCAAAACAAAAATCCAAGAAGTCCCCCAAAAGTGAAACTGGGGCAGAAGTTATAACGATTCAGCAATAATCCCGCCCAAAAGGTTCCAAAGTTGTAGTTCAATCCAAATTCTTTTCACCCCAAACCTTGTTCAAGTCCTTCTGATCAGTCGACAAAGCGGTTCAAAATGGGAGGATGGATTTATTTGGGTCTGATACAACAAAATGAGAGAAATAAAATGAGAGAGCCTTATTGGTGAAAACCCACACGGGCACTGTAAGGCGACGGTAAGCAGAGGAAATAAAATGAGAGAGTCTTGCTGGTGAAAACCCACACGGGCACCGTAAGGCGACGCTAAGTAGAAAAAATCAAAATGAGAAGTCTTGTTAGTGAACACCCACACGGGCACTATAAGGAGATGGTAAGAAATGAAATGAAAATGCCAGCTCGAGAAAACCCGCAAAGGGCGCCCATGATCGAAAATGAGATCCTTACAACCACCGTCATCCACAGAGTCCTAGCAAGGTTCCTCGGTATTCAAGGCAAAGTTGTGATAAATTTTTGGGAGTCAGACGGTTTACACAGATCAGGCATCCAGTCCAAAAGGCATGTCATGTTCATTGAAGTCCGCATGTACTCCGGATAAGTCCTTCTCTCCTTTCCCCGAAAGGGACACTTCTAGTTTTAAACTCATTCTCCATTCAATTATTTGTTTCTCTTTGAATCCCTTTTGGTCTAACACTGTTCCAAAACCAAGACAAAGAAAGGATGGCAAGACTGATTTACAGGGCTTTCGTTGGATGCACGCTAATGTGCAAAGGGCACCCAGCCTCAGCAGGGGGCATCAAGACGACCTCGACCGGTCATGGCAGCCTATAAAGGCAATTGAAGTTGAAAGGTTTGAGTTTCACATGGTTAATCGCCTCCACGAAGTCTAAAAAACCAACGTGATTCCCACGCGATTCCCCAAAGAAAGTCCTACAAAGGTAAGGATAAAGTTGGAGAGGTTAAGTCCCACGCGATTAGCCACTGCAGTTTAGGTTTGAGGATCAAAAATCCCGGACACACAAAAAAAAAATCCCCACAAAGCCTCCCCTTGTAAAATTCCCCAGCGAGCTTGCCCCAACAAATCCCCAGCAAGTCCGCTTTGTTAAAAATTCCCCAGCAAGCTTGCCCCAAACAAATCCCCAGCAAGTCCGTTCTGTACAAATCTCCACAGAGTCTCCCCTTGTACAAATCCCCACAGAGTCTCCCCTTGTACAATCCCCCACAGAGTCTCCCCAATAAATAATAATAAAAAAAAATCCCCACCGAGTTGGCCTCGTAAAGATTCCCCGAGCAGAATGGGATGGAAGAACCAAAGCCTTACGCAAATCCGGAAAATGCGAGTCTGATCAGTCTAAAACAAGACCACCGAATCAACCACCGTTTTCAAACTGACAATTTTTCTTTGTTTGGGAAAATTGAGACAGGTGCAATCCAAAGCAACCATGCAAGAAGCAGGTGTAGCCCAAAGAAATGAAGCGCGCGAGCGTTGAAACAACTTTGCAGCGGGAAAACGACCAAAAAGTAAGTTTCCCCGGAATTCTTCCATGCATTTTTGATTAAAAATAATAATAATAATAATAATAATAATAATAATAATAATAATAATAATAAAAATATATAAAGGAAAACCAAAGAAAAGAAAGAAGACGAGAAAGAAAAATGAAAATCGCCAAAAGAGAAACAAATCATGGACCTCGTTCCTCAATTATTCCGGTATAAATCACGGATCTCCTTGGCATAACCCAAGGAGCTTTTTCTATCCAAATCCCCAGCATAACCCGTGGACTCTTGAATCTTCCTGAGCATTTTCCATTTAGCCAGCATTAGGGCTCCAACCCTGAACTGAGCATTGTCCAGTTAGTCAGCATTAGGGCTCCAACCCTAAACTGAACTTTTTCCATTTAGTCAGCATTAGGGCTCCAAAGCTAAACTGAACTTTTCCCCAGTTAGTCAGCATTAGGCTCCAACCCTAAACTGAACTTTGTCCATTCAGTCAGCATTAGGGCTCCAACCCTAAACTGAACTATCCTCAGCTAGTCAGCATTAGGGTTTTAAACCCTAAACTGAACTTTTTCCTTTAGTCAGCATTAGGGTTTTAAACCCTAAACTGAACTTTTTCCCTTTAGTCAGCATTAGGGTTTTAAACCCTAAACTGAACTCTTCCCTTTAGTCAGCGTTAGGGCTCCAACCCTAAACTGAACTATTCCCAGTTAGTCAGCATTAGGGGTTTAAACCCTAAACTGAACTCTGTCCATTCAGTCAGCATTAGGGCTCCAACCCTAAACTGAACTATCCCCAGTTAGTCAGCATTAGGGTTTTAAACCCTAAACTGAACTCTGTCCATTTAGTCAGTATTAGGGCTTAAACCCTAAATTGAACTTTGTCCAGTCAGTCAGCATTAGGGTTTTAAACCCTAAACTGAACTTTTTCCCTTTAGTCAGCATTAGGGTTTTAAACCCTAAACTGAACTTTTTCCCTTTAGTCAACATTAGGGTTTTAAACCCTAAACTGAACTTTTCCCTTTAATTAGGATTAGGGTTTTAAACCCTAAACTGAACTTTTTCCCTTTAGTCAGCATTAGGGTTTTAAACCCTAAACTGAACTTTTTCCCTTTAGTCAGCATTAGGGTTTTAAACCCTAAACTGAACTTTTCCCTTTAATCAGGATTAGGGTTTTAAACCCTAAACTGAACTTTTTCCCTTTAGTCAGCATTAGGGTTTTAAACCCTAAACTGAACTCTTTCCTTTAGTCAGCATTAGGGTTTTAAACCCTAAACTGAACTTTTTCCATTCAGTCAGCATTAGGGTTTTAAACCCTAAACTGAACTCTTTCCTTTAGTCAGCATTAGGGTTTTAAACCCTAAACTGAACTTTTTCCATTCAGTCAGCATTAGGGTTTTAAACCCTAAACTGAACTTTTCCCTTTAGTCAGCATTAGGGTTTTAAACCCTAAACTGAACTTTTTCCCTTTAGTCAGCATTAGGGTTTTAAACCCTAAACTGAACTTTTTCCCTTTAGTCAGCATTAGGGTTTTAAACCCTAAACTGAACTTTTCCCTTTAATCAGGATTAGGGTTTTAAACCCTAAACTGAACTTTTTCCCTTTAGTCAGCATTAGGGTTTTAAACCCTAAACTGAACTTTTTCCCTTTAGTCAGCATTAGGGTTTTAAACCCTAAACTGAACTCTTTCCTTTAGTCAGCATTAGGGTTTTAAACCCTAAACTGAACTTTTCCCTTTAATCAGGATTAGTGTTTTAAACCCTAAACTGAACTATCCCCAGCTAGTCAGCATTAGGGTTTTAAACCCTAAACTGAACTTTTTCCTTTAGTCAGCATTAGGGTTTTAAACCCTAAACTGAACTTTTTCCCTTTAGTCAGCATTAGAGTTTTAAACCCTAAACTGAACTCTTCCCTTTAGTCAGCGTTAGGGCTCCAACCCTAAACTGAACTATTCCCAGTTAGTCAGCATTAGGGGTTTAAACCCTAAACTGAACTCTGTCCATTCAGTCAGCATTAGGGCTCCAACCCTAAACTGAACTATCCCCAGTTAGTCAGCATTAGGGTTTTAAACCCTAAACTGAACTCTATCCATTTAGTCAGTATTAGGGCTTAAACCCTAAATTGAACTTTGTCCAGTCAGTCAGCATTAGGGTTTAAAACCCTAAATTGAACTTTTTCCCTTTAGTCAGCATTAGGGTTTTAAACCCTAAACTGAACTTTTCCCTTTAATTAGGATTAGGGTTTTAAACCCTAAACTGAACTTCTTCCCTTTAGTCAGCATTAGGGTTTTAAACCCTAAACTGAACCTTTTCCCTTTAGTCAGCATTAGGGTTTTAAACCCTAAACTGAACTTTTTCCCTTTAGTCAGCATTAGGGTTTTAAACCCTAAACTGAACTTTTTCCTTTAATCAGGATTAGGGTTTTAAACCCTAAACTGAACTTTTTCCCTTTAGTCAACATTAGGGTTTTAAACCCTAAACTGAACTCTTCCCTTTAGTCAGCATTAGGGTTTTAAACCCTAAACTGAACTCTTCCCTTTAGTCAGCATTAGGGTTTTAAACCCTAAACTGAACTCTGTCCATTTAGTCAGCATTAGGGCTTAAACCCTAAACTGAACTTTGTCCAGTCAGTCAGCATTAGGGTTTTAAACCCTAAACTGAACTTTTTCCCTTTAGTCAGCATTAGGGTTTTGAACCCTAAACTGAACTTTTCCCTTTAATCAGGATTAGGGTTTTAAACCCTAAACTGAACTTCTTCCCTTTAGTCAGCGTTAGGATTTTAAAACCCTAAACTGAACTTTTCCCTTTAATCAGGTTTAGGGTTTTAAACCCTAAACTGAACTTTTTCCCTTTAGTCAGCATTAGGGTTTTAAACCCTAAACTGAACTTTTTCCCTTTAGTCAGCATTAGGGTTTTAAACCCTAAACTGAACTTTTCCCTTTAATCAGGATTAGGGTTTTAAACCCTAAACTGAACTTTTTTCCTTTAGTCAGCATTAGGGTTTTAAACCCTAAACTGAACTCTGTCCATTTAGTCAGCATTAGGGCTTAAACCCTAAACTGAACGTTGTCCAGTCAGTCAGCATTAGGATTTTAAACCCTAAACTGAACTTTTCCTTAGTCAGCATTAGGGCTTCAACCCTAAAACTGAACTTCTATCCATTCCGTCAGCATTAGGGCCCCAACCCTAAACTGAACTTTTCCCCAGTTGGTCAGCATTAGGGTTTCAACTCTAAACTGAACTTCTCCCCAGCTAGTCAGCATTAGGGCTCCAACCCTGAACTGAACTATTTCCATTCCGCCAGCCTTAGGGCTCCAACTCTAAATTGAGCATTCTTACCTTGTGGCAATATCGTTGATCCAATCCCGGAGTTGGCATTTTGGAAACTGAAATTTTCCAATTCCTTCATCAATTCTATGAACTTCCTGGCAAATAATTCACGAAATTTTCCTAGTGAAACTGGGGCAGAAAATTTCGTTCGTTTGTTTTTCCCCGCAGGTCTGACCTCGAGGCGCATGGATCGAGAAGACCCACGAGATGAGCCCCAACCCAAAATAAAGAAAAGAAAAAAAAATGTTCCGAGATGCTTGAAAAAAAACGAAGGGCGGATCGCCCCAAGTTTTGATCAAGGCCCCGAGTTCTACCACTCCCGTCTCACTCAATGTCACAGAAATAAACATGCACCTACAACTTGCAAGCATCAAGATTCGGATCGAAGTCTACAAGCAAAATCAGCTAAGACCCGAGATCAAGTTGCAAAAGAATCATAGATAGGAATCTTGTAACTAGCAAGTGACAGGAATAAATAGTTAGTTCAGTTTCAATTTCCTTTGGTTGTAATAAGGCGGTCAGTAAAGCGGTAGTAGCAACAACAACAACAGTAACAACAAGCATTGCAGTCCCACGGTAGTCCCAGCTACCAAAACTTCCCGAACTACATTAACCTGATTCCCCTTTAGCCAAGGATATGTAGGAAACCTTTGAAGCAAAGGTTCGGTTAAATCTTTTTCAAAAAAAAAATGCTTCACACGGAGTACTCGGATGGGCAAAAATCGCTCACTTTATCTTTGCGCGAAAACCCTTCGTGTCTTCGGGCAAAGAGGGGCAGCTGTAAGCACGTGATTTTTGCCCTATATGAGAATCACTCCCAAAAAATTCAAATAAAATGATTTTCCTTGGTGTGCAATTTTGTGAGATTTTATGATATTTTTGGATAATTGTTTGTATTTGTCTGTGTTTGTTTATTTGTTAAATTAATAAAAAATATACAAAAATATGTCGCATTTTGCATGTAGGATTTAATTCTACAATTGTTAGTAATTAAATTAGTTTTACAAAAATTAAAAATTACAAAAAAAGGCATCTTTTGCATCTTTAGCATTTAATGTCCAAATGAACAATTTTATGCTTAATTATTACTTAATTGTGCGTTAATTGTTATTGGGAGTTAATTTGCGCTTTTATAACTTAATTTAGTTCTTAATAATAATTTAAGTATTTTATAATTTAGTTTTAGAAAATAAAAGAAGAAAAAAGAACAAAAATACAAAGAAAAATCAGATTGGGCCACTTCTTCAAATTTCAACCTCAGGCCCAAATAATTGCCCAATCTTCCCCACGACCCGGTCCACTTCAAACCGGGTCGACACGGTCCGCCCCATTAACCCAATACCCAACCCCCTTCTTCATTTTTTGTCCAAACACAAAAACAAAACAAAAAAATAAGAAAACAAAAACCCTAACACTAACTCACCCGCCCCCATCCCCTCTCTTCTTCTTCACTTCTCCTCCAAAGCTCCAAGCACACAACCATGGCTGCCCTTACCTTATTCTTCGTCTACTCAGAACAACCAACGTCACCACCATCCACGTCGACCTCCCCGTCTGCTTCGCCGCTGCTTCGCCGGAAAACCCTCGGCCAAAATGGAAGGAAAACCCATCGCCATGGATGCCATGTTTTGTGTGTTGCTACTGCTTCATCTTCTTCAGCCTGCTCCAGCAACGTCACTGCTATTGCTCCGTCGTCTCTGAGCTTTGCCATCGTCGTCCATGGCGGCACTGCCTTCCCGCCATTGACGCTGCTTCAAGCTCGAGCTTTCTGCTTGCTGCGTCGACCACCTTCCTCCTCTTTGATGAACAGCTGCTCGTCGTCCAGTTCGAACCAAACAGACCCATCATGCTACTGCTGTCATTGCCCTCGTCGACCACTCGTTTCCATGGCCAAACGACCTCCGTTACTGCTTCGTCTTCTTCGAGCTTGGGCATCACCATGGCCAAGCTGTCTCAGAGCTGCTGCCTCACCTTCATCTTCTTCGCATACACAACCAGTCGCCGCTGCTTCGTCTTCTTCAATCGCACCCCAGCTGCTCATGTTCTGCCTTCATCTGCTTCAGTTACTTCTTAAATCATGTTCGTCATCGTTGGTTTGAACTTTGGTCGAGGCTCGTCAAGTTCGTTGTTGGTTTAGTCGTTTGTCCGTCGTTTCGATCCGGTTAGTAGATTTTGAGTTTTTATTTTTGTCCGTATTTTGTTTTGATATTTCTGGAATCTAAAATCGGCAAATGTTTGTTTTGTTCATGTCTATCGTCTGAATTAATTTTTTAGTTTGTTCATGTGCTTTGTTAAATTAATTTTTCAGATTTCAAATGAAAGATTAATTAGTTGTTTTTCATGTTTGTATTATTGTTTAAATATTTGTTAGTTTGTTAGATTCAAATTGAAATTTAATTAATTATTTCTTCAATTTGTTTCATGTGTTGTTATGTATTTTCCAGAAATTATTAATGTTGTTTGAATCGTTTTAATCCGTCATGTTTTGTTGTTTTTAGTTCATGTTCATCTTTGCTTGAAGTTCATGTTTAATCCAGTGATTTAATGTGAGTTTTATGTTTGTTTTTGATTTGTTGATTTAGTTTGAATCATGTATTTTGTTGTTTGTATTGTTGTATCCTTGCTCATCCATTGATGGTCTAAATTAACCAGGATTGGTTCCCGATATGGTTGATTTATTTCCATTAATTTGGAGTTGTGTTGTTCATCGTGTTCATGTGATTTGTTGTTGAAGATTGTTGAGAAATTGGTCATCTTGGCTATATTTTGGTCAAGTTATGATTAATTGATTGTTTAGAGCTGATGGGGGTAGTTTGGTAAATTGCATTGCATTCAGGGGTAGAATGGTAATTGCAATAAGGTCGGAGGGGTATTTTGGTAATTGAACATTATTTTGATTCTTTATGTTAAGCATGGGGGACAAAATATAATGGGGTGGGGTTTTTGATATACTTGTTTAACATAATGGGGGACAAGACAAATTATAATGGGTTGGGAATATTGTACTTATTTAATGTAGGCATGGGAGACAAATCATAATCGGTTGGGAATGTGGTATTTATTTAATAAAGGCATGAGGGACAAGGTTTAAAATAAAGAAAACATTAATAAGTGGGACAAATCATGCCATTGAGGGAATAATTTGGGGGTTGGGAATTGAAGACTTGTCTTGCTATATATAGAGTCATTTCTTGACATTAAAAAAAGAGGACTAGACTTGAGAGAAAAAACTTAGACTAGAACTTGAAGATTAAGGGGGACTTAGAGATTATTGGGAGAATATTTTTGAGAGTAATACATTCTGGAAAATTTCAAGAGTGTTAGAGAGTAAAAGAGAAAGACAACTTGAACTTCTACTTGAATAAATTTCGTTTGTCTTTTCTCGAGTGTTATTGAAAATCAGTAAATTACTGCATCTTGTATCCGTCTCTCTTCTGTTTTGACTACAATTGCACTTTGGTATTGCTGAGTTTTCAATCCGTTGCTGGGTTATTCTACTGGTTCTTACTGGTCTGCGGTGTTGCTGGACCTACTGTTGCTGTGTTATTATTGCTGCTGACTTCTCCTTCTTTTGTTCTTGTACTGCCATTTCCATGTACACATTTGTATACTCTCGGATTGAAGAGAAATGAAATATTAATCAGGCTTTGTTCCTGTTGAATTCCTCCTGTTTAGATTTGTGTTTGAATATAATTTTCCTTTCTTGTATAAAAATGTAGTTGATTGATTAAATGAGTAATGATGTCGCATATGTATAACTTCTTCATCTAATAATGTTAGTTTAAATTAATCAAAGAATAGTTAATCGGTTTTGATATTATGGTGTGTCAATCTCACGTTTTAGTATTATTGAATAATAGAATATAGAATGAAAGCAGTTTTTCTTTGTACAAACTCGGTCGCAATTTTCCATTCGCATTAGCCGTAAACTAATAACTAATAAGTTACGTTTTTAGCATGTAATTAATTAAGAGATTTTCTTTTATTTTAGAGATGAACTTAATAGGAAAATATAGTCACTGTAGGTTTATCCTTTTAAATAAAAATGAGACGAGCCTCGACAAACAAAAATGCACAAGCTGCGGGGCCCTCTAAATGTATATATTAAAATACTTAGAATTCGGGACAGGCCGTTTAGCGAATTTTACGGCCTTCCCAAAATAACAATACGCTAGTTGCTTTAGGCGCACCTTTAATAATTTAACCTTCTTAAACACGGGTGCACATTGATGTGACCCAAATCCAAATCTCAACGGAGTCAAAATGTGTCAACGACCACGGGTGCATTGATTGTGACGTGGTTCGAGATGCATTTTCACGACGTTGCAATTCTATAAAAATAAATGATAATAATAAAAGCGGTTTAAACTTAATAAAAGCACGTAAGTCATAACATGTATTTAAATCAGATATTTAGCCATTATAACAATTTAAGCGACCGTGCTAGAACCACGGGATTCGAGGGTGCCTAACACCTTCCCTCGGGTCAACAGAATTCCTTACTTAGAATTTCTGGTTCGCAGACTTCATTTGGAAAAGTCAAAAATTTCCTCGATTTGGGATTCAAGATAAACCGGTGACTTGGGACACCAAAAGCCAAACCTTTCCCAAGTGGCGACTCTGAATTAAAATAAATAATCCCATTTCGAATATTGTCACTTAAATTGGAAAAACTCCCTCGCGCATTTACACTCCGGGGCGGACGCGCAAAAAGGAGGTGTGACACCATTCGTTCCCCAGGCTGGCTGGGTTGGACCGTACACGAGGGTGTTTGGACTGGGCCTGGACTCTCTTTTACAATTGGCCCAGTCCGATTTTCTCTTGTTTTCCTCTTTTTCTTCTATTTTCTTAATTCAAAATTCCTAAATTGAATTGAAAAACCAAGATTATTTAAAAAGATATTAATTAACCCTTAATAACAATTAACACACAAGATCGAAAAAAAATAAAATCACGCAATTAAACAATAAAATGACAAACTACCGGAATTCATATTTTTTTCGCGATTTTCATTCTTTAAAATAGGACGTGGTTTAATTAATTCTGAAATGCATAATTAAACCCTAAATGCACATGCAACACATATTTTTTGTACTTTTCTCATTTAAAGTAGAAACAAACATGCGCAGACAAAATACAAATAAATCGCAAACAACACAAAACCATTTTATTTTGAACTTTAAGGAGTAGTTCTCATAGAGCAAAAATCGCGTACTCACAACTGCCCCTCTTTGTCCGAAAACACAAAGGGTTTTCGTGCAAAGATGAAGTGAGCGGACACGAGTGATTTTTGCCCGTTGGAATACTCTATGTGAAGCATTTTTTTTGAAAGTATTTAACCGAACCTTTGCTTCAAAGGTTTCCTACATATCCCTGGCTAGAAGGGAATCAGGTTAATGTAGTTCGGGAAATTTTGGTAGTTGGGGCTACCATGGGACTGCAATTTTGCTGTTACTGCTGTTGCTGCTGATGTTACCGCTTACTGACCTCCTTATTACACCTTGATGAAAGATAAAGAAGTTATACTAAGCTATGATCTATGAATTAAAAAGATTTATTCCTGAGCTTGGTCATGTGACTGTTGCTGCCTTGTGTTTCCTCTGGTATTTCTTTACTTCTAATTTGACTTGTATTCTCCCTTGATCGCCAATCTCAAACTGTTTATTTCCTTCTGGCGAGCTTCGCATTATTTTCCCTTCGAATCTTGAACTGCCTTCCTCTGCTGGGGATTTTTGTTGTTTCCCGCTGGGGATTTTGGTTGTATTCCTCCGCTTTACTGACTTCAACACCAATTACTTCTTAAAATATAACACCTCCATTCTCCAGGCGGGCTCCTGACTTCAATAACTTTTTTTTTAAAAAAATGTAACACCTCAATTCTCCAGGCGGGCTCCTGACTTCAACAACTTTCTTAAAATGTAACACCTCCATTCTCCAGGCGGGCTCCTGACTTCAACAACTCCTTAAAAATGTAACACCTCCATTCTCCAGGCGGGCTCCTGACTTCATCAACAACTTAAGATAATTCAGCCTCCATTTTCCAGGCCGGCTCCTGACTTCAACAACAACTTCGAAAATAATTCAGCCTCCATTCTCCAGGCCGACTCCTGACTTCAACAGCTCCTTAAAAATAATTCAGCCTCCATTCTCCAGGCGGGCTCCTGACTTCAACAACTCCTTAAAAATAATTCAGCCTCCATTCTCCAGGTGGGCTCCTGACTTCAACAACTCCTTAAAAATAATTCAGCCTCCATTTTCCAGGCGGGCTCCTGACTTCGACAACTTCTTAAAAATGTAACACCTCCATTCTCCAGGCGGGCTCCTGACTTCAACAATTTCTTAAAAATGCGTTTTATTGATGTTGCTCCTTCCTGCCTCCCGAACTATTTTCCTTCTAACTTAAATCATCTTCTTTCAACTGCTTCCCTCAAAACTGGTGTCTTATTCCTCCGAAAACTATTGGGGATAACACCGGTGTTTTATTCAAAAAAATGTCATTTTCCCACTTCAAAGACTACTTCCTTTAAAGCTGGCGCTTTCCTTCCATTGGAATTACTTCAATCCGACTGGTGTTTTCACTTCTCTGAAAACTGCCGGGAATAACACTGTTGGGGAATTATCTTCCTTCTTTAAGATTAGTTACTTTCCTCCCTTTAACAATAGTGGGGATGACACTGATTCACGGTCCACTACCCTGAATGTAACACTCGGGTTATCTTGCTTCTTCCAAGATTGCTTTCTTTAAGATTTGTATCGCCTTCTCTCGTATACTGCTGGGGATTTCACTTCCTCCAAAACTTGTGTTATCATCCCTCTTCCCCAGGTGGCTATCTAATTTTCGAGAAAATTTTCGCAATGAGAGAAAATTTTCTGCCCCAGTTTGATAATCTTCTTTGTGGCCATGTCTTCCTGCTGTCAATAACATTTCATTTCCCTGCTTCAAATCAAAGAAAAATTTGTTAGTTTAAAACGTGGTGAGTGGTAGTGCCACTCCTGCCGGGGATGATTTTTCCCTTCTCCCTTTCCCTGCTTTGCGTTTTATTACAAAACTTGGTGGGGATGATATTATTTGCTGGGGATGATATTCCTGCTGGGGATGATTTTTCTTTTCTCTTCCTTCCCCGCTCTGTGTTGTCCGACCATTACAGAACTTGGTCGAGAATCTGTTGGAGTTGTTCCTATATCTCGCAAATCTGCTGGGGATCCTCATAACCTTTTAACTGTTGCTTTTCCTTTTTTCTCCAACTTCCCCTGGAAATATGGTCCTCTTGGGATCTAGACCCATTCATCATTTGGTCTTGCGACCAACTTCTTTTCGCTTTGTCGCCTTATCTTTGGCCTGTCCTATTCGCATTTTGCTTTGCACCATTTTGGATACTGGTAGTAAGCTCTAAAAATCCTTTTCAAAAGCAAATTGCTAGGGAGGTAAAGTCTTTAAACCAAGAAATGAAAAAATGATGATTTCAAAAAAATAGAAAAAGAAGAAGTCTTTCTGAACAAATACTGGGGAAAAAGAAAGAAAAGAACTTATATGAATGATATAACCGATCCAAACGATCATGTCGTGCATTCCGGATTAATCAACCCAGTCTATTCGCATCAATCAATCTTTCGGACGGCCTCATCTTGCTGGGGATAAACAAGCACTCAACTCTTTGCCAAATGCGAACCCTTTCCGCCAATCTTGCCTTGTCGCCTTATAGTGCCCTTCGAGGGGTTTTCACTAATAAGACTCTCTCATTTCTCTCAACTCCCGTCGTCTTATGGTGCCTGTGAAGGTTTTCACCAATAAGGCTCTCTCATTTTGCTTTATTTTTTTCAGCTGGGGATTGGAGTGCTACCAATATGACTCTCTCTGCTACAGATTCTTTCGGCTATCAATTCATTTCCAATTTATGATCCTCTTCTCTGTTGGGGATCAGAGTGTTATTCCCGACTTCCATTTTCAAGCCTTGTCATTTCTCGGAGACTGATCGGGAGGTCTTTTTTGGACATCAATATGGGTTTTCGTGTATGGCTAAAAGGAAAAGGAGTATCAAAAGGTTCAAAATAATTTTGATGGGTAAAACATTACAACTCTTGGAATCAAACTTTCTTTCCCAAAATTATAAACACAACTTCTGCCCCAGTTTCTTGCTTGGGGATTTTTTTATTACACTATGTTACATTATGACCGAGTCATGAGGCGCCTACGTATCCTTCTTTGAGGAATCAGGTCAAACGTAGTTCCCAATTCCTTTGTTTTTCTTGTGACTTTTCTTTTGTTTTTATTATCATTATTTTTTCTCTTCTCTTTTCCTTTCATTTTCATTACTGATTCCAAAAGAGGGGTATGAAAGAATAAATAAGGCTCAAAAGGGGAAGCAAAGGTTAAAGTGTTTTGGATAGAAGAAAGAATTTCCTCCGTCATTTCATTCTCTAATAAATGCCAAGTACAGACAAACAACAATTACAAACAAAAGAAATCATACATAATATCTCTTAACTACGTCAGAATTGATAGCCATGTCGACGCATTTCCCTTCGATATATGTTAAACATAAAGCACCATTGGACAACACTCTGGTTACAATGAATGGCCCTTGCCAATTCGGGGCGAACTTGCCCTTTGCCTCAGCCTGATGTGGGAGGATGCGTTTCAGCACTTGCTGGCCCACTTCAAACTTCCGGGGACGCACCTTTTTGTTGTATGCTCTTGCCATTCTCTTTTGATATAACTGGCCATGACACACAGCTGCCAATCTCTTTTCATCAATCAAGTTCAATTGCTCCAAACGCGTTTTGACCCACTCGTCATCATCAATCTCAGCTTCAGCGATAATTCGAAGGGATGGAATTTCAACTTCCGCCGGTATTACTACTTCAGTTCCGTATACCAACAAATAAGGAGTTGCCCCTACCGAAGTACAGACAGTAGTGCGATAACCCAATAATGCAAATGGTAATTTTTCATGCCATTGCCTCGAACCTTCTACCATTTTCCGAAGTATCTTTTTTATGTTTTTGTTGGCCGCTTCAACTGCTCCATTCGCCTTGGGACGATATGGGGTGGAATTGCGGTGTGTAATCTTAAACTATTGACATACCTCTTTCATCAAATTGCTGTTAAGATTAGCACCATTATCCGTGATGATCACTTTTGGGATCCCAAATCTACAGATGATATGGGAATGAACAAAATCTATCACTGCCTTCTTAGTTACCGACTTGAAGGTTTTAGCTTCAACCCACTTAGTGAAGTAATCAATGGTCACCAGAATGAACCTATGGCCATTGGTAGCTACCGGCTCAATAGGTCCAATGACATCCATGCCCCAGGCAACAAATGGCCATGGTGCTGACATTGTATGCAATTTTGTCGGCGGAGAATGAATCAGATCTCTGTGTATCTGACACTGATGGCATTTCCGTACGAAACTGATACAATCACGCTCCATAGTAAGCCAATAGTACCCTGCTCGAAGAATCTTCTTCGCCATACATATCCGCTCATATGTGGACCACAAACTCCAGCATGTACCTCTGTCATAACTGTTGTGGCTTGACTAGCATATATGCATCTCAACAATCCCAAATCTAGTGTTCTTTTGTACAACATTCCTCCACTGAGGAAGAAACCATTTGCCAATCGCCGAATGGCTCTCTTTTGATCTCCGGTGGCCTGCTCCGGGTATATCCCCATCCTGAGGTACTCCTTGACATCATAAAACCATGGCTCGCCATCCATTTCTTCCTCTATCATGTTGCAATAAGCATGCTGATCACGAACCTGGATATGCAACGGGTCAACATGAATTTTGTCTGGGTGGTGCAACATCGATGCTAAAGTGGCCAAAGCATCGACAACCTCATTGTGAACTCTTGGGATGTGTCTGAACTCCACTGATCGAAATTGCTTGCTCAGATCGTGCAAACATTGTCGATATGGTATGAGCTTCAAATCCCTTATTTCCCATTCACCCTGAATCTGATGCACCAGGAGGTCCGAGTCTCCCAAGACCAAAACATTCTGGACATCCATGTCCGCGGTTAACCTTAAACCCAAAATTCATGCCTCATATTCAGCCATGTTATTAGTACAATAAAAACGTAGCTGTGCCGTAACAGGATAATGATGTCCTGTTTTAGAGATAAGTACCGCTCCTATTCCAACTCCTTTCGCATTTGCGGCTCCATCAAAGAAGAGTTTCCAACCTGGTTCCTCAGATAATTCCAACTCATCTACATGCATTACTTCTTCATCAGGAAAATACGTCCTCAAGGGCTCGTATTCTTCATCAACTGGATTCTCAGCCAAGTGATCGGCCAGTGCTTGGGCTTTCATTGCCGTCCTTGTCACATAGACGATGTCGAACTCCGTGAGTAATATTTGCCATTTCGCTAACCTCCCTGTGGGCATAGGCTTCTGGAAAATATACTTCAGTGGATTCAACTGTGAAATGAGATAAGTAGTATATGATGACAGATAATGCTTCAATTTCTGGGCCACCCAAGTTAGGGCGCAACATGTCTTCTCGAATTGAGTGTACTTAACCTCATATACTGTAAACTTCTTGCTGAGATAATAGATAGCTTGATCCTTCCTTCCTGTAATGTCGTGTTGTCCCAGTACGGAGCCAAGCGAATTCTCCAGGATCGTTAGATAAAGAATTAACGGTCTTCCTGACTCAAGTGGAACAAACACAGGTGGATTTGATAAGTATCCCTTGATTTTGTCAAATGCTTCCTGACATTCTGCCGTCCATTCTACCGTAGCATCTTTCTTCAGTAGCCGAAAAATGGGCTCACAGGTTGCCGTGAGTTGCGCAATAAACCTGCTGATATAATTCAACCTTCCCAACAGACTCATTACTTCAGTCTTGTTCTTTGGCGGTGCCAAATCTTGGATGGATTTGATCTTTGACGGGTCCAACTCAATGCCTCGCCGACTGACGATGAATCCCAACAACTTTCCAGATGGAACACCAAATGCACATTTGGCTGGGTTGAGCTTAATATCGTACCTTCGAAGTCTTTGAAAAAACTTCCTTAGGTCTGCTACGTGGCTTTCCTGATGCTTGGATTGTATGATCACATCGTCCACGTATACCTCAATCTCTTTGTGTATCATGTCATGAAACACAGTAGTCATTGCTCTCATGTACATTGCCCCAACGTTCTTCAAACCAAATGGCATTACCCGGTAACAATAAGTCCTCATGGCGTAATGAATGCCGTTTTTTCCGCATCTTTTTCATCCATCAGAATCTGATGATACCCAACATAGCAATCTACAAAAGACCCGATCTCACGTCCGACACAATTATCGATCAAGATATGGATGTTGGGTAATGGGAAGTTGTCCTTAGGACTTCAAATTGCGGTAATCGACGCACACTCTGATCTTCCCATCTTTCTTCGGCACTGACACCACATTAGCCAACCAATCAGGATATCGAGTGACCCGAATAACCTTTGCTTGCAGCTGCTTGTTACTTCCTCTTTAATCTTCACACTCATATCTGTCTTGAACTTCCTCAATTTCTGCTTGACGGGAGGGCATGCCGGGTCAGTGGGCAATTTGTGAACCACTAAATCCGTGCTCAAACCTGGCATGTCGTCGTACGACCATGCAAAAATATCTTTGAACTCAATAAGTGCTTTGATTAGTTCTTCCCTGATATTTGGTGTAATGTGGATGCTTATTTTAGTTTCTCGGATATCATCTGAGTCCCCTAAATTGATGGCTTCTGTGTCATTTAAGTTGGGCTTGGATTTCTCTTCAAACTGGCTTAACTCTCTGTTTATCTCTTCGAAGGCTTCATCCTCATCGTATTCTGATTTATCATCATAATCGACCTCTTGTACAATTAGTTCGGAATTAGATTGATTTTTTAGACCGAGTTGAAGATCTGTTGTGCATGCCATGTCATTAGAACCAGTATGAAAAGAACTGTTCAGAAAGAGAAAAGAAGAAAACAGAATTAAAACAAAAAATAAAGAGAGAAAACTCTCACTTTATTAAACTGCGGGATAACAGAGTTTCACACTTTTTGCTGAATACAAAAAAAATAAAACAAAAACTGGATTACAAATCTGGAATAATCCAGCAAACAAGAGAGAAAAATCCAGAACCTACTACCAAGACTCCCTCCGGGTAGGAAGAGGAGTAGCTGTCCAATTGTTGACATTGGCCCTAGGCCCCACAAACTGTATGTCTGCTTTCCTGGAACCCTCTCCAGCTTCTATCATGTTGACATCAGCGAACAACCTTTCAAATCCCTCATTCAAATCTCCATCTGGCCCGATCAGTGGTCCGAGAACTTTCGGGACCAATAACGTTCTGAAACCTACTTTGACAAATGATCTGGATAGGCGCAGGATTGGTTTAGGAAGGACCCAGACTCTTTTCTTCAACTTGCGGGCCCGTTTTACATCCGCTGCGATAGGCTTGAATCCTAGACCAAAAGTATCCAGGTTCTTGGGCAAGGAAACTGGCTGGACAATACCCTGCAGATCAACTCCCAAACCCTTTCCTGGTACAAACCCGCTGTTTAACATTTTCGAGGCTATCATGAAGGTTGCAGCTGCGATTCTGGGAAATGGAAAGCCCCCACCCTCAGGAATTTTGTCTACTAAGACTGCGTCAAAAAGCTGATAGACCCATGGGCCCTTGTCATCATCGGTTTCTATGAAGGGCACAATGGCATCACTAACGGCATGTGTACCGTCATCCCCGTGTACCACAATCTCTTGTCTATCCCATTTAAATTTGACCATCTGATGCAGTGTAGAAGGTACTGCTTTGGCTGCATGGATCTAGGGTCGCCCTAACAGAAGATTATACGACACCGCCACATCTATCACTTGAAATTCCATGGTGAACTCGACCGGACCAATTGTCAATTCTAGTATGATATCGCCCACTACGTCAGTACCACCCCCATCAAAACCTCGGATGCAGACGTTGTTCTTGTGAATCCTATCATCATCGACTTTCAATTTGTTCAGAGTGGCTAAAGGACAGATATTGGCACTGGACCCATTATCAATCAGTACTCGAGTGACCACCGAGTCTTCACATTTCGCAGTCAAATAGAGTGGTTTGTTGTGTTCTGTACCCTCTATTGGCAGCTCATCATCAGAGAATGTCACTCGGTTTACCTCGAAGATTTTGTGCACTATCTTCTCCAAATGGTTCATGAGAGCTTGTCCGGAACATGGGCTTCGTTCAGAATCTTCATTAATGCCCGACAATGATTGCTTAATGGATCAACAAGGATAGCAACAAAATCTGGGCCGGGGTCTTCCTCAACTGCTCTACAATGGAGTAGTCCTGTGCCTTCATCTTCTTCAAAAACTCCTCTGCTTCTTCCTCCGTCACCGGCTTCTTTATTGTTATAGGATGGGTCCTTCTCAATTCTGTAGGAGCAAAACACCTTCCCGAACGAGTTAACCCCTGGGCCTCGCATACTTCTTCCACAACCTCCTTCCCCTTATGCATCACCGTCACTTGACTGTAGCTCCATGGCACAACTTTCTCACTTGTTATCGGCAACTGCATTACTGGTCTGATAACAACTGGTTCTACGCGGGCTGCCTTCACAACTAACACTGGTACTCTTGGTACTCCCTGCAGCACTACCTTGACTGGCTCTGGCTTCTTTTCAACAACAGACGAACCTTTCCCCATTACCACAACTGGCTTGTCATCTACCCTTCCCAACTGTACCACTGCCTTTCCACTGGTCGGCTTTTCGCTTGGACTGGCACAAATTATCATTACCGTTTGTGAGGGTTTCTTGGGCTTCCCTTCTTTGTGCAGTAGTTCGATCATGTGGGCCTCATGGTGCACCGGTAACGGGTTCTCATTGATGTTGGGTGCCTCTGGTGCCTGAACCTCGATCCTATTTGTGTCAATAAGATCTTGTACGGCAGTCTTCAATTTCCAACACTTCTCAGTATCATACCCGGGAGCCCCCGAACAATATTCATAGCTTACTGAGTGGTCCAGATTTTTGGGAAGGGGATTTGGCAATTTGGGCTCAACAAGACTCCATAGGCCTAATTGCCTCAATTTGTGGAACAGAGTAGTATAGGTTTCTCCCAACGGAGTGAATGTTCTATGCCTGTGCACCCTGTCATTCCTAAAAGCCTGATTTCCGCGGAAGCCTGGCCCTGAAGGATTCCTGTAGGCCCTTGGTGGTGGATATGTGCTTTGCGGAGGTGGATATGTATTATGGGGAAACGGCGCATGCCATTGTGGGCGAGCCGGAGGCTGGGTGTAAGTTTGGGCGTGATGGACGGAGAAATGTGGCTCTTGCGGTGGATAATAGGGCTGTGGAGGGTTGTATGGAGTGTGTGGGTAATTTGGGTGATGGGGTCTGGGTTGGTAGCGAGGGGCAGGACCTATGGATCTGGACCAAGTACCTGCTTCGACTGTTGCGACCTCCTCACTCTTCTTTTTCCTGAGCGCACCTCCCGTTCTGCTTTGGATAGCCTGAGTTGTGGCCTTGATTGCTGAATAACTCATTATCTTGTTGGACCTGAGTCCCTTTTTAACCATACCGCCCATTTTTACTACTTCATTGAATGATTTACCAACTGACGTCACCGGGTGACCAAAGTAAGTCGGCTCCAAAGTTTGTAAGAAGTAGTCCACCATTTCACCTTCTCTCATTGGTGGATTGACTCTTGCTGCTTGTTCTCTCCAACGAAATCCGAATTCCCTGAAGCTCTCTCCAGGCGTTTTCTCAAGTTTCAACAGTGTGAGACGATCAGGGACGATCTCAAGGTTATACTGGAAGTGACCTGCAAATGCTTGTGCTAGATCGTCCCAGGTATACCACCTGCTAGGATCCTGCCTCGTGTACCATTCCAGTGCGGACCCGCTTAAGATTTGACCAAAATAAGCTATCAGCAGCTCATCCTTTCCACCTGCCCCTCTCATCTTACTACAGAAACCTCGTAGATGTACCATGGGATCACCATGTCCCTCATATATATCAAACTTTGGCATCTTAAAACCTGCCGGCAACTGAACATCGGGGAATGGACACGGATCTTTATAGGTCACACTAACTTGGCTGCCCAATCCATGCATATTCCTGAAAGATTGCTCCAGGCTTTTCACTTTATGAAGCACTTCGTCTTGCTCCGTATTCTTAGCCGGCCTCTCAGGTTCTGCTGGGAGATGAAGGTGAGGGGTGTAAGTGTATGGCTTGGGTGCTTTGAAGGTGAGTTCGGGAGGATAGTATTGGTTGTCGTGAACCTGAAACACTGGTTCATCGGATGATTTTTGCAATGTGGCGGGTGGAGGTGCTATGAAAACAGGAACAGTTGGTGGAAGAGGGTTTTGTTTAGGTGGTGGAGTTTAGGGATTATAGGAAGTTTCCCCCTGATAGTATTGAGCAATGGGGAAGCTTGTTGATGGACCAGAGGGAGGGTGTTCCGGAGTCCGAGCCGGTGAGAGGGTAGGAGTAGGGGGAAGTATTGGTGATGTTTGTCCCCTAGCCCAGGCTAGGTGCATCCCAGCTATCTCTTGTCTCAACCTGTCTACTTCCTCATTCATCATTTGCATCTCCGTTTTTTCATCCTCAACACTTTTGTCCGAACCAGACATACTTTCCGGACTGGGCCCTTTAGATCTTGTGTGGTAATGGTAATCTGCCAGAACGTTCTAACGAGCTAACTGTTTCGAAATCTCTTTCTCTGAATAAACAACAAACTTGTTACCGTTAGAGTTTAACACATATTGCAATTTCACGTTGGGGATGCAATGTTCCTAAGCAGTATAACCATTTCTATCATGTCTTTGCTTTGACTGCATGCGTCATTCCGACTCCTTTTAAGTGCCTCCAAACTTTCCTTTTTTAGTGGTGGTCGAATCTTATGTGGATTGCCTACGTATCATGTCCCTGCATGAATCAGACCGTGCGTAGTTCTGCCACAAGTGCGGAAAATAAAGACACCATTTTGGAGTTTTCAACCTTTACTAGCAAAACATTTTATTACAAGACAAAATATTTTGAAAGGAAAATGACAGACTTGATACAGGCTACAGACTTTTATGCCAAAAAGGGGAATATAAACTCAGACGGACAACAGGCTATGAATACAAGGAAAATACAGACTCAAACTATGAATGTTTCAGAGTTTTGAATTTTGGCGCCCGCGGGGCGTCGTTCGGCCTTGCCGCGGGTTTTGGTGCAAGGACCCTTTGCAGATCTTTCAAATCTTCCTTGATCTGGTGGACATAAATCATTATTGAAGACAGAAAGGTGGTGCGGGACATATACTCACAAGCTAGGCACTTTACGGTGATGTAGTGCCCGATATCGTCGATTCTTCCCTTAATTCTGTCCCTTTCTATAAGCAATCGTTCTATTTGTTGATTCCGCGTCCCCAGCATCTGAGCGTTGTAAAGGAGTTGATCCTGAAACTCATTCATCTGTTTCTCCATTCGGTCCATTAGATCATAGTGGCGCTTCCTATCTGCTCTGGCATCTCGGGCTTGTCTGAAGATCCGTTCTTCGAGAGTGGATATTGTTTCTCTCAATAGAGCGATGCTCCTTTCGTAGTCCCTCTTCATTTGTTGCATAGACCGCGCTCGCTCTTCTGCCCTCTTTATCCATTTTACCTGGATTCTCGCTAGACCAGCTTTAGATTTTCCCAGGTCTTCTTGATACTCGAGGACTTTCTTCTTCAGACCGTTTACGAGCTTTTCATCAGCCCGACTTCTCTTCGGGTTTCTGGAAGCTATTTTCATTTCCCGGATTTGAGCTTTGAGGATCTTGCTTTCCCGAGCTAATTTGTTCTTCTCTCCTTCATCGACAGCAACTTGCACCTTGTTCTCAAATTTCAGATCCTTAATCTATTGTTTCAGCTTGCCTATTTCGGCCCGGTATTTGCGCTCTTTGGCCAACCAGTCCCATGGTTCTTGTGATGCCTCAACGAACTCTTGAATGTGAGGTTTTTTGGTTGGCCGTTCTGGCTCGTCCCTTACAACGTCTGTCTTCCTGTACCAGGCGATATAAGCAGGTGAGACTTCGCTTCTGGATAGGTCGCGCACTCGAGTGTTTACCGTTAAATACTGGCATTCATTCCATATAGAACGAACGGTTTCTTCAGGGAATTGGCCGTTGGTGCTAACCTCGATTGCATAAGCACTGAGATCTTCATCTGGGTGTACCACATGACACCTCCCTAACTGTCTCATCACCCGGTAAGGCGCATAAGGCTGAATGCCTCGGAGTCCCATTAAGAGGAAGTAAGGACCCGTGGCGGGCATGTACACAATTTCTTCAACAGGAAGCCAACCCAATGTCCACCCTATTTGTGCTGCAGTGATAGCGCGAAGGCAAGATACCCAGTCTTCAGACCCTTCTGGAAGTTCGAACCCTGAAACCCTTGTGTTATATCCTTCAATACAACCTTCGTTTGTAGACCTATAGCTCATATACTGAGGATGATGACACAAGTGCTCGATCATCCACATCTGCAATAACAAATTGCCTCCTTCGAAAAAATTTGCCCCAACTTTACAGGTTGTGAGAGCTCGGTATATCTCGGACACTATCATAGGGGCAAGCGTGCTTTTGTTGTTGGTAATCAGGACCTTGACGACTCCAGCCACCTTCAAATCAATATTTCTGTCTTTCCGAGGAAACACCACAATGCCCAAGAACGTACCATGAAGGCGAACCGCCTATGTTCATCCCATTTTGTCCGATTCCCTCTGCTGCAAACCCCGCTTTCCAGATCGTCGAACCCTCCTATATGCCCATACCTCTGGTATATGAACTGCAAAGTAGAAAAACCCCTATCCAATTCAGAGTACGGGACTCCCTTGCTTATCTTCAGCAGATCCATGAACTTGTGCGAATTGACGGCTCTTGGAGCAATCAGATATTTGTGCCTTAGCCCCTCAGTAATGTCCATATAACCTGCTACCTCTTCTAAGGTTGGGGTGAGTTCAAAATCCGAGAAGTGGAGTTCGTTGTGGGCCAGGTCCCAAAATGTAACCAAAGCTTTTATGATGTCACATCTGGGTCTGACGTTCAACAAACTGGTGAGGCCTCCCAGATGTGATTTGATCTTATCTCGCTCTGACTTTTCCAAATCCTCCCACCACAAGCGCAACTCCAAAGGGATCTTGCTCCTAACTGTTACCGGTAAACTTGGACCCGGGCTCATTTTGCATGTTTGTTTGTGGTGATTGCCACTCATTGGACTCAAAGCAAGAATAAACTAAAATTGACACATATTTAAATAAAACTCCAGTCTTGTCAATACGGCCTTTCAGCACTTTGAAGAAGATTTAAAGGTTGTGTATTACCAACCGGACAAAACCTTGAAAATGACCAAAAGTGGCTATTTTCGCAAAAACAGCCTTCCGATGTCTTTTTAGGGACATTCGGCTATTTTTACAAGAATGAAATTACCCGACTTATTTATAACGAAAAATTAAAATTTTTGACATTTTTTGTCTATTTTTGCAAAAGGGGATGTCGGACCCGATGAGGGTTGCCTACGTATCTCACATCCTGTGAGAATCAAACCGGCGTAGTTTGGGCCACGACAATAAACTAATTCTGACAACAAGACTTGTTTAAACAAATTATCCTAATTTTTTTTTCATTTTCACAAAATTTTGGCAAAGTATGCCGGTAACTCAGAATTATCTCTCTACACCGCTATTTTTCCTTTTTTTCTTTCAATATTCCAGTATTTTTAGAAGCCGGTCAGTTTGCAAGTCTGCGGCAAATAATTGCATAAAACAAACAGGATGCAGCAGGATGGTCTTTTCATTTCAGGTTGCTTGTCCTAGACGGACCCAACTCTTGTGTTGAGACCCCTAAGTTAAGTGCACATGATGCAAATAAGCGTTCCTACTAGGGATCCGACATGAGGTTTTGTTATACTAGGTTTATCCAGGGTGTTTGTTCTAGACCTGGCTTACCCGAGCGGACAACTCGAGCCGAGGATGGGAACTGCGTACCGATAACCAAAAGATCATCCGATTTTGCTACTCCTCCGAATCCTCGTTCTATTTTGGGATATGACACTAACAAAAAGAAGTCACGACCAGTTTGCAATCCTCAAGAAAGAGAAGAGAGGGATTTCGTAGCAGTTTATATATACAGTTCAGATAATATCAAAGCGGTAAGAGCAACATTTTGCACATTTAGGCTAAAACATGTAATAAAATCAGATAATAAATAAAGCCAAATAATAACAATTATTCTAAGCTCAAATTTTTGAACCCTGAACCAAAGATTCTGGGTTAGGTCCCCAGCAAAGTCGCCAGATCTGTCACACCTCCTTTTTCAGCCGCGCTATCGCAAAGGGGCACAGAGGGAGTTTTTCCAATTAAAGGACAATCGAAACGGGATTTTATTTAAAGATTCAGAGTTGCCACTTGGGAGATTTATAGTGTCCCAAGTCACCGGTTGAATCCCGAATCGAGGAAAATATTGACTCTGTATTACAGTCCGCGAACCAAAAATCTGAGTAAGGAATTCTGTTAACCCGGGAGAAGGTGTTAGGCACTCCCGAGTTCCGTGGTTCTAGCACGGTCGTGAAAATACATCTCGAACCACGTCACATCAATGCACCGGTGGTTATTGACACATTTCAACTCTGTTGAGATTTAGATTTGGGTCACATAAATATGCACCCGAGTTTAAGAAGATAACATTATTAAATACGCGCCTAAAGCGACTAGCGTATCATTATTATGGGTAGGGCCGCGAAATTTTGCTAAACGGCCCATCCCGAAGTCTAAGTAATTTTACCAACACGTATAGAGGGCCCCGCAACTTGTGTATTTTTTGTTTGTCGAGACTCGTTTCATTCATTATTTTTAAAAAAAAATTTGAAACATCGTGGAAATACATCTCGAACCACGTCACAATCAATGTACCCGTGATTAGCGACACATTTCGACTTTGTTGAGGTTTGGATTCGGGTCACATAAATGTGCACCCAAGTTTATGAAAATAACTTTATTAAAATATCGCCCTTAAAAGCCACTACGCGTTTATAACTTTGCGCAGCCGTGGAAAATTCACTAAATGGTACACCTTGATTTCTAAAGGATTAAAGTTAATTAAGGGAGGGCCATAATTGTTGGCCTGGCTAATATGGCACATCTCAAACCAATTGAAAGAGTTTGATTAATTAAGGTGAGTTTAAAGGAATTCTAATTATTTTTAGGCTAATGTTCAAACTAACTTAATAACTATTGGGTTTGTGTTAAATTGAAGCTAAGCGTTCAGCTGAAATGGCATTGGGCTGGCAGCTGGCCCAAATGAGTTGCAAGGCTATACAGTCCTTATTTCATAATGGCCTTGTGGCTTAAACAATTATCGAAACGGCTCATTAACAGAATAATTCAGAACCAATATCAGCACAACCAAACAAATATTATATGACATCATTCAAAATCTCAAGTTCGTTCGCCTCTGTTTTCATCGCTTTAGACATAAGCTTTTTTGGTAATAATAATCAACTAGTATTCAAGCATGAAGAAATGGGTTGTTATATTTCCTTTTAATGGATTTTGTTGCCTGGACTCCTGAAAAGAACATGTTATAGACATAAAAAATAATAATAGAGTGTACCCTTTGTCAATTAGCAGTAAACAATAAATCACAAACATATTTCAATCAGTCACCAAGATGGAGCCATAATAGGAATCAAACTTCCAACTAATCCAGAAGGCCAACAAAACCTTATAACAATTGAGTTCTACCTTAAGATCACCAACAAACAGATATGCTAACCAATGGCTGAATACGTTCTAATGCCAACAATCACAAAATCATCCTTTAAGTAAGCTCACTCCTAAAATACCGGTGCAGCAGTTATAACCACAAACTCTAGCTCAAATCATGTTTAGGTAAGGCATACTGACAACCTAGTAGCTCAAAGTTGTAAACTAATAGCATGTCAACATGAGCCTAGCAGTTCAAATTTATAAATTAAAAACATGTCAACATGAACATAGCAGTTTAGTTAGCTCTTAATTACAATCCGTATGTCTCCACTGTTCATATAATACAAAACACATAGCCAATATTGACTAGTTATAAGTGACTAACAATTCATCCAATTATAAACAACAGACAACCTACTAATGAATAGAAATCTGTGAATATTTCCATTTTTTGTGAACTTCAAGGAACTACATCAAAGGAGTTCGAAATATGCACCTGGTATTGACAACACAAGAAGAAGAAGAAGAAGAAGAAGAAGAGAGTTAGCAGTAGCAGTAGTAGCAAACAGAAGTGGCAACAGCAGTGCAGCAACAAATAACCAGCAACTATAAACTTCCCCGAGTATAGAGCATAAGCAAAAGGAAGAAGGTTCTAGCTATTTCAGATTCTAAACCAGGCAATAAAAAATAGCTATTCTTTTTCAACTTTTTCAGCTTTCAGAATTCAATTCCCCCCTTCTACAGACCTCCCTCTGCCTTCTTATACTTATTGCCTTACCCCCCTTTTCTCACTAAAAATCTGAATTTTTCCACTTTAAAACCCACTAAGGAAAACTTTTCCTTATTTTCAGCCCCCATTCCCTTTTGTTCCCCATTACCATATTAATTTAAAGACACTAATATCCCACTAACAAAAACACTAACATTAAAATATTATCCTAACTGTTTCATTCCCAAATCACCCCTGAAACCCCTTAATATTACTGCCCCTAATACAATTATTCAACTGTATTAAAACTTTTAATTTTGAAATCTTTTCAAGCTAACAAAGATTTAAAAACTAAATCTGACTAACAGCTATAACCAAACTTATTGACAGTTAAATGACTAAGGTCGAATCCCAATTGAAACAAAAATGAACTGAATTTAAATTACCATACAGAACTCAACAAAATCATTTAAACTGAAATTGAAAATTGAATCAATATGCACATGAATGCAGGTAACATGAATGCAGGTTCATTGTCAGCCTATTGACAATGCCCTGAAGCTAAGTGTCCATAGATCAAGCATACACAACAACCATTTGACGAGCTTATTGGTTTACAAACAAGAATGAGCTAATCGACGAAACTATTTATAACCTATGTTATTAATCGACAGAACATAAACTGATGGAGAAGAGAGAAAATAACGGACAATAGACGAATTACAATGAACCTAATCTAGGTAAACCAAGAGTTAATTGAACTACTCAAACAACATTGGAATATTTAATTTAACCAAAATCAGAAAAAAAGAAACAAAATATATAGACTGGATTAACTTAAACTAAAAACCCTAAAGAAACGACTAATCACACAGACAAACAAACACATAGAAAAAAGAAAAGAAGTTTAAGAAGAACTCACTGTTCTTTTCTCGGATTTCAACCATATGCGCTTTCGAACTTGATTTCTAGTTAGTATTATACATCTATTTCATCAGAAATAGACTTATAATACTAACCAGAAACCGTTCGACCCTGACAGCTTCGAAACAATCTCGAACTGTTGAGCCCTAGATCCTCCATTCGATGAGTTTTTTACTCGGATTTGAACCAATCTGGTTAGGGATTAGCAACGAGGAGGTCAAGGGGATTATTGGGTGTGATTTTGGGGTTAAGTGGACCAGCTAGGGTTTGGGACGGGGTCTTTGATCGAAGATTCGAGAAGCTGGGATATGATTCGAGGACAACAGAGTGGGGATTCAAGTTGAGGGTAGTTAGAAGGCTCAAGGGTGTTAATTTCATGGCCATCGGAGCTGGCGCCGCCGGGTTTACGATGAAGGGATAAGGTGGCGGCTACTAGGGTTCCTCGTCTCTGAAAGAGACGAGGTTTGGGAGAGAATGAGGGGGGGGCTTGGTTTGGGGGGCGGGGTTCGTTTTGAGGTCTTATATACGTACGTGGGGATTGGATCCAAGCCATTCGATCAGATGAGATCAACGACTTGGATTGCTTCATTTAAGAGGAACGACGTCGCTTCGTCTACCCTTGAGACCGGATCGGTCTTGGATGGGAACGGGTCGGGTGACGGAGGAATTGATCTGGACCGTCAATCAGCTAAGATCAACGACCCCGATTTTTCATGCCCAAACGGCGTCGTTCCATTCGTTCCCTAGGCTGGCTGGGTTGGACCGGACACGAGGGTGTTTGGACTGGTCCTGGACTCTCTTTTACAATTGGCCCAGTCCGATTTTCTCTTATTTTCCTCTTTTTCTTCTATTTTCTTAATTCAAAATTCCTAAATTGAATTGAAAAACCAAGATTATTTAAAAAGATATTAATTAACCCTTAATAACAATTAACACACAAGATCGAAAAAAATAAAATCGCACAATTAAACAATAAAATGACAAACTACCGGAATTCATATTTTTTCACGATTTTCATTCTTTAAAATAGGACGTGGTTTAATTAATTCCAAAATACATAATTAAACCCTAAATGCACATGCAACACATATTTTTTGTACTTTTTCATTTAAAGTAGAAACAAACATGTGCAGACAAAATACAAATAAATCGCAAACAACACAAAACCATTTTATTTTGAATTTTAAGGAGTAGTTCTCATAGAGCAAAAATCGCGTGCTCACAGTGATGATCACCTTCGGGATTCCAAATCGACAGATGATATGTGAGTGAACAAAATCGACCACTGCTTTCTTGGTCACATATTTGAAGGTTTTGGCCTCAACCCATTTGGTGAAATAATCAATGGCTACCAGACCTATGCCCGTTGGATGCCGCTGCTCAATTGGTCCAATAATATCCATGCCCCAAGCAACAAATGGCCATGGTGCTGACATTGTATGCAATTCTGTCGGCGGAGAATGAATCAGATCTCTGTGTATCTGACACTGATGGCACTTCCGTACGAAACTGATACAATCACGCTCCATAGTGAGCCAATAGTACCCTGCTCGAAGAATCTTCTTTGCCAATACATATCCGCTCATATGTGGCCCACAAACTCCAGCATGTACCTCTGTCATAACTGTCATGGCTTGACCAGCATCTATACATCTCAGCAATCCTAAATCTGGTGTTCTTTTGTACAACACTCCTCCACTGAGGAAAAATCCATTTGCCAATCGCCGAATGACTCTCTTTTGATATCTGGTGGCCTGCTACGGGTATATCCCCATCCTGATGTATTCCTTGACATCATAAAACCATGGCTCGCCATCCATTTCTTCCTCTATCATGTTGCAATAAGCATGCTGATCATGAACCTGGATATGCAATGGGTCAACATAAATTTTGTCTGGGTGGTGCAACATCGATGCTAAAGTGGCCAAAGCATCAGCGACCTCATTATGAACTCTTGGGATGTGTCTGAACTCCACTGATAGAAATAGTTTACTCAGATCAAGCAAGCATTATCGATATGGTATGAGCTTCAAATCCCTTGTTTCCCATTCACCCTAAATCTGATGCACCAGGAGGTCCGAGTCTCCCAAGACCAAGACGTCCTAGACATCCATGTCCGCAGCTAACCTTAAACCCAAAATGCATACTTCGTACTCAGCCATATTGTTGGTACAATAAAAACAAAGCTGAGCCGTAACAGGATAGTGATGCCCTATTTCAGAAATAAGCACAGCTCCTATTCCGACTCCTTTCATTTTAGCAGCCCCATCAAAGAAAAGTTTCCAGCTTGGTTTTTTGGCTTGTTCTAGTTCATCAATATGTATCACCTCTTCATCAGGAAAATAAGTCCTCAGTGGCTCATACTCTTCATCGACCGAGTTCTCGGCCAAATGATCGGTCAATGCCTGGGCCTTCATCGCAGTCCGAGTCACATAGATTATGTCAAACTATGTGAGCAGAATCTGCCATTTTGCAAGTCTTCCTGTCGGCATAGGCTTTTGAAAGATATACTTCAATGGATCCAAGCGTGAAATAAGGTAAGTAGTGTAGGATGACAAATAATGTTTCAACTTCTGTGCCACCCAAGTTAAGGCGCAATATATCCTTTCCAGGTGAGTGTACTTAACCTCATAGGCTGTGAACTTCTTGCTAAGATAATAGATGGCTTGCTCCTTCCTGCCGGTGACATCATGCTGCCCCAGTACACATCCAAATGAATTTTCCAAGACTATCAAGTAAAGAATCAAAGGTCTCCCCGGTTCTGGCGGAACCAGCACAAGTGGGTTTGTCAAGTAACCTTTTATCTTGTCAAACGCTTCTTGACACTCATTAGTCCACTTGATTGCAGCGTCCTTCCTCAACAACTTGAAAATAGGCTCACAAGTCGTCGTGAGCTGAGTGATAAACCTGCTGATATAGTTCAACCTTCCTAACAGACTCATCACTTCAGTCTTGCTCCTTGGAGGGGGCAATTCTTGTATGTCTTTGATCTTTGATGGGTCCAACTCGATGCCTCGCCAACTGACTATGAATCCCAACAGTTTTTCGGATGGAACACCAAATGCACACTTGGCGAGGTTTAGCTTGAGGTTGTACCTGCGAAGCCTCTGGAAGAATTTCCTCAAATCCCTAACGTGGTCGGCCTGATGCTTTGATTTTATGATCACATCATCTACATATACCTCAATCTCCTTGTGTATCATGTCATGAAACACAGTAGTCATTGCCATCATATAGGTTGCCCTAGCATTCTTTAAACCAAATGGCATTACCCGGTAGCAATAAGTTCCCCAGGGTGTGATGAATGCCGTCTTTTCTACATCTTCTTCATCCATTAGAATTTGATGATACCCGGCATAGCAATCCACAAAAGATCCGATCTCACGCTTGGCACAATTATCGATCAAAATGTGGATATTGGGCAGTGGGAAGTTATCCTTCGAACTTGCTTTGTTGATATTGCGGTAATCGACGCATACTCTGATCTTGCCATCCTTCTTCGGAATAGGCACGACATTAGCCAACCAAACAGGATATCGGGTGACCCGGATAACCTTTGCATCCAACTGTTTGGTAACTTCTTCTTTAATCTTCACACTCATATCAGTTTTGAATTTCCTCAACTTTTGCTTGACGGGAGGGAACGTTGGATCAGTGGGCAATTTGTGGACCACTAAATCAGTGCTTAACCTTGGCATGTCGTCATATGACCACACAAAAACATCTTTGTACTCAATGAGTGCTTTGATTAGTTCTTCTCTAATATTTGGTACAATGTGGATACTTATTTTAGTTTCCCTGATATCATCTGCATCCCCTAAATTGATGTCTTCTGTGTCATTTAAGTTGGGCTTGGATTTCTCTTCAAACTGGCTTAACTCTCTGTTTATCTCTTCGAAGGCTTCATCCTCATCGTATTCCAATTCATTATCATAATCGACCTCCCGTACAATTAGTTAGGAATCAGATTGATTTTTTAGACTGGGTTGAAGATCCGTTGTGCATGCCATGTCATTAGAACCAATATAAAGAGAACAAGACTCCCTCCGGGTAGGAAGGGGAGTAGCCGTCCAATTGTTGATATTGGCCCTAGGCCCCACAAACTGTATATCTAACCTACTGGACCCTTCTCCAGTTTCTATCATGTTGACATCACTGAACAGCCTTTCCAAGCCCTCATTCAAATCTCCATCTGGCCCAATCAGTGGTCCGAGAATTTTCGGGACCGACAACTTTCTGATACCTACTCTGACAAATGATCTGGATAGGCGCGGGATTGGCTTGGGAAGGACCCAGACTCTTTTCTTCAACTTGCGGGCCCGCCTTACGTCTGCTACCATAGGCTTGAACGCCAACCCAAAGGTATCCAGATTTTTGGGCAAAGAAACCGGCTGAACAATACCCTGAAGATCAGCCCCTAAACCTTTGCCTAGCACAAACCCGTTCTTCAACATCTCCGAGGCTACCATGACAGCTGCAGCTGCGATCCTGTGAAGTGGAAGGTCCTCGCCTTCAGAAATTTTATCCACTGAAACCGTATCGAAAACCTGGTAAACCCACGGTCCCTTATCATCATCAGTCTCTATGAAGGGCACGATGGCATCACTTACGGCGCTTGCATTGTCTTCCCCATGTACTACGGTCTCTTGACTATCCCACTCGAATTTGACCATCTGATGTAAGGTATAAGGCACTGCTTTGGTGGTGTGGATCCAGGGTCGCCCCAACAGAAGATTATATGACTCTGCCATGTCTAACACTTGAAACTCCATGGTGAACTCGACTGGACCAATTGTTAATTCAAGTATGATGTCACCCACTGTGTCTGTACCACCACCATCAAACCCTCGAACATAGATGTTGTTCTTGTGAATCCTGTCACCATCGACCTTCAGTTTGTTCAATGTGGCCAAAGGACAGATATTGGCACTGGACCCATTATCAATCAGTACTCGAGTGACTACCGAGTCTTCGCACTTCACGGTCAAATAAAGGGCTCTATTATGTTCTGTCCCCTCCATAGGCAACTCATCGTCTGAAAAAGTGGCCCTGTTGACCTCGAAAATCTTGTTTGCTACTTTCTCCAGATGGTTCACAGAGATCTTATCCGGAACATGGGCTTCGTTCAGAATTTTCATCAATACCTGGCGATGATCATCTGAATGGATCAACAAGGATAACAATGAGATCTGTGTCGAGGTCTTCCTCAACTGCTCCACAATGGAGTAATCTTGCGCCTTCATTTTCTTTAAAAATTCTTCCGCCTCTTCCTCGGTAACTGAATTCTTTGTTGCTATAGGATTGGCCCTTCTTAACTCTGAGGGAGCAAAACACCTTCCCGAATGAGTTAGACCCTAGGCTTTACACACTTCTCATTTGACTTCTTTCCCTTTGTAAATCACCGTCACCCGTTCATAATTCCAAGGAACAGCCTTGTTGTTGATCACTGGAAGCTGAGTTACCGGTTTTATAATGACCGGCTCTGTGCGAGCACCCTTCACGATCATAACAGGTTTACTTGCAACCCATGGCACTACCACTTTAGCTTTCTCGGTTTTCACTGCAACAATGCTTGACGACCCTCTCTCGGCTACCACAGCTAACTTATCATCTACCCCTCTCAACTGGGCCACTGATTTCCCACAGGTTACTTTTTCCTTTGAGTTGGTTTCGCTGGAACGGATCATCATTACCGTTTGTGAGGGCTTCATGGGCTCCCCCTCTTTGTGTATCAACTCAATCATGTGTGTCTCATGGTGAGCTGGCAGTGGATTCTGATTAATATTTGGTGCTTCTGGCGCTTGAACCTCGATCCGATGAGTATCGATAAGCTCTTGCACAGCTGTTTTCAGCTTCCAACATTTCTCTGTATCGTGCCCTGGTCCCCCTGAACAATACTCACAACTCACCGAATGGTCAAGATTTCTAGGGGGAGGATTTGGCATTTTAGGCTCAATTGGATTCAACATGCCCAACTGTCTTACTCTGTGAAAAAGACTGGTGTATAATTCCCCCAGTGGAGTGAAAGTCTTTTGCTTCTGTGACCTCTCATTCTTGAGGGCTGGGTTTGGTCGGAAACCTATCCCGGGGGGATTTCTGTAGGCCCTTGGGGGTGAATATGTGTTTTGTGGAGCTGGGTAGGGATTTTGTGGAGATGGTGCACGCCATTGTGCGTGTGCCGGAGTTTGGGTATAGGTTTGTGCGTGATGGACGGAAAAATGGGGATCTGGCGGTGGGTGGTATGGTTGTGGATGGATATATGGAGTATGGGGGTAATTTTGGTGGTAGGGTCGTGGTTGGCTATAGTAGGGCGACGGGCCTCTAGATCCGAACCAGGCTTCGGACTCAACAGTCGTGACATCTTCTTTCTTCTTCTTCCCAAGTATACCCCCAGTGTTGCTTTGGATGGCCTGAGTGGTCGCCTTGATCGCTGAATAGCTCATGATTTTGTTGGACTTAAGCCCCTCCTCGACCATGTCCCCCATTTTTACAACCTCGTTAAAAGACTTGCCAATTGCGGATACCAAATGACCAAAGTAAGTTGGCTCCAAAGCCTGCAAAAAGTAATCAACGATCTCGCTTTCCTTCATTGGGGGATCTACCCTTGCTGCTTGCTCCCTCCACCGAAACCCATACTCTCTAAAACTTTCACTATGCTTCTTTTCCAGTTTGGTCAGGGACAGTCGGTCTGGAATAATCTCAAGATTATATTGAAAGTGACAAGCGAATACTTGGGCAAAATCGTCCCAGGTGTACCACCTGTTATGATCTTGCCTGGTGTACCATTCTAGCGCCGATCCACTCAAACTTTGGCTGAAATATGCCATTAGTAATTCATCTCTTCCGCCCGCTCCCCTCATCTTGCTACAAAAACCTCTCAGATGAGCCACCGGATCGCCGTGTCCATTGTACAAGTCGAACTTGGGCATTTTGAACCCTGCGGGTAGTTGTACATTTGGGAATAAACACAGGTCTTTGTAAGCCACGCTTACTTGACCTCCTAGACCTCTCATATCCCTGAAGGATTGCTCTATGCTTTTCATTTTTCTGAACATCTCTTCCTGTTCAGGATTTTTGGTAAGTTTTTCTGCTTCTCCGGTAGGTCAGGATGTGGATCATATGGATAGGCTTCGGGTGCTTTGAAGGTGAGCTCCGGGGGACAATACTGGTTGTCCTGAGCTTGGAACACAGGTTCACTCGGGGATTTATGGAGTGCAGCTGGTGGAGATGCCACAAAAACAGGGGTGATTGGCGAAGGAAGGTATGGAATTGATTTTGATGGTGGAGCTTGCGGCGTATGAGAAGTAGTGCCATGGTAGTGTTGATAAATGGGAAAACCCGGATCGGTGGCGGGATGATCCTGAGACTGAGCTAATGGTGGGTAAAAGCAGGGTTAGCAGGGTAAGCTGGCAATAATTGCCCTTTGGACCAGGCTTGGTACATTTCGGCCATCTGTTGCTTAAGCTTGAGCATCTCCTCTTTCATTTTGTAGACGTCCAACTCTTCTACCTCAACACTAGTGTCGACATCTGGAATAGACATGATTTCCGGTATTGGTCCCTTCGATCTGGTTTGGTAATGGTAATGTGCCAGTATCCTCTAAATAAACTAACTGCTTGAATTCTCTGGAAATCAACAAACTTGTTAGTTTTTAGAGTTCAACATATATGCAATTACATGTTGGGATGCAATGCACCTAGGCAATTAACCATTTCTATCATGCATTTGCTTCGGTTGCGTGCGTCATTTCGACCTCTCATAATTGTGCCCCTTTTTTAAGCTTCCTTTATTCTATCCTTCTTTATTTATTTTTCATTTTCCCTTATTTTTCTTTTTAGTGGTGGTCGAATCCTATAGAGATTGCCTACGTATCATGTCTCCGCATGAATCAGACCAGGCGTAGTTCTGTCCTATAAGTGTGAAAAGCAAAGAGATAAATTTTTGGAAATTTTCGATTTTTCTTTAATAAACATTCTATTACAAACCATACGCTTTTTGGAAAGGAAAATAATAGACTCGAAACCAAACCAAGTACGAATTCGATAACTACTGACAGACTCTGATGGGAAAGAAAGACAGACTCTAATAGACAACAGACTCTAGGAAAGAAAGAAAAATGCAGATTCAAACTATGAACACATTAAAGTCTTAAATTTGGGTTCCCGCGGGGCGTCATTCGGCCTCGCTGCGGGTTTAGGTGTGAGGTTCCTTTCCAGCCGTTCCAATTCACACATGATTTGCTTCACAAATATCATCACCGCCGAGAAGAAGCTAGTGCGCTTCATGTTTTCACACTCCCGACATCTCCTGGTAATAGCACGAGCAATAGTCAGAATCTTGTTCCTGGTTCGGTCTTTCTCTAGGAGTAAGCGTCCTATCTGATCTCCTCTAGCCTTCAAAACCCGAGAATCATGTAGACGTTGTTTCCGTAACTGCTGTATTTCTTCTTCCATTGAGGCCATCAGATTATGGCAGTGTTTACTCTTGGTTTCAAAATCCTTGGCTTGTTTAGCCGCCTCGCTCTCTAGGGTGGTCACCTTCCATTTTAGACTGACAAGGGTCTTTTCATGATCTTTCCTTGCCTGCTATAAGTACTGTGCGCACTCTGTCGTTCTTTTTGCCCATTGTGTTCGGAGTTGAGCTATGGTATCCTTATATCTCTTCAAATCATCCCGGCACTCACCGATTTCCTTTTTCAAACCTTTTAGTAACCGCTCATCCAACCGACTTCTTTGTTGTTCGCCAGCATCTCTTCTCATCTGTCGGATTTGGGCTTTCAGCACCTTGTTTTCTTGGGCCAATTTGCTCTTTTCTCCCCAGTCAGCATCGACCTGCAGACTATTTTCAAATTCCAGGTCTCTAATCTGTTGCCTCAGCTTGCGTATTTCTGCCCTGTAACTCTCTTCTTTAGCCAACCAATCCCACTGTTCTTGCGAAGCCTGAACAAACTCCTGGAGATGGGGCCTTTTGGCCGGTCTCCCAAACTCGATTTCTTTCATAAACCAAGCAAGGTATCTCAGCGAAACTTCACCCTTGGACTGATCGCGTACACATGTATTGGCTGTTAAGTATTGACACTCGCTCCAAATTTATCGGACTGCCGCTTCAGGAAACTATCCGTTGGGCCCGATCTCGACTACTTGACCACTAAGATCTTCATCTTTCGGAACTATTTGGCATCTCCCCAACTGTCTCAAGACTCGATACGGGGCATAGGGCTGAATACTCCGGAGTCCCATCAAAAGGAAATGGGGTCCAGTGGCTGGCATATATATGATTTCATCCACGGGCAACCATCCTAGTGTCCACTGCATTTGGCTGGCGGTGAGGGTTCGAAAGAATGATGTCCACGCCGTAACTCCCTCGGGCAGACTGACCCCCTTGATTTTTGTGTAGAACTCTTCTATGCAAGTTTTCTTCGAGGAACCATAACTCAAGAGCTGGGAACGGTGGCAGAGATGCTCAGTCATCCATATTTGTAGCAACAAGTTACACCCCTCGAAAAAGTTCTCTCCGGCTTTGCAGGCTGTGAGAGCTCAGAAGATATCAAATACTATCATAGGCGCAAGAGTGCTTTTATCTTGAGTGAGCAATGTACTAAGACCCCGACTATTTTCAGATCAATGTTTCCGTCTTTCCTTGGAAATACCAAAAGGCCCAAAAAGGTTATCATAAAAGCCACTCGTCTATGCTCGTCCTATTTCTGACGGTTACTTTTGCTGCATAACTTGTTACCCGGGTTGTTGAATCCTCCGACATGACCGTATCTGTCGTATATGAAGCGCGGATTACAAAAACCTGCGGCCAAATCTGGGTTATGGATCGTCCTGGGTATCTTTAACGAATCTAAAAACCGATACACAGTGACAGCTCTTAGAGCAACCAGGTACTTTTGCCTCAACGGAACTTCAGCATTTCCGATGTACCCGGCTATTTCCTCCAAAGTCGGAGTGAGTTCGAAATCGGAGAAGTGGAAGACATTGTGTGTCGGGTCCTAGCAGGTGATCAAAGCTCTTATGATATCCCCCCGAGGCTGGATTTCCAATAAACCCGTAAGACCTTTTAGATATTTCTTGACCTCATATTGCCCTTCGCCACCTAAATCATCCCACCATAGCCGCAACTTGGAAGGGATTTTAGTCATTATTGAAAAAGGTTCATTTTGCATCGTGCTCATCCTGCACATTTATTAAGGTGATTTAAGAATTAAAATTTATTTGACTCAACAAATTGACTATTTTTAATTTTCACAGCTTAAAAGGAAGATCCGGTTTTGCACACGGCTTTTCAGCACTTCGGGAACGAAGATTTTAAAGCTGGGTGAGTCAACCGGTCAAAAAATCAAAAAATGACTAAAAGTGGCCGTTTATGCAAAGTCAGCTTTCCGGCGTCCCTTTCGAGAACATTCGAATATTCTTGCCAAAAACGGTATCACCCGACTTATTTATGCTGCCAATTAAAATTTGACATTTTTTGGCTATTTTTGTAAAAGGGGAGGTTGGACCCGATGAGGGTTGCCTACGTATCCCGCACCTTGTGAGAATCAAACCGGCGTAGTTTGGGCAGATAAAACGAACTTCTTTTGAAAACAAGACTCTTTTTAACGGCAAATAAAACCATTTTCATAAACAAAACCCCCTTTCTTTTCTTTTTTCATTTTCTCAAAAATTCGACAGAGTTTCGACACTATTGATTTTTCAAAATAGGCGATTAACCATCTCTATCTCTCTTTCCTCAAAGTATTCAAAAGCCTGTCAGCATGCAAGTCCGAAGCAAATAAATGCACAGGTAGAAGCAAGTAAGATGCATCAGGATGGTCATTTTCATTTTTTGGTACACCTGTCCTAGACAGACCCAACCCCTGTGTTGAGCCTCCAAAGTCAAATGCACGTGATGCAAACAAACGTTCCTACTAGGGATCCGGCATGAAGCTGAGTTATTCTAAGTGAAAAAAAACCTGAGGCATATTGTTCTAGCCCTGGCTTACCCAAGTGGACAGCTTGAGCCGAAATGGGGGCAACGTACCGGGAGCACGAAAGTCTGCCCGGCCTAGTTACTTGTCCCAACTTCGTCTTATTTGGTATGACTTCTAACAGAAAGGTGGGTCACGCGCACGTGTACACCATAAATTTAGAAGACTCAGAAAGAAGAAGAGTTTCGTAGCAGTTTTATACACAATTCAGATAATATTAAAGCGGTAAAAGCATCATTTAGCATATTAAGCATAAACATGTAAAAATCAGATAATAAATAAAGCCAACTATAACAGTTATTTTAAGCTCGAATTTCTAACCCTGAACCAGTGGTTCTGGGCCAAGTCCCCCCCAGCAGAGTCGCCAGAGCTGTCACACCTCCTTTTTCCCGCGCCCCCGCAAAGGGGCGTAGAGGGAGTTTTTCCAATTAAGGGACAATCGAAACGAGATTTATTATTTAATTCTGAGTCGCCACTTAGGAGATTTATGGTGTCCCAAGTCACCGGTTGAATCCCGAATCGAGGAAAAGATTGACTCTGTATTACAGTCCGCAAACCAGAAATCCGGATAAGGAATTCTGTTAACCCGGGAGAAGGTGTTAGGCATTCCCAAGTTCCGTGGTTCTAGCACGGTCGCACAACTGTCATATTCGGCTTAATTATCTGATTTTTATACAATTATGAACCTATGTGCAAATTTTAACTTTTAACCGCTTTTATTATTATCATCATTACTTTAACAGAGAATTGCAACGTTGTGAAAACGTATCTCGAACCACGTCACATCAATGTACCCGTGGTTATCGACACATTTCGACTCCGTTGAGATTTGGATTTGGGTCACATAAATGTGCACCCGAGTTTAAGAAAGTAAATTATTAAAGGCGCGCCTAAAGCGACTAGCGTATTATCATTTTGGGAAAGGCCGTGAACTTTTGCTAAACGGCCCCACCCAAAGTCTAAGGAATTTTGCAAACTCTTATAGAGGGCCCCGCAGCTTATGTATTTTGTTTGTCGAGGCTCGTCTCATTCATTATTAAAAGGAATTGCAACGTCATGGAAATGCATCTCGAACCACGTCACAATCAATGTACCCGTGATTATCGACAGATTTCGACTTCGTTGGGATTTGTATTTGGGTCACATAAATGTACACCCAGGTTTAAGAAGGTAATATTATTTAAAGTACGCGCCTAAAGAGACTAACGCGTTTTTATTTTGGGAAATAGCCGTGAAACTCGCTAAACGGCCTGTCCCGAAGTCTAAGTATTTTAATATATACAATTGTCGAGGGCCCCGCAATCTAGGTGCTTTATTTGGCGAGGCTCGTCTCATTTCATTTATAGGTCATCCTCAAGCGAACTAAGATTTTCTAATTAATTTGTCTCTAAAACATGGAAAAATCCTAATCGATTTTGTCAAGGGCCTAAAACAGTACTTGCAAACCAAAATGTCTCAGGGCTCAAGGATAAGCCCGAAGAAATGTTAATTGGCACACCCAAAAGCTGGCCTGACGTAGTCTTCAGCCGAGGCCCATGCGAGTATACAAATAAGGTAAAACCCGGGCCATTTATTAAAGCACTAAGCTCAGGTGGCCTGGAATTAGGCTGACCACTAGACCGACGCAGCTTCAGCGGAATCAAATCGAGTACCCATCGGAATTACTGCGTCCTTTTACTCGAATGAACAGAACATGGTTTGAAGATTAAATTATTTCAACTACTTAACTACTGGTCCGTTTTTTACTAAAGGTGAAAGAGCAAATTAAGAGGTAGCTTTGAGTTCGACAACAAGATTGCGTATCAAGCCTTCAAGAATTAGCCTATTGGTCATACACTTCTACCAACGCTAGTTAACACCTATATAGTATGAACTAATTTGCATGATATGAGTTACTGCAATACAATACATGCTCAACTGGACATCAAACTCGATTTCAAATCCAACTGTTTCCAACTTTTCTTTTTGAACATAAATGAACACTAAACTACACATACACCAATTGTACTGAATTGCAGTAGATAATCACAAATTTGAATGGGTTCGAAGCAGTTCAAAGGCAGTTTATTACAAGCTGTAGATTCAGCCGTTCCAAATTACTTAAACAAACAGTCCTAATTACAATGCAAACCATTACATTCAATTATAAGGAAGATATAGTAGCTACTGAAGTTTTCCAATGAAGTTAGGTTTCCATTTCATTTTTATTTCAACCAAACTTTACATGATGTGGAGATTCAGCATGTACCTGGATTAGAAAACAGGACAAGAAGAAGGAGAAGTTAGCAGCAGGCAAGCAGCAGACAATACAACAGCAATGGGATTCAGAACAACTCCAAAACTAGTTTTTAAAAAAAAAACAGAACAACACTCAACCACAACCCAGAATGAGTTTGTCAACCAACAGCAATACAAACACCCAAGACAGAACAAACTGAGCTCAGATAAGTTCAGAAGCAGAATCAATAGACTGCCAAATAGATTCAACAATCAAAAGGGGCAAGAACCAGTGCTTGGAATCTGAATTCTGCCTAGAACTCAATGGAACAGTATCTTTTTCTTAAACTCTCTCTTAGAACTAATTCAAGACTCAAAAATATTCCTCTCAGATTCACTTTTTCCTCTCTTCAAGTCCCTCTCCAGATTTTCCAAAGATCCCCCTCCCTTCAGATTTTCAGCCCCCTTTCTTTGTCTAAAAATGACTCTATATATATCCAAAAACTGACCCCCAGCCCTCAAGGGCACTTAGGCAGAATTTTTTAAGCTAATTCTGCCCATGATCTCTTTTCAATTCCACTAGAATATGTTTTGTTCCCCACTAAACTTCTTTTTATTTGTTAATCTCACGCGGGTATGGGCAGCCTATTTTTCTATTCAAATTCCTTAAACCTTGTGAAATGGTGCCCATGCTCCCTTACACAGCCTTCAACCCCCCCACTAATGTTTTAAACTATTTCATTAGTTTAATGGTATTTTAGTACCCTACTGTTAGCCCATTTATCTTAAACCTTTTCCAAACCTCTTCATTCCCAAAATACCCCCTTAACCCTTGTGTATTATCCTACCTCAGCCCCTTTCAATTAAATTCATCAGCTATAACCAATTCAACTAAGTTAGAAATCCTAACAATTGACTAATTAAACAAATGAAACTAACTCCTAATCAACAACAATAGAACAGTTCAACAACCAGATTCATATCAGAATACACTTAACAAAACTAAAGAGTAGATCCGAGTCATTGAACTTAATCAGCATTTTAAGCTTGAAACTCAATTCAGACCAAATGCGATAAAAATAAAGATTCAGTGATTAAACTAACACACTTCTAGATTAAACCTAAACAACAATAAATGAACATTGTCAACATACTGAATGAACCAAAAATTAAACTATTATCATGCTAATCTAACACTCAAGCATACCAGACTAATCGACGACACTTATTCAAATCGATTATATAGTTTTATCACACTCATTAACCATGCCAGAAATAGTTTGACCAAATAAAGGGTCATTGAAGACGGGCAGAATCAATCAACAAAAGAAAATGAAAAATCAATAAAAGTAAACTAAAGTAAACAGAATAAACAAACACAAACTGGAACAAACAGGAAGGGAAAATACCTCAAGAACTCGGGACCTGGACGACCCTGATTCGAACTCAAACTCGAACTATTCGAGGTCGAACGGACCTTAATCGAGTGTTCTCAACTGAGAACGCTTCGACTAAAGTTGATTAGACCCCAAATCATCCTTTAGTTGGCACGGATTTCAACCTCTCGCTTTCTAGGGTTCTTGGGGGTTTGATTTGGGGTTCGAGTGGTTCTGGTCTGATTCGAATGGAACCAAGCGTGTTTTGGGCATGAGGGAGGTCAGGGGGTGCCAAGGTGTGAGTTCAGTGCGGATTGGGGTAGGTCCAGGTTTTGCTCGAATCTTCGAATGAAGATTCGAGAAGTTTGAGGATGATTCGAAGCAAACGGGTATTGGATTTGGATTGGGGGTGGTTAGATGTTCTAGGGGTCTTAATTTGGGGATCATTGGACGAACTAGGGTTCTAGACTGATTCTTCGATCTGATATTCGAAGTAGACGGTGATGATTCGAGGACAACGGAGGGTAGATTTGGAAAAGGGAGGGTGTGGTGGTTCAGGGGTGTGAATATGGGGGTCATTGGACCACCGGAACCCCCGTGAGGCGATTTCCGGTAGGCGATGCACGGTGGCAAGAGGCGGGGGGTATGTTTGGTCTCTGAAACTCAGAGACGAAGAGGTGAGGGGGGTTGGTTTAGGGGCGTGGGGGTAAGGAATCAAGGTTATATACAGGGGGAGGGGTGTTTTAATCCTAGCCGTTGGATCAAGCACGACCAACGGCTAGGATCAAGAAGCTAATCAAATACGGTGTCGTTTGGTTTAGTGTTGGGGTCGGGGTCGATCCGGGTAACGGGTCAGGTAATGGGGTTACGGGTTAGGGCGGAGTGATCTGGACCGTTGATCCCGTGAGATCAACGGCCCTGATCAGGGCTTCCCCAAAACGATGCCGTTTGGGTGTCTTTGAAACGGGCTGGTCCGGGTAAAAGGATATTTGGACTGGGCCTGAACTTTCTTTTAAAATTGGCCCAGTCCGATTTTTCTCTTGTTTTCTTCTTTTTCTTCTATTTTCTTTTTAATTCCTAAAACCAAAATTCCTAAATTGAATTGTAAAACCAAGATTATTTTAAAAAGATATTAATTAACCCTTAACAACAATTAACACACAAGATCGAAAAAAAATCGCACAATTAAACAATAAAAATGACAAAACTACCAAAATTCAAATTTTTTGTGATTTTCATTCTTTAAAATAGGACATGGTTCAATTAATTCCAAAATGCATAATTAAATCCTAAATGCACATGCGACACATATTTTTGTATTTTTCTCATTTAAAACATGCGCAGATAAAATACACATAAATTACAAACAACACAAAACTATTTTATTTTGAATTTTTAGGAGTAGTTCTCATAGGGCAAAAATCACGTGCTCACATATAGTGCCAACTTTTTGGGCGCTATATATATATAAAAAAAATCCCGGCTAGCCATTCCCTATATAAAGAGGTTAGGATTGTATAGAAATTCATTCAAAAAAAATTTTAACTCTTGTTGAAACGTTTATTGTTGTTAAATTCTCCATTTTTTTCATTATGTTTGAAGAGCGTAGAATAAAAGTTTCATTATATTGGGGAGGGGTGAGGTTGTGATGGAGAATAACTACGTGGGCTACAGTTTACCTCCTCAGTGTCATGTTAAATTGCCACTTACAATGGAGTACGATAAATTGATATCTTTGTTATGCAAAAAAATGAGTGTGAGGAAACGTTCAGTGATACTTAAAGTAACCGGAAGATATCCGTATTCCGTCACTCCACAAGGGGTTGCTTTTTACTCGGAGTTTAACATCGACGATGATGAAACTTTGAGTAATTTTCTGAGGACTCCGGATGAATGCCGGGAATTTCTTGTAATCACAATATTGGAGATGTACGCGAAGGTCGAAGACGTTCCAAAAAACGAGGTTGTGCATAGTAGAGATAACTCCCAGTCATCGGGTGGTTATTTTGGAGCAGTTTTTGCTAGACAGGTTCTGGATGAAAGAGTTTTCCTTGATTTAAACTTATCACCGCTGGCAAATGAGCAGCGAGAAAATAATTTATACCCTGCTTTCCATAATTCACAAGACGAGTGGTAAACTTCAATTTTTATTTGTGTTAATTATGTATATTTTTGGCCTATTGAATTTGTATTAACGCTCATATATTTAATAGGGGATACCGGCCGGATATGAATTTTACAAGTGCCCCATCCGGTAGTCATCACCTAATTGAAAACGTCCATCATGGAATTTCATCACATTACGACTTGTAAGTGAAGCGATATAGCCATATGGAAAGCATTTATTAATTCAGTAGCTTATATTTTTGTTGGTTGTGTAGTGAAAACGAGCAAGTTGAACCACCCGTACTCACTCAATTGACCGAAAATGACGCATTACATCGGGATTTGGAAGATGCACAGAATGAGGAACAGAACAGTGATTACGATAACAATGCCTATGAATCCGGAGACGAGACACCCTTTCCTCGTGAGGATGGTGATGAGCAGGATGAGGAGGAAGGACCTGATTTGAAGAGAGACCCCCCTAGACGAAGAGTGTACGAGTCTGAAGTGCCGTTTCATTCAAAGGAGATTCCTTACATTGATAACTTGCCAACCGTGCCGGATGTGGAAGCTCTCACAAGGGATTTTGATGAAATCCGGACAGCAATGTGGGATGAGTCTAGACCAACGGTGCTTGCAAAGTGGATGCTTTTTCCTGATAAAGCGCGCTTAAGTAGGGCTTGTAAAATGCACAATGTAAAAGAGTGTCGTGAAATGCAAGTATGGGAGTCAAGTCCGATGGTATACAAGGTTGTTTGCCGCAAGTGGTTTTGGCCATGTAATTGGATGTTGCGTGCGACCAAGAAGAAGACAAGTATGTGGAACGTGGGTAAATACATTCCCACCCACACATGCGAAATGGACACATTCAACGGGAATCACTTCAACTTGGATATTTACTTGATTTCTCTTGTACTTATTCCGCACCTCGAAGCATCCACAAGGTATGCAATCAAAGAGTTCATTACATCAGTCTACCAGGAATATGGACATACCATTACGAAAAAGGCATTTCTCGGGCGCAAACGAGCGTTTGAAATTGTCTACGGTAATTGGGATAAGTCATTTGCATCTCTGCCAAAGTACATGGCTGCACTGCAACACTTTAACCCCGGGACAGTTGTTGAATAGAAGCTTGAGCAGAGTCCGGGAACACCAGAATACATATTCAATTACGTGTTCTGGGCGTTTAAGCCAGCAATTGATGGTTTTTCGCATTGCCGGCCCGTAATATCCATAGGCGGAACTCATGTCTATAGAAAGTACGATATCAAGCTATTGATAGCCGTGGCAGTGGATGCTAATGGACAGATATTTCCTCTAGCTTTTGCTGTTTGTGCCAATGAAAGCACAGAGACGTGGACGCTATTTTTGAACCACATGAAAGAGCACGTTGTCAAATAGTGTTCAGTTATTTGTCTAATATCTGATCGGCACGGTGGTATATTAAGTTCTGTGGAGAACTTGCCTACATGGCAAGAACCTTATGCATACCACCGTTACTGTGTGAGGCACTTGAAGGCCAATTTCTAGAAGGAACATCCCAATAAGGATCTACATGATTTGATGTGGATGGCAGCAATAGACCACCAACAACATAAATTCCCGAGGCATATGGATTCTATCAGGCAAGAAGACAAGGCAGCCTATCATTGGTTAATGCGACACGACCCTGAAAAGTGGACGTTGCATGCAGATGGCGGCAGACGATGAGGAATTCTTACTACAAACGTGTCAGAGTCCTTCAACGGGTTATTGAAGTTGGCAAGAGGATTGTCCGTTATAGCCATGGTGCGGATGTCGTTCAAGCAGATGGCGGAAAGGTTTGTTGAACGGTCTGCAACTGCAACAGAATTGATGGAGAGGGGTGTTGAATTTATGTCAGTGCCTATAAAGAGATTTGAGAAATACAGACGGCGAGCACATTGACATTCATTTTTGCAGTATGATAACGAAAGAGGTGTTTTTGAAGTTCGCACTGCTATCCATAATAATCGGGGTAATAATGTACATACTGTATATGAATTTGCAAGGTTATGCTCCTGTGGGAAATGGTCCATCTACCACATGCCTTGTTCGCATGCCATCAAGTGTTTTCAACGTGTTGGTTATGCGGAGACCAACTATGTTGATCAACAATATAGTGTTTCCAAGTACCTAAACACATATAGTGGTCAGTTGCAGCCAGTGGGTGCTGAGCATTATTGACCTTCGAAACCATTTAAAATGGTGTGTAACAAGTCCTATTTGCGTAAAAGACAGTTGCAGAAGAGAACGCGTATACGAAACCAAATGGATGTTAGTGACACCGTTTATGCACGCAAATGTGGTATGTGCTCGCAAACAGGACACGACCATAGAAAATGTCCTTTGGGTGGCAACAGTAATCAAGCTCGGGGTGGGTGTTCTTCTAGTGTACCTAACTACCCATGAGTTGATGTTGTAATAATTAGTTGTTATGTCTATGTTGCAAGATTTATGAAATAAAATTATGCTTGTTAATTATGATTTGTACTTTCCCATTTTACCTATTTAAATAATAATTTAATAAAATTATCTGTATTATTATGTGTGTGTTGTCTTGTCGAACTGAAAAAGCTGACCAGCTGACATAAAGTTGTCTTGTCAACATCATGATATTTAACACGCAAAACATAGCGCCATTAGATAGTACGTTATGTGTATGTTGTCTTGTCGAACTGAAAAAGTTGACCAGCTGGCATAAAGTTGTCTTGTCAATATCATGATATTTAACACGCAAAATATAGCGCCATTAGATAGTACATTATATGTGTGTTGTCTCACCTATAAATAACGGGCTCATTGTAGTTATTTTGTGTGCTCAAAATTTACTAAAAACCAATATTTCATTAAAAGTAAGGTTTTTTTTTACTAAAAGCAAATATTTCACAAATGGCTCAACCTCTTCGTCCACCAAAGTGCAACTGTGGAAAAGCATGCTTGATGCAAAATTGTTGGGACGGTGGTGAAGTTGGACGCCGCTACTGGCACTGTATGAACCAGTTTTACAAGGTTCCCGGCGAACCTATTTGTGATTTTGAGGAATGGGTTGATGAACCATGTTATCAGGAATGTTACAGAGAACAACTGCAGATTCTTCATAATATGTGTTTAAGACAACAGGAACATGAAAAAGAAAGCAATAGAATTATTGCAGACTTGAGGGCGAAACTGAAGGAGGTGGGAGAAGAAAAATGAAAAACACAATGGAATTGTGAAGCACAAAAGGAACGTAAAAAAAATATAAACTGGAACTTGCGGAGGTGAAGGCGAAACTGAAAGAGGTAGAAGAAGAAAAAGAACAACTGGAAGAACGATTTAAGTGGTTGGAGCGGAGATTAAATGGCAACCGGGGCTAAACATTGGCATGTATGTGTTTAGTGTATTTTTCATATTTCATGTATTTTTATTATGTTGGCCTGCTATGTTTGTGTTTGTGCTTGTGTTTGTGTTGTAGTAATGTTTTCCTTGTTTGTTGTACTAAATTTTATTTTAATTGAAGTGAAAGTTAAGTTTAAGTGCTTGTGTTAAGTTTAAGTTTAAGTGCTTGTGTTGTACTAAATTTTATTTTAATTGAAGTGGAAGTTAAGTTTAAGTGCTTGTGTTGTTATATGAAACTATCAAACGAATGGAGAACTAAATAAAGTAATGGGCATATTCGATTAAATATTATTTTTAATGTATACAAAAATATTATTTACAACAAATAAAAAAAAGGAAGGCCGAATCAATGTGTCCCGCATCCGGTGTGTCTCAATGCAGCCGCTGGCCTGAGGCACATCCCCTCCCGCCCAGGTACGCTATCAGGATCATCATCATTAAGTCGTCTCTTTATCGCCGGATGCGGCGCAGGATGACATGCATTGGTGGCGCTGTCAGGTCCAGTAGAAGGCTACATAATAATATGAAACTTAGTATAGAAAAATAGATAACAATTCACAACAATTTATATTGTCTTACCATAATCGGTTTGGATCCTGAATGTAGTCATCTGTTGCAGCATCGCATGAAGCCTTAAAAAGGAAATTAATAAAGTTAAAAAAAATAAATAAGTTACAGTTAAAACAAATTCAAATTCAATACTAATAAACTTATATCTGCGCATGTGATGAGGAGCCATAACTCAATCGGCGCCCACCGGTAAAATCTCGGGTCGGTCGATCCTCATCAGTGGTATACGAGCCTGGGAAGTATCTACCCAATGCGCTCCTTGAATATCCGAGCCCGTGATCAATAATTGACCCGATAGGGTCACCTGCGAAGGCACTGGAGGAGGATAAATTCCAAGGCTGTAAGACGGCATGTTGGTCTCATGCATGCCACCTGCCATATCAGCAGCAACATCATCAGCAGGAGCCTCAACGTCCCGTTGCTGGGGACCACCTCCTCTCCGCCCACAACTACGTCGTCCGGCAGTACCAGCTCGTCGGGCACCGCCAGCTCGTCGGGCACCACCAGCTCGTGGGATACCACGACCTCGCTGGTACGTGGTTGGGTCCATATAATCAGCCTCGTGTGCCAAACACTGATCCGATCGGGCTCGCTGCAGTGTCTGGGCAGCCACATCCATGAATCGACGACTATACTCCTGCATGACCACAGGATCGTGGACATAACTCTGCATCTGCTGCCCCATACGATAGATAGTATGCAATCCAATCGCCTGCACAAAGTAAAAAATATAAACTACGTATTTGGCACTAAATTACAGGTATATAATTAATAATAACAGAAAATATACCAGGGCCTCGTGTCTCCCGACGTATGGTACGTATCAACCGTGTGCCTAATGAACTGGGTTCTCGATAAAAAGTTGGGAAACAGTGCAGTACCATGCCATATAGAGTTCAATAGGAAAGTGTTGCGGAGGTGGGGTCAAGTCCCCTCGCCTGTCCCAAATACCCAACTGGTCATTAAGCCATGTCATAAATGTGTCGTCCGCCTTGGACTGGTCATCCCTCTCATAATGTAAAGCATGCCATGCAGGCGGATCAGGTATAAGGGTAGGCCAAACTGACGAAATACCTGCTCGAAGGCATGATGCTCGACAATATTGAGGCATGTGAGCGGGACAGAAGCTCTCCAAATATGTCGGCCGAACGTGCAGTACGCTGGCAGGGTACCTATCACCTCATCGTTGTACGACGTCCAGATGAACTATCAAATAAGAACACAAACCGTTAGAATGCGCAACACTAAGTTAATCAACAACAGGTAAGTTTAGTTAGATATTCACTTGTGCGTCCTCCAGCAAATCCAACACATCCCTGCAGAGGGGGAGATTATGATGGGCATCATACTCTCGTGCAAGTCTACGACGCATAACCCACCTATGTGCTAGAGGGAGATTCGGAATTTCTACATTAGCCGGTAGCTGTGGTAGAGGTGGTCGAAACTGTAGAAATCGCTCCCAGACCCAAATCTAACATATAAAGTTGACATAAAGTATAAGATTAACTATAACTTGGTAGAATTGTAACTAATGGACATATTATTTGAATATGTTGTCAGTGTAGAAGCGGCAGAAAGCCACCAACGTCTCTCTGTGTGCCGATGCAAGCCCGACACATCTGCTTGTACAAAAATGAGATGACAGCACCACCCCAGCTGTAGCTGGCTGTATCCTCGAACCGGGTAATATGATGCAGAAAACGGAGGCTCACTAGGTTCCCCGAAGTGTTCGGGAAAAAGACTCCCCCAAATAGAAGGAGCAACAGCATCCTCGTATATTGTTGTACATCCACCTTCGCTGACTCGTCGGTGATAGTATGGTGGATCTGCACCAGGTGGTCTCTAGTGGGGACCAACTGCATACGACTGGCCCCAGATGCTACCTCCTCGTCCTCCGGCATGAAATCCGTGAGCATGTGCAGCATACTCCAATATGCCTGGCACGAATAATATCTCATCGTCGCAGGCAATAAAACTGACAAGCCATCAGCGGACAGGCCGTATAAAATCTCAGCGTCCTGGAGTGTGATGGTGGCCTCGCCGATGGGCAGATGGAAAGTGTGCGTCTCCGGTCGCCACCGCTCAATCAAGGTCGTGATCAAAACATAGTCGAGTTGTATGCGGCCAATCCTAATAATCTTGTATAATCTCATCTCCTCCAGGTAATGGACCACGCGGGGAGGACTCAAAAACTCCCACAATAGATCCACTCTCCTACCCTGGAAAGTCTGCAGAAGCAACTGTCCGTCCCATATATACTCGGATATATGTTGGGGCTGTAGGGCTAATAAATTCGACGTCCGAGGGCCGGGATGTATAGTAGCGTCCATATTTGTCAACTGTAAATTCATATTTTTAATAACTTAATTGTATAAATTATATATATATATATATACCTATGGGTTCCGGGCTCGATATTTTGATGCCCAATGACACCAAACTATCATTAATAATTATGTGTTTTTTTATAATTTAAATTCATATTTTTAATAACTTAATTGTATAAATTATATATATATACCTATAGGTTCCGGGCTCGATATTTTGAGGCCCAATGGCACCAAACTATCATTAATAATTATGTGTCTTTTTATAGTTTAAATTCATATTTTTAATAACTTAATTGTACAAAGTTTGCATTTTCAACAACCAGTATAAGATACTTAAACAAAAGGAATTCTAAGCTAAAATACTACACATTACTACGCTAAAAGGCTCTAAATTTTACTACGCTAAAAGGGTCTACGTTTTACTACGCTAAAAAGGTCTAGATTTTACTACGCTAAAAAATAATCTAAACTAAACATAAACAACAAATAAATTTAATTGCAAATAAAACACAAAACGGCATGAAAACACATATATATAAATCAGGATATTAACAGACAAATTTATTTTACAAATTTATATTTTTTTAGAAAACACTAATATTAAATCCAGATAAATTGAACATGCTAGTTTCGAAAAAAAAACACAAACTGAAATAGAACACATACAAATCAAATAATATGCATTATTATAAATATTTCAACTTAAAATAAATCGAAATACCTTGATTTAGAATTTTCGGAAAGCAAAAAGATTGAAATTTTGACTCCGAAAGTGTGAATCAACAATAACACGAAGCTCTACTCGAATGTGGGACCTACGTTCTTCAAATTTTATGTGCCGGGAGGACCCAAAATTTTATTTTTAATTTAAATGGAGGGCAGCAACGGGTGTAAGGGGGACCAAAAAAAGAAGAGGGGTTAAATAATGGAGGAAGAAACGATGAAGAAGATGGATGAAATTTTAAAAAAGGGGTATAGCGCCAGTTATTGTGGCGCTATACCTGCGCCATGTCAGCTTTTGCAGTATAGCGCCACAATATCTGGCACTATACATTAACGGTGCGGTTACCGTTAATGTATAGCGCTAGGTATTGTGACACTATACATAAAAATGTAACATTTTTTTTTTACCACCTATTTGTGTACTTTGAGCCCAAAAGAACCACATTTTGGTTTCCTACTCAAAAATACCAGCAGTCATTAAGATTGTACGACATACATTATCCATCATGGAAAACGATGTTGTACTTAAACGTGTCTCGGTTTTGAACGTCAATTAGAAAATATTCTGACATATAAATCTTACTAATTAATAGATTATAGATGAATTTAATTCATCATGTGTGGAAGAAGAGAGGATTTTGTAGATTTACCTTGTCGTTGTCTCATGGATTACGTAGTACAAAAATCGTTCACCATTTGAATTCCAATTTCCGTAACCCTAACACGAAAACGATGATGATGATCAAACAAAGAAGAAAGCGGGTGGAAGTAATATTTTTTCTTATAATTGTGGCGACAGGATCACCTTGTGCCCATATGGATTATTTACTAAGTACTAACTTTCACTAGCACATGTGTCAAGTAATTTTTTTCACCAAAATTTAGGCATATGATAATAAATCACGCATTGTTTTTTGTCCTTAGTTGATGTTGCCCCTTAATTTTTCACGTTTACCCATGTTATTAGCACAGTCTGTTATGCCATGCCCTTGAACGTGGGAGCAACAACAATAACAACAACATACCCAATATGATTCACAAGTAGGGTTTAGGGAGAGTTGAGACTTGAGTGTAAGCAGATCTTATCCCAACTTTGTGGGATATTGAAAGACTGTTTTCAATAGAGCACCGACTCACAAAAAAAAAAAGAAAAAATAAATAAATAAATAAATATATATATATAGAGAGAGAGAGAGTAAAACAAGGCTATTATGAAAATACTAAAGAAAAGAAAGGTATTGACAACAAAAAAAATAAAAATAACCAAAGTAAAAGAAACAACAGTAGTAATAAAACTGAATGATGATGATGAGGAGGAGGAGTTGGAGGAAAGGGAGGTAACAACTACGATGCTCTAAACTAGAATCATGCTCACCCACAGAAAAGAAAAAACACTCGACTATAATCCTCGACCTTCATACTCTCCTATCTATGGTTATGTCCTCGGTGAGCTGGAGATGTGTCATGTCATGTCTAATCAGCTCTCCCTAATTCTTCCTCGGTCTACCTCTACCTCTCCTTAGACCTATTACTACCAACCTCTCGCACCTCCTCACTAGTATATGTGCTCATCCTCTTTATAGGCCCGAACCATCTCAGCCTCGCTTGCCGCATCTTGTCCACCATGAAGGTACTTCCACCTTGCCCCGTATATCTTTGTTTCTAATCATATCTCTCCTAAATGCAGGACTAAAATAATAACATCACATACTAGTTCGAAAGTGCCTTGGACGGAAGTCTCATTCTCAAATGAGACATCAATCCAAATTTGTGGAATGATACCCGAGAGGCAGCTAAGAGTTCAATCGACAACAGTGTTCAAGGCGCTTTAAGTTTCATGATTGGCGCATTATGCTCTGATATGTTGGATCATTTTCACTTTTGGCAGTCACCTTTTAAAATTGTCCTATGACCCATGCCTGTGTTCTTCCATGTGTTTTTCCCTTCTTCCAAGATCATTATACCACGGATAAATCTTTAGTTCGTATTGTGGGAAGCAGTACTCTTCAAGATTTTGAGCTGGCATCTAAGAATTATTTGTATCTGCCAGAGAAGAACTATGACCTACATGTGTGCTTGTGGGACTAAATATTTGAACATCCTTCATCAATAATGAGGAGCGACACGTATACTTTGATATTTTTTATTACCGTGGTATGATCAGCTTGCATGTACCGCAACTAATTCCACGAAATACTTGTTATCTCCCACCAGCACAAATACTGAATAATTCTATACTAAGGCTTGGATAGATGGAAAGAACCTAGTGTTTTTGCCTCAGCTGAAATTTGAACCTACGACCTCCTAATACTCTGTGCGATCTCTTTGCATAGTTGGGGAAAAACACTTTTCCTGCTGAACGTTCCATCAACTCAACTTTTCTGGTGGAATAATCGCAAATATAAGTTGGACCATTAAAGTAGCAAGGTATCTATCTTCTCTTGTATCAAGTATTTACATCAAAAATAAAAATATTCTGTTAACTAAGAGAGAAAATACACCTACAATACTTGTAATTAAATTGGTGTTATTCCCCGAATATATTTTTGAGTGTTATGCCTGGACACCCTTTAACTATTTTTTACACGTGTTTTTGCGACTTGTTATAGAATTAGAAAAAACTAATAATCGATGACATGAGTCACTGCTAGTCACAGTTTTCAAATGTACATGATCCTTACTGTTCACAGTTTTCAGATTACATTCCTAGCACGTCTTAATTGCTAGAATGTCACATTGTTTCCTCACCTTCCAACAATGGTAGTAGGCATTGTAGTTGAGTTTTCTTGTTTCGTGACAAGTCTTAAAAGTGGAAGGTCTTAAAAACAATTAGTAGGATATTGGAGACTAGGAATAGGATAAGAAACTAAAGCAAATACTCAAAATGCTCCATGACTATTTAGCGCTCGCATTTGGTGCCATATTATCCTTAAAATGTGGGAACGAAAACCCCAAATTTATCCAGCAAAAAGGAATTATCATATAACATTGAAAGTCATTTACCTTTTCTTTATGATTCTATGCTTGAATGAGTAATGCACGTCATTAAAGTAATGAGAATAGACAGTTCTAAGTCTATTATCTTTCCATTTACAGAACAAAATATAAAATTAGGAAGGGTTTATGCAATGCACCAAAAAAATTGAACATCAAAATAAAGTAATGAAAGTAAAAAGTTCCCCCTCCTCCCACGGAGGGCTTGCGAAAAGGTAATACCCAGACGAGCTAGCATTTTTTTGAATGGCTTTTAGTGGGGTGAAAGTGGAGCACACAGAAGGGCTTTCAATGTCAGGTAGTACAAAAGAAAGCAAAATATGAATCCACATTGAGGGCCCTCAATTCAATTATCTGATAACATCCAACACACAGTAATCCAAAAGTGAACAATTTTAAATTCCATCATCATTGTTTTAGGAGTAAGACACATGTCTAACCCCACACCCCCAATCTCAACTTTTAAACTATATATTTGAGTACCACTCATTTCCTATTTTATTATACAAAAAATTAACAGAGAGAGGAAGACGAAAAAGTGCAATGATGGATAAAGAATTTAAAACAAGAATGAAGAGAGGATTTTGGAAACCTGAAGAGGACTTGATATTGAAAAATTGTGTGGAGATTCATGGAGAGGGAAACTGGGCCACCATTTCTGAGAAGTCAGGTATACTTGTAATCACTTAGCCTATAGCTAGTTGTAACATTGTAATATTTGGGCAATAGTCTACAAGAATTCCGACATCAAAGAGTTTAACGTTTCGATATCTGTCTTAGGCTTAATGAGGAGTGGTAAGAGCTGCAGACTAAGGTGGAAAAATTACCTGAGGCCAAACATCAAGCGAGGAATGATGTCTGAAGATGAAAAGGACCTCATCATCAGACTCCATAAGCTCCTTGGAAACCGGTCACTGTTTTCCCCTCTGCACCTGATTTCCTGTGATACAATAAGAATGGTGAATTGATTCTTCTAGCTACGCTTACTTACCTCAAATCTTCTTTGGTACAGATGGTCGCTCATTGCAGGTAGGCTTCCTGGAAGAACAGACAATGAAGTAAAGAACTTCTGGAACACACATTTGAGCAAGAGGTCTTGTAGAGGCAAAAAGAAACATGTCAAGTCCAAGGAGGCGAACAGTCGCAGCCCACTGGGGAAAGAGAGTCAAGAATTTCCTGCTGAGACAGTAAGCAATAAAGAAGTGGCGGCCAATTCAGTTTTAGATTCATGGATAGAAGAAATGCAGGATTTCAACTGCAGCTTACTATCACCTCTGTCAATGAATAACGTGCCATTCCTTGAAGACGAGCCTTTTATCCCCATACTGGATGACATTGTCTTGCTTGATACATTTACAAGCACTGGCAAAGAAGTGTGGAATGAGATTCAGCCATTCCTTTAGAAATTTGTGGTAGTTACTCTATTGCATCCTTCACATAAGAGCACAATTTCCAGTAGTGCCAAAACAAGGTAACAACTCCCATGCTAGGGGTTTCGGATCTGAGCTTGTGCTTCATCCTCTAGGAGAAGTGCATGAGCTTGCTTGCGAAACCAATTTATGCATGTATCAAGAGTTCAAAACGATAAATCTCCCTTTTTCTAGGTATCAGCTTCCTCTAGTACTGGCAATTCCAACAAGTGAAAGAAAAGTAATGAACTAGCTATCAGCATTCCTAATTCAAAAGATAGCTATCTGGTTTACAATTCTTATTCGCATTGGTGAAGCAACAAAACTTTTTACAAAAAAATCAATTTAAAAAAACCATGAAATAAGATTTCAATGTAAGGGTCTAAACATGGTGAAAATGTGAGAGGAGCTAGTGAGTGCTAGCAAAAGAAATTTAATTCTGATTATCTGAATCCATATATACTCTGGAAAGAATATCACACTGATAACCAAGGTCATATGTCAATCTAAGAAATTTGAATCCATAAGAAGCGGTTACAATACATCATCATCGTCCTGTTGGTAACACATTGAAGTACCCTCAAATGGAAATGAAGGTGGAGTTCCAGGAGGAATGCAAGCTTCACCATTTTCACCGGCACATATAAACAAAGCCTCAGCTTCCCTGAGGGTAGCATCCAGGTCAATATGACCACTTAACTCATTGATGAATTTCAGCAGTGTGTCGAAATCCATCTCTTCTCCTATTATTTTACTGCGATATCTTCTCAGAATTGCAACACAGACATACAGATGTAGATGCTCACTCAAATAATGTGTCCATAAGACTTCCCACAACCGCATTGTCTTCTCCAAGTCAAATTCCCTGCAAAAGACAAGGTATCAACTAAAATGAAATCGAAGTGTCCGTTTAGTGCAATTTGAAGTAAGACGGTCTAAACAGAAAGTAACACAAGAATTGAGAAAGGATAGCTGCATCAACGACATTCAAATTACTAAAACATGCTAAAACTATAACATTTTTGCCAATGTGCAATCAAGCATTCTTTTCTCTCTGTCTTCTCTTTTCTCCCCATCCACAGAGAGAGGGATGCTGGGAAGAAACGGTGCACATCCATAAAGATTAATGCTTTATGGGACCATATATCGTGCTTTCTTCAGAGAGAAATGTAAATATGGATTTATACAAGTCAACAAAGGAACCTAGCGATGCCATTGTCTTGTAGTTCTGAGAAATATTCACAAATGGAGGCCTTCTTTTTGGGAGGCTTTAAATGAACGGACGATATCTAATAAAGTTAACTTAGTTGAACCTCTAGACATGTTTCTTTAATAATCGTGAAATCCCGGGTCACTAGCGCACGGTTCACAGCTCCGTGGATAATGAGTCTGGCCATCTACCCTTCTTCACTTAAATACCATGGCATTGGCTGCAACAGAGTTTGAACCCATGACGTGAACCTAACATCACATGTTACGCTCTTACCACTAGATCAAAGCTCTAGATAATAATAGGTGCAATAGAACATTCATATGTATGATTAAGGTCCAAGAAGAAGTGATTATCCAGGTGAACAAGAGAAGGGATATTTCACTTCAGCTCCCTAGGTGTCAAGTGGATGGTTGAAGGATCAATGGACAAAAAGAACAAGCGGTCATGTACACACATAAGTTGCTCCGACATGGCAATTTAGGTGCCGCACCCGTGTCGACAAGCCATTAGTATGGGTGTGGGTATGGGATCCGTACCGAATCCGATCAAACAATTTTGGGTACATTAACCATGACGGATAGAAAAATTTGAGATGAGATACAATTTGATTCCCGAAAACAGAACCAAAACTAGGGTAAATTTGAAGAAAAGAGCATACCTTATCTAGGAAATCAATCATTTACTTATTTACAACTTGAGAATAAAAAAAAAATCTACACTTTACAAGCTATACGTAAGCATTCCACAAAATTTCTCATAATTTAGAGATATTTTTCTTATTTTGAATTATTTTTAGCCGGATTCCTGCACCCGTATCCGTACTAGGATCCGTATCCCCGAATCTTAGAATTTATATCTCGAAGGATCCGACCTCTAGATCCGCACCCGTGTCCGAGCAACTTAGGTATACGCTACACCAACACCATAATATACTAGCATGGGAGTAAGCACTCAACAGGGAGACGAGAGCTCATACTTCCCAGCATGAAATAAAAGAGAATTAAGTTGGATTTGGCTTTTATTCCACGTATCTCAAAATATTTCACCAGTATTAATCATATTCATCAGCAAAATCTAACTCTTTTTTTCTTATAAGTGCATTAGCATAGTCTAACAGAAAAATGAAAATAGTACAAGTTTGTTTATAAGTAGGACGCAGAGAAAATCTTTCATACACAAGCGCATCATATGCTGGATGCAATCAGGGCACAAAATTTTCAGGAGTAGAACTGCTTGCCTTTTGAATTGTATAAGAACCCAGCGAAAGCAAAAGAAATAATTCAAGCAGTCCTTCTGTTTGAAGTAATCATGCAAAGGGTTGTCCAATAACTCCACCAACTGCATAGCCCAGTAATTTTGCATTAGACTTTTGACAGCAGACATATGCTTATCAACCAGATACTGTGAAATTTACAAATAAAAAATCTCTTACAACAGAAAAAAGGGTATGAAGGGATGGAAACATCAGAGGTTTTAAGGAAAACATTATGCAGCACTGTCACACATTAGCCATAAAATGATTCATTTCTTAAATAGTCAGGCATGTTTAGGTGGTCACTGGAAGGATAGTATTTGTCCGACACCTAATTCTTCAATACCGAAATTTTTCCTGCCCCAAAAGGAGTCTTACATTGCTTCATGGCCTACCATAGAGGTTATAGCAACAGTATGGATTTCATCAGCAGTTAACGGTGGATCATTTGATGTTCTATTCGCAACAAGAAAGAGCTTTTTCTGTTTAGCATGTATCATGGCATGCTATAGTTGTGTTAATAACCTCAGAATAAGGAAGGAAACAAAAACTAGGATACTTTTATGCAGAAACAACGTCCTCTCTTGCATTGTCCCATTACAAGTGAGTTGTGGTCATGTATTCAATTGAATTCTTATTCTGCATATTTTTGGTGTTCATTTTTTAATTGACTTCTTCGAGCATTTTAAGCCTTGTGTAGCTTTTATTTTTTGAGCACCTTAAGGTAGCTACTAATAGACGGTTTTATCCATGAAACAATAATAAAAGAAAAATATTGAAGAAAGGCAGTGTATTCTATACCCAAGAAGGCAAGAACGAAGCATTGCTGAGGTACACAAAGTACAAAACTGAATAGTGAATACACAAAAGCTGGGGATGCGATGGGAGTTGAGAAAATGGCAAGGGAAACGATGGAACCACACACACACACACACACACAGAGAGAGAACCTTTGACAATGCAAAAAGCTGAGAATGCACTCCGTTCTGGTCACGGTTAAAATTTGGTCCAAGCCGCTCCATCAATACCACAAAGCACCAAAATGATTCTGGTTCATTTTCCATCACATACAATATTGGTGAAAGAAAATCACTCATACCCTACAAGTCAATTGAAAAAAGGTTCATCTAAAGTGAGAAACCAAGAAAGGAAAGGAACTGACACTAAGTTATAAAGAGAACAATGGAGCATAAAGGTAACAAGAACATGGATCAAAAGCGTGTTTCCACCAATATCATCCACCAAAATTTGAATTCTCCATAGAGATATGACAGTCAAATGGGAAACTGAGTAATCTCAGGCTGGTAATATTAGATATTGTGATTTATACTAAATGAGATCATTTGTTCACTGATAGTGTGACAATCCCTTCCAAAAAGATCCAATTGAAGGTAAACTATCAGGACATTGGATAGTAATAACGTTAGGTACCAAAAACGACATGCATAAAAGCAGCATTATTACGTTGCTACCTTTTTTTAAAAATAACTGTGGTGCCCCGACCAACTCTCACGCGCCTCAACTTATCTAGCGGGTATCTACTACCTCCCACCAACATATGTACTGGGTAACTCTGTGCAACATGGCTTAGGCAGATGAGGTGAGATAACCTAGAGTAGAGTTTTTTTTGTCTCTACTGGGATTTGAAGCCTGGTCTTCTAGGGCCTTTCCACTTCCATGACCGCTAGATCACAACCTTGAATGCTTTTATTATCTTGCTACTTTATTATGCCAAAACTCTATCCTGGTTATAGTAAAAGCTTCAGATTGGAGAAAGGTTAAATCTTGAAGCAGATTTTTGCAATGAAGAAAAAAAAGTTTCTCAGTAAGAATGAAGAATCTGTTAAAATATTCAAGCTTCTGAATCTTATTTTTTTATTTCACAAAATTACACTACCAAAAAGTTGGGATTTATTTCTGCAGAAAAGTAACATTAATATTGAACACAGTGCTGCCTAGATATACATTGTTTCAAGTTCAAGTCTCTCTATGGTGAAACAACAGATAATAATTTCAATGTTTAGAAATCTGGAAATCATGCATTTAGCAGATTTGCACGAGCGTATTATTAGAAAAAACACACCAATTAACTTATTGCAGTTACCTGGCAGTAACCCAGGTCAAAGTTGTAGAATGAGTAAGTGAGCAGTATGTCACGCAAACACTTCACATTAGAATTATCATCCCCCTCGTAGAATGGAATCGACCTATCAGTCCTGACCTTCAAGATCAATTCAAAAAAGAATAAGGAAAGAAGAACAATATGAAGAACCAAAATAATACTATGTTATAGCAGTAACACTGGTAGTTAATGGCTCGGATGTGAAGAACTGCATATTGCCTCTCAACCTCTCATATACAAATCATTTGTAGGCCAAAAAGGCTGGACTAATAAAATACTTACCACATCTTTTTCAATAAGACCCTTTCTTTCTCGAAATTTTGTAAATCTTTTAGCCTGCTCTTTAGAGATGCTCTGCATAAAAAGATCCAATATGAACATTAAATTTGAAAGCTTAATTTTACCAAAAAGGATCTCAAAGCCATTGTCTCATCATTGGTCCTCTCTGGAGGAAAGAAATATAGGGGAGTTGATTTCCCTCATAGAACATGAAAAGCATAACGCCCCATCAAAAATGCTTAATTCTTTTAACCCTGAAAATGCTTTTGTCCTCTTTGGAGGAAAGAAAAATAGGAGGTTGACTTCCCTAGTTCATCACAAGTCAAAGTCCCAAAGAGATGTGAATATTTCCTAGCTCCTCAGTGTCCTATTTCATGAAAACAAAAGGAAACACATAAAAAATGACTATTACTATCTCTATGAATATGCATTCCTCCTTTCAATATTTAATTTACCATTGGCATCATTTAATCTAGTAGAGAGAGAGGAATGGAGTAATGACATGAAAATCTGAGATGATATCATACTGGGTCAATTGAAACACAAAGCGTGAGATACTCAAAGAGAAAACAGAGACATCGCAATCCAGCAGCATCATAATGATGGTCACAAGAATCTCACCAGATTGCAAGTGAATTGAACATAAGACGCAGCTTATTCAACGATACTAGTCATGAAAGACATTTTAGCAATTAAACGAAATATACTAACAGGGTTTTAGAAAGAATCAGAAACTCCTCCCCCCCCCCCCCACACACACCCCACACACACACACAAGAAAGGGTCTAGAGAGAGCTAGACAAACCTTCCACTGGTTCTTTAATGTTTCATACTCCGACTTTTTTATAGATGCAATGTATTTCCTCTCAGCATACGTTGAATCATACGAATGATATCCCAGTAGAAATCTCCAGACCTGGAAGCACAATGACCAATGGAAGTACATTATGCCCGCTTAGACAGACAGTGAGAAGGACAAATCTCCACAAGAACATACCTCTTTCCTCAGACCTTTCTCCACTCCTCCATAAAAGATCCTCTTTCTTAGTGCCTGCGAGTCTATGATCCTCCCTTCAGAGTCCAAAAAGGTGGACCACTGAGGAAAAACTTAATGAAGTAAGGAATGAGGAACTTAACTGCGAATGCCAGACACAACATTACACTATATAACCCTAGAATGTTAAATTGGGATAATTATGTACACACACACACGTATGTTACGTGCATGTATTTATGTATGTATACACACACAGACACACTCATAATGTAGGAATTTCTCATCCAAGGCCAACCAGATGTGCAGTATTTTGACAAATAACTTTTTGAACTAAAGTTGTTAAATCTACAAGTTGGATTATGTGGCATACTCAGAATGTCATGCTAATCAAATTACCTTAAACATAATAACAAAATCATATTGGGGCATATAAATGATCTAATAAAAAAAATCTTGGCCATTATAGTCTTCATGGAAATGGTATTTGGTCTTCAGAAACTAATTTAACTCAAAAAAGTAACAATGCGTGAACTATTTGGAAGGATCACAAATCATAGAAAAGAAGACATTGACTCGCCACTAGGCGCTAATTAATTATCTTACTCAACTTTAGTCAAGTACTCCTTATCTACATTTGAAACACAAATGTTGAATATGGAAAACGTTGCCTCATCAGATTTCATCAAGTATAACAGATTACAAACTCACTATTCACTCCACTTATGTTCAAGAGCACAGCCAGTTTTGTGTCTAAATGTGGGAATCACTGTAGGTTGATAAAGAGCGTAAAAATAGTAAAATTATGATAAATCCTTTTAGTAACAATTTCTTGATGCTCTCTCAGGTACATGCTACAATATCACCTCGCTGTAGTATTAAATAGGTAACGGTTTCCCCCATAAAGGAACTTGGGTGAGAGGGACCCTAATAAAGCTGAATGGTACAGAAGATTAATATAGCCAACCCTAATAGACATCATGGTATAGAGGACTCATTAACCAACCCAACTAATCTAGGATTGAGATGCAGTTGGTTGATTAATTTATTGATAAATATTAGGCACTAATGAAACAACAATATTAGGGCTTCCAATGTAGGAATACATTCTCTCAAGAGAAATTTAACTTGAAGAAGTTAATATTCAAATGCAGAGTATTTAACGCCAATTACTTACTAACTCTCACAAAAACAAAATTGAAGTGGTATGCAAAAGCGAGCAAGTCTATGATAATTGGGACAGACAATGTCCCTGAACCTATTCGTGAGACGTTTTATGTTGGGAACTGCAACATTCTTTCTTTCAATTAAATGTCCCTCAAAGAAGTTCCAAAAAGCAACATTTAGTTAAGTTATAGAGCACCTTAAATAAAAATTTCTGGGACATCCATAAACATAGTTGACTTCCACTTAACAAATAATTTCTGATCTGAGACACTTTCACTGCGATAAATAGAAAAAGCTAAACATGGAGTAGCTTGCAACTGATTCAGCAAACCAAATAAAACCTCTTCTAATACAATGATAACAACAACGATGTAGAACTGGAGAATGAGTGGCCTTGAGATTTATTGTATGTTTTGACATGTGCATCAATACTCTTTGACTAAACAAATGAACCCAATGACACATTTAACGAAGTGTACGAAGCCTCTGCTTACCCCTAAACGATTTAGTTGTTTTGACAACAGATACAAATGATAATTATCACAATTACAACTATGAATCATCGGAAAGTTTAAATTTTTTACAGAATGGACATTTTATTTGTATTTAGGTCTGCAATACACCTCCACATGTACAGCCTAATTCTTTTCTTGAGTCAAGTGCGTGGTAATTTGATAATAGGTTGCGGTGAAACTCAAAATCAGGACCCCTGCCTACTATGTTGCCGTGTTGGAATTATGTGACAACCTCATTTCCAAACATAAGTTTTTAAAAAGGAGGCAATTTTATTTAGTTATTTACGTCTGCAACAACAATCGAATGAGACGGACCTGAGCTTCTGGCCGAAAAAACTTACTCTTGACCTAGAACTTGCATGATGCCAATTGCCAAAGTTCAAAAAATGCTACCTTACAATTACACAGATAGACAAGCCTTATACCTCTTTTGATCCCAACGGAGGCTGGCGTGGTTTTCCCCATACTAATGACAATTTGTCATACTGCATCATAAAGAAAAGACGTAGATGAATCACAGAAAAACCACTACATGCACTTATTAACTTCAAGGAGGCGGTAAAGAGAGAGGGGGGGGGGGGTTCCAGAATAACTCATGCTACCAAGCTAGGTATGAATAAGTAGCCTAGATAATAAGTGGTAATTTGAAAAACTTTTCTCAAGCATACTAGTTCATTGATTTTCCTCTAAATTTCAACTGTTAATGAGGACATCTGTCATTACAGCTGCTGAAGGGAAAGTAGCTCTGCAATAAAGATCATTAATCAGTAACCATGTCAAATACTTCATCCACCCATACAATCTGAACTGGGTTTCAATAAAAATTAATTTCTCCGCTTTTACCTTTAAGTAAAAATAAATTAATGTGCAGCTGAAATAATAAGGAAGTGTACTTTGAACTTTATAACAATATAAAGAAAAGATGATACAGTCCAGGTCCAGTCTCCATCTATAGGTAGGATTTGGATAGTGCAACTTTATTCATTGTTTCTCAAATTGATTTGTCTCCAAAAATTTAGTCTTCAGTTGCATGGAGTAACCCCTTTATCTCCTTTCCAACAAAAGAAAAAAATTAACTTTTTGACCAACAAAAAGGGAAAAGAAAAGGTAAAAACTTCAGTTTATCCATGAACTGGAGCAACTAGATAACTATAATCATATTATTGGAGGGATTATTTTATATCACCAGAAAGCTGAAAACTAAAACAGGTTTTTATTTACTAGTAGGTTTTTATTTACATGCTCAGCAAGTCAAACGGCTCCTCAAGTATGTACATACCTCAAAAGTTTCATCACGCAATGCCGCTTCTTCATTGTGACTATGTTTCTCATTAGAACGTTTCTGTTCAAGGATAAAGAAATACATCAGAACAGTCCTGTTTATGGAGTTGATATTATATCTGCCATTTTGCAGGATCATTCTTATAGTTTTCAGTACAGTAGATAATAAACTGAAGCGGTACATTCATTCTTCGGACCCCAGGATAAATCATGTTTACAGCCTTGCCACTTCTCCATCGGAGCATCAGCAGTATTAAACCAAGAAATTGTCCGACTTCTTATTAACTTGTCGTTTTTCGTATATTACTAAATCTTCTTAAGCATAAGTGCAGAATTCTCGTTGTTGACTAACCAAATCAAATTCCCAGTTCCAAAAAAATTAAAAGCACAAATAACAACGGAAGTCATGAACAGCATTCTTGTAAGCAAGGAGCTGTAAAGGCAATGAAACTAAGAAGAGAAGTGGAGTACATGAGAGGTCATGAACAGCATTCTTGTAAGCCAGGAGCTGTAAAGGCAATGAAACTAAGAAGAGAAGTGGAGTACATGAGAGGTTCTTACCTCCAAAGAATCTGCAGGCACAGGAACATCTTCAAGCGGCTCATGAACATCACTAGATTCAACAACAAAAGAATAATTATTTGGCTTTTTGTCATGCTTCCTCCTTGCATTAGAAATGAAACCATCACCATGAGCTTCACGAAGAAGTTGAGATTTTGTTTCACGAGCAAATCTGGTGACAAGAGAAAATTTCTCCAGTACTTGAATAGAAAAATGTCGAGGATCATTATGTTTTTGTCTTTGACTGCCATTTTGCTGAACATATGTGGAGCTCATATCAGGGGCTCCTCCATCTGTCCAACTGGGAGAAGATTCACTGGGTGCAACGGATGAAAGTGGACTGTTTGCAACAGAAACAGCCCCCGGAAGCTCCAAGGAAGAGAGAGTTCTCTTAAAAAATCATATCAAAGTATGAAGTGGAAGTGTGAATTTGTGAAAGAGCAATAGATGAATTGTTAAAAAGTTAAAAAGAACTTTAAATGACATTAGCCGCACCTGGAGCGGATCTTGGAAGTCATTGACAAGAAATATATTTGCATCTTCAGCAGACCTGAAAATACCCTTGACTAGTGAGTGACAGGAAATCCTCCAGTAATCTAGTTACTCTGTCAGTACTAGGTCAATGCACGACAAATTAGATACCAAGATCAACCAATATCCCAACTTTCCAGTACTACAAGTATCTTTGCCTTCTGAAACGTGAAAAAATAGTTCGTAGCTATCCATAAAGAAGGTGAACCAGCCACAACTTCCAGTACAATTAGTTACTATACCAGAATTTCAGCTAGCAAAAACATCATATATCAATTGATAGGTGGAACTCAAACTAGTATTTGCTAGTAACTTACACTCATATCTGCCACTTCCAGAGATCATGTTCTTTCAAATTATCTCCCATCCACCAAAGAACCTCCCTATGTTTTCAAATAATATTACTGATAATTTGTTTATCGTTATTTGTATGTTACACTAGTATCAAACAGCAATCTATGTGTGAGCTGTCTTGTTCTAATTTCTACTTTCTCATTCTTTCCATCTCAAAATAAAAGGTAAAACGGAAACATAAAGGGATTTTGGTCCCAAACTGCAACGAAGAATCAAGAAGAAAGAAAAAGAAAAGGAAAACACATAAATCTGTGATTTTTTTTTTAATATTCCATTTAGCTAGTTATAGAGGAAACAGCCTCTCTACCTCTCCAGGTAGGGGTAAGGTCTGCGTACTCACTACCCTCCCCAAACCCTACCCGTGGAATTATACTGGGTATGTTGTTGTTGTTAGCTAGTTATAGAATCATAAAAAGCCGATGCCCAAAAGAAGATTAAGTAACCAATTTACCTCACAAGAAAGGCATGTTGCTTAATCGTTGCAAGAAATTCCTTGAGACCACCATTGTAAAAATAAAGTGGAGGAAATGCTAGTCCTGCATAAGACATGACAGTTGCACAATCAACAAATTGGTACTGTGGGAAGTATGAAAAAGACCTACCAAAAATGGCACGGAAAATGAAGCCAGAATGTAACTTATCAAAAAAATATACAAACTTTTGATAAGGAGGGATAATTTAGTAAATACAAATTTTTGACAAGGATGTTTTCTTAATAACAAATTTTATGTTTCGGATTCTACTTCTGAGGAGATGCTACAAATTTCTACTTTCTTTCACAGTAGAAAACTGCTTCTCATGATGCTCAATCACGTTTTTCCCCACAGGCTCAGCCAAATAACTTAACTCTCCAAAATAAGAAAAAAGAAAAAGAGCTTTCCAAACAGTTGACCAAATAGGCTATTGATCATGCCAAATGAAGAACATAGATAGATTATCTCAGAAAACAATAGCATTGGACTTTCTACTTCCTAAATTCTCAAGAAATTATATCAAGTGACATCTGAGAAATTGAGTACTGAAGCCACACCAGGCATGCAAGGAATAATAACACTGATAATTTAGAAAGTAAATGTGATCTATTTCCAACAGAGACAAATAGAGTAGCAAGTAAACTAACTTCTCACAACAGAAAAGGTTAAACCATTCTATGGAAACAACAGTTAAAAAATCACTGGTATAGAACAGAAAGGTTTGGGAAACTATAGTACATGACCACGTACCTGACGACAAAACTATAATAGCATACTGCCAACCCAATGTAGGAGTGTGTCTACGGATTGACCTAATATCCGAGAAAGGCACTGCTCTTAGTGTATAGAGACACTTGTCTGAACCAAGATATAGAAAAGATAACATTATGGAACAGCTAACAGAACTTTTTATGTGCATAAAATCACTAATCTTTTTTGAGTCACAATACAGATAACCTAAGTCCAACCTTTTTCAGACAGCCTTGCACTTGAGCTTTGCCCTTTATATGGAATCCAAGTCTGTCACAAAAGCACTTCGATGGCTCAGTTAAATAGGCAGAACCAATTGATATTTGCAACAAAGTGACCCCCCCCCCCCAAAAAAAAAATAAACACACACACACACAACATAAGCATCATCCTTGTTTAATGGGAAGGATAGGGAGAAAACCAAATTTAAGTTAGAAAGAGGAAGGCAAAGGGGGTACTTGGTTAATGTACTAGACTGTGTTAGTTTGAACTTTGAAAGGAAAACTCGTTCACCCATTACTCCAAGAGGTAATCGGTATATACTACAAGCCAAAAATTAAGGGACGCCTCATATATTTAACCCTTATATTTATTGTTTTAATAAATTATATTAAGCCTGTTATGCATACTCGTCTTTCACTCTTTGAACCAACTGTTATATAAAGAAATTTCCAAACAGTAGGAGCTTTTGCAGATCCAGTTACATTTGAACTTTAACACCACCTCACACCTATACTTTGGTACGAAAATTATGGGAGGCAGGGATGTAGCAAACTTCAAAAATCATGTATGCCACAAAAGAGCAAATGATCCAATAGCAATTATGAAAGACTATATTTGAAATTGGTCATACATAAAAATGAGTCTAACGAAGCATGAAATCAACTTACCATTAACAGAGAACTTCCTTGCTTGATCAGCTTCAGCCGACCTCTGATCCTCTCCCATGCATGTTGAGTCGGGTGTATTGCCACATTATCTTTCAAATACACTATTTCAACACCAACTTGTTCACTGGATGAACTCGGTTTACTGCCCCCACTCGTAGTCATGCTTGTCGAACCCTAGTACACGCCACAAACATAAAAAACTTTAAATCCATTTTACCAAATCACAACAAAGCAGGACAATAATCAGCTTCATATACTTCTGGAGAAGTAACTAAAATACTCCCTCTGTCACAATTAATATGACACTTTCCTCTTCAGTCTATCCCAAAAAGAATGATCATTTCTATATTTAAAAACTATTTAACTTTAAACTTCTCATTTTAACCATAATGAGATTATTTATACCCACAGAAATGTCTATGACTGATTTTAGACCACAAACGTCAAACTTCATTCTTCCTTAAGCTCCTTGCTCAGTCAAGCACTTCCACATAAATTGGGAGAAACTCCAAATCGAGTATATTAACAAAATCAACAAGCTCAATGGCTAGAATCAAGCTCCGTAGTAAATCACACATCATAAGCACAAATTAACTTCATCAAAATATACAGTAAATTCTTCTATTTAAGCTCGAGATAATTACGTATAATTCCGAAATTTATAAAAATAAATAGATAATTACTCAATATAGTAGCTATATTTGTGTGTGTGTGTGTTTGTCGTAATTTGTGTATGCTGATAAGATAATTCGCGATAAAATTTGCTCAACAATATACATAAATTCGCGAATCAATAATTAGCATATACTATTAAATAAAAGCAAGGATCACAAAAATTATAATCAAGCATCGAAAAATCATAAAATCAAAAGCACAAATTAAGCTAACCTAATATACATTAACACTCCGCTTTCAAGAGATGAATCAATAAATAAACGGAGAAAATAGGAGCAATTGAATCAAAATGCGAAGAAACGGTGATCATAAAAAATTGTGAAAATGACAAAGAGGTAAATGTGGAGAGGAAATTAATGCTGACTTGATGCATAGAAGCAGCGTAATCGGCGTCGTCGGAGAGATCGTGGAGGTCTATTTCGTGCATCTATGGCGAATGACTGCTGCTGAAGTAGACAAGCTGCTAGTCTTGGTGACTAAGGAAGAAGAAGATTCAATAGACGGAGCAAGTAACGGTCTACGTGTTTCCGTGTGTATTTTGACCCTTTTTGAAACAAATCGTTTGCTCTTTATATTTTTTTTCTTTTTTTATAAATAAAAATATTTACGCCTTGTTTGACTTCGGATGGTTGTTACCTATTGTATTGTATTATTTTAAATGTTAGATTTGTTTGGTATAACGGAAAATATTTTGCGTGGAAAATATTTTCTTGAAAAATAAGTAGTAATTTTATTCATTTTCTGATGTTTGGTACGCAAATTAAGGAAAACAACTTCTCAAGAGAATTCATAAATAATTTAGATACAATAAAAATGAAGCCATAAACTTTCGAATCAACAACCTTCCGAACTCACAAATTTCACAAACTTTCGAACCGCTAAACTTTCAAAACCGCGAACTTTTGAACCCGTAAATTTCCAAACACATAAACCTCTGAACTCATAACTTTGGAACTTGTAAAATTTTGAACCTGTAAACCGAAAGATGAAAAAACTAAAACTGAAAATATATAAAAAAAAATATTTTTTCTCGGAGTAGGGGAGTGTGAGGGGGTTGGGGGGTACAGAAAAACTAAAAAAAAATAGAAATTTGAAATTATAAAAAAAAAAAAAAACGATGCGGGGGGGGGGGGGGGTGGGTGGGGGGCGGTGCAGAAAAACGAAAAAATAAAAATTTGATATTACAGAAAAAAAGTAAAAAAAGATAATTTTTTTTTGTTTGGTGAGGGGTTAGCAGGGTGGGTGGTGATGGAAAAAATTGAAATTGAAGAAAAAAAAACCTTTTTGGAGAAAGGGTGGGGTGGGTAGGTGTGGGGTTGGGTGGGTGGGGGTGGAGGAGGGTTGGTAAGGTTGAGAAGAAGTTTTGGAAAATGTTTTTTCCCTACTCTTGATAAGGAAAATATTTTCCTCCAATTGGAGGAAAATGAGTTCATAAGGAAAATATTTTCCAAAACTTTTACGCCAACCAAACATGGAAAAATTGAAAAATATTTTCCTTCATACCAAAAACACCCATAATCTTTATTTTGATTGTTACTTAAATTTTATTGTATCGTATCGTTAAATCTATCCTTACGTAGCGACGAAAAATGTCACTTTATGGAACGACCGATTTCGTGTGGTCACACTATTACCTTATTTTTTTCTCTCATCTTGTCCATCCTTATAATTAAATAATTCTATTTTATCTTTTACCCTACCTTTTTATATAATAATTTAACTTTGTATTTTACTTTTTTCTTTATAATATTGCAAATTCTTTATATTATTGGTGCATGACGTTATGAAACGACGACAAATGATACAATCTATCCAAACTTTGTATACATTAAAATAACACAGTACAATACAATACAATGGTATACAATACATTATAAAACAATACACAATAACCATCCAAACAAGCTGTTAAATGACCATATTAATCAATCATAGTGTTTCAATTCCAATCCTAAATTAGGTACCAATGCTTATTCTCTATATGATTGGCAGATCTGTAGATAATAATCTATATCTATATTTATATTAAAAGCACGAAGGTCCTTAGCGAAAAGTCGTTCGCCTGTTTTACCCTTCTAAAATAGAGTTCATATTGGACAAAATAGACATTTGATTATCTCCTCAGGAATAGTCATTTAATTATATCCCTACTATTTAGGATAAGTCATGTAATTAATTTCCTACTATTTAGATATAATTATTTAATAATTCTCCTAATATTTAAAACTTTGACATTTTTATTTTTTTAATTATAGAAATATGAGATTTCAGAAGAAAGAAGAACCTATGAAATATAACAAAATATTGAGAAAAAGACCCTATCGAGTAGTTACCCTCCAATTGCTCCAAGAAGAATGCATTAAATTTTTCCGCAGAATTGAGAGTCTCATCATGCAATGGCACTCCTACGGCATCCAAGGCAGCCCCTCCCACATCCTTCCTACGGATTTCTTTTAGTTCTTATTTGGACTAAGTAAGAACTCCTAAATATAACCGTTTTAATTAATAAAACAATGTTACTATATTAGTTTATAGTCACTTTATGGTGTTATGAATTTAGTGATAATAATTGCTTCTTTTCATGTTTACTATATTATTTTTAATAATCTCATAAACTAAAATTAATCGATTAATTTTAGTATATATATATATATATGGCCGGCTATTTGTGCAACAATCCCAAAAAATTATTATTAAAATTAATATTCCAAAATCGGGATGAGCTAATATTACGAATTTGAATTAACAAAAAATATGTTATTTTCTTTAATATTGAGAACAAATAATTAAGTCTTTGAATTAACTAATAGCATAATAATTTAATTTAATTATTTTTCAAATTCGTCATATAAGTAAATTTATTTATCAAGTTGATAAAACTCTTAAGGTACACAAATTAATTTTGGTAAAAAGAACATTAATGGTGAAAAAACTTAAAAATAGGTTATAATAAAAAATTAATGTAACGACCCGACCGGTCGTTTTGAGCTTTTACACTTTGCTCCCCAATTCTCGGGCATGACTAGCCCCGCGTGATGTATTATGACTTATGTAAATCGTTGGCTTTGATTTTCAGGGTAATCGGAATGAATTTGGAAGAACAGTTCTCAATTTGAAACTTAAAATTTGAAAGGTTTGACCAAGTTTTTGACTTGTTAGTAGATGACCTCGGATTGGAATTTATATGATTTGGTTAGCTCCGTTAGGTGATTTGGGACTTAGGAGCGTGATCGGAATGCATTTTGGAAGTCCCTGGAAGGTTTAGGCTTGAATTGGTGAAATTGAGATTTTGGCGTTTTCCGGTTGATATGTGAGATTTTGATATAGGGGTTGGAATGGAATTCCAGAAGTTGCAGTAGCTTCGTTGTGTCATTTATGACGTGTGTGAAAAATTCCAGGTCATTCGGACGTGGTTTGGTTGGGTTTTTTTATCGAAAGCATAATTTGGAAGTTCTTGAAATTCTTAAGCTTGAATCCGATGCAAACTTGGTGTTTTAAGGTTGTTTTGAGCGTTCTAAAGGTTGGAACAAGTTTGAATGATGTGATGGGATATGTTGGCATGTTTGGTTGAGGTCCCGAGGGCCTCAGGTGAGTTTCGGATGATCAATCGGACCATTTCATGTTGTGAAAAATTACAGAATTGTTGTTGTTGGTGTTGTAGGTTTTTGACATTCGCGTTAGCGATGCATGTACCACGTTTGCAAAGGGTTAAGGTGCGAGACTGTGGAGTTGGCCTTCGTGTTCGCGAAGATGGTTCCGCGATCACAAAGGTGTGAGGTCATTGGTCATCACGTTCGCGAGGTTCAGGTCGGGTTCGCATAGAGGAAGAAGGATAGCTAGGTCCTCAGTGCATTTGTTCTACGCGTTCGCGTAGTTGGGGTCGCGATCACGAGGTGTTGAGTGTGTTGTGCATCGCGTTCGCGAGAGCTTTCTCGCGTTCGCGAAAGCTTTCTCGCATTCGCGTAGAAGAGATTCCGTTCAGTGAAGTAGTGTGCTTTGCGAACACGAGGGATATGCCACGTTCGCGATGAAGTAATGTCTGGGCAGACGGTTCATATTTTTAAATCGAGGGTTTAAGTCCAATTTCATAAAAACCATTGGAGAGCTCGGGAGAAGGTGGAATTTGAGGAGATTTTCAGTAGAGCTATTGGGGTAAGCATTCTTCACTAATATTTGGTTTAATTCCATGATTTGGTCTTGAATTTCATCATTTAATTTGAGAAATTAGGATGAAAATTGGAGAAAAATGGAAGAAAAGTTTGAGATTTCTTTTGGGGATTTGAATGGGCAATTGGGATCGGATTTTGACGAATTTGATATGGGTAGACTCGTGAGTGAACGAAGATTTAATTGATATAATTTTTATCGGATTCCGAGACGTGGGCCCAGGGGCCGGGTTTGAGCAATTTCGTGATTTTTATGCAAATTGGATATTTTCGAGTGGGCTTGGTTTTCTTAGCATATTTTAATAGTTATTTACTGATTGTGGCTAGATTTGGAGCATCCGGAGGTCGGTTCGTGAGGAAAAAGGCATCGCGGGCTAGAGTTTAGACCAGATCGAGGTAAGTAATGATTGTAAATACTATCATGAGGGCTTGAAACCCCAGATTTCACATCGTTGTACTACTTTGAGGTGACACATATGCTAGATGACGAGCGTGGAGTCATGCACCGTTGGGGATTGAGACTTGGTCCGTCCCGTACGACTGTTAAGTCGCGTATTTGATTTGAAATCTTATGATATTCCATATTTTAGAGATTGATATTATATTTTGGGTTGTATGTCATGTTTGGGGCCTTATGCCGACCTGTTGAGACTCTTAGGGGGCACTTTCACTATTTTTCCTCACTCTATTTGTTTTGAAAGCATATCCTCAGTCATCTTTACCTAATCTGGTTTTATCACTTTACTTCTTAAAATGTGAAAACTGTTTGGGCTGAGTTCTCTGTTTTACTGATGGTCCGAGTGATCGTGAGGTTGATGGCTGAGATAGACCGAGGATATGATTGTGAGGTTGATGATAGACCTTAATTACTCTTACCTTATGTTTTGATGATCTAACAAACTTACTGATAAGAACCAGATAGGGCACCTAACCTACTTGGATTGCTGCAAATTGCAACGGATCCCAGCTAAGGATGAACTGCTACAGATTCAAGAGCTAGGAACCAAACAAGGACCTGATGCTCCTGTGGTTCCTATGTAGCAGTACAGAGTCATTTGGACACAGCTGGAACTGAAGTGAATGATGGCACTATTTCTGCCGCACTACAATATACTGTCAGCCCACTCACTCTCTAACCAAACAAAGCACTCACATCATTTCAAGTGGTATGATCAAGATGTACCCGATGAAGCCTTATACAAAGAGATCACTGGAAGGTTTCTGTTTTCTCATTCAAGCCTTTTGCAAAAATAGAAAAATCATCCTCTCAAGCTTGAAGAACAAGATTGAACGCCACTACGGACCAGTTCCTAAAAGATTGATTGTTGCTATCTTAGTTGAGTTGTAACCTTGTTATTGTACTTACTATATCTCCTAAATCGCTTACTTAGAAGCATACTAATTAGAAATCCTCTTGTAAATCCTTAAACTTTCTGAGTTTAGGTTGTGAATAGATTTAGTCATAAAGAAAAGTCTTTGTAATTGTAGAATTACAAAATGGCTTGTGGTGATAGCTCCACAAGTTAGAAAAAGCCTTTGTAACTAGGATAGTCACAAAGTAGCTTGTGGTAAAGGTACCACAAGTTAGTTGAGTAAATCCTTTGCAATAGGAAGTATTGTAAAGTGGCTTGTAATAGGTAAGATTACAAGTTAGTAAAATTAAAAGCCTACAGGTGTAGGTCGTGGTTTTTTTATCCCCTTGTGCGGGATTTTTCCACGTAAAAATCCTCTGCCTCATTTACTTACTGCTTTACTAAGCGCTCTCAGCAGAAACTTGTAGAGGACCAGGTACTCTACGATTTGGTGGACCCATATAAGCTAACAATTGGTATCAGAGCAAGTTCCTCCTATCAGGTTAACACTTAGGATGGATCCTCATGACGGCTACACTAAATCTTGAAGAAGGTCAATCCATATACCACCCACCCAAGTTTGATGGAAAATGCTATTGGTGGTGGAAAGCTAGAATGCATGATTTCATCATGGCTAAAGATTGCAAGTTTTGGGATGTTATCTGCGATGGTCCGTTTGTTCCAATCAAGGTACTAAATGAATTTCCATTTTCAATAAAAAAGACTCAGCGGAGAATACACCGAAGTAGACAAGAAAGCAATGGAGAAGAATTTTCGTGCCAAGAAAATTCTGGTATATGGTTTGGAACCTAAAGAGTACGACAGAGTATCTACATGCGACACTGCCAAGGAAATATGGGAGGTTTTGCAAATAGCCTATGAGGGAACTACACAAGTAAAGCAAGATAAATCTAATACTGATGATAGTTCTACAATGGCAGTTGAAGGCGAGGAGATTGGATATGACTCAACACTTGCTTTGATGGCTCAATCATACAATGACAAAGACAATGGCAACGAAGAGGTAAACTTCAGGGATGTTCAAAAAAATCTGAAATCCTATTCTCCAAAAAACTCTTGTGTTTAGCTGATGTTTTAATTATTGTCTTTTGTAGTCTTGCGGAGGATATGGATTCCTTGTTCTTAGAACTAGAAGAATATGAACATATTAGAAAAGACTTAGTGGCTGCAATTACTAATCAAAAGAAGGTCATTGAAATTCTTAGAAAAGAAAAAACTGATCTCTTGGCAGAAACTGCTGACCACAGGAAACTAATAGCAAAGCCCTTGACTGAGTCAAATCCTGAAAGCTCTGAAAGAGGAAAGGAGATAGTAAGTGAGGAATATTCTAGGCTTGAAGATGAGATGAAAGCCTTGAGATGTAGGATGAGTGCTGAAATTGAGAAAAACGAGCTCCTACAAGCCAATCTAGAAAAAGTAATGAATGATCTTGAAAAGTCTCTAAAGTGGACCTGGTCCGTAGAGGCTACCACTACCTTGCTCACTAATAACAGTGAAAAAGGGCGGAGAGCAGGTTTTCCAAGGAAGAAAGATCCTTACAACTGTTACAGTAAGAGCGCCACTGCATCTGACAACTGGCCTCGTACCCAATGTGGGAACACTGGGCACTCCAAGGAAGGTGTCCAGGCTAAGAATCAATCAGTCCCAAATGACAAAGTGGCTACTGAAACTGTGATCACAAAAGAGGGACCAGCTTCCACTCATAGAAAATGCACATTACCTGCTTGGACTAAGAGAGCTCTTATTCATCCTCTTGGTTACTACAAGGGACCCAAACTTGTTTGGGTTACTAAAACTAACTCCCAATTTCTTGTGTAGGGAACAATAAAGGGAAGTGGTCAATAATGGTTCATGGATAGTGGATGTTCGAAACACATGACTGGGAACACCACAAACTTTCTTTCACTAAAAGCCCTGCAATGAGGGAGTGTATTCTTTGGCAATGGCAAAAGGGGTGCATTCTTGGAGTTGGAAAAGTTGGGAAGTCACTCACTCACTCTATTGAAAATGTGTACTGTGTCAATGGACAAAGTACAGTCTCCTGAGTGTCTCTCAAATTTGCGATAAGGGAAACAAAGTGGAGTTCTTGTCCAAAATATGTACAGTCACTGAACTTGTGACTGGTGAAATAGTCCTGGTGGCCAAAAGATACAAGAACATCTATGTTGCTGATTTTGAATCCTTACAGAGTGGTGATCTAAGTTGTCTGAAGGTTGTTAACAATTATGCTGAATTATGGCACAGAAGACTGGGCCATGCAAGCTTCTCCCTTCTGAACAAACTAATTCGAAAGGACCTGGTCCATGGTTTGCCTATGTCACAATTCAAAACTCAAAAGGTCTGTGATGCATGTGCTAGAGGAAAACATGTAAAATCCTCCTTTAAGTCAAAAAGAGATGTGAGCACCTCAAAACCGCTTGAGCTCCTGCATATGGATCTGTGTGGACCTATGAGAGTGCAAAGCAGAGGAGGAAAGAGATACATTTTCGTGATAGTGGATGACTATTCCAAATTCACATGGACTCTGTTTCTCAAAATAAAAGATAAAACGGTTGAAGTATTTGTGGCCTTTGTGAAGAAAATCCAAGTGAAGATGAAGTCTAGAGTTGTATGAATTAGATCAGATCATGGGACAGAATTTGACAATGTCAAATTTGATGATTTCTGCAATGAAAATGGCATCTCTCACAACTTCTCAGCTCCCAAAACTCCACAGCAAAATGGAGTAGTAGAAAGAAAGAACAGAACTCTAGAAGAAATGGCAAGAACAATGCTGATTGACAATGGACTTACAAAGAACTTTTGGGCTGAAGCTGTCAACACTGCCTTCTGCTTAGTGAAAAAGTGCATGATCAGATCAATTCTGAACAAAACCCCGTATGAATTGTTGAATGGAAGAAAACCCAAGATGACTTACCTAAGAACATTTGGATGCAAATGCTATGTTCTCAACAATGGAAAAGATCAGCTTGGTAAGTTCGATGCCAAAAGTGACGAAGGGATATTTCTTGGCTACTCTTTTCAAAGTAAGGCTTACAAGATATATAATAAGAGAACTCAATGTGTTGAAGAAAGCGTCCATGTTATTTTTGATGAATCTCATCCATCATTTGAGAAGAATACTGAGGAAGATTAAGATGGAGAACCCTTACTTGTTCCTGGTGAAGTCATTAACATGACAAACAGAAAAGTAGATATGATGAGTCAAGTGAAGGAGGTAAATGAGGACAACGCTGCCTCATCATCAACAGAAAACACTTCAACTACAACCACTGAAGCTGAAGAAAGAGTGGTTGATGCAGTTTAGGGAACTCCACTGGCATCTGAGAAAAGGATAGAGAAAAATTAGCCAAACATACTCTCTTCCTCTCAAAATGAGCCCCAGACATCTAACTGGAGACATCAAAGTTCTCACCCCATAGACAACATAATCACTCCTCTAGATTCCGGAGTCCAAACCAGGTCAAGAGCTAGAAATTCACTTGCCTTTTCAGCCTTTCTCTCCCAGATAAAACCCAAGAACATCAAGGAATCCTTAAAAGATGCAGATTGGATTACAGCCATGCAAGACGAGCTGCATCAGTTTGAGAGAAATAGTATTTGGCACCTGGTACCCAGACCCCCAGATAGAACCATTATAGGAACCAGGTGGGTATTCAGAAATAAGCTCGATGAGCATGGAATTACCACAAGAAATAAGGCCAGACTAGTAGTTCAAGGTTACAATCAGGAGGAAGGGATTGACTATGATGAAACTTTTGCTCCAGTGGCTCGCATGGAAGCCATCAGAATTCTGATCGCCTTTGCTTCTCATATGGAATTCACTTTGTTCCAAATGGATGTCAAAAGTGCATTCTTCAATGGACTACTTAAGGAAGAAGTCTCTGTGAAGCAACCCCCTTAGGTTTGAATGTCATGAGCACCCTGAATATGTGTTCAAATTGGACAAAGCCTTGTATGGGCTAAAGTAGGCTCCTTGATCATGGTATGAAAGATTGTCAAAATTTCTCTTAGAAATGGCTTTAAGAGAGGGAAAATTGACAACACTTTTTTCTTAAAGAAACGAGGAAGGAACCTGCTCATTGTTCAGGTCTATGTTGATGATATCATTTTTGGAGCAACAACTGACTCTCTGTGTGAAGAATTTGCAAAACTTATGGGAAGTGAATTTGAAATGAGCATGATGGGGGAATTAAACTTCTTCTTGGGTCTTCAAGTAAAACAGTCCCCAAAAGGTACCTCCATGGGGAACTTTTGAAGAGGTTCGACATGGAAGCATCAAAGGTGATAGACACTCCCATTGCAACTACCACTCGACTGGACATGAATGAAACTGGATCTCATGTGAATCAAACAATGTATAGAGGCATCATTGGGTCTCTTCTCTATCTCACTGCCAATCAACATGATATTTTTTTCAGCGTGGGGCTATGTGCGAGGTTTCAATCAAATCCCAATGAATCTCACTTGAAGGCTGCCAAAAGAATACTGAGATATCTCAAAGGCACGCAGGACCTGGTACTATACTATCCATCAGGTGACAATTTTAATCTAATTGGGTATGCTGATGCAGACTATGCAGGTTATCTTGTGGACAAAAAAAGCACTTCTGGGATGGCTCACTTCTTAGGATCATGTCTTATCTCTTGGGGTACAAGGAAGCAAAATTCAGTGGCTCTTTCAACAACTGAAGCTGAATATGTAGCTGCAGCATCCTGCTGTGCTCAACTTCTGTGGATCAAGCAATAACTAGAGGATTTTGGAGTTCTCATTGAGAGTGTGCCCCTTCTATGTGACAATACCAGTGCACTCAACATGGCAAAGAATCCAGTTCAACATAAAAGGACCAAACATATTGATGTGAGGCATCATTTTCTAAGAGATAATGTGGAGAAAGGGTTGATATGCATGAAGTTCTGCAGCACCGAAGATCAAATTGCAGACATTTTTACCAAGGCCCTAAGTAGGGAACAGTATGAAAGAAACAGAGTAAAGTTGGGACTATTGAGGCCAAATTAAGAACCTGATTCCTTTTTGAGTTGGCTCAAGTTATTAAGAAATAATAGGTTCAAAGTGATTTCTGGCCCTGTCTAACTCACTTTAATACCGTTGTAGGTAAACACACATGATGAGCATAGAAGCAGTAGATGTAGTACATGACTGATAAAAGAGGATTAATCCTTTTCAATAAAGGGGCTTAAAGAAAATGTTTTTCAAAGAACCAGGTTCTTGTACTAAAGGTTAGTAGTTCTGTACATCCTTTAACACACGTCTTAAAAGACACAAAATACAACTGCCATGTCATCAACTTTTCAGATCTGACTGTCACATCCTTTCAATTCAAAATGTTACATCTCACTCTGAAATGTCACAATTCTCCACGCCCAACTGCCATTTCAAAACCGGTGGCTATTCTTCTCCCTTCATAATTATCCTCTCCATTTTAAAAACCCCTCTCTTCTACCTTTCCTAACCATAAGACCTATTCTAGATTCACCTAAAAGGAAGGATCATCATACCACCTCTTCCAATGGCTGAGAAAACTTCCGACCCATCTATGGAACCTCTCTCTTTCACTGAGTCTGTGTCACCCTCTATCACTCCTACTGCTACAATCACACCTTCCCTAGTTTCCCAACCTCTTCCCGTCCTCTCTGTCGTCTGCTGCCCACACTAGTCAAGCCCTAAATGGAAAACAAGGTGAAAATACTGACTTCACAAAAGGCTCCGCCATCGTTGTCATTGACTCCATAGTTGTGGAAGCACCTGTTAAAGAAGAAAAGACTGTGTTTGTCGTATCTGCGGATGAAATATTGCATGAAGTTATTTCTCAGAGAAAAGAGTCATAAAGCGTGTGGGTAGAAGGGGCCTTTCTGGTTATTGAATGGGATGCAACAGTATACACTACTAGGGTATCATATGAAGAACCTGATCCCTCTCCGGAGGACCCAGGTCAGGTCTCTCATCCCCAGGATGGTGCTGTACCTGTGTCCGATGATGTGCCCCTGAAAATTTAAGCACCAAAAATGCAATCTAGTGATGAAGAAGACCTGGACAACGTGGCCCTAGATGCATTCATAAGTAAGCGCAGGGTTGTCACCACCCATGAGTCTGAAAGTAAACGGCCTACTACCAGGCTTCAAGTCAAAGTAGCCTACGATTATGCACTCTAAAAATACAAGAAAAGTAGTAAGAAGAAAAGGAGAAAGTTGGTAAAGAATGGTGTCCCTGTGAGTGATGAAGTTATCCCAGTAGTTGTGGTGGAGGAAGGAACTCCTGAGGAACCTAGTTCCCTTGTAAGGTGGTCCTCGAAAAAGGCTGAGTCTGTTTCCATGGAAAAAGGATCTACTTCCAAGTCCAAGACAAAGGAGGGAGTGAGTGATGAAGATATTCTTGTCAAGTCAAAGGGGAAAGGTAAAGTTAGTGGAGAAAAGCATAGGAAATGCAAGTTTGAAACAGTTGAAGAACCCAGTTTTGGGAAGAAAGCCAGAAGTGACGTCTGTCTTGGCTTTGAGCGACTAAGGCATCAAAAGGTTTTGCTGGGTCGTATGTTTGACCCAACAATCTCTGAGATGGCAGGAATGCGTTAACTTCTAGAAATGGTAGAGGTTTAGCAATGGATGCATCTATTCTACATTGACGCTCCTAAAGTGTATGAGGAGGAGGTCAAGAGTTTCTTCGCGAGTCTCTTTCCAGTTGATGCTGACCATGTGTGTGCCTTAGTCACTGGGGTGGATATTCTCTTTGACGTGAAATTGCTTGGGGAAATTCTACAGGTTCCTACAGTTGGGGTGTCTGGTATACGAGATGTCTGTTAATACAACTTCCGCAATGCAGTCGTGAAAGATAATTCTAATCAGAAGGGGGATCAGGTCCATAAGAAAGCACTAATTTCTGTCTACTAGTTGTTGTTTGAGCTGGTTAACAAAGTTCTGTTACCTCGAGCAGAAAGGCGATCTGTCACTTCCAAATCTGATCTATTCTTAATGGAGCAATTGGACTATTTCAACCCTGTGAGTTTGCCTGCCATAATGATTGAGCACATGAAGAAAGTGGTTGATTTCAAGGATGGCAATCACGGGCTTCCCTATCGATTCTTGCTCACACAAGTGTTCAAATACTTTGAGGTTCCACTGGGAACAGGTAAAGTAGGGACCCGTAAGCATACATTCTCACAAACAACCTTGGAAGAGTGCGAGTGTATTGAGAAATATGGGGGTGTAGAAAGCACTTCAACTGTGTCTCAGCTCATCAATTCCCAAAACAGTGTAGTTGAGGAAATACCTCGATTGAAGGCCAGGAATGCTATCCTGGAAGGCCAGCAAGCCCGAGCGGTTCCCATTTCGAATGATGAGCTGATCCGTTTGACCCAAGAAAATGCTAACCTCAGGGCACAAGTTGAGAACCTGAGGGCTGAACTGCTCAACGAGCAAAAGTCGGGAAAAGCCCGAATAGACCTTGTTCTCCAAACACTTGCTGCAGCTTCCAAGACTTTTCCTTTTAGTGCCCCCTAAGTTTCCCCTCAGTGACCAGTTATTTGGATATGTTCCTATTCCTTTTTGTTTCCTTGTTGATGGTTGGTGAATGTTTTTGTTGTTTTTTTGTGGTTGAGATGTACTACTACTACTGCTCCCGTGATCAAGTCCAAATGCTGCCTCTTCCTTTTTCAAAGGAAGATGCATATTTAAAAAAAATTATTAATATAAATCCTCTTTTATTTTATCTAGTACTCTTTTTGTGTTCTATTTTTCCTCATGCTAGTGTGCATATATGTGGCATGAGTTAGCTTGGCTGGACTTCTTTGTGCTTTTATTCTTTTTAATGATGCCAAAAAGAGGGAAAAGTATCGGACTAAGGGGGAACCACATTGGGGAACTAGTTCTTATATATGAATTGAAAAATTGAAAGATTAAGGCATTGTCTCAGGGGGAACTCTTTGACACTGCTCTCTGCTGCCTTAATTCTGAACTTATAACTGTTTAAGTTTGTCATCATCAAAAAGGGGAAAATTGATAGATCTTAAATACTCTTACCTTATGTTTTGATAATCTAACAAACTTACTGATAAGAACCAGATAGGGCACCTAACCTACTTGGATTGCTGCAAACTGGAACGGATCCCAGCTAAGGATGAACTGCTACAGATTCAGGAGCTAGGAACCAAACAAGGACCTGATGCTCCTGTGGTTCCTATGTAGCAGTACAGAGTCATTTGGACACAGCTGGAACTGAAGTGAATGACGGCACTATTTCTGCCGCACTGCAATATACTGTCAGCCCACTCACTCTCTAACCAAACAAAGCACTCACATCACTTCAAGTGATATGATCAAGATGTACCCGATGAAGCCTTATACAAAGAGATCACTGGAAGGTTTCTGTTTTCTCATTCAAGCCTTTTGCAAAAATAGAAAAATCATCCTCTCAAGCTTGAAGAACAAGATTGAACACCACTACGGACCAGTTCCTAAAATATTGATTGTTGCTATCTTAGTTGAGTTGTAACCTTGTTATTGTACTTACTATATCTCCTAGATCGCTAACTTAGAAGCATACTAATTAGGAATCCTCTTGTAAATCCTTAAACTCGCTGAGTTTAGGTTGTGACTAGATTTTGTTAAAAAGAAAAGTCTTTGTAATTATAGAATTACAAAGTGGCTTGTGGTAATAGCTCCACGAGTTAGGAAAAGACTTTGTAACTAGGATAGTCCCAAAGTAGCTTGTGGTAAAGGTACCACAAGTTAGTTGAGTAAATCCTTTGCAATAGGAAGTATTGTAAAGTGGCTTGTAATAAGTAAGATTACAAGTTAGTAAAGTTAAAAGCCTACAGGTGTAGGTCGTGGTTTTTTGATCCTCTTGTACAGGATTTTTCCACGTAAAAATCTTCCGCCTCATTTACTTACTGCTTTACTAAGTGCTCTCAGCAGAAACTTGTAGAGGACCAGGTACTCTACAATTTGGTGGACCCATATAAGCTAGCAGTTGATGACTGAGATAGATCGAGGGTCTGATTGTGAGGTTAATGACTGATAGAGGCCGAGGGCCTGGTTGTGAGGATTATATATCTATGGATCGGGCTGTACGCCGCAACAATATATATATATATATATATATATATATATATATATATATGTATGGATCGGGCTTCACGCCACAGCGATATAGCGCTTGGGCTGTAGGAGCTCCTCCGGTGTTTGCACAACCCTAGTGAGCGCAATCGACTATATATATGGATCGGGCTGCACGCTGCAACGATATATGAATCGGGTTGCACGCCGCAACAATTACTATATGGTACTTATTGAGTGTGAGTGTTGAGTGTGAACGCTGATTGATGAGAGTTGAGTCTCGAGTGACTGAGAGGCTTGACCGAGGAGCTATAGATATACATGTACATGGGTGATGCTTTGCCTGAGGGGCCTATTTATGAGCTTACTGTTTTTCACTCCTCCTTAAAGTGAGTTTCTATCGAATATGTTGACATTACTGCTTTCACTCATCTTTAGACCAAGCCTCCATTGAAAATGTTGAACAAATTCTTTAAACAACTTTCATTCAAACTGAAGTTTTTAAGTTATGAAATGGGTATAAATTTCTGTTTTGCCCGAGGGAGGGGGGGCTGTATACGAACTATGTTTTGCCCGAGGGGCCTATTATGATTTTCATCTCTTTTATTATAAATGGTATTGAACCCCTACTGAAACTGTTGGAAAGCATTTTTAAATAATTTTTACCAAAAGCTGGATTTTAAATGAGACAATTGACTCGTATTCTGATTTGAAAGCCTATTGTGCTTATTGAGTTTATCATAAATGTGGATTCATCATTTCCTACTGCTCAGTCTTTATTTACTCTTATTACTTACTGGGTTGGAGTACTCACATTACTTTCTGCACCTCGTGTGCAGATTCAGGTATTTCGGAACTCGGTAGCGGGTGTTGATTGCTCAGAGGCGGAGTCATCGGAGTTAGCAAGGTGGCTGCACGACGTTCACAGCATTACTTTCGTTCCCCTCATTTTCATTACTGTATTTAGTATATTTTTAGACTCTTGTTGTATTCAGACCGTGGTAGATGCTCATGACTAGTGACACCCCGATGTCGGGCTTGTGTAATTATTCCGCACTTTTCTTTTAAATTTTCATTATGAGATTATTGGTTTATAAATGGTATAAAAATAACTTTTATTGGAAAATGGTTGATTAGGGAGTTGTGTCGGCTGGCCTAGTTTCACGATAGGTGCCATCATAACCGGGTCGGTTTTGGGTCGTGACAATTAAAAGCCAAAATAACAATGCGAACTTGAAGCAACAATGATGAAATAGTAGATTACAAAATATATTAGAAATGACTTATTATTTATTTTTTGATTTCTTGTATTCAGTCTAACATGTGATAATGTTTCGCTATTTTTTTAATATTAAGTTATTTATTGTAAAATGTTATTCAAAATGAGTTATTCTTTAAATTTTACATTGTCACAATCAATTTTTAAGAGGCATTGTGCCAATTTTGCATCCTAAATTTCTAAAAGACCAAATAAATAAATTTTTTATTTTAAAATTCTGATATAAGTCCTTTTAAATCACAAACAAGTCATCTGAAAACTTTTGTAGCATATGGCATCTTTATTTATTGCGCTAGATAAATGGAAATAACGTTTATCATTTTCAATATTTTTAACTTTTATTTTATAGTTTTATATAACTCAAATAAATTATCTAATAATATTTACGTAATTTTTTAAAAGTTATGTATTTATTGATATGAATACACGCACAAAGAGCGTAACCTAAAACTAGTATAAATAAAATAGAAAAAACTTTTATAAGATCATTTTCTTTATTTAAATTGTAACTAATATTACTAATCATGAAAAAGTGGTTTGCTTTGAAGCCGATTTGCAGCCATACCCTATATTTATGCCACCTTTTAACTTGTACCCTATTTTTAAAAATTATTTATTTGGTAGCCAGCTAACAAAAAATCCGTAATAATATGACCATTATATCCCTGACAAAACATAAAAGATGCATCACGCATAAATCAATTTACGGTTCTCCTCCATCACTCTGTCTCTCCTCAGATCTCCTCTCGCAAACCAGAAATTTGAACCAGATTCAAATTCCAAATTCAAAATTACAAAATACATTATAAGTATTCTAATTCATCTTTAGAATTCAAAATAGTTTTTGAAACTGATTGATTTCATAATATATTTTTTTATAATTATTTGCATGAAGTTGTTTGACGGATGAAACATGAACTTTTCACTGATAGATTTCATTGATGAATGAATTTGCATTCTGAATCTGTTTCATGTTGAATTCTAAAGTGAAGCAAAAGATTCTTCACGTTAAAGCTAATTTAACGTCAAATCTAAAAATTCAAATATTCTGAGGTTTTTCACAGCATAACATGCTGAAGTTTTTGTTTTATTTGCTAAATAAGCTGAGTTTTTACATAATTTTGTTTATTTTCAAAAATGCTGAAGTATTTGTCTTGCAGTGTAATCAAGCTGAAGTTTTTTAGTTCATATGTAAAAACTTCAGGACTAAATAAGTTGGAGTTTTTATTCTGGATTCAACTGTTTTGTCGTAAAGCTTTTTCAAACACTTCAGCATAAGATGCCGAAGTTGTTTAGTTCATTTTTAAAAACTTCAGGAAAACAAGCTGAAGTTTTCCTCCTGCACTATGTAATTTTGTTATGATTTTTTGGTAAAACTTCATACCAAAAAATGCTTAAGTTTTTTGGAATATGTAAAACATTTTTAGTATGCTGAAGTTTTTTAGTTCATTTGCTAATACATGCTTAATATTTTGTCCTTCAATATGTAATTTTCGGATGAGTTTTTGTTAATTCCTGGTGAAGTTATTTAGTTCATTTCCTCTGTTATTTTCCTAGTTTAAATAGAATTAATATTAAAAAAAATGCACAAAAATATTAAAACAAAACATAATTTTTCATTTAATAAAATAAAAGATAAATTAAAATTACATAAAAGGGAAATAACATAATAACAAAGATAAATTAAAATTACATAAAAGGGAAATAACATAATAACCCTTTAACTAAAAAGATTATCCAAAAAAAAACTAATCGTCCATATCGTCATCGTCGTCGTAATTGTCAGATGGACGAGCGTCTTCATCACCAAGACTATCAAATTTTGCCAGCATCTCAAGCCTATCAAGCTTGTTGTTAATTTCTTCCAGCTTCCTGTTGTACTTGTCTATCAGCTCATCCAGCTTCAGCAAAAACACCTCTATGATGTCTTGCTTAATTTCGTCAACTATTTGCCTGATGACAGCATCCATTTTTCTCCCTTTTATATTTTATCTGCTAAAATATACGTGTTTGAGTGAATAAACTCACAAGGCATAGAGAAAAAATATCTGCATGGTATATGAAAAGGCATAGAGGAATTTTAAACGTCTAATGAAAAGAGTGCATGAATGTGATAGGAATGTAATTATTACACTAACACATACCCCAACACAAAATAATTACTACTTTAATTGTGTGTTTTTTTATGTTTACTCATGTATACTATACAATTAATGCATTCTAAAACTTCATGCTGAAGTTTATGTCACGACCCAAAATCTACTAAGGGTCATGATGGCGGCCAACACCGTTGTCAGGCAAGCCAACGCGGAAGTATTAGTAAATTCTTATTTTACTTACCCAAATCGGTTACAACATTTCTTAATTTGCAATTAAAATAGGTGATGATAAGCAATATTTAATAATAATTATACAACCCAAAAGAATTGTCTACTAATGTGTGTGCCAAGACCTGGTGTCATAAGTAGTGGGCAACTAGTAGAATGTACAAAAGAATAATACTATCCTACTGTCTGGGATAGAATAGACAACAAAAGTAAAGAAAGACCCCATCAATCTGCTGAACGACATCGGAAGGGAGAAACTCACTGTGGAAGTATCGGTCTATGAATCAGAGGCGTGCACCAGTTTGATAGCCAGATATACCTGCCTCAGATCCTTTACAATTAAGTACAGAAGTGTAGTATGAGTACATAAACAATATGTACCCCATAAGTATCCCGTCTAATCTCGAAGAAGTAGAGACAAGAGGTCAATTTGATACTTATTAAGGTCAAATAATACAGTGAAGTGTTACACTAAGCATGAAAATCACAAATAATCAACAGTTTGTAGCAAGAGGTAATATGTCATGTTCTTAACAATTTTACAATTAGCCATTTACATTTCAAATATTTATCCGATCAAGTCATGGATAAGATTTTACATAGATATCATGCGCACACTATGCCGAGGTCGACGGCTCGATCCAACAGAAAATAAATTGTGCACCGCTAGAGAGTCGAATTGCGCGAACTATAGATGCATCTATTTCTACCGAGGCGATTGACCCGATCCACAAATATCAATTAATATCAAGAAAACACATGAATGCGCATTTAATTCCAAGTAAATTCATACAAGTTGTGAGCACGTGATTTTTGCCTTACGAAAACTATTCCAAAATAAATCAAAAATAAAATAAATTTCTTTTACTGTGCAATTTTTGAATTTGCGTGGTGTTTGTTAAATATTTGTCTTATATCCGTAAATGTTTACTTTGTCATAACAAAATGAAAATAAAAATAAAAATATATGTTGCATGCATATCTAGGATTTAATTATGCATTTAATAATTGATTCAAAAAATAAAATCACAAAAATATGTGTCTGTTCTAGTTTTAATATTTCACTGTGTGATTAATGTTTGGTCTGTGTGTTAAACAATTGTTAAAAGGTAATTAATATCTTTAGAAGGGTAATTTTTGTTTTTATAATTTTAATTAAGATTTTAATGATTAATAATAAAATTAGAAAATAAAAATACAAGTTGTAAAATGATACTCGGACCTGGATTAAAATCCAGGCCCAAATCAAGTTACCCCCCCCCCACAGCCCAATCCAAACAGCCCAGATCCGGTCTTATTCAAACGAGTCAAAACGACAGCGTTTGGTCGTAGTTTATCAGTGACCGTTGGATCAAAGCCAACCAACGGCTGAGATCCCACGAACCTAACCCGTAATCATTACCCGATCCGATACCCGGTTCAACCCGTGACCCCGAACTTCAACAAACGACAACGTTTGGTTAAGTGGATTGATCTCAACCGTGCATCTTAATTGATCCAACGGATGAGATCAATCCACCCCACCCCTATATAAAGCCCAAACCCCTACCCCGGCCCCTAACTTAACACCCCCCTCTCCACTGTTCATCATCATCTTCCTCAAACCCACCCCTAACCCTAGCCGCCCTAACATCCCACCGCCTGAAACCCGGCGGCATCAACGCCGCCGGTCACCACCTTAACACCCCCGAACCCCCTGAACACCCTCTATCCGAATATGTTAGCCTCTTGGCTCGAATCTTCCTGAAGGTTCTCGAATCTTCATTTGAAGATTCGAGCCAAACTCAGATCTAAACCAAACAGCCCCAAATCGACACCATAGCTTCCCCTAACCACCCTAGGTATGGATCTATTGTTTGTTTGGTTCGAATCCCCTCAGAACTCTTCGAATCTTCTTTTGAAGGTTCGAACCAAACAAGAACTTACCCAGATTTGTTCTAAACTAACACCAAATCACCCCTAGGTTTCCCTCACCCTTGTGTCATTGTTGGTTCCCCTCGAATCTGACCAGAAATGGTTAAGTCCGAAATCGAACCTTCAAGAACCCTAGAAACACCAATTTTTGGATTCTGCCCAAATTAAATAGAAGATTGAGGTTTAATCGACCTTAGTCAAAGTATTTTCAGGTGAAAATACTTCGACTAAGGTCTGTTTAATTTCAAACAAAAAGTCCGAATCCAAATGGAGTTCTAGTCTGAATTGAATTTGAAGGTTCAGAGGTAATTTTTCTGTTTCTTATGTGTATTCTACATGTATTCTATGTTTGTTTCATTAGTCTGTTTAATTTTTCATAATTTTCTAGTCAATTCTGTTATACTGTCTCATACTCGTCTATTTGATCAGAATTATAATTGTTTCTGTTTGTTTATGATTGTTTATAATATGTGTAATCGACTCGATTAAGTTCGTCGATTAGTTGTGTTATAAATCCTGTTTCTGAAAATGCTGATTGAAACAGTCTGTTTCTATTTTTTTAGACTGATTATTGACAAATGTTGTAAATAGTCAACTGATTAATATCGTCAATTAAATCATGTTTGTTTGCAAATCAGTAAGTTCAAATGAATGTTGTGTATATATTGTTTTCTGAACAGGGCATTGTCAGTATATTGACAATACTCCTTTGTTTGTTTGATTTTAATCCAATGTTGAAATGCAGTTGAATTATTAGGCTGAATTCAGTATAATATTGTTGTGATGTTAGTTTTGAATTCAAGTTTACAAAAGTTGGTTAAATACAATTGTATCAGGAGGTTAATCCTAGGATTGGTCATAGCTGCTCAAACAGATTTTAAAATATGTATTGTTAGATTCTGAATTTAGGGCAGTAATAACAGTAATTACAGTAGGATTTCTGGGGCATATCTGGGGTAAAACAGTGAAGGTAATCTGATAATAATAGTGAGCTGAAAGTGGAATGTTAGTGGCTATAGTTTAAGATAATAATGGGGAACAAAGGGTAATGGGGCTGCTTAAAATCAGGATAAGATCATTTAAAGTATTCAAAAGCAGTTTTTAATGGAACTTTCTGATTTTTAAAAAGAGAAAAGGGTCCAGGCAACACTTAAAAAAAGATGGGGCAGACCTGTATAAAAGAGGGGGATTGGGACTGACTTGAGGAGAGCTTTCAGACAGAAAGGAAAGAGAGAAAGAAAAAAATCTGACCTGGAGGACAGATTTTAAAACTGAAGAAAGGAAAAATCAGAAGGAAATTAAGAGAAAAGATCTGATTTTAAGAGAATAAAACAGATTTTAGAGGAGGAGAAAGATCAGTTTTCAGAGAGATACATTTGAGAAAAACAGAAAGAAAGAAAGAGATAGAAATAGAATCAGAAACAGAAATTTGAAAAGAAAAAAAGAAACAAAAAAGGAACACACACACAGTGAAGCTGAAACAGAGAATAGAAAAGAAAAGAAAAATCCGAAACCTTGTTTTTTTCTTTTTGGAATCTGTCCGGATCTGTGTATTGATACTATTTGGTTTTAAAATCTGAAATTCTTTAAGAAGCTTTGCTCTTGTGAATCTGGGTTTCTCGGGTTCTGTATTATTGCTCAAATCTGTGGAGATACTGGTATTTTGTTGATTTTATTGCTGCTGCAACTGCTGAAATTTACTTCTTCTACCTTCATTTCCAGGTACTTATCTTTTAAATTCTATGTTGGAAAGAGATTCAGCATGACAAATCGATGAAGCTTGAATTGCAATTCTATTTTTCCATTTATCTAAGTTTGTTATTATAAATTTCAGTTTTGTTTCATGTCGTTTAATATAGTAGTATGCTTGACATGTTAATATTCAGTTGATCATTCTCTTTTGAAATTCATATAAGTGTTGTAATAATATTATCTATTCTAGAATTTCATTAAAGTATATGATTGAATTGTCAAGGTAGGGAATAGGGCATGAATGTTGGTCATTATTTTTTTTTTTGTGTTGTTAGCTAAGTAAAGAGTAATGTAGAAATATCAAGAAAACTACACTAGTAACATCTATTGTTAAATAAGGTTAAAATGGTGTTGGTGGTGTTTTTCATGTATAAGATAATAGATGTGTGTATAACCATTAGCGAAAGGTGATATGATATAGCTTGTTGCGATGTTTACGACATACAGTTAGGTTGCATGTAAAGCAATTTTATTGAATTGGCTTGTATAATAATTCCTTTCTTATCAACTTGATGCCTATTTACCCTCATAAATAAATTAACCAAACAATTAGGCCTATTAGATTAAAAGCAAGTATATGAGAATGAAATGAGGTGTACAAGCATAAATTGCAATACTTTATATCAATGGTAAGTAAAAATAGAATTTGCACTAAATAAAAAATAATAAAAATTCTTCAAAAAATATTTCTTCCCTTCATAAATCATTCTTGTTAGTTTCATATACAATTCATTCTTTGGCATATATATATATATATGTTGTATTTGCTAAAAACAGTATTAATCATATTTTTATTCTTTTCTTTGAATCAGAATAGTGTGGATGAATATAATTTATACTCGGAAATTATAATCGACGGGCAACATTTAATAAATTGTGATTTTTTTTAAAGAATTTAAAGGCATCCCTTAAATGAGAATTTCTCAGGATTTTCATATAAAAAGGTGTAGATATAATAAACAATTTGTGAAAGATCCATAACATTATTACAGATATTTTGCGCAATTAGGGATGCGTTTGCGTACCCTGATTATATTTTTAAAAGCAAATTCGGATTATGCGTACGTGCAATTTCGAACGAATATTTAATAAAAAAGATTTCTCCAAAAATGTTAAAATAATTTCATATAACCCGGGATGTGCAGTTCACTGTTTAAATATAAAGGGTGGTGACGTTCTTAATTCTATTTTAAAATCATTAACATATGAATTTGTAATAAGATGATCAATTATATTGTGTACACGTATGCGTGACATGATCCCCGTAATTATGAAAGGAATATAATACGAATATACGTACGCGTAATTCGTTTATATAATTGTAAACAATAAGTAAAAGCGGTAGTAAAATCATGTAACAAAAACGTATTTAATAAAATCAAGATAATTAAGCCAATAATAAAAACAGTTGAGCGACCATGCTAGAACCACGGAATTCGGAAATGCCTAACACCTTCTTCCGGATTAACAGAATTCCTTACTCAGGATTTCTGGTTCGCAGAATAATAAACAGAGTCATATTCTCCTCGATTCAGGGATTAAAACTGGTGACTTGGGACGCCTTAAAATTCCCAGGTGGCGACTCTGAAATAATTAAATAAATCCCGTTTCGACTGTCCTTCAATTGGAGAAAACTCCCCACGCGCCCCGCGGGCGCGGTGAAAAGGAGGTGCGACAGCTCTGGCGACTTTGCTGGGGAGAATTTGCTACAGTATAAACTGTAACCCAGAACCATTGGTTCAGGGTTTAAAGAATTTGAGCTTAAAATATCTGCGTTAATTGGCTTTATTTACTATATGATTTTCACCTGTTTATATGCTAATATGCTAAATGTTGCTTTTTACTGCTTTAATATTATTTGAATTGTTCATATACAATTGCTACGAAACCCCCTTCTTTCTGAGTCTTCTGAATTTATGGTGCACACGTGCGCGTGGCCCACCTTTCTGTTAAAGGTCATACCAAATAAGACGAAGTTGGGACAAGTAACTAGGCCGGGTAGACTTTCGTGCTCCCGGTACGTTGCCCCCGCTTCGGCTCAAACTGTCCGTTTGGGTAAGCCAGGTTTAGAACAATCAACCTCAGGTTTTTCACTTAGAATAACTCAGCCATGTACCGGATCCCTAGTAGGAACGTATATTTGCATCATGTACATTTGGCCTTGGAGACTCAACACAGGGGTTGGGTCTGTCTAGGACAGGTGAACCCGAAATAAAAAGACCATCCTGATGCATCCTACTTGCTACTTGTGCATTCATTTGCCTCGAACATGCTTGTTGACCAGCTTAAATGAAATCATGGTGAGAAGAGAGGAATAAAATGGGTTGTTTTAAAAATTTCAAAAAAAAAAATAGTTTTAAATCTTGAAATAAAGGTATTTAATAAATAAAAAATTTTTGAAAATGATTTTTTAGTGTATATTTTCAAAATGAGTCTTGACTTTATTAAATTAAATTTCAGATACAAAATGAGCACCACGCAAAACCCCCCATCCACGAATACAGAAGAGTTTCTATTTCAGCTTCAAATGTGGTGGTATGATTTAGGCGAAGCTGGTCAAAAATGGGTCGTCAAGCATTTGGGAAATCTCACGGATATTATGAAAGTTAAACCCCGTGATGATCTGATTGCGGCGTTAGTAACTTTTTGGGACCCTGTTCACAATGTCTTTCGTTTCTCTGACTTCGAGCTTACTCCTACATTAGAGGAGATAGCTGGATATGCTGGTTTTGACGGAAGTCTAAGAAATCAAAGCCTGATATTCACAAAGGCTCCCTCGGTACATCGATTCTTCGGTCTTCTGAACATCAGCAGTCAAATCAGGAAAAGCAATGTCATCAATGGATGTTGTTCCTTCAACTTTTTGTATTCAAGGTTCGGAAAGTCAGATGGGTTCAAAATTCATGAGAAAGGCCTTACTAACAAGCAAAACAAAGACACCTGGCAGATTCACCGTCGCTTTGCCTTCATGGTGGCTTTTCTAGGAATCATGGTCTTCCCAAACAAAGAGCGAACAATTGATATTTGCACCGCGAAAGTTGTGCCAATCCTCACCACCAAAGAAAATCACACCCTTGTCCCCATCATTCTATCAGACATTTATCGGGCTTTGACTTTATGTAAATCAGGAGCAAAAGTCTTCGAAGGATGCAAAATTTTGTTGCAAATGTGGGTGATTGAACATCTCCAACAGCAGCCCAAGATCATACAGTATGGGTCAAACAATGATAATTGCATCGAGAGTTATGAGGAAAGAATAAAAAATTATCAGGCTCCAGAAGGGATAGAAGCATGGGTATCTCATCTAAAAGCTTTAACGGCAAATCAGATTGAATGGACTTTGGGATGGCTCCCGATGAGGGAAGTGATACACATGTCAACCTCAAATAGTTATCTGCTACTATTGGGATTGAGAAGCATCCAGCCGTATGCGCCACTAAGAGTCCTAAGACAACTAGGGAGATATCAAGTAGTTCCTGATGATGAAGATTTGAGTATGCAAGTAATCGAATTACACCCAGAAGCCACTATTCCCGAGGCTCTACTTCAGCAGATGTGGAATGGATGTCGATACTTGAAAAGTGATACTCAAGTCCCAGACACTACAAAGGGTGAGATAAATCCTGGATATGCAAGGTGGTTTGAAAAACGGTCTCGCGTGGATGATGTACCAGAGCCTGAGCTAAGAAGGCCAACAAAAAGACCCCATGTTCAAAACTTCAATGATAAAATCCAAGAGCGGTTGATCTGGGGAGAAAAGGAAAAAGGGTACAAAGCAACTATCCATGCCCTAAAAGAAAATCTGAGAAGCCTCAGTTTGGAGAAAGATTTGCAAGCACAAGAAGCCGAAGGCGAGAAGAAGAGTCTAGCTTGTGAGAATGAAAATCTTCATGCTCGATTCCAAAAAATGAAAAGAGTTTCTGAGACACCAAAGAGGAGCTGGAAGGATCAAAAAACCATCGCCAATCTTTTTGAAAGAATGCAAGATTATGATTCCATTCTTGCGGAAAACGAAAGGGCGTTGAGCAAAGCAAAAGAAAGGATCCAACAATTAAACGAAGAGGCCAGATCTAATAAGGAACGCCAAGTAAGGCAATCCGAAGAAGACAGGGCACAATTCAAGAAGGAAAAAGACCATTGGATACGATCAGAAGATCAGCTTCGTGCACAACTAGGAGAGGCAAGAAGATGCAACAAAGAACATCAACAAGCAGACATCGACAAAGAAAGAGCGCATGCAAGAGTAGAGCAGGCCAGACTCCGAGCTCTATTAGAGTCAGCTCTAGATCGTGAAAACCGTGTCAGAGATATAGCCACCACTCGCCAGCAGCAATTGCAGGACCAAGACCAACGTCTCCAAGATTTCAGGGCACAAATCCACGACCTGGCAGTCTACACCTCTCAAAGTTACGTAAACTGCCAAGGAATGGATTATGAAAGGTTTACAGAGCATGCACCCATTTTTGCCCGTCATCTAGCAATGGAGTTGGAAAGGATGTATCGTACGTTGGGAGGTCATCCAGGTCAAGCCCCACATTGAGCAGATAATCCAATAATTGACAACAAAAGTGGAAAGTGGGGCATGTTGTGAGATGTTAAGAATTGTATCTTTATTTAAGTGTGTGTGTTTCCAATCATTTTCTTAAAGTTTTCAAATGTAATTTCATCTTTGTATAATGAATAAAAGTGTTTGCCTCACGTCCGAACTACGCAAGGTCTGATTCATGTGGGGGCATGATACGTAGGCAATCTCTATAAGATTCGACCACCACAATAAAAGGAATATAATAAATAAAATAAAAGTGAGTAACAATAAAAATTTCAAGAAAAGCTGGGACGACACAAGCGGCCGAGCAAATGCATAATAGAAAGGGAATATTTGTCTAGGGACATTGCATCTCAACGTGTAATTATATATGTGTTAAATTCTCAAAACTAACAAGTTTGTTCATTTCCAGAATTCAAGCAGTTAGTTTCTCTAAAGAGTATACTGGCATATTATCATTATCACACGAGATCAAAAGGACCAATACCCGAAAGTATGTCTATCCCAGATGTTGACACAGGTATTGAGATAGAGGAGATGGATGAACTCAAGCAGCAAATGGCTGAGATGTACCAAGCCTGGTCTACAGGACAGTTACCCCCGTCTTACTCAACTAACCCTGCTCCATCAATGACCCAAACTCAGGATAATATTACCACTGAATTATCCCCAAATTTCCCCATTTACCAGCACTACCGAGGCACCACCTCTCAGACACCGCAGTCTCCACCTCCGAAACCAGTTCCATATTTTCCTCCACCTATGACTCCTGTTTTCGTAGCACCTCCCCCGGCTACATTCCACAAATCTCCTAGTGAGCCTACATTCCAGGCCCAGGACAACCAATATTACCCCCCGGAGCCCACCCTCAAAGCCTCCGAAATCCATTCAACTGCTCCTCGTTTTGATCTCCCAACCGAAATTGACAAGCCAGCCAAAAATGCTGAACAAGAAGAGATGTTCAGGAAGGTCAAGAGTCTAGAACAATCGTTCAGAGACATGCGAGGATTAGGTGGGCAAGTCAGTGTAGCATACAAAGATTTGTGCTTATTCCCCAATGTACAATTACCAGTTGGCTTCAAGATGCCCAAATTTGACCTATACAACGGGCACGACGACCCAGTAGCCCACTTAAGGGGTTTCTGCAGCAAGATGCGAGGAGCTGGGGGAAAGGACGAATTATTGATGGCTTACTTCAGTCAAAGTTTAAGCGGATCAGCTTTGGAGTGGTATACACGCCAGGACCATGGGAGATGGTACACCTGGGATGACCTGGCACAGGCATTCACATACCATTTCCAATACAATTTGGAAATCATCCCAGATCGACTATCTTTGACAAAATTTGAGAAGAAACACAATGAAAGTTTCAGAAAGTATGGTTTCCGGTGGAGAGAACAAGCAGCAAGAGTGGATCCTCCTATGAAGGAGAGTGAAATGGTAGACTACTTCCTCCAAGCCTTGGAACCGACTTACTATGCCCATTTGGTTTCAGCGGTGGGGAAATCATTCAACGAAGTGGTGAAGATGGGAGGTATGGTGGAAGAAGGCCTCAAGACAAATAAAATCATGAGCTATTCAGCGATTAAGGCGACTACTCAAGCTATTCAAGGCGGGGTAGGAGGAATCGGAAGAAAGAAGAGGGAGGAAGCAGCGGTAGTTGATTCAGGAATTTGGTCAGGACCCAGAGGTTCACCGCCTTACTATAATCAACAACGACCTCGCCAATCAACTTACCACCACGATTCATCCCAACACTACTATCACCCTTCGGAGCCTCATTTTTCCATTAACCATGCTCAAGCATACAATCAGCCACCTGTTCACGCCAATTGGCGTGCTCCTGCCATACCAAGTACTTACCCACGAGCCTATCCCGGACCAGGTTTCAGGCCTAGGCCAGCATTCAGGGGAGAAAGGGAACAGAAAAAGAAAACTTACACTCCATTGGGAGAGTCTTACACTAGTCTGTTCCACAGGCTGAGACAGCTAGACATGCTAAGACCAATACAATCCAAGCTACCCAATCCTCCTCCAAAGAATCTGGATTACACCATTAGCTGTGAGTATTGCTCCGGTGCACCAGGCCATGATACAGAGAAATGCTGGCATTTGAAAAATGCAATACAAGAGCTGATTGATACTAATAAAATCGAGGTTCAAACCCCCGAAGCCCCAAATATCAATAGAAATCCAATGCCAGCCCATCAAGAGGCTAATATGATAGAAATCATACAAGCTGATGGGGAGACAAAGAAGCCGTCACAAACTGTCATGATGATCAAGTCTCATGAAGCCAAGCCAGATAAGCAGTTAACAGAGGAGAAGCCGGTACCTAAGCAGAGCAGAAATGGTGATGAATCATCTGTGGTAGACAAGAAGGGGTCTTCGAGTAAGGTTGCCACAAAGCAAGAAAGGTTGAAAGTGATAGTACCAGGGGTGGTCAGTAAACCCATTGTATTCGTGGAAGGAGCCCGTACAGATCGGGTTATTATCACACCTGTAACCCAGCTGCCAGTCATCAACAACAAAGCCATCCCATGGAACTATGAACGGGTGACTGTAATGTACAAGGGAAAAGAAGTCAAGGAAGAAGTGTGTGAGGTGCAAGGCTTGACTCGTTCGGGAAGATGTTTTACGCCCGAAGAGTTAAGAAAAACTAAAAATAATCCAACACCAATAAAGAGAGCTGTGACGGAAGAAGAGGCGGAAGAGTTTTTAAGAAAAATGAAACTCCATGATTATTCTGTTGTGGATCAATTGAAGAAGACGCCCGCTCAAATTTCATTGTTGTCATTACTGATCCATTCAGAGGAGCACCGTCTGGCTTTGATGAAAATCCTGAATGAGGCTCATGTTCCTGAAAAAATCTCTGTAAATCATTTGGGAAGAATAGCCAACAGAATCTTTGAGACAAACAGAATTACATTTGCTGATGATGAATTGCCTGTGGAAGGTACCGAGCACAACAGAGCTCTTTACCTCACCGTGAAATGTGAAAACTCCGTAGTAACCCGGGTATTGGTTGACAATGGGTCAAGTGCAAACATCTGCCCTCTCTCCACTTTAAGCAAATTAAAAATTAAAGAGGAGAGGATCCAGAAGAATAGTATCTGCGTACGGGGGTTTGACGGTGGAAGCAGAGATTCATTTGGCGACATAGTGTTGGAACTAACAATAGGGCCAGTTGAATTCACAATGGAATTTCAAGTGTTGGACATAACTGTTTCTTACAACTTGTTGTTGGGTCGACCATGGATCCATGCTGCTAAAGCAGTCCCGTCAACACTACATCAGGCTGTCAAGTTTGAATGGGATCATCAAGAAATAGTTGTGCATGGGGAAGAAAGTTTAAATGCTCGCAGCAGTGCCATTGTACCGGTCGAGGGAATAGAAAATGACCAGGGACCATGGGTATACCAAGTGTCCGATACAGTGTCGGTAGAGAAAATTCCAGAAGGGAAGTACCTTCCGAATCCAAAGATAACCTCTGCTTCAGTCATGGTAGCTTATGAAATGTTAAAGAATGGTTTTATACCCGGCAAAGGTTTGGGCTTATCTTTGCAAGGAATTATACAACCAGTATCTCTCCCCGAGAACTGGGAAACATTTGGTTTGGGATTTATACCCACTATCACCGTTGTGAAAAAGGCCAGAAAGCTGAAACATAAGGCATGGGATCTTCCAAAACTAGTCCCACCTCTATCAAAGTCTTTTGTCAAGACCGGTGCTAAAAATCACCCGATAACAACAATTCCTAAATCTCGGGTCAATCCTGAGGAGGAATTAATTGAAAGATTCGAGAAATTGTTTAATGATGTGAATATGTTGGAAAGCGGAGAAGGGTGTAGCAACGCAGAAGTTCAATTCGTTGGGCCAGAAACAAAGCTTAATAATTGGAAAGCCACTCCTCTCCCAATTCGAAAGGAGTCTTGGTAGTTTATTTTGATTTTCTTTCAGTTTGTTTGGGTTACTTCAGGGTTGTAATCCCAAAGCTTATCTTACAGTTTGTTTGAAGTGTGCAAAACCTTGTTATCTTTCATCATCCAATAAAAAGCAGTTTCCTTTTTATTATCATTCCTGATAGTTTTCTTTTCTTTTTCTTCTTTCCTGTACAGTTCTTTTTACGCTGGCTCTAGTGATATGGCATGCATGAGGAATCCTCAGCCCAGTCTTAAAAATCAATCTGGTTCCGAAATATTAATTCAAGAAATATATTGTGATTATGAATCAGAATATGATGAAGATGAGGTTTTTGAAGAGATTAGTAAAGAGTTAATTCACTTTGAGGAAAAAATCAAACCTAACTTGAGTGATACCGAGGACATCAATATAGGGGACACGAGTAATATCCGAGAAACTAAAATAAGTGTCCATCTCGAACCAAAGATCCGAGAAGAGTTAATTAAAGCACTCATAGAATTCAAAGATGTTTTTGCATGGTCATATGACGACATGCCGGGTCTGAGCACTGATTTGGTGGTTCACAAATTGGCCCACCGATCCAACGGTGCCTCCTGTCAAGCAGAGGCTGAGAAAATTCAAGCCTGATATGAGTGTGAGAATTAAGGAAGAAATCACCAAACAATTGGAAGCAAAGGTCATTCGAGTCACTCGATATCCTGTTTGGTTGGCTAATATCGTTCCTGTACCAAAGAAAGACGGCAAAATTAGAGTATGCGTCGACTACCGCAATCTCAACAAAGCAAGTCCAAAGGATAATTTCCCATTACCCAATATCCATATTTTGATCGACAATTGTGCCAAGCATGATATAGGATCTTTCGTGGATTGTTATGCCGGGTATCATCAAATTCTAATGGATGAAGAAGATGCAGAAAAGACGGCATTCATCACACCATGGGGAACTTATTGCTACCGGGTAATGCCATTCGGTTTGAAGAACGCCGGAGCAACCTACATGAGAGCGATGACCACAGTGTTTCATGATATGATACACAAGGAGATTGAGGTATACGTGGACGATGTGATCATAAAATCAAAGCATCAGGCCAACCACGTTGGGGATTTGAGGAAATTCTTCTTAAGACTTCGCAGGTACAACCTCAAGCTTAACCCTGCCAAGTGCGCATTTGGAGTTCCATCTGGAAAGTTGCTAGGATTCATAGTCAGTCGACGAGGCATCGAGCTAGACCCATCAAAAATCAAAGCCATCCAAGAATTGCCACCTCCCAGGAACAAAACTGAAGTAATGAGTTTGTTGGGAAGGTTAAATTATATCAGCAGGTTTATTGCTCAGCTCACAACAACTTGTGAGCCAATTTTCAAATTGTTGAAAAAGGATGCTGCGGTCAAATGGACCGATGAGTGTCAAGAAGCGTTCGATAAAATAAAAGGGTACTTGTCGAACCCACCCGTGTTGGTCCCGCCAGAGCCAGGAAGACCTTTGATTCTTTACTTGACGGTCTTGGAAAACTCGTTTGGTTGTGTATTGGGGCAACATGACCTCACCGGCAGAAAAGAACAGGCCATCTACTACCTTAGCAAAAAGTTCACAGCTTATGAGGTTAAGTATACTCATCTGGAAAAGACATGTTGCGCCCTAACATGGGTGGCTCAGAAGTTGAAACACTATTTGTCGTCCTACACTACTTACCTCATTTCGCGTTTGGATCCATTGAAATATATTTTTCAAAAGCCTATGCCAACGGGAAGACTTGCAAAGTGGCAAATTTTGCTCACAGAGTTTGACATCATCTATGTGACTCGGACTGCAATGAAAGCCCAAGCACTGGCCGATCATTTAGCCGAAAACCCGGTCGATGAGGAATACGAGCCGTTGAAAACCTATTTTCCTGATGAAGAAATAATGCATATCGACGAGGTGGAGCGAATTGAAAAACCTGGCTGGAAACTTTTCTTTGATGGAGCCGCTAACATGAAAGGAGTCGGGATAGGAGCTGTAATCATCTCTGAAACAGGGCATCACTATCCTGTTACGGCTCAACTGCGATTTTATTGCACCAATAATATGGCTGAATATGAAGCTTGTATTATGGGTTTAAGGCTAGCCGCAGACATGGGTATCCAAGAAATCTTAGTCATGGGAGATTCGGATCTTCTGGTACATCAAATTCAAGGAGAATGGGAAACCCGAGACTTAAAGCTCATACCATACCGACAATGTCTACATGATCTTTGTCAGCGGTTTCAATCAGTGGAATTCCGGCATATTCCAAGGATTCATAATGAGGTTGCCGATGCATTGGCTACTTTGGCATCAATGTTGCACCATCCAGACAAAGCTTATGTGGATCCACTACATATTCGAGTCCACGATCAGCACGCTTATTGCAATATGGTTGAAGAAGAATTTGATGGTGAACCATGGTTCCACGACATCAAGGAGTATATCAGGATGGGGATATATCCCGCACAAGCCACAGGAGATCAAAAGAGGACCATTAGGCGATTGGCAAATGGATTCTTCTTAAGCGGAGGAGTTTTGTATAAAAGAACACCAGATCTTGGATTATTAAGATGCATAGATGCCAGACAAGCTACAGCTGTCATGTCTGAAGTACATTCGGGAGTTTGCGGACCCCACATGAGTGGATATGTGTTGGCAAAGAAAATCCTCCGAGCTGGTTACTATTGGCTTACCATGGAGCGAGATTGTATCAGTTTTGTGCGCAAGTGTCATCAATGCCAGATACACGGAGATTTGATTCATTCTCCACCATCCGAGTTGCACACAATGTCGGCACCATGGCCCTTCGTTGCCTGGGGCATGGATGTGATTGGACCAATTGAGCCGGCAGCATCCAATGGGCACAGGTTCATTCTGGTAGCCATTGATTATTTTACCAAATGGGTTGAGGCCAAGACATTCAAATCGGTGACCAAGAAAGCTGTGGTCGATTTTGTCCACTCAAATATCATATGTCGATTCGGAATCCCAAAGGTGATCATCACAGATAACGGTGCTAATCTTAACAGCAACTTAATGAAGGAAGTATGTCAACAGTTTAAGATTACACATCGCAACTCTACCCCATATCGGCCCAAGGCGAATGGAGCAGTCGAGGCAGCCAACAAAAACATAAAGAAGATACTTCGGAAAATGGTAGAAGGTTCAAGACAATGGCATGAAAAATTACCATTTGCATTATTGGGATACCGCACTACTGTTCGCACTTCAGTAGGAGCAACTCCTTATTTGTTGGTATATGGCACTGAAGCAGTAATTCCTGCAGAAGTTGAGATTCCTTCCCTTCGGATTATCGCCGAAGCAAAGATTGATGATGATGAGTGGGTCAAAACCCGTCTGGAACAGTTAAACTTGATTGATGAAAAACGATTGGCCGCAGTATGTCATGGTCAATTATATCAAAGAAGAATAGCAAGAGCATACAACAAAAAAGTGCGTCCACGGAAGTTCGAAGTGGGTCAACATGTGCTGAAACGTATTCTTCCACATCAGGTTGAGGCAAAAGGCAAATTTGCCCCGAATTGGCAAGGACCATTCATTGTGACCAGAGTATTATCGAATGGTGCACTATGCTTAACAGATATTGAAGGCAAATGCATAGACATGGCGATCAATTCTGACGCGGTAAAGAGATATTATGCATAACTTTTTGAATGTTTGTATTTAGCATTATTTCGAAGATTGGAATGACAAAGGCAATTTATTCTGCTATCCAAACACTATACCATTTGCTTCCCCTTCGAGCCATATTTGCTTCTTTCTTACCCTTTCTTGGAATCAATGAAAATCAAATATGAACTAAAAAAAAAAAGAAAAAAAAAGAAAAGAAAATCACTATTATTTAGTGAACTACGTTTAACCTGATTCCTCAAAGAAGGATACGTAGGCGCCTCACGGCTCGGTCATAGGGTGCATAATATGCATAATGTGCACAAAAAGAAACATCAAGAGACCCCAAATCAAGAAACTGGGGCAAAGAATTGTATTGGAAATAAGAAAAAGATTCCAAGAGTTGTAATTTTAAACTCATACCAAAGCTATTTAGCTTTTAATACCTTTTCCATTTCTAACCACATACCAAAAAGACCTTTCGATCAATCTTAGAAAAATGCTGAGTCAAACAAATGAAGATGGTTCATAACACTCTGGTACAAACAAGAAAAGAAAGTAAAAATGAGAGAGTCTTATAGGTGAAAACCCACACGGGCACCATAAGGCGATGGAAGTTGAGAGAAAGTAAAAATGAGAGAGTCTTATAGGTGAAAACCCACACGGGCACCATAAGGCGATGGAAGTTGAGAGAAAGTAAAATGAGAGAGTCTTATTGGTGAAAACCTTCGTAGGCACCATAAGGCGAAAAAGAAGTAAGAAATGAACAAATGAGGAAGGTTTATCGGTGAAAACTCTTTGAGATATTGCAAGTCCAACAGGTCTGTAAAATGAAAAATGAAGTTGGATTACAGAAATTTTGGGGAAAACAAAAATGAGACAATTGAAAGGAGATTGATTAAAAGACTGGGTTGATTAATCCGAAATGCATACCCTGATCATTGGCGCTAGTAACTCCAATCAGATAAGTTTTATTCTTTCTCCAACAGTCATCCAAACTTGGATTTTTCTTTTCATTCTACAATTGTCGAAATCAGCGCATTTCGTCACTAATAATCTTACTTTTCTAAAGCTTTGAGATAAGTTTTATTCCAAACAAATAAGAAGGAATGTCAAGGTATACTACCAAGATTCAGGATTACATGATGCAAAAAACGGCCATGAAAGGCGGGAGATAAAAATAATAAGATATGGGTGTAAGAAAGGTGAAATCAAAAGTGGATCAGCAATGTCAGGAGGGACATATGATTACAGTTAAAAGGGTTTGAAGGAAAACATACAGAGGGGAATCCTATAGTCAAGGATCAATTACAAAGACAAAATAGTCTTTTTCAACCATTCCAAGGCAATAAAAGGAGACGAAGAGAAGCCCCACCATTGGCAAGAATACCCCAGTTAACCACCCCGCTTTAAACTAACGAAGTTTTCTTTGATTTAAAACAGGGGCAAAAACAATATTTGTGTCAGGAGACACTTACAAAGAAAAGAAGAAATCAGGCGTCCACCTGGAGAATGAGGATGAGAATTAAAGAAGTCAGGCGTCCACCTGGAGAATGAGGATGAAGAATTAAGGAAGTCAGGCATCCACCTGGAGAATGAGGATGAGAATTGAAGAAGTCAGGCGTCCACCTGGAGAATGAGGATAAGAATTGAAGAAGTCAGGCGTCCACCTGGAGAATGAGGATGAAGAAGTTAAAAAGAAGTCAGGCGTCCACCTGGAGAATGAGGATGAGAATTAAAAAGAAGTCAGGCGTCCACCTAGAGAACAAGGATGAGAATTAAAGAAGTCAGGCGTCCACCTGGAGAATGAGGATGAAGAATTAAGGAAGTCAGGCATCCACCTGGAGAATGAGGATGAGAATTGAAGAAGTCAGGCGTCCACCTGGAGAATGAGGATGAGAATTGAAGAAGTCAGGCGTCCACCTGGAGAATGAGGATGAAGAAGTTAAAAAGAAGTCAGGCGTCCACCTGGAGAATGAGGATGAAGAAGTTAAAAAGAAGTCAGGCGTCCACCTGGAGAACGAGGATGAGAATTAAAGAAGTCAGGCGTCCACCTGGAGAATGAGGATGAGAAAAGAAGAAGTCAGGCGTCCACCTGGAGAACGAGGATGAGAATTAAAGAAGTCAGGCGTCCACCTGGAGAATGAGGATGAGAATTAAAGAAGTCAGGCGTCCACCTGGAGAATGAGGATGAGAAAAGAAGAAGTCAGGCGTCCACCTGGAGAACGAGGATGAAGAATTAAAGAAGGAATCAGGCATCCACCTGGAGAATGAGGATGAGAATTAAAGAAATCAGGCATCCACCTGGAGAACGAGGATGAAGATATAAAGAAGAAATCAGGCGTCCACCTGGAGAATGAGGATAAGAATTGAAGAAGTCAGGCGTCCACCTGGAGAACGAGGATGAAGAATTAAAGAAGTCAGGCGTCCACCTGGAGAATGAGGATAAGAATTGAAGAAATCAGGCGTCCACCTGGAGAATGAGGATGAGAATTAAAGAAGTCAGGCGTCCACCTAGAGAATGAGGATGAATCCGCAGTCAGGCACCCACCTGGAGAACAAGGGAATACCATTGAAGTGTTGAAAACCCGCTCATATGAGAAAGGAGCACATTTAGAGTCAATAAAGCAGAGGAGTCCAACAAAGTCCCCAGCAGGAAACAACAAGAATCCCAAACAGATAAAGAAAATACGGGACATAATGAAAAGGAATACGGAATAAGCCAAATGCCCAAGAGTCACCAAGATATCAAGACAACAAGAAACGCAAGGGCATGATCTAGATAAGATTTTATAATTCATGTACCATAGTCTAGTTTAGCTTTTTGTATTACCTTTGAAGTAAGGTGTAATAAGGAGGTCAGCAAGCAGTAAAAACAGCACGAAGCAGCAGTAACATCACAGTCCCACGGTAGTCCCAGCTACCCAAAACTTCCCGAACTACATTGACCTGATTCCTTTATAGCCAAGGATATGTAGGAAACCTTTGAAGCAGAGGTTCGGTCAAATCTTTCAAAAATGCTTCCCACGGAGTATTTGAACGGGCAAAAATTGCTCGTATCCGCTCACTTTATCTTTGCACGAAAACTCTTCGAGTTTCCGCACAAAGAGGGGCAGCTGTGAGCACGTGATTTTTGCCTTACGAAAACTATTCCAAAATAAATCAAAAATAAAATAAATTTCTTTTACTGTGCAATTTTTGAATTTGCGTGGTGTTTGTTAAATATTTGTCTTATATCCGTAAATGTTTACTTTGTCATAACAAAATGAAAATAAAAATAAAAATATATGTTGCATGCATATCTAGGATTTAATTATGCATTTAATAATTGATTCAAAAAATAAAATCACAAAAATATGTGTCTGTTCTAGTTTTAATATTTCACTGTGTGATTAATGTTTGGTCTGTGTGTTAAACAATTGTTAAAAGGTAATTAATATCTTTAGAAGGGTAATTTTTGTTTTTATAATTTTAATTAAGATTTTAATGATTAATAATAAAATTAGAAAATAAAAATACAAGTTGTAAAATGAAACTCGGACCTGGATTAAAATCCAGGCCCAAATCAAGTTACCCCCCCCCCCCACAGCCCAATCCAAACAGCCCAGATCCGGTCTTATTCAAACGAGTCAAAACGACAGCGTTTGGTCGTAGTTTATCAGTGACCGTTGGATCAAAGCCAACCAACGGCTGAGATCCCACGAACCTAACCCGTAATCATTACCCGATCCGATACCCGGTTCAACCCGTGACCCCGAACTTCAACCAAACGACAACGTTTGGTTAAGTGGATTGATCTCAACCGTGCATCTTAATTGATCCAACGGATGAGATCAATCCACCCCACCCCTATATAAGGCCCAAACCCCTACCCCGGCCCCTAACTGAACACCCCCCCTCCACTGTTCATCATCATCTTCCTCAAACCCACCCCTAACCCTAGCCGCCCTAACATCCCACCGCCTGAAACCCGGCGGCATCAACGCCGCTGGTCACCACCTTAACACCCCAGAACCCCCTGAACACCCTCTATCCGAATATGTTAGCCTCTTGGCTCGAATCTTCCTGAAGGTTCTCGAATCTTCATTTGAAGATTCGAGCCAAACTCAGATCTAAACCAAACAGCCCCAAATCGACACCATAGCTTCCCCTAACCACCCTAGGTATGGATCTATTGTTTGTTTGGTTCGAATCCCCTCAGAACTCTTCGAATCTTCTTTTGAAGGTTCGGACCAAACAAGAACTTACCCAGATTTGTTCTAAACTAACACCAAATCACCCCTAGGTTTCCCTCACCCTTGTGTCATTGTTGGTTCCCCTCGAATCTGACCAGAAATGGTTAAGTCTGAAATCGAACCTTCAAGAACCCTAGAAACACCAATTTTTGGATTCTGCCCAAATTAAATAGAAGATTGAGGTTTAATCGACCTTAGTCAAAGTATTTTCAGGTGAAAATACTTCGACTAAGGTCTGTTTAATTTCAAACAAAAAGTCCGAATCCAAATGGAGTTCTAGTCTGAATTGAATTTGAAGGTTCAGAGGTAATTTTTCTGTTTCTTATGTGTATTCTACATGTATTCTATGTTTGTTTCATTAGTCTGTTTAATTTTTCATAATTTTCTAGTCAATTCTGTTATACTGTCTCATACTCGTCTATTTGATCAGAATTATAATTGTTTCTGTTTGTTTATGATTGTTTATAATATGTGTAATCGACTCGATTAAGTTCGTCGATTAGTTGTGTTATAAATCCTGTTTCTGAAAATGCTGATTGAAACAGTCTGTTTCTATTTTTTTAGACTGATTATTGACAAATGTTGTAAATAGTCAACTGATTAATATCGTCAATTAAATCATGTTTGTTTGCAAATCAGTAAGTTCAAATGAATGTTGTGTATATATTGTTTTCTGAACAGGGCATTGTCAGTATATTGACAATACTCCTTTGTTTGTTTGATTTTAATCCAATGTTGAAATGCAGTTGAATTATTAGGCTGAATTCAGTATAATATTGTTGTGATGTTAGTTTTGAATTCAAGTTTACAAAAGTTGGTTAAATACAATTGTATCAGGAGGTTAATCCTAGGATTGGTCATAGCTGCTCAAACAGATTTTAAAATATGTATTGTTAGATTCTGAATTTAGGGCAGTAATAACAGTAATTACAGTAGGAAATCTGGGGCATATCTGGGGTAAAACAGTGAAGGTAATCTGATAATAATAGTGAGCTGAAAGTGGAATGTTAGTGGCTATAGTTTAAGATAATAATGGGGAACAAAGGGTAATGGGGCTGCTTAAAATCAGGATAAGATCATTTAAAGTATTCAAAAGCAGTTTTTAATGGAACTTTCTGATTTTTAAAAAGAGAAAATGGTCCAGGCAACACTTAAAAAAAGATGGGGCAGACCTGTATAAAAGAGGGGGATTGGGACTGACTTGAGGAGAGCTTTCAGACAGAAAGGAAAGAGAGAAAGAAAAAAATCTGACCTGGAGGACAGATTTTAAAACTGAAGAAAGGAAAAATCAGAAGGAAATTAAGAGAAAAGATCTGATTTTAAGAGAATAAAACAGATTTTAGAGGAGGAGAAAGATCAGTTTTCAGAGAGATACATTTGAGAAAAACAGAAAGAAAGAAAGAGATAGAAATAGAATCAGAAACAGAAATTTGAAAAGAAAAAAAGAAACAAAAAAGGAACACACACACAGTGAAGCTGAAACAGAGAATAGAAAAGAAAAGAAAAATCCGAAACCTTGTTTTTTTCTTTTTGGAATCTGTCCGGATCTGTGTATTGATACTATTTGGTTTTAAAATCTGAAATTCTTTAAGAAGCTTTGCTCTTGTGAATCTGGGTTTCTCAGGTTCTGTATTATTGCTCAAATCTGTGGAGATACTGGTATTCTGTTGATTTTATTGCTGCTGCAACTGCTGAAATTTACTTCTTCTACCTTCATTTCCAGGTACTTATCTTTTAAATTCTATGTTGGAAAGAGATTCAGCATGACAAATCGATGAAGCTTGAATTGCAATTCTATTTTTCCATTTATCTAAGTTTGTTATTATAAATTTCAGTTTTGTTTCATGTCGTTTAATATAGTAGTATGCTTGACATGTTAATATTCAGTTGATCATTCTCTTTTGAAATTCATATAAGTGTTGTAATAATATTATCTATTCTAGAATTTCATTAAAGTATATGATTGAATTGTCAAGGTAGGGAATAGGGCATGAATGTTGGCCATTATTTAATTTTTTTTGTTGTTGTTAGCTAAGTAAAGAGTAATGTAGAAATATCAAGAAAACTACACTAGTAACATCTATTGTTAAATAAGGTTAAAATGGTGTTGGTGGTGTTTTTCATGTATAAGATAATAGATGTGTGTATAACCATTAGCGAAAGGTGATATGATATAGCTTGTTGCGATGTTTACGACATACAGTTAGGTTGCATGTAAAGCAATTTTTATTGAATTGGCTTGTATAATAATTCCTTTCTTATCAACTTGATGCCTATTTACCCTCATAAATAAATTAACCAAACAATTAGGCCTATTAGATTAAAAGCAAGTATATGAGAATGAAATGAGGTGTACAAGCATAAATTGCAATACTTTATATCAATGGTAAGTAAAAATAGAATTTGCACTAAATAAAAAATAATAAAAATTCTTCAAAAAATATTTCTTCCCTTCATAAATCATTCTTGTTAGTTTCATATACAATTCATTCTTTGGCATATATATATGTTGTATTTGCTAAAAACAATATTAATCATATTTTTATTCTTTTCTTTGAATCAGAATAGTGTGGATGAATATAATTTATACTCGGAAATTATAATCGACGGGCAACATTTAATAAATTGTGATTTTTTTTAAAGAATTTAAAGGCATCCCTTAAATGAGAATTTCTCAGGATTTTCATATAAAAAGGTGTAGATATAATAAACAATTTGTGAAAGATCCATAACATTATTACAAATATTTTGCGCAATTAGGGATGCGTTTGCGTACCCTGATTATATTTTTAAAAGCAAATTCGGATCTTGGGAGGAAGAGATCACATCTGTGAAAATGGGCCAAGCGGGCTGGGACCGCTTCTGCTGTCTTGAAGGCGCTTCTGCATCTTGGGAGCCGCTTCTACGGTTCCTGGCCTAGTGTCATGACCCTAACCCCGAACCCGGTCGTGATGGCGCCTCTCGTGAAGACAAGGCCAGCCAGACCAAAGCAGAACACCTCATTTAAATAGTTAAATACCATAAATAGTTCTAAATCATGATATAATATCCATAATTTGCGGAATTAACGATAACCTCAGTAGGAACTAATCCAAAACAGCCCAAACCAGAGTGTCACAAGTCATGAGCAACTAAGAAATTTCGGATACAAGTCTACTGAACACTAAATCCGATACAATAGTTCTAAGAACATGAAAATGATAATATAAGGGAGGCACGGGGCTGCGGACGCCAACAGCTACCTCGTAGTCTCCGAATCACTGCCTAGACTGGGAGGATAAGCACTCAGGAGCATGCACTCCGATGCTTGAATCTGCACATAGGGTACATGGAGTAATGTGAGTACTCTGACTCAGTGAGTAATAATTATAAATAATGGCTGAAAGCATGAAAACACGTAAGGCACAAAGCAATTCTATATCAAAGCAATAAAAATCACGTAAAGCAGTAAATTAGTGAGGAAGTCAAGTGAAATATCTTTAAATCAGGTAAAACAAGTAATTTGGCAGGTAAATAACGAGTAGAAATCTGCCCCTCGGGCACAATATCAATCACTCAGAACTGTATCAGCTCCACGGGCTCACTCTCATCACTAGTGCTCATTCTCAGCTCTCGGCCCATGTATCTCTCATAATAATAGCAATCAGAATAACCGCTGCGGCATGCAGCCCGATCCGTATATCGCTGCGGTGTGCAACCCGATCCATATAGATAGTCGACTGCGCTCACTGGGGGTGTGCAGACTCCGGAGGGGCTCCTACAGCCCAAGCGCTATATTGCTGCGGCGTGCAGCCCGACCTATATAAGTATTTCTGCGGCATGTAGCCCGATCCATAACATATATAATATCCTCACCATTGGGTTCTCAACCCCTCTCAGTCATTAACCTTACAGCCTTTCGGGCACAATAACAGGAGATAGGGATCTCAACCCACAAATTCCTCTCATTTAGGAATAGTATGATAAAACCAGCTCGAGTCGTTTAAAACAGATAGAAACATGACTGAGGATATGATTTTTAACAAGTATAGCGAGGAAAATTAGTTAAAATTCCCGAAGGGTTCAGATAGTTGGCACGAAGCCCAAATATAGCAATCAGCCCAAATCATGATGATAACAAATAAAATTTCGGTCAAATACACGGTAAAAATCATCGATCAGGACGGACCAAGTCACAATTCCCAGTAGTAAAAGACCCCACGCTCATCATCTAGCGCGTGTCTCACCTTAATATAGCACTACGATGTGCAATCCGGGGTCTCAAACCCTCAGGATATCATTTACAATCATTACTCACCTCGAACAGGCTAATTCTCTAGCTCGCGACGCCTTTGCCCCTCAAATTGGTCTCCACACGCGTCGAATCTATCCAAAATCAGAACGAATACGTCACAATATGCTAAGGGAGCAAAGCCCAAGCGAAAACATTCAAAAAATATCAAAAATCCCGAAATTAGCAAAACCCGAGCCCCGGGCCGACATCTCGGAATCGGGTAAAATTTACATTTTCAGAATCCTCATACCCCCATGAGTCTAACCATACCAAAATTATCCAATTTCGATACCATTTGGTCTTTCAAACCATCATTTTATATTTTTGAAAGGTTTCACAATTTTCTTCCCAAATTCCATCCCAAATCATGAATTAAATGATGAATTCAATGATAGATTCATGTACTCTAGCCAAATCTGAGTTAGAATCATTTACCCTGATGAATTTCTTGTAAAACCTTCGAAAAATCGCCAAAATTCGAGCTCTCTAGGTCAAAATATTAAATAAACCCAAAACCTCGTATTTATAGAGTACCCCTCAGATTTCAACCTTCGCGGTCCGCACAGAACCACTTCGGTCCGCACAAAACCACCGCGGCCCGCACAAAACCACCCCCCACAAAACCACCGCGGCCCGCACAAAATCACTGCGGATTTGTGCGGTCCGCACAGCACATACAACGGCCGCACTTCATTTTGCGTGGTCCGCGCGGGTGGGTTCCTAGGCCTGCAACCATTCTGGACCTGCTACAACTATGATTTTGGCCTAAAACATCCTGGAACCTACCCGGAACTCCTAGAATTCTAAACCAATGGTACCAACACATCCCATGACATCGTTCAAACTTGTTCAAAACTTCAGAACGCTCACAACAGCATCAATCACCAATTTAACATAGGATTCAAGCCTAAGAACTCCAAGAACTCTTAAATTATGCTTTCGATCAAAAAGTCAATCAAGTGTCGTCTGAATGACCTAAAATTTTGCACACACATCCTAAATGACACAACGAAGCTACTGCAACTCTTGGAATTTCATTCCGACCTTTGTATCAAAATCTCACCTATCAACCGGAAAGTGCCGAAATCTCAATTTCGCCAATCCAAGCCTAAACCTTCCACGGACTTCCAAAATGCATTTCGATCACGCTCCTAAGTCCCAAATAACCTAACGGAGCTAACCAAATCATAAAAATTCCAATCCGAGATCATATACAAACAAGTCAAATATTGGTCAAACCTTTCAAATTTTTAAGCTTTCAACCGAGACGTTTCTTCCAAATTAAATTCTGATTAACCTGAAACCCAACACCAACGATTTACATAAGTCATATTGCATCACACGGGGCAAGTCATGTCCGAGAACTGGTGAGAGAAATGCAAAAGCTCAAAACGACTGGTCGGGTCGTTACATCCTCCCCCACTTAAACATACGTTCGTCCTCGAACGTGCCCAGAGTTGTTCTAAAAGCCAACCAATTGCTGAATAACCTCACCATGCAGATACCTGGGGGTGATCCCACGTCACCCTATCTCACATAGGTTCGATAACACAGTATAACTGAATTTTCACAATTCATCCTAGTCCATAAACCATAGAATCACATTTCTTCTTCTGAAATCATTCACAAGATCAGAATCTCACACCTATTTTCCGAATAAGCTCGAACAAGCTGTAATTACCCATATATGCTATCTCTGGTACAATCACATGATATACCACATAACTCAACACTTGTAGTGATAACTTCTAATCATAGCAGGTGTACACAATATCCGTATACCGATAGAAAAACTCTTATCAACTAAAGTCTCATGCTAACACTTTCATATACTGCCAATGATCACCAAGACACGCGGTAAGCCATAACCATTTCCCAGATCAACCATTCAAGAAGCCACTCTTCCTTTGTCATATACTATAGCAAATTTCCGAGTCGAATCTCGATGTTATCCTTCCAACATGCTGAAATCGAATCCGTTCGTATTCATTAATGATCCCAACAATCTACTCTACTCCAACACACTACTCTGGTGACATGACACATCAATACATGCCTACGCCAAAACTTGCATAATACGCGCACCAATAAGCAACGGTCCGGACATACTCAAATCATGAAAATGACTCAAATGAAAGAGCTGTACCTCAAGCTCACCAGTACCACCACAACACAAAACTGAGAACCCGTCTCGTATCATAGGAACAGAACACATGAATCTAACCCGCAAGGTCATACCTCCACATAACTTTGCTGCGATGCGCGATCCTATCCAACACTTCTCTACATGAACCACCTCAAGTCATTATGCTCGAAATCGACAACCGCGCACAATTTGATGTCTGGAACCAAAAAAATCATTACACCCACGGTGAAACAAAATAACATACACCATGCACACCCGATAGGACATAACCGATACGCCGTTCACCGAGCAACACCCAATTACTCTTCCCGCTCGACTTCCACTATGAAACCCCAATAGAACTGCACCATATGTGCCTATAACCAACAAATCATAACATCTCGCAACACAGAAAGGTAACTCATGGATCTCCCCAGATTACTAATAAGCTCAATAACAATCAAATCAACACACCCTTTAACAGTACAATTCAGAGACAGCCAAGCCAGCTCAAATTAGAACACACATCCACATTGGCCTGCCAACGAGCTCCTTATCACAAAAAATCCTGGAGTTGCTCTTCAACTCCTTTAACTCTGTCGGTGCCATACGATATAGTGTCCGGCATCAAATCAATACCGAAATCAACAACCTTGCCCGACGATATGCCGGGCCACAAGAAACATATCCGAAAAGTCCCTCAGCACCGGAACTAAATCAATGGTAGGAGCCTCTGCACTGACATCTATCACGAAAACCCAACTAAGAAAAACAATCCTTCCCAGCCATCCGCTGGGTCTTCGAAATATAAAACCACTCTACTAGGACATAATCCGTCGAACCTCACCACTCAATCCGTGGCATTCCCGGCATAGCCACCAGCGCCGCCTTAGCGCAATAGTCCAGAATGACATAACACGGAGACAACCAGTCTGAACCCAATATCACATCCAAATCTAACATACCAAACAACAAAAGATCCTCTCGGGTTTCCAAACCCCAATAGTCACTAAACAGTGTCGATACCCACGACTCACAACCACAACATAGCCTGAATATGAGAACTTCCCGTCTCCAACTCCATATGGCCCATGAATCAACATATCTGGTCCCAATTCCGCCGTCTGAAAACATACCACACCTCAAATACCCAATCATTCCACGAGAGAAAATCTAGAATTCCTCTATTCCACCAAGCAAACTCGAATATCATTAGTCAATCTAACAAGAAAATGCCGCAATACTACCGAAGTATCATCAACTTAATCACATTGCCCTTTCTGAAACATATGCCATCATCAAATCACTCCCATTTAGCAATACCATTTCGTTAATCATCTGGAGATCATCCCCCTAATCATCTAAAGCTCATTTCCCTAATCATCCGAAGCTATCCGTGCTGCCTAAAATTTTTTTTTGACTTTCCGTTCAAAACTGACCGTAACCTTACACACGCAAATCCCAAATCCTCCACAACATACCGCATATACCATAACATCCTAGGATAACATGAGAACTTCATCTCCCTTCCGAGCCACAAACATCTACGTACTCAACTAGTCAATAACTTTCCATTGATCCCATCTAGAAGAAAATCACTATGCATCCCATGCTCCTCATGCCCATAGAAAATATACATCTCCAACTGTGGTGGAAACCATATAGAACTCCCCGAATTCCTTTTGCACAACACTAGCTCATCAGGACTGAATCCTTCTAACTCAACTGAGCTACACATGTCACTAAAACCCAAAAGAATTACCGCGAAACACCTCCAGAGACTCGTTACCTCGAAAACACCCAAGGAATTAATTATATCCTTATCATACCGATTTGTCCTACTACCATGCTATCCCATCTATTCAAGTTTTCCTCTGATCTACCGTTAGCTTGACACTTCTTTTTGCTACAATGCCACAATTCCTCAACCCAGACTCACCACGCGAGACCCAAGCATGAAGCCACACTGTCTAAGGCTCATAAGCCGCTGAGTACTCTCTTAAATGTTTTCAAAAGCACCATGTTCAAAATACCTACCCCCGAAGAGACTTCCTGCGAATCTGAAACCATTACCTTCCTAATACTGATATATAGAATCCCATAGTTAATGTAGAAAGTACCACAAGTCTTGACATTTTCCAAATGAAAACTCAGTTCCTAACCACATATACAACTTTAAAATACCCAATTGCTACATGTAGAATCTTGAACACATTAGAACCATTCTCGAGAGTCATTCACTCTATTTAAACTGCAATTAGTCTGATCAAATGAACCGAACAACCCGTGCCTCATTGGCACTCCGACACCACAGAATGTAACCTCATCCCAATACAACCAAGCAACTTCCTGTTCTATGCACTAAGCCTTATTGCCAATAACAACTCAAGACATCCCGTGATTCTCACACATCTATGAAGCATAATATAATCTTCGTCAAAATTTTTCCTTTACTCGAGCCATCCTCGGTCTCAATTTCCGCAAGCCATAACTGATTCACCAGCACGCCTCAAACTGGAACCAACATAGCACCCAACCATGCAATCTCCTAATCAATAGCAGGCTCCCCCACTTGGCTCGAAACCATAGATCAACACACACTCCATAACTCATAACGAATATACTCTATTGATGCCATGATACTATAGTGAGATTAAACTCAAATCTTTTATAAGCCTGCGAAAACACAGATCATCTAGAATTAACTCTTTGCAAATCTCGCATTCCACTCTCGCAACAGTTACACCCACACTCTAAGCGACCCAATTTAAATTGCAACACATATCCTTCACTTGCAAATGAGATCTTCTAACAGACACATAAGGATCGTACGACCTCAGAACATTTCGCAGGAGACAACCCACCTGCTTTGCCTCTAACTAACAATTCTGTATACCTTCCACCGTCATAAACTGTACGCAGTCACTTAGTCTTCCTGAGTCTGAACTCATACCGCAACATGAAATTTACTTCACTCACAACTGGGAAACATGAAAAGATCCTTCACACGCCCATAACTCGGGGCTATACCTCAAATCAAGATGGAATTCAAGCACCTAATAGTTCTTCTATCCTTTAGCAGACCTTCTCGTCGCTTCCAAGTCATGTGGATACATCTCGCAGTACCAACGTACTCATCATATAGTTATCCAGCCATCACGTCCACTAGTAGGGATAATACCAAACATATACGTTCAAAAATACTTGTTCACACAATCAACACCTCGGTGCTCAAGCTATAGGTAAAAATCCGGCCTCAAGTCCTCCAGACTGGCCAAACATCAACTCACAAAGATCACATTTTGCCCCTCGATCAGGGAATCACAATCCATCGAGGCACATCTGATACTGAGCGCTCATGCGCGCATGCGAACGCGTGGAAGGAATTTCAAGAGTTACTTTTCAAGCTGGATCAAGGACGTACAATAAGAATTCAAGAATGTGAAGTTTTTCCTAAAGGTTCTGTAGCCTTTCGAGGATAAATACAGACGTCTTCGTACCGATCCACGAGACTCTACTAAACCTGCTCATGACTCGTGAGACCTCTAGGCTCTGATACCAACTTGTCACGACCCTAACCCCGAACCCAGTCATGATGGCATCTCTCGTGAAGAGAAGTCCAGCCAGACCAAAGCAGAACACCTCATTTAAATAGTTAAATATCATAAATAGTTCTAAAGCATGATATAATATCCATAATTTGCGGAATTAACGATAACCTTAGTAAGAACCATTCCGACACAGCCCAAACCGGGGTGTCACAAGTCATGAGCAACTAAGAAATCCGGATACAAGTCTACTGAACACTAAATCCGATAAAATAGTTCTAAGAACATAAAAATGATAAGATAAGGGAGGCACGGGGCTGCGGATGCCAACAGCTACCTCGTAGTCTCCGAATCACTGCCTGGACTGGGAGGATCAGCACTCAGAAGCGGACTCTGCGATGCCTGAATCCGTACACAAGGTGCATGGAGTAATGTGAGTACTCCGACTCAGTGAGTAATAATTATAAATAATGGCTGAAAGCATGAAAACACATAAGGCACAATGCAATTCTATATCAAAGCAGTAAAAATCATGTAAAGCAGTAAATCAGTGAGGAAATCAAGTGAAATCTCTTTAAATCAAGTAAAACAAGTAATTTGGCCGGTAAATAATGAGTAGAAACCTGCCCCTCGGGCACAATATCAATCACTCAAAATAGTATCAGCTCTTCGGGCTCACTCTCATCACTAGTGCTCATTCTCAGCTCTCGACCCATGTATCTCTCATAATAACAACAATCAAAATAACCGCTGCGGCGTGCATCCCGATCCGTACATCGTTGCGGCGTGTAGCCCGATCCATATAGATAGTCGACTGCGCTCACTGGGAGTGTGTAGACTCCGGAGGGGCTCCTACAGCCCAAGCGCTATATTGCTGTGGCGTGCAACCCCATCCATATAAGTATTCCTGCGGCATGCAGCCCAATCCATAACATATATAATATCCTCACCCATTGGGTTCTCAACCCCTCTCAGTCATTAACCTTACAGCCTTTCGGGCGCAATAACAGGAGATAGGGATCTTAACCCACAAATTCCTCTCATTTAGGAATAGTATGATAAAACCAGCTCGAATCATTTAAAACAGATAGAAACATGACTGAGGATATGATTTCTAACAAGTATTGCGAGGAAAATCAGTCAAAATCCCCGAAGGGTTCAGATAGTTGGCACGAATCCCAAATATGGCAATCAGCCCAAGTCATGATGATAACAAATAAAATTTCAGTCAAATACACGGTAAAAATCATCGATCGGGACGGATCAAGTCACAATCCCCAGTAGTAAAAGACCCCACGCTCATCATCCAACACATGTCTTACCTCAATATAGCACTACGATGTGCAATCCGGGGTCTCAAACCCTCAGGATATCATTTACAATCATTACTCACCTCGAACAGGCTAATTCTCTAGCTCGCGAGGCCTTTGCCCCTCGAATTGGCCTCCACGCACATCGAATCTATCCAAAATCAAAACGAATAAGTCACAATATGCTAAGGGAGCAAAGCCCAAGCGAAAACATTCGAAAATATCAAAAATCCCGAAATTAGCAAAATCCGAGCCCTGGGCCCACGTCTCGGAATTGGGTAAAATTTACATTTTCAGAATTCTCATACCCTCACGAGTCTAACCATACCAAAATTGTCCAATTCCAATACCATTTAGTCCTTCAAATCATCATTTTATATTTTTGAAAGGTTTTACAATTTCCTTCCCAAATCATGAATTAAATGATGAATTCAATGATAGATTCATGTACTCTAGCCAAATCTGAGTTAGAATCACTTACCCCGATGAATTTTTTGAATAACCTTCGAAAATTGCCAAAATCTGAGCTCTCTAGGTCAAAATATTAAATAAAACCCAAAACCTCGTATTTATAGAGTACCCCTCAGATTTCAGCCTCCGCGGTCCGCACATAACCACCGCGGTCCGCGCAAAAGCATCGCGGTCCGCACAAAACCACCGCGGCCTGCACAAAACCACCGCGGCCTGCACAAAACCACCGCGGCCGCACAGTACATACCGCGGCCGCACATCCTTTTGTGCGGTCCGCGCGGGTGGGTTCCAAGGCCTGCAACCCTTCTGGACCTGCTACAGCTATGATTTTGGCCTAAAACATCCCGGAACCTACCCGGAAATCCTAGAATTCCAAACCAATGGTACCAACACATACCATGACATCATTAAAACTTGTTCAAAACTTCAGAACACTCACAACAGCATCAATCACCAATTTAACATAGGATTTAAGCCTAAGAACTCCAAGAACTCTTAAATTATGCTTTCGATCAAAAAGTCTATCAAATCTCATCCGAATGACCTAAAATTTTGCACACACATCCCAAATGACACAATGAAGCTACTGCAACTCTCGGAATTTCATTCCGACCTTTATATCAAAATCTCACCTATCAACCGGAAAGTGCCGAAATCTCAATTTCGCCAATCCAAGCCTAAACCTTCCACGGACTTCCAAAATGCATTCCGATCACGCTCCTAAGTCCCAAATCACCTAACAGATCTAACCAAATCATAAAAATTCCAATCTGAGATCATATACAAACAAGTCAAATATTGGTCAAACCTTTCAAATTTTTAAGCTTTCAACCGAGACTGTTCTTCCAAATTAAATTCTGATTAACCTGAAACCCAACACCAACAATTTACATAAGTAATATTGTATCACACGGGGCAAGTCATGCCCGAGAACTGGTGAGAGAAATGCAAAAGCTCAAAACGACCAGTCGGGTCGTTACCCCTGGCCTGCCTTGGCCAAATCTACGATAGAAGGACCCATGCCTTCCGCGGTCTCGCACCTGCGGTCAACCAACCGCAGGTGCGGTTATGACAGAAACAGATGCTTCAGTACTTCTTAAAAAATCCAACTTCACTCGAGCCTCGTCCGATTGACGCTCGGGGCTCCAGGGCCTCGCCCGAACATACCGACAAGTCTGAAATCATGAAATGGACCTAGTCGAACCTTCAGAACGCCCGAAACAATGCTAAATCTAAGAATCACCCCTTAAAACCAATTGAATCAAAATTATGAACTTTAAGTTCTTAATTTTTCCTTCAACGAGCCGAAACGCCCTTAAACTACTCGAATTGACACCAAATTTTACGGGCAAGTGTTAAATGATATATTGGACTTGTACCGGGCTCCGGAACCAACATACGAGCACGATACCCATGGAATCAATCATTAATTAGTTTCTTTAAATCTTTAAAACTTCAGATTAATAATTTCTAATAAAAATTTATTACTCAGGCTAGGGACCTCGGAATTCGATTTCGGGCGTACGCCCAGGTCCCATATTTTCCTACGGACCCTCTGGGACCATCAAATCATGAATCCAGGTCCGTTCACTCAAAATATTGACCAAAGTCAAACTTAGCCTTTTAAGAAAATCCTAAGGAATCAAATAGGCATATTTCACTCCAAACTCTTCCAAATCCCGAACCCACCATCCCCCCAAGTTGTAAATTAGTTAAAGCAAGCGCGAGAAGTTTTATTTAAGGGAACGAGGTTCTAAATGGCAAAACGACCAGTCGGGTTGTTACAGTTTATTTAGTTCATTTGCTAAAACTTCAGCCGAATATGCTGAAGTTATTTAGTTTATTTCTAAAAACTTCAGCAGTTAATAAGCTGAAGTTTTTGTCTTGGATTCATTAATTTTATCATACACATTTTCAAAAACTTCAGCCGAATATGTTGAATGTAACGACCTGGTCAGTCGTTCTGAGAGTTATAGCCCCATTTCCCCCATTTCTATTTCTTTATGTGTTGTTCAACTATGTTGAGTTGTATCGAGTTGTGACAACCCGGCCGGTCGTCTTAAGAATTAACATCCCGATTCCCTATTAACTAATTTTCCCTTGTTTATTTCTGTGATTTTGATTTGCCGGGATGTTCGGTTTTAAGTTTCGGAGAGTTTTGGGACACTTAGTCCCTAAATGAGAGCTTAAGTGTTGGAAAGTTAATCGTAGTCAAAACAGTGTGAAGATGGCCTAAGAATGGAAATCCGATAGTTCCGTTGGGTGGTTTTGGGGTTAGGAGCGTGTTCGGATTGTGTTTTGGAGGTCCGTAGCTAATTTTGGCTTGAAATGCCGAAAGTTGAATTTTTGAAGTTTTCGATTCGATAGCGAGATTTTGATCCGAGGGTCGGAATGGAATTCTAGAAGTTGGAGTAGCTCCATAGTGTTGAATGTGACGTGTGTACAAAATTTCAGGTCATTCGGACGACAGTTGATAGACTTTTGATTGAAAGCGTATTTTTAGAGTTTTTGAAATTCTTAGGCTTGAATCCAATGAGAAATAGGTGCTTTAATGTTGTTTTGTGCATTCCGAAGGTTGGAACAAGTTCTAATGAGGTTTTAGGATATGTTGGTATGTTTGGTTGAGGTCCTGAGGGCCTCAGGTGAGTTTCGGGCATTTCATGAAGTTTGGAGTTGCAGAAATTGCAGGTTTAGCTGTTGCAGATATTTACTCTTCGCGTTCGCGAGTAGACCCTCGCGTTCGCGAAGAGTTAGTGGAAGATGGTGAAATTTTAGCCTTAGCATTCGCGAGGAAGGCTCCGCATTCGCGAAGGACTGGATGTTCGTGCATCGCATTCGCGAGAAGGGCAGCGCGTTCGCGTAGAGTAATTGGTCAGCTGGGTCTGAGGTCGAGTTTGTTCATCGCGTTCACGGGAGAGGGAGTGCGTTCACGAAGGGTAAGTCTAAGGAATCATCGCGTTCGCGCAAGAGGATTTTGGTCAAAGTCATTTTTGTGCTTCGCGAATGCGAGGCGTTGAGTGCGTTCAAGAATAAGGAAACACCTGGGCAGATTTTTAAAACCCAAAATCGAGGGTTTGCGCTATAATTCATATTTTGGACTTGAGAGCTCGGGAGATTGCGATTTTTGAAGAGATTTTCACCTGAGCGATTTGGGTAAGTGATTCCTACTCAGTTTAGACTAATTTCCATGAATCTACACTTAAATCCATCCTTTAATTTTGAAATTTTGGTAGAAATTGGGGAAAGGTTCTTAGACCAAGAAATTGAGTTTTGATTGGGGATTTAACATCAGATTGGGATAATTTTGATATGGTTAGACTCGTGAGAGTGTGAGAATTTTGAAACTATAAATTTTACTCGATTTCGAGACGTGGCCCCGAGGGATATTTTGGTCATTTTATCTAATCTCGTGTATTAGCTTAGAATTTAATTGTAGAATTAGTTACTTGAAGTATTATTTACATTATAAAATTGAATTGAATAGATTTGGGCCATTTAGAGTCGAGTACTCGTGGCAAGAGAGTGGTTTCGGATTGATGATTGAGCCGGTTCGAGGTAAGTGACTTGTCTAACCTTGAGTGGGGGACTTTCCCCTTAGGATATGATACATTTGATAATTGAAATGCCTTGTACATGAGGTGACGAGCACGTACTTGAGCTAATTTTTGAAAATCCGGTTTTTCCTTAAGTATTTCAATTGAGTTCTTTTTCCTGTTTTATTCTATTTGCGAATTTAGTCGGTTGCTAGTTTAAAAAAGCATGTTTAGTCGACGTAATCGCCTATTTGCTTAAACTGCCTTAATTGCATTACGTGAAGCATGTTAGGCTAGAATTAACTGTTTACTTGGTACGCAATTTAGCTTAATTGGGTATTCTTGTGTTGTTGCTGTGTGTTTTTACTTTGGGACTACGGGACGACATCTCGGGAGATCCCCTGTATGTATTTATGATCTGAACTGGGGTGCGGGATACCAAGAGATCCCTGACACGTATATTGAGGATACCAAGAGATCCTCGGGATATCGAGAGATCCCTAGCATATATTGAGGATACCAAGAGATCCTCGGGATACCGAGAGATCCCTAGTATATATTGAGGATACCAAGAGATCCTCGGGATACCAAGAGATCCCTAACATATATTGAGGATACCAAGAGATCCTCGAGATACCAAGATCCCCAGTTATCATCCTTGTTATGAGTGGTACTTACTTGTGGTTTGCCTTCATCTCTGTTTCCGTTATTGTACTCTTATTATCTTGTATAGATTCTTACTGTAGATTCTCAATTGCACTGCTTATTGTAACGACCCAACCGGTTGTTTTGAGCTTTTGCACTTTGATCGTCAGCTCTCAGGCATGACTTGCCCCGTGTGGTATTCTATGACTTATGTAAATCGTTGGTTTTGGTTTCAGGTTAAACAGAATGAATTTGGAAGAACAATTCCTAGTTTAGAGTTTAAAAATTTGAAAGGTTTGGCCAAGATTTGACTTGTTTGTATATGATCTCGGGTTGGAATTTTTATGGTTTTAGTTAGTTCCGTTAGGTGATTTGGGACATAGGAGCGTGATCAGAATGCATTTTGGAAGTCTGTGGAAGGTTTAGGCTTGAATTGACGAAATTTAGATTTCGGCGTTTTCCGGTTGATAGGTGAGATTTTGATATAGAGGTCGGAATAAAATTTCGGAAGTTGCAATAGTTACGCTGTGTCATTTCCCGGGAGATCCCCTGTTTGTATTTATGATCTGAACTGGGGTGCGGGATACCAAGAGATTCCTGACACGTATATTGAGGATACCAAGAGATCCTCGGGATACTGAGAGATCCCTAGCATATATTGAGGATACCAAGAGATCCTCGGGATACCAAGAGATCCCTAACATATATTGAGGATACCAAGAGATCCTCGAGATACCAAGATCCCCGGTTATCATCCTTGTTATGAGTGGTACTTACTTGTGGTTTGCCTTCATCTCTGTTTCCGTTATTGTACTCTTATTATCATGTATAGATTCTTACTGTAGATTCTCAATTGCACTGCTTATTGTAACGACCCAACCAGTTGTTTTGAGCTTTTGCACTTTGATCGTCAGCTCTCGGGCATGACTTGCCCCGTGTGGTGTTCTATGACTTATGTAAATCGTTGGTTTTGGTTTCAGGTTAAACAGAATGAATTTGGAAGAACAATTCCAGTTTAGAGCTTAAAAATTTGAAAGGTTTGGCCAAGATTTGACTTGTTTGTATATGATCTCGGGTTGGAATTTTTATGGTTTTAGTTAGTTCCGTTAGGTGATTTGGGATATAGGAGCGTGATCAGAATGCATTTTGGAAGTCTGTGGAAGGTTTAGGCTTGAATTGGCGAAATTGAGATTTCGGCGTTTTCCGGTTGATAGGTGAGATTTTGATATAGAGGTCGGAATAAAATTTTGGAAGTTGCAATAGTTACGCTGTGTCATTTGAGATGTGTGTGCAAAATTTCAGGTCATTCGGGCGTGGTTTGGTTGGATTTTTTATCAAAAGCGGAATTTGGAAAATTTTGGAAACTTAAGCTTGAATCCGATGTGTTTTGGTTCATTTGATGTTGTTTGAGGTGTTTTGAAGATTGGTACAAGTTTGAATAAGGTTTTAGGATATGTTGGTGCCTTTGGTTGAGGTCCCGGGGGCCTCGGGTGAGTTTCGGATGGTCAATCGGACCATTTCATGCCTTAGAGAAGTGCAGAATTGCAGGTTCAGCTGTTGCAGAGATTCCTTCTCTGCGATCGCGTAGGGGTTCCTGCGATCGCATAGAAGCTTTTGAGGGGCAGTCCAGTTTTGTCTTTGCGTTCGCAAAGGAGGAGCTGCGATCGCATTGAGGTGGTAGAGTTGTTGATTGCGAACGCGGGAAGGTGGTTGCGTTCGCATAGGGTTGAGTGGACCAGGGGTCTTGGATGGAGGTTGTTCATTGCGAACGCGGTAGCTAGTCTGCGATCGCATAGAGTTGGGAGCTTGAGCATTGCGTTCGCATAGTGTTGTTTGCGTTAGCATAGAGTAAGTTTTGGGAGCTGAGAATTTGTGCTTCGCGATCGCGACGATTGTTCCGTGATCACAATGAAGGAAATTATGCCTGGGTAGAAGGTTTTTAAACTCGTCTTGTCCGCGAGGATTGGGTTTATTTCTTCCATAGTTGGTCATTTTTGGAGATTTTTGAAGGAGATTGAAGAGGGATTCAAGGGGAATCACTTGGAGGTAAGATTCTTGGACTGAAAACTCGATTATTATATGAATTCCACCTAGAAAATCATGAAGACTAAGCCAAATATTGAAGAACTAGGGCTTAAAAATTTAGACCTTTAAATGAGGATTTGAGGTGTCATTTGGACTCCGATTTTGATGTTCTTGATATGTATAGACTCGTGTGAGGATGGGGATTACATTGATGTTAATTTTATCAAATTCCGAAACGTGGGCCCAGGGGCCCGGTTTGAGCAATTTCGGGATTTTGATGTAAATTGGATATTTTCGAGTGGGCTTCGTTCCCTTTGCATATTTTAATGATTATATACCGATTGTGGCTAGATTTGGAGCATCCGGAGGTCGATTCGTGCGGGTAAGTCATCGCGGGCTAGAGTTTGGACCGGATCGAGGTGAGTAATGATTGTAAATGATGCTCTGAGGGTTTGAAACCCCGGATTGCACATTGTAGTGCTATATTGAGATGAGGAACACACTTGATGACGAGTGTGGGTTTAGACATGTGATTTTTGACCCTCCCCAAAATTTTTCATATTTTAGGACGTAAAAATTTAATTTTGGCCTAATATAGCTATTTCAACTAATTTTTACTCTGTTACTTTATTTTATTACAAGAAAATAAAAATTACAAAAGAAAAAATAGTTTCATTAATGTTTTGTAGTCATTTTTAATCTTGAAAAATACCAAAAATAATTTTGTTTTAATGGTTAGTCTTATTTTAACAATTAATTTACTTAAGTAGGACTAATTAATAAATGAGATCGTATTTTAATCTCGTTCGTGGGGAAAGAATAAAACTTGGGCTCGAGCAACCCATTTATAGGTCTAATTTTTGGACCTAGTCCATAATTACCAAGTCCATAATTCCTAAGCCCATATCCCTAACCTAATTCCTACCCCTATATAATAGTACCTAATACCTAAATAAGTACCTACACCAAGAGACCCCTGCCGTTCTTCTTCATTTTGGCAACCTAAGAACACCCACTAAAACCCCACAAAAATTTTATTAACATAAGGCGAGTGCTGCTGCAAAGGTTATACAACTTTTCCGTTTCTTCTTTCCATAAGGATTTGGATTCAGCCTTCTTCTTCAAAATAACAACAGAACGAAAAAAAAATTAAAACCAGCAGCCTTTCTCCTCCATCCAAGAACCCCTGTCTTCCTCCATTGAAATACATCAAATTACCTCCAAAATCAACTCCTAAAACTCCATCAAAAGCCATGCAAATCAGCCCTTAAACTTAGCTAAAGAAAAATGCAACAACACATTCATTAAACAGCCATGAAAAGCATCCAAAATTGACCCAAAAACGTCACTCAAAACCCGCCCAAAAAACGCAGCAAAAAACAGCCCCCAAACCTACGAAAATCTGTTGGAAAAACAATCGCAAATCTACCAAAATCAGCTCCAAAAAATGCTGCCAAAACCCAGATGAAACAGCCTCCAAAACAGGCCCAAACTAGCCCCAAAAATACCCGAAAAATCAGATCTACGACACCTTGAAATCCAGCTCTGTTTCACCACAAAATCGCAGTAATTTCCATCTTTACTCACTGCCAATGCTCTCTTGAGTTGAAAAAGTCCAACGAGGCCGTCGAGGTTTGAGTCTCGTCAGCCGAGGTCCGCGTTCATCGAGGTCCTATCTCGGTCTTATTTGCTTTGGGATTTCCTTGTTGTAAAACTCAAAAGATGAGGTTCAACACAAAGGTCCAGTTCTCTTAACTCTTTGTCAATTCTATTTACTGTTTTTTAACCTTGATATGGATCACTTATTGTATGATTCTATTGGATATTTAAACATTTGATGAAGCTTTCTCATAATATGCTTAAGTGATTTTGGGATAAATGTTAAAATTAAAAAATAGATTCTTACTAATAGTTACATGTAGTGTCATGTGTGAGCGTTTGAAGGTTTGTTATGGATCCTTATTTTCTTACTTGGTACAATCTTATGGAATTTGTCATTCATTACCGTTTGAGTCTTAGTTAACTAATATTGAATTTGATTAGCTTTAGTTTCGTGGGTAAAATTCTGAAGTTACAAGGCTAGTGTTTTGTTTGGGTTGGTTTTGAATTTAATCTAGCTTATTGGGCATGTTCATTTAAGCACTTTTGTTTATTTGAGTTGTCCTAATACCTAGTAATTCCAAATAGGTCGAGCCCATTCAAATTTGGCATTAATTCCGCCTCATTATCTGTCCTCACCTAATTCATAATTTAGTGTTAATTAGAATAAGTTCAAAGTTTGAGTTGTAAGTAATTCAAAGCAATTTGTTAATGACTCGAGGGATGTGTTCGCGCAACTTCGACCAAACTTTCTTAATAAATCAACAAAAAACGTTATTGATCGTGGACACGTTCGCGTGACATGATTTTGACGCGCCAAAAGAAAAAAGTATACATACGTTTAACTCAATTCTTTAATTACGAATAATTCAAGTGATTAAAAAGCGGTAAAAAGATAAATGCACATGGGTCCTAAAATAAGTAATTAGACAATTTAAGCCAAGTAGTAATCACTAAGTGACCGTGCTAGAATCACGGAACCCGGAAATGCCTAACACCTTCTCCCGGGTTAATTGAATTCGTTATCTAGAATTTCTGGTTCGCAGACTTTTTAAAATAAAATAAAAACTTCCTCGATTTGGGATTTAAAATAAACAGGTGACTTGGGACACCAATTAAATTATTTCAAATGGCGACTCTGATTAAATAATTTAAATAATCTCATTTCGAATAATGTCACTTTAATTGGAAAAACTCCTATATACCTCTTGGGGTGTAAAAAAGGAGGTGTGACAGCTCTGGTGATTCTGCTGGGGATCGAACCCAGAATCTCTGGTTCAGGGTTCAAGAATTCGAGCTTGTTAATGTTATTTCTATTTGGCTTTATTGTTGATATTACTGTATTTTGTAGACTTAATGTGCTAATTGTCATTTACTGCTTTGATATTACTTGAACTGTATTTAAATGTCTTCTTACGCTACCCCTCTGAGTCTTCTAAAAATGGTGCACGCGTTCGCGTGGCCTGCTTTTTCTGTAGAAATTATACCAAATAGATCGAGGCTGGGCCAGCAACAAGGCCGGGTAGACTTTAGTGCTCCCGGTACGTTGCCTCCTCTTCGGCCCCAGTTGTCCGCTCGGGTAACCCAAGTATAGAACACAAACCCCAGGTTTTTAAACCTACAATAACGCAACCTCATGCCATATTCCTAGTAGGAACGATTATTTGCATCACGTACATTTGATCTTGGGGACTCAACACAGGGGTTTGGTCCATCTAGGACAGGTGTACCCAAAATAAAGACCATCCTGATGCATCTTACGTGCTACTTGCGCATCTGTTTGTTTTGGCTTGTATGTTGACGGACTTCTAGAATAGAGAAAGAAAATAAAAAAAAATAATAAAAAAAGTAAGAGGTAAGTATTTATAAAATTCGGAAACTCTATCGAAATTCTGAAAAAAAAGAAAAATCATTTCAAAATAAGCCAAAATTTCAAGGGTCATGTTTCCCCTGTTCTGTCAAAACTGGTCGAACTACGCGGGCCAGATTCTCACCGGATGTGAGATACGTAGGCAAACCTCATCGGATCCGGCCCACAATTTTCAAACCAAAATATTTTCCTTTACTTCCTTCTTTAGAAAAGTCTTTCTTCCGGCTCACAATTTTCAAAAAATCCAAAAATATTTTCCTTTAGTTCATTTTTTAGAAAGTCTTTCTTTTAAACCTCAATTTTAAAAAAAAATACAACAATATTTTCTTTTAATCTCTCTCAAAATCCGAAAATCTTTTCATTCTTTTTCAAAAATTGAAAAGAAAATTCAAGATTCAAAAATATTTTCTTTTTCTTTAGAAGCATTTCTTTCATAAATTCAAATAAAATTTCAAAAATATTTCCTTTTTTCTTTAGAAGTTTTTCTTTTGAAATTCCAAAAAAAAAAGAGAAAAAAATCGAAATTAAAAAAAATATATTTTCTTTCTTCTTTAGAAGTCTTTCTTTTCAAATATTTTTTTTTAAAAAAATAAAAAAACATGCAAATCGAAAACCAAAAATATTTTATTTCTTCTTTTTAAGTCGTTCTTCGAAAAATGTCCAAAATCCAAAAAAAAGAGTTAGTTTATTTATTTATTCCTAATCTTCCCGAACTATGCAAGATCTGATTCACGTTCCCACATGATATGTAGGCAACCCACATAAGGTTCGATCACCATTAAAAAAATGAAAAAAAAGAAAAAAATGAAAAAAAGATGATAATAATAAGGATTAACTGAGTCCATTCTAACGTGTCGCTTGTTTTGAATTGTGAAGAAAGTTTAAGGTGGTTGGTTTGTGGTAAGCTGGCAGTACAAGATCCAAGGAAAAAATGTCAATGACAACTAACGTCGAAGCTGTTACAAATGCTCAAGAGATTTAGGGTCTGAGGGTTCAACAAGAGTCTACTGTGGTTGAGGAAAATAGAATATTAAAACAGAAAATGACTGAAATGTGTTAAGCATGGGCCAATGGCCAAGGACCGCCCTTTTCTTCTCATGGTTTTCCGGAGTTCACACCCACCTTGACTACTACCATTCAGGTCTCATTGTCTAATCAATCCTGTCCACCTGGGTACAGTCATTATCCCAACTGTACGACTACAACTGGGACTTCTATTGCATGCTCTCAAATTTTGTCATTAACAACCAATCAGACAACCTCTACTGTTATGCCCGTCTTCACCATCCCACAGCCGACGGTGGTGCAGAGGAAAACTCATGAGTCACAATTTTTTGCCCATCAAGAGCAGCACCACTCTCCTGAGTACCACTCGTACTTGTTTGATCTTCCTGCAAACATTGAGAAGCCTGCCCGAAAGATGGCACGGGAAGAAATGACCCAAAGAGTGAAAAGCTTAGAACAACAGTTGAAAAGCATACAAGCGTTGGCTAGTCAGAAGAGCATTGCCTTCAAGGATTTATGTATGTTCCCCAATGTCCACTTGTCACCTGGTTTCAAGACTCCCTAATTTGAAAAGTATGATGGACATGGAGACCCTATAGTCCACCTAAAAAGGTATTGCAATTAACTAAGAGGTGCGGGAGGAAAGGAAGAATTACTGATGGCTTATTTTGGGGAAAGCCTTGCGGGAGCAGCCTCCGAATGATTTATGGATCAAAATACCTCTCACTGGCAAGTCTGGGATGACATGGCTTGGGCCTTTGTCAAACAGTTTCAATACAACATTGACATCACACCAGACCGCAATTCCCTTTCAAATTTGAAGAAGAAACCAACTGAAAGTTTCAAGGAATATGCCATTAAATGGAGAGAGCAAGCAACTAGAGTTAAGCCACCCATGGATGACCACGAGCTAATCATTGTTTTTCTTCAGGCTCAAGAGCCAGACTATTTTCAAAACATGATGTCCGCAGTGGGTAAATCCTTCTCGGTAGCAATCAAAATGGGGGAAATGGTTGAGAATGGTCTTAAGACAGACAGAATTATAAGTCAAGCAGCTCTTAAAGCCGCAACTCAAGCTGTCCAGTTTGAATCTGATAATTTTAGTGACACGAATGAGAAGGACAAAGAAATCATGATGACACCAGGGTCGAGAAGAGGTCCTAGGAGAGCATCTCGAAGGTATGATCAACCTTGTCTGTTTTTCGATGATGCTACTGAGCACTATTATCCACCCAGAACACTCAATACTCTATTGCATCACCTCAGTCTATTGCCTGGCCACCAAGATACCCTAGAAGGCGAGCACCAGCACCGCAAAATCTCCACTAGCCTCCACAAAATTTTCAAGTGCCCTATAACCCACATCTATGCCAGGGGTATAGAAGGGAACAAAGGTTGAAAGATAATTTTACACCAATAGGAGATTCTTATGCAAGCTTATTTGAGAAGTTAAAGCACACATGACATGAATGCACCCATTTCTCCAAATCATGTGGACCCACCTGCAAGAAGCTTTGACCCTTCCAAAAGGTGTGAATACTATTCCGATGCCCCGGGGCACAATGTTGAAAGTAGTCGGGATTTGAAAAGAGAAATAGAAAGGATGATCCAGGAAAACCTGATTGTTTTCTACAAGACAATGACACCCAGAATGTCACGCAGAATCCTTTACTTGCATATGATGATGCACACTGTGTGGGGATGATGCCTGTTGACATGGAATACGAGAATCCTCTCAGGAACTTGCCGACTGAAATTGGAGAAGGCCATGGTGATTCTAATGAGTAAATTTGAGGCTAAATATCGAGCTTAGCAATTGAAAAGTCATTCCCTCCTCACTAGGAGGGAATCTTGGTAGCTTGTTTTGATGTTTTTTCTGTTATCTGGGTTATTTCAGGGCTGTGATCCAGATTTTATTTGTTTTATTGAGTCAAATTCTTCTATCTCTCCATCTATTTGTGTGAGTCTTGTTTGTCTGTTCTGTTGCTATTTTCATTATTCGGGTTATTTTAGGATTGTAACTCAGATTTTAGGTTGTTTGTCTTGTTATCAAACCCTTTCATCCTTTACTCAATAAAATACAATTTGTCCTTTTGTGTCATTTTGTTCTTAGTTATTTTCTCTCTAGTTCTAATGACATGACATACATGCGGAAATTTTGGCCAGATCTTAGAAACTGTTAATCTGGAATTGGATAACTGAAAAAAAATACTTTTGAGGATGAAAAAGGGTTGAAATACTTTGGAATTAAGGTCGAGTAAAATTCACCTTCAAATCATTGTGAAGATCGGGTTTGGAGATTTTGAATCAATTAAAGCTTAGTCTAAATTTTGACATTAATGGATGGAAAGTGTCTTTCGACCACGATACACCAAGAAGACAGACATGTTCGTCAATGCTGTGATCGCAAAAAGATACTATGTTTGGCTTTCTCGAGGTTGGGAGACCCTTTTTCTGCTACCCAAACACTCTATACCCTTTGTCACCCTTTTGAGCCTATATTATTTTTCTGACCACCATTTTTTGGAATCAGGTCTAGAGTCAAAAGTAAAAAAAAATGAAAATGAAAAAATAATAACAATAAAGGCCCATGCCCCAAGAGTGCAAACTGGGGAAGCTCTTTGAAAGTTCAAGTGAAAGAAGAAGAAGAAGAAGAAAAAGAAAAAGAAAAAGAAAAGAACTGTCGAAAGTCCATGCCCTCAGAAGATAGAAGTTGGGGCAAACAAAAAGAAAAAAAGAGGAAAAAAAGAGAATAAAAAGAGAGAATAAAAAAAGAAAAAAGACAGAGGAACAGAAAGAAAATTATAGTTAGGTTAGATGTTTGAACTACGTTTGACCTGATTCCTTTAAAAATGGATACGTAGGCAGCCTTTCGGTTCGGTCCAACCAAATTAAAAAAAAAATCCAAAATCCCCAATAGCTGAAACTGGGGCAAAGATTTTATTTTTTGAAAGAGTCGATTCCAAGAGTTGTAAGTCTTCAACCCCATCATTTTGAGTCTACTTTGAGCCTTCATGCCGACCTTTCTTTCCAACCCTATCCAAAAACCTTCCCAATAAGACCTCCCGATAATCATTCAAGAATGTCAAGAGATGTATGCTATGAGCAACAGTTGTCACACGACATAGAACATTGTCGAGCTGCTCACAAAAGAAATAGAAAAAAAGATAAGAGAGTCTTACTAGTGAAAACCCTCACGGGCACTGTAAGGCGACGGTAAGAAAAGATGAATAAATGAGAGACTTGTTGGTGAACACCCCTCGAGGCACCACTAGTCGAAAGTGAGTCATGAAGCTGATGCAAATGATTGGCACGAACAAGCCCGACTTCAAAGGTCATAAGAATGGTAAAAGAGAAGATTGGATTAGTTGGATAGATCAGGCCGTTTAACTCCAAAATGCATGTCATGATCATTAAGGCTAGTTATTGAAAAAAATGAGAAAAAAAAAGAAGAAAAAAACTCTTCATTCTGTCCTTCCAACAGGGGCATTTCTTGTTGATACTTGTTTCTTTGCATCATTGTGTCCTTCACTTTGAGTCAGTCCTTCTCAAAAAAAGCAAGAAAAGATTTCAAAATTTACTACCAGCTTTTCAGTTGCATAAAGTAAATTTGGCCAGCACACTCAGTTGTTACTACCAACATGCTTTGAGGATTCATGCAAAGGCTTCCCCAAAAGACTCTTGTGAGCATACTTGGTGTCACACCTCCTTTTAAAGGACAGTCAAAACGGGATTTGTTTATTTGTTTCAGAGTCGCCACCTGGGAATTTTATGGCGTCCCAAGTCACCGGTTTTAATCCCGAATCGAGGAGAATATGACTCTGTTTGTCATTCTGCGAACCAGAAATCCGAGTAAGGAATTCTGTTAATTCAGGAGAAGGTGTTAGGCATTCCCGAATTTCGTGGTTCTAGCACGGTCGCTTAACCGTTATTATACTTGGCTTAATTATCTTGATTTGCTAAATACATTTTTTATTGCATGATTTTGTTACCGCTTCTTGTTTAGATTGTTTATAATTAAAGGTTTTCTTGAAACGAATACCGCGTACGTATATTCGTGTTATATATTTTTATAAACGTGAAGAATCGTGTCACGCATACGTGTACACAATAAGATTGATAATATTATTTTTGTTTATTTTTTTTATAAAAATAGACTTATGTTCGAAATTGTGCTTAAAAAATAAAATTAAGAACATCGTCATTCTTGTATGATTAAATAGTGAACTGCACATCTCGGGTTTAATTTAACATCCTCCGAAGAACCTCTTTTATTAAAAGTTTGTTCGAAGTTGCGCGAACGCATAATCCGAATTGCCTTTAGAAGAATAATCAAGTCACGCGAACGCATCCCTAATTACACAAAAATATTCTTTATAAATTCTCTACAAATGTTTATTATGTCCATCTATTTTTATGTGAAAGTCATGAGAAGTCACTATTTGGGACGCCTCTAAAATAATGATACGGAAAACTAAATAACGTGCAACTAAATTTACCGTTTTTATTCGTGAATACGGTGTCCGTATTTTATTTATGTATTTTTAGTTTTTGGTAATTATATGCACAATTTATTCGTTATTTTCTTAGGCTTAAGACTAAGTGTATACGTTTGAAAATTTACCAAAATAAATGAATCATGTGTGAAAACTAAGAAAGTTCACTTAATAAACAAACTAAAAATTTTCGAGGGGTTTTCCTTATTCTATTGGGAGCGAACGCTATTTTATACATTTCAACTAAAATGTTACAATTCGTATTTATAAATCTCATCTCCTTCTCATCAATTGGTTTTTAATGCAAAGCTATAATCATTTGGTTAATTTGATTACAATGATAGATAAAAATCAAGTTGATAAGAAAGAGAACTATTCTACAAATTGAAAAAATGGCATTACATGTAACGTAGTTGTACGTCTGAACCATTCATAATATTCCAACATCGTAACGGATTATATCAACTCACCTTTCACCTATGGTTATACACATAACCTGTTATTACGCCATATACGAACAAAATGCAACCAACATCATCTAGCCTTAAACAACAATCGAATATTTAACAAAATAGGCTAGTAATGTAGTTTCTTGATATTCCCATACTATTCTATGCTTAGCTAACAATATCACAAGATTTAATTAATGACTAGCTTACTGCCATGTTCGTTATCTTATAATTCTTAATATAGCTATACTTAATGAGATTCTGAAATAAATAACATTATTACAAAACTTAGGCGAATTTCAAAAGAAGATGATTAACTAACAGTTCTCACGTCAAGTGTAAGCTAATAGTTAATAAAAAATAAAATAAACTCAACTATTTCTTTAAGATGAACATCACATATTTGAAATTTTAAATTTCATTTTTTCTTTTTCTTGCAATATTGAAGCTTTTCATGGTATAGACCTACAGATATGTACCTGATATTGGAAGCAAAAGAAAATGAATATGAGAATCAGCAGCAGTAATAACAATACAGCACAGCAACAGTAACAACCCAGGAACAGAGTTTTCAAACCAGTGGAGCAATAATCTCAAAACAAAAGCTTAAAGCTTTTATAAAACAACAACAATTAATGCTGATTTCAAACAATGAAAGAAAGCAGAAGATTTTTTTTAGTTTTTTTTTATTTGAAAGTTTGAATATTTTTCGGAATTTTTCTCTCTCTTAAATATTCAGCTCTCTTTTTTCTCTCTGTTTGTATTTTTCTGTTCTGTTATTCTCTGTCTATTCTGTCCGATTTGTTTTTCTCTATCTGTATTCTGTTCTGTCTGTGTCCTTGTGTTCAAGACTTCCTATATATATCCCATCCCATAAATCTTTTAATCAATTAAAATCAACCCATTTTCTCTACCAAACCCATTATCTTCTCACCCATCCCCATTACATTAAATAAATATATCATCACCACCCCATTATCTTTTGTCCTCCATGCTTCACTAAACAAATACAAGATTCCTCTCCACTAAATTTTGTCTTGTCCCCCCTTTATATTAAACAACTATATCAAAAACCCACCCCATTACATTTTGTCCCCCATGCTTAACATAAAGAATTACAAAATGTTCAATTACCAAACTACCCCTCCGACCTTATTGCAATTACCATTTTACCCCTGAACGTACTACAAATTACCAAACTACCCCATCAGCTATAACAAATCAATTAATCACACTCAACCAAAATATAGCCAATATGACCAATTTCTACATAAATTCAAACAACAAATCTCATGAACATGATTTCTTCAACATTTCAACAACAAATCACATGAACACAAATTGAACAACAAAGAACAACTAAAATTTGATTGAACAATATTTTTAGCAACAAACAAATCTATTTTCAGATTCAACAACAACAATCAAACAAGTATATTTAGATTTCTAAATTCAATAATATTGAACTTAAAATCAACTCTAACAACATTACAACAAACAATTCCTATATTAAACTTTAAATAAGATTATGAGACAAATTCAAGAAATAATCATAGGTGATAAACAAGAAATAAAACTATACAAATTTCGGATTCAAGATCAACCAAACAAAGTATGAACATGAATTAAATCTATTTTAACACAACAAACATGACGGGTTAAATGACTCAAACAACATTAATAATTTTCTGGAAAATACATAACAACATGAAACAAATTGAAAAAATAATCAATTAATTTTCAATTTGAATCTAACAAACATTAAACTAACAAATTTTTACCTAAACAATAAAACAAACATGAAATAAACATGAAAAACCACTAATTAACTGTCCATTTGAAATCTGAAAATTAATTCAATCAAAATACATGAACAAAACCAAAAAATCAAATATCTACTAACCGGATTGAACGAAATACGTACGGACTGTTTCGACAAACCTAGACCAAAGCTCGACCAAACGATGACGAACATGAACAAATGAAGCCGCACCGAAGCAGCAACAGTAGTTGACGCGGCAGAAACGCTGCTCGAGCAGCAACACGACGACGGGGAAGTACAGACCCATATGACGGACAGTTCAGACCCATATGACGGGCTGTTCGTCATCGACGACTGGATATAGCGAAGAAGAAACAGCTGGTCGACGCAGCATCAATGGAGTAAAAGAAGCAGTGGTCGTCTACTTGCTGCTGCGTTCAGCAGCTATGAGAAACAATGGAGCAACAGCGCGAGCTTGACGCAGCAGCAGTTGGGTCCGTTCGAAGAAGGTCGATTTATGGGCAGCAGCTGTGACGAGGAAACAGCAACAGCATGGAGGATCTGGAGCTGTTGTTGGCTGCATCAATGGTGGACGTTCACGATGGTGAGGTCGAGGAAGAAGGAGAAGCAGCCGCCATGGACGGGCTGCTGCGTGTGTGCGTATGTGTTTTGTTGTGTATGTGTGTGTGAGTGTGACGAGCTGTTTGTTAATGGAGTTTGGACGTGAGGGAGTGGGGTCGAGGGCAGCCATGGTTGTGTGCTTGAGGAAGCTTGAGGAAGAAGAAGAAGATAGGAGGGGTGGCAGATTGGTTAGTATAGTTTTAAGGTTTTCTTCTTCTTTTTTGTTTTTGTTTTGTTTTTGTTTTGTAAAAAATGAAAGACAAAGGGGGTTTGGGTCTTTTGGTTTATGGACTGGGTCGACCCAGTTCGAAATGGACTGGGTCGTTTTGGAAGATTGGGTATTTTTTGGGCTTGTGGCTTGAATTTGAAGAAGAGACCCAATTCCGATTTTTTGTATTTTTGTTTTCTTTTTTCTTCTTTTATTTTTCTAAAACTAAATTATAAAAATACTTAAACTATTATTAAGAACTAAATTAAGTTATAAAAACGCAAATTAACTCCCAATAACAATTAACGCACAATTAAGTAATAATTAAGCATAAAATTGTATATTTGGACATTAAATGCTAAAAATGCGAACGATGCCTATTTTTGTAATTTTTATTTTTTGTAAAACAAATTTAATTACTAACAATTGTAGAATTAAATCCTACATGCAAAATGCGACATATTTTTGTATTTTTATTAATTTAACAAATAAACATGCACAGACAAATACAAATAATTATTCAAAAATATCACAAAATATCACAAAATTGCACACCAAGGAAAATCATTTTATTTTTGAATTTTTTGGGAGTAATTCTCATATTGGGCAAAAATCACGTGCTTACAGCTGCCCCTCTTTGCCCGAATACACGAAGGGTTTTCGTGCAAAGATAAAGCGAGCGATTTTTGCCCATCCGAGTACTCCGTGTGAAGCATTTTTTTTGAAAAAGATTTGACCGAACCTTTGCTTCAAAGGTTTCCTACATATCCTGGGCTAAACAGGAATCAAGTCAATGTAGTTCGGGAAGTTTTTGGTAGCTGGGACTACCGTAGGACTGCAATGTTACTGTCGTTGCATGCTATTACCACTGCTTACCGATCTCCTTGTTACACCGTGCTTAAAAGAAAATAAGAAGCTAGGCTAGACTGCAATTTTTCTTGTTGCCTTGCTTTCTTGTCTGCTTGCATTTTTTCCGGTGCTTTCTTCCGATGCTTTTCTTCCTTTCGACACATGCACTTGAGTTTTTGCCGGGACCTCTTATTGCAACCTTCTGCTTCCCAGTGTTGGGGATTTTTATTGTTTCCTGTTGGGGATTCCTGTTGTAACCCTCTGTTTTATTGTCCTCTGACTTGATCTTGAAATGTATGCCTCTGTTGTATGGGCGGGCTACCAACTTCAATACTTGAAAATTAAAGACTGAAATGTATGCCTCTGTTATCTGGGCGGGCTCCCAACTTCAACGCTTGAAATGTAAAGACTGAAATCTATGCCTCTGTTATCTGGGTGGGCTCCCAACTCCAACGCTTGTAATGTAAAGACTGAAATGTATGCCTCTGTTATCTGGGCGGGCTCCCAACTTCAACGCTTGAAATGTAAAGACTGAAATGTATGTCTCTGTTATCTGGGCGGGCTCCCAACTTCAGTGCTTGAAATGTAAAGACTGAAATGTATGCCTCTGTTATCTGGGCGGGCTCCCAACTTCAACGACAACTTTAAAAATAAACGTCATTCCTCTCTTCAGGCGGGCTCCTGACTTCAACAACAACTTCTAAAATAAAATGCCTTTCCTCTCTTCAGGAGGGCTCCTGACTTCAACAACAACTTTGAAAATAATCGCCATTCCTCTCTTCAGGCAGGCTCCTGACTTCATCAACAACTTTTAAAATAAAACGCCTTTCCTCTCTTCAGGCGGGCTCCTGACTTAAATAAACAACTTGGAAAATAAACGCCATTCTGTTCTTCAGGGGGCTCCTGACTTCAACCAATAAATCGCCATTCTGTTCTTCAGGGGGGCTCCTAACTTCAACCAATAAATCGCCATTCTGTTCTTCAGGGGGGCTCCTGACTTCAACAACTTTTCAAAAAATGCCATTGCTTTCTTTGGATGGCGAGATTTCAACAACCCTTTTTTAAAACGCCTTTCCTTTCTTCAGGCGGGCTCCTGACTTCAACCAATAAATCGTCATTCTGTTCTTCAGGGGGCTCCTGACTTCAACCAATACATCGTCATTCTGTTCTTCAGGTGGGCTCCTGACTTCAACCAATAAATCGCCATTCTGTTCTTCAGGGGGCTCCTGACTTCAACCAATACATCGCCATTCTATTCTTCAGGGGGCTCCTGATTTCAACCAATACATCGCCATTCTGTTCTTCAGGGGGGCTCCTGACTTCAACCAATACATCGCCATTCTGTTGTAGACACCTGATTTTTGACCCTCCCCGAGAATTTTCACATTTTAGCGTGAATATGTGAAATTGGGTCTAATATAGCTATTTTAACTATTTTACTTTATTTCGTCGCAAAAGAAAAATTACAAAATATATATATATGAATTTTAGTTTATGTATTTATCATAAACTTGAAAAATACAAAAAATGTACTTTATTTTTGTACTTTATATAATTTCGAAAATTACCAAAAAATATATATAGTTCTATTAATGTTTTTGTATTCATTTTAATTTTGAAAAAAATACAAAATATTACTTTATATTGTATCTTTATATAAAAAACAAAAATTACAAAAATAGTTTTATTAATATTTTGTAGCTATTTTAATCTTGGAAAATATTAAAAAAAGATATAGTTTTGTTTTAAATATTAGTCTTATTTTTGGTAGTTATTTTACTTACATAGGATTAGTTGAGCAACGTCGTGTTCTTATACTCGGGTCAGGGCAAAAGAATAATATTCGGGTTCAAACTACCCGTTTTTAGGCCTAATTTTCGTACCTAGCCCATAATAATCCGAGTCCACCTCACAAGGAGGACAAGTGTGGGGAACATAGACGGAACACCGCGCATGGGGACACAAACCTTGGACCCCTACACACGTGGGGTCCATTTTTATTGGCAAAAGGGCTACAAATGCACGGGTAAGGGAGTGGAAAAGAAAGAGGGAGATTTTTGAGAGAGGGGGGCACTGTTCATGCTTCTTCTTCCTCAAGAAGTAAAACAAAACCCTACTCGATAAACCCAAACTAGTCGGATCCCCCGTCGCAACCAGCTCCCACCATCGTCTCACACAGTCACCAAACAGGCCCGTCACTGCCCCCTCGACCTTACTGTCACCACCACCAAACACCACCTCCGTGAAGCCACCATAGTTCCTCCTTCCTCAAGCCAAACGACCCCCACGCCTCAGCTGCTATCAAGCAGTAGCTGCTGCTGCTTTCCTCGTCGGAACCACCACCGCTTCATCTGTTCTGTCCAAACGCCTCGCCACCAGCTCCCTCCATACCGTCCAGCTTCTCCGTCGACCACCTGCTGAACCAACAAGGCCATCGACCACTGCCCAAACGACCCTCCATAGCCTCCTCCTTCCTCACATCCAAACGACCCCTTCTGCTGCAGCTTCACGCACCAGTTGCTGCATCGGAAAAATACAGCATCAACCAACAATCTCTGGTCGTTGACAGTTTTGGGTCCGAGCTTTCTGTTTCCATCGAGGTCATCTTTGGTTCGTCCAGTACGCCGAGGTGTTTGTTCGAGGTTTCGTCATTGTTCCCCGTTCAGTGAGGTCAGGTTCGAGTTCCGTCGGGGGCGCTGTTTGTCGTTCTAGGATTGTCGAGGTTCAAAGGTTATTGTTCTTCATCCTTTGTTTCATTTCGCTCGTTTCGCATATTATGGTTCAAGGCGAATGAGAGTATTTGATATTGATGAATGTCAACAATGCAATTTTTTGTTGTTTTGTTAAAAATGTTTATTTTATGGATAGTTACTGCATGCTTAAAGTAAATGTGAGAACATATGAACGGTTTGTGAGTCGTCTTTGTTGAATTGCTTTTTCATTTTACCATGGATATTATTACCTATTAGAATCGTTGTTTTCGTTTAACCTCAGATGACGTCATGGGTAGAAAATCATAGTTGTTTTTAGGCTTGCCTTTAATAAAAATGAGACGAGCCTCGAAAAAAATGCACAAGATGCGGGGCCCTCTAAATGTATGTATTAAAATAATTAGAATTCGGGACCTACCGTTTAGCGAATTTTACGGCCTTCCCCAAAATAACAACACGCTAGTTGCTTTAGGCGCGCCTTTAATAATTTATTTTTCTTAAACTCGGGTGCACATTTATATGACCCAAATCCAAATCTCAACGGAGTCGAAATGTGTCTCTAATCACGGGTACATTGATTGTGACGTGGTCTGAGATGCATTTCCATGACGTTGCAAATTCCTTTTTTTTTACAATGAGTGAGACGAGCCTCGACAAACAAAAATGCACAAGCTACGGGGCCCTCTAAATGTATATATTAAAATAATTAGAATTCGGGAGATGCCGTTAGCGAATTTTACGGCCTTCCCCAAAATAACAATACGCTAGTTGCTTTAGGCGCGCCTTTAATAATTTATTTTCCTTAACTCGGGTGCACATTTATGTGACCCAAATCCAAATCTCAACCGAGTCGAGATATGTCAACAACCGCGTGTGCATTGATGTAACGTGGTTCGAGATATGTTTTCACGACGTTGCAATTCCTTGTAAAAAAACAATAATAATAATTATGAAAGCGGTAAAAGGTTAAAATTTGCACACAAGTTCATATTTGTATAAAATCAGATAATCAAGCCGAATATAACAGTTGAGCGACCGTGCTAGAACCACGGAACTCGGGAATGCCTAACACCTTCTCCCGGATTAACAGAATTCCTTATCCGGATTTCTGGTACGCAGACTGTAATATGGAGTCATTCTTTTCCTCGATTCGGGATTAAGATTGGTGACTTGGGACACCCTAAATCTCCCAAGTGGCGACTCTGAAATAAATAAACAAATCCCGTTTCGATTGTCCTTTAATTGGAAAAAACTCCCTTGTACCCACGCGGGTATAGAAAAAGGAGGTGTGACAGCTCTGGCGACTCTGCTGGGGATGAGACCCAGAACCACTGGTTCAGGGTTAGAAATTCGAGCTTAGATAAATTGTTATATTTGGCTTTATCTGATTTTTACATGTTTTGAGCCTAATGTGCTAAATGATGCTTTTACTGCTTTAATATTATTTGATCTGTATATAAACTGTGCCGAAACCCTTCTCTTCTTACCTCCGGGAGAAGCTCGCTGGTCGAGACTCCCTATTCTGTTAGTGTCATACCTTGAAATAAGAAAGAGGTCGGACAAGTTACAAAGCCGGACGACCCCGCGGGTCCCCGGTACGTAGCCCCCTCCTCGATTCGAGTTGTCTGCTCGGGTACACTGTCTAGAACACATACCCAGGTTTGAACCTAGAATAACTCAGCTTCATACCGGATCCCTAGTAGGAACGTTTATTTGCATCATGTGCATTTGACTTAGGGGACTCAACACAGGGGTTGGGTCCGTCTAGGACAAGCAACCTGAAAATAATAGACCATTTTTGGCATCCTATGTGCTACCTGTTATATTTATTCAAGGGTGAATGGGTCATTTGGCGGACCAATGATAGTTGAGGACAAAGGGCACTCCTTATCATGCTGATCACGTTAAATAAGAAAGTTACACGATTTTTTAGATAAACATGCTATTATGTTAATTAAGCACATGGGGAACATTGTGGAATTCAAGAAGCCTTGGTATTCCACATGTCCCCCACGCTTCATTTTTGGGGAAAGCACATGGGGACCATTGGTGGAATCCAAGAAGTCTTGGAATTCCCCATGTCCCCCACGCTTCATTTTTGGGAAAAGCACATGGGGAACATTTGTGGAATCCAAGAAGTCTTGGAATTCCCTATGTCCCCCATGCCACATTTTTGAAAATAATAGCAAAATAATAATAAATAAAAAAGAGCATTGAAAAATTCAAAAAGATTTTGTATGTTGTCATCATTTTCCACAAATTAGAAAATTGTGAAAAAGAGGAGAAAATAACAGTGTAGAGATATAACTACTTATTTTTAGAAAAAAAAACCAATGTCCAAGTAATGTTGAAACTCTGCCGAAAAAAAAATGAAAAGAAGAAGGAATGTTTTATGTTTTACGTTAGTTTGTTTGTTTGTTACGAATGAAAAATAATAGTTTGTTTTGTTGTGGAAAAAAAATAGAAAATGGAAAAGGGTCTTCTCAAAAATAGTTTATTTGCCCGAACTACGCGGGTTTGATTCTCACCGGATGTGAGATACGTAGGCAACCATCATCGGGTCCAACCCCACCTTTTGCTAAAATAACCAAAAAACAAATAAATAATAAAAAAAACATGTCAAATTTTAGTTCCGTCATAAAGAAGTCGGGTGACGCTGTTTTATCAAGACATAGCCGAATGTTCCCGAAAGGGACGCCGGAAGGCTGACTTTGCATAAACAGCCACCTTTGGGTCATTTTTTAAGATTTGGTCCAGTTGACCCACACAGCCTTAAAAATCATCGTCCTCGAGGCGCTGAAGGGCCGTGTTTGCAACACCAAGTTTTTATTGTAATTTAAAAGAAAAAAAAAGAGTCAGCGGTCAAGTGAATACCGTTTGGATTTTTAAGCCGAGCCAGCTTCGGCAGTGTCTTAAACCGTTCTTGCCGAAATAGCCTTAGAGTATCTTTCAGTTGTCGAAAGGCTATTTTCGTAAAAGAATGGATAAGTTTGTAAAGTGTCATAAAATAATCCTCCCGACCTCAAAATTCATGTGAAATTTGGAAGGGGCCACATTGGCAAAAAATAACCATTTTGTTGCATTTGTCCAACGGGAAAAGGAACTGGCCGTTTGTTTTTGAGTTTGTGAATATTTTGATTAGAGTATGCGGGTTGTTTGATTTTTAAGTTTGTAGGTCATCTTTAAATCTTTGAAACCCAGTTTGTTTTTGAAAACTGATAATTCCAAAAAAAAATGTCTCATTGTTGTTACCTTTAATTTGGCCCGAACTACGCAAGGTCTGATTCATGCGGGGTCATGATACGTTGGCAATCTCCATAAGATTCGACCGCCACCATAAAACAAAAATAAAAAATATAATAATAACAATAATAATAATAAATAAATAAATAAATAAAGGAAAGTGTGGGAGAATTTTCAGAGGGGCACAATTGTCTAACTGCTTAGGTGCATTGTATTTCTGACATATGATTGTCTGTCAAATGCCCTAATACTAACGTGATGGCTTCCCTTTGCTGTGTTCATATATAGAAAAGTGGTTGGTTGTGGTAACTCCTCCCTGCAAAGCAAAGTCAAAGGACAATGGCTCAGAACCGCAGAACCGAGTGGGTCGGCACTGATGACCGACAACAATTGGTCGAACGGAACAACGGGTTGGTAGAAGAAGTCAAAATGCTGAGACAACATGTGGCAGACATATATCAGGCATGGATAACTGGAAAAGCACCACCCCCTCCACAACCAAGCCTCTTGAACTCTGTCATTTCCCAAGCACCCAACGCCATAATGAAAGATCCCCCATACCCTCCATCCCAACCCACTTATGGCAACTTTCCTAGCTACCCAAGTAGCTCCATCACTCCTCAATGCTTCTCCGCTCCCCAACACCACCTCTTTCCCCGTGACCTTAAAAGCCATACTTCACTTTCCAGGTACCCGGCTCCACGAAATGCTTACGCACCCACACAAGCCTACCAAAAGCCACCTGGATCAGGTTTCTGGCCATGTCAACATGCAAGAATGAAGAGGTTATTGAAACGAGGAAAGACTCTCACCCCTATCGGAGTATCTTATGCCAGTCTGTTTGGAAGGCTAAGGCATGCTGGCTTGATTGAGCCACTCCCCGCATGTACTCCAGATCCACTTGCAAGGAACTTTGATCCGGCAGCGATGCGCATACCACTCCAATGTCGTAGGGCACAACATTGAGAGCTGTCGTACTTTGAAAAGGGAAGTGGAGAAAATGATCCAAGAAGGGCAGATTGTGATCAATAACAGTGACATGGAGCACTCGAACCCTATCGAGAGCTTGTTGACGGAGGTTGATGATGTTGAAGCTGGCAATAGTCTTGGCAGTATTGATGCAAAGCTCAGTGGCTAAGATGCCAGTTTTTGATAAAGTGGGAGGACGCTTCATTCCTTGGTCAGCAAGAGAGAAGCTTGTGGTGGCTTATTTTGTTGTCATTTCCGTTGTTCAGATTATTAGGATTGTAATTCGGATTTTGTCTTGTGTCAAACCTTCTTATCTTTCCATTTTGTCATAGCAGTTTGTTTAAATTTTGTCCAGTTTGTTTTAGGATTTTGTTCCGGTTTGTTTTGTTTTTTCAAACCATTTCATCGGTAATCTAAAACAAAATCCGGTCTTCTATTATGTCCAGTTTCGTTTGTTTAGTCTTTTATCATTTTTGTTCAGCGCCGATTCTAGTGACATGACATGCGCACACTTTGGGCCTAATCTTAAAAGTTAATCATAAAACCCCGAAAAATAAGGACGGTTTGAGAATATTCGGAGCTCAAGTCATGTGGAACTAGGGCAAGTTAAACACAAAGAAAAACCGTTAGAAGCAAGATTTGCCAAATTGGCATGAGGGCCGTTCAAGATAATGAGAGTGTCACCCAACAGTGCTTTAGAAATGACAAAGGAAAAATAAAATGTTTAACATAATTGTCAAGTCCAGCACCATCGGAAGAGACTATAAATCCATGTTCAATTGTGTTGTTTGCACTTGGCATGTTTTGAAGACTGGAATGACGAAGGCATTTGGTTCTGCTACCTAAACACTTTACCCTTCGTTACCCTTTTTGAGCCTTATTTATTTTCTTTCATACCCCTCGTTCGGAATCAGTAAAAACGACTAGAAAACGCGAGCATGGCATGAAAACAAAAAAAAAGTAAGAAAAAAGAAAAAAAAAAGAAAAGAAAAGAAAACAACAAAACGAAAAAAGAAAAGAAAAGAAAAGAAAAATGATAACAAAAAAACAAAAGAAAGTCAAATGAAAAAAGAGGAATTGGGAACTACGTTTGACCTGATTCCTCAAAGAGGATACGTAGGCGCTTCACGGCTCGGTCATAGTTTTGAAAAATGAAAAACAAATCAATTAAAATATCCCCAAGCAAGAAACTGGGGCAAAGGTTGCGTTTGTTGTAAATAAATCTAGATCCGAATGTTGTAACTTTGAACCCAAAATTGATGAATTTTTGAGCCTTTAATACCCTTTCTTTCTAGCCCTATCCACAAACCCACATTACGGTCCAAAGAAATACCTTCTGATCAGTCTTCAAAAGATGCCAAGTCAGACAAATGAGAGTCTTATCGGTGAACATAACATTCTGTTCCACAGCAGAAAGGACTCTAATCCCCAGCAGAAAGAGTCATACCGGCGACACTACAAATCCCCAACTGGAAAGTGATACAAATGAGAGAGTCTTATCGATGAAAACCTTCACAGGCACCATAAGGCGATGAAAGCTGAGAGAAAAACCAAAAATGAGAGAGACTTGATAGTGAAAACCCATTGGGCACTACAAGTCGAATAGGATTGAGAATCAGATGGGGAATTGCCAATTGAAGATCTTGAAAGATGATTGACGGTAGAGGATAGACCACATGTGCATGTCATGACCATTAGAGTCGGTATCTGCATTCGATAGGTTTTTATTTATAGTTTCTTTTGTTAAAGAGTCATTTTTTTTCTTCTTTGTCTTTTTATTCTGTTCCCTTTTATCTTTTTCCTTTCATAGAAAAATCCCCAATAGAGTCTGTTTGGTCAGAACAAGTGTGAATTGACTTCAAAATATGCCATCATATGCAAGATGAGATCTGACTAGTACATCCAAGTGGTATAGTCAGCAAAGAACAAGCGGAGGCCAGTGTCAAGAAAGATATCCCCACCAAAAGGGAATTGACAAAAGGATTGACGAATGTCAAGAAGGATATCTTTGCCGAAGTCAAAGGTTGTAAACCTCAAAGCCAAGGCACGGGGACAAATCAAGGAGAGCAATGAACATGGTCGGGGAAATGCCAGTTTCCGAGCTATGCCAACAAAAGAAGAGGGATATCCCCAGAAAGGAATTATCCCCAGCAAATAATATCATCCGACAAGTTGCGGAACACAGAGCAAGGAAGGAGAAAGGGAAAAGCCATCCCAGTAGGAGTATCACAACCAACCACCATGTTTTAAACTAACAAATTTTGTTTGATTTGAAACAGGTAAAGGAGATGGCATTGATGCCAAAATGCATGCCGCAAGGGATATTATCAAACTGGAGCAGAAAATTTTCCTTTCATTTAGAAAATTTTCTGGAAGTCAGGTACCCATTCAGGGAAAAACAAAGATAACGCCAGTCTCAAGGGAAGTGGTCTTAGAACCAGTGTTGCCCCCAAACATAATAAGTTTCAATGGAGGAAGTTGTTCCCCAGCAAAGGAATCAGAATCCCCCAGTAGTATTATCCACGACAGCGTTATCCCCAGCTGATAGCATTTTACCCTCAACAGGTAAGTAAATAATTCCCCAACAGTGTTATCCCTAGCAGTTTCGAGGAGTCCAACACAAGTTTGGTGAAAATCGATATCCTTAGTGGTTCCTTTCGGGGAAAGGCAAAACGAATCTCAAGGGAGGTAATCTTCGAAGGAAGAAGCAATGCAAAAAAAAAAAAGAAAAAAAAAGGGAAGTAGTTTGCACAGGAATGAAACATCCTACTCAAAAGGAAGTAGTTGTGGAAGGAGTAAGATAACATATTTACTCAGCAGAGTTATCTTCATCAGTGTCATCCCCAGCGGATCATCAAGATGTAGAAGCATCTTCGAAAAATTTTCGACCAAGTTTCAAGAGGGTCATAATGGGGAAAGAAGAAAGGGAAAATTCATCCCCAGCAAAATAATCCCCAGCAAGTTTTCGAGGTAAGACATTTTCAAGTCATAGGATATTTTGGGTTCATCCCCCTCGAATAGGATATTTTGGGTTCATCCGCCCTCGAATAGGATATTTTGGGTTCATCCGCCCTCGAATAGGATATTTTGGGTTCATCCGCCCTCGAATAGGATATTTCGGGTCCATCCGCCCTCGAATAGGATATTTCGGGTCCATCCGCCCTCAAATAGGATATTTCGGGTTCATCCGCCCTCGAATAGGATATTTCGGGTTCATCCGCCCTCGAATAGGATATTTCGGGTTCATCCGCCCTCGAATAGGATATTTCGGGTTCATCCGCCCTCGAATAGGATATTTCGGGTTCATCCGCCCTCGAATAGGATATTTCGGGTTCATCCGCCCTCGAATAGGATATTTCGGGTTCATCCGCCCTCGAATAGGATATTTCGGGTTCATCCGCCCTCGAATTCATCCGCCCACGAATAGAATATTTTGGGTTCATCCGCCCTCGAATAGGATATTTTGGGTTCATCCGCCCTCGAATAGGATATTTTGGGTTCATCCGCCCTCGAATAGGATATTTTGGGTTCATCCGCCCTCGAATAGGATATTTTGGGTTCATCCGCCCTCGAATAGGATATTTTGGGTTCATCCGCCCTTGAATAGGATATTTTGGGTTCATCCGCCCTCGAATAGGATATTTCGGGTCCATCCGCCCTCGAATAGGATATTTCGGGTCCATCCGCCCTCGAATAGGATATTTCGGGTCCATCCGCCCTCGAATAGGATATTTCGGGTCCATCCGCCCTCGAATAGGATATTTCGGGTCCATCCGCCCTCGAATAGGATATTTCGGGTTCATCCGCCCTCGAATAGGATATTTCGGGTTCATCCACCCTCGGGTTCATCCGCCCTCGAATAGAATATTTCGGGTTCATCTGCCCTCGAATAGGATATTTTGGGTTCATCCGCCCTCGAATAGGATATTTTGGGTTCATCCGCCCTCGAATAGGATATTTCGGGTCCATCCGCCCTCGAATAGGATATTTCGGATATTTTGGGTTGGGATATTTTGGGTTCATCCGCCCTCGAATAGGATATTTTGGGTTCATCCGCCCTCGAATAGGATATTTTGGGTTCATCCGCCCTCGAATAGGATATTTTGGGTTCATCCGCCCTCGAATAGGATATTTTGGGTTCATCCGCCCTCGAATAGGATATTTTGGGTTCATCCGCCCTCGAATAGGATATTTTGGGTTCATCCGCCCTCGAATAGGATATTTCGGGTTCATCCGCCCTCGAATAGGATATTTCGGGTTCATCCGCCCTCGAATAGGATATTTCGGGTTCATCCGCCCTCGAATAGGATATTTCGGGTTCATCCGCCCTCGAATAGGATATTTCGGGTTCATCCGCCCTCGAATAGGATATTTCGGGTTCATCCGCCCTCGAATAGGATATTTCGGGTTCATCCGCCCTCGAATAGGATATTTCGGGTTCATCCGCCCTCGAATAGGATATTTCGGGTTCATCCGCCCTCGAATAGGATATTTCGGGTTCATCCGCCCTCGAATAGGATATTTCGGGTTCATCCGCCCTCGAATAGGATATTTCGGGTTCATCCGCCCTCGAATAGGATATTTCGGGTTCATCCGCCCTCGAATAGGATATTTCGGGTTCATCCGCCCTCGAATAGGATATTTCGGGTTCATCCGCCCTCGAATAGGATATTTCGGGTTCATCCGCCCTCGAATAGGATATTTCGGGTTCATCCGCCCTCGAATAGGATATTTCGGGTTCATCCGCCCTCGAATAGGATTTTATTTTCTAAATTGTTTGGTGAAGACAGGCGCCCACCTGAATAACGAGAGGAATACTTTTTGTCTGTTCATTTCATATTTTTAGGCGCCCACCTGTATAACAAGGGAATACATGTTGTGTCTTTACCATTAGGCGCCCACCTGTATAACAAGGGAATACATTCCACGTCTTTACCAATAGGAGACACACTTCCTAAGTTTAGTTTTACCCATAGGAGATGAATTTCCTCCTAAGTTTGTTTTAGTTTTACCCATAGGAGACGCATTTCCTCCTAAGTTTACTTTTACCCTAGGGAGACGCATTTCTTCCTAAGTTTGTTTTTACCCATAGGAGACGCATTTCCTCCTAAGTTTAGTTTTACCCATAGGAGATGCATTTCCTCCTAAGTTTGTTTTAGTTTTACCCATAGGAGAGGCATTTCCTCCTAAGTAGTTGTTGAAATCAGGTGCCCACCTACATAACGAGAGGAATACTTTTCAGTCTTTAAATTTCTTGTCAGGCGCCCACCTACATAACGAGAGGAATACTTTTCAGTCTTTACATTTCATGTCAGGCGCCCACCTACACAACGAGAGGAATACTTTTCAGTCTTTAAATTTCATGTCAGGCGCCCACCTACATAACGAGAGGAATACTTTTCAGTCTTTAAATTTCATGTCAGGCGCCCACCTACATAACGAGAGGAATACTGTTCTGTCTTTAAATTTCATGTCAGGCGCCCACCTACATAACGAGTGGAATACTTTTCAGTCTTTAAATTTCATGTCAGGCGCCCACCTACATAACGAGAGGAATACTTTTCAGTCTTCAAATTTCATGTCAGGCGCTCACCTACATAACGAGAGGAATACTTTTCTGTCTTTACATTTCATGTTGACAGAGGCATACTTTCAGTCTTTAGATTTCAAGTGTTGAAGTTGGGAGCCCGCCCATAATAACAGAGGAATACATTTCAGTCTTTATTTTCAAGTGTTGAAGCCAGACGCCCACCTGTATAACGAGAGGAATACATTCCAGTATTTACTTTTCAAGTGTTGAAGTTGGGAGCCCGCCCATAATAACATAGGAATACATTCAGTCTTTACTTTCAAGTGTTGAAGTTGGGAGCCCGCCCATATAACAGAGGCATACATTCAGTCTTTAGATTTCTAGTGTTGAAGCCAGACGCCCACCTGTATAACGAGAGGAATACATTCCAGTCTTTACTTTTCAAGTGTTGAAGTTGGGAGCCCTCCCATAGAACAGAGGCATACATTTCAGTCTTTTCATTTCAAGTGTTGAAGCCAGGCGCCCACCTGTATAACAAGGGAATATGTTCCATGTCTTACAATAGGAGTCGCGCTTCCTAGCTCGGCTTTTTTCAGGTTATATTTTATTTTAGGAGACTCACTTCCTAAATTGAGATTTTACTCGTACGAGATACACATCCTAGTCTAGTCTTTAGTTCACTCTCAGTATTGCATCAGTAGTGTCGGTGGGTTACGATTTTGCTAACGACTCACAAACCTTCCCAGTGCAAACTGGGTTAGGAAATTTCATTTGTGTTGTTTGTTTTGGTTGTCAGGAGCCTGCCTGTAGAGCGGAGGTTGTTATATGTCAAAGATTGAAGAAGTTAGGGGTCCGCCTGTAGAACAGAGGAACATCGTTCAAGGTCAAGCCGTAACCCATTGGAAGGCAGAAGGCTACAACAAAAATGCCCAGCATTCAATCCAAGTTAGAAATAACAAGAAGCTCGCCTCAAGAATGTGAGTCAACAGGCTGAGATAGTCAACAAAAGCTAGTCACAAAAAACAAAAACAAAAAAAAAAAATCGAAAAGAAGAAAAAGAAAAAGAAAAAAGAATCCAAAGTACAGAAGGGGAGAACATATGTGGTCTGCTCAAGAACTAGCGCCTACAACTAGCAAGTATCAAGGTTCACTTTGTAACTAGTAGCTGATAGGCTTAGTTAGTCTTTTTCAGTTTTCATTTTTGATGTAATGGCAGGACCGCGGACCGGAACCTCAACGGAACGGCACCTCGATCGGCTCTTCACCTCGGTACAATCTACCATCTCTCGTTTCCGAACTACACGTGGCTCGATTCCTGTATAACCAAGGATATGTAGGCAGCTCAGATACCAGGGCTCGGTCACATTCCCTTCCTTTCCTTAGTGTAGTCCGTCCAAGTAATGGTCGGGTCAAAAACATGTCTAGTCGTTCTTTGTCGGAAAACTCTTTGTGTTTCCAGTCAAAGAGGGGCAGCTGTAGACACCTGATTTTTGACCCTCCCCGAGAATTTTCACATTTTTAGCGTGAATATGTGAAATTGGGTCTAATATAGCTATTTTAACTATTTTACTTTATTTCGTCGCAAAAGAAAAATTACAAAAAATATATATATGAATTTTAGTTTATGTATTTATCATAAACTTGAAAAATACAAAAAATGTACTTTATTTTTGTACTTTATATAATTTCGAAAATTACCAAAAAATATATATAGTTCTATTAATGTTTTTGTAGTCATTTTAATTTTGAAAAAAATACAAAATATTACTTTATATTGTATCTTTATATAAAAAACGAAAATTACAAAAATAGTTTTATTAATATTTTGTAGCTATTTTAATCTTGGAAAATATTAAAAAAAGATATAGTTTTGTTTTAAATATTAATCTTATTTTTGGTAGTTATTTTACTTACATAGGATTAGTTGAGCAACGTCGTGTTCTTATTCTCGGGTCAGGGCAAAAGAATAATATTCGGGTTCAAACTACCCGTTTTTAGGCCTAATTTTCGGACCTAGCACATAATAATCCGAGTCCACCACACAAGGAGGACAAGCGTGGGGAACACAGACGGAACACCGCGCATGGGGGACACAAACCTTGGACCCCTACACACGTGGGGTCCATTTTTATTGGCAAAAGGGCTACAAATGCACGGGTAAGGGAGTGGAAAAGAAAGAGGGAGATTTTTGAGAGAGAGGGGCACTGTTCATGCTTCTTCTTCCTCAAGAAGTAAAACAAAACCCTACTCGATAAACCCAAACCAGTCGGATCCCCCGTCGCAACCAGCTCCCACCATCGTCTCACACAGTCACCAAACAGGCCCGTCACTGCCCCCTCGACCTTACTGTTACCACCATCAAACACCACCTCCGTGAAGCCACCATAGTTCCTCCTTCCTCAAGCCAAACGACCCCCACGCCTCAGCTGCTATCAAGCAGCTGCTGCTGCTGCTTTCCTCGTCGGAACCACCACCGCTTCATCTGTTCTGTCCAAACGCCTCGCCACCAGCTCCCTCCATCCCATCCAGCTTTCCGTCGACCACCTGCTGAACCAACAAGGCCATCGACCACTGCCCAAACGACCCTCCATAGCCTCCTCCTTCCTCACATCCAAACGACCCCTTCTGCTGCAGCTTCACGCACCAGTTGCTGCGTTGGAAAAATACAGCAGCAACCAACAATCTCTGGTCGTTGACAGTTTTGGGTCCGAGCTTTCTGTTTCCATCGAGGTCATCTTTGGTTCGTCCGGTACGCCGAGGTGTTTGTTCGAGGTTTCGTCGTTGTTCCCCGTTCAGTGAGGTCAGGTTCGAGTTCCGTCGGGGGCGCTGTTTGTCGTTCTAGGATTGTCGAGGTTCAAAGGTTATTGTTCTTCATCCTTTGTTTCATTTCGCTCGTTTCGCATATTATGGTTCAAGGCGAATGAGAGTATTTGATATTGATGAATGTCAACAATGCAATTTTTTGTTGTTTTGTTAAAAATGTTTATTTTATGGATAGTTACTGCATGCTTAAAGTAAATGTGAGAACATATGAACGGTTTGTGAGTCGTCTTTGTTGAATTGCTTTTTCATTTTACCATGGATATTATTACCTATTAGAATCGTTGTTTTCGTTTAACCTCAGATGACGTCATGGGTAGAAAATCATAGTTGTTTTTAGGCTTGCCTTTAATAAAAATGAGACGAGCCTCGAAAAAAATGCACAAGATGCGGGGCCCTCTAAATGTATGTATTAAAATAATTAGAATTCGGGACCTACCGTTTAGCGAATTTTACGGCCTTCCCCAAAATAACAACACGCTAGTTGCTTTAGGCGCGCCTTTAATAATTTATTTTTCTTAAACTCGGGTGCACATTTATGTGACCCAAATCCAAATCTCAACAGAGTCGAAATGTGTCTCTAATCACGGGTACATTGATTGTGACGTGGTCTGAGATGCATTTCCATGACGTTGCAAATTCCTTTTTTTTTACAATGAGTGAGACGAGCCTCGACAAACAAAAATGCACAAGCTGTGGGGCCCTCTAAATGTATATATTAAAATAATTAGAATTCGGGACATGCCGTTAGCGAATTTTACGGCCTTCCCCAAAATAACAATACGCTAGTTGCTTTAGGCGCGCCTTTAATAATTTATTTTCCTTAACTCGGGTGCACATTTATGTGACCCAAATCCAAATCTCAACCGAGTCGAGATATGTCAACAACCGCGTGTGCATTGATGTAACGTGGTTCGAGATATGTTTTCACGACGTTGCAATTCTTTGTAAAAAAATAATAATAATAATTATGAAAGCGGTAAAAAGTTAAAATTTGCACATAAGTTCATATTTGTATAAAATCAGATAATCAAGCCGAATATAACAGTTGAGCGACCGTGCTAGAACCACGGAACTCGGGAATGCCTAACACCTTCTCCCGGGTTAACAGAATTCCTTATCCGGATTTCTGGTACGCAGACTGTAATATAGAGTCATTCTTTTCCTCGATTCGGGATTAAAATTGGTGACTTGGGACACCCTAAATCTCCCAAGTGGCGACTCTGAAATAATTAAACCAATCCCGTTTCGACTGTCCTTTAATTGGAAAAAACTCCCTACGCACCTCGCGGTGCCGGAAAAAGGAGGTGTGACAGCTCTGGCGACTCTGCTGGGGACTTAACCCAGAACCAGTGGTTCAGGGTTAGAAATTCGAGCTCATATAAATTGTTATATTTGGTTTTATCTGATTTTTACATGTTTGAGCCTAATGTGCTAAATGCTGCTTTTACCGCTTTGATATTACGTGAACTGTGTATAAACTGTGCCGAAACCCATCTCCTCTCTGAGTCTTCTAAATCATGAAGAAGGGTGTACTTCGTACGACTTCTTTTCTGTATAGTGTCAAATCCCAATTTAGAACGAGGTTCGGACAAGTTGCTAAGCCGGTGAAGCTTCTGTATTCCCGGTACGCTACCCCCCCTCGGCTCGAGCTGTCCGCTCGGGTAAGCCAGGTCTAGAACAAACACCCAGGTTCTGAACCTAGTATAACAAAACCAATAAATTGCCATTCTATTCTTCAGGGGGGCTCCTGACTTCAACCAACAAATCGCCATTCTGTTCTTCAGGGGGGCTCCTGACTTCAACCAATAAATCGCCATTCTATTCTTCAGGGGGCTCCTGACTTCAACCAACAAATCGCCATTCTGTTCTTCAGGGGGGCTCCTGACTTCAACCAATAGATCGCCATTCTGTTCTTCAGGGGCTCCTCATTTCAACCAATAAATCGCCATTCTATTCTTCAGGGGGGCTCCTGACTTCAACCAACAGATCGCCATTCTGTTCTTCAGGGGGCTCCTGACTGCTGATACTTCAACTGTTCTTCCTTGTTCTCCAGGTGGACGCCTGATTGCTATTTCAATTGTTCTTCCTTGTTCTCCAGGTGGATTCCTGATTGCTAATACTTCCATCACTCTTCCTTGTTCTCCAGGTGGACGCCTGATTGCTAGGGATAATACCACTGGGGAAGTCTCCTTTTTTCCCCTCCTTCAAATTCATTTTTTTTAAACTGCTGGGGATAAAAGTGTTATCTTCTGGGATAACGTTGTTGAGGATAACGCTGCCGGGGAATTTTATCCCTACAAATCGATGCTTCATTTTTCTGGAAGCTGCTGGGGATGATAATGGCTCTTTGATTTTCTGAGCACAAGTGTCATCCCTTTGTTCTGTTTGCTGGGGATAACTTCCTCCATTGAAACTTATTATGTTGGGGCAACACTGGTTCAAAGACCACTTCCCTTGAGACTGGTGTTATCTTTATTCTTCCTCGAATGGGTACCTGACTTCCAGAAAATTTTCCAAATGAAAGGAAAATTTTCTGCCCCAGTTTGACAGTCTCCCTTATGGCATGCATTTCTGTCATCAATGCCATTTCCTTTACCTGTTTCAAATCAAACAAAATTTGTTAGTTTAAAACGTGGTGGTTGGTTGTGATACTCCTACTGGGGATGGCTTTCCCTTTCTCCTTCCTTGCTCTGTGTTCCACAACTTGTTGGTGATGATATTATTTGCTGGGAATGATCCCTTTCTGCTGGGGCTATCCCTCTTCTTTTGTGGCACAGCTCGGAAACTGGCATTTCCCCGGCCTTTTAGTCTCATATGAATTTCCCAAATCATGCTCATTGCTCTCCTTGATTTGTCCATGAGCCTTGGCCTTGAGGTTTAATAACCTTTGATTTCGGCAATGATATCTCTCTTGACACTCGTCAATCCTTTTGTTGGGGATATCTTTCTTGATATTGGCCTCGCGCTTGTTCCTTGCTGACTATACCACTCGGATGTACTAGTCAGATCTCGTCTTGCATAATTGGAAAGCTGATGGCCTATTTTGAAGTCATTTCCCACTTGTTCTGACCAGACAGACTCTAATGGGAATTTTCTATGAAAGGAAAAGATAAAAGGGAACAGAATAAAAGACAAAGGAAAAAGGTGACTCTTTAACAAAAGAAACTATGAATAAAAAAAAACCTATCAAACGCAGATACCAACTCTAATGGTCATGACATGCACATGTGGCCTATCCTCTGCCGTCAATCGTCTTTCAAGACCTTCAATTGGCAGTTCCCCCATCTGATTCCAGATCTTATTCAATTTGTAGTGCCCGAAGGGTTTTCACTATCAAGCCTCTCTCATTTTGGTTTTTCTCTCAACTTTCATCGCCTTATGGTGTCCGTGAATATTTTCACCGATAAGACTCTCTCATTTATATCACTTTCCAGCTGGGGATTTGGAGTGTTGCCGGTATGACTTTCTCTGCTGGAGATTAGAGTCCTTTCTGCTGTGGAACAGAATGTTATGTTCACCGGTAAGACTCTCATTTGTCTGACTTGGCATCTTTTGCAGACTGGTCAGAAGGTTTTTCTTTGGATCATAATGTGGGTTTTTGGACAGGCTAGAAAGAAAGGGTATTAAAGGCTCAAAAACAAAAATAAATTTGGGGTTTAAAATTACAACCTTCGGAACCAATTTTGCTTACCACAAGCGCAACCCTTGCCCCAGTTTTTTTTTGCTTGGGGATTATTTATTATTTTTTATTTATTTTATTACACCATGACCGAGCCGTGAGACGCCTACGTATCCTCTTTGAGGAATCAGGTCAAACGTAGTTCCCAACTCCTCTTTGTCATTTGACTTTTTTTTTATCATCTTTCTTTTCTTTTCCTTTTTTCGTTCTTTTTTTTTGATTTTTTTTACCTTCCAGGCTCGTATTTCCTAGTCATTGCTATTGATTCTGAACGAGGGGTATGAAAGAAAATAAATAAGGCTCAAAAGGGGTAACGAAGGATAAAGTGTTTAGGTAGCAGAACAAAATGCCTTCGTCATTCCAGTCTTTAAAACATGCCAAGTGCAAACAACACAATTGAACATAGATTTATAGTCTCTTCCGATGGTGTTGGACTTGACAATTATGTTAAACACTTGATTTTTCAATTGTCATTTCTAAAGCACTGCTGGGCGACACTCTCATTATCATGAACGACCCTCATGCCAATTTGGCGAATCTTGCATTTAACGGTTTTCTTTAGGTTTTACTTGCCCCAGTTCCACATGACTCGGTCTTCAAATAATCTCAAACTGTTCTTATTTCCCTTAAATGCTTTGATCACCTTCCTAGGGTTTTATGATTAACTTTTAAGATTAGGCCCAATATGTGCGCAAGTCATGTCACGAGAATCGGCGCTGAACAAAATGATAAAAGGACTAAACAAAAAGATGACTGGAAACAATAAAGGACCGGATTTGCTTTAGACTACCGGTGAGATGGTTTGAATAATAAAACAAACAAAACAACCAGAATAAAATCCTAACACAGCCTTGACAAAACTTAAACAAACTGATATGACAAATCAGAAAGATAAGAAGGTTTGACACAAGACAATATTCGGATTACAACCCTAAGAATAATCCGGACAATAGAAATGACAACAAAATAAACCACCAACAGCTTCAATCTTGCTAACCAAGGAACGGAGCGTCCTCCCATTTTATCAAAATTGGCATTTTAGCCACTAAGCTTCATTAGTATTGCCAAGACCATTATCAGCTTCAACATCATCAACCTCCGTCAACAAGTTCTCGATAGGGTTCGAGTGCTCCATGTCACTGTTATTGATCACAATCCGCCCTTCTTGGATCATTTTCTCTACTTCCTTTTTCAAATTACGACAACTCTCAATGTTGTGCCCTATGACATTGGAGTGGTACGCGCATCGCGCTGCCGGATCAAAGTTTCTTGCATGTGGATCTGGAGTATATGCGGGGAGCGGCTCAATCAAGCCAGCATGCTTTAGCCTTTCAAACAGACTTGCATAAGATACTCCGATAGGGGTGAGAGCCTTTCCTCGTTTCAGCAACCTTTCGTTCCTAAATGCTTGATTGGGCCGGAAACCTGATCCAGGGGGCTTCCGGTAGGCTTGTGAGGGTGGATAGGCCTTCTGTGGAGCTGGGTATTTGGAAAGTGAAGCCCATCTTTGGGAATCTCGTGGAGAGAAGTAGCATTGGGGAGGGGAGTAGCGTGGACGAGTGATGGAGCTACTCGGGTAGCTAGGAAAGCTGTCATAAGTGGGTTGGGATGGAGAGTATGGGGGATGGGTAATGCCAGAGTTTGAAAAGCTTGGCGGTGGTGGGGGTGGTGCTTTCCCAGTTATCCATGCCTGATACATGTCTGCCACATGTTGTCTAAGCATTTTCACTTCTTCTACCAACCCGTTGTTCTGTTCGACCAATTGTTGTCGGTCATCAGTACCGACCCACCCTGTTCTGAGGTTCCTGTGTCATTTGCTTTGCAGGGAGGAGTTACCACAACCAACCACTTTTCTATATATGAACACAGCAAAGGGAAGCCATCACGTTAGTGTCAGGGCATTTGACAGATAATCATATATTAGAGATGCAATGCACCTAAGCAGTTAAACCGTTCTATCAGAGATGCGATGCACTTGCGCTTTCCTTTATTTTTCTTTCTTCCCTTTTTTTTCTTTTTCAGTGGTGGTCGAATCTTATGGAGATTGCCTACGTATCATGACCCCGCATGAATCAGACCTTGCGTAGTTCGGACCAATAACAGATAAACAATACTAAACATTTTTTTTTCAATTTAAAACAAACTGGGTTTCAAAGGTTTGAAGATGACCTACAAACTCGAAAATCAAACAACCCACATATTCTAATTAAAGATTTATAACCTCGAAATAAAAAGGCCAGCTTCCTTTCCCCGTTTGACAAATGCAACCAAACGGCTATTTTTTTGCAAATGTGGCCCCTTCCAAATCTCACATGAATTTTGAGGCCGGGGAGGATTATTTTGACACTTTACAAACTTGTCCATTCTTTTACGAAAATAGCCTTTGACAACTGAAAGATACTCTAAAGCTATTTCGGCAAGAACGGTTTAAGACGCGGCCGAAGCTGGCTCGGCTTATTTTTGACTAAAAATCCGAATGGTATTCACCTGACCGCTGACTCTTTGTTTTTTTTTAAATTATAATAAAAACCGGGTGTTGCAAACACGGCCCTTCAGCGCCTCGGGGACGAAGATTTTTTTTAAGGCTGTGTGGGTCAAATGGATCAAAAATCCTAAACATGACCCAAAAGGTGGTTGTTTATGCAAAGTCAGCCTTCCGGCGTCCCTTTCGGGAACATTCGGCTATGTCTTGATAAAACAGCGTTACCCGACTTCTTTATGACAAAATTAAAATTTTGACACGTTTTTTATTTATTTATTGGTTTTTGGCTATTTTAGCAAAAAAAGGGGGTTGGACCCGATGAGGGTTGCCTACGTATCTCACATCCGGTGAGAATCAAACCCGCGTAGTTCGGGCAAATTAACCGAACTATTTTAAAACAAGATTTTTTTTCTCTTTTTCTTTTTCATCAGTAAATAACAAAACCACTTTCCATGAACGACTTTCATTTTCATTTTAGCATTTTCAGAAACAAATAAAAAAAACTATTTTAAAAGTAAGACTCTTTTTCATTGTCATTTTCAGGGGAAGACAAACTATTTTCCTTTATATATATATATATATATATTTTTTTTTTGAAAAATAAGACAGAAACTTTTTTTTTCTATTTTTCTTTTGCTTTTAATAAAACAAACTAATAAAACATTTTTTTTATTTTCTCAAAAATTCGGCAGAGTTTTGACAGTATTTGGGCATTGGTTTTTTTTTTCAAAAATAAACAATCAATTCCCTAACCGCTATTTTTTTTAATTTCAAAATATTATTCTTTATATTCAAAAGTCAGTCAACACACAAGTCCGAATCAAATAAATGCGCAAGTAGCAGCAAGTAAGATGCATCAGGATGGTCATTTTCATTTTTTGGTACACCTGTCCTAGACAGACCCAACCCCTGTGTTGAGCCTCCAAAGTCAAATGCACGTGATGCAAACAAACGTTCCTACTAGGGATCCGGCATGAAGCTGAGTTATTCTAAGTGAAAAAAAACCTGAGGCATATTGTTCTAGCCCTGGCTTACCCAAGTGGACAGCTTGAGCCGAAATGGGGGCAACGTACCGGGAGCACGAAAGTCTGCCCGGCCTAGTTACTTGTCCCAACTTCGTCTTATTTGGTATGACTTCTAACAGAAAGGTGGGCCACGCGCACGTGTACACCATAAATTCAGAAGACTCAGAAAGAAGAAGGGTTTCGTAGCAGTTTTATATACACAATTCAGATAATATTAAAGCGGTAAAAGCATCATTTAGCACATTAAGCATAAACATGTAAAAATCAGAGAATAAATAAAGCCAACTATAACAGTTATTTTAAGCTCGAATTCTTAAACCCTGAACCAGAGATTCTGGGTTCGTTCCCCAGCAGAGTCGCCAGAGCTATCACACCTCCTTTTTCCGCCCCCAGCGGGGGTGCGAGGAGTTTTCTCCAATTAAAGGACAGTCGAAACGGGATTTGTTTATTTGTTTCAGAGTCGCCACCTGGGAATTTTATGGTGTCCCAAGTCACCGGTTTTAATCCCGAATCGAGGAGAATATGACTCTGTTTGTCATTCTGCGAACCAGAAATCCAAGTAAGGAATTCTGTTAATTCGGGAGAAGGTGTTAGGCATTCCCGAATTTCGTAGTTCTAGCACGGTCGCTTAACCGTTATTATACTTGGCTTAATTATCTTGATTTGCTAAATACATTTTTTATTGCATGATTTTGTTACCGCTTCTTGTTTAGATTGTTTATAATTAAAGGTTTTCTTGAAACGAATCCCGCGTACGTATATTCGTGTTATATATTTTTATAAACGTGAAGAATCATGTCACGCATACGTGTACACAATAGTATTGATAATATTATTTTTGTTTATTTTTTTAATAAAAATAGACTTATGTTCGAAATTGTGCTTAAAAAATAAAATTAAGAACATCGTCATTCTTGTATGATTAAATAGTGAACTGCACATCTCGGGTTTAATTTAACATCCTCCGAAGAACCTCTTTTATTAAAAGTTTGTTCGAAGTTGCGCGAACGCATAATCCGAATTGCCTTTAGAAGAATAATCAAGTCACGCGAACGCATCCCTAATTACACAAAAATATTCTTTATAAATTCTCTACAAATGTTTATTATGTCCATCTATTTTTATGTGAAAGTCATGAGAAGTCACTATTTGGGACGCCTCTAAAATAATGATACGGAAAACTAAATAACGTGCAACTAAATTTACCGTTTTTATTCGTGAATACGGTGTCCGTATTTTATTTATGTATTTTTAGTTTTTGGTAATTATATGCACAATTTATTCGTTATTTTCTTAGGCTTAAGACTAAGTGTATACGTTTGAAAATTTACCAAAATAAATGAATCATGTGTGAAAACTAAGAAAGTTCACTTAATAAACAAACTAAAAATTTTCGAGGGGTTTTCCTTATTCTATTGGGAGCGAACGCTATTTTATACATTTCAACTAAAATGTTACAATTCGTATTTATAAATCTCATCTCCTTCTCATCAATTGGTTTTTAATGCAAAGCTATAATCATTTGGTTAATTTGCTTACAATGATAGATAAAAATCAAGTTGATAAGAAAGAGAACTATTCTACAAATTGAAAAAATGGCATTACATGTAACGTAATTGTACGTCTGAACCATTCATAATATTCCAACATCGTAACGGATTATATCAACTCACCTTTCACCTATGGTTATACACATAACCTGTTATTACGCCATATACGAACAAAATGCAACCAACATCATCTAGCCTTAAACAACAATCGAATATTTAACAAAATAGGCTAGTAATGTAGTTTCTTGATATTCCCATACTATTCTATGCTTAGCTAACAATATCACAAGATTTAATTAATGGCTAGCTTACTGCCATGTTCCTTATCTTATAATTCTTAATATAGCTATACTTAATGAGATTCTGAAATAAATAACATTATTACAAAACTTAGGCGAATTTCAAAAGAAGATGATTAACTAACAGTTCTCACGTCAAGTGTAAGCTAATAGTTAATAAAAAATAAAATAAACTCAACTATTGCTTTAAGATGAACACCACATATTTGAAATTTTAAATTTCATTTTTTCTTTTTCTTGCAATATTGAAGCTTTTCATGGCATAGACCTTCAGTTGTGTACCTGATATTGGAAGCAAAAGAAAATGAAGATGAGAATCAGCAGCAGTAATAACAATACAGCACAGCAACAACAGTCCAGCAACAGTAACAACCCAGGAACAGAGTTTTCAAACCAGTGGAGCAATAATCTCAAAACAAAAGCTTCAAGCTTTTATGAAACAACAACAATTAATGCTGATTTCAAACAATGAAAGAAAGCAGAAGATTTTTTTTTAGTTTTTTTTTATTTGAAAGTTTGAATATTTTTCGAAATTTTTCTCTCTCTTAAATATTCAGCTCTCTTTTTTTCTCTCTGTTTGTGTTTTTCTGTTATGTTATTCTCTGTCTATTCTGTCCGATTTTTTTTTCTCTATCTGTATTCTGTTCTGTCTGTGTCCTTGTGTTCAAGACTTCCTATATATATCCCATCCCATAAATTTTTAATCAATTAAAATTAACCCATTTTCTCTACCAAACCCATTATCTTCCCACTCATCCCAATTACATTAAAAAAATATATCATCACCACCCCATTATCTTTTGTCCCCCATGCTTCACTAAACAAATACAAGATTCCTCTCCATAAAATTTTGTCTTGTCCCCCCTTTATATTAAACAACTATATCAAAAACTCACCCCATTACATTTTGTCCCCCATGCTTAACATAAAGAATTACAAAATGTTCAATTACCAAACTACCCCTCCGACCTTATTGCAATTACCATTTTACCCTTGAACATACTACAAATTACCAAACTACCCCATCAGCTATAACAAATCAATTAATCACACTCAACCAAAATATAGCCAATATGACCAATTTCGACATAAATTCAAACAACAAATCTCATGAACATGATTTCTTCAAAATTTCAACAACAAATCACATGAACACAAATTGAACAACAAAGAACAACTAAAATTTTATTGAATAATATTTTTAGCAACAAACAAATCTATTTTCAGATTCAACAACAACAATCAAACAAGTATATTTAGATTTCTAAATTCAATAATATTGAAATTAAAATCAACTCTACCAACATTACAACAAACAATTCCTATATTAAACTTTAAATAAGATTATGAGACAAATTCAAGAAATAATCATAGGTGATAAACAAGAAATCAAACTATACAAATTTCGGATTCAAGATCAACCAAACAAAGTATGAACATGAATTAAATCTATTTTAACACAACAAACATGACGAGTTAAATGACTCAAACAACATTAATAATTTTCTGGAAAATACATAACAACATGAAACAAATTGAAAAAAATAATTAATTAATTTTCAATTTGAATCTAACAAACATTAAACTAACAAATTTTTACCTAAACAATAAAACAAACATGAAATAAACATGAAAAACTACTAATTAACTTTCCATTTGAAATCTGAAAATTAATTCAATCAAAATACACGAACAAAACCAAAAAATCAAATATCTACTAACCGGATTGAACGAAATATGTACGGACTGTTTCGACAAACTTGGACCAAAGCTCGACCAAACGATGACGAACATGAATAAATGAAGCCACGCCGAAGCAGCAACAGTAGTTGACACCGCAGAAACGCTGCTCGAGCAGCAACACGACGACGGGGAAGTACAGACCCATATGACGGACAGTTCAGACTCATATGACGGGCTGTTCGTCATCGACGACTGGATGTAGCGAAGAAGAAACAGCTGGTCGACGCAGCATCAATGGAGTAAAAGAAGCAGTGGTCGTCTACTTGCTGCTGCGTTCAGCAGCTTTGAGAAACAATGGAGCAACAGCGCGAGCTTGACGCAGCAGCAGTTGGGTCCGTTCGAAGAAGGTCGATTTATGGGCAGCAGCTGTGACGAGGAAACAACAACAACATGGAGGATCTGGAGCTATTGTTGGCTGCGTCAATGGTGGACGTTCACGATGGTGAGGTCGAGGAAGAAGGAGAAGCAGCCGCCATGGACGGGCTGCTGCGTGTGTGCGTGTGTGTTTTGTTGTGTATGTGTGTGTGAGTGTGACGAGCTGTTTGTTAATGGAGTTTGGACGTGAGGGAGTGGGGTCGAGGGCAGCCATGGTTGTGTGCTTGAGGAAGCTTGAGGAAGAAGAAGAAGATAGGAGGGGTGGCGGATTGGTTAGTATAGTTTTAGGGTTTTCTTCTTCTTTTTTGTTTTTGTTTTGTTTTTGTTTTGTAAAAAATGAAAGACAAAGGGGGTTTGGGTATTTTAGGTTATGGACTGGGTCGACCCAGTTCGAAATGGACTGGGTCGTTTTGGAAGATTGGGTATTTTTTGGGCTTGTGGCTTAAATTTGAAGAAGAGGCCCAATTCCGATTTTTTGTATTTTTGTTTTCTTTTTTCTTCTTTTATTTTTCTAAAACTAAATTATAAAAATACTTAAACTATTATTAAGAACTAAATTAAGTTATAAAAGCGCAAATTAACTCCCAATAACAATTAACGCACAATTAAGTAATAATTAAGCATAAAATTGTATATTTGGACATTAAATGCTAAAAATGCAAACGATGCCTATTTTTGTAATTTTTATTTTTTGTAAAACAAATTTAATTACTAACAATTGTAGAATTAAATCCTACATGCAAAATGCGACATATTTTTGTATTTTTATTAATTTAACAAATAAACATGCACAGACAAATACAAATAATTATTCAAAAATATCACAAAATATCACAAAATTGCACACCAAAGAAAAATCATTTTATTTTTGAATATTTTGGGAGTAATTCTCATATTGGGCAAAAATCACGTGCTTACACTTGGCGCAAACAAAGATAACTGGTGATTCTCTCTAACAGACAAATTGCTCAAAAAGCAGGAAGTCATTCAAGATATCAGTAAAGGTCACCTAAGAAAAGGCCTCTAGTTGGGATAATGCTGATTGGGCCACAAATACAAATGGTACTGGGTGTGAAACAATTAGGGTTTATGCAGAGCAAAAGTCTCTCGAAACCGACTCAAGTTGACTGAGCAGAAGCCAAGCTACCCAAGACTCAAGGCCACAAACCGACCACCATTTTTAAAACTAACAAATTTTTCTTTGTGTGAAACAGGAACAAAGCAGTGCAAGAAAAGTGGTTCAAAAAAATAAGAGGAAAAAAAGAAAAGAAAAAAAAAGAGAAAAGAAAAGAAGAGAAGACCCGACAAAGGGAAGTTTCTCAAATCTTCACCTTTATTTGTCTTCCTATTGTGTATAAAATCTTGCCATTGATCTTCACATTTTGCCTCCTAGGATAAAAAGTCCTGGTCTGATGGATTTTCCTCCCAATAAAAATCTTAGTCTGATGAATCTTTCTCCTAAGACAATAAAAATGGACCTAGTCTAATGAATTTTCTCCCAGGATCAAAATCTTAGTCTGATGAATCTTTCTCCTAAGATAACAAAAATGGATCTAGTCTGATGAATTTTCTCCTGGGATCAAAATCTTAGTCTGATGAATTTTTCTCCTAAGATAATAAAAAAAAGACCTAGTCTGATGAACTTTCTCCTAGGATCAAAATCTTAGTCTGATGAATCTTTCTCCTGAGATAACAAAAATGGACCTAGTCTGATGAATTTTCTCCTAGGATAAATGTCTTAGTCTAATGAATATTTCTCCTAAGATAAGAAAACCCTAGTCTGATGAACTTTCTCCTAGGATAGAAATCTTAGTCTGATGAATCTTTCTCCTAAGATAACAAAAAGGGACCTAGTCTGATGAATTTTCTCCTAGGATCGAAATCTTAGTCTGATGAATCTTTCTCCTAAGATAGAAGACCTAGTCTGATGAACTTTCTCCTAGGATCAAAATCTTAGTCTGATGAATCTTTCTCCTAAGAGAGAAAACCTAGTCTGATGAATTTTCTCCTAGGATCAAAATCTTAGTCTGATAAATCTTTCTCCTGAGATAACAAAAATGGACCTAGTCTCTTATGAATTTTCTCCTAGGATAAATGTCTTAGAGTGATGAATATTTCTCCTAAGATAAGAAAACCCTAGCCTGATGAACTTTCTCCTAGGATAGAAATTTTAGTCTGATGAATCTTTCTCCTAAGATAACAAAAATGGACCTAGTCTGATGAATTTTCTCCTAGGATCAAAATCTTAGTCTGATGAATCTTTCTCCTAAGATAGAAGACCTAGCCTGATGAATTTTCTCCTAGGATCAAAATCTTAGTCTGATGAATCTTTCTCCTAAGATAGAAGACCTAGCCTGATGAATTTTCTCCTTGGATCAAAATCTTAGTCTGATGAATCTTTCTCCTAAGATAACAAAAAATGGACCTAGTCTGATGAATTTTCTCTTAGGATAAATGTCTTAGTATGATGAATATTTCTCCTAAGATAACAAAAAAGGACCTAGTCTGATGAATTTTCTCCTAGGATCTAAATCTTAATCTGATGAATCTTTCTCCTAAGATAGAAAACCTAGTGTGATGAATCTTTCTCCTAGGATAAACGTCTTAGTCTGATGAATTTTCTCCTAAGATGGAAGATCTAGTCTGATGAACTTTCTCCTAGGATCAAAATCTTAGACTAATGAATTTTTCTCCTAAGATAAGAAAGGATACCTAGTCTGATGAACTTTCTCCTAAAATAGAAAACCTAGTCTGATGAATTTTCTCATAAGATAATTTGAAAAAAAAGGATGTCTCATTTTTTAAAAAAAGGCGTTAGGGCAATTTGTTCAAAAGATTGATTTTCTAAAAAAAATGTTGATTTTTCTTTAAAAAAAAAGAAGAAAAAAATCTTTCTTGGTTCATTTTAGTATAGGTATACAAGTCAGTAATATTTTCCAGCATAGGGTCTCACTCCCTAGTTGATGCCAGCATAACCTGATAATCTTTCCAACATAGAGTCTCCATTCCCTAGTTGATTTTATTTTAGACATAGGGTCTCCACTCCCTAGTCTTCTTTTCCAACATAGGGTCTCCACTCCCTAGTTGATTTTGGTTTAGACATAGAGTCTCCACTCCCTAGTATGCTTTTCCAACATACGGTCTCCACTCCTTAGTTGATTTTATTTTAGACATAGGGTCTCCACTCCCTAGTTTCTTTTCTAACATAGGTTCTCCACTCCCTAGTTGCTTTCATTTTAGATATAGGGTCTCCACTCCCTAATCTCTTTTGCCCAAAGGATATATAATCCTGACTTTTATTGCTTTCAATAAAGAAGTAGTTTAGAATTTTGTTACAATAACTCCAAAATTTTCCTAGTGAAAACTGGGGCAGAAAAATTTCGTTCGTTTATTTGTTTTGGTGTCTGAGCAGGTTTTACCTCGAGGCACAAGGTTTGAGATGACCAAAATAAGTAGCCTCAATCCAGAATAAAAGAAAAAAGAAGAAAAGAAAAATAAGTAAACTCAAAGTGCAGAAGCAGAGAAAAGCTATGGAATGCTCGAGATGTGATTGAAGTCACAAGATTTGCATGTCCTGCCTTAATCCGAGAAGTTGAAAAAGTAATGAACCAGCACCTGCAGCTAACAAGCATCAAGATTCAAATCAGAGTCCACGTGAAGAACCAACTAAGACTCGAGATCAAGCTTCGAAGACTCATAGATAAAAATCTTGTAACTCGTACCTGATAGGCTTAGTTAGTCTTTTTAATTTTTGATTTTGATGTAATAATGAGACCGAAACCTCGACGGAATGACACCTCGATCGGCTCTCCACCTCGGTATACTCCATCATCTCACTCACATCTGAAATACACGTGGCCTGATTCCTTTATAGCCAAGGATATGTTGGCAGCTCAGATACCAGGGCTCGATCACATTCTCCTTTGTTTTAGTTTTAGTCTCCTTAAATAAGGGTCGAGTCAAAAAACCTGTCTAGTCATTCTTTGTCAGAAAACTCTTTGCATTTCCAGTCAAAGAGGGGCAGCTGTAAACATGTTATTTTTGACACTCCCCAAGATTTTTCATATTTTAGGATGTAAAAATTTAATTTAGGCCTAATATAGCTATTTCAACTAATTTTTACTCTGTTACTTTATTTTATTACAAGAAAATGAAAATTACAAAAGAAAAAATAGTTTCATTAATGTTTTGTAGTCATTTTTAATCTTGAAAAATACCAAAAATAATTTTGTTTCAATGGTTAGTCTTATTTTAATAGTTATTTTACTTAAGTAGGACTAGTTAATAAATGAGATCGTATTTTAATCTCGTTCGCGGGGAAAGAATGAAACTTGGGCTCGAGCAACCCATTTTTAGGTCTAATTTTTGGACCTAGTCCATAATTACCAAGCCCATAATTCCTAGGCCCATACCCCTAACTAATTCCTATCCCTATATAATAGTACCTAATACCTAAATAAGTACCTATACCAAGAGACCCCCACCGTTCTTCTTCATTTTGGCAACCTAAGAACACCCACTAAAACCCCACAAAAATTTTATTAACATAAGGCTAGTGTTGCTGCAAAGGTCATACAACTTTTCCGTTTCTTTTGCATAAGGATTTGGATTCAGCCTTCTTCTTCAAAATAACAACAGAACGAAAAAAAAAAAATTAAAACCAGCAGCCTTTCTCCTCCATCCAAGAACCCCTGTCTTCCTCTATTGAAATACATCAAATTACCTCCAAAATCAACTCCTAAAACTCCATCAAAAGCCATGGAAATCAGCCCTTAAACTTAGCTAAAGAAAAATGCAGCAACACATCCATTAAACAGCCATGAAAAGCATCCGAAATTGACCCAAAACGTCACTCAAAACCCGCCCAAAAAATGCAGCAAAAAACAACCCCCAAACCTACGAAAATCTGTTTGAAAAACAATCGCAAATCCACCAAAATCAGCTCCAAAAAATGCTTCCAAAACCCAACTAAAACAGCTTCTAAAACATGCCCAAACCAGCCCAAAAAATACCCAAAAACAGTCCCGAAAAATTAGATCTAGGACACCTTTAAATCCAGCTCTGTTTCACCACAAAATCGCAGCAATTTCTATCTTCACTTACTGCCAATGCTCTCTTGAATTGAGAAAGTCCAACGAGGCCATCGAGGTTTGAGTCTTGTCAGCTGAGATCCGTGTTCATCGAGGTCCTGTCTCGGGATTATTTGCTTTGGGATTTCCTTGTTGTAAAACTCAAAAGATGAGGTTCAATACAAAGGTCCAGTTCTCTTAACTCTTTGTCAATTCTATTTACTGATTTTAGCCTTGATATGGATCACTTATTGTATGATTCTATTGGATATTTAAACATTTGATGAAGCTTTCTCATAACATGCTTAAGTGATTTGGGGATAAATGTTAAAATTGAAAAATAGATTCTTACTAATAGTTACATGTAGTGTCGTATGTGAGATTTTGAAGGTTTGTTATGGATCCTTATTTTCTTACTTGGTACAATCTTATGGAATTTGTCATTCATTACCGTTTGGGTCTTAGTTAACTAATATTGAGTTTGATGAGCTTTAATTTCGTGGGTAAAAATCTGAAGTTGCAAGGCTAGTGTTTTGTTTGGATTGGTTTTGAAGTTTATCTAGCTTATTGGGCATATTCATTCACTTTTGTTTATTTGAGTTGGCCTAATACCTAGTAATTCCAAATAGGCCAAGCCCATTCAAATTTGGCGTTAATTCTGCCTCATTATCTGTCCTCACCTAATTCATAATTTAGTGTTAATTAGAATAAGTTCAAAGATTGAGTTGTAAGTAATTCAAAGCAATTTGTTAATGATTCTTGTTTCTAAATCATACATCTTTTTTCACAAATTAATGTCCATAAACTCTCGGCCTTACAATAATCTTAAAATCTAGGAAAAATAATGAACACTCATAGTTTGCTTTAGGCTCGATTTAGACTAGTATTGTGATTATGTGTTCGCGTAACATAATTGCAAATTTAATTCTAAAAAAAGACTCGAGGGATGCGTTCGCGCAACTTCGACAAAACTTTCTTAATAAATCAACAAAAACGTTATTGATCGTGGACACGTTCGTGTGACATGATTTTGGCATGCCAAAAGAAAAGAGTATACGTACGCGTAACTCAATTCTTTAATTACGAATAATTCAAGCGATTAAAAAGCGGTAAAAAGATAAATGCACATAGGTCCTAAAATATGTAATTAGACAATTTAAGCCAAGTAGTAATCACTAAGCGACTGTGCTAGAACTACGAAACCCAGGAATGCTTAACACCTTCTCCCGGGTTAACAGAATTCCTTATCTAGAATTTCTGGTACGCAGACTTTTAAAATAAAATAAAAACTTCCTCGATTTGGGATTTAAAATAAACAGGTGACTTGGAACACCAATTAAATTATTCCAAGTGGCGACTCTAATTAAATAATTTAAATAATCCCATTTCGAATAATGTCACTTTAATTGGAAAAGCTCCTATATACCTCTCGGGGTGTAAAAAAAGGATGTGACAGTGGGGTCGTGCACTATTGGAGATTGTGACTTGGTCCGTCCCGATTGATGATTTTACCGCGTATTTGACTGAAATCTATTTGCTATCGTCATTATTTGTGCTGAATGCCATATTTGGGGCCTCGTGCCAACTATTTGAACCATTCGGGGATTTATATTGATATTTCCTCATTGTTTTGACTTTATACTTGAACTCAATCATGTTAATTTCCACTATTTTCAAAACTCAGTCATGCTTACTCTGCTTTAATATTTGAAATGATATTTTAAATAATATTTTGGGCTGAGCATCATGTTTACTGTTGCCCGAGTAGCTTACGTGATTTTTGACTGAATAAGGTCGAGGGCCTGTATTGTGAGTATACTTTTGGGTCGGGCTGTACACCGTAGTAGTGAGATACTAATTATGATAATGAGGCGGAAGGCCTAAGATTATGTGCCACGAGGTGGCTTGATATTGATATGAGGCCGAGCGCCTGTTTATGATGCCACAAGATGGCTTAATATTGCGCTTGGCCCGTAGGGCCCCTCCCGGAGTATGTACACCCCCAGTGAACGTAGGTACCCATTGTTATGTGAGATTTAGCCCGAGGGGCTGGTATTATTCTATGTGATTGCTCGAGGGGCTGGTACTGCTCTATGTGATTGCCTGAGGGGCTGGTATTGTTCTGAGATATTGCCCGATGGGCGGAGTTATTGACACTGTGCCCGAGGGGCGAACCTTATGTGCTTATCCTTCTTATTTGCCTGTCATTCACCTGTTTAATTGTGTATTTGTGCTCGAGGGGCAGATTTTTGTGCTTATCTACACTAATTGTTTTGCATTCATTTGCGTAACTATGGGAAACATCATTTTCAAAGAAGTTTAAACCGAGCTAATATGCTTTTAAGAGATTTTACAGCTTCATTGCTTTCTTACTGGTTTTTGAACTGCTTTTATACAATATGTTGATGCACTTTTCGTGATTTCTTACCATTCAGACTTTAGTTATGATTGTTACTCACTGAGTTGGAGTACTCACTTTACTCCCTACACCTTGTGTGTAGATTTAGGTATTCCTGCACCTGGTAGCGGGTATTGGCTGATTGGAGGCAGAGTCATCGAAGTTTAACAAGGTAGCTGCTGGCGTTCGCAGCACTGCTTTTCTCCCTCTTCATTTCATTAGTCTGTATTTTGTACATTTTTGAATTTTTAGTTGTATTTAGACCCTAGTAGACGCTCGTGACTTGTGATACCCCGATGTCGGGCTATATTCATTTTCGCATTTATTTTATTTTGCTAAGTCTATATTTGTTGGGGATTTATCCTTATAAATGACTTAAATTGATTTATATATCTGTTAAAACTGAATTTGGGAACTATGTCGGTTGGCCTTGTCTTCACGAGAGGCACCATCACGATCGGGTCCGGTGTGGGGTCGTGACAAGTTGGTATCAGAGCCTAGGTTACATAGGTCTCACGAGTCATGAAAAGGTTCAGTAGAGTCTCGCGGATCGATACAGAGATGTCTGTATTTATCCTCGAGAGGCTGCAAAACCTTTAGGAAAACTTCATATTCTTGAATTCTTATCGTGCGTCCTTGATTCATCTTGAAAAGTAACTCTTTGAATTCCTTCCACGCGTTCGTGTGCGCGTATGAGCGCTCAGTATCAGATGTGCATTGATGGCTTGTGATTTCCTGATCGAGGGGCGAGATGTGATCTCTGTGAGTTGATGTTGGGCCATTCTGGAGGACTTGAGGCCAGATTTTTGCCTATAGCTTGAGCACCGAGGTGCTGATTGTGTGAGCATGTATTTTTGAACTTATATGTTCGGTAGTGTCCCTATTAGTGGAAGTGACGGCTGGATGGCTATGTGATGAGTATGTTAGTACTGCGAGATGTATCTATACGATTTGGAAGCGATGAGAAGGGTCTGCTAGAGGATAGAAGAATTATTAGGTGCTTGAATTCCATCTTAATTCGAGGTATAGCCCCGAGGTATGGGCGTGTGAGGACTTTTTTCATGTTTCCTAGTCGGAAGTGAGGTAAATTTCATGTTACGGTATGAGTTCAGACTCAGGAAGACTAAGTGACTGTGTAATGTTTATGATAGTGGAAGGTATGCAGAAATGCTAGTTGGAGGCAAAACAGGTGGGTTATCTCCTGTAGAGTATTCAGAGGTTGTGTGATCCTTAAGTTGTCAGTTAGAAAATCTCATTTACAAGAGAAATATATGTGTTGAAATTTAAATTTGGGTCGCGTAAGAGAGTGGGCTTGACTGTTGTGTGAGTGAATGTGAGGTTTGCAGAAGATTTAAATTACAGATGGTCTGTGTTTCACGGGCTTATGAAGGATCGAGTTCAATCTCACTATGGTATTATGGCAACAATAAAGTATGTGCGTTATGAGTTATTTTTTGATCTATGGCTTCGAGCCAAGTGGGGGAGTCTGCTATTGCTTAGTTGATTATACGATTATATGCTATGTTGGTCCCAGTTTGAGGCATTCAGGCGAATTAGTTATGGCCTACAGAGATTGAGACCGAGGATGGCTCGAGTAAAGGGAAAATTCTTAACAAAGGATAAAGTATGCTTCATAGGTGTGTAAGAATCACGGGATGTCTTGAGTCGTGTTGGTAAAGGATGCTCAGTGCATAGAGCAGGAAGTTGCTTGGTTGTAATGGAATGATGTCACATTCTACAGTGTCAAAGTTCTAATAAGGCACGGGTTGTTCAGTTCGTTTGATTAGGCTAATTGCGGTTTGAGTAGAGTGGATGACTCTCGGGAATGGTTCTAATGGGTTCAAGATTTTCAAGTAATAATTGGAGCTTTTCAAGTGTATATTTGGGATAGAAACTGAGGTTTGCATTAGAGGGTGCCAAGAATTATGTCATATCTATATCAATTATGGGATTCTATATATCCGTATTAGGAAGGTACTGATTCTAGATTTGCAAGAAGTCCCTTCGGGGTAGATATTTTGAACGTGGTGCTTTTGGAAACATTTAAGAGGGTACTCAGCGGCTTATGAGCCTTAAACCATGTAGTTTTATGCTTGGGTCTCGTATGGTAAGTCTGGGTTGAGGAATTGTGGTGCTACAACAAGAGGGTATATCAAGTTGAAGGTAATCAGAAGGAAACTCGGATAGATGGGGTAGCTTGGTAGTGAGTCAGATCGGTATGGTAATGCTTATGAGGTAATGAGTTATACAGGTATTTCGCGATAATGCTCTTTGGTTTTGATGGCTTGCGTAGCTTGGTCGAGTTAGAAGGATTCAGTCCTGGCCGGTTTGGTTTGTGCAAGGGGAACTCAGAGAGTTCTTGATAGTTCCTACCTCGGTTGGAGATGTATATTTTCTATGGGCATGAGGAGCATGGGATATATAGTGATTTTCTTCTAGATAGGATTAATTAAAAGTTCTTGGTTGGTTGAGTACATAGTTTCTTGTGGCTCGAAAGGGATATGAAGTCCTAATGTTATCCTAGGATGGTATGGTATATACGGTATGTTGTGAGGATTGAGATTGCATGTGTAAGGTTACGGTTCAATTCTTAAAGGAAGGTCATAAAACTTTTAGGCAGTGGGCAATTTCAGACAATTTGAGAAATGAGCTTCAGATAATTAAAGAAAGGGTCTTCGGATGATTAAGGAAATAGTATTGCTAATTAGAGTGATTTGGCGAGGGTATATGTTTCAGAAAAGGCAATGTAATTAAGTTAAGGGCACTTTGGTAGTTTGCAGCATTTTCTTGTTAGATTGACTGCTGATATTCGAGTTTGCTTGGTGGCACAGAGGAATTTTAAAGTATCTCTCGTGGAATGATTGAGTATTTGAGGTGTGGTATGCATTCGGATGGCGGAATTAGGATCAGGTATGGTGATTCATGTGCTATATGGAGTTGGAGACTGGGAGTTCTCATGATCAGGCTATGTTATGATTGTGTGCCGTGTGTATCGACACTGTTTAGTGACTATCGGGGTTTGGAGACTCGAGCGGATCTTTTGTTGCTTGGTATGTTAGATTTTAGATGTGATATTGGGTTCAGACTGGTTGTCTCCATGTTGTGTCATTCTAGACTATTGCGCTAAGGCGACGCTGTTGGCTAAGCTGGAAATTCCACGAAATGAGTGGCGAGGTTCGACGGATTATGTCCTAGTAGAGTAGTTTTATATTTCGAAGACCCAGCGGACGGCTGGGAAGGATTGTCTTTCTTATTTGGGGTTTTGTGATGGATGTCAGTGCAGAGGCTTTTACCATTGATTCAGTTTCGGTGGTGAGGGACTTTTCGGATGTATTTCTTATGGTCGGGCATATCGCCGGGCAAGGTTGTTGATTTCAGAATTGATCTGATGCCGGGCACCGTATCGTATGGCACCGACAGAGTTGTAGGAGTGGAAGGAGCAGCTTGGGGTTTCCTTGATAAGGAGTTCGTTGGAAGGCCAATGTGGATGCGTGTTCTAACTTGAGTCGGCTTGGTTGAGTCGGCTTGTATTGTTGAGGGATGTGTTGATTCGACTGTATTGAGCTTATCAGTAATCTGGGGAGATCTATGAGTTACCTTTCCGTGTTGCGAGGCGTTAGGATTTGTTGGTTATCGGCACATGTGGTGTGGTGTTATTGGGGTCTCCTAGTAGAATTCGAGTGGGAAGAGTATTGGATATTGCTTGGCGGATGGCACATCGGTTATGTCCTTTCGAGTTGTGTGGTGTTATGTATTTGCTTTACCGTGGTTATGATGATTTACTGTGGTTCTAGACATCAATTGAGCGTGGTCGTCAATTTCGAGCAGAGTGACTTGAGGTGTGTCATGTGGAGCAGTGTTTGTATAGGATCGCGCATTTGCAGTGAAGTTATGTAGAGGTATGACCTTGCGGATTAGATTCGTATATTCTATTTCTATGATGTGAGACGGGTTCTCAGCCTTGTGTTGTGGTTATACTGGTGAGCTTGCAGTACAACTTTTTCATTTGAGTCATTTTCATGATTTGAGTATGTTCGGATTGTTGCTTATTTGTGCGCGTATTGCGCAAGTCGTGGCATTAGTTTATATTGAGATGTCATGTCACCAGGGTAGTTGTGTTGGACTAGATGAGATCGTTGGGATCTTTAATGAATACGAACGGATTCGATCTCAGCATGTTGGAAGGATAATATCGAGATTCGGCTCAAAAATTTGCTATAGTCTTTGCCAAAGGAGAGGTGACTTCATGAATGATTGATCTGAGAGAAGGGTTATACTTTACTATGTGTTTCATGATCATTTGCAGCATATGGAAGTGTTGGAATGAGACTTTAGTGATAAGAGTTTTCTATCGGTATTCAGGTGTTGTGCGCAGCTGATGTGATTAGAAGTTATCACTACAAGTGTTTGAGTTATGTGGTATATCATGTGATTGCACCTGAGATAGCAGGTATGGTTTATTACAGCTTGTTCGGGCTTGTGCAGAGTATGGATGTGAGATCACTACTACAAAAATTACTTTTAGTGGCCACTATTTAGCTGCGATAAATTAATTGCCGATAATTCATTTCCTACGCCAAATTATTACCGGTAAATGAGCATTAGCCATAAAAACACATCTTTACTGGCAATTGAATATAAAGGCATGTAATAGGTAATAGTAGTAGATAACCGATTTATTCTTCCCTCCAAAGCTTTTCATTTTGCCGCCTATAACCTTTGGTCATTCCCTCCCATTTCTTCCCTAAAAATAAGAAAACAGACCCAACTAGGAAAATTTGGAAAGAATAAAATAACTAAAATGACTCTCCTTTCTCAAACTGATGATCCAATTGCAAAAAATTTCATCGCCGCCAACCAAGTACTAACTCATGTATTTCTCCATCACGAGCCCCAATTTATCGCGATTTCAACATTGTCGGCCACCATATCCAGGTAACCCATCATATCTCTCTCCACTCTCTATCTCTATTCTGCGATTTTAATTTGTGAGATATGATTCTGATAGAGTATGTGAGGAAACATAGAGAAGGGAACTAGATTGGGTTTAGAGGAATTGAAGGTTGAAGAAATATGTAAAAAGTTGTAGATTAATATTTTGTGACCTAATCTTTGCAGGGGGTAGAGGTGGCGATGAGGTTGGGTTACTACTGCAAATTTGGTATTTATGCATGTTCTAGGGTTCACGATTTAAAAACTCTTGATAAATTAGAAAGTAAACTAAAAAATTCAGAAAATCTTAGCAGGGGGGATGGAAGTGGTGATGAGGTTGGGTTACTACTGCAAATTTGGTATTTATGCATGCTCTAGGGTTCACGAATTAGAAACCCTTGATAAATTGGAATGTAAACTAAAAAATTCAGAATAGATGTGTGGATTGCATTTTCTTCCTTTGTAATAACTATACTAGTAAATTACTTGCCACTCATCATTTTGGCTTAATTTTGTATCATATGCACTATCAATAGAATTAGATTCTTAAATATTTTTTAGTAGTAATTACACTATTATTATGAAGAATATATGGAAATAGAATGGTAATTTACTTGTTCTCTCCAAACAATTCTAACTATCCTTTCAAGTAAATGTATTAATCTTTTGCTATTGTCAAGCAGTGGAAGACTAATAATTTACTTATTCAATATGGCACTTTACAAAATTTTGTAAAGAGAAATATTGGACCTTAGCTTTTCAGGTGTTTAAAATGACTTGGAAAATATATTTAGTTTTGATAAGTTGGAAAAGAAAAAGTAAAGTTGGGAAAGCAGATAAATTTGTTTCTTGCTCCCTCCAAAAGAAATCTACATGATATTTATATGCTAAAGATTTTCACTCTTTTTCATTATTAATAAAATGAGCGTCTTGGTTTTCATATAGCTGATATGGGTTGTGGTAATTCATGTCTATATAATAACATGGTGACATAGTTTTAATACTTAATCTTCAGATAAGTTAAAATAAAATATTATCTCTCAATTATCTTAGAAGCCTTTTCAATTAATGAGTAACATAATAGCTGATAGCTGACATCAAGCTTATGTGGTAAGTATGAATCACATATGACCTTAATATAGCAGGTTGGTACCCTGCCTCCATTTGATCTTCTCAATAACTATGAATTGCTTGAGAAATATCAGAAAAATATTTTCTTTCAAAAACCAATAATATTTTGAATAAGTATTTAGCATGAAAGTACCATGGTTATGATAGGTAAGTAAACAATGTCGTGGTTTAGATTTCTCTCTGTTTTTGTTTGGCTTTGTGAGATACAATTATCTTTTTCTTGATGGAGTCAAGAGTAAATCACTCTACTTACATTCTACCATATTCAAGCTGATTATTGAATTGATGGTTGTAAGTTGTATTTTTTTTACATGATGATACACTTTATGTGCATATATTCTGAAGATTGGATTGGATTGATTGTTTGACCTTAATGTACATGCGAATGACATGAACATCTTATTATAATATATCTGCGGTTTTCTGTCTTTGTGGTTTGTACCATTTTGAATCTATTTAAAGAATGAGGTTTATAAATATGATGGAAAAACATTTCTTATGGCATAAACTTACAGTTTTAAACCAGTTTTGGGTATTTTATTTTACTACAACATGTATACATCATGGACTGTGATCTTACTAAGAAGTACATATATCTTTAGACACATAAGCATATACCATATAAGTATGAAATGTAACTTTACTCAGTTCCATAAAGATCTTATATGGTCTTTTATTTTCAGAATATTATATTTTCTAGCATGTTCTACATATATTAAGTCTCTTATGCCAATAGTATCTATAAACAAGCACCACAAGTACCATGGATTACATTTCAGTTACAAAGTATTGTTGAAAATACCTCAACCTCATGATGTTGCACTTGCGTTAAATATGTTAACATAAGCTCTTTTCCTTTTTAACTTATGCTTAATTTTTTATGGAATGGAAAACAGATAACTATAAAACTCAATCTTTTATTTGTGAAATAGTTTCATATAATTCATTCTTCTAAACCATGATGGGGAAGTGTTCCTTCTAACAATAGTTGTTTGCTCTAATATTTTTCACTTATAGACATGATGGACACATTCTCTTGATTTTAAATGCATGAACAATAGTCTAGCCTCCTTTATTGTACATCAATGTTAGAAGGGATTGGTAGTTTATTAAGTGAAGGAATTATTGATTTACAAGTTAATAGTTTAAAACATGTGAAGGAATATATGGTTTATGCTTTCATCATAACCTTATGCTAGCTATTACAACATCTGGGGAGCTTGTAAGCAAATTTTGAAAAGTCCAGGATGCTTATGACTATGAACGACTGAAAGTTCAAAAAGAACAAGAAAATATGTGCCTAGTCATGTTATTATTTTAGGCAGTTACACTATATTGATAAATATTTCCAATATAAAGTATCTTTCAGTTAATTAAGATGCTTCTTTTAATGTCTAAACTTCTATCTTCCACTTTTTCTTTAATTTGTGACAATTTTATGTCCTTCCTCATATAATTTTTTTTTCCAGGTGGTCAGGCTCAGTGCCAAGTCAAGGGAAGCTGTCAGTTCTCCTGTCGAGCATTTAACCCTTCAATACCAGGTTAGTTTTTTAATTTTTTTTCCTCAAATTCTTATATCTCGTTCTATTTTTAATGATATCTTGTACACTTTTCTTTATACAGGTTCGCCATATTGACACATGTGAGAAGAGTGAACTGTACAAGTTACAACAACTGAAGGATGAACAAGGTTTGTGTTGCTTTCCTGGATTTTCGTTGGCCTCATATGTATTGGGGGGATCTAGCATTTACATGGTTATACTTTTAGCGTAGTACTCGGTTTTTTTTCTCATTCTCATTATATATCCTTTATTAGAGCATTTTAAATGTGTGCTCATGATTCAGAGTCATTTGATTTATGAATTTTCGGGAGAGCTCTCTAGGAGTTATGAGAAGAAATATAAAGCTTTGAAGTGGGAAACAAAGAGGGAAATAACTCAGAGTGTTAATGTAATTTGCTACACATGTATTGGTGCTGGATATCCTAGATTGGCTAATTTCAGATTCCATCAGGTTGGTTTACCTTATTACTAAAGATTTGAGAATTTCCTAACTATTTTAGATCTTCAGTATTTTTGTTCTCATGTACTCATTCTGGATTCTTGCTTGTTTTAATGTTTCTGTCATGTTAAACGTCTTGGTAGGTGCTTATGATGAATCCACTCAGGTTACTGAGCTTGAATATCTTATTCCTTTGGTTCTTAGCACAAAATAGGTCACTATTGCATTTAATGTCACGTTGACATTCTTTATGCAAAAATGTCATACTGAAGTATATTACGATATTGGATCTTACTGTGAGTTTTGTGCTAGGCTATTTTTGTTGGTGATCACTGCCCAGCTTGGACCGGTCATTATGTGCAAGAAAGAGACACATGCTAGACTTGCTCAATCTCTATTTGTGCGTTACAGGTGATTGCCTGTCTGTTGATGTGTTAACTTGTCTATCAGGGTTGGCAGTGGCTGAAGTTAAATTTGAGATTCTCTCTTTTCAGTTATTCTCTTGTTTCCCATATAGTTGACATAGTGATTAAAAGTGTTTTTTAGTCATATGAAGACTTAGAAGTCTGCTTTGCTGATTTATTTAGGGGGGGGGGGATTGTGGAGTAAGATGTTCCTGGTATTTTAACTCTTCTTTACTAATCCGCCATTTCCCCATACCCTTTTTGTGTGGCGGAGCTGCAACAAATCATGCTAGTTTTAATATTTTCTGATTTTTCTGTGCTTCATGTAGTATCTACGCTTCTCATTCTAGCTGCTTTTATTTGCTTGCCAAGCAATAATTGTTAATCCCCTCTAGCTCATCTCGTTTTTTTGTTTTGTTTCCTTGGACTTAGAGTTGCCGGGTCACTTCCTCTTTTAAAGTATTGTTTATCTTTATTTAGCTATTTTTTAAATCTGAAAGCATCAGAATTATTGTATTCCATTACTAATGTTGATTATGTTGTCTATTTGTTTGCAATTCCAGGTACAAAACCGTATGCATCCTGCATTATCTGAGTTTCCATCAAATAGCTTTTATGAATTTACATTCCAAACCATCAATGAAAGGCAATCAACATGCATTGATTTCACGTGGCCTGTGCCCAACCGTCCCATGTTCTTCTATGTTCAGGTATTATCAGATTGTTTTAGCTTACTCTTCTTTGTTATTTGTTTTTGAGTTGTAAAAAAATCTATCATTGTTATGGATATACTAAAGATTGTTTCTCCTATATAGTTTGTAGGGAATTTTTTCCTGATTTACTTGATATAGTCAAATTTGAATACTTGATAATTCATCTATATATGGGACAAGAGGAGATCAGTGCTAGTGGAAGCTGGAAGTTTATAAGGATATTTTCTTGAAATAGAGGAAGCTAGAAGCTTGAATCACGCATGCACTATGTTGATAAAAATTTGCTTCTATTAAGAGTCCAAATGAATAGTGAGTGATTTATAAATCAAGCTCCAAGTAGCATGAGATTGAGGAATAATAGTGGTTGTATACTTGTACTACAATCATATACTTGTAAAAGCCAATCAGATAGTCCAACTAGTCTGAGCTCTATTTAACTTATAAAATCTATTATTAAGGCACTTATTTTCCTCTAAATCAAAAATGTATTCCATGATATATGAATTTAATACTTTTGCTCGATAAACATCCCAGTTAAAGACTATTATATTTCACCTATTGGCATAATTATTTTATAATTTCAGGTCATACAGTCTGATGATCGATAATTTAGCGGGCGGAAGATCTCCATATGATGAAGCATTGCATAAACTGTTTGAAGACTATTATTTGTTAGGATTAGTTATATAATGGCACTAGCTATTATCTTCTAACAATATAAGTTTTTTTAAGTTACTGTGATATTAATCTTTTGGATTAGTACTTCCTTTTTGTTTTTTAAGATTTAATGAAATACATTATGTATTTATGAATTGATATTATTATGCTTTATTATTTGGATAATTTTTTGAATGAATGTAGTAGCTATTATTAATGGTGGCTAAACTATTGTCGTTATAGCTTGTGACTTTTAGTTACAATTTAACAAGATATATTGGTTATAAAAATAGACGATAAAAGGGCAAATTATAGTGTTTCTACAGGGGATATTGTAGCCATTATAATTGTTGTTAAAGATGACTTTTAGCAGAAATTTAATTGAATTTATTAGTCATTAAAATGGATGCTAAAAGGGCATACCAGTACGTTTTCAGAAGGAATATTATAGCCATTCTAATTGCCGCAAAACAATTATTGCTAAAGATGTGGGCCTTTAGCGACAATTATTTTTAATTTAGCGGCTATAAAAATGGACGTAAAAAGAGAATTAGTAGCCATTTTAGATTGGATTTAGCAGCCATCATAATTGCCGCAAACAATTGCCGTTAAAGCAAATGATATTTAGCGGCAATAAGTCAGACCTTTTACCAGCTTTTGTGAGAAATGCCGCTAAAGGCTTTGCTGACCCTGATTTCAGCGGCTAAACATCAATGGCTGGTAAATGATATAGCGGCTATTGTTATTGCCGCCAATGCCCTTTTTTATTGCCGCTAAAGCCCCTTTTTGTTGTAGTGGATTTGGATTTTGTGGGTAGTTTCAAGAGTGGAAATGCAGTTCTAAGGTTTATGGGCTAGGTTGGATTGTGAAATTTCAGTTGCATTGTGTTATCAGACCTATATGAGATAGGGTGACATGGGATCACCCCCGGGTATATGCACGGTAAGGTTATTCAGCGATTGGTTGGCTTTGGAACAACTCTGGGCACGTTCCAGGACGAACATATGTTTAAGTGGGGGAGGATGTAACGACCCGACCGGTCGTTTTGAGCTTTTGCACTTTGATCGTCAGCTCTCGGGCATGACTTGCCCCGTGTGGTGTTCTATGACTTATGTAAATCGTTGGTTTTGGTTTCAGGTTAAGCAGAATGAATTTGGAAGAACAGTTCCCAGTTTAGAGCTTAAAAAAGTTGAAAGGTTTGACCAAGATTTGACTTGTTTGTATATGATCTCCGGTTGGAATTTTTATATTTTGGTTAGCTCCGTTAGGTGATTTGGGACTTAGGAGCATTATCGGAATGCATTTTGGAAGTCCGTGGAAGGTTTAGGCTTGAATTGGCGAAATTGAGATTTCGACATTTTCCGGTTGATAGGTGAGATTTTGATATAGAGGTCGGAATGAAATTTCGAAAGTTGAAATAGTTCCGTTGTGTCATTGGGGATGTGTGTGCAAAATTTTAGTTCATTTGGACGTGGTTTGGTTAGGTTTTTGATCAAAAGCGGAATTTGGAAGATTTTGGAAACTTAAGCTTGAATCCGATGTGTTTTGGTTGATTTGATGTTGTTTGAGGTGTTTTGAAGATTGGTACAAGTTTGAATCCGGTTTTAGGATATGTTGGTGCCTTTGGTTGAGGTCCCAGGAGCCTCGGGTGAGTTTCGGATGGTCAATCGGACCATTTCATGCCTTAGAGAAGTGCAGAATTGCAGGTTCAGCTGTTGCAGAGATTCCTTCTTTGCAATCGGTTCCTACGATCGCATAGAAGCTTTTGAGGGGTAGTCCATTTTGGTCTTTGCGTTCGCAAAGGAGGAGTTGCGATCGCATTGAGGTGGTAGAGTTGTTGATTGCGAATGCGGGGAGGTGGTCGTGTTTGCATAGGGTTGAGCGGACCAGGGGTCTTGGATGGAGGTTGTTCATTGCGAACGCGGTAGCTAGTCTGTGATCCCATAGAGTTGGGAGCTTGAGCATTGCATTTGCATAGTGTTTTTCGTGTCGCATAGAGTAAGTTTTGGGAGCTGAGAATTTGTGCTTCGCGATCGCGAAGGTTGTTTCGCGATCACAATGAAGGAAATTATGCCTGGGCAGAAGGTTTTTAAACTCGTCTTGTCCGTGAGGATTGGGTTTATTTCTTCCATAATTAGTCATTTTTGGAGATTTTTGAAGGAGATTGAAGAGGAAATCAAGGGGAATCACTTGGAGGTAAGATTCTCGGACTGAAAACTCGATTATTATGTGAATTCCACCTAGAAAATCATGAAGATTAAGCCAAAAATTGAAGAACTAGGGCTTGGAAATTTAGTCCTTTAAATGAGGATTTGAGGGGTCATTTGGACTCCGATTTTGATGTTCTTGATATGTATAGGCTCGTGTGAGGATGAGGATTCCATTGATGTTAATTTTATCAGATTCCGAGATATGGGCCGGGGGGGGGGTGGAGAGGGGTTTGAGCAATTTCGAGATTTTGATGTAAATTGGATATTTTCGAGTGGGCTTCGTTCCCTTTGCATATTTAATGATTATGTACCAATTGTGGCTAGATTTGGAGCATCCGGAGGTCTATTCGTGCAGGCAATGTCATTCACCTATTTAATTGTGTATTTGTGCCCGTGGGGCGGATGTCTGTGCTTATCTGCACTAATTGTTTTGCATTTATTTGCGTAACTGTTGGAAAAGTCATTTTCAAAGAAGTTTAAACTGAGCTAAGATACTTTTAAGATATTTTACAACTTCATTACTTTCTTACTAGTTTTTGAACTGCTTCTATATAGCATGTTGATGCACGTTTTTGTGATTTTTTACCATTCCGACTTTAGTTATGATTGTTACTCACTGAGTTGGAGTATTCACTTTACTCCTTGCACCTTGTATGCAGATTCAGGTATTCTTGCACTGGGTAGCGGGTATTGGCTGATTGGAGGCAGAATCATCGGAGTTTAGCAAGGTAGCTGCCATCGTACACAACACCGCTTTTCTCCCTCTTCATTTTATTAGTCTGTATTTTGTACATTTCAGACTTTTCAGTTGTATTTAGACCCTAGTAGATGCTCTTGACTTGTGACACCCCGATGTTGGGCTGTATTCATTTTCAAATTTGTTTTATTTTGCTAAGTCTATACTTGTTGGGGATTTATCCTTATAAATGACTTAAATTGATTTATGTAGATGTTAAAACTGAATTTGGGAACTGTGTCGGCTGGTTTTGCCTTCACTAGAGGTGCCATCACGACTAGGTCCGAATTGGGGTCGTGACACTTATCTTATCCTGTCATCTTTATATTTTATTTAACCTCAGTAGGGCCCTGACCTTCCTCGTCACTACCCAACCAAGGTTAGGCTTGGCACTTATTGAGTACCACTGTAGTGTACTCATGCCCCTTCTGCACAAGTCTTTCATGTGCAGATCCAGGTACCGCTACTTAGGCCTATCATCCTTGAGAAGGCGACTACTTTAGAGACTTCGAGGTACATCTACCGCATCTGCAGACCGAGAAGTCCCTTTCTATTCCTGTTTTTATTATTTAGCCCTTATGTATTTTTCTGTTCTTATTAGACATTTCGGAGTTAGAGCTATGTAGTATTGATCTTAGCTTATGATTCGTGGGTTTTCGGGTCTTGGATTTATGTTTTGGTATTGAGAGTTAAACATGGTGTAAGCCGAACGACACATTTAAACACTGTTACTACTCTATTTCTATTTTAAATTGTTTTCTTCCACAAATTTGGTTTATGTTCTGCATATTAGGCTTACCTAGTCGTAGAGACTAGGTAACGTCACGATGGTTCACGGAGGGCGAACCGGGGGTTGTGATAAGTTGGTATCAGACCTCTAGGTTCATAGGAGTCATGGATCACAAGCCGGTTTATTAGAGTCACACTGATTGGTATGGAGATGTCTGTACTTATCTACGAGAGGCTATGTAACTGTTAGGAAAATTCACCTTCATTTGATTTCCTTATCATGCGATATTTGACATCACAATTCTAAACTTCTGTCTTCTATTCTCTCACATATGGTGAGGACACGTGCTACCCGAGATGGTCAGGCACCCGCACCCCCTACTGCAGCTGTTAGAGGCCGGGGTAGAGGCCGAGGACACACATGTGGTGTAGCCAGAGCACCTACGCAAACTACCGCCGAGGTACCACCAGTAGTTCCAACCGGAGTCCAGGCACCTGACACTTCTACTGCTACTACTACTCCAGCTCTTTAGGAGACTTTGGCACAGTTCATAAGCATGTACACCACTCTGGCTCAGGCAGGGTTGCTTTCCCTTGCTGCAGCTATATCTCAGGCTGGGGGAGGAGCCCGGACTCCTGCCGCCCAGACTCCTGAGTAGCGAGTGCATGTTGAGCATGTCCTTGAGATTATTCTTGTACCGCCTACAGTGCCAGTTCAACCCGAGGACAAGGCAGCGACTTCTAAGGAGGATCAACTGAGGCTTGAGAGGTTCAAGAGGTACAAACCTCCTATATTCAGCGGTCTAGCATCGGAGGATGATCTGGGATTTCTGGATGAGAGTTACCGTATTCTTCGTACCATGGGTATATCAAGATCGAGCGGGGTTTCCTTCACTACTTTCCAGCTTTGAGGAGCCGCCTATGAGTGGTGGCGCACCTATGAGTTAGACAGTCCAGATGAGGCTGCTTCACTGACTTGGACTCAGTTTTCAAATCTGTTCTTGAGAGAGTATGTTCCTTAGATCCTCAGAGACGCATGGCGCGCAGAGTTTGAGCATTTGTGCTAGGGTGCTATGACTGTCTTAAAGTATGCTGTCTGTTACACTAGTTTGGCTAGGCATACACCAACCTTGGTTTCTACTGTATGCGATAGAGTTCGTTGGTTTATTGAGGGCCTTATTCCAAGCATCAGGTCTATCATGGCTCGTGAGTTGGAGATGGATATTTCTTATCAGCAGGTGGTGAGCATTGGTAGGAGGATTGAGGGTATGCATGCTAGGGAGAGAGAGGAAAGGGAGGCCAAGAGGTCTCGAGAGTCGGGCAATTATTCTAGAGCCCGTACCCCAGCTGCAGGTCGTCATGGTAGGGGTTATATGAGTCATCCTGTTCATTCAACTCTTCTAGTAGCCAGTAGTGCTCTAGCTCCTCTTAGGCCTCAGGAGCCTTATTATGCACCTCCGGTTTCTAGCGTGCCTCTTGCGCGGGGTGCTTTCAGAGGTCAGTCCAGAAGACCTGGTCCAAGCCTGTCACAGCTACCACATCCTCTAAGAGCTTGTTTTGAGTGTTATGACACATTCCACGTGGTGAGGGATTGCCCTAGACTTGGGAGGAGTGTACCTCTACAGACGTCTCAGCCATAGTTTGCCTCGCAGAGTTCTCAGGCTATGATTACAGCTCTTGTTGCTACCCCACCTACTCAGCCAGCTAGAGGTGGAGGTCGAGGAGGTAGAGGTCGCCATAGAGGGGGAGGCCAGGCCAGATACTATGCCCTTCCTGCCCGTACCGAGGCTATTGCCTCCGATTCTGTCATCACAGGTATTATATTGGTTTGTCACAGAGATGCATCGGTTCTATTCGATCCAGGCTCTACTTATTCTTATGTGCCTTCTTATTTTGCTCCGCATTTGGGTGTATCTCGGGATTCTTTAAGTTCCCCTATTTATGTTTCTACTCATGTGGGAGATTCTCTTGTTGTGGACCGCATCTATCGGTCGTGTTTGGTTGCTCTTAGTAGTTTTGAGACCAGAGTCAATTTATTGTTACTCAACATGGTTGACTTTGATATTATCTTGGGTATAGACTGGTTGTTTCCCCATTATGCTATTCTTGATTGTCACACCAAAACCGTGACACTGACTATTCCAGGTGTACCACGTGTTGAGTGGAAGGGTACTTTAGATCACACTCCCAATAGAGTTATTTCTTTTATTAAAGCTCAGCGTATGGTTGAGAAGGGGTGTGATACGTATTTAGCTTATGTGAGAGATGTCAGTATTGATACCCCTTCAGTTGATTCAGTTCCAGTAGTAGGGGATTTTCCCGATGTGTTTCCAGCTGATCTCCCAAGCATGCCGCCTGATAGAGATATTGATTTTGGCATTGATATGTTGCTGGGCACTCAGCCCATTTCTATTCCTCCGTTTCGTATGACTCCTCCTGAGTTAAAGGAGTTGAAGGATCAGTTACAGGAATTTCTTGATAAGGGTTTTATTCGGCCCAGTGTATCACCTTGGGGTGCTCTTGTCCTGTTTGTGAAGAAAAAGGATGGTTTTATGCGTATGTGTATTGATTATCGCCAGTTGAACAAAGTGACAGTTAAGAACCGTTACCCTTTGCCTCGTATTGATGATCTGCTTGAACAACTTTAGGGCGCACGAGTGTTTTCTAAGATTGATTTGCCCTCAGGTTACCATCGGTTGAAGATTCGGGGGCCAGATATCCTGAAGACTACTTTCAGGACTCGGTATGGTCATTACGAGTTCCTTATTATGTCATTTGGGCTGACCAATGCCCCAGCAGCCTTTATGAATTTGATGCACAGTGTGTTCTGGCCGTATCTTGACTCGTTCGTCATTGTCTTTATTGATGATATTCTAGTGTATTCCCGAATTTAGGAAGATCATGAGCAGCACCTGAGGACTGTGCTTCAGACTATGAGAGAGAAGAAGTTATATGCTAAGTTCTCGAAATGTGAGTTTTGGTTGGATTCAATGGAATTCTTAGGCCACGTGGTATCGAGTGAGGGTATTCAGGTGGATCCGAAGAAGATAGAGGCCGTGTAGAGTTGGCCCAGGCCATCCTCAGCTACAGAGATCCGTAGTTTCTTTGGCTTGGCGGGTTACTACCATCATTTTGTTAAGGTGTTTTCATCGATTACAGCCCCTATGACCAGACTGACCCAGAAGGGTGCTCCGTTCCAGTGGACGGAACTGGAACGGAGGAGTGTGAGGTGAGCTTTCAGAAGCTCAAGACAGCTTTGACTACAACCCCAGTTTTGATATTGCCTACAAGATCGGGGTCTTATACGATCTATTATGATGCCTCGTAGGTTGGCCTTAGAGCGGTGTTGATGCAGGACGGTAGGGTGATTGCCTACGTGTCCAGACAGTTGAAGATACATGAGAAGAACTACCCTGTTTATGACCTTGAGTTAGCTGCCATTGTTCATGTTCTGAAGATTTGGTGCCATTATTTATACGGGTTTCCCTGTGAGATTTATACTGACCATCGAAGCTCACAACACTTGTTCAAGCAAAAGGATCTAAATTTGCACCAGAGGAGGTGGTTAAAGTTGCTGAAGGACTATGACATCACTATTTTGTATCATCCGGGCAAGGCCAATGTGGTGGCCGATGCTTTGAGTCACCGGGCAGAGAGTTTATGGAGTTTGTCTTATTTACCAGCATCAGAGAGGCCTATGGTGATGGATATTCAGGCCTTAGCCAGGCAGTTTGTGAGATTGGATCTTTCAGAGCCCAGTCGGGTTCTCGCTTGCGTGGTTTCTCGGTCTTCCTTATCTGATCGTATCAGGGAGTGGCAGTATGATGACCCTCATTTTCTTGTCCTCAAGGACAAGGTTCAGCACGGTGATGCTAGAGATGTGACTATTGGTGATGATGGGGTATTGAAGATGTAGGGTCGGATTTGTGTACCCAATATTGATGGGCTTCGAGAGTTGATTCTAGAGGAGGCCCATAGTTCGCGGTATTCCATCCATCCGAGTGCCGCAAAAATGTATCAGGATTTGAGACAGCACTACTGGTGGAGGCAGATAAAGAAGGATATAGTTGGATTTGTAGCTCGATGCCTCAACTGTTAGCAGGTGAAGTATGAGCACCAGAGACCGGGTGGGTTGCTTCAGCAGATAGAGATTCCGGAGTGGAAGTGGGAGCGGATCACCATGGACTTTGTAGTTGGGCTCCCACATACTTTGAGAAAGTTCGATGCTATTTGGGTGATTGTGGATCGGCTGACCAAGTCCGCTCATTTCATTCCTATGTGTACTACTTATTCTTTGGATCGTTTGGCGGAGATTTATATCCGGAAGATTGTTTATCTGTATGGTATTCCAGTGTCCATCATCTCAGATAGGGGTACTCAGTTTACATCAAGGTTCTGGAGGCTGTTCAGCATGAGTTGGGTACTTGGGTGGAGTTGAGTACAACATTTCACCCTCAGATGGACGAACAGTCCGAGCGCACTATTCAGATTCTTGAGGATATGCTCCATGCGCGTGTGATTGAGTTTGGAGGGTCTTGGGATCAGTTCTTGCCTTTGGCGGAGTTTGCTTACAACAACAACTATCAGTCCAACATTCAGATGGCACCATATGAGGCTTTATATGGGAGACGGTGTAGATCCCCGGTGGGTTGGTTTGAGCCGGGTGAGACCAGATTGTTGGGCACAAACCTGGTTCAGGATGCTTTGGAGAAGTTCACGGTGATTCAGGATAGATTCCATACAACCCAGTCCAGATAGAAGAGTTACGCGGACCGGAAGGTTCGTGATGTTTCCTATATGGTTGGAGAGCGGATTCTGCTTCGGGTTTCGCCTATGAATGGTGTTATGAGATTCAGGAAGAAAGGAAAGTTGAGTCCGAGATTTATTGGCCCTTTTGAGATATTGAGGCATGTTGGGGAGGTAGCTTATGAGCTTGCCTTACCTCCCATCTTGGCCGGAGTTCATCCGGTATTCCATGTTTCGATGCTCCGGAGGTATCACGGTGATCCATCACACGTGTTGGATTTCAATTCAGTCCAGTTGGACAAGGATCTATCTTATGTTGAGGAGCTAGTGGCAATATTGGATTGGCAGGTTAGAAAGCTGAGGTCAAAAAATATTGTATCCGTATAAGTTCAGTGGCGGGGCCAGCGGTCGAGGAGGCGACCTAGGAGATCGAGCAGGATATGCGCAGCCGTTACCCTCATCTTTTCACTACTTCATGTATGTCTCTATGCTCGTTCGAGGACGAACACATGTTTAAGTGTAGGAGGATGTGACTACACGGCCGGTTGTCTTAAGAATTAACGCCCCGATTCCCTATTAACTACTTTCCCCAAGTTTATTTCTGCTATTTTGATTTGCCGGGATGTTCGATTTTAAGTTTCGGAGAGTTTTGGGACACTTAGTCCCTAAATGAGAGCTTAAGTGTTGGAAAGTTGACTGTAGTCGGAACAGTGAGAAGACGACCTCGGAATGGAAATCCGATGGTTCTGTTAGCTGCGTTGGGTGATTTTGGGGTTAGGAGCGTGTTCAGATTGTGTTTTGGAGGTCCGTAGCTAATTTAGGCTTGAAATGCCGAAAGTTGAATTTTTGAAGTTTCTGGTTCGATAGCGAGATTTTGATCCGAGGGTCGGAATGGAATTCTGGAAGTTTGATAGCTCCATAGTGTTGAATATGACGTGTGTGCAAAATTTCAGGTCATTCAGACAAGGTTTGATAAACCTTTGATCGAAAGCGTATTTTTAGAATTTTTGGAATTCTTAGGCTTGAATCCGATGAGAAATAGGTGTTTTAATGAATTTTCGTGCGTTTCGAAGGTTGGAGCAAGTTCGAATGAGGTTTTAGGATATGTTGGTATGCTTGGTTGAGGTCCCGAGGGCCTCAGGTAAGTTTCGAGTGGTCAATCGGACCATTTCATGAAGTTTGGAGTTGTAGAAATTGCAGGTTCAGCTGTTGCAGATATTTACTCTTTGCGTTCGCGAGTGGACCCTCGCGTTCGCGAAGAGTCAATGGAAGATGGTGAAATTTTAGCCTTTGCGTTCGTGAAGGGCTGGATGTTTGTGCATTGCATTCGCGAGAAGGGCAGCACGTTCGTGTAAAGTAATTGGTCAGCTGGGTCTGAGGTCGAGTTTGTTCATCGCGTTCGGGAGAGAGAGAGTGCATTCGCGAAGGGTAAGTATGAGGAATCATCACATTCGTGAGTGTCTTTGTCGCGTTCGTGTAAGAGGATTTTGGTCAAAGTCATTTTTGTGCTTCGCGAATGCGAGGAGTTGACCGCGTTCGCGAAGAAGGAAACACCTGGGCAGATTTTTAAAACCTAAAATCGAGGGTTTGAGCCATAATTCATATTTTAGACTTGGGAGCTCGGGAGATTGCGATTTTTGAAGAGATTTTCATCTAAGCGATTTGGGTAAGTGATTCCTACTCGGTTTAGACTAATTTCCATGAATCTACACTTAAATCCATCCTTTAATTTTGAAATTTTGGTGAAAATCTGGGAAAGGTTCTTAGACCAAGAAATTGAGTTTTGATTGGGTATTTGACATCGGATTGGGATAATTTTAATATGGATAGACTCGTGAGAGTATGAGGATTCTGAAACTATAAATTTTACCCGATTCCAAGACGTGGGCCCGAGGGGCGTTATGGTCATTTTACCTAATTTCACGTATTATCTTAGAATTTAATTGTAGAATTAGTTACTTGAAGTGTTATTTACATTATAAAATTGAATTGAATAGATTTGGTCCATTTGGAGTCGAGTACTCGTGGCAAGAGCGTGGTTTCGGATTGATTATTGGGCCGATTGTGGGCGACCTTCCCCTTAGGATAAGATATATTTGATAATTGAAATGCCTTGAACGCGAGGTGACGAGAGCGTACTTGAGCTAATTGTTGAAAATCCGGTTTTTCCTTATGTATTTCAATTGAGTTCTTTTTCCTGTTTTATTCTACTTGCGAATTTAGCTTGTTGCTAGTTTAGAAAAACATGTTTAGTTGACTTAATTGCCTATTTGCTTAAACTGCCTTAATTGCATTACATGAAGCATGTTAGGATAGAATTAACTGTTTACTTGATACGAAATTTAGTTTAATTGCGTATTCTTGTGTTGCTACTGTGTGTTTTTACTTTGGGACTACGAGACGGCATCCCGGGAGATCCCCTGTACGTATTTATGATCTGAACTGAGGTGCGGGATACCAAGAGATCCTTGGCACGTATATTGAGGATACCAAAAGATCCTCGGAATACCTAGAGATCCCTAGCATATATTGAGGATACCAAGAGATCCTCGGGATACCGAGAGATCCCTAGCATATATTGAGGATACCAAGAGATCCTCGGGATACCGGGAGATCCCTAGCATATATTGAGGATACGAAGAGATCCTCAGGATACCGAGAGATCCCTAGCATATATTGAGGATACCAAGAGATCCCGGTTATCATCCTTGTTATGATTGGTACTTCCTTATGGTTTGCCTTTATCTCTGTTTCCATTATTGTACTCTTATTATCCTGTATAGATTTTTACTGTAGATTCTCAATTGCACTGCTTATCTTATCCTGTCATCTTTATATTTTATTTAACCTTAGTAGGGACCTGACCTTCCTCGTCACTACCCAACCGAGGTTAGGCTTGGCACTTACTGAGTACCGCTGTGGTGTACTAATGCCCCTTCTGCGCATGTCTTTCGTGTGCAGATGCAGGTACCGCTACTCAGGCCTATCATCCTTCAGGAGGCGACTGCTCTAGAGACTTCGAACATCTGCCGCGTCCATAGACCCAGAAGTCCCTTTCTATTCCTGCTTTTAATATTTAGCCCTTCTGCATTTTTCTTTTCTTATTAGACATTCCGGAGTTAGAGCTATGTAGTATTGATCTTAGCTTGTGATTCGTGGGTTTCCAGGTCTTGGATTTATGTATTGGTATTAAGATTTAAATATGGTGTAAGCCGAGTGGCACATTTAAACACTATTACTACTCTATTTCTGTTTTAAGTTGTTTTCTTCCGCAAATTTGGTTTATCTTCCACATTTTAGGTTTACCTAGTCGTAGAGATTAGGTGCCGTCACGATGGTTCATGGAGGGCGAACCGGGGGTTGTGACATGAGTTGATAGGTTTGGGTTCAGAGTATTTTTGGAGTGAAATGATCACTTAGTCTCTTAGTTAGAAAGCTAAGTTAGAAAAGTCAACCGGAAGTTGACTTATGAGTAATCAAATTTGGATTTGGATATTTATGATTCGGTTAGCTTCGTTGGGTGATTTTAGACTTAGGAGTGTGTCCGGAATGTAATTTGGAGGTCCGTGGTAGAATTAGGCTTGATTGGCGAAAGTTAGAAATTTGGCGATTTTGGTCGGTAACAAAAAATTAGGTATCGGGGTGGGAATGGAATTCTGCAAGTTGGAGTAGGTTCGTAGTGTCATTTGTGACGTGTGTGCAAAATTTGAGGTCATTCGGACGTGGTTTGATAGGTTTCGGCATCGTTGGCGAATTTTGAAAGTTTAGAAGTTCTTAGACTTGAATTCGAGGTTGATTTGGTATTTTGGTGTTGTTTTGGTTCTTACAGAGGTTCAACGAAGTTCGGGTAGTGATATATGACTTGTTGGAATTATTGGTTGAGTTCCCGAGGGCCTCGGGTGAGTTTCGGATAGGTTTGGTTGTGTTGCGCTCGTTTTTCTTAAGTTTCGACGCTGTTTCTTCAAGCATAAATGATATCATATTAAACAAACGAGCTCTAATTTCTTTCTTTTTGATTGAAGCATTAGATCCGTATCGTAATTACGGACCCGTAGCAAAAAGAATCGTCGAATTTGGACATCATATGAGGATTTTATGGTCATTTTACTAAGAAATAGGTTGCTAGATTTTTCAGAGTAATTACGAAATTGCCACTGACGACGTATTTAAAAATCTGCACTATTTGCAAATATTGCAACCAACATATCTTATTCATTATATGGTTAAATTGAGTGATTCAAAAGCCTAACTTGACTATAATTTTACAAGGAATCCATTGTAGGCATAAAATACGAGTTTCGGTATTGTTTGGCACAAGACACGAGGCAAAATAGCTTGCAAAAAAATATATAAAATTAGGGTTTGTTCATTCGGTCATATTTTGAGTTGGGGAGCTCGGATTTGGGCGGTTTTGGAGGCAATATTCACCATAGGGATTGGGGTAAGTGTTCTCTACTCAGTTTTGGTTATATTTTATGAATCCATCTTCATTTTTTGGGATTTGATTGATGATTTCAAAGTGAAATTGAGGGAGTTAGGGTTTGAGTTTTGGAGAGTTTTAGATTAGGATTTGAGGGACCAAACAAAGTTTGATTTTGATAAATTTTATATGGTTAGACTAGGGAGAGGACGAGGATTATTATTCTGCCATTTTTGATTGGTTTTGAGACGTGAGCCCAGGGGCTGGGTTTTGGCCGATTTTAGATTTTTTGCATATTTTGTAGTTTTTATCGTGGAATTAGATTATTTAGCACATGTTGATGGTATTAATTTGATTATGGTTAGATTTTGAGATTTTGGAGACCGAGTCCAGAGACGAGGGCATCCCAGAGTAGGATTTTACGCGGTTGAGGTAAGTAACAGTTTTAACTTTGGACTTGAGGGTATAAACCCGGAGAATTTGATATTATGTGATTTTTTGGAGGTGATACCCACTTTAGGTGACAGGCGTGTGGGTGTATACCTCGAGGGATTGAGACTTGGTCTATCTCGTGAGGCTGTGAGGCCTAATAACCATCATCTGTATTTACGTAGTTGCTTGTTGTTGAACTTGTCTGCCTTCATGTTAGAGATCATGCCTAGGCGTTATCCATGCTCACATTATTTGTACTCAGTCATAGAAATTTTTGTACATGTTTAAACTCAGTCTTTATTATTTGCTAATATGCTGTGATACTTGATGTGGGTTGTGTTCCCTTATTTGTTGATGATAGTAAGGTTAGTAAGGTACATGACTGAGTGAGGCCGAGGGCCTAGTTGTGAGGATATTAATACCATAGCGTGTGAGTTGTCCGCATAGCACGTGAGTTGACCGTGCGGGTCTAGGTACTAATACCATAGCGTGTGAGTTGTCCGCGTAGCACATGAGCTGACCATGTGGATCCACGTATTGATATGGTAGCCCGTGAGTTGTCCGTGCTTAGCGCTTGGGCTTTGGAAGCCCCACCGGAGTCTGTACACACCCTCAGTGAGCGCAGAGTGTTGAGTGTTGTGTGTTGAGTGTATTGAGTGTTGAGTGTTGAGTGCTGAGTGATGGAGTGACATTGCTGTGAGGTTGCATCTACTTTTGTTGTTGCTGCATTTATCTGTTAATTTTCTTTGTGGCATTTACTGAGTTATGGAATTTACCTGTTTATTCCTGTTATTTTTAAAATTGTGAAAAATAAATAATTGGACTGTTTTGCTTATCTCGTCACTACTGCTCAGTTCCTTAGTTATTTCTGTTACTACTGAGTCAGTTGTACTCATACTACACCCTGCACTTTATGTTAAGGTGAGTTAGAGCGCGACAATCATTTAGTTCAGGTCGGCTATCTGTAGAGATTGCAAGGTAGTTGTTAGTGTCCGCAGGACCTTATTACTCCTTTTGTCATTTCTTCTTTTGGACAGTTAGACAATTTATATATCTTAGTTTATAGTTTTAGACGCTCATGACTTAGTGACACCCTGATGTTTGGGGCTCGTTTTCGTATTTTTAATATTATATTTAGAGTTGATTTAGTTTATGAAAAATTTAAATGTTGAAATGTTTTATTAATTTCTTTTAATCGGTTTAGTAGTAATATTTTTGGAAGTAGGCTTGCCTTGTAACTTGATAGGCGCCATCACGACCATGGTTAGATTTTGGGTCGTGACAAGGTGGTATCAAAGCCTAGGTTACATAGGTCTCATGAGTCATGAGCGAGTTTAGTAGAGTCTTGAGAATCGGTACGGAGACGTCTGTACTTATCTTCGAGAGGCTGCAAAACCTTTAAGAAAACTTCACCTTCTTGAATTCTTATCGTGCGGTATTGATTCAGCTTGAAGTGTAACTCTTTTTATTCCTTCCACGCATTCATATGCGCACATGAACGCTCGGTATCAGTTGTGCATCGACAAATTGTATTTTCTGTATGAGGTGCGAGATGTGATTTCTGTGTGTTGATGTTGGGCCAGTGTGGAGGACTTTAGGCCGGGTTTTGACTGTCGATTGAGTACTGAGGTGTTGATTGTGTGAGCACGTGCTTATATGTCCGTTCATGTCCCTATTAGTGGATTTGTGATTTGATGGCTATGTGGCGAGTATGATTTGACTGCGAGATTGTGTTCGGATTGATCGAATGTGATGAGAAGGGTTTACTTGAGATGTAGCAAGGACTAATGGGTGTTTGATTTGTGACTTGATATAGCTTATTCAGGCTTTGTCTGATAAGAGATTTATTACCAACGTTTTGTTGTTTTGGGCAGCTGCTATGATTAGAAATCATCATTGTGAGTGTTTGAATTATGTGGTATATCATGTGATTTCAGGTATGTTTTAGACTAGTTCGAGGACGAACATTTGTTTAAGAGGGGGAGGATGTAACGACCCAGTCAGTTCTTCTGAGAGTTATAGCCCTGTTTCCCCCATTTCCGTTTCTTTATGTGTTGTTCAACTGTGTTGATTTGTATCGAGTTGGTAGGTTTGGGTTCGGAGTAGTTTTGGAGTGAAATGATCACTTAGTCTCTTAGTTAGAAAGCTAAATTAGAAAAGTCAATCGGAAGTTGACTTATGAGTAATCGAATTCAGATTTGGATCTTTATGATTCGGTTAGCTTCGTTGGGTGATTTTAGACTTAGGAGTGTGTCCAGAATGTAATTTGGAGGTCCGTGGTAGAATTAGGCTTGATTTGGCGAAAGTTAGAAATTTGGCGATTTTGGTCGGCAACAGAAAATTAGGTATCAGGGTAATTCCGGAAGTTGGAGTAGGTTCATAGTGTTATTTGTGACGTGTGTGAAAAATTTGAGGTTATTCAGACATGGTTTGATAGGTTTCGGCGTTGTTGGCAAATTTTGGAAGTTTAGAAGTTCTTAGGCTTGAATTCGAGGCTGATTTGGTGTTTTGGTGTTGTTTTGGGTGTTCCAGAGGTTCGACTAAGTTTGGGTAGTGATATATGACTTGTTGGAATTATTGGTTGAGGTTCTGAGGGCCTCGGGTGAGTTTCAGATAGGTTGGGGTTGTGTTGCGCTCGTTTTTCTTATGTTTCGCCATCGTTTCTTCAAGCATAAATGATATCATATTAAACAAACGAGGCCCGATTTCTTTTTTTGATTAAAGAATTAGATCCGTATCGTAATTACGGAACCGTAGCAAAAAGAATCATCGAATTTGGTCATCGTATGAGAATTTTATGGTCATTTTACTAAGAAATAAGTTGCCAGATTTTTCAGAGTAATTACGAAATTACCACTGACAGTATATTTAAAAATCAGCACTATTTGCAAATATTGAAACTAACATATCTCATTCATTATAAGGTCAAATTGAGTGATTCAAAAGCCTAACTTGACTATAATTTCACAAGGAATCCATTGGAGTCATAAAATACGAGTCTCAGGATCGTTTGGCATGAGAAACGAGGCAGAATAGCTGGCAAAAAAATATATAAAATTAGGTATGTTCATTCGGTCATATTTTGAGTTGGGGAGCTCGGATTTGGGCGGTTTTGGAGGCGATTTTCACCATAGGGATTGGGGTAAGTGTTTTATACTCGGTTTTGGTTATATTTCATGAATCCATCTTCGTTTTTGGGATTTGATTGATGATTTCAAAGTGAAATTGAGAGAGTTAGGATTTGAGTTTTGGAGAGTTTTAGGTAAGGATTTGAGGGACCAAACGGAGTCCGATTTTGATAAATTTTATATGGTTAGACTCGGGAGAGGACGGGAATTATTATTCTCCCATTTTTGACTGGTTTTGAGATGTGGGCCCGGGGGCCGAGTTTTGGCCGATTTCAAATTCTTGGCATATTTTGTAGTTTTTATCGTGGAATTCGATTCTTTAGCACACGTTGATGGTATTAATATAATTATGGTTAGATTCTGAGCTTTTGGAGATCGAGTCCAGAGACGAGGGCATCCCGAAGTACGATTTTACGTGGTTGAGGTAAGTAACAGTTTTAACTCTGGCCTTGAGGGTATAAACCCGGAGAATTTGATATCATGTGATTGTTTGGAGTTGATACCCACGCTAGGTGATGGGCGTGTGGGTGTATACCTCGAGGGATTGAGACTTGGTCTATCTCGTGAGGACGTGGGCCCTAATAACCATCATATGTGTTTACGTAGTTACTTGTTGAACTTGTCTGCCTTCATGTTAGAGATCATGCTTAGGCTTTATTCATGCTCACATTATTTGTACTCAGTCATAGAAATTTTTGTACATGTTTACCTTAGTCTCTATTATTTGCTAATATGTTGTGATACTTAATGTGGGTTGTGTTCCCTTATTTGTTGATGATGGTAAGACTAGTGAGGTACATGACTGAGTGAGGCCGAGGGCCTGGTTGTAAGGATATTAATACCATAGCGCATGAGTTGTCTGCGTAGCACGTGATTGACTATGCGTGTCCAAGTATTGATACCATAGCGCGTGAGTTGTCCGCGTAGCACGTGAGTTGACCATGCAGATCTAGGTATTGATATGGTAGCATGTGAGTTGTCCGTGCTTAGCGTTTGGGATTTGGGAGCCCCTCTGGAGTCTGTACATACCCTCAATGAGCGCAGAGTGCTGAGTGTATTGAGTGTTCAGCGTTGAGTGCTGAGTGATGGAGTGACATTACTGTGAGATTGCATCTACTTTTGCTGTTGCTGCATTTATCTGTTAATTTTATTTGTGACATTTACTGAGTTATAGAATTTACTTGTTTATTCCTATTATTTTTAAAATTGTGAAAAATAAATAATTGGACTGTTTTGCTTAGCTCGTCACTACTGCTCAGTTCCTTAGTTATTTCTGTTACTACTATGTCGATTGTACTCATACTACACCATGCACTTTATGTGCAGATCCAGGTAAGTTAGAGCGTGGCGATCGTTAAGTTCAGGCCGACTATCTGTGGAGATTGCAAGGTAGTTGCTAGTGTCCGCAGGACATTGTTACTCTTTTTGTCATTTCTTCTTTTGGACAATTAGACAGTATATATATCTTAGTTTACAGTTTTAGATGCTCATGACTTAGTGACACCCCGATGTTTGGGGCTTGTTTCCGTATTTTTGTATATTACATTTAGATTTAATTTAGTTTATGAAAAATTTAAATGTTGAAATGTTTTATTAATTTCTTATGATCGGTTTAGTAGTAATATTTTGGGAAGTAGGTTTGCCTTGTAATACGATATGCGCCATCACCACCATGGTTAGATTTTGGGTCATGACACTGAAGTTATTTAGCTCATTTCTAAAAATCTCAGCACTTAATAAGCTGAAGTTTTTTTTGCTGGATTCATTAATTTTGTCATACATGTTTTTCAAAAACATCAGTAGAAGATGCTAAAGTGATTTAGTTCATTTGTAAAAATTTCAGCACTTAATGAGCTAGAGTTTTTGTCCTGGATTCATTAATTTTGTCATACAACTTTTTAAAAACTTCAGCAAAAGATGCTGAAGTGATTTAGTTCATTTGTAAAAGCTTCAACACTAAATAAGCTAAAGTTTTTGTCTTACAGTCGACACTTTTGTTATGACTTTTAACCAAAACTTCAGCCTAAAAAGTAGAAGTTTTAACCAAAACTTCAGCAGCAAATGCTGAAGTTGTTTAGTTCATTTGTAAAAACTTCAGGACAAACCACCTACAAGTTTTCCTCCTGCACTATGTAATTTTCTCCTGCATGCTGAAGTTAAATTTAGTTTATGATTAAGTCTTATCCTACATTAATTAGCTTCTTCATGAGCTTTTTTTTGAAAACTTCACTATAAACAAGCTGAAATGTTCTAGTACATTTGCTCAAACTTCAGCTGCAATGTGCTTACATTTTTTATGAACTTCATAATTAAATTCTTCTGTTCAGTTTCCTAATACTTGACACTAAACATGCTTCTGCAGGATGAGTTCGATTTGCGTTGTTATTACTTTCAATGGGAGGTGGACTCTTGATTTCAAATACTTGGATCATGATACAAAACTTGTGCTGCTTAATGAACAAGTATCATTCAATACTTTCCTGAAGAAAATTAGTGAAGTTACAAATATTGATTCAAGCAGATATTCACTAAAGGTATGGTTTGATATCAAACTAAATACAAGCAAAGGAATATTTGTAACTTCAGATGAAGAACTCAGTACCTGTATACATGTGCTTACAACTGATTCAGCCTACAAGAATTGCCATTTTGTCATAAAAAAAAATACAACATTCAGAATCTGTAGCATTCAAACAATCGCTTCCATATATAATAGATTCAGAACTATATGTTGATTATCAACATGAACTAGGATAGCCAATACTGGAAGTAGACAACGAGCAACAACTTTCTAACGTTACAGCTGCTTCAGAATATATAATGCTGCAACAATTACCCGCTCCTCTAATAAATTCATACCAGTTTGTCGATGACCAAGAAGAAGAAGGACAACTAATAATGCAAATTGACAACAAACACACAATCCAACAAAGTTTTTTGTTACCTTCTACAATGATAAGCAACAACGAATATGAAGTAAACATGGAATTTATACTGATAATATCAGATACAATTGAAGAAATTGTTGAAACTTCTAGTGCTTCTAAGAAATCAAGAAAAAAGGTAAGGAGAAAGCTGAAAGAATCTCCACCATGTAAAATACCTAGACAGGATGCATTGCCCGAGGAAGTAAAAGTAGGATAAATTTTTGAGAACAAGCAAAACATGACTAAATTTTTCTGCAGTTTGGAGATAAACCAAAAAGTTGAATTCAATGTTGTTAGATCATGTTCAAAGAGATACGATCTGAAATGCATCATGGAGAAATGTGGTTGGAATGTACTTGTTGCCAGAATAAAAAATTCCACACTTTTCAGGGTGATAAAATATCATAACAACCATGAATGCTCGGTTGATGCAAGAAAATCAGATTAGAAACATGCTGTGATGACCCGGCCAGTCGTCTCATGAGTTACCACTCCATTTTCCCTATTTCTGCTTCTAATTGCTTTGTATTATGGTTCTATATGTGATCGGGTTGATTGGTGACGGTTCGGAAAGGGTTTGGTTAGATTTGAGACACTTAGTCTCTTTAGAGTGAGTTTAAGTTGGAAAAGACAATCGGATATTGAATTTTGTGTTAGAGGGCTCGGATGTGCATTATGATGGTTAGATTAGTTTCGTGAGGTGATTTGGGACTTAGGAGCGTGATCGGAATGACTTTTGAGGTTTATAGACGATTTAGGCTTGAATTGGCGAAGTTGATATTTTAGCGATTTCAAGTTGGCAGGTGAGATTTTGATATAGGGGTCAGAATGAAATTCTGAGAGTTGTAGTAGCTCCATCGTGTCATTTGAGATGTGTGTGCAAAATTTCAAGTCATTCCGATGTGGTTTGGTTGGGTTTTTGATCAAAAGCATATTTTTGAAGATTTTAGAATGTTTAGCTTGAATCCGATGTGTTTTGGGAGATTTGATGTTCTTTGAGGTGTTTTGATGATTGGAAAAAGTTTGAATAAGGTTTTAGGATATGTTGGTGCCTTTGGTTGAGGTCCCGAGGGCCTCTGTAGTGTTTCGGGTGGTCAATCGGATCATTTTGAAGTTAAGAAAAGTTGCAAAATTGCAGGTTCAGCTGTTGTAGGAATTCCTTCTCTACGATTGCGTAGGGGTTCCTGCGATCACATAGAAGCTTTTGAGGGGCAAACCATTTTGTTCTATGCATTCACAAAGGAGGAGATGCGATCGCATAGTGTGAGGAGCTGGGTCATCGCGAACGCGGGGAGGGGGTTGCGTTCGCATAGAGTTAAGTGGACTAGGGGTCTTGGATGCTATTTGTTCATTGCAAACGCGACAACGGGTCCACGATCGTATAGAGTAAAATGGCAAAGTATTGCGTTCGCATAGGCTTATTTGCGTTCACATATAGTAAATTTTGGGATCTGATTTTTTGTGCTTCGTGATCGCGAAGGTTTTCCCGCGATCGCGATGAAGAAAATTATGCCTGGGCAGAATGTTTTTAAGCTCGTCTTGTCCGCGAATGTGGGTCTATTTTACTCCATAGTTGGTCGCTTTTGGAGCTTTTTGAAGGAGATTGAAGAGGCATTCAAAGGGAAACGTTTGGTGGTAAGAATTTTGGACTTAAAACTCGATTCTATTGTGAAATCTACCTAATAAATCATGGAATTTCAGCCTAAAATTGAGGATTTAGGGCTTGCGATTAAGAGACTTTAAATGAGGATTTGAGGGGTCATTTGGACTCCGATTTATGTGTTCTTGATATGTATAGGCTCGTGGGGAGATAAGGATTTCGTTGATGAAATTTTATCGAGTTTTGAGACGTGGGCCCGGGGGTCGGGTTTGGCCAATTTCAGGATTTTTGATATTTTTCGATTATTTTCGCTTGGGCTTCGTTCCTTTAGCATAATTTGATGATGTGATTCTTCTTTTGAATAGATTCGACTCGAGTGGAGGCCAATTCGAGGGGCAAAGGCTTCACGGAGTAGTATTTTCACCGATTTGAGGTAAGTAACCATTGTAAATCTGAAACTGAGGGTACAAAACCCCAGTATTTGACTTGAATTGATAAATGCGGTGACGCACATACTAGGTGACGAGCGTGTGGGCATACACCAGTAGGGATTGTGACTTGGTCCGTCCCGTAGCGACTATTAATCCGCGTAATTGATTTGCAAATCTTATATTATTTTGTATTTCAGTCATTTATACTGTCTTATGGGCTGTATGCCATGTTTGGGTCCTTGTGCTGACCTGTAGAAACCCTTAGGGAATTTCGACTATTTTTCCTCGCTTTACTTGCTAGAAGTATATCCTCACTCTTGTTTCACCTGTTTAAATGATTTAAACTGATTTTATCACTCTACTCCTAATTGTGAGGACTGTTTGGGCTGAGTTCCCTAATTTCTATTGTTGTGCCCGAGAGGCTGTGAGGTTAATGACTGAGAGAGGTTGAGAACCTAATTGTGAGGATATTTGTACATATGGTAGTTATGGATCGGGCTGCACATTGCAGCGATATATATATATATATATATATTGGATCGGGCTGCGCGCTGCAGCGATATGACGCTTGGGTTGTAGGAGCCCCTCCGGAGTCTGTACACCCTTAGTGAGCATAGTCAACTATAAATTACGGACCAGGCTGCACGCCGCAACAATTACTATTATTTCGGTTATTATGAAATATTAAGGAGCCGAGTGCTGAGAGTGAGTACCAAGTGATGGGAGTTGAGTCACGAGTGACTGAGAGGCTGCCCGAGGGGCCATATTCTGAGTGATTACTTGACCGAGGGGCCCTGTTGTGATGTTTTCACTGATTTCACTCTCTTTTCTAATAAGCCCTAGTTGGATATATTTCTAAGTATTTGATTTCAAATGTTTTAAAACTGGAAATGTTGATTTTTTGACGAACTGATTTTAAACGGTAAAGTTGACCAGTTATTCTGTTGATTATTCAGTTATATGTTTTTGAACTGTTCGTCACTACTTTCAGTCCTTATTTACCTTAGGTACTTACTGAGTTGGCGCACTCACGTTACTCCCTGCACCATGTGTGCAGACCCAGGTGCTCGAGCGGCCTAGTGAGGGCCTTCAGCTGATTCAGCATTGTCAGAGATTTCGAGGTAGCTGCATGGCGTCCGCATCCCTATTTTCTCCCTCCTATCTTGTATCTTTTCGCATTTTCTAGATTATTGATGTAGTAGGTATTCAGACATGTATTAGAGGCTCTAGACTCATGACACCAGATTGTTGGGGCTGTGTAGTTTCCTGTTATCTTGACTTTCCGCATATCTTTTGTTGCTTAAAACATTTATAATGAATTTGGTATTTAAAACTTGTGTTAGAAAATGGCTTAATGTTAAAGGAAAAAAGGGGGTTGTGGTTAATTGATTAGTTGGCTTGCCTAGTAATGTGATAGGCGCCATCACGACGGGTATTTGGGGTCGTGACAATTTGGTATCAGAGCCTAGGTTACATAGGTCTCGCGAGTTATGAGCCAGTTTAGTAGAGTCTTGCGGACCGGTACAGAGACGTCTGTATTTATCCTCGAGAGGCTGCAGAACCTTTAGGAAAATTCTGCATATTCTTGAAATTCTTGTCGTGTGAACTTGTTGACCTGAATACTAAACTTCTGTTATTCCATTCTTTCACAGATGTTGAGGACACGTGCTACCAGGTGGGGTGGACGACCACCAGTTCCACCAATTGGGGCTACCAGAGGCCGAGGACGTGGTCAAGGTCGTGGTAGGGGTAGAGCAGCTAGGGCAGCACTTGCAAATTCACCAGGTGCCCCAGTTCAGTATCAGGTCCTAGTTGTGGATGCTACAGCAGCACCAGCCCAGGCACCAGCCATGCCTATTGTGATTCCAGGCCTTTAGGAGGCTTTAGCTCAGATCTTATCAGTGTGTACCGGTTTGGCTCAGGCGGTTTCAGTTACTATGGCCGCAACTACTTCTCAGTCCGGGAGAGGCACCCAGACTCCCGTTGCTCGCACACCTGAGTAGGTTGTGCAGGGACTCCAGACACCGGGGGCACCTCCAGCCCAGCTGATTGCACCAGCTCAAGCGTTTGTGGCACCAGTTATACCAGATGACTAGCAGCATCGACTTGAGAGGTTTGTTAGACTCCAGCCTCCGACATTCACCGGTGCAAAGGGCGAGGATGCCCAGAGTTTCTTGGATAAGTGCTAGAGGATGCTTTGTATAGAAGGGATTCTTGAGACCAGTGGTGTGGAATTTATTACCTTTCAGTTTCCTGGGGCTGCCTTCACTTGGTGGGAGGAGTATGAGAGGCCGTAGGCCTATTGGTGCAACGCCCCTTACTTGGCAGCAGTTCTCTGTTCTCTTTTTGGAGAAGTATGTGCCATAGTCTCGCCGAGAGGAGCTGTGCAGGCAGTTTAAGCAGTTGCGTCAGGGAGAGATGACTGTGATGCAGTATGAGATGTGGTTCTCTGGGTTAGCCCATCATGCAGTTTGGTTGGTTCCCACAGATCGAGAGAGGATTATGAGGTTTGTTAATGGTCTCACATATCAGCTTCGGATTCTCATCACTAGGGAGAGGGTGACAGGTGCTACTTTCAAGGAGGTTGTTGACATCGCCAGTGAGATTGAGTTGGTTCGCCGCCATGATCAAGAGGAGAGGGAGGCCAAGAGGCCTCGGGGATCTGGTAACTTTAGCAGTGCTCCTTCGAGGGGTCAGTTCCAGCAGGGTAGAGGCCGTCCTTTCAGACAGACTTATTCAGCTCACCCAGGGTATCGTGGGGCATCATCGGGGCATGGTTCCCACAATTCTAATTGGGTCCACTCATCACTCAGTGCCCTCCCAGCCCATAGTTCGTCCTGTGCTCCATCAGTGCAGAGTTCTTCCATGCCAGGTCCTTCTACTGGTCACTCTGGTGCCAGGGGTTCCCTTCAGTCCCCATCTCTAACATCAGAGAGTTGTTATGAGTGTGGAGAGTTTGGGCATATGAGGAGGCAATGTCCTCGTCTTCGTGATGGTCAGTCTCAACAGAGGGATCGGCCTTCGACTTCTGCTCCAGTTACTTCACCACCCACCAACCCAGCTAGGGGTAGAGGTCAGTTCGCTAGGGGCCACCCTATAGGGGGAGGTCGATCAGGTGGTGGTCAGGCTCATTTCTATGCTCTCCCGCGTAGATCAGATGTTGCAACTTCAGATGTCGTGATTTTAGGTATTGTTTCAGTCTGCCACAGAGATGCCTCTGTATTATTTGATCCTGGTTCCACCTTTTCTTATGTGTCATCATATTTTTCCTATTATCTGGATATGCCCTGTGAGTCTCTTGTTCCACCTGTTCATGTATCTACTCTAGTGGGCGATACTGTTGTTGTAGACTGTGTGTATCGGTCGTATGTGGTGACTATTAGGGGTCTGGAGACCCAAGCGGATCTTTTATTACTGTGTATGGTATATTTCGATATCATTTTGGGCATGGACTAGCTATCTCCGTGTCGTGCTATTTTGGATTGTCATGCCAAGACAGTCACATTGGCTATACCGGATGTGCCACAGATCGAGTGGCGAGGTGTGACTGATCATGTTCCCACTAGAGTGATCTTATTCTTGAAAGCCCAACAGATGGTTGGGAAGAGTTGTCTTTCGTATCTAGCCTTTGTAAGGGATGTCGGAGTTGAGACTCCAAGTATTGATTTTGTTCCAATTGTGAGGGATTTTCCCGATGTGTTTCCTGCTGACCTATTGGGCATGCCACCAGACAGGGACATTGATTTTGGTATTGACCTGGTGCCGGGCACTCAGCCCACTTCTATTCCATTATATCGTATGACACCAGCAGAGTTGAAGGAATTAAAAGCACAACTTCAGGAACTCCTTGATAAAGGGTTCATTCGGCCTAGTGTGCCACCTTGGGGTGCGCCAGTTCTATTTGTGAAGAAGAAGGATGGCACTATGAGAATGTACATTGATTATAGGCAATTGAACAAAGTAACAATTAAGAACAAGTATCCTTTGCCTCACATTGATGATTTATTCGACCATCTTCAGCGAGCGAGAGTGTTTTACAAGATTGATCTCCGTTCAGGTTATCACCAGTTGAAGATCAGGGACTCATATATTCTTAAGACAACTTTCAGGAACTGATATGGTCATTATGAGTTATTGGTGATGTCTTTTGGGCTGACCAATGCCCCAACAACGTTCATGCATTTGATGAACAGTGTGTTTCGACCTTATCTCGACTCGTTTGTCATAGTCTTCATTGACGATATCCTGGTGTATTCGCGTAGTCAGGAGGAGCACGCAGAGCATTTGAGAGTTGCATTGCAGAGATTGAGAAAGGAGAAGCTTTAGGCAAAATTCTCCAAGGGTGAGTTTTGGCTCAGTTCAGTGGCTTTCTTGGGGCATGTGGTGTCCAACGAGGGTATTCAGGTTGATCCGAAGAAGATAGAGGCGGTTCAAAGTTGGCCTAGACCGTCCTCAGCCACATAGATTCGCAACTTTCTTGGTTTGGCAGGTTATTATCGCCCGTTTGTTCAGGGATTCTCATCTATCACATCGCTCTTGACCAAGTTGACTTAGAAGGGTGCTTCATTTGTATGGTCGGACGAGTGTGAGGAGAGCTTTCAGAAGCTCAAGACAACTTTGACCACAACTCTAGTGCTAGTTTTGCCATCAGGTTCAGGTTCATATACCGTGTATTGTGATGCTTCGAGAGTTGGGATTGGTTGTGTGTTGATGCAGGAGGGTGGAGTTATTGCTTATGCTTCTTGTCAGTTGAAGCCCCGTGAGAAGAACTACCCCGTTCATGATTTGGAGCTGGCTGCCATTGTTCACGCATTGAAGATTTGGAGACATTACTTGTACGGCGTGTCTTGTAAGGTGTTTACTGATCATCACAGTATTCATCATTTGTTCAAGCAAAAGGATCTTAATTTGAGACAGCAGAGGTGGTTGGAGTTGCTTAAGGATTATGATATCACTATATTGTACCATCCCATAAAGGCCAATGTGGTGGCCGATGCCTTGAGCCGAAAGGCGGTGAGTATGGGGAGTTTGGCATATATTCCAATTGGGGAGAGACCTCTTGCAGTTGATGTTCAGGCTTTAGCCAATCGGTTCGTGAGATTAGATGTTTCGGAGCGTAGTCGGGTATTGGCTTGTGTGGTTTCTCAGTCTTTCTTATATGATCGCATCAGAGAGCGCCAGTATGATGATCCGCATTTGCTTGTCCTTAAGGACAAAGTTTAGCATGATGATTCCAGAGATGTGATCATCGGTGATGATGGGGTGTTGAAGATGTAGGGACAGATTTGTGTGCCCAATGTGGATGGGCTTCGGGAGTTGATTTTGGAGGAGCCCCATAGCTCGCGGTATTCCATTCATCCGGGTGCCACGAAGATGTATCAGGATTTGAGACAACACTATTGGTGGAGAAGAATGAAGAAAGACATTGTGGGATTTGTAGCTCGGTGTCTCAATTGTCAACAGGTGAAATCTGAGCATCAGAGACTGGGTGGCTTGTTACAGCAGATGGATATTCCCGAGTGAAAATGGGAGAGGACCACTATGGACTTTGTAGTTAGACTTCCACGGACTTTGAGGAAGTTTGATGCTGTTTGGGTGATTGTGGATTGGCTAACCAAGTCTGCCCACTTCATTCCTATGTGTACTACTTATTCTTTAGAGCGGTTGGCAGAGATCTATATTCGGGAGATTGTTCGTTTGCATGGTGTCCCAGTTTCCATTATTTCAAATAGGGGCACTCAGTTTACCTCGTAGTTTTGGAGGTCTGTGCAGCGAGAGTTGGGTACTCAGGTTGAGTTGAGCACAACTTTTCACCCTCAGATGGATTCGAGCGCACTATGATATTAGAGGACATGTTGCGTGCTTGTGTCATTGATTTCGGAGGGTCATGGGATCAGTTTCTACCGCTTGAAGAGTTTGCCTATAACAATAACTACCAGTCGAGTATTCAGATGGCTCCATATGAGGCTTTGTATGGGAGGCGGTGTAGATCTCCAGTTGGTTGGTTCGAGCCCGGTGAGGCTAGGCTATTGGGACAAATTTGGTGCAGGATGCTTTAGAGAAGGTGAAGGTGATTCAGGAGAGTCTTCATACAGCACAATCGAGGCAAAAGAGTTATGCTGACAAGAAGGTTCGAGATGTGTCCTACATGGTTGACGAGAAGGTTCTGTTGAAGGTTTCACCCATGAAGGGTGTTATGAGATTTGGGAAGAGAAGGAAATTGAGTCCGAGGTTCATTGGGCCTTTTGAGGTGATTCAGAGGATTGGGTAGGTGGCTTATGAGCTTGCTTTGCCACCCAGTTTGTCGAGTGTGCACCCGATATTCCATGTTTCTACGCTCTGGAAATACATTGGAGATCCGTCTCATGTTTTGGATTTCAGCATGGTCCAGTTGGATGATGATTTGACCTATGATGTGGAGCAGTAACTATTTTGGGTCATCAGGTTCAGAAGTTGAGGTCGAAGGATATAGCTTCAGTGAAAGTGTAGTGGAGAGGTCGACCCATGGAGGAGGCTACCTGGGAGACCGAGCGGGAGAGGTGGAGCAGATATCCTCACCTATTTGAGGCTTCAGGTTTGTTTCTTGACTCATTCGAGGACGAACGTTTGTTTAAGTTGGGGAGGATGTGATCACCTGGCCAGTCGTCTCATGAGTTACCGCTATGTTTCCCCCATTTATGCTTGTAATTGCTTTATATTATGGTTCTATATGTGATCGGGTTGATTGGTGAGGGTTCGGAAAGGGTTTGGTTAGATTTAAGACACTTAGCCTCTTTAGAGTGAGTTTAAGTTGGAAAAGTCAACCGTATGTCAACTTGTGTGTTAGAAGGATCAGATGTGAGTCCTGATGCTTCGGTTAGCTTCGGGATGTGATTTGGGACTTAGGAGCGTGATCAGAATGAGTTTTGGAGGTTTAGAGAAGATTTAGGCTTGAATTGGCGAAGTCGATATTTTGGAGATTTCCGGTTGGCAGGTGAGATTTTGATATGGGGGTCAGACTAGAATTTCGAGAGTTACAGTAGCCCTGTCGTGTCATTTGGGATGTGTGTGCAAAATTTCAAGTCATTCGGATGTGGTTTGGTTGGGTTTTTGATCAAAAACGTATTTTTGAAGATTTTAGAAAGTTTAGCTTGAATCCGATGTGTTTTGGGTGATTTGATGTTATTTGATGTGTTTTGCTGATTGGAACAAGTTTGAATAAGATTTTAGGATATGTTGGTGCCTTTGGTTGAGGTCCCGGGGGACTCGGGTGTGTTTCTGGTGGTCAATCGGATCATTTTGAAGTTAAGAAAAATTGCAAAATTGCAGGTTCACCTGTTGCAGAAATTCCTTCTCAGCGATCGCGTAGGGTTTCCTGCGATCGCATAGAAGCTTTTGAGAGACAGACCATTTTGTTCTATGCGTTCACGTAGAAGGAGATGTGATCGCATAGTGTGAGGAGCTGGGTCATCACGAACGTGGGGAGGTGGTCGCGTTCGCATATAGTTAAGTAGACCAGGGGTCTTGGATGCTATTTGTTCATTGCGAACACGGCAACGGGTCTGCGATCGCATAGAGTAAAAAGGCAGAGCATTGCGTTCGCATAGGCTTATTTGCGTTCACATAGAGTAAATTTTGGGAGCTGAGTTTTTGTGTGTCGTGACCGCAAAGGTTTTCCCATGATCACGATGAAGAAAATTATGCCTGGGCAGAATGTTTTTAAGCTCGTCTTATCCGCGAATGTGAGTCTATTTTCCTCTATAGTTGGTCGTTTTTGGAACGTTTTGAAGGATATTGAAGGGCAATTCAAGGGGAAACGTTTGGAGGTAAGAATTTTGGACTTAAAAATCGATTATATTGTTAAATTTACCTAATAAATTATGGAATCTAAGCCTAAAATTGAGGAAAAAGGGATTGAGATTAAGAGACTTTAAATGAGGATTTGAGGGGTCATTTGGACTCCGATTTATGTGTTCTTGATCTTTATAGACTCGTGGTGAGATAAGGATTTCGTTGATGTAAATTTTATCGAGTTTCGAGACGTGGGACCAGGGGTCGGGTTTGGCCAATTTCGGGATTTTTTGTATTTTTCGATTGTTTTCGCTTGGGCTTCATTCCCTTAGCATATTTTGATGTCGTGATTCTGATTTTGAATAGATTCGACGCGAGTGGAGGCCAATTTGAGGGGAAAAGGCTTCAAGGAGTAGTATTTTCACCGATTTGAGGTAAGTAACCATTGTAAATCTGAAACTGAGGGTACAAAACCCCAGTATTTGACTTGAATTGATAAATGCGGTGACGCACATACTAGGTGACGAGCGTGTGGGCATACACCAGTAGGGATTGTGACTTGGTCCGTCCCGTAGCGACTATTAATCCGCGTAATTGATTTGGAAATCTTATATTATTTTGTATTTCAGTCATTTATACTGTCTTATGGGCTGTATGCCATGTTTGGGTCCTTGTGCTGACCTGTAGAAACCCTTAGGGAATTTCGACTATTTTTCCTCGCTTTACTTGCTAGAAGTATATCCTCACTCTTGTTTCACCTGTTTAAATGATTTAAACTGATTTTATCACTCTACTCCTAATTGTGAGGACTGTTTGGGCTGAGTTCCCTAATTTCTATTGTTGTGCCCGAGAGGCTGTGAGGTTAATGACTGAGAGAGGTTGAGAACCTAATTGTGAGGATATTTGTATATATGTGAGTTATGGATCGGGCTGCACAGCGCAACGATACTTATATGGATCGGGCTACACATCGCAACAATATATATTGGATCGGGCTGCGTGCTGCAGCGATATGACGCTTGTGTTGTAGGAGCCCCTCCGGAGTCTGTACACCCCCAGTGAGCATAGTCGACTATAAATTACAGACGGTGCTGCACGCTGCAACGGTTACTATGATTTCGGTTATTATGAAATATTAAGGAGTCGAGTGCTAAGAGTAGGTACCGAGTGACGAGAGTTGAGTTAGGAGTGACTGAGAGGCTGCCCGAGAGGGCCATATTCTGAGTGATTCTTTGCCCGAGGGGCCCTGTTGTGATGTTTTCACTTATTTCACTCTCCTTTCTAATAAGCCTCAGTTGGATATATTGCTAATATTTGATTTTAAATATTTTAAAACTGGAAATGTTGATTTTTTGACGAACTAATTTTAACGGTAAAGTTGACCAGTTATTCTGTTGATTATTCAGTTATATGTTTTTGAACTGCTCGTCATTACTTTCAGTCCTTATTTACCTTAGTTACTTACTGAGTTGGCGTACTCACGTTACTCCCTGCACCTTGTGTGCAGACCCAGGTGCTCGAGCGGCCGAGTGAGGGCCTTCAGCTAATTCAGTATTGTCGGAGATTTTGAGGTTGCTGCATGGCGTCTGCAGCCCTGTTTTCTCCCTCCTATATTGTATCTTTCCACATTTTCTATATTATTGATGTATTAGGTATTTAGACATATATTAGGGGCTCTAGACTCGTGATGCCAGATTGTTGGGGCTGTGTAGTTTCATGTTATCTTGACTTTCCGCATATCTTTTGTTGCTTAAAACGTTTATAATGAATTTGGTATTTAAAACTTGTGTTAGAAAATGGCTTAATGTTAAAGGAAAAATGGGGGGGGGGGGTGTGGTTAATTGATTAGTTGGCTTGCCTAGTAATGTGATAGGCGCTGTCACGACCAGTATTTGGGGTCGTGACACATACTACATCAAATTTTATAAGTGAACAAACTATATAACATGTTCGAGACAAAAAAGATAGAGGTTACACCAGCCTTTGTAGAAAATGAAATGAAAAAGAAATTTGGAATTGACATTGGTTATCACAAGGCATGCCGCGCTATTCAAAAAGCTATTGCGTGCATAAGAGGAACACCGGAAGTGAACTGCTGGATTCTTCCTTCATACCTACACATGATGGTGCATAGAAACCCAGGAACATACACAAGCATAAAAAGAGATGAGCAGAATAGGTAAGCAAAACAATACTAACCATCAGCCTGTAATTTCAAATGTTCCTATTTGAATAACTTCTCACCTTATGATTTGTTTTTTTTGTGTTTCACTGTAAAGATTTGCTTACATGTTCTTTGCTCCTGCAGCATCAATAGCTGGTTGGTCGTATTGTAGACCCGTAATTGTAGTAGAACAATGTTTTTAAAGTCAAAATATCATGGTGTTTTATTTGTTGTTGTATCAAAGGATGCAAACAATCAAATCTTTCCTCTATCCTTTGGTGTAGCAGATTCAGAAAACAATGAGGCATACATTTGGTTCTTCGGGGAAATGAGAAAAGCAATTCAAAGTCCGTCGTGAACTGGTTTTCTTGTCAGATAGAAACCAATCGATCGCAAATGGGATTAAAAAAGTTTATCCTGAAGCTCACCATAGTATATGCCTCTATAACTTTGAGAAAAATTTAAAGCAAAGACATGCAAAATCCATGGTAACAAATCTTTTTCAAAGTGCTACAAGGTCATACAAACGTGAAGATTTTAATCAGTTAATGTCCCAACTCAAAAGTGTTGACAAGAAAATATACAATTACATAATGGAAGAGTCTCCAGAGAGATAGGCTCGATCATAGTTCCCACAACGACGTTATGATATGCTGACAACAAATATGGTAAAATCAATGAATTTCGTGTTACTAAAAGTGAGAGAGATACCTATTTTAAGAATGTCAGATTTCATCCAAGAAAAGTTAGGAGAGTGGTTTTACGAATGGAGAGAAAAAGCAAATGAAACTTTTCATAAAGTATCAATATGGGCAGAAAAAAAGATGGATAAAAAATAGACTTGGCTTGCAAAATGTTTGTGAGTATATTTATTAACTTCAGGATTTACTTCAGCTTGTTTTCTCTAAATTAATTAAATAATGCATAATCACTTTATATCTGCTGCAGTGATTTGCTACTTACATATAAAAAACTTCATACTTTTTCTTTTTGAAACAATAATACACTAATGTAGTTTATCTTAATGGTTTATTCCTTATTAGGTGTTCAACCTTGAGTCAATGTTGTTTAGAATAAATAGTGAAGGAATCGAATTCATTGTGGACTTAAAGAAGAGAACTTTTGACAGCTTGAAATTCCAACTTGATGAATTGCCATGTCCACATGCAATTGCTGCTATTAATAACAGTTATTTGCAGAAATCTGATTACTGCTCAAAATGATATTCAAAGGAAACATGGTTCAAAATATATGACGGACATGTGAATACTGTGGGAGATCAAAAATCATGGGATATTCCATAAAATGTAGAATCTGAGATCACAAAACCTCCTAATGTAGAGATTTTACAAGGAAGAAGACAAAAGAAGAGGCATATCCCTACGACTGAATCAGTACCATTGAAGTCTACCAAATGCAATCGATGTAAACAAGTTGTGCATAACAGAACAACTTTCTTGTCTTCTCCAGCACCCCATCCATATTCCAAGAAACAAGCTAAAAAATACTCCAATGTTCAATAATCCTTGGTCTGAATTTAGACTTTCATTATTGTATGATATATTTGAAATGTGATATTTTTCATAGGAATAAAAAAAATAAGCTCTTGGACTCTTTTATATATTGTTGAAGTAGAAACCACTCATTTTTGTTGCGCAGGCTTACAGGTTTGGTTGCATTTTAAAAAAGTACGCAATGACTTCAGCGAGAAAAAACTGTATGTGAAAGACATATCCTTAACACACACACACACACATATGCTAACTTATATATGCTAACTTCAGCCTTTAAAATTTAAAAAAAATTATACACAAAAACATAACAAAGATTTTCATTTATATAACAACATAAAACATTAACAAAATATGTCCATCATCAAAACATTGACAAAACAAAATGAAGAATCATAAAAAACATTAACAAAAAAGCACAACATAAAAACATAAAAAAGGATTACAAAAACTAAGCATCATCACCATCATCAAAACAATACTCATCAATTTCTCGAAATATCTCATCATCATCATCAGTATCATAGATAACTATCGGATACTCGGGCAAAAGACCACAAAGTCCAATGAGATCAATCTTCAACTTGTTGAATTCATTACGCAACTGACTTTGCTCAACTATCACTCTGTCCATAAGAGAAACAAGAATCTTCAGGTTGTCTTGCAGCTTGGCATATTCGTCCTAGATGGGAAACTTAAAACAATCAAACTGCTTTGCATAATTTCATCCATTGTAAGCTTCCTACTTCCGCTTTGACCAGACATTGTTTCTTAAAAAAATACTAAAAGGCTAAGGATGAATATAAATTTAAAGAAATATGATAGAAGTCTATGGATGACTATGAAATTTTCAAGTGAAGAAATTGTTAATATACCCAAAGAGTGCACCTAATCAATTTAATATCTATAAATGTAAAAGCAACTTTTCAGGTCTGTTTACTGTTTTACGTTCAGAGAAATTGAATGTAACAAGATAAGTAGGTGGTAAAATGTCACAACCCAGGTTCGCCCTCCGTGAACCATCATGATGACACCTAGTCCTCTACGACTAGGTAAGCCTAAATTGCGGAAGATAAACCAAGTGTGGAATAAAACAAATTAAAACAGAATGAAGAATGATAAAACAGTGTTTAAAAGTGTCACTCGGCATGTACAATATTTAACTCTCAACCAATACATACATCAAAGACCTGGAAACCCATGAATCACAAGCTAAGGATCATTACACAGTACTCTAACTCCAGAATATCTAACAAGGAAAAGAAATATAGAAGGGAAAATGTTTAAAAGATAGAATAGAAAGGGACTCCTCGGTCTGCAGAGGCGACAGATATACCTCAAAGTCGCTAGAGCAGTCGCCTCGCCTCAAGGGTGATAGGACTGAGTCGCAGTACCTGGATCTGCACATGAAAAATATGCACAGAAGAGGCATGAGTACACCACATCGGTACTCAGTAAGTGTCAAGCCTAACCTCGGTCGGGTAGCGGCGAGGAAGGTCATGGTCCTACTGAGGTTAAATAAAATATAAAGATCAACAGTATAGAACAGAACAATATAAATAAGTACAGTAGTAAAATAACATAGGATGTACAGGACAACAACAACTATATAGAAGAAAGGTAAATACAGAAAAGAAATACAGCTCAACACCAATAATAACAATCGGGGATCTCCCAGGATACCGTCCAGTAGTCCCATATATACATATCCAATGGATCTCCCGGGATCACGTCCCGTAGTCTAACTCATAGTGCACGGGGATCTACCGAAATCCCGTTCCGTAGTCCCAAATGTAAATACCCAATACTGAGGAAATCTACCGAGTGCATTCCCACAGTTCCATATAACTGTGCAAGGGGATCTACCGGAATCCCACATCCGTATTTCCAAAATAAACAGACAAGGGGGAGCTACCGGAATCCCACATCCGTAGTCCCAAAATAAATACACAGCAGCAACAGGAAAAATATACAGAAATGGCAAAATTTCATATTAAGGAAACAAGTGATTCTAGACTAGCATGCTACACAGAATTCAGGTAATGCAGGTTGAGCAAATAAAATAATTAAATCATTTAGACATGCTTTCCTAAGCTAACAACAAGCTTAATAGTGCAAGTAATAAAAACAGGAAAGGAAACATCACTAGTAACTACTTAAAGAAAAAAATCGGATTTCCAACAATTAGCACAAGTACGCACTCGTCACTTCACGTACAAGGCATTTCAATTACCAAATATACCAAATCCTAAGAGGAAGGTCCCCCACACAAGGTTAGACAAGCAATTTACCTCGAACCGATTCAATAATCAATCCGAACCCACGCTCTTGCCACGAGTACTCGACTCCAAATGTCCCTAGTCTATTCAATTCAATTTCATAACGTAAATAACAATTCAAGTAACTGATTCTACAAAGAAATTCTAAGCTAATACGCAAAATTAGGTAAAATGACCAAAATGCCCCTCGGGCCCACATCTCAGAATCAGGTAAAATTTATATTTTCAGAATCTTCATACTCTCACGAGTTCAAGCATACCAAAATTATCCAAATCTAAGGTCAAATTCCCACTCAAAAGTCAAATTGTTTGTCTAAGAACTTTCTTCCAACTTTTCCCCAATTTTCATCTCCAATCCGAAATGAAATGGTGAAACTAACTATAGATTGATAGAGTATAACTAGAACGGGATAAAGAATCGTTACCCTATGATCTCCTCCTAAATTTTCTCTCAAAATCACCCTCTCCCGAGCTCCAAATCGAATTTCTAACTTTTGAAACTAAACCCTCAAAATTACATATTTCTGCCCAGCTGTTTCCGCATCTGCAGTCCCGCATTTGCGGAACAATGGTCGCATTTGCGATTTTTCACTTAAGGCCCAACTTTCTACATCTGCGGCTATCCTTTCGCAGATACGGGGATGCTTCTACGGTGAAGACCCTGCTTCTGCGGCCCCTACTGCCTTTCTTCCTATTTCGCTTCTGCGGTAGATCCGCCGCTTCTGCGGCTCCGCACTTACGGTCCCACACTCACAGATGCGGTTATGGCAGAAGAACAGTTGAAGCTGCAACTCCAAAGTCCTAAAATCCTTCCGTCAACCATTCGAAATCATCCCGAGGCCCCTGGGACCTCAACCAAACATACCAACATATCCCATAACTTCATTCAAACTTGTTCCAACCTTCAGAACACTCAAAACAACATCGAAACACCTATTTTTCATCGGATTCAAGCCTAAGAATTTTCAAAAACTCTAAAAATACGCTTTCGATCAAAAAGTCTATCAAACCTCGTCCGAATGACATGAAATTTTGCGCACACGTCACATTCAACACTATGGAGCTACTCACTATCGAATCGGAAACTTCAAATTCGACCTTTCGGTATTTCAAGCCTAAATTAGCTACGGACCTCTAAAACATAATCCAAACACGCTCCTAAACCCAAAATCACCCAATAGAGCTAACAAAACCATCAGATTTCCATTCCGAGGTCGTCTTCATACTGTTCTGACTACGGTCAACTTTCCAACACTTAAGCCCTCATTTAGGGACTAAGAGTCCCAAAACTCTCTGAAACTCAAAACTGAACATCCCGACAAATCAAAGTAGTAGAAATAAACTTGGGGAAAGTAGTTAATGGGGGATCGGAGTGTAAATTCTTAAGACGACCAGTCGGGTCGTCACATCCTCCTACACTTAAACATTCATCCATCCTCGAACGAGCATAAAGACATACCTGAAGTAGTGAAAATATGAGGGTAACGACTGCACATATCCTGCTCGGTCACCTAGGTCGCCTCTTAGACGGGCTGGCCAAGCCACTAAACCTTTACTGATGCAATGTTCTTTGACCTCAGCTTTCTAACTTGCCTGTCCAATATTGCCACTGGCTCCTCAACATAGGATAGATCCTTGTCAAACTGGACTGAATTGAAATCCAACACATGTGACAGGTCACCGTGATACTTCTGGAGCATCAAAACATGAAATACTAGATGAACTCTTGCCAAGATGGTTGGTAAGTCAAGCTCATAAGCAACCTCCCCAACGTGCCTCAATATCTCAAAAGGGCCAATAAACCTCGGACTCAACTTTCCTTTCTTCCCAAACCTCATAACGCCCTTCATAAGCAAAACCCGAAGCAGAACCCGCTCTCCAACCATATAGGAAACATCACGAACCTTCCAATCGCGTAACTCTTCTATCTGGACTGGGCTGTATGAAGTCTATCCTGAATTACCTTAACCTTCTCCAAAGCATCCTGAACTAAGTCTGTGCCCAATAATCTAGCCTCACCTGTCTCAACCCAACCCACCGGGGATCTACACCGCCTACCATATAAAGCCTCATACAATGCCATCTGAATGTTGGACTGATAGCTGTTGTTGTAAGCAAACTCCGCCAATGGCAAGAACTGATACCAAGACCCTCCAAACTCAATCACACATGCACAGAGCATATCCTCAAGAATCTGAGTAGTGCGCTCGGACTGTCCGTCCGTCTGAGGGTGAAATGTCATACTCAACTCCACTTGAGTACCCAACTTATGCTGAACAACTCTCCAGAATCGTGATGTGAACTGAGTACCTCTATCTGAAATGATGGAAAATGGAATACCATGCAGATGAACAATCTCCCGGATACTCTCTGCCAAACACTCCGAAGAATAAATAGTACACACAGGAATAAAGTGAGTGGACTTGGTCAGCCGATCCACAATCACCCAAATAACATCGAACTTTCTCAAAGTCCATGGGAGGCCAACTACAATGTCCATGGTGATCCGCTCCCATTTCCACTCCGAAATCTCTATTTGCTGAAGCGACCCACCCTGTGTCTGGTGCTCATACTTCACCTGCTAACAGTTAAGGCACCGAGCTACAAATCCAACTATATCTTTCTTCATCCGCCTCCACCAATAGTGCTACCTCAAATCCTGATACATCTTCGCTGCACCCGGATGAATGGAATACCGCGACTATGGTCCTTCTCCAGAATCAACTCCCGAAGCCCATCAACATTGGGTACACAAATCCGAACCTGCATCCTCAATACCCCATCATCACCAATAGTCACATCTATGGCATCACTATGCTGAACCTTGTCTTTAAGGACAAGCAAATGAGGGTCATCATACTGCCGCTCCCTGATACGATCAAATAAGGAAGACCGAGAAACCATGCAAGCTAGAACCCGAATGGACTCCGAAAGATCCAATCTCACAAACTGGATGGCTAAGACCTGAACATCCATTGCCATAGGCATCTCCGATGCTGGTAAATAAGCCAAACTCTCTGCCCGACGACTCAAAGCATCGGCCACCACATTGGCCTTGCCCGGGTGATACAAAATAGTGATGCCATAGTCCTTTAGCAACTCTAACTACCTCTTCTAGCGCAAATTTAGATCCTTTTGCTTGAACAGGTTTTGCAAGCTCCGATTGTAAGTATAAATCTCATAGGGAACCCCGTATAAATAGTGGCACCTAATCTTCAGGGCGTGAACAATGGCAGCTAACTCAAGGTCATAAACAGGGTAGTTCTTCTAATGTATCTTCAACTGTCTGGATGCGTAGGCAAATACCCTATCGTCCTGTATCAACACCGCTCTGAGGCCAATCCTCGAGGCATCACAATAGACCGTATAAGACCCCGAACTTGTAGGCAATATCAAAACTGGGGCTGTAGTCAAAACTGTCTTGAGCTTTTGAAAGCTCACCTCACACTCCTCCGTCCATTGGAACAGAGCACCCTTTTAGGTCAGTCTGGTCATAGGGGCTGCAATCGATGAAAACCCCTATTTGAGGATGGTCTATAGCCAACGAAACTGCGGATCTCTATAGCTGAGGATGGTCTGGGCCAACTCTGCACGACCTCTATTTTCTTCGGATCCACCTGAATACCCTCACTCGATACCACGTGGCCTAAGAATGCACTGAATCCAACTAAAACTCACATTTTGAGAACTTAGCATATAACTTCTTCTCTCTCAGAGTCTGAAGCACAGTCCTCAGGTGCTACTAATGATCTTTCCGACTCTGGGAATACACCAGAATATCATCAATAAAGATAATGACGAACGAGTCAAGATACAGCCGGAACACACTGTGCATCAAATGCATAAAGGCTGCTGGGGCATTGGTCAGCCCAAATGACATAACAAGGAACTCATAATGACCATACCGAGTCCTGAAAGCAGTCTTCGGGATATCTGGCTCCTGAATCTTCAACTGATGGTAACCTGAGCGCAAGTCAATCTTAGAAAACACCCATGCGCCCTGAATCTAGTCAAACAGATCAACAATACGAGGCAAAGGATAACGGGTCTTCACTATAACCTTGTTTAACTTGCGATAATCAATACACATATGCATAGAACCATCCGTTTTCTTCACAAACAAGACAGGAGCACCCCAAGGTGATACATTAGGTCGAATAAAACCCTTGTCAAGCAATTCTTGTAACTGATCCTTCAACTCCTTCAACTCAGGAGGAGCCATATGATATGGAGGAATAGAAATGGGTTGAGTGCCCGACAACAGATCAATGCCAAAATCAATATCTCTATCAAGCGGCATGCCCGAAAGGTTAGCTAGAAACACATCGGGAAAATCCCGTACTACTAGAACTGAATCAATTGAAGGGGTATCAATACTGACATCTCTCACATAAACTAAATACGCATCACACCCCTTCTCAACCATACACTGAGCTTTAAGAAAAGAAATAACTCTACTGGGAGTGTGATCTAAAGTACCCCTCCACTCAACATATGGTACACCTGGCATAGCTAGTGTCACGATTTTGGTGTGACAATCAAGAATAGCATAATGGGGCGACAACCAGTCCATGCCCAAGATAATATCAAAGTCAACCATATTGAGTAACAATAAATCGGCTCTGGTCTCAAAACCACTAAGAGCAACCAAACACGACCGATAAACGCGGTCCACAATAAGAGAATCTCCCACATGAGTAGAAACATAAACAAGTGAACTCAAAAAATCCTGAGATACGCCAAAATGCGGAGCAAAATAAGAAGACACATAAGAATAAGTGGAGCTTGAATCGAACAGAACCGATGCATCTCTATGACAAACTAGTATAATACCTGTGATGACAGAAACGGAGGTAACGACCTTGGTACAGGCAGGAAGGGCATAGTATCGGGCCTGGCCTCCCCCTCTAGGGCGACCTCTACCTCCTCGACCTCCACCTTTGGCTGGCTAAGTAGGTGGGGTAGCAACTGGAGCTGTAACCATAGCTTGAGAACTCTGCGGGGCACGCTGTGGCTGAGAAGTCTGTAGAGGTGCACCCCTCCCAAGTCTGAGGCAATCTCTCACCATATGACGTGTGTCACCACACTCAAATCAAGCTCTGGGAGGATGTGGTAGCTGTGACTGGCTCGGTCCAGGTCTGCTGGACTGACCTCTGAAAGCACCCCGCGTAGGAGGCGCGCTAGATACCGGTGGTGCATAATAAGGCTCCTGAGGTCTAGGAGTAGCTAGAATGCCACTGGCTACTGGAAGAGCTAAATGAACAGGGCGACTCATATAACCCCTACCATGATGATCGATTGCTGGGGCACGGGCACTAGAGAAATGGCCTGACTCTCGAGACCTCTTGGCCTCCCTCTCATCTGTCTCCCTATTATGCATACCCTCAATCCTCCTAGCAATGCTCACCACCTGCTGATAAGAAATATCCATCTCCAACTCATGATCCATGCTAGAACTGATGCTGGGAATAAGGCCCTCAATAAACCGGCGAACCCTCTCACGAATAGTAGAAACCAAGGCTGGTGCATGCCTAGCCAAACTAGTGTAACAGACAGCATACTCTGAGACAGTTATAGCACCCTGGCGCAAATGCTCAAACTTTGTGCGCCATGCATCCATGAGGCTCTAAGGAACATAATCTTTCAGGAACAGATCTAAAAATTGAGTCCAAGTTAGCGAAGCAGCCACATCCGGACTATCTAACTCATAGGTGCGCCACCACTCATAGGCGACTCCTCGAAGCTGGAAGGTAGTGAAGGAAACCCCGCTTGATCCTGATATATCCATGGTACAGAGAATGCGGTAACTCTCATCTAGAAATCCCAAAGCATCCTCCGATGCTAGACCGCTGAATAAAGGAGGCTTGTACCTCTTAAACCTCTCAAGCCTCAGCTGCTCCTCCTCGGAAGCCGCTGCCATGTCCTCGGGCTGAACTGGCACTGCAGGCGGTATAGGAATAATCTCAGGGATCTGCTCAACATGCACTTGCTGTACATGAGTGCGGGCAGCGGGAGTCTGTGCTCCTTCCCCGACATGAGATATAGCTGCAGTAAGGGGAAGCGACCCTGCCTAAGCCAGAGTGGTGTACATGCTCATGAACTGTGCCAAAGTCTCCTGAAGAGCTAGAGTAGTGGTAGCAGTAGGCATGTCAGGTGCCTGGACTCCAGCTGCAACTGCTGGTTGTACCTCGGTGGAAGCTCACGCAAGTGCTCTAGCTATACCACGTGTGTGTCCTTGTCCTCTACCCTGGCCCCGACCTCTGAGGGCTACAGTAGGGGGCGCAGGTGCCTGATCATCTCAGGTAGCACGTGTTCTCACCATCTGTGAGAGAATAGAAGACAGAAGTTTAGAATTGTTATGTCAAAATATCGCACAACAAGGAAATCAAATAAGTAGAATTTTCCTAACAGTTACATATCCTCTCGTAGATAAGTACAAACGTCTCCGTACCGATCAGCAAGACTCTAATAAACCGGCTTGTGATCCATGACTCCTATGAATCTAGAGCTCTGATACCAACTTGTCACGACCCTGGTTCGCCCTCCATGAACCATCGTGACGACACCTAGTCCTCTACGACTAGGTAAGCCTAAATTGCGGAAGATAAACCAAGTACAAAATAAAACAAATTAAAACATAATGAAGAACGATAAAACAGTGTTTAAAAGTGCCGCTCGACATACATAATATTTAACTCTCAACCAATACATACTTACAAGACTCGGAAACCCATGAATCACAAGCTAAGGATCACTACATAGTACTCTAACTCCAGAATATCTAACAAGGAAAAGAAATACAGAAGGGCAAATGTTTAAAAGCTAGAATAGAAAGAGACTCCTCAATCTGCGGACACGACAGATATACCTCGAAGTCGCTGGAGCAGTCGCCTCGCCTCAAGGGTGATAGGACTGAGTCACAGTACTTTGATCTACACATGAAAAACATGCGCAAAAGAGGCATGAGTATACCACAGCGGTAGTCAGTAAGTGCCAAGCCTAACCTCGGTTAGGTAGTGACGAGGAAGGTCAGGGCCATACTAAGGTTAAATAAAATATAAAGATCAACAGTATAGAACAGAACAGTATAAATAAGTACAGTAGTAAAGTAACAAAGGATGTATAGGACATCAATAACTATACAAAAGCAAGGTAAATACGGAAAAGAAATACAGCTCAGCACCAATAATAACAATCAGGGGTCTCCCAGGATACCGTCTTGTAGTCCCATATGTACATATCCAATGGATCTCTTGGGATCTCGTCCCATAGTCCAACTCATAGTGCGCGGGGATCTACCGGAATCTCGTTCCATAGTCCAACTCATAGTCCCATAACTGATTCTACAAAGAAATTCTAAGCTAATACGCGAAATTAGGTAAAATGACCAAAGCACCCCTCGGGCCCACGTCTCAGAATCGGGTAAAATTTATATTTTTAGAATCCTCATACTCTCACGAGTTCATGCATACCAAAATTATCCAAATTTAAGGTCAAATTCCCACTCAAAAGTCAAAGTTTTGGTCTAAGAACTTTCTTCCAACTTTTCCCCAATTTTTATCTCCAATCCGAAATGAAATGGTGAAACTAACTATAGATTGATGGGGTATAACTAGAAAGGGTTAAATAATCGTTACCCAATAATCTCCTCTTCAATTTCCTCTCAAAATCACCCTCTCCCGAGCTCCAAATCGAATTTCCAACTTTTGAAACTAAACCCTCGAAATTTCATATTTCTGCCCAGCTATTTCTGCATCAGTGGTCCCGTATTTGCGGAACAATGGTCGCATTTGCGACTTTTCAATTAAGGCCTATCTTTCTGCATCTACGGCTATCCTTTCATAAATGCAGGGCCACTTCTGCGGTGAAGACTCCCCTTCTGCGGTCCCAACTGCCTTTCCTCCTTTTCCGCTTCTGCGGTAGATCCGCCGCTTCTACGGCTCCGCACCACACTCGCAGGTGCAGTTATGATAGAAGAACAACTGAAGTTGCAACTCCAAAGTCCTAAAATCCTTACGTCAACCATTCGAAATCATCATGAGGCCCTCGGGACCTCAACCAAAATACCAACATATCCCATATCTTCATTCAAACTTGTTCCAACCTTTGGAACGGTCAAAACAACATCGAAACACCTATTTTTCATCGGATTCAAGCCTAAGAATTTCTAAAAACGCTAAAAATACGCTTTCAATCAAAAATTCTATCAAACCTCGTCCGAATGACCTAAAATTTTGCGCACACGTCTCATTCAACACTACGGATATACTCCAACTTTAGAATTCCATTTCGACGCTCGGATCAAAATTTCACTATCGAACCGGAAACTTCAAAATTCGACCTTTCGGCATTTCAAGCCTAAATTAGCTACGGACCTCCAAAACACAATCTGAACATGCTCCTAAATACGAAATCACTCAATGGAGCTAACGGAACCATCAGATTTCCATTCCGAGGGCATCTTAACACTGTTCCGACTACGGTCAACTTTAATGTTACAACCCATATTCATGTATGTTAGCTCATGCCATAAGGTAGTCAACGTAAATCCATGAAGATATTATCTTTAAGGTGATAAGAAGTTAATCCTATTGGTTTTAAATGATACAAAGGTGTATAAGGGTGGTTAACAAGTATTAGAAGTTAAACGAATAAAGGATGTTGTCAACCATATTTTCGGATAAACCTAGAGGTTCTTAATACAATCAAGAGGTAGTTTTTAAGGTATTTGAATCATATAATATCCGTATTATAAGTCTTGAAGTCAAACGAGTTATGAGACAAAAGTCGACAAAAGTTGTCACAACTTAGGTTCATAATTTTACTTAAACATTAGGTCAAATGTTACTAAGCTTTCTCCCAATTTACTTAGAATTATGGGGTACTCTTCCTACAAAATTGAATATCTATGAGTCTAGTTTCCAACGCATTAAAACTTTCATCAATACGATCTCGGAGTAGAGAGATATTCACATTTTTGTGAGACTGCGCCAAATACCTCTCTATGGGGCCCACTTAGGCGGTTTAAGACATTTGGGTATATATATGATGCCTCCAACCCGTTTTAAGTCATTTGTTCACTATATTCAGACTTTATAACCCTAGGAACACCCTCTCAAGGTTTTGTCAAGATTCAAGACCCAAACAAAGGGCAAACAATACAAATCAAGTGTCGGGAATCCTGTGGCGCTAGTAAGTTTCTTTTTCTTCTTGTTGTTGCTCATTTTTGTGTTGTTCCAGCTCGTGTGGGAGGTTGTTTTAAAAGGTTTTTGTTCTGTAAATACTCCCTCAAGTTCTTAATATCAACCCTAGGAGATTTCAAGCCTTTTAAAGTAATTTTAGTGCCAAAAAACACTAATTGATTGCTAGTTTCGCTTTCTTGTTGTTGTGGCAGCATTGGAAGGATATTTCATGGAAAATTAAGGTCAAATTGGAGTTGTTATTTCTGTATAGAGGAAAGGAACCTCTTACTCTATATGTATTTAAGATTATCCAAGTTGCGGCTAAGTCATTAAAGCTAGAACTTGTGGAATATATATCGAAAGGCTTGGTAGTTATTTTATCGGTTGGTGGACTATTTTGGAAGGTTCAATATGATTAACATTGATGTTGTTTGGGATGTTTCGTGATTGTTTTCACTTGCATAAGTTATATAACTAGGGGAGGTGTTGTCCGTTTCATCATAAAATAGTTTGTGGTCGGTACATAATAGTTACGACGCTTAAACGGTAACGATAGTGTCATTTCTCCTATTGTAGACTAAGGAGTTTTGACATTTGCATAGCTTGAGGTTGGGCATTATATACAAGGTATGTGAGGCTATCCCTTTCCTTCTTTTGCACGACTCCGATTATACATAATGTAATGAACGAGCTTCCAAAGATACTCTACTCTTAGAAGCTAGTAGTACTTACATTATTTCCCCTCTTGTGGAACGATTAATGTTGATGCTACTTCTATTATTCTTATATATCAATGTTATTGGTACTTCCTAATTCTTGTAAGGTTCATAGTGAAGAGTTAGTCCTAATAACGTGTACAGAGGATACCGACGTCACTCTGAAAGGTTTAGAACGTGATTCTATGAGTCGAGCATGCTATATTATATATGTATCTATTTTACTCTACCGAGCCGCGCTATAGTCGGCCGGGTATGACACCTATTGTGCAACCACTGATCAGTTGGATTTTACCGAGCTCCACATGGTCGGGTATGATTTTACCGAGCCTTATGATGGCCAGGTACGTTTTTACCGAGCCTATTACGACCGGGTATGATATAATGATGATGATGCCCACACAGGCGTATGTTTTAAAAGTTTATGCATATATACATATGTATCATGCATTGCATGTCAATAGCCCTCAGAGGTACCCAGACATTACTGGTTGTATATTCTCTATCCCTGCTTACATTACTGTTCGTACTTATGGTTCCCTGCCTTACATACTCAGTACTTTATTCGTACTGACATTCTTTTATTTGTGGATGTTGCATGTCCTGCTGCAGGTCCTGATAGACAGCCAAGCGCAACTCCCCCACCACAGTAGGCGGTCCAATTCAGCGGTGATTGGCGATATCCCTTCTTTGGACTTCCCGTGCTCTTGGTATGCATTTTTGTTATAGACATTATGGATATGTCGGGGCCCTGTTCCAGCAATATTGCAGCACTTATGTTCCTTTAGAGGATCATAGACAGGTGTCGACTCATGTACAGTTTGGTATGTTTTGTCGGTTGATTTTTGTTGTATAGTCTTTCATGGTAGCGTGGCAGCTCGTACCTTATATATAGTTTCTTGATTGTCTGTTTATCCCATGTTATGTATGTTCATGTCATCATCTTTTGTTGTTAGTTGTCCATGATCCATGTATACCAATTATATTGATCTCGTCGGCCTTAAAAGATAATAAAGAAGGTTAGATAAAATGTACGTTGGTGCTCGGCAAGTATGGCCGGGTGCTAGTCATGGCCCTCCAGTTTGGGTCGTGACAAACTTGGTATCAGAGCAAGTGTGTCCTAGGGGTTGTCTATGAGTCGTGTCTAGTGGAGTCTTGATTATGGATGTGTAGTGTGCTACATTTATAATCAGGAGGCTACAAGATATCTAGGGTTGTTACCTTCTTCCTGAATCTAGATAGTGCGTAGAGTTGAGTCATAAGTGTTCGTCCCTAATATTCACCTTGTTTTGTTTCAGTGATGCCTTCGACTAGGAAGCAAACGATTAGTAGACGACTTGATACATCAGCAAGAAAGGGTACCAGTCAGGTGCCCCAAGCCAGAGCAGGACAAAGTGATGCTCAAAGTGAGATGCCCTCTCATACCTCATATACTCCGTCTCCTCCAGAGGATATTAGGAGGTACCCAACACCTCCAGTTCCTCCATCTGGCACTACAGACTAGGATATGCGGAGTGCTTTGCAGTTGTTGACTAGCTTGGTAGCTGCTCAGGCTCAGAGGCAGAATACAGGTGCTGCTGATAAACCAGTTAGTATGAGAGTTCGTGATTTTATTAATTTAGACCCTCCAGTGTTTACCGGATCAGACCACAAAGAAGACCCACAGACTATTATTGACCAGGTTCATCATATACTGTGGGTTATGCATGCTAGTGATACGGAGGTAGTAGATTTGGCTTCTTATTGGTTACGGGATTTAGCGGTTTTCTGGTATGATAGTTGGGAAAGATCTAGGGTCCGAACGCTCCTCCAGCTGTGTGGAAGGAATTTTCTGAGGCCTTTCTTCGTCACTACTTGCTAGTTGAGATACGACAAGCTAGAGCTGATAAGTTCTTGAACCTTCGACAAGGTAATATGAGTGTGCGAGAGTATACTATGCAGTTTAATTCTTTGGCCAGGTATGCTCCCCATATGGTGGACGAGATGAGTGATAGGGTGCATCTGTTCGTGAACGGGTTGGGACCACATCTGATAAATGAGTGTACGATAGCCTCCTTGGTAAATGGCATGGATATTTCCCGTATTAAGGCTTATGCCCAGAATCTAGAGGATCATAAGCACCAGTAGAGGGATAATAGGGAGCAGGATAGGGGCCATCATAAGAGGGCGAGATTTGCAGGGTATTCTGATGACTTCAGAGGCCGCATCAGGCCACAGTTTTCGAGGAGTTCGGCGCCACCTGTAGCTAGTGCTCCTCCACAGTTTCAGAGGCCTCGATATGATCGATCCTATTCTGGTCCAGGTCAGAGTTCGCGGGCATCTGGCTCGCAACATCACAGGGATACTAGTCAGATGAGACCCCCAACACCACATTGTGATCAGTGCGGCAAGGCCCACTTTGGACTGTGTCGTCGAGGTTCTGATGCATGCTATTCGTGCGGGCAGCCTGGCCATATGATGCGGGATTGTCCTAATAGAGGAGGTGATGGTATGGCTCAGCCGACTGGATCTGTGTCTGGTTCTTCCTCATCAGTTCGACCTCCAGCACGGGGTTTTCAGCAGTCGACAGGTCGTGGTAGGGGTAGAGGTGCAGTGCCGAGTTCGAGTGGTGCTCAAAATCGAACCTATGCTCTAGTAGGTCGACAGGATCTCGAGTCGTCTCCAGATGTTGTTACAGGTATTATATCTGTGTTTTCTTATGATGTATATGCGCTGATTGATCCGGGATCTACATTATCATATGTTACACCCTTTGTGGCTAATAAGTTTGGCATTGAACCTGAATTGATAAGTAAACCCCTTGCGGTATCTACTCCGATAGGAGATTCTATGATTGCTAGAAGGGTATATAGAGGTTGCACTGTGATGATTTATAGTCATCAAACCTCGACAAATTTATTTGAGTTAGAAATGGTTGATTTTGATGTGATAATGGGAATGAACTGGTTGGCCTCATGCTATGCAAATGTTGACTGTCGTACGAAGATGGTTAGGTTCCAATTTCCGGGTGAACCCGTCATTGAATGGAAAGGGAACATTGCTACACCGAAAGGTAGGTTTATTTCCTATCTTAAGGCAAGGAAAATGATCTCAAAAGGTTACATTTATCATCTCGTTCGCGTTAGGGATGCGGAGGCGAAACCGCCTACTTTACAATCAATCCCTGTGGTCAACGAATTCCCAGATGTTTTCCCAGATGAACTCCCAGGCCTTCCTCCTGAAAGGGAGATTGAGTTTAGCATTGATGTGTTGCCTGACACTCAACCGATCTCTATTCCTCCATACAGAATGGCCCCGGCAGAGTTGCGAGAGTTGAAGGTGCAGTTGAAGGACTTGCTGGATAAGGGCTTTATTAGGCCTAGCACTTCACCTTGGGGTGCACCAGTCCTATTCGTGCGGAAGAAAGACGGGTCGTTACGGATGTGTATCGACTATCGACAGTTGAATAAGTCTACTATAAAGAACAAGTATCCACTTCCAAGAATTGATGACCTGTTTGACCAACTCCAGGGTGCCAAGTATTTCTCTAAGATTGATTTACGTTCAGGGTATCATCAGGTGAGGGTTAGGGAGAAGGATATTCCAAAGACGGCCTTCCGGACAAGATATGGGCACTTTGAGTTCTTGGTGATGTCGTTCGGGCTAACAAATGCCCCAACAGCTTTTATGGATCTCATGAATACTATATTCAGGCCCTATCTTGATGTGTTCGTGATTGTATTCATTGATGACATTCTAGTGTATTCTCGTTCGGAGGCGGAACATGCGGGCCACTTGCGGATAGTATTACAGACGCTTCAGGATCGTAAGTTATATGCTAAGCTCTCCAAATGTGAATTTTGGCTGAACTCAGTAGCGTTCCTTGGCCATGTGATATCTGACGAGGGTATTAGTGTCGACACTCAGAAGATCGATGCAGTAAAGAATTGGCCGAGACCTACAACACCATCAGAAGTCCGCAGCTTCCTAGGGCTAGCAGGATATTATAGGCGGTTTGTGGAAGGGTTTTCCTCTATATCATCACCATTGACTAAGTTAACACAGAAAGCTACCAAGTTCCAGTGGTCTGACACTTGTGAACGTAGTTTTCAGGAGCTGAAGAATCGATTGACATCCGCACCAGTGCTCACTCTTCCTGAAGGAACAGAAGGTTATGTGGTATATTGTGATGCCTCAGGTATAGGTTTGGGGTGCGTATTGATGCAGCGTGGGAAGGTGATTGCTTATGCATCAAGACAATTGAAGAAGCATGAAAAGAATTATCCAACCCATGATTTGGAATTGGCTGCAGTAATATATGCTTTGAAGATATGGCGGCACTACTTATACGGCGTCCATGTTGACATCTACACAGATCACAAGAGTTTACAATACATCTTCAAGCAGAAAGAGTTGAATTTGAGGCAGCGTAGGTGGCTTGAATTATTGAAAGACTACGACGTCGAGATATTGTATCATCCCGGTAAAGCCAATGTTGTGGCAGACGCTCTCAGCCGTAAATCAATGGGAAGCTTAGTACATATTGAGGCAGGTAGATGGGGGTTGATTAAAGAGCTTCATCAGCTAGCCAATATGAGAATCAGATTGTTAGACTCTGATGACGGAGGTGTTACTGTACAGAATACATCAGAATCATCTTTGGTAGCCGAGGTAAAAGCACGACAATATGAAGATCCTATCTTAGTACGATTAAGAGAAAGCATTCAACAGTGTAAAAGTATGGCTTTTGGGATCGGAAAAGATGGGGCACTGAGATACCAGAGCCGATTGTGTGTGCCTAATGTGGCAGGGTTGCGAGAGAAGATTATGAATGAGATTCATCAATCCCGATATTCCATCCATCCCGGCTCGACAAAGATGTATCATGATGTCAAGGAGCAGTATTGGTGGGATAATATGAAGAAGTCTATTGCAGAATTTGTAGCCCAGTGTCCCAATTGTCAACAAGTAAAGATAGAACATCAGAAACCCGGTGGATTGCTTCAAAATATAGAGATTCCGACCTGGAAGTGGGAGGTGATTAATATGGACTTCATTATTGGATTACCTCGCTCTTATCATAAGTTTGACTCCATCTGGGTGATAATTGATCGACTTACAAAATGTGCCCATTTTCTGCCAGTGAAGACAACTTACACGGCTGAAGATTATGCGAAGTTGTATATCAAGGAGATTGTTAGGCTTCATGGTGTGCCCATATCTATTATATCAGACCGAGGAGCTCAATTTACGGCTAACTTTTGGAGGTCTTTCCAGAAGGGTTTAGGCACACAAGTAAATCTCAGCACTGCATTTCATCCGCAGACTGACGGACAGGCTGAACGTACCATTCAGACACTGGAAGATATGCTACGAGCATGTGTTCTAGATTTTAAGGGGAATTGGGATGATCATCTTCCACTCATAGAATTCGCCTATAACAATAGCTACCATTCCAGTATTAAAATGGCCCCATACGAGGCACTATACGGGAGGAGATGTAGATCACCAGTTGGATGGTTCGAAGTCGGTGAAACAGAATTATATGGGCCAGATTTGATTCACCAAGCTATTGAGAAGGTGAAAGTGATACAGGAGCGATTGAGGACGGCACAAAGCAGGCAAAAATCTTATTCTGATGTCCGACGTCGTGATCTAGAGTTTGAGGTTGGTGATTCGGTTTTTCTGAGGATCTCACCAATAAAGGGTGTTATGCATTTTGGGAAGAAAGGTAAACTGAGTCCAAGGTATATCGGGCCGTATAAAATTCTTCGACGAATTGGACAGGTTGCTTATGAGTTAGAATTGCCATCTGAATTGGAATTTGTCCACCCGGTACCATGTATCTATGTTGAGTAAATGTATTGGAGACCCTTCTCGAGTCGTCCCTATCAAAGATGTACAAGTTACAGATGACCTATCATATGAACAAGTGCCAGTGGCTATATTAGATCGACAAGTCCGCAAGCTGAGAACAAAAGATGTAGCTTCCGTCAAAGTATTGTGGAGGAACAAAAATATGGAAGAAATAACATGGGAAGAAGAAGATGAGATGAAGTCTAAATACCTGTACCTATTCCAGATTGAATATAACAAGGATGCTGGTGGAACACGGGATACATTGGAAGGTGAAATAGCTCTATGTGGTAAGCATTAACTTGAAAATACTCTTTCTTAATACAAAATGGTGATATGCAGATAATGTAAATATCCACAATGCTTTGTGTAGCCTTGTGAGGCCATATGTTGGGCTTAATTGCTTGCAAGTTTTGCTAGTGACCATTTTATAGGGGAAAATTAATCGAAAATTTCTGTTGGAATCCACGATGATTTGGACTCCCCATAGACCCTTACATTCGAGGACGAATGTTCCTAAAGGGGGAAGGTGTTACAACCCATATTTATGTATGTTAGCTCATGCTATAAGGTAGTCAATGTAAATCCATGAAGATATTATCTTTAAGATGATAAGATAAGAAGTTAATCCTATTGGTCTTAAATGATACAAAGGTGTATAAGGGTGGTTAACAAGTATTAGAAGTTAAATGAATCAAGGATGTTGTCAGTCGTATTTTAGGATATACCTAGAGGTGATTAATACACTCAAGAGGTAATTTTTTAAGGTATTTGAATCATATAATATCCGTATTATAAGTCTTGAAGTCAAATGAGTTATGAGACAAAAGTCGACAAAAGTTGTCACAACTTAGGTTCATAATTTTATTTAAACATTAGGTCAAATATTACTAAGCCTTTATCCCAATTTACTTAGAATTATGGGGTAATCTACCCACCAAATTGAATATCTATGAGTCTAGTTTCCAAAGTATTAAACCATTCATCGATACGATCTCGGAGTAGATAGATATTCACGTTTTCGTGAGATTGCGCCAAGCACCTCTCTATGGGGCCCACTTAGGCGGTTTAAGACATTTGGGTATATATATGATGCCTCCAACCCGTTTTAAGTCCTTTTTCACGACATTCAGACCATAGAACCCTAGGAAAACCCTCTCAAGGTTCTCTCAAGATTCAATACCCAAACAAAGGGCAAGCAACACAAATCAAGTGTCGGGAATTCTGTGGCGCTAGTAAGTTTTTTTTTCTTCTTGTTGTTGCTCATTTTTGTGTTGTTCCAGCTCGTGTGGGAAGTTGTTTTAAAAGGTTTATGTTCTTTAAATACTCCCTCAAGTTCTTAATATCAACCCTAGGAGATTTCAAGCCTTTTAAAGTAATTTTAGTGCCAAAAAACACTAATTGATTGCTAGTTTCGCTTTCTTGTTGTTGTGGCAGCATTGGAAGGATATTTCATGGAAAATTAAGGTCAAATTGGAGTTGTTCTTTCTGTATAAAGGCAAGGAACCTCTTACTCTGTATGTATTTAAGATTATCTAAGTTGCGGCTAAGTCATTGAAGCTAGAACATGTGGAATATATATCGAAAGGCTTGGTAGTAATGTTATCGGTTAGTGGACTATTTTGAGAGGTTCAATATGATTAACATTGATGTTGTTTGGTCTGTTTGGTGATTGTTTTCACTTGTGGAAGTCATATAAATAGGGGAGGTGCTGTCTGTTTTATCATAAAATAGGTTGTGGTCGGTACATAATAGTTACGACGCTTAAACGTTAACGATAGTGTCATTTCTCCTATTGTAGACTAAGGAGTCTTGACATTTGCATAGCTTGAGGTTGGGCAGTATATACAAGGTATGTGAGGCTATCCCTTTCCTTCTTTTTCACGACTCCGATTATATATAATATAATGAACGAGCTTCCAAAGATACTCAACTCTTAGAAGCTAGCAGTACTTACATTATTTCCCCTCTTATAGAACGATTAATGTTGATGTTGCTTCTCTTATTCTTATATTATCAATGTTGTTGATACTTCCTAATTCTTATAAGGTTCATAGTGAAGAGTTAGTCCTAATAACGTGTACAGAGGATACCGGCATCACTCTGAAAGGTTTAGAACGTGATTCCATGAGTTGAGCATGTAGTATTATATATGTATCTATTTTACTCTACCAAGACGCGCTATAGTCGGCTGGGTACGTCACCTATTGTGCAACCACTGATCAGTTGGGTTTTACTAAGCTCCATGTGGCCGGGTACGATTCTACCGAGCCTTATGATGGCCGTGTACGTTTTTACCGAGTCTATTACGGCCGGGTATGATATGATGGTGATGATGCCCACAAAGGCATATGTTTTAAAAGTTTATGCATATATACATATGTATCAGGCATTGCATGTCAGTAGCCCTCAGAGGTACCCAGACATTAAAAGTTGTATATTCTTTATCCCTGCTTACATTACTGTTCATACTTATGGTTCCCTGCCTTACATACTCAGTACTTTATTCGTACTGATGTACTTTTATTTGTGGATGCTGCATGTCGTGATGCAGGTCCTGATAGACAGCCATGCGTAGCTCCCCCACCACAGTAGGCGGTCCAATTCAGCGGTGATTGGCGAGATCCCTTCTTCGGACTTGTTGTGGTTTTGGTATGCATTTTTGTTATAAACATTATGGGTATGTCGGGGCTCTGTTCCGGCAATATTGCAGCACTTATGTTCCTTTAGAGGCTCACAGACAGGTGTCTACTCATATATAGTTTGGTATGCTTTGTCGGTTGATTTTTGTTGTATAGTCTTTCATGGTAGCGTGGTAGCTCGTACCTTATATATAGTTTCTTAATCTTCTGGTCATCCCATGTTATGTATGTTCATGCCATCATCTTTTGTTGTTAGTTGTCCATGATCCATGTCTACCAATTATATTGATCTCGTCGGCCATCATCTTATTCTGATGTCCGACATCGTGATCTGGAGTTTGAGGTTGGTGATTCGGTTTTTCTGAGGATCTCACCAATAAAGGGTGTTATGCATTTTGGGAAGAAAGGTAAACTGAGTCCAAGGTATATCGGGCCGTATAAAATTCTTCGACGAATTGGACAGGTTGCTTATGAGTTAGAATTGCCATCTGAATTGGAATTTGTCCACCCGGTACCATGTATCTATGTTGAGTAAATGTATTGGAGACCCTTCTCGAGTCGTCCCTATCAAAGATGTACAAGTTACAGATGACCTATCATATGAACAAGTGCCAGTGGCTATATTAGATCGACAAGTCCGCAAGCTGAGAACAAAAGATGTAGCTTCCGTCAAAGTATTGTGGAGGAACAAAAATATGGAAGAAATAACATGGGAAGAAGAAGATGAGATGAAGTCTAAATACCTGTACCTATTCCAGATTGAATATAACAAGGATGCTGGTGGAACACGGGATACATTGGAAGGTGAAATAGCTCTATGTGGTAAGCATTAACTTGAAAATACTCTTTCTTAATACAAAATGGTGATATGCAGATAATGTAAATATCCACAATGCTTTGTGTAGCCTTTTGAGGCCATATGTTGGGCTTAATTGCTTGCAAGTTTTGCTAGTGACCATTTTATAGGGGAAAATTAATCGAAAATTTCTGTTGGAATCCACGATGATTTGGACTCCCCATAGACCCTTACATTCGAGGACGAATGTTCCTAAAGGGGGAAGGTGTTACAACCCATATTTATGTATGTTAGCTCATGCTATAAGGTAGTCAATGTAAATCCATGAAGATATTATCTTTAAGATGATAAGATAAGAAGTTAATCCTATTGGTCTTAAAAGATACAAAGGTGTATAAGGGTGATTAACAAGTATTAGAAGTTAAATGAATCAAGGATGTTGTCAGTCGTATTTTAGGATATACCTAGAGGTGATTAATACACTCAAGAGGTAATTTTTTAAGGTATTTGAATCATATAATATCCGTATTATAAGTCTTGAAGTCAAATGAGTTATGAGACAAAAGTCGACAAAAGTTGTCACAACTTAGGTTCATAATTTTATTTAAACATTAGGTCAAATATTACTAAGCCTTTATCCCAATTTACTTAGAATTATGGGGTAATCTACCCACCAAATTGAATATCTATGAGTCTAGTTTCCAAAGTATTAAACCATTCATCGATACGATCTCGGAGTAGATAGATATTCACGTTTTCGTGAGATTGCGCCAAGCACCTCTCTATGGGGCCCACTTAGGCGGTTTAAGACATTTGGGTATATATATGATGCCTCCAACCCGTTTTAAGTCCTTTTTCACGACATTCAGACCATAGAACCCTAGGAAAACCCTCTCAAGGTTCTCTCAAGATTCAATACCCAAACAAAGGGCAAGCAACACAAATCAAGTGTCGGGAATTCTGTGGCGCTAGTAAGTTTTTTTTTCTTCTTGTTGTTGCTCATTTTTGTGTTGTTCCAGCTCGTGTGGGAAGTTGTTTTAAAAGGTTTATGTTCTTTAAATACTCCCTCAAGTTCTTAATATCAACCCTAGGAGATTTCAAGCCTTTTAAAGTAATTTTAGTGCCAAAAAACACTAATTGATTGCTAGTTTCGCTTTCTTGTTGTTGTGGCAGCATTGGAAGGATATTTCATGGAAAATTAAGGTCAAATTGGAGTTGTTCTTTCTGTATAAAGGCAAGGAACCTCTTACTCTGTATGTATTTAAGATTATCTAAGTTGCGGCTAAGTCATTGAAGCTAGAACTTGTGGAATATATATCGAAAGGCTTGGTAGTAATGTTATCGGTTAGTGGACTATTTTGAGAGGTTCAATATGATTAACATTGATGTTGTTTGGTCTGTTTGGTGATTGTTTTCACTTGTGGAAGTCATATAAATAGGGGAGGTGCTGTCTGTTTTATCATAAAATAGGTTGTGGTCGGTACATAATAGTTACGACGCTTAAACGTTAACGATAGTGTCATTTCTCCTATTGTAGACTAAGGAGTCTTGACATTTGCATAGCTTGAGGTTGGGCAGTATATACAAGGTATGTGAGGCTATCCCTTTCCTTCTTTTTCACGACTCCGATTATATATAATATAATGAACGAGCTTCCAAAGATACTCAACTCTTAGAAGCTAGCAGTACTTACATTATTTCCCCTCTTATAGAACGATTAATGTTGATGTTGCTTCTCTTATTCTTATATTATCAATGTTGTTGATACTTCCTAATTCTTATAAGGTTCATAGTGAAGAGTTAGTCCTAATAACGTGTACAGAGGATACCGGCATCACTCTGAAAGGTTTAGAACGTGATTCCATGAGTTGAGCATGTAGTATTATATATGTATCTATTTTACTCTACCAAGACGCGCTATAGTCGGCTGGGTACGTCACCTATTGTGCAACCACTGATCAGTTGGGTTTTACTAAGCTCCATGTGGCCGGGTACGATTCTACCGAGCCTTATGATGGCCGTGTACGTTTTTACCGAGTCTATTACGGCCGGGTATGATATGATGGTGATGATGCCCACAAAGGCATATGTTTTAAAAGTTTATGCATATATACATATGTATCAGGCATTGCATGTCAGTAGCCCTCAGAGGTACCCAGACATTAAAAGTTGTATATTCTCTATCCCTGCTTACATTACTGTTCATACTTATGGTTCCCTGCCTTACATACTCAGTACTTTATTCGTACTGATGTACTTTTATTTGTGGATGCTGCATGTCGTGATGCAGGTCCTGATAGACAGCCATGCGTAGCTCCCCCACCACAGTAGGCGGTCCAATTCAGCGGTGATTGGCGAGATCCCTTCTTCGGACTTGTTGTGGTTTTGGTATGCATTTTTGTTATAAACATTATGGGTATGTCGGGGCTCTGTTCCGGCAATATTGCAGCACTTATGTTCCTTTAGAGGCTCACAGACAGGTGTCTACTCATATATAGTTTGGTATGCTTTGTCGGTTGATTTTTGTTGTATAGTCTTTCATGGTAGCGTGGTAGCTCGTACCTTATATATAGTTTCTTAATCTTCTGGTCATCCCATGTTATGTATGTTCATGCCATCATCTTTTGTTGTTAGTTGTCCATGATCCATGTCTACCAATTATATTGATCTCGTCGGCCCTAAAAGATAATAAATAAGGTTAGATAAAAAGTATGTTGGTGCTCGGCAAGTATGGCCGGGTGCTAGTCATGGCCCTTCAGTTTGGGTCGTGACATTTCCAAACACTTAAGCTCTCATTTAGGGACTAAGTATCCAAAACTCTCCGAAACTCAAAACCGAACATCCCGATAATTCAATATAGCCAAAAATAAACTTGGGGAAAGCAGTTAATAAGGGATCGGGGCGTAAATTCTTAAGATGACCGGCAGGGTCATCACATAAAACAAGTAGGTGGTAAATGCAAAAAGAAATGTAATTTCAATCCTAATAAGTCCGTAGATTTTCTATAGTACAAAAATAACTTCAGCCCGAAAAATTTTCAGATAATCGATGTAAATGGAAAAGTAACTTTTCGGGTAATTTACTATATGGTCAGACAAATTTAAATGTAAGATGAAGTATATGATAAAAGACAAAAAGTAGCTACTAAATGTAAAAAAAATAAGTATCAAGTTAAAAAAAAATACCAAAACATGCTGATGTTTTTGTCGTAAAGCTTTTTCATAAACTTCAGCCGAAGATACTGAAGTTATTTAGTTCATATGTAAAAACTTCAGCACCAAATAAGCTAAAGTTTTGTCATGGGTTCATTAGTTTAATTAGTAATTATTTTACAAATTATTTTTAATCAATTTTTTGGAGTATTTGACATATAGCCTTGTTTAGTTTCAATTTCAGCCTAATCTACCAGCCCAATACCTTATAAAAGCAGCCCAAAACTCCCTTAAGCCCAATCTGCATGCCCCGACCCAATAGCCCCGTTTAATCGTGGCCGTTGATCATTTTGATCAACGGTCCACGATTAAACTTACCATATTAACCCAAGTGACCCCCTAAACCCTTTCATTATCTCTCATCTCCGCCGCTCTTTCATTCCCTCGTCTCTCAAATGCTCTCTAACTCTAACCCTAATTCACCCTCGTCGTCACTCATCCTTTGCCGTTCATGGTGGTTTCTCACCACCCACAGGACTCTAATGGCCTATCCTATGCTGGTACCGCCGTCTCTAAGGTCCTCGAGGGACCAGGGTTAGTCCGCTTACACCTTTGGCCCTTTCTTGCCTGTTTCAGGCATTCTGGTTCGATTTCGAGTAAGATCTTCCTATTTAACCTTAAACGTATGGATTTATAAGCCTACATATTCATCTTTACGTTGTTTTCTCGAAACCTAATTTCGTCCTTTGAACTTCTCATATCTGTACAAAATCTGAGATGGATTGAACTTATTTTACATGAGTTTTACAAAGATCTTCTAATTTTCGAGTGGCTTTCCATTTTTCTAAACTAGGGTTTCCTGAATATCTCTTTCTTCAAAATGTTTTACTGACTTTAAGTATTTAATCTTCTATGTTTATGTGTTCTTGACTGATTTCATATAGTTTGCTTCAACCCTAACGAGTTTATGCTAAAACCCCAATTTTTTGACATTTTTGTTTGGATTTTGAGCTTGTCCGTGTTACTTGTGCACTAATTTCGTTCTATGCTTTGATTACTATGATTTTTGTTTAGCTTAATTCGATGTCTTGCGATTTTTACCCTAATGTACCTCTATTAAGGTTCCTGGTTCGACTTCTCGAGTGATTCCACGTGTCTATATTCATTCTGTTTATCTATTCATGGAAAACCTATATTTTTCTCTTTAAATCAACGTTGTTTTGAAATCTTGATTTACTAATTTGTTTCGTTAAAACTTATATGCTGAGCCTTGATTATTCCTTTATTTGCAGCCTTATTTAGTTTCTTGCCTTATTTGAATTAACTACAACACTTGCTGATTCTTACTAATTATTTTCTTAATTAAACCCTGTTATTTACCCCTAATTCCCCATTATACGCTTAAGTTTCACTCGATTCTTCTTTCCTTAAATACTATCCTGCCCTTACCGTTGGTTGATTACCCCGTAATTAGGGGAGACCTTACTGATTTTATGCATGATTGATTCTGTAAATTTCCCTAATTGCTGAACAATTGATCTTTTACCTTATTCTGTTTAATTCCTAACTACTATATATACTCTCCCCTATTCTCACTTCTAAAAGACACGAACATTAGTTCACCACTACACTTACATTCTAAAATCTCTCTTTGTTCTTCTCTGCTACTTGTGATATTCATTGGCCTAGCCGGCTGAAAGCCAAGGCTAACCACTGCACAACCCTTGCTCTACATTCTGTGTTCTTCTTCCTAGCTGGTATGCCTCTGATTAAATTTTAGAGTTCAAACCCTATGTGTTTCATTATTGCCTTAATTCATCAGTTATGAGTGCCATTCTTGGTCCTGTTTACTATCTTGCTTAGCATGCCTAATACTGTCTTGTTCAATATTTGATTAGCATGTCTAAATTATGCTTGTCTTTCTACTATTTATCTATCATGTCTAAATCTCGTTTTGTTCAGCATGTCTACACTATGAATACTCGTTGATATTTTCCTAGCCTATCCATTTAAGTTCTTTCCCATTCTGCTTTGCTCATGCTAAGTCATCTATTCTTTCAGGGTAACTCTAGTTGGGTTGTTGATTCTGTCCAGTGTTCATGTGTTTTCAATGTGACTTTACTATGATCCTGCTCTATGTCTCAATCACCTACCTTATAGCTAACCTATTAGTTTTGTAGAACCCTTGAGAATTTTGTACATCCTGTTGTTTATGTGCTCCACTATACACTGGTGTATTATATTTGTCCCCATCCCCTCTCTCCCTGTGTGGAATCTGTTTGCCAACTGTTTCTGAATTTGGTTGTTCTATGATTTGTGTTCTGATTTCAAAGTGTTTTCATACTTTTCTCAAGTTGTTTTACCACCAAATTAGTTCTAGTTTCAAAAAATCTTTCACTCATAGGAGTCCTCTTTATACTGTTTACCAAAACGTTTTCAAAATTATGCACTCTCATTATTCTTAGGTTATTAAGTCCTGCCCCTCTGGTATGTGTACTGCTTAGAGATCTTTGAGGTCTCTCTGAACTCTGGCGTATTAGGGTTGGCTGTTCCACACTGCACTTACTCAATCCTTATCATGAAAAGTCTGGGTGTGAGCACTGCCCGGGATCCTTGAAGTCCTTAGGGAATTCTAACACACCTGCACATAAATTGGCTATGAAATCCTTGGCATTTGAGACTATTGAAGGCTTGGTACACCGGGAGTTACTTTGAGTCTACTTCAGGCTCCCTATAGCTTAATTTATGTTTATTTATGCAATTTATTCAATCATTAGTCTGTAATAATTAGTTATAAACAGATATTGAGGTGACTAGTGAAAAGGGAGGGTAGTTGTATGGTACTTTGGGTAAACTTTGGTAGAAAACATGCTATACGCTTTGTGTTCTGCAAATCCGTATTAGAATCCATGTTCTAGGACAGTGTGCTCATTTGCATTTAAATATGATGATCCGGCCAGTCATTTTAAGAATTTACGCCCCGATCCCCCAATTAACTGCTTCCCCCAAGTTTATTTCTGCTATGTTGATTTGTCGGGATGTTCGGTTTTGAGTTTCGGATAGTTTTAGGACACTTAGTTCCTAAATGAGAGCTTAAGTGTTGGAGAGTTGACCGTAGTCAGAACAGTATGAAGACTGCCTCAGAATGGAAATCCGATGATTCTGTTAGCTCTGATGGGTGATTTCGGGTTTAGGAGCATATTCGGATTGTGTTTTGGAGGTCCATAGCTAATTTTGGCTTAAAATACCGAAAGTCGAATTTTTGAAGTTTCCGGTTCGACAGTGAGATTTTGATTCGAGGGTCGGAATGAAATTCTGAAAGTTTGAATAGCTCCATAGTGTTGAATGTGACATATGTACAAAATTTCAAGTCATTCGTATGAGGTTTGATAGACTTTTTGATCGAAAGCGTATTTTTAGAGTTTTTGGAATTCTTAGGCTTGAATCAGATGAAAAATAGGTGTTTTGATGTTGCTTTGAGCATTCCAAATGTTGGAACAAGTTTGAATGATATTTTAGGGTTGGTTGGCAGGTTTAGTTGAGGTCCCGGGGGCCTCGGGTATGTTTCAGATGCTCAACGGATCATTTTTGGACTTGGAAAAGCATCCGATTTTTGCTAGTATGTGTTGCAAACTTTTCTTCATCGTGATCACGTGGGGAGGATCACAATCGCGAAGGCTTAGATGAGGTACAGGGAATTTTGTCCTTCGCGTTCGCATGAAGTGGAATGCGAACGCGTAGCTTTGGGAAATACTGAATCGCGAACGCGTGGGCTAGGCCGCATTCGCGTAGAAGGAATAAGGCGGCAATGGTTTGTTAAGTGTTTCTCTATGCGGTCGCATGGAGTCAACCACGATCGCATAGGTTAAGAGAGCTAAAGCATCGCGTTCACAAACGTGGTTCCGCGTTCGCGTAGAGTAAATCTGAGGCACATGATTTTTGTTGTTCGCGATCGTGTCTAGTCTTCCGCGATCACAATTAAAGAATTAGCTGGGCAAAACATAATGTTCAAAATCGAAGGTTTTAAGTTCATATCACAAAATTGAGTTGGGAGCTCGGTAGGAGATGAATTTTGGAGAGATTTTCGGATGGAGTTTGTTGGTAATGATTCTTAACTCCTTTTTGCTTATAACCCATTAATCTAAACATGAATTCATCCGTTAATTTCAGAATTTGTATGAAAATTGGTGGAAAGTTCTTAGACCAAGAATTTGAGTTTTGATTGGGGATTTGACATTGGATTCAGATAATTTTGGTATGGTTAGACTCTTGAGAGTATGAGGATTCTGAAAACGTAAATTTTACCCGATTCCGAGACGTGGGCCCGAGGGGAGTTTTAATTATTTTACCTAATTTTGCGTATTAGCTTAGAATTTCCTTGTAGAATCAGTTACTTGAAGTGTTATTTACATTATGAAATTGAATTGGATAGATTTGGGCCATATGGAGTCGAGTACTCGTGGCAAGAGCGTGGTTTCGGATTGATTATTGAGCCGGTTCGAGGTAAGTGGCTTGTCTAACCTTGTGTGGGGGACCTTCCCCTTAGGATTGATATATTTGGTAATTAAAATTCCTTGTACGTGAGGTGACGAGTGCGTACTTGCGTTAATTGTTGGAAATCCGGTTTTCATTAAGTAATCACTAGTATGTTTCCTTTCCTGTTTTTATTACTTGCACTATTAAGCCTGTTGTTAGCTTAGGAAAACATGTCTAAGTGACTTAATTGCTTTATTTGTTCAACCTGCCTTACCTGAATTCTGTGCAACATGCTAGGCTAGAATCACTTGTTGCCTTAATATGAAATTTTGCCATTTCTGTATATTTTCCTGTTGCTTCTATGTAATTATTTTGGGACTACAGATGTGGGATTCCGGTAGCTCCCCCTTGTTTATTTATTTTGGGACTATGGATGTGGGATTCTGGTAGCTCCCCCTTGTCTGTTTATTTTAGGACTACGGATGTGGGATTCCGATAGTTCCCCCTGCACAGTTATATGGAACTATGGGAATGCACCTGGTAGATTCTCCCAGTACTGGGTATTTACATTTGGGACTACGGAACGGGATTCCGGTAGATCCCGGCGTACTATGAGTTGGACTACGGGACAGGATCCTAGGAGATCCATTGTATATGTACATATGGGACTACAGGACGATATCTTGGGAGATCCCCGGTTGTTATTTTGGTGCTAAGTCACATTTCTTTCCATGTTTTACCTTGTTTCTGTAATAGTTGTTGTTGCCTTTTTATATCCTGTGTTACTTTTACCACTGTATTTATTTATACTATTCTGTTCTACACTGTCAAACTTTATATTTTATTTAACCTAAGTAGGGCTCTAACCTTCCTCATCACTACCCAATCGAGGTTAGGCTTGGCACTTACTGAGTACCGCTGTGGTGTACTCATGCCCCTTCTGCACATATTTTTCATATGCAGATTCAGGTACTACAACTTAGTCCTATCACCCTTGAGGCGAGGTGACTGCTCCGGCGACTTTGAGGTATATCTGTCGTGTCCGCAGACTGAGAAGTCCCTTTCTATTATAGCTTTTAAACATTTGCCCTTCTGTATTTCTTTCCCTTGTTAGATATTCTGGAGTTAGACATTGTAGATATCCAAAGGCTTGTGGTTCCGTGAGTTTCTGGGTTTTGGGATAGTGTACTTGATTATGAGAATGTTGTGTTGTATATGTCGAGCGACATTTTAACTATTGCTTTCGTTCGGTTATTTTGGCTTTTGATTATTTCTTCCGCAAGTTTTGTTTATGTTTTGCATTTGTTAGGCTTACCTAGTCGTAGAGACTAGGTTCCGTCATGACAGTTCACAGAGGGCGAACCGGGGTCGTGACATTAAACCATGATGATCTTGTACATTAGATAACCTGATTTTACGACCTTCACATTTATGGATTCACCATATTACATGCCACATATCACTATTCCATGCTTTAATTTTGCACAAGTATTGTCACTCAGAGATCCTGCTCCTAGGCTAATAATCCTATCTTAATAAAACTATCACTCCTGTATGCATTAGATACTATGTCCTTTAGGAACACTCTTTGCATTTCGTTAAACATGTCTATTTCGATTGAAATAAATAACTGGCTATGAAAAGGTTTAAACAGCCTCACACATAGACACCATGTCTCTAAACACAAATCAGTATGAATCACCCGTTATAATCTGTGTCACCTAGAACATCATGTTTGTAGGTTGAACAATTTCTTAAACCATTAATCATCTATTGTAATTGTGATTGCATACAGTCCCATGCCTAGGAAAACCTTAGGTAATCAGTCTTTATATAAAACTGGAAACTACGTTTTGATTGCACTACTTAAGCTTAACAGGCTCTAAAACCAGTAGGCAAACTGGTTAGGATTCTGCCACTTTCCTTATGCATATCTTGTATCTGTAACATTCATCTAGATATCATGTTCTTAGGATTTCTGAACTTTTTCAAAATCTGTGTTTTAGATGTGTTGTTTATTTGCCTATATACATGCGGAGGTAAATATGAGCCTTCTAACTGTTTGTCCTTATTTGCTTGTCCTACATGTTAATTGTTTGTTGCCTAGATTTTTACGTTTTAAATACCTTAGGTTGTCTAGAACTGCCCAGATTTAGAGGTCCTAAGTTCCTCCAGGACCATAAGGAAGGGACGAGTAATAGCACGCCTAGGGGTTGTTAATCAAACTCTCTTATATAACTATTAAAGGTGGGGTAATGGGTAGTAAAATTATATGATGACTTGTGCGCTAATGCAACATGTAGCCCCTCTCATTGAGGAGTGATACCGAGCATTGTATGGGTATGATCTTGTAGGCTAATCAACTTAGGACTCCTCTTTCCCAATTTTCATTTGTTTTTAAATTCTCTAAACTTCCTTTTCTTTACATATACATGTGTAAGCTTTCCAAACCTCTCTTACTTTCATTATCTGAATTTCCTTAATCATATATGTGTTTAGACTGTGAAACTACCTTTATTTGCAAATATGTGTTTACGTGTCAAAATGACTTATTCACATAGTTTAAGTTCGGCTAGGAACCACCATTGTGGACCGCGAGGGGGTCCTAACTCCTTCCCCTCAAGGTTATTTCGAGCCCTTACCCTAATCTCTAGCAATGCAAACTAGTTACATGAGTTAATCGCTCTAAGTGCCCTAACGCACCATAATCCGTTAGGTGGCGACTCTTCAAATACCCAATTCCCAAAAGGAAACGAGTTGTTCCCCCATGAATGTCAAAACCCGGACTTCTGTGAAGGAAAAAGGGGGCGTGACAGGTGGTAAATGCAAAAAGAAATGTAACTTCAGCCCTAATAAGTCCACAGTTTTTCTATAGTAAAAAAATAACTTCAGCCTGAAATTTTTTCACATAATCACTGTAAATCGAAAAGTAACTTTTCGGGTCATTTACTATATGGTCAAACAAATTTAAATGTAAGATGAAGTATCAAGTTAAAAAAATACCAGAACATACTGAAGTTTTTGTCATGAGCTTTTTCAAAAACTTCAGCAAATGTGACGACCCGGCTAGTTGTCTCAGGAGTTACCGCTCCATTTCCCCCGTTTCTGCTTCTTTATACTTTGTTTATCCGTATTATGTGGTATCGGGTTGGTCGGATTGAATCCAGAATGATTTTGGTAAGGTTTGAGACACTTAGTCTCTTTTAAGAAAGATTAAGTTGGAAAAGTCAATCGAATGTTAACTTATGTGTTAGAGGACTCAGATGTGAGTTCTGATGATTCGAGTAGCTTCAGGAGGTGATTTGGGACTTAGGGGTGCGATCGGAATGAGTTTTGGAGGTTCGGAGTAGATTTGGGCTTGAATTGGCGAAGTTGATATTTTGGCAATCTCCGGTTGGTAGGCGAAATTTTGATATAGGGGTCGGAATGGAATTCCAAGAGTTGCAATAGTTCAATTGGGTTATTTGGGTTGTGTGTGCAAAATTCCAGGTCATTCGGACGTGGTTTGGTTAGGTATTTTTTCAAAAGCGAAATTCAGAATATTTTAGAAAATTAGGCCTGAATCCAATTTGATTTTGGTGTTTTGATGTTGTTTGAGGTGTTTTGAAGATTGGTACAAGTTTCAATAAGGTATTAGGATATATTTGTCTTTTGGTTGAGGTCCCGGGGGCCTCGGAGTGATTTCAAGTGGTTAACGGAGAAGTTGAGACGTTATTGTAGCTGCTAAAATTTGTTGCTTCTGGTGTTTTCGCACCTGTGGTTTGGGGACCGCAGGCGCGGTGCCGCAGATGCGGAAAAGGTGATCGCGGCAGCGGATAAATGCCTTGGAGGCAGGAACCGCAGATGTAGTTGTGGGGACCTCACCTGCGAAGGCGCAGATGAGGAATTGGTATTGTAGATGCGGTTTTGGCTGAGATAACTGAAAGCCGACGAAGTGGCTCATTTACCGCAAATGCGGTACCGCAGATGCGGCTGAAGCACCGCAGATGCGGAAATGACTGGGGTCAGAATGTTATATTTTCTACTTCGCGATTTTCAGAGGGTTTCTTCACTTATAAGCACGAATTTTGGAGCTTTGGGCGAGTTCGAAAAGAGAAATCAAGAAGATTTCATTAAGGTAAGGATTTTGGACCTAAAACTAATTTCTATGACAGTATTTCATGGATTAAGTCTATAATTAAAGGAATTAAAGGGCTAAAAATTTGGGGATTAGAGCTTGAGTTTAAGAGGCCTTTAAATAGGGATTAAGGGGTCATTTGTACTCCGATTTCAGTGTTCTTGGTATGTATAAACTCATGGGAGGATAAGGATACTGTTGATGTAAAAATTATCAAATTCTGAGATGTGGGCCCGAGGGTCGGGTTTTGGTAATTTCGAGATTCTTGGTATTATTTGATTGTTTTTGTTTGGGCTTTGTTCCTTTGGCATATTTTGACATCCTCGTTCTGATTTTGGTTAGATTAGACGTGAGTGGAGTCCAATTCGAGGAGCAAAGGCGTCGCAGAGTAGTATTTTCACCGGTTTGAGGTAAGTAACCATTGTAAATCTGGAACTGAGGATACAAACCTCGGTATTTGACTTGTTTTGATAAATGCGATAACGCACATGATAGGTGACGAGCATGTGGGCATGCGCCAGTTGGGATTGTGCCTTGGTCTGTCCTATAGCGACTATTAAGCCACGTATTTGATTGGAAATGTTATATTATTCCGCATTTTGGATATTTATACGGTATTATAGGCTGTATGCCATGTTTGGGGCCTTGTGCCGACCTGTAGAAACCCTTAGGGGCATTTTGACTATTTTTCCTCACTTTACTTGCTAAAAACATAACCTCTGTTATGTTTTACCTGCACAAATGTTCGAAACTGGTTTTATCTTTCCTCTACTAATTTGTGAGGACTGTTTGGGCTGAGTTCCCTAATTTCTATTGTTGTGCCAAGAGGATGTGAGGTTAATGACTGAGAGAGGTTGAGAACCTAATAGTGAGGATATGATATGTATACATTATGGATCGGGATGCACGCCGCAGTGATACTTATATGGATCGAGCTGCACGCCGCAGCAATATGTATATTAGATCGAGCTCCGCGCCGCAGCGATATGACGCTTAGGCTGTAGGATCTCTTCCGGAGTCTGTACACCCCCAGTGAGCATAGTCGACTATAAATTACGGATCGGGCTGCATGCCGCAGCGGTTACTATGATTTCAGTTATTTTGAGATATTAAGGAGCCGAATGCTGAGATTGAGTACCGAGTGACGAGTGTTGAGCCACGAGTGACTGAGAGGCTGCCCGAGGGGGCACATTCTGAGTGATTCCTTGCTCGAAGGGCCTTGTTGTGATTTTTTCACTGATTTCACTCTCCTTTCTAATAAGCCTCAATTGGATATATATTGCTAAGTATCTGATTTCAAATGTTTTAAACTGGAAATGTTGATTTTATAACGAAACTGATTTTAAACGGTAAGGTTGATCTATTATTCTGTTGATTATTTAGTTATATGTTTTTGAACTGCTCGTCACTACTTTCAGCCCTTATTTACCTTAATTACTTACTGAGTTGGAGTACTCATGTTACTCCCTGCACCTTGTGTGTAGATCCAAGTGCTCGAGAGACCGAGTGAGGGCCTTCAGCTGATTCAGCGTTGCCGGAGATTTCAAGGTAGCTGCATGGTATCCGCAGTCCTGTTTTCTCCTTCCTATCTTGTTATCTTTCCGCATTTTCTAGACCATTGATGTAGTAGGTATTCAGACTTGTATTAGAGGCACTAGACTAGTGACACTAGATTGTTGGGGTTGTGTAGTAGTTCCTGTTATTTCAACTTTCTGCATATTTTTTGTTGCTTTAACACTTATAATGAAATTTGGTATTTAAAGTGTTAGAAAAATGGCTTAAATGTTAATGGAAAAATGGGTTATGGTTAATTGACTAGTTGGCTTGCCTAGTAGTGTGATAGGCGTCATCACGATTGGTATTTGGGGTCGTGACAAATTGGTATCAGAGCCTAGGTTACATAGGTCTCGCGAGTCATGAGCTGGTTTAGTAGAGTCTCGCGGATAGGTACGGAGACGTCTGTATTTATCCTCGAGAGGCTACAAAACCTCTAGGAAAATTCTTCATACTCTTGAAATTCTTGTCATGCGAACTTGTTGATCCGAATACTAAACTTTTGTTATTCTATTCTCTCACAGATGGTGAGGACATGTGCTACTAGGCAGGGTGGACGACCACTAGTTCCACCAGTTGGGGCCACTAGAGGCCGAGAACGCGGTCGAGGTCGTGGTAGGGGCAGAGCAGCTAGGGCAACACCTGCAGATCTACCAGCTGCCCCAGTTCAGGATCATGCCCCAATTGTGGACGCTACAGTAGCACCAGCTTAGGCACCAGCTATGCCCATTGTGATTCCAGGCCTTTAGGAGGCTTTAGCTCAGATCTTATCAGTGTGTTCTGGTTTGGCTCAGGAGGTTTTAGTTACTACGACTGTAGTTACTTCTCAGGCTGGGGGAGGCAACCAGACTCCCGTTGCTCGCACACTTGAGCAGGTTGTGCAGGGACTCCAAACATCGGGGGCACCTCCAGCCCAACCGGTTACATCAGCTTAGGAGTTTGTTGTACCAGTTATGCCGGATGATGGGCAGCATCAACTTGAGAGGTTTGGTAGACTCCAGCCTCTGACATTCAGCGGTGCAGAAGGCAAGGATGCCTAGGGTTTCTTGGATAAGTGCCAAAGGATGCTTCGTACATCATGGATTCTAGAGACCAGTGGTGTGGCATTTACCACCTTTCAGTTTTCTAGGGTTGCCTTCACTTGGTGGGAGGCGTATGAGAGGTGTAGGCCGGTTGGTGAAGCACCCCTTACTTGGCAGTAATTCTCTATTCTCTTTCTGGAGAAGTATGTGCCATAGTCTCTCTGAAAGAAGCTGCGTAGGCTGTTCGAGCAGTTGTGTCAAGGAGAGATGACTATGACGCAGGATGAGATACGGTTCTCTGAGTTAGCCTGTCATGCGGTTTGGTTGGTTCCCACAGATTGAGAGAGGATTATGAGGTTTGTTGATGGTCTCACATATCAACTTCGGATTCTCATGAATAGGGAGAGGGTGACCGGTGCTACTTTCAAGGAGGTTGTTGACATCGCCCGTGAGATTGAGTCAGTTCGCCGCTAGGAGCGAGGGGAGAGGGATGCCAAGAGGCCTCGGGGACCTGGTAGCTTTAGTGGTGCTCTTTCAAGGGGTTAGTTCCAGTAGGGCAGGTGTTGTCCCTTCAGACAGGCTCATTCAGCTTGCCTAGGGTATCGTAGGGCATCATCGGGTCATGGTTCCCATAGTTCTCATCAGGGCCACTCCTCACTCAGTGCCCTCCCATCCTAGAGTTTGTCCCATGCTCTATCAGTCCAGGGTTCTTCCATGCCAGGTCCTTCTACTGGTCACTCTGGTGCTAGGAGTTCCCATCAGTCCCCATCTCTAGCACCAGGGAGTTATTATGAGTGTGGAGAGTTTGGACATATAAGGAGGCAGTGTCCTCGTCTTCGTGATGGTTAGTCTCAGCAGAGGGATCATCCTTCGACTTTTGCTCCAGTTACTTCACCACCTGCCCAACCAGCTAGGGGTGGAGGTCAGTTAGCCAGGGACCGTCCTAGAGGGGGAGGTCAATCAGGTGGTGGTCAGGCTCGTTTCTATGCTCTTCCAGGTAGATCAGATGTTGATACTTCAGATACCGTGATTTCAGGTATTGTTTCAGTCTACCACAGAGATGCCACTACATTATTTGATCCCAGTTCCACCTTTTCTTATGTGTCATCATGCTTTTCTTGTTATCTTGATATGCCCCGTGAGTCTCTTGTTTCACCTATTTATGTATCTACTCTAGTGGGCGATACTGTTGTTGTAGACCATGTGTATCGTTCGTGTATGGTGACTATTGGGGGTCTGGAGACCCGAGTGGATCTTTTATTATTGTGTGTGGTGGATTTTGATATCATCTTAGGCATGGACTGGTTATCTCCTTGTCGTGCTATTCTGGACTATCATGCCAAGATATCCACATTGGCTATACCGGGTGTGCCACGGATCAAGTGGCAAGGTGTGACCGATCATGTTCCCAGTGGAGTGATCTCATTCTTGAAAGCCCATCGTATGGTTGGGAAGGGATGTATTTCATATCTAGCCTTTGTGATGGATGTCGGAGCTAAGACTCCCAGTATTGATTCTGCCCCAATTGTGTGGGATTTTCCCGATGTGTTTCCTATAGACCTGCCGAGCATGCCACCTTTTAGCGATATTGATTTTGGTATTGACCTGGTGGCGGTCACTCAGCCCATTTCTATTCTGCCTTATCATATGGCGCTAGTGGAGTTGAAGGAATTGATAGAACAACTTTAAGAACTCCTTAACAAAGGGTTCATTCGGCCTAGTGTGCCACCTTGGGGTGCACCAGTTCTATTTGTGAAGAAGAAGGATGGCACTATGAGAATGTACATTGATTATAGGCAATTGCACAAAGTAACAATTAAGAACAAGTATAATTTACCTCGCATTGATGATTTATTCGACTAGCTTTAGGGAGCGAGAGTGTTCTCCAAGATTGATCTCCATTCAGGTTATCACCAGTTGAAGATCAGGGACTCGGATATTCTTAAGATAGCTTTCAGGACCCGATATGGTCATTATGAGTTCTTGGTGATGTCTTTTGGGTTGACCAATGCCCCAGCAGCGTTCATGCATTCGATGAACAGTGTGTTCCGGCCTTATCTTCACTCATTTTTCATAGTCTTCATTGATGATATTCTGGTTTATTCGCGTAGTCAGGAGTAGCAGGCGGAGCATTTGAGATTTTTGTTGCAAAGATTGAGGGAGGAGAAGCTTTATGCAAAATTCTCAAAGTGTGAGTTTTGGATCAGTTCAGTGGCTTTCTTGGGGCACGTGGTGTCCAGCGAGGGTATTCAGGTCGATCCGAAGAAGATAAAGGTGGTTCAGAGTTGGCCAAGACCGTCCTCAGCCACAGAGATTCGCAGCTTTCTTGGCTTGGCAGGCTATTATCGCCGGTTTGTTCATGGATTCTCATCTATCGCATCGCCCTTGACAAAGTTGACTCAGAAGGGTACTTTATTTGTATGGTCAGACAAGTGTGAGGAGAGCTTTCAGAAGCTCAAGACAGCTTTGACCACATCTCTAGTGCTAGTTTTTCCATCAACTTCAGGTTCATATACCGTGTATTGTGATGCATCGAGAGTTGGGATTGGTTGTGTGTTGATACAGGAGGGTAGAGTTATTGCTTATGCTTCTCGTCAGTTGAAGCCCCATGAGAAGAACTACCCCGTTCATGATTTGGAGTTGGCTTCCATAGTTCACACGTTGAAGATTTGGAGGCATTACTTGTATGGTGTGTCTTGTAAGGTGTTTACTGATCATCATAGCCTCCAGCACTTGTTCAAACAGAAGGATCTCAATTTGAGGCAGCGGAGATAGTTGAAGTTGCTTAAGGATTATGATATCACTATATTGTATCATCCGGGAAAGGCCAATGTGGTGACCGATGCTTTGAGTCGAAAGACAGTGAGTATGGGGAGTTTGGAATATATTCCAGTTGGGGAGAGACCTCTTGCAGTTGATGTTCAGGCCTTAGCCAATTAGTTCGTGAGGCTAGATATTTCGGAGCCCAGTCGGGTATTGGCTTGTGTGGTTTCTCACTTTTCCTTATATGATCGCATTAGAGAGCGCTAGTGTGATGATCCGCACTTTCTTTTCCTTAAGGACAGAGTTCTGCATGACGATGCTAGAGATGTGACCATTCGAAATGAATAGGGTGTTGAGGATGTAGGGCCGGATTTGTGTGCCTAATATGGATAGGCTTCGGGAGTTGATTATGGAGGAGGCCCATAGCTCGCGGTATTCCATTCATCTAGGTGCCGCGAAGATGTATCAGGATTTGAGGCAGCACTATTGGTGGAGAAGAATGAAGAAAGACATTGTCGGATTTGTAGCTCGGTGTCTCAATTGTCAGCAGGTGAAATATGAGCATTAGAGACTGGGTGGCTTGCTACAGCATATGGATATTCCCAAGTGGAAGTGGGAGAGGATCACTATAGACTTCTTTGTTGGACTTCCGCAGACTTTGAGGAAGTTCGATGCTATTTGGGTGATTATGGATCGGCTGACCAAATCCACACACTTCATTCCAGTGTGTACTACCTATTCTTCATAGTGGTTGGCAGAGATCTATATCCGGGAGATTGTTCGGTTGCATGGTGTCCCGGTTTCCATCATTTCATATAGGGGCACTCAGTTTACTTTGTAGTTTTGGAGGTCAGTGCAGTGAGAGTTGGGTACTCAGGTTGAGTTGAGCATAACTTTTCACCCTCAGACGGACGAGCAGTCCAAGCGCACTATTCAAATATTGGAGGACATGTTGTGTGCTTGTGTCATTGATTTTGGAGGGTCATAGGATCAATTTCTACCACTTGCAGAGTTTGCTTATAACAACAGCTACCAGTCGAGTATTTATATGGCTCCATATGAAACTTTGTATGGGAGGCGGTGTAGATCTCCAGTTGGTTGGTTCGAGCCCGGTGAGGCTAGGCTATTGGGGACTGATTTGGTGTAGGATGTTTTGGAGAAGGTGAAGGTGATTCAGGACAGGCTTCGTACAGCGCAGTCGAGGCAAAACAGTTATGCTGATAGGAAGGTTCGAGATGTGTCCTACATGGTTGGTGAGAAGGTTCTGTTCAAGGTTTCGCCCGTGAAGGGTGTTATGAGATTCGGGAAGAAAGGAAAATTGAGTCCTCGGTTCATTAGGACTTTTGAGGTGCTTCGGAGGATTGGGGAGGTGTCTTATGAGCTTGCTTTGCCACCGAACTTTTCGAGTGTGCATCTGGTATTTCATGTTTCTATGCTCCGGAAGTATATTGGGGATCCGTCTCATGTTTTGGATTTCAGCAAAGTTCAGTTGGGCGATGATTTGACTTATGATGTAGAGCCAGTAGCTATTTTGGGTCAACAGGTTCGAAAGTTGAGATCAAAGGATATAGCTTCAGTGAAAGTGCAGTGAAGATGTTGGCCCGTGGAGGAGGCTACCTGGGAGACCGAGCGGGAGATGTAGAGCAGATATCCTCACATGTTTGAGGCTTCAAGTATGTTTCTTGACTCGTTCGAGGATGAACGTTTATTTAAGTTGGGGAGGATGTGACGACCCGACCAGTCATCTCATGAGTTACCACTCCATTTCCCCCATTTATGCTTCTTTATGCTTTGTTTATCCCTGTTATGTGATATCGGGTTGGTCGAATCGAATCCGAAATGATTTTGGTAAGGTTTGAGACACTTAGTCTCTTTTAAGAAAGGTTAAGTTGGAAAGGTAAACCGGATGTTGACTTATGTGTTAGAGGGCTTGGATGTGAGTTCCGATGATTTTGGTAGCTTCAGGAGGTGATTTGGGACTTACGAGTGCGATCAGAATGAGTTTTGGAGGTTCGGAGTAGATTTAAGCTTGAATTGGCGAAGTTGATATTCTGGCGATCTCTGGTTGGTAGGCGAGTTTTTGATATAGGGGCTCAAATAGAATTCCGAGAGTTGCAGTAGTTCTATTGGATCATTTGGGGTGTGTGTGCAAAATTTCAGGTCATTCAAACGTGGTTTGGTTGGGTTTTTGATCAAAAGCGAAATTCGGACGATTTTAGAAATTTAGGCCTGAATCCGATGTGATTTTGGTGTTTTGATGTTGTTTGAGGTGTTTTGAAGATTGGTACAAGTTTGAATAAGGTATTAGGATATGTTTGTGCTTTTGGTTGAGGTCTCGGGGGCCTCGGGGTGATTTCGGGTGGTTAACGGAGAAGTTGAGATGTTATTGCAGCTGCTGAAATTTGTTGTTTCTGGTGTTTTCGCACCTGCGGTTTGGGGACCACTGGTGTGGTGCTGCAGATGCAGAAAAGGTGATCGCAGAAGCGGATTTATGACTGGGAGGTAGGAAGCGCAGATGCGGTTGTGGGGACCGCACCTGCGAAGGTGCATATGCGGAATTGGCATCGCAGATGCAGTTTTGGCTGAGATAAGTGAAAGTCGCAGAAGCGGCTCATTTACCGCAGATGCGGCTGAAGCACCGCATATGCGGATATGACTAGGGTCAGAATGTTATATTTTCTTCTCCGCGATTTTCAGAGGGTTTCTTCACTTGTAAGCACGAATTTTGGAGCTTTGGGCGATTTCGAAGAGAGAAATCAAGGAGACCTCATTAAGGTAAGGATTTTGGACCTAAAACTCATTTCTATGACAATATTTCAGATTACAGCTGTAATTAAAGCAATTAAAGGGCTAAAAATTTGGGGATTAGGGCTTGAGTTTAAGAGGCCTTTAAATAGGTATTGAGGTGTAATTTGGACTCCGATTTCAATGTTCTTGATATGTATAGACTCGTGAGAGGATAAGGATTCCGTTGATCTAAAATTTATCGAATTCCAAGACGTGGGCCGGTGGGTCTGGTTTTGGTAATTTTGGGATTCTTGGTATTATTTTATTGTTTTCACTTGACCTTCGTTTCCTTGGCATATTTTGACGTCATCGTTATGATTTTGGTTAGATTCAACATGAGTGGAGGCCGATTCAAGGGGCAAAGGCATCGCGGAGTAGTATTTTCACCAGTTTGAGGTAAGTAACCATTGTAAATCTGGAATTGAGGGTACAAACCTTGGTATTTGACTTGTTTTGATAAATGCGGTGATGCACATACTAGGTGACGAGAGTGTGGGTGTGCACTGGTAGGGATTGTGCCTTGGTCCATCCCGTAGCGACTATTAAGCCACGTATTTGATTGGAAATGTTATATTATTCCGCATTTTGGATATTTATACTGTATTATGGGTTGTATGCCATGTTTGGGGCCTTGTGCCGACATGTAGAAACCCTTAGGGGCATTTTGACTATTTTTCCTCACTTTACTTGCTAAAAACATATCCTCAGTCATGTTTTACCTGTTCAAATGTTCGAAACTAGTTTTATCTTTCCACTACTAATTTGTGAGGACTGTTTGGGCTGAGTTCTCTAATTTCTATTGTTGTGCCGAGAGGCTAATGACTGAGAAAGGTTGAGAACCTAATAGTGAGGATATGATTTGTATACATTATGGATCGGGCTACACACCACAGCGATACTTATATGGATCAGGCTGTACACCGCAACGATATGTATATTGGATCGGGATACGCGCCGCAGCGACATGACATTTGGGCTGTAGGAGGCCCTCCGGAGTCTGTACACCCCCAGTGAGCGTAGTCGTCTATAAATTACGGATCGGGCTGCACGCCGCAGCGGTTACTATGATTTCTGTTATTATGAGATACTAAGGAGCCGAGTCCTGAGAGTGAGTACCAAGTAATGAGAGTTGAGTCACGAGTGACTGAGAGGCCATGTTATGATGTTTTCACTGATTTCACTCTCCTTTCTAATAAGCCTCAGTTGGATATATATTGCTAAGTATCTGATTTCAAATGTTTTAAACTGAAAATGTTAATTTTATGACGAAAATGATTTTTAACGGTAAAGTTGATCCGTTATTCTGTTGATTATTCAGTTATACGTTTTTGAACTGCTCATCACTACTTTCAGTCCTAATTTACCTTAGCTACTTACTGAGTTGGCGTACTCACGTTACTTCCTGCATCGTCTGTGCAGATCCAGGTGCCCGAGCGGCCGACTGAGGGACTTCAGCTGATTCAGCGTTGCCGGAGATTTCGAGATAGCTACATGGCACCCGCAACCCTGTTTTCTCCCTCCTATCTTGTTATATTTCCGCATTTTCTAGACCATTGATGTAGTAGGTATTTAGACTTGTATTAGAGGCTCTAGACTCGTGACACCAGATTGTTAGGGCTGTGTAGTTTCCTATTATTTTGACTTTCCGCATATCTTTTGTTGCTTTAACGCTTATAATGAAATTTGGTATTTAAAACTTGTGTTAGAAAAATGGCTTAAATGTTAAAGGAAAAAAAGGTTATGGTTAATTGATTAGTTGGCTTTCCTAGTAGTGTGATAGGCGCTGCTGAAGTTTTTTAGTTCATTTGCTAATACTTCAGCATAACTAAGCTCAAGTTTTTATTCTAGATTCAATAGTTTTATCGTAAAGCTTTTTCAACAACTTCAGCAGAAGATGCTGAAGTTATTTAGCTCATATGCAAAAACTTCAGCACCAAAATAAGCTGAAGCTTTGTCTTTGATTCATTAGTTTTGTCATAAAGCTTTTTCAAAAACTTCAGCATAAATGCTGAAGTTATTTAGTTCATTTGTAAAAACTTCAGCACTAAATAAGCTGAAGTTTTTATCCTGGATTCAATAGTTTTGTCCTAAAGCTTTTTCAAAAACATCAGCAGAAGATGTTGAACTTATTTAGTTCATTTGTAAAAACTTTAGAACTAAATAAACTGAAGTTTTTGTCCTACAGTCGACACTTTTGCTATGAGTTTTAACCAAAACTTCAGCCTAAAAAGCAGATGTTATTTATTTCATGCTGAATTTCAACAAAAGTATACTTAAAATTTATGATAAAAGAGACAAACACATTTGATACAACCCAAGGCAACTAAAATACTAATTAATGCAAATAGAACAAAAATTTAAAAAACAGACATCACATAATTCACACAAATTAATATATATTCACAAAATCCAAATTTTGTTTTCACTTACATTCTTGAACAAAAAGAAAAAATTTGTTTTTCATTTACAAGTTATTCTCTATTCAAAAAATTCACACAGAGTCTCTTTATATTCTCCATAGTCATCTCCTAGTTGCTCTTCTGGAGTTTCATAACCGCTATCTTCTTTTCACTTTACATGAACCCAAAGATTTGCAGTCAATTCTCTCCTGAATATCAATGCCTGACTTTGATCGAAATTGGAGATATCTTCTTGCTTCAACCGCATATCCATGAACTTAAGAGCAAATATACCACAATCAACACTACAAAAAAAACATGAAAAAGAATTGAAGAATAGTTAACACAAAAAGAAAAAATAATAAATATAAGATGCATGGTAAAACATATGCCAAACACGTACTTGTTATCCTGTAGGGGTATTTTCATCCACTTAATTTTCAATTTTTCCACAGGATTTTGCCCATAACCTTTATTGTGTGTGCCAAAATCCAAGCATTGGAGACAGTGTGGGATTAACCAGGCATAATTTTGGACATGTTCAACCGCATGCTCATATGTTGTATTGTTCACAGAATCATATACATATATAGTTTTATTTTTAAAGTACAGAATTCCAAAAAGTAGTGCTTTGATCTCTGGCCTGACCTTGGCTTAAGTCGAAATGGAAAGAATACTTTTTCAGCAGATGCCTATGTGATACCACATGAAAGGTTAATGCCTCTTACGTAGTTGGCCACTTTTTCACCCGTTGATTCTTCAAAAAGCCAAGTAAACTCGGTAAGTTCCTCAATCTCCACTTCTTCTTCTTCTTCTTCATAATCCTCACATTCTTGTTTTTTGGATGTCCTCTTTCTCTTTGATTTGCTCTTTTTCCCTTCCATTTTTTTCTCCTCCATTCTCTTTTCCTTCCTTTTTCTAATTTTCTCCTTCTGTTTATCTGAAGGATGAACACTAGCCAACTTAGTCATATATTGATCAAAAACAAAATTTGTTACTGCACATCTTAATTTTGGATAACTTGATAGGTGATAGCAATATTGTTTGCGCAAGAAATATACGCCCACTTCAATATGATGCAAATGAACAACAATAAATGAAAATATGTGAAATAAAAAATTTCAGCATGCATAAGTATGAAGTTTAGAAAAAAAGCATTACAAAACTACAAACTGCATGGCAAAAACTTAAGCATATTCAGTTTGAAGTGTTATGAAATAATCTAAAAAACTTCAGCATGTTTGATTTAGATGTTTAGAAAAAAACTAGAGACTGCATGTCAAAAACTTCAGCAATTTTATGCTGAAGTTTTAGCAAATAAGCTAAACAATTTCAGCAGTTTTACTATGCATAAAGCTGAAGTTTGCCAAATTACAGTACAAAAACTTTACTATAAAAATAAGCTGAAGTTTTGGGAAATACAGTTGAAAACCAATTCAAAAAATAAACTTAATTACTTACTCCATCCGAAAGATCAGAGGTAAGATCCACAAGCTCGGTAAAGAATGATTTTGGAATATCAATTCCAGCTAATCTTAATGGCTTGGAATTATATTCACTGGCATCTGTCTTCAACTAGTCTGTAAATCTTTGCATCAATCCATTGTCTTGATTAACATAATGGAAGGGACACCTTCATGTAGTCTTTCCTACTTTCCAATCTTACCCTTTTTTCTTTTGTTTAGGATTGACGTAAGGAGATCTCAACCAAATACTCTCCATACAAATCCTTTTCCCTTTTTTATCTGGTTTTCTTTTTTGCTTGCTCTTCATGCTGTTCCATCATAACTAACTGCTGTTGTTCAGCAGCATGGGAAAAATCCACAGTCGTGGTGGCAGATACTTGACTAACTCCCTGTTGTTCACGATGTTCTTGTCTCTATTCACCAACAACATCAGCAACAGAATTACCTTCTGAACCAGTCCCTTGTGTACTACCCAGCAAAAATGAACATAAATTGAAGTTAGGGACATCACTGGTGTCACACAAAACATTAGGAGAACTGGATATCTTCCTTCTCTTAGGATTTGAAAGAAGTTGTGATGCATCAGATGAGATCTTCAAAAGCAAGGAAAATATATATATAAATACAACTAATACAAAACACACATTAGGCAAAAAAATACCATGTAAGCGAATTGCAAAAAATAACTACATGGTCTAAGTGTTGAGAAATAGATAGTGTTTGCATTCCAACAGATCGACTTCCATTACTTTCAGATACGCCTATATCTTCATGCAAAAAAAATATACTAAATAATATTGACTAAATGTTACGAAATAATACAAACATACTTCACACCTGTCTATGAGCCAATAGGTGTGAATAGATATATTTCTCTTTTTTCATATAGCCGAAAATGCTCACCAAATTCTTTTTGAGTTGCATTGAGTCTTTCTGAATAATCATAAAAAATATAAAAAAGAAAATAAAGTATGTAAAATTTCAAACTATAAAAAATATACTTGGATCAAATGTAATAAATTCATGATCTATAGAATACCTTGACGTTTGTCTTCCACTATAATTTTGTCAGGCTGCATGCCTTTGTCGATATCAGTAGCTCCAGCTTCATTCAATTGTGCACCAACGTCAAGGATCATTGGAGTATTCTTTGGAAGGATTTTCTCAACTGTATCTTCATTCAATTCAACAACATCAGAGAGTTTTTCAGTTGTATCAATGGAAGGATAACTATTTCCAACTTCCACTGCATATTCATAAAGAGGGGGGGATCAATGACCTATATATATATATAACATAGAAAATATTTATACTTGTCGTGTAAATTTCCTGTGTCTCTACACCTAAAATTTCATTGCAAATAGCTATTGCTTCTGCAAACCGACCGCCTTTCCCAATAGTGCTACACATATCACTCGATGTCAGTTCTAAAGTACCAACAGGTGCATGATCTCCATCGCCAAACAAATTGCCTTTTGCAATATCAGTAACGACTCAGTCGGTCGTTTTAAGAAATTACGCCCCGATCCCCTATTAACTACATTCCCCATGTTTGTTTCTGCTATTGTAAGTTGTCGGGAAGGTTCATTTTGGATTTCGGAGTGTTTTGGGACATTTAGTCCCTAAATGAGAGTTTAAGCTTTAGAATTTGGACCGTAGTTGGAGCAGTGTGAATACGGCCTCGGAATGGAAATTTGTTGGTTCCGTTAGTTACGTTGGGTAATTTCGGGCTAAGGGGCGTGTTCGGATTGAGTTTTGGAGGTCTGTAGCTTATTTAGGCTTAAAATGCCGAAAGTTGAATTTTAAAGTTTCCGGTTCGATAGCGAGATTTAGATCTAGGGGTCGGAATGGAATTCCGAGAGTTGGAGTAGCTTCGTAGTGTTTGTTGCGCCCCCTTTTTCCCTCCCCGCAGAGAGGGGTCCAGGTTTTCACATTCATGGGGTGTAATGACTCATTTCCTTTTGGAAATTGGGTATTGTGTTTTTTAAGAGTCGCCACCAAACAATTTGTAAGGTGCGTTAGGGAACATACAGGGTTTATCTGCAACTATGTTTAGATAACCAGAAATAGAGTAAGGGCTTGAAATTATCCTAAAGGGAAGGTGTTAGGCACCCCTCAGGATCCACTAGTGTGGTTCCCGGCCAGACTATTTTTTGTGAATTTGTGCAATTAGCAAACAAACAAGTTGGGCTCAAATAACAAGGGATTTAAATACACACGTGTTTGAAAACAATTAATAAATGTAGGGTTTAAAAAAGAGTTATAATCTAAGCATGCTTATGAATGTAAAGAGGTCCTAGGTTTGTTTGTAATATGGATCACATCAATGCAATACCCGGTATGACACTCCTCAGAAAAGGGGATAAACGTGGTATTAGCGCACCGGTCATCATATCCATATCTACCCTTCCCACCCCGTGAAGGTAATTAAAGCGAGGGTTGGTCTCGACTACTATTGCATGTTGTTACCTGTCCCTTCCTATCAGTCCTGGAGGAATTTTAGGACTCATATTCCTATAAGAAGGAGGTTCTAGGCAGACCCTCAGGTTTAAAGGCAAAAATGCTAAAGCGACATACAAAAAATACATGTAAGACTACAATTAGGGGGAAACATATAAGCAAATAGAAGGCTCAATTATACCTCCGCAAACAGTACACATAGGCGGCACGACTTATACACAATTAAGGTCTGAATTTAGAATCCTAAAGTAGGGTGTTTAAGTCAGAACCAGATTTATCACATGACTCAGAAAAGAAGTCTGAATCAGGCCTGCCTGCTGGTTGTGACAGTCGATAATTAAACAAAGACAGTTCCAGTCTTATTTGAGTCATTACCTAAGGCTTGCCTATGTGTAAGCAGTATTTAGTAGTTATTCAAAATTGCTAAGATAGTTTGGAGCTTATTATTACCTAAGACATGTTGTTCTGGTTGCAGAGATTATTACTAGTTATTCAGAAAACTTCACAATGTGAAAACTATTACCTTACTAACTTTTTCATTAATCCGTAATTAACTAGGCATTTTTAAACAAAATACAAACAGGATCCTGAAACATGATATCTAATATGCACATGCAGATGGTAGAGTTCCTAAGGCATGATTTTTAAATATACGAGAGAGTTGCAGAATTACTAAGAAAGGCCTTCATGAGTTAAACAATTTTTATTTATTCATCCTAGAAGCGGGATTTTTAAGTGTTGAACATGAAACATGAATTAATGAATGAGATGCTGAAGCAGGAAACATGAATCCTAAGAACGTGATTTCTAATGCATTGTATGAATCCTAAACATGATTTCTATTGCACAACTTTGAATATAACCTAATAACAGGTTTTCTACCCTTTAACTATAGCATGCATATTTCCCCATCCCTTTTCACTAACCACCCCAATATTTGTTTACAAATTATTACTGACCGTGTGATTGAATTACTTAAGAAAAAATGCAAAAAATAAGAAGTTACAACCATAGGAAGCCTGATCCTGACTTCCTCTAAAAGTTATATAATAAACCACATCAAAGCCAATATTGTTCCAAAGCCTTTCTCATATCTGGGTGTGTCAGAGTTCCCTAAGGACCTCAAGGGATCCCGGATAGTGCTCACACCAAAATTGCATAACCAAGAGAGTGAGTGCAGTGTGGAAGGGTAAACTCTTATGTGTCCAGTTTCAGAGGGAGCTCAAGGGTCCCAAAGCAAGGCTCACACAAGAGGGGCAGAACCTAATGATCTAAGAGTGTAGGTGAGAGTGCTGGACATAGACTCAAAGGAGTTGAGTTGGAAAATAGTTTTAGAAACAACATGCTTGAAGTGAGTTTGTAAAACAGCAGAAGAATTGCCTAATAAAATAGTTTTTGAAAGGGAGAGGGGGTAGGAGCAACAACAACACACACAGAACAAGTTCAGAGAGAATTACATGCTTCAGCAGTTACAAACAAGGAAGTAGGGGTCGGGGATATAAAAGACCCGAATCAAAAACACTTAATTAGTCATGAATTATTACAGACATGCTAGTTGAAGGACATAAACAAGAACAAGTAAATATGATGATCACATTTGAACAAAGGAGGGCAGAATTTTAAGCATACTGAATAAAGCAATAAACAAACCGCACAACTCAACAACATGAGCCATTAAGTTAGTGCAGAAAGAGACAAGGATTGACAAACAAGGGAACACATAGAGTTGAGCTTCAGAATTTAAATTAAGAACATGCCAATTGGAGGAGCAAAGTGCAGAAAAAATTAAAGCAATCAGAGGTTCAAACTCTAGCCTTGGCTTTCAGCCGGCTAGACAAGGTAGTGGAACAAGTAGTACAGAAAGAAAGAGAATTTGAATGTGAAAGTGTGTGCTTTTGAACTTAGTTGTTCGTGTCTTGTTCTTGAAAGCATTAGGGTATTTATAGCTTTTAAAACGATTAAAAAAATAAGGTAACAAGTAAAGGTTTAACACAAATATGGAAGTAATCACATTCAGAATCAATTAATACAAATATTCCCTTTAATCAAGGAATTACTGCTCAATCGGATACTAACAGGGATAATTAAGGAAAGAAAATCAATTTGAGAAAGATCGATTCTTATCATATAAAGGGGTAGTAAAGGTATAAAGTAAATAATTGAGTCTAAGTACAAAATATACTTAATTTTGGGAAGGGATTTAGCAGGGGTAAAACATCACAACAAATAAAGGAAGGGAATCAATCAATTTAAACAAATGAGTAAAATTAAGGGTTTATAAGAAAACCCTTGCAATCAGTCGTAACTTGAGAAAATCAAGATCAATCAAGAAAGAATCATGATTCAGCACTTCGACATATAAATAGAAAAGAATGAACAAGAGTATCAGACATGCAAGGCCAACCATATTGACAAAAGAAACAACTAGATGAACACAAACATACAGCAGTAACAGGAGTAGGCCAGGACTCAGCAGTAAGGGACCTACTCGAAGCATGGTAGTTAGCAGAGTCAAGTAGTCACATAGAACCAAAAATGAAGGAAACAATCTAACACTTAGCAACAGGTGGAGGAGATAAGACCAACACACCGAAATAAGTAAAAGAAGTCTTCAAAAACTCACAGTAACAAGCAACAAAAGTTTTAGGAAATTAGGGTTTTAACAAAATGGTAAAAACTCAGAATCAGTCAAGACAAACGAAGGAAAGGATTTAACCATGAAGAACTTAATTGAAACAGGCATATATACAAAAGGCAATTTCAGAACCCCGGATAAAACCAAAAACATTTAGGGTTTTAACACGATGAACCAGGTAGAAGAAAACATAGAAAAATCGTTTAAACATAGTAAAATCCTAAAACAACACTGAAAATCGGAGAAGAGATATTTTAAAAGAGGTTAAGAAAACCCTAGTCGTTGAAGACGAAGAGTCATTTCGAAAAACCAGAAAATCTTTAAGGAAAAACACTTAAGAGGTTTAAAACATACACATATCTAAGACAGATCTGAAAGAAAATTGGAAAGCCTTTAAAGTTAGGGTTTGGGGAACCCAGAAAAATGAGAAAGACTTCGAAAAGTTACCGATCTAGCCGGAAAAGTCAAGGATCTGACTTAGACAACCATGGATGGCCGGAAAGAGACCATGGATAGAAGTTAAGCAAGGTTTGGACTAGATCTCTTCGAGATATTTCCATTAAATCATGAAAACAGGCAACCAGTAGACATAGGAGACCAGTATACATCTCAAACAACCATGGGAGTCCATGGATTGGGTGAGGATCAAAGGGGATTAGGGTTAGTTTGGGTGACAGCGGCTAGGTTTGGCTTTAGGTTTCAGAGAGAGTTTGAGAGGGGATTCAAGGGCAACGGACCGTAACAAATAAATTAGGTTAGGGGTCATTTTGGGTTAAAAATGGTAAGGGGAAAAGGGAACCGTTGATCTGAATGATCAACAATCATAATCAAATGGGTAGGTGGGGATCCAGTTTGGGCTAAGGTTAGGATCAGATTTGAATTGGAATTGGGCCGGGGAATTAGGGATTCAATTTGGGCTAGATTTTAAAGCCAATTTTGGCTATATGTTAAATAGCCATTTTTCCTTTTTAATTTTATAAAAATAATAAATAATTTCTGAAAACTAATTAAAAGGGATAAAATGATTTATAACACATAAATAACAATTTAAAATACAGGATCCAATTTTATGAATATAAAATGTAATTAAACCTTAAAAAGGGCTAATATTGCAATTATATGCAATGCAGCTTTAAAAATACTAAATGAAATTGTAAAAATATGTAAAAGATAATTTAGCCATATTTTGGCATAAATATAAAAATTCAATATATGAATTATCAAAATAATGATTTCAGAAATAATTATTGGGATTTTATGGATAAAAAAAGGGAAATAAATCAATAAAAACCCTTTAAAATTATGGAAAAATAATAAAATCCTTGGGCACGCTTATATATGCACATATATGCTATTTTGAAGGTATTGTTTATATTGAAAAAAATATATAGGGAAAAATTGGGTATCAATAGTTGTCTCTCTTTACCCGGGAAGGATGGAAGAGTTGTTGGGTAAAGATATGATAGCCAATTTTGACCGAGCGAAACAGGTTGAAGAGGATTTAAGCTGCACCCTAGCTTCTGAGTTGCCTACATATCCCTGATTTTATAGGAATCAGGTCGTATGTAGTTCAGGATCCGTCAGCGGAGTATGCCGATGGAGACTTTTCAAGAACGGACGCAATATCTAGGGCCAGGTGAGTGATAGGTTTACGGGAATGGTTAGGTTTGATATGGCTCGGGAACTGGAGCGGAATTGCTCTGCTGGAATGGTTGTTACTTGCTGGTTTACCTGCAATTAGAAATAATACAAGCGCATGTTGTGCATAAATTTAAACATGATGCGAATTCACGTTGGACCATGAATGTTGTCTTTGGGCGATGAGGATGACGTCCTTAGACCATGATGTCCTGGGCCATGAAGTGTATGATAAGGGATTCGCAGGCCATGAAATGATGTTCTCGGGCTATAAGGATGGTGCCTCTGAACCATGACGCCTTTGAATAGTGATATGCAAAATATTGAAAGAGATCCTCAAGACATGACATGGTGTTCTCGGGCTATGAAGATGGTGCCTCCGAATGATGACACCTTTGGATGAGTTGGCGATATTTCAGCCCATGAAAGATGCAGTAGTATAATGCAGACAAGACAGAGCTTAGTCTTGTGAATTGAAGGGCAGAGCTTAGCCCGTAAGGAAAGAAGGATAAATAATGCTTGAGATAGTGCTTATTTTTGAAGAAAAATTGGAGGCAGAGCTTAACCTCGGAAGGCCGAATGGTAGCCTTATGCAAAGATACGAATGCAGATGGAGGTACAACTTAACCTCGGAAGGCAGAATGGTAGCCTTATGCAATGCAGATGCAGATGGAGGTAGAGCTTAACCTTGGAAGGCAGAATGGTAGCTTTATGCAAAGATGCGAATGTAGGTGGAGGTAGAGCTTAACCTCGGAAGGCAGAATGGTAGCCTTATGCAATGCAGATGCCGATGGAGGTAAAGCTTAACCTCGGAAGGTAGAATGGTAGCCTTATGCAATGCAGATGCAGATGGAGGTAGACCTTAACCTCGGAAGGCAGAATGGTAGCCTTATCCAAGTTGGAAAGCGGAATGGTAGCCTTATGCAAGAACGCATATGGAGGTAGAGCTTAACCTTGGAAGGAAGAATGGTAGCCTTATGCAATGCAGATGCAGATAGAGGTAGAGCTTAACCTCGGAAGGTAGAATGGTAGCCTTATCCAAGTTGGAAGGCGGAATGGTAGCCTTATGCAAGAACGCAAATGGAGGTAGAGCTTAACCTCGAAAGGCAAAATGGTAGCCTTATGCAAGAAATAAAATAACAAATGATAGTAGTGTTTTCTTAGCTGATAGCAGATTGCGGCGTTGTGATCATTGGGAGTGTTTTGACATATGGAACCTCACTGGTGTGTGCTAATAGCAAATGTTGGCAAGTGCAACGGTTCGGAGAGTCGTATTCTTGAATAATGTTTGTTCCATGGGCATACAGTATGTTTAATGATTTCACAATCCTAGTACCTGCATCCAAAGAAAAAATCGTGAGTTTGGTAAGGGGAAGGTTAGTTTGTATACCCGCTGGCTTTACTTGACTCGTTCGACTTTGATCTGGTGATATTGTCTGTATCATTGGGGTAGCATTGCTAAACAAAGCAGTTTCAATAATAAACATGCATGATTTTGTAAAAGTATGACATAAATGTATAGTTGAAAATAACTTTTAGATGAGCCGACAACTGTGACGTCGTTCAGGACATTGCAACCTATATTGCTACGGAATTTTAAGGGTCCTCCTCAAAATTCTACCCCAGTTTGATGGGTTGACGTTTCTGACTATTGCTCGTGTGGCGATCGACTGAAATTACTTCGGAATTTTGAGGGTCCTCCTCAAAATTCTGTCCCAGTTTCCAATTGCGGGGGGAAATAAAATTTTATTGAATTGTGACCGAACCCATAGGGCTGCCTACGTATCCCCTCTTAAACGGGAATCAGGTCAGGCGTAGTTCAATTTACATCATACAAGGAAAGCATAAAGATTACACATAGTAGTGCTTGACTGCATATGAATTAATCGGCTTTGGCTAGTTTTCTCCGTCCATTTCTGCAAGTTTGAGGACTCTTCCTGTAAAAATCCGGTGAACCATGTATAGACCCTACCAGTTGGGAGAGAACTTCCCTTTGGCTTCATCTTGATGCGGAAAAATTTTCTTTAACACCAGCTTCCCCGGTGTGAACCGTCTTGGCTTGACTCTTTTGTTAAAGGCTTTGGACATTCTGGTCTGGTAGAGTTGACCATTGCAGACTGCATTCATTCTCTTTCAGTCTATAAGGGCTAGTTGCGCATAACGACTTTTTACCCACTCTGCGTCATTGAGCTCAGCTTCTTGTATGATCCTTAGTGAAGGAATTTCTACCTCAGCGGGAATTACAGCCTCCGTACCATAAACCATCATATAGGAGGTTGCCACGGTTGATGTGCGGACTATGGTGTGATACCCCAATAGAGCAAATGATAACTTCTCGTGCCACTATTTATGCTTTTCTATCATTTTCTTCAATATCTTCTTGATATTCTTGTTAGCGGCTTCTACAGCTTCATTCATTTGAGGTGTGTAGGCTGTGGAATTCTTGTGTCTGATCTTGAAATTTTCACACATAGCTTTTATCAAGTCCTTGTTGAGGTTGGAGCCATTATCATTAATAATTGACTCCGGAATCCCGAATCGACAAACAATGCGGTTGCGGACAAAGTCTGCCACGACTTTCTTAGTTACTGCTCTGTAAGATGCTGCTTCGACCCATTTGGTGAAATAGTCGATGACTACTAGGATAAACCTGTGTCCGTTGGAAGTGGCAGGCTCGATTGGTCCAATAACGTCCATTCCCCAGGCGGCGAACGACCACGGTGAGCTTATTGTGTTGAGCTTGCTTGGAGGTACCTTTATAATGTCTGCATGTATCTGACATCAGTGGCATTTCCGGACATACTGGATGCAGTCCATTTCCATAATCATCCAAAAGTAACCAGCCTGGAGTATCTTCTTTACTAAGATAAAACCGTTCATATGTGGACCGCAAGTCCCCGCATGAATTTCCTCTAGCAGCTTCGATGCTTCCTTTGTGTCGACACATCTTAATAATCCTAAATCAGGAGTCCTCCTATACATGATTCCTCCGCTATAAAAGAAGTTGTTGGACAATCTCCGAAGTATGCGTTTCTGAGTAGGATTAGCAAGCTCCGAGTACTCTCCTTTTGCCAAATATTCCTTGATATCATGAAATCAAGGCATTCCGTCTGCTTCCTCTTCAACATGGACACAGTAAGCTGGCTGATCATGGATTTTCACCGGAATTGGATCAATGAAATTCTTGTCGGGATGTTGTATCATAGATGATAGGTTGGCCCATGCATCGGCTAACTCATTCTGGATTCTGGGAACAAGCTGGAATTCTGTCTTTGTGAACCTCTTTCTCAACTCCTGTACGTGATGCATATACGGGAGTATCTTGGAGTTCTTGGTTGTCCATTCTCCTCGTACCTAATGTACAAGCAATTCTAAATCTCCAATCACTAGCAGCTCTTGAACGTTCATGTCAATGGCCATTTTGAGCCCTAAGATGCAGGCTTCATATTTGGCCATATTGTTAGTGTAGGGGAACCTGAGTTTGGCAGACACCGGATAATGTTGACCAGTTTATGATATTAGGACTGCTCTTATTCCAACTCCTCTAAAGTTTGATGCTTCATCGAAGAACATTCTCCAACCGTCATAGGATTCTGCAATGTCTTCCCCTATGAATGATACCTCTTTATCAGGAAAATATGTTTTCAAGGGTTCGTATTCTCCAATCACTGGGTTTTCAGCAAGGTGGTCTGCCAGTGCATGTCCCTTGACCGCTTTCTGAGTTACGTAAACAATATCGAACTCACTCAACAGGATTTTCCACTTGGATAGCTTGCCAGTGGGCATGGGCTTCTGAAAGATGTACTTCAAAGGATCCATCTTCGATATGAGATATGTAGGATAGACACAGAAGTAATGTCTTAGCTTCTGAGCTACCCAAGTCAAAGCACAATAGGTGCGTTCCAATAGAGAATACCGGGCCTCGTACGAGGTGAACTTCTTACTGAGATAATAAATGGCTTGCTCCTTTCTCCCTGCCTTATCATGCTGCCCCAGAACGCAGCCAAAAGCTCCATCTAACACTGTAAGGTAGAGTAATAAGGGTCTACCTGACTCGGGCGGGATTAGGACTGGTGGTGTTGACAGATATTCCTTGATTCTCTCAAAGGCCTTTTGGCAGTCATCAGTCCATTTGGTAGCGACGTCCTTTTTCAACATCTTAAAGATTGGCTCACAGATAACTGTGGACTGTGCTATGAACCGACTGATGTAATTAAGCCTTCCCAAGAAACTCATCAATTCCTTCTTGTTCTTTGGCGGTGGTAGTTCTTGAAGGGCTTTGACTTTTGATGGATCCATTTCTATTCCTCGACGGCTCACAATAAACCCGAGCAATTTCTCGGCAGGAACCCCAAATGCACACTTTGCGGGGTTTAGTTTTAGGTTGTATCTCCACAGTCTATTGAAGACCTTCCTCAGATCTTCCATGTGGTCAGTGGCCTTCTTGGATTTGATAATAACATTATCCACATATAGGTGCCCCTGCATTCTTCAGGCCAAACGGTATCATCTTGGAACAATACATTCTCCATGGTGTAATGAAAGCCATTTTCTCAGCATCTTTCTCATCCATCCAGATCTGATGTAACCAGCGTAGCAATCTATGAATGATTGTAGCTCATGCTTGGCGCAATTGTCGATCAGGATGTGTATATTTGGAAAAGTAAAGTCATCCTTTGGACTGGCCCGGTTGAGATCCCGGTAGTCGACACAAACTCTAACCTTCACGTCCTTCTTCGGCACTGGCACAATGTTGGCTAACCATGTCGGGTATTCAACTACCCTGAGAACCTTAGCTTTGATCTGCTTGTTGACTTCTTCCTTGATTTTAAAACTCATATTATGCTTGAACTTTCTGAGCTTTTGCTTTAACGGTGGACACATTGGATTAGTTGGTAGTTTGTGAGCCACAATAGATGTACTCAGACCAGTTATGTCATCATATGACCAGGCGAATATGTCCTCATATTCTTTTAGAAATTTTGTGTATTCTTTCTTTTTTGATGGTGATAGGTGAACGTTGATTCGTGTTTCCTTGACGTTTTCTGCATCTCCCAGGTTGACAATTTCGGTCTCGTCCAGGTTGGACTTAGGTCTATTCTCAATGTTCTCAACTTCTTTGACAATCCCGTCAGGTATGTCATCTTCCTCCGAATCAATGTCCGTTTGTTGCATTGTCTCATTGCATGTCACAGTCGTTGGTTCATCAAGATAAGTAATAGTAATGTTGTATTGGTAAAGTAAGGAGAGATAGCCATAAATATTAAATCATAAGAAAAATCAAAAATACTTTTGATAAATTGAATAACTGTTTTGAACATCAAAGATCTTATTGCGGGAATTCAAAAATGTGAAAAGAAAATCATTTAGTAAATAAATACAATGAAAGATTCCTGTTTTAGCCTTGCTACCCCAAGGCTCGTCGAGCTCTAGTTGTCCTGATGGTCCAATTATTGAGACGTGCACCTCTGCTCACAGCCTGTATAGAAGGGCCTTCCTCCCCCTCCTCCTCGAGAATAACACAATAGTCCATATCACTATCTTCTAGGAACAAGTTCTTCACTACTGCAAGCGCTTCTTCTTCATTTGACCCATAAACAACGTCAGCCTGTTGAAAAGTCTGCTCCAGATACGGTATGGGCTGCTCTAGTGGATAGTAAGGACCACGCCATGGTGGCGACCAGTTATTGAATTCTTCCCAGGTGTAATCATATACCAGACCAAAAGTGGTGCCATGTTTCTTGAGTTTTATGGGCTTAGGGGAGGTTCTTGCCGAGCTTTTACTAGGTTTGTACCCTCTCCAATTCAGTATACTCTCAATTTTACTATACCACCATTTGTCTTTGTCGATATCATTAACGCGTTCAATGTGGTGGTAAGTTTCTCCACCTAGATTCCTTCTTCCCTCGATCGCCAGAATGGTCTGGCGACTGTATATAGGGTTGCTACCATCATCATGAATGATCACTTCCTGGTGATTCCATTCAAACTTTACGGCCTGATGCAACATTGATGCTACGGCCCCAGCAGCATGAATCCATGGCCGTCCCAGAAGCAAATTGTAAGATGCTGACACATCTATCACCTGGAAGTCGACCTCAAACCATGTTGGTCCCATCTATAAGCATAGAATAATCTCACTAATGGTGGACCTCTAAGAACCATTGAAGGCTTTCATATTGATTGCTTCGTCTTTTATCTCATGCAGCCTTTTACCCAACTTTTTGAGCATTACCAGCGGACAAATGTTAAGATTGGAACCTTCATCGATCAGGATTCTGGTGATGAAATAATCTTCGCATTGCATGGTGATGTGTAGTGCTTTGTTATGCCCCAACCCTTCGTACGGCAAATTGTCCTCATGAAAGGTGATCTTATGGCTCTCCAGCACTTGTCCTACCATGTTATCCATTTCCCCACTAGTGATGTTACTTGGTACGCATGCTTCACTTAGCACCATTAACAAAGCATTCTTGTGTTCCTCAGAATTTTGTAGCAAAGAGAGAATGGAGATTTGTGCTGGCGTCTTGTTTAACTGGTTGATGACCGAATATTCCTTGGCTTTTATCTTCCTTCAAAGCTCATCCGGACCTGTCTCAATGAGGGGCGGACGATTGGAGGCCTGCTTGCTTGATTCAACTAGATGTTCAAGGGTATAGACTCTCCCAGTTCTTGTCATACCTTGTGCTGCAACAGTTTCTTCAATCCTGACCTTGCCCTTCCTTATTGCCCCGGCTATATAGTCTCAAGGTACAACATTTGTATAGAATGGTGTCATGGTTGATATCGCCACTGGGATCGGCGCAGCTATCCTTAATCCGAACGGAACATGTGCCTTGGGTGGCAAAACTGCAACCTCAAATGGTATGGGTGCATTTGCTGGAGACACAAATTCAACCTCAATTGGTGTTGGTGTCTTTGCGGATGATGTTGTTTCAAACTCAAGTGATACAGACATATTCACCTCAGCGTCCTCAGATGGTTGAATCTGTACTATGATTGGATTGAGAGTAATTGTTGGTTTCTTTGGGTCATCCCCTTCTGCGATCAACCCGATTGACCCCTCGGGATCCTAGTCATCTTCTATTTCAATCATGTGGATACCTCTACCCTTATGGTCTGGTAGAGGGTTGTTGCAGACATTTGGAGCGGGTTCTTTTGCCGTAATGATCTTATTATCAATCAAAGACTGTATCTTGTCTTTCAAAGAACGACACTCATCGATGATGTGCCCTTTCATGCCAGAGTGGTATGCACAGGACTTGTTTGGGTTAACCCACTGAGAGGGATTTTTAGGGGTTGCAGCAGGGTTGGGGGTGACATAACCAGCAGCTTTGAGTCTCTCATACAGCTGGTCGATGGGTTCAGCGATGGCTGTATATTGTTTTGGAGGTCTGCGATCAAAATTAGGCCGGGGTCTAGGGAAATTTTGGCGTACAGGGGGTGATTGATAATAGAATGGTTAAGCATTATAAATTTTGTAGATATGAGCGGGTTGGGAGTATCTGGGTGAGGTAGGTTGATATGTAGGAGGTAGAGATGACTGATAAGTTGGTAGCGGAGCTTGGTATGAAGGTGAGGGTGCTTGGTAATTTGGGGTTGGCTGGTATGTGAGTTGAGGTGTAGGGATAAGTTTTGTATTTGAGGGGAGACTTGGTCCTCTGTGCAACCATCACAGCCCCTACGTCCCTTTTCTTGGATATACCACCGGACTGTAAAGCCTTATTACTAGCTTGTAAGGCCTCGAAGTTTGTAACCATACTGCTTTTGATACCTTCTTCAATTCTCTCACCTAATTTGATAATGTCGGAGAACTTGTGGTTCTCAATCATCATCAGCCTTTCATAGTATTGTGGGTCCTGAGCCCGAACAAAAAACTTGTTCATTTGCTCCTCTTCTAAGGCGGGTTTTACTTTAGCAGTTTCGGACCTCCAACGAGTAGCATACTCGCGAAACGTCTCCATGGGGTTCTTCTTTAAATTATGAATATAGAACCCGTCTGGCGCATTCTCTGTATTAAACCTGAATCTATCCATAAAGTCAGACACCATGCCTACCCAGCTTGACCACCTCTTAGGATCTTGGCTGATGTACAAAGATAATGCATCTCATTTCAAACTCCTCATGAACAACTTCATGCGGATTCTCTCGTCTTTCCCTACTCCAACTAGCTTGTTGCAGTATGTCCTTAGATGGACCCTTGGATCACCCGTACCATCAAACATTTTGGACTTAGGAGGTTTGTACCCCTCGGGCAGTTCGACATCAGGCTGTATGCAAAGATCATCATAGTTCAACCCTTCGATTCATTTGCTTCCCTCAATGCCCTGAATCCGGCTGGTTAATTTCTTAAGTTCCTCAGCCAGGTTCCTGATAAGAAGATCCTTTTCATCAGACTTAGGTGTGCTTGAGATAGGTTGGGTAGAGTGTGGCAAGGTCTCTAGGTAGATAGGGGTGTTATGGTGGCCTAGTGTGTGGGTGTGGAAATAGTTGTTTGTGGAGTTTTGTGGTTCTGGGAAGAGTAGTGGAGTGTTGTTTGGGGTATGGCAGGTGTTGCATTAATTCTTTGGTGGAGCAACATGATAGTGAGGAGAGGGATAATTCTGTTGTTTTGGGATATTTTGAGGAGGTGCAGGGTTTTGAGTGTTGGGGAAGTTGATATTTGGGGTGTTGAGGGAAAATGACAGGCTTGCCAGATTTCGAACCTAATCGAACTCTTCCTGAAATTTCAATAGCTTCTGCTCAAGTTGTGACACATTCTCGTTTGGAACCCGAATACCCTGGCTATCAGTGGCCTCAACCGGTTCAAATATGTTCTCCTTCTTAATGTTGTTCAAATCTTCCATCTTGCCTTTGTTCTTGCCTTTTATAGGACTAAGAGTAGGAGTGGGTGGAGGGCCTTGGATCTTGTGAAATAAGATGATGATGCCAGAGTGCACGAACTAACCTTTGGGGGGGGGGGGAATAATAAAAAACAAAAATAAAACAAAAAGTAATCGAGTCAGTGAGGATTATAAAAAGTATTGCAATATTTAAACACACAGTGCGAGAATGTATAGCGTGTCCTAATTTGGGAACCTCTTTGTGGCCAAGGTAAGCCTAGCGACAAATTTATTCGGAGAACTTAGAATGCTAAATGCCTCATTTTATTGATAAAAAACAGACGAGTCCCAAATCGATACTAAATAAGCAGGAAATAAAAGTCACTAATGGCCATTGGCCTTATTACATTTATGAAGCAAAAAAGATAAACTCTTATCTACTTGGTCCTAGAAGGACCTTCCCCAGATTCGGCATCCTTGGCTCCGTCGAACAGCTTCCCCAACTCGCAAAGTCCTAGCAACAGGTACGCTCTCGCTAGATGTCCGCCATTGGTCCCTTCAGCCTCTTGACAATCTTCAACCCTTTTGAGAAACTTTGTCTCCAATTCTACTATGCCTCGCTCCAAGTATCCTAGCCTTTTGTTGGCACTGACAGCCATATCCTTCCATTCCTTAATCGGCTTCTGGTTGGACTCTTGTATCTCGTGGTGTTCGCTCTCACACTCATGGATCCTCTTGCGCAACTGGTTGTACTTGACTTGCACCTCGGCCTTTTCATCTATAATTCTGTGCCTTCGAACAAACCCTGGCTGCCCCAGACCATCATGAATAGAAATGAGTACGACTAGCATGATATCTGTCTAGCTCGATGGTGTCTTAAGATCTTGCAGTGCCACATATGCTGGGCTTGGCACTTGTAGGGACTATCATCATTTTGGAAGTCAGCTCGGAAATGGCTCATCTTGTCGACCCTGGGTATAACTTGTTTCATACCTGCTTGCCTCATAACTTGGAGAGGGACGTAAGGGTATGTCCCTCTTAGACCAATTAGTATTAGGAAAAGAGCATCTCTGGATCAGGCGATGAACTCCTCGGGCGGAAACCACTCGAACATCCATTGAACTTGATCTTCAGTCTGATTATCAAATAACTCAACCCATCCTTTGGTATTCTCAGGCTGAGCGAACATGTCGGGGATGTAATTCATTCTCTTTGGATGGTGGAAAGCGATGTGGTTATCCCAGTTCCTTTGTTGAATTTCTTGTCGGTATTTGCCTCTTTAGAGATGTTCCATGAGCCAGAGTTGAAGTAGTAAATTGCAGCCTTTGAAGTGTTTTGTCCTCGTTGACACTTCTCTAAGGCTCGGTATATATCTGTAATGATCATGGGCACAATGCTGAATGTCTGCCCACCAATTCCCTCCATTAAAGTCTTATTTACCATAGCCAGCTTGGTATGGATTCTCTCTTTCTTCATCGGAAACACGATCAGACCCAGGAAATAAAACATGAAGACAAAAACCCTACGATGGATGTGTCCCAAGGACGCGATGGCAAACTCGTCAGGGTAGGTACGGTAGGATTTGCTGTGACCGTACCTTTCATACAGGTAGTCAAAAGGGATGTATGATTCCTTCAGGCATGTCAATTTTGTATTCTTCTTCAAACCCATTATTTTAAGAAAACCCATGCCTTTGCTGTTTTCAGGCATTAGAAAACCCGGAGTTTCCCACACTAGACCGGCCAGTCCTCCTATCTCCTCCAGCAAAGGTGTTATTTCAATGTCCCTAAAGCGGAACACGGCCCTTTCACAATCCTAAAACAATGTGGCAGCTTCTATGATCATGTTGTTACGTTGGACCTCTAGGAGGGACGGTAGATTGACCAGATATTTTCTGACGAGGGTTTGGTCACTAGAGTGTAAATCTCTCCACCAGCTTAGCAATCTTGGGTGGATGTTGGTGATCATGCCGAATCTGGGGACTTCGTGCCTCATATTTCTGCAAGGCAAATAAGGTTAGGCCCGTACCCCCACTAGACTCGACTATTTAATATCAACAATTAGCATGAAGCATTTAGTTCTCCAAATAAATGCACAGAACGTGATAATGTCCGTTTGGGTTTAGGGAAACCTAGTGGACTTTCGGACAAGGCGATCTTAAAGGATCATTACGTTGACAACATAACTGATCCGACTAGGTTTGACCATGATGCATGCATAATTTGAATAGAGCAAGGTTTTTATGGGGTTTTAGACTGGTACCCTTGAGCGGATAACTCAAGTGGGAAGGCACAGAACTGTCGACTGCACCGCTGATCGACTAGTTTTACTGCAAATATGCCTTTCTGAATTTAGGGGGTAATGATATAGGAAGAGCGCAACCACTCATCAAGAGTTGCTATAATATTTGTTTGGCACGAGTGGAGTATGATGTTTGAGCATGATTATGCAATAATTAAAAGCATGTTGGCATGTATTTGCACGTTAAGAAAGTGATAAATACAAAAATTTTATAATTTAAGGCAACAATAAAGGAAGGAAACAAAGAAGAGATGTCAGTTCGCTTTTGAAAAAAAATTAAACGCTTAAAGGAATTAAACAAGTAATTGCACATAAAGGAGGTGTACAAATTCACAAGAACAATCTGAAATGGTAAAAGCCTAAATATCCCCAGTAGAGTCGCCATGTTGTCGCACCCCCTTTTTCCCTCCCCGCAGAGAGAGGTTCGGGTTTCGACATTCATGGGGTGTAATGACTCAATTCCTTTTGGAAATTGGGTATTGCGTTTTTGAAGAGTCGTCACCTAACGATTTTTTAAGGTGTGTTAGGGCACCAACAGGCTTTATCTACAACTATGTTTAGATAACCAGAGATAGAGTAAGAGCTTGAAATTATCCTTAGGAGAAGGTATTAGCACCCCTCAGGATCCACTAGTGTGGTTCTCGGCCAGATAGTTTTTTGTGAATTTGTGGAATTAGCAAACAAGCAAGTAGGGCTCAAATAACAGGGGATTTTAATACATGCGCGTTTGAAAACAATTAATAAAAGCAAGGTTTAAAAAAAGAGTTATAATCTAAGCATGCTTATGAATTTAAAGGGGTCCTAGGTTTGTTTGTAATATGGATCACATCAATACAATACCCGATATGACACTCCTCAGAAGAGGGGATACACGTGGTATTAGCGCACCAGTCATCATATCCATATCTACCCTTCCCACCCTGTGAAGGTAATTAAAGCGAGAGTTGGTCTCGACCACTATTGCATGCCGTTACCCGTCCCTTCCTATCAGTCCTGGAGGAATTTTAGGACTCCTATTCCTATAAGAAGGAGGTTCTAGGCAGACCCTCAAGTTTAAAGGCAAAAACTTCACAATGTGAAAACTATTACCATACTACCTTTTTCATGAATCAGTAATTAACTAGGCGTTTTTAAACAAAATGCAAACAGGATCCTAGAACATGATATCTAATATGCACACGCAGATGGCAGAGTTCCTAAGGCATGATTTTTAAATATACGAGAGAGTTGCAGAATTATTAAAAACCGCCTTCATGAGTAACCGTTTTATTTATTCGTCCTAGAAGCAAGATTTCTAAGTGTTGGACACGAAGCATGGATTAATGAATGAGATGTTGAAGCATGAAACATGAATCTTAAGAACCTGATTTCTAATGCATTGTATGAGTCCTAAACATGATTTCTATTGCACAACTTGGAATATAAACCTAATAACATGTTTTCTACTCTTTAACTATAGCATGAATATTTCCCCATTCCTTTTCACTAACCACCCCAATATTTGTTTACGAACTATTACAGATCGTGTGATTGAATTACATAAGAAAAAAAATGCAAAAATAAGAAGTTACAACCATAGGAAGCATGATCCTGACTTCCTCTCTGAGTTATATAATAAACCACCTCAAAGCCAATATTGTTCCAAAGCCTTTCTCATATATGGGTGTGTCAGAGTTCCCTAAGGACCTCAAGGGATCTCGGGCAGTGCTCACACCCAGATTGCATAACCAAGGGAGTGAGTATTGTGTGGAAGGTCCAGCTCTTATGTGTCCAGGTTCAGAGGGAGCTCAAGGGTCCTAAGCAAGGCTCACACAAGAGAGGTGGAACCTAATGATCTTAGAGTGCATGTGAGAGTGCTGGACATAGGCTCAAAGGAGTTGAGTTGGAAAATAGTTTTAGAAATAACATGTTTGAAGTGAGTTTGTAAAACAGCGAAAGAATTGCCTAATAAAACAGTTTTTGAAATAGAGAGGGGGTAGGAGTAACAACAACACACACAGAACAAGTTTAGAGAGAATTACATGCTTCAACAGTTACAAACAGGGAAGTAGGGGTTGGGGACAAAAAGGGCCCGAATCAGAAACACTCAATTAGTCATGAATTGTTACAGACATGCTAGTTGAAGGACATAAACAAGAACAAGTAAATATGCTGACCACATTTGAACAAAGGAGGGTAGAATTTTAAGCATGTTGAATAAAGCAATAAACAAACAGTACAACTCAACAGCATGAGCCATTAAGTTAGTGAAGAAAGAGACAAGGATTGACAAACAAGGGAACACATATAGTTGAACTTCAGAATTTAAATTAAGAACTTACTAGTTGGAGGAGCAAAGTGCAAAAAAAAAGTAAAGCAATCAGAGTTCCAAAGTCTAGCCTTTGCTTATAGCCGGCTAGACAAGGCAATGGCACAAGTAGTAGAGAAAGAAAGCGAATTTGAATGTGTAAGTGTGTGGTTTTGAACTTAGTTGTTCATGTCTTGTTAATGAAAGAATTAGGGTATTTATAGCTTTTAAAATGATTAAAAAAATAAGGTAACAAGTAAAGGTTTAACACAAATATGGAAGTAATCACAATCAGAATCAATTAATATAAGTATTCCCTTTAATCAAGGAATTATTACTCAAATGGATACTAACAGAGATAATTAAGGAGAGAAAATCAATTTGAGGAAGATCGATTCTTATCATATAAGGGGTAGTAAAGGTATAGAGTAAATAATTAAGTCTAAGTACAAACTTAATTTTGGGAAGGGATTCAGCAGGGGTAAAACATCACAGCAAATAAAGGAAGAGAATCAATCAATTTAAAAAATGAGTAAAATTAAGGGTTTATAAGAAAACCCTTGCAATCAGTCGTAACTTGAGGAAATCAAGATCAATCAAGAAAGAATCATGATTCAGCACTTCGACCTATAAATAGAAAAGAATGAACAAGAGTATCAAATATGCAAGGCCAACCATATTGACAAAAGAAACAACTAGATGAAAACAAACATACAACAGTAACAGGAGTAGGCCAGGACTCAGCAGTAAGGGACCTACTCGAAGCATGGTAGTTAGCAGAGTCAAGTAGTCACATACAACAACAACAACAACAACAACCCAGTGTAATCCCACAAGTGGGGTCTGGGGAGGGTAATATGTACGCAGACCTTACCTCTACCCCAAGGGGCAGAGAGGCTGTTTCCAGGAGACCTCGGCTCAAAGAGGCAACAAGAGACACTATATTAGTACTATCAATAGACTCATAATAAAACACCATAAAATACCATAAAATCCATAACATAACATAAATACCATAAAAACAAAGTAACAGCAATATAAGAGATATAGGAAATACTAGAATATGTAAGGTATTAATACATAGAAGATAAAGCCCATCATCAGTAGTTGATCAATAGCATCCTAAGACTAATTCCTAACTAGCTAGTCTCACTCTAGTGCGCTGTAAAAAAGACATCACAATTTCCCCTAACCTACAACCTTAATGCTCGATCTCCACAATTCCCTGTTTAGGGCCATGTCCTCAGTAACCCTAAGTCGCGCCATATCCTGCCTGATCACCTCTCCCCAATACTTCTTAGGTCTCCCTCTACCTCTCCTCGTACCCACCACCGCCAGTCGTTCACACCTTCTCACCGGTGCATCAGTGTTCCTCCTCTGAATGTGCCCGAACCATCTGAGTCTTGCTTCCCGCATCTTGTCCTCCATGGGGGCCACACCCACCTTCTCTCGAATATCTTCATTTCTAATCTTATCCTTCCTTGTATGCCCGCACATCCACCTCAACATCCTCATCTCTGCAACTTTCATCCTCTGGATGTGTGAGATCTTCACCGGCCAACACTCGGTCCCATACAACATAGCAGGCCTAACCACTGCCCTATAAAATTTACCTTTCAGTAACAGTGGCACTTTCTTGTCACACAGGACTCCCGTCGCTAACCTCCATTTCATCCACCCCACCCCTATACGGTGTGTGACATCCTCGTCGATCTCCCCGGACCCCTGAATAAACGACCCCAGGTACTTGAAACTACCCCTCTTAGGGATGACTTGAGAATCAAGCCTCACTTCCACTCCCGCTTCCGTCGGCTCTGCCCCAAATTTGCATTCAAGGTATTCCGTCTTCGTCCTGCTCAACCTGAAACCTTTGGACTCAAGGGTATGTCTCCAAACCTCTAACCTCTCGCTGACACCGCGTCGTGTCTCGTCGATTAGGACTATGTCATCAGCAAATAGCATGCACCATGGCACCTCCCCCTGAATATGATGCGTTATAGCATCCATCACCAGGGCAAATAGGAAAGGGCTGAACGCAGACCCTTGGTGCAACCCCGTAATAACCGGAAAATAATCTGAATCGCCTCCTGCTGTCCTAACCCGAGTCTTAGCTCCATCATACATGTCCTTAATCGCCCTAATGTAGGCAACCAGGACCCCTTTAGCCTCTAAGCATCTCCATAAGACCTCCCTAGGAACCCTGTCGTACGCTTTCTCTAGATCGATAAACACCATGTGGAGATCCTTCTTCTTATCCCTGTATTGTTCCACCATCCTCCTAATAAGGTGGATAGCTTCTGTGGTAGATCGCCCCGGCATGAACCCGAACTGGTTGTCTGAAATAGACACCGTCCTTCGCACTCTCATTTCTACCACTCTCTCCCAGACTTTCATGGTATGACTTAGTAATTTAATACCCCTATAGTTGTTACAGATCTGGATATCGCCTTTGTTCTTATACAACGGGACCATTGTACTCCACCTCCACTCTTCGGGCATCCTATTAGTCTTGGATATAACATTAAGCAACTTAGTAAGCCATTCCAAGCCTGCTCTACCCACACACCTCCAAAGCTCAACCGGAATTTCATCTGGTCCGGTAGCTCTGCCCCTTCTCATCTTACTAAGTAAAGGAAGTATTCAAAACTCACAGTAACAAGCGAGAAGAGTTTTAGGAAATTAGGGTTTTAACAAAACGGTAAAAACTCAAAATCAGTCAAGACAAACGAAGGAAAGGATTTAATCATGAAGAACTTAATCAAAACAGGCATACATACAAAAGGCAATTTCAGAAGCCCAGATAAAACCAAAGATACTTAGGGTTTTAACACGATGAACTAGGTAGAAGAAAACATAGACAAAATCGTTTAAACATAGTAAAATCATAAAACAACACTGAAAATCGGAGAAAAGATATTTTTAGTCATAATGGCTTCCTGGCCACTAAAACTTGTAGGGCTTTTGAAAGCCGATACACGAACTTTAGAATTTTCCATTTGAACACTCCAACTTGACAAAATGGGTAATAATAAGCACATCCACCAGAGCGTGTATATTTGTTGTGTTGACATGTACAACACATCACTCTAAGCATTTTATTACTTGCCATGTGTTATTTGTGGGTCCCATTTTTAAATACAAAATCAGAAAAAAAAAATTACAAATACAAACAGGAAAAAAAAATGCCTGAAACATACTACCCAACCGCCCCTTTCATTATGGGAGTACTGTGGCACACAACATAGCAAACTAAGGAAGCGGGAAAGCCATGGCCTTTTCTTCATTACGTTCAACCTCTTCTTCTGTGTAGAACAGTGTCCGATTTTGCCAGCGCTCTTTCTCTGCTAAGCCCTCGTCTTCTTCTTCCCATTGGGCAGTCAAAGACAAAGACAGAGAGAAAATGATGTCTGATTTCGACAGGGAAATGCCGGAGTACGATGTCCCAACTTCAGGAAACAGCTGACCACTGTCACACCTCCTTTTTCCGCGCCCGGGGGGGCGCAGGGGAGTTTTTTCCAATTAAAGGACAATCGAAACGGGGTTGGTTTAATTATTTCAGAGTCGCCACTTGGGAGATTTAGGGTGTCCCAAGTCACCAATTTTAATCCCGAATCGAGGAAAAAAATGACTCTATATTACAGTCTGCGTACCAGAAATCCGGATAAGGAATTTTGTTAACCCGGGAGAAGGTGTTAGGCATTCCCGAGTTCCGTGGTTCTAGCACGGTCGCTCAACTGTTATATTCGGCTTATTTATCTGATTTTTAATACAATTATGAACCATGTGCAAATTTTATCTTTTAACCGCTTTATTAATTATTATTATTAAGAATGTGAACATCGCTTAAAACATGTCTTTGGACTGCGTCACATGAAATGCACCCACAATCCGGAACATATCTTATTTCACGTTTTGGGATTTGGATTTGGGTCGCATGAAATGCACACCCGAGCTTAAGAAAGTAAATTATTAAACACGCGCCTAAAGAGACTATCGCGTTATTATTTTGGGAAGGCCACGAAATTCACTAAGCGGCCCTCCTGAATTCTAAGTAATTTAAAACAAGTATTTACTGAGGGCCCCGCAATTTGTATTTTTATTCGGCGAGGCTCATCTCGTTCTTATTTTTTTTTTAAGAATTTGTAACGTCATGGAAATTCATCTCGGGCCACGCCACAATCAATGCGCCCGTGACTAGAGACATATTTCGACTCCGTTGAGATTTGGATTTGGGTCACATAAATGTGCACCCGAGTTTAGGGAGATAAAATTATTAAAGGCGCGCCTAAAGCAACTAGAGCATTATTATTTTGGGGAAGGCCGTAAAATTCGCTAAACGGCATGTCCCGAATTCTAATTATTTTAATATATACATTTAGAGGGCCCCGCAGCTTGTGCATTTTTCGAGGCTCGTCTCATTTTTATTTATTTATTTATTTTTATATATATTTTTTTATTTTTTAAAAGGATGCCATTTTTATGTCTTTAACAATACTAAAACTTCCGGCCTCTTTACAACTAAAATCCCATGACTTGTTAGAAGTTTAATAAAAGGAGTTTAGTGAATGAGTGTTTCGGTAGTAGTAACAGCATGCACTAATACTATTTTTTCGAATGACCTAACCAAAGGAAAGGACGAACAGATTAACGTCAAACTTGTGTCATAGAACGACTAGTCCAGCTTAATTAAACGACATCAAATAAACAAGAATAACATAACATGAAAATGAACCAAAATGCAGACAGCGAAACATAGGCAGAAAACTTCCATACCACTTTTTTATATTGCATCTCAAACATTCAACGTAAGTTTATTTATCTAATACATCGAGGTTTACTAACCTTTGCACCTCGACAAACTCAGAGCGACAAACACGATTCCGACGGAACTTAGGCCGGACCTTTCTGAACGAAGAACAACGACGGAACCTCGGACAGCGCCTCGACGTACCGGACCTCGACGAACAAAACAACCTTACCGGACTGAAGCAACGGCTGAGCTACTCAGCAACACAGCGACGCAGGAACAGCTGCTGTATTTTTCGACGCAGCAACTGTTGCGAGAAGCTGCAAAAAGGGGTCGTTGGAGGTGATGAAAGGAGCAGCTATGGAGGTCTGTTTGGTTGACGAGGAGGGTGAGGTTGGTTATGGCGATGCAGCAACACGTCGGCTTGGGTGGAGCTGGAGCTTGCAGCGGGCGGCAATGGAGGTTGACGACGTGCCTGTTTGGTGGTCCGTTTGGCGCTGGTGCTGGGTCGTGGATGCGGGTGGTTTTAGGCGATGGAGGAAGCTGGTAGGAGGAGGGTATGCTTGGTAATGGAGGAGTTGGTCCTCGCTGCGACAGTAGGGGTCGTTAATGGTGGTTTACCGACGGGGGGTGGTTGGACGACGGTGGGGCTGGTTTCGTTTGGATGGTGGTTATGGTGTTTGGGCGATGGTGTTTGGACGGGGGTGATGGAGGAGGAGGGTGGTCGTGAGGCAGTTTGGGAGGAGACGGGGTTGGGCCGCTAGGGTTTTCTTCTTCTTCTTCTTGTTGAAGAAGAAGATTGAACAGTAGTCGTCCCCTTCAAAATTCAAAAAGTCCCCCCGTTCCTTTGTTCTTTTCCGTGTTTTGTACTGGGTTTTGCCTAGAAAAATGAGCCCACGCGTGGTGGGGTTCGAGGCATATGTCCCCCACGCGTGGTGGGGTTCCCCACGTGTCCTGGACACGGTTTATTATGGGCTAGGTCCGAAAATTAGGCCTAAAACCGGGTAGTTTAAACCCGAATATTATTCTTTTGCCCGGACCCGAGAAATAGGAACACGTTGCTTAACTAGTCCTATGTAAGCAAAATAACTACCAAAAATAAGACTAGTATTTAAACAAAACTATATCTTTTTAAATATTTTTCAAGGTTTAAAATAGCTACAAAATATTAATAAAACTATTTTTTTGTAATTTTCGTTTTTAAATATTAAGATAAAATATGAGGTAATATTTTTGTATTTTTCAAAGTTAAAAATGACTATAAAACCTTAATAGAACTATATTTTTTGTATTTATTTTTTTGTAATTTTTGAAATTATATAAAGTACAAAAATAAAGTGCAATTTTTGTATTTTTCAAGTTTATGAGAGATACATAAACTAAAATTTATATATATATTTTTTGAAATTTCTTTTTTTCTTTGAAATAAAGTAAAAATAGTTAAAATAGCTATTCTAGACCCAATTTCACATATTCACGCTAAAAATGTGAAAATTCTCGGGGAGGGTCAAAAATCACGTGCTTACAGCTGCCCCTCTTTGACTGGAAACACGAAGAGTTTTCCGACAAAGAACGACTAGACGTGTTTTTGACCCGACCATTACTTGGACGGACTACACTTAAGGAAAGGGAGGGAATGTGACTGAGCCCTGGTATCTGAGCTGCCTACATATCCTTGGTTATACAGGAATCAGGCCACGTGTAGTTCGGGATGAGAGAGATAGTGAAGTGTACCGAGGTGAAGAGCCGATCGAGGTGCCGTTCCGTCGAGGTTCCGGTCCGCGGTCCTGTCATTACAACAAAAATGAAAACTGAAAAAGACTAACTAAGCCTATCAGCTACTAGTTACAAGGATTCATATCTCTCAAGTCTTCTGAAACTTGGTCTTGAGTCTTGAATGGTGCTTCATACAGACTTTGGATTTGAACCTTGATACTTGCTAGTTGTAGGTGTTAGTTCTTGAGCAGACCACATCTGTACTCCACTTCCACATCTGGGGATTCCTGTTGTATTCCTCTGCTTTATTGATTCTGAGTGTGCTTCTTTCTCATATGAGCGGGCTTTTGACTTAAATACTTCAATTGTATTCCCTTATTCTCCAGGTGGGTGCCTGATTTCTATTTCTTTTATCCTTGTTCTCCAGGTGGACGCCTGACTTCTATTTTTCTTTGTATGTCCTTGTTCTCCAGGTGGACGCCTGATTTCTTCTTTTCTTTGTCCTTGTTCTCCAGGTGGACGCCTGACTTCTATTTTTTCTTTGTATGTCCTTGTTCTCCAGGTGGACGCCTGATTTCTTCTTTTCTTTGTCCTTGTTCTCCAGGTGGACGCCTGATTTCTTCTTTTCTTTGTCCTTGTTCTCCAGGTGGACGCCTGACTTCTATTTTTCTTTGTATGTCCTTGTTCTCCAGGTGGACGCCTGATTTCTTTTCTTTGTCCTTGTTCTCCAGGTGGACGCCTGATTTCTTCTTTTCTTTGGCATACCACAACCTCCGTTCTACAGGCAGATCCCTGACAACCAAAACAAATAAAACCAACAAAATTTCCTAACCCAATTTGTACTGGGAAGATTCGTGAGTCGTTAGCAAAATTGTAACTCATTTATACTACTGATGCATTGATGAGTAAACTAAAGACTAGGCTAGGATGTGCGTCTCCTACGGGTAAAACAAAACTTTTGTTAGCAAATGCGTCTGTTAAAATAAAACATCCATGACTCAAACAAAAGTATTCCCGCATTATACTGGTGGGCGACCTAGAACTTAAATGTATTACCGCATTATACTGGTGGGCGACCTAGAGCTTAAATGTATTCCCACATTATACTGGTGGGCGACCTAGAACTTGAATGTATTCCCGCATTATACTGGTGGGTGACCTAGAACTTGAATGTATCCCCGCATTATACTGGTGGGCGACCTAGAACTTAAATGTATTCCCGCATTATACTGGTGGGCGACCTAGAACTTAAAAGTATTCCCGCATTATACTGGTGGGCGATCTAGAGCTTAAAAGTATTCCCGCATTATACTGGTGGGCGACCTAGAACTTAAATGTATTCCCGCATTATACTGGTGGGCGACCTAGAACTTAAATGTATTCCCGCATTATACTGGTGGGCGACCTAGAACTTAAATGTATTCCCGCATTATACTGGTGGGCGACCTAGAACTTAAAAGTATTCCCGCATTATACTGGTGGGCGACCTAGAACTTAAATGTATTCCCGCATTATACTGGTGGGCGACCTAGAACTTAAATGTATTCCCGCATTATACTGGTGGGCGACCTAGAACTTAAATGTATTCCCGCATTATACTGGTGGGCGACCTAGAACTTAAAAGTATTCCCGCATTATACTGGTGGACGACCTAGAACTTAAATGTATTCCCGCATTATACTGGTGGGCGACCTAGAACTTAAAAGTATTCCCGCATTATACTGGTGGGCGACCTAGAACTTAAAAGTATTCCCGCATTATACTGGTGGGCGACCTAGAACTTAAATGTATTCCCGCATTATACTGGTGGGCGACCTAGAACTTAAATGTATTCCCGCATTATACTGGTGGGCGACCTAGAACTTAAAAGTATTCCCGCATTATACTGGTGGGCGACCTAGAACTTAAATGTATTCCCGCATTATACTGGTGGGCGACCTAGAACTTAAATGTATTCCCGCATTATACTGGTGGGCGACCTAGAACTTAAAAGTATTCCCGCATTATACTGGTGGGCGACCTAGAACTTAAATGTATTCCCGCATTATACTGGTGGGCGACCTAGAACTTAAAAGTATTCCCGCATTATACTGGTGGGCGACCTAGAACTTAAAAGTATTCCCACATTATACTGGTGGGCGACCTAGAACTTAAAAGTATTCCCGCATTATACTGGTGGGCGACCTAGAACTTAAAAGTATTCCCGCATTATACTGGTGGGCGACCTAGAGCTTAAAAGTATTCCCGCATTATACTGGTGGGCGACCTAGAACTTAAATGTATTCCCGCATTATACTGGTGGGCGACCTAGAACTTAAATGTATTCCCGCATTATACTGGTGGGCGACCTAGAACTTAAATGTATTCCCGCATTATACTGGTGGGCGACCTAGAACTTAAAAGTATTCCCGCATTATACTGGTGGGCGACCTAGAACTTAAATGTATTCCCGCATTATACTGGTGGGCGACCTAGAACTTAAATGTATTCCCGCATTATACTGGTGGGCGACCTAGAACTTAAATGTATTCCCGCATTATACTGGTAGGCGACCTAGAACTTAAAAGTATTCCCGCATTATACTGGTGGACGACCTAGAACTTAAATGTATTCCCGCATTATACTGGTGGGCGACCTAGAACTTAAAAGTATTCCCGCATTATACTGGTGGGCGACCTAGAACTTAAAAGTATTCCCGCATTATACTGGTGGGCGACCTAGAACTTAAATGTATTCCCGCATTATACTGGTGGGCGACCTAGAACTTAAATGTATTCCCGCATTATACTGGTGGGCGACCTAGAACTTAAAAGTATTCCCGCATTATACTGGTGGGCGACCTAGAACTTAAATGTATTCCCGCATTATACTGGTGGGCGACCTAGAACTTAAATGTATTCCCGCATTATACTGGTGGGCGACCTAGAACTTAAAAGTATTCCCGCATTATACTGGTGGGCGACCTAGAACTTAAATGTATTCCCGCATTATACTGGTGGGCGACCTAGAACTTAAAAGTATTCCCGCATTATACTGGTGGGCGACCTAGAACTTAAAAGTATTCCCGCATTATACTGGTGGGCGACCTAGAACTTAAAAGTATTCCCGCATTATACTGGTGGGCGACCTAGAACTTAAATGTATTCCCGCATTATACTGGTGGGCGACCTAGAACTTAAATGTATTCCCGCATTATACTGGTGGGCGACCTAGAACTTAAATGTATTCCCGCATTATACTGGTGGGCGACCTAGAACTTAAATGTATTCCCGCATTATACTGGTGGGCGACCTAGAACTTAAAGTATTCCCGCATTATACTGGTGGGCGACCTAGAACTTAAATGTATTCCCGCATTATACTGGTGGGCGACCTAGAACTTAAAAGTATTCCCGCATTATACTGGTGGGCGACCTAGAACTTAAAAGTATTCCCGCATTATACTGGTGGGCGACCTAGAACTTAAAAGTATTCCCGCATTATACTGGTGGGCGACCTAGAACTTAAATGTATTCCCGCATTATACTGGTGGGCGACCTAGAACTTAAATGTATTCCCGCATTATACTGGTGGGCGACCTAGAACTTAAATGTATTCCCGCATTATACTGGTGGGCGACCTAGAACTTAAATGTATTCCCGCATTATACTGGTGGGCGACCTAGAACTGAAAGTATTCCCGCATTATACTGGTGGGCGACCTAGAACTTAAATGTATTCCCGCATTATACTGGTGGGCGACCTAGAACTTAAATGTATTCCCGCATTATACTGGTGGGCGACCTAGAACTTAAAAGTATTCCCGCATTATACTGGTGGGCGACCTAGAACTTAAATGTATTCCCGCATTATACTGGTGGGCGACCTAGAACTTAAATGTATTCCCGCATTATACTGGTGGGCGACCTAGAACTTAAATGTATTCCCGCATTATACTGGTGGGCGACCTAGAACTTAAAAGTATTCCCGCATTATACTGGTGGACGACCTAGAACTTAAATGTATTCCCGCATTATACTGGTGGGCGACCTAGAACTTAAAAGTATTCCAGCATTATACTGGTGGGCGACCTAGAACTTAAAAGTATTCCCGCATTATACTGGTGGGCGACCTAGAACTTAAATGTATTCCCGCATTATACTGGTGGGCGACCTAGAACTTAAATGTATTCCCGCATTATACTGGTGGGCGACCTAGAACTTAAAAGTATTCCCGCATTATACTGGTGGGCGACCTAGAACTTAAATGTATTCCCGCATTATACTGGTGGGCGACCTAGAACTTAAATGTATTCCCGCATTATACTGGTGGGCGACCTAGAACTTAAAAGTATTCCCGCATTATACTGGTGGGCGACCTAGAACTTAAATGTATTCCCGTATTATACTGGTGGGCGACCTAGAACTTAAAAGTATTCCCGCATTATACTGGTGGGCGACCTAGAACTTAAAAGTATTCCCGCATTATACTGGTGGGCGACCTAGAACTTAAATGTATTCCCGCATTATACTGGTGGGCGACCTAGAACTTAAATGTATTCCCGCATTATACTGGTGGGCGACCTAGAACTTAAATGTATTCCCGCATTATACTGGTGGGCGACCTAGAACTTAAATGTATTCCCGCATTATACTGGTGGGCGACCTAGAACTTAAAAGTATTCCCGCATTATACTGGTGGACGACCTAGAACTTAAATGTATTCCCGCATTATACTGGTGGGCGACCTAGAACTTAAAAGTATTCCTGCATTATACTGGTGGGCGACCTAGAACTTAAAAGTATTCCCGCATTATACTGGTGGGTGACCTAGAACTTAAATGTATTCCCGCATTATACTGGTGGGCGACCTAGAACTTAAATGTATTCCCGCATTATACTGGTGGGCGACCTAGAACTTAAAAGTATTCCCGCATTATACTGGTGGGCGACCTAGAACTTAAATGTATTCCCGCATTATACTGGTGGGCGACCTAGAACTTAAATGTATTCCCGCATTATACTGGTGGGCGACCTAGAACTTAAAAGTATTCCCGCATTATACTGGTGGGCGACCTAGAACTTAAATGTATTCCCGTATTATACTGGTGGGCGACCTAGAACTTAAAAGTATTCCCGCATTATACTGGTGGGCGACCTAGAACTTAAAAGTATTCCCGCATTATACTGGTGGGCGACCTAGAACTTAAAAGTATTCCCGCATTATACTGGTGGGCGACCTAGAACTTAAATGTATTCCCGCATTATACTGGTGGGCGACCTAGAACTTAAATGTATTCCCGCATTATACTGGTGGGCGACCTAGAACTTAAATGTATTCCCGCATTATACTGGTGGGCGACCTAGAACTTAAATGTATTCCCGCATTATACTGGTGGGCGACCTAGAACTTAAAGTATTCCCGCATTATACTGGTGGGCGACCTAGAACTTAAATGTATTCCCGCATTATACTGGTGGGCGACCTAGAACTTAAAAGTATTCCCGCATTATACTGGTGGGCGACCTAGAACTTAAAAGTATTCCCGCATTATACTGGTGGGCGACCTAGAACTTAAAAGTATTCCCGCATTATACTGGTGGGCGACCTAGAACTTAAATGTATTCCCGCATTATACTGGTGGGCGACCTAGAACTTAAATGTATTCCCGCATTATACTGGTGGGCGACCTAGAACTTAAATGTATTCCCGCATTATACTGGTGGGCGACCTAGAACTTAAATGTATTCCCGCATTATACTGGTGGGCGACCTAGAACTTAAATGTATTCCCGCATTATACTGGTGGGCGACCTAGAACTGAAAGTATTCCCGCATTATACTGGTGGGCGACCTAGAACTTAAATGAAAAGACAGAAATGTATGCCTCTGTTGTATGGGCGGGCTCCCAACTTCAATACTAACTTATAAGGAAATGCCTTTCTCACGGGTGAAAACTAAACTTAGGAGGAAATGCATCTCCTCTGGGTAAAACTAGACTTAGGAGGAAATGCATCTCCTATGAGTGAAAACTGAACCTAGGAGGGAACTTTAGCCTATTCGAAGGCGGACGAACCCAAAATATCCTATTCGAGGGCGGATAAACCCAACATATCCTGTTTGAGGGCGGACGAACCCAAAATATCCTATTCGAGGGCGGACGAACCCAAAATATCCTATTCGAGGGCGGATGAACCCAAAATATCCTATTCGAGGGCGGATGAACCCAAAATATCCGGTTCGAGGGCGGATGAACCCAAAATATCCTATTCGAGGGCGGATGAACCCAAAATATCCTATTCGAGGGCGGATGAACCCAAAATATCCGCTTCGAGGGCGGATGAACCCAAAATATCCTATTCGAGGGCGGATGAACCCAAAATATCCTATTCGAGGGCGGATGAACCCAAAATATCCTATTCGAGGGCGGATGAACCCCAAAATATCCTATTCGAGGGCGGATGAACCCAAAATATCCTATTCCAGGGCGGATGAACCCAAAATATCCTATTCCAGGGCGGATGAACCCAAAATATCCTATTCGAGGGCGGATGAACCCAAAATATCCTATTCGAGGGCGGACGAACCCAAAATATCCTATTCCAGGGCGGATGAACCCAAAATATCCTATTCGAGGGCGGATGAACCCAAAATATCCTATTCGAGGGCGGACGAACCCAAAATATCCTATTCGAGGGCGGATGAACCCAAAATATCCTATTCGAGGGCGGATGAACCCAAAATATCCGGTTCGAGGGCGGATGAACCCAAAATATCCTATTCGAGGGCGGATGAACCCAAAATATCCTATTCGAGGGCGGATGAACCCAAAATATCCGCTTCGAGGGCGGATGAACCCAAAATATCCTATTCGAGGGCGGATGAACCCAAAATATCCTATTCAAGGGCGGATGAACCCAAAATATCCGGTTCGAGGGCGGATGAACCCAAAATATCCTTTTCGAGGGCGGACGAACCCAAAATATCCTATTCGAGGGCGGATGAACCCAAAATATCCTATTCGAGGGCGGATGAACCCAAAATATCCGCTTCGAGGGCGGATGAACCCAAAATATCCTATTCGAGGGCGGATGAACCCAAAATATCCTATTCGAGGGCGGATGAACCCAAAATATCCGCTTCGAGGGCGGATGAACCCAAAATATCCTATTCGAGGGCGGATGAACCCAAAATATCCTATTCGAGGGCGGATGAACCCAAAATATCCTATTCGAGGGCGGATGAACCCCAAAATATCCTATTCGAGGGCGGATGAACCCAAAATATCCTATTCGAAGGCGGACGAACCCAAAATATCCTATTCGAGGGCGGATAAACCCAACATATCCTGTTGGAGGGCGGACGAACCCAAAATATCCTATTCGAGGGCGGACGAACCCAAAATATCCTATTCGAGGGCGGATGAACCCAAAATATCCTATTCGAGGGCGGATGAACCCAAAATATCCGGTTCGAGGGCGGATGAACCCAAAATATCCTATTCGAGGGCGGATGAACCCAAAATATCCTATTCGAGGGCGGATGAACCCAAAATATCCTATTCGAGGGCGGATGAACCCAAAAATATCCTATTCGAGGGCGGATGAACCCAAAATATCCTATTCGAGGGCGGATGAACCCAAAATATCCTATTCGAGGGCGGATGAACCCAAAAATATCCTATTCGAGGGCGGATGAACCCAAAATATCCTATTCGAGGGCGGATGAACCCAAAATATCCTATTCGAGGGCGGATGAACCCAAAAATATCCTATTCGAGGGCGGATGAACCCAAAATATCCTATTCGAGGGCGGATGAACCCAAAATATCCTATTCGAGGGCGGATGAACCCAAAAATATCCTATTCGAGGGCGGATGAACCCAAAATATCCTATTCGAGGGCGGATGAACCCAAAATATCCTATTCGAGGGCGGATGAACCCAAAAATATCCTATTCGAGGGCGGATGAACCCAAAATATCCTATTCGAGGGCGGATGAACCCAAAATATCCTATTCGAGGGCGGATGAACCCAAAATATCCTATTCGAGGGCGGATGAACCCAAAATATCTTTGAGATTTGAAAATGTCTTACCTTGAATACTTGCTGGGGATTGGGATGAATTTTCTTTTCTACCTTCCCCAATTTTTATTATTATTCTTTTTTTTATTCCTTTTTTTGTTTTGTTTTTGCATAGCTTCATCCTTCAAAGACTACCTCCCTTGATTTACTTACCTGTTGGGGGGGTAAAATGTTATCAGCTGGGGGTACCTGACTTCCAGAAAATTTTCTAAATGGAAGGAAAATTTTCTGCCCCAGTTTGATAATATCCCTTGTGGCACGCAGTTCTGGCATCAATGCCATTTCCTTTACCTGTTTCAAATCAAACAAAATTGTTAGTTTAAAACATGGTGGTTGGTTGTGATACTCCCAACGGGATAACTTTTCCTTTTTTCCTTCCTTTCTTTGCGTTGCACAACTTGTTGGGGATGATATTATGTGCTGGGGATAATCCCTTCCTGCTGGGGGATATCTCTCTTCTTTTGTGGCATAGCTTGGAAACTGGCATTTTCCCCGACCTTTCAGTCTAGTACGGATTTCGCCAAATCATGCTCGCCGCTCTCCTTGCTCTGTTCATGGGCCTTGGCCTTTGAGGTTTATAACCTTGGTTTTGGCAAGGATATCTCTCTTGACGCTCGTCAATCCTTTTGTCAATTCCCTTTGCTGGGGATATCTTTTTTGACACTGGCCTCGCGCTTGTTCCTCGCTGACTATACCATTTGGATATACTAGTCAGATCTCATCTTGGAAAGCTGATGGCATATTTTGAAGTCATTTCATACTTGTTCTGACCGGACAGACTCTATTGGGGAAATTTTTTATGAAAGGAGAAAGATAACAGAAACAAAATAAAAGACAAAGGAAACGATGACTCTTTTACAAAAGAAACTATAAATAAAAACCTATCAAACGCAGATACCGACTCTAATGGCCATGACATGCATATGGGGCTTATCCTTTACCGTCAATCATCTTTCAAGATCCGCAATTGGTGATTCCCCATCTGATTCTTCATCTTATTCGACTTGCAGTGCCCGAAGGGTTTTCACTATCAAGTCTCTCTCATTTTTGGCTTCTTCTCTCAGCTTTCATCGCCTTATGGTGCCTGTGAAGGTTTTCACCGATAAGACTCTATCATTTGTATCACTTTTCAGCTGGGGATTTGGAGTGTCGCCGGTATGACTCTTTCTGCTGGAGATTAGAGTCCTTTCTGCTGTGGAACAGAATGTTATGTTCGCCGGTAAGACTCTTCCTTTGTCTGACTTGGCATCTTTTGAAGGCTGGTCAGAAGGTCTTTCTTTGGACCGTAAGGTGGGTTTTGGATAGGGCTAGAAAGAAAGGGTATAAAAGGCTCAAAAATGCATTAATTTTGGGTTATTAATTACAACCTTCGGAATTAGATTTATTTACAACAAACGCAACTTTTGCCCCAGTTTCTTGCTTGGGGATATTTTAATTGATGATTTTTTCATTTTTCAAAACTATGACCGAGCCGTGAAGCGCCTACGTATCCTCTTTGAGGAATCAGGTCAAACGTAGTTCCCAATTCCTCTTTTTCATTTGACTTTTTTGTTACCATTTTCTTTTTCTTTTTTTTCGTTTTGTTGTTTTCTTTTCTTTCTCTTTTTTTCTTTTGTTTACCTGCCGCGCTTGCGTATTCTATTCGTTGCTACTAATTCCGAACGAGGGGTATGAAAGGAAAATAAATAAGGCTCAAAAGGGGTTAACGAAGGATAAAGTGTTTGGGTAGCAGAACAAAATGCCTTCGTCATTCCAGTCTTCAAAACATTCCTAGTGCAAACAACACAATTTAAATTTGTAGTCTCTTCTGATGGTGCTGGACTTGACAATTATATTCAACATCTGTTTGTTCATTTGTCACTTCTAAAGCACCGTTGGGCGACACTCTCATTCTCATTATTATGAACGACCCTCATGCCAATTTAGGCGAATCTTTCTTTAACGGTTTTCTTTGTGTTTAACTTGCCCCAGTTCCACATGACTCGAGCTCTGTACGATCTCAACCGTTCTTATTTTCTTTAACTGTTCTGGTCACCTTTCCAAGGTTTGGATTAACTTTTAAGATTAGGCCCAAACTGGGTGCGCATGTTATGTCCCTAGAATCGACATTTGAACAAAAATGATAAAAGGACTAAACAAAAGACGACTGGAACTAACAAAAGACCGGCTTTGTATTAGACTACCGGCGAAATGGTTTGAATAATAAAACAAAACAACCAGAATAAAATCCTAACACAACTGGACAAATTTAAACAAACCGCTATGGCAAAACGGAAAGATAAGCGGAAAGATATTGACACAAAACAAAATCCGAATTACAATCCTAATAATCTGAACAAACATAAATGACAACAAAATAAACCACCACAAGCTTCTCTCTTGCTGACCAAGGAACGAAGCGTCCTCCCAAAAAATTGGCATCTTAGCCACTGAGCTTCGCAGCAATACTGTCAAGACCATTACCAGCTTCCATATCTCCGTCAACAAGTTTCCAACAGGATTCGAATGCTTCTGTCACCAGGCCTGATCCTCGCAGAGTGTGCATCATGAGGTGCAAGTAAAGGATTCTGGGTGTCACTGTCTGGCTTACCACAAACCAACCACCTTAATTTTATTTGCAAAACAAACAGGTTAGAATGGACTCAGTCGGTCCTCATTATTAACAACATCTTTTTTTTCTTTTTCTTTTTCGATGTTTTTCTTTTTTTTCAATTTTTTTTTTTCTTTCTTTTTTTCTTTTTCATTTTTTTCATTCTCTTTTTTCTGTCTTTTTTTCATTTTTCATTTCTTTTTTCATTTCTTTTTTTTTTTTTTTTTGCTTTTCTTTTTGTTGTGGTCGAATCTTATGGAGATTGCCTACGTATCATGACCCCGTATGAATCAGACCTTGCGTAGTTCGGACCAATAAAGATAAACAATACTCAACATTTTTTTTATTTTCATATTAAAACAAACTGGGTTTCAAAGGTTTAAAGATGACCTACAAACTTGAAAATCAAACAACCCGCATATTCTAATCAAAAGATTTACAAACTCAAAAACAAACGCTAGCTTCCTTTCCCCGTTTGTCAAATGCAACCAAACGGCTATTTTTGCAAATGTGGCCCCTTCCAAATTTCACATGAATTTTGAGGCCGAGGAGGATTATTTTATGACACTTTACAAACTTGTCCGTTCTTTTACGAAAATAGCCTTTCGACAACTGAAAGATACTCTAAGGCTATTTCGGCAAGAACGGTTTAAGACGCGGCTGAAGCTGGCTTGGCTTATTTTTGACAAAACCCAAAGGTATTCACCTGACCGCTGACTTTTTTTCCAAACTACAATAAAAACGTGGTGTTGCAAACACGGCCCTTCAGCGCCTCGGGGACGAAGATTTATAAGGCTGTGTGGGTCGACTAGACCAAAAATCCTAAACAAATGACCCAAAGGTGGCTGTTTATGCAAAGTCAGCCTTCCGGCGTCCCTTTCGGGAACATTCGGCTATGTCTTGATAAAACAGCGTCACCTGACTTCTTTATGACAAAATTAAAATTTGACATATATTTTTTATTTATTTGTTTTTTGGCTATTTTAGCAAAAGGTGGGTTGGACATCACCCGACTTATTTATGACAAGATTAAAATTTTTGATTTTTGGCTATTTTAGCAAAAGGTGGGGTTGGACCCGATGAGGGTTGCCTACGTATCTCACATCCGGTGAGAATCAAACCCGCGTAGTTCGGGCAAATAAGAATAAGTAGGCAAATAATAATAAGCAGATGAACTAACTTTTTTTTTTGAATTTTCGTTTAAAAGAACTACTTTAAAAGAAGCGAGGAAATATTATTTTTTGATTGATTTTCTTTTTTAAAAGAAAGACTAATATTTTTTGAATTTTCGTTTTTTTTTTATCCTAAAGAAAAGAAGAAAATATTTTCGGAATTTTACCTTCAATATAAGAAATGCTTCTAAAATGTTTTTTTTTTGAATTTTGAATTTTCTAAAGAAGAATCAAAATATTTTCGGATTTTTTATTTATCTATTTTATCTTTTTGAATTTTGAACTTTCTTTTGAATTTTTTTTTGGATTATATATACTTATTTTAAATAAAATCACATTCAACGCCGGACTCTTTTTATTTTTATTTCTGGCATTTTCATAGACAAACAAAGTAAGATAAAATAAAACATTTTTTTTTTTAAAAAAACAGACTCTTTTTCATTTTCATTTAATGGCAAAACAAACTATTTTCTTTAATATTTCAAAAAAAAAACAGACAGAACAATGATGATTTTTTTTATTTTTCCTTTGCTTTTAATATAACACACTAACAAGACATTTTTTCATTTTCAAAATTTCGGCAGAGTTTCGACTCTACTCGGACTTCTATGCTGTTATTTTCTCCTTTTTTCACGATTTTTTATATGTGGAAAATGATGACAACATACAAAATCCTTTTGAATTTTCATGCTTTGTTTTTATTTGTATTTTTATTTTTTTATATTTATTATTTCTTTCAAAAATGTGGCATGTGAGACATAATGATTTCCAAGACTTCTTGGATTCCGCAAATGCTCCCCATGCGCTTTCCCAAAAAGTAAGCGTGGGGGACATAGGGAATTCCAAGGCTTCTTGGATTCCACAAATGTTCCCCATGCTTTGATTAAAATAACATCATGCTGGAAATGACCAAATGACCCATACGCCCTTGACTAAATACAACATGTAGCACATAGGATGCCGAAAGATTGTCTATTATTTTCAGGTTGCTTGTCCTAGACGGACCCAACCCCTATGTTGAGTCCCCTAAGTCAAATGCACATGATGCAAATAAACGTTCCTACTAGGGATCCGGCATGTGGCTTTGTTATACTAGGTTCAAAAACCTGGGTCGGTGTTCTAGACAGTGTACCCGAGCGGACAACTCGAGCTGAGGAAGGAGCTCCTTTCCGGGAACCAAAAGGCCAGCCGGCTTAGAAACTTTCCGAGCCTCTTTTATTTAGGGTATGACACTAACAGAATAGGGAGTCTCAACCAGTAAGCACATCCCCGGAGGTAAGAAGAGAAGGGTTTCGGCACAGTTTATATACAATTCAGATAATATCAAAGCGGTAAAAGACAACATTTAGTATGTTATGTCAAAACATGCAATATATATCGGATAATAAAGCCAAATATAACAATTATTCTAAGCTTGAATCCTTGAGCCCTGAACCAGTGGTTCTGGGTTTAATTTCCAGCAGCGGTTTTGTCATACTGGGTTTATAACCTGGGTATACGTTCTAGACTGTGTACCCGAGCGGACAACTCGAGCCGAGGAGGGGGCTACGTACCGGGGACCCGCGAGATCGTCCGGCTTTGTAACTTGTCCGACCTCTTTCTTATTTCAGGTATTGACACTAACAGAATAGGGAGTCTCGTCCAGCGAGCTTCTCCCCGGAGGTAAGGAGAGAAAGGTTTCAGCACAATTTATATGTACAGTTCAAGTAATATCAAAGCGGTAAAAGCAGCATTTAGCACATTAGGCTCAAAACATGTAAAAATCAGATAAAGCCAAATATAACAATTTATCTAAGCTCGAATTCTTAACCCTGAACCAGTGGTTCTGGGTTCCAAATTCTCCCCAGCAGAGTCGCCAGAGCTGTCACACCTCCTTTTTCCGCGCCCGGGGGGGCGCAGGGGAGTTTTTTCCAATTAAAGGACAATCGAAACGGGGTTGGTTTAATTATTTCAGAGTCTCCACTTGGGAGATTTAGGGTGTCCCAAGTCACCAATTTTAATCCCGAATCGAGGAAAATAATGACTCTATATTATAGTCTGCATACCAGAAATCCGGATAAGGAATTCTGTTAACCCGGGAGAAGGTGTTGGGCATTCCCGAGTTCCGTGGTTCTAGCACGGTCGCTCAACTGTTATATTCGGCTTATTTATCTGATTTTTAATACAATTATGAACCATGTACAAATTTTATCTTTTAACCGCTTTATTAATTATTATTATTAGGGATGTGAACGTCGCTTAAAACATGTCTTTGGACTGCGTCACATGAAATGCACCCACAATCCGGAACATATCTTATTTCACGTTTTGGGATTTGGATTTGGGTCGCATGAAATGCACACCCCAAGTTTTAAGAAAGTAAATTATTAAACACGCGCCTAAAGAGACTATCGCGTTATTATTTTGGGAAGGCCACAAAATTCACTAAGCGGCCCTCCTGAATTCTAAGTAATTTAAAACAAGTATTTACTGAGGGCCCCGCAATTTGTATTTTTATTCGGCGAGGCTCATCTCGTTCTTATTTTTTTTAAGAATTTGCAACGTCATGGAAATGCATCTCGGGCCACGCCACAATCAATGCGCCCGTGACTAGAGACATATTTCGACTCCGTTGAGATTTGGATTTGGGTCACATAAATGTGCACCCGAGTTTAGGGAGATAAAATTATTAAAGGCGCGCCTAAAGCAACTAGAGCATTATTATTTTGGGGAAGGCCGTAAAATTCGCTAAACGACATGTCCCGAATTCTAATTATTTTAATATATAAATTTAGAGGGCCCCGCAGCTTGTGCATTTTTCGAGGCTCGTCTCATTTTATTTATTTATTTATTTTTATATATATTCTTTTTATTTTTTAAAAGGATGCCATTTTTATGTCTTTAACAATACTAAAACTTCCGGCCTCTTTACAACTAAAATCCCATGACTTGTTAGAAGTTTAATAAAAGGAGTTTAGTGAATGAGTGTTTCGGTAGTAGTAACAGCATGCACTAATACTATTTTTTCGAATGACCTAACCAAAGGAAAGGACGAACAGATTAACGTCAAACTTGTGTCATAGAACGACTAGTCCAGCTTAATTAAACGACATCAAATAAACAAGAATAACATAACATGAAAATGAACCAAAATGCAGACAGCGAAACATAGGCAGAAAACTTCCATACCAATTTTTTATATTGCATTTCAAACATTCAACGTAAGTTTATTTATCTAATACATCGAGGTTTACTAACCTTTGCACCTCGACAAACTCAGAGCGACAAACACGATCCCGACAGAACTTAGGTCGGACCTTTCTGAACGAAGAACAACGACGGAACCTCGGACAGCGCCTCGACGTACCGGACCTCGACGAACAAAACAACCTCACCGGACTGAAGCAACGGCTGAGCTACTCAGCAACGCAGCGACGCAGCAACAACTGCTGTATTTTTCGACGCAGCAACTGTTGCGAGAAGCTACAAAAAAGGGGTCGTTGGAGGTGATGAAAGGAGCAGCTATGGAGGTCTGTTTGGTTGACGAGGAGGGTGAGGTTGGTTATGGCGATGCAGCAACACGTCGGCTTGGGTGGAGCTGGAGCTTGCAGCGGGCGGCAATGGAGGTTGACGACGGGCCTGTTTGGTGGTCCGTTTGGCGCTGGTGCTGGGTCGTGGATGCGGGTGGTTTCAGGCGATGGAGGAGGCTGGTAGGAGGAGGGTATGCTTGGTAATGGAGGAGTTTGTCCTCGCTGCGACAGTAGGGGTCGTTAATGGTGGTTTACCGACGGGGGGTGGTTGGACGACGGTGGGGCTGGTTTCGTTTGGATGGTGGTTATGGTGTTTGGGCGATGGTGTTTGGACGGGGGTGATGGAGGAGGAGGGTGGTCGTGAGGCAGTTTGGGAGGAGACGGGGTTGGGCCGCTAGGGTTTTCTTCTTCTTCTTCTTGTTGAAGAAGAAGATTGAACAGTAGTCGTCCCCTTCAAAATTCAAAAAGTCCCCTCGTTCCTTTGTTCTTTTCCGTGTTTTGTACTGGGTTTTGCCCAGAAAAATGAGCCCACACGTGGTGGGGTTCGAGGCATATGTCCCCCACGCGTGGTGGGGTTCCCCACGTGTCCTGGACACAGTTTATTATGGGCTAGGTCCGAAAATTAGGCCTAAAACCGGGTAGTTTAAACCCGAATATTATTCTTTTGCCCGGACCCGAGAAATAGGAGCACGTTGCTTAACTAGTCCTATGTAAGCAAAATAACTACCAAAAATAAGACTAGTATTTAAACAAAACTATATCTTTTTAAATATTTTTCAAGGTTTAAAATAGCTACAAAATATTAATAAAACTATTTTTTTTTTTGTAATTTTCGTTTTAAATATTAAGATAAAATATGAGGTAATATTTTTTTTGTATTTTTCAAAGTTAAAATGACTATAAAACCTTAATAGAACTATGTTTTATTTATTTTATTTTTTTGTAATTTTCGAAATTATATAAAGTACAAAAATAAAGTGCAATTTTTGTATTTTTCAAGTTTATGAGAGATACATAAACTAAAATTTATATATATATTTTTTGAAATTTCTTTTTTTCTTTGAAATAAAGTAAAAATAGTTAAAATAGCTATTCTAGACCCAATTTCACATATTCACGCTAAAAATGTGAAAATTCTCGGGGAGGGTCAAAAATCACGTGCTTACAGCTGCCCCTCTTTGACTGGAAACACGAAGAGTTTTCCGACAAAGAACGACTAGACGTGTTTTTGACCCGACCATTACTTGAACGGACTACACTTAAGGAAAGGGCATGGTCTGGTGAAGTTTGTAGCATCACTTACTTATCTGATAGCATCACTTAATCCATGGTAGACACCTGGGAAGATGAAAAAATTGGAAAAGTTTTTTTTTTCTTTTTTATTTTTCTTTTTTATTTATATTTTATTCTAATTCTAATTTTGTTAAGTAAAAACAATATTATTCATGCGCCTTGGCAGCGTGATTTGCACATAATTTAGCCATGTCAGTTGTAGTGCTTCCACATAGGCATGATCAACGGTCAAAAGTGTTTATTAGTACTCATTTTGTCAAGTTGGAGTGTTCAAATGGGAAAAATCCAAAGTTCGTGTATCATCTTTCAAAATCCCTACAAGTTTAAGTGGCCAGGAAGCCATTACGCCATATTTTTAAAAGAGGTTAAGAAAACCCTAGTCGTTGAAGACGAAGAGTCGCTTTGAAAAATCAGAAAACCTTTAAAGAAAACACTTACGAGGTTCATAACATACACAGATCTAAGATAGATCTGAAAGAAAATCGGAAAGCCTTTAAAGATAGGGTTTCGGGGAACCCAGAAAAATGAGAAAGACTTCGAAAAGTTACCAATCTAGCCGGAAAAGTGAAGGATCTGACTCGAACAGCCATGGATGACAAGAAAGAAACCATTGATAGAAGTTGAGCAAGGTCTGGACTAGATATCTTCGAGATCATTTCATGAAATCACGAAAACAGGCAACCAGTAGACATAGGAGACTAGTATACATCTCAAACAACCATGGGAGTCCATGGATTGGGTGAGGATCGAAGGGGATTAGGGTTAGTTTTGGTGGAAGCGGCTAGGGTTGGCTTTAGGTTTTAGAGAGAGTTTTAGAGGAGAGGGGATTCAAGGGCGGCGGACCGTAACAAATGAATTAGGTTAGGGGTCATTTTGGGTTAAAAATGGTAAGGGGAAAGGGGACCGTTGATTTGAATGATCAACGGTCATGATCAAACGTGTAGATGGGGATCCGGTTTGGGCTTGGGTTAGGCTAGGATTTTAATTGGAATTGGTCCGGGGAATTGGGGATTCGATTTGGGATAGATTTTAAAGCCAATTTTGGCTATAAGTTAAATAGCCATTTTTCCCATTTAATTTTATAAAAATAATAAATAATTTCTGAAAACTAATTAAAAGGGCTAAAATTATTTATAACACATAAATAACAATTTAAAAATACAGGATCCAATTTTATGAATATAAAACCTAATTAAACCTTAAAAGGGCTAATATTGCAATTATATGCAATGCAGCTTTAAAAATACTAAATAAAATTGTAAAAATATGTAAAAAATACTTTAGCTATATTTTGGAATAAATATAAAAATTCAATAGATGAATTGTCAAAATAATAATTTCGAAAATAATTATTGGGATTTTATTGATAAAAAAGGGAAATAAATCAATAAAAAACCTTTAAAATTATGGAAAAATAATAAAATTCTTGGGCATGCTTATATATGCACATATATGATATTTTGAAGGTATTTTTCATATTAAAAAATATATAGAGAAAAATTGGGTATCAACAGTGTTAAATGTGACGTGTGTGCAAAATTTTAGGTCATTCAGACGAGATTTGATAGACTTTTTAATCGAAAGCAGAATTTGGAAGTTTTGGGAATACTTAGGCTTGGATTGGAGAGTGATTTGTTGTTTTAGCATTGTTTGATGTGATTCGAGGGTGGGAATAAGTTCGTATGATGTTTTAGGACTGGTTGGCATGTTTGGTCGAGGTCCCAAGAGCCTCGGGTGAGTTTCGGGTGCTTAACAGAAGTTGAATTGGACTTAGGAGAAATCTAAAGTTGGTTGAATCTATCATAACCGCACCTGCATGTGTAGCGCCGCACCGTAGAAGCAGCTTGGAGACCGTAGAGGCAGAATTGGGCCCAAGCTCCAGAAGTCGCAGGTGCGAGAAGTCGAACGCACCTGCGAGACTGCAGGTGCGGTAATGGAGTCATAGGTGTGGAATTGTGGTTTAATGAAAAGTCACAGGTGCAACATGGTCTCGGCAGAAGTGGGACCGCAGGTGCGGTCCCAGAGCCGCAGATGCGGTCCCAGAGCCGCAGATGCGGTTCCACTGGTCAAAAAAAGGGCAGAAACGAGGCTTTAGTCTCAAAACGATTTGGGAACTCGGGATTGGCAATTTTGGGAGAGATTATCACCTAGGTGTTTTGGGTAAGTAATTCTTACTCGGTTTTGATTAATTTCCACGAATCTATGCTCAAACTCATCCTTTAAATTCGAATTTAGGGTGAAATTTTGGAGAAAATTGGAAAAGTTCTTAGGCCTAATTTTGGAGTTTTGATCAAGATTTTGATGTCGAATTGGAGTAATTCCTGTATATATGAACTTGTGACAGTGTGAAGATTCCAAATTTATAAATTCTACTCAATTCTGAGACGTGGGCCCTGGGGGCTTTTTGGGCGATTTTCTTAATTTCGCGTGTTAACTTCGAACTAATTAGTCGAATTAGTTACTTGAAGTTGTATTTACATTATGCAATTACTTAGAATAGATTTGGGTCATTTGGAGTCGGATACTCGTGGCAAGAATGTGGTATTGAGTTGATTGAGCGGGTTCGAGGTAAATGGTTTGCCTAACCATGTGGGGGGGGGGGGGGGCTCCCCTTACGATTTGGTATTGTTGATATATGAAATGTCTTGTACGTGAGGTGACGAGTGCGTACATGTGCTAATTGTTGAAAAATCTTGTTTTCATTAAGTAACTATAATTGTATTATCTTCCTTGTTGTACATTACTTGTAATTTAAGCATACTGTTAGTTTAGGGAAGCATGTCTAAGTGACTTAATTACTTTACTTGTTCAAACTACTTTATTTGAATTCTGTACAGCATGCTAGGTTAGAAATACCTATTTTTCCTTGATATGAAATTGGATTGAATTGAGTATTCTTCGTGTTGCTGCTGTGTGTTTACTTTGGGACTACGGGACGATGTCCCGGGAGATCCCCCTGCTTGTTTTCTTAGAGTCTACGGATCGTTACTCCGGTAGATCCCCCTGCACATTTACATTGGAACTATAGGACTAAACCCGGTAGATTCCCCCTGTACTAGATATTTACATTTTGGACTACGGATTGGTATTTGGTAGATCCCCTACGCATTATAAGTTGGACTATCGGACGACACCTGGGAGATCAATTGGATATTTACATTTGGGAACTACAGGATGGTATCCTGGGAGATTCTCGGTTGTTATCTCTGTGTGGAGCTATATTCTTTTTGTAATTTTTCTCTTTGTTGTAGTTGTTGTTATTCGTATTATCTAGTGTTACTTCATACTATTTCATTTCCTTATATATATTTATATAAACGGTAGGGACCTAACCTTCCTCATCACTACTCGATTGAGGTTAGCCTTACTGGGTATCATTGTGGTGTACTCATGCCCTTTATGCACATGTTTTTCATGTGTTAATCCAGGTTCTTCAACTCAGCCCTACCATCCTTAAGGCGAGGCGATTCTTCAGAGGCTTTGAGGTATATATGCCGCGTCCACAGACTGAAGAGCCCCTCTCTATTCTCTCTTGTAGTTATAGCCCTTCTGTATTTGCTTTGATTTAGACATTTTGGGGTTAGAGCACTATGTAATATCCTTAGCTTGTGATTTCATAAGATTCCAGGTTTTGGGAGTTGTTTCGGTTTCAGAGTTTATAGTGTATATGTCGAGCGGCATCTTAAACATTCTATTTATGTTTATTCTGCAGTTTTTGGTTGGTTTTATCTTTCGTTTCCTTTTTCCGCAAATTGTTAGGCTTACCTAGTCGTAGAGACTAGGTGCCGTCATGATAGTTCACGGAGGGTGAACTGAGGTCGTGACAAGTTGGTATCAGAACTCTAGGTTTATAGGAGTCATGAATCACAAGCCGATTTATTAGAGTCTCGCAGATCGGTATGGAGACGCCTGTACTTATCTGTGAGAGGCTCTGTAACTGTTAGGAAAATTCCACTTCATTTTAATTCCTTGTCGTGCGAGATTTTTTATATCACAACTCTAAACTTTTGTCTTCTATTCTCTCACAGATGGTGATGACACATGCTACCGAAGATGACCAGGCACTCGCTCCCCTTGTTAGATCCGTTAGAGGTCGGGGCCGGGGTAGAGGCCGAGGACGTGCCCGTGGTGCAGCTACAGCACCCGCGCAAGCTGCCATAGAGGAGCTACCAGCAGCTCCAGTCGAAGTCCAGGCACCTGATGTGCCTATTGTTACTACTATTCCAGCTCTTTAGGAGACTCTTGCACAGTTCGTGAGCATGTACACCACTCTAGCTCAAGCAGGGCTGATTCCCCTTGCTTCTGCCACATACCAGGTCGGGGGAGGAGCACAGACTCCTGCCGCCTACACTCCTGAGTAGCAGGTCTAGGTTGATCAGATCCGAGAGGTTATACCGGTACCGCCTACAGTCCCAGATCATCCCGAGGATAGGGCAGCGACTTTAGAGGATGAGCAGCGGAGGCTTGAGAGGTTCAAGAAGTATAAGCCTCCTGTATTCTGTGGTTTAGCATCAGGTAATGCCCTATGATTTATGGAGGAGTGTCACCGCATCCTCTGCACTATGGGTATATCAGGATCGAGTGGTTTTTTTTACTACCTTCCAGCTTTGAGAAACCACCTACCAATGGTGGCATTCTTTTGAGTTAGACAGTCCAGCTGAGACAACATCCCTTACTTGGACTCAGTTTTCAGATATGTTTGTGAGAGAGTTTGTCCCTTAGAGCCTCAGGGACGATTGGCACGTAGATCTTGAGTATTTGCGCTAGGGCACTATGACTGTTTCAGAGTATGTTGTTCATTTCACCGACTTAGCTAGGCATGCACCAGCCTTGGTTGCTACAATTTATGAGAGGGTTCACCGGTTTATTGAGGGACTCATACCCAGCATCAGGTCTAGCATGGCTCATGAGTTGGAGATGGATATCTCTTATCAGCAGGTGGTGAGCATTGCTAGGAGAGTGGAGGGTATGCATGCTCGGGATAGAGAGGAGAGGGAGGCCAAGAGGTCTCAAGAGTCGGGCCATTATTCTAATGCCCGTGCTCCAGCTGCAGTTCGTCATGGTAAGGGTTATATGAGTCGCCCCGTTCATTCAGCTCTTCCAGTAGCCAGTGGTATTCCAGCTCCTCCTAGGCCTCAAATGCCTTATTATGCACCTCCAGTATCTAGTGTGCTTCCTGCACAACGTGCTTTTAGTTGTCAGTCCAGCAGATTTGGACCGAGCCAGTCACAACCACCACGTCCTCCTAGAGCTTATTTGGTGACATATGCCATATGGTGAGGGATTGCCCCAGACTTAGGAGGGGTGCACCTCCACAAACTTCTTAGCCACAGCCTGGTCCACAGAGTTCCCAGGCTATGGTTCCAGCACCAGTTGCCACCCCACCCGCCCAGCCAGCCAGAGGTGGAGGTCGGGGAGGTAGAGGTCGCCCTAGAGGGGGAGGCCAGGCCAAATATTATGTCGTTCCTTCCCGTACCGAGGTTGTCGCCTCTGATTATGTCATCATAGATATTGTCCTTGTTTGTCATAAAGATGCATCGATTTTATTCGATCCAGGCTCCACCTATTCTTACGTGTCTTCTTATTTTACCCCGCATTTGAGAGTATCTCAGAATTCTTTGAGTTCCCCTGTTTATGTTTCTACTCCTGTAGGAGATTCTCTTGTTGTGGACCACGTTTATCGGATGTGTTTGGTTGCTCTTAGTGGTTTTGAGAATCGAGCCAATTTATTATTGCTCAGTATGGTAGATTTTGATGTTATCTTGGGCATGGACTGGTTGTTGCCCCATTATACTATTCTTGATTGTCATGCCAAAACCATGTCGGTGGCCATGCCAAGTGTTCCGTGAGTTGAGTGGAGGGGTACCTTAGATCACACTCCTAGTATAGTTATTTCTTTCCTTAAGGCTCAGCGAATGGTTGAGAAGGGGTGTGACGCATATCTTGCCTATATGAGAGATGTTAGTGTTGATACCCCTACAGTTGATTTAGTCCCAGTAGTACGGGACTTCCCTCATGTATTTCCAGTTGATCTTCCAGGTACGCCACCCGACAGAGATATTGATTTTGGCATTGATTTATTGTCGGGCACTCAGCCCATTTCTATTCCTCTTTATCATATGACTCCTTCTGAGTTGAATGAGTTGAAGGAGAAGTTGCAGGAATTGCTTGACAAAGGTTTAAATCGCCCAATGTATCACATTGGGGTGTTCTTATCTTATTTGTGAAGAAAAAGGATAGTTCTATGCGTATGTGCATTGGTTATCTCCAGTTGAACAAAGTTACAGTGAAGAACCGGTATCCTTTGCCTCGTGTTGATGATCTGTTTGACCAGTTACAGGATGCATGAGTGTTTTCTAAGATTGACTTGCATTCGGGTTACCATCAGTTGAAGATTCGGGAGCCAGATATCCCTAAGACTACTTTTAGGACTCGGTATGGTCACTACGAGTTCCTTGTTATGTCATTTGGGCTGACCAATGCCCCAACAGCCTTCATGCATTTGATACACAGTGTGTTCTAGCCATATCTTGACTCGTTCGTTATTGTCTTTATTGATGATATTTTGGTGTATTCCTGGAGTCGGAAAGATCATGAGCAACACCTGAGGATAGTGTTTCAGACTTTGAGGGAACAGAAATTATATGAAAAGTTCTCAAAATGTGAGCTTTGGTTGGATTTCGTGGTTTTCTTGGGTCACGTGGTATCGAGTGAGGGTATATGGGTGGATCCGAAGAAAGTGGAAGCAATGTAGGGTTGGCCCAGACCATCCTCAGCTACAAAGATCCGCAGTTTTCTTGGCTTGGCGGGTTATTACCGTCGATTTGTTAGGGGGGGTTTCATATATTGCAGCACCTATGACTAGGCTGACCTAGAAGGGTGCTCCGTTCTAGTGGACAGAAGAGTGTGAGGTGAGCTTCCAGAAGCTCAAGACAGCTTTGACTACAGCCTCAATATTGATATTTCCTACAGGTTCGGGGTCTTATACTGTCTATTTTGATTCCTCGAGGATTGTCCTTTGAGCGGTATTGATGCAGGACGGTAGGATGATTTCCTACACGTCTAGATAGTTGAAGGTACACGAGAAGAATTATCTTGTCCATGATCTCGAGTGAGTTTCTATTGTTCACGCCTTGAAGATCTGGCGTCATTATTCTTATGGTGTTCCTTGTGAGATCTATACTAATCACCGGAGTTTACATCATCTATTCAAATATAAGGACCTTAATTTGCGCCAGATGAGGTCGTTAGAGCTACTGAAGGACTATGATATCACTATCTTATATCACTCGGGCAAGGCCAATGTGGTGGCCGATGCTTTGAGTCATCGTTCGGAGAGTTTGGGGAGTTTGGCTTATCTACCAGCAACAAAGAGGCCCATGGTGATAGATGTTTAGGCCTTACCCAGCTAGTTCGTGAGATTGGATCTTTCGGAGCCCAATCGGGTTCTAGCTTGCGTGTTCTCTCATTCTTCCTTATTAGATTGTATTAAGGAGCGTTAGTATGATGACTCTCATTTGCTAGTCCTCAAGGACAAGGTTCTGCACGGTGATGCTAGAGATGTGACCATTGGTGTTGACGGGGTATTGAGGATGCAGGGTCGGGTATGTGTACCCAATGTTGATGGGATTCGGGAGTTGATTCTAGAGGAGGCCCATAGTTCACGGTATTCCATCCATCTAGGTGCCGCAAAGATGTACCAGGATTTGAGATAGCACTATTGGTAGAGGCGGATGAAGAAGGATATAGTTGGGTTCGTAGCTCCGTGCCTCAATTGTCAGCAGGTAAAGTATGAGCACTAGAGACCGGGTGGGTTGCTTCAGCAGATAGAGATTTTGGAGTGGAAGTGGGAGCGAATCACCATGGATTTCGTAGTTGAACTCCCACGGACTTTGAAGAAGTTCGATGCCATTTGGGTGATTGTGGATCGGCTGACCAAGTCTGCACACTTCATTCCTATGTCTACTACCTATTCTTCGGAGTGGTTGGCAGAGATTTACATCCAGGAGATTGTTCGTCTACATGGTATTCCAGTTTCCATCATTTCAGACAGAGGTACTTAGTTTACATCATGGTTCTGGAGGGTCGTACATCATGAGTTAGGTACTCGGGTGGAGTTGAGCACAACATTTCACCCCTAGATGGACAGACAGTCCGAGCGCACTATTCAGATTATTTAGGATATGCTCCGTGCATGTGTGATGGATTTTAGAGGTTCTTGGGATTAGTTCTTGCCACTGGCGGAGTTTGCCTACAATAACAGTTATCAGTTCAGCATTCAGATGGCACCGTATGAGGCTTTATATGGTAGGCGGTGTAGATCCCCGGTGGGTTGGTTTGACCCGAGTGAGGCTTGATTATTGGGCACAGACTTGGTTCAAGATGCTTTGGATAAGGTTAAGGTGATTCAGGATAGACTCCGTACAGCCCAGTCCAAACAAAGAGTTACGCAAACCGGAAGGTTCGTGATGTTTCCTATATGGTTGGAGAGCGGGTCTTGCTTCGAGTTTCACCTATAAAGGGCTTTATGAGGTTTGAGAATAAAGGAAAGTTGAGTTCAAGGTTTATTGGTCCTTTTGAGATATTAAGACATGTTGGGGAGGTTGCTTATGAGCTTGCCTTACCTTCCAGCTTGGAAGGAGTTCATCTGGTATTTTATGTTTTGATGCTCTGGAGGTATCACGGTGATCCATCCCACTTGTTGGATTTCAGTTTAGTCCAGTTGGACAAGGATCTATCTTATGTTGAGGAGCCAACGACGATATTGGACGGGCAGGTTCGTAAGCTGAGGTCAAAGAACATTGCATCAGTGAATGTTCTGTAGCGTGGTCAGCCAGCCGAGGAGGCGACCTGGGAGACCGAGCAGGATATGCGCAGCCGTTACCCTCATCTTTTCACTACTTCAGGTATGTCTCTATGCTCGTTCGAGGACGAATGAATGTTTTAAGAGGGGGAGGATGTAACGACCCGCCCGGTCATTTTAAGAATTTACACCCTGATCCCCTATTAACTGCATTCCCCGTGTTTGTTTCTACTATTGTAAGTTGTCGGGAAGGTTTGTTTTGGATTTCGGAGCATTTTGGGACACTTAGTCCCTAAATGAGAGCTTAAGCTTTAGAATTTGGATCGTAGTTAGAGCAGTGTGAAGACGACATCGGAATGGAACTTTGTTGGTTCCATTAGCTCCGTTGGGTAATTTCGGGCTTAGGGGCGTGTTAGGATTGAATTTTGGAGGTCTGTAGCTTATTTAGGCTTAAAATGCCGAAAATTGAATTTTAAAGTTTCCGGTTCGATAGCGAGATTTTGATCTAGGGGTCGGAATGGAATTTTGAGAGTTGGAGTAGCTCGTAGTATTGAATATAACGTGTGTGCAAAATTTCAGGTCATTCGGATGAGGTTTGATAGACTTTTTTGATCGAAAGCAGAATTTGGAAGTTTTGGGAATCCTTAGGATTGGATTGGAGAGTGATTTGTGGTTTTTGCATTGTTTGATGTGATTCGAGGGTGGGAATAAGTTTGTATGATGTTTTAGGACTGGTTGGCATATTTGGTAGAGGTCTTCGGGGCCTCGGGTGAGTTTCGGGTGCTTAACGGAAGTTGAATTGGACTTAGGAGAAATTTGAAGTTGGATGAACCTGTCATAACCACACCTGCGTATGTAGGACTGCAGGTGCGGTGCTACAGAAGCAGCTTGGAGACCGCAGAAGCGGAATTTGGCCCAGGCTCCAGAAGCCGTAGGTGTAAGAAGTCGAACGCACCTGCGAGACTGCAGGTGCGGTAATGGAGTCACAGGTGTGGAATTGTGGTTTAATGAAAAGTCGCAGGTGTGACATGGTCTCCGCAGAAGCGGAACCACATGTGCAGTCCCAGAGCCATAGATGTGGTTCCACTGGTCAGAAAAAGGGCAGAAACAAGGGTTTAGTCTCAAAACGATTTGGGAGCTCGGGATTGGCGATTTTGGGAGAGATTATCACCTGAGTGTTTTGGGTAAGTAATTCTTACTCGGTTTTGATTAATTTCCATGAATCTATGCTCAAACTCATCCTTTAAATTAAAATTTATGGTGAAATATTTGAGAAAAATTGGAAAAGTTCTTAGGCCTAATTTTGAAGTTTTGATCAAGATTTTGATGTCGAATTGGAGTAATTCCTGTATATATGAACTCGTGAGAGTGTGAGGATTCTGAATTTATAAATTCTATTCGATTCTGAGACGTGGGCCCGAGGGGTTTTTTGGGCGATTTTTTTAATTTTGCGTGTTATCTTCGAACTACTTAGTCAAATTAGTTACATGAAGTTGTATTTACATTATACAATTACTTTGAATAGATTTGGTTCATTTGGAGTCGGATACTCGTGGCAAGAACGTGGTATTGAGTTGATTGAGCAGGTTTGAGGTAAGTGGCTTGCCTAAACTTGTGTGGGGAAACTCCCCTTAGGATTTGGTATTGTTGATATATGAAATGCCTTATATATGAGGTGACGAGTGCGTACATATGCTAATTGTTGAAAAATACTGTTTTCATTAGGTAACTATAATTGTGTTTTCTTCCTTGTTGTACATTACTTGTAATTTAAGCCTACTATTAGTTTAGGGAAGCATGTCTAAGTGACTTAATTGCTTTACTTGTTCAAAATGCTTTATCTGAAATCTGTGCGGCATGCTAGGTTAGAAATACCTATTTTTCCTTGGTATGAAATTGGATTGAATTGAGTATTCTTCGTGTTGCTGCTGTGTGTTTACTTTGGGACTACGGGACGATATCCCGGGATACCCCCCTGCTTGTTTTCTTTGGGACTACAGATCGTTACTCCGATAGATCCCCCTACATATTTACATTGGAACTACTGTACTGCACCCGGTTGATTCCCCATGTACTGGATATTTACATTTTGGACTACGTACTGGTATTTCGATAGATCCTCTACGCATTATGATTTGGACTACGGGACGACACCCGGGAGATCCACTGGATATTTACATTTGGGAACTACAGGACGATATCCTGGGAGATTCTCGATTGTTATCTCTGTGTGGAGCTATATTCTTTTTGTGATTTTTCTCTCCGTTGTAGTTGTTGTTATTCTTATTATCCAGTGTTAATTCATACTCTTTCATTTCCTTATATATATTTATATAATAGGTAGGTACCTAACCTTCCTCGTCACTACTCGACCGAGGTTAGCCTTGGCACTTATTGGGTACCGTTGTGGTGTACTCATGCCCTTTCTGCACATATTTTTCATGTGCAGATCTAGGTTTTTCGGCTCAGCCCTACCATCCTTGAGGCGAGGCGATTCTTCAGAGACTTCGAGGTATATTTTTCGCGTCCGCAGACCGAAAAGCCCCTCTCTATTCTCTCTTGTAGTTATAGCCCTCCTGTATTTACTTTGATTTAGACATTTTGGGGTTAGAGAACTATGTAGTATCCTTAGCTTGTGATTTCATGATATTCTAGGTTTTGGGAGTTGTTTCAGTTTGAGAGTTTATATTGTATATGCCGAACGACATCTTAAAAATTCTATTTATGTTTATTCCGCAGTTTTTGGTTGGTTTTATATTTCGTTTCCTTTTTCCGCAAATTGTTAGGCTTACCAAGTCGTAGAGACTAGGTGCCGTCATGACAGTTTACGGAGGGCGAACTGGGGTTGTGACAATATCACTGCCCAAAGCACAACTCAGTGCATGTTTTTCAGTATCAACAACTTGATCAGCTGCACCTTTCTTGCTTCCAACATTCTCAGTTGATAATTGTTCATCATTTCCATCTTTTCTCAGTCTATCAATACTGGAATGTTCCTCTTCAACTTATTTTTGAACATGTTGATCGCTTCAAGAGCCGCTTCCTCACGTGTAACATTTACATCTGCGACTTTATGCAATGCATCATGAGCAACATGTTCTTCAGTATCAACAACTTGATCATCTACACCTTTCTTGCTTCCAATATTCACAGTTGATAACTGTTCATCATTTCCATCTTTACCCGGTCTATCAACACTAGAACGTTCTTCTTCAACTTGTTGTTGAACATGTTGATCGCCTTCAAGAGCCGCTTCTTCACGTGTAAAATTTTCATCTGCGACTTTATGTGATGTATCATGACCAGCATAAATATCTGACAGATGTTCGAAAGAGTCGTTCATCCTATCATATTGTCGATAGTTCATGAAATCAAAATCACCATCGTCCATTCTATTTGATTTGTCGACAATCTTAAACAACTTTTCAAACTTCTCATCAAAATATTCCTAGAAAAAATTACTAACACTGATTAATCTGATTAACATTAGCAGAAAAAAATACTTCTCAATAAATAAGCTTACCTTGACTTTTATAAAAACCGCATCCACAATAGCTGATTGCTCATCCTGTTTAAACTGTTCGACAACGTCTTTCGCGATGTTGTGTCTTTCATCTTCTACATGCATTTTAACCTCTACCGTTACCCTCTAGTATAGAGACACAAAAAAAAACTCTAGGTATAAAAGAATGCTGAATTACAGCAAATACAGAACACAACTTCAGTTATTAGAATGTTAAAGTTCATCACAAACAGAACAAAACTTTAGCTGAAACATCATGTAGTTTTACAAAAAACACAAAACCCAAAAACTTCAGCTCAAAAATTACGGAACATATTGTGTTGACTAATTCATTGTCAAACGCCGTTGTAGAACGGTTAGAATGACTCTAGGTACGAGGTGCTTTGCCAATTACAGGAGTTTGATTGGCTTCTTTTGATCGACTCCGATTACGTGGTGATTCACCAGTTGAAAAAACCACATTAAGTCCTTTTGAACGAATCTGGCTGCATGGTAATTGCCCAATTAAAGACATTGAATTCATTCCTCTTCTGTAGGAATTATATCCAATACCCTAAACGTGCGATATCTCTGTTTAATACAAGAAAGTATATTATAAAAATAAAATAAAACTAATAAGTCAACATATTAACACAACTACAAAAATAAAAAATCAATAACTTACAGCATGATTACTAAAATAATCCTCATAAAGTTCTTTAAATTTAGGCTCTCCCATACATACATAACGTGACATCCAGGGAACCTGAGGGGTATCAAGGTACTAGTCCTCTCTTAAATACTTCTCCCGAATATTTGGGAAGCGCTCGTAGAACTAAGCACATAGCAGAAATGGAAATCCACCAACAGTTTACTCAGTTGAATGATATTTGTGAGCACGTGATTTTTGTTTACATGACAAATACTCCAAAAGAAATCAAAATAAACAACAAATTGTCTTCGTGCATAATTTTGTGAATTTGCCGGTCACTTTTTTTAGCTATTTGTGGTTTTGTCCGTGTCTTTTAGTCTTACCAAACAAAAATACAAAAATATGTGTCGTGTGTAAGTTTAGGAAATTATTCTACTATTCGGAATTAATCGAACCATAATTCAGTTATTAAAAGGAAAATCACAAAAATGCATTTTTTTTTTCGTCATTAAGTAATGTTATTAAATGTTAATATGTGTGTTAATTGTTGATTAATGTTTGTATAGTGTTATTGCACAAATTTAATTGGGAGATTAAAGAGGAAAAGGATTTTCGGATTGGGCCAGTCTAAATTAAATCGGAACAAGCCCAAACCAAGATGACCAGCCTAGTTCCCCTTTTATCCGGTCCAATTGAGCTGGCCACGCGACCATCCAAACGACGTCATTGTACCATTCTTAATCTGGACCGTTAATCTCACTAGATTTATGGTCCAGATCACTTACCTGTTACCTGACCCAACCCGATGAAACCGGTTTGACCCATTCCCAGCATAAGAACAAACGACATCGTTCCCTTCAGTGGAAAGATCACAGCCATTGATCATCAGCAATCCAACGGCCAACATCCAATCACTCACCCCGTATATAAACCTTTCCCCCTTTCACCCCGTGCCCTAAGCCAAATCCCCCCTGCCTTTAGGTCGTCCTCACCACATACCCAAACCCACGGAACCCTAGAGCCGCCCCCCTTTACCCCCACCATAAACCCGGCAGCAAGGATGCCGGTGACCCCCACCTTAACACCATAGGACCGCCTCACCACCATGAATATGGATCTGTTGTCCCTTTGCCTCGAATCAACCCCTAGGTTCTCGAATCTTCATTTGAAGATTCGAGAAAAACTCGATCTACACCAAACCACCCTAGATTCATACTAGACTCTCCCCTGACCTCCCTCGTGACCAAACCAGGCTTGGTTTGGTCCGAATCTACCCATGAATCCCAAAACCCCAAATCTGAAAAAATCGAACCCTAGAACACAAAGAATTTGTGGAGTCCGTTTGAATTTAAACAAAGTTTGGGGTCTAGTAGATCCTAATCGAAGTGTTTTCGTTAGAGAACACCTCGGTTAGGATTTGTCCGACCTCAAATGGGCAAATCAAGCCCAGGCCTGGGTCATCTATTTTGAAACTCTTCTGGTTCGTTCATTGCTCCCTTTTTGTTATCTATTTAGTTTAGATTAATTTATCAGCATGTTTATTTAGTTTTCTTTTGGCTATTTTTGATTTTTCTGTTGTCAGTTTGTTTTCCCGTCTCTATTAAGACCTTTTATTTGGTTGTTTGTTTAGTCTGTTATGATAAATTCATATAGTAGTATACATATTTCAATGTGATTAACGTCGTCAAATCAATAATGCCTGCTTTCCTGTATCGTTGCAAATTGTCAAGAACAGTGTTATGCTTTGTTTTGTGTTGTTTTGTTTGGTCGACTGCTTGTCCTGTGTCACAATTAGTACAGTCGAGTCGATATACGTCGCCAATTAGTTTAGCTTTGAACGATAATAATCTGATTCATATTATGGTTTTTGTGTGAAGTTCTGTCTGAATCCAACTGGGAACTAAGTATAGCTGTTTGTGGATTTGAATCAGAAACATTTATAGTTTAGTTTGTGGGTTTCAGTTCAGCTTGAGTTCTGAATTGATAGCATGTGCACTATAGTGCTTTAATAATTAGAGCAAATGGAACAACATGGGCTGTCTGGCTACCTTCAGGCTGCCCATACCCTGGTTTTAATTTAAATAAGATGATAAAGGGCTGGCAGGGGAATCTCATGGGAGGTTTGTTTATTTTTAATAGTTGAGTGGAAAGGCAGCAGGCCACATGGGAGGGGATCTGAATGGTTTTACAGACTGTAAATGGCCTGATACTAGGCTATAAATAGGGGGAGCTTCCATTAGTTAAGAAAAAGACTAAAATTAGAGAGGAGGAGAGGAAACCACTTCTGATTTTAAGATTCAATCAAGCAATAGAAAGGGTAGGGTTTTAGTTCTGAAACTGGGCAAAAAGAAGTTCTGAAAATTAGGGGGAGGAAAAAAAAATAGACAGGCATATACAAATACACATTGAGAGAAGCATATATACAGGAGACAGTTAGAAAAACACACAGAGAGATAGAAAGCAAGAGATAGAAAACATACAGACAAAATCAGAAACTGTTCTTCCTATTGTTGTTTTGATTTCACTTGTTTCAACCTGTTTAATCAATACTGATTCTTCCAAGTCCTAACTGAGGTTACTGGTTGTGTGTTTCATTAGTTTATTCCTAGATTTGGTCTGTCTGAGTTCTGATCCTACGCCACTTATTACTGCTGTCATTTGCTACTTTTTCCATCGGCCATAACTGCATCTTGCACTGGAACTTGTTCTGCTGTTACTTGTTTGTTACTGCTGTTGTTCGTTTGCTATTGTTACTCTACCGACCTCTCTTCTTCTTCAATTGTAAGCACTTACAGGTTCATACTTCTAAAACCATGTGTTGTTGAAAGCCTGAAGTTTTGAAGTAGAAATAATGAACGTCATTTGCTTCACAGTACTCATGTTCAAGACATAACAATAGTTTGAATGATAGTTAGCCTGTATTTGTTAAGCTTATTCCAACTGCATTGGTTCTGTATAAATGGATACATATCCCAACTAAGATGAACTGCAAAATAACATGTTGTTAGATCAGGTGTACCTCCACGTGCACAACAATTTAGTTTGATTTAGTATAACATGGAATCATGGCAAGCATCTGTATGTATTCCAGTATGGACCTTTGAATTGTAAAACATGTTATATCCGGTCCAATTTGATTTCAAGAAAATGTACTTAAGTTAGCCATGTACGCCAGTTCTCTTGTTGGATTCCATGCTTCGATATAGGTTTGATAATAACTGTTATTGGCATCGGCCCACCATTTAAACAAAGTAGCTATTAATAGGATCAGCAGATCTTTATCTATTTTTGAAGCACTAAATAACGCAACAATTTTAAGAAACACTAATTTAATAGGCATGAGTTGGGTAAGATGGTCTGGCGCTTAGATCAAATAAACTCCCAAATGGGCATTAATAATTAAGGTTAATCTCAGCACTAATAGTCGCGGACGATTATTCATTTGTTCACATAATTGTGAGGAGTTAATCTAGCTATAGGATAATTAATCATGTTCGGATATATTATTTCATCATTCTCAATTTTGCTTATAATTTCTAGTAATATTCCCTTCAGGAAATGTGCGCCTCAATCTAGCATTTGATATGGTAGGCCTCTTTTAGGCTTGTAACGAGTTAGGATTTTCTCTCATTCATTCTAGAGACAAATATAATAGAAAATGTAGTCGCTGCAGGTTCGCCCTTTTAAAAAATAAATGAGACGAGCCTCGCCAAGTAAAAAATGGAAAAATTGCGGGGCCCTCATAAATGTGCATATATTGAATACTTAAAAATTGGGACGGACTGTTTAGTGAATTTCACTGCCTTCCCCAAAGATAATAACGCGTTAGACTCTTTAGGCGCGACTTAATTAAATTACATTCTTAAATTCAAGTGCGCATTTATGTGACCCAAATTCAAATCTCAACGGAGTCGAAATGTGTTAACAACTACGGGTGCATTGATTGTGACGTGGTTCGAGATGCATTTTCACGACGTTGCAATTCTATAAAAATAAATGATAATAATAAAAGCGGTTTTAAATTCAATAAAAGCACATAAGTCACAACATGTATTTAAATCAGATATTTAGCCATTATAACAATTTAAGCGACCGTGCTAGAACCACGGGATTCGAGGGTGCCTAACACCTTCCCTCGGGTCAACAGAATTCCTTACTTAGAATTTCTGGTTCGCAGACTTCATTTGGAAAAGTCGAAAATTTCCTCGATTTGGGATTCAAGATAAACCGGTGACTTGGGACACCAAAAACCAAACCTTTCCCAAGTGGCGACTCTGAATTAAATAAATAATCCCATTTCGAATATTGTCACTTAAATTGGAAAAACTCCCCTCGCACATTAACCCTTCGGGGCGGGCGCGCAAAAAGGAGGTGTGACACCTCTGGCGACTCTGCTGGGGATTAACCCAGAACCACTGGTTCAGGGTTCAAGAATGCGAGCTTAGAATAATTGTTATATTTAGCTTTATTATCTGATCTTTATTACATGTTTTGGCATAACGTGCTAAATGTTGTTTTTTTTACCGCTTTGATATTATCTGAACTGTATATAAACTGTGCCGAAACCCTTCTCTTCTTACCTCCGGGAAGAAGCTAGCTGGTCGAGACTCCCTATTTTGTTAGTGTCATACATTGAAATAAGAAAGAGTTCGGACAAGTTACAAAGCCGGACGATCTCGTGGGTCCCCGGTACGTAGCCCCCTCCTCGACTCGAGTTGTCCGCTCGGGTACATAGTCTAGAACATATACCCAGGATTATAAACCTAGTATAATGAAACCTCATGTTGGATCCCTAGTAGGAACGCTTATTTGCATCATGTTGCATTTGACATAGGGGACTCAACACAGGGGTTGAGTCCGTCTAGGACAGGCAACCTGAAATGAAAAGACCATCCTGCTGCATCCCGTTTATTTTGCGCATTTATCTGCTTCAGATCTGCATGCTGACCGGTTTCTAAAAAAAAATGATAGTGTAGGGAGATAATTACTTATTTTTGGAAAAATAAAACCAATGTCCAAGTAGTGTCAAAACCTCACCGAAATTTTTTTAAGAAAAGAAAAAATGAAAACAAAATTTGTCTTCTAGTTTGATTTATTAAAAAAAACATAAAAAAAATCCTTTTAATCACTTTCAAAATCAAAAAATAAAAGTAAAAAAAAGGGAGAAAATTCAAAATTCAAAAATATATTGTTTCATTTGTAGTATCTCTTTAAAATATTTCCAAAAGGAGTGAAAAGAAGTTTAAAATTCATAAATATTTCCTTAGTCTCTTTTCAAAAAAAAATATACAAAAAAAAATATAAAAATCCAGAAAAATATTTTTCTCCTTTTCTTTAAAAGATTGTAGTCAGAAGGGGTTTAGTTTATTTACTCTACGCCTGATCGGACCGAACTACGCCGGTTTGATTCTCACCAGATGTGAGATATGTAGGCAACCCCCATCGGGTTCAACCCCATCTTTTGCTATGATAGCCAAAACCAATAAACAAAAAAAAATGTGTCAAAATAAGTCGGGTGATGCTGTTTTGTCATAAATAGCCGAATGTTCCCAAAAGGGACGCCGGAAGGCTGACTTTGCATAAACAACCACCTTTTGGGTCATGTTTAGGATTTTTGTCCAGTTGACCCACACAACCTTAAAATCTTCATCCCCGAAGTGCTGAAAGGCCGTGTTCGAAAATCTGATCTTCTTTTTTTGAAAAGTAGTCAAAATATTATTATTTTTTTAAAAAGGGTCACCTTAATAAATGTGCAGGATGAGCACGATGCAAAATGAACACTTTTCGATAATGACTAAAATCCCTGTCAAGTTACGGCTATGGTGGAATGATATAGGTGCTGAAGGACAAGATGAGGTCAAGAAATATCTGAAAGGTCTCGTGGGTTTATTGGAAATCCAGCCTCGGGGAGATATCATAAGAGCTTTGGTCACCTATTGGGACCCGACACACAATGTTTTCCATTTCTCCGATTTTGAACTCACCCCGACTCTGGAAGAAATGGCTGGGTACATCGGAAATGCTGAACTTCCGTTAAGGCAAAAATACCTGGTCGCCCCAAGAGCTGTCACGGTACATCGATTCCTAGACTCACTAAAAATACCCAGGACGGTCCGCAACCCAGATTTGGCCACCGGTTTTTGTAATCCATGCTTCATATACGACAGGTATGGTCATGTAGGAGGATTCAACAATCCGATTAACAAGCTATGCAGCAAAGGTAGTCGTCAGAAGTGGGATAAGCACAGACGGGTGGCTTTCATGATAACGTTTTTGGGCCTTTTAGTATTTCCAAGGAAAGATGGGAATATTGATCTAAAAATATCCGGGATAGTCAGTACTTTGCTCACTCAAAACGATAGCACTCTCGCGCCTATGGTGGTATCTGATATCTTTCGAGCTCTCACAGCTTGCAAAGCCGGAGGGAATTTCTTCGAAGGTTGTAACTTGCTGCTACAAATGTGGATGACTGAACATCTCTGCCATCGTTCCGAGCTCTTGAGCCATGGTTCCTCGGAGAAAACCTGCATAGAAGAATTTTACACGAGAACCAAAGAGATCAGTCTGCCCAAAGGAGTTATGGCATGGACCTCATTCTTTCAAGCTCTTACTGCCAGCCAAATACAGTGGACACTGGGATGGCTGCCTGTTGATGAGGTCATGTATATGCCAGCAACTAAAACTCATTTCCTACTGATGGGACTTAAGAGCATTCAACCTTACGCGCCCTGCCGAGTCTTGAGACAGCTCGGAAGATACCAGATAGTACCCCACGAGGAGGATCTTAGTGCTCAAACGATTGAGATAAGACCTGATGGACAATTTCCTGAAGCAAAAATCCGCCAGATCTGGAATGAATGTCAATATTTGAAAGCAGATACTTGCGTTCGGGATTGGTCCAAAAGCGAGATGGCACCAGGCTACCTTGCATGGTACAGAAGAGAACTCGAACATGAAAGGCCGGCTAAAAGGCCCCATATCCTGAATTTCGCCGAGTCATCGCAAAAGCAGTGGGATTGGTTGGCGAAAGAAAGAGGCTATTGTACTGAAATCAGCAGGTTGAAGCAACAAGTGGAAAGCCTGAAATATGAGCACAACGTGCAAGTTGCTACCGATCTGGGAGAGCAGAACAGGTTGACTCAGGAAAACGAAATGCTCAGGGTCCAGATCAAACAGATGAGGATGGATGCTGGTAAACAGCCAAGGAGTCGATCAGACGAGCAGTTGATAAAAGGCTGAAAAGTGATGTCAGGGAATGGCGAGATGGTTTAGAGAAGTCTGAAAACATCATGGCGGAGCTCAGGGCACAGTGGGATACAAGAGCAGATAAGCATCGCCGATACTTGAGTTAATTGAAAGGAGACCACGAGAAAACTATTGTCAAAATGAAGAGAGAGATGGCTACACTTGAGTTTAAAGCAGTTAATCAGGCCGAGGATTTCCAAATTGAGAGCAGATACTGTTACGACTTGTTAGCCCAAATGAAGTTAGAAGTGCGACAACTGAAGAATCAGCATATACAGGATTCTCAGGTATTCAAGATGTGTAGCGATCAGATAAAACGCTTGCTCATAGAGAAGAAGCAAACCAGAGATAAGATCAGGACCATTGCCCATGCCATCATCAGGCGGTGTCTACGGTGTGAGAACATGACCAGTGTTACCGTTCTCTCGGCAGTGATGGGTTATGTCAAGCAGACCATGCACGAGTTGGAACAACTTGAAAGGGATCTCACACCTAGGACCGCGGCGAGGCCGAACGATGCCCCGCGGGCACCAATTTTCAAAACCATAATGTACTCATAAGTCGAGTCTGTCTCTTAACATTTTCTATCTGTCTTTTCGCATCAGGGTGTTTTAGTCTGTTTGAGTCTAGGTTTATTTTTCAAGGTTTGCTTTTCCTTTTGCAAAATGTAGGTTGTAATAGACCATTTCAGCAATAAAAGGTGTGCTTCTTCTTACACTCACCTGTTTTTGAACTACGTAATGATCTGATTCACGTGACATCATGATACGTAGGCAATCCTCATCGGATCCGGTCGCATTTTAACCACAAAAATTGAAAACAGTAACAAGGGGAGAAAGAAAGAAAAATAAAAACATAATAAAAAAAATAATAAAAAAATAATAAAAAAAGGGAATCCTAAAACGGAAGCTGGAATGACGCATGCTTTCGTCGCAAACATGTAGGAATCTGCTTAACTATATAGGTGCATCATGCCCCAACGTGAGATTGCCTATCTGTTATTTGTTTCGAATTAACCGTTCGTTTGTCGTTGAGCTCCTCCAGGTTTTTGGAAAAGGCGGTTGGTTTGGTGAAAGTCTGGCCTCGCACTCATACTTCACGAGGTCGAAAGAGAGTGTTCAATTACATGTTATTAAGTCAGGAAGCGGTGCTCACACTTATTTCACAAGGTCAAAAGGAAGCATAGAAATGTCTTCAGAAATTCCTTTGCCGACAGTTCCTATTTCCGAGGAGAGTTCGATCTCGGCCGTCCTCACGCCCGAGTCCGCGACTGCGGGGGAAAATAGAATCCTACGACTCCGCATGCTGGAAATGCTGGATGACTGGAATAACGGAAAAGAGCCACCAAGTGTCGTCCCTAGATTCCCTGAGTTATTCTCCAGGATAAGCGGGACTTCTAATGTCCCCATAAGCTATCCTGCTACCCCATTCGGGTACCCAGCCATTTCGGCCTTCTCTGCTGGATCGCCCTCTGATTCTTATCCCCGAGTGTCAACAACGGATGTAAACACAAACATCTTTGCTGCACCACCCTGCCCGATCACGACACAACCTGCTACATACAAGCCAAATTTTGACTCATCCTCGTTTACATTCCAAGCACCATCTTTCTCAATGGAACCAACTCGGTTTGCCACCAGCACTCATCCTTCACAGCCTCAGTGCGAGATTGCACCTGGGCAGGATCAGAACCCCAAAATTGCTGAACAAGATGAGATGGACAAAAGAATGAGAAGCCTTGAGCAGAGTTTGAAGAACATGCAAGGTTTGAGCGGACAAAAGAGCGTCTCCTATACCGATCTATGCATGTTCCCTCACGTGCACCTACCCGTAGGTTTCAAGACCCCAAAGTTTGAGAATTACGACGGGCACGGTGACCCCATTTCTCATCTCAAGAAATATTGCAAGCAATTGCGGGGAGCCGGCGGAAAAGAGGAATTGCTAATGGCATATTTCGGGGAAGGTCTCGTAGGAATAGCCTCAGAATGGTACATGGACCAGGACATATCCCGGTGGCATATATGGGATGATCTCGCTAGAGATTTTGTGAGACAATTCCAGTATAACATCGACATTGCACCAGACCGAAATTCTCTGTCAAACTTGAAGAAGAAACCTTCAGAAAGCTTCAGAGAATATGCTATTAAGTGGCGCGAGCAGGCGTCAAGGGTGAAGCCTCCCATGGACGAGATAGAAATGGTCACTACTTTTCTCCAGGCTCAAGAGTCCGACTATTTCCAAAACATGATGTCAGCCATGGGAAAGCCTTTCGCAGAAGCGATTAAGATTGGGGAGATGGTGGAGAATGGTCTGAAAACGGGCAGAATTTTGAGTCAGGCAGCCATAAAGGCAACCTCCCAAGCCGTCCAAAGCGGGTCTAGAGGAATGGCAAGAGGGAAGAAAAAGGAAGAAACGGCCATGGCAGCATCAAAAGCAAGGGAATATCGTAATCCCAGGCCCCGTTTTCCAGAAAGGACCCCACAACACTACTACCCCCACCAAAATGTGGCATATGCTCCTCAACCTTACATGGTCATGAACACCCAACCTTATGTCCATCCTCCACAGCAAGCCAATCGAGGCCAAGCTCCACCTCCCAGAAATCAGCCTCCATACCGCAACCACTACAACCCACAACCTCCTCAAAATAACTTCCGCCCTCAGGAACCACCTAAAAGGCGGACTTTCACACCCATCGGTGAGCCATACTCTACTTTGTTCCCGAAGCTAGTCTAGTTGGGTTTCCTGCAGCTGGTTCCTCAGACAAGGCACAATCCGGCATCACCTTCTTACAAAGCCGGTGTTAGATGCGCCTATCACTCAGGAGCGGAAGGGCACAATACAAATGACTACTGGGCTTTGAGAAGGGTAGTCGAGAATTTAATAGAGCAAGGGAAAATAGTGCTAAGGGACGAGGAGGTCCCAAATGTGACTAACAATCCGTTGCCTTCTCACAACAACGGGCCGCTAATTGGAATGATCTGCGAGGATAAAGAATTTGATCCTGCTTTAAAATCCATAATCGCCATCGTCGACGCAGGGAAAAGGCCTGAAACAACCCCAAAGCTAGGAAAAGGGGAAAAGAAGGTCAGTACTATGAAGTGCGAGCCGGAAAAGAAGGTGGAGAAAAAAACAGTGCCTATGAAGAATGGAGTTCTTTATGTCCCGCGAGGTCAAGCAGAGAGGCCGCAAAGTTTCGAAGTCAAAAGGGCAAGGCCAATGTACATGCCAAAAGGGGCCTATATGGTCCGGGGGACGATTCAACCACCTCGGCTGAATGAGCCAGTGGTTATCGAACACGTGCCACAGAAGCCGATGACCAACCCGTCCACAGTGCCGTGGAACTATCAAAGAACGTTGGTTACGTACAAAGGTAAAGAAGTCACGGGAGAACTTCCGGAAAATACTTTCATTGGAAGGTATTCGAACACTCAAGAGCTAAACAACGCCACACGGAAACGCTTCCCACCAAAGAAGCCTGTAAGTGTTGAAGAAGCGGAAGTTTTCTTCTAACAAATGAAAATGCCAGACTACGAAGTGGTAGATCAACTGCGCAAGTGCCCCGAGCAAGTGTCCATGCTATCACTGCTGATGAGGTCGGCCGAGCACCAAAAGATCTTGCTCAAGACCCTGAACGAAGCATACGTACCAGTTGAAACCTCAGTTGAACAATTGGAACGGATGACGGAGATGTTCTTCGCCGTTAATCAGGTCTCTTTCAGCAAGAACGATTTACCCCCAGAGGGAGAAGCACACAACAAAGCCTTGCATCTAACAGTTAAATGCGAAGACTACTACGTCAAACGGGTAATGTTGGATGGAGGTTCAGGGGTTGACATTTGTCCGCTCTCCACGCTACAAAGAATGGAAATTGGGATCGGAAGAATCCGCCCCAACAATGTCTGCGTAAGGGCTTTTGACGGCGTCAAAAGAGACACCCTTGGGGAAATAGACTTGGTGTTGACCATAAGACCAGTGGAGTTTGAAATAACTTTCCAGGTGCTTGACATGGATACGTCCTACAATTTTCTCCTCGGCAGACCTTGGATTCATGCTGCAGGAGTTGTGCCTTCCACTCTTCACCAAATGGTGAAGTTTGAGTACGAAGACCAGGAAATTGTGGTCCATGTAGAAGATGAGCAGTCTATTTATCGGGACCCATCCATCCCATATCTTGAACCAAGGGAAGGGAGCGAGCACACGGTCTATCAGGCTTTTGAAGTTGTGTTGGCAGAGCAGTATGAAGAGGGAAGACCTTTCCCCTAACCTTTCTTGTCTAACGCCTCGATCATGGTGGCTAAAGAGATGATCCGGCACGGATTCAGGCTAGGTAAAGGGCTCGGACGAACATTGCAAGGAATAACGGAACCCATCACCTTGCCTTCCGCCAAGAAACTTTTTGGAATAGGTTTTCAACCCACTCCAGAAGATGAAGAATGGGCAAAAAAGAGGAAGAATGGGGGGTGGAAACTGCCTCGGCCACTGCCGGATTTATATGAAACCTTCGTCAGACCAAGATACACCGAAGAAGAAGACGATGAGGTTTTCACGGCTGAGGAAATCGAAGAGATATGTGGGGCAATGAGAGAAATGCTCTACGAGTCTCACATGGTTCAACCAGGAGAAGGCACCAGCACCACCGAGATGCTATATATGGGACCAAACGCCAAACTTCGAAACTGGGAGGCCACGCCATTCCCGACTAGGCAGAAGTCCGGGTAGACCTGTCCTGCCACCTTTCCTACATCACGAGTTATCTCCAGGATATAACTTAGATATTTTCTTCCCTTCAATTGTTGTTTTGAATTCCTGAGTTGTAAACATTGTTGTCTTCCAAATTCTAAGAAAAATAAAAAAAATCATCATTGTTTTCTCATTTTTTCCTTTGTTCTGATTTTTGTTATTTTTCCTTTATCTTTTCTTTCAGTTATAATAATGCGGCTTTAAATATGACATGCTTGCGGACTTCACGCCCAGATCACAACGAGCTATTTAATTGTGAAATAATGAACCCAGAACCAGAATATGATGAAGAAGAGGCTTTTAGGGAAATAAACCGAGAGTTGGAACATTTTGAGAATAAACCTAAGCCAAATCTGAATGACACCGAACCGGTTAATTTAGCAACTCCTGAAGAAATCCGGGAGACCAAAATAAGCATTCACACGGACAAGAAAATGCGAGACGCGATAATTCAACTTCTTTTTGAATTTAAAGATGTGTTTGCTTGGTCATACGATGACATGCCAGGACTAGGTGTTGATCTAGTGGTTCATAAATTGCCAATTCACCCTGATTATCCTCCAGTTCAACAAAAGCAATGAAAGTTCAAAACTGAGGTCAGTGACAAGATTAAATAGGAGATCACCAAGCAGCTGAAAACGGGAGTGATTCGGGTAGTCCAGTATACAACATGGTTTGCAAATGTGGTTCCAGTGCCGAAAAAAGATGGGAAGACTCGGGTATGTGTGGACTATCGAGACCTGAATAGGGCGAGTCCCAAAGATAATTTCCCATTGCCCAACATCCACATCCTTGTTGATAATTGTGCCAAACATGAGATCTAGTCTTTCGTAGATTGTTATGCTGGGTATCATCAGGTATTGATGGATGAAGAAGACGCCGAGAAGACTGCCTTCACCACGCCTTGGGGCACTTACTGTTATCGGGTCATGCCATTTGGTCTGAAGAATGCTGGGGCTACTTACATGAGGGCCATGACTGCCATTTTTCATGACATGATGCATCAAGAAATAGAGGTGTATGTGGACGACGTGATAATCAAATCCAGGACGCAGGATAATCACATCCAAGACTTGAGGAAGTTCTTCGAGAGACTGAGGAAGTACGACTTGAAGCTGAACCCAGCCAAATGTGCTTTCGGAGTCCCATCGGGCAAGCTTTTGGGCTTCATAGTAAGTAGGAGAGGTATCGAATTAGATCCAACAAAGATAAAATCTATCAGAGATCTACCTCCCCCAAGAACAAAGAAAGACGTGATGAGTTTGTTGGGCAGGTTAAACTACATCAGTCGATTCATTGCCTAGCTGACGAGCACGTGTGAGCCCATATTCAAGCTATTGAGGAAAGATGCGACGATCAAATGGACGGCTGAATGTCAAGAAGCTTTTGACAAAATTAAAGAATATCTTTCAAATCGCCCAGTTTTGGTCCCACCAGAGCTAGAGAGACCACTGTTCTTGTATCTGACAGTCTTGGAAAATTCTTTCGGTTGCGTCCTCGGGCAACATGACGTAACCGGAAAGAAGGAGCAAGCAATCTACTACTTGAGCAAGAAATTCACCGGCTACGAGGCCAAGTACACTCTGCTGGAAAGAACATGTTGCGCTCTGACGTGGGTTGCTCAAAAGCTGAGACATTATCTCCAAGCTCACACTACTTTCCTCATAAGCAGGCTGGATCCTTTGAAGTATATATTTCAGAAACCAATGCCTACTGGAAGACTGGCCAAGTGGCAAATCTTGCTTACTGAATTTGACATAGTCTATGTCACCCGCACGGCAATGAAAGCCCAGGCGCTAGCAGATCATTTGGCCGAAAATCCAGTCGATGAGGAATACCAGCCATTGAGTACCTATTTTCCAGATGAAGAAATAAACATCGTAGAAGTGGTCTCGGAGAACGCTCATGTTTGGAAGATGTTCTTTGATGGAGCCGTAAACGCCAAAGGTGTAGGAATCGGGGCAATTTTGATTTCGCCCTCTGGTCAGCATTATCCTGCCACAGCCAGACTGCGTTTCTTTTGCACGAACAATACAGCTGAGTATGAAGCCTGCATCATGGGCATGCATATGGCGATCGATCAGGATGTCAAAGACTTATTGATTATGGGAGATTCTGACCTGATTATCCGGCAAGCCCAAGGTGAATGGGAAACTCGGGATGTCAAGCTTATTCCTTACCGACAGCCCGTGGAGGACCTCGGCAAGCGTTTTAAATCAATAGAGTTCAGGTATATCCCACTGTGTCACAATGAACTAGCAGATGCACTTGCTACCCTAGCTTCAATGCTACCCTACCCAGGCAACGCCCATGTCGATCCCTTGGAAATCCAAATCAGGGAGAGACACGGTTACTGTAACGTAATCGAGGCAGGATCGTGTACACAGCCGTGGTACCATGATATCAAGAGGTTTTTGAAAACTCAAGAATACCCCGAGCATGCTACCGAAGATCAAAAGAGAACCATCAGGCGGCATGCAAGTGGTTTCTTTTTGAGCGGTGAGTTGTTGTATAAGAGGACTCCGGAACTCAATCTACTAAGATGTGTTGACACCGAGGAGGCAAGAAGGATCATGCACGAAGTACACGCAGGAGTGTGCGGACCTCACATGAACGGGTATGTTTTAGCAAAGAAAATCCTTCGAGCAGGTTATTACTGGATGACCATGGAAAAGGACTGCTTTGGTTTCGTTCGGAAGTGTCATCAGTGTCAGGTGCACGATGATTTGATTCATGCACCTCCCACGGAATTGCATCCTATGTCTGCACCTTGGCCATTTGTTGCCTGGGGCATGGACGTCATTGGTCCGATCGAGCCGAAGGCCTCAAATGGACATAGATTTATACTGGTTGCCATCGACTACTTCACAAAATGGGTAGAAGCTGTCACTCTCAAGTCGGTCACTAAAAAAGCGGTAGTGGATTTTGTACATTCAAATCTTATCTGTCGTTTCGGTATTCCTGCAACTATCATCACAAACAACGCAGCAAACCTGAATAGTCACTTGATGGGAGATGTATGCGAGCAATTCAAAATAACGCATAGGAATTCTACTCCTTATCGGCCCAAGGCCAATGGCGCTGTAGAAGCAGCAAACAAGAACATCAAGAAGATTTTGAGGAAGACGATCCAGAGTTCCCGACAGTGGCATGAGCAGTTACCGTTTGCATTGTTGGGATATCGCACTATGGTACGAACGTCAGTAGGGGCAACCCCTTATCTTTTGGTTTATGGGACCGAGGCTGTAATACCATCAGAGGTAGAAATTCCTTCGCTTCGAACCATTGTCGAAGCAGAAATCGAAGACAGTGAGTGGATTAAGACTTGATTGGAGCAGTTGACTCTGATTGACGAGAAACGAATGGCTGCGGTTTGGCACGGGCAGCTATACTAACGAAGAATGGCCCATGCTTACAACAAGAAAGTCTGACCCAGGAATTTCGAAGTGGGTCAACTGGTACTGAGGCGCATTCTGCCACATCACCTGGAAGCAAAAGGGAAATTTGCTCCAAACTGGAAAGGCCCATACATCATCAGGAAGATATTACCGAGAGGAGCATTGTACCTAGGTGATATCGAAGGAAATGATCCCGAAATAGTAGTGAATGTGGATGCAGTCAAAAGATACTATGTCTGAGTGACACCCCAGCAATCCTAACACATTTGAAATGATGGAGGTTTTATTCCCACTACCCTAAACTACCCTAAACACTATCAACTCTCTCTACAAGCCTTTGATCCGGTTACAGTTCTTTGGTTAACAATCAAAAAAAAAAGGAAAAGAAAACAAACAAAACAAACAAAACAAAACATTGATCGAGGCCTGAACTACGTCTGACTTGATTCTGAAAGGATACGTAGGCAGCTCTCTCTGAGGTTCTGTCACACCAACAATAAAATCCCATCTACCCTGAAATTGAAACCGGGGCACGTCAAACGGTTTAAAAGTCGTAGTATCATCTACTTTTCTTTACCAAGCACAAGCCCTTCGGATCAATTACCAAAGGTAGGGGGAAGCCAAGAAGTGACACGAATGGAGGCCGGTACATTCCGAATTGAGAGAAATAAAATGAGAGAGTCTTGTCGGTGAAAACCTTCGGGCACCGCGAGGCGACGGGAGTAGAGAAACCAAAATGAGAGAGCTTGTTTAGTAAAAACTCACAAAGAGTGCTATCAAGCGACAACAAGGTGGGAAATGAGAGAGGTCAACTAGCGAAAACCCGCAAAGGGCGCTGTTGGCCGAAAGGATGACTCCACCCCAGGAAGTCTCTGCAAAGTTCCACCGGTTTGGAAACACAGATCCATTTTTGGTTCGGGAGAAAATGCGAGTTCATTGAAGGTCGGGCGTCCAGTCCAAAGAGCATGTCATGTCCATTTAAAGTCAGCATTGTTTTCCTCAGATAAGTCTTTCTTGTCCCGAAAGGGACACTTTTTTCTGAAATTTGCTTTCTCCGTTCTTTGTTTTTCTTCGAATCCCTTTCATTTTAACCCTAAGTTCCAGATATACCGGAAGGATAAGTCGCAGGACTGGTTTCACGGAATTCCGTTTCGCAAGGGAAATGCCCCGCTTCGTTGGTACGTTTGTCCGAACCTGATGATGGTTCATGATGTTGACTGCATTCTAAGTGAAGTCACGAAAACAAAAAATATATATTAAAAAAAAAGAGAGAAGAAAAATCCCCACAGGTTTCCCCTTTGTACAAGTCCCCGCAAAGCCTCCCTTTGTAAAAATTCCCCAAAGAGTCCGCCCCAACAAAATCCCCACAGATTTTCCCTTTGTACAGATCCCCACAGGGTTTCACTTTGTAAAAAAATAAAAAATAAAAAATCCCCAGCAAATCCGCTTTGTAAAATTCCCCAGCGAGCCTGCCCCAACAAATCCCCGGCAAGTCCGCTTTGTAAAAATCCCCACAGAACCGCTTTCAGACAAATTCCCGCAGAGTTTCCCCTTGTGCAAACCCCCACAGAGTCTCCACAACAAAATCCCCATTGAAAATCCCCAAGCAAAACGGGGTGGAAAAAACCAAAGCCTTGCAAGGCAAATCATCACAGAATCTGGAAATGCAAGCCTGAGCAGTCTAAAAGGGTTTCGCCATTTGAATCCAATCAATGGCAGAGTTTCTTAACAGAAATAAGGACGCAACAAAGCAACTGGAACAATCAAGGTCACCGAACCAACCGCCATTTCCGAGCTAACAATTGTTCTTTGTTTGAAAAGTTGAAACAGGCATAATCCAAGACAACCGTGCAAGAAGCAGGTGTCACCCAAAGAAGAAAGTACATGAGTACAAGAAACAGTTTGGCAATAAGGAATCCACTTGAAAGGTAAGTTTCCACGAAATTCTCTTTTACATTTTACTAAAACAAGAAAAATAAAAAAAAAAGGTCAGTTAGTATCCTCGAACTTTTCCATTCAGTCAGCATCAGGGCTCCAACCCTGAACTGAACTTTTTTCATTTAGCCAGCATTAGGGCTCCAACCCTGAACTGAGCATTGTCAGTTAGTATCCTCGAACTGTTTCAAATTAGTCAGCATTAGGGCTCCAACCCTAAACTGAACTTTTTCCAGTTAGTCAGCATTAGGGCTCCAACCCTAAACTGAACGTTTTCCAGTTAGTCAGCATTAGGGCTCCAACCCTAAACTGAACTTTTAACAGTTAGTCAGCATTAGGGCTCCAACCCTAAACTGAACTTTTTCCCTTTAGTCAGCATTAGGGCTCCAACCCTAAACTGAACTTTTTCCAGTTAGTCAGCATTAGGGCTCCAACCCTAAACTGAACGTTTTCCAGTTAGTCAGCATTAGGACTCCAACCCTAAACTGAACTTTTTCCAGTTAGTCAGCATTAGGGCTCCAACCCTAAACTGAACTTTTTCCAGTTAGTCAGCATTAGGGCTCCAACCCTAAACTGAACTTTTTCCAGTTAGTCAGCATTAGGGCTCCAACCCTAAACTAAACTTTTTCCCTTTAGTCAGTATTAGGGCTCCAACCCTAAACTGAACTTTTTCCCTTTAGTCAGCATTAGGGTTCCAACCCTAAACTGAACTTTTCCCTTTAGTCATCATTAGGGCTCCAACCCTAAACTGAACTTTTTCCCTTTATTCAGCATTAGGGCTCCAACCCTAAACTGAACTTTTCCCCAGTTAGTCAGCATTAGGGCTCCAACCCTAAACTGAACTTTTTCCCAGTTAGTCAGCATTAGGGCTCCAACCCTAAACTGAACTTTTTCCCAGTTAGTCAGCATTAGGGCTCCAACCCTAAACTGAACTTTTTCCCTTTAGTCAGCATTAGGGCTCCAACCCTAAACTGAACTTTTTCCAGTTAGTCAGCATTAGGGCTCCAACCCTAAACTGAACTTTTTCCAGTTAGTCAGCATTAGGGCTCCAACCCTAAACTGAACTTTTCCATTTAGCCAGCATTAGGGCTCCAACCCTGAACTGAGCATTGTTTGTTAGTCAGCATTAGGGCTCCAACCCTAAACTGAACTTTTCCATTTAGCCAACATTAGGGCTCCAACCCTGAACTGAGCATTGTCTGTTAGTCAGCATTAGGGCTCCAACCCTAAACTGAACTGTTTCCATTTAGCCAGAATTAGGGCTCCAACCCTGAACTGAGCATTGTCTGTTAGTCAGCTTTAGGGCTCCAACCCTAAACTGAACTGTTTCCATTTAGCTAGCATTAAGGCTCCAACCCTGAACTGAGCGTTTGTCTGTTAGTCAGCATTAGGGCTCCAACCCTAAACTGAACTTTTTCATTTAGCCAGCATTAGGGCTCCAACCCTGAACTGAGCATTGTCTGTTAGTCAGCATTAGGGCTCCAACCCTAAACTGAACTTTTTCATTTAGCCAGCATTAGGGCTCCAACCCTGAACTGAACTCTTTCCGTTTAGCCAGCATTAGGGATCCAACCCTGAACTGAGCATTGTCTGTTAGTCAGCATTAGGGCTCCAACCCTAAACTGAACTGTTTCCATTTAGCCAGCATTAGGGCTCCAACCCTGAACTGAGTGTTTGTTTGTTAGTCAGCATTAGGGCTCCAACCCTAAACTGAACTTTTTCATTTAGCCAGCATTAGGGCTCCAACCCTGAACTGAGCATTGTCTGTTAGTCAGAATTGGGGTTCCAACCCTGAACTGAACTTTTCCATTCAGTAAGCATCAGAGCTCCAACCCTGAACTGAACTCTTTCCGTTTAGCCAGCATTAGGGCTCCAACCCTGAACTGAGCATTGTCTGTTAGTCAGCATTGGGGTTCCAACCCTGAACTGAACTTTTCCATTTAGTCAGCATCAGGGCTCCAACCCTGAACTGAACTCTTTCCATTTAGCCAGCATTAGGGCTCCAACCCTGAACTGAGCATTTTTACCTTGTGGCAATATTAGGGATCCAATCCCAGAGTTGGCATTTTGTAGACTGAAATTTTCCAATCCCTTCATCAATTCTATAAACTTCCCGGTAGTTAACTCACGAAACTTTCCTAGTGAAACTGGGGCAGAAAATTTCGTTCGTTTGTTTTTTCCCGCAGGTCTGACCTCGATACACACGGATCGAGACGACCCACGAGATGAGTCTCAACTCAGAATAAAAGAAGAAAAAGACAAAAAGAAGATGTTCCGAGATATTTGGAAAAACGAAGGGCGGATCGCTCAAAGATTTGATCAAGGTCCCGAAGTCTACCAATCCCGTCTCACTCAATATCACAGAAATAAATAGGCGCCTACAACTTGCAAGCATCAAGATTCGGATCGAAGTCTACAAGCAGAACAGCTAAGACCCAAGATCAAGTTGCAAAAGAATCATAGATAGGAATCTTGTAACTAGCAGTTGACAAGCATAAGTAATTAGTTCCGTTTCAATTTTTCCTTTGGTTGTAATAAGGCGGTCAGTAAAGCAACTGTGGCAATAGCGACAGCAGTAACAGTAAGCATTGCAATCCCATGGTAGTCCCAGCTACCAAAGTTTCCCGAACAACATTGACCTGATTCCTGTTTAGCCCAGGATATGTAGAAAATCTTTGAAGCAAAGATTCGGTCAAATCTTTCAAATGTGCTTCACACGGAGTATTCCAATAGGCAAAAATCGCTCATATCCGCTCACTTTATCTTTGTACGGAAACTCTTCGCGTTTTCGCACAAAGAGGGGCAGCTGTGAGCACGTGATTTTTGTTTACACGACAAATACTCCAAAAGAAATTAAAATAAACAACAAATTGTCTTCGTGCATAATTTTGTGAATTTGCCGGTCACTTTTTTTTAGCTATTTGTGGTTTTGTCCGTGTCTTTTAGTCTTACCAAACAAAAATACAAAAATATGTGTCGTATGTAAGTTTAGGATATTATTCTACTATTCGGAATTAATCGAACCATAATTCGGTTATTAAAAGGAAAATCACAAAAATGCATCTTTTATTTTTATTTTATTTTTTTTCGTCATTAAGTAATGTTATTAAATGTTAATATGTGTGTTAATTGTTGATTAATGTTTGTATAGTGTTATTGGACAAATTTAATTGGGAGATTAAAGAGGAAAAGGATTTTCGGATTGGGCTAGTCTAAATTAAATCGGAACAAGCCCAAACCAAGATGACCAGCCTAGTTCCCCTTTTATCCGGTCCAATTGAGCTGGCCACGCGACCATCCAAACGACGTCGTTGTACCATTCTTAATCTGGACCGTTAATCTCACTAGATTTACGGTCCAGATCACTTACCTGTTACCTGACCCAACCCGATGAAACCGGTTTGACCCATTCCCAGCATAAGAACAAACGACACCGTTCCCTTCAGTGGAAAGATCACAGCCATTGATCATCAGCAATCCAACGGCCAACATCCAATCACTCACCCCGTATATAAACCTTTCCCCCTTTCACCCCGCGCCCTAAGCCAAACCCCCCCTGCCTTTAGGTTGTCCTCACCACAGACCCAAACCCACGGAACCCTAGAGCCGCCCCCCTTTCCCCTCACCATAAACCCGGCGGCAAGGACGCCGGTGACCCCCACCTTAACACCATAGGACCGCCTCACCACCCTGAACATGGATCTGTTGTCCCTTTGCCTCGAATCAACCCCTAGGTTCTCGAATCTTCATTTGAAGATTCGAGCAAAACTCGATCTACACCAAACCACCCTAGATTCATACCAGACACTCCTCTGACCTCCCTCGTGACCAAACCAGGCTTGGTTTGGTCCGAATCTACCCATGAATCCCAAAACCCCAAATCTAAAAAAATCAAACCCTAGAACACAAAGAATTTGTGGAGTCTGTTTGAATTTAAACAAAGTTTGGGGTCTAGTAGATCCTAATCGAAGTGTTTTCGTTCGAGAACACCTCGGTTAGGATTTGTCCGACCTCAAATGGGCAAATCAAGCCCAGGCCTGGGTCATCTGTGTTGAAACTCTTCTGGTTCGTTCATTGCTCCCTTTTTTGTTATCTATTTAGTTTAGATTAATTTATCAGCATGTTTATTTAGTTTTCTTTTGGCTATTTTTGATTTTTCTGTTGTCAGTTTGTTTTCCCGTCTCTATTAAGACCTTTTATTTGGTTGTTTGTTTAGTCTGTTATGATAAATTCATATAGTAGTATACATATTTCAATGTGATTAACGTCGTCAAATCAATAATGCCTGTTTTCCTGTATCGTTGCAAATTGTCAAGAACAGTGTTATGCTTTGTTTTGTGTTGTTTTGTTTGGTCGACTGCTTGTCCTGTGTCACAATTAGTACAGTCGAGTCGATATATGTCGCCAATTAGTTTAGCTTTGAACGATAATAATCTGATTCATATTATGGTTTTTGTGTGAAGTTCTGTCTGAATCCAACTGGGAACTAAGTATAGCTGTTTGTGGATTTGAATCAGAAACATTTATAGTTTAGTTTGTGGGTTTCAGTTCAGCTTGAGTTCTGAATTGATAGCATGTGCACTATAGTGCTTTAATAATTAGAGCAAATGGGACAGCATGGGCTGTCAGGCCACCTTCAGGCTGCCCATACCCTGGTTTTAATTTAAATAAGATGATAAAGGGCTGGCAGGGGAATCTCATAGGAGGTTTGTTTATTTTTAATAGTTGAGTGGAAAGGCAGCAGGCCACATGGGAGGGGATCTGAATGGTTTACAGACTGTAAATGGCCTGATACTAGGCTATAAATAGGGGGGAGCTTCCATTAGTTAAGAAGAAGACTAAAATTAGAGAGGAGGAGAGGAAACCACTTCTGATTTTAAGATTCAATCAAGCAATAGAAAGGGCAGGGTTTTAGTTTTGAAACTAGGCAAAAAGAAGTTCTGAAAATTAGGGGAGGAAAAAAAATAGACAGGCATATACATATACACATTGAGAGAAGCATATATACAGGAGACAGTTAGAAAAACACACAGAGAGATAGAAAACATACAGACAAAATCAGAAACTGTTCTTCCTATTGTTGTTTTGATTTCACTTGTTTCAACCTGTTTAATCAATACTGATTCTTCCAAGTCCTAACTGAGGTTACTGGTTGTGTGTTGCATTAGTTTATTCCTGGATTTGGTATGTCTGAGTTCTGATCCTACGCCACTGATTACTGCTGTCATTTGCTACTTTTTCCATCGGCCATAACTGCATCTTGCACTGGAACTTGTTCTGTTGTTACTTGTTTGTTACTGCTGCTGTTCGTTTGCTACTATTACTCTACTGACCTCTCTTCTTCTTCAATTGTAAGCACTTCCAGGTACATACTTCTAAAACCATGTGTTGTTGAAAGCCTGAAGTTTTGAAGTAGAAATAATGAACGTCATTTGCTTCACAGTACTCATGTTCAAGACATAACAATAGTTTGAATGATAGTTAGCCTATATTTGTTAAGCTCATTCCAACTGCATTGGTTCTGTATAAATGGATACATATCTCAACTGAGATGAACTGCAAAATAATATGTTGTTAGATCAGGTGTATCTCCACGTGCACAACAATTTAGTTTGATTTAGTATAACATGGAATCATGGCAAGCATCTGAATGTATTCTTGTATGGACCTTTGAATTGTCAAACTTGTTATATCCTGTCCAATTTGATTTCAAGAAAACGTACTTAAGTTAGTCATGTATGTCAGTTCCCTTGTTGGATTCCCTGCTTCGATATAGGTTTGATAATAACTGTTATTGGCATCGGCCCACCATTTAAACAAAGTAGCTATTAATAGGATCAGCAGGTCTTTACCTATTTTTGAAGCACAAAATAACGCAACAATTTTAAGAAACACTAATTTAATAGGCATAAGTTGGGTAAGATGGTCTGGCGCTTAGATCAAATAAACTCCCAAATGGGCATTAATAATTAAGGTTAATCTCAGCACTAATAGTCGCGGACGATTATTTGTTTGTTCACATAATTGTGAGGAGTTAATCTAGCTATAGGATAATTAATCATATTCGGTAACCCTCACCTCATGAACAATCAATCAGGTAATCAAACAAGTTTAGGTTCGGCAAACATAATAAGGATTCAGTCCGTATTTGTCCAAACCAGCAAAATTCGGCATCATCCTTTTCTTTAAAGATAAATGTAGTAAAGACGTAGTCATTGTAGGGTACCCTTCTAAAATAATGAGACGAGCCTCGCCGAATAAAAAGGCAAATTGCGGGGCCCTCAATAATTGGTCATAATAAATACTTAGAATTTGGGATGGACTGTTTAGTGAATTCCACTGCCTTCCCCAAAGATAATAACGCGTTAGACTTTTTAGGCGCGACTTAATTAAATTACATTCTTAAATTCGGGTGCGCATTTATGTGACCCAAATTCAAATCTCAACGGAGTCGAAATGTGTTAACAACTACGGGTGCATTGATTGTGACGTGGTTCGAGATGCATTTTCACGACGTTGCAATTCTATAAAAATAAATGATAATAATAAAAGCGGTTTAAACTTAATAAAAGCACATAAGTCACAACATGTATTTAAATCAGATATTTAGCCATTATAACAATTTAAGCGACCGTGCTAGAACCACGGGATTCGAGGGTGCCTAACACCTTCCCTCGGGTCAACAAAATTCCTTACTTAGAATTTCTGGTTCGCAGACTTCATTTGGAAAAGTCGAAAATTTCCTCGATTTGGGATTCAAGATAAACCGGTGACTTGGGACACCAAAAACCAAACCTTTCCCAAGTGGCGACTCTGAATTAAATAAATAATCTCATTTCGAATATTGTCACTTAAATTGGAAAAACTCCCCTCGCGCATTAACCCTTCGGGGCGGGCGCGCAAAAAGGAGGTGTGACAATATTTACTCTGCTTGTCCAATGCATGTTTCAGTGAGGTAATGAGCTTCTCATAACACACATTACCCCAAGGATATTCAGCACAAGCTTTATCATCTTTAACAATAGCTGCATACTCCTCCAGCATATATGATTCATTCTTTTTTCTAAACAAAATAGACTCCACAACAAGAATTTCCATAAGCTTCACAGCATCTTCGTCACTCTCGCATACGTGTTTGAAATTCACATCATCCTTTTGAATTTCATTCTGGGTCATAAAATCTCGAATGTCCTTCAAGATCACACTCTTAGACTTCCCAAAATAGCACTTCAGAATATTGCTCTCTCGTTTGATTGGTTTTTTAATATTATGGGTTGTGATTCGCAAACCACACATAATGTGAAAGTCTTCAAGGGTGAAGATACATCATGAACAAAAATCTTAAAACTAATGGAGTCTCAATCATTGGTGAATATTCGAGAAAGACACAAACAAGGAACCAACTTCATGCTGCATTTGAAATTCTCCATAGCCATAATATATCGAAATGTACCATTATTAAGCTTATCCTATTGTGCAGGAGTCAAGAAACATGCAATTAAACTCTTCAAATCGTGGTTCCCCTTCCAGTAACCACGATAGTTAAACTAATCTCGAAACTCATAATATATACCCCCTGGTTTTGCAGGTGGAGCAGCATGGACTGAAGGACCTGTGGATATTCTACGTTGTTTAGGTGCTTTATGTACTTTAGGTGTTTTACGTGCTTTAGCTGCTTTAGGATCTTTAGGTGCTTTAGGATTTGTATGTGATTTAGATTTTGTAGTTGGCATCTATTCAAAAAAAGTAAAAGATACAAAAAATAACGTCAGAACATTATTAAAAAAATCATAATAAAATTATATAGTGTAGGAGGGAAACTTCAGCTCATTTTTCTGAAGTTTTTAAAAACGAACTAAACAATTTCAGCATTTTATGTTGATGTTTTTGTGCAATATGTAATTTTAATTTATTGCACAAAAACTTTAGCACAAAATGTTGAAGTTGTTTAGTTTATTTTTAAAAACTTCAGGAAAACGAGCTGAAGTATTCCTCCTACTGTAATGACCCGGCCGATCGTTTCATGAATTATGGCTCTGTTTCCCCCATTTATGCTTCTTTATATATTGTTCGGCTGTATTTCATCGCATCATGTTGGTTAGTTTGGGTTCGGAGTGGTTTCATAGAGAAATGAGACACTTAGTCTCTTAAGTTAGCCCTTTTGTTGGAAAAGTCAACCGGAAGTTCACTTTTGAGTAAACGATCTTGGAATTGAGTTTTGATGATTCAGATAGCTTCGGGAGGTGATGTGGGACTTAGGAGTGTTATTGGAATGGGTTTAGGAGGTCCGGGGTAGATTTAGGCTTGAATTGGCGAAATTGGAAGTTTGGCATTTTTCGGTTGATAGTGGAAATTTTGATTATGGGTCAGAAGGAAATTCTGGAAATTGGAGTAGGTCTGTGGTGTCATTTGTGATGTATGTGCAAAATTTCAGGTCATTCAGACAAGGTTTAATAGACTTTTTGATCGAAAGCGGAATTTGAAAGTTTTGGAGTTTCTTAGGCTTGAATCCGATAATGATTTGATGTTTTGATGTTGTTTTAAGTGTTCTGAATATTGGTATAAGTTTGAATAGTGGTATATGACTTGTTCGTACTTTTGGTTGAGGTCCCGGGGGCCTCGGGATGATTTCGGATGGTTAACGAGAAGTTTGGAAATTAGTATGAGCAGCTTCAGCTGCTGAGTTTCTGTCATAATCGCCCCTGCGGATTGGGGATCGCAGGTGTGAGCTACAGAAGTGGCATATTGACTCTAGAAGGGAAGGTCAATTGTTTGGGAAAGCACCGTAGATGCGGAAGGTATGTCGCACCTGCGGCCCACAGATGCAGAGATTGGGTGACAGGTGTGGCAAGGGAAATTAAATGAAAAACCGCAGAAGCGGTTGGATAGTCGCAGAAGCATTCCTGTAGATGCAGGAATTGGACCGCAGGTGTTGTATCACTAGGCAGAACATATAAATAGATGCCTTCGAAATTTTGCTAAGTTTCACTATTTTTGAAGACGGAAAGTGAGCTAGGGCTATGATTTTTCAAAGAAATCGAAGGGGTTTCAGTTGGGTAAGCTTCTAAAGCCTTATTATTTGTGTTTATGGCCATTTTTCCATTGTTTAATCATGGTATTAGTAGAAAATTTGGGAAAAAATTTGGGAGATTAGGGCTTGGTATTGGAGACTTTGATTTAGGGATTTGGGGGGTTGTTTGTGGTCGGATTTTGGTGTATTTGGTATGTATGAAATCGTGAAAGTGTAAGGATTCTAGTTTTATGAATTTTAGCGGAATTCAAGACGTGGGCCTGGGGGTCGGGTTTGACCAATTTCGGAATTTGTGAGGTAATTTGATTATTTTTGCATGGGCTATGTTCCCTTAGCATATATTGATGTTATGGTTCTAATTTTGGTTAGATTCGGGGCATTTGGAGGCCAAATCGAGAGGAAAGGGTGTCGCGGGCTAGAGTTTGGCTTGGCTTGAGGTAAGTAACGCTTCCAACCTTGGTTCTGAGGGTTCAAAACCCCGAACTGTGTATTATATGATTACTATTGAGGTGACGCAATGCCAAGTGACAGGCGTGTGGGCATGCACCGTGAGAAATGCGGCTTGGATCATTCCATGGCACCGCTTAGTGACTCTATTATACTGATATCTGTGTTGTAATTATGTGATTAAGTTAATGAGCTGCAAATCATGCTAATTATCATGTTAAGGCTTCACACCAACACTGTTGAGACCGGAGAGGTCATTTCTTACTGTCATGTCATTAGCTTCATTTATATTCTATACTCAGCCTTGTTCATGCATATTATATCATGCCTCAGTCTCGATTATTGCTATTGACATATCATATCATTGTTCGGGCTAGTATCATGACATTTAGAGCCCGTGTGTGAGACTGGAGAGTATTGACTAAGTGAGGCCGAGAGCCTGATATTGATTGACAGTATGGGATCGGGCTGTATGCCGCAGCAAGATATTGATCATGCTTTCGTTGTCATTGATATAGCGCTTGGGCTAAGAGAAGCCCCTCCGGAGTCTTTACACCCCCAGTGAGTGCAATTGATGATATTGAGGGATGGATCTTCCCTGAACATAGATCTTGTCCGAAGTATAGATACCCGGAGATGGATCTTCTCCAAGAGGTTGGATTGGCCTGTTTCCTCGGTACTAGGTGACTTATAGTCAGTGATGTATACATTCCGGGATGGATCTTCCCTGGGCCGAATGGCCATATACAGTACCGAGTGGTTGAGCACTTGTGAGTGGACACATACGTAACATTGATCACGCTATCTATGCATTGGTACTTAGAGGTTACTAAGCTTTATACCTGTACTGTTCATACTATATTTAGTTACTGCTGAGAATTTACTTGAACTGCAAGCATGTCTACTTCCTGTACAATTAAATGTTACTACGGGTTGAGATTTGGTTCGTCACTACCGTCAGTCCATAGTTTGGACTTGTTACTTACTGAGTTGGTGTACTCACATTACCCCCTGCACCCCTGTGTACAAATCTAGGTATCTCGGTGTATGGTAGCGGTTGCTGATCTTACCAGTTGGAGATTTTTCTCTAGAGATTGCGATGTAGTTGCCTGGTGACTGCAGTTCTTCCTTATCCTTCCTTATCTTCCTTGTAGTACTTTTATTGGATTTTTCTTAGACTATGTGGTCTTGGTTATTTCAAACGGTTGTAGTATTATTCTCATGACTTTGTGACACCCGAGGTCGGGCTTGTATTTCTTTTCCGCTGGATTTGATTTCTACTTTTATCTTTTTGGATTTTTATTAAAAAAATATGATTTTTCTTAAGTTTTAATTGAAAAATGGAGTAAATAGGCAACAGTTGGCTGGCCTGGTATCACGGTAGGCGCCATCACGACCAGGTAAGTTTTTGGGTCGTGACATAATGGTATCTAAGCCTAGGTTACATAAGTCTCACGGGACATGAGCAGGTTTAGTAGAGTCTCACGGATCGGTACGGAGATGTCTGTACTTATTCTCGGGAGGCTACAGAACCTTTAGGAAAAACTTCACATTCTTGAATTCTTGTCGTATGAATCTGTTGACTCTGGTAACTAAACTTCTGTTATTCTATTCTCTTACAGATGGTGAGAACATGTGCTACCGGTCAGAACGGACGACCACTAGTACCACCAGTTGGGGCCATTAGAGGCCGAGGATGCGGTCGAGTCCGTGGTAGGGGCTGTGGCCCGTACAGCAGTTAGGGCAACACCTACAGATCCACCCGCTGCCCCAGTTCATGATCAGACTCCAGCGGTGGATGCTCTAGCAGCACCAGCTCAGGCACCGATTGTGCCTATTGTTATTCCGGGTCTCCAGGAGACCTTGGCTCAAATTATGACCGTGTGCACCAGTCTTGCCAGGCAGTCGCAGTTTCTACTACAATAGCTACTTCTCAGGCCGAGGGAGGCACTCAGACTCTCGCTGCCCGTACACCCGAGCAGGTTGTTTAGGAACTCCAAACACCGGAGGCACCACCAGCCCAACCAGTTGCACCTGCTTAGGACTTTGTAGTTCTAGTTATGCCTGATGACGAGTGGCGTCGATTGGAGAGGTTTGGTAGACTTTAGCCTCCGACTTTCAGTGGCGCAGAGGGCGAGAATGCCCAGGGTTTCTTGGATAAGTGTCAGAGGATATTGCGTACAGTGGTTATTCTGGAGACTAGTGAGGTCTCATTTACTACTTTTCAGTTTTCTAGAGCTGCCTTCACTTGGTGGGAGGCTTATGAGAGGCGTAGGCCTGTTGGTGCACCGCCCCTTACCTGGCATCAGTTCTCTATTCTCTTCCTAGAGAAGTATGTACCACATTCCCACAAAGAGGAGTTGCACAGGCAGTTCGAGCAGCTATATTAAGGGGATATGACCCTGTCTCAGTATGAGATAAGATTCTCTGAGTTGGCTCGTCATGCTATCTGGCTAGTTCCCATGGATAGGGAGAGGATCAAGAGGTTTTTTGATGGCCTTAACTATCAGCTACGTGTTTTTCTGACCAGAGAGAGAGTATCTGGCACTCTTTTTGAGGAGGTGGTTGACATTGCTAGAGAGATAGAGTCAGTTCACCGCCAGGAGCGAGATGTGAGGGAGGCCAAGAGGTTTCGGGGATCTGGTAGCTTCAGTGGTGCTTTTTTGGGAGGTCAGTCTCAACATGGTAGAGGGCGTCCATTCAAACATGCTCAGCCAGCCCGTTCAGTCACCATGATGGGTCATCTAGCCATGGTTCTCACAGTTCACATCAGGGTCACCCATCTCTCAGTGCCCTTCCAGCTCAGAGTTCAACTCAGGCACCATCAGTTCAGGTCTCATATATTCCTAGTTCTTCTAGTGGACATCCCGGTGCGCGGGGCTCCCTTCAGTCCCCACCGCCATTTGCTAGGAGAGGTTGCTTTGAGTGTGGAGATTTGGGTCATATCAAGAGGTTCATTCCCCGTCTTACGGGAGGTTCATCCCAGCAGAGGAGTCAGCCTTTGGCTTCAGCACCAGTTACTTCCCCACCCGCTCAGTCAGCTCGGGGTAGAGGTTAGTCAGCTAGGGGTCGCCCTAGAGGGGGAGGTCGATCATGTGGTGGTCAGGCCCATTTCTATGCCCTCCCAGCCAGACCAAATGCTATTGCTTCAGATGCTGTGATTATAGGTATTATCTCAGTCTGCCATAGAGATGCCTTTGTATTATTTGATCCTGGTTCCAGTTTTTCATATGTGTCATCATATTTTGCCCATTATTTGGATACGCCCCGCGAGTCTCTTATTTTATCAGTTCATCTATCTACTCCGGTAGGCGATACTATTGTTGTGGTCCGTGTATATCGGTCGTATGTAGTGAATATTGGGGGTTTGGATACCTGAATGGATCTCTTGTTGCTTAGTATGGTTGATTTTTACGTGATATTGGGCATGGATTGGTTATCTTTGTGTCGTGCTAATTTGGACTGTCATGCTAAGACAGTGACATTGGCTATGCTGGGGTTGCCATGGATTGAGTGGCAAGGTTCGACTGATTATGTTCCCAGTAGGGTGATTTCATTTCTGAAGGCCTAGCAGATGGTTGGGAAGGGTTATCTTTCATTCTTAGCTTTTGTGAGGGATGTCAGTGCAGAGACTCCTAGTATTGATCCTATACCTGTAGTGAGGGATTTTTCTGATGTGTTTCCGGCAGACCTATCGGGCATGCCACCGAACAGGGATATTGATTTGGGGTCGGGCACTCTACCCATTTCTATTCCACCATATCATATGGCACCGACAGAGTTGAAGGAGCACCTTCAAGAACTCCTTGATAAGGGGTTTATTCGGCCTAGTGTGTCACCGTGAGGTGCGCCTGTTCTATTTGTAAATAAGAAGGATGGCATTATGAGGATGTGCATTGATTACAGGAAGTTGAATAAGGTCAAAATCAAGAACAAGTATCCTTTGCCTCATATTGATGATTTATTTGACCACCTTCAGGGAGCGAGAGTGTTCTCCAAGATTGGTCTCCATTCAGTTTATCACCAGTTAAGGATCAGGGACTCGAATATTCTTAAGACAGCTTTCAGGACCCGATATGGCCATTATGAGTTCCTTGTGATGTTTTTTGGTCTGACAATGCCCTACATCATTCATGCATTTGATGAACAGCATGTTTCAGCCTTATCTCGAGTCGTTCGTTATTGTATTCTTTGATGATATTTTGGTGTACTTGCGTAGTCCGGAGGAGCACGCAGAGCATTTGAGAGTTGTGTTGCAGAGATTGAGGGAGGAGAAGCTTTATACAAAGTTATCCAAATGTGAGTTTTGGCTCAGTTCAGTGGCTTTCTTGGGGCATGTGGTATCTAGTGAGGGCATTCAGGTTGATCCAAAGAAGATAGAGGCGGTTCAGAGTTGGCCCAGACCGTCCTCAGCCATAGAGATTCGCATCTTCCTTGGTGTGGCGGGCTATTACCGTTAGTTCGTTCAGGGATTTTCATCTATTGCATCACCCTTGACCAAATTAACTCAAAAGGGTGCTCCATTCAGGTGGTCGGATAAGTGTGAGGCGAGCTTTCAGAAGCTCAAGACTGCCGTGACCACAACTCCAGTGTTAGTGTTGCCATCAAATTGAGGTTCTTATTCAGTGTATTGTGATGCTTTGAGAGTTGGTATTGGGTATGTTTTGATGCAGGAGGGTAGAGTGATTGCGTATACTTCTCATTAGTTGAATCCCCATGAGAAGAACTACCTCGTTCATGATTTGGAGTTGGCTTCCATTGTTCATGCGTTGAAGATTTGGAGACATTATCTGTATGGTGTGTCTTGTGAGGTGTTTACTAATCATCGTAGCCTCCAGCACTTGTTCAAGAAGAAGGATATCAATTTGAGGCAGTGGAGATGGTTGGAGCTGCTAAAGGATTATGATATCACTATCTTGTACCACCCGGGGAAGGCCAATGTAGTGGCCGATGCTTTGAGTAGGAAGGCGGTGAGTATAGGCAATCTTGCATTTATTCCTGTTAGGGAGAGGCCTCTTGCAGTTGGTGATCAGGCCTTGGACAATTAGTTCGTGAAGTTGGATATTTCGGAGCCTAGTCGGGTATTAGCTTGTGTGATTTCTCGATCTTCCTTATTTGATCGTATCAGAGAGCGTTCGTATGATGATCCTCATTTGATTGTCCTTAAGGACAGGGTTCAGTACAACGATGCCAGAGACGGGAATATTGGTGATGATGGGGTTTTGAGGATGCAGGGCCAGATATGTGTGCCCAATGTAGATGGGCTTTGGGAGTTGATTCTAGAGGAGGCCCATAGCTCACGGTATTCCATCCATTCGGGTGCCATGAAGATGTACCAGGATTTGAGACAACATTACTGGTGGAGAAGAATGAAGAAGGATATTGTGGGGTTTTAGCTCGGTATCTCAATTGTCAGCAGGTGAAATACGAGCATCAGAAACCGGGTGTCTTGCTTCAGCAGATAGATATTCCAGAGTGGAAGAGGGAGTGGATCACCATGGACTTCATAGTTGGGATCCCACAAACTTTGAAGAAGTTCGATGCTATTTGGGTGATTGTGGATCGGTTGACTAAGTCCATACACTTCATTCCTATGTGTACTACCTATTCTTCAGAGCAGTTAGAAGAGATTTACACCCAATGGTGTCCCAGTTTCCATCATTTCAGATAGAGGTACTTAGTTTACTTCGTAGTTTTGGAGAGTCGTACAGCGAGAGTTGGGTACTCCGATGGAGTTGAGCACAACTTTTCATCCTTAGACGGACGAGCAGTCCGAGCGCACTATTCAAATATTGGAGGACATGTTGCGCGCTTATGTCATTGATTTTGGAGGCTCATGGGATCTGTTTCTACCACTCGTAGAGTTTGCTTACAACAACAGCTATCAGTCGAGTATTTAGATGGCTCCATATGAGGCTTTGTATAGGAGACGGTGTAGATCTCCAGTTGGTTGGTTTGAGCTGGGTGAGGCTCGACTTTTGGGTACAAACTTGGTGTAGGATGCTTTGGACAAGGTGAAGGTAATTCAGGAGCGGCTTCAGACAGCGCAGTCAAGACAAAAGAGTTATGTTGATAGGAAGGTCCGTGATGTGTCTTACATGGTTGGTGAGAAGGTTTCACCCATGAAGGGTGTTATGAGATTTGGGAAGAAGGGTAAATTGAGTCCTCAGTTCATTGGGCCTTTTGAGGTGCTTCAGTGGATTGGGGAGGTGGAATATGAGCTTGCGTTGCCACCCAGCTTGTCGAGCGTGCATCCGGTATTTCATGTTTCTATGCTCCGAAAGTATATTGGCGATCTGTCTCATGTTCTGGATTTCAGCATGGTTCAGTTGGACGGTGATTTGACTTATGATGTGGAGCCAGTGGCTATTTTGGAGTGGCGGGTTCGAAAGTTAAGATCAAAGGATATAGCTTCAGTGAAATTGTAGTGGAGAGTTTGGCCTGTGGAGGAGGCTACCTGGGAGATCAAGCGGGAGATGCGGAGCAGATACCCTCACATATTTGAGACTTCATGTATGTTTCTTGACTCGTTCGAGGACGAACTTTTGTTTAAGAGGGGGAGGATATAACGACCCGACCGATCGTTTCATCAATTACCGCTCTGTTTCCCCCATTTCTGCTTCCTTATATGTTGTTTAGCTATATTTTATCGCATCGTGTTGGTTAGTTTAGGTTCAGAGTGGTTTCATAGGGAAATGAGACACTTAGTCTCTTAAGTTAGCCCTTTTGTTGGAAAATTCTACCGGAAGTTGACTTGTGAGTAAACGATCTCGAAATTGGGTTTTGATGATTCGGATTGCTTCGGGAGGTAACTTAGGACTTAGAAGCGTGATCAGAATGGGTTTTGGAGGTCTAGGGTAGATTTAGGCTTGAATTGGGATTTTAGCATTTTCCAGTTGATAGTGGAAATTTTGATATAGGGGTCAGAATGGAATTTCGGAAATTGAAGTAGGTCTGTGGTGTCATTTGTGACGTGTGTGCAAAATTTCAGGTCATTCGGACGAAGTTTGATAGACTTTTTGATCGAAAGAGGAATTTGAAAGTTTTGGCGTTCCTTAAGCTTGAAACCGATGATGATTTGATGTTTTGATGTTGTTTTGCGTGTTTCGAATATTTGTATAAGTTTGAATAGTGGTATATGACTTGTTCGTACTTTTGGTTGAGGTCCCGAGGGCCTCGGGATGATTTAGGATGGTTAACGGGATGTTTGGAAATTAGTTAGAGCAGTTTAAGCTGCTGAGTTTCTGTCATAACCGCACCTGCGGATTGGGGACCGCAGGTGCGAGCCGCAGAAGTAGCGTATTGACCATAGAAGCGAAGGTTAACTATTTGGGAGAGCACCGCAGATACGGAAGGTATGTCGCACCTGCGCGCCCGTAGATACGGAGGTTGGGTTGCAGGTGCGGTAAGGGAAATTAAATAAAAAACCGCAGAGGTGGTTGGATCGATGCAAAAGTGTTCCTGCAGATGCGGGAATTGGACCGCAGGTGTGGTATCGATGGGAAAAATATATAAATTGATGCCTTCGCAAAATTTTGCTAAGTTTCACCATTTTTTAAGATGGGAAGAGAGCTAGTGTTGTGATATTTCAAGGAAATCGAAGGGGTTTCAGTTGGGTAAGCTTCTTAAGCCTTATTATTTGTGTTTATGGCCATTTCTCCCTTGTTTAATCATGGTATTAGTGGAAAATTAGGGAAGAAAGTTGGGAGATTAGGACTTGGTATTGGAGACTTTGATTTAGGGATATGAGGGGTTATTTATGGTCGGATTTTGGTGTATTTGGTATGTATAAACTCGTGAGAGTATAAGGATTCTAGTTTTGTGAATTTTAGCAGAATCTGAGACGTAGACTCGGGGGTCGAATTTGACCAATTTAGGTCTTTGTGATGTAATTTGATTATTTTCGCGTGGGATTTATTCCCTTAGCATATATTGATTGTGAGCACGTGATTTTTGCCTCATACAAATTACTCCAAAATAATTCCTGAAATTAGGTCTTTTCTTTAATTATGTGTTATTTTTAGGAAATATTGTACGGATTTCCTGTTTGTTTGCATAGGTATATGTGCGTGTGTAATTTTATTAATGCATTTAAAAATACAAATAATAAATAAATAATATAATATGTGCATTTAAGATTTAGTTTTTCAACTTAGGAATTAACATGTTTGTTTTACAGAAAGAAAATCACAAAAAATATGCATATGTGTTTCTTGCCATTGTGTTGATTTTATTTAAATTTTTAATTTGAGTATTAATTATTATAGGTGTTAAATAATATGTGTGTAATTTTATTTTTTGATTTTTACAATTTATTTGGAATTTTTGTTTAATTTTTGTAATTAAAGAAAAATGGAAAATGGGTAAATGTAAAGGAAACTCGGACTGGGTCAGGAGAAATTCAGGCCCAAAACTCATCCCTGACCCAATCCAAACCAGCTGGTCTCAAATGCAAACAAAACGACGTAGTAGGATGATGAAACTACCCCGTTTCGTCATCCTTCAATCTGAGCCGTTGATCGAACAAATCAAACGGTTCAGTGCAGCCCTGGTTTGGTTTGAAACGACACCGTTTCAGGTGCTCAATCTAAGCCACCCATTTTCTTTGATCCAATGGCCCCAGAGCTTGGACCAAACCCGATCCCACAACCCGGTCCACTTTTGCCCGGTCTCTCAAAGAGACCAAACGACACCGTTTGTTTGAGTGGATTAATCCAGGCCATTGCTCTCAGTTGATCCAACAGCCATGGTCCATCCACCCCACCCCGTATATAAGTCCTAAACCATACCCCACCCCCAAACCAAACACCCCCCATGTCCTGTTCATTGTCTCTTTCAAGAGACCAGATGAACCCCACCGTTAACCACCGTCAACCACCCACCGGAAATCGCCTCACGACGGTTCCGGTGGTCCAAATGACTCCATTTTAACACCCTTAACTCCTCTCAACCTCCCCATTCCAACTATCATCATGGCTTACCTCGAATCAGACCCCAACACCTCGAATCTTCGATCAAAGTTTGGTCTGAAAACCTAACTTTCTCCGATAGCTTCCAAATCAACACCCTAGCTTATCCCAACTACCCTTGTCATAGATCCAGTAATGGCTTAGGTCGAATCTTCCTAGAACTGCTCGAATCTTCATTTGAAGATTCGAGCCAAACAGGAACTGCCCAGATCCTTTTCAAATTCATATCAAGTGACCCCTAGGCCTCCTTTACCCCTAAACCACCCTTGATTCCCTTCGAATCTGCCCAGAAATGTTCGAGCCCTAAATCTGAAAAAAAAAAACGGAACCATAAAATTCCAATCATGGAATCTGACCAAATTAATTGAAGGGTTGGGGCCTAATAGACTTTAATCGAGGTGTTATCAGTTGAGAACACTTCAATTAAAGTCTGTTCGACCTCAAAATGCTTAGGTCTGACTTTGAGCCTGGGTCCGTATAATTTTGAAGATTCAAAGGTATTTTTCCTATTTTGCTTTTGTACCCTATGTGTGTATTATTGCTTGTTTTAGTAATTTGTATAATTTTCCTATTTTTTTTACTTGATTCTGTCTCATATCCACTATACCCGCTTATTCGATTAAATTATAACATTGTTTATGTTTGTTGTAATTGTTTACAATGTGTGTAATCGACTCGATTAAGTTCGTCGATTAGTTGTCTTATTATAAATTCTTGTTCCTGTTAATGTTGATTGAAACAGCCTGTTTGCCTAAATTGTTTGGGGTCTGATTGTTTGGTATAAGTTGTTATAAGAATGTCCATTAATTAGTTTCGATAGTTAATTCACTCTTGTTTGTTAAGTCAGCAAGTTCGTCAAATGTTGTTGTGTATATTTGATCCAGGGCCATTTGATTTCAGGAATGAACTTGAATGCCTGATATTTGTATTCATATGCATATTTCAGTTTTTTTTAGTTTCAGGACATTGTCATTAAGCTGACAATGAACCTGCATTCACATTACTTTCATTCATGTGCATATTGATTCAAGTTTCAATTTCAGCTTCAATGATTCTGTTGAGTTCTGTGTGATGTTAATATGATGTTTTGGTTTGAATTTAGTTTTACAAGTGTTAATTAGATATTATTGAGTTAGAAGGTTGCATTTTTAGTTAAAATTCAGTCCAAAACTTACTGCTGATGGTTAAAGCTGCAGTTTAAGGGTATTTCTGGGGCAATTTGGGAATGAGACAGTTAGGATAATACTTTAGTTTAGTGCTTTGTTAAATAGGATATTAATTAATGCAATAATGGGGGGCAAAGGGAATTGGGAGTGCTGAAAATAAGGGAAAAGTTTTCTTAGTGGAACTAAAAGTGAAAATGAGAGAAGTGGGAAATTTCTGATTTTTAAAAGGAGAAGAGGGGTCCGGGCAGTAGGCTGGGAAGGGGGGAAATACATTGTATAAGAGGGGGTATTAGGACTGATTTAAAGGGGAACTGAGACAGAAAAAAGGGGGAGATATACTGAAGAAAAAAAAAACAGAAAGAGAGGACAGAAGGTTACAGAACAGAAAAAATAGAGAAGAAAGAAAGAAAAATCAGAAATATTGTTTCCTCATATCTGTCCGAGCTTGTTTGGTGATACTGTTTGATTGAATCTGAAAGTTTTCTTAAAATTTCTGATACTGCTCGTCTGGTTTTCACGAGTTCTGTCGGTTTTGCTCAAATCTGCTGAATTGTTTGGCATTTTATTTCTGCTGTTGGGGTTCTTTTTGCTGCTACTGCTGAATACTACCTCTTTTACCCTCATTTCCAGGTATATATTTAGACTCATGATACTGCAAAGTTTCAATATTCTGGAGAAATGAAAATATGGAATTTCAAATATGTCGGCTATTCATTTGAAGGCATTAGTTGAGTTTCATTTTTTTAGTTAACTATTAGATTGTACTTGACATGATAACTATTAGTTAATCATCCTCTTTTGAAGTTTGTATAAGCTTTGCAATAATTCTATTTATTTCAGAATCACATTAAGTATAGTTATATTCGAATTGTCGAGACAAGGGATTTGGCAGAAAGTTGACTATTCTTTAAAACTTTGTATTTAGACCATGTTAACTAAGCGTTTGGTAACATGAAAATATCGGGAACCATGCTAGTAAACTTCATCAAGTCCGATATTGTTTAAATCTAGTTGACATAAGTATTCTCGTTTATACAAAAATAGGGCCTAATAATGTGGATAACTCTAAGTGAGAGACGAATCGATATAATTCGTTACGATTAAGATATTGGAATATTCCGGATGGTTCAGATGTGTATTTACGTTACATGTAATGTTATTTTATTAAATCAATTTGTAGATTAGTTCTCTTTCTTAACAACAAATGGCCCATTTATTTTAGGAATACGATTAACTCATTTCTTAAAAATAGTATATAAAAATAATGTCAATGATTTGTAAAAAATATAGATTTAGTATTTGTAAATAGCTTGCATAAGCCGAGATAAAAATTGGTTTGATTTTATCTACCCCAAACTCAATCATTGTAAGCAAATTAACCAAATAATTAGACCTTTGGATTAAAAAACAAGTTGTGTAGAAGAAGGTCGGATTTATAAATACGAATTGCAACACTTTAAGTCAAAGATGTACAAAGTAGAGTTCGCTCCGAATAGAATAATGGAAATTCTTCGAAAACTATTAGTTTGCTTATCAATTAAATTTTTCCTAGTTTTTACACATAATTCGCTTTTGGTAAGTCTTCAAACATATACACTTAGGCTTAAGCTTATGAAAATAATTAATAGCTTGTGCATATAATTATCAAGTACTGAAAATACATATGCCGTATTCACAATAAAAATGGTAGTTTTAGTTGCACGTTATTTATTTATTTTCATCTCATTAATTCTTTTAATTTGAATAGTTTTGAGGTATATAATTCACACATTTAAAATATAACCTGTGATCAACACCTAATAAATTTTGATTTTTTTAGAAATCTCGAGACATTCCATTCGGTGATTTCCCATGGCTTTCGTATTTTAAAAATAGATGGTTATAATAAACATTTGTAGAAAACTTATATTACCATCAAAAGTATTTTGTAATTGGGGACACGTTCGCGTGACATTATTACATTTCTAAAGACAATTTGGAGTATGCGTTCGCGCAACTTCGAACAAACTTTCTTAATAAAAGGGTTTTTTTTGGATATTAAATTAATTTATTTCATATAACCCGAGATGTGCAGTTCGCTATTTAATCATACAAGAGTGACGAATGTTCGTAATTTTATTTTAAGCACGCGCAATTTCGGCCATAAATTCTTTTATAATAAAATATAAATAATATTATCAATATCATTGTGTACACGTATGCGTGACACGATTCTTTACATTTATAAAAAATATATAATGCGAATATACGTACGCGTGATTCGTTTCAAGGAAGGTCTATAATTGTAAACAATCTAACCAAAAGCGGTAACAAAATCATGCAACAAGAAGTAATGTATTTAGTAAATCAAGATAATTAGGCCAAGTATAAAAATGGTTAAGCGACCGTGCTAGAACCACGGAATTCGGGAATGCCTAACACCTTCTCCCGGATTAACAGAATTCCTTACTCGGATTTCTGGTTCGTAGAATGACAAACAGAGTTATATTTTCCTCGATTCGGGATTAAAACCGGTGACTTGGGATGCCATAAAATTCCCAAGTGGCGACTCTGAAATTAATAAAGAATCCCGTTTCGATTGTCCTTTAATTGGAAAAACTCCCTTTACACTACGCCCTCCTCCGGAATGTAGGTGAAAAAGGAGGTGTGACAGCTCTGGAGACTCTGCTGGGGAAAATACCCAGAATCTCTGGTTCAGGGTTCAAGAATTCGAGCTTAAAATAACTGTTATAGTTGGCTTTGTTTGTTATCTAATTTTTTCACATATTTGTGCTTAATGTGCTAAATGTTGCTTTTACCGCTTTAATATTATCTGAATTGTGTATATAAAACTGCTACGAAACCCTTCTTCTTTCTGAGTTTTCTGAATTTATGGTGCACACGTGCGCGTGGCCCACCTTTCTGTTAGAAGTCATATCAAATAAGACGAAGTTAGGACAAGTAACTAGGCCGGGTAGACTTTCGTGCTCCCGGTACATTGCCCCCATTTCGGCTCAAGCTGTCCGTTTGGGTAAGCCAGGTCTAGAACAATCTGCCTCAGGTTTTTCACTTAGAATAACTCAGCCTCGTACCGGATCCCTAGTAGGAATGTCTATTTGCATCATGTACATTTGACCTTGGAGACTCAACACAGGGGTTGGGTCTGTCTAGGACAGGTGAACCCGAAATGAAAAGACCATCCTGATGCATCCTACTTGCTACTTGTGCATTCATTTGCCTCGGATTTGCTTGTTGACCAGCTTAATTGAAAAAAAATCATTGTGAGAGCCGAGAAATAAAATGGGTTGTTTTAGAAAATTCCCAAAATAGTTTTAAATTTTGAAAAAAAGAAGAAGAAGTGTTAATTAAAAAAATGATTTTTCTTTTATGAGTTTCTGTTTTCAAAATGAGTTATGATTTTGTTAAAATTAATCGCAGATATAAAATGAGCACCACCCAAAACCCACCATTCGCAGATGTAGATGAGTTTCTATTTCGGCTTCAGATGTGGTGGCATGAGTTAGGAGAAGATGGTCAGAAATGGGTCATTAAGCATTTGGGAACTCTCACAGATATTATGAAAGTTAAACCACGTGATGATTTGATTGCGGCGTTAGTAACTTTTTGGGACCCTGTTCACAATGTCTTTCGCTTCTCTGATTTCGAGCTTACTCCTACATTAGAAGAGATAGCTGGATATGCTGGTTTTGACGGAGATTTAAGAAACCAAAGTCTTATATTCCCAAAAGCTCCCTCAGTGCATCGATTCTTTGGGCTCCTGAACATCAGTAATCAAATCAGAAAGAGCAACATTGTCAAAGGATGTTGTTCTTTCAACTTCCTGTATTCAAGGTTCGGAAAGCCGGATGGATTTGAAATTCATGAAAAAGGCTTTACTAACAAGCAGAACAAAGACACCTGGCAGATTCACCATCGCTTCGCTTTCATGGTGGCTTTTCTGGGAATCATGGTCTTCCCCAACAAAGAACGAACAATTGATATTCGCACAGCGAGAGTCGCACAGGTCCTCACTACCAAAGAAAATCACACCCTTGCCTCGATCATTCTCTCAGACATTTATCGGGCGTTGACTTTATGTAAGTCAGGGGTAAAAGTCTTCGAAGGGTGCAAAATTTTGTTGCAAATGTGGATGATTGAGCATCTCCAACATCACCCCAAGTTCATGCAGTATGGTCCAAGCAATGACAATTTCATCGAGAGTTATGAAGAAAGAATAAAAGATTATAAATCTCCAGAAGGGGTGGAAGCCTGGGTATCTCATCTAAGATCCTTAACGGCAAGTCAAATTGAGTGGACTTTGGGATGGCTCCCGGTAAGAGAAGTGATACACATGTTAACCTTGAATAGTTATTTGCTGCTATTGGGATTGAGAAGCGTCCAGCCATATGCGCCACAGAGAGTTCTAAGACAATAAGGGATACCAAGTGGTGCCTGATGATGAGGATTTGAGTATGTAAGTGATCGAGTTACACCCTGAAGCCACTCTTCCCGAGGCTTTAATTCAGCAGATGTGGAATGGATGTTGATATTTGAAAGATGATACTCAAGTTCCAGACACTACAAATGGCGAGATAAATCCAGGATATGCAAGGTGGTTTGAGAAACGATCCCGTGTGGATGATGCACCAGAACCCGATCTGAGAAGACCTATAAAAAGACCCCATGTTCAAACCTTTAACGATAAAATCCAAGAACGATTGATTTGGGGAGAAAAGGAAAAGGGATACAAAGCAACTATTCATGCCTTAAAGGAAAATCTGAGGAACCTCAATTTGGAGAAAGACTTACAAGCACAAGAAGCGGAAGGTGAAAAGAAGAGTCTGGCTTGTGAAAATAAAAATCTTCACGCTCAATTTCAAAAAATGAAGAAAGCTTCTGAAACACCAATGAGGAGTTGGAAAGATCAAAAAATCATCGCCAATCTTTTGGAAAAAAATGCAAGATTATGATTCCATTTGGGCAAAAACCGAAAAGGCGCTGGGCAAAGCTAAAGAAAGAATCATACAATTAAACGAGGAGGCCAGATCTAATAAGGAACACCAAGTAATGCAATCCGAAGAAGACAGGGCACAATTCAAGAAAGAGAAAGACCGTTGGATACATTCAGAAGCTCAACTCCATGCACAATTGGAAGAAGCGAGAAGATACAATAGAGAACATCAGCACGCAGACATCGACAGAGAAAGAGCACAGGCAAGACTCGATCAGGCCAGACTCCGAGCTCAATTAGAGTCAGCTTTAGATTGTGAAGACCGTATCAGAGATACAGCCACCACTCGCCAACAACAACTGCAAAACCAAGACCAACGTCTCCAAGATTTCAGGGCACAAATCCATGATTTAGCGGTTTACACCTCTCAAAGTTATGTGAACTGCCAAGGGATGGATTATGAAAGGTTTATAGAGCATGCACCTATTTTTGCCCATCATCTAGCAATGGAGTTAGAAAGAATGTATCGCACGCTAGGAGGTCAGCCGGGTCAAGCCCCATCATGAGCAGATGATCCAATGATTGAAAACAAAAGTGGGGAGTGGAGCATGTTCAAAGCTATTAAGAGTTATGTCTTTTGTTTGATTTGGGTTTGTGTCGAGTTTTTAAACCATTTTCTTATAATGTTTTCCAAATGTATGTCTGTTCCATCTTTGTATTATTTCAAGAATAAATAAAAGTGTTGACAATTGCTTTACGTCCGAACTATGCAAGGTCTGATTCATGCGAGGGCATGATACGTAGGCAATCTCTATAAGATTTGACCACAATCACAAAAAGGAATAAAATAAAGAGTGAGTGACAATAAAAAGAAATATCAAGAAAAGCTGGGATGACACAAGCAGCCTAGCAAATGCATGATAGAAAAGGGTTATTTGTCTAGGAACATTGCATCTCAACGTGTAATTATATACGTGTTAAACTCTCAAAACTAACAAGTTTGTTCATTTCCAGAATTCAAGTAGTTAGTTTTTCTAAGAGTATACTGGCATATTATCATTATCACACCAGATCAAAAGGACCGATACCCGAAAACATGTCTATTCCAAATGTCGACACAGGTATTGAGATAGAGGAGATGGACGTTGGTAAAATGAAAGAAGAGATGCTTAAGCTTAAGCAACAAATGGCCGAGATGTATCGGGCCTGGTCCACAGGGCAATCACCCCCATCTTATCCAGCTAACCCTGCCTCCACCCCATCACTAGCCCAAACTCAGGATAGTCCTGCCACTGAACTATCCCCGAGTTTCCCCATCTACCAGCACTACCGAGGCACCACCTCTCATACACCGCAGTCTCTACCTCCTAAACCAGTTCCATACCCTCCTCCACCAGTAACTCCTGTCTTCGTGGCACCTCCCCCAGCTACATTCCACAAATCTCCTAGTGAGCCTATATTCCAGGCCCAGGATAACCAATACTACCCCCCAGAGTCCACTTTCAATGCTTCCGAAATCCATTCATTTACTCCCCGTTTTGACCTCCCAACAAAAATTGATAAGCCAGTCAAAAATACCGAACAAGAAGAGATGTTCAGGAAGGTCAAAAGCTTAGAACAATGGTTCCGAGACATGCGAGGGTTAGGAGGGCAGGTCAGTGTGGCCTACAAGGACTTATGTTTGTTCCCAAATGTGCAATTACCAGTTGGTTTCAAGATGCCCAAATTTGACCTATACAACGGGCACGACGATCCAGTAGCCCACTTGAGGGGTTTCTGCAGCAAGATGTGAGGAGATGGGGGAAGAGACGAATTATTAATGGCTTAATTCAGTTAAAGTTTGAGCGGATCAACTTTGGAGTGGTATACCCACCAGGACCATGGGAGATGGTACACCTGGGATGACCTAGCACAGGCATTTGCTTGTCACTTCCAATACAATCTAGAAATCATCCCAGATCGACTATCCTTGACAAAATTTGAGAAAAAGCACAATGAAAGCTTTAGAGAGTATGGTTTCCGGTGGAGGGAACAGGCAGCAAGGGTGGATCCTCCAATGAAGGAAAGTGAGATGGTAGATTACTTCCTACAAGCCTTGGAGCCAACTTACTATGCCCATTTGGTTTCAGCGATAGGAAAATCATTCAACGAAGTAGTGAAGATGGGAGGTATGGTGGAAGAAGGCCTCAAGACGAATAAAATCATGAGTTATTCGGCTATTAAGGCAACTACTCAAGCTATTCAAGGCGGAGTAGGAGGGATTGGAAAGAAGAAAAGAGAGGAAGCGGCAATGGTTGATTCAGGAACTTGGTCGGGATCCAGAGGATCACCTCATTACTACAATAAACATCGATCCCACCAACAAACTTATAACCGCAATTCACCCCAACACTATTATCACCCGTCGGTGTCACACCTCCTTTTTACGCACCCGAGAGGGTACAAGGGAGTTTTTCCAATTAAAGGACAATCGAAACGGGATTGGTTTATTTATTTCAGAGTCGCCACTTGGGAGATTTAGGGTGTCCCAAGTCACCAATTTTAATCCCGAATCGAGGAAAGAATGACTCCATATTACAGTCTGCGCACCAGAAATCCGGATAAGGAATTCTGTTAACCCGGGAGAAGGTGTTAGGCATTCCCGAGTTCCGTGGTTCTAGCACGGTCGCTCAACTGTCATATTTGGCTTGATTATCTGATTTTATACATGTTAAACCTATGCGCGAAATTTAACTTTTTACCGCTTTCATAATTATTATTATTATATATTTTTATAAGGAATTGCAACGTCGTGAAAACATATCTCGAACCACGTTACATCAATGCACGCGTGGTTGTCGACACATCTCGACTCGGTTGAGATTTGGATTTGGGTCACATAAATATGCACCCGAATTAAGAAGAATAACTTATTAAGACGCGCCTAAAGCAACTAACGTATTGTTATTTTGGGGAAGGCCGTAAAATTTGCTAAACGGCATGTCCCGAATTCTAAGTATTTTTAATATATATATATTTAGAGGGCCCCGCAGCTTTGTACATTTTTGTTTGTTGAGGCTCATCTCATTCTTATTTTTTAAAAGGAATTTGCAACGTCATGGACACCCATCTCGAACCACGTCACAATCAATGTACCCGCGATTTAGAAAACACGCTTCGACTCCGCTGAGATTTGGATTTGGGTCACATGAATGTGCACCCGAACTTAAGAAGGTAAGATTTATTAAGGCGCGTCCTAAAGAGTCTAACGTCTTGTTATTTTAGGAAGAGGCCGTGAAGGTTCATTAAACGGCCAAATCCAAAGTCTAGTCAATGGTGATGCATCTTATCGAGGGCCCCGACGATTTTGTGATTTATTTGGCGAGGCTCGTCTCATTTTTATTTTTTAAAGGATAAACCTATAGCAACTATGTTTCTTGTCGCGCTTGTCTCTACTAACTGAAAACGGAGATAGTCCTAGTTAATTACATGCTTGCGGGATATTTATAGCGGGGTTCCGAATGCTTGCGCAAAATCAGAAGCACGGCCACATACACAGTTAGCCGATCAAATATTAAGGGCCCAAACCCAACCCACACAGTATCGGATGAGCCGGGGCCACTGTTTTTCCGATGAGAGCCTGCTTGGTTCGCTCGACGTGGGCTCAACCTTTGTGAGGTTGAGATTGTAAGCTTTATGCTCTTTGTCTTAAAGTATGGTTTACCAGTTATATGAGACAATTTATCAGAAGAGAAAGAGCTTAACTAGTAGTGTACAGTTTTCATGCTTGGCATACATTAAAGAATATACTACACAATTAAACTAAATCTAAGATACAACCTACTGCATTGGGTATACTTTTATCTACCAGCCTGCATATACAAACTAACATTTAATCATCCTACATTGATATCTACTAGGCATGCAAGCTATCTTCAGTATCCAAACAAAACTGCAAACTATCATACGTTACATGAGGTTTAACATAACAGTCTATGTACGAAAAAAAAACATCTTCAGATCTTCTCTTTTGTATTCATGTTCAGCTTTCAAGTTACATTGACAATGTACTAATCGTGTACCTGGTATAGCCAAGCAAAAGAAGAAGGGGAATGATCAGCTGAGTAGTATGCAACAAACACAGCAACAACAGATACACAGCAACAACACAGCAACAACAACTAGCCAACAATGATGAAGCTCACGAGTAGTCGAGCAACAAACAAACAACCCCATAAACAGAGTAATGAACCATTAGAAACAGCAGAGTATTCAATGTAACCACACCAGCAGTTCAACAATCACAAGTAGCTCAACAGGTAACCAACAGCAATTGGCCAAGACAGCTAGACCAACATAAACTCTTATGGAATTTTCAGACAGTGTTTGGTTACAATATTCTGAGACTTTATGTTTCTTGTTTTTCTCTGAAGACTAAAAATGTCCAGCCCCTTTTAAGTTCTGAAAATAGCCTATTTATAAGCCAAACAACCCAGTGCATCTAAGCTGCCTGGATTCTGCCAATTAGTCTGCCCATACCCCTTCGTTTCCCATGCCTAAAGGAATTTTCTTGGTATCCTTAATCAGCCCCCCATGCTCTGTCTCATTCCTCTAATCAAGGGTTATGGGCTTAGTTAAGTATTCATTTAATCCCATGCCCTTGTGTTTTGTTCCCCATTAATAGTATTTTAATTGGCACTTGACAGCTTTATTCAATCCTGAACACTAAGTCAGATTTCCTAGCTCGAATCCCCCCTCCCACAGCTAACAAATTATAATCAACCCAAACAAACCTTCACAAAAATCAACCAGTAATTGGATGTGACACTAACCTAAATCAGCCAGTTAGGTCGTTTGTTATTTAACACTGTGAAACTAACGTTAAACATGTGACGAGTCGACTTCGCGAGTTATAACATATGCTAATTAGTTGCTAATCAACAAAACAAGCTGAGTGTTTCAAGCCCTGTTCGGACAACAATGGAACTTTACAAACATAATTAGTTGACGACGTTACTCAGGTCGACTATACAAATTATAACAGGTAATAATCAATCATTCATATAAACAATACGTATAGGGACCCAAAGGGCTTCAGACAACTTTTGATCAATTACTGGGAACCTATATGAATTATTTATGCGACAACTATCCTAATCGAACATGTTTATCACAGGATACGTTCAAAACATACACAGAAAACAATCGACCAAATAAAAGTTCTTTGACGGAGATGGAAGAAATTAAGAAAAATACCAGACAATAACAAACAAACGCAACAAAGCATGCTAACAAACTCAATTGACACTCGAATAAAACAGAAAGGCAAAGAAAAACTGACCGAAAATGTCTAAACAAAGTCGACCCAAGTCTGACTCAGCTTTGACCATTTGAGGCCGAACAAACTTTAATCAGGGTGTTCTCACATGAGAACACCTTGATTAAGGTCTATTAGACCTCAAACCCCTGTTAAGACTGGCCGGTTTCCAAGGCTATTCGTGTTCTAGGGTTTGGATCTTCAGATCTGGTTTTTTAGGAGTTGTGGGTAGATTCGGACCAAACCAAGCCTGGTTTGGTCACGAGGAAGGTCATGGGAGTGTCTGGTACGAAGATGGTGAGGTTTGGTACAGGGTCAGAGTTCGACTCGAATCTTCAAATGAAGATTCGAGATGAAGGAAGGTGATTCGAGGCTAGGGGTAACAAATCCATGTTCAGGACAGTGAGGTGGTCCTAGGGTGTTCAGGAGGTGGTCACCGGCGTTCATGCCGCCGGGTTCTGGTGAAAGGGAAATAAGGGCGGTTGCTAGGATTTCGAGGGGGTTCAGTGTTTGGTGAAGGGGGTTCGGATAGGGGGCGTGGGGTACGATAGAAAGCTTATATACGATCTAGGGGTTCAGATCCTGGCCGTTGGATCAAATGAGATCTATGGCCAGGATCTATTCACTTAGGGAAGACGGTGTCGTTTGGATGTGGTGGTGGGTGAGTCCGGGTAAGGTTGGATCGGGTCAAAATTTGACGGGTTTAGGGGGAATGCCTGGGTCCGTTGGATCAAAAGAGTTAAACGGCTCAGATCAATTTGCCTGAAACGGCGTCATTGAGGTGAAGTGAGCAACCTGATCAGGACCGTTTGTTTGAGTCAGATCAACGGTTCTGATAAGGACACTGATACGACGTCGTTTGAATCAGTGTTTGAGCAGGCCTGACTTGGACTGGTTCCTTGTGTGCCGGTTTTGGGCCTATTTTTGTTTCATTTCTTGGGCCCAAATTGATTTTCATCACTCTTTTCTTTGTTCTCTAATTTTAAAACAAAAAATGAAATAACAAATAAATAATAAAAAAAATGAAATTAAAACAATCAACAATGTAACACTTCAACACAATTATCACACCAAATTAAAATGTTTAAGTAAGTTAAATCACAACCTAGAACGAACGATGCATATATATATATATATTTTTGAATTTTCTTTCAACGACCGAATTACGGTTTGATTACCATGACAGACATACTTTGTATTTTGATTGATAATATCAAATGCAACATGGGCCGAACCACAAATGACTAGCAGCACATGTCATGAAAAATTTAAAATTTGTACAGCGAGGTCACTGGTCACTATTTTTGTTTTCTTTTGGAGCGATTGTCCGTGAAGCAAAAATCACGTGCTTACAGCTGCCCCTCTTTGCCCGAAGACACGAAGGGTTTTCACGCAAAGATAAAGCGGGCAATTTTTGCTCGTCTGAGTACTCCGTGTGAAGCATTTTTTAAAAAGATTTGACCGAACCTTTGCTTCAGAGATTTCCTACATATCCTGGGCTGAACAGGAATCAGGTCAATGTAGTTCGGGAAATTTTGGTAGCTGGGACTACCGTGGGACTGTAGTGCTTGCTGCTGTTGTGCGCTGTTGCATGCTGTTGTAGGATGCTACCGCTCACCGATCTCCTTGTTACATTGTTCTGAAAGGAAAAACAAGAAGCTAAGCTAGACTATGGATCATGAGATCTCATCTATCTTCAACTAGTTCTTGTTTCCTTGCTTTCTTGTCGGCTAGCGCGTTCCTCCGATGCCTTTATTTTGTGAACTTGGGGGATGATACTGGTCCTTCGCCTTTTCTGAATGCCCGATTTCATCACTTCGCTTGATCTGCTGGGAACATGGCCCTCTTCTTTAAGCCTTTCAATGGTTTCTTCAGTGGTATGGCTTTCTTCATCAAATTTGTTATACTGGGCAATGCTATAACGTTCCCAAGCTGCTTCTTTCGAGACGCGTTCCTTCTTCCTTTTGAATCGCGCGCTTGCCTTCGCAGCCTTCTGCTTCTTGGTGCTGGGGATTGTATTGTTCCCTGCCTGGGGATCTCTGTTGTAACCTTCCGCCTTTAGGTGGGGTTACTGATTCCAAAATCTGTAATATAAAACCAAAAGTTGCTTAAATGCAAAATTATGAAATGCATGCCCGCATTTCACCGGTGGGCAACCTAGAACTTAAAAGTATCCCGCATTTTACTGGTGGGCGACCTAGAACTTAAAAGTATTCCCGCATTTTACTGGTGGGCGACCTAGAACATAAAAGTATTCCCGCATTTTACTGGTGGGCGACCTAGAACTTAAATGTATTCCCGCATTTTACTGGTGGGCGACCTAGAACTTAAATGTATTCCCGCATTTTACTGGTGGGCGACCTAGAACTTAAATGTATTCCCGCATTTTACTGGTGGGCGACCTAGAACTTAAATGTATTCCCGCATTTTACTGGTGGGCGACCTAGAACTTAAATGTATTCCCGCATTTTACTGGTGGGCGACCTAGAACTTAAAAGTATTCCCGCATTTTACTGGTGGGCGACCTAGAACTTAAATGTATTCCCGCATTTTACTGGTGGGCGACCTAGAACTTAAATGTATTCCCGCATTTTACTGGTGGGCGACCTAGAACTTAAATGTATTCCCGCATTTTACTGGTGGGCGACCTAGAACTTAAAAGTATTCCCGCATTTTACTGGTGGGCGACCTAGAACTTAAAAGTATTCCCGCATTTTACTGGTGGGCGACCTAGAACTTAAATGTATTCCCGCATTTTACTGGTGGGCGACCTAGAACTTAAAAGTATTCCCGCATTTTACTGGTGGGCGACCTAGAACTTAAAAGTATTCCCGCATTTTACTGGTGGGCGACCTAGAACTTAAATGTATTCCCGCATTTTACTGGTGGGCGACCTAGAACATAAAAGTATTCCCGCATTTTACTGGTGGGCGACCTAGAACTTAAAAGTATTCCCGCATTTTACTGGTGGGCGACCTAGAACTTAAATGTATTCCCGCATTTTACTGGTGGGCGACCTAGAACTTAAAAGTATTCCCGCATTTTACTGGTGGGCGACCTAGAACTTAAATGTATTCCCGCATTTTACTGGTGGGCGACCTAGAACTTAAATGTATTCCCGCATTTTACTGGTGGGCGACCTAGAACTTAAATGTATTCCCGCATTTTACTGGTGGGCGACCTAGAACTTAAAAGTATTCCCGCATTTTACTGGTGGGCGACCTAGAACTTAAAAGTATTCCCGCATTTTACTGGTGGGCGACCTAGAACTTAAATGTATTCCCGCATTTTACTGGTGGGCGACCTAGAACTTAAATGTATTCCCGCATTTTACTGGTGGGCGACCTAGAACTTAAATGTATTCCCGCATTTTACTGGTGGGCGACCTAGAACTTAAATGTATTCCCGCATTTTACTGGTGGGCGACCTAGAACTTAAAAGTATTCCCGCATTTTACTGGTGGGCGACCTAGAACTTAAATGTATTCCCGCATTTTACTGGTGGGCGACCTAGAACTTAAATGTATTCCCGCATTTTACTGGTGGGCGACCTAGAACTTAAATGTATTCCCGCATTTTACTGGTGGGCGACCTAGAACTTAAATGTATTCCCGCATTTTACTGGTGGGCGACCTAGAACTTAAATGTATTCCCGCATTTTACTGGTGGGTGACCTAGAACTTAAAAGTATTCCCGCATTTTACTGGTGGGCGACCTAGAACTTAAAAGTATTCCCGCATTTTACTGGTGGGCGACCTAGAACTTAAAAGTATTCCCGCATTTTACTGGTGGGCGACCTAGAACTTAAAAGTATTCCCGCATTTTACTGGTGGGCGACCTAGAACTTAAATGTATTCCCGCATTTTACTGGTGGGCGACCTAGAACTTAAAAGTATTCCCGCATTTTACTGGTGGGCGACCTAGAACTTAAAAGTATTCCCGCATTTTACTGGTGGGCGACCTAGAACTTAAATGTATTCCCGCATTTTACTGGTGGGCGACCTAGAACTTAAAAGTATTCCCGCATTTTACTGGTGGGCGACCTAGAACTTAAAAGTATTCCCGCATTTTACTGGTGGGCGACCTAGAACTTAAATGTATTCCCGCATTTTACTGGTGGGCGACCTAGAACTTAAATGTATTCCCGCATTTTACTGGTGGGCGACCTAGAACTTAAAAGTATTCCCGCATTTTACTGTTGGGCGACCTAGAACTTAAAAGTATTCCAATTGTTTCCTCGTTCTTCCGAGAAATTTTTTGACAATCGGCAGAAAATTTTCTGCCCCGGTTTTGGTGATTTCCCTGGCATCGCGTCTTGCTGCCATCGTCAATGTTTATTTTCCTGCAGCAGACAAAAGGATTTAGTCAGTTTCACTTATGGTGGAAAGAGGTGCCTTTCCGGTGGATGCTTTTCCTTCTCTTTCCTTTTTCTTGCTCTGTGTCCCCATAACTGGTTGGTGGACAAAATCGCTTGCTGGGGGTTTCCGACCTGCTGGGGATTGGTTTTCAATTTATCCCCTTGTCTGCTTTCTCTTTACAGTACATGCTGTGGGAGTCTGCTTTTACTCCCGAAACCACTCCCTTTAGGAGTTTACTTCCTCCGAGACTGTAAGGCACAACATTGCCTTGCCTGGGGCTAGCCTTTAGGACTGTTGGGGTTACCCCTTCGGTCTCTGGTAGTAAGCTTTGAAAAATCCTTTTCAAGACAAACTTTTAGAAAGAGAAATAAAAAGATAGAAAAGGAGAAAATCTTTCTGAACCAATATTTGGGGGGAAAAGAAATTCAGAAGAACTTATCTGGAAGACCTGACTGGTCCCCGTGATCATGACGTGCACCATAGATTCCCGACCCAGTCTAGTTGTATCAATCGACTTGCCCGATGGTCTGACTTGCCGGGGATGAATGAGTGTCCATTTCTTTGCGAATGTGGACGCTTTTGTTGATCTGTCTTGTTGCCTCATAGTGCCCTTCGAGGGGTTTTCACTAATGAGACTCTCTCTTTTCTCTCAGCTCTCGGCGCCTTATGGTGCCTGCGAAGGTTTCACCAATAAGACTCTCTCATTTTATATCTCTCATCTTACGTCGCCTTTCGGTGCCTGTGAAGGTTTTCACCGATAAGACTCTCTCATTTTATTTCTTCATCGAGGAATCGGGGTGTTGTCGATACGACCCTCTCTTCTGGAGATTCCTTTGACCATCAATTCATTCCCAGTCTTATGATCCTCTTCTTTGCTGGGGATCGGTGTATTATTCTCGGCTTTATTTGCCTGACTTGGCATCTCTTGGATATTGATCGGGAGGTCTTTTGGACGTCGATGTTGGTTTTGGTATGGGACTAGAAGAAAGTCTTATCAAAAAATGAAATAATTTCGACGGGTGATCTGCTACAACTTTTGGAATCAAACCTTTGTTGGAATTTTAAAACATAGCCTCTGCCCCAGTTTTCTTGCTTGGTGGATTCTACCTTTTACTCTATGTTGAGCTATGTGCGTTATGTACACTGTGCCTTATTATGCATATTTATGTACATTATGCATCCTATATACACTATGATGCACACTATGACCGAGCCGTGAGGCGCCTACGTATCCTCTTTGAGGAATCAGGTCAAACGTAGTTCCCACCGGTTTGTGGTTTTTATCTTCTTCTTTTTTTTTTCATTTTTCCTTAAAATTTCTTTTCTTCTTTCCCTTTTCATATCTTTTCCGTTAGTGATTCCAAAAGAGGGGTATGAAAGAATAACTTAAGGATCAAAAGGGGGAAACAAGGGTTAAAGTGTTTGGATAGAAGAAAGAATTGCCTCCGTCATCTCATTATCCAATAAATACCAGATACAAACAAACGAACCAAAAATTGCCATAATTAAAGAAATTACGCATAATATCTCTTGACTGCATCAGAATTGATAGCCATGTCGACACATCTCCCCTCGATATCTGTCAAACACAAAGCACCGTTGGACAATACTCTGGTCACGATATAAGGCCCTTGCCAATTTGGGGCGAATTTGCCTTTTGCCTCGACCTAATGTGGGAGGATCTTCTTTAATACTTGCTGCCCTACTTCGAACTTCCTGGGGCGTACCTTCTTATTATATGTTCTCGCCATTCTCTTCTGATACAGCTGACCATGGCACACTGCTGCCAATCTTTTCTCGTCTATCAAGCTCAACTGTTCTAATCGAGCTTTGACCCATTCATCATCATCAATCTCGGCTTCAGCGACAATCCGGAGGGATGGAATTTCGACTTCCACTGGTATTACGGCCTCAGTTCCGTACACCAACAAATAAGGAGTTGTGCCTATGGAAGTTCGGACAGTAGTGCGGTAACCCAACAAAGCAAAGGGTAATCTCTCATGCCATTGTCTGGATCCTTCCACCATCTTTCGCAGTATCTTCTTGATGTTCTTATTGGCTGCTTCGACCGCTCCATTCGCCTTGGGATGATATGGGGTGGAATTGCGGTGTGTAATCTTGAATTGTTGGCATACCTCTCTCATCAGGCTGCTATTAAGATTCGCACCGCTATCCGTGATGATTACTTTTGGGATCCCAAATCTGCAGATGATATGGGAGTGCACAAAATCCACCACTGCCTTTTTGGTTACCGATTTGAAGGTTTTAGCCTTAACCCATTTGGTGAAGTAATCAATGGTCACTAGGATGAACCTATGACCGTTGGATGCTGCCGGCTCAATAGGTCCAATGACATCCATGCCCCATGCCACAAACGGCCAGGGTGCTGACATCGTATGTAACTCTGTTGGCGGAGAATGGATCAGATCTCCATGTACCTGGCACTAATGGCATTTCCTCACGAAAGTGATACAGTCGTGTTCCATGGTGAGCCAATAACACCCTGTTCGAAGGATCTTCCTTGCCAACACATATCCGCTCATGTGTGGCCCACAAACTCCAGCATGTACCTCTGCCATAACCGTCGTGGCTTGACCGGCATCTATGCACCTCAACAATCCCAAATCCGGGGTTCTTTTGTACAATACTCCTCCGCTGAGGAAGAAACCATTCGACAAACGCCGAAGGGCTCTTTTTTGGTCTCCAGTGGCCTGTTCTAGATATATCCCCATTCTGAGGTATTCCTTGATATCATGAAACCAGGGTTCGCCATCTGCTTCTTCTTCTATGGCGTTGCAATAAGCGTGCTGATCACGGACCTAGATGTACAGAGGATCAACATACATTTTGTCAGGATGGTGCAACATTGATGCTAAGGTGGCCAAGGCATCCGTAACCTCATTGTGAACCCTCGGAATATGTTTGAACTTCATCGATCGAAATCGCTTGCTCAGATCATGCAAGCATTGTCGGTATGGTATGAGCTTTAGATCTCGTGTTTCCCATTCACCCTGAATTTGATGTACCAAGAGGTCCGAGTCTCCCAAGACCAAGACGTCTTGGACATCCATGTCAGCAGCCAAGCGCAGACCCAGAATGCAAGCCTCATACTCGGCCATATTGTTGGTGCAATAGAAGCGTAGTTGAGCCGTAACAGGATAATGCCGTCCTGTTTCAGAAATGAGTACTGCTCCTATTCCAACCCCTTTTGCGTTTGCAGCTCCATCGAAGAAAAGCTTCCAACCCGGTTCCTCAGGTAATTCCAACTCATTTGTATGCATTACCTCTTCGTCAGGAAAATACGTTCTTAAGGGCTCGTATTTTTCATCAACGGGATTCTCTGCCAAATGGTCTGCCAGCGCCTGGGCTTTCATGGCCGTCCTCGTTACATAGACGATATCAAACTCTGTGAGCAGAATTTGCCATTTTGCCAACCTTCCCGTGGGCATAGGTTTCTGAAAGATATACTTCAATGGGTCCAAACGGGATATGAGATAAGTAGTATACGAAGATAGGTAGTGCTTCAACTTCTGAGCTACCCAAGTTAGGGCGCAACATGTTTTCTCGAGTTGAGTGTACTTGACCTCATGTACTGTGAATTTCTTGCTAAGATAGAAGATGGCCTGCTCCTTCCTTCCTGTGTCATCATGTTGCCCCAGTACACAACCAAACGAATTTTCCAGGACCATCAGGTAAAGAATTAAGGGCTTCCCAGGCTTAGGCGGGACCAATACGGGTGGATTAGACAGATACCCTTTGATTTGGTCGAAGGCCTCCTGACATTCTGTCGTCCAACCTACCGCAACATCCTTTCTCAGCAGCCGAAATATGGGCTCACAAGTTGCTGTGAGTTGAGCGATGAACCTACTGATGTAATTGAGTCTACCCAGCAAACTCATTACCTCTGTTTTGTTCCTTGGCGGTGGCAAATCTCGGATGGATTCAATTTTGGATGGGTCTAACTCAATCCCCCGTCGACTGACGATGAACCCTAGCAGCTTTCCTGATGGAACCCCGAATGCGCATTTGGCCGGGTTGAGCTTGATATCATACCTTCGGAGTCTTTGGAAAAATCTCCTTAGGTCCGCTACATGGTCTTCCTGACGCCAAGACTTTATGATCACATCATCTACATACACCTCAATTTCTTTGTGTATCATATCGTGAAACACAGCGGTCATTGCTCGCATGTATGTTGCCCCGACGTTCTTCAATCCGAACGGCATTACCCGATAGCAGTAAGTTCCCCATGGCGTAATAAATGTTGTTTTTTCCGCATCCTCCTCGTCCATTAGGATCTGATGATAACCCGCATAGCAATCTACAAAGGATCCGATCTCGCGCCCAGCGCAATTATCGATCAAGATATGGATGTTGGGCAATGGAAAATTGTCCTTGGGACTTGCTTTGTTGAGGTTGCGGTAGTCGACGCACACCCTGATTTTTCCATCCTTCTTTGGGACTGGTACCACATTGGCCAACCACTCGGGATATCGAGTGACCCGAATGACCTTCGCCTGCAACTGCTTAATCACCTCTTCTTTGATCTTTACACTCATTTCTGTTTTAAATTTCCTTAGCTTTTGCTTGACCGGAGGGTATGCCGGGTCAGTGGGCAATTTGTGAACCACTAAATTGGTGCTTAATCCCGGCATATCATCATATGACCATGCAAAAACATCTTTGAATTCCACGAGGGTTTTGATCAATTCTTCCCTGACATTCGGCTCAATATGGATGCTGATCTTGGTTTCTCGGACATTATCAGCGTCTCCTAGATTCACAGCCTCAGTGTCATTTAGGTTAGGTTTGGGTTTTTCTTCAAATTGGCACAGTTCTCGGTTTATCTCTTCGAAGGCCTTATCTTCGTCATATTCAAATTCATCGTCGCAAACGACCTCTTGCATCATTGAGTTGGATTCAGATTGATTTATTAGACTAGGTCGAAGATCCGTTGTGCATGCCATGTCATTAGAACCAGTAAAAAGAGAACTGTTCAGAAAGAAAAAGAACAAAACAAAATTAAAATGGGCAAAAGAAGAGAACTTTATTAAACTTGCGGGATAAAAGGGTTCACACTTTTACAAAACAAAAGTAAAATTTGGATTACACCCTGGAATAATCCGAACAAAACAAAACAAACAAAACATAAATCAAAGCCTACTACCAAGACTCCCCTCGGACAGGAAGAGGAGTAACTGTCCAATTGTTGGTTTTGGCCTCAGGCCCCACAAACTGTATCTCTGCTCTGCTGGAACCTTCTCCAGCTTCTACCATACTGACATCAGCGAATAGCCGCTCGAAACTCTGATTCAGGTCCCCATCCATACCAATCAATGGTCCTAGAATCTTTGGGACCGGTGGCCTTTTGGCGCTTGCTCTGACAAAAGATCTTGAGAGACGTGGCACGGGTTTGGGAAGATACCAGACTTTCTTCTTCATTTTCCGCGCTTGCTTCCTATCTGCTGTGGTTGGTTTGAACCCCAATACGAAAGTTTCCAGATTTTTAGGCAGGGTGACAGGCTGGACAATCCCCTGAAGCTCGACTCCCAGGCCTTTTCCCGGCACAAATCCATTACCCAGCATTTCCGAGACCATCATGACTGTCGCGGCAGCTACCCTAGGGTGCGGGATGATTTCTCCTTCAGAAATTTTGTTTGCCGACACTGTATCGAAAATCTGGTAGACCCAAGGACCTTTGCCATCATCGGTCTCTATGAAAGGTACAATGGCGCCACCCATGGTGCGCGTCGTGTCCTCGCCGTGTAGCACGACCTCTTGTCTTTCCCACTCGAACTTCACCATCTGATGTAGGGTGGAGGGCACTGCTTTGGCTGCATGAATCCACGGTCGTCCCAACAGAAGGTTATAAGATACTGTGGCATCTAACACCTGGAACTCCATGGTAAACAGGACTGGACCGATGGTCAATTCCAGTACAACATCCCCCACATTGGCTGTTCCATTCACGTCAAATCCTCGGACACAGATGCTATTCTTGTGGATTCTTCCGTGGTCGATCCTTAACTGGTTCAGAGAGGATAATGGGCAGATATTGGCACTTGAGCCGTTATCTATCAATACTCGAGTTACCACAGAGTCTTCACATTTGACAGCTAGGTATAGAGCTTTATTATGCTCCGTACCTTCCACCGGCAGATCATCATCTGAGAATGTTACTCTGTTCACCTCGAAAATCTTGTTGGCAATGGTTTCCAGGTGGTTTGCAAAAATCTCGTTGGGTACATGAGCTTCGTTCAATATCTTCATCAAAGCCCGGCGATGTTCCTCAGAATGGATCAGTAATGACAGCAGCGAGATCTGGGCCGGTGTTTTTCTCAGCTGTTCGACCACGGAGTAGTCCTGCACTTTCATCTTCCTCAGGAACTCCTCAGCCTCTTCTTCGGACACAGGTTTCTTGGTTGCAACTGGGTTGGTTCTTCTTAGCTCCACCGGAGCAAAACATCGACCTGATCGAGTCAGCCCTTGCGCTTCACAACTAACTTCTTCCACCTGTTTTCCTTTGTACATCACCACCGCCTTTTCATATTTCCAAGGCACAGCCTTGCTATCAATCATCGGCAGCTGGACTACAGGCTTTATGGTGACCAGTTCTTTATATACCCCTTTCAATACGACTGCGGGTGTGGGCGGAATCCCTGATATTACCAACTTGTTTGGCTCGGGTTTGCTTGTTATGGCGGACGGGTTCTTTCCCAATATCACTATTGGCTTGACGCCTTCTCCCTGCGACTGTACCCTCATTCCCCCGCTGGTTGAAACTTCTTTCGGGGCGGCCTGGATCATCATTACTGTTTGTGAGGGTTTTCTCAACTCTCCTCCCTCATACACTAACTCAATCATCTGAGTCTCATGGTGCGCTGGCAGTGGGTTCTGGTTGATGTTAGGAGCTTCCGGTGTCTGGACCTCGATCTTATTGGTGTCAATAAGATCCTGTATGGCATGCCTCAATTTCCAACACTTCTCGGTATCATGCCCGAGCATCCCTGAGCAGTATTCACAACTTATTGATCGATCCAAATTCTGAGGTGGGGGATTTGGTTCTCGAGTCTGGACAGGACTAACCAAACCCAATTGCCTCAGCTTGTGGAACAAAGCGGTGTAGGTTTCTCCCAACTCCGTGAAAGTTCTCTGCTTCCGCAACCTGTCATTCCTAGCATCTGGATTTCCCCGGAAGCCTGCCCCTGAAGGGTTTCTATACGCCCTCGGTGGAGGATAGGTGTTTTGTGGTGGTGCATATATGTTCTGGGGAGCCGGCGCGCGCCATTGTGGGCGAACCGGAGGCTGAGTGTATGCTTGGGCCTGGTGTACGGAACAATGTAGTTCTCGAGGTGGATAGAAATTTTGGGGTGGGTTGTATGGGTAGTTTGACCTATGAGGTCTGGGTTGGTTGTAGTGTGGCTTGTCAGCCCTGGACCAACTGCCTGCCTCGATCGTGGCAACCTCTTCTTTCTTTCTTCTCAGCGCACCTCCCGTGCCGCTCTGAATAGCCTGGGTTGTGGCATTGAGTGCCGAGTAGTTCAAGATTTTGTCAGACCTCAGACCCTCTTCTATCATGACCCCTATCTTGACCACCTCGTTGAAGGATTTTCCAACCGTTGTCACCAAGTGACCAAAGTAGGTTGGATCCAATGTTTGCAAGAAATAGTCCACCATCTCTCCCTCTCTCATGGGAGGATCGACTCTAGCTGCTTGTTCTCTCCAGCGGAACCCGAACTCGCGAAAACTTTCCCCGGGTTTCTTCCCAGTTCTCAATAATGTGAGACGGTCAGGGACTATCTCGAGATTGTACTGGAAATGACCTGCAAAAGCCTGCGCCAGATCGTCCCAAGTATACCACCTACTGGAATCCTGCCTGGTATACCATTCTAGCGCAGATCTGCTCAGACTTTGGCCGAAATAAGCTATTAGCAGCTCATCCTTGCCGCCTGCCCCTCTTATTTTGCTACAGAATCCCCGCAAATGTGCCATGGGATCACCGTGCCCTTCATATAGATCAAACTTAAGCATCTTGAACCTTGCCGGGAGTTGGACGTCTGGGAAAGGGCATAGATCTTTGTATGCTACGCTGACCTGGTTGCCCAAACCGTGCAGGTTCCTGAAAGACTGCTCCAGGCTTTTGAACTTTCTCAATACCTCATCCTGTTCAGGGGCTTTAACCGGCTTTTCAATCTCTGCCGGCACCTCCAAGTGTGGATTGTAAGCATGTGGTTCGGGGGAATGGAATGTAGGCTCAGGGGGATAGTATTGTGTATCGTGAGCCTGAAACAATGGCTCACTGGTCGTTCTTTGCAAGGTGGCTGGTGTGGGTCCCACAAAGGTGGGAATATTGGGTGTTGGGAGAGGTTGATCGGGTGGTGGAGCTTGGGAGTCATGAGGGCTTCTTTCTTGATGATAACGGGGGTTTGGGAGGTTGTTGAAGGGCCAGAGTGAGGGTATTCCGGCATGTGCCCCAGTGGCTCAGGGCTCTTTTGTGCTTTGGCTAGGGCTAGCTACATTGCATTCATCTCTAGTCTCATCCTTTCAATCTTTTCCATCGCTTCTTTTAACAACTGGCTCATCGGCCTTTCTTCCTCATTATTATTCTCTGAAGTAGTCATGCTTGTTGCTACCGGTCCTTTGGATCTGGTTTGGTAGGAGTGTGTTGCCAGAGTTCTTTAACAACTAACTTGTCTGGATTCAGACAACAACAAACTTTGTTAGCGTTAGAGCTTAACAGATTTGATCATAACACATAGAGGATGCAATGCTCCTAGGCAGTTAACCGTTTCTACATGCTTTGCTTCGAACAACATGCGTCATCCCGGCTTGCTCATTTATCCCCTTTTTTAAAGTACTTTGGGAAACCCTGCGTTTTATTTTATTTTTGTATTTTCTTTCTTTCTTTATTAAAAATGGTCGAATCTTATGGGGATTGCCTACGTATCACGTCCCCGCGCGAATCAGACCAGGCGTAGTTCTGCCATAAAGTAAAGAAACGCAAAAATTCTTTTGGGATCATTAAATTCATTCTCAAAATTTTTGCTATTACAAATTACTTCAAACAAAGAATAGCAATAGTACAGACTCCTCAGTTCTTAACCTGATTTGACTAAAATAAAAGAAAACACCATATGGGAAAACATCAAAGCATAAATAAACAAGACTCGACCAAAGATTAATTTTCCAACTTAAGGGACCGCGAGGCATCATTCGGCCTTTTCGCGGTTCTAGGTGCGAGATCCCTTTCGAGCTGCTCCAACTCGTGCATGGTCTGTTTGACATAACCCATCACTGCTGAGAGAACGGTAATGCTGGTCATGTTCTCACACCGCCGACACCGCCTGATGATGGCGTGGGCAATGGCCCTGATCTTATCTCTGGTTTGTTTCTTCTCTATGAGTAGGTGTCTTATCTGATCATTGCACGTCTTGAATACCTGTGAATCCTGTATATGCTGATTCTTCAGCTGCCGCACTTCTGTCTTCATTTGGGCCAACAAGTCGTAACAGTATCTACTCTCCAATTGGAAATCCTTGGCCTGCTTAACTGCTTTAAACTCAAGTGTAGCCATCTCTCTCTTTATTTTGGCAACAGTCTTCTCGTGGTCACATTTCAATTGGTTCAAACACCGGTGATGCTTATCTACTTTTGTTCCCCACTGTGCCTTGAGCTCTACCATGACCTTTTCGGATTCTTCTAACCCATCTCGCCATTCCGCGATTTCTCTTTTCAAACCCTTTATCAACTGCTGGTCTGATCGACTTCTGGGCTGCTCATCAAGAGACAATCTCAATTTTTGGATTTGGGCCTTAAGTTCTTCATTCTCTTGGATCAATCTATTCTTTTCGCTTCGATCCGCCGCGATTTGTACGCTGTTATTGAATTTCAGACTGTCCATTTGTAGCTTCAAATCACCGATCTCTGCCCGATAACCCTTCTCTTTTGCTAACCAGTTCCATTGCCCTTGGGACGATTCTACGAAATCTTTGAGATGCGGTCTCTTAGCCGGTCTTTCGTAGGACAGGCTACCTCTAAACCAAGCGTGATATCCCGGGGCGACTTCACCTTTTGTTGTATCAATCACACAAGTGTTTGCTGTCAGATGTTGGCACTCACTCCAGATTTGGCGAACTTCTTCTTCGGGGAAGTGACCGTTCGGACTGATTTCAATCACTTGGGTACTCAAATCTTCATATTTCGGCACCACTTGATACCTCCCAAGTTGCCTCAAAACCCGATACGGTGCATAGGGTTGGATGCTTTTCAGTCCCATCAACAGAAAGTGAGGCCGGGTTGCCGGCATGTATACGATTTCCTCAATAGGTGACCATCCGAGCGTCCACAGGATTTGGCTGGCAGTGAGAGTTCGGAGAAATGAGGTCCATGATGTGACTCCCTCAGGTAAATTGAGCCCTTTGATTCTCGTGTAGAATTCTCCAATACAAGTTTTCTCGGGCGAACCATAACCCAAAAGCGAGGAGCGGTGGCATAAATGATCGGTCATCCACATTTGCAACAGTAAGTTACATCCTTCGAAAAAGTCGCCCCTGGCTCGACAAGCAGTGAGAGCCCGAAAAATGTCAGCCATAATCATAGGCGCCAGAGTACTTTTATCTTGGGTGAGCAAAGTATTGACGACCCCAGTTACCTTAAGATCAATGTTTCCATCTTTCCTTGGGAACACTATAAGACCCAGAAAGGCTGTCATAAAAGCCACTAGCCTGTGTTCGTCCCACTTTTGTCGGTTGCCTCTACTGCATAGTTTGAAATCCGGCTTATTGAATCCGCCCACGTGGCCGTATCCAGCATATATGAGGTGGAGACTGCAGAATCCTTTGGCAAGATCTGGATGGTGGAACGTTCGAGGTATTTTTAGGAAATCCAGAAACCGGAGTACCGTGACAGCTCTAGGTGCAATCAAGTATTTGAACCTTAAAGGGGCTTCATCACTTTCGATGTACCCTGCTATTTCTTCCAATGTCGGGGTGAGCTCAAAGTCTGAAAAATGGAACACGTTGTGTGCGGAATCCCAACAAGTGACCAATGAACTGATAATATCACCCCGAGGCTGAACGTTTAGTAGGTCCGGGAGACCTTTCAGATATGTCTTGCCCTTCTTTGCCTAAGTCGTTCCACCATAATCGCAACTCAAAAGGTATCTTGGTCATTACTGAAAAAGGTTCGTTTTGTATCGTGCTTATCCTGCACATTTATTAGGGTGATTATGCCAAGTGAATACAAATAAAAAAACTTTATTTAGATCTTTTTTTTCTTTTTTTTTTCAGAGACTCCTTTTTGAATGGGGGGTTGGACCCGATGAGAGTTGCCTACGTATCTCACACTCTGCGAGAATCAAACCGGCGTAGTTCTCGCGATCGAGAATAAGTAGGTGAACTAACTTATTGGGGTGATGATTTTTTTTTTCTTTTTAAAAAAATTTTATGAAAGGACTACTTTAAAAGGAGAAAGGAGGTCTTTTCAAGACTTTTTGGCAAGACAAATATTTTTGCAACAAATAAAGACATATATTTATATATATATATATATATATATATATATATATATATATATATATATATATATATATATATATTTTATTTATTATTATTATTATTATTCGGATTTTCATAAAAATAATAAAAAAGATTTTTGAAAAATAAGACTCTTTTCATCTTCATTTTTATGACAAGACAAACTATATATTTTTTTAAAAAAACGAAACAGAACAACGACCTTTTTTTTTCTCTTCTTTTTTTTCTATTTTTCCTTTGCTTTTAATAAAACAAACTAATAAGACGTTTTTTTTTTCAAATTTCGGCAGAGTTGTGACAGTACTTTGGCATTGGTTTTTTCCAAAAATAAACAATTAACTCCTTAACCGCTATTTCTTCTTCTTTTTTTTTTTTGTTTCCAATTTTATTCAATTTTCAAACACCGGTCAGCATGCGGGCGCGAGACAAATAAATGCACGGAAAACAAATAGGATGCATTAGGATGGTCCTTTCATATCAGGTTGCTAGTCCGAGACGGACCCAACCCCTGTGTTGAGTCCCCTAAGTCAAATGCAACGTGATGCAAATAAGCATTCCTACTAGGGATCCGGCGTGGAGTTTCGTTATACTAGGTTTATAACCTGGGTATATGTTCTAGACTGTGTACCCGAGCGGACAACTCGAGTCGAGGAGGGGCAACTTACCGGGAACCGAAAGGCCGTCCGGCTTCGTAACTTATCCGTCCTCTTTCTTATTTTGGGTATCGACACTAACAGAATAGGGAGCCTCGACCAGCGAGCTTCTCCTCGGAGGTGAGAAGAGAGAGGTTTCGGCACAGTTTATATACAGTTCAAATAATATCGAAGCGGTAAAAGCGACATTTAGCACATGAGGCTCAAAACATTTAATAATCAGATAATAAATAAAGCCAAATAATAACAATTATTCTATGCTCGAATTCTTAACCCTGAACCAGTGGTTCTGGGCGATTCCCCAGCAGAGTCGCCAGAGCTGTCACACCTCCTTTTTACGCACCCGAGAGGGTACAAGGGAGTTTTTCCAATTAAAGGACAATCGAAACGGGATTGGTTTATTTATTTCAGAGTCGCCACTTGGGAGATTTAGGGTGTCCCAAGTCACCAATTTTAATCCCGAATCGAGGAAAGAATGACTCCATATTACAGTCTGCGTACCAGAAATCTGGATAAGGAATTCTGTTAACACGGGAGAAGGTGTTAGGCATTCTCGAGTTCCGTGGTTCTAGCACGGTCGCTCAACTATTATATTTGGCTTGATTATCTGATTTTATACATGTTAAACCTATGCGCGAAATTTAACTTTTTACCGCTTTCATAATTATTATTATTATATATTTTTATAAGGAATTGCAACGTCGTGAAAACATATCTCGAACCACGTTACATCAATGCACGCGTGGTTGTCGACACATCTTGACTTGGTTGAGATTTGGATTTGGGTCACATAAATGTTCACCCGAATTAAGAAGAATAACTTATTAAGACGCGCCTAAAGCAACTAACGTATTGTTATTTTGGGGAAGGCCGTAAAATTTGCTAAACGGCATGTCCCGAATTCTAAGTATTTTTAATATATATACATTTAGAGGGCCCCGCAGCTTTGTACATTTTTGTTTGTCGAGGCTCGTCTCATTCTTATTTTTTAAAAGGAATTTGCAACGTCATGGACACGCATCTCGAACCACGTCACAATCAGTGTACCCGCGATTTAGAAAACATGCTTCGACTCCGCTGAGATTTGGATTTGGGTCACATGAATGTGCACCCGAACTTAAGAAGGTAAGATTTATTAAGGCGCGTCCTAAAGAGTCTAACGTCTTGTTATTTTAGGAAGAGGCCGTGAAGGTTCATTAAACGGCCAAATCCAAAGTCTAGTCAATGGTGATGCATCTTATCGAGGGCCCCGACAATTTTGTGATTTATTTGGCGAGGCTCGTCTCATTTTTATTTTTTAAAGGATAAACCTATAGCAACTATGTTTCTTGTCGCGCTTGTCTCTACTAACTGAAAACGGAGATAGTCCTAGTTAATTACATGCTTGCGGGATATTTATAGCGGGGTTCCGAATGCTTGCGCAAAATCAGAATCACGGCCACGTACACAGTTAGCCGATCAAATATTAAGGGCCCAAACCCAATCCACACAGTATCGGCTGGGCCGGGGCCACTGTTTTTCCGATGAGAGCCTGCTTGGTTCGCTCGACGTGGGCTCAACCTTCGTGAGGTTGAGATTGTAAGCTTTATGCTCTTTGTCTTAAAGTATGGTTTACCAGTTATATGAGACAATTTATCAGAAGAGAAAGAGCTTAACTAGTAGTGTACAGTTTTCATGCTTGGCATACATTAAAGAATATACTACACAATTAAACTAAATCTAAGATACAACCTACTGCATTGGGTATACTTTTATCTACCAGCCTGCATATATAAACTAACATTTAATCATCCTACATTGATATCTACTAGGCATGCAAGCTATCTTCAGTATCCAAACAAAACTGCAAACTATCATACGTTACATGAGGTTTAACATAACAGTCTATGTACGAAAAAAAACATCTTCAGATCTTCTCTTTTGTATTCATGTTCAGCTTTCAAGTTACATTGACAATGTACTAATCGTGTACCTGGTATAGCCAAGCAAAAGAAGAAGGGGAATGATCAGCTGAGTAGTATGCAACAAACACAGCAACAACAGATACACAGCAACAACACAACAACAACAACTAGCCAACAATGATGAAGCTCACGAGTAGTCGAGCAACAAACAAACAACCCCAGAAATAGAGTAATGAACCAGCAGAAACAGCAGAGTATTCAATGTAACCACACCAGCAGTTCAACAATCACAAGCAGCTCAACAGGTAACCAACAGCAATTGGCCAAGACAGCTAGACCAACATAAACTCTTATGGAATTTTTAGACAGTGTTTGGTTACAATATTCTGAGACTTTATGTTTCTTGTTTTTCTCTGAAGACTAAAAATGTCCAGCCCCTTTTAAGTTCTGAAAATAGCCTATTTATAAGCCAAACAACCCAGTGCAGCTAAGCTGCCTGGATTCTGCCAATTAGTCTGCCCATACCCCTTCGTTTCCCATGCCTAAAGGCATTTTCTTGGAATCCTTAATCAGCCCCTCATGCTCTGTCTCATTCCTCTAATCAAGGGTTATGGGCTTAGTTAAGTATTCATTTAATCCCATGCCCTTGTATTTTGTTCCCCATTAATAGTATTTTAATTGGCACTTGACAGCTTTATTCAATCCTGAACACTAAGTCAGATTTCCTAGCTCGAATCCCCCCTCCCACAGCTAACAAACTATAATCAACCCAAACAAACCTTCAAAAAAATCAACCAGTAATTGGATGTGACACTAACCTAAATCAGCCAGTTAGGTCGTTTGTTATTTAACACTGTGAAACTAACGTTAAACATGTGACGAGTCAACTTCGCGAGTTATAACATATGCTAATTAGTCGCTAATCAACAAAACAAGCTGAGTGTTTCAGGCCCTGTTCAGACAACAATGGAACTTTACAAACATAATTAGTTGACGACGTTACTCAGGTCGACTATACAAATTATAACAGGTAATAATCAATCGTTCATATAAACAATACGTACAGGGACCCAAAGGACTTCAGACAACTTTTGATCAATTACTGGGAACCTATATGAATTATTTATGCGACGACTATCCTAATCGAACATGTTTATCACAGGATACGTTCAAAACATACACAGAAAACAATCGACCAAATAAAAGGTCTTTGACGGAGATGGAAGAAATTAAGAAAAATACCAGACAATAACAAACAAACGCAACAAAGCATGCTAACAAACTCAATTGACACTCGAATAAAACAGAAAGGCAAAGAAAAACTGACCGAAAATGTCTAAACAAAGTCGACCCAAGTCTGACTCAGCTTTGACCATTTGAGGCCGAACAAACTTTAATCAGGGTGTTCTCACATGAGAACACCTTGATTAAGGTCTATTAGACCTTAAACCCCTGTTAAGACTGGCCGGTTTCCAAGGCTATTCGTGTTCTAGGGTTTGGATCTTCAGATCTGGTTTTTTAGGAGTTGTGGGTAGATTCGGACCAAACCAAGCCTGGTTTGGTCACGAGGAAGGTCATGGGAGTGTCTGGTACGAAGAAGGTGAGGTTTGGTACAGGTCAGAGTTCGACTCGAATCTTCAAATGAAGATTCGAGATGAAGGAAGGTGATTCGAGGCTAGGGGGTAACAGATCCATGTTCAGGATAGTGAGGTGGTCCTAGGGTGTTCAGGAGGTGGTCACCGGCGTTCATGCCGCCGGGTTCTGGAGAAAGGGAAATCAGGGCGGCTGCTAGGGTTTCGAGGGGGTTCAGTGTTTGGTGAAGGGGGTTCGGATAGGGGGCGTGGGGTACGATAGAAAGCTTATATACGATCTAGGGGTTCAGATCCTGGCCGTTGGATCAAATGAGATCTATGGCCATGATCTATTCACTTAGGGAAGACGGTGTCGTTTGGATGTGGTGGTGGGTGAGTCCGGGTAAGGCTGGATCGGGTCAAAATTTGACGGGTTTAGGGGGAATGCCTGGGTCCGTTGGATCAAAAGAGTTAAACAGCTCAGATCAATTTGCCTGAAACGGCGTCGTTGAGGTGAAGTGAGCAACCTGATCAGGACCATTTGTTTGATCCAGATCAACGGTTCTGATAAGGACGCTGATACGGCGTCATTTGAATCAGTGTTTGAGCAGGCCTGACTTGGACTGGTTCCTTGTGTGCCGGTTTTGGGCCTATTTTTGTTTCATTTCTTGGGGCCCAAATCGATTTTCATCACTCTTTTCTTTGTTCTCTAATTGTAAAACAAAAAATGAAATAACAAATAAATAATAAAAAAAAAATTAAAACAAACAACAATGTAACACTTCAACATAATTATCACACCAAATTAAAATGTTTAAGTAAGTTAAATCACAACCTAGAACGAACGATGCATATATATATATATTTTTTTTTGAATTTTCTTTCAACGACCGAATTACGGTTTGATTACCATGACAGACATACTTTGTATTTTGATTGATAAGATCAAATGCAACATGGGCCGAACCACAAATGACTAGCAGCACATGTCATGAAAAATTGAAAATTTGTACAGCGAGGTCACTGGTCACTATTTTTGTTTTCTTTTGGAGCGATTGTCCGTGAAGCAAAAATCACGTGCTTACAGTCAGAACCTCATTTTTCTGTCAACCATGCGCAAGCATACAATCAGCCACCTGCCACGCTCATTGGCGTGCTCCTGTCATACCAAGTACCTACCCTTATCCGCGAACCTATCCCGAACCAGGTTTCAGGCCTAATCAAGCACTCAGGGGTGAAAGGGTGCAGAAAAAAAAAACCTTCACTCCACTGGGAGAATCCTACACTAGTTTGTTTCACAGGCTAAGACAGCTAGATATGCTAAGGCCGATACAATCCAAGCTGTCCAATCCTCCTCCAAAGAATCTGGACTACACCGTTAGCTGTGAGTATTGTTCTGGTACACCAGGCCATGATACAGAAAAGTGCTGGCATTTAAAAAATGTAATACAAGAGCTGATTGATACTAATAAAATTGAAGTTCAAACCCCCAAAGCTCCCAATATCAACAGAAATCCAATGCCAGCCCATCAGGAGGCCAATATGATAGAAATAGTACGGGCTGATGGGGAAACAAAGAAGCCATCACAAACTGTCATGATGATTCGGTCTCATGAAGCCAAGCCAGATGAACAGTTAGCAGAGGAGAAGCCGGTACCGAAGCAGAACAAAAATGGTGATGAGGCATCTGTGGTAGTTGAGAAGGGATCTTCGAGCAAAGTTGCCACGAAGCAGGAAGGGTCAAAAGTGATTGTACCAGGGGTGGCCAGCAAACCCATCATAGTCGTGGAAGGAGCCCGTGTAGATCGGGTTATTATTAAGCCAGTAACCCAGTTACCAGTGATCAACAACAAGGCCATTCCATGGAACTACGAATGGGTGACGGTAATGTACAAAGGAAAAGAAGTCAAGGAAGAAGTCTGTGAGGTGCAGGGCTTGACTCGCTTGGGAAGATGTTTTACTCCCGAAGAGTTAAGAAAAACTAAAAATAATCCAACACCAATGAAGAAAGTTGTGACGGAAGAAGAAGCGGAAGAATTCTTGAGAAAGATGAAGCTCCACGACTATTCTATCGTGGAACAATTGAAAAGGACGCCCGCTCAAATTTCATTATTGTCATTGCTGATCCATTCGGACGAGCACCATCGAGCTTTAATGAAGATCTTGAATGAGGCACACGTTCCTGATAAAATCTCCGTGAATCACTTGGGAAAAATAGCCAACAAAATCTTTGAGGCAAATAGAATCACATTTTCTGATGACGAATTACCTGTGGAAGGTACTGAGCACAACAGAGCTCTTTACCTCACCTTAAAATGTGAAAACTCCGTAGAGACCCGGGTATTGGTTGACAAGGGGTCAAGCGCAAACATCTGCCCTCTCTCCACTCTGATTAAGTTGAAAATAAAAGAGGAGAGAATCCACAAGAATAGTATTTGCGTACGGGGATTTGACGGTGGAAGCAGAGATTCATTTGGCGACATAGTGGTGGAGCTGACAATAGGACCAGTTGAATTCACAATGGAGTTTCAGGTGTTGGATATAGCTGTTTCTTATAATTTACTGTTGGGTCGACCATGGATCCATGCTGCTAAAGCAGTCCCATCAACACTACACCAGGTGGTCAAGTTTGAATGGGATAAACAAGAAATAGTTGTGCATGGGGAAGACAGTTTAAATGCTCACAGCAGTGCCATTGTACCGGTCGAGGGAATAGAAGATGACCAGGGACCATGGGTTTACCAGGTTTCCGACACAATGTTAGTAGAGAAAATTCCGGAGGGGAAATACATTCTGAATCCAAAGATAACCGCTGCATCAGTCATGGTAGCCTATGAAATGTTGAATAATGGTTTTGTACCCGGCATAGGTTTAGGCTCATCTTTGCAAGGCATTATACAACCAGTATCTCTTCCCGAGAACTGGGGAACATTTGGATTGGGATTCATACCCACTGTCACAGACGTGAGAAAGGCCAGAAAGCCAAAACAGAAGGCATGGGTCCTTCCAAAGCCATTCCCACATCTATCAAAGTCTTTTGTCAAGTCTGGTACCAGAAATCACCCGATAACAACAATTCCTAAATCCATGAGTAATCCTGAGGAGGAATTAATTGAAAGATTTGAAAAGTTGTTTGACGATGTGAACATGGTGGAAAACGGTGAAGGTTCTAGCAATGCGGAAGTTCAATTCGTTGGGCCAGAGACAAAGCTTAATAACTGGAAAGCCACTCCTCTCCCCATTCGAAAGGAGTCTTGGTAGTTTATTTTGATTTTCCTTCAGTTTGTTTGGGTTACTTCAGGGTTATAATCCAAATTTTTATCTTACAGTTTGTTTGAAGTGTGCAAACCTTGTTATTTTTCATCATCCAATGAAATACAGTTTCCTTTTCATTATCATTCCTGATAGTTTTCTTTTCTTTTTCTTCTTTTTCTGTACAGTTCTTTTTACGCTGGCTCTAGTGATATGGCATGCATAAGGAATCCTCAGCCCAGTCTTAAAAATCAATTTGACTCCGAAATAATAATTCAAGAAGTATATTGTGATTATGAATCAGAATATGATGAGGATGAGGCTTTCGAAGAGATTAGTAAAGAGTTAATTCATTTTGAAGAAAAAACCAAACCTAACCTGAGTGATACCGAAGACATCAATCTAGGAGATACAAATAATATCCGAGAAACTAAAATAAGTGTCCACCTCGAACCAAAGATCCGGGAAGAGTTAATTAAAACACTCATCGAATTCAAAGATGTTTTTGCATGGTCATATGACGACATGCCAGGCTTGAGCACTGATTTAGTGGTTCACAAATTGCCCACTGATCCAATGGTGCCTCCTGTCAAGCAAAAGCTGAGGAAGTTCAAGACTGATATGAGTGTGAAAATTAAAGAAGAAATCACCAAACAGTTGGATGCAAAGGTCATTCGTGTCACTCGATATCCTGTTTGGTTGGCTAATGTCGTTCCTGTGCCAAAGAAACACGGCAAGATTAGAGTATGCTTCGATTACCGCAATCTCAACAAAGCAAGTCCGAAGGATAACTTCCCATTACCCAATATCCATATTTTGATCGATAATTGTGCCAAGTATGAGATAGGATCTTTTGTGGATTGTTATGCCGGATATCATCAAATTCTAATGGATGAAGATGATGCAGAAAATATGGCATTCATCACACCATGGGGAACTTATTTCTACCGGGTAATGCCATTTGGTTTGAAGAACGCCAGGGCAACTTACATGAGAGCAATTACCACGGTGTTTCATGATATAATACATAAGGAGATTGAGGTATACGTGGACGATGTGATCATAAAATCAAAGCATCAGGCCAACCACTTTGGGGATTTGAGGAAATTCTTCCTAAGACTTCGCAGGTACAACCTCAAGCTTAACCCTGCCAAGTGCGCATTTGGTGTTCCATCTGGAAAGCTGTTGTGATTTATAGTCAGTCGGCGAGGCATCGAGTTGGACCCATCAAAGATCAAAGCCATCCAAGAATTGCCACCTCCAAGGAATAAGACTGAAGTAATGAGTTTGTTAGGGAGGTTGAATTACATCAGCAGGTTTATTGCTCAGCTCACAACAACTTGTGAGCCTATTTTTAAATTGTTGAAGAAGGATGTTGTGGTCAAATGGACTGATGAGTGTCAAGAAGTGTTTAATAAGATAAAAGGATACTTGTCAAACCCACCCGTGTTGGTTCCGCCATAACCAGGAAGACCTTTGATTCTTTACTTGACGGTCTTGGAAAATTCATTTGGTTGTGTACTGGGGCAACATGACATCACCGGCAGAAAGGAACAGGCCATCTACTACCTTAGCAAGAAGTTCACAGCTTATGAGGTTAAGTACACTCATCTGGAAAGGACATGTTGCGCCCTAACTTGGGTAGCTCAGAAATTGAAACACTATTTGTCATCCTACACTACTTACCTCATTTCGCGGCTGGATCCGTTGAAATATATTTTTCAAAAGCCTATGCTAACAGGGAGACTTGCAAAGTGGCAGATATTGCTCACAGAATTTGACATCATCTATGTGACTCGGACTGCAATAAAAGCCCAAGCATTGGCCGATCATTTAGCCGAAAACCTGGTCGACGAAGAGTACGAGCCATTGAGAACTTATTTTCCCGATGAAGAAGTAATGCATATTGGTGAGATGGAGCAAATTGAAAAACCTGGCTGGAAACTTTTCTTTGATGGGGCTGCTAACATGAAAGGAGTCGGGATAGGAGCTTTGATTATTTCTGAAATCGGGCATCACTATCCTGTTACGGCTCAACTTCGGTTTTATTGCACCAATAATATGGCTGAGTATGAAGCTTGTATTTTGGGGTTAAGGCTAGCTGCAGACATGGATATCCAGGAAATCTTGGTCTTGGGAGATTTGGATCTTCTGGTACATCAAATTCAAGGAGAATGGGAAACACGAGACTTGAAGCTCATACCATACCGACAATGTCTACATGATCTTTGTCAGCGGTTTCAATCAGTGGAGTTCCGGCATATTCCAAGGATCCATAATGAGGTTGCCGATGCATTGGCTACCCTGGCATCAATGTTGCACCATCCGGACAAAGCTTATGTGGATCCACTGCATATTCAAGTCCACGATCAGCACGCTTACTGCAACATGGTTGAAGAAGAATTTGATGGTGAACCATGGTTCCACGACATCAAGGAGTATATCAGAATGGGGATATATCCAGCACAAGCCACAGGGGATCAAAAGAGAACCATTAGACGGTTGGCAAGTGGATTCTTCTTAAGTGGAGGAGTTTTGTATAAAAGAACACCAGACCTTGGATTATTAAGATGCATAGATGCTAGACAAGCTACGGCTGTCATGTCTGAAGTACATTCGGGAGTTTGCGGACCCCACATGAGCGGATATGTGTTGGAAAAGAAAATTCTCCGAGCTGGTTACTATTGGCTTACCATGGAGCGAGATTGTATCAGTTTTGTGCGCAAATGTCATCAATGTCAGATACACGGAGATTTGATTCATTCTCCACCATCCGAGTTGCACACAATGTCGGCACCATGGCCCTTCGTCGCTTGGGGCATGGATATTATTGGACCAATTGAGCCGGCAGCATCCAATGGGCACAGGTTCATTCTGGTAGCCATTGATTATTTCACCAAATGGGTTGAGGCCAAAACATTCAAATCGGTGACCAAGAAAGCTGTGGTCGATTTTGTTCACTCAAATATCATATGTCGATTCGGAATCCCAAAGGTGATCATCACAGATAACGGTGCTAATCTTAACAGTAACTTAATGAGAGAGGTATGTCAACAGTTTAAGATTGTACATTGCAATTCTACCCCATATCGGCCCAAGGCGAATGGAGCAGTCAAAGCAGCCAACAAAAATATAAAGAAGATACTTCGGAAAATGGTAGAAGGTTCAAGACAATGGCACGAAAAATTACCATTTGCATTGTTGGGATACCGCAATACTATTCGCACTTCGGTAGGAGAAACTCCTTATTTGTTGGTATATGGCACTGAGGCAGTAATCCCTGCAGAAGTTGAAATTCCTTCCCTTCGGATCGTCGCCAAAGCTAAGATTGATGATGATGAATGGGTCAAAACCCGTTTGGAACAGTTGAACTTGATTGATGAAAAATGATTGGCATCAGTATGTAATGGCCAGTTGTATCAAAGAAGAATAGCAAGAGCATACAACAAAAAGGTGCGTCCCCGAAAGTTTGAAGTGGGTCAACAGGTGCTGAAACGTATTCTTCCACATCAGGTTGAAGCAAAGGGCAAGTTTGCCCCAAATTGGCAAGGACTGTTCATTGTGACCAGAGTATTGTCTAATGGTGCATTATGTTTAACAGATATTGAAGGAAATGCATAGACATGGCTATCAATTCTAATGCGGTAAAGAGATATTATGCATGATTTTTCTTTGGTATGATTATTGAATGTTTGTATTTGGCATTATTTCAAAGATTGGAATGACAAAGGCAATTCATTCTGCTATCTAAACATTGTACCCTTTGTTTCCCCTTTGATCCACATTTGTTTCTTTCCTACCCTCTTTTGGAATCAATAAAAAAATGAAAAAAAATTATTATTATTGAAGTGAATTACGTTTGACCTGATTCCTCAAAGAGAATACGTAGGCGCCTCATGGCTCGGTCATAGGGTGCATAATATGCATATTGTTCATAAAATAAAACATCAAAAGACCCCCAAGCAAGAAACTGGGGCAGCAATTGTATTGGCAATAAGAAGAATGATTCCAAGAGTTGTAATTTTTAAACCCATATCAAAATTGTTTTGACTGTTGATACCCTTTCATTCCAACCACATACCAAAAGACCTTTCGATCGATCTTAGAAAAATGCCGAGTCGAGCAAATGGAGGTGATTCATAACACTCTGGTCCAAACAAGAAAAGCGATGAAAATGAGAGAGTCTTATAGGTGAAAACCCTCACGGGCACCATAAGACGACGGAAGCTGAGAGAAAGTAAAATGAGAGAGTCTTATTGGTGAAAACCTTCGCAGGCACCAAAAGGCGAAAAGGAATTAAGAAATAAACAAATGAGGGAGGTTTGTCGATGAAAACTCTTTAAGACACTGCAAGTCGAACAAGGTCTGTAAATTGGCAAAAATTAAAATTGGGTTGTGGAAATTTTGGAAAGCAAAGTGAAACAATTGAAAAGGAGATTGGTTAAATAGACTGGGCTGATTAATCCAAAATGCATACCCTGATCATTGGTGTCAGTGACTCCAATCAGATAAGTTCCTTATTCTTATCTCCAACAGTCATCCAAATTTGGATTTTTCTTTTCATTCTTAATTGTCAAAATCGTCATGTTTCGTCACTAATAGTCTTACTCATCTAAAGCTTTTGAGGTAAGTTTCGTTCCAGCAAATAAAAAGGAATGTCAAGGTATACTACCAAGATTCAAAATTGCACAAATGCAAAATACGGCCATGATAGGCGGGAGGCAATAGGATGAAAATAAGATATGGGTGTGAGCAAAAGTTGAATCAGAGAAGTGGTTCAGTAATGTCATAAGAGACATATGGTTACGATTGAAAGGGTTTGAAGTGAAAAAAACAGTTGGGGATCCTACGGTTAAGGATCAATTATGAGGACAAAATAGTCTTTTCAACCACTTCAAGGCAGTAAAACAGGACAAAGAGAAACCCCACCCCAGCAAGAATGCCACAACTAACCACCATGCCTTAAACTAACAAGATTTTCCTTGATTTGAAACAGGGGCAAAAACAATATTTGTTTCAGGAAAACACCCGGTGTTGAAGTAGCAAGCAGGCGTCCACCTGGAGAACAAGGAAGAGCAATTGAAGAAATAGCAAGCAGGCGTCCACCTGGAGAACAAGGAAGAACAGTTGAAATATCAGCAAACATGCGTCCACCTAGAGAACAAGGAAGAACAATTGAAGTACCAGCAAGTAGGCGTCCACCTGGAAAATAAGGAAGAACAATTGAAGTAGCAAGCAGGTGTCCACCTGGAGAACAAGGAAGAGCAATTGAAGAAATAGCAAGCAGGCATCCACCTGGAGAACAAGGAAGAACAGTTGAAATATCAGCAAACAGGCGTCCACCTAGAGAACAAGGAAGAACAATTGAAGTACCAGCAAGCAGGCGTCCACCTGGAGAACAAGGAAGAACAATTGAAGTAGCAAGCAGGCGTCCACCTGGAGAACAAGGAAGAGCAATTGAAGAAATAGCAAGCAGGCGTCCACCTGGAGAACAAGGAAGAGCAATTGAAGAAATAGCAAGCAGGCGTCCACCTGGAGAACAAGGAAGAACAATTGAAGTACCAGCAAGCAGGCGTCCACCTGGAGAACAAGGAAGAACAATTGAAGTAGCAAGAAGGCGTCCACCTGGAGAACAAGGAAGAACAATTGAAATACCAGCAAGCAGGCGTCCACCTGGAGAACAAGGAAGAACAGTTGAAGTATCAGCAATCAGACGTACACCTGCAGAACAAGGGAATATAATTCAAAAGAGGTCAGGAGCCCCCCTGAAGAATAGAATGGCGATTTATTTTTGACATTGTTGGTTGAAGTGAGGAGCCCGCCTGCAAAACAGAGGAATACATGCCAAGATCAAGCGGAAAGCAGTAATGAGGAGGGTTACAATAAAAATCCTCAGCATAACAAGCTTTAACATAGGAAGCAGTTGTTCCCAACAGACAAAATGGAATAAAGTTTACGCTCGAAAGGCAAAAGGCCAGTGTCATCCCCAGCAGTTTTTGAAAGAAAGGCACCAGGAAAACACAAGACGACAAGAGTGAGGCAACCAGAGCAAAGGGAAGACAGATAAGATTTTGTAATTCCTAGCTTAGTCTAGCTTCTTATTTTCTTTTGGCACGGTGTAATAAGGAGGTCAGCAAGCAGTAAAAGCAGCATGCAACAGCAGTAACATCACAGTCCCATGGTAATCCCAGCTACCAAAACTTCCCAAACTACATTGACCTGATTCTTTTATAGCCAAGGATATGTAGGAAACCTTTGAAGCAGAGGTTCGGTCAAATCTTTCAAAAAATGCTTCCCACGGAGTATTCAAACAGGCAAAAATCGCTCGTATCCGCTCACTTTATCTTTGCACGAAAACTCTTCGAGTTTCCGCACAAAGAGGGGCAGCTGTGAGCACGTGATTTTTGCCTCATACAAATTACTCCAAAATAATTCCTGAAATTAGGTCTTTTCTTTAATTATGTGTTATTTTTAGGAAATATTGTACGGATTTCCTGTTTGTTTGCATAGGTATATGTGCGTGTGTAATTTTATTAATGCATTTAAAAATACAAATAATAAATAAATAATATAATATGTGCATTTAAGATTTAGTTTTTCAACATAGGAATTAACAGGTTTGTTTTACAGAAAGAAAATCACAAAAAATATGCATATGTGTTTCTTGCCATTGTGTTGATTTTATTTAAATTTTTAATTTGAGTATTAATTATTATAGGTGTTAAATAATATGTGTGTAATTTTATTTTTTGATTTTTACAATTTATTTAGAATTTTTGTTTAATTTTTGTATTTAAAGAAAAATGGAAAATGGGTAAATGTAAAGGAAACTCGGACTGGGCCAGGAGAAATTCAGGCCCAAAACACATCCCTGACCCAATCCAAACCAGCTGGTCTCAAATGCAAACAAAACGACGTAGTAGGATGATGAAACTACCCCGTTTCGTCATCCTTCAATCTAAGCTGTTGATCGAACAAATCAAACGGTTCAGTGCAGCCCTGGTTTGGTTTGAAACGACACCATTTCAGGTGCTCAATCTGAGCCGCCCATTTTCTTTGATCCAATGGCCCCAGATCTTGGACCAAACCCGATCCCACAACCCGGTCCACTTTTACCCGGTCTCTCAAAGAGACCAAACAACACCGTTTGTTTGAGTGGATTAATCCAGGACATTGCTCTCAGTTGATCTAACGGCCATGGTCATCCACCCCACCCCGTATATAAGTCCTAAACCATACCCCACCCCCAAACCAAACACCCCCCTGTCCTGTTCATTGTCTCTTTCAAGAGACCAGATGAACCCCACCGTTAACCACCGTCAACCACCCACCGAAAATTGCCTCACGGCGGTTCCGGTGGTCCAAATGACTCCATTTTAACACCCTTAACTCCTCTCAACCTCCCCGTTCCAACTATCATCATGGATTACCTCGAATCAGACCCCAACACCTCGAATCTTCGATCAAAGTTTGGTCTGAAAACCTAACTTTCTCCGATAGCTTCCAAATCAACACCCTAGCTTATCCCAACTACCCTTGTCATAGATCCGGCAATGGCTTATGTCGAATCTTCCTAGAACTGCTCGAATCTTCATTTGAAGATTCGAGCCAAACAGGAACTGCCCAGATCCTTTTCAAATTTATACCAGGTGACCCCTAGGCCTCCTTTACCCCTAAACCACCCTTGATTCCCTTCGAATCTGCCCAGAAATGTTCGAGCCCTAAATCTGGAAAAAAAACGGAACCCTAAAATTCCAATCATGGAATCTGACCAAATTAATTGAAGGGTTGGGGCCTAATAGACTTTAATCGAGGTGTTCTCTGTTGAGAACACTTCAATTAAAGTCTGTTCGACTTCAAAATGCTTAGGTCTGACTTTGAGCCTGGGTCCGTATAATTTTGAATATTTAGAGGTATTTTTCCTATTTTTCTTTTGTACCCTATGTGTGTATTATTGCTTGTTTTAGTAATTTGTATAATTTTCCTATTTTTTTACTTGATTCTGTCTCATATCCACTATACCCGCTTATTCGATTAAATTATAACATTGTTTTTGTTTGTTGTAATTGTTTACAATGTGTATAATCGACTCGATTAACTTCGTCGATTAGTTGTCTTATTATAAATTCTTGTTCCTGTTAATGTTGATTGAAACAGCCTGTTTGCCTAAATTGTCTGGGGTCTGATTGTTTGGTATAAGTTGTTATAAGCATGTCCATTAATTAGTTTCGATAGTTAATTCACTCTTGTTTGTTGAGTCAGCAAGTTCGTCAAATGTTGTTGTGTATATTTGATCCAGGGCCATTTGATTTCAGGAATGAACTTGAATGCCTGATATTTGTATTCATATGCATATTTCAGTTTTTTTTAGTTTCAGGACATTGTCATTAAGCTGACAATGAACCTGCATTCACATTACTTTCATTCATGTGCATATTGATTCAAGTTTCAATTTCAGCTTCAATGATTCTGTTGAGTTCTGTGTGATGTTAATATGATGTTTTGGTTTGAATTCAGTTATACAAGTGTTAATTAGATATTATTGAGTTAGAAGGTTGCATTATTAGTTAAAATTCAGTCCAAAACTTACTGCTGATGGTTAAAGCTGCAGTTTAAGGGTATTTCAGGGGCAATTTGGGAATGAGACAGTTAGGATAATACTTTAGTTTAGTGCTTTGTTAAATAGGATATTAATTAATGCAATAATGGGGGACAAAGGGAATTGGGAGTGCTGAAAATAAGGGAAAAGTTTTCTTAGTGGAACTAAAAGTGAAAATGAGAGAAGTGGGAAATTTCTGATTTTTAAAAGGAGAAAAGGGGTCCGGGTAGTAGGCTGGGAAGGGGGAAAATAAGTTGTATAAGAGGGGGTATTAGGACTGATTTAAAGGGGGACTGGGACAGAAAAAAAGGGGGAGATATACTGAAGAAAAAAAAACAGAAAGAGAGGACAGAAGGAAACAGAACAGAAAAAATAGAGAAGAAAGAAAGAAAAATCAGAAATATTATTTCCTCATATCTATCCGGGCTTGTTTGGTGATACTGTTTGATTGAATCTGAAAGTTTTCTTAAAATTTCTGATACTGCTCGTCTGGTTTTCACGAGTTTTGTCGGTTTTGCTCAAATCTGCTGAATTGTTTGGCATTTTATTTCTGCTGTTGGGGTTCTTTTTGCTACTACTGCTGAATACTACCTCTTTTACCCTCATTTCCAGGTATATATTTAGACTCATGATACTGCAAAGTTTCAATATTATGGAGAAATGAAAATCTGGAATTTCAAATATGTCGGCTATTCATTTGAAGGCATTAGTTGAGTTTCATTTTTTTAGTTAACTATTAGATTGTACTTGACATGATAACTATTAGTTAATCATCCTCTTTTGAAGTTTGTATAAGCTTTGCAATAATTCTATTTATTTCAGAATCACATTAAGTATAGTTATATTCGAATTGTCGAGACAGGGGATTTGGTAGAAAGTTGACTATTCTTTAAAACTTTGTATTTAGACCATGTTAACTAAGCGTTTGGTAACATGAAAATATCGGGGAACCATGCTAGTAAACTTCATCAAGTCCGATATTATTTAAATCTAGTTGACATAAGTATTCTCGTTTATACAAAAATAGGGCCTAATAATGTGGATAACTCTAAGTGAGAGACGAATCGATATAATTCGTTACGATTAAGATATTGGAATATTCCGGATGGTTCAGATGTGTATTTACGTTACATGTAATGTCATTTTATTAAATCAATTTGTAGATTAGTTCTCTTTCTTAACAACAAATGGCTCATTTATTTTAGGAATGCGATTAACTCATTTCTTAAAAATAGTATATAAAAATAATGTCAATGATTTGTAAAAAATATAGATTTAGTATTTGTAAATAGCTTGCATAAGCCGAGATAAAAATTGGTTTGATTTTATCTACCCCAAACTCAATCATTGTAAGCAAATTAACCAAATAATTAGACCTTTGGATTAAAAAACAAGTTGTGTAGAAGAAGGTCGGATTTATAAATACGAATTGCAACACTTTAAGTCAAAGATGTACAAAGTAGAGTTCGCTCCGAATAGAATAATGGAAATTCTTCGAAAACTATTAGTTTGCTTATCAATTAAATTTTTCCAAGTTTTGACACATAATTCGCTTTTGGTAAGTCTTCAAACATATACACTTAGGCTTAAGCTTATGAAAATAATAAATAGCTTGTGCATTATCAAGTACTGAAAATACATATGCCGTATTCACAATAAAAATGGTAGTTTTAGTTGCACGTTATTTATTTATTTTTATCTCATTAATTCTTTTAATTTGAATAGTTTTGAGGTATATAATTCACACGTTTAAAATATAACCTGTGATCAACACCTAATAAATTTTGATTTTTTTAGAAATCTCGAGACATTCCATTCGGTGATTTCTCATGGCTTTCGTATTTTAAAAATAGATGGTTATAATAAACATTTGTAGAAAACTTATATTACCATCAAAAGTATTTTGTAATTGGGGACACGTTCGCATGACATGATTACATTTCTAAAGACAATTTGGAGTATGCGTTCGCGCAACTTCGAACAAACTTTCTTAATAAAAGGGTTTTTTTCCGGATATTAAATTAATTTATTTCATATAACCCGAGATGTGCAGTTCGCTATTTATTCATACAAGAGTGACGAATGTTCGTAATTTTATTTTAAGCACGCGCAATTTCGGCCATAAATTCTTTTATAATAAAATATAAATAATATTATCAATCTCATTGTGTACACGTATGCGTGACACGATTCTTTACATTTATAAAAAATATATAATGCGAATATACGTACGCGTGATTCGTTTCAAGGAAGGTCTATAATTGTAAACAATCTAACCAAAAGCGGTAACAAAATCATGCAACAAGAAGTAATGTATTTAGTAAATCAAGATAATTAGGCCAAGTATAAAAATGGTTAAGCGACCGTGCTAGAACCACGGAATTCGGGAATGCCTAACACCTTCTCCCGGATTAACAGAATTCCTTACTCGGATTTCTGGTTCGTAGAATGACAAACAGAGTCATATTTTTCTCGATTCGGGATTAAAACCGGTGACTTGGGACGCCATAAAATTCCCAGGTGGCGACTCTGAAATTAATAAAGAATCCCGTTTCGATTGTCCTTTAATTGGAAAAACTCCATTTACACTACGCCCTCCTCCGGAATGTAGGTGAAAAAGGAGGTGTGACATTGATGTTATGGTTCTACTTTTGGTTAGATCCGGGCATTTGGAGGTCGAATCGAGAGGAAAGGGCATCGTGGGCTTGAGTTTGGCTTAGCTTGAGGTAAGTAATGCTTCCAAATTTGGTTTTGAGGGTTTGAAACCCCGAACTATGTATTCTATGATTACTATTGAGGTGACGCAATGCCATGTGACTGGCGTGTGGGCGTGCACCATGAGAAATGCGGCCTGGATCATTCCATGGCACCGCTTAGTGACTCTTATATGTTGATATTTGTGTTGTAATTATGTGATTAAGTTAATGAATTGCAAATCATGCTAATTATCATATTAAGGCTTCACGCTAACACTGTTGAGACCCGAGAGGTCATTTCTTGTTGTCATGTCATTAGCTCTATTTATATTCTATACTCAGCCTTGTTCATGCATATTATATCATGCCTCAGTCTCGATTATCTCTATTGACATATCATATCATATCATTGTTCAAGCTAGTATCATGACATTTAGAGCCCATGTGTGAGACTGAAGAGTATTGACTAAGTGAGGCCGAGAGCCTGATATTGATTGACAGTATGGGATCGGGCTGCATGCCGCAGCAAGATATTGATCATGCCTTCGCTGTCATTGATATAGCCCTTGGGCTAAGAGAAGCCCCTCCGGAATCTTTACACCCCCAGTGAGTGCAATTGATGATATTGAGGGATGGATCTTCCTTGAACATGGATCTTGTCTGAAGTATAGATACCCGAAGATGGATCTTCTCCAAGAGGCTGGATTGGCCTGTTTCCTCTGTACTGGGTGACATATATTCAGTGATGTATACATTCCGGGATGGATATTCCCTGGGCCGGATGGCCATATACAGTACCGAGTGGTTGACCACTTGTGAGTGGACACATACGTAACATTGATCATGCTATCTGTGCATTGATACTTAGAGGTTCCTGAGCTTTATACTCTGTACTGTTCATAATGTATTTAGTTACTGCTGAGAATTTACTTGAACTGCAAGCATGTCTACTTCCTGTACAATTAAATGTTACTACGGGTTGAGGTTTGGTTCGTCACTACCGTCAGTCCATAGTTTGGACTTGTTACTTACTGAGTTGGTGTACTCACATTACCCTCTACACCCCTATGTGCATATCCAGGTATATTGGGCATGATAGCGGTTGTTGATCTTACCAGTTGGAGATTTTTCTCTACAGATTGCGAGGTAGTTGCTTGGTGACTGCAGTTCTTCCTTATCCTTCCTTATCTTCCTTGTAGTACTTTTATTGGATTTTTCTCAGACTATGTAGTCTTGGTTATTTCAAACGGTTGAAGTATTTTGCTCATGGCTTTGTGACACCTGAGGTAGGGCTTGTATTTCTTTTCCGCTGGATTAGATTTTTACTTTTATCTTATTGAATTTCTGTTAAAAAATATGTTTTTTCTTAAGTTTTAATTGAAAAACGGAGTAAATGGGTAATAGTTGGCTGGCCTAGTATCACGGTAGGCGCCATCACGACCGGGTCAGTTTTTGGGTCGTGACACCTGCATTATGTAAAATAAAATATAAATTAAAATTACATATTGCACAAAAACTTCAGCATAAAATATTGTAGTTTTTACAAAAAACAAAACACAAATTCTACTCCAAAATGATGTTGAAGTTCATAAAAAATATAACAAAAAAATAAAACATGAAACAAAACTTCAGCTCCTAAAACTAAGGTATTCTTGAAGTATTATAAACTTCACACTTTAATAGTATCATCTATTTAACTCTCAAAATTTTAAAAAAATTGACGTCTCCAAAAATCACTGAAGAATTTATAGAATTTTCATCAAAAATACGAACACACGTTCAAAAAACCTAAAAACACAATCATAAAAGTAAAACTAATGCACTAATCAATGTAAACCCTAGGAAACCATTCAACTAACATGACTATCAAATCCAAAACCAGAAATTAAATCGTAAAAAAGCATATTAAAATAAAACCCAAAAAGTTAATGCAATGTACCTGTGATTATACGTAATGTTATTGGGGAATAGACAGTTGAAAAATAAAAAACAATGACGAAAAACATTTGATTTCAGAGAAAAACAAATCAAAAACGCGAATAATGGGAGAGAGAGACAGAGACAGTAGAGGACTGGTGTATACTTGGAGAGAAAGTAGTCTTTTAATAAAGAAGGGCAAAATAGTCTTTTTAAAAGGCTTTTAATAAAAACGGGTACGGGTGGAAACAGGAAAACAAAGCGGCTATAGGTTAAAAAGGGGCGACCAAATAGGGTGCCCCATGCAATTTTTACTCTAAACTCTCTTACATTTGAACGAGAAAAAATATAGCAATGCAGAACACTAGCCTTAGTTGCCAACTTTCTCATCGTATTTTTTTTATCTTCAATTGAACTATTAGTTAGGTTATTATTTATCTGTAAAACGGTACAGTTAAATTTATACGTGATTATAGACAAGCGTCTCGATTTGATCCCACAATGATAAAGAAATCGAATAAGGATGCAAGACTTAGCGTTAAATTTGAAATAAGACAGCAAGTAGCTTAGTTCCGGGAGCAGAGCTTCGGAGGTAGTAACAGTAATGTTAATGAGAAAAAAATAAAATGTTCTTGAGCTTTTGAGTAGCATAAGTTTAGTCAAAAACTTCTTCTCCCTACAATGGCCGTTGAGCTTACTATTTATAGTTGCATCTAGGGAACAAGATCCTAGGAACGATCCCCTCTTGAATGACAACTATGAGGGCTATTGAAGAATGTATAACGGCAGGCTATGAATTTCATATTTTTTATAACGGATTATGTATTTAATACTGCAGAATATTCTTCATTGAATGCTATCAGGTGGCAGACATTTTTGAGCAACATTCCCTTAGGAGGTTATTGAGATTGCTGCCCCCGAACTTGATTTCCACCTATCTCGCTCTTTATCTATCCCTAGTTCCACGTACTGCCATATTATGTGAGTATTTAATTGTCACGACCCCAAATACCCGGTCGTGATGGAGCCTATCATATTACTAGGCAAGCCAAACATTAATCATAGCCCTTTTTTTATAAATCCATTTTCGCCAATTCAAGCCTAAATCTACTCCGGACCTCCAAAACACATTCTGATCACGCTCCTAAGTCCCAAATCACCTCCAGAAGCTATCCGAACCATCGGAACTCGCATCCGAGCCCTCTAACTCATAAGTCAACATCTAGTTGACTTTTCCAACTTAAGCTTCCTCAAAAGAGACTAAGTATCTCAAACCTTACCAAAACCTCTCCGAACCCGAGCCAACCAACTCAATCACATGAACTACAACTAAACAAAGCAATGAGGAGCAGAAATGGGGGAAACGGAGTGGTAACTCATGAGATGACTGGTCGGGTCGTCACATCCTCCCCAACTTAAATAAATGTTCGTCCTCGAACGAGTCAAGAAACATAGATGAAGCCTCAAACAGGTGAGGATATCTGCTCTACATCTCTCGCTCGGTCTCCCGGGTAGCCTCCTCCCCGGGCCGACCTCTCCACTGCACTTTCACTGAAGCTATATCCTTTGATCTCATCTTTCGAACCTGACGCTCCAAAATAGTTGTTGGCTCCACATCATAAGTCAAATCACCATCCAACTGAACCGTGCTGAAATCTAGAACATGAGACGGATCCCCAATGTATTTTAGGAGCATAGAAACATGAAATATCAGATGCACACTCGACAAGCTGGGCGGCAAAGCAAGCTCATAAGCCACCTCCCCAATCCTCCGAAGCACCTCAAAAGGCCCAATGAACCGAGGACTCAATTTTCCTTTCTTCCTAAATCTCATAAAACCTTTCATGGGTGAAACCTTCAACATAACCTTCTCGTCAACCATGTAGGACACATCCCGAACCATCTTGTCCGCATAACTCTTCTGCCTCGACTGCGTCGTACGAAGCCTCTTCTGAATTACCTTCACCTTGTCTAAAGCATCCTGCACCAAGTCTATCCCCAATAGCCTAGCATCGCCCGACTCAAACCAACCAACTGGAGATCTACACCGCTTCCATACAAAGCCTCATACGGAGCCTTCTGAATACTCGACTGGTAGCTGTTGTTATAAGCAAACTCTGCAAGCGGTAAAAACTGATTCCATGACCCTCTGAAATCAATGACACAAGCATGCAACATGTCCTCTAATATCTGAATAGTGCGCTCAGACTGCCCGTCCATCTGAGGGTGAAAAGTTGTGCTCAACTCCACCGGAGTACCCAACTCTTGCTGCACAGATCTTCAGAATTGCGAAGTAAACTGAGTGCCCCTATCTGAAATGATGGAACCTGGGACACCATGCAAACGAACAATCTCCCGGATATAGATCTCTGCCAACCGCTCTGAAGAATAGGTAGTACACACAGGAATGGAGTGCGCGGACTTGGTCAGCGAATCCACAATCACCCAAATAGCATCGAACTTCCTCAAAGTCTGTGGGAGTCCAACTACAAACTCCCACTTCCACTCTGGAATATCCATCCGCTGAAGCAAGCCATCCGGCCTCTGATTCTCATATTTCACTTGCTGACAATTGAGACACCGAGCCACAAATCCCACAATGTCTTTCTTCATTCTCCTCCACCAATAATGTTGTCTCAGATCCTGATACATCTTCGCAGCACCCGGATGAATGGAATACCGCGAGCTATGGGCCTCCTCCAGAATCAACTCTCAAAGTCTATCCATATTGGGCACACAAATTCGGCCCTGCATCCTCAACACCCCATCATCACTAGTAGTCACATTTCTGGCATCATCATGCTGAACTCTGTCCTTAAGGACAAGTAAATACGGATCATCATACTGGTGCTCTCTGATGTGATCATATAAGGAAGACCAAGAAACCACACAAGCCAATACCCGACTAGGCTCCAAAATATCTAACCTCACAAACCGAATGGCCAAGGCCTAAACATCAACTACAAGAGGTCACTCCCCAACTAGAATATATGCCAAACTCCCCATACTCGCCACTTTTCGGCTCAAGGCATCAGCCACCACATTGGTACAATATAGTGATATCATAATCCTTTAGCAACTCTATCCATCTCCGCTGCCTCAAATTGAGGTCCTTCTGCTTGAACAAGTGCTAGAGGCTACAATGATCAGTAAACACCTCACAAGACACACCATACAAGTAATGCCTCCAAATCTTCAATGCGTGAACTATGGCAACCAACTCCAAATCATGAACGGGGTAGTTCCTCTCATGGGGCTTCAACTGACGAGAAGAATAAGCAATAACTCTACCCTCTTGCATCAATACACAACCAATACCAACTCTCGAAGCATCACAATACATGGTATATGAACCTGAAGCTGATGGCAAAACTAATACTGGAGTTGTGGTCAAAGCTGTCTTGAGCTTTTGAAAGCTCTCCTCACACTCATCCGACCATACAAATGAAGCACCCTTCTGAGTTAACTTGGTCAAGGGCGATGCGATAGATGAGAATCCCTGAACAAACCGGCGATAATAGCCTGCCAAACCAAGAAAGATGCGAATCTTTGTGGCTGAGGACAGTTTGGGCCAACTCTGAACTGCCTTTATCTTCTTCGGATCAACCTGAATACCCTTGCTGGACACAACGTGTCCCAAGAAAGCCATTGAACTGAGCCAAAACTCGCACTTGGAGAATTTTGCATAAAGCTTCTCCTCCCTCAATCTCTGCAACACAACTCTCAAATGCTCCGCGTGCTCCTCCTGATTACATGAATGTACCAGAATATCATCAATGAAGACTATGGCGAACGAGTCGAGATAAGGCCAGAACACAGTATTCATCAAATGCATGAACGTTGATCCGGCATTGGTCATCTCAAAAGACACCACCAAGAACTCAATGACCATATCGGGTCCTGAAATCTGTCTTAAGAATATTCAAGTCTTTGATCTTCAACTGGTGATAACCTGAGCGGAGATCAATCTTGGAGAATACTCTCGCTCCCTGAAGCTGGTCGAATAAATCATCAATGCGAGGCAAAGGATACTTGTTCTTAACTTTTACTTTGATTAATTGTCTGTAATCAATGCACATCCTCATAGTGCCATCCTTCTTCTTCACAAATAGAACCGGCACACCCCAAGGCGACACATTAGGCAGAATGAAGCCCTTATCAAGGAGTTCCTAAAGTTGCTCCTTCAACTCTATTAATGCCACATGATACGGTGGAATAGAAATGGGCTGAGTGCCCAGTGCCAAGTCAATACCAAAATCAATATCCCTATCTGGTGGCATGCCCGGCAGGTCTGCAGGAACACATCGGGAAAATCCCTCACAACTGGGATAGAATCAATACTGGGAGTCTCTCACCGACATCCCTCACAAAGGCTAGATACGAAAGACATCCCTTCCCAATCATACGTTGGGCCTTCAAGACTGAGATCACTCTACTGGGAACATAATCTGTCAAACCTCGCCACTCGATCTGTGGCACAACCGGTATAGCCAATATGATTGTCTTGGCATGACAGTCCAGAATAGCACGATACGGAGATATCCAATCCATGCCCAAAATGACATCGAAATCCACCATACACAATAATAAAAGATCCACTCAGATCTCCAGACCGCCAATAGTCACCACACACGACCGTTACACACGGTCTACAACAACAGTATCGCCTATCGGAGTAGATACATGAATAGGCAAAACAAGAGACTCACGTGGCATATCCAAATAACGGGCAAAGTATGATGACACATAAGAAGAGGTAGAACCGAGATCAAATAATACAGAAGGATCTCTATGGTAGACTGAAACGATACCTGAAATCACGACATCTAAAGCGGCAGCATCTAGTCTACCTGGGAAGGCATAGAAACTAGCCTGACCACCAACCTGATCGACCTCCCCCTCCAGGGTGACCCCTAGCTGACTAACCCCCACCCCTACCTGCCTGGGCGGGTGGTGAAGTAACTGGAGCTGAATTCGAGGGCTGACCCCTCTTCTAAGACGGACCATCAAGAAGACGAGGACACTACCTCCTCATATGCCCAAACTCTTCACACTCGTAATAACTCCCTAGTGTTGGAGATGGGGACTGAAGGGAACCCCTAGCACCGGAATGACCAGTAAAAGGACCTGGCATGGAAGAAACCTGAAATGATGGAGCACGGGACGAACTCTAGGCTAGAAGGGCACTGAGTGATGAATGGCCCTGATGAGAACTGTGAGATTCATGACCCGACGATGCCCCACGATAACCTGGGCGAGCTGATTGAGCCTGCCTGAATGTACGGCCCCTGTTGTGCTGGAACTGACCCCTCGAAGGAGAATTACTAAAGCCACTAGATCCCCGAGGCCTCTTGGCCTCCCTCTCCTCTCGCTCCTAGCGATAAACCGACTCAATCTCACGGGCGATGTCAACAACCTCCTCGAAAGTAGCACCTGACACTCTCTCCCTAGTCATGAGAATCTGAAGCTGATACGTGAGGCCATCAACAAACCTCCTGATCCTCTCTCGATCTATGGGAACCAACCAAACTGTATGACAACCTAACTTAGAGAACCGCATCTCATACTGTTTCACAATCATCTCTCCTTGACACAACTGCTCGAACTACCTGTGCAGCTCCTCTCGGCAAGACTGTGGTACAAACTTCTCAAGAAAGAGAACAGAGAACTGCTGCCAGGTAAGGAGTGTTGCACCAACAGGCTTACGCCTCTCATAAGCCTCCCACAAAGTAAAGGCAGCTCCAGAAAACTAAAAGGTAGTAAATGCTACATCACTGGTCTCCAGAATACCCGTTGTACGAAGCATCCTCTGGCAATTATCCAAGAAACCCTAGGCATCCTCGCCCTCTGCACCACTGAATGTTTGAGGCTGAAGTCTACCAAACCTCTCTAGTTGACGCTGCTCGTCGTCCGGCATAACTGGTACCATATACTCATGAGCTGGTACAACCAGCTTGTCTGAAGTCCTTGTACAACCTGCTCAAGTGTGCGAGCAATGGGAGTCTGGGTGCCTCCCCCGGCCTGAGAAGTAGCTACGGCCGTAGTAACTGAGACCACCTGAGCCAAACCGGTACGCACTAATAAAATCTAAGCTAAAACCTCTTGAAGGCCTGGATCACAATAGGCACAGCTGGTGCCTGAGCTGGTGTTGTTGTAGCGTCCACAACTAGGACCTGATCCTGAACTGGGGCATTTGGTGGATCTGCAGGTGCTTCCCTAGCTGCTCTGCCCCTACCATGGCCTAAACTGCATCCTCAACCTCTAGTGTCCCCATCTGGTGGTACTGGTGGTCGTCCATCCTGCCTGATATCACGTGTCCTCACTATCTGTGAGAGAATGGAATAATAGAAGTTTAGTACTTGGATCGACAGATTCGCACGATAAGAGTTTCAAGAATATGAAGATTTTCCTAAAGGTTCTGCAGCCTCCCGAGGATAAGTACAGATGTCTCTGTACCGATCCGCGAGACTCTACTAAACCGGCTCATGACTCGCGAGACCTATGTAACCTAGGCTCTGATACCAACTTGTCACGACCCCAAATATATGGTTGTGATGGCGCCTATCATATTACTAGGCAAGCCAACCCAAACATTAATTAGAGCCCTTTTTTCTTTTATAAATCCATTTTCTAACACGGGTTTTAATCTCAATTTTCTTTATAAGAAATGATTAAAACAACTAAAATGTGCGAAAATCAATAAAATAGTAAACCAACACAGCCCAAACATCTGGTGTCACGAGTCTAGAGCCTCTAACATATACAAATTTGATAGTCTAATACAAAACAAGTCTAAAATGTGGAAATACAAGGATAGAGGAAGAAATCAGGGCTGCGGTTGCCATGCAGCTACCTTTCAGTCTCCGGCAAACTCTGACAATGTTGAGGACCCTCACTGTAATGACCCGACTTGTCGTTTTGAGATCTAGCACATCGTTTAGTAGTTTGAGACCATGAGAAGCTTCACTTCAGGTATTATGACTTGTATGCATGGTCAGAATTGAATTTCGGGGAATTCAGAGTTGATTTGGAAAGAGAATTCTCATTTCGGAAGCTTTAAGTTGAAAGAATTAACTAAGATTAGATTTTTGAGCAAATGACCTCGGAATTGGGATTTGAAGGTTCTAGCGGGTTCGTATAATGATTTCGGACTTGGGCGAATGTCCGGACCGGGTTTTGGAAGACCCGGGAACGTATCGGCACCTATTGTGGAAGTTAGCATTTTGGAAAAATTTCATAAGTTTGGGTTGAACTGAATTTTAGTGTTATTAATGTTTGTTTGGGATTTCGAGTCTGGGAATAGCTCCGTATGGTGATTCTGGTGTTGGGAGCGCGATCGGATGTGAATTCGGAGGTCCGTGGGTCATTTTGGAGTCATTTGGCTAAAGATAGAAATTTGAAGGTTTTTGAGAAGTTTGACTGGAAGTGGACTTTTTGATATCGGGGGTCGGAATCCAATTCCGGAAGTTGGAGTAGGTCTGTAACGTCAAATATGATTTGTGTGCAAAGTTTGAGGTTAATCGAATGTAATTTGATAGGTTTTGGCATCGAATGTTAAAGTTTGAAATTCTAAAGTTCATTAAGCTTGGATTGGAGGTCGATTCATGATTTTAGCATTGTTGGATATGGTTTGAGGCCTCGATCAAGTCTGTAGTGTGTTTTGGGACTGGTTGGTATGATTGGTTGGGGTCCCGGGGGCCTCGGGTGGAATCCGGATGGTTAACGGATCAATTTTGGAAATTGGAAGAGGAAATGAAGCTGATGTCTTCTAGTGTAACCGCACCTGCGAGGCTTGGGCCGCAGGTGTGGAGCTGCAGAAGCAGCCAGGAGAGCCGCATATGTGATTTTGGGCTAGGAGTGTAAGGACCGCAGATGCGGGTGTTGACGCGCAGAAGCGGAAAGGGCAGCCTGGAGAGAAACCGCAAGAGCGGTAGAGGGGCCGCACCTGCAGAACCGCAGAAGCGGTCGTGTGACTGCAGGTGCGGAAGTGCTGGAGGCAGTAAGTTCTTTTAAAATCGGGGGTTGGTCATTTTTCCCATTTTCATTTGGTGTGGACGATTTTGGAGAGCTTCAAGTGGGGTTTTTCATTATCAACGACAAGGTAAGCTAACCCCACCTATCTTGAGTTAAATATAGTGATTATGTATGGATTTTAGTATATAAATTGGAAGAAACTTGGGGGTTTGAGGAAAACCTAGGAAATTCGTATTCTTGGATTTTGACCATGATTTTGGGTATACAATTAAGAGAAAATCATGTATTTGAGTTCGTGAGTTCATGGGTAAACTTTATCTTCAAAAAATTTCGGAATCCGGGCACGTGGAGCCGAGGGCAATTTTGTCAACTTTTCGATCGGGGTTAAGAATTGTTATAAATTGGATTGTAATGAGTAATTGAACATATGGTAATGGATTTGCAAAATTATTGGCTAGTTTTGGAGCATTTAGCATCGATTCGGGTCTTCAGAAAGGCGTGGAATGTCGGTTATGGATCTTCGAAGCGAGGTGAGTCTCCTTTCTAACCTTGTAAGAGGTAATTTTCCCCATAGGTGAAATATTGGTTATGTGCTCCTATTTGTGGGGGCTACGTATGCACAAAGTAACGAGAATCCGTGCGTAGCTACTATTATATTTAAGTCCAGGTAGTCTAGGACCCAAAAGCATGCTATACTTGGAATATTTATAATCTTATTGACATTTGAATTGCTTAAATCCTATCGAATTGGTAAATGAATTTCTAAAAGGATTAAACTTCATTTTTCTTAAATCATTAAAAGAGAATTGGCTTTTATTTGGATAAACATTCCTCGATAAATTCTTAATTGGTTGTTTGACTGTGTGTATCTATGTGCCCGCGTCGCATGTATGATTCACAAGCGGGGTATTTGTTTATTTATGTTGACTGTGTCGCATGTATTATTCGTGAGTGGGATAATAGATGCATCTATGGTTCGCGCCGTTCGACCCTCGACAGTGCACATTTTACATTTATGTTGGATCGGGCCGTACGACCTCGGCATGATATGTGCATGCTTATATTGTTTGCCTGAGAATTTTTAATGTTGATACTTGTCTTTCCTGGCCAGAGATAAATGGATAAAGATAATGAAAAGTAAATATTTGGAAACCTTTTATTATTGAGAAGTTGTCTACCTGCTATATGGCTTTATGAGTTTGTAATTGCTTTATAAAATCCATGATCTCCATCCAATTTTTACTATATTATCATTAGACCACTAGTAAGTAGTCGACCTCTCGTCTCTACTTCTTCGAGATTAGACGGGATACTCACTGGGTACACATTGTTTCTGTACTCTTACTACACTTGTTGTGCATTTTTGTTGCACAGGTTTATGTGTGGCTTGTGTCTTTGTGGCATTGTAGCATGGTTGGTACGGAGACTTAGGTGAGCTACATTATCGAGGCGCCTCGCAGTCAGCAATGTCTCCTTCAGAGTATTGTATTGTATTTTCGTTTTTGTCCACTTTTATTCCGAACAGTCACTGTATTTTATTTCATTCACTAGTAAATATTCATGCACTCGTGACACCAGGTTCTGGGATGATCACAGAATTTTTCAGTAGTTAAATTTTGTAAAGACATCCGCATTTATTCAGTGGAGTTTATTACTTATTATTTATTTGTTTAAAGGAATTGATCTCAAAATAAACAAAAAATGAGAAATTGCTAGTAAATTGTTGTTGGCTTGCCTAACAATAGTGTCCGGCGCCATCACGACCCTTAGTGTATTTTGGGTCATGACAACATGGTATCATAGCACTAGGTTCCCTTAGGTCTTACGAGTCATGAGCAAGTCTAGTAGAGTCTCGCGGATTGGTACGGAGACTCTGTACTTATCTTCGAGAGGCTATATGACTGTTAGGAGTACCTCCCTTCTTGATTCCTCATCGTGCGATTTGATTCCTTGAGGCTTATGCCCTTGTTTCCTTCCTACTCAATCTTACGCGATGCGAACCACTTGTTATAAATCATTAATTAAAGAATTTTAATGGTACTACAGATGTGGTGCGGGATGTTTCTCCCGGTATAGTTGGTCGGGCTATTGTCGTCGCCTGGTAGAAGGGTTTTTCTATCGTTTTGGATCGGTAGTTGTGCTTCTAATAGCTTGGAGGCTATGCACAAGTTGCTATGATGCTTACGATTGGTTATTGCACAATATTGACTTGATGGTAGGATTCTTGCCTATGTGTTGTGATGGTGAATGATTTGAAAGGAAGTCTACTTAGTGCACGATTCAGAGATCTGATATTTCATTTCCGACGGAAGAAAAGCAATTAGCCTATGAATGTCCAAATTTGGGGTAATGGAGTAATGAGACTTGGTATTTTCAAGCGTAATGGAATCTTCATCTGCAATGTAGTGTCGTCGTTCTCGATTGTATGTGTTAAGTTCCCGGTGTTATGGTCTTCTGCGATTTGCCTTTGGGGTAAGATATTGTAAAATAATATTGGAGAAACGGTTGTCAGAGATCGCGGAGTGTAGTGGTTCAGGATAGAATCGGTGTTTCTAATATTGACGGCTCGAGAAAGATAATCTTCAGAAATGTTTAAAGTTAGTAGTGATTTGTGGGTTCAAGTGCTACAAAGATAGATTTTATTTAAGGCAACAACTGAGCAGCAAAGGATGAGGAAGGACGTGTGGGAAGTGTCAGGCGGTGGTTAAAATTTCTAGAAGGCCAGGCATAAGAAGCAAAGGTCGAGTAGTCGATTAAAGGGGTGAATTTCGCCAAAGTGGGAGAGTGGCGGAGTTGCATATGGGCTTTGTAGTAGGATGACTACGCGCATTAAAGAGAGTTTGGAATGATTTGGGAATTTTAGTGATTGGTGATTGGGTTCTACAGATTTAATTTGGAGTATGGGCTATTATGCGGCAGGAGATTTGATATAACAGAAAGGAGATGCTTGAAATGAAGAAGGATACAACATAACTTTGAATTGGAAGGATGTTTCCGCACATTTAATTGATGTCCACGAGGGGTGAATGGACTTGTGCAGCTAGAGAGTGAGCTTGGACTCAGGATAGGTTATTGATGTTATAGTTATTGTACCCCGTGCAATAGCGTTAGAAGAGGTCGGCACGTAAATTTCACAGGTGGGTTATCTCCAGTGAGCAGACCGGCGGTCGCATGGTTAGCAAAGCTTCTACGAAGAATTCTATTGGTTATACAGCAAATAGATCGGTCGTGCGAATGTGGTTAATGATTCAGAGTATAAGAAGGTGGTTTTACAGAAAGATTCCGAGAATTTTGGCGATTGATTACGCATGGTCATGTCAATAAAAGATAAAGAATCCTGGTGAATTCCAAAGGTGTGAAATATTGGCTTCAAGCTAAGTGGGAGAGTCCCACCACCTATGATCAGGTTGCATTGTTAACTACTTGCGAGGTTTCTGGTTATTAGCATATTGATGGGTTATTTCAGCTACGGGAAAAAACATAAGTGGTAATTTGAGCAAAGGAATTGTTAAAGGTGTTCTATGGTTGGCCTTATTGGCTCATGTTCAGACTTAGGGAAGGATTCAGGATTTATGCCTTGTATAGATGTGGGTTTCAAGGAAGTGCTTCTGCTGGGTGCTTCGTCGAAAGGGTATTCATGTGTTAGAAGATTCAGGGAGTTGATTATATTCGGGTCCAAGCCAGAGCAGGTGGCCCTCAATAACGGTCTTAGTGGATTCAAAGGGGTAAAATACGGTGCCTAATGATTTCGAGCCTATAGGTACGGTTAAGAATCAAGATTTTGTAGCAGCTTATGAGAAGAGACCTAGAATGTTCTATGATGTTTTGACTTGCAGTGTGGTATTTGGGAAATATGAAATGGATCGTAGTATTTGAGACAACATGGTCTCATGATTCAAGGTCACTCGGGATGAGTGCGGATGGAGTGTGTTATGTGTTGAATGGAGTTATTATTATTTCTAAGTCAATCAAGGATTAATTGGAAGAAGATAGATTGGTTAGCCATAGTTGAATTGGCATATTGGTGGTAGTGATCAGTTCCTTCAGCGAGATCAAGTTATGCAACTGATTTGTGACGGTACGTGTGAGGCTTGTCGGTTGCCGTAATTGATGTTATCCAGAAGCATTCTACTGTTATGGCATGTTATGTGGAGGCGGATCCCGGAAAGGCTATGGTGTCTTAGACCACTACTTAGAGATTTGCATATTCTACGGTTATGAGAATTCACCTGTGTGTTGCTATGGTTCTCCTGAAGTGAGTTAAGTGAAAAGTTTTTATATGATAAAGTGTTAACCTATTAGTGGTTCCGGAGTTATGATAAAAAAATTGTGTTCTATCATATATTGGCATTTTGGGTGCAGTGAGTGGTATGGAATTTGAAGTGAGGATCAAGGTTGTAGTTCGGTGTTGACAAGGATGTCATGAGCTCGGATTAGCAGGAAAGGGGTTTGGACGTTTAAAGTAAGTTGGTATTGTCTTCAGCGTCACCTGAGATCGGTGTTTTGTGAAAGAGGCTTTGCATCCTCGTTAAGGATTCTTGATCGCTTTTCAGCGTTAGTGCGGCCAGTGGTTTGGATGTACGGACTTGTTATTTGTTACGGAAGGTTGTGGGAGCGTGCCCCACGAGAAGGTTGTATAAGTGTGACATGTAGTCACTTGATTGATTGAAGAAGTTAATCCAAGTATGAAGATTGTAGTGATGTCGTTAAATTGAGAATTGATGCCCGGAGGGCACTCGGTTTATTGGATTGTGGACTGTGGAGGATTACTTCGGTTACGATGGTTGTTCTTGTGTGTTATGGGAAAAGGGGGTTATTATGGGCTTAGGAAAGATTATTGGCCTAGTTCGGTACAATCAAAATCGGCTTGAGGTCTGTAAATGTATTTAAATATGAATATGGGCTCTATATCAGGCCAGATGTGTTCATTTCTGCAATACGCTCCTTACGGAAGAGTAGTCGGGGTGTTATGTCATCGTCAGCTATTTCATGTAATGATATATCGCGTCGCATGAGTTGTGAGATGGCTTGGTGAATTTCTTACGTGTTGAGGTTCCGCGTAGCGATGGTATTATATGAGCAGAATGGCTCTTGAAATTCAGATCATATATCGCACCTCAGTTGTGCTTGAGTTTTGTAGCTTATAGCGCTATATGTCTCCCTAGGGATGGTATTATGCACTTAGCATGCTTGTGACCGATATTCGGTATTTTGTTGTAATGGGCAATCTAGTTTGGCGTGTATCTCCTTATGTGAATTTTATGTGTGGATCGGGTGGCACGCCGCCATGGGTATGTTGTTTGGATCGGGTTGCACGTTGTAACAGTGTGATGTTCAGTACAGTTCCCTATATCTGTTTTTATGTGTTTTGTTTCCTATTTTTCTAAGGAAAACTCATGTTAGCTATGTGCCCGCGTCACATGTATGATTCGCGAGCGGGGTAATTGGATTTCCTTTTCAGAGTTCGTTTTCCTTTTATATCACATTCGAATTGGTAGCCTATTGGCACATTGTGGCGTCATATAAGACTTTTGATCATGTCCGGGGTGGGTTATTGCTTGAGCAGTTCATACTGGGTCAGACGAGATCATTGGATTTAGGATTAGTGCAATCTAATTATATGAAGTATATCAAGGAACTAAGACCATTATTTGGTTCAAAATGAGGTGATGGTTCTTGTCAAGAGTATAGACCTAATGATTTGTTGGTTCGTCAGTTTCTTATGAATTTCTACACATCTCTTCCATCGTGGCAGTATTGTAAGAGTTAGAGTAAGACCTATATATGTCATGAGGTGCAATGGGAGCATCAGATTCGTGGAATTTCGACTAATTTGATCAGAGAATATTATTGTGGCCCTGTGAGTAAAATGTTTTAAGGTGTGAATTCAGCTAAGGTATGCATTCATATTTTGGTGTTGCGTGTAGCTATTGATACGGTGAGCGTATGTTGGAACAGGCCTGACAGAGAATTCCGGATATTGGAATTGGGCTATAAGGCTTATTTGCTTAACTGAAAAAGGATATCTTTAGATTGATCGAGCTAGGGTGCTCAGCTAAGTTTTGGTAGCACGGGTAGGTGCTCAAGGTGTTAAACAGTGATTTCGGACAACTCCAGCACAGTTTTTAGCCCATTCGAGAATGCACGTATGTTTAATTGGGAGAGAATGTAACGACCCGACCGGTAGTTTTGAGCTCTAGCACGTCATTCAGTAGTTTGAGACCATGAGTAGCTTCACTTCAGGTATTATTACTTGTACGCATGGTCGGAATTGAATTCCGGGGAATTCGAAGTTGATTTAGAAAGAGAATTCTCATTTCGGAAGCTTTAAGTTGAAACAATTCACTAAGATTGGATATTTGAGCAAACGACCTCGGAATTGGGATTCGAAGGTTCTAGCGGGTTCGTATGATAATTTTGGACTTGGGCGAATGTCCGGACCGGGTTTTGGAACACCCGGGAATGTATCAGCACCTATTGTGGAAGTTAGCATTTTGGAAGAATTTCATAAGTTTGGATTGAAGTGAATTTTAGTGTTATCAATGTTTGTTTGGGATTTCGAGTCTGGGAATAGCTCTGTATGATGATTCTGGTGTTGGGAGCGCGACCGGATGTGAATTCGGAGGTCCGTGGGTCATTTTGGAGTCATTTGGCTAAAGATAGAAATTTGAAGGTTTTTGAGAAGTTTGACCGGAAGTGGACTTTTTGATATCGGGGTCGGAATGCGATTCCGGAAGTTGGAGTAGGTCTGTAACGTCAAATATGATTTGTGTGCAAATTTTGAGGTCAATCGGATGTAATTTGATAGGTTTCGGCATCGAATGTTAAAGTTTGAAATTCTAAATTTCATTAAGCTTGGATTGGAGGTCGATTCATGATTTTAGCGTTGTTGGATATGGTTTGAGGATTGAAATTCTAAAGTTCATTAAGCTTGGATTGGAGGTCGATTCATGATTTTAGCATTGTTGGATATGGTTCGAGGCCTCGATCAAGTCTGTAGTGTGTTTTGGGACTGGTTGGTATGATTGGTTGGGGTCCCGGGGGCCTCGGGTGGATTCCGGATGGTTAACGGGTCAATTTTGGAAATTGGAAGAGGAAGTGAAAAAGTTGTTTTCTGGTGTAACCGCACCTGCGAGGCTTGGGCCGTAGGTGCGGAGCCGCAGAAACGGCCAGGAGAGCCACATATGTAATTTTGTTCTGGGAGTGTAAGGACTGTAGATGCGGTCATCTCGCTGCAGAAGAGGGATTACACCAGCGGGTGTTGAGGTGCAGAAGCGGAAAGGGCGGCCTGGAGAGAAATCGAAAGAGCGGTAGAGGGGACGCACCTGCGGAACCACAGAAGCGGTCGTGTGACCACAGGTGCGGAAGTGCTGGAGGCTGTAAGTTCTTTTAAAATTGGGGGTTGGTCATTTTTTCCCCATTTTCATTTGGTGTGGACGATTTTGGAGAGCTTCAAGTGGGGGTTTTCATCATCAACGACAAGATAAGCTAACCCCACCTATCTTGAGTTAAATATAGTGATTATGTATGGATTTTAGTATGTAAATTGGTAGAAATTTGGGGGTTTGAGGAAAACCTAAAAAATTTATATTCTTGGGTTTTGACCACGATTTTGGGTATGAAATTAAGAGAAAATCATATATTTGAGTTCGTGAGTTCATGGGTAAACTTTATCTTCGAAAATTTTTGGAATCCGGGCAAAATTTTCGATTGGGGTTAGGAATTGTTATAAATTGGATTGTAACGAGTAACTGAACATATGTTAATGGATTTGCATAATTATTGGCTAGGTTTGGAGCATTTAGCATCAATTCGGGTCTTCGGAAGGGCGTGAAATGCCGGTTATGGATCTTCGGAGCGAGGTGAGTCTCCTTTCTAACCTTGTAAGAGGGAATTGTCACCATAGGTAAAATATTGGTTATTTGCTCCTATTTGTGCGGGCTACGTACGCACGAGGTGACGAGAGTCCATGCATAGCTACTATTATGTTTAAGTCCGGGTAGTCTAGGACCCAAAAGCATGCTATACTTGGAATATTTGCAATCTTATTGACATTTGAATTGCTTAAGTCCTATCGAATTGGTAAATGAATTTCTAAAAGGATTAAACTTCATTTTTCTTAAATCATTAAAAGAGAATTGACTTTTATTTGGATAAACATTCCCCGATAAATTCTTAATTGGTTGTTTGACTGTGTGTATCTATGTGTGCCCGCGTCGCATGTATGATTCGCGAGCGGGGTATTTGTTTATTTATGTTGACCGTGTCGCATGTATGATTCGCGAGCGGGGTAATAAATTTATCTATGGTTCGCGCCGTTCGACCCTCAGCAGTCCACATTTTACATTTATGTTGGATCGGGTCATACGACCTCGGCATGATATGCGCATGCTTATATTGTTTGCCTGAGAGTTTTTAATGTTGATAATTGCCTTTCCTGGCTAGAGATAAATGAATAAAGATAATGAAAAGTAAATCTTTGGAAACCCTTTTATTATTGAGAAGTTGTCTACCTGCTATCTGCCTTTATAAGTTTATAATTTCTTTATAAAATCCATGATCTCCAACCAATTTTTACTATATTATCATTGGACCACTAGTAAGTGTCGAAGTCGACCTCTCGTCTCTACTTCTTCGAGATTAGACGGGATACTCACTGGGTACACGTTGTTTTCGTACTCATACTACACTTGTTGTGCATTTTTGTTGCACATGTTTATGTGTGGCTAGTGGCATTGTGGCATGGTTGGTATGGAGACTTACGTGAGCTGCACTATCGAGGCGCCCCGCAGTCAGCAAAGTTTCCTTCAGTGTATTGTATTGTATTTTTATTTCTGTCCACTTGTATTCCGGACAATCATTGTATTTTATTTTATTCACTAGTAAATGCTCATGCACTTGTGACACCGGATTCTGGGATGATCACGGGATTTTTCAGTAGCTAAATTTTGTAAAGACATCTGCATTTATTCAGTGGAGTTTATTTCTTATTATTTATTTGTTTAAAGGAACTAATTTCAAAATAAACAAAAAGTGAGAAATTTCTAGTAAATTGTTGTTGGCTTGCCTGACATTGGTGTCCGGCGCCATCACGACCCTTAGTGTATTTTGGGTCGTGACACTCACTCTGCCGCTCGGGCACCTGGATCTGCACACACGGTGCAGGGAGTAACGTGAGTATGCCAACTCAGTAAGTAACTAAAGTAAATAAGGTCTGAAAGCAGTGACGAGCAGTTAAAACCATATAAAGGAGTAAACAATAGAATAACAGATCAAACTCCACAATTTAAAACCAGTTTCATCATAAAATCTTCAGTTTCAATTGGAATACTTGAAATCATATACTTAGCAATTTTTAAACAGTGGCTTATTTTAAAATAAGAGTGAAATTAGTGAAAGTATCATATAAGGGATCCTTGGGAAGTATGACTCAGAATATGGCCTCTCGGGCAGCCTCTCAGTCACTCATGACTCAACTCTCGTCACTCGGTACTCACCTCTACACTCAGGCTCATTAGTATCTCATAATAGTAATAATCATAGTAACCATGTTGGCGTGTAGCTCGATCCATAGTTTATAGTCGACTCCGCTCACTGGGGGTGTACAGAATCCAGAGGGGCTCCTACAGTCCAAGCGTCATATTGCTGCGACGCGCAGCCGATCCAATATATACATTGTTGCGGCGTGCAGCCCGATCCATATAAGTATCGCTGCGGCATGCAGCCCGATATATATATATATATATATATATATATATATATATATATATATATATATATATATATATATATATATATATATATATATATATATAATCCTCACCATTAGGTCCTCAACCTCTCTCAGTCATTAACCTCACAGCCACTTGGGTATAATAGTAGAATTTAGGGAAAATTAGTCCAAACAGTCCACACATTTAAGAAGTAGAGTGATAAAACAATAAACAGGTAGAAACATGACTGAGGATATGCTTTTAAACAGATAGAGTGAGAAAAACAGTAAAAATGCCCCTAAGGATCTCAACAGGTCGGCCCAAGGCCCCAAACATGGTATACAACCCATAATATAGTGTAAATGTCTAAAGTATGGAATATTATAAGATTTTAAACCAAATCACAATCCATATCGGTGCATGCCCACACACTCGTAACCTAGCATGTGTGTCACCGCATTTATCAAAACAATTCGAATACCGGGTTTTGTACCCTCAGTTCTAGATTTACAATGGTTACTTACCTCAAACCGGATGAAAATACTACTCCGTGACACCTTTGCCACTTGCCTCGGCCTCAACTCGTGCCGAATCTAGCCAAAATCAGAATCATAACATTAGAATAGGCTAAAGGGACGAAGCCGATGCGAAATAAATCAAATTATACCAAAATTCCCAAAATTTGCCAAACCCTAACCCCGGGCCCATATCTCGAAACTCAATAAAAATCACAAAAACAGAATCCTTATACTCCCACGAGTTCATACATACCAAGAACACTGAAATCGGAGTCCAAATAACCCCTCAAATTCTCATTTTAAGGTTTCTTAATCTCAAGTCCTAATCCCCAATTTTCTTCCTTAATCTTCACTAATACCATGATTAAACAATGGAAAAATGATCATAAACCCAAATAATGAAGCTTAGGGAACTTACTCAACTGATTCCCTTCGATTTTCCCTTGAAATTACTGCCCTAGCTCGCTTCCCGTCTTTAAAAATGGAGAACTTAGCAAAATTTCGCGAAGGAAACAATATATACCTTCTGGCCCAGGGATTCCGCACCTGCGGCCCAGATACAGCTTCTGCGGTACCGCATTTGCAGTCAATCAGCTGCTTCTGCGGCTTTCACTAAAAAGTCCAAAAATTGCACCTGTGACCAAGTAGCTGCACCTGCGCCATCGCAGGTGCGCTCAGCCCACCGCATCTGCGGCTCCTGCCCTTCACCTCCTTGACCGCTTCTGCGGTCCTTTCCTCGCATCTGCGGCATGGCACCTGCAGTCCCCAATCTGCAGGTGCAGAAACAATAGAAGCAGAAAATTCTGTAGCTTCACCAAAAATTCTAACTCTCCGTCAACCATCCGAATATACCCCGAGGCCCCCGGGACCTCAACCAAAAACACAAACATATCCCATAACCTTGTTCAAACTTATACCAATCTTCAAAACACCTCAAACAACATCGAATCAACCAAAACACATCGGATTCAAGCCTAAATTTTCAAAATCTTCTAAATTACGCTTTTGATCAAAAACCCAACCAAAACACGTCTGAATGACCTGAAATTTTGCACACACATCCCAAATGATACAACGGAACTACTGCAACTCTCGAAATTCCATTCCGACCCCTATATCAAAATCTCACCTTTCAACCGAAAAATGCCAAAAATCCATTTTTGCCAATTCAAGCCTAAATCTACTCCGGACCTCCAAAATACATTCTGATCACGCTCTTAAGTCCCAAATCACCTCCCGAAGCTATTCGAACCATCGGAACTTGCATCCGAGCCCTCTAACTCATAAGTCAACATCTGGTTGACCTTTCCAACTTAACCTTCCTCAAAAGAGACTAAGTGTCTCAAACCTTACCAAAACCTCTCCGAACCCGAGTCAACCAACCCGATCACATGAACTACAACTAAACAAAGCAATGAGGAGCAGAAATGGGGAAAACGGAGCGGTAACTCATGAGACTACTGGTCGGGTTGTCACATCAATATGAACATATTTTGCCATATACAGATAGTCACCGGGAAGTTGGTGAAGATACCTTTCTTAGCGGGAAATTCTCTGACCTCCATCTGAAATGTTTTTGATGCTTGATTAGATGCATGTCTCTCCGCATTTAATGCTTCGAACACACATCATTCCATGATTCAGCAATACTTTCACTGGCTCCCAAGGTCCAAAGTGTTGTGCACGTTGTTGCTGAGCGTGAGGCAGCCTTTCATTGAAAGAGTAAGTAATTTGGAGGCAGCCTTGAATTCAAAAGTTGAGGAAGTTGTTGCTGCTGAGGAGAAGCATACCCGGATGGAGAAAAAGTATAAGAGGGTCACAGAGCACAATAAAGTTTTTAACTCCACTATCTGTGACTTTGACATCAACCTTCATGTTGCTAGATCCGAGCGGAATAACCTTTCGACCGAGGTTTACCATCTTAAGGCAGAACTTCAGTGATCGAGCAGATTCCCTCACTGTTGAAGAAATATATTCTATGTACAACATGAGGAGGAAAACCTTGGAGGAGACCAACACGCGCGTTATTGACTTCGATGCTGAGATCGCTAAGGCCCGTGAGCTGGAGTTAACTGGCCGAAGGGGTCTACCGGTCCAACATGATACGATCAACTCTTCTGGTTCTGGCTCTGAGTTCTGAGTTCTCGGGAACTGAATAAGAACCTGAAGGGGATGATGATGAAGGTATCTTGATCCCGCAAATCCTCCCATATCTTCTGGGGGCGCAGATGCTTCTCTTTCCCCAGCTTTTGGGGATGCAGTAGTTTAGCTTTTGCTTTCTTTTTCCTTTGTTGTTTTCTTTTCTATTTCTTGCAATTGTGCTTCTTGGCACATTTGTTGTATGTAAACTTGTTTTTCGTTTAAGCGTCGCGCAAAGTTTTACAAGGGTTCAGGTGCATGTTTCCCCGATATCGTTTGGGTTCCAAGCATAAGTTATTCCGAAACTAACCTTTTACTGTGAGGGTTTTATAAGAGAGGGTCATCTTATGTTTATGGTACTCTTGAAGAGGATGTCTCTTGTTCATCCAGCAATAACATTTGAAATACTTGATTAACTTTCAAATGATAAAATTAATTTATCGTTTGGAAAAGAAACAAGATGGAAATAAGCATTCGTCGAATGCTTCTGCACTTTTGAAAGTAAAAGGAATAAAGTGAAGTCCTTTTATTTCCTTCAATTTTCCTCAAATTCGTATACATCCTTATACAAGTATTTTCAGTAAATTCCACCAACACCCAAGCTACTAAGTGGGCGTTTGGACATAAGAATTGTAAAATTCTAAAAAACGGTGAAAAGAATTTTCAAGTGAAAATGGTATTTGAAATTTAGAGTTGTGTTTGGACATGAATACAATTTTGAATTATTTTTGAAGTTTTGTCGTGAAAAATTTGAAAAATAAGTTTTTGGAGTTTTTCAAAGTTTTGAAAATTTCCAAAATGGATTTTCAAGTGAAAATTGGAAATTTTATGAACAAACACTGATTTTGAAAAAAAGTAAAAAAAAAAAATTGAAAAAAAAAGGAAAAATTTCTTAAGTCCAAATGGGCTCTAAAACTTTTGAATTTTTAAATTAATATTTCAAATGAATCTAAAGAAGGAAATACTTAGAGCCCATTTGGACATAAGAATTTTTTTAATTTTTTTCACTTTTTTTCGAAATCATTGTTTGGCTATAAAATTTCTAATTTTCACTTGAAAATGAATTCTGGAATTTTTTGAAAATTTAAAAAATTCCAAAAATTTATTTTTCAAAATTCACTCACAAAACTTCAAAAATAACCCAAAATTATATTCATGTCCAAACACAACTCTAGTCTTCAGATACCATTTTCTCTTGGAAAAAAAATTCACTCTTTTTTTGGAAATTTTACCATTCTTATGTCCAAACGCCCACGTAGTTGCTAGAATAAGAATCACAACAGGAGAAGCCGACCCGATGCTAGACAACAAAGATAATAAAGAAGAAAGTGTTAGTTTTACTGACCCATTTGCTAGAAAAAACAGAGAAAAGTATTTTTAGATAGAAAAATCAAATCAGGTTTAACGAATTTTCTAATATAAGTACATCTAAGCAAAAACTATTGAAGACCAATCTCGTACTAATACTCTAGCTCTGCCTTTGGGATTAATCTCATGCCCTAAATTGTATATGAAAATTCATTACTGCCTAACTCATTCCTTGAAATGATTTGAATTCCCCTATATATGACATGTGAAGTTTTAATGTCTTTACGTACAATTTGACCAAATTAATGAAAGTCCACTTTGACATACAATACATAAACTATTTGTTAGATTCTATTAATACAACTATCAAATTAACAAAAAGTTTGAATCATGAAAAGCGTTTTGCCACTTTGGGATATCGAAGTAATTAATTATTTGTTCTCAATTAGTTCAAATTGAAAAGTCTGCCAAAAAAAAAAGATTCAACCCAATCAAAATTAATTTTCAAAAAGGTGTTTTTACCATATATTAACCTTATCTGGCCATGCTTCTCCAAGGTCAAGGCATTTTTTTTTTCAAAAAAGTAATTTTTTTTCTTTCAAAATTGAAGTATTTGACCAAGCTTTTAGAAGGAAAAAAAAGTGTTCTTGAGTAGAAATAGAAGCAGAAAAAGTAGATTCTCCCTAAAAATACTCTTTTGAAAAGCACTTTTGAGAAACATACATCTAAAAGCGCTTTTTAAAAGTTTGGTCAAATACTAGTTGTTGCTCAGAATTGCTTTTGCAATTAATTAGTCAAACACTAATTGATTCTCACCCGAAGTACTTTGAAAAAAGCACATTTAAGGAAAAATAATTTTCAAAATAAGCTGATTTTAGAAGTTTAACCAAATAGGCTAATGATCGAGGTTTCGACTTTCGAAGAAATTAGTGATTCTTTTTAAATATGCTTTTGCTTTGCTTATATTACTATCTTGTTGTTATTATTGCTTTTCTATGTCCTTTTCATTACTTTTTTTCTTTGTTGCTGTGAATGCATTGAGCCGAAGATATATCTAAAACTGTGACGGCACGGCCGGCCGTCTTAAAAATTAACTCCCTGATACCCTATTAACTGTTTTTCCCAAGTATTTTCTGCTAATGTGATTTGCCAGGATGTTCGGTTTTGAGTTTCAGAGAGTTTTGGGACATTTAGTCCCTAAATGAGAGCTTAAGTGTTGGAAAGTTGACCGTAGTTAAAATAGTGTGAAGACAACCTTAGAATGGAAATCTGATGGTTCCATTAGCTCCGTTGGGTAATTTTGGGGTTAGGAGCGTGTTCGGATTGTGTTTTGGAGGTCCGTAGCTAAATTAGGCTTGAAATGCCTAAAGTTGAATTTTGGAAGTTTCCGGTTCGATAGTGAAATTTTGATCCGAGGGACAGAATGGAATTTCGAGAGTTGCAGTAGTTCCGTTATGTCAATTTGGATGTGTGTGCAAAATTTTAGGTCATTCGGAGGTGATTTGGTTGGGTTTTTGATCAAAAGCAGAATTCGGGAGATTTTAGAAACTTAGGCTTGAATCCGATGTGTTTTGGGTATTTTGATGTTGTTTGAAGTGGTTTGAAGATTTGTACAAGTTTGACTGAGGTATTATGTGATGTTGGTGCTTTTGGTTGAGGTCCCGGGGGCCTTGGGGTGATTTTGGATGGTTGACGGGAAGTGTGAGAAATGGTTGCAACTGCTGTATTTTTACTCATTCTAGTATTTTCGCATCTGCGGTTTGGGGACCGCAGAAGCGGATTTTGGCCTTTCCTTCAGGTTTCGCAGAAGCGGTGTCGCATCTGCAAAAATGTAATCGCAGATGCGGTTTCTGGGAATTTAATGAAAGTCGCAGATGCGACGTGGTTTCCGCAGATGCGGTCCCATTACCGCAGATGCGAAAATCGCTGGGCAGAACATATAAATAGTTGCCTTCGCGAATTTGAGGGATTCTTTCACCATTTTCATTTGGGCGTGAAGCTTTTGAGAGGGATTCTTGAGAGAAACAAAGGGAAATCGCGGGTAACATCCTTAACTTTATAACTCGTTTTTATGTGATTAAAGATCTAATTAATAGTGAGAAATTTGGGAAAAATAGGTAATTAGGGCTTGAGTTTAAGAGGCCTTTAAATGAGGATTTGATGGGTCATTTGGACTCCGATTTCAGTGTTCTTGTTATGTATAGACTCGTGAGAGTACGAGGTTTCTGAAAATGTAAATTTCACCTTATTCCAAGTTGTCGGACCGAGCGGCATTTTGGTCATTTTACATAATTTCGCGTTTTAGCTTAGAATGTAATTGTAGAATCGGTTACTTGAAGTGTTATTTACATTATGCCATTGAATTGAATAGACTTGGGTCATTTGGAGTCGAGTACTTGTGGCAAAGACGTGGTGTTGGATTGATTTTGAGCCAGTTCGAGGTAAGTGGCTTGTCTAACCTTGTGTGGGGGACCTTCCCCTTAGGATATGATATATTTGGTAACTGAAATGCTTTGTACGTGAGGTGACGAGCGCTTACTTGAGCTAATTGTTGAAAATCCGATTTTTCCTTAAGTATTTCAGTTGAGTTCTTTTTCCTGTTTTATTCTACTTGTGAATTTAGCCTGTTGCTAGTTTAGAGAAGCATGCTTAGTTGACATAATTGCCTATTTGCTTGAACTGCCTTAATTGCATTATGTGGAGCATGTTAGGCTAGAATTAACTATTTACTTGGTACGAAATTTAGCTTAATTGGGTATTTTTGTGTTGCTGCTGTGTGCTTTACTTTGGAACTACGGGACGGCATCCCGGGAGATCCCATGTACGTATTTATGATCAAGTTGCTTCTGTGTATTTTACTTTGGGACTAAGAGACGGCAACCCGGGAGATCCCTTGTACGTATTTATGATCTGGACTGAGGTGCGAGATACCAAGAGATCCCTGGCACGTATATTGAGGATACCAAGAGATCATCGGGATACCAAGAGATCTCTGACACGTATATTGAGGATTCCAAGAGATCCTTGGGATACCAAGAGATCCCTGGAGCATATATTGATGATACCAAGAGATCCTCGGGATACTAAGAGATCCGTAGCATATATTGAGGATACCAAGAGATCCCTAGCATATATTGAGGATACCAAGAGATCCTCGGAATACCAAGAGATCCGTAGCATACATTGAGGATACCGAGAGATCCTTGAGATACCAAGAGATCCCTGGCATATATGGAGGGTACTAAGTGATCCTCTGGATACTGAGAGATCCCCGATTATCATCCTTGTTATGAGTCGTACTTCCTTGTGGTTTTCCTTTATCTCTGTTTCTGTTATTGTACTCTTATCATTCTGTATAGATTCTAACTGTAGATTCTCAATTGTACTGCTTATCTTATATTGTCATGTCTCATATTCTCTATATTTATTTAATCTCAGTAGGGCCCTGACCTTCCTCGTCACTACCCAACCGAGGTTAGGCTTGGCACTTACTGAGTACTGCTGTAGTGTACTCATGCCTCTTCTGCGCATGTTTTTCATGTGCAGATCCAGGTACTTCTACTCAGGCCTACCATCCTTGAGGGAGGCGACTGCTTAGAGACTTCGAGGTACATCTGCCGCGTCCCAGACCGAGAAGTCCCTTTCTATTCCTACTTTTAGTATCTAGCCCTTCTGTACTTCTGTTCTTATTAGACAAAATTCTGGAGTTAGAGCTATGTAGTATTTCTTTTCCTTAGCTTGTGATTTGTGGGTTTTCAGATCTTGGATTTGGATATTGGTTTTGAGATTTATATATGGTGTATGCCGAGCGGCACATTTAAACATTGTTATTGCCTAATTTCTATTTTTAAACTATTTACTTCCGCATGTTTTGGTTATCTTCCGCAATTTAGGCTTACCTAGTCGTAGAGACTAGGTGTTGTCATGATGGTTCACGGAGGGCGAACCGTGGTCGTGACAAAAATAACCTATCTACCTGCACTAGGTAGCGGTAAGATCTACATACACACTACCCTCCCTAGACTTCACTCGTACAATTTCACTAAATTTGATGTCGTTGTTGTTGTTGTTGTTTTTTTAATAGATCAAATTAATAAATCTTGCGAAAAGCATTTAACTCAATTAATATAAACACTATTATAATATAAAGACTATAAAGTAAAGACAAGTATAGAAAGAAACTGATATATTATTCAACTTCAAACGGATGTACATAATGAACTGAAATCTTCTTTATTTGTAGAAGAAAAGAAGCTACTGTAGAAGTTGCTACTGTACTAGGTATGGATAATCTTCTATCGGGGTTAATATTTATCATAACAGAGTACCAAAAGGATAAGCTTATTGTACCAAGTATAGATAATCTTCTATCGGTGATAATATTTATCTATAACGGAGTATTGAAAGGATAAGCTTATTGTACCAGATATGGATAATCTTCTACTGGGGTAATGTTTATCCATAAGGGGGTATCGAAAGGATAAGCTTATTGTACCAAGTATGGATAACCTTCTACCGGGGGTAATATTTATCCATAACGGAGTACCAAAGTGATAAGCTTCTTCAGGAGGCTTATTTCCAACAGAGTACTAAATAGATAAACATATTTACGGCTAAGTCCCATATGGATAAGCTTTTTCAGGAAGCTTATTTACAGCGGATTACTAAATGAACATCCATAATATAATATATTTATAACACTCCCCCTTGGATGTTCATTAAAAGATAATGTGCCTTATTAAAACCATACTAGAAAAAACACTGTGGAAAAAAATCCTAGTGAAGGAAAAAGAGTATACATATTTAGTAACACGCATAACTAGTTTTCTCATTAAAAACCTTATAAGGGAAATCCTGTGGGAAAACCTTAGTAAGGAAAAAAGAGTATAGTGTATATTTTACTTCATATGATAAAAATTTTATTTCAAATATTTTAGTCTCTCCATTCCAATCTTGTATACCATCTTCTCAAAAGTTGAAGTTGGCAAAGATTTAGTGAATAAATCTGCTGGATTGTCACTTGAACAGATTTGTTGCACATCAATGTCACCATTTTTCTGAAGATCATGTGTGTAGAATAATTTTGGTGAAATGTGCTTCGTTCTATCTCCTTTTATAAATTCTCCCTTTAATTGGGCTATGCATGCAGCATTGTCTTCGTATAAAATTGTGATTCTTTTATCACAATCCAAACCACATTTTCCTTGAATAAAATGAATCACTGATCTCAACCATGCGCATTCCCTACTTGCTTTATGAATAGCTATTATCTCATCATGATTTGAAGAAGTAGCAATAATAGATTGCTTTGTGGAGCGCCATGATATGGCAGTACCTCCATATGTAAACACATACCTAGTTTGAGATCAAGCTTTATGTGGATCAGATAAATAACCTGCATTTGTATAACCAACAAGATCTGCACTACCTTTATTAGCATAAAATAAACTCATATCAAGAGTTCCCTTTAAATATCACAATATATACTTAATCTCGTTCCAATGTCTCCGTGTAGGAGAAGAGCTATATCTTACTAGTAAATTAACAAAAAATGCTATGTCAGGCCTTGTAGCATTAGCAAGATATATAAGTGCACCAATTGCACTAAGATAAGGTATTTCGGGACCAAGGAATTCCTCATCCTCCTCTGGAGGTCGGAACAAATCCTTATTCACTTCAAGTGATTGAACAACCATTGATGTACTTAATGGGTGCGCTTTGTCCATGTAAAAGCGTTTTAAGATCCTTTCTGTATAGGCAAATTGATGGATAAAGATCTCATCTGCTAAATATTCAATTTGCAGACCAAGACAAAGTTTTGTCTTTCCAAGATCTTTCACCTCAAATTCTTTCTTAAGATATTCAATTTCCTTTTGAAGATCTTCTGGAGTTCCAACAAGATTTATGTCATCAACATAAACTGCAATTATAACAAATTCTGATGTCATTTTCTTTATGAAAATACATGAACATTTTTATAACCCTTTTTCAGCAAATATTCACTAAGGCGATTATACCACATGTGCCCAAATTATTTTAAACCGTATAAAGATCTTTGTAATATGATTGAATACATTTTCTGAGATTTTGAATTTGCTTCAGGGATTTTCATTATCAAGTGAACCATACAGATAAGTTGTAACTACATCCATTATATATAGTTCAAGCTTTTCATGTAGTGCTAAACTGATGAGATATCGAAATGTTATGGCATCCATAACAAGTGAATATGTTTCATCAAAATAGACTCCAGGTCGTTATGAGAATCCTTGTGCAACAAGATGAGCTTTGTATCTTTTCAATTTCATTTTTGTCATTCTTTTTTCGCACAAAAACTCATTTATGATATCAACTGATTTTATACAAGTAGCCGTTTGGGCTACTGGTCCAAAGACCTCTCTTTTAGCAAGTGCATTCAATTGTGATTGAATTGCCTCTTGCCATTTTGGCCAGTCAGATCTTTGTCGACATTCTTCGACAGATCAGGGATCAAGATCCTTACATCTTGCATAATATTAAGTGCAACATTATATGCAAAAATATTATCCACCACTATTTCAGATCGATTTAAATTAATCCCATCACCGGTAAAAATTATTAAAATTTCCTCACTCACTTGAGCCTCGGGTTCATTGATTTCTTCAGGAATCTCAGAACTAATCAGATCTTGGGTCTCTTCAGAAGATCCCTTCATAGTATCGTTTTGATCATTTGTCAATTTTATTTTTCGAGGATTTCGAACCTTAGAACCCAAAGGCCTACCACGTTTCATGCATGCTTTAGGTTCACTAGCTCTCACGCTAGTAGATGGTCCTGCTGGGACATCAACTTGGATAGGCACACTCTCTACCTGGATATGTATCTTAGTTATCCTTTTTAAATCAGTAAATGCGTCTGGCATTTGATTTGCTATATTTTGTAAGTGAATGATCTCCTGGACCTCCTGATCACATATATAGGTGTACGTGGATCAAAAGGAGATAATGATGAAACTTTTTACACAATTTCCTTTTTGATTTACTTTTTCTCTCCCCTAATTGTGGAAAATTTATTCCATCGAACCGACCTTCTGCAAATCGAGCCGTAAATAAATCTCCTATCAATAAACCCAACATATATTCCTAACCTTCTCAGTGGGACCTTCTTACTACTCTTTGGTGGTGCTATTTGCACATATACAGCACATTCAAAAATTCATAGATGGGCAATATTTGGTTCATGACCAAAAACTAATTGTGACGGAGAATATTTATTATAATGTGTCGGTCTAATACGGATAAGGGATGTTGCATGCAATATAGCATGGCCCCAAATAGTAGTAGGCAATTTTGTTTTCATAAGTAGTGGTCTTGCTATCAATTGCAAGCGTTTAATAAATGACTCTGCAAGGCCATTTTGAGTACGAACATAAGTTATAGAATGTTCAACTTTTATCCCAACTGATAGACAATAATCATCAAAAGCTTGAGATGAGAATTCTCCAGCATTATCAAGGCAAATCGCCTTTATAGGATAATTTAGGAATTGTGCCCTTACTCGAATTATTTGGGCTAATAGCTTTGCAAACTCCAGGTTCGGGTATGATAGTAGGCACACATGAGACCATCCTGAAGATGCATCTATTAGGACCATACAATATTTAAACAGCCCACTTGATGGGTGAATAGGCCCATATATATTCCCATGTATATGTTCTAAAAAGACAGGGGATTCAATGCCAACCTTCATTGGTGATAGTGATCATTTTGCCTTGATAACAAGCATCACAAGAAAATTCATCTTTTGTAAGAATCTTCAGGTTCTTTAATGGATGCTCACTCGATGTTCAGTAATTCGTCTCATCATTATTGATCCAGGATGGCTCAAAGGCCATACCAAAGCACAAAAATATTTGAATCAGTAAACTTCTGGTTTACGATAGAGTGTGCTTCAACTGTACTAATCTTTGAATAATATAAGCTAGAATATAAAGTTGGTAACTTTTCTACAACACACTTCTAGCCATAAACATTCTTCGTAATACAAAGATATTCCATATTCATTTCATTTATCATCTCAACATGATACCTATTTCGACGGATATCTATAAAACTCAACAAGTTTCTTCGGGATTTGGAGGAGAATAATGCATTGTCTATAATAAGTTTTGTTCCCTTAGACAAAAATGTAATGGCTCTTCTGGAGCCTTCAATCAAACTTATATTACTAGAAATTATTGAAACATTTGCTTTTTTCTTATGCAAATAAGAAAAGTATTTATGATATTTGAACATGGCATGAATTGTTCCACTATCAATTATACAAATATCTTCATGATTGGTCTTTGATCCAAACATAATTTGAGGATTATCCATATTCTTCAAAATGACATAAACATGATAAATATGATAGTAAACATCATTATCAAAGTACAACTTTTATTTATGTACAAAAATTACATAACCAGACCATCTACTACAAACAACAAAAAATAAAATATTTATATTTCTACAGATTCATCACCAATTACGTGACTTGTTTCTCCTTCCGGGAGTGCAAAGTAATCAGTTACATCCAAATGCATGAAGTCTAAATTATCTTCAGAAATAAAATTTGCTTCAGCATTTTTCTTTGTCTTCTTTAGAGAGGCTTGATAAAGCTCAACCACGTGCTTTGGCGTACGATAAGTACGTGACCAGTGCCCTTTTCCTCCATATCTATAGCATGGATTTTCTGCATTTGTTACTTGCACCGCTTCATGCTTTTGTTCCTTCCTTTTCCACTGCTGATAGTGAGAAGGGTTCTTTGGTGCATTATTATTACTATGATTAGAGTTTTTTCCCCGACCACGACCATGACCACGACTGGGCACACGACCTCTTCCACGCTTAGCTTGGTGGAATTTCATCTCATTCACTTCAGGGAATGTATAAGAACCAGTAGGTCGGCTTTCATGATTTTTCATTAATAGCCCATTATGTTGCTTGACAATAAGAAGATGTGAGATAAGTTCAGAATATTTCTTGAATCCCATCTCTCGATATTACTGCTTTAAGAGCATATTTGATGCATGAAAAGTGATGAAAGTTTTCTCCAACATATCATGATTAGTAATATTATCATCACATAATTTTAATTGGAAAATAATTCTGAGCATAGCAGAATTATACTCACTGATAGATTTAAAATCTTGTAGCCTTAGATGAGTCTAATCATAACGTGCCTGTGGAAGAACAATCATCTTCAGGTGGTTATATCTATCTTTCAAATTATTCCACAGTATGACTGGATCTTTAACAGAGAGATATTCCATTTTCAAGCCTTCATTAAAGTGATGGCGTAGGAATATCATTGCTTTGGCACGGTCTTGGTTTGATGCTTGATTTTTGTCCTTGATGGTGTCTGCCAGACCCATCGCATCAAGATGAATTTAAGCATCAAGCACCCAAGATATGTAGCTTTTGCCCGATATATCCATGGCCACATATTCAAGTTTAGAAAAATTTGACATTATTTAGAAAAAGAAAGTTCGTACATAATATATTAATATATTATTCAACTTCAAACTGATGTACATAATGAACTGAAATCTTATCTATTTATAAAAAAAAGGAAGTTATTAAGTAAGCTGCTATTGTACCAGATACAACATTATGCATCTATAGCTACGAAATCCTAGCTACGAATTTGAAATTTGTAGCTAAAACCTAATAATAGCCACGAAAATTAAAATTTTGTGGCAATTTACGAATTTTAAAATTTCTTTGCCACGAAAATTAAGTTGGTAAAACTAATTCCTCATATTATCTATAATTGCTAACAATCGTGGCAATAACTATGTTAATAGCTACAAATTTATTGCTACAAATAAATTTTTGTAGCTAATCATAAGTTTTTGCCTCGCATCAATAGTTATTGTAGCAATAGTAACCTTTTAGCCACAATAAATTATTTAAAACAAAATATTGTAGCTAAATGATTATTTTTGCTTCAAGTACAAAAATGTTGTGGCAGTAATTAAAAGATATAGCCATAGATTTATTGATATAATTGAATTCCATAGCTAAGCATTAGTTTTTAGCCACGAGTTGAAACTTACTATAGCTGTAATAGCTTTTTAGCCACAATAAAATAGTTGAAATAAAATATTATACCTAAATGAATATATTTGCTTCAAGTTATAAAAAGTTGTGGCAGTATATGTTGAATTAGCCACATATTTTTTACTATAATAGAACTTCTTATCTAATCATTAGTTTTTGCCACGAGTTAAAACTTAATATAGCAACAATAACCTTTTAGTGTGATGGACCAAAGGGTCATCACTTGTTTTAAAATTAAATTCTACATTCTGAGGCCTTAAAAAACCTTATTTAGCTTCACCTTGATTTACGTACACAGTCCGGGCACGTAGCCGGAAAGCTTAAATGTGAAAATCTGTGAAAAATGATAAGTTTTGACTATAAAATGAATAAATTTGACTTCGGTCAACGTTTTGGGTAAACGGACCGGGACCCATGATTTGTCGGTCCCATAAGGTTTGTAGGAAAACATGGGACTTGGGCGTATGCCCGGAATCAAATTTAGAGGTCCCAGGCCCGAGAAATGAATTTTTAAAAAAACTTATTTTCTGAAATTGTTTAAAGGAAATTGAAATAAATTTTGATTAGAACGTATTGGTATCGGGCCCGTATTTTGGTTCCGATGCCCGGTACAGGTCTTATATATGATTTAAGATAATTCTGTGAAGTTTGGTAAGAAACGGAGTCCGTTTGACGTGATTCGGACCATAATTGAAAATTTTGATGTTTAAGAAGTTTTGATAAATTTCATTGATATTGAGGTTTAATTCGATGTTTTTGATGTTATTTTGGTGGTATGAGTACACGAATAAGTCCGTGGGATGTTTTTTGAGGTTGTGTGTATATTTGGTTTAGAGCCCCGAGGGCTCGGGTGAGTTTTGGATATGCCACGGGGTGCATTTTGAAGTAGAAAAGTTGCAGATTTCAGCTGTGCATATGCCTGGCTCGCAAATGCGATATCGCAAATGCGAGTGGCTGATCGCAAATGCGAAGGAAGCCAGGCCAGCTCAGTCTCGCAAATGCGAAAATCCCTGTCCCAACCTTGAGTCGCAAATGCGATGAAGTTGTCGCAATTCCCTAGTCGCAAATGCGACCAGCTGTTCGCAAATGCGAAGATCCTATTTTCCACAATTTCCAAGTTAGCAGAAGTCGGGACCTGCGACCTGCAACTTTATACTTAGATGATTTTAAACACATTTTTCACATCTTTTCAAAACACAAACTCCTTTGGGCGATTTTTCAAGAACAACTCTTCTTCCAAATCGATTGTAAGTTAATTTTAACTCATTTCCTTCAATCATTAACACCTTTTAATATGATTTTAACTTAAAATCAAAGATTTTCATGGGGGAAATTGGGAGTTTTGGGTAGAACCTAGGTTTTTTTCAAAAATTGGGGATTTGGACCTCGATTTGAGGTCCGATTTCAAAACAAATTATATATTTGGGTTCGTGGGGGAATGGGTAATTGGTTTTTGGTTCGAACCTCGGGTTTTGACCTAGTGGACCGGGGAGCGATTTTTTACTTTTTGAGCAAAACTTTGAAAAACTCATTTTTATGCATTCAAATTGATTCATTTAGCGCTTATTGATGTAATTAAGTAACTTGTGTCTAGATACGAGCGAATTGGCGGAGGAATCAAGGGGTAATGCTATAATTGAAACTTGAGTTGTGTTCGAGGCATCAAGGTAAGTGTCTGTTCTAACCTTAGCTTGAGGGATTAGGAGTTGTGTCTTATTTGCTAATTGCTTCTTGTTGAGTACGACGTATAGGCATGGTGTCGAGTATCTATACGTTGGTGTTGAGTATGACCGTGAGTCTTAAATTGATATTTGTTGTGTTCTTAAATATTACTACGGATGCTTTAATTGATGATTCTCGATATTGAGCAAAGAGTTAGTTGTTCTCTTGGATTTCATTTATGATTGAGTATTGGTATGAATTGAGCTGAGTAGAAACTGAGTGAGGATTGGTTATAGATGATTCTCCCTTGCCGGGATGTTTGTTTTGATATTGTTGTTCCCTTGCCGGGAAGTTATTATATTACTTTTGTTCCCTTGCCGGGATTCCTTGTGATTTTGTGTTGGCTTATAAATGGGAGTGGGTGGTACGCCTACCACAAGATAAAATGAAATGGGAGCGGGTGGTACGCCTACCCCAAGATGCAATGAAATGGGAGCGGGTGGTATGCCTACCACAAGATGTAATGAAATAGGAACGGGTGGTACGCCTACCACAAGATGCATGAAATGGGAACGGCTGGTACGCCTACCACAAGATAAAATAAAATGGGAGCGGGTGGTGCGCCTACCACAAGAATTGAGAAATGGGATCGGGTTGCACGCCTGCAACAAGGTGTGAATCGAAAGTGAAATATGTCTTTGTTTTGTTTTCTTATTCTGGTTAAAAGTTGGATTTTTGGTTTCCTTAAAATTCTCTTAAGATTCTGTTTTATCTGTCATTCCCTAGAGTATGTTTTCCCTTCCTAGCTTTAATTTTTTTATTCCAGTTTATTTTTCCGCTGTATATATATATATATATATATATATATATATATATATATATATATATATATATGGTTTATCTGGAGTCTGGTCCTAGCCTCGTCACTACCTCGCCGGGGTTAGGCCAGGCACTTACTAGCACATGGGGTCGGTTGTGCTGATACTACACTCTGCACTTATGTGCAGATACCGGAGCAGCATTGGGTCAGCAGCAGTAGCTTGGGAGTCAGCCTTTAGTCCACCGAGATTCCGAGGTAGTCCTACAAGCGTTCGCAAGCCCGGAGTCTCTTCTATCAATTATTTTATTCTGTTATCATGGTATCCGAGACAGACAGTGTTCCTTCTTTCAAACATTTGTATGTAGTAATCATAGATAGTACGTGAATGTTGTGACACCAGTTTCTGGGTAGAGGCATATGTTGATTTCCATATTATTTTGGTTTATTTTGTTTAAGTCTTCCGCTTAATCTCATATTCTGCTATTATTTAAATGTTTATCACCTGTTAATGCAAGTTGATAAAAGGATTAAAAAAAGGAGTAAAGAATTTTCTAGATTTCGTGGCTTGCCTAGCTTCTACGAGTAGGCGCCATCACGACTCCCGAGGGTGCGAAATTTGGGTCGTAACAAGTTGGTATCAGAGCTCTAGGTTACATAGGTCTCACAATTCACGGACAAGCTTAGCAGAGTCTGAGGGATCGGTACGGAGACGTCTGTATTTATCCTCAGAGGCTATAGAGTTAGGAAAACTTCATATTTGTTCTTTCTTATCATGCGGTTTTGCTTCTCAATACTAATTGCCTTTCTACTTTATTCTTTCGTAGATGGCGAGAACACGCGTTTCCTCATCCACCGCTCAACAGCCCGAGCCCCTAGCAGCAGCTCCCACGAGGGGTAGAGGGCGAGGCCGAGGCCGAGGCCGTGCTAGAGGCTGAGGTAGAGGCAAAGCTCAACCCCGAGCAGCAGCCCCAGTAGCGGAGCCTCAGGTTGATTTTGATGACGAGGTTCCGGCCCCAGTAGTTCTGGTGGGCCCAGCTCAAGTCCCAGAGGGGTTTATTGCTACCCCAGTTCTTCAGGATGCTCTGGTCTGATTAGTAGGCCTCATGGAGAGTGTCACCCGAGCAGGCTTGCTTCTTGTAGCACCAGCCGTCTCTCAGGCTGTAGGAGGAGCCCAGACTCCTACTACTCGCACTCTGGAGCATTTAGCTCCCCAGATTCAGACTCTAGTGGTCCAGCCAGTTGGAGCAGTTCAGCCGGGTGTGGTAGCTCAGACCGGTGATGGAGCGGCTATGTCTTCCAATGCTTTGTGGAGGCTGGATAGGTTCACCAAGCTCTGCACTACTACTTTCAGCGGTGCTTCTTCTGAGGATCCCCAGGATTATCTATACAGCTGCCACGAGGTTCTCAAGAACATGGGGATTGTTAAGACCAATGGGGTCAATTTTGCTACATTTCGCTTGTCTGGATCAACCAAGACTTGGTAGAGGGATTTCTATTTGGCCAGGCCAGCCGGATTGCCAACCTTTACTTGGGAGTAGTTTACACATCTATTTCTGCAGAAGTTTCTCCCCATTACTCAGAAAGAGTCCTATCGGAGGCAGTTTGAGCACCTCTAGTAGGGTTCTATGAGTGTTACCCAGTGTGAGACCAGGTTCGTCGACTTAGCTCGCTATGCTCTTGTCATACTTCCTACTGAGAGAGAGAGAGAGGGTGAGGAGGTTTATTGATGGTCTTATTCAGCTGATTCATCTTCAGATGGCTAGGGAGACCGGGAGTGAGATATCTTTCCAGGAGCCGGCCAATGTGGCCAGGAGAGTGGAGATGGTTCTGTCACAGGGAGGTGGTCATGGGTCGGATAAGAGGCCCCGTCATTCAGGCAGATTCAGTGGTACCTCGTCTGGAGGTAGAGATTCATATGGTAGAGGCTATCCCCCTAGGCCTTTCCAGTCAGCACTTCAGGTTTCTCATGGTGCTTCACGTAGTCGTGGTCCTCAAATGCAGTATTCTAATCAGTAGTCCTACAGTGCACCACCAGCACCTATCAGTGCACCACCGCTTTAGAGTTTCCACGATCATCATCCCTAACAGTCGAGGGCTTGTTTCACTTATGGCGACACGAGGCACATTGCTAGGAATTGCCCTCGAGCTTCGAGCAGTTCTCTACATTAGGGTTCCCATGCTATGGATCAGGCACCAGGTGTCCCACAGGCCGCCCAGCCAACCAGAGGTTAGGGTAGAGGTGCAAGAGGTGGAGGTAGGGGTACTAGAGGTGGAGCTCAACCCGCTAGGGGTGGAGGCCAGCCAGCTACATGTCGTCCCAGAGATGTATTTCAGGGTGGTAGGGCCCAGCCCCGATGTTATGCTCTCCCAGCTAGGCCCGAGGCTGAGGCTTCAGATGCAGTTATTACAAGTATGGTTCTGGTTTATGATAGAGATGCTTCAGTGTCGTTTGATCCAGGGTCTACATACTCGTATGTGTCATTTTATTTTGCATCGTATCTGATCATGCCTAGTAATTCATTGAGTGTTCTTGTTTATATGTCTACACTGGTGGGTGATTCTATTATAGTTGATCGAGTCCAATGTTCTTATATTATAGTGATTTGGGGTCTTGAGACTCGTGTAGATTTGTTGTTTTTAGACATGGTCAATTTCGATGTTATATTAGGGATGGACTGTTTATCACCTTACCATGCTATCTTGGACTGTCATGCCAAGACTGTGACCTTAGCTTTACCGGGTTTGCCTCGTTTAGAGTAGAGAGGGGCTCCTGGTCATTCTACCCGTAGTGTTATCTCTTATGTGAAGGCTCGGCGTATGATCGAGAAGGGATGTTTGGCCTATTTGGCATATGTTCATGATTCTAGTGCCGAGGTTCCTTCTATTGATTTTGTGCCCATTGTTCGTGAGTTTCCTGAGATTTTCCCTTTAGACCTGCCGGGTATGCCACCCGACAGGGATATCGATTTCTGTATTGATTTGGCTCTGGGCACTCAACCCATTTTTATCCAGCTGTATCGTATGACCTCGCCTGAGTTAAAAGAGTTGAAGAAGCAGTTACAAGACTTGCTTGAGAAGGATTTCATTATACCAGCGTTTAAACTTGGGGTGCGTTGGTGTTGTTTGTTAAGAAGAAGGATGGGTCGGTGAGAATGTACATTGATTACCAGCAGTTGAACAAGGTTACAATCAAGAATAAGTATCCATTGCCGAGGACTGATGATTTGTTTGATCAGCTTCAGAGTGCCGAGGTATTTTCGAAGATTGATCTGAGATCTGGCTATCATTAGTTGAGGATTAGGGCATCCGATGTCTCTAAGACAGCTTTCTGCACTCGGTACGGGCACTATGAGTTCCTGGTTATGTCATTCGGGTTGACAAATGCACTAGCAGCCTTTATGGATTTGATGAACCGAGTGTTCAGGACTTATTTGGACTCATTCGTGATAGTCTTCATTGATGATATTTTGATATATTCCCGCAACCGGGAGGAGCGCAGCATCTTAGAGTGGTTCTTCAGACCTTGAGGGATAGTTAGTTATATGCTAAGTTCTCGAAGTGTGAGTTCCGGTTGAGTTCAGTTGCATTCCTGGGTCATGTTGTATCAGCAGAGGGTATTCAGGTGGATCCGAAAAAGATTGAGGTAGTTAAGAACTGGTCCAGACCAGTATCAGCTACAGAGATTCGGAGTTTCTTGGGATTGGCAGGCTACTACCGTCGGTTCGTGGAGGGGTTTTCATCTATCGCAGCCCCGATGACCAGGTTGGCCCAGAAGGGTGCCCAGTTCAGATGGTCGGATGAGTGTGAGGTGAGCTTTCAGAAGCTCAAGACAGCTCTAACTACGGCACTGGTGTTGGTTTTGCCCACAGGTTCAGGGCCATACACAGTCTATTGTGATGCATCTCGTATTGGACTTGGTGTAGTGTTGATGCAAGATGGCAAGGTCATTGCCTATGTTTCACAGCAGTTGAAGATTCATGAGAAGAACTATCCGGTTCATGACTTAGAATTGGCAGCCATTGTTCACGCATTGAAGATTTGGAGGCATTATATGTATGGCGTGGCATGTAAGGTGTTCACGAATCATAAGAATCTTCAGTATTTGTTCAAGAAAAAGGAGTTGAATTTGAGGAAAAGGAGGTGATTGGAGTTGTTGAAAGACTATGATATCACCATCTTATATCATCCGTTAAAGGCCAATGTGGTGGCCGATGCTCTGAGTAGGAAGTCATCCAGTATGGGCAGTCTTGCTTATATTCCGGTCGGTGAGAATCCGTTTGCTTTGGATGTTCAAGCTTTGGCCAATCAGTTTGTGAGGTTGGGTGTTTCTGAGCCAAGCCATGTGTTAGCTTGCACAGTCGCTCGTTCTTCATTATTGGAGCGTATCCGAGATCGGCAGTATGATTATCCCCATTTGTGTGTTCTCAGAGACACGGTGCAGCACGGAGGTGCCAAGCAGGTTACCTTAGGTGATTATGGTGTTTTTAGATTGCAGGGTCGAGTTTGTATGCCTAATATATATGGGCTTCGGGAGTTGATTTTAGAGGAGGCCCATATCTCCTGGTACTCTATTCATCCGGGCGTCGCAAAGATCTATCAGGATTTGTGGCAACATTATTGGTGGCGAAGAATGAAGAAGGATATCATTGCATATGTGGCTCGGTGTTTGAATTGTCAGTAGGTTAAGTACGAGCATCAAAGGCCTGGTGGTTTATTTCAGAGGATTGAGCTTCCCGAGTGGAAGTGGGAGCGGATCACTATGGATTTCGTTGTTGGATTCCGCAGACTCAAAGGAAGTTCGACGCAGTATGGGTCATTGTTAGTAGGCTGACAAAGTCAGCGTATTTCATTCTTGTGGCAGTCTCCTATTCATTTGAGAGGTAAGCTGAGATCTATATCCGAGAGATTGTTCGTCTTCATGGCGTGCCTGCGTCTATCATTTCGGACCAAGGTACGCAGTTTACCTCGCATTTCTGGAGAGCAGTTCAACGAGAGTTGGGCACAGGGGTTGAGTTGAGCACAACATTTCATCCTCAGACGGATGGGCAGTCCGAGCGGACTATTCAGATTTTGGAGGATATGCTCTGAGCTTGTGTCATTGACTTTGGAGGCTCGTGGGATCAGTTTTTGCCTTTAGCAGAGTTTGCCTACAACAACAACTACCAGTCGAGTATCCAGATGGCTCCTTATGAGGCTTTATATGGTAGGTGGTGTCGGTCTCCGGTTGGATGGTTTGAGCCTGGGGAGGCTCAGTTGTTGGGTACGGATCTAGTACAGGAGGCCTTGGACAAGGTCAGGATTATTCAAGACGGGCTTCGTACAACTCAGTCCAGGCAAAAGAGTTATGCAGACCGCGAGGTTCGAGATGTGGCTTTTATGGTTGATGAGCGCGTATTGCTCCGAGTGTCGCCTATGAAGGGCGTGATCAGATTTGGGAATAAGGGCAATCTTAGCCCTAGGTTCATTGGCCCGTTTGTGATTCTTGATCGAGTGGGAGAGGTGGCTTATAGACTTGCTTTGCCGCCAAGCTTATTAGCCATGCATCTAGTGTTTCATGTGTTCATGCTTCGGAAGTATCATGGCGATCCATCCCACATGTTAAATTTCAGCACTGTCTAGTTGGACAAGGACTTGTCTTATGAGGAGGAGCCGGTAGCTATTCTAGACCAGCAGGTTCATCAGTTGAGATCGAAGAGTTTTCCTTCTGTTCGTGTTTAGTGGAGAGGTCAGCCTCCTAAGGCATCGACCTGGGAGTCCAAGTCTGATATGCGGAGCCATTATCCCCATCTTTTCCCCGACTCAGGTGCTTCCTTCTTCTGTCCGTTCGAGGACGAACGGTTGTTTTAGAGGTGGAGAATGTGATGACCCTTTGGGTCATCACTTGTTTTTAAATTAAATTCTGCAATTCGAGGCCTTAAAAAACTTCATTTAGCTTCACCTTGATTTGCGTGCATAGTTCGGGCACGTAACCGGAAAGCTTAAATGTGAAAATCTGTGAAAAATGATAAGTTTTGACTATAAAATGAATAAATTTGACTTCGGTCAATGTTTTGGGTAAACGGACTCGAACCCGTGATTTGGCGGTCCCGGAAGGTTCATAGAAAAATATGGGACTTGGGCGTATGCCCGGAATCAAATTCCGAGGTCCCAAGCCCGAGAAATGAATTTTTAAATAAACTTATTTTTTGAAATTTTTTAAAGGAAATTGAAATGAATTTTGAGTAGAACATGTTGGTATCGGGCCCGTATTTTAGTTCCGGCGCACGGTACAGGTCTTATATATGATTTAAGATAATTCTGTGAAGTTTGGTAAGAAACGGAGTTCGTTTGACGTGATTCGGACCATAATTGAAAATTTTGATGTTTAAGAAGTTTTGATAAATTTCATTGATATTGAGGTTTAATTCGATATTTTTGATGTTATTTTGGTGGTATGAGTACATGAATAAGTCTGTGGGATATTTTTTTAGGTTGTGTATATTTGATTTGGAGCCCCGAGGGCTCGGGTGAGTTTTGGATATGCCACGGGGTGTATTTTGAACTTAGAAAAGTTGCAGATTTCAGTTGTGCATAGCAGGCCTGCAGGCTTCGCATTTGTGAAGCCTGGCTTGCAAATACGATATCGCAAATGTGAGTGGTTGATCGCAAATGCGAAGGAAGCCAGGCTAGCTCAGTCTCGTAAATGCGAGATTTCTTTCGCAAATGCGAAAATCCCTGTCCCAGCCTTGAGTCGCAAATGCGATGAAGTTGTCGCAATTCCCAAGTCGCAAATGCGACCAGCTGTTCACAAATGTGAAGATCCTATTTTCCTAAAGGGTTCGCAAATGCAAACCCTGTATCGCAATTTCCAATTTAGTAGAGGTCGGGGTTCACAATTGCAAACCCCTGTTCGCATTTTCCATACCTACGACCTACAACTTTATACTTAGACGATTTTAAACCCATTTTTCATATCTTTTCAAAACACAAACTCCTTTGGACGATTTTCCAAGAACAACTCTTCTTACAAATTGATTGTAAATTAATTTTAACTCATTTTCTTCAACATTAACACCTTTTAACATGATTTCAACTTAAAATCAAAGATTTTCATGGGGGAAATTGAAAGTTTTGGGTAGAACCTAGGTTTTTTTTTCAAAAATTGGGGATTTGGACCTCTATTTGAGGTCCGATTTCAAAATAAATTATATATTTGGGTTTATGGGGGAATGGGTAATCGAGTTTTGGTTCGAACCTCGGGTATTGATCATGTGGGCCCGGGGCAATTTTTGACTTTTTGGGAAAAACTTTAGAAAACTCATTTTCATGCATTCAAATTGATTCATTTAGCGTTTATTGATGTAATTAAGTAACTTGTGGCTAGATACGAGCGAATTGGCGGAAGAATCAAGGGGTAAAACTATAATTGAAACTTGAGTTGTGTTTGAGGCATCGAGGTAAGTGTCCGGTCTAACCTTAGCTTGAGGGATTAAGAGTTATATCATATTTGCTAATTGCTTCTTGTTGAGTACGACGTGTAGGCATGGTGACGAGTATCAATACGTTGGTATCGAATATGACCGCGAGTCTTAAATTGATAGTTGTTGTGTTCTTAAATGTTACTACGGATGCTTTAATTGATGATTCTCGATATTTAGCAAAGAGTTAGTTGTTCTCGTGGATTTCATTTATGATTGAGTATTGGTATGAATTGAGCTGAGTAGAAACTGAGTGAGGATAGGTTATAGCTGATTCTCCCTTGCCGGGATGTTTGTTTTGATATTGGTGTTCCCTTGCTAGAATTCCTTGTGATTTTGTGTTGGCTTGTAAATGGGAGCGAGTGGTATGCCTACCACAAGATGCAATAAAATGGGAGCGGGTGGTACGCCTACAACAAGATGCAATAAAATGGGAACGGGTGGTACGCCTACCACAAGATGCATGAAATGAGAACGGGTGGTACGCCTACCACAAAATAAAATAAAATGGGAACGGGTGGTACCCTACCACAAGAATTGAGAAATGGGATCGGGTTGCACGCCTGCAACAAGATGTGAATCGAAAGTGAAATATGTCTTTGTTTTGTTTTCTTATTCTGGTTAAAAGTTGGATTTTTGGTTTCCATAAAATTCTCTTAAGATTCTGTTTTATTTGTCATTCCCCGGAGTATGTTTTCCCTTCCCAGTTTTAATTTGTTTGTTCCAGTTTATTTTTGAGGTGTATATATATATATAACTGCACATATTTATCTGGAGTCTGGTCCTAGCCTCGTCACTACCTCGCCGGGGTTAGGCCAGGCACTTACCAGCACATGGGGTCGGTTGTGCTGATGCTACACTCTGCACTTACGTGCAGATACCGGAGAAGCATTGGGTCAGCAGCAGTAGCTTGGGAGCCAGGCTTCAGTCCACCGAGATTCCGAGGTAGTCCTGCAGGCGTTCGCAGGCCCGGAGTCTCTTCTATCAGTTATTTTGTTCTGTTATCATTGTATCCGAGACAGACAATGTTCCTTCTTTCAAATGTTTGTATGTAGTAATCATAGATATTCCGTGAATGTTGTGACACTAATTTCTGGGTAGAGGCATATGTTGATTTTCGTATTATTTTGTATAAGTCTTCCGCTTAATCTCATATTCTGCTATTATTTAAATGTTTATCACCTGTTAATGCAAGTTGTTAAAAGGATTAAAACGAAGGAGTAAAGAATTTTCTAGATTTCGTGGCTTGCCTAGCTTCTACGAGTAGGCGCCATCACGACTCTCGAGGATGGGATATCCGGGTCGTGACATTTAGTTACAATAAATTATGTAAATCAAAATTTTACTAAATAAATAATTTTGCTTCAAGTTCTAAAAATCCATGGCAAGTGTTGGCTTAATAGCTACAATTATTTATCATGATAAAATAATATACCCATAAATTTATTGCTACGATAATATTTTATAATTAATCATTAGTTTTTGCCACAAGGTAAATTTGCAGTAACAATATCAATCTTCTAGCGTAAATATTTAAAACAAAATTTTGTAGTCAAATAAATATTTATCTTCTTATTTTAAGAAAATAAAAATAGTTAGGTAATAGTTACAACTATTTGTCATGACGAAATTAATAACTACAAATTTAAAGTGACGATAAATTTACAAATTAACTATAACTTCAGTCGTACAGTTAGAATTGTCATTACAATAATAGCATTTTAACCATAATAAGCTATATTTACAAAATTTGATAGGTGAATTTTACTATTACAATGACAAAAATAAGAGTTGCTCAAACAATTATCAAGTTATGAAAATCCAATTTTAACTATAAAAGTTAGATTTTTCCAAACTAACAGAAAATACAGTAATTATATATAAATTGAAGAATTAATAAACTTTAAGTATGCAAAAGTTAATTTTAATAGATCATTTGTATGCCTAGTTGTAGCCTCAAAACCTATCAATTTACTTTTTATTTATCAAACTCATATTTTACTTCATTGCAACTTATTATTCTTGGACGTTAATTATATATATATAAGTATTTTTAATAAGTACTTAGACTAATTTCATATATCTAATGATTCATTTTTAAATAAGTGCTCATATATTGAAGAACTTAGTGATGGTTTTGGTGTATTTAGTTTTGATAAATGACCAAAGCTCCAAATACATACAATGAACGTATTTAACACTACAAAAAAGTTTATGATATTATAATTAATTTTTATATAATCATGTTATAGCTATTTCAAGGAATACGAAGATAATTGATACTTAAGTCCATAGGAAAACTAATTAAATTATAATTCTAATTAAATATAATGGAATTATGGCTAATTTGTGTGGATGACTATTTTTTTTTATAGAATTTAAACAACTATAATCTTTTGTGTGCATGTATATATGTATGTGTCTTTGTGTGTGTATATATATAGAGAGAGGGGGAGAGAGAGAGAGTTAAATATACTTTCTTAATAAATTTCTAATTGTCATTTTAAATAGTTTTCAGATATGTTCCTGAGAGAGTTTGTTCCCTAGAGCCTCAGAGACGCATGGCGCGCAGAGTTTGAGAATTTGCGCTAGGGTGATATGATTGTCTAGGAGTATGCTGTCTGTTACACTAGCTTGGCTAGACATGCCCCAGCCTTGGTTTCTACTGTTTGCGAAAGGGTTCGACGGTTTATTGAGGGGCTTATTCCCAGCCTCAAGTATAGCATGGCTCGTGAGTTGGAGATGGATATTTCTTATCAGCAGGTGGTGAGCATTGCTAGGAGGATTGAGGGTATGCATGCTAAGGAGAGAGAGGAGAGGGAGGCCAAGAGGTCTCGAGAGTCGGGCCATTTTTCTGGTGCATGTGCCCCAGCATAAAGTCGTCATGGGGTTATATGAGTCGCCCCATTCATTCAGCTCTTCCAGCAGCCAGTGGTGTTCTAGCTCCTCCTAGGCCCCAAGAGCCTTATTATGAACCTCTAGTATCTAGTGTGCCTCCTGCGTGGAGTGCTTTCAGTGGTTAGTCCAGCAGACCTGGCCCGAGCTAGTCATAACCGCCACGTCCTCCCAGAGCTTGTTTTGAGTGTGGTGATACACGCCATATGGTGAGGGATTGCTCTAGACTTAGGAGGGGTGCACCTCCACAAACTCCTCAGCCACAGCGTGCCCCGCAGAGTTCTTAGGTTATGGTTACAGCTCCAGTTGCTACCCCACCTGCTCAGCCAGTTAGAGATAGAGGTCGGGGAGGTAGAGGTCACCCTAGAGGGGGAAGCCAGGCCAGATACTATGCTCTTCCTGCCCGTACCGAGGCTGTTGCCTTCGATTCTGTCATCATAGGTTTATACTGGTTTGTCACAGAGATGAATCGGTTCTATTCAATCCAGGCTCCACTTAATCTTATGTCTTCTTATTTTGCTCCGCACTTGGGTGTACCTCGGGATTCTTTGAGTTCCCCCGTTTATGTTTCTACTCCTGTGGGAGATTCTCTTGTTGCGGACCGCGTTTATCGGTCGTGTTTGGTTGCTCTTAGTGGTTTTGAGACCAGAGCCAATTTATTGTTACTCAGCATGGTATATTTTGATATTATCTTGGGCATGGACTGGTTGTCGCCCAATTATGCTATTCTTGATTGTCATGACAAAACAATGACATTGGCTATGCCTGGTGTATCGCGTGTTGAGTGGAGGGGTGCTTTAGATCACACTCCCAGTAGAGTTATTTCTTTCCTTAAGGCTCATTGAATATAAGAATTGAGAATTAACTATGATAAAGATATATTAAGAGGATCATGTTTCTCTTGTGACTATTATTTGATATTTTATAATGTTTACGTAATTCGATATTATTAAGTTTCACTTAAAAAAAGTAAAATTTTAATATGGTTGATAACTTGTATTAAGAGTGTATAACAAAACTAACTAGTATAACATATTTCATATTAAAAAAATAATACTTATACGTTTTTACAAAATTCAAATAAGTATATAATTAATTTTCATTAGATTTGAATATGCAATATCAAACAGTCACTGTGCACTCAATTTAGATAACTAGAAAGTTGTATATTTAATGGTCTAATACTATTTTAATAACTTCATAACTATCATAATGTAATTAAACACTAAAATTAAGAAGTTAATATAATTCAAATAGGAGTAAATTACAAAACTAACAATATCATATAGGAAGAAAAAGTTGTAAGGAATATACTATATTATAATATAATATTTTTATTTCATGCAAGTTGATTTTTCTATTTTACTTAGTGTAAATTATGTATTTAATTTTTTTAAATTTTCCATAGATAATTTTCTTACTTATTGTATTTGTTAGTACTTATATTTCTCTTATTTATGGCATTTGTATTAAGAAATAAAAGGAAGAAAATATATATTAACAAAAAGAAAAGGAATATAAAGGCCAATTGGCCCAAACCACAGTCCTCAAAACCTAATAAAATTACAAAAACTTCTATCTCACTGTGCGTTCCTCTCCGGTCGCCAACCCCCTTCCTCCCTTTTTGTCACGATCCGGAATTTTTTACCCTCGGGAGTCGTGATGGCGCCTACTCGTAGAAGCTAGGCAAATCACAAAATTTAGAAATTTTAACTCTTTCGTTTTAATCCTTTTTAACAACTTGTAATAATAGGTGATCAACATTTAAATAATAACAGAAGATAAAATTAAGTGTAAGACTTAGACTAATATAATACCCAAAATAAAATGGAAATGCCAACATGTGTCTCTACCCAGAAACCGGTGTCACAACATTCACGGAATGTCTATGAATACTACGTACAGATGTCTAAAGACTAGAATTACAGTCTGTTTCGAATACAAATGAAAACAGAACAGATAAGTAGATAGAAGAGACGACGGGCCTGCGAACGCCTGCAGGACTGCCTCGGGATCTCTGTGGACTGAAGGCTGGCTCCCCAAGTGCTACTGTCCCGGTGCTTCTCCGATATCTGCACAGAGTACAAAGTGTAGCATCAGCACAACCGACCCCATGTGCTGGTAAGTGTCTGGCCTAACCCTGACGAGGTAGTGACGATGCTAGAACCAGACTCCAGATAAACATGTGCAATAATATAATATACGGCAGAAAGTAAACAGGAATAAGCAGTTTAAATGGGAGGGGTGCATGCTTCGGGAAACACATTAAATCTAGTAGAAATAAAGAGGAATATGAGAGAAACAACTCAAATCTACAACAAAGTAATAATAACACTGTTGCGGCGTGTAACCCGATCCAATATATATAACATTGTTGCGGCGTGCAACTCGATCCAATATATATAACATTATTGCGACGCGCAACCCGATCCAATATATATAACATTGTTTCGACGTGCAACCCGATCCAATATATTTATATACCTTAAACTCAACCGTACCACCAGTCCAGAAAAAAGGATCAATAATAAACTACACTATCCCGGCAAGGGGATTCAACAGTGAAAGTATATACGGCTCGGCAAGTGAGAATCAGCTATAACCAATCTTAACTCAACTCCTACTCATCTCAGTTAACACCAATACTAAATCATCAGTAATTTCCACGAAAACAAACTAAATCCTTGCTCAAATCGGGAATCACCAATTAAGCATCCGTAGAATCATTTAAGAACACAACAAATATCAATTTAAGACTCACGGTCATGCTCGACACCAATGTATAGATATTTGTCACCATGCCTATATGTCGTACTCAACAAGAAGCAGGTATCAAATAGGACACAACTCCTAATCCCTCAAGCTAAAGTTAGACCGAACACTTACCTCGATGCCACGAACACAATTCACGATTCAATTATAGCTTTACCCCTTGATTCCACCACCAATTCGCTCGTATCTAGTCACAAGTTACTTAATTACATCAATAAACACTAAATGAATCAATTGGAATGCATGAAAATGAGTTTTCTAAAGTTTTACCCAAGAATTCAAAAATTGCCCCCGGGCCCACATGGTCAAAACTCGAGGTTAGAACCAAAATTCAATTACTCATTCCCCCACGAACCCAAATATATGATTTGTTTTGAAATCGGACCTCAAATCGAGGTACGAAACCCCAATTTCTGAAAATCCTAGGTTCTACCCTAAACACTCAATTTCCCCAATGAAAATCATTGATTTTGAGTTGAAATCATGTGAAAAATGTTAATGATTGAAGAAAACGAGTTAGAAATCACTTACCAATGTTTTGGAGAAGAAATGTTATTTGAAAAATCGCCTCTTATATTTTTGGGGTTTTGAAAAGTGAAAAATAACTGAAAATCCTGTATTAATAAACTACTCTCAGACCCACCTCTGCCGACAACACAAAATCAACTACGGCCGCACAGCCTCTCGGACTCCCTGTGCGGACCGCACAAAATCAACTATGGTTGCATAGTCACCAGTGAACCTATGCGGACCGCACAAGATCTACTGCGGCCGCATAGCCCCCAGTGCGGACAACACGAAACTAGTGCGGACCGCACTAGCAGGTTGAGAGAGCTGCAGCTTTTTCTGAACTTCCAATAGCCATGTTTAAGCCTAAGACACCCCAGAACCTACCCGAAACTCACCCGAGCCTTCGGGGCTCCTAACCAAACATATGTACTAACTTAATGAAATCATACGAATTTATCCGTGTGATCAAATCGCCAAAATAACCTCAATAACTACGAATTAAATCTCAAAATCTAAGAATTTTTCTCAAACTTCGTAAAACATCAACTTTTGCAATTTAGGTCCGAATCACGTCAAATGACATCCGTTTTTCTCCAAATTTCACATTATCGTCTTAAATAATATATAAGACCTGTACCGGGCGCCAGAACCAAAATATGGGCCCGATACCATCATGTTCTGATCAAATTTCATTTCAAATTCCTTCAAACAATTTCAGAAAGCAATTTTCTTTAAAAATTCATTTCTCGGGCTTGGGACCTCAGAATTCGATTCTAGGCATACGCCCAAGTTCTATATTTTCCTATGGACCCTCCGAGACCGTCAAATCACGGGTCCTGGTTTGTTTACCCAAAACATTGACTGAAGTCAAATTTATTCATTTTACAGTCAAAACTTATCTTTTTTCACAAATTTTCACATTTAAGCTTTCCGGCTACGCGCCCGGATATAGATCTCAACTAACCTCTCGGATGATTAGAAGACTGCCACAGGAATGAAATGCACTGACTTGGTCAGCCTATCAACAATGACCCATACTGCGTCGAACTTCCTCCGAGTCTGCGGGAGTCCAACAACGAAATCCATAGTGATTCGCTCCCACTTCCACTCTAGAAGCTCAATCTTCTAAAATAAACTAACATGCCTCTGATGCTCGTACTTAACCTGCTGAAAATTCAAACACCAAGCCACATATGCAACGATATCCTTCTTCATTCTCCGCCACCAATAATCCTGCCACAAATCTTGATACATCTTTGCGGCGCCCGGATGAATAGAGTACCGGGAGCTATGGGCCTCCTCTAAAATCAACTCCCGAAGCCCATCCACATTAGGCACACAAACTCGACCCTGCAATCTCAAAACTCCCTCATTATCTAAGGTAACCTGCTTGGCACCTCCGTGCTGCACCGTGTCTTTGAGGACACACAAATGGGGATTATCATACTACCGATCTCGGATACACTCTAATAAAGAAGAACGAGCGACTGTGCAAGCTAACACACGGCTGGGCTCAGAAACGTCCAACCTCATGAACTGATTGGCTAAAGCCTGAACATCCAAAGCAAGCGGTCTCTCGCCGACCGGAATATAAGCAAGACTACCCATACTGGCTGATTTTCCTACTCAAAGCATCGGCCACCACATTGGCCTTACCCGGATGATATAAGATGGTGATATCATAATCTTTCAACAACTCCAACCACCTTCTCTGCCTCAAATTCAACTCCTTTTTCTTGAACAAATACTGAAGACTCTTGTGATCCGTGAACACTTCACATGCCACGCTATACAGATAATGCCTCCAAATCTTCAACGCATGAACAATGGCTGCCAACTCCAAATCATGAACCGGATAGTTCTTCTCATGAATCTTCAACTGCCGGGAAGCATAGGCAATGACCTTGTCATCCTGCATCAACACTGCACCGAGTTCAATACGAGATGCATCACAATAGACTGTATAAGGCCCTGAAACTGTGGGCAAAACCAATACAAGTGTCGTAGTTAGAGCTGTCTTGAGCTTCTGAAAGCTCGCCTCATACTCATCCGACCATCTGAACTGGGCACCCTTCTGGGTCAACCTGGTCATCTGGCTGCGATAGATAAAAACCCCTCCACGAACCAACGATAGTAGCCCGCCAATCCCAAGAAACTCCAAATCTCTGTAGTTTATGCTGGTCTAGGCCAGTTCTTGGCTGCCTCAATCTTCTTCGGATCAACCTGAATACCCTCCGCTGATACAATATGGACCAGGAATGCAACTGAACTCAACCAGAACTTCACACTTCGAGAACTTAGCATATAACTGACTATCCCTCAAGGCCTGAAGAACCACTCTAAGATGTTACTCGTGCTTCTCCCGGCTGCGAGAATATATCAAAATATCATCAATGAAGACTATCACGAACGAATCCAAATAAGGCCTGAACACTTGGTTTATCAAATCTATGAAAGCTGCTGGGGCATTTGTCAACCCGAATGACATAACCAAGAACTCATAATGCCCGTACCGAGTCCGGAAAGCTGTCTCAGGGACATCGGATGCCCTAATACTCAACTGATGGTAGCCAGATCTCAAGTCAATCTTTAAAAATACCTTGGCACCCTGAAGTTTATCAAACGAATCATCAATCTTCGGCAATGGTTACTTATTCTTGATTGTAACTTTATTCAATTGTCGGTAATCAATACACATTCTCATCGACTCATCCTTCTTCTTAACGAACAACACCGGCGCACCCCAAGGCGAAATACTAGGTATAATGAAACCCTTCTCAAGCAAGTCTTGCAATTGCTCCTTCAACTCTTTCAACTCAGGCGGGGCCATAAGATACGGCGGGATAGAAATGGGCTGAGTGCCCGGAGCCAAATCAATACAAAAGACAATATCCCTGTCGGGTGCATACCCGACAGGTCTGAAGGAAACACCTCAGGAAACTAGCGAACAACAGGCACAGAATCAATAGAAGGAACCTCAGCGATAGAATCATAAACATATGCCAAATAGGCCAAATACCCCTTCTCGACCATACGCCGAGCCTTTACATAAGAGATAACACTACGGGTAGAATAACCAGGAGTCCCTCTCCACTCTAAACGGGGTAAACCCAGCAAGGCTAAGGTCACAATCTTGGCATGACAGTCCAAGATAGCATAGTAAGGTGATAACCAGTCCATCCCCAATATAACATCGAAATCGACCATGTCTAGAAGCAACAAATCTACACGAGTCTCAAGACCCCCAATCACAACTATACAAGAGTGATGGACTCGATCTACCACAATAGAATCACCCACCGGTGTGGACACATAAACAGGAACACTTAATGAATCACTAGGCATGACCAGGTACAGTGCAAAATAAGATGACACATACGAGTATGTAGACCCTGGATCAAATAACACTGAAGCATCTCTATCACAAACCAGAACAGTACTTGTGATAACCGCATCTGAAGCCTCAGCCTCGGGCCTAGATGGAAGAGCATAATATCGGGGCTGAGCCCCACCACCATGGACTATATATATGGGACGGCCTGCAGCTGGCTGGCCTCCTACTCTAGCGGTCTAAGATCCATCTCTAAATCCTCTACCTCCACCTCTAGCACCTCTAACCCCACCTCTAGCTGGCTGGGCGGGATGTGGAACACATGGTGCCTGAACCATAGTACGGGGACCCTGCTGCTGCGACTGAGTACCTACCAATCTCGGGCAAGCCCTCCTGATATGACCATACTCACCACACTCATAGAATCCACATGAGTGTTGCGGCTGAGGAAACTGAGACTAACCTTGGCAACCTGAATGACCACCCCGAAAACTTTGAAGTCGCGGTGCACTGATAGGCTGGTGGTGCACTGTAGGACTGCTTATCAGAATACTGCATCTGCGGACCACGGCTACCTGAAGCACCGTGAGAAACCTAAAGGGCTGACTGAAAGGGCCTAGGAGGATGGCCTCTACCATACGAATCTCTGCCTCTAGACGAGGCACCACTGAATCTACCTGAATGACGGGGCCTCTTGTCCAACCCATGACTACTTCTCTATGACAGGACCATCTCAACTCTACGGGCCACATTGGCCGCCTCCTAAAAAGTAATCTCACTCCCAGCCTCCCTAGCCATCTGAAGACGAATCGGCTGAATAAGACCGTCAATAAACCTCCTCACCCTCTCTCTCTCAGTAGGAAGTATGACAAGAGTATGGCGAGCCAAGTTGATGAATCTAGTCTCATAATGGGTAACAATCATGGAACCTTGTTGGAGATGCTCAAACTGCCTCCGATAGGCCTCTCTCTGAGTAATGGGGAGAAACTTCTCCAAAAATAGTTGTGCAAACTGCTCCCAAGTCAAGGCTAGCGATTCAGCTGGTTTAGCCAAGCAATAATCTCTCCACAAGGTCTTGGTGGATCCAGACAAGCGAAATGTAGCAAAATCGACCCATTGGTCTCAACAGTCCACATGTTCCTGAGAACCTCACAACAGCTGTCTAGATAATCCTGGGGATCCTCAGTAGATGCACCACTGAAAGTAGTAGTGAAGAGCTTGGTGAAACTGTCTAGTCTCCACAAAGCATCGGCAGACATAGCCGCTCCATCACCAGTCTGAGCTACAACACCCGACTGAACTACTCCAACTGGTTGAACCGTTGGAGTCTGAATCTGAGGAGCTACCTATCCAGAGTGCGAGTAGCAGGAGTCTGGGCTCCTCCTCCAGCCTGAGAGATGGCTGGTGCTATGGGAAGCAAACCTGCCCGGGTGACACTCTCCATGAGGCCTACTAGTCGAACTAGAGCATCCAGAACTGGGGTAGCAATAAACCCCTCTGGGACATGAGTTGGGCCCACCAGAACTACTGGGGCTAGAACCTCCTCGTCAAAATCAACCTGAGGCTCCACCACTGTTGCTGCTGCTCGGGGCTGAGCTCTTCCCCTACTTCAGCCTCTAGCACGGCCTCGGCCTCGCCCTCTGCCCCTTGTGGGAGCTGCTGCTAGGGGCTCGGGTTGCTGAGCAGTGGATGAGGAAGCGCGTGTTCTCGCCATCTCAAAAGAACAGAGTAGAAATTTAATTAGCATTGAGAAACGACACCGTACGACAGAGAGAACAAATGTGAAGTTTTCCTAACTCTGTAGCCTCTGGGGATAAATACAGACGTCTTCGTACTGATCCCTCAGACTCTACTAAACTTGTCCATGAATTGTGAGACCTATGTAATCTAGAGCTCTGATACCAACTTGTCACGACCCAAAATTTCCCACCCTCGGGAGTCGTGATGGCGCCTACTCGTAGAAGCTAGGCAAGCCAATAAATTTAAAAATTTTAACTCTTTCGTTTTAGTCCTTTTTAACAACTTGTAATAATAGGTGATCAACATTTAAATAATAGCGGAAGACTTAGACTATATAATACCTAAAATAAATATGGAAATGCCAACATGCGTCTCTAGCCAGAAACCGGTGTCACAACATTCACGGACTGTCTATGAAGAGAGTGCAGAGTACCTCGGGATTTCTGTGGACTGAAGGCTGGCTCCCCAAGTGCTACTGTCCCGGTGCTGCTCCGATATCTGTACAGAGTGCAGAGTATAGCATCAGCACAATCAATTCCATGTGCTGGTAAGTGTCTGGCCTAACCCGGGCGAGGTAGTGATGAGGCTAGGACCAGACTCTAGATAAATCTGTGCAATAATATAATATACAGCGAAAACTAAACAGGAATAAGCAGTTTAAATGGGAGGGAGTGCATGCTTCGGGGAACACATTAAATCCAGTAGAAATAAAGAGAAATATGAGAGAAACTACTCAAATCTACAACAAAGTAATAATAACATTGTTGCGGCGTGCAACCCGATCCATATAACATTGTTACGGCGTGCAACCCGATCCAATATATATAACATTGTTGCGGCGTGCAGCCCGATCCAATATATATAACATTGTTGTGGCGTGCAACCCGATCCAATATATATAATATTATTGCGGAGTGCAACCTGATCCAATATATTTATATTCCTTAAACTCAATCATACCATGAGTCCCGGCAAGGGATCAACAATAAACTACACTATCCCGGCAAGGGGATTCAATAGTGAAAGTATATACGTCCTGGCAAGGGAGAATCAGCTATAACCAATCTTAACTCAACTCCTGCTCATCTCAGTTAACACCAATACTAAATCAACAGTAATTTCCATGAAAACAAACTAAATCCTTGCTCAAAATCGGGAATCACCAATTAAGCATCCGCAGAATCATTTAAGAACACAACAAATATCAATTTAAGACTCACGGTCATGCTCGACACCAACGTATAGATACCCGTCACCATGCCTATATGTCGTACTCAACAAGAAGCAGGAAGCAAATAGGACACAATTCCTAATCCCTCAAGCTAAGGTTAGACCAAATACTTACCTCGATGCCACGAACACAATTCACGATTCAATTATAACTTTACCCCTTGATTCCACCACCAATTCGCTCGTATCTTGTCACAAGTTACTTAATTACATCAATAATCACTAAATGAATCAATTGGAATGCATGAAAATGAGTTTTCTAAAGTTTTACCCAAGAAGTCAAAAATCGCCCCCGGGTCCACATGGTCAAAACTCGAGGTTCGAACCAAAACCCGATTACCCATTCCCTCACGAACCCAAATATATGATTTGTTTTGAAATCGGACCTCAAATCGAGGTCCGAATCCCCAATTTTTGAAAAACCTAGGTTCTACCTAAAACACTCAATTTCCCCCATGAAAATCATTGATTTCGAGTTGAAATCATGTGAAATGATGTTAATGATTGAAGAAAACGAGTTAGAAATCACTTACCAATGTTTTGGAGAAGAAAGGTTATTTGAAAAATCGCCTTTCAGTCCCTCCTGTGCGGACCGCACAAAATCAACTGCGGTCGCACAGCCTCTCGGACTCCTTGTGCGGACCGCACAAAATCAACTGCGGCCGCACAGTCACCAGTGAACTTGTGCGGACCGCACAACCACCAGTGCGGATAGCACGAAACCAGTGCGGACCACACTAGCAGGTTCAGAGAGCTGCAGCTTTTTCTGAACTTCCAATAGCCATGTTTAAGCCTAAGACACCCCAGAACCTACCCGAAACTCACCCGAGCCTTCGGGGCTCCTAACCAAACATATGTACTAACTTAATGAAATCATACAAATTTATCCGTGTGATCAAATCGCCAAAATAACCTCAATAACTACGAATTAAATCTCAAAATCTAAGAATTTTTCTCAAACTTCGTAAAACATCAACTTTTGCAATTTAGGTCCGAATCACGTCAAATGACATCCGTTTTTCTCCAAATTTCACATTATCGTCTTAAATCATATATAAGACCTGCACCGAGCACCGAAACCAAAATACGGGCCCGATACCATCATGTTCTGATCAAATTTCATTTCAAATTCCTTTAAACAATTTCAGAAAATAATTTTCTTTAAAAATTCATTTCTCGAGCTTGGAACCTCAGAATTCGATTTCGGGCATACGCCCAAGTCCCATATTTTCCTCTGGACCCTCCGGGACCGTCAAATTACGGGTTCGGGTCCGTTTACCCAAAATATTTACCGAAGTCAAATTTATTCATTTTACAGTCAAAACTTATCATTTTTCACTGATTTTCACATATAAGCTTTCCGGCTACGCGCCCGGACTGCGCACACAAATCGAGGTGATGATAAATGAAGTTTTTAAGGCCTCAGTGACACAAAATTTAGTTTAATAGCAAGCGATGACCTTTTGGGTCATCACATTTTTCCCATTTCCTTCTTTAACAATTAACAATACCTTTCTCTCTTCACGTGAACGAAGTAAATCAAGGGAATCACTCGCTATATAGCCCGATGCCTTCTTTCTTTTCAGGAATATTTATATATATATACATTTTAGGATTTCTCAATCACCATACACCTATTTGAGTTGAATTTTGTGGATTTATATTCTAACAGTTTGATAGATATTGTGCCGTATTGTGATAGGTAATGAGTGGAACCTTGAAGATTATAATGTAATATTGGAAGGAGCCATATGTTCGTCAAAAAGACATTACAAAAATGAGATGAAAATTCTTTCAAAAATTTATAAAAAAAGCTTACAGGTTTGTTTTCTTGTCTTGTCGCTTTGAATTTTTCGCTCTTGTTATATGCTAAAACTTCTTGTAAAAGAATTATCTACACATAATTTTTCTCTCTTTGAACGTTCTTCTAGCATTTTTACAAGTCAAATTTCTTAGTATTAATGTTTCTTTTGGTTCACTCGTTCTTTGTTGCTAATTAGTGTTTCTTTTGAATTTACGTGGTACATTTTAATCTATTGATTGCAAGAAGATCAAGGATTCAGCTTTGATGCAAAGAGTGAAATTACTTCATCCCATCTGGTGGCAACATCTTCAGTCCCCAGATCAAACACTTAGCACTTAGTTTTATTTTGATGTGGAACCCTTCAGAACTTTATAGATTATAGTTCAATAACTGATTCTACTTTAGATAGATGATTGTATATTTTAGAATTAATTTTTGAAACTATTTAGATGTCAATTTGAATATTAAAGTGATATTCAAAATTTATTATTGTGTGTTTCTATGTTTTGATAATATGGAATATTTGAAATTTTAAAAAATATTTGGTGAGGTAAAAAAGAAAAAAAGAAAAATAGCAACTTATAGGACAGAAAAATTTATTATCTCTAATAAACTATTTTTTATAAATAAAAATAAAATATAATAAAAATTGAGTCACTAAATAAAACATAATTAAAAAAATCTAATCGAGATATTTTGACGATTTATAGCTATGGATTTATGGATTGGTAGCTAATTATAAATACTATAATACCAATCTAATATGTGAGCACAACTACATATTTGAATTTTGTGGCTAAATAAATAATATTTTTTGCCACTGTATATCCCTTTGTGGCTAAAGCAGAAGATAGCTACAAAATTGATTCATCTTGGCAAAAGAATAAAATCATCAGCTATAAATATATATTCTTCGTGGCAAAATATTTTATTAATATAGCTACATCAGAAAAATTCTTGTAGCAAAACACGAAATGTTAGAGTTTGTAGCTAAATTTTAGTTACGCTACTTCTAACTACGGATGCTACGAAAACTATTATTGTAGCTAAAGTGTTTAGCCACGGAAATTATTGTGTTTAGCTACGACGTATTTCGTAGCTGTGTATGCATAATATTGTAGAGTATGGATAATCTTCTACTGGGGGTAATGCTTATCCATAATGGAGTACCGAAAGGATAAACTTATTGTATCAGGTATAGATAATCTTCTACCGATGATAATATTTATCTATAACGGAGTACCGAAAGAATGAGCTTATTATACCAGATATGGATAATTTTCTATTGAGGGTAATGTTTCCATAACAGAATATCGAAAGGATAACTTATTGTATCAGGTATGGATAATCTTTTACTGGGGATAATATTTATCCACAACGGAGTACCGAAGTGATAAGCTTCTTCAGGAGGCTTATTTCCAATAGAATACTAAATAGATAAACATATTTACAGCGGAGTCCCATATGAATAAGCTTCTTGAGAAAACTTATTTACAACGGAGTACTAAATGAATATCCATAATATAGTATATTTATAACAAACACAATATTTTTTTAATAAGATATATATACTAGATAAACAAATAATGAAAACAACTTTATATAAAGGACTAAACGTGTTCGTGGGCGGTGGGACATGAAATCATATTCCAAATTGCATTTTACTTGCAATAGAAACGGTACCCTTATTTAAGATATTTGAAAATACCAAAATTATTATTAAGTGGTTTACTGATGTACAACAGGATTATAAGGTAAGAACATCACTATAGACACCAAGAAAAAATCTAGAAAACAAACATCATCTCCAACATAGAGATCATTGCAGTCCACCGTTAAAGAAATCCCTAAATCGTATATGTATACATTCAATCTTTTCAGGTATTAATGTAAGACTTTGTTTGCACTCTCAACAAGTAAATAGAGAAAAAGAGCATCTTGGTGCACTAAGCTTCCGCTATGTGCGGGGTCTGGGGAAGAGCTGAACCACAAGGGTCTATCGTACGTAGCCTTACCCTGCATTTTTGCAAGAGACTATTTTCACGGCTGAACCAGTGACCTCCTGATCACATAGCAGCAATTTTACTAGTTATGTCAAGGCTCCCCTTCAACAAGTAAATAGACTCTCAACAATTAATTTTGTGACAAAGTTGTTTCAATCTGTTTAAAAAAATACATTTTTTTAATAACATGTCAGCCCAGTACACAAGGTATCCCGCGTTCACACAGGGAGAGGGTCGCACTCAAGGAGAACGATGTACACAGTTTACCCTAATGCAAGTATTAGTGACTGCTTTTGCGGTTCGAACTCATGAGCTATATGTCATACAGAGACAACTTTACCGTTGCTCCAAACCTCCCCTCCATTTTTTAATGGCGGTATTAGAGTCCGATGGGAGGGCCACACTCAAGGGAAATGATGTACACAGTTTATCCTTATGCAAGTAGTAATGACTGCTTTCACGGCTCAAACTCATGACCTATAAGTCACACATAGACAATTTTACCGGTGCTCCAAGCCTCCCCTCCATTCTTTTAATTACAAAGCAACATTAACCCATAATTGAGCCATAGATGAGCCACTAACTGAATTGTACTTTATTCACGATATTTTTATATTCAGTTACGCACATGATGAAAAAGACAACCACAGAACTAAAATAACAGGAGTAAAACTTTAGACTAGCCTTTACTTTTTAGAAGCCTAGGAAGCTCACACTTGCGAGTGGAAAAGAACACAAGGCCAAACCCAATAGGGAAAATGCCAAATTTGATGGTGGCAATTAGCAATTATCTGTATTTGATTATAACACCAAAACAAGAAGAGTCCAAAATAATAGAATCTCTGGCTGGCAAATATCTAAGTGGGCCCTCACTTTACAGGAAGTGCCACTTACTTCTCTTATTTTTTTTTAAATTTAATTATTCAATATTCAAAATTAACTAGTCTTGACTAATTCGAATTAGTATAAAATAAGTCCACTAAAATAAAATAAAATGCTCTATATCAAAAAATTCCGATTTTTGTATGTTATGATTTAGTATATAGATTTTATCCCATTAATTTAGTTGAGAAATTTCACCTTTAAAAATTAAATGAATTGTAGTTTTTGCAGACAAATTTTCGATTATTTACACCATATGAACTTTTTTTTTAATGCACTATTAAATTTTGTCTCCTTTAGTTTGAAATAAAAAAGACCACTCGTGCAAGCATGGGTGCACAGTGCACTATTAAAAACTGAAAACAAATATCTAGTAAAAGTTGATCCCTCTTCTTTGGGTAAATAACTTAATATTTAATCAAGTGCACCATTTAATATTTTAAGAGCATAGGAGTCACAAATAATTCCTACATAAAATACCTAGTTTTGCAAAAAAAAAACTATAGGTTTACATGTTACATAATTGTCTAAATCTTCGCGCATAGTATTTATGCAGAGTCCGGAAAATACATCTCAGATAGTTTTCTATTCACAAAGTCAAAAACATCCCTCCATAATTACCTTTTTTCTATTGAAAAAGCGATATTCCTCCATTTTAAGTAATGCCAACTGAAGTCTCAATTCTCTCAATCACTTTCTGCTTTTCTTTTTTCAACTTCTATTCTCACTCAACAATGGTATCCATGGAATCATCAAAGAGTACTGAATCACAAAACTTGCCGGTGTTTGGCAAGAGAAGCCCTGCGGCCATGACCAAAAAAGGTGTTTATGTTGCCATCTGTTACATGGCTTGTGCTGGTTAGTCTATTTTCTTTTTCATCTTCTCTACTCTTGGATTCTTGCATGTATATTCCAGGATTTAGTTATGGGCATATCAACCCCGGTGCCATCCTGCATTCACGCAGGTCTAAGTATCCCAAAGGGTATGATGTAGATAGCAATACCCTAATGCAGGGGCGGATGTAGAGCAAAGGGTACGGGTTCCCGTGAACCCAGTAACTTTTACATAAACCCTGTATTTATACTAAAAAATTTACTAAAAGTATAAGAATATTTAGTTTGGAACCCAGTACGTTGGTCCAGTCTTCATGTAGATTAACTTGAGATTGTTATAGGAACCATAAGCTTAAAATTCTGGATCCGCCTCTGCCCTAATGCAAATATTAGTGGCTACTTCTATAGCTCGAACCCCTGATTAGGTCACACCGTGATAATTTTATAGTTGTTCCCAGGCTCCCCTTCCCAGTATTTAGTTATGGACAGGGAAGTGCGGTACACAAAACATTCCGTATTTACGTAGGGTCCGAGGAAGGGTCGCACCCAAAAGGATGTGATGTGGACAGCCTACTCCTAATACAAATATTAGTGGCTACTTCCACGACTCGAAACTGTGATTTATAGGTCATACAAATACAACTTTATTATTGTTTCAAGGCTCGGCTCTTCCGGGAATTTAGTTATGGGTTTAAAGTATTTTACAAAGGATTGTATATCTCTAAAAATCTTTATGTCAAAGGAGAAGAAAAAGAAATATATTAAAATCTCCTTAGTCTTAAGACTATGAATTTCTTCTCCTTTATGTTTAATGGAACGTTTATAATCAGCCTATTTGTGATAGTATATCTCTTTTCCTTGTCAAAAGTTAGCACATGCACAACAAAAATTTGCTAATATATAATATACGGAAAAGGTCCAAAAATATCTTAGGAACTATTCGAAATAGCTCAAAAATAACTTTCGTTTGTTTTTTATGGCAAAAATATCCCTGCCGTTTATGTTTTGGCCCAAAAATACCCCTAAATCGTTAGCTTTGCCATTGAAGCTGACATGGCAGTCCAACTGGGTTAGAATTGCTTACATGGTCGTCCACTAAGCAATCCATATGTGAAAATTATTTTTTCGGAAATTTTATTTTTCCAGAATCTTTTAATAAAATACAAAATCAACATTTATTCTGAAAAAGTAAAAAATTTCGAAAAAAAAATATTTATTTCGTAATTTTTTAATTAAAATACAAAATCAACACTTATTCTGAAAAAAAAGTAAAAAATTTACAAAAAAATTATTCTTGATTGGGGTTTATGATTTGATTAAAAACTCCATTATTCTCTTTTGTGAATTTATGATTATAGATATCGAGAATTCATATAACTGACCCCAACTTGTTTAGGATTAAGAAATCAGTGTCTTTGTTGTTGTAATAATAAAGTTTTAATTTTTTCTTGTAAACGTTGTGTGTTATTTTTTTTTTTTGGAGCTAAAGAATGGGGTTGAAATCATACTGGGATAATGTTCCAAGACATAACTACGCTATTACTAGATTCAAAAGCATTCAAAGACATAACTCCGAAATTCACAAATTAATCATAAATTCACAAAAGAGAACAATGGAGTTTTTAAATCAAATCATAAACCCCAATCAAGAATATTTTTTTGTAAATTTTTTACTTTTTTTGGAATAAGTGTTGATTTTGTATTTTAATTAAAAAATTCCGAAATAAATATTTTTTTCAATTTTTTTTTACTTTTTCAGAATAAATATTGATTTTATATTTTATTAAAAAAATTTGGATAAATAAAATTTTCGAAAAAATAATTTTCGCATATGGATTGCTTAGGTGGACGACCATATAAGCAATTCTAACCAAGTTGGACTGCCATGTCAGCTTTAATAGCAAAACTAACGGCTTAGGGGCATTTTTGGGTCAAAATAGAGACGGCAGGGATATTTTTGGCATCAAAAACAAATGAAGGATATTTTTGAGCTATTTCGAATAGTTTAAGGATATTTTTGGACATTTTCCGTATAATATATGATACATGGCCCCAAGACTTTAATCTAGTGGTTGGGCGCACGTTACAGGTTTGCATTCTGCCGCAGACTTGATATTTAAGTGGAGAAGGATAGAGTGACGGGCATATTATTTACCGAGTTCTTTGAACATGATGCATGGCAAATTTGTAATCGAACATTGTTATGACGACAAGCATCACCTTATGGATTTAATCATATTTTTTCTTCTTCTTTTTTTTTTTTTTTTTTTTGTTCGCGGGGGGAGGGGAGTACTAGGTAGGAGGAGGGTTTAATTCTCTGACTTCTTTAAATTTGCAATGAATATATGCGACGTAATCACTAGCTAGGTAACATTCGAAATCTTTGTGAATAAACTACCATTCTCAAAAATGTGCAAAGAATTGTATTTGATCTTTTGGGAACACTAAGAGTCTACGACAATGCTTCATTTTCTTTTATTATACAATTTTTTTATATATGTGCAATTTTTGGCAGTTCTCTTGGTCATGTTCAATAAGGCAGCTCTTTCATCTTATAAATTTCCATGCGCAAACGTGATCACACTTTTTCAGGTAACTACCTTATGTTAGATTTATTCAGATGATTTGTACTGATTTCCCAGTACGTTGGTTGGGTATCTATCATGTTAATTAAAGTTTAATAAAAAAATTGCATAAAAATGTTGGTTAGGTATTACGTCAATAGGTATTTAGGGGAAAACTATGTTGCTCAAATCATTCAAAATTCTCGTTGCACACATGTGTTGATCATCCGAGACGATTTGGGTGTTGGTTGGGATCTTGCTCTGGATTTGCTCAACCTAATTTTAGTGGTTTTACTACGCCTATGGCCAATTTGGTTTGATTTTGAGTTTATATCATATGTATAATCAATAAAGTACTAGAACACTTTAAAATTTAATCATACTAGCTTTAAAAATGTATATTTATGTAAGTCGTAATATATATTTATTTGCTGCATCTTAATACCACTACTTCATACTCCTATTCTTATCCCCCAATCCTAACATTTAAGTTCGGACTTCTAGATCCACACCTGCAGCGAGTGGCCACACCTGTATCCGAGCAACATAGGGAAAAATGGTATAAAGAAAAGTTTTGCGCTATTTGAAGGTATAAGGGGGGGGGGGGGATTGTGGCCTGTTAAAAACTTAGTCGACTAACGGTGATTTTAGTTGACTAAATTGAGAGCAGAAGTAAAGTGACAGTAACTAAATAGAGAAAGACACACAGCAATTTTATACTGGTTCGGTACTTACATCCAGTTTCCCTTGGGTTCCTTTTTATATCTTGAAAGAATTACAACAGGGATGGTTTTGATTCGTTCACCACCAACGAAGTACAGTACTCAGTGAATCCGAAAAACTTAAAAACTTAGTCGACTAACGGTGATTTTAGTTGACTAAATTGAGAGCGAAAGTAAAATGACAGTAACTAAATAGAGAAAGACACACAACAATTTTATACTGGTTCGGTACCGGTGAGGTACTTACATCCAGTTTTCCTTGGGTCACAAGGGTTCCTTTTTATATCTTGAAAGAATTACAACACACAACTCTCTTTTTTGTTCTAACTTTTTCCTATCTTTTGAGACACTGATAAACTTTAGATTACAGTGTTTAGGCTAAGAAGTAGGGAGACTTAGAAGACAATGTATGTAGTTGTGCAAGTCTTCCTTTTGAGCTAAGCAGCCTTCTTATAGAAGATGAAAAATAGCCGTTGATATCTTAACCAGAAATAGAGACACGAGATCTTTGAAAAGGATTTGACCCAAGGGGTGCCTCTTCGAATTCTGCTCTTTAGGAAAGAACGGATTCAATCGTGACTTTCCTTTGTCACAGCCTTCATTTACGAGAGAGTCAATCCCTTGACTGAGCTTTAATTGAGGAGCTGAATACGGCAATAACTTCTTCATTTGAATACTGATTGCCTTGATTGAAGTTGAGTAGATCAGCAGCCTTTTTGGTTCCTTCTATAGATCTATTGATTTTAACAACTGATTTCCTTTTCCTTTTTGATGACTTCTGCGAAATAGAACAATTAGAATTTGTCATCATTGAAACTTAATAAGAAATTAACTTAACATTATTGTTGCATACAGCAGCCATGTACATATGCACTATCCTTTTCCAAAATTGTGGGGCTTATATCAACTTGGCAAAATATCATGGTTCTTCAGTTCTGTAACTTAAATCAGTTTTGATTCATGTTTTCATTGTTAAGTGAAAATTAAAGTCCTAAAATACTTATCAAAGGTGGATTACCTTTTAACATTTAGCCTAAACAACAACAATAACTCAGTACCCACAAGTGGGGTCTCATGAAAATAGTGTATACGCAGACCTTACCCCTACCCCCTACCTTAGGGGATAGAGAGGCTGTTTCCGAAAGATCATCGGCAACGTTTTGCCTAAACAAGGATAAATATCTTGCTAATGCCTTCAGGGGTTGAGTTGGGGGGGGGGGAATAAAGAACTATTTTGAAGCAAAGGTTTAAAGTAAAATACAAAACTTAGATATAGGCAAAAAATCAAACTGATGGACTTCTAACAATTATCTATACCATGCATCACACTGATTCGAAGCTCTGCTAGCAATATGTCTTTTATGTTATCTTTGTGTGTGCTTTCTCTTCAACAGAAATGTGGAAGTTTCTTTCTGCATATTTTACCTACTTGAACTGAAGTCTGGTTCTGTTATCTGCTATACATGCTTGACTAAGTTATCTATCTTGTATTCACTACAAAAAAAAAAAAAAGAAAAAAAAAGAGAAAAAATATACTACGAACTCCGTCGCTGATCTGTCGCTAAATCGTTGGTAGCTAATAGAATTTCTTGATAATCTGTCACTAATCCGTTGCTAAATCAGATTAGTAACAGATTTTTCTATTTATTTGTCGCTAGTTCCTGTTTTTGTAGTAGGGATTGTTGCCAGTAACTCACTTGACAATTCGTCACATAGTACTTTCTGTCTTACCAATTTAAGCGTTTTGGACAACTAGATTCTTCACATTCTAACTAACATATTTGACTTTAGATTATGAGCTCGTGTCGCAGAAATGATAGATTTAGCTCTTTCAGCCTCCTGGTGATAATCATTTCTATGTAAATCTTAGAGTGTGTGTGTGTGTCTTATGCATTGGGGTATTTTTGGCTTGAATAACATCGTGTTAGCAAGAAGGGGAGTCTTGGCGTAACTAGTAAAGTTGCTGTCATGTGACCAGGAGATCACGGGTTCGAGCCGTGGAAACAGCTCTTGCAAAAATGTAGGGTAAGGCTGCATATAATAGACTCTTGTGTTCCGGCCCTTCCCCAGACCCGTGCATAGCAGGAGCTTAGTGCGTCAGGCTTTCCTTCTAACAACGTGTTGCAAACATGATCTTGAAAGGCATTGTGCACCTTAATTAGTCTAGTCATACAATTTTCTTGATCCAAAATTCTTCCCGTTTTGAATCGTTGAACTGCAGTGTACATTGCTCACTATACTAAGATACTGCTAAAATCGGAACTATATTTAGTTGAACGACACTGATTTTGTAGGAAAGCAAGATTTGATAATTTCACGCTTGTAAGGTAAAGCAATTTTTCAATTCAATGTGCAGATGCTAAGTTCAAGTTTGATTCTCTATGCTTTGAGACGCTGGAAATTTATATCTTTCACGGTTCAGGATTCACATACTGTGGTTAAGCACACGACAAACCTTGTACCATTTAAGACAGTACTTCATTGTACTCCTGTCGCGTTATCATATTTGCTTTACATGGTAAGTATTAATTCCTCTTGTTGATCTTCTTATTGTGTAGTGTTTCTTCTTAGCTTTTCAGTTGTTTCTTAAGTAAAATCTGCAATTTTTTCTTTTCGCTGACAGCTGGTCTCTATGGAATCTATTCGTGGAATTAGCGTCCCTATGTATACCACTTTGAGACGAACAACTGTTTTTTTCACAATGTTAGCAGAGTATTTTTTGACAGGGAAAAAACATTCATCGTATGTTGTTACATGGTGAGAAATCATTCTAGCTATAGCTTCCTTTTTCATATATATACACAGATATAAAGAAATGTACCTAGTTATTACATAGTATTTTAATTTGGTGTCTTTATGAAAACACTTACAAGGGTCTCATCAGTGTAGGAATTATCATACTTGGCGCGTTTGTTGCTGGAGCTCGAGACCTATCGTTTGACTACTACAGTTATACTATCGTTCTCGTCTCCAACATAACTACAGCAGTATACTTGGCTTGTATAGCTAACATTGGTATTTTTAGTTTTTTGCTTTATTTCTTCTGCGATGTCTCTTTATGAATTTCATCGACAACTTTTTTTATATGTTTCTATTATCCAATTTAGGAGAATCCAGTGGCCTTAACAGCTTTGGCCTGATGTGGTGTAATGGTAAGAAAATGCTACCATTATATTGACTGTATGTAACGGATCGATAAGGACATCAATCTGCCTGATTTGACAATGTGAGACTCTCTGCAGGTATAATATGTACACCAATTTTGCTACTTTGGACAGCGTTCAGAGGCGACTTAGAAGCTACGACAAATTTTCCATATTTGTATACTGCTGGCTTTCAGGTACTTATTTTAATAAAATCTCTGTATAATAGTTCTGTGCTGGCTAATGTCTTGTTTCTTTAGCTTTAACGTAGATACTTCAAGATGTAATCGTCTTTGCTGTTCGTAATTCTTGATAAAATGTCTATTGACTAATGTAACTAAAATTTGATCTAAAATAAACACTAAAAAAAGAGTAGCCCGGTGCACAAGGCATCCCGCGTTCGGGAAAGGGCCGCACCCAAATGCCAAATTCATCTGTCAAGTGTATCATCCTTAACTTGGAAAACATGCACTTTACTGCTACGACAGTTGTAAACATTACTAGTAGTTCTAAATTTTGCTGCTGTCACTCTGTTCTAATTTAACTTATATTTTTTCTTCTGTCTGTCTCCCCCTTTAATCTTTAACGAAGCGAATACGCCCTTCATATGCGGTTATGGTGTTCTCACTTTCATGAAATACTTGTAGTTCCGCCATTGGCAAATGGAAAATGTGGATATTAGCCACTACTTATGTCTTGTTTGAGAAGTTCTATAGAGAAGCTACCTTGAAGAAAGAAAATCACAGGAAGAAAGATTTGGTAGTAACTTCCAAGAGGATTTAAATCACATGAAGAGAGATTTGCTAGTTACTTTCAAGAGGAATTAACATCACATTATCATGAATTATGAACATAACTTCATTGTCCATACCTATGTGAGGATAGATCTAGCACTAGGGTTGCTGGAAGACAGTGGTTACGGATTCGGCTAAACTCACTAGCTTTTGTCCAAATTCTGTATTTGTCATAAGAAAATCATTAAATATGTACAAATTATTAATCTAGAACTCATTAACTTAAAAGGACCAGAATCCCAAACTCATAAACTTCAAATCCTGGCTCCGCCGTTGTTGGAAAAGTTTGTTAGCATGAGCTGAAGTATAACATAAGCTTTTCTTGTTACTCACTAAATGTGTTCTGCCTTTCTTTCTGTTCATTTTCTTGAGCCAATAGAACTTAGCTTCTTGATTTGCACAGAAACAGTGAATGAATATTAATGTTCTAACTGAATTCCTTGCTTCATATCTTTGCAGGCTGTGATTTTTCTATCATGTGTTCTGGCTTTCTTATTGAACTATTGTGTATTCCTAAATACAACTATCAATTCAGCACTAACACAAACAATCTGCGGAAATCTCAAGGTGTGTAATATCTTAATGCCTTTATGAAAGGTATGCAGTCTTGAAGCGACGGTAAAGTTGTCTCTGTGTGACCTATAGGTCACGGGTTCGAGCCGTGGAAGCAGCCACTAATGCTTGCATTAGGGTAGTCTGTCTACATCACACCCCTTAGGTACAGCCCTTCCCTGGACCCTGCGTGAATGTAGCAGTCATTAATGCTTGCATTAGTGTAGGTTGTCTACATCACACCCCTTAGGGCGCGGCCCTTCCTTGGACCCTACGTGAATGCAGCAGCCACTAATGCTTGCATTAGGGTAGTCTGTCTACATCACACCCCTTAGGGTGCGGCCCTTTCCCCCTCCCTGCGTGAATGTTGGATGTTTTGTGCACAGTTAAAAAATATACATTCTTTCAATTATTAGAATTGAAAATGAACAAAGCCCCTTTAGATTAGTTTTTCTTTTTGGTTGATTTTTTCATATGTGCTTTTTTGTAACAACTAATGACTTCATATGCAGGACTTTTTTACTGTTGGATTCGGCTGGATAGTATTCAGAGAACTTCCATTTGATCTGGTTAGTATAATCAATACACTTCAATAATTTACTATTAGTTTATACAATTACTGATATATATTACCATTTTCTTAATGACAGTTGAATGTTGTTGGCCAATGTGTTGGCTTTATGGGATCTGGATTGTATGCTTATTGTAAACTCAAAGGCATTTAGCTGCCTGAATGATGTTCATCATCTTTACTTGGAGGAAACTTAACTATGAGGGGCGGAGCTAGAGTGTCAGGAGGGTTCAATCGAATCTAATAGCTTTGGTTCGAACCTTGTATTTGTCTTAAATTTTTTATTAAATATATAAAAATTATTAATTTAGAACCCAATAATTTAAAACGATTAGAATCTCGAACTCATAAACATAAAATTCTGACTCCGATTCTGTTAACGGTAGATCTATAATTTTCAACCATATTGCGAAACAATATAACTTGTATTTGCCCAATACTTGAGCCTGGAAATGCCGCAATTAACATCAATTTCTCTATCTTTTGGCTGAAGTAAACTCAATTTGCATGAAAATGTGTCAAACTCTCCAGTTGCAGCAGGTTTGAGAACACCAAGGGACTTTAACAGATTTGAGAGATTAATCAACAAATAATTCTCAACAGGATGATGTACAATAGTAAATAAAAGAAAAAAGGGAACTAAATTGAATGTGAAGTCATTTTAATTGAGTTTAAGTTCTAAGCACTAACTAAGTTTTTCTTACACTATCATGTCAGAGGCGGATCCATAAAGTTTATGGGTTCCTACCGTAATCTCAAATTAATATATAATAATAACTTGGTTCACAATTAAATATTTTTAAATATTTAGTGGATTTCTTAATTGAAATATAACGTAATGCAAAACTTACAGGGTTTTCGAAAACCAGTAACAATACTCTAGATCCGCCACCGCATCATGTTAAATTGATCTGCAATAACATAAAAAAGAACAGCCTGGTGCACCAAACTCCCGCTATACGTGGGGTCAGGGAAAAGGCCAGACCACTAAGGGTCTATCATACGCACCCGCCTTACCCTGTATTTCTGCAAGAGGCTGTTTCCATGGCTCGAACCCATGACCTCCTGGTCACATGGCAACAACTTTACCAGTTACGCCAAGGCTCCCCTTCTGATCCGCAATAACATGTAACTCATTATAGCAAGTCTGATATGGTAACTTAAAAAATAGAAGAATAACTTGATATAATTGGGTTTATTGCATTGATAGTGCAAAAAAATTATAATTTCATTATATATAACTTAAATTCATTTGTGAACCGTTTAACAAGAAAGGTAAAAATACACCAATGTAAATACTCTCGTTTTTTTCCTCTGTTTGCCAAACTGTCTTCTAAAGTACCTTCACTTACCCTGTGATATTATCACCTACTCATAACATGAATCCACAGCAATCCCAAATGCCAGATCAACAACAACAGCGAGTTGAACCACCTGATATAGGATCTATGCAAATAGATGATATAAACACAACTTCTCAACCAAAAACCTTCCTACAAACCCTATTACTTGATAAACACCTTTCACCAAATCCAGAAAATCTTAGTAACATAACCTCTGATGCTATCTTAACTGACGAACTCCTCCTACAGGCTGACAACGATGATAACTTTATTCCCATCAGTGCGAATGATAAATCGCGTTTATACGAACCTTGGAAATATTCAGTTATAATAAAACTGTTTGGACGTAAGATTGCACATCATATTCTGAGAAACAAGCTCATTAACCTTTGGAAGCCGACTGAGGAACTGTCTCTAATTGATCTAGGATTTGATTTTTTTCTTATAAAGTTTAAAAAAGAAGAGAATATGATGACATCACTATATGGTGGTCCTTGGTTCATTTTGAACCATTTTCTATCTGTCCGTAGGTGGGAGCCAAAATTTATAGCATCTTCTACTCAACTCATGTACTCAGCTTTGTGGATGAGGCTTCCTGAGCTTCCTACTAAATTCTATGATTTGGAAATTCTCCAAAGAGTTGGGTCAAAACTGGGTAAACTACTAAAGATCGATTCTTGCACTTCGTCTACTTCTAGGGGAAGATACGCATGAATATGTATCGAAGTACCGCTGGAAAAGCCTTTGAAAACCCATGTGAATATAGGTCACCATAGACAAACAATTCAGTATGAAGGCTTAAACTTAATATGCATGCTTTGTGGACATTTTGGGCATATTAAACAATATTGTACCTCGGTTGTTTCTACATCTATGGAGGAAACATCATCTCCTACTCAGTTAAAGACAACTGTGGAGTTCGCACGAAAATCCACTTACACTACCAGGAACTCCATAGCCTCACTGGACAAGGCGGTTGCAGAAGAGCTCCTCCACGTCAGCAGCTTCAGCCAGGTAAGTTTACTAACCCTACTAGGCCTCACCTGGGCCATACATCTGCTGAGAACCTCTTCCATACGAGGCCCAATAAGATAGGCCTTAATAAGTTTGATTGTCTTTCTATTTTGGACCCAATTCGGGAGGGGTCATCTAGTATTGGTACTAAAATAATCAACTGGGACCAAAAGGTTAATGCTTTACCATCCACCTTAGGCCAAATGCAGCTACACCCTACTGACCAATCGAGGCCACCTACTGACCCACTTTTGGTTATTCCAACTAAGCATGCTACTACACAAACTATTACTGCATTAAGTATACCACAACACTCTTTATCTAGTCTAGTAAGCTCTAATAAGCCTTCTACCCTAACACAATTACAGCAGCAACAATTGCCACGTAATAATCCAGTCCCCACCCAACACCAATCCTTACAAGACAAATTCTATCTGCCCTCACCTCTAATAGCCACGTCTCTATCAGCAGCAAGTCCAAATCAACTACACTTGCATGCTACAGTAGGTCCAGATAACTTAGACTAGACCCACACTCCATCTACATGCAAACACAATCATTACTCAACATGTGAAGACCTACGTGAATCTACTCCTCCTACTCACACACTCCCTCCTGCCTCACCACTTATTTTTACCCCAGGTCAGGTAAATCATCCTCTTTCTCCATCCCAAATATACGAGTATCCATACAACTCTCTCAATAATCCAAAAGATGCAAAGACCATCTTTTCCAAAAACCAGTCACTACATGTCTATGCAAGAGAATATTCAAAACAACCATCAGTTCTTCCATCTACCAAGGCTGATTATGCAGGGGCCACAGTTGCAACACATCTCTACCCCGATGGTTTACACCTTTCAGATCATGTCAATGGATCAACCACTTCAGTCTTGGTTGGAAATGGGTTTACAAGGTTATGCATTAATTTTCACTCTAGAGATGAACGACCAAGAAATAGTTTTCCTAATACAGAATCCCTCTCATCTGGCCGAGATTGTAATGGAGGGAATGCGTCTGGGCATGGAAGCCTATACCTAGAATCAGTGGTTCACCACTCAAACACCTCTACAGATACTGGCTCAACCATCATCCTCAACTCAACACTGGACCTCTCCCATGAATCCAGTCCATCTGCATAGGAACCCAGTCATCAACATGATGCCTTTCTACCCTCCACATCACATGGGCCAAGTCTTTGCAACTTGGTTTCAGTCCCTCCACTCGTTCAATCCCCTATCCCCATATGGCAGCCCACTGACTCCTCTAGACACCTCCAACTTCCTGGAGAGTCCCCTACAAACACCACCACCATCACCACACGTATTAGACAGTCCAACAAGGCAAGAGCTGTCAGAAAAATTAGAGGAGATAAGGGAAACAAGAACCGAGTTCTTCTAGCTAAAGGGAATTATGCTCTACGACCTAAAAGAACAGTACGAAAAAAAGTTTGTCCTGAAATGTCCACCCGACCTCGAGGCATACAGCCTCAATTTTCGTCTCACCACAAATCCATAAGTGGGGAAGTATGCCATGGTTATTCTTCCCACACTTCGTCAGCCTACTCAAGTAGTGACTCTAGAGCAGATGGCATCTCATGTCACTCCAATGACTCCACTTCCATTAGGACAAACCTATAACCCAAACTCCTACATGAATTTCTTGGTTTGGAATTGTCGGGGATCTCATAATCCTGAGTTTAGGCGCCACTTTAGGTCTTTGATAGATAATCATAGACCTGTGTTAGCAATTCTCCTTGAAACTCACATGAATGATCACACCAGACTCTGTGATGATTTTAATTTTACTCATATGTTGCAAGTACTTGCCAATGGGTTGATTGGTGGGTTAGTGGTGCTATGGAAGGAACAAGGAATCAAGTTGACAGAGATGCGTATTTCTGAGCAAGAAATACACTGCATGGTCCAGGTATACTCTAATAAACAACCTTGGATGTTATCTGCTATTTATGCAAACTATCTATCTACTGTACGTAATAAACTTTGGGAGAGTTTAATTAATATTCATAATACTATTGGCATGCCTTGGTTATTAGGAGGAGACTTTAATGAAATATTAGATTCAAAGGAAAAATTCGGGGGTCTGCCTATAAGCAATAATAGGGTGGATAAGTTTATGAATTGTTTGAACTATTGTAAGTTGATTGATCTAGGATTCCATGGTAGCCGTTTTACATGGACTAATAAGCGTCGACATGGTAATACAATTTTAGAAAGACTTGATCGTTTCTTAGAAAATTATGAATGGCTAAATTTGTACCCAGACGCTGTGGTTAAACATCTCCCACGAACCTTTTCGAACCACTGTCCCCTATTAATTACCCTAGAATCTTCCCCTAGAGTACAACAAAATTTTTTTTGCTTTGAAACAATGTGGGCATCTCACCTGCAATTCCCAGCATTAGTTAGGAATGTTTGGGCGAGGAATCACTCATTACTAGATACTACTAAATTATTCCAGGCAGTGGTTACGCTTTGGAATAAGCAAGAATTTGGGAATATATTCCAACAAAAAAGATCTTTGCTAGCAAGACTAGCAGGAATTCAAGCATCAGTTCACTACCCTACTAGCTTATTCCTACAAAATTTAGAAACACATCTTTCTATACAGTTCAGTAATATTTTACGTCTAGAGGAAGAATTGTGAAAATTAAAATGACACATTAATTGGTTAAATTCAGGAGATGCGAACACCAAATTCTTCCATTTGTCTACTCTTCATAGGCGTCGAAGAAATAGAATTTATAGTTTAAGGGAAGTAGTTGGTAACTGGATTACTGACCAGTGTGAACTTAACCAACATATCCTTGCTTTTTAGCAAATGCTATTTACAACTGATCAACTATCTTCCCTTCATGCTTATTTTGACTTAAATAGTTGTGCGCTTTCAAATCATGAACATCAATTTTTGGATTCACCTCTTGATCATAAGGAAGTTAAGTGTGCTCTCTTTAGTTTTAAACCCTACAAGGCACCTGGCCCAGATGGTTTCCATCCATTTTTCTATCAAACTTTTTGGTTGGATGTTAGCAATAAAGTTACTCTATTTTGTCAAAATGTCTTTGCTTCTAAGACAATCCCCCAGGAATTAAATCAAACATTTGTTTGTCTTATTCCTAAGGTGAAAAGCCCTACCACTATCCAGCAATATCGCCCTATAAGTTTATGTAATACATTATATAAGCTGATTACGAAGATCATTGTTAATAGGTTAAAGCCTGTCATTAATACAATTATAGGACCTACCCAAACGAGTTTCCAACAAGGGAAACGTGCTTCTGATAATGGTATTATAGTACAGGAAGCTTTAAATTACTTTAGGAATGCAAAAGGAAAATCGTCCTACATGTTGTTAAAATTAGACCTAGAAAAGGCATTCGACAGACTAGAATGGTCTTTTATTCGGAGGACTCTTTTATATTTTAATATTTCCCCACCTTTGGTTAGTTTAATCATGTCATGTGTCACAACATCATCTATCTCTATTCTGATCAATGGCACTAGGACACCTTACTTTACTCCAACTAGAGGAATTCGTCAGGGTGATCCTTTGTCGCCTTATCTTTTTATAATGTGTATGGAAATGCTCTCGCGTAGCATCCCATTATTAGTTGACTACCTTCAATGGAAACCTATTTGTATAACTAGGAAAGGTCCGTCAATATCACATCTCTTATTGCATATGACATTATTCTATTCTCAAAAATATTTACTAAAAGTTGTCATGCAATGATAGATGTGCTAGATCACTTCACTCATGCTTCTGGCCAAAAAATAAACTTTGATAAGTCTAAGGTCTATTTCTCTAAAAATTCTTTAAAGAGTCATCGAACTTATGTGACTCAGTCCTTCTCTATTAAGGAAGGAAGTGCGTTTGGAAAATATTTAGGCTTTCCTATGTTTCAGACTCGGCCGACGAATAAAGACTTCCAATTCCTCTTAGATAATTTTAAGAATAGGTTAGCCGGATGGAAAACTAATTTACTTACAATGACGGGTCACACTACTCTTACTAAATCTACCCTGAACAATCTTCCAAATCATATTATGCAGTATATTCAAATTCCCAAGCATATTCTTAATAAAATGGAGCAATACCAATGGAATTTTCTTTGGGGTACTACCTCAATAAAGAAAAAAATGCATCTTCTTAAATGGAATATTGTATCAAGCCTTAAGGATAAAAGGGGGCTGGGTGTCACACCTCCTTTTTCAGCTACCCCGCAAAGGGACGTAAAAGGGAGTTTTTTCAATTAAAGGACAATCAAAATGGAATTTTATTTAAAGATTCAGAGTTGCCACTTGGGAGATTTGTGGTGTCCCAAGTCACCGGTTGAATCCCGAATCGAGGAAAAGAATGACTCTGTTTAACAGTCTGCGCACCAGAAATTCAGATAACGAATTCTGTTTGTGAGCTCGTGATTTTTGCCCTATGTGAGAATTGCTCCCAAAAATTCAAAATAAAACAATTTTCCTTTGTGTGCAATTTTGAGAATTTTCGTGGCATTTTTGGATAATTATTTGTATTTGTCTGTACATGTTTATTTATTAAATTAATAAAAAATACAAAAATATATCGCATTTGCATTTAGGATTTAATTCTACAATTAGGAGCAATTAAGTTTGTTTTACAAGAACAAAAATCATAAAAAATAATGTACTTTGCATTTTTAGCATTTAATGTCCAAATTGTGTGATTTTATCGTAATTGCTATTTAATTGTGTGTTAATTGTTATTAAGAGTTAATTAGTGCTTTTATAAATTAATTTAGTTCTATAGGCTAATTTAGGATTTTTAGAATTTTAGTTTTATTTTATGAAAAAATAATAGAAGAAAAAGAAGCAATGGAAATAAGAAGAAAATCGGATTGGGCCACCTTTTAAATTAAATCAACCAGGCCCAAACCAAATAACCCCCACCGGGTCGGGTCGACCCGGTCCGCCTCATAACCCTAAACAAACACCCCCCCTTCTTCCATTTTTCATTTTTCATTTTTCATTTTTCCAACCCCAAAACCCTAAAACCACCCGCCCCCTCTCCTCTTCATCTTCCCCAAACCACTCCAACCAACCCCTCAAGCTCCCATGGCTGCCCTCCTCACCACCATCTACCCCAAGCGACCCTCTAGCTCCAAGCGACCCCCATGGCTGCTTCCTTCATCTTCGTCGGAACAACCAAGCGACGAACGTCATGGCTGCGGCTGCTTCCTTCATCTTCGTCGGAACAACCAAGAGACGAACGCCATGGTCGTTGCTTCTTCTTCTTCGTCAGCGTCACCAGCTGCCCGTCGACCACTCTTCAGTCGAGCAGCTTCCCCTCCTTCTTTTCCATCGAGCAGCAACATCTCCAAGCCACAACCGCTTCACCCCTCGTCCTAAACGACCCCTATATCTCCAGCTCCCATGGCTGCCCTTCTGCACCTTCTTCGTCCCCATCGTCATGGTTGTTGCTGCTTCACCCATCGTCATGGCTGCTGTTGCTTCATCCGTCGTCGTCCAGTTGACGACCAGCAGCTCACCCAACTCCCTCTCCAGTCAGTCGCAACACCAACCAGCACACACGCAAAACAGTTTTAAGCTGAGGTTGGTTTGAGGTCTTCACCGTCCGTCGAGGTTCCGTTAGAATCTGTGTCTGTTAGTCAAGCGTCAAAACAGTGTTGCGAACGAAGTTGTATTTCATCGGAAGTCCAACATTGTTCGATGTCGGATCGTTAGCATAAAGGTCAGCCATAGTTCCTTCACGGATTTTTTGCTGCTTTTTCTTTGTTTTCGTTTTAATATGTGGTTTCATTTTTGAACGTTTTTGCATGATATTCCTACTGCATATTCGTTGAAATTATGTGTGTGCGTGTTTTGACGACTTTCCTACTGTTTCGAGTTCGATTGATGCTCAAGTTTAGTGATTGAAATCTACTCGCTTGTTCCGTTAAGTTTGTTCTGATATGAATCTGACTCTGTTGTTAATTCATGAACATTGTCGATTAGGAGTTTGTTTGGCGAGTTTGTTTATTCAGAATTTGATTATTAATTGGAAATTGATTAGATGAATTAGTTATAGCTGCTAAAGTTTGGTTAATTGACTTAGGAGGATTGGATATGGCTGATGGGGTAGAATGGTAATTTCAGTAGTTTTAGGGGCATTTCAGAATTTTAAGTTTTAAAAAATGATTAATTTGAGTGCTCTGTCCACTAAATACTAATAATATTAAAATAATACATTGTTTAATACATAGTGGGGGACAAGACATGTGGTAGTGGGAATTAATACATTGTTTAATATAGTGGGGGACAAAGCATGCAGTAATGGGGAATAAGGGAATTAAATAAAGAAAAGACATGTGGTAGTGGGAATTAATACATTTGTTTAATATAGTGGGGAACAAGGCATGCAAAAGTGGAGAACAAAACATAATGGTATGAAAAGATTAAAAAAGGATTGATTAAAATATGTTTCTCATACCTATTTTGGGTTATAAATAGAGTCACTTAGGACAGATTTAGGGGTGGAATTTTTGAAGAGAGTTTGAGGCTGGTTTTTGGAGAAAGAAAATCAGTTCTCTTTCAGTCTTTTTTTTTTCAGAGAGTCTAGGCTGAATTTTTAACATTTAAAAGTTCAGTAATTTGAGAGTAAGAAAAACAGGCTGGTTTTTAATCTAAAAGGTTCAGTATTTGAGAGTGAAGAAACTAAAAAGTTAGTCTTTTCTTTTACTGCTGAATATCAGAACTAGTACTGTTGTTGTTTCATCGGTGTTGCTGTGTGGTATTTCTGGGGTTTCAATTGGTTCTTCCTGAGTTTGCTATTGGTTATTGGCTACTGTTTTCATTGGGTTTGCTGGAACTCTGCTGGTTCCTTCATTTTAATCTGTCACTGGGTTGTTCTGTCACTGCGTTGTTGTGTTATTACTGTTGCTGACCGCTCCTTCATCTTCTTGTATTTCCGTTATCCAGGTACATGTTCTAAAGCTCTCAAATTTAATGGAAAGGAAGTAAAGAGTTGTTGGAATGGATTTCCAAAAATAACTATTTCTTTGTGTTTAATTTGATGTATAAGCAGTGGTTCACTTGATATTTCATAGTGTGTATTGGAATGATTTTGAAATGCATAAACTGGACTGATTGAATCTATTTCTACAAACATGGAATATCAATTGTAATTAATCTTAGTTAGTGATTACTAGTTATGAAATATACTGTATTTAATTCTTTTGTTCAGTAGTCGTGAAACAGTTTCAAAAAGTTTATGTCACAAAGCAGGTTCAAATAGTTTATGGAAATCAGCATGTCGGTTTAATAGGTCTAATTCTGAAATCGCGAGTTCACTTGAGTAAATAACATCATTTAAAACCGCAATGTAAATAATGTTAGTAACTAATGTTAGTTCTCGAATGTTAGCGTGATGTCAGTTTTAAGCATTGATGCATTTTTCAACAAACCATAAAAAGAGCAAAAATAGATTTGTATTCCACATAGATTAACTTCAATAATCCAATTCATATAATAAAGCTAAAGTTGAACTGGATCAAAATGGTAGCTGTTTTGTTAATATTTACAACAGCAGGCGGCGGATCTTAAGTTAGGTAGCGGGTTCAAACTAGAAGGTGTTTCCTTTTGTTTGGACCCGGATTTGAATTTGAAGCCCGAACTTTTTAATGCTAATTGATTAGAATTTTTTCTTTATTATTAGAGACCAATAAATAGGAAATCATAGTCGCTTTATGATATCCTTGAATAAAAAATGAGATGAGCCTCGCCGAATAAAAAATATAAAATTGCGGGGCCCTCAATAAATATTTGTTTTAAAATACTTAGACTTAGGGACGGGCCGTTTAGCCAATTTCACGGCCCTACCCAAAAAATGATATGCTAGTCGCTTTAGGCGCGTATTTAATAATGTTATATTCTTAAATTCGGGTGCACATTTATGTGACCCAAATCCAAATCTCAACGAAGTCGAAATGTGTCGCTAATCACGGGTACATTGATTGTGACGTGGTTCGAGATGCATTTCCACGACGTTGCAAATTCCTTTTAAAAATAATGAATGAGACAAGCCTAGACAAACAAAAGTACACAAGCTGCGGGGCCCTCTATACGTGTTGGTAAAATTACTTAGACTTCGGGATGGACTGTTTAGCAAAAATTTACGGCCCTACCCAAAATAATGATACGCTAGTCGCTTTAGGCGCATATTTAATAAGGTTATCTTCTTAAACTCGGGTGCACATTTATGTGACCCAAATTCAAATCTCAACAGAGTTGAAATGTGTCAATAACCACGGTGCATTGATGTGATGTGGTTCGAGATGTATTTTCACGATGTTGCAATTATCGGTAAAAGTAATAATAATAAAAGTGGTACACAGTTAAAATTTGTACATAGATTCAACATGTATTAAAAATCAGATAAATAAGCCGAATATGATAGTTGAGCGACCGTGCTAGAACCACGGAACTCGGGAATGCCTAACACCTTCTCCCGGGTTAACAGAATTCCTTTATCCGGATTTCTGGTGCGCAAACTGTTAAACAGAGTCATTCTTTTCCTCGATTCGGGATTCAACCGGTGACTTGGGACACCATAAATCTCCCAAGTGGCGACTCTGAATCTTTGAATAAAATCCCGTTTCGATTGTCCTTTAATTGGAAAAACTCCCTTTCGCGCCCCTTTGCGGCGGCGCGGGTAAAAAGGAGGTGTGACACTGTTAACCCGGGAGAAGGTGTTAGGCATTCCCGAGTTCCGTGGTTCTAGCACGGTCGCTCAACCGTCATATTCGGCTCATTTATCTGATTTTTAATATGTTGAATCTATGTGCAGATTTTAACTGTGTACTGCTTTTATTATTATTATCTTTACCGAGAATTGCAACATCGTGAAAATACATCTCGAACCATGTCACATCGATGCACCCGTGGTTATTGACACATTTCAACTCTGTTGAGATTTGGATTTGGGTCACATAAATGTGCACCCGAGTTTAAGAAGATAACATTATTAAATACGCGCCTAAAGCGACTAACGTATCATTATTTTGGGTAGGGACGTGAAATTTTGCTAAACAGCCCATCCCGAAGTCTAAGTAATTTTACCAACACGTATAGAGGGCCCCGCAGCTTGTGTATTTTTGTTTGTCGAGGCTCATCTCATTCATTATTTTTAAAAAGGAATTTGCAACGTCATGGAAATGCACCTCGAACCACGTCATAATCAATGTACCCGTGGTTAGCGACACATTTCGACTTTCGTTGGCGATTTGGATTTGGGTCACATAAATGTGCACCCAAATTTACGAAAATAACTTTATTAAAATATCGCCCTTAAAAGCCACTACGCATTTTTAACTTTGCAAGGCCATGGAAAATTCACTAAATGGCACGCCTCGATTTCTAAAGGATTAAAGTTAATTAAGTGGCCATAATTGTTGGCTTGGCTAATATGGCACGTCTCAAACCAATCGTAAGAGTCTAATTAATTAAGGAGAGCTTAAAGGAATTCTAATTATTTTAGGCTAATGTTCAAGCTAACTTAATAACTATTGGGCTTGTGTTAAATTGAAGCTAAGCGTTCAGCTGAAATGGCATTGGGCTGGCAGCTGGCCCAAATGAGTGCAAGGCTATACATTCCTTATTTCAGAATGGCCTTGTGGCTTAAACATTTATCGAAACGGCTCATTAATAGAATAATTCAGAACCAAAATCGGCACAACCAAACAAATATTATATGAAATCATTCAAAATCTCAAGTTCGTTCGCCTCTGTTTTCGTCGCTTATTAGACATAAGCTTTTGTAACAATAATAAACTAGTATTCAAGCATAAAGAGATGGGTTGTTGTATTTCATTTTTTAGTGGATTTTGTTGCCTCGACTCCTGGAAAGAATATGGTATAGAAATAGAAACAATAGAGTGTACCATTTGTCAATTAGCAGTAAGCAATAAGTCACAAACACATTTCAATCAGTCACCAAGGTGGAGCCATAATAGGAATCAAACTTCCAACTAATCAGGAAGGCCAACAAAACCTTATAACAATTGAGTTCTACCTTAAGATCACCAACAAACAGATACGCTAACCAATGGCTGAATACGTTCTAGTGCCAACAATCACAAAATCATCCTTTAAGTAAGCTCACTCCTAAAATACCGGCGCAGCAGTTATAACCACAAACTCTAGCTCAAATCATGTTTAGGTAAAGCGAACTGACAACCTAGCAGCTCAAATTTGTAAACTAACAGCATGTCAACATGAGCATAGCAGTTCAAATTTGTAAACTAACAGCATATCAACATGAGCGTAGTAGTTCAGTTAGCTCTTAATTACAATCCGTATGTCTCCACTGTTCACATAATACAAAACACATAACCAATATCGACTAGGTATAATTAACTAACACTTCATCCAATTGTAAACAACAGGCAGCCTACAAAGGAATACAAATCTGTGAATATTTCCATTTGTGAACTTCAAGGAACTATATCAAGGGAGTTCGAAGCATGTACCTGGTATTGACAATACAAGAAGAAGAAGAAGAAGAGGATCAGCAGCAGCAGTAGTAGCAAATAGAAGTTGCAACAGCAGTGCAACAACAAATAACCAGCAGCTATAAACTTCCCCAAGTATAGAGCAGAAGTAAAAGGAAGAAAGTTCTAGCTATTTCAGATCCTAAACCAGGCAATGAAAAACAGTAGCTATTCTTTTTCAACTTCACCAGCTCTCAAAATTAAATCTTTTTTTTTCAGTCCTAATTCTGCCCTCTTATACAGACCTGCCCTCTCTTTCCAACTTACTGCCCGACCCCCTCCCCACTAAAAATCTGAATTTTTCCACTTAAAACCCACTAAGGAAAGCTTTTTCCTTATTTTCAGCCCCCCCCCCATTCCCTCTTGTTCCCCATTACCACATTAATTTAAAGACACTAATATCCCACTAACAAAACACTAACATTAAAATATTATCTCAACTGTTCCATTCCCAAATCACCCCTGAAACCCCTTAATATTATTGCCCCAATACAATCCGTTCATCTGCATTAAAACCTTTAACTCTAAAATCTTGTTCAAACTAACAATTATCTAAAACTAATTCTGATTAACAACTATAACCAACTTACTGACAACTAAATGACTAAAGTTGAATTCTAATTGAAACAAAATGAACTGAGTTTAAATCACAGCACAAAACTCAACAGAATCATTAAAACTGAAATTGAAACTGGATCAAAATCAATCATAAATGCAGGGATTCTAAGTCAAACCTATACAAGAATGCAGGATCAATGTCAGCATATTGACAAAGCCCTGAAGCTAAGTGTCTACAGATCAGCATACATAACGCGACATTAAACCATTTGATGGACTTACTGGTCTACAAACAAGAACGAACTAATCGACGAAACTATTTATAACCTATGTTATTAATCGACAGAACATAAACTGATGAAGAAGAGGGAAAATAAACGGACAAAAGATGAATTACAATTAACCTAATTTAGGTAAACAAAGAATTGATTGAACTACTCAAACAACATTGGAATATTTAATCTAACCAAAATCAGAAAAAGAAACAGAATATATATACTGGATTAACTTAAACTGAAAACCCTAAAGAAGCGACTAATCACACAGACAAACAAACATATAGAAAAAAGATAAAGAAGAAGTTAAGTAGAACTCATTGTTCTTTTCTCGGATTTCAACCATATGCCTTTTCGAACTTGAGTTCCAGTTAGTATTATACGTCTATTTCATCAGAAATAGACTTATAATACTAACCAAAAACCGTTCGACCCTGACAGCTTTGAAATAATCTCGAACTGTCGAGCCCTAGATCTGCCATTCGATGAGGTTTTTACTCGAATTCGAACCAATCTGGTTAGGGATTAGCGACGAGAAGGTCAAGGGGATTGTTGGGTGTGATTTTGGGGTTAAGTGGACAAGCTAGGGTTTGGGACGGGGTCTTCGATCGAAGATTCGAGAAGCTGGAGTATGATTCGAGGTTAATGGAGTATGGAATCGTGTTGAGGGTGGTTAGGAGTTTTAGGGGTGTTATTTTCACAGCCACCGGAGCCGGCGCCACCGGGTTTATGGTGAAGGGGTGGGGTGGCAGCTATTAGGGTTCCTCGTCTCTGAAAGAGACGAGGTTTGGGGGAGAATGAAAGGGGGGCTTGGTTTGGGGGCGGGATTTGTTTGGACCCCTTATATACGTACGTGGGGATTGGATCCAAGCCGTTTGATCTGATGAGATCAACGGCTTGATCATTTAAGTGGAACGGCGTCGTTTTGTTTACCCTTGAGACCGGATCGGTATTGGATGGGAACGGGTCGGGTGACGGAGGACTTGATTTGGACCGTTGATCAAGTGAGATCAACGACCCAGATTGAGAGTGACAAAACGACGTCGTTCGGATTAGTCACAGGTGGGCTGGATTTGGGGCAAGTATGGGCTGGTTTTTGGCCAGGTTTGTCTGTAAGGATTTGGGTTTGGCCAAATTGGCCCAACTGAATTTTCCTGATCTTATTATTTTTTTTTCAATTTTTCTTTTCAACAATAAAACTAAAAATCCTAATTAAATTATAAAATTGGCAATTAACCAAAAATATTGACACTTAATAATAACTATCACACGAGATTAAACATTAATAACAATAAAAATCACACAATTCGGACATTAAATGCAACAGATGCAAAGTACATATTTTTGTGATTTTCCCATTTTGTAAAACAAACTTGTTAATTCCTAAATTGTAAAAATAAATCCTAAATACACATGCAACACATATTTTTTGTATTTTTCTTAATTAAAGAAGATATAAACATGCACAAACAAAAATACAAATAAATCATAAACAACACCAAACCATTTTATTTTGAATTTTTTTGGGAGTAGTTCTCATAGGGCAAAAATCACGTGCTCACAGCTGCCCCTCTTTGTCCGAAAACACAAAAGGTTTTCATGCAAAGATAAAGTGAGCGGATACGAGCGATTTTTGCCCGTTGGAATACTCCGTGTGAAGCATTTTTGAAAAGATTTGACTGAACCTCTGCTTCAAAGGTTTCCTACATATCCATGGCTAAAAGGGAATTAAGTCAATGTAGTTCGGGAAGTTTTGGTAGCTGGGACTACCATGAGACTGCGATGTTGCTGTTACTGCTGTTGCATGCTGTTACCACTGCTTTTCGACCTCCTTATTACACCATTGCTAGAAAGAAAACAAAAGCTAGACTAAACTAATGATTACAGAATCTTATATATCTTCGACTTGCTCTTGTAGTCTTCTTTCTGATTTCTAAAATGGGATTCGTGGTGGGGGTATTTTGTTGTGACCCTCCGCATTACTGACTTCTGACTTGATCTTGGAATGTATTCCTCTGTTCTGCAGGCGAGTTCCTGACTTTATCAACTTCAAATATAACAACCTCTGTTCTAATTGGCGGGCTCCTGACTCCTTCAACTTAAAATTTAACAACCTCTATTCTACAGGCAGGCTCCTGACTCTATCAGCAACTTTGAAAATAAATCAGCCTCCATTCTCCAGGCGAGCTCCTAACTCCAACAACTTTGAAAATAAATTAGCCTTCATTCTCCAGGCGGGCTCCTGACTCCATCACCAACTTTGAAAATAAATCAGCCTCCATTCTCCAGGCGGGCTCCTGACTCCTTCAACTTAAAATTTAACAACCTCCATTCTACAGGCGGGATCCTGACTCCATCAGCAACTTTGAAAATAAATTAGCTCCATTCTCCAAGCGGGCTCCTGACTCCAACAACTTTGAAAATAAATCAGCCTCCATTCTCCAGGAGGGCTCCTGACTCCTCGACAACTTCTTAAAATGTAACATCTCCATTCTCCAGGCGGGCTCCTGACTTCAACAACTTAAAATTTAACAACCTCCATTCTACAGGCGGGCTCCTGACTTCAACAACTTCTTAAAATGTAACACCTCCATTCTCCAAGCGGGCTCCTGACTTTTGACAACTTAAAATTTAACAACCTACATTCTACAGGCGGGCTCTTGACTTCGACAACTTTGAAAATAAATCAGCCTCCATTCTCCAGGCGGGCTCCTGACTCCTTTAACTTAAAATTTAACAACCTCCATTCTACAGGCGGGCTCCTGACTCCGACAACTTTGAAAATAAATCAGCCTTCATTCTCCAGGCAGGCTCCTGACTCCTTCAACTTAAAATTTAACAACCTCCATTCTACAGGCGGGCTCCTGACTCCATCAGCAACTTTGAAAATAAATCAGCGTCCATTCTCCAGGCGGGCTCCTGACTCCAACAACTTTGAAAATAAATCAGCCTCCATTCTCCAGGCGGGCTCCTGACTTCTCGACAACTTCTTAAAATGTAACACCTCCATTCTCCAGGCGGGATCCTGACTTCAACAACTTCTCAAACATATAATACCTCCATTCTCCAGGCGGGCTCCTGACTTCGACAACTTCTTAAAAATACAACACCTCCATTCTCCAGGCGGGCTCCTAACTTCAACAACTTCTTAAAATGTAACACCTCCATTCTCCAGGCGGGCTCCTGACTTTGACAACTTGAATCATCTTCTTTCAACTGTTTCCCTCAAAACTGGTGTCTTATTCCTCCGAAAACTGCTGGGGACAACACCGGTGTTTTATTCACAACTACGTTATTTTCCTTCTTCACAGACTACTTCCTTTAAAGTTGGTGCCTTCCTTCCACTTGGAACTACTTTCCTCAAGCTGGTGTTTTCACTTCTCTGAAACCTACTGGGGATAACACTGCTGGGGAATTATCTTCCTTCTTTAAGACTAGTTACTTTCCTCCTTTTAACAATGGTGGGGATGATACTGATTCAAAGGTCACTACCTCTAAAACTTTGGGTTATCTTGCTTATTCCAAAATTGCTTTCTTTAAAACTTGTATTGCCTTCTCCCGTAAATTGTCGGGGACTTCACTTCCTTCAAAACTTGTGTTATCTTCCCTCTTTCCCCAATTAGCTATCTGATTTCAAGAAAATTTTCGTAATGAGAGAAAATTTTCTACCCCAGTTTGATAATCTTCTTTGTGGACATGTCTTCCTGCTGTCAATAACATTTCCTTTCCCTACTTCAAATCAAAGAAAAATTTGTTAGTTTAAAACGTGGTGAGCGGTTGTGCCACTCCTGCCGGGGATGGCTTTTCCTTTCTCCCTTTCCCTGCTTTGCGTTTTATTACAAAACTTGCTGGGGGTGATATTATTTGTTGTGGATGATACTCCTGCTGGGGATGGTTTTTCTTTTCTCTTCCTTCCCCGCTCTGTGTTGTTCGACCATTGCGGAACTTGGTCGAGAATCTGTTGGAGTTGTTCCTGTATCTCGCAAATCTGCTGGGGATCCTCATAACCTTTTAACTGTTGCTTTTCCGTTTTTCTCCAACTTCCCTTGGAAATTTGGTCCTCTAGGGATCTAGACCCATTCATCATTTGGTCTTACGACAAACTTCTTTTTGCTTTGTCGCCTTATTTTGGCCTGTCCTATTCGCCTTTTTGCTTTGCACCGTTTTGGCAACTGGTAGTAAGCTCTGAAAATCCTTTTCAAAAACAAACTGATGGGGAGGTAAAGTCTTTAAACCCAGAAATGAAAAAGTGATGATTTCAAAAAATAGAAAAAGAAGAAATCTTTCTGAATAAATGTTGGGGAGAAAGAAAGAAAAGAGCTTATCTGTATGATATAACCGATCCCAACGATCATGTCGTGCATTCTGGATTAATCAACCCAGTCTATTTATATCAATCAATCTTTCAGGCGGCCTCATCCTGCCGGGGATAAACAGGCACTCAACTCTTTGCCAACTGCGGATCCTTCCCGCCAATCTTGTCGTGTCGCCTCATAGTGCCCTTCCAGGGGTTTTCACTAATAAGACTCCCTTCTCTCAACTCTTGTCGTCTTATGGTGTCTGTGAAAGTTTTCACCGATAAGACTCTCTCGTTTTATTTCTCTCATCTTCCGTCGCCTTATGGTGCCTGTGAAGGTTTTCACCGATAAGGCTCTCTTATTTTATTTTATTTTTTAGCTGGGGATTGGAGTGCTGTCGATATGACTCTCTCTGCTGGGGATTCTTTTCGACTATCAATTCATTTCCAGTTTATGATCCTCTTCTCTGCTGGGGATCGGGGTGTTATCCCGACTTCCGTTTGCATGACATGACGCTTCTCGGATACTGATCGGGAGGTCTTTTTTGGACATAAATATAGGTTTTCGTGTATGGCTAAAAGGAAAATGGGTGTCAAAAAGTTTAAAATAATTTTGATGGGTAAAACAGTACAACTCTTGGAATCAAACTTTATTTCCAAAATTACAAACACAACTTCTGCCCCAGTTTTTCTTGCTTGGGAATTTTTATTTTTTGTTACACTATGCACACTATGTTATATTATGACCGAGCCGTGAGGCGCCTACATATCCTTCTTTAAGGAATCAGGTCAAACGTAGTTCCCAATTCCTTTGTTTTTCTTGTGACTTTTTTTTGTCTTTATTATCATTATTTTTCTCTTCTCTTTTTCCTTCATTTTCATTACTGATTCCAAAAGAGGGGTATGAAAGAATAAATAAGGCTCAAAAGGGGAAGCAAAGGTTAAAGTGTTTGGATAGAAGAAAGAATTGCCTCCGTCATTTCATTCTCCGACAAATGCCAAGTACAAACAAACAACAATTACAATCAAAAGAAATCATACATAATATCTCTTAACTGTGTCAGAATTGATAGCCATGTCGACGCATTTCCCTTCGATATCTGTTAAACATAAAGTGCCATTGGACAACACTTTGGTTACAATGAATGGCCCTTGCCAATTCAGGGTGAACTTGCCCTTTGCCTCAGCCTGATGTGGGAGGATGCGTTTCAGCACTTGCTGGCCCACTTCAAACTTCAGGGGACGCACCTTTTTGTTGTATGCTCTTGTCATTCTCTTTTGATACAACTGGCCATGACACACAGCTGCCAATCTCTTTTCATCAATCAGGTTCAACTGCTCCAACCGGGCTTTGACCCACTCGTCATCATCAATCTCAGCCTCAGTGACAATCCAAAGGGATGGAATTTCAACTTCTGCCGGTATCACTGCTTCGGTTCCGTAGACCAACAAATAAGGAGTTGCACCTACTGAAGTACGAATAGTAGTGCGATAACCCAACAATGCAAATGGTAATTTCTCATGCCATTGCCTCGAACCTTCTACCATTTTCCGAAGTATCTTCTTTATGTTTTTGTTGGCCGCTTCAACTGCTCCATTTGCCTTGGGACGATATGGGGTGGAATTTCTGTGTGTAATCTTGAACTGTTGACATACCTCTTTCATCAAATTGCTGTTAAGATTAGCACCATTATCCGTGATGATCACTTTTGGGATCCCAAAATCTAGAGATGATATGGGAATGAACAAAATCTACCACTGCCTTCTTGGTTACCGACTTGAAAGTTTTGGCTTCAACCCACTTAGTGAAATAATCGATGGTCACCAGAATGAATCTATGACCGTTGGTAGCTGCCGGCTCAATAGGTCCAATGACATCCATGCCCCAGGCAATAAATGGCCATGGTGCTGACATTGTGTGCAATTCTATCGGCGGAGAATGAATCAAATCTCCGTGTATCTAACATTGATGGCATTTTCGCACGAAATTGATACAATCACGCTCAATAGTGAGCCAATAGTACCCTTCTCGAAGAATCTTCTTCGCCAACACATATCCGCTCATATGTGGCCCATAAACTCCAGCATGTACCTCTGTCATCACTGTTGTGGCTTGACCAACATCTATACATCTCAGCAATCCCAAATCTGGGGTTCTTTTGTATAACACTCCTCCACTGAGGAAAAATCCATTTGCCAGTCACCGAATGGCTCTCTTTTGATCTCTGGTGGCCTGCTCCAGGTATATCCCCATCCTGAGGTATTGCTTGACATCATAAAACCATAGCTCGCCATCCATTTCTTCCTCTATCCTGTTGCAATAAGCATGCTGATCACGGACTTGGATATGCAACGGGTCAATATGAATTTTGTCGGGGTGGTGCAACATCGATGCTAAAGTGGCCAAAGCATCGACAACCTCATTGTGAACTCTTGGGATGTGTCTGAACTCCACTTATCGAAATCGCTTGCTCAAATCGTGCAAACATTGTCGATATGGTATGAGCTTCAAATCCCTTGTTTCCCATTTACCCTGAATCTGATGCACCAGGAGGTCCGAGTCTCCCAAGACCAAGACGTCCTGGACGTCCATGTCAACAGCTAACCTTAAACCCAAAATGCATGCCTCATATTCAGCCATGTTATTGGGACAATAGAAATGTAGTTGTGCCGTAATAGGATAATGATGTCCTGTTTTAGAGATAAGTACCGCTCCTATTCCAACTCCTTTCGCATTTGCAGCTCCATCAAAGAAGAGCTTCCAACCTGGTTCCTCAGGTAATTCCAACTCATCTATATGTATCACTTCTTCGTCAGGAAAATATGTCCTCAATGGCTCGTATTCTTCATCAATAGGATTCTCAGCCAAGTGATCGGCCAGTGCTTGGGCTTTCATGGCCGTCCTCGTCACATAGACGATGTCGAACTCCATGAGTAATATTTGCCATTTCGCTAACCTCCCTGTGGGCATAGGCTTCTGGAAAATATACTTCAGTGGATCCAAGCGTGAAATGAGATAAGTAGTATATGATGACAGATAATGCTTCAATTTCTGGGCCACCCAAGTTAGGGCGCAACATGTCTTCTCGAGTTGAGTGTACTTAACCTCATAGCCTGTAAACTTCTTGCTGAGATAATAGATGGCTTGCTCCTTCCTTCCTGTAATGTCGTGTTGCCCCAGTACACAACCAAATGAATTCTCCAGGACCGTTAGATAAAGAATTAACGGTCTCCCCGGCTCAGGTGGAACCAACACAGGTGGATTTGATAAATATCCTTTGATTTGGTCAAATGCCTCCTGACATTCTGCCGTCCATTCTACCGCAGCATCTTTCTTCAGTAGCCGAAAAATGGGTTCACAGGTTGATGTGAGTTGTGCAATAAACCTGCTGATATAATTCAACCTTCCCAACAGACTCATTACTTTTGTCTTATTCTTCGGCGGTGGCAAATCTTGGATGGATTTGATCTTTGACGGATCCAACTCAATACCTCGCCGACTGACGATGAATCCTAACAACTTTCCAGATGGAACACCAACTGCACATTTGGCCGGGTTGAGCTTAATATCGTACCTTCGAAGTCTTTGGAAAAACTTCCTTAGGTCTGCTACGTGGTCTTCCTGATGCTTGGATTTTATGATCACATCATCCACGTATACCTCAATCTCTTTGTGTATCATGTCATGAAACACAGTAGTCATTGCTCTCACGTACATTGCCCCCGCGTTCTTCAAACCAAATGGCATTATCCGGTAGCAATAAGTCATCCATGGCGTAATGAATGTCGTTTTTTCCGCATCTTCTTCATCCATCAGAATCTGATGATACCCAGCATAGCAATCTACAAAAGACCCGATATCACGTCCGGCATAATTATCGATCAAGATATGGATGTTGGGTAATGGGAAGTTGCCCTTAGAACTTGCCCTATTCAAATTGCGGTAATCGACACACACTCTGATCTTCCCATCTTTCTTCAGCATTGCACCACATTAGCCAACCAATCAGGATACCGGGTGACCCAAATAACCTTTGCTTGTAGCTGCTTGGTTACTTCTTCTTTAATCTTCACACTCATATCTGTCTTGAACTTCCTCAATTTCTGTTTGACGGGAGGGCACGCCGGGTCAGTGGGCAATTTTTGAACCACTAAATCCGTGTTTAACCCCGGCATGTCATCATATGACCATGCAAAAACGTCTTTGAACTTAATAAGTGCTTTGATTAGTTCTTCCCTAATATTTGGTGCAATGTGGATGCTTATTTTAGTTTCCCTGATATCGTCTGCATCCCCTAAATTGATGGCTTCTGTGTCATTTAAGTTGGGCTTGGGCTTTTATTCGAACTGGCTTAATTCTCTATTTATCTCTTCAAAGGCTTCATCCTCATTGTATTCTGATTCATCATCATAATCGACCTCTTGTACAATTAGTTCGGAATCAGATTGATTTTTTAGACTAGGTTGAAGATCTGTTGTGCATGCCATGTCATTAGAACCAGTATAAAGAGAACTGTTCAGAAAGAGAAAAGAAGAAAATAGAATTAAAACAAAATAAAGAGAGAAAACTTTCACTTTATTAAACTGCGGGATAACAGAGTTTCACACTTTTGCCGAATACAAAAAATAAAACAAAAACTAGATTACAACTCTGGAATAATCCAGAAAACAAGAAAGAAAAATCCAGAGCCTACTACCAAGACTCCCTCCGGGTAGGAAGAGGAGTAACCGTCCAATTGTTGATATTTGCCCTAGGCCCCACAAGCTGTACATCTAACCTACTGGACCCTTCTCCAGCTTCTATCATGTTGACATCGGCGAACAGCCTTTCAAAGCCCTCATTCAAATCTCCATCTGGCCCAATCAGTGGTCCGAGAACTTTTGGGACCGACAACTTTCTGATACCTGCTTTGACAAATGACCTGGATAGTCGCGGGATTGGCTTAGGAAGGACCCAAACTCTTTTCTTCAACTTGCGGGCCCGCTTTACATCCGCTGCGGTAGGCTTGAATCCTAGCCCAAAAGTATCCAGGTTCTTGGGCAAGGAAACTAGCTGGACAATACCCTGGAGATCAACCCCTAAACCTTTGCCTGGTATACACCCGTTCTTCAACATCTCCGAGGCTACCATGACAATTACAGCTGCGATCCTGGGAAGTGGAAGGTCCTCGCCTTCAAAAATCCTATCCACTGAAACTGTATCGAAAACCTGGTAGACCCACGGTCCCTTATCATCATCAGTCTCTATGAAGGGCACGATGGCATCACTTACGGTGCTCGCATTGTCTTCCCCATGTACTATGATTTCTTGCCTATCCCACTCGAATTTGACCATCTGATGTAATGTAGAAGGCACTGCTTTGGCGGCGTGGATCCAGGGTCGCCCCAATAGAAGATTATATGACACTTCCACATCTAATACTTGAAACTCCATGGTGAACTCGACTAGACCAATTGTTAATTCAAGTATGATGTCCCCCACTGTGTCTGTACCACCACCATCAAACCCTCGAACATAGATGTTGTTCTTGTGAATCCTATCACCATCAACCTTCAGTTTGTTCAATGTGGCCAAAGGACAGATATTGGCACTGGAACCATTATCAATCAGCACTCGAGTGACTACCGAGTCTTCACATTTCACAGTCAAATAAAGGGCTCTATTGTGTTCTGTACCCTCCACGGGCAACTCATCGTCTGAAAAAGTGACCTTATTGACCTCGAAAATCTTGTTTGCTATTTTCTCCAGATGGTTCATAGAGATCTTGTCCGGAACATGGACTTCGTTCAGAATCTTCATTAATACCCGACAATGATCGCTTGAATGGATCAACAAGGATAGTAACAAAATCTGGGCCGGGGTCTTCCTCAACTGCTCTGCTTCTTCCTCCGTCACTGGCTTTTTGATTGTTATAGGATTGGCCCTTCTCAATTCTGCGGGAACAAAACACCTTCCCGAACGAGTTAACCCCTGGGCCTCGCATACTTCTTCCACAACCTCTTTCCCCTTATGCATCACCGTTACTTGACTGTAGCTCCAGGGCACAGCTTTCTCACTTGTTATCGGCAACTGCATTACTGGCATGATAACAACTGGTTTTACGCGGGCCCCCTTCACAACCAACACTGGTGTACTTGGTACCCCCTGCAACACTATCTTGACCGGCTCTGGCTTCTTCGCAACAACAGACGAACCTTTCCCCATTACCACAACTGGCTTGTCATCTACCCTTCCCAAATGTACCATTGCCTTTCCACTGGTCGGCTTTTCGTTTGGACTGGCACGAATCATCATTACTGTTTGTGAGGGTTTCTTGGGCTCCCCTCCTTCGTGCACTAGTTTGATCATGTGGGCCTCATGGTGCACCGGCAACGGGTTCTCATTGATGTTGGGTGCCTCTGGTGCCTGAACCTCGATCTTATTTGTGTCAATAAGATCTTGTACGCCAGTCTTCAACTTCCAACACTTCTCAGTATCATGCCCGGGCGCCCTCGAACAATATTCACAGCTTACCGAGTGGTCCAAATTTTTGGGAAGGGGATTTGGCAATATGGGCTCAACAGGACTCAATAGGCCTAATTGCCTCAATTTGTGGAACAGAGTAGTATAGGTTTCTCCAAACAAAGTGAATGTTCTCGGCCTCTGCACCCTTTCGTTCCTGAAAGTCTGATTCCCACGGAAGCCTGGTCCTAAAGGATTCATGTAGGCCCTTGGTGGTGAATATGTTGTTTGTGGAGGTGGATATGTGTTTTTTGGAGGGGGATATGTATTTTGGGGAGCCAACGCACGCCATTGAAGGCGAGCCGGAGGCTGGGTGTAATTTTGGGCATGATGGACAGAGAAATGTGGCTCTTGTGGTGGATAATAGGGTTGTGGAGGGTTGTATGGAGTGTGTGGATAATTTGGGTAATGGGGTCTGGGTTGGTAGCGAGGGGAAGGACCTCTGGATTTGGACCAAATACCTGTTTTGACTGTTGCGACCTCCTCTCTCTTCTTTTTCCCGAGCGCGCCTCCCATGCCACTTTGTATAGCCTGAGTTGTGGCCTTGATTGCCGAATAGCTCATTATCTTGTTGGACCTGAACCACTCTTCAACCATACCGCCCATTTTTACTACTTCGTTGAAAGATTTACCAACTGACGTCACCAGGTGACCAAAGTAAGTTGGCTCCAAAGTTTGTAAAAAGTAGTCCACCATTTCACCTTCCCTCATTGGTGGATCGACTTTTGCTGCTTGTTGTCTCCAACGGAATCCGAATTCCCTGAAGCTCTCTCCGGGCTTCTTCTCAAGTTTCAACAGTGTGAGACAGTCAGGGACGATCTCAAGGTTATACTAGAAGTGACCTGCAAATGCTTGTACTAGATCGTCCCAGGTATACCACCTGCTAGGATCCTGCCTCGTGTACCATTCTAGTACGGACCCGCTTAAACTTTGACCAAAATAAGCTATCAGCAGCTCATCCTTTCCACCTGCCCCTCTCATCTTACTACAGAAACCTTGTAGATGTGCCATGGGATTATCATGCCCTTCGTATAGATCAAACCTTGGCATCTTAAAACTTGCCGGCAATTGAACATCAGGGAAGGGACACAAATCTTTGTAGGCCACACTAACCTGGCTGCCCAATCCATGCATATTCCTGAAGGATTGCTCCAGGCTTTTCACTTTACGAAGCACTTCGTCCTGCTCTGGATTCTTAGTCGGCCTCTTAGTTTCTGCCGGGAGTTGAAGGTGAGGGGTGTAAGTGTATGGCTCGGGTGCTTTGAAGGTGAGTTCGGGAGGATAGTATTGGTTGTCGTGAACCTGAAACACTGGTTCATCGGATGATTTTTGCAATGTGGCGGGTGGAGGTGCCACGAAAACAGGAACAGTTGGTGGAGGAGGGTTTTGTTTGGGTGGTGGAGCTTGGGGATTATAAGAAGTTTCCCCCTGATAGTATTGGGAAATGGGGAAGCTTGTTGATGGACCAGTGGGAGGGTGTTCCGGAGTCCGAGCCGGTGAGAGGGTAGGAGTAGGGGGAGGTATTGGTAATGTTTGTCCCCTAGCCCAGGCTAGGTGCATCCCAGCTATCTTTTGTCTCAACCTGTCTACTTCCTCATTCATCATTTGCATCTCCGTCTTTTCCTCCTCGACACTTTTGTCCGAACCAGACTTACTTTTCGGAATGGGCCCTTTAGATCTTGTGTGGTAATGGTAATCTGCCAGAACGTTCTAACGAGCTAACTGTTTAGAAATCTTTCTCTGGATAAACAACAAACTTGTTAGCGTTAGAGTTTAACACATATTGCAATTTCACGTTGGGGAATGCAATGTTCCTAGGTAGTTTAACCATTTCTAATATGGCTTTGCTTCGACTGCATGCGTCATTTCGGCTTACTCTCTTTTTATGTCCTTCTTTTCCTTTATTTTATTCACTTTGCCTTTTCTTTTTCTTTTTAGTGGTGGTCGAATCTTATGTGGATTTCCTACGTATCATGTGCCCGCATGAATCAGACCGAGCGTAGTTCTACCACATAAGTGCGAAAAGAAAAAGATAATTTTTTGGAAATTTTCGATTCTTCATTAATAAACATTCTATTACAAACCAGACGCTTTTTGGAAAGGAAAATAACAGACTCGAAACCAAACCAAGTACGAACTCAATAACTACTGACATACTCTGATGCGAAATAAAGACAGACTCTAACAGACAACAGACTCTAAAAATGCAAATTCAAACTATGAACACATTAAAGTTTTAAGCTTGGGTGCCCGCGGGGCGTCATTCGGCCTCGCTGCGGGTTTAGGTGTAAGGTTCCCTTCCAGTTGTTCCAATTCATACATGATTTGCTTCACAAATATCATCACTGCCGAGAAGAAGGTAGTACGGGTCATGTTTTCACACTCCCGACATTTCCTGGTGATATCACGAGCAATAGTCAGGATCTTGTTCCTGGTTCAGTCTTTCTCTAGGAGTAGGCGTTCTATCTGATCCCCTATTGCCTTCAAAACCCGAGAATCATGCAGATGTTGTTTCTGCAACTGTTGTATTTCACCTTCCATTGAGGCCATCATATTACAACAGTGTTTACTCTCGGTTTCAAAAGCCTTGGCTTGTTTAGCCGCCTTGCTCTCTAGGGTGGTCACCTTCCTTTTTAGATCGACCACAGTCTTTTCATGATCTTTAGTTGCTTTCTTTGCCCATTGTGCCCGGAGTTGTGCTATGGTATCCTCAGACTGCTTCAAATTATCCCGGTACTCACCGATTTCCCTTTTTAACCCTTTTATTAGCCGTTCATCCGACCGACTCCTTTGTTGTTTGTCAGCCTTTCTCCTCATCTGTCGGATTTGGGCTTTCAGCGCTTCGTTTTCTTGGGTCAATTTGTTCTTTTCTCCCTGATCAGCATCAACTTGTAGGCTATTTTCAAATTCTAGGTCTCCAATCTGTTGCCTCAGCTTGCCTATTTCTGCCCTGTAGCTCTCTTCTTTAGCCAACCAACCCTACTGTTCTTGTGACGCCTGGACGAACTCCTGGAGATGGGGCCTTTTAGCCGGCCTTTCGTGCTCAAGTTCTCTCATGTACCAAGCAAGGTATCCTGGCGCCACTTCGCCTTTGGCCTGATCCTGCACGCAAGTATCTACTTTTAAATATTGGGTTTCACTCCAGATCTGACGGACTCTTGCTTCAGAGAATTGTCCGTCAGGGCTAATCTCAATTACTTGAGCACTGAGATCTTCCTCCTAAGGCACTGTTTGGCATATCCTGAGTTGTCTCAAAACCCGATATGGCACGTAAGGCTGAATGCTCTTGAGCCCCATCAATAGAAAGTGGGCCCTAGCTGCCGGCATATGGATGACCTCGTCCACGGGCAACCATCCTAGTGTCCACTGTATTTGGCTGGCGGTGAGGGTCCGAAAGAATGATGTCCATGATGTAACTCCCTCGGGTAGACTGGCCCCCTTGATTCTTGTGTAGAACTCTCCTATGCAAGTTTTCTTCGAGGAACCATAACTCAAGAGCTGGGAACAGTGGCAGAGATGCTCAGTCATTCATATTTGTAGCAACAAGTTACACCCCTCGAAGAAGCTCCTTCTGGCTTTGCAGGCTGTGAGTGCTCTGAAGACATCAGATACTATCATAGGCGTAAGAGTGCTTTTGTATTGAATGAGCAAAGTACTGACGACCCCGGCTATTTTCAGATCAATGTTTCTGTCTTTCCTTGGGAATACCAAAAGGCCCAAAAAGGTAATCATAAAAGCCACTCGTCTATGCTTGTCCCACTTCCGACAGTTACTCTTGCTGCATAACTTGTTATCCGGGTTGTTGAATCCTCCGACATGACCGCATCTGTCGTATATGAAGCGCGGATTACAAAAACCTGCGGTCAAATCTGGGTTGTGGACCGTCCTAGGTATCTTTAACGAATCTAAGAACCGATGCACAATGATAGCTCTTGGAGCAACCAGGTATTTTTGCCTCAACGGAACTTCAGCATTTCCGATGTACCCGGCTATTTCCTCCAAAGTCGGGGTGAGTTCAAAATCGGAGAAGTGGAAGACATTGTGTGCCGGGTCCCAGCAGGTGACCAAAGCTCTTATGATATCCCCCCGAGGCTGGATTTTCAATAAACTCGTAAGACCTTTCAGATATTTCTTGACCTCATCTTGCCCTTCACCACCTAAATCATCCCACCATAACCGCAACTTGAAAGGGATTTTGGTCATTATTGAAAAAGGTTCATTTTGCATCGTGTTCATCCTGCACATTTATTTAGGTGATTAAGAAATAAAATTTATTTGACTCAACAAACTGACTGAAAGGCAGATCCGGTTCCGCACGCGGCTTTTCAGCACTTCGGGAACGAAGATTTTAAAGCTGGGGGAGTCAGCCGGTCAAAAATCAAAAAATGACTAAAAGTGGCCGTTTATGCAAAGTCAGCCTTCCGGCGTCCCTTTCGGGAACATTCGGTTATTCCTGCCAAAACGGCATCACCTGATTTTTTTATGTTGACAATTAAAATTTTGACAATTTTTGGCTATTTTTGTAAAAAGGGAGGTTGGACCCGATGAGGGTTGCCTACGTATCCCGCACCCTGTGAGAATCAAACCGGCGTAGTTCGAACATATAAAACAAACTTCTTTTGAAAACATGACTTTTTCAATGGCAAATAAAACCCTTTTTCATAAACACAACCCTTTTTTCCTTCTTTTTTCCGTTTTCTCAAAAATTTGACAGAGTTTCGACGCTATTCGGACATTTATGATTTTTTCCAAAACAGGCGAATAATTCTCTTTAACCCTCTTTCCTCAAAAGCCGGTCAGCATGCAAGTCCGAAACAAATAGATGCAAAAGTAGAAGCAAGTAAGATGCATCAGGATGGTCGTTTTCATTTTTGGTACACATGTCCTAGACAGACCCAACCCCTGTGTTGAGCCTCCAAAGTCAAATGCACGTGATGCAAACAAACGTTCCTACTAGGGATCCGGCATAAAGCTGAGTTATTCTAGGTTCGTAACCTGAGTATTTGTTCTAGACTGTGTACCCGAGCGGACAACTCGAGTCGAGGAGGGGGCTACGTACCGGGGACCCGCGGGATCGTCCGGCTTTGTAACTTGTCCGACCTCTTTCTTATTTCAGGTATTGACACTAACAGAATAGGGAGTCTCGACCAGCAAGCACATCCCCGGAGGTAAGAAGAGAAGGGTTTCGGCACAGTTTATATACAGTTCAGATAATATCAAAGCGGTAAAAGAAGCATTTAGCAAATTAGGCCCAAACATGTATAAATGAGATAATAAACAAAGCCAATTATAACAATTATTCCAAGCTCAAATTCTCGAACCCTGAACCAGAGATTCTGGGTTCCTTTACCCCAGCAGAGTCGCCAGAGCTGTCACACCTCCTTTTTCAGCTACCCCGCAAAGGGACGTAAAAGGGAGTTTTTCCAATTAAAGGACAATCGAAACGGGATTTTATTTAAAGATTCAGAGTCGCCACTTGGGAGATTTGTGGTGTCCCAAGTCACCGGTTGAATCCCGAATCGAGGAAAAGAATGACTCTGTTTAACAGTCTGCGCACCAGAAATCCGGATAAGGAATTCTGTTAACCCGGGAGAAGGTGTTAGGCATTCCCGAGTTCCGTGGTTCTAGCACGGTCGCTCAACTGTCATATTCGGCTCATTTATCTGATTTTTAATATGGAGAATCTATGTGCAGATTTTAACTGTGTACTGCTTTTATTATTATTATCTTTACCGAGAATTGCAACATCGTGAAAATACATCTCGAACCACGTCACATCGATGCACCCGTGGTTATTGACACATTTCAACTCTGTTGAGATTTGGATTTGGGTCACATAAATGTGCACCCGAGTTTAAGAAGATAACATTATTAAATACGCGCATAAAGCGACTAGCGTATCATTATTTTGGGTAGGGACGTGAAATTTTGCTAAACGGCCCATCACGAAGTCTAAGTAATTTTACCAACACGTACAGAGGGCCCCGCAGCTTGTATATTTTTGTTTGTCGAGGCTCGTCTCATTAATTATTTTTAAAAAGGAATTTGCAACGTCATGGAAATGCACCTTGAACCACGTCACAATCAATGTACCCGTGGTTAGCGACACATTTCGACTTTCGTTGGCGATTTGGATTTGGGTCACATAAATGTGCACCCGAATTTATGAAAATAACTTTATTAAAATATCGCCCTTAAAAGACACTACGCGTTTTTAACTTTGCGAGGCCATGGAAAATTCACTAAATGGCACACCTCGATTTCTAAAGGATTAAAGTTAATTAAGTGAGGGCCATAATTGTTGGCTTGGCTAATATGGCACGTCTCAAACCAATCGTAAGAGTCTAATTAATTAATGAGAGCTTAAAGGAATTCTAATTATTTTAGGCTAATGTTCAAGCTAACTTAATAACTATTGGGCTTGTGTTAAATTGAAGCTAAGCGTTCAGCTGAAATGGCATTGGGCTGGCAGCTGGCCCAAATGAGTTGCAAGGCCATGCATTCCTTATTTCAGAATGGCCTTATGGCTTAAACATTTATCGAAACGGCTCATTAACAGAATAATTCAGAACCAAAATCGGCACAACCAAACAAATATTATATGACATCATTCAAAATCTCAAGTTCGTTCGCCTCTGTTTTCGTCGCTTATTAGACATAAGCTTTTGTAACAATAATAAACTAGTATTCAATCATAAAGAGATGGGTTGTTGTATTTCATTTTTTAGTGGATTTTGTTGCATGGACTCCTGGAAAGAACATGGTATAGAAATAGAAACAATAGAGTATACCCTTTGTCAATTAGCAGTAAGCAATAAGTCACAAACACATTTCAATTAGTCACCAAGGTGGAGCCATAATAGGAATCAAACTTCCAACTAATCAGGAAGGCCAACAAAACCTTATAACAATTGAGTTCTACCTTAAGATCACCAATAAACAGATACGCTAACCAATGGCTGAATACATTCTAGTGCCAACAATCACAAAATCATCCTTTAAGTAAGCTCACTCCTAAAATACCGGCGCAGCAGTTATAACCACAAACTCTAGCTCAAATCATGTTTAGGTAAAGCGAACTGACAACCTAGCAGCTCAAATTTGTAAACTAACAGCATGTCAACATGAGCATAGCAGTTCAAATTTGTAAACTAACAGCATGTCAACATGAGCGTAGTAGTTCAGTTAGCTCTTAATTACAATTTGTATGTCTCCACTGTTCACATAATACAAAACACATAACTAATATCGACTAGGTATAATTAACTAACAATTCATCCAATTGTAAACAACAGGCAGCCTACAAAGGAACGCAAATCTGTGAATATTTCCATTTGTGAACTTCAAGGAACTATATCAAGGGAGTTCGAAGCATGTACCTGGTATTGACAATACAAGAAGAAGAAGAAGAGGATCAGCAGCAACAGTAGTAGCAAACAAAAGTTGCAACAGCAGTGCAGCAACAAATAACCAGCAGCTATAAACTTCCCCAAGTATAGAGCAGAAGTAAAAGGAAGAAAGTTCTAGCTATTTCAGATCCTAAACCAGGCAATGAAAAACAGTAGCTATTCTTTTTCAACCTCACCAGCTCTCAAAATTCAATCTTTTTTTTTCAGTCCTAATTCTTCCTTCTTATACAGACCTGCCCTCTCTTTCCGACTTACTGCCCGACCCCCTCCCCGCTAAAAATCTGAATTTTTTCACTTAAAACCCACTAAGGAAAGCTTTTTCCTTATTTTCAGCCCTCCCCCCCCCCATTCCCTCTTGTTCCCCATTACCACATTAATTTAAAGACACTAATATCCCACTAACAAAACACTAACATTAAAATATTATCCCAACTGTTCCATTCCCAAATCACCCCTGAAACCCCTTAATATTACTGCCCCAATACAATCCGTTCATCTGCATTAAAACCTTTAACTCTAAAATCTTGTTCAAACTAACAATTATCTAAAACTAATTCTAATTAACAGCTATAACCAACTTACTGACAACTAAATGACTAAAGTTGAATTCTAATTGAAACAAAATGAACTGAGTTTAAATCACAGCACAGAACTCAACAGAATCATTAAAACTGAAATTGAAACTAGATCAAAATCAATCATAAATGCAGGGATTCTAAGTCAAACCTATACAAGAATGCACAATGTCATCATATTGACAATGCCCTGAGCTAAGTGTCTACAGATCAGCATACATAACACGACATTAAACCATTTGATGGACTTACTGGTCTACAAACAAGAACGAACTAATCGACGAAACTATTTATAACCTATGTTATTAATCGACAGAACATAAACTGTAGAAGAGGGAAAATAAACGGACAAAAGACGAATTACAATGAACCTAATTTAGGTAAACAAAGAATTGATTGAACTACTCAAACAACAGTGGAATATTTAATCTAACCAGAATCAGAAAAAGAAACAGAATATATATACTGGATTAACTTAAACTGAAAACCCTAAAGAAGCGACTAATCACATAGACAAACAAACATATAGAAAAAAGATAAAGAAGAAGTTAAGTAGAACTCACTGTTCTTTTCTCGGATTTCAACCATATGCCTTTTCGAACTTGAGTTCCAGTTAGTATTATACGTCTATTTCATCAGAAATAGACTTATAATACTAACCAGAAACCGTTCGACCCTGACATCTTCGAAACAATCTCGAACTGTCGAGCCCTAGATCCGCCATTCGATGAGTTTTTTACTCGAATTCGAACCAATCTGGTTAGGGATTAGCGACGAGGAGGTCAAGGGGATTGTTGGGTGTGATTTTGGGGTTAAGTGGACAAGCTAGGGTTTGGGACGGGGTCTTCGATCGAAGATTCGAGAAGCTGGAGTATGATTCGAGGTTAATGGAGTATGGAATCGTGTTGAGGGTAGTTAGGAGGTTCAGGGGTGTTATTTTCCCGGCCACCGGAGCCGGCGCCGCCGGGTTTACGGTGAAGGGGTGGGGTGGCGGCTATTAGGGTTCCTCGTCTCTGAAAGAGACGACGTTTGGGGGAGAATGAGAGGGGGGCTTGGTTTGGGGGCGGGGTTCGTTTGGACCCCTTATATATGTACGTGGGGATTGGATCCAAGCCGTTCGATCTGATGAGATCAACGGCCTGGATTGATCATTTAAGTGGAACGACGTCGTTTCGTTTACCCTTGAGACTGGATCGGTCTTGGATAGGAACGGGTCGGGTGACGGAGGAGTTGATCTGAACCGTTGATCAAGTGAGATCAACGACCCAGATTGAGAGTGAAAAAACGACGTCGTTCGGATTAGTTGCAGGTGGGCTGGATTTGGGGCGGGTATGGGCTGGTTTTTGGCCAGGTTTGGCTGTAAGGATTTGGGCTTGGCCAAATTGGCCCAACTGAATTTTCCTCTTCTTATTATTTTTTTTTCAATTTTTCTTTTCAACAATAAAACTAAAAATCCTAATTAAATTATAAAATTGGCAATTAACCAAAAATATTGACACTTAATAATAACTATCACACGAGATTAAACATTAATAACGATAAAAATCACACAATTCAGACATTAAATGCAACAGATGCAAAGTACATATTTTTGTGATTTTCCCATTTTGTAAAACAAACTTGTTAATTCCTAAATTGTAAAATTAAATCCTAAATGCACATGCAACACATATTTTTTGTATTTTTCTTAATTAAAGAAGATATAAACATGCACAGACAAAAATACAAATAAATCATAAACAACACCAAACCATTTTATTTTGAATTTTTTGGGAGTAGTTCTCATAGGGCATAAATCACGTGCTCACACTGGGAATTCAAAAATTAGAGCAAAAGAATAAAGCTTTATTAGCAGGCCTTGCTTGGCGAATTTTTCAATCTCCACAAGCTATGTGGTTAAGGATTCTCATTAACAAATACCTCCATAAACGCAATGTTACTAATAATTCACATACATGGGATAACATTTTGAAAGGCTGGCAGCATTGTCGATTAGGACTTCAATGGAGGATAGGAGATGGTAAGCATATTAGTGTTTGGAATGATCCTTGGCTACGGCCAGGCACAACACTACGTTCGATGATTCACGGACCGTTAACTTTGGACCAAAACAATTTAACAGTTTCTCAACTACTTAGAACCACAGGTTGGAATACGGGACTAATTAATTTTGATTTGGGATAAAGTATTACTCGCATGATAAATGCTACGTATGTTTCACAAATGAAAAAATATGGGGATTGCATTTACTGGGGTTTAACGCAAAAGGAAAATTTCACTGTGCATTCTATGTATAATATTCTTGAGTTGGGAGCTCAACAACCTACAAATGAGTCAACAAACTTTTCATGGATTTGGAAGCTCCCTATCCATCCAAAAATAAAGAGTTTTATTTGGCTCTTATGCCATCACCGGTTAGCAACGGGGCTTTATTTAAAAAAAACTACCATCATTCCGGATGCTACTTGTTTTTATTGTCAAAAGAAAGATGAATCAATTAAACACATCTTCCTGGAGTGTGAGAATGCTAGCAGATTCTGGAATGACTTAGGAGCTGTGCAAATTATTCATCACATTACGAACTCCACATGCAGACATACCTGGGTTCGTAATCTTATTAATTATAGGAACTTTCACCTTCCTTTTAATATTAACCCTAACACATACTTACCACTTAGCTTATGGAACATTTGGATTACTCGTAATAAAAACATTCACAATAAGATTAGGGATAGTATCCATATAAAAACAGTTACTCAACAAGCAACTGAATATTATTTTTTAACAGCCTATTCACATAAGCCTAATTACACAACCAAACTGCACAAGGATATTAAGTGGAATCCTCTTAATGCACATTTCTACAAGCTAAATACAGATGGGGCTTATTCACTTACTAAGGCAGGTATAGGAGGGGTCATTAGGAATTCTAAAGCTGAATGGATTTTGGGCTTTGCAGGAGCTACTCCATGTAAATCTGCCATTTTTTCAGAACTTTATGCTTTGATGTAGGGTTTGAGATATGCATATGAAAGAAATATCATACCTCTTGAGGTGGAGGTGGATGCAAAGGATATTATATTATTACTTCATACTGAAAATTTTGCCCTCTCTAACTTAATTGCTGATTGCAGGTACTATCTGGGCCTACTAGGTAACCCAGCAGTTAAACATGCGTACAGAGAGCAAAATATGGTAGCAGACCAACTAGCTAAAGTAGGCCACAATTTTGGAGATGCATGGTTGCCAAGAGTGTTTGAAGCTGTTTCCATTTTTGTTGCACCAGTTTTTGAAAGAGACAAGGCCTGTATGGATCAGAGTCAATCAGGCCAGCAAAATTCTTGGCATAATGATAGTGGCAACATGGCTCAATTATCCTATGATGTAATTAGTTGTCATGATGATAATTCCAATAGGATGCCCATGACAACTGTAAATAGTAGTAGTAACTTATGGTTTGAATCTAGAACTACGGCTTGTAATAGGGAGCCAGTTAGGTCCCAACTCTCTGTACGTATTCACTAGTAATATATGTTATCTTTCCGACCAAAAAAACTTAAATTCATTTCTATGCAACTCTTGTTGGTGTCTTTTTAGAAAGAAAAAGGCTTGTTAAAACCACTTAGACACTAGTGCTTTTGTGCTTTTCAAGGAGTTCAACATGCCTGCATTTAGGGAGAAACTCAAGAGAAGAGAGAGTGGTGGCAGCAACTCGAGTTTGTGGGGAAAGAAGTGTTTCTTGTCTTCAGAAGCTGACAATTGACTTAACCTTATTGCTATGTATGATTGAAACACACTCATCAAAATCACATCACCAAATCCTCCATATTTACTTCAATTTCCACTCTTTTGACCCTTATTCCATGCTTCAATATACCATGAAATATTCCTAGGGATAGAGGATGTTGACTTACTCATTTAATTCAAGAATATATTACTAGGTCCGATTCAAATATTCGTGGTTTTGACAAATTGAATTTATTTTAAAATATTTGACATTTCAGAAAAAACAAGAAGTTAGTCATCTATTACTCTTTTTCAAATGAGATTATTACACAAATAGGCGGCCACATTCAATGTTTATATTTTCTAGCCAGTATACACAGATTAAACATTGACAGTCTCTTGTAGAAATACGGGGTAAGACTGTATACTATAGACCCTTATGGTCCAACCCTTCTCGGTCGGACCCCGCACATAATGGGAGCTTAGTGCACCAGACTGCCTTTTTTTAATACATAGATTAAACATTGATTATATATAGTTATATGTATATTATACATGAATTATATATGTGTATGTTATATCTGCTGGCTATTTTTAATTTAAGATATTAGATGGATGACTATTTGAGTTAATTCTTCTTTTCAAATCTACTTTAATTGTTCATATTAGTGAAGTATTAATTAAGTGGGGTACGCCTTTAAGTAGATAGGGAGTATAAATACCAACTTCACATTCAAAGTGGTAAAGTTTTCTTGTCAAATCTCATTGCAAATCCAATAGGGTAATCAAAGATTCTTTCTTAGACCCAAAAGGAGTATATATCAAGAATTAGAAGCAAGAGAATGACAAAGCATGAGCCTAAAGGGAGCTATGTATTGTGAACCAAATTATTGAAGTTTTGGTCAAGTAATCAAATTTATTCCTTGGAGTGGAGCTTTACAAGTTAAGAAAGTATGTTTGCTTTTGTTTGTATTTTAATAGACAGATATCATCTTCTTCATTCCAAAACCAAAGACATGGAAATATGAAAAAGGATAACAACTAACATGGCCCATTGGTCGTAAAGGAAGAAAATAAAATCATATGATGTGAGAAAAACACAATGGACCCTTTTCCAACTCCCTTTAATCAAGTGACAGAAAAGCACAAATAACTATATTGACAATCTTTATGTAATTGACATGAAAGTTCTTGCAAACGATTCAAGAAATGCTTTTATTTTGCATGCATATTTCTTTTATTAAATTTTGCTTTATTGACTCCATCAAGTCGATCGCTTGCTAAGTGTTTTTTAAGCCTAAAACATATCTACTACTTTTACTATTTTATTTTATATGGCATTATTTCCATTCACCTACTTAAAAATGACAAATATTTGTATTTAAAAAATCTTAAACTTTAAACTTTTCGCTTACTTGTAATAACATGTTCTTTTAACTATAGAAATATTATGTCATGTCTAAAACAAGATGTTTAAGACATACATACATACATACATGTGTGTGTGATAAAGGAAAAATTCTTTCTTAAATTCATATCTTGACAAATATCACCATATAAAATTAAATGGAGGGAATACTACAATTCAAAAGCAAGCTTATCGTCCTACCAAACTTATTAAAACTATAAATTTTAATTTATTCAAAATCAAAAATACCAACTTGGAAAATGAATCCCTTTAGCTTCTTGGATTTACATTGCCGTATAAAAATCATTAAAATAAAAAAAATATCGTACTATAATAAAAGCACATTAGCAGCAGAGCAAACTTTTGACCTTTCTTTCTTTTTTCCTCACTAGTCCCTCTCCTCAATAAAGTAATAGTATGCCTGATAAACAAAGTGAGTGTCCTAGGATCTGGTGATTAAAGAGGAAAACCAAGTAAATATAACAAAAAAATTATATAAATATGGTTTTAATAAGTTGAGGGGGGAGGGTGTTTCTGTTTTCCTAGTGTCACGCGTACTTTTTATAGCTCAAAATTATGAAAGAGAAGCAAGAAGGTGGAGGGTGGGGATGTTGGTTTTGGCTCTTTTGAGAATTTCAAAAATCATCAAAGAAAGGTAGTATAAAAGAAGAAAAGAAAAAGAGAAGGGTATGCCCCATATATTTGTAAATAAAAGAAATTAAAAGTGCATGTGTGGGTGGCGCTTGAGGGTTTCATTGATGATGGAAAAAATTAAAGAGGTAACTATATGTTACGTGGACTCATTATATGATATGAAGTATGGGCAACGATCACTTTTAGGTGTATAAACTTTAATTTGTATATTTTTTTGTATATATATATTGCTAACATACTACCTAAGGTAGTATGTTAGCATTGTGCCCATTTTCTAATTTTCAAAATTGCCCTTTAAAGTACCCTTGTGTTTTTTATTAATTGAAGGCTATAATTATAATTTGAGCCATATAGTTTTCATTGTCATTCTCCTCAACGAATATTTCTCTCTTTCAATGGCAAAACATTTCGGCACTGGCAATCTGTTCTGCAATTATTTTTCTTTTCAAATAGTTTTTACGCTATCTTCACTATTTTCTGCCTATAAGCATTTTCCTTCTCTATCATATCAGATCAATAAGATTTAAAATTTCGTTTATCAAAAGAAATTGCATCACAAATCCTTTCTATGATGTAATCCTCTCAGATAGTTTGGTTATCGAGTTGAGTAACATCCATTTATGAAATGCATTTTAGATTTGGTGTTCCCCATTTTCTTTTCATGTTTTTTTCTGAAAATTTTGGCTCAATCAAGTACTTATTTAAATCCCAGCCTCAGGAAATATTCACAAATAACTCAAAGAAGAATGATAACCCAAAATTATCACAAAAAGAAAAAAGAAGCTAGCGAGTCTAGCGACACCTTTGCAGCCAAAAAAACAGATCGAGAAAGTTAGCAAAAATTTAAAGAGAAATTGTTAGCAATGGGGGAGTACAAATTGTTTTTTATTTTTTTGGAGAAAAAGACAAAAATACCCCTCTACTAAGTGTGTTATTGAACCACTGTTAAGGGTATTTAAAAGGAAAGAAAGTTGGGGACAATGCTAACATACTACCTTCATGTAGTATGTTAGCAAAACACTCTCTCTCTCTCTCTCTCTCTCTCTATATATATATATATATATATATATATATATATATATATATATAATTTTTTGGTATTATTTCCAGAGCGGCTATACAATGTCATTTTCCCTATTTTGATCACAACATGTTTATTTTTACACTAAAATTTTATGTATTTTAAAGAATTCAAAATGATGTATTCATATTCATGTACTCGTTCAAGTTTTAGAGGGAGGGAAAGGCTCTAGCTTGAAGTTTAGGAATGTAAATGAGTCAGGGCAGAACGACGCAAACTTTAATAAGCTAAAGTTTAAACTCTTCATATCCTGGATCTGTTTAGTATTTTATCGTGATTTTGCTCTATCTATCTCTTCCCCATTACCATTCCTATGAAGATGAACACAGAGGGATACACATGATCGATGGGTAGTAGCAGAGGAGAACCAAAAACTTAACCACATGTATTCAGAGGCGGATCTAGGATTTAAATTTTATGGGTTCAACTTTTAAAGATTTTATCATTGACCTCATTATATTTTTAAAGTTATGGTTTCATATCTACTATATTTATGTTTTTAATAAATTTTTACATATAAATTTTTACTCCGCATCAAAAGTTATGGGTTCAATTGAACTCGTAGATAATGCATTGCATCCGCCCCTGGATGTATTCGCCTTTAAAGATTTTAGTATTAAATCTATTACAATTTAAAAATTATGCATTCAGAATTTAATTATTGTCGAAAATTTGTTGTTTCGTTCCAAAAATATTGAGTTCGGTTGAACCCGTAGCACCAAAGTTGCATCGCCATTGTGGGTGGGTCAATGGTCATTATCAATGGAGGAGTCACATATATTTAAGTGGTATCGATTGACACCCCCTCGTTCCATATAACATTGTGTAGATAGGTAAAAAATTTTATGTATATAAACCATATATTAACTCCCGTTGATTTTCTCCGTGAATTTATTTCTTTATATTTTGACTTCTTTTAATGAAAATTCTCACTCCACTGATTGGGGAGTGGGGAGAGTTGATGAGTGGTTCTTTGAAAGATGAATAAAAAAGGGGTAGCAAAAACCAAGGGAAGTGTCTCCTAATAAAGGCCCAAGGCAAGGCTCCTTTGGCGCCGGTGTCTCCGCTATTGGGTTAAATGAAAATTAACTTATAAACTTAGGCTTGCTTGCAATAAAAGCCTGTGCGCAATGTGCATGTCTGTGACAGAGAAATTACGTGCAATTAGTGCGTTTTTGTGCGTGTGACTATGTAAGGAATAAAACATTGAAATAATGCAAAAACGTTTGTACGTACACACTAAAACACACACACTCCTTTAGAAACTTCTTTTTCACTGGACAATTAGTCCTTTTTTTGCTGACATTCTGCACACCTGTTTCCAGGATTCTTCATTAACACACACACACACACCCCACCTGACTTTGTATAGCTTACTTTTGTTTCCTTCTATGTATGGACTGACTCTAAACTGCCTTCTGATATACAAAAATATTTGTATCTAAACGTTGAGGCGGAGATAGAAGTCCGATATGTGTTCGGTCGAACTCAATAGTTTTTGCTCAAACATTATATTTATATTAACTAATTTATTGAATATGTACTAAATATTTACATCTAGAATCTAATTATTAGCACTTGAAGTCGTTGTTTTAAAATTCAGAACCCATAAAGTTGAAATCCTAGCTCCATCTCTGTTTAAACACTACCATTTTATATGTTCTCATTTTCATCAAGGAATTGCTTATATTCTTCCTTGAATTATTTATTAACCAGTTTTAATGCCGTCGTCAATTGAGGTTAAATTCTATGCACTAACAGTGTCTATTAGACAAAGATGCCCTACAATATGTAACTTTTTATAGTAAGTCTTATATGATAACCTGAGAAATAAAATAACAACCTGCTGCAACTAACGAATTTCAATATTTTCACTTGAAATATTTATCAAACAAAATTTTCAATATTTTACGAGTATTTCTAATAATGAAGTTAAGAAACTTACAAAGAAGATAAAGAGAGGGGGCAGATGTACCACTATATAGATACGGATTTAATTGAACTCATAACTTCCTACATTGAATATAAATTAATGTAAAATTTTACTAAATTGCAATAATTAGTAGACATGAACCGATAACTTTAAAATATAATGACTTTAATGCTAAAACTTTAATTTAAAGGTTGAGCACATAACGTTTAAATCCTGGATCCGTATCTATTTGTGAGGGGTGGTTAATTAAGCATTTGTGCTGGCTTTTAACATATTAAAGGGTATATTCAAGGCCAAGGATTAACTTAATTAATGTGAAAGTATACATACAATCCATCATTTGCTTGTAAAAGCTTACATATAAGCCAATATAACTATCTCATATACTCTGATAACGAGATTAATCAAATGCAAGCATGATCTAGAAAAAGTTATTTTTTATTAAAATAATTAATAGACAAAAAGAGAGAAAAGGAGGGGAATGAACAAAAAAAGGAGGGGTTTGGGGGTTTGTTTTTTGGTGGAAGAATATTTCAGGTGCATGCGCAAAAGAGAAACCAAAGAGTGAGAAAAGTCTCTTTATTAGTGTGTGTGTGTGATTTTGTGTATTGGAGTAGAAACTAAGCATTGAAAAAACCCTAAAGCAAGTTGCTTCTCATTTGACATCATTCCACTCACATTCTTCTCCTTTCCATCCCGAGGCAACCGCTAACAACTCCCGTTTAAATTGGAGATCTAAGTTATACATAGGGAGTTGCGGACCCAAGATTTGAAAGTGGCAGAGGCATTATTAAAAAGGGTAATCCGGTGCACTAAGCTTCCGCTATGTGTGGGGTCCGGGGAAGGGTCAGACTACAAGGGTTTATCGTACGCAGTCTTACCTTATATTTTTGCAAGAAACTGTTTTCACAGCTCGAACTCGTGACCTCCTAGTCACATGACAACAACTTTACCCGTAATTGCTGGAGTGAAAATATAACTCGAGTAGCGCATCAAATATCAAGTTGTGCCTCTTCCTCCCTAAATCGACCAAAGCAGTTGCCTTAAGATTTGAATCTTAGGGTGCTAATTAAAATATATAGTACTACCTTTTATTTAAAATATATACATACATTTTTTTTAAAGTTAACCGGGGCCAATAACCCTTATCCAAAGGGTAGGTTCGCCTCTGACCACAGATATAAATATTTTTACGCAGTCAATGTAATTTAAATTATTATAACTAGTTAGCTATTCTTTTCGCCCCCATTTAAGTGTTATCGTTTAACTAAGTATAAAGTTTAAGAAAGAAAGGAGGACTTTTGAAAATATTTGTTTGGTTATAGATCATCTATTTAAGGAAAAATGAGAATTTTAAAGTTAAATTATTTCTAAATACATAAAGGTAAAGGGATAATTTTCTTAATAGATGTATCAATACCTTAAAGTCTTAAACGATAAACATAAATAAGAAAGGGATACTTTAAATGAACTGATTATACAAATATTTTTGAAAAAGTCACAACATGAAACTTAAAACTCTTATAAATTATACATCCTCTTTCACTTCAGTCACTCCATCTCTTCGGCTTCTCCCACTATCCGTTCCTTCTATTTTTTACATGGACCAGTAGTTTCTTATTGATAACTTCTATTCAAAAATCTTTCCTACAAAAATCTTGATTTGAAGAAAAATCTTGTATATTTTGATCTATCTTCTTATCATTATTCATATGGATCAAGAATTTACATAACTCTAGAGCTATTAGGTTGGAATAAGTTCTATTTTCATCTCCCTATTCCTTCCAAAATAGCTCCTCTTCTGCCTTTAATACATGTTGTTTTACTGTAATTCACTATATCAATTTGTTTTTCTTTAGCTAGACATTCAGTATCTGAAACCCAACACTCGATTAATTTGGATTTGCATCGGGTAGTCCGCTAGAAGTATACCTGTGATCTTTGATAAGAATGAAGGAATACTAACTATCCGCAATATTCTTCTTATTCAATCTCAAGTTATTTAAATTGACTTTTTTTTTCTTTGTGGTATTTTTTCAAAGTCATCATCAGTTATTGGTGGTCAAACAGCAGTTACAAAACGTTTCATTTGACTCAAAAAGCAAAGTAGATAATATCATGACTAATGATTCCACTACAAGAATAGCAATTCCATAAAACCCTATTACACTTTCAAAGTCCAACCCCACAAACTTTAGATGACTATCATATTGTTATTTTCATGTGATGCAACAAAAGGGACCATTTAAAGTATAGATTCTTCTTCTATTTTTTGTACAAAGGCCACAGAGTCACTATCGCGAGAAGCTAAATGGCATACATTAATAGTACCTTAGCTTGAAATGCATTATTCGCCTGACGGACCCAAAGGGCACGGCTAAATTCAAGACGAGCACGAGCATAGTAAAGGTGAGTAGTTATTATATTAAGAGAAGCGATGTTGGTGAGGTTCAATCCGAAGACGAGTTTACGTTTTGTTTTCGTAAAGAACGATCTCAGATTGAGCCGCGCCAATATCACTTCCTTTTTATCAATTAAGCAGATACTTGTGCATAAATTGATTACTGGCGATTATTAGCTTTGTTTCTGTTCATTAGTTATTACAAAAGAAAGAAACTCGTAGTATGTATGTCCTAACTGTTTGATTAAACCATTTAACTTTTAGCCAAATATCACTTTCGGTCCATATTATATTTTTTGCCAAATTAAACTCTTTAGCTTCCATATTATTTGGCTTTCAAGATTTTTACACGCCTTTCCATTTTATCTGTACTTTAAGATTCTTACACATCCCTTTAAGAAATATGTCTAATAAATGACCTTAAAATTTGTTTTCTAGAGATAAATTCTTTTTCAGGATTCGTAGTGTGTGTATATATGTTGTCTTTAGTGTCATTCTCTTCTGTTGAGTGTACGAATAAATTAAAGTCTCATATTGACAGCTGAAAAGATTGGGATCCTACATATAATGTGTAGAAATCTCTTAACTGTGTGTGGTCTTTCGGGGAAAACCGTGCTTAAAGTGGACAATATCACACCACGTTAAAAGTATCTTTGGGCTAGTTTAGCCCAACAGCTTATGTGCCTTGGAGTGAAAAAACGTCGAAAAGATGGATCAATGTCCGAACGGAAGCATGGAGAAAATAAAGAGCTATCATATTAGGGAGCAACTTCAGCAGTAGTCCTCAAGAATGTCCATGACGAATGTTGAGAGATTCACAAAAGATTGTAGCTTTTGCTACAGCAATTAAACTGATTCTTGTGCATAACTTGATTAGTATTGGCAAGTAACAGCTTTCTTTATTTTCTTTAATTTGTTACAAAAGCAAGAAACCCGTCGTAGTATGTGCTAACTGTTTGATTAATTTACTACCATTTTTATACCATGTAGTATAGGTTTTTTGTATATATCATCAAGCTGCACACGCAGTTTAAAGAACTCGCTTTTTAGCCAAACATCATTTTCGGTCCATATTTTATGTGTTTTAAAATTTTGCCTCGCCCCCTCCATATGTGTTATAAGATTTTTACACATTCCTTTAAGAAAGATATATATTAAGCTCGTGACCTTAAAATACGTTTTCTAGCCGCTAAAGTAATTGCTTTAGGCCCCTAAATTGATATTAGATTTATGTTTTTTCTTTTTGGATATAGAAGTTATTTAGAAAAAATAGAGGTTATTTAGATAAATACTTGATTTTCATAATAAACATACAATATGGCAAAATAATAGTTTGATGATGACATTGATAATAAAAAAAATAAAAACAAAATCTCTTGTAATATCTTTTAAAGTAAATTATTTTTCATAAAGAGTAGATCAAATCATTTTTTTTAATCCAAACAAACTTGAACTATTTCAAATGTATAAAATTATTTTAAAATATACTTTAATAGTATAAAATTACGATCATTAGATGCTAGAAACTTATAAAAACGTTTTCTTAACTGCATATATTTTTTGTAAAAAAAATCAAAACCTTGGTGAGTAGAGTAAGTGAGCTACTAGATATCCTTGGTGGTGAAAGTTAGTAGGTAACCGAGTGAAGGGCCAAAATACGTACAAGACATCCCATAAAACTATTATTAATAACAAAAAAGAAAAGAAATCATTAAATATATAATTTTATTAAATAAATTTTGGGCTTCTTCTTAACGTACGTCTTTAGGCCACCAATTTCGTTGAGCCGGCCCAGAACTTAGTAAGCCATTTTCTTTGGATTAAGCTCTATGCATATAAACAAGAAGGAATAGTGGACCTCATAATAGATATAGAACGGGCGAAGCTACATGTAACGCATGGCGGCATGTGTTCAATATTTTTTACCTAGCTAAACTATAATAGAAACCTATTTTATCACCTTTATTTAGGTTCCTTATAATTACTTGGTATATCTATATTTACTAGTTATATACAAAACCTCCGTTTCCAATAATTTCTCCTACATTTAAGATTCTTTCCTTTTCCAAAAGGATTACAAAAACACTTTTTCTCTTTCTTAACAATTACTCAACATTATTCTTACTCATAGTAAGAAATCTCGCTTACCAAAATCTTGCTTACCCAAAATTATCCCCTTCCTCCCCCCCCCCCCAAAAAAAAAGCAGATTCTTTTACTTTTTCGAAGCTTTTGAAATTCAATTTCTCTCTTTCTTACTAATCACCCAAAATCTCTATTTCTTATTGATATAATACGACAAATCAAAAAATTGCTCTAGAATCAAGTTGTGAGTAAGTTTTAAATCTTGTTTTCTTTCTTTCGAAAATCTTTATTGTATGTGACTTTTATATGATACATCAATACCCAAAATAATACTTATTAATACAATTATTATACCATTATATTAAATTTTAGTGTAAAGTTTGTGATTGAAACTCGAAGAAGATGAAGATCATAATTATACGTGTCACAATTTTTCAGAACGTATCGTAATTGTATTATAATTGTATATGTAGCATAATTGTGTAGGAATTGTATCACAAATGTATGATAATTGTATATTCATTGTATATTGTTACGAGCAGTTGTGCGTTTGTGATGAATTTCACAGTTTGTATTACAAGTATGATAATTGTATATTAATTTATTAGTATTGTATCAGGTATTATTTTGGGTATTAATATACCGGATACAAGTTAGATATAATTGTGATAAAAGTATGATCGATACATTTATATTTTAGGCATTGATGTATCTGATACAATTCAAATACAATTATGATACAATTATCATAAAATTTCAGAATATTTATTAATAATATAAAGTTGTCGGTAGAGGTGAAAAAAGAGAAGATGGAGATTCTGGGCGTAGATTAAGGGATTTTGATGTAAAGAAAAAGGAGAGAGAAGAGGCGAGGAAAAAAAAGGATACAATTGAATCCCGTAATTGAATGCACTAATAATGGCTTGGGAGTCTTTTAGGAAACAATATATATAATTTGTAAGAAAAATCTAGATACTTATTAAAAACATCAAAACATAGAGAACATAGGTAAATAAGTTTCTAATATAGTATAACTAGGTAAAAACCCTATCTTTTTTGTCAGAATATTAATTATATATAATACAAAAAATAAATCTTTCTTTTTTTGTGTGTGTATATATAAATTATTGAATCTTCTCGATACAAGGGAAGCTTTTTAGTATAGTGGCAACAGTGATTCACAAATTGGTTTATATTGTAGGTTTGAGTCGTAGTGCATTCTTATTGTTACGATAAATATCACATTATGGTGGATGTCTACTCTTCTTCCATGATCTTCATCTCAAATGTTTAATGACACATTCAATGACATATTTTGTATATTCAATGACATATTCCATGACATATTTTCTTCAATTTTTATGCCTATATAAAGGTCTTGTAATAGATAGGAAAATACACACAATTGAAGAAGAAATAAGAATCTCTCTTCCTCTCTTTCTATCTATATCTCTTAGTTTGTTTTGCTTGTTCTATATTGTTATTTTGGGTTATATCATCTTAGTTTGTTTTGCTTGTTCTATATTGTTATTTTGGGTTATATTTTACAACACGTTATCAGCACGAGACTCTACCGTCTCAAGAAGCTCTTTGAGAAGATTAAGGTAACTTTTCTCCTCTTTTTAATTATGACTGACATTATGAAAAGAAAGTTCGTTGCCCTTGAAATTTCGGGCAAGAACTATATGACATGGATGTTGGATGCTGAAATCCATTTAGATGCATGGGTCTTGGAGACGCCATTAAAGACAAAACTAAAGCATCCACCCAAGACTGTGTTAAGGCCTTGATTTTCTTGCGTCATCACCATGATAAAGGGTTGAAAACAGAATATTTCACAGTCAAAGATCCACTTGTTTTGTGGAATGGCTTAAAGAAAGGTATGACAACTTAAAGTTGGTCTAGAGATTTATTTTGTTATGAATCTGTCACTATGGACGGTTCCATTAACTGATAACCTAACCATGGAAAGCCATTATAAATTCAATATCATACTTGGAATGAATATTTTTAAGATTGTGCACTGAATTCTTTTCAATCCCATCATCACTTGTAAGTGGAGTTTAATTTTCTTCTCCAGAAAATTGAAGGTATGTAGTCTCCATACCTATGTATTGAATATATATTGACAAAAGCGTGTAATTGTCTAGTGGTTCAAAATCATAATTTTTCAGTAAAGGTATAAGTGCATACGTTGACTGCATATTGAACTACTAACGAGATTCACCTATTTGCACATAGCAAACCTTGAGTAGTATTTTCATGTTTGGTTAAGACTCTGCTAGTTCACAATTGTAGTATTGTTTTAATAATCCGTATCAAATGAAGATTTTTCAAAAGTACTACTACCATATTAGGAATCCAGAAAAGGCAATAAGCAGCCAATTAATTTCTTTACTCGTTTTACAATCCAATCATACATGCTTACTTGTTCTGACTAATGGTGATTGGTGAATCGTGTGATATTCTAATGTGGCCTCTTCATTCCTCATGTTAAAGGAATTTTACATTTGTACTAACTTGTATATTAATAAATAATAAGTTATGGAACTTAACTAAACAAATTGTACTAGTTTCAGTGTATATAAAAATTTATTTTCTAACATCAGTATCTTCTACAATTTAACCTTGGCACGATGAAACTAATGATGCATGAGATTTAATTATGAATTATTTGATCGTTTAATTATTGAGAAGACTAAGAAAATATGGATATCTATCAAATCAAACTTGGATCAAAGTTCAATTGTAAAAAAAAATATTTATTTAGTTGATTCATGTACGACACATACAATATTCAAAGAGAAGAAATATTTCTCTCATTTAAGTATGTGTAAGGCAAATGTTACTACAATTTCTAGTAGTAGTAAATTAATTGAAGGCTCTGGAAGAGCTACTATAACTCTGCCTAAAGGAATAATACTTATCATACAGATGCAATGTTCTTCTCCAAGTCCAAGAGGAACTTGTTGAGTTTTAAAGATATCCGCCGAAATGGATATCATATTGAGACGATAGATGAGAATAATCTTGAATATCTCATCATTACCAAAAATGTCTCTAGCCAGAAAAGAATTATTGAGAAGTTCCCATCTTTATCTTGTGGCTTGTATTGGACAAAAATTAGTGCAATTGAGGCACATTCTACCTTAAACCAAAAGGTTACTGCTTACAATACTTTTGTACTTTGGCATGATCGATTGGGCCATCCTGGATCAATTATGATGAGACGAATCATAGAAAACTCAAATGGGCATCCATAAAAGAATTTGAAAATTCTTTTAAATAATGATTTTTCTTGCACTTCTTGTTATCAAGGCAAGTTAATTATAAGACCATCACCAACAAAGGTTGGGATTGAGTCCCCTGCATTTTTAGAACGTATACAAGGGGACATTTGTGGACCTATTCACCCACCTAGTGGGTCGTTTAGATATTTTATGGTCTTAATAGATGCATCCTCTAGATGGTCTCATGTATGCCTATTGTAATCTCGCAACCTCGCGTTTGCAAAATTAATGGCACAAATAATCCGATTACGGGCACAATTTCCCGATAATCCAATTAAGTCTATTAGACTTGATAATGCTGCTGAGTTTTCATCCCAAGCATTTAATGATTATTGCTTATCAATTGGGATAAAAGTGGAACATCTTGTAGCTCATGTTCACACTCAAAATGGCCTTGCAGAGTCTTTAATTAAATGTGTGCAATTGATAGTAAGACCGTTACTCATGAAAACGAAGTTGCCCACTTCTGTTTGGGGTCACGCCATTTTACATGCAGCAATGCTAATTCGTCTCAGACCGACAAATTATCACAAATATTCCCCGTTGCAATTAGTTTTGGGTCATGAACCTAATATATCTCATCTAAGAATTTTTGGATGCGCTGTATATGTGCCTGTAGCACTCCCATATCGCACTAAGATAGGTCCCCAAAGAAGGTTAGGAATATATGTTGGGTTTGAATCACCCTCCATTATTCGTTACCTTGAAATATTAACGGGAGATTTGTTCACTACTCGTTTTGCAGATTGTCGATTCGATGAGGCATTTTTCCCAAAATTAGGGGGAGAAATTAGTGAAACAAAACGTGAAATTTTGTGGAAAAATACATCATTGTCTCATCTTGATCCACGTGCATCTATTTGTGACACAGAAGTGCAAAAGATTATCCATTTGTAGAAAATAGCAAATCAAATGCCAGATGTATTTACGGATTTGAAAAGGATAACAAAATCACATATCCCTGTAGAGAATGTTTCAATCCGTATTGATGTCCCTATTGGACAATCTTCTAGTGTCATAGCTAATGAGTCAAAAGCACGCCTAAAACGTGGCAGACCATTAGGTTCTAAGGATCGAAATCCTAGAAAAAGAAAAACAAATGATCAAGATGACACTACGAAAGAGTCTCATAAAGAAATTCATGATTTAACCAATCCTGAGATTCATGAGGAAATCAATGAGCCTGAGACTCAAGAAAATAAGGAACTATCAATAAATCCAATCGATATTGAGACAAATTTGAATCGAATGGATATAGTGGCAGATTACATCTTTGCATATAATGTTGCATCTAGCATTATGCAAGAAAGTGAGGATCTTGAACCTCAATCTGTTGGAGAATGTCGACAAAGACTTGATTGGCCAAAATGGCAAGAAGCAATCCAATTAGAGTTAAGTTCACTTGCAAAACGTGAAGTTTTTGGGCCTGTAGTCCAAATACCTAATGGTGTTAAGCCTGTTGGCTACAAATGGGTCTTTGTATGCAAAAGGAATGAGAAAAATGAGGTACAAAGATATAAGGCACGCCTTGTTGCACAAGGATTTTCACAAAGGCCTAGTGTCGATTATGAATAGACATATTCTCCTGTTATGGATGCTATAACATTCCGTTATCTCATTAGTTTTGTTGTCCATGGAAAGCTTGACATGCATTTAATGGATGTAGTTACAGCCTACCTTTACGGCTCACTTGATAATGAGATATACATGAAAATTCCCGAGGGATTTAAAATGCCTAACGCACAGAATTCAAATTTCCGGGAAACATTTTCAATCAAATTGCAAAGATCTTTGTATAGTTTAAAGCAATCAGGAAAAATGTGGTATAACCGTCTTAGTGAGTATTTATTAAAGGAGGGTTATATAAATGATGCCATTTGTCCATGTGTTTTTATAAAGAAAACAACATCGGAATTTGTTGTACTTGCCGTATATGTTGATGACCTAAACCTTATTGGAACTCCTACAGAACTCCAAAAGGCAACTGATTATTTAAAGAAGGAATTCGAGATGAAAGATCTCGGAAAGACAAAATTATGTCTCGGTTTGTAAATTGAACATTTGACAAATGGGATTTTTGTTCATCAATCTACCTACATTAAAAAGGTATTGAAACAGTTTTACATGGATGGAGCACATCCATTAAGTACTCCGATGATTGTTCGATCACTTGATGTGAATAAGGACCCGTTTCGACCTCAAGAAAAGAATGAAGAGCTTCTTGGTCCTGAAGTACCATATCTTAGTGCAATTGGTGCACTAATGTATCTTGCTAACACTACAAGGCCTGACATAACTTTTTCGGTTAATGTCTTAGCAAGATATAGCTCTGCTCCTACAAGGAGACACTGGAATGGGATCAAACACATATTGCGATATCTAAAAGGGACTACCGATATGGGCTTATTTTATGGCAATGATTGCAATCCCGATCTTGTTGGTTATGCCGATGCTGGGTATTTATCTGACCCGCATAAGGCTCGATCTCAAACAGGTTATGTGTTTACATGTGGTGGCATGCCATATCTTGGCAATCGACTAAGCAATCAATCGTGGCTACTTCTTCTAATCATGCTGAGATAATTGCTATTCATGAAGCAAGTCAAGAATGTATTTGGTTGAGGTCTATAATACATCTTATCCGAGACAAATGTGGTTTGAAGTGTGAAAAACTACCCACAATTTTGTATGAAGACAATGCAGCATGCATAGCCCAATTGAAGGGAAGATTCATAAAAAGAGATAGGACAAAGCACATTTCCCCAAAGTTATTTTTTACACCTGATCTTCAAAAGAATAGTGATATCAATGTGCAACAAATTCGTTCAAGTGATAATATGGCTGATTTGTTCACCAAATCTCTACCAACATCAACCTTCAAGAAACTGGTGTACAAAATTGGGATGCGAAGACTCAAGGATGTGAGTTGATGCTCTCATCAGGGGGAGTTAATACGCGTTGTACTCTTTTTCCCTTACAAGGTTTTGTCCCACTGGATTTTCCTTGCAAGGTTTTTAATGAGGCAACCAAAAGGTGTATTTCTAAACATGTGTACTCTTTTTCCTTCACTAGAATTTTTTTTCTCATAGAGTTTTTTTTTCCTAATAAGGTTTTAACGAGGCACATTATCTTTGGACATCCAAGGGGGAGTGTTATGATAAATATCACATTATGGTGGATGTCTACTCTTCTTCCATGATCTTCATCTCAAATGCTTAATGACATATTCAATGACATATTTTGTATGTTCAATGACATATTCCATGACATATTTTCTTCACTTTTTATGCCTATATAAAGGCCTTGTAATATATAGGAAAATACACACAATTGAAGAAGAAATAAGAATCTCTCTTCCTCTCTTTCTATCTATATCTCTTAGTTTGTTTTGCTTGTTCTATATTGTTATTTTGGGTTATATCATCTTAGTTTGTTTTGCTTGTTCTATATTATTATTTTGGGTTATATTTTACAACACTTAAATATATTTTAAAATTCCTTTATTATATAAAATTCTTAGATTTTATCACTAAATATAGATACCATCCAAGTAGGAATGGCAATGGGGCGGGATGGTTGCGAGGTGGGTTCAGCCTAAACCTGCAATGACTCAACCCGCCCGCCTTGCCCCGTATAGTGAATTTCTTTGTTTTCAATCTGCCCCGCATAGACCCGCCCTGCCCCGCATAAGTTTTTTAATTTTTTTTTTTATTTATCCTTTTTCGTTTCTATTGATTAGTAACATATTTTAAGATCCGCTTATCTTATTTGCATTGAACATGTTGCACCAAAAGTTTTGCTATTTGTAAAATAGTTTAAGACTTTTTTTATGATATATATAAAAATTCACTTATTGATTAATCTATAAGGTAAAACTTTTAATATTTGACCATTAAACTTCATGATCTACAAAATATGAGCAAATGCAAATGGAAAAAATGTATAACATCCCGTGTAGATAAATGGCAACTGTAGTTATAAATAAGGTATTATACTGTTGAAATTTGATTATGATTTCAATAAATTATTACTTTTTGTTTTGATAAAATATGAACTACTCCATAGTAATAAATGATTAACGTTATTTATAAGCTGGCCAACTTTCAAGAATGTTATTACTCCTAATTTTTAAAAAAAAATAAATTACTAGAATCAAACACAGAACCAGGTAAATGTGTTTTGGTAACCAAAAAAAAAAAACAACGATAAAATTTTCCCATAGAATATGTTGCAATATGTATTTGAAGAATTTGATTAAACAAGGGACTTTCACTGTTAGCCTAAAGGCCCAAAACTGGATTAAGGCAATGGAGGGTAAAAGAACCCGCAACCTGTCCCGCCCTACACCCACATAAGCTTCAACCTCAATCGCACCCGCATAAATTTAAACCCGTCCCGCCCCATTGTCATTCCTACGTCCATGAAAACTAACGAAACCTGTTGCATATATATCTAAGAGTACAGAGAACAGATACAACAACTAATACTAGGCCTCAACTTCAACATTGTTTCAAGGAAGTAAACAGTGACAGATTCTCTAGCTAGTTCTGCACTAGAGCTATATTTCCTTCAATTTTTTAACAAATTTGCACTCTCCTATGCTATTATACTTGGATTAGAAACCTTTTTTTTCCTAATTAGCTTTTATACAATTTTCTTATCAACTCACCTTCATAAAAAAAAATACTCAACTTTCTTTTGATTTGGTGACAACTTTTTTAGCTCCCGTTTGGCCATAAATTTTTACTACTTTAAAAAAAAAATGAAAATATCGTTTGCTCATGGAATATGATTAGTTTTTATTAAAAAAATGTAAAAAAGAATTCAATTTCCCAAAAATTGGTTTAGGGCAATTTGGGTGAAATTATTTCTCCGTTCACAAAATTTCAATTTTTTTCAAATAAAATGTATGTCCAACTTCAAATTCCAAAAATTATTTTTCAACACAACTTCAAAAAACTCTTTTTTCAAGTTTCAACTAAATCTATGTCCAAAAGCTAGCTTAATGTTCACCCTCTTTTTCGAACTTACTCTTTTTCCACGAAAGCCCCGCATTCACTTTATTATTCTTCATGAGTGAGAAGAAAGCAAAATCTTTTTTTATCCAATACCAATCAGAGCATATTACGCTAAGCATATTGTGTAGCCTTTTTACTCATTCATAACGGGCTTAGTTGAAAGGTATTAACTAGGAACCCTATTAGATAAGAAAATTTCAGAATTCGGAAGATTTGGAAAGACAGAACTACTTTCGGTAGGCCTTGCTTAGATTACAAAGACAATTTTGTCATGCTCTTCTCTTAGATTTAGATACTCGAAACACATGTACCCTTCAACCTTCGTTTAAATTTATATAAACCTATTTAATTAGACACACGAAGCTTAAGAAAAAATAAAAACTTTTAAAACTTGTTATTTTGGATATGTCATAATATAGTGTGGCTTTAACACTTTTTTAACTTTTGATCTTAAATAAACCATAATATTTGTGTGGCTATAAAATTATCATTAAAGTTAAATAGTAAGTTTACGTTCAATTATCCAAATTAAAGCACTCTGTCAATTCATCCATGAAAGGAAATACTATTTAGGGCTCGTTAGCTAGTTAGCTTCCTTATATATCCCTTCTAAGGATTGTAGACATGTGATTTTTGACTCTCCCCAAGTTTTTTCATATTTTAGCATGTAAATATTTAATTTAGGCCTAATATAGATATTTCAACTAATTTTGGCTCTTTTACTTTACTTCGTCACAAAAATAGAAATTACAAAAAAAAGTTACATATTTTTAGAGTATTAGTTTTATTTCTTTTCTTTTTAAAAAAAAAAAAAGAAACAAAAGTTTCCAAAATATATAATTTAGTTTAGTGCAATTTTCAAGTTAGAGACTTTCAAGAAATAAATATTGAGTATGTAGTGATTTTACCTTGTTATTTTAGGAATAGATTTTATTTTGTGGACTTATTTTCAAAAGGAAAAAAAAAACTAATAAAAAAAAAAGCCAATGAAAACATGGCACATCATGAGATTCCTTCCAACAAACCTTATCCCAATTCCAAAAATTTCACATGCACGCAGGCACGACAAAGAAAATTTTCGGAGATTTCAGTTTATTGGGAGGGCCCATGATTTTTCTTTCCAAACAAATGAAGATATATGCACAGGCTGATATATAGACGAAGACAAAAAGGCTAGGGGGATTATCTCCTTTCTTCTTGAATAGAGGGCGACAACAAGAGGAAGGGCTCTCCATTTTTTTCCCTCCATTTTTACACTAAAATCAGAAAACCAATTCTATTTATTTTTACCCATGTAAATAATATGAAAACCAGCAACTGTTGAGCCATGAAAATCATCCAAATGCATCTCAAAATCTTACATCCATAGCCATGTAACTTTGCTCCAAAACTTCATTGAAACTAGCTAAGTAAAGCTCCAAAATTGCAGAAATTTTCAGCCAAAACACAGCTGAAACCACCCCATAAATAACCCCCGAAAGCCCCAAATTCCAGCCAAGAACCAACCCAAAAAAACGACCCAAACAAGTGCGGAAATCAGCTTGAAATCACCGTCCAAACCCAGTAGAGATTAGTCCATTTGGGGACGTCGATTTCGGTCGCCAGTGAGTTCTCTGGCTGTAACTCAGTCCCAAGTTGGTCTTGTTCATGTGCTCATTTGGTCGTCGAGTTTGTTGCCTTTGTACACAAGTTGATTTCTTAATAAAGGAAGGTTTCTACTCATTAAAGGTTTTTTTTTCCTCTTAAACTCATTCTCTGTTCATGAATGGCTCAACATCATTTTTTCTTTTTCATCCATCAATTATTTTTGGTTTACTCTGTTCTTTAAATGTCGAGTTAGTTCTCTGTTATTCCATTGTTATGGAACGTTTTGGCATCTTACCAACAAAGTCTTTTGCAAATATTTATATTACACTATGTCTATTAAAAATGCATTGATGTAGTAATGATTTCCGTGTTTCTTTCCAATTTGCCTCGTAATAGCTTTGTTCTCTTGTTAATTTGATTGCAACCCTTAGTTATGAATAAATTTAATTGTTTTTCTAATACTATCAGATAGATGTTTAACTTCAGTTATCTTCTTATTTTCGTATTTTTGTATCACGATAATTAGGATATTTTAGTGTCTGGATCCAATGTGTTTCTATTTTAACATATTTTTAGATTAGTAGTATTTTCCATGGTTTACTTGGGTAAGATACCCTTTCTAGCTTTTCCTTTATATATTTCAAAGATTTAGTTATCAGTACCTAACAAGATGTTTCAGTCGCAAAGATTAATGGCAAGATCCAGTACGAACATTTTCCTCTTATTTTTGGGACTATGATATTCGTTTAATTTCTTATATAAGAAAAATGCGAAATTATGATGTCAGTAGTACTTGAAAGTACTTAGTTGCTTTAGGCGCATAGTTTAAATTAATTTCCTTAAACTCGGGTGTGCATTTCATGTGACCCAAATCCAAATCTCAACAACGTTTGATAAAATATGTCGTGGACCACGGGTGCATTTATGTGACGTGGTTCAAGACGTGTTTTGGATGATGTTGAATCTTTCCTAAAAAAATAACTAAATAAAAGCGGATATAAAGTTAAAATTGAACCATAGGTTAAAACATGTTTTAAAATCAGATAAATAGGCCAATAATAACAGTTGAGCGACCGTGCTTGAACCACGGAACTCGGGAATGCCTAACACTTTCTCTTAGGTTAACAGAATTCCTTACCCGAATTTTTGTATCCGCGGACTGTAAAACAGAGTCAATCTTTCCTCGATTCGGGATTTAAACCGGTGACTTGGGACACCATAAATTATCCCAAGTGGCGACTTTGATTCTTAAATAAATAATCCCGTTTCGATTGTCACTTTAATTGGAAAAACTCCCTCATGTACACTCTTTTCCGGAGGTGTAGGAAAAAGGAGGTGTGACAGCTTTGGCGACTTTGCTGGGGACCGAACCCAGAATCTCTGGTTCAGGGTTCAAGAATTCAAGCTTAGAATAATTGTTATATTTATTATCTGAATTTATTACATGTTTGGGCCTAATGTGCTAAATGTTGCTTTTACCGCTTTGATATTACCTGAACTGTATATAAACTGCTACGAAACCCCTCTCTTCTCTCTTCTGAGGAGTGCACGCTGGCGTGACTTCTTTCTGTTAGTGTCATATCCTAAATAGAACGAGGTTTGGGCAAGTTGCAAAGCCGGATGATCTTTTGATTACCGGTATGCTGCCCCCCCCCCTCCGGCTCGAGTTGTTCGCTCGGGTAAGCCTGGTCTAGAACAATACACCCAGGTTTTAAACCTAGAATAACTCAGTCTCATGTCGGATCCCTAGTAGGAACGTTTGTTTGCATCATGTGTATTTGACTTTGGAGACTCAACATAGGGGTTGAGTCCGTCTAGGACAGGTGTACCCGAAATGAAAAGACCATCATGATGCATGCTACTTGCTACTTGCGCATTCATTTGCTTTAGCTTGCATACTGACTGGCTTCTAGAATAGTGAAAGAAAATGAAAATCGAAAAAAAGAGAAAAGAAAAGAGAGTGAGAGGTAGGTATTTGAATTACCCTGAAATTTTGTTGAAATTTTGAAGAAAAAAAAAAAGAAAATTCATTTCAAAATAAGTCATATTTTCCTTTGTTCCGTCAAAATTGGGTGAACTACGCGGGTCTGATTCTCACCGGATGTGAGATACGTAGGCAAACCTCATCGGTTCCGGCCCATAATTTTCAAAAAAATCCAAAAATATTTTCCTTTACTTCCTCTCTAGAAAAGTCTTTTTTTTTTTGAGACACCATTTTTAAAAAAAAATCCAAAAAATATTTTCATTTACTTCTTTCTTTAGAAATACTTTCTTTTAGACCCCAATTTTTTTTAAAAAAAAAATACAAAAATATTTTCTTCTAATCTCTCTCAAAATCCAAAAATATTTGTTTGCAAATTCAAAAAAAAAAATTCTCGTTTCTTTTGTAGTATTTCTTTCATAAATTCAAAGTGAAAGTCAAAAAATATTTCCTTTCTTCTTTAGAAGTTTTTCTTTCGAGTTTTTCAGAAAAAAAAAGAAAAGAAAAAGAAGTTAAAATTTAAGAAAATATTTTTATTCTCTTCTTTAGAAGTCTTTCTTTTCAAAAATCCTTAAAAAAAAATTGAAATCCAAAAATATTTTCTTTCTTCTTTGTAAGTATTTCTTTCGGAAAAAAAAAAATTAAAATAAAAAAAAGAGTTAGTTTATTTACTTTATTCTCAATCTTCCCCAACTACGCAAGAACTGATTCATGTTCCCAAATGATACGTAGGTAACCCATGTAAGCACGTAATTTTTGACCCGCGCAAATTTTAAAGTTAGTTTTAGTATTTTAATATTTTTAAAATATTTACTTGACTTTATTTTAATATAATTTTAATCTTTTTACTTTTAGTCCTAAGAAAAGATAATAAAATAGTTTTATTTATCGTGTTTATCGCTTTTTTTATATTTTTATCTTTAGTTTAAGATCAATTAGTATATTTTTATTCATGGTATCTTAATTTTATCATGACTTTAGCCCATTTTCTTTACTTTTTACTTTATTGTTATAACATTTAAGAATACAAAAAAGTAGTTTCATTTTAAAATTTTGTTTATTTACTTAATTAAGTTTAATTAATATTTTGTTAGGATTTTTGAGCTTGTCTTTGTCCAATAAGAAAATTTGTAGGCCCAAAGGTATGAGTCCATTTCTTTTAACTTAAATCAATTATTCTTAGCCCATTCTTCCCTACTCATTAGCCCATTTATGTGCAAGATTTAATCCTAGCCATCTATTTCCTTCTAATCCAATGACCATCATCCCTTCTCACCTTCATATAAAATACCAAATTATAGAAACCCTAGCCTTATCTTCGACCCCATCGTTCTTTTTCCAACAATAAAACAAGGACCCCTTTTTGACAAAAGTCAGCTGACACTGAAAATCTTTAATTCCACCGGAAAATATTGTCAATCGGAGCTTCTTAACTGCCTTTTCATCTGAATGTTAAATCATTTTTAATGAATTCTCTTGAATCTGCTACGTGGAATTGCTTAGCCACTTGAATATGCCACTTGAATTTTTTTTAACCAAATCAATCAGATTTGAGTATTCACAAACACATAGAAAAATTGACAGAATAAGGATAAAGAGCACGAAATAATTCATGGGGTGACAGAAGAAATTCTAACACCGCCGATCTCGCTAGACACTGAGGATTTAACAGTCAAATTTTTATCTTCTTTTCTTTTAATCTTGTCGAGCTTCACAGTGATTTAGCTATCCTTTTTCACCAACTAACATTTATAATCCCTCTCCATTGTTGCCAAAAATCTTACGGCCATGTGAACCAAAAACATCACCCATTCAGTAACTCAAAAGTTTGTTGTCGACGAGCTCAGATTTTTCAGTGAATTTTTCGATCTGAGCAAGGAGAGTTGAGTCAGCGAGGTCACTGCGCGAGTTTTCGATCTGAAGGTTCCGTCAGATTACTTTGTTCTAGCGTTTGAGGAAGAATTTGCCCATTTGAGGTCTAATTCTAAACTCTTCTTCATTCTTTAATTCCTAACTTGTGTTCCTATTAATGTTTAATTGAGGTATCTGCTTGGCTTTTTGTTTTACAGTTATGTTTTCGACTATTGATTTTATTTGGTTTAAGAAAACTAGCTTATCACTTAATTTAATCATTTCTCTTCTTAAGGAAATTGGGTTATAAATTGTTAGAAACACCGGAACTTTGTGATGTGTTTAATTACTAACTGGATGGTTCGCAAACATAATTAAAATTGCTTTAGTCTTAGACTAGTTCTTGTGGCTTTGACTTATTTTGTTTAAAATCGCTAGGATCACGTTTAGGCCGACCACACTTGAGTAGGAAATAGGATTTTTGTTAATTTTGAGGCGAGAGGTCGTTCCCTTAGTTAAATTTATCCGGGTAATGCCCCGAAGGACTTGTATATATTTTATTCCGGGGAATGCCCCGTAGTACTTGTATTTGGAGGCCAAAAGTGGAGCTTGCAGTATTTTATTTTATTTTTATTTTATTAGGTGGGGACGACCTCGAGCCCTTTTGTGTGTTTATTTTTCTGTGTTTGTTTTACCTTAATTCGAATATTTTAAAAACCGACTTGATCAAGTACACAACCGTATTAGTTATGGGACTTGGGGAGTGCCTAACACCTTCTCCCCGAGTCAAATGAATCCCCTTACCCAAATCTCTGGTACGGACTTAATTTGGAGTCCAAAGTGTTTTAAAAGGAAAATCATTTTTAAAAACGGTGACCTGGCACACCGAAGCAAATGTCAGGTGGCGACTCTGAGTTATTTCCTTTTGAACATAATTTTGTCACTCTTTAATGAGAAACTCTTTTCAAGCTTCATAAAATCTTTTTATTAATTTAAGAGGGTTTAGTGAAGTTTGGTTGTAAAAAAGGGGTGTGACATCTCTGGCGACTCTGTTGGGGAGCTGCAGGTTCGAGCTGGTATTTGATCTTGTTGGCTTTTAGGATATTCAGTTGAGGTGTTTGTTTTCTTTATTTACTTTGTTTGTCTTATTTCCTTATTTTGTTGGCTATTTGTTTATCGCTTTTCTTAATGTGTTACTGTTTTATAAACTGTCATCATGTGCATAACCATGAGTCTTCTTTCTGTAACAAGTCTCGGAGTACGCGTCGCGTGCACGAACTCTTTGTTGAGTCACCCTTAATTTAGGAGGGGGGGCCGCCGGACGTATGGAGTGGGTGGAAAGCTTGAGCAGCCACCATCGACCATACGCTCCCTTGAATTGCCTTGTTAGTGAACCCCAAACTTAGGTCAGCCTTTAGGTCATTTTTATTTGCATCATGTCATTTAGACCTAACAGGGCACGGTCCCAAGTACCGTGTTCCTTTGTAGGAAGCCTATCCAAATTTTGTCAAAATGGGCCCGTGGCCCAAAAAGACATTCAATCATCCCTATGTGATACATGTTGCATCTTTGAGGGTAAAAAAGTTATTTGGCAGACCAATGCTTAGGAAAGAAGGGTGAAAGACGAAGCAAGTAGGACCCAGTTATATTTTTCTTTCACTACTTTTTTTTAAAAAAAAATGAAAATGAAAAATCCAAAAAAGATTTTACATTTTCCCATTATTTTCCAAAAATTCAAAAAAAAAGGAGAAAAAAAAAGATCATTTTCCAAAAATTCAAAAAAAAGAGAAAAGAAGATCCAAAAAGAGTTTACATTTTCCATCATTTCTCAAAAAGACAAAATATGGTTTTTCCAAATTAGTTGCATTTTTTTTAAAAGGCTTTCTCCCATGACCAATCTTTCCGAACTACGCGAACCTGATTCTCGTCTTCTGGGGTGGGATACGTAGGCAACCCACTTAGGGTCCGGTCTTCCTATTAGGTCCTAGATTCTTGGCTGCTGGGGTCGTAGCCAAATCTTGCATGTATAGCCATATTTGGCCACATTGGCCGTTTTTGCAAAAATAGAAGTGTTTTCTCAAAGTAGTTTGTTATCTCTTGTCTTAGGATCTTGAGTCTACAATAAAGTGTCCTCTTAATTCTAAGGTTCATTCATGTCAAATTTGCATGTCTAGCCACTTTTGGCCACATCGGTCATTCTTGCAAAATAGAGTTATTTTCGCAAGAGTGGCTCAATTACCCATGTCTTAGGATCTTGAGTTTATAACTCGATGTCATATCACTTTAAGGTCCATCCATGTCGGGTTTGCGTGCCTAGCCACATTTGGCCACATCGGCCATTTTTGCAAAAAGGGTCCATTTCTGCAAAGTAATTTTTAAGACCATGATTGTTGGGATATTAGAGTCATGTAAGCTTTAAATGGAGTATTTCTCATGCATTAGGGGTCAACTTTGTCAAGTTTGCGCTAATAGCCACTTTCAGCCACTTAGGCCATTTTGCAAATATAGCCAAGTTGTGTCCTGCATTTGTCGACTAGGAATATGGTGGGGTCACGTAGTGTCCCGAGTCGCTAACCATGTTTGCTTCATTCAGGTATGGACCCGCTGATTCGATCCAAAGTGTTGATGGTAGTAAAGATTCCTAGGAAGTTGATCAAGTGGTGGAAAATGTTTTCATCGTTAGAGCAGCATGAGTTAATGCAGAAATTGGGCACCCTAACTTCCCTTCTTGATATCACACCCCGCCCAGACTTAGTGGAGGCAATGTTGACTTATTGGGATCTGCAAAATTTGATTTTCAGATTTGGAGAGTGAGATGACTCCTACCTTGGCGGAAATGTCTGGTCTCACTCGTTTAAGCTATATATGCAAGGACATGATACTTCCCCGAGACCACTCTAGGACAAGATTCCTCAGCGACCTGGGCCTGAAAGATAATAAGCATTTAAAATGTCTCGAGCAGTCCTGGATATCCTTGGATTATGTGTTTGCTAGATTTGGACCACAAGATAGTTTTGACGTCTTTTGGGATGAGTTCTGCACAACCAAGGCAAAGTGGCAAAGACGTCGCATCGAAGCTTTCAGCCTTGCTTTGTTGGGATTATTGGTTTTTCCATTAGATGAGAGGCACATTAGCACCCGTCTGCAGTCAGTGGTAATGGCACTATTTCATGAGAAGCAACGCAAAACTGTTACCGTTGTGCCGATGATCTTAGCAGAGTTGTACCGAGCCCTGAGTGAGGTTAGGGGAGGTGTCAGATATTTTGAGGGAAGTAACCTTTTGCTATAGTTGTGGATGATGCAGCATTTGCACACTGCTTCCTTACTTTGTCCCATCGACTGTGCCTTGAGGGATCGGATGGTATGCATCGAACGTAGGATGAAATCTCCTAAGTTTACGTACCCAGTAGGCGTCACAGCTTGGATTGAGTTCCTCGGTTTGAGGACAAATGGGAATGTTTTGTGGGCTTACCTTTGGCTACCTTTGGATGATATCTTGGTAGGGTGCCTCATGCAGATTTTCCTGATGCTGATAGGACTCAAGTGTGTCAGACTGTACACTCCCGATAGGGTAATGCGGCAATTGGGCAGAAGACAAGAGGAGCCTCCAACTTTGAATCTTCGGAGGCACATCATAAATTTTAGCAAAAAGGCGGCTGATGAAATCAAGTATGTGCAATACTGGAACAATGCAAAGAGGATGAAGAAAAATACATTAGTAGAGGACGTCGGCAAGCCCGAGTGTACTCAGGAGTACTTGATTTGGTTACAATCCGTCCCTCCAGGGGTCAGCACCCCATTGCCAGCACAACTTAGGGGTCGGGCTCTTCAGACAGATGATTTTGAGGAGGCATCGGACCAAGATCCCTAGGATAAGCTTGAGTTGATAAAGTCTCAGTTAATGGGATTGGCAGCAAACATGGAGCAGCATGGCCAGTATTTGTTTAGGGTCGGCCTTCAGGATGCGGGGGCACACGCCAGGGCCTTTATTCCCAACATCGGTGTTTCTTTACGAGGCATGTTATAGAGTTTGAGCATGACAGACAGCCTAGGATCGTCCCAACTAGGACCGTCGCATTCAGGAGCAGCTTGAGGAGTCATTCTATTTAGGTGTTTTGAGATTGTCGTATGTTGTCTTTTACTTTCGTGTCTTGTCTAGAAGTACTGAGTCCTTTAGGTAGTGTCAGAGTTTGTCGTAGTGTAGTTGAGTCTATCATGTCTTTCATTATCGTATTTCCCTTTGTATTTTAATATCAAAAAGTTTAAATGAAAAATCGCAAAAAGATTTTGTTTTCAGTTTATTTTCCACCACTTCTCCAGAACTACGCTTGGTCTGATTCATGGGGACATGATATGAAGGCAACCTACATCGGGTTCGATCAAATCATTTTTGGTTCAAAATAAAAAGAGAAAGAAAAAGAAAAAAGTGATAAGAGGTGTTGGAAAAGAAAGAGAAGAAATGATTGAAATGAGCAATTTGGGATGATGTCATATGACCCTGCGACCCTCAAAGCCATTTTAGAACCGTTAATTGTTGCTAGGTGCATTGCATGTAATGTGATATTACTATTTGATAAATGCTCTAACACTAACATGATGGTTTTGTGTTGTTGTCCTCTGTTATCTCTATTTGAGTTTCAGGAAGGTGGTTAGTTTGTTGGCATCCTGGCAAGTCATCCATACAATACCCAGTCAAAGAATCAAACAGTCATGGCTAGCAGGAAAACAGACATTGGAGTTGTAGACCCACCAAGGGAGATTGTTGAGTCGGAATCAGAACTGCAAGAGGAGGTCCGGAGGTTGAGGCATCAGATGACAGAAATGTATCAAGCCTGGATTAAGGGACACCCTCTACCCTCGTTCCCCACCAACTACACAGAAAACCCTGCTTCCATTCCACCACTCTCTCAATCCCAGATGCCCAATACTATTGATCTTTCCCCACAACACGCACCTGGCTTTACCCCTTACCACAACTACCCCGGCACTTCAGCCCAAACTGTTCATGCTCCGCCAACCAAAACAACCTCATACCCTGCTCCGACATCTGCTCCTATTTTTGTACCCCCTCCACAAGCTACCCTCCACCGATCCTCTAGTGAGCCTGCATTCCCCGCTACAGATGCCCATTACTATGCACCGGAGCCCACCTTCAAAGTCCCAGATCCTTACTCTTACACTCCCCAATTTGAACCTTATGTTGAAACTGACAAACCACCTAAGAACGCGGAGCAAGAAGAGATGTTTAGGAAGGTACAGAGTCTGGAGCAATCATTGCGAAATATGCAAGGGTTGAGAAACCAAGTGAGTGTGGCCTATAAGGATTTGTGTTTGTTCCCCGATGTCCAATTGTCTGTCGGGTTCAAGATGCCCAAGTTTGACTTGTATGACGGACATTGGGATCCTGTAGCTCATCTGAGAGGTTATTGTAGTAAAATGAGAGGCGCCGGGGGAAAAGATGAATTACTGATGGCATACTTCAGCCAAAGTCTAAGTGGGGAAGCTTTAGAATGGTACACCCGCCAGGACACCAGCAGGTGGTATACCTGAGACGATATGGCTCAGGCCTTTGCCCGGCACTTTCAGTACAATATAGACATTGTTCCAGACTGCCTATCTCTGACCAAGGTGGAAAAGAAACCCAGTGAAATCTTTAGAGAATATGAGTTCCGATGGAGGGAGCAAGCTGCACGAGTCAATCCTCCGATGGAAGAGGACGAGATGGTTAAATACTTTCTTCAAGCCTGGAGCCCACTTACTATGGCCACTTGATCTCAGCCATTGGTAAGTCTTTCAATGATGTGGTGAAGATGGAAGAAATGGTGGAAGAGGGGCTCAAGTCGAGTAAGATCATGAGTTATTCTACTATAAAAGCAACCACCCAGGCAATCCAGAGTGGTAACGGAAGTTTGCTAGGCAAGAAGAAGAAGGAAGATGTCGCTATGGTTGTTTCCAGATCATGGCATGGCCAGAGGGGTTCACCTCATCAATACACCCATCCTCGACCCCGACCTCAAGCCTACGCCCAAGCTCCATATAATCCACCTCAACATTACTTTTCCCCGCAAAACCCCCAATACTCAGCCAGGCCATCCCAATACCTTGTTCACCACGCACAGTCATATGCTCAACCCCCTCCTTACCCGCAATGGCGTGCTCCGGCTCCGCAGAATATCTACCTAGCTCCACAAAATACCTATCCACCCCCACAACCCTATCAAAACCCCACTGGTTCAAATTTTCGATCAAGGCCAGAGTAGGAGAGAGAGGCAGCAGCGGAAACAAACTTTTACCCCGCTTGGAGAGTCCTATGCTAGTCTGTTTCAAAGGTTAAGGCAGTTGGACGTCTTGAGGCCGATTGAGTCAAAGATACCGAATCCCCCTCCAAAGAACCTTGATTATTCCCTAAGATGCGCCATTGTTCTTATGCTCCAGGGCATGACATAGAGAAGTGTTGGCATTTGAAACGGGCAATCCAGGAGCTCATTGATACAAACCAAATTGTAGTCCAAAGCCTAGATGCGCCAAACCTCAACCAAAACCCTTTGACAGCCCATGCAGAGATGCATATGATTGAAATAGTTCACAAGGACAGGGAGCCCAAGAAGTATTCTATGTCCGTCATGATGATTCGGGCCAGCGAATGTAATTTGGTTAAAGCTTCCGACTCTACCAAAGCGAAGCCCTTAATAGTTGAAGGGGTGACAGAAAAGCCGAGCTCGAAACCACCAGTGTTGGTCGTGAAAGGGCTATCGAAAGATATTGGGGTAAGTCCGGGAAGTTCAAAAGTGGTAGTGCCATGGATTTCAAGTAAGCCTGTCATAGTTATGAAAGGGGCTCCCATTACCCCTATCATCATTAAACCAGTAACCCAGCTGCCAGTGGTGGATGCCAAGGCTGTTCCGTGGAATTATAAATAAGTGATAGTGACATACAAAGGAAAAGAAATAGAGGAAGAAGTTAATGAATCTGGAGGATTGACTCGTTCTGGGAGATGTTTCACCCCAGAAGAATTAAGGAAAGCCAAGCCATTCAAGGATAGCCAAATGCCAGTAAAGAAATCGGTCACTGAGGAGTTGATGAAAGTGCAGGATTATTCCATTGTGGAGCAGTTAAGGAAAGCACCAGCTCAGATTTGTCTTTTGTCTTTGTTGATACATTCAAATGAACATCGCAAGGTCTTGATGAAGATTTTAAATGAGGCACACGTTCCTGATAAGATCACAATGAACCACTTGGAAAAGATAGCTAGCAAGATCTTCGAAGCAAATAGGATCACTTTCTCGGACGATGAACTTCCTATGGAGGGTACAGAACACAACCGAGCTCTTTATCTCACGGTGAAGTGTGAAGATTCTGTTGTCTCAAGGGTTTTGGTTGATAATGGCTCTAGTGCGAATATTTGTCCCTTGTCTACTCTGCAAAATCTAAAGATTGGCACCGAAAGAATCCACTTGAACAGTGTGTGTGTTCGAGGCTTTGATGGGGGAGGTAAAGATTTTGTTGGAGATATAATGCTCGAATTGTCGATAGGGCCTGTTGAGTTTACCATGGAGTTCCAAGTGTTAGATGTGGCTGTCTCCTACAATCTATTGTTGGGCAGGCCCTGGATACATGCTGCTAAAGCGGTCCCATCTTCTTTGCACCAAATGGTGAAGTTTGAATGGGACAGGCAGGAAATAGTTGTGCACGGTGACGAGGACTTGTCAGCTTGTAATGATACAATTGTTCCGTTCATTGAAGCTAAAGATGATAAGGGACCTTGGGTCTATCAGACATTCAAAACAGTGTCTGTTGAGAAAATTCCTGAAGGAAAATGCATTCCGGGTCCTAAGCTATCCTCCGTGTCCATCATGGTTGCGAATGAAATGTTGAAGAATGGTTTTGTACTGGGAAAGGGTCTGGGCTCATCTTTGTAGGGTATTGTGCATCCAGTGTACCCCAGTGGGAATCCTGGTACATTTGGTTTGGGATTCATGCCCACAGAGAAGGACGTGAAAAGGGTTAAAAATCTGAAACAGAAGGTATGGTCGCTCCCCAAGCCCGTCCCGCACATCTCTAAGTCTTTTGTCAAGCCAGGAACCGAAAAACCTCCAACCTCCTCAATCCCAAAACTTGTGGTTGATGTTGATGAAGAACTGATCAAGAGGTTCCAAAGTCTGTTCGAAGAGGTCAATATGGTAGAAGTTGGTGAAGGCTTTAGTAAAGCAGATGTGCAACTCGTTGGCCCAAACCTGAAGCTTAGCAATTGGGAAGCTACTCCTCTCCCCACCAGGAAGGAGTTTTGGTAGTTTGCTTTGTTTTCCTTTCTGTTATCTGGGTTATTCCAGGGTTGTAATCCAGATTTTTAGTTTTTGCTTGTTTTGATGTTCAAACCCTACTATCCTTTTATTTTCAATGAAATGCAATTTTCCATTTTCCGTTATTCTTAATAGTGTTTTATTTTGTTCTTTTTTCTTCTTTTGTACAATTCTTTTTATGCTGGTTGCAGTGACATGACATGCATGAAGAGTTTTCAGCCGAGTCTTAAAAACCAATCTAATTCTGAAATAACAATCCAAGAAGTAGAATATGATGATGAAATAGAATATGATGAAGAAGCAATATTTGAGGAAATTAGTAAAGAGCTAAAACAATTTGAAGAAAAACCAAAGCCTAATTTGAGTGAGACTGAAGCAATCAATTTAGGGGACCAGGATGATGCTAGGGAAACCAAGATAAGTGTGCATTTAGAACCGCAAGTTAAGGAGGAAATAATTAAAATATTATTTGAGTACAAAGATGTCTTTGCATGGTCATATGATGATATGCCGGGCCTGAGCACTGATCTGGTAGTTCATAAATTGCCAACTGATCCAGCACCCCCCCTGTCAAGCAAAAGTTGCGAAAGTTCAAGACTGATATGAGTGTGAAGATCAAAGAAGAAATCACAAAGCAGCTAACTGCAAAGGTCATTCGAGTCACTCGATATCCCATTTGGTTAGCCAATATTGTGCCAGTACCAAAGAAGGATGGTAAGACCAGGGTCTGTGTTGATTACCGTGATCTTAACAAAGCAAGCCCGAAGGATGATTTTCCATTGCCGAACATTCATATTCTGATCGATAATTGTGCCAAGCATGAGATTGGGTCTTTTGTGGACTGTTACGCAGGATATCACCAGATCTTGATGGATGAGGAAGACGCAGAAAAGACAGCATTCATCACGCCATAGGGCACATACTGTTATCGGGTAATGCCATTTGGTTTGAAGAATGCTGGGGCAACTTACATGAGGGCGATGACCACCATATTTCATGACATGATACACAAGGAGATCGGGGTTTATGTAAATGATGTGATCATAAAGTCAAAGAAGCAGTCTGACCATGTTAAGTATTTGAGGAAGTTTTTCCAAAGACTCCGCAGGTATAACCTCAAGCTCAATCCAGCGAAATGTGCATTTGGTATCCTGTCGGGGAAGCTGCTGGGATTAGTGGTTAGTAGACGCGACATTGAGTTAGATTCGTCGAAGATCAAATCCATTCAAGAGTTACCGCTGCTAAAGAACAAAACAGAGGTGATGAGTTTGCTTGGAAGGTTAAATTACATCAGTAGGTTCATTGCTCAGCTCACGACAACCTGTGAGCCCATCTTTAAGCTGCTAAAGAAGAATGTTGCGGTCAAGTGGACTGATGAATGTCGAGAAGCATTTGATAAGATTAAGAGGTACCTATCGAATCCACCTATGTTGGTCCCACCAGAGCCTGAAAGACCTTTAATTCTCTATTTGACAGTCTTGGACAATTCCTTCGGCTGTGTATTGGATCAACATGACATCACAAGAAAGAATGAACAAGCAATCTATTATCTCAGTAAGAAGTTCACTCCCTATGAGGTTAAGTACACTTTGCTTGAGAGGACATGTTGCGCCCTGACTTGGATTGCACAAAAGTTGAAGCATTATTTGTCGTCCTACACTACTTACCTCATTTCCCACATGGATCCTCTAAAGTATATCTTTCAGAAGCCTATGCCCACGGGAAGACTGGCGAAGTGGCAGATTTTACTTGTTGAGTTTGACATCATCTATGTGACTCGGACCGTGATGAAGGCCCAAGCCTTGGCAGACCACTTGGCCGAGAATCCGGTGGATGATGAATATGAGCCACTGAAGACTTATTTTCATGATAAAGAGGTCATGTGTGTTGACGAGGTTGACCGAGATGAAAAGACAGGTTGGAAACTCTTCTTTGATAGAGCTGCTAATATGAAGGGTGTCGGAGTAGGGGCTGTACTTATATCTGAAACAAGGCAACACTACCCTGTAACAGCCCAACTTCATTTCATTGCACCAACAATATAGCTGAGTATGAATCATGCATTCTAGGTTTGAGGTTAGCTGTAGACATGAGAGTCCAGGAAATACTTGTTCTTGGAGATTCAGATTTGTTGGTTCATCAGATTCAAGGAGAATGGGAGACTCGAGATTTAAAGCTCATACCGTACTGACAGTGTCTACATGATCTTTGTCAACAGTTTAGGTCGGTTGAATTTAGACATATTCCCAGGATTCATAATGAGATTGTTGATGCCTTGGCCACTCTGGCGTCAATGTTACATCATCCAAACAAGGCTTATGTTGACCCCGTGCACATCCAAGTTCATGATCAACATGCTTATTGTAATGTGGTGGAAGAGGAAATCGATGACGAACCTTGGTTCCACGATATCAAGGAATACATCAGGTCGGGGGTATATCCAATACATGCTACAGGTGACCAAAAGAGAACCATTCGACGTTTGGCTAGTGGATTTTTCATGAGTGGAGGAATCTTGTACAAGAGGACTCCGGATTTAGGACTGCTGAGGTGCATAGATGCTAAAGAAGCTTCAACTATCATGGCCGAAGTGCATTCTGGAGTTTGCGGGCCGCATATGAACGGGTATGCCTTGGCAAAGAAGATACTTCAAACAGGTTATTATTGGCTCACCATAGAACGGGATTGTATCAGTTTTGTTCGCAAGTGTCATCAATGCCAGGTACATGGTGATTTGATTCATTCTCCCCCATCTGAGTTACACACAATGTCTGCACCTTGGCCCTTTGTTGCTTGGGGCATGGATGTCATTGGACCAGTTGAGCCAGCAGCATCAAACATGCATAGGTTTATTCTGGTGGCCATTGATTACTTTACCAAGTGGGTCGAAGCTGTAACTTTCAAGTCCGTGACCAAGAAGGCGGTGGTGGATTTTGTTCATTCAAATATCATTTGTCGGTTCAGAATTCCCAAGGTGATCATCACAGACAACGCTGCTAATCTCAACAGTCATTTGATGAAAGAGGTATGCTAACAATTCAAGATCATGCATCGGAACTCCACTCCGTATCGCCCCAAGGCAAATGGAGTTGTTGAGGCTGCTAACAAGAACATAAAGAAGATACTTCGTAAGATGGTTCAGGGTTCTAGGTAGTGGCATGAAAGGTTGCCTTTTGACTTACTGGGTTATCATACTACTGTTCGCACTTCAGTAGGTATAACTCCTTATCTGCTGGTATATGGAACTGAGGTAGTTATACCTGCGATAAGTTGAGATTCCATCCCTTCGGATCGTTGCAAAAGCTAAAATTGATGATGATGAGTGGGTCAAAACCAGACTAGAGCAGTTGAGTTTGATTGATGAGAAAAGGTTAGCTGCAGTATGTCATGGTCAATTGTATCAGAAGAGAATGGCAAGAGCATACAACAAAAAGGTGCGTCCTCAGAAATTCGAAGTGGGCCAGATGGTATTGAAACGCATCCTTCCTCATCAGGCTGAAGCTAAAGGCAAGTTCTCCCCAAACTGGCAGGGGGCATTCATTGTGACAAGAGTGTTGCCCAATGGTGCTTTGTATTTAACAGACATAGAAGGAAAATGTGTAGATATGGCTATCAATTCTGATGCAGTTAAGAGGTACTATGTATGATTTCTTTGCTTACCTTTAGTTGTATCTTGTACTTGGCATGTTCAAAGTTGAAATGACGAGGGCATTTTGTTCCGCTACCCAAATACTTTTATCCATTGTTATCCCTTTTGAGCCTTATTTATTTTCTTTCATACCCCTCTTTTGGAATCAGTAGTAGAAGTAGAAAATGAAAAAATGGTGATGAATGAGTGAAAATAAGAAAAACGAAAAGAATGGAAAAAGGAAAAAAAAGAGAAAAAAAGAAAGAAAAGAAAAAAGAAGGAAGAAAAAGAAAAAGAAAAGAAAAAGGGAAACAAAAACAAACAACTTTCTTTTTGAACTATGTTTGACCTGATTCCTTTTAAGGATACGTAGGCAGCCTTACGATTCGGTCCCGTCAAAATAAAAATAAAGTTCCTCAGACCCAAAGAAACTGGGGCAGAAGTTTGGGTTTTGAAAAGATCTGATTCCAAAAGTTGTAATTTTAACCCCTTTTTATCTTAAATTAGTTTGAGCCTTCATGCCACCCTTTCTTTCTAACCCTGTCCAAAAGCCTACATTACGGTCCAAAGAAAGACCTTCCGATCAATCTTTGAGGATGCCAGGTCAAGCGAGATAGAAGTATGATTTACATCATGGGTAACACTTTGATCATGGGCACAAAGGAAAATTGAATAAATGAGAGAGTCTTATTGGTGAAAACTCTCACGGGCACCGTAAGGCGATGGTTAGCTGAGAGAAAATTTAAAATGAGAGAGTCTTATTGGTGAAAATCCTTGCGGGCACCATAAGGCGATGGTGAGTTGAGAGATGAACAAATAAGAGAGGCTTGTTGGTGAAACCCTTTGGGGAACTACAAGTCGAATGAGGCTCATGACTTTACAGAGAATTTGGATCAGTGAAAGCCTGGTTTTGAAGTATGAAGATAGGACATGAACTGAAAATATGATTGGTTGGACGGATTAGGCTGATCAATCCGAAATGCATGTCATGATCATTGGAGCTGGTTGCTTCCCTCAGATAAGTCTTCTTTTCTCATTCTTCTTCATATAGTCATCTGTGCTCAAAATTTTCCTTTGTTCCTTTTGTCAAAAACCATTTCACTATGCTCTTTGAGTCTATCTTTATGGGTCTCTTTTGAGTTAGCCCTTGTTGAACAAGCAAGAAAGGATTTCAAAGCCTACTACCAGCTTCTAAATTGCACAAAGCGGATTCCGGCCAGGCACATCACAATTGACTTGATTTAGAATAAGCAGTATGGTGATAACTGAGGTTCAAGCAATCAAGTGAATCTTGAATTTTGAGAAAATACAAGGATTCAACAGCTTTCAAAATGAAAACACAATGCAACAAGTGAGTGTGAGAGATTCAGGTCATGTAGAGGTTTCGTGGTCTAGTTACAATCAAAAGGTCAAACAACTTCTTGCTAGCTCGAAGCAGCTAATCAGAATGAAGCATGGCAGTGGCGGAAGCAGACACTCAGCAAGGATGCCACAAACTAACCACCACGTTTTCAAACTAACAAGATTTTATTTGTCGGAAACAGGGTCAAGAAATTTTTTAAATCCACAGGGACCTCCCATGAAAAAGCATGGTTCAGGGAGCAAGAAATCATGTTCAGAATCCTCAAAGATGAGAGCATGGCTCAGGTAAGTTCATTCTCAGTTCTCAGGACCCTCCTGGATAATGAGATTTAATTTAATTTAATTTTTGACCTGCGCAAATTTTAAAGTTAGTTTTAGTATTTTAATATTTTTAAAATATTTACTTAACTTTATTTTAATATAATTTTAATCTTTATGTTTAGTCATAAAAAAGATAATAAAATAGTTTTATTTATCGTGTTTATTGCTTTTTTTATATTTTTATCTTTAGTTTAAGATCAATTAGTATATTTTTATTCATGGTATCTTAATTTTATCATGACTTTAGCTCATTTTCTTTACTTTTTACTTTATTATTATAACATTTAAGAATACAAAAAAGTAGTTTCATTTTAAAATTTTGTTTATTTACTTGACTAAGTTTAATTAATATTTTGGTAGGATTTTTGAGCTTGTCTTTGTCCAATAAGAAAATTCGTAGGCCCAAAGGTGTGAGTCCATTTCTTTGAACTTAAACCAATTATTCTTAGCTCATTCTTTCCAACCCATTAGCCCATTTATGTGCAAGATTTAATCCTAGCCATCTATTTCCTTCTAATCCAATGGTCATCATCCCTTCTCACCTTCATATAAAATACCAAATTATAGAACCCTAGCCTTATCTTCGACCCCATCGTTCTTTTTCCAACAAAAGATTTAATCTTAATCTTGTCGAGCTTCAAAGTGATTTAGCTATCCTTTTTCACCAACTAACATTTATAATCCCTCTCCATTGTTGCCAAAAATCTTACGGCCATGTGAACCAAAAACATCACCCATTCAGTAACTCAAAAGTTTGTTGTCGACGAGCTCAGATTTTTCAGTGAATTTTTCGATCTGAGCAAGGAGAGTTGAGTCAGCGAGGTCACTGCGCGAGTTTACGATCTGAAGGTTCCGTCAGATTACTTTGTTCTAGCGTTTGAGGAAGAATTTGCCCATTTGAGGTCTAATTCTAAACTCTTCTTCATTCTTTAATTCCTAACTTGTGTTCCTATTAATGTTTAATTGAGGTATCTGTTTGGCTTTTTGTTTTACAGTTATGTTTTTGACTATTGATTTTATTTGGTTTAAGAAAACTAGCTTATCACTTAATTTAATCATTTCTCTTCTTAAGGAAATTGGGTTATAAATTGTTAGAAACACCGGAACTTTGTGATGTGTTTAATTACTAACTGGATGGTTCGCAAACATAATTAAAATTGCTTTAGTCTTAGACTAGTTCTTGTGGCTTTGACTTATTTTGTTTAAAATCGCTAGGAGCACGTTTAGGCCGACCACACTTGAGTAGGAAAGCCTTAGGATTTTTGTTAATTTTGAGGCGAGAGGTCGTTCCCTTAGTTAAATTTATCCGGGGAATGCCCCGAAGGACTTGTATATATTTTATTCCGGGGAATGCCCTGTAGTACTTGTATTTGGAGGCCAAAAGTGGAGCTTGCAGTATTTTATTTTATTTTTATTTTATTAGGTGGGGACGACCTCGAGCCCTTTTGTTTGTTTATTTTTCTGTGTTTGTTTTACCTTAATTCGAATATTTTAAAAGCCGACTTGATCAAGTATGCAACCGTATTAGTTACGGGACTTGGGGAGTGCCTAACACCTTCTCCCCGAGTCAAATGAATCCCCTTACCCAAATCTCTGGTACGGACTTAATTTGGAGTCCAAAGTGTTTTAAAAGGAAAATCATTTTTAAAAACGGTGACCAGGCACACCGAAGCAAATGTCAGGTGGTGACTCTGAGTTATTTCCTTTTGAACACAATTTTGTCACTCTTTAATAAGAAACTCTTTTCAAGCTTCACAAAATATTTTTATTAATTTAAGAGGGTTTAGTGAAGTTTGGTAGTAAAAAAGGGGTGTGACAACCCATATCAGGTTCGATCGGATGGTTTAAAAAAACATGGAAAAAAGAGAGAAAAGAAAAGAAAAAACAGAAAAGAGAAAAAGGAAAAAAGAAAGAGAGTGTTTATTCTAACATGCTTACTATTTTGAAATAAAAGCTAGTCAAAGGTGGTCGGTTTGTTGGTTTGCAATGGCGAGTCACAAAAACAATCCAAGAACCCTCAAAAATAAAAGCATCTTCTCAACCAATGGAACAAGCACCACTGTTGTTGATCGAAAGTCACGAAAAGGCAAGTGAGCAAGTTGGCAGTGGAAAATAAAAAATGGAGGCAAATGTGTGGTTGACTTTACCAGATTTGAGCAATAGAACATAAGCTGCTTGGGATGATAGTCAGAATTTGAGTGTTGAATCTATAGCAATAAAAAATGGTCGAATACTGTAGTAATGCTAATGTGCAAGTCTGTGGCTAGATGTCAAGCTTAGCAGTTGAAAAGTCATTCTCTCCTTACTAGGAAGGAATCTTGGTAGCTTGTTTTGATATTTTTTTCTATTATATGGGTTATTTCAGGGTTGTGATCCAGATTTTATTTGTTTTATTGAGTCAAACCCTTCTATCCCTCCATTCTATTTGTGTGAGTCTTGTCTGTCTGTTCTGTTGCTATTTTCATTATTCGGGTTATTTTAGGGTTGTAACTCGTATTTTGGGTTGCTTGTTTAGTTGTAAAACTCTTTCATCCTTTACTCAATAAAATACAGTTTGTCCTTTTGTGTCATTCTGTTCCTAGTTCTTTTGTCACTAGTTCTAATGACATGACATGCATGCGGAAATTTTGGCCAGATCTTAGGAACTGATTTAATCTGAAATTGGATAACTAAAAAAATACATTTGAGGATAAATAAAGAGTTGGAATACTTTGGAACTAAGGTCGAGTAGAATTCACCTTCAAATCATTGTGAAGATCGGACTTGAGGATGTTTAATCAATTGAAGTTTGTTGAAAAGTTTGTCACTAAGGGATGAAAAAATGTCTTGTGACCATGGCACACCAAGAAGACAGACATGTTCGTCAATGTTGTGATCGCAAAAGATACTATGTTTGGCATTCTCGAGACTGGAAGACCCTCTTTCTGTTATCCAAACACTTTATATCCTTCGCTACCCCTTTTGAGCCTGTGTAATTTTCTTTGACTACCCTCTTTTGGAATCAAGTTTAGAGTCAAGAATCAAAAAAAATGAAAAAAGAGAAAAGTCCACGTCCCAAGAGTACAAACTGGGACAATTTTCAAGTGAAAAAAAAATGAAGAAGAAAAGAACTGGCAGAGATCCATGCCCCCAGAAAATAGAAATTGAGGTAACCTGTTTTGAAAGAAAAAAAAAGAAAAGAAAACACCAGAAAGAAAAATGAAAAAAATTAGTTAGGTCAGATGTTTGAACTACGTTCGACCTGTTTCCTTAAAAAAAGGATACGTAGGCAGCCTCACGGTTCGGTCCAACCAAATAAGAATTTAAAAGAAAAAAAATTCAAAAAAAATTCCTCAATAGCTGAAACTGGGGCAAAGATTTTATTTCATTTTTAAAAGAGTCGATTCCAAAAGTTGTAAGTATACAACCCCATCATCTTTAGTCTGTTTTGGGCTTCATGCCGACCCTTCTGTCCAACCCTATCCAAAACCGTCCAAATAAAGACCTCCTAATATGCCTTCAAGAATGCCAAGAGAAGCATGCAATGAGAAATGGCTGTCACGCGACATAGAACACTGTCAAGTTGGTCGCACAAGAAAGTAAAAGAAAATGAAAAATGAGAGAGTCTTACTAGTGAAAACCCTCACGGGCACTGTAAGGCGACGGTAAGCAGAGATGAATAAATGAGAGAGAATGTTGGTGAAAACCCCTCGGGCACTACTTGTCGAAAGTGAGTCGTGAAGCCGATGTGAAGAATTGGCATAAACAAGCCTGACTTTAAAGGTTATAAGAATGGTAAAAGGGAAGATTGGATTAGTTTGGTAGATCGGTCGTTAAGTCCAAAATGCATGTCATGATCATTAAGGCTAGTTATTGAAAAAGAAAAAAAAAGAAAAAAGAACTCTTCCTTCTGTCCTTCCGACAAGGGCATTTCTTGTTAATACTTGTTTCTTTGCATCATTGTGTCCTTCACTTTGAGTCAGTCCTTCTCAAAACAAGCAAGAAAAGATTTCAAAATCTGCTACCAGCTTTTCAATTGCACAAAGTAAATTTGGCCAGCACACTCAGTTGTTACTGTCAACGTGCCTTGAGAATTTATGCAAAGGCTTCCCCAAAAGACTCTTGTCAGCCTACTTGGCGCAAGCAAAGATAACTGGTGATTCTCTTGGACAGAAAAATTGCTCAAAAAGCAAGAAGTCATCCAAGATATCAGAAAAGGTCACTTAAGAAAAGATCCCCAGTTGGGATAAGGCTGATTGAGCCACAAATACAAATGGTACTGAGTGTGAAACAATTAGGGTTGATGTAGAGTAAAAGTCTCTTGAAACCTACTCAAGCTGATATAGCAAAAGTCAAAGGTTCCCAAGGACTCAAGGCCACAAACCGACCACCATTTTCAAAAACTGACAAATTTTTCTTTGTGTAAAACAGGAACAAAGCAGTGCAAGAATAGTGGTTCAAAAAAAAATAAAAAAAAAATAAAAAATAGAAGAAAAAGAAAAGAAGAGAAGAGTTGAGAAAGGAAAGTTTCTCAATTTTTTGCCTTTTTTTATCTTGCTCATATGCATAAAATTTTGCCATTTTGTCGTCATATTTTTCCTCCTAGGATAAAAAGTCCTAGTCTGATGGATTTTCCTCCCAATAAATCTCAGTCTGATGAATTTCTCCTAAGATAGAAGACCTAGTCTGATGAACATTCTCCTAGGATCAAAATCTTAGTCTGATGAATCTTTCTCCTAAGATAGAAAATGTGTGGTTGACTTTACCAGATTTGAGCAATAGAACATAAGCTGCTTGGGATGATAGTCAGAATTTGAATGTTGAATCTATAGCAATAAAAAATGGTCGAATACTGTAGTAATGCTAATGTGCAAGTCTGTGGCTAGATGTCAAGCTTAGCAGTTGAAAAGTCATTCTCTCCTTACTAGGAAGGAATCTTGGTAGCTTGTTTTGATGTTTTTTTCTATTATATGGGTTATTTCAGGGTTGTGATCCAGATTTTATTTGTTTTATTGAGTCAAACCCTTCTATCCCTCCATTCTATTTGTGTGAGTCTTGTCTGTCTGTTCTGTTGCTATTTTCATTATTCGGGTTATTTTAGGGTTGTAACTCGTATTTTAAGTTGCTTGTTTAGTTGTAAAACTCTTTCATCCTTTACTCAATAAAATACAGTTTGTCCTTTTGTGTCATTCTGTTCCTAGTTCTTTTGTCACTAGTTCTAATGACATGACATGCATGCGGAAATTTTGGCCAGATCTTAGGAACTGATTTAATCTGAAATTGGATAACTAAAAATAATACATTTGAGGATAAATAAAGAGTTGGAATACTTTGGAACTAAGGTCGAGTAGAATTCACCTTCAAATCATTGTGAAGATCGGGCTTGAGGATGTTTAATCAATTGAAGTTTGTTGAAAAGTTTGTCACTAAGGGATGAAAATATGTCTTGTGACCATGGCACACCAAGAAGACAGACATGTTCGTCAATGTTGTGATCGCGAAAGATACTATGTTTGGCATTCTCGAGACTGGAAGACCCTCTTTCTGTTATCCAAACACTTTATATCCTTCGCTACCCCTTTTGAGCCTGTGTTATTTTCTTTGACTATCCTCTTTTGGAATCAAGTTTAGAGTCAAGAATAAAAAAAAAGAAAAAAAATGAAAAAAGAGAAAAGTCCATGTCCCAAGAGTACAAACTGGGACAATTTTCAAGTGAAGAAAAATGAAGAAGAAAAGAACTGGCAGAGATCCATGCCCCCAGAAAATAGAAATTGAGGTAACCTGTTTTGAAAGAAAAAAAAAGAAAAGAAAAGAAAAGAAAAGAAAACACCAGAAAGAAAAATGAAAAAAATTAGTTAGGTCAGATGTTTGAACTACGTTCGACCTGTTTCCTTAAAAAAAGGATACGTAGGCAGCCTCACGGTTCGGTCCAACCAAATAAGAATTTAAAAGAAAAAAAATTCAAAAAAAATTCCCCAATAGCTGAAACTGGGGCAAAGATTTTATTTCATTTTTAAAAGAGTCTATTCCAAAAGTTGTAAGTATACAACCCCATCATCTTTAGTCTGTTTTGAGCTTCATGCCGACCCTTCTGTCCAACCCTATCCAAAACCGTCCAAATAAAGACCTCCTAATATGCCTTCAAGAATGCCAAGAGAATCATGCAATGAGAAATGACTGTCACGCGACATAGAACACTGTCAAGTTGGTCGCACAAGAAAGTAAAAGAAAATGAAAAATGAGAGAGTCTTACTAGTGAAAACCCTCACGGGCACTGTAAGGCGACGGTAAGCAGAGATGAATAAATGAGAGAGAATGTTGGTGAAAACCCCTCGGGCACTACTTGTCGAAAGTGAGTCGTGAAGCCGATGTGAAGAATTGGCATAAACAAGCCTGACTTCAAAGGTCATAAGAATGGTAAAAGGGAAGATTGGATTAGTTTGGTAGATCGGTCGTTAAGTCCAAAATGCATGTCATGATTATTAAGGCTAGTTATTGAAAAAGAAAAAAAAAAGAAAAAAGAACTCTTCCTTCTGTCCTTCCGACAGGGGCATTTTTTGTTAATACTTGTTTCTTTGCATCATTGTGTCCTTCACTTTGAGTCAGTCCTTCTCAAAACAAGCAAGAAAAGATTTCAAAATCTGCTACCAGCTTTTCAATTGCATAAAGTAAATTTGGCCAGCACACTCAGTTGTTACTGTCAACGTGCCTTGAGAATTTATGCAAAGGCTTCCCCAAAAGACTCTTGTCAGCCTACTTGGCGCAAGCAAAGATAACTGGTGATTCTCTTGGACAGAAAAATTGCTCAAAAAGCAAGAAGTCATCCAAGATATCAGAAAAGGTCACTTAAGAAAAGATCCCCAGTTGGGATAAGGCTGATTGAGCCACAAATACAAATGGTACTGAGTGTGAAACAATTAGGGTTGATGCAGAGTAAAAGTCTCTTGAAACCTACTCAAGCTGATATAGCAAAAGTCAAAGCTTCCCAAGGACTCAAGGCCACAAACCGACCACCATTTTCAAAAAATGACAAATTTTTCTTTGTGTAAAACAGGAACAAAGCAGTGCAAGAATAGTGGTTCAAAAAAATAAAAATAAATTCAAAAATAGAAGAAAAAGAAAAGAAGAGAAGAGTTGAGAAAGGAAAGTTTCTCAAATTTTTGCCTTTTTTTATCTTGCTCATATGCATAAAATTTTGCCATTTTGTCGTCACATTTTTCCTCCTAGGATAAAAAGTCCTAGTCTGATGGATTTTCCTCCCAATAAATCTTAGTCTGATGAATTTCTCCTAAGATAGAAGACCTAGTCTGATGAACATTCTCCTAGGATCAAAATCTTAGTCTGATGAATCTTTCTCCTAAGATAGAAAATGTGTGGTTGACTTTACCAGATTTGAGCAATAGAACATAAGTTGTTCGGGATGATAGTCAGAATTTGAGTGTTGAATCTATAGCAATAAAAAATGGTCGAATACTGTAGTAATGCTAATGTGCAAGTCTGTGGCTAGATGTCAAGCTTAGCAGTTGAAAAGTCATTCTCTCCTTACTAGGAAGGAATCTTGGTAGCTTGTTTTGATGTTTTTTTTTATTATATGGGTTATTTCAGGGTTGTGATCCAGATTTTATTTGTTTTATTGAGTCAAACCATTCTATCCCTCCATTCTATTTGTGTGAGTCTTGTCTGTCTGTTCTGTTGCTATTTTCATTATTCGGGTTATTTTAGGGTTGTAACTCGTATTTTGAGTTGCTTGTTTAGTTGTAAAACTCTTTCATCCTTTACTCAATAAAATACAGTTTGTCCTTTTGTGTCATTCTGTTCCTAGTTCTTTTGTCACTAGTTCTAATGACATGACATGCATGCGGAAATTTTGGCCAGATCTTAGGAACTGATTTAATCTGAAATTGGATAACTAAAAAAAATACATTTGAGGATAAATAAAGAGTTGGAATACTTTGGAACTAAGGTCGAGTAGAATTCACCTTCAAATCATTGTGAAGACCGGGCTTGAGGATGTTTAATCAATTGAAGTTTGTTGAAAAGTTTGTCACTAAGGAATGAAAAAATGTCTTGTGACCATGGCACACCAAGAAGACAGACATGTTCGTCAATGTTGTGATCGCGAAAGACACTATGTTTGGCATTCTCGAGACTGGAAGACCCTCTTTCTGTTATCCAAACACTTTATATCCTTCGCTACCCCTTTTGAGCCTGTGTTATTTTCTTTGACTACCCTCTTTTGGAATCAAGTTTAGAGTCAAGAATCAAAAAAAATGAAAAAAGAGAAAAGTCCATGTCCCAAGAGTACAAACTGGGACAATTTTCAAGTGAAAAAAAAATAAAGAAGAAAAGAACTGGCAGAGATCCATGCCCCCAGAAAATAGAAATTGAGGTAATCTGTTTTGAGAGAAAAAAAAAAGAAAAGAAAACACCAGAAAGAAAAATGAAAAAAATTAGTTAGGTCAGATGTTTGAACTACGTTCGACCTTTTTCCTTAAAAAAAGGATACGTAGGCAGCCTCACGGTTCGGTCCAACCAAATAAGAATTTAAAAGAAAAAAAATTCAAAAAAAATTCCCCAATAGCTGAAACTGGGGCAAAGATTTTATTTCATTTTTAAAAGAGTCGATTCCAAAAGTTGTAAGTATACAACCCCATCATCTTTAGTCTGTTTTGAGCTTCATGCCGACCCTTCTGTCCAACCCTATCCAAAACCGTCCAAATAAAGACCTCCTAATATGCCTTCAAGAATGCCAAGAGAAGCATGCAATGAGAAATGGCTGTCACGCGACATAGAACACTGTCAAGTTGGTCGCACAAGAAAGTAAAAGAAAATGAAAAATGAGAGAGTCTTACCAGTGAAAACCCTCACGGGCACTGTAAGGCGACGGTAAGCAGAGATGAATAAATGAGAGAGAATGTTGGTGAAAACCCCTCGGGCACTACTTGTCGAAAGTGAGTCGTGAAGCCGATGTGAAGAATTGGCATAAACAAGCCTGACTTCAAAGGTCATAAGAATGGTAAAAGGGAAGATTGGATTAGTTTGGTAGATCGGTCGTTAAGTCCAAAATGCATGTCATGATTATTAAGGCTAGTTATTGAAAAAGAAAAAAAAAAGAAAAAAGAACTCTTCCTTCTGTCCTTCCGACAGGGGCATTTCTTGTTAATACTTGTTTCTTTGCATCATTGTGTCCTTCACTTTGAGTCAGTCCTTCTCAAAACAAGCAAGAAAAGATTTCAAAATCTGCTACCAGCTTTTCAATTGCACAAAGTAAATTTGGTCAGCACACTCAGTTGTTACTGTCAACGTGCCTTGAGAATTTATGCAAAGGCTTCCCCAAAAGACTCTTGTCAGCCTACTTGGCGCAAGCAAAGATAACTGGTGATTCTCTTGGACAGAAAAATTGCTCAAAAAGCAAGAAGTCATCCAAGATATCAGAAAAGGTCACTTAAGAAAAGATCCCCAGTTGGGATAAGGCTGATTGAGCCACAAATACAAATGGTACTGAGTGTGAAACAATTAGGGTTGATGCAGAGTAAAAGTCTCTTGAAACCTACTCAAGCTGATATAGCAAAAGTCAAAGCTTCCCAAGGACTCAAGGCCACAAACCGACCACCATTTTCAAAAAATGACAAATTTTTCTTTGTGTAAAACAGGAACAAAGCAGTGCAAGAATAGTGGTTCAAAAAAAAATAAAAAAAAAATAAAAAATAGAAGAAAAAGAAAAGAAGAGAAGAGTTGAGAAAGGAAAGTTTCTCAATTTTTTGCCTTTTTTTATCTTGCTCATATGCATAAAATTTTGCCATTTTGTCGTCATATTTTTCCTCCTAGGATAAAAAGTCCTAGTCTGATGGATTTTCCTCCCAATAAATCTCAGTCTGATGAATTTCTCCTAAGATAGAAGACCTAGTCTGATGAACATTCTCCTAGGATTAAAATCTTAGTCTGATGAATCCTTCTCCTAAGATAGAAAATGTGTGGTTAACTTTACCAGATTTGAGCAATAGAACATAAGCTGCTTGGGATGATAGTCAGAATTTGAGTGTTGAATCTATAGAAATAAAAAATGGTCGAATACTGTAGTAATGCTAATGTGCAAGTCTGTGGCTAGATGTCAAGCTTAGCAGTTGAAAAGTCATTCTCTCCTTATTAGGAAGGAATCTTGGTAGCTTGTTTTGATATTTTTTTCTATTATATGGGTTATTTCAGGGTTGTGATCCAGATTTTATTTGTTTTATTGAGTCAAACCCTTCTATCCCTCCATTCTATTTGTGTGAGTCTTGTCTGTCTGTTCTGTTGCTATTTTCATTATTCGGGTTATTTTAGGGTTGTAACTCGTATTTTGAGTTGCTTGTTTAGTTGTAAAACTCTTTCATCCTTTACTCAATAAAATACAGTTTGTCCTTTTGTGTCATTCTGTTCCTAGTTCTTTTGTCACTAGTTCTAATGACATGACATGCATGCGGAAATTTTGGCCAGATCTTAGGAACTGATTTAATCTGAAATTGGATAACTAAAAAAAATACATTTGAGGATAAATAAAGAAATGGAATACTTTGGAACTAAGGTCGAGTAGAATTCACCTTCAAATCATTGTGAAGATCGGGCTTGAGGATGTTTAATCAATTGAAGTTTGTTGAAAAGTTTGTCACTAAGGGATGAAAAAATGTCTTGTGACCATGGCACACCAAGAAGACAGACATGTTCGTCAATGTTGTGATCGCGAAAGATACTATGTTTGGCATTCTCGAGACTGGAAGACCCTCTTTCTGTTATCCAAACACTTTATATCCTTCGCTACCCCTTTTGAGCCTGTGTTATTTTCTTTGACTACCCTCTTTTGGAATCAAGTTTAGAGTCAAGAATCAAAAAAAATGAAAAAAGAGAAAACTCCATGTCCCAAGAGTACAAACTGGGACAATTTTCAAGTGAAAAAAAATGAAGAAGAAAAGAATTGGCAGAGATCCATGCCCCCAGAAAATAGAAATTGAGGTAACCTGTTTTGAAAGAAAAAAAACAAGAAAAGAAAACACCAGAAAGAAAAATGAAAAAAATTAGTTAGGTCAGATGTTTGAACTACGTTCGACCTGTTTCCTTAAAAAAAAGGATACGTAGGCAGCCTCACGGTTCGGTCCAACCAAATAAGAATTTAAAAGAAAAAAAATTCAAAAAAAATTCCCCAATAGCTGAAACTGGGGCAAAGATTTTATTTCATTTTTAAAAGAGTCGATTCCAAAAGTTGTAAGTATACAACCCCATCATCTTTAGTCTGTTTTGAGCTTCATGCCGACCCTTCTGTCCAACCCTATCCAAAACCGTCCAAATAAAGACCTCCTAGTATGCCTTCAAGAATGCCAAGAGAAGCATGCAATGAGAAATGGCTGTCACGCGACATAGAACACTGTCAAGTTGGTCGCACAAGAAAGTAAAAGAAAATGAAAAATGAGAGAGTCTTACTAGTGAAAACCCTCACGGGCACTGTAAGGTGACGGTAAGTAGAGATGAATAAATGAGAGAGAATGTTGGTGAAAACCCCTCGGGCACTACTTGTCGAAAGTGAGTCGTGAAGCCGATGTGAAGAATTGGCATAAACAAGTCTGACTTCAAAGGTCATAAGAATGGTAAAAGGGAAGATTGAATTAGTTTGGTAGATCGGTCGTTAAGTCCAAAATGCATGTCATGATCATTAAAGCTAGTTATTGAAAAAGAAAAAAAAAAGAAAAAAGAACTCTTCCTTCTGTCCTTCCGACATGGGCATTTCTTGTTAATACTTGTTTCTTTGCATCATTGTGTCCTTCACTTTGAGTCAGTCCTTCTCAAAACAAGCAAGAAAAGATTTCAAAATCTGCTACCAGCTTTTCAATTGCACAAAGTAAATTTGGCCAGCACACTCAGTTGTTACTGTCAACGTGCCTTGAGAATTTATGCAAAGGCTTCCCCAAAAGACTCTTGTCAGCCTACTTGGCGCAAGCAAAGATAACTGGTGATTCTCTTGGACAGAAAAATTGCTCAAAAAGCAAGAAGTCATCCAAGATATCAGAAAAGGCACTTAAGAAAAGATCCCCAGTTGGGATAAGGCTGATTGAGCCACAAATACAAATGGTACTGAGTGTGAAACAATTAGGGTTGATGCAGAGTAAAAGTCTCTTGAAACCTACTCAAGCTGATATAGCAAAAGTCAAAGCTTCCCAAGGACTCAAGGCCACAAACCGACCACCATTTTCAAAAAATGACAAATTTTTCTTTGTGTAAAACAGGAACAAAGCAGTGCAAGAATAGTGGTTCAAAAAAATAAAAATAAATTAAAAAATAGAAGAAAAAGAAAAGAAGAGAAGAGTTGAGAAAGGAAAGTTTCTCAAATTTTTGCCTTTTTTTATCTTGCTCATATGCATAAAATTTTGCCATTTTGTCGTCACATTTTTCCTCCTAGGATAAAAAGTCCTAGTCTGATGGATTTTCCTCCCAATAAATCTTAGTCTGATGAATTTCTCCTAAGATAGAAGACCTAGTCTGATGAACATTCTCCTAGGATCAAAATCTTAGTCTGATGAATCTTTCTCCTAAGATAGAAGACCTAGTCGGATGAATCTTTCTCCTAGGATCAAAATCTTAGTCTGATGAATCTTTCTCCTAAGATAGAAGACCTAGTATGATGAACTTTCTCCTAGGGTAGAAATTTTAGTCTGATAAATCTTTCTCCTAAGATAACAAAAATGGACCTAGTCTGATGAATTTTCTCCTAGGATAGAAATCTTAGTCTTATGAATCTTTCTCCTGAGATAACAAAAAAAAAGGGGACCTAGTCTGATGAACTTTCTTCTAGGATCAAAATCTTAGTCTGATGAATCTTTCTCCTAAGATACCAAAAAAAATGACTTAGTCTAATGAACTTTCTTCTAGGATCAAAATCTTAGTCTGTGAATTTTTCTCCTAAGATAGAAGACCTAGTCTGATGAACCTTATCCGAGGATCAAAATCTTAGTCTGATGAATCTTTCTCCTAAGATACAAAAAAAAGTGTCCTGGTCTGATGAACTTTCTCCTAGGATAAACATCTTAGTCTGATGAATCTTTCTCCTAAGATACAAAAAATAAATGTCTTAGTCTAATGAACCTTTCTCCTAAGATAGAAAACCTAGTCTGGTGAACTTTCTCCTAGGATAAACATCTTAGTCTGATGAATCTTTCTCCTAAGATACAAAAAAAAATCTTAGTCTGATGAATTTTTCTCCTAAGATAGAAGACCTAGTCTGATGAACTTTTTCCTAGGATAAAAATCTTAGTCTGATGAATCTTTCTCCTAAGATAACAAAAATGGACCTAGTCTGATGAATTTTCTCCTAGGATAGAAATCTTAGTCTGATGAATCTTTCTCCTGAGATAACAAAAAAAAGGGGACCTAGTCTGATGAACTTTCTTCTAGGATCAAAATCTTAGTCTGATGAATCTTTCTCCTAAGATACCAAAAAAAATGACTTAGTCTAATGAACTTTCTTCTAGGATCAAAATCTTAGTCTGATGAATTTTTCTCCTAAGATAGAAGACCTAGTCTGATGAACCTTCTCCGAGGATCAAAATCTTAGTCTGATGAATCTTTCTCCTAAGATACAAAAAAAAGTGTCCTGGTCTGATGAACTTTCTCCTAGGATAAACATCTTAGTCTGATGAATCTTTCTCCTAAGATACAAAAAATAAATGTCTTAGTCTAATGAACCTTTCTCCTAAGATAGAAAACCTAGTCTGATGAACTTTCTCCTAGGATAAACATCTTAGTCTGATGAATCTTTCTCCTAAGATACAAAAAAAATCTTAGTCTGATGAATTTTTCTCCTAATATAAAAGACCTAGTCTGATGAACTTTTTCCTAGGATAAAAATCTTAGTCTGATGAATCTTTCTCCTAAGATACCAAAAAAAAAAAAAAGTCTGAATTTGAAAAAAAAGGGGAGTCATTTTCTTAATTTTCTTAAGATTATCAATGTTTAGTTTTCGTGAAATCAGGGGGGGCCGCCTGGAGAATAGGGTCAGTTTTTACTTTAGTCAAGCTTAGTTTATAGTTTTTCGCAAGCTCAATCACGTTTAGGAGACGCACATCCTAGTTGAGTCATTAATTTTATTCTCATCATTGCATCCTCCATCAGCAGCGTAGGTGATTTATAGTTTTGCTAACAACTCACAAATCTTCCTAGTGCAAACTGGGACAGAAAAATTTCTTTTGTTTTGTCTGTTTTGTTATAGAATCAGGCGCCCACCTCGAGAACAAGGGAAAATCGTTTGAGTTTCAAGGGAAAACAGTTCAAGTCTCAAAGGAAAACAGTTCAAGTTAGAAGTAGCAGAAGCTCGCGGCAAGAAGGCGAGTCAACAGACGAGATGATCAATGGAAGTAATCTCAGTCCACAATTAAAAAAAAATAAGAAAAGAAAAAAAAAGGAAAAAAGGGAGTGAAGCCAAAATGCAGAAGCTAAAACAAGAGGCGGATTGCTCAAGACATGACTGAGGTCACAAGCACTGCATGTCCGATCTTGATCCAAAAAACTAAAGAAGAACGAGCTAGCACCTGCAGCTAACAAGTGCCGAGGTTCAAATCTAAAGTTTGCATGAAGAACCATTCAAGACTCCAGATCAAGCTTCAGAAGACTTATGGATAGGAATCTTGTAACTCATAGTTGATAGGCTTAGTTAGTCTTTTTCATTTTTTGATTTTGATGTAATAACAGGACCGCGGACCGGAACCTCGACGGAACGGCACCTCGACCGGCTCTCCTCCTCGGCATACTCCATCATCTCACTCACTTCTGAACTACACGTGCCCTGATTCCTTTATATCCAAGGATATGTAGGCAACTCAGATACCAGAGCTCGGTCACATTTCTTTTTCCTCTTAGTTTTAGTCTCTCCAAATAAGGGTTGGGTCAAAAAAACTGTCTAGTCGTTCTTTGTTTGAAAATCCTTGGCATTTCTAGTCAAACAGGGGCAGCTGTATGTCACACCTCCCTTTTTTACCTACATCCCGTAAAGGGCAATAGTATAAGGGAGTTTTTCTAATTAAAGGACAATCGAAACGGGATCATATTATTGTTAACAGATTCAGAGTCGCCACTTGGGAGATTTATGGTGTCCCAAGTCACCAATTGAAATTCCGAATCGAGGAAAAGGTTGACTCTGTTTTAACAGTCCGCAAACCAGAAATCTGAGTAAGGAATTCTGTTAACCCGGGAGAAGGTGTTAGGCATTCCCGAGTTCCGTGGTTCTAGCACGGTCATTCAACTATTATAATCGGCTTAATTATCTGATTTTAAACAATTATGAACCTATATGCAATTTTAGCCGTTAACCGCTTTTATACTATTTGAAGCAGATTGAACGTCGTTTAAAACATGTCTTTGGATTGTGCCACATGAAATGCGCCCGCAATACGGAACACATTTTATTCAACGTTTTAGGATTTGGATTTGGGTCACATGAAATGCGCACCCGAGTTTAAAAAGGTAAAATTATTAAAACAACGCGCCTAGAGCAACTACACATTTTTAGCTTTACGAGGGCCATGGAAACTTGCTATATGGCGCGCCTCGAATTCTAAGTATTTAAATATTAACTAAGCGAGGGCAATGCATCTCAAGATTTTATCTAACACAGCCCCTCAATTCCGATTTTGAAAGGGAATTCGAACTAAACTTCAGAGGGCCATAAACTATATTCTGTTTCAATATGGCACGCCTCGCTTCCAAACGTATAAATTCTTTATTTGACACTATGTAGGTCTTAAACTATTAATGCTATTTAAGAAGGCACGCCTCGATTATAAAGGAGCTATTCTGAAATCATGTAAGTTTGGGCTGTTGCTTGTGCAGATATCGTTCACATGAGCAGGTTATTACTGGCTCACTATGGAGCGGGATTGCATCAATTTTGTGCGCAAATGTCATCAGTGCCAAGTGCATGGAGATTTGATTCATTCTCCACCATCTGAATTACATACAATGTTTGCACCATGGTCTTTTGTTGCTTGGGGCATGGATGTCATTGGGCCAATCGAGCCAGCAGCGTCAAACGGACACAGGTTTATTCTGGTAGCCATTGATTACTTCACCAAGTGGGTTGAAGCGAAAACTTTCAAATCTGTGACCAAGAAAGCAGTGATTGATTTTGTGCATTCAAATATCATCTGTAGGTTTGGGATTCCAAAGGTAATCATCACGGACAATGGCGCTAATATCAACAGTCATCTGATGACAGAGACATGTCAGCAGTTTAAGATTATACATCACAATTCCACCCCATACCGCCCTAAGGCGAATGGAGCAGTCGAGGCAGCCAACAAGAATATAAAGAAGATACTTCGAAAAATGGTGGAAGGTTCTAGACAGTGGCATGAGAAGTTACCTTTCGCATTATTGGGTTATCGCACTACTGTTCGCACTTCAGTAAGGGCAACTCCTTATTTGTTGGTGTATGGCACGGAGGCAGTAATACCCGCAGAAATTGAAATCCCATCCCTTTGGATTGTCGCTGAGGCAGAAATTGATGACGTTGAATGGGTCAAAACCCGCTTGGAGCAATTAAGTCTGATTGATGAAAAGAGATTGGCAGCAGTATGTCATGGTCAACTACACCAACAGAGAATGGCGAGAGCATATAACAAGAAGGTACGTCCACGGAAGTTCGAAGTGGGTTAGTTAGTGTTGAGACGTATCTTGCCTCATCAAGCTGAAGCAAAAGGAAAGTTTGCCCCAAACTGGCAGGGGCCATTTGTCGTAACTAGGGTGTTGTCCAATGGCGCGCTATATTTGACAAATGTAGAAGGGAAATGTATAGAAATGGCTATCAATTCTGATGCGGTCAAGAGATACTATGTATGATTTCTTTGTTTGATTGTACTTGGTTGTATTTGGCATATTTTGAAGATTGAAATGATGAAGGCGTTTTGTTCTGCTATCTAAACACTTGATCTCTCGTCACCCCTTTTGAGCCTTATTTATTTTCTTTCTTACCCTTCTTTCGGAATCAGAGTGAATATCAGAAACACAAGCATGAAAGATAAGAAAAGGAAGAAAGGAAAAGAGAAAGAAAAGGAAAGAAAAAGAGGAAAGTAAAAGAGAAAAAAAGAAAAAAAGAAAAAAAAAGAAGAAAAGAAGAAAAAAAAGATAAAGAAAAGAAGGAGAAAAGAGAAAATCACAAGAACAAAGTAATTCATATGTCATGAACTACGTTCGACCTGATTCCTTTTATGGATACGTAGGCAACCTCATAGTTCGGTCTCATCAAAACAAAAATCCAAAAGTCCCCCATGCAAGAAACTGGGGCAGAAGTTGTGTTTGTTGTGAGAAACCCGATTCCGAAAGTTGTAACTTTAACCCATTTGAATTATTTTGAGCCTTTTATCCCTTTCCTTCTAACCCTGTCCAAAAGCCCGCATTACGGTCCAAAGAAAGACCTTCTGATCAGTCTTTGAGAAATGCCAAGTCGAGTAGGTAAATGTAATTCATGTCAAGGGCAACACTCTGGTTCAAGCAGGAAAAATAAAAATGAGAGAGTCTTATTGGTGAAAACCTTCACAGGCACCATAAGGCGACGAGAGTTGAGAGAAATAAAAAATGATAGAGTCTTATTGGTGAAAACTTTCACAGGCACCATAAGGCGACGAGAGTTGAGAGAAAAATGAGAGAGACTTATTGGTGAAAACCCTCACGGGCACCGTAAGGCGAAAGTGAGTTGAGAGATGAACGAATGAAAGAGGTCTGCTGGTGAAAACCTTTCAAGGCGCCGCAGGATGAACAAGGTCAAGGGTTGGGTAAAGTAATCAGGTTATGGAAATCATGAGGCAACAAAGTACGGCAACTGAAAGTTGATTGGTTGGACAGATTGGGCCGATTAATCCGAAATGCATGTCATGATCATTATTACTAGTTGTTCCACTCATATAAGTTTCCTTTTCTTTTTCCTTTTGTAGCAGTCATCTGGTTTTGGATTCTTCTTATCCTTAACCCGCAAAGTCATTGCATTTCATTTTCTTTTGGGTATTTATCTAAAGATGTTTCAATGTCACTCTTGTTCAAATCAAAGGAAAGGATTTCAAAGCTCACTACCAACTTCAAAAATTGCAAAGCACGGAGTGGCCAAAGAATACTAAGGATAACATGATGTAAGAGAGGGGTACAAGGAATCACCGAAAGTTTCATCGGTGGAATGGATTGGTAATGTCATGGGAGATGCAAAGTCTCAGATAAAAAGGTCAGAGGTAAAACAACAGCGGGGATATAGAACACTCGGCTCGTCAAAGGTCATGGGGTTTGAAATTCAGTCAAAAGTCAAAGTGGTTCAGGGCCAGTTTGGGGAAGCCAATCAGAACAAAACAATGCAGCAGAAAGATCTTCAGCAAGAATGCCATCGGCTAACCACCATTTTAAACTGACAAAGTTTCTTTGATTGAAACAAGGGCAGAAAAGTTCGTTTGTTTTAGAGGAACTCTCCGTGGAGAAAGGCAGTCACCAAACAGGTTTGATTTTTTATTTTCAGGACCCTCCTGGAAAATGGGACCTAGTTTAAAGTTTAGAAATAACATAATCTAGCATAAATTTTTCCCAAAAGAATATAAGTCAACTTAGAAGTTTGCATGTTCGAGATCGGATTCAATTAGGAGTTTCCAGGACCCCCTGAATAATGGGACTTAGCTTTTAGATAACAACATTTAGCATAAACTCTGTTGTAGGGTAGTATAATTCAGACATGAAAGCTGTCACCCTTAAGATAAAATCTGACCTTTGATTTTCAGGACCCTCCTGGATAATGGGGAGTAGTTTAAAGGTCCTCTTAGATAGCAAGAGTTAGCAGAAGTCACACCGGTAGAAGATATAACTTAGGTTTTAAATTGTCGTTTAGTTAAGAGTTGTCAGAAACCCCCTGAATAATGGAACCTAGCTTTCAAATCCTTAGTAATACTTGGTAATATGATTTAGTTTTACAATCACATCTGTCCCCAGCTGCCAAATCGGTGCAGGAAAATTTTCTTTGTTTTTGTCTATTTTGTTGAAATCAGGTACCCGCTTGGAGAACAGGGAGAAGACATTCAAGTTCAGCAGTCAGGAGCCCACCTGGAGAACAAGGGAATACATTTCAAGTTGAAGTCAGGAGCCCGCCTGGAGAGCAGGGAATACATTTCAAGTTGAAGTTAGGAGCCCGCCTGAAGAGCAGGGAATACTTTCAAGCGCAGCAATCAGGAGCCCGCCTGGAGAAAAAGGGAGTACAATTTAAATTTAGCTTTCAAATTCTTTGTTTTGTCTATTTTGAAGTCAGAAACCCGCCTGGAGAACAAGGAATACATTTCAAGTTAAAGTCAGGAGCCCGCCTGGAGAGCAGGGAATACATTTCAAATTGAAGTCAGGAGCCCACCTGGAGAGCAGGGAATACATTTCAAGTTGAAGTCAGGAGCCCGCCTGGAGATCAGGGAATACATTTCAAGTTGAAGTCAGGAGCCCGCCTGAAGATCAGGGAATACTTTCAAGCGCAGCAGTCAGGAGCACGCCTGGAGAACAAGGGAGTACAATTTAAATTTAGCTTTCACATCCTTTGTTTTGTCTATTCTGAAGTCAGGAGCCCGCCTGGAGAACAAGGAATACATTTCAAGTTGAAGTCAGGAGCCCGCCTGGAGAGCAGGGAATACATTTCAAGTCAGCAGTCAGGAGCCCACCTAGAGAGCAGGGAATACATTCAAGTTCAGCAGTCAGGAGCCTGCCTGGAGAGCAGGGAACACATTTCCAGTCAGCAATCAGGAGCCCACCTGGAGAACAACGGAGTACAATTCAAGTTTTAGCTGTCAAGTTCTTGTTGATATTCGGTAACGTGATTCGTTTTACACTTACACATGGGCTCACATACCCAAACTGGGGCAGAAAATTTTCTTTATTTTTGTCTATTTTTGTTAAAGTCAGGATCCCGCCTGGATAGCATGGGAATACATTCACATGTTGAAGTCAAGAGCCCGCCTGGATAGCATGGGAATACGTATCAAGTTCAGCGGTCAGGCACCCACCTAAAGAAGGGGAAGACATCTCAGCTTACAATTCAAGGGGACGATAAATGGATATCACCGAGAGAATAGAGGACAACAAGGCAACAAGAAACACAAGAGCAAGTTTGAAGATCTAGATAGGATTTTGTAAAACATAAATCATAGTCTAGTCTAGCTTCTTGTTTTATCTTGACATGGTGTAATAAGAGGGTTTAGTAAGCAGTAGCAGCAACAACAACAGTGAAATCACAGCTTCATGGTAGTCCCAGCTACCAAACCTTCCCGAACTACACTGACCTGATTCCTTTTTAGCCAAGGATATGTAGGCAACCTCAGAAGCAGGGTGCGGTCAAATCTTTCAAAAATGCTTCACGCGGAGTATTCAAACGGGAAAAAATCGCTCGTATCCGCTCACTTATCTTTGCACGAAAACTCTTCATATTTCCGAGTAAAGAGGGGCAGCTGTGAGCACTTGATTTTTGCCCTATATGTATTACTCCAACAAATTCAAAATAAAATAATTTCTTTCAGTGTTTGCAATTTTGTTGGATTTTGTGGCATTTTCTGTTAATTATTTGCATTTGTCTGTGCACGCTTATTTTATTTAATTCATGAAAAATACAAAAAAATATGTTGCATCTGCATTTAGGATTTAATTTTATATTTTTAGATCAATTAGCAAATTAGTTTGTTTTATAAAAAATAAAAATCACAAAAATAATTCATTTTGTATTTTTACTTTTTGAATTGTGTAATTGTTCTTTAAATTTAAGATTTAATTAATTATTAAAAATACCATGGTGAGTGATTAATCTAATTGGGTAGGCTAATTTATTTTTAAAATAATTATTAATTAATTTAGGATTTATTTTAATTTTGGAAAAAGAAAAGAATTGTGAAATTGAAAAAGGAAAAGGAAAGAAATAAAGAAGGTTTAAATCTAGGCCAAAATCAATCCAAAGTTCCCAGCCCAAACGAAATTACCCAGTACCCGGCCAAACCCATGCCCTGACCCGGTCCGGTTTTCCCCCTCAACCAAACGACGTCGTTTTAGCTCCTTTCTTCTGGACCGTTGATATTGCCTAATCCAACGGATCAGAATTGGGGGGGGGGTAATATATATATGTCCAAACGCTACCCTACCCCCCTCATTTCATCATTCCAACACCCCCCATCCTCAGAAACCTGCCCTAGTAACCGCCTCAAAATCCCACCACCGTCCGGTGGCGGCGCCACCTCCAAACACCACCAAAACAACACCCCATGACCCCCTTACTCCCCTCTTTCTAAATCCCGGACCAATTTCTCTCGAACATGCCCCGAGCTAGTCGAATCTTAAGTTGAAAGTAAGACCTAGAAAATGTCAAACTCCAGAATCGGCAGATTTGGTGTTGATTAAGACCAAAATGGACCTTGGTCATGTGTTTTCATCTGAGAACATGTGATTGAGGCCCTTTTCGGTCGAAATCGAGGGTTCGAGGAAGAGCTGCAAGGCTTGGCCAGTCCGTTAGGTATCTTTACATTTCTGTTGGCTCTTCTCTTGCATTTTTCTGCCTTTTCAAGTCATCCTGCTTCATCTCGTTTCTGCGTTTGTGCTTCTGTTTCTTCATAGCATGTCTATGCATGCACGACCCGTTTGTTAGTCAACACAATTATCTGGTTGTTTGTTTAGAATGAGGTGAATCATTTTCTTTTTCTCTTTTGGGTTTTGGGCTTTGGTTTAAAAGTTCCCGTGTCTCTTTCTCCTGGTTAATTTTAGGTCAGATTTTTAATTAGATTGTTGAGTCTTTGACTGATTTCAATCGATACCTAAAAATTGAACCCAAAAGGAACTGAATTGGGTTTATTTGGACCCATTAACTTGGGTCAATTGGACCTAGGCTCTGTTTGGTTAGAAGGGTAACAACAGGGTCATAGGGGGGGTAATTTGGGTAGTCTGCTTAGGGGAATCTTTGTGTAACTGCTTGGGAAGCTTCTAGGAAGCTGGGGAGGGGACTACTTTGCAAAAACTAAATTAAAACTAGGGGTGTCTAAGCTAAAATGGAAATTCAAAAAGGGTCGAAGTGCAAATCTGTTGATTAGTTAGGTTGCCCTACTTTCTTGCTTATAAAGGCAACATTTCTTGCATTAAAAGGCAGAGGAAAGAGACCTAAGGGCTGAATAGAGAAAAATTTTGGAAAAAAAAACAAACAGCTGAAAATTACTGTTTCATTGAAATTCTGCTTAAAACTTTGAAGTTTTTCTATTGCTGAAGAATGACTGATTCTATTTGAGGTTCAAAATGGTTTGAACTTGGGTAATGAAAGCCCTGCCTTAAGCTGGGAATTGGTTCTTTTCTTTTGGACTGATTTCATTGTTGGACTTGATTTTTGTTGGGTTTTTGTTCTACTGAAATTGGGTCTTTTGGATTTTTGCACCTTATTCTTGGGTTTGAAAGTTTGGTTTGAGGTTGCTCGCTTGAAGTACTGTATAGCTGTGGTTTCAGCTTGAATTCTTTGGGGTTGAATTGGCTGATTTCAACACTGTTCCATTGATTCTCTGTTGTTGCTGGCTACTGATTTATTCACATCTTTTGTTTCTCTTTTATTCCTAGGTATGTATCAACTCTCGATTAACATATGAAGTGCAAACATAAAGCCATGTAACTAAACTAAAGGGAAATGGCAAAAGCTAGCTTTCTATGGTCGAATAACTGATCGAATGTGTTGTATTTTGTCCATGTGTCTTTTAGTTCAGCTTTATTCTGTACATTTCGTTCATGTATTAGTATAGTGTTTCGTTATAAGGCTTGGATCTGTGGTTTTCTTTTGAATGATGCTTGGATTCAAGAATGCTCTTAGGATCAGGATGATATATATGAGTTGATGACTAACTCTCCTTAGCAAATATGGTTTGTGTTTTGATTTCCATCCATCAGCTTTTTGAATAGCTTAGTCACTTCAATTTGTTGCCTTGCCCTGCTAAGCCCATGAGTGAACTCACAAAGGCTTTTCAAATAGATATAGGGTCTAATTTTTAACTTGAGAATTCTCAGATCAGTTTAGTTCTTTGCACCTTGTTGTTTTTTTTATGAAGAAGATTAAGGGCACATGATTTCTGACCAGCGTGCCTGATTTGGCATTGGGCTATGGCGTATGTTCTTTTACCCCTGTGCTTAACTTGGAGCCCGGATCTCTCCATCGGTACTGCTACTGAACATATAGCACGCTACAGCCTACCTGGGCCTGGACTCGAAGCCCACGTCTGAGTAAGTGTGTGCAGTTCATTCCTGGGACCAATTTGAGCCCAGTTCTCACTTGACTGCTGCTGCCAGTCTCGTTCGCGACAGGCATAGCCCAAGGGCCTGAAGGCCAGAACGTACCCACTCATATGCGGTCCACAAACCCCGGAGTGTACCTCAGTCATGATAACTGTGGCCTGTCTGGCATCTATGCATCTTATCAATCCAAGATCTGGAGTTCTTTTGTATAACACCCCTCCACTGAAGAAAAATCCGCTTGCTAATCGTCGAATTGTTCTTTTCTGATCACCAATGGCATGTACCATATATACCCCCATCCGGAGGTATTCTTTGATATCATGGAACCATGGTTCCCCATCAAGTTCTTCTTCTACCATATTACAGTAAGCGTGTTGATCACGGACCTAAATCTGCAAAGGGTCGACATAAGCCTTATTTGGATGATGTAACATTGACGCCAGAGTAGCCAAAGCATCGGCGACTTCATTATGTATCCTTGGGATATGCCTGAATTCTATCGACTAAAACCGTTGACAAAGATCATGCAAACATTGTCTGTATGGTATGAGTTTCAAATCTCGTGTTTCCCATTCTCCCTGAATCTGGTGCACCAAGAGGTCCGAGTCACCCAAGACCAAGACTTCCTGGACACCCATATCCACAGCTAACCTCAAACCTAGAATACATGCCTCGTACTCAACCATGTTGTTGGTACAGTAAAAACGAAGCTGAGCCGTAACAGGGTAGTGCTGCCCTATTTCAAAAATAAGTATCGCTCTTATTCCCACACCCTTCATGTTTGCAGCCCCATCAAAGAAAAGTTTACATCCAAGCTTCTCGACTTGCCCCAACTCATCAATGTGCATCACCTCTTAATCAGGGAAATAAGTTTTCAAAGGTTCATAATCTTCATCAATCGGTTTCTCGGCCAAATGGTCTGCCAAGGCCTGTGCTTTCATTGTAGTTCGAGTCACGTAGACAATGTCAAACTCTGTGAGCAGGATCTGCCACTTTGCAAGCCTCCCTGTGGGCATAGGCTTCTGAAAGATATACTTCAATAGATCCAAGCGAGGTATGAGATAGGTAGTGTAAGATGACAAATAATGTTCCAGCTTCTGCGCCACCCAGGTTCGGGCGCAACATGTCCTCTCAAGCTGAGTGTACTTGACCTCGTACGGTGTGAATTTCTTGCTGAGATAATATATGGCCTGCTCCTTCCTGCCAGTGATATCATGTTGACCCAATACATAGCCGAATGAATTGTCCAATACCGTCAAATATAGAATCAAAGGTCGCCCTGGTTCTGGCGGGACCAACACGGGTGGATTTGACAAATACCCCTTTATCTTATCAAACGCCTCCTGACATTCATCTGTCCACTTGACCGCCGCATCTTTCTTTAACACCTTGAAGATAGGCTCACAAGTTGTCGTGAGCTGAGCGATGAACCTGCTGATATAATTCAATCTCCCCAACAAACTCATCACCTCGGTCTTGTTCTTCGGAGGTGGCAATTCCTGGATGGCCTTGATTTTCGATGGGTCCAATTCAATGCCCCGACAGCTGACTACGAACCCCAACAACTTTCCAGACGGCACCCCAAAAGCACACTTTGCAGGATTAAGCTTGTGATTGTACCTGCGAAGCCTTCGGAAGAACTTCTTTAGATCCCTAACATGGTCAGACTACTTTCTAGACTTCACAATCACATCATCCACGTACACCTCAATTTCCTGGTGTATCATATCATGGAATATTGTTGTCATTGCCCTCATGTAGGTTGCCCCAGCATTTTTCAAACCGAATGCCATGACCCGATAGCAGTACGTTCCCCACGGCGTGATGAATGCCGTTTTTTCTGCATCTTCCTCGTCCATCAAGATCTGATGGTAACCCGCGTAAAAATCCACAAAAGAACCAATATCATGTTTGGCGCAATTATCAATCAAGATATGGATGTTCGGTAATGGGAAATTGTCTTTTGGACTCGCCTTGTTGAGATCTCGATAATCAACACACACCCTGGTCTTGCCATCCTTCTTCGGCACATGCACAACATTGGATAACCAGGTGGGATACCGGGTGACCCGAATAACTTTGGCATCGAATTGCTTGGTGACCTCTTCTTTGATCTTTACACTCATATTCGTTTTGAACTTTCTCAGCTTCTATTTGACAGGAGGGAATGTCGGGTCAGTGGGCAACTTGTGAACCACTAAATCAGTGCTCAGGCCCGGCATGTCGTCATAGGACCATGCAAAAATGTCTTTGTATTCGAATAGTGCTTTAATTATCTCCTCCCTGAGTTGAGGTTCCAGATGGACACTTATTTTAGTTTCACGGACATTTTCTTGGTCCCCTAGATTAACTACTTCTATATCGTTCAAATTAGGTTTGGGCTTTTCCTCAAAATGACTTAGTTCCTTACTAATTTCTTCATAGGCCTCATCATCCTCAAATTCCAACTCGTCATCACACTCGATTTCTTGTATTATTATTTCAGAGTTAGATTGGCTTTTAAAACTGGGCCAAAGATTCCTCATGCATGTCATGTCATTGATATCACCATAAAAAGAACTGTACAAAAGAAGAAAACAAAAATAAAATTAGAAGAAATAAAGGAAAAGGAACAATTGCATTTCATTGAATATAAAGATAACAGGGTTTTAACACATCCAACTGGACGGAACATAATATCTGAATTACAGACCCTGGAATAATCCAGACAATTGAAAGAAAATCAAAACCCACTACCAAGACTCCCTCCGGGTAGGAAGAGGAGTAGCTTCCCAGTTGTTGATTTTTGCACGTGGTCCCACGAATTGCACATCTGCCTTGCTTGACCCTTACCCAGCCTGAACCATGTTGACCTTGGTGAATAACCTTTCGAACCCCTTCTCCAAGTCCCCATCGACACCAATCAGTGGTCTAGGGACCTTTGACAATAGTTGCTTTCTGGTACCCGGCCTAACGAATGACCTAGACATACGCGGGATTGGCTTTGGCAATGCCCATGCTTTCTTTTTCATTTTTCTAGCTCTTCTCACGTCTGCAACGGTAGGCTCGAACCCCAGACCAAAAGTATCTAGATTCCTTGGAAGAGAAACTGGTTGCACAATACCTTGCAGAGATGCACCCAAACCCTTGCCCGGTACGAAACCGTTTTTCAACATTTCAACAACTACCATGACTGATGCAGCAGCCATCTTTGGAGTTGGAGCGCACTTTTCTTCCGAAATTTTCTCTACCGATACTGTGTCGAAAACCTGATAAACCCATGGTCCCTTGCCATCGTCAACCTCTATGAACGGAATAATGGCACCATTGGGCACACATAAATTATCTTCGCCATGTACAACAATTTCCTGTTTATCCCATTCAAACTTGACCACTTGATGCAGAGTAGACGGGACTACTTTGGCCGCATGGATCCAGGGTCGTCCCAACAACAGATTGTACGAAACAGCCACATCGAGCACCTAGAATTCCATAGTAAATTCAACTGGCCCTATTGTGAGCTCAAGCACTATGTCCCCGACTGAATCTTTCCCTCTAACTTCGAATCCCCGAACGCAAATACTGTTCTTGTGAATTCTTTCATCCTCCACTTGCAGCTTGTTCAATGTGGAGAGAGGACAGATGTTCGCGCTAGACCCGTTGTCAACTAGTACCCCAGTAACTACGGAATCTTCGCATTTCACCGTCAGATAAAGGGCTCTATTGTGCTCGATACCTTCCACGGGAAACTCATCATCAGAAAAAGTGACTCTGTTTACCTCAAATATCTTGTTAGCTATCTTTTCCAAGTGGTTTACTAAGATTTTGTCAGGAACGTGAGCCTCGTTCAAGATCTTCATCAAAGCACGACGGTGTTCGTCCGAATGGATCAATAATGACAAGAGCGAGATCTGAGCTGGTGTCTTCCTTAACTGTTCCACAATGGAATAGTCTTGCGCTTTCATCTTTCTCAGAAATTCTTCTGCTTCTTCCTCAGACACTACTTTCTTCACCAACACTGGATTATCTTTTGAGGTCTTAGCTTTTCTCAACTCTTCGGGGGCAAAGCACCTCCACGATCGAGTTAAACCATGGGTCTTACACACTTCTTCTTTAACCTATTTCCCATGGTAAGTTACTGTAATTCCACGGGACCGCCTTGATGTTGATCATTGGAAGCTGAGTTACTGGTTTTATAATAACAGGCTCTGTGCGAGCACCCTTCACGACCACAACAGGTTTACTTGTAACCCCTGATACCACCACTTTAGCTTTCTCTGGTTTCACTACAACAGTGCTTGAAGACCCTTTCTTGGCTACCACAGCTGGCTTATTGTCTACCCCTTTCAACTGGACCACTGATTTCCCACTGGTTACCTTTTCCTTGGGACTGGTTTCACTGGAATGGATCATCATCACCGTCTGTGAGGGTTTCTTAGGCTCCCCTCCCTTGTGCATCAACTCAATCATATGGGTCTCATGGTGAGCTGACAGCGGATTCTGATTGATATTTGGTGCTTCTAGGGCCTGAACCTCGATCCGATGAGTATCAATAAGCTCTTGCACAGCTGTTTTCAGTTTCCAACACTTTTTGTGTCATGTCCCGGGGGCCCCGAACAATACTCACAACTCACCGAGCGGTCAAGATTTCTGGGAAGGGGATTAGGCATTTTGGCCTCAATCGGATTCAACATACCCAACTGTCTTAGTCTGTGGAATAGGCTGGTATATGATTCTCCCAATGGAGTGAAAGTCTTCTGCTTCTGCAACCTCTCATTCTTAAAATCTTGATTGGGCCGAAAACCTGTTCCAGGAGGATTTCTGTAGGCTTTTGGGGGTGGATGGGTATTTTGTGGAGCTTGGTAGGGACTCTGTGGAGCTGGCGCACGCCATTGTGCGTGAGCGGGAGGTTGGGTATAGGTTTGTGCGTGATAGACAGAAAAATGGGGAGGCGGTGGGTAGTAGTGTTGTGGCGGGCTATATGGAGTGTGGGGGTATGTTTGGGGATAGGGTCGAGGCTGGTTGTAGAACGGTGGAAGGTTCCTGGATCCACCCCAAGCTGCCGACTCGATCGTTGCAACATCCTCTTTCTTCTTCTTTCCGAGTACACCCCCAGTACTGTTTTGAATGGCTTGGGTGGTTGCTTTGATTGCTGAATAACTCATGATCTTATTGGACTTGAGTCCCACCTCAACCATGCCTCCCATTTTCACAACTTCATTAAAATATTTGCCCACTGCTGACACCAAATGACCAAAATAAGTGGGCTCCAAAGCCTCCAAGAAATAATCAACCATCTCGCTCTCTTTCATCGGGGGTCAACCCTCGTTGCTTGCTCTCTCCAATGGAATCCATATTCTCAGAAACTCTCTCCGAGATTCTTCTCGATCTTCGTCAATGACAGACGGTCTGGGATGATTTCAAGATTATACTGAAAATGACAGGCGAAGGCTTGGGCCAAATCGTCCCATGTGTACCACCTGCTATGATCTTGTCTGGTGTACCATTCTAGTGCCGACCCATTCAAACGTTAGCTGAAATATGCCATCAGCAATTCATCTCTTCCACCTGCTCCTCTCATTTTGCTACAAAATCCTCTTAAGTGTGCTACTAGGTCACCATGGGTCCATCGTACAAATCAAACTTGGGCATTTTGAACCCTACTGGCAACTGAACATCTGGGAACAGACATAAATCCTTATAGGCCACGCTCACTTGACCTCCCAGTCCCCTCATATCTCGGAACGACTGTTCTAAGCTTTTGACCTTTCTGATCATCTCTTCATGCTCGGGATTTTTGGGTGGTTTCTCGGTCTCTGCTGGGAGATCAAGATGAGGGCTGTAAGGATATGGTTCTGGAAATTTAAAGGTGGGTTCAGGGGGATAGTACTGGTTGTCGTGAGTTTGGAACAAGGGTTCACTGGAAGATGGGTGTAATGTAGCAGGTGGAGGTGCCACAAAAACAGGTGTAATTGGTGGAGGAGGGTATGGGACTTGTTTGGGTGGTGGAGCTTGAGAAGTATGGGAAGTGGCACCATGGCGTTGTTGGTAGAGGGGAAAAGTTGGAGATGAGTTCATAGTGGAAGGCTCCGGAGGTTGGTCTGATGGTGGGATATAAGCAGGGTTGGCGGGATAAACCGGTGGTGGATGCCCCTTCGCCCAAGCTTGGTACATTTAAGCCATCTGCTACTTCAGCTTATACATTTCCTCCCTCATCGCATTAACGTTCATTTCTTCCACCTCTTTTGATGGGTCGACAATACTTGTTTTTGGCTCCTGGTCGACCATATTCAGCATGTCTTTCGATCGGGTGTTGTAGGAGTGAGTTGCCATAACGCCGATCAACTAACCACTTGTCTGGACTTAATACATCAAACAACAACCTTGTTAGCGATTAGGCTTTAACAGATCGGTAACCGCACATTGAGAATGAATGCACCTAAACAATTAACCGTCTCTTTATGTATTTGATCGGTTGCATGCGTCATCCCTGCCTTTCTTACTTTCGATTGCAAACTTTCCCCCTTTTCTCTTCTTTTCTTTCTTTTCCTTTCATTTTTGCCTCTGTTTTCTCTTTGTTTTTTTACTCTCTCTTGATTTCTTATTTCCTCTCTTTTCTCTCTTGTTTTTCCGCTCTTTCCTTTTCTTTACTCTTTTGTTTTTCCTCTTATTTTCTTTCTCGCTTATTTTTTATTTTATTACTTGGTTACGGTCGAATCCTATAGAGATTGCCTACGTATCATGACCTCGCATGAATCAGACCAAGCGTAGTTCTTGTAGATAAGTGCAAAATAAAACATTTTTGGGATTTTCAGTTTTCATAAAATAAAACAACAAATGCTTCCATTACAAACTCAAAACTAACAAATTCCAAAAGACTAACAGATTTCGATGCAAAGATGAAATACAGACTCCAAAAATAGACATTATATTCCAACAGAAGAAAATACAGACTCGAAAACAATTTGACGGACTCTAGCAGAAAGAAAACTCAACATGACTGACAGACGCTTAACAAAAAGAAAATGCAGACTCAAGCGAAAAAAATCATGAATACATCAATGCTCCTGGTGCCCGCGGGACATCATTCGGTCTCGCCGCGGGCCTATATGCAAGCTCTCTTTGAAGTTGATCTAAGTCGTTCATTATCTGTTTAACAAATGTCATTACTGCTGCAAAGAAGGTAGTGCGAGTCATATCCTCACAAATCTGGCACTTCATAACGATGTAGTCGGCAATGCTTCTAATTCTCTCTCGTATGGCGCACTTTTCTTGTAACAAATGCCCAATATGCTGGGCCCTGGCTTCCAAAGTTTGCTCAGCCGCATGATTTTGCTCCTGAAGTTGTTGCAAATCTATTTCTAATTGCGCCAATGTGGTATAACAATGTTCCCTTTCAACTTTGAATTCTTTGGCCTATTTGATCATTTTGTTTTCCATGGCGATGACCCTTTTCTTTAACCATGCGACCTCATCGTCGTACCTTTCTCTCAATTGCTTAACCAAGCGTACTCGTTCATCTGCATTTTTAGCCAATTGCTTTCGAGCCTAGGCTAATTCACTTTCTGCTTTATTCAAATCCAAACTGTAGTCATTTACTTTCTGCCTCAGGTTAGCTATGAGTTTTTCATCTCTGTCACTTCGGACTAGATTTTCTGCCGCTACTTTTAATTTCTGAATTTGAGCTCGAAGGGCCTCATTTTCTTGGCTAGTTTTTTCTTTTATCCTTCATCTGCCGCCACTTGCAAGCTATTCTCGAATTGAAGTTCTCTGACTTGCTTTTCCAACATGCTTATGGTAGCCCTATACTCATTTTCTTTGGTCAGCCAATCTCATTGCACCTGAGCTCCGTCGGTGAATTGTTGGACATGGGGTCTCTTTGCGGGCCTGTCAGGCTCATGTTGAACTCGGGATCTTTTACCATACCAAGAAATATAACTGGGCTCCACCTCGCCTCTGGATAGGTCTCGTACTTGAGTGTTGGGCCCTAAGAATCTGCACTGATGCCAAACCCGACGCACTTTTTCTTCTGGGAAGGCCGCTTTTGGCATTAACTCAATGACTTGCTGACTCAAATCTTCATTGTGCGGGATGGTATGGTATCGGCCTAACTGACGTAAGACTCTGTGCGGAGCATAAGGCTGGATACTCCGAAGACCCATCAATAGCAAAAAACACACCTCAGCCGACATATAGATTACTTCGTCGACTGAAAGCCAACCAAATGTCCATTCGATCTTATTTGCGGTCAAAAATCTCAGATGAGCATGACATGCTTCCGTACCATCTAGAAACTCACAACCCTCTACTCGCTTTTCATGTTTTTCAATGCACTCTAGGCCAGTCATACCGCAATTCAAGTATCCGGGACGGTGGCAAAGATGTTCCTCTATCCATATTTGTAACAGCATATTGCACCCTTCAAAGAACTTTGCTCCTTCTCGACAACGAGTAAGAGCTCGGTAAATTTCTGCCAAGATCAACGACACTATAGTCCCATTTGCCTTTTTCATCATAAAGTTAGCTATCCCTACTAGCCCCATCTCTATGTTCCCGTCTTTTCTCAGGCAAACCAAAATACCCATTATCTCAGGCATGAGTAAGACCAGTATCTGGTGTTTCGAAGCCACGGGGATTCCCGTATCGTCGATACAGAAAGTAGAAGGTACAAAATCCTTTGGCCAAATTTCCATCTCGGATGTCCCGACTGATGCTTAACAAGTCCAAAGATTCCCTTCGAACCCGGCGTAGCCTGCTATCTCTTCCAGCGTAGGAGTTAACTCGAAATCCGCAAAGTGGAACACATTATGTGCTGGGTCCCAAAACGGTATCAAGGCCTCAACCACATCTTTTCTGGGCTTAACCTTCAAAAGCCCAATAAGACCGCCCAATGCTTTTGTCACAACTTTCCTGCAGTCGTCCCCCAAATCATGCCACCACATATGTAGCTCCAAAGGGATCTCTTCACGGACTGAGAAAGGTTCATTTTGATTTGTGCTCATCCTGCACATTTATTAGATAATTTTAATTAAAAGAAAACTATGACTCATTTTGACTTAAGAGAAAAGACCATTTTTTCAAAATTTTCCATAAAATATCCGGTCTTGCCAACACGGCCTTTCGGCACTTCGAAAACGAAGATTTTAAGGCTGTGTCGGCTATCCAGTCAAAACCTTTAAAAGTGACCAAAAGTGGCTGTTCTTGCAAAAACAGCCTTCTGGTGCCCTTTTTAGGGACATTCGGCTGTTTCTGACAAGAATGGCCTCACCCTGATTATTTTCAAATTAAAGTAAATTTTTTGGGCTTTTGGGCTATTTTTGCAAAAAGGAAGTTGGACCCGATGGGGGTTGCCTACGTATCTCACACCTTGTGAGAATCAAACTGGCGTAGTTCGGGCGAATGAAACAAACTATTTTTTGAAAACAAGACTTTTTTTTTATATTATTTCATTGGCAAATAAAACTATTATTTTTTTTTGAAAACAAAAACTTTTTTTTTCTCAAAAATTCGGCAGAGTTTCGATACTATTTGGACATTGGTTTTTTTTTCCAGAATAGGCGATTAACTCTCATACTGTTATTTCTCTTACCCCAACTTTTCCCAATATTCATAAGCCGGTCAGCATGCAAGTCCGAAAATAAATGCACAAGTAGCAAGTAAGATGCATCAGGATGGTCTTTTTTATTTCGGGTGCACCTGTCCTAGACAGACCCAACCCATGTATTGAGTCTCCAAAATCAAAATGCACATGATGCAAACAAACGTTCCTACTAGGGATCCGGCATGAGGTCTTGTTATACTAGGTTTAAATCCTGGGTTTATTGTTCTAGACTGGGCTTACCGGAGCGGACAGCTCGAGCCGACGGGGGTAGCGTACCGGGAATACAGAAGCTTCGCCGGCTTTGCAACTTGTCCGAACCTCGTTCTAAATTTGGAATATGACTCTAACAGAAAAGAAGTCACATGAAGTGCACACTTCTTCTTGATTTAGAAGACTCAGAGAGAAGAGGGATGTCGCAACAATTTATATACAGTTCACGGAATATCAAAGCGGTAAAAGCAATCAATTAGCACATAAGGCCCAAATCATGTAACAAAATCAGATAATGGATAAAGCGAACTATAATAATTATTCTAAGCTCGAATTCTTGAACCCTGAACCAGAGATTTTGGGTTCGATCCCCAGCAGAGTCGCCAGAGCTGTCACACCTCCCTTTTTTACCTACATCCTGTAAAGGGCTATAGTATAAAGGAGTTTTTCCAATTAAAGGACAATCGAAACGGGATCATATTATTGTTAACAGATTCAGAGTCGCCACTAGGGAGATTTATGGTGTCCTAAGTCACCGATTGAAATCCCGAATCGAGGAAAAGATTGACTCTATTTTAACAGTCCGCGAACCAGAAATCCGAGTAAGGAATTCTGTTAACCCGGGAGAATGTGTTAGGCATTCCCGAGTTTTGTGGTTTTAGCACGGTCGCTCAACTGTTATAATCGGCTTAATTATCTGATTTTAAATAATTATGAACCTATATGCAATTTTAGCCGTTAACCGTTTTTATTCTATTTGAAGCAGATTGAACGTCGTTTAAAACATGTCTTTGGATCACGCCACATGAAATGCACCCGCAATCCAGAACACATTTTATTCAATGTTTTAGGATTTGGATTTGGGTCACATGAAATGCGCACCCGAGTTTAAGAAGGTAAAATTATTAAAACAACGCGCCTAGAGCAACTACACGTTTTTAGCCTTACGAGGGCCATGGAAACTTGCTATATGGCGCGCCTCGAATTCTAAGTATTTAAATATTAACTAAGCGAGGGCAATGCATCCCAATATTTTATCTAACACGGCCCCTCAATTCCGATTTTGAAAGGGAATTCGAACTAAACTTTAGAGGGCCATAAACTATATTCTGTTTCAATATGGCACGCCTCGCTTCCAAACGTTTAAATTCTTTATTTGACACTATGTAGGTCTTAAACTATTAATGTTATTTAAGAAGGCACGCCTCGATTATAAAGAAGCTATTCTGAAATCACGTAAGTTTGGGCTGTTGCTTGTGCAGACATCGTTCACATGGGCCTTCAGGCCCTTGGGCCATGCCTGTCGTGAACGAGACTGGAAGCAGCAGTCAAGTGAGAACTGGGCTGAAATTGGTCCCAGGAATGAACTGCACGCACTTACTCAGATGTGGGCTTCGAGTCCAGGCCCAGGTGGGCTGCAGCGTGCTATATGTTCAGTAGCAGTACCGATGGAGAGATCTGGGCTTCAGGCTAAGCCCAGGGGTAAAAGAACATACGCTATAGCCCAAAGCCAAATCAGGCACGCTGGTCAGAAATCATGTGCCCTTAATCTTCTCCATAAAAGAAAACAACAAGGTGCAAAGAACTAAACTGATCTGAGAATTCTCAAGTTAAAAATTAGACCCTATATCTATTTGAAAAGCCTTTGTGAGTTCACTCATGAGCTTAGTAGGGCAAGGCAACAAATTGAAGTGACTAAGCTATTCAAAAAGCTGATGGATGGACATCAAAACACAAACCATATTTGCTAAGGAGAGTTAGTCATCAACTCATATATATCATCCTGATCCTAAGAACATTCTTGAATCCAAGCATCATTCAAAAGAAAACCACAGATTTAAGCCTTATAACGAAACACTATACTAATACATGAACGAAATGTACAGAATAAAGCTGAACTAAAAGACACATGGACAAAATACAACACATTCGATCAGTTATTCGACCATAGAAAGCTAGCTTTTCCATTTCTCTTCAGTTTAGTTACATAGCTTCATGTTTGCACTTTATATGTTAATCGAGAGTCGATACATACCTGGGAATAAAAGAGAAACAAAAGAAGTGAATAAATCAGTAGCCAGCAACAGCAGAGAAGCAATGGAACAGTGTTGAAATCAGCCAATTCAACCCCAAAGTATTCAAGCTGAAACCACAGCTATACAGTACTTCACGCGATCAACCTCAAACCAAACTTTCAAACCCAAGAATAAGGTGCAAAAATCCAAAAGACCCAATTTCAGTCGAACAAAAACCCAGCAGAAATCAAGTCCAACAATGAAATCAGTCCAAAAGAAAAGAACCAATTCCCCAGCTTAAGGCAGGGCTTTCATTACCCAAGTTCAAACCATTTTGAACCTCAAATAGAATCAGTCATTCTTCAGCAATAGAAAAACTTCAAAGTTTTAAGCAGAATTTCAATGAAACAGTAATTTTCAGCTGTTTGTTTTTTTTTTTCTAGAATTTTTCTCTATTCAGCCCTTAGGTCTCTTTCCTCTGCCTTTTAATGCAAGAAATGTTGCCTTTATAGGCAAGAAAGTAGGGCAACCTAACTAATCAACAGATTTGCACTTCGACCCTTTTTGAATTTCCATTTTAGCTTAGACACCCCTAGTTTTAATTCAGTTTTTTGCAAAGCAGTCCCCTCCCCAGCTTCCTAGAAGCTTCCCAAGCAGTTACATAAAGATTCCCCTAAGCAGACTACCCAAATTATCCCCTATGACCATGTTGTTACCCTTCTAACCAAACAGAGCCTGGGTCCAATTGACCCAAGTTAATGGGTCCAAATAAACCCAATTCAGTTCCTTTTGGGTTCAATTTTTAGGTATCGATTGAAATCAGTCAAAGACTCAACATTCTAAAAAAAATCTGACCTAAAATTAACCAGGAGAAAGAGACACGGGAAATTTTAAACCAAAGCCCAAAACCCAAAAGAGAAAAAGAAAATGATTCACCCCATTCTAAACAAACAACCAGATAATTGTGTTGACTAACAAACGGGTCGTCCATGCATAGACATGCTATGAAGAAACAGAAGCACAAACGCAGAAACGAGATAAAGCAGGATGACTTGAAAAGGCAGAAAAATGCAAGAGAAGAGCCAACAGAAATGTAAAGATACCTAATGGACTGGCCAAGCCTTGCAACTCTTCCTCGAACCCTTGATTGCGACCGAAAAGGGCCTCAATCACATGTTCTCAGATGAAAACACATGACCAAGGTTTGTTTTTGTCTTAATCAACACCAAATCTGCCGATTCTGGAGTTTGACATTTTCTAGGTCTTACTTTCAACTTAAGATTCGACGAGCTCGGGGCATGTTCGAGAAAAATTGTTCCGGGATTTAGAAAGAGGGGAGTGAGGGGGTCATGGGGTGTTGTTTTGGTGGCATTTGGAGGTGGCGCCGCCACCGGACGGTGGTGGGATTTTGGGGCGGCTACTAGGGCAGGTTTCTGAGGATGGGGGGTGTTGGAACGATGAAATGAGGGGGGTAGGGTAGCGTTTGGACATATATATATTAAACCCCCCCCCCCCCCTTCCAATTCTGATCCGTTGGATTAGGCAATATCAACGGTCCAGATGAAAGGAGCTGAAACGACGTTGTTTGGTTGAGGGGAAAAATCAGACCGGGTCAGGGCATGAGTTTGGGCCGGGTACTGGGTAATTTCGTTTGGGTTGGGAACTTTGGATTGATTTTGGCCCAGATTTAAACCTTCTTTATTTCTTTCCTTTTCCTTATTTAATTTCACAATTCTTTTCTTTTCCCAAAATTAAAATAAATCCTAAATTAATTAATAATTATTTTTAAACTAAATTAGCCTACCCAATTAGATTAATCACTCACCATGGTATTTTTAATAATTAATTAAATCCTAAATTTAAAGAACAATTACACAATTCAAAAAGTAAAAATGCAAAATGAATTATTTTTGTGATTTTTATTTTTTATAAAACAAACTAATTTGCTAATTAATCTAAAAATATAAAATTAAATCCTAAATGCAGATGCAACATATTTTTTGTATTTTTCATGAATTAAATAAAATAAACGTGCACAGACAAATGCAAATAATTAACAGAAAATGCCACGAAATCCAACAAAATTGCAAACACTGAAAGAAATTATTTTGTATTGAATTTGTTGGAGTAATACATATAGGGAAAAAATTACGTGCTCACACTGTAGACATGTGATTTTTGACCCTCCCCAAGATTATTCATATTTTAGCATGTAAATATGTGCGTAACAGCTACTGGTGTCATCACCCTGCAAAGAGGTGGAACCAACCATATTTAGGCCTAATGTAGTTATTTTAACTAATTTTGGCTCTTTTACTTTACTTCGTCACAAAAATAAAAATTACAAAAAAAAGTTACATATTTTTAGAGTATTAGTTTTATTTCTTTTTTTTTAAAAGAAACAAAAGTTTCCAAAATATATAATTTAGTTTAGTGCAATTTTCAAGTTAAAGACTTTCAAGATATAAATATTGAGTATGTAGTGATTTTACCTTGTTATTTTAGGAATAGATTTTATTTTGTGGACTTATTTTCAAAAAGAAAAAAAAAACTAATAAAAAAAAAGCCAATGAAAACATGGCACATCATAAGATTCCTTCCAACAAACCTTATCCCAATTTCAAAAATTTCAACAGGCACGGCAAAGAGAATTTTTGGAGATTTCAGTTTTTTGAGGGGGCCCACGATTTTTCTTGGAAAAGTCCTTTTCTTTCCAAACAAATGGAGACATATGCACATGCTGATATATAGACGAAGACAAAAAGGCTATGGGGATTATCTCCTTTCTTCTTGAATAGAGGGCGACAACGAAAGGAAGGGCTCTCCATTTTTTGTTCTCCATTTTTACACTAAAATCAGAAAACCAATTCCATTTGTTTTTACCTATGTAAATAATATGAAAACCAGCAGCTGTTGAGCCATGAAAATCATCCAAATGCATCTCAAAATCTTACATCCATAGCCATGTAACCTTGCTCCAAAACTCCATTGAAACTAGCCAAGTAAAGCTCCAAAATTGCAGAAATTTTCAGTCAAAACACAACTGAAACCACCCCATAAACAACCCCCGAAAGCCCCAAATTCTAGCCAAGAACCAACCCAAAAAATGACCCAAACAAGTGCGGAAATCAGCTTGAAATCACCGTCCAAACCCAGTAGAGATTAGTCCATTTGGGGACGTCCATTTCGGTCACCGGCGAGTTCTCTGGCCGTAACTCAGTCCCAACTTGGTCTTGTTCGTGTGCTCATTTGGTCGTCGAGTTTGTTGCCTTTGTACACCAGTTGATTTCTTAATAAAGGAAGGCTTCTACTCATTAAAGGGTTTTTTTCCTCTTAAACTCATTCTCTGTTCATGAATGGCTCAATATCATTATTTTTTTTTTCATCCATCAATTATTTTTGGTTTGCTCTGTTTGTTAAATGTCGAGTTAGTTCTCTGTTATTCCATTGTTATGGAACGTTTTGGCATCTTACCAACAAAGTCTTTTGCAAATATTTATATTACCACTATGTCTATTAAAAAATGCATTGATGTAATAATGATTTCCCTGTTTCTTTCCAATTTGCCTCGTGATACCTTTGTTCTCTGTTAATTTGATTTCAACCCTTAGTTATGAATAAATTTAATCGTTTTTCTAATACTATCAGATAGATGTTTAACTTCAGTTATCTTCTTATTTTCATATTTTTGTATCACTGTAATTAGGATATTTTAGTGTCTGGATCCAATGTGTTTCTATTTTAACATATTTTTAGATTAGTAGTATTTTCCATGGTTTACTTGGGTAAGATACCCTTTCTAGCTTTTCCTTTATATATTTCAAAGATTTAGTTATCAGTACCTAACACGAGGTTTCAGTCGCAAAGATTAATGGCAAGATCCAGTACGAACATTTTCCTCTTATTTTTGGGACTATGATATTCGTTTAATTTCTTATATAAGAAAAATGTGAAATTATGATGCCAGTAGTACTTGAAAGTGCGTAGTTGCTTTAGGCGCGTAGTTTAAATTAATTTTCTTAAACTCGGGTGTGCATTTCATGTGATCCAAATCCAAATCTCAACAACGTTTGATAAAATATGTGAACCGTGGGTGCATTTATGTGACGTGGTTCAAGACGTATTTTGGATGATGTTGAATCTTTCCTAAAAAAATAACTAAATAAAAGCGGATATAAAGTTAAAATTGAACCATATATTAAAACATGTTTTAAAATCAGATAAATAGGCCAATAATAACAGTTGAGCGACCGTGCTAGAACCACGGAACTCGGAAATGCTTAACGCCTTCTCTCGGGTTAACAGAATTCCTTACCCGGATTTCTGTGTTCGCGGACGGTAAAACAGAGTCAATCTTTCCCCGATTCAGGATTTAAACCGGTGATTTGGGACACCCTAAATTATCCCAAGTGATGACTTTGATTCTTAAATAAATAATCTCATTTCGATTGTCACTTTGATTGAAAAAACTCTCTCATGTACCCTCATCCTTTTCGAGGTGTAGGAAAAAAGAGGTGTGACAAGGATCACACTCGATTTGGCTTCCGTTCGAAAACTACCCATATTATAGGTTCACGTGGATTTTATTTTGTGTCAAGTCATACTTGCGTGAGGCATCTGTTTAATTGACAAGTGGACTGATTTGTGTCCCACTTTTCAAGTAATTAAAGCTAAATTGAGAATGACTTTCTCTTTCCTATTTACGACACCCCACAGCCCCACCCCCAACCCCACATTTTAGCTTTCCCCCCTCTGTCCACCAGACTTCCTCCTCCTCAATTTTATCTTCTCCGTGACAACATTTATTCACCAATTTCCTCTTCCAAAAATGTTCTATTTCTATTCTATTCAATATTTTGTACGGAAAAAAGTTCAAGACTACATCTTCATTTCTTCTTTGTTGGACATGATTTAGAATATTTTAGTGTTTCAAGGGTTTAAATTTGGAGAATATTTTTTGAGAATTTGGTTAGTGTTACGAACCCAAATTCACAACATAGAAAATAAATGAGGAAAATAATGGATTTAATTCATAAACTCAAAGATTCAATCATTACAATAACTAGAACTAAGAAGGAGATCCAGAGAAGAAGGATAGAGAGAGCCAAGAGAGAACAGAAAGAGATAGTCCAGAGGGAGAAGCAAGAAGCACAAAGACGAAGGGGAAGAGTTCTCAACAATACGCATAATCTCCAGAATCACTGACTTCTATTCTTTTAATAGAATAGTTTTTGGGCTCACTACTCAACCCGGATCCCAAATTAGTCAGACCATATTACTTGTTTTCAGCCCAATAGCTCTTCTCAGCCCAATAGTTATGTGTGTTGATATCATTATTGGGTTGTGGTTGATTCATAACAATACTTCCGTCCTCAATGAGAACCTTGTCCTCAATGTTCAAGTCAAGAATAGTGATACTCACGAGCTCCCGACCAATTATACGAATACTAAGGTGTTCTTTGTGCCTAGAGGAAAATATAGGATCCAGTGCACCTTCAGTGAATCAATCTAAACCTTGTCCTTTGTGGCTCTCATACATTAGCAATGTTATCAACTTGAGTGCCATCATAACCTGCCCTGCATATCGAACAAATATTGCTTGCCCCTTGGCGAAGCAAATAGCGGAGAGCGAAATGAGTGAACCAAGGCAAACTTTCCAGAAGCAAATCCCCACAAAAGCACCCCGTGTAATGCAATCAGCAACCCATCAATTTGCCTCAAACACCTTAGTATCCTTTCCTTAGTAACCTTGAGATCCTTCAGGATATGTTCTGTTGAGTAATGGATAGGAAGGATGGTATTGTACAGTACTACTTTTGGAACAAGCCCTTTGTGAGATATGTTTGTCAACACACACTCAACTTCATCATATTTCATAAATTTGAGCGGAATAAGCATCCTATACATGACAGTTCTTGACATTTTACCATTTAATCTCATTGCTTCCTTCAAAATGAGTGCCTCATCCAGATTATCATTCTCTCAGGAATTGTGTAGTTTCCACAATAAAGCCATGAGAAAGCTCTACAAGGCTTGAATCCTCATTGACCTTCTTCACACAAAGCTTATCAACCATCTCGACAACATATCTGGAAGCAATACATACGCTAATGTGCTGAATGAATAAGGATGTTTGGCGAGCTCGTTGTTCATCATGAGCACTAGGATGCTGCTGCCCTATCTTGTTCATGGTTGAAGAACAACTATTCACGTCTAGTGCAAATATAAAATGAATAGAATATCTAAGAGTATTACAGAAGATATATGGGGAACCAAACGTTTGGTTTTGGTTCAAGGTGGCCACAAGATCTGCAATGGTGGAAGATGAGCTCAAAGGTTCAGCTGGTACCCATGTCAAGGCATTTGTTGGTGAGTGTAATCCAAAACAAGAAAGTTCTGCCACTTGTGAATCAATATTGTCACATTTAGTTGCGCTCAGTGATATATCACTAATCTCTAAACTAAACATTATATTTTCAATTATTTCGCATATATAGAAATTCACACACCATTGTCGTCCGGGATCCCACACTTTAATCATAGAGTAAGAAGATGCAAATGAGCAAAACTTTCCAGTAGATACCAGCAGTAGTAATGCCTTACTTTTCGGAGTCCGGAAATTCCCCATATGCATTTTGGAAACCAGTGCACCACCAGTCCATGGATCGCGGTCACCCAATGCGAAAGTTCCAACAACTTGTTTAATTAGGGATACTACAGGCTCTCGGCCACCACAAAGAAACGGATAAGCAAGTCGAATAGATCTCGTACTGGAAGGTGAGACTACCAACTCACTGGTATCAATAGAAAGCAGACCTGATACCATGATAACAGCACCAAACACAGAAAGTTTGTCGTCCATCAAAATTGTCTTCTTAGTACCATAAGGTAAAGTAGCATAGCCATTTAGGAGTATGCAACTCAAAATTACAAGTCGAAAATCACATAATGATGGCTGCTTAATTATCAACGCGAACTCTTCATCCCAGGCTAGTTTTTCATGACCAACAAACAAAATTTCGTCAGGACATATCGTGCAATATTTGAGACCTCACTAGCCATCATGAACTTCTTATCAAAAAAATTCCACCAACATGGACTCCTGTGAATGTGAAGCAATATGACATTGTCAAATGGATGTGCGACTTTAGCTGGGCTCGTTATCTCTTTCGGCACTACATCATCTCCACTAGTAAAAGGTACCAGAAAATTGGTTGCCGCATCAGTTGCAGAGACATAGTTCTTGTCCATAGTTCGTTTGGGATTTCCATCAAGATACACGGCATCAAAGGACTCAATACCAAATTTAGATTCACCAAACAACTCCCAATAATACAACTTTGCAAATAAATAACTCCATATTTTTCTAATTGCTTTAAACAATGTAGGTGCATATGATGGAGAACTTAAAGGAATATGCAGAAGAGATGCACACCCTGAAGCAATGATAAATTCGTGCCCTGTGTCAAACCACTTAGCCACATAACTAGAATTTGACAGTCCAATATCCCTTGCATCCGTAGCCCAACTACTAGAGTGTTCTACCAGTGAAAGTGCTGGACTGGAAAATGCTAAGGTGTCTGCCAACGGGAAATTGATTCCAGTAGTTATCACAATCCTACTTTTAACCTTATACTCACGTGCACCAAAAGAAATCAGAAATGAAGTCGTATCGACAATTTGACTAGGCAACCGACATGTATCATTTTGGAAATTTTCAGCAAGAACCATGTCTTCCTCTGAGTCGCCATAATCCAAATCAGAGTCAACAGTAAGTACCTTGGAGCAGCAGTTATGCGGCATTTTGTTGAACACTTGGCCTTCCTCTATGAATTCCTCTTTCTCAGTCAATGGTATATTACCAACTTGGAGCTCCTGTAATATTTCCCTGTTAGTTTCAGTTGCTGATGCTTCATCTTGGGAGGTCTCCAACATTCCCTCGAACACCTCATATGCCACGTTCATGTTGTTGTTGTTCGAGTGCTTATTCCAATACTGAGGCGAGGGTAAGGTGCTAATGTTGCACCATGATGGAATAGCCGCAGCTCGTGCTAGAAATTCCTCCACTGGCTTGCGCTGCTGGTGAACGACTAAGCACCCGCCAGGTGCTTCTCTAGTGCGGGTGCGAAAACGCAGCCTTAGTTTCTCCTTAAAATGATTCCAATCAAAAAATTTCTTATTTCGAAACAACCAAGCAAGAGCTTCACCATCAAGGTAGTGGTAAGGAAGAGGTAACCAGTCCTTGTCGGAGAAGCTAAGATAGGTGAAGTACAGCTCTGCCCGAAAAATCCAACCCTCTGGGTTTCCACCGCTGAATCGATCTAATACAACCATTGTTATTGGAGCACGAACGATGAAAGCACCAATGTTATGAATCCGAATTCACAACACAAAATAAATGAGGAAAATGATAGATTTAATTCATAAACTCAAAGATTCAATCATTACAATAACTAGAACTAAGAAGGATAGAGAGAGCCGAGGGACAACAGAAAGAGATAGTCCAGAAGGAGAAGCAAGAAGAATAGAGACGAAGAGGAAAAGTTCTCATCAATCTGCATAATCCCCATAATTCTACTAATAGTTCTTGGGCTCACTACTCAACCCAGATCCCAAATTAGTCTGACCATATTACTTATTCTCAGCCCAATAGCTCTTCTCATCCCAATAACTATGTGTGTGTTGATATCCTTATTAGGCTGCGGTTGATTCATAACAGTTAGCCGCTGTGATTTTTCAAAAACTTCCACAAAGGAGATTTTGTTATCACAACTTAGAATGTACTCGACAAAGAGGGAAATGCTATATATTCTTCTATTTTAGCTTTATAACCGTCTATTGTTTTAATAAAAAAACATTCACCGATATTCCTTATATGTGCTTTCTAATTAAGTTTAAATATTAACTTTTTTAAAGTTTTAAATATAACCATACCTTGTTATCTTATAAGAAAACAAAATGTAAAGTTTTGAGTTGATTGATTGTATATATATATTTTTTTTAATTATAAAAGAAGATAAATAAGAAGATTCAATTATATTCAAATCTGCTGGAAATGACTGCCACAAAAAGGTTAAAGCGTATCTCAAAACAATGATAAGCATATTGTTAAAGAGGTAGAAGCTAAATCGGGGGTGGGTTAGGGGTAGGGGTGTACAAATCGAACCGGAAAATCGCACCAAACCGAAAAGTCAAATCAAGCCGATTTAAAAACCCGACTTGGTTTGGTTTGATTTGGTTTGGTATTGAGTAAAAAAACCCGAACCAACCCAACATATAAATATATAATTTTTATATATATTTTAAAGATTTTATATAAAAATTTCTTTAAAAAATGTCTAGAAATATTTAAAATTCTCTTGCGGGATATAAATTTTAATAGAACATGAAGTGCTTCATATTTATTGACCTTAAATAATGGGTTGTATGATCACTTTCTTATCAAGTGTTACCGAAATGCGTCTATCTCTTTATTCTTACATATTCATATCATATGTTAAGGATCTATTAAATTCTTATATCTTTTTCGAATGTGAAGTGGTTATTAATATTAGGTATCATATTGATTTTTATGTTTAATTACTAAATTTGGTTAACCTGAAAGTGTATATCAACAAAAAATTATTTTCAGACAACTAAAAAGATAATTATTATGTGTTACTAATAGAATTCCCATAAGAATATTTTAATCGATAATATGTTTGTCAATTTTTTTTATATTTTTACTAAATAGATATATACTTATCAAATATTTAACAAAGTAAGATTGGAATTATATATAAGTAACAAAAAACCTGAAAACCCGAAAATCCCAACAAAACCAAACCAATCCATACCAATATAGTTAGTTTGGTTTGATTTTAATAAAAACCGAACCAACTCGGTCCATGTACACCCCTAGTTGGGGGCGGGGTGGTAAAGAGGAAAGTGAACGTCTTTCTCAATTTAGCTTTAATTACTTAAAAAGTGAATCCAAATCAGTCCACCTGTCAAAAAAAGGAGATGTCTACAACCTATGCAAATCGGAAAAAGAAAACGAGAATTTGATATACATCCCAATATTCCCTGTGCTGAAGTAAAATATGTACTCTTCAAATAATTGCAAACCAAAAAGGATTGGAGAAACTACCCAAAAAACAACACAGAAACGAGTATTACTTATCCGGTAAATATGGTCAGAATTTCAGAGAATAAAAACAATTAATGGGCCTAAAAATAGAGTAATTCTTGATTTTTAACTGGCCACGACACAAATCCGGATTAGTGAAACCAGTGATTAAACCAAAAAAGAAAAAGAAAAAAGAATTGTGCAGGGTTCAACATCCAGTAGGCATCAAATTGTAACAGCTTTTCGGCCAATTTAGGCCTTGGCCGACTCTTTTCAAGGTTCCGTACTTCACTAAAATTTATACATCGGCACGTTGTTGAACATTTACTGAACCAAGAGAACTTTTGCAAGATCAGGAGAATGTTCCAGAAATTTCTAGAAGAGAACATTATGCAAACTGATACCTTCTGGAGCTCGTAGTAGTAAGCGTCGGAGAATCCATCCCAACAGACGATCAAAACTTGACAACTAAAGACGTACTCTAGATCTGCAAATGGATCTCCTTATCTACTTTCTTCCATTTGAGGTGCTAACATTTTTTAGACAACATATCTGCAGGTAATTCACAAGGTAGGTATAAAGTAATTCACAAGGTAGGTATAAGGTCTGCATATACATTACCCTCCCCAGAAGGGGACCTCACTTGTAGGATTTCACTTGGTATGTAATTGTTGTTGTTGATATCTGCAGGTAACATAATGCCCAGCTGTTTCACTCGGTCTAATAATTTTCGCGACTTGGAGACGTTTTAGCCCATAATATCTAGCAACTGGATCGGTCACTTGAATCCGAGGGAGCTGTTTCAAGAAAAAGTAAATGTTCACTATGTGACGAGAAGAAAAATTAGTGGAAATGCAAAATGCCCGTGAAAATTTCAAAATCAACAGTCCCGCACTGAAAAAAAACTGAAGAATCAGGAATAAAATTGGAATAGTGATCTAAATCTGTGCAGAAACCTAATCAGCATATTAGTCCACTCAAAAACTCAGGTTTAGACACGAAGTTATTTGGTTGGGGAACAAGTTATCTCGAAATTAAAACGACGGGATTACAATACGGGGATTAAATAATAATAGCATTATTTAGTAAATGCACTTTTGCTGGTAGATGTTTGTTCATTAGACTAAAAATGAGATACACGGGTATAATATAAAACATATTGTTTTACATTAAATAAGTTGGGATAAACTTTTATTTCCAATTTTACCCTTGAATTTGATAAAGTACTTTGGAAGAAGAGCCTTGAAGTGTTTTATCATTTTAGTGTTTTATCCCGGAATAGATAGAATAATACCACAATTGTGGTATAACTAATACCGGAATTATTAATCTCGGATTAAAAAATGCAACCAAACTTGGGATAAATAATCCAGCATTTATCCCGGGATTGTTATCTTATTCCACCAACCAAACGTCCCCTAACATGACTAAAAGCACAGAAAAATAGAAGGATTAATTATTTCTTGTCCTCTCTGATCTGTTTGTTTTTTTGGACGAAATTATGTGAATATTATCTTGAAAAGAAACAGTTGTACAAAAACAATACTGATCACACTTTTTTTAATACTATATGCAGCTACAAAAGTAGATTTCAGGGCAATAACTACAGAGCCGAACCTGTGTTTCTTTGACAGTATATCTTTCAGGGCAACGTCTTCTTTTCTTCAGGAGTCAGCAGCTGATGAATAGGAACAACTCAGCCTCCGGGAACATTAAACACAAGCATTGCGACTTATAGCCTGTTTGGCCAAAAGTGCTTCTTTTTTTTTGCCAAAAGCACTTTTGGCCAAAAATTGAGGTATTTGGCCAAGCTTTTGGAAGGAAAAAAAGTGTTTTTGAGGAGAATCATAAGCAGTTTTGGAGAAGCAGAAAAAATAGCTTCTCTCTAAAAGCACTTTTTTGAGAAGCACTTTTGAGAAAAATACATTTAGAAACAGTTTTTTAAAACTTGGCCAAACACTAATTGCTGCTCAGAAGTGTTTTTCAAACTAATTAGCCAAATACAAACTGCTTCTCACCAAACGTATTTTTGAAAAAAAGCACTTCTCAAAATAAGCTGATTTTTACAGCTTGGCCAAATTAGTATCAATTTTGGACCCGTTACAACAATGCACTTCGCTTTGCTCTCAACCCCCACCCCCTCCCCAATGCAAAAAAAATATCAAAGTGAAGTTGGAAAAAGTATCACTTCGAAGTAATCAAAATTAAGTGAAACTGGAAGACATAAGTAATAAAGCAAATCTGTTATATAACATTTCCTAATTTATGATAATTTATGTTACAAATTTACAAAGATCTTATTTCTATGTAATTTTGGCAAAAAACAAACAACACAAAAAATAGCTTTAACTGAAACAAATTGGGTTATGACCCGTTACTTAGCCCATCTTGATCCAAGCAACTATTGGGCAGATTGTTGTCTCAACCTGTTTTTAACTGCCCAATTGACATCACCTAAAGGTTTACAAAACTTAGTAGGAAGGAGACTCAGCTTCCTCTCTAGAAAAGAAAAAGGACACTATACGAGTAGAAACCCGTATGTGCCCCTTGTGGAAAGCGTTAGTTGGTCTGTATCCATGTTGCGCGGGCTCTCTATAATGCTGATGCATCAGTGTCGGATCCTCCAAAAATACACTACTTATGGAGGATGCGACACGCACTAGGTGACATTTTCGGAAAAGTCCGAGCAACATAGGTCTGCATTAGTTCCAATCATAGTTGTCACGGATCATAAACCACCACCAACGTGGCTCGTGCATTAATTCCTAAAGAGAGGCCTTTACAGGAAGCAACCCTTGGATAAACTAGATGAGAAGTTCAATGACAGTCCAAAAGCCTAGAATCTAGAGCCTGCAACCCCTTAAAGTTATCAAATAAAGTAAAGTACAAGCAACGGTCACCTAATACATATTACACTCACTTAAGTTTGGGAATGGAAACAACTTTGCAGACAACTATACCAAAAGCTTAACTTCGTTGGGGATAGGCTTCTTTAGATCATACGTCAAATTGCTTTCAGAAACTTTGATTAATAAACTAGTAATTTCTAAGTAGAAAATTCACATGCTTAAAATAATACAATTACTACAAAAGATTGTTTAGAGTCACATTTTTCTTAATAGGAGTTAGCTTTACAGACAGAATTGGATATTAAATTGTAAAACCAAAAGGTAACAAGTTAAATCCCAAAATATAGTGTTCCCACCAGATCCGTGATTCGCAATAGAATTAGTAAATCCAGGTAACCTTGCCTTAAACATGCTTCCATGACGTGGGTGTGAAAATGATGAAAAAGACGATGGTGAGGGCAAAGGGAAAACCACTTAATTAAGTAAAGGACAAGACTGAAGCCTGTTGGATTTGATTGTCTTATCTGTTAACAAAAGCAATGGAAAAAGTTCAAGGTTTTATGTGCTCAACAAAAGAACAGGACCACAACTAGAGATACTACTGGTTCAAAGAGACCAAAATAGTGAAATAAAGGACCTAATCACAAAAGCCAAGTACACCCAAAGGCTCCTTGCTCTATTCATGATATTCCCAATCAACTCCAAAATAAACAGTAATGCGTGTTCAATTAATCACCTGGAAAACCTCCAAGAAAAATTGGTGGATATGTCATTTATGCAGGTTCGAGCAAAGGGAGTCAAACTTTGCTGCACCACCAGGATTGCTCGGTATCACCCGGTAAACAAGGTTTACTTTTCTTACCACGTTTTCTTTTGCCAATGGTGTGAGATCTGAAAGTATTTCAAGAAAGTAAAAAAAATCATAAAACCATATGCAGCGCGTATTTGCTTTGAAAAGATAGAAGAGGGAGGAGAAAGCGAGAGGAACGAATAGGAGTTAAATCATGGAAATTAAGCACAATGGGGACATGCCATGCTGCCCCCTAAATTTTTGAATTTGTCAAATGGTAATCCGACTTACGAATTCTTGCAAAGTCTTCCATTATTTCTTAAATAAACTCCATGTCAAGTCAATAATATTTACTCGATAAATATTTTCTTTCCCACAAATAATTTTCTGTATTTTTTTCACCAGGTAAAATTTCCCAATTACCCAATAAAAGTTTTGCAGCTGTAAGGAGTGATGTGTTTCAAGTTAAGGAAGATACACATGATCACAATTCTCAAAAGAGAGGGTAAAGTTTCCAGCCAGCAACCTTAAATCACGTAGATGCAAAACAACTTAATTGAAGAGGAATATTTGGCATTAGGACTTAGAAGTGTCAATTTTGGATCAGCTTAGTAATCTATAATCGTTTAATCAAGAAGAATCAGGCAGATTGATGTCCTTATTGATCCGGTAGACACAGTCAATATAAAATATTATGTAATTAAGGGTTTATCTCAATTCTCAACAAAAACATAAAAAAACAAAAATTGCTCGTGAAGTAATGTGGAATTAATGAGACTTTCAGCTCTGTCCTGTTCAAGAGAGAGAATACTGAACAAAAGCCTTGTCCATTACAACAACTTACTCAGTTTTCTGGCTAGAGGGAATTTGTTACCATCAACCATTCAAGTTTTGTAACTTTTACTTTTGATCAAGTAAATAAACTTTTTCATTACTGAGAGGGCCAAAAACAAAAGCGGGCGTATACAAGAAGTATACCAAAAAATAAAAAACCTACGCACATACATGATCTCTACGAAAGTCACCCAATCTTCTATATGACAAGGAACTTCATGGGTGCACCAAGAGAAAATAAGGGATCGGAGGCTACTCCTCAACTGAGTGAAACTCATCTCTACCTCTTCGAAAGCTCTTTCGTTTCTTTCTCTCCAAATCACCCACATGACTACTAGAGTGCTAGTGGAGCAACAATCCATGCCCGGCGCCTTCTCCTCCTTCTCCCGCTCTTCCAGCTAAACATTAATTCCTTTACGGTTCTCGACATCACCCATGAGATACCAAACCAACAAAATATATCCATCATAATCTCGAAGCTAGACTACATTGTAGAAAGAGATGATCGACATCTTCACTAGCCTCCTTACACATAAAGCACCAACAAACAACCTTCCGCTTTCTAAGATTCTCGGCTGTCAAGATCACCCCTCTAGCTGCTAACTAAGTGAAGAAGCACACCTTCCTCCGCACCTGACGTATCCTAACCGATCTCTATGGAAAGGCATCCTCCTCCTTAACCAATAGCTTTTCATAGAAAGACTTAACTGAAAAAAACCCTGTTACTCTCCAAACCCCACCTCTATGCATCGTGGCTATCTGTTGACGTACAATTGCTGCGAAGCAACCCTAACAATCTTTGAAACTCAATCACCTCCCAATCATGGAAATTCCTCCTAAAACTCGAGTCCCAGAAAATCTCTCCACCTTGCATCACCCTAACTTGTTGAACTGTCAGCTCCTTTTGGCATGATACCCTGTAAATGCTCGGGAATTCATCTTTCAGCATGTTATCCCCACACCACTTATGTCCCCCAAAAGCTAACTCTCCTAACATCTCCTACCCCAAATGATACATTGCCACTAAATTCTACACATCTCTTCATAATATTCCTCCATAACGCACACCCACAAGGCAAATTGACGTCCTTAATTCTTGACCCCCCCCCCCCCCCGCTTCCAGCACCCCATATTTATCTACTATTACCCCTCTCCAAAACTCTTGTTCCTCCACCCCGAATTTTCATAGCCATTTACCCAACAAAGCTTTGTTAAAAACCCTTAAATCTTCAACTCCAAGCCCTCCCCGTTTCTTCGAGTTTTGTAACTTATACTGCCAAAACAGTTCTTGACTAGGGTGAGTGTTCACAATTTCTCCTAATTTCTCGAAATCTTGAGATTTTAAATTTCAGAGGTTTTGATGCTTAAGTTACTAATAATGAAAGCACATCATTAGCATGTTAAGTCTTAGCCTAGTCTGAGAGTATGAAGATAACAAAGACCAACTAACACTCTGTTCTGTTTAAACATTATTAGCAAATAATATGCTCACAACAGTCTCTTACCAATTTTTGACAGTTGACATCTAACTTGACAAATAATCTTTGGAAAAAAGGATAAAACCTTTGTCATTTGACCTAATCATCCAAGTTCAAAATTGTACACCGAAGCTTAATCGATATTTGATAAAGCAAGAAGGTTTTTAACATTTACATAAACAAAGAGCGACAACAATCTAATTTAAAAAAAAGGAAATAAAGAAAGAAAGCAACTAACCTCAGATTGAAGGTTGCAACAAAAACTTAGGTCGCTGAAAGAAGCTATGGAGATAAAAAATGGCGAGTTGACAAAAAAAATTTGGACCATTTCTCGATTTGTGCGTGTCATCCTTGCGCAGGGGCCATGCTAATCTTCTCTGTATCGTTCCAATTTTATCGGATGTCCCCGAAGGGACGAACAAAGCTCTTCTGCTTTCGCTATTTGAATTGCAAAAATATGTAGCGTTTAGTCGGTGTGGGACCAGCTGGTTTCGTGAATAGGGACTTGGTTACTCGTTTGGTTACCTTTTCTTATTAAAAGCCCATTTATAGACTGAATACTACAATTGCTGCTTTGACGTGTCGTGGAATTAAAAAGAGAAATTCAAACAGGACAGGATTTGAATAGTTTGTTAACAAATAAATTTGTTCGAGGTAAATCCCAAACTAATAAAGCTAGAAAAGCACAAACCGAAGTCTTGGAGATCACCCATTTCTCAAAATTGGTCCGATTAATTTTGTTTTCATTAGGTAATTTCCCATTTAAAAAGAGAGTGATCATAACAAAACAGAGCCAGTTTTACCTTATCAAAAAAAAAAATACACAAAAGCCGAGCAAGTTTTCAAATATCCAAATTAAGGAAAGTTACACAAAAGGACATAATGCTCAAAATTATTTGATACTGCAAATGACTGAAACTCTTTGAACATCCCATGTCAATTATCACATCATACATTGTTAAGTAAAAAACTACTCTTGCACTGCTCTTCTAGCAGCATCTTCTTCTGCTTTCATCTTTCTCTCCCATCTTCTCTTCCTATAATCAGCTAACATATCTGGCATTTTCTGCATCAGTTCAGCCGTTTTCTCCCGCTTTTCTGCTGATATTCTGTCACACTTATGTCCTTTCTGCTTGGTTCTCATTTCCTTCCTTTCTGGATCGTATGGCCAATCTTGTCCAGCAAGGAGAACTTCCTTACGTAGGCGAGCTCGATGGCGAGCACTGATGCCCAGTGGTTTCCATGCCCCAAGTTCCCAGTAACCCCAAACTCCCTTGGAAAGCTCGTCTTTGTATTTTGCCAACTTCTCTTGCCATTGATATTGATTTTCTCCAACCGCTTTTGCTACTGATTTCATAGCTTTTCCAGCCATTGTTCCTGGGTTAAAATAAAATATATGTAACTTCTCTATAAGCATTCACATCGTCAAGTTTTGGGTAAGTAATATTTGAATGAAAGTAGATTCATCAATTGGCTTGCTTTACATTTTATCAGCCTCATATGAATAGCTTCACATATTGATTAACAACATTGGATATATCTAATCACATAACACTGGGAAATAATCAGAATCAATGTTTTTCAGCCCACTGATCCCCCTGCTGCAGTTTTGGTATTTCCCAGCAACCCCCACTTCGCTATCCACTGTGGTTAAGTGAAAACCTCTTCCCTCCAAACAACCCCCCCCCCCCCCCAAAAAAAAAAAATCAGAACATGATCTGTTCTTCCCTTCTCCCACTCCGTAGCAATCCCGTATCGCAGATCTGAGTAATCCCGATTGGAAGCAATCATCGCTCCCGCACCCTGTGACATTCGATCTCCTTCCCTGTCCCTAAAGCAAATTTATTGTTTTTCTGTCTTTTCTTTGCTTCATACTTTCCTCCATGTTTATTCCATCTTTTGCTAAACTCTTTCTTTACATTTATTTTCCTACAAGGTGGATTCTTACATTGTAGAATATTAGAGATATGTTTTGTATTACATATGAATGGTGAATAATAAACTTTGGGTAACTGAGACACAAATCTTAATCCGGATCCAAATTACACATCTTATGTTATTCAATAAATCCAATATACCAAACATTGGATAGTAACCCACCCATAATAACCCAAGGGGACTGTTATATGTCATGAACCAAGCAACCCTTAAGCTTAAAGTTAAATTAGTGAAGAAAAAACCTAGATAAATCTCTGGCCACTTCTTGCATACAAATTTCACTATAATGCAGATGAATGCAACTATCCTTGATATTACCAGCAAGTAAAAACACAATACAGCCGGAAGTAGCCACCTGATGAAATTTTATCGTAAAGAAACCATGAAGATTTTATCATGATAGAATGATCCCTATTTTGATTTGATGACCAATCTACGGATAACAGCAACTTCAAATCTTTGTTGGCATATCCCTCCCTCCCTTCAAGACTCAAATACCAAAACAAAAACAACTGATCAAAATTTAGAATTATTACTAGGAGCAAATTCTCTGCCGCATTCAAAGCGGCTTGCTCCATTGTGATTGAGAAGGCAGAGCCACTTAGGACACTCAACTCAAGCAAGCCAGGCACCTAAGTTGCTCGGACTCAGGTGCAAGTGTCCGATTCAGGTGTGGATCTAGAAGTCGGATCTTTTATGATCCAGATCTAAAGATTTATGGGTACGGATCTAGGTATGAATACAGATGCGAGAATTCGGCTAAAACTAATTCAAATATCTAAAAACAGAATTATAAAATATGCCTAAATTATGAGACATTATATGGAAAACTTACATGGTGCTTGTGCAGAAAGTTTCTCTTTTATTCTCAGTTTCACCCTAGCTTATGTACTGATTTCCGAAATCATTGTATTTGTCTCGAATTTCTCCATCGATTTTGGTCAAAGTATCCAAAATCAATTGACCAAATCCGATATGAATCCCATACCCACACCCACACCCACGCCATATCGACATGGGTGTGGCATCAAAAGTAAAGAGTCCGAACAACTTAGCCAGGCACATTTGTTGGTTAAACCCAGTATAGATCAGCTGTTCAGCAGCACGCTCTCCATCAAACAATTAAAGGTTTAGATAACAAAAACAGAACATCCCCTACCAACTCTACCTACCCCCACCCTCTAACCCCCCCAGAAAAAGAGAGCGAGAAAATTATCCCTTTCTTATGCCGAACTCGAAGTTCTTAAATTAGTTGCAAGACTGTACGCATTGAGCAAATTCTTTTTTTTATTGTTCTCTTGTCATGTTGGTCCCGAAATCAAGTCTAGAGAAGAAAGGCACGTTGTTGTATGAACTGAAAATGGGATGTACCTATGTGTATAACTCCAACCTATGTTGCTCATATCCTCCGAATATTTTCCAGCACCCATGTCGATCCGACATGATTTGGATGTAACAGTGGAATCTGCAGTGGATTTGGTTCTACACCTATGGCCAAGAAGTATAAGTCCATTGAGTAATTGATGAATTTGGCTCTATATCATACATATATTCACATAAAGTATTAGAACAGTTAGTTGTTATGCGACAACCAAGAGGGGTTGTGAGTTCGAGTCTCCCCAAGAGCAAGGTGGGAAGTTCTTGGAGGGAAGGATGCCGGGGGTCTATTTGGAAACAGCCTCTCTACCTCAGGGTAGGGGTAAGGTCTGCGTACACACTACCCTCCCCAGACCCCACTAAGTGGGATTATACTGGGTTGTTGTTGTTGTTGTAGTAGCTGTTATGCGACAACTAATGAATAAAATATTGTGTTTACAAAGAATTTAATTATACCAGCTTTAAATTTAATAACTTTGATTAGTCGTTGAAGCAATGTTATCAAAGGCGGAAAGCGCAAAAAAGCTTTAAGGTCTGTTGGGGCTTTAAGCGCAAATAAAGCTTGGGCTTTAATGAAAAAAGGCGCAACTGGAGAAAAAGTAAAAATATGTATATGTAGTCCAAGACCAATAATTATAAGCATGAATAACAAATATATGGACAAAAAAATTGAAAAAATGTTACGATAAAGTGAAATATCAATTGTTCAATATCGCCTTTTCGGGATTACACTCATTGGCAAGGAAAAGTATATTTTAGAGTCTGGATGCAACATTGAAGCGTCCACAAAGCGAGGCGAAGCGCTCAACATGTTTTGAGCCTTGCTTTAGGGCTTAAGCGCGCCTTTGACAACACTGCTTTGAAGTATATAGCTACATATTTATTGGTTGTATCTTAACACCCATACCCATACTCCTATCCATATCCCCGAATCCTACGATTTAGGTGATGACAAATCCAACATCTAAATCCTGTATCCAGTAACATAGCAAAATTGTAAGACACCCCTCTGATAGAGCTTGACCACTCTCCAATAAACAAAATAGCAGTCATTATACTAATTATTAAAAGTATGAAGATCTAGCTCCCTAATATATTAAACTTAGGCAAGCTGATAGACTGATTTATACTTGAGGGGAACCTAAAACAATGGCATCTAAACAAAGAAATCTTACAATACACCATTTAAGTTTATCCCAGATAAGCAAATAACATACGCTTCACATAATAGAAGCAAAATTAAGGTTTTCCAGAAAAAATAACAATTTTAACTTGCAAATTCTTCCTTTCTATTTCAATTGTACAAAATGAACAAACTGAGAATGTCAATGTACCTTATAAGACAAATACAAATCAAGTTGAATCTACAACTAAGAGCAGAATTCTAATTGGATAAAACACAGCAATTAGTTATGACATTCTCAAAATAAAAGCAAGAAAAGCGTGAAATTTAGATCGCTAATTGTTATCATGATCTCAAGTGTCTCAGCTGCGAGAAGAAATGAGGTGTCCATTCTCTTCAAATAGCAAGATTAGTTAAGTTGAGAGAGAGAGAGAGAGAAGGCGGAAAGGGACTCACCGGAGAATCGCCGGAGCTGGATGGTGTTGGATGATGGAAGAACGGCGTCGCCGGCGACTGGTATGAGCCGTAGGGTTTCGGTAAGTTGCGAGTGTACGCCTTGTTAATGGAAACAAAATTTTGAAAGTACAGAAATAACATTCAACAAATGTGTTTTAGTTTTACTTAGAATAAAAATTAGAAAAATTTACAGATTTTGGAAAATGTTAATATATTTGATTTAACTAACTCAATAAAGAAGAAGAAATAACGGTTAAGGGCCTAAAATACCCCTCTGTTATTAAAAATAAGTTATATGTATCCCATTTTACTTTTGTGTTATTAAAGTTCCTACCGTTTTACTTTGATTTTTAAAATGTCCATCAGCATATTAATTAATACACGTGTAAATATCCTATTGGTCTAAAATCATCCGCCCCATATCTAATTAAAAACTAGCCGACCCAACCCTTTTAACCCGACCCACCCCAACCCCTTTAACTTAAATCCTCTTAATCTTCCCCCTCTAACCTAAATCGATAACATAACTCAGAGAAGAAGCCATTTTAGGGTTCTTCCACAAAATAGGTTGGGTGCTCCAATTTCTCTCACTCTCGCCTTATCTATTGTCCGAAAACTTGATATGTCAGAAGGCAGTTGTTCATCGAAGAGGAAGTGTCTTTGTGGAGAAATTGCTAACAATTTTACTTCGACGACTCCTTTAAATCCTGGGAGGAGATTCTATAAGTGCCCTAAACCGGAAGTAAGGGATTATATATTGGTCTTGTTTGAATTTTTCTTGTTTTTGACTGATTTGTTTTGCTGATGTTCATAAGTAATCTTTTTCGGATTGTTTTTTAGGGTAGTTCATGTGGTTATTGGGAATGGGTAGAGGATCCTGTCCCGGACAGAGCGCTCGTTGTAATCAACAATTTGAAGTGTGAGTTGGATGTGGCTAATCTTAAAATCAATAATTTGAAGTCGTTGTTGGATGATGGCAAGACTGAAAAGGACAAATTGAAGGAAAAAGTAGTTGCGATGAAGGCAAGAAATAATCTTCTAGTAACGAAACAATTGGAGTTGGAAGATAGAATTCTCAAGATGAAGATCTTCATTATGATTTCATGTGCGCTATTTGTAGGATTTATTGCTGCTATTATCAAAAGTTGAAGCTGAATTGGGAATGGACAGTGAAAGTTCTTTTCTTGTAGATGTGTTGTTTCTCATGAATATTTGCAGCTAAATATCGGATGATGTATTTTAAGCTCTAATTTTTTGTATCTTACTTTTTGTAACTTGTTTAAGCTATATATCGAATGATGTATCTTGCTACTTAAATCTATTTGTTCCTACTTTTGATTATGGCTGATTATAAATCTATTTGCAATGTTATAAAGTTTGGTTCTTTGGAAGCTTAAAAGGTGATGCCTTAGGGATGAATGCATCAGCCTATATCAATCACTAAATAAAGGCTAAATTTACAACTGAACATATGCTGAAGACAACCATATGCTTATATTCTGAAGACAACCTAATATTTAATGTATTCAATGGCTGGACATATATCTCCCTATATCATAAATGCACATGGCATATTCAATATATCAAACAACTAAACATATGCGGAAGACAACCTAGTAGACAACAGCATGTAAATCACCACACAACAACATGTAAATCACGACACATGGACTAAATCACCACACAATAGCATGTAAATAAAGGCTAAATTTCATAAATACATATGGCATATTCAGTTTCATAAATGCACATGGCATAGGTGGATGCAATGTTTGTAAGCACATGATTTTTGCCCTGTATGAGAATTACTCCCCAAAAATTCAAAAATAAAATAATTTTTCTTAGTGTGCAATTTTTGTGATATTTTGTGATATTTTGTGTAACTATTTGTATGTTTGTCTGTGCATGTTTATTTGTTAAATTATTAAAAAAACAAAAATATGTCGCATTTTGCATGTAGGATTTAATTCTACAATTGTTAGTAATTAAGTTTGTTTTACAAAAAATAAAAATTACAAAAATAGGCATCGTTTGCATTTTTAGCATTTAATGTCCGAATATACAATTTTATGCTTAATTATTACTTAATTGTGCGTTAATTGTTATTGGGAGTTAATTTGCACTTTTATAACTTAATTTAGTTCTTAATAATAGTTTAAGTATTTTTATAATTTAGTTTTAGAAAAATAAAAGAAGAAAAAGAGCAAAAATACAAAGAAAAATCGGATTGGGCCATTTCTTCAAATTTCAACCCCAAGTCCAAACAATTGTCCAATCTTCCCCACGACCCGGTCCATTTCAAACCGGGTCGACCCAATCCATAACCCAACACCCCCTATCTTGCATTTCAAAAAAAAAAACAAAGCAAAACAAAACAAAAAAAAAGAGGAAGAAAACCCTAAAAACCCCTCTCTCATCCGCCCCCCCCTTTCTCTTTCTCTCTTTTCTTCTTCTTCTTCAAGCATCCAAACACCCCATCCATCGCTGCCCTTTCCCCTTCACATACACACACACATACACCTGCTGCCCGTGTTCCTTCCTCTTCAAGATCGCGAGGGTTTCTTCTTTTTCAAGTTTACGTTGAATGTCGTTGCTTCTTCTTCCTCACTTCATGCTGCGTTTTTCAGCTCCCATAGCTGCTACTTCTTCTTCGTCCAACTGTCCCATCCCTATCCGCCATTGATGAAGCTCGTTGATCTCTCATGGTTGCATTTTCTGCTACATCACGGCGTTGCGAGCAGCTGTTGTTGCGTTTTTGCTGCTGCCACGCCACAGCTGTTGCTGCGTTTTTGCTGCTGCCACACCACAGTTGTTGCTGCATTTTTGCTGTTGTCCGCACCTTGTTGTTGCTGCTGTCCGCGCCTTGCTGCCGCTGCTGCCTGGCGCTGCTGCTGCGTTCCGATTTTCTTCTTGATGCATACTTCTTCATCTTTCACCTCGAATGGTGTTTGTCGCTTCGACGTCTCCCAAGTTTCGTTGGTTTCGTTTAGAGTTCGTTCGATGTTCGTCGTTGGTCATTTACGGTTAGTTGTTCGGATTTGGATTTGGGTCGCGTGAATGCGCACCCGTGCTTAAGAATGTATTATTGTTAAAATCGTGACTAAAGCGATTAGCGTATTATTATTTATGGGTAAGACCGTGGAATTCACTAAACAGTCTATCCCGAATTCTAAATACTCAATTAAACATTTATCGAGGGCCCCGCAATTGGTGCATTTTATTGGGCGAGGCTCATCTCATTTTATTTTTAAAAAAGGTCAGTCCTAAAATGCCTACATTTTTTATTTGAAATTTGTCTCTACAAAATAAAAGAGAAAATATCTTAATTTATTTACATGTTATTACCTAGTTACATTATACTAGGCATGTTCTCAGTTTGTCAAATTAAAAAAAAACATAGCAATCTAATTTTAATCCTAGACCATTTATATGCTGAAATTAACCAATATTATTTAACTAAACAATATTTCTGCCAAGTTCCTACTAGATGGCCTATTCGTTTGATTTTTGACTCGACGGAGCTACTACACCATTTATTTATTTTTATTCAATATATGTAGATAGTTTATCTGTTAAACTATCGTCGGATGTTTCACTATATGTATTAAATAGCTACATGATTCTAATTTTTGCAAGCTAAATAATTTGTACATACAAATAAAATTCAGAATATAATTAAATATAATTCAGAATTTCAATTCTTCATTTTTCGTATTCATGCTTCATATTCGGATTACAATAACATGTGTGTCAGTTGTGTACCTGGTATTGGAAACAAAAGAGATGAAGATGAGAATCAGCAGCAGTAATAACAATACAGCACAACAACAGTCCAGCAACAGTAACAACCCAGGAACAGAGTTTGCAAATCAGTGGAGCAGTAATCCCAAAAACAAAAGCTTCAAGCTTTGATGAAACAACAACAATTAATGCTGATTTCAAACAATGAAAGAAAGCAGAAGATTTTTTTTTTCTTTAGTTTTTTTTATTTGAAAGTTTAAATATTTTTCGGAATTTTCTTTCTCTCTTAAATATTCAGCTCTTTTTTTTTTCTCTCTCTCTTATTCTCCCTGTCCGTTTTTTTTCTGTTCTGTCTCCTCTTTTTCAGATTAGTTCCCCCCCCCCCCTTTTATTCTGATTCAAGACCTCTTCTATATAACCCCAATCCTTTAATCAATTAAAATCAATCACTTTCTCCTACCAAACCCATTATCTTCCCACTCATCACCATTACATTAAATAAATATATCAACCCCACCCCATTATATTTTGTCTCTCATGCCTAACATAAATAATTACCATATTCCCCTCCACTACATTTTGTCTTGTCCCCCATTTATATTAAACAACTATATCAAAACCCACACCATTATATTTTGTCTCACATGCTTCACATAAAAAATTACAAAAATGTACAATTCCTAAACTACCCCTCCGACCTTATTGCAATTACTATTTTACCCCCAAACGTACTGCGATTTACCAAATTACCCCCATCAGCTATAACAAATCAATTAATCAAACTCAACCAAAATATAGCCAATATGACCAATTTCTACATAAATTTAAACAACAAATCACATGAACATGATTTCTTCAACATTTCAACAACAAATCACATGAAAACAAATTGAACAACAAAGAACAACTAAAATTTTGATTGAACAATATTTTTAGCAACAAACAAACCTATTTTCATATTCAACAACAACAACAACAACAACAACAACAACAACAACAACAAACAAGTATATTCAAATTTCTAAATTCAATAATATTGAACTTAAAACCAACTCTAACAACATTACAACCAACAATTCCTATATTAAACTTAAACAAGATTATGAGACCAATTCAAGAAATAATCATAAATGATAAACAAGAAATCAAACTATACAAATTTCGGATTCAAGATCAACCAAACAAAGTATGAACATGAATGAAAATATTCAATAACAATAACAAACATACTTTGTTCAAACTTCGAATTAAACTTAAACAAAACAAATAAACATATTCAAATCACTAATCTTCAAATAATCAACTAATCTTTCTTAAATTAAATCCAACAAAACTTATAACAAAGATGCATGATCCAAAAATTAAAACCAAAACATAACTTCGCATTAAATTACTAAATTAAAAACGAACTTCAAACAAGATGAACACGAACTAAATCTATATTAACAACCAACAACGGATTTGAACGATTTAAACTAATATCTTTCTATATTAAAACTAAATCCTCTTAAAATTAATAAAACAAGCTGAAAAATAATTAAATTGGATCTTCAACTTAAATCTAACAACAATATAATTAAACTAACAATTTTTATCTAAAATAAATAAGAAAACTAAAGCAAACTTATACTAATTCCAAATCTGAAAATATCAAACAAATTATGGATGAAATAAAACTTAGAACAACTAACCGTAAATGACCAACGACGAACATCGAACGAACTCTAAACGAAACCAACGAAACTTGGGAGACGTCGAAGCGACAAACACCATTCGAGGTGAAAGATGAAGAAGTATGCATCAAGAAGAAAACCGGAACGCAGAAGCAGCGCCAGGCAGTGGCGGGCAGCAGTTCGTGAAGCAGCAGCGGCAGCAAGGCGCGGACAACAGCGGCAGCAAGGCGCGGACAGCAGCAAAAATGCAGCAACAGCTGTGGCGTGGCAGCAGCAAAAACGCAGCAACAGTTGTGGCATGGCAGCAGCAAAAACGCAGCAACAGCTGCTCGCAACGCCGTGATGTAGCAGCAAATGCAACCATGGGAGCTCGACGAGCTTCATCAATGGCGGATAGGGCTGGGACAGTTGGACAAAGAAGAAGTAGCAGCTATGGGAGCTGAAAAACGCAGCATGAAGTGAGGAAGAAGAAGCAACGACATTCAACGTAAACTTGAAAAAGAAGAAACCCTCGCGATCTTGAAGAGGAAGGAACATGGGCAGCGGGTGTATGTGTGTGTGTATGTGAAGGGGAAAGGGCAGCCATGGATGGGGTGTTTGGATGCTTGAAGAAGAAGAAGAAAAGAGAGAAAGAGAAAGGGGGGGGCGGATGAGAGAGGGGTTTTTAGGGTTTTCTTCCTCTTTTTTTTTTTTGTTTTGTTTTACTTTGTTTTTTTTTTTGAAATGCAAGATAGGGGGTGTTGGGTTATGAATTGGGTCGACCCGGTTTGAAATGGACCGGGTCGTGGGGAAGATTGGACAATTGTTTGGACTTGGGGTGGAAATTTGAAGAAATGGCCCAATCCGATTTTTCTTTGTATTTTTGCTCTTTTTCTTCTTTTATTTTTCTAAAACTAAATTATAAAAATACTTAAACTATTATTAAGAACTAAATTAAGTTATAAAAGCGCAAATTAACTCCCAATAACAATTAACGCACAATTAAGTAATAATTAAGCATAAAATTGTATATTCGGACATTAAATGCTAAAAATGCAAACGATGCCTATTTTTGTAATTTTTATTTTTTGTAAAACAAACTTAATTACTAACAATTGTAGAATTAAATCCTACATGCAAAATGCGACATATTTTTGTTTTTTTAATAATTTAACAAATAAACATGCACAGACAAACATACATATTTCATTGTTGTTACCTTTCATTGGTCCGAACTACGCAAGGTCTGATTCATGCGGGGTCATGATACGTAGGCAATCTCCATAAGATTCGACCACAACAAAAAAGCAAAAAAAAAAAGAGAGAATAAAAAAAAATGAAAAAAAAAATCGAAAAAGAAGGAAAATGAAAAAATAGGAGGAAATGCCTCACAAATGTATGTATTAATTATTTAGAACATCGGAGTTGGCCGTCTAGTGAAATTTTACGGCCTTTCCCAAATCAACAATACGCTAATCGCTCTAGACGCGTCTTTAACAAATTATTTTCTTAAATATGGGTGTGCATTTATGTAACCCAAATCCAAATCTCAACGGAGTCGAAATGTGCCGATAACCACGGGTGCATTGAATGCGACGTGGTTTGAAATACGTTTTCACAATGTTGCAATTCTCCGTAAAATAATGACAATAAATAAAAAATAATAAAAGCGGTAAAGAGTTAAAAATTTGCACATGAGCTCATAATTGTACAAAAATCAGATATTTAAGCCAAATATGACAGTTGAGCGACCGTGCTAGAACCACGGAACTCGGGAATGCCTAACACCTTCTCTCGGGTTAACAGAATTCCTTATCCGGATTTCTGGTTCGCAGACTGTAATACAGAGTCATTCTTTTCCTCGATTCAGGATAGCAAACTTAGGAGGAAATGCATCTCCTAGGGGTAAAACTAAACTTTAGGAGGAAATGCATCTCCTATGGGTAAAAAAAATAAACTTAGGAGGAAATGCCTCTCCTATGGGGTAAAACTAAAACTTAGGAGGAAATGCCTCTCCTATGGGTGAAACTAAACTTAGGAGGAAATGCCTATCCTATGGGTGAAAACAAAACTTAGGAGGAAATGCCTCTCCTATGGGTGAAACTTAGGAGGAAATGCCTCTCCTACGGGTAAAAACAAACTTAGGAGTAAATGCATCTCCTATGGGTAAAACTAAACTTAGGAGGAAATGCGTCTCCTATGGGTAAACTGAACTTAGGAGGAAATGCATCTCCTATGAATGAAACTAAACTTAGGAGGAAATGTCTCTCCTATGGGTAAAACAAACTTAGGAGGAAATGCATCTCCTATGCGTGAACCATTTCCTTCTTCCTGAATTATTTACTTACCTGTGTTGTCTTCCCTCGAAATTGCTGGGGATTATTTTGATGGGGATGACTTTTCCCTCTTTTTTCCTTACCCACTCTGGGTTGTCCGACCCTCTTGAAACTTGGTCGAAACTCTGTCGAGGATGCTTCTACATCTCGATGACCCGCTGGGGATAACACTGCGAACTGCTGAGTAACCCTGCTAAGGATAACACTGCTGAGGATAAATCTGCTGAGTAAATATGTTATCTTACTCCTTCCAAAATTACTTCCTTTTAAGTAGGATGTTTCATTCCTTTGCAAACTACTTCCCTCTTTTTTTTTTCTTTTTTTTTTAGCTTATTCCTTCGAAGACTACCTCCCTTAAGACTCGTTTTGCTTTTCCCCGAAAGGAACCGCTGAGGGTACCGATTTTTACCAAACTTGTGTTGGACTCCTCGAAACTGCTGGGGATAACACTGTTGGGGAATTATTTACTTACCTGTTGGGGGATAAAATGTTATCAGCTGGGGATAATGCTGTCGAGGATAACACTGCTGGGGGATTCTGATTCCTTCAGAACTAGTGCTTCACTCTTCGGAAGGCTGTTGGGAATGATACTGGCCTTTTGCTTCTTGTGAACACAAGTTTCATCCATTTGTTCTGTCTGCTGGGGAACAACTTCCTCCATTGAAACTTATTGTGTTGGGGGCAACACTGGTTCAGAGACACTTCCCTTGAGACTGGTGTTATCTTTATTCTTCCCCAAATGGTACCTGACTTCCAGAAAATTTTCTAAATGGAAGGAAAATTTTCTGCCCCAGTTTGATGATATCCCTTGTGGCATGCATTTCTGGCATCAATGCCATTTCTTTTACCTGTTTCAAATCAAACAAAATTTGTTAGTTTTAAAACGTGGTGGTTGGTTGTGATACTCCTACTGGGATGGTTTTCCTTTTCTCCTTCCTTGCTGTGTGTTCCACAACTTGTTGGGGATGATATTATTTGCTGGGGATAATCCCTTTCTGCTGGGGATATCCCTCTTCTTTCGTGGCATGGCTCGGAAACTTGCATTTTCCCGTATCGTATGAATTTCCCAAATCATGCTCATTGCTCTCCTTGTTTGTCCACGGGCCTTGGCCTTGAGGTTTAATAACCTTTGATTTTGGCAAGGATATCCCTCTTGACACTCGTTGATCCTTTTGTCAATTTCCTTTTGCTGGAGATATCTTTTTTGACACTGGCCTCGCGATTGTTCCTTGCTGACTATACCACTTGGATGTATTAGTCAGATCTTATCTTAGAAAGCTGATGGTCTATTTTGAAGTCATTTCCCACTGGTTCTGACCAAACAGACTCTACTGGGGAAATTTCTATGAAAGGAGAAAGATAAACAAAAGGGGAACCGAATAAAAGATAAAGGAAAAAGATGACTATTTAACAAAAGAAACTATAAATAAAAACTTATCAAATGCCGATACCGACTCTAATGGTCGTGACATGCACATGTGGCCTATCCTCCGCCGTCAATCGTCTTTCAAGATCTTGACTTGGCGATTCCCCATCTGATTCTTAATCTTATTCGACTTGTAGTGCCCAAAGGGTTTTCACTATCAAGCCTCTCTCATTTTGGTTTTTCTCTCAGCTTTCATCGCCTTATGGTGTCCGTGAAGATTTTCACCGATAAGACTCTCTCATTTATATCACTTTCCAGCTGGGGATTTGGAGTGTTGCCGGTATGACTCTCTCTGCTGGAGATTAGAGTCCTTTCTGCTGTGGAACATAATGTTATGTTCGCCGGTAAGACTCTCATTTGTCTGACTTGGCATCTTTTGCAGACTGGTCAGAAGGTCTTTCTTTGGACCGTAATGTGGGTTTTTGGACAGGCTAGAAAGAAAGGATATTAAAGGCTCAAAAACAAAATAAATTTGGGGTTTTAAAATTACAACCTTCGGAACCAATTTTTGCTTACCACAAACGCAACCCTTGCCCCAGTTTCTTGCTTGGGGATTATTTACTTATTTTTTATTATTTATTACACCATGACCGAGCCGTGAGGCACCTACGTATCCTCTTTGAGGAATCAGGTCAAACGTAGTTCCCAATTCCTCTTTTTCATTTGACTTTCCTTTGGTTTTTTTTCTGTTATCATTTTTCTTTTCTTCTTTTTTTTCCTTTTTCTTTTGTCGTTTTGTTGTTTTCTTTTCTTTCTTTTTTTCTTCTTTTGTTTACCTGCTATGCTTGCATTTTCTAATCGTTGCTACTGATTCCGAGAGGGGTATGAAAGAAAAACAATAAGGCTCAAAAGGGGTTAACGAAGGATAAAGTGTTTAGGTAGCAGAACAAAATGCCTAACCGAATATAACAGTTGAGCGACCGTGCTAGAACCACGGAACTCGGGAATGCCTAACACCTTCTACCGGATTAACATAATTCCTTATCCGGATTTCTGGTTCGCGGACTATAATACAGAGTCATTCTTTTCCTCGAGTCGGGATTAAAATTGGTGACTTGGGACACCCTAAATTTCCCAAGTGGCGACTCTGAAATAAATAAATAAATCCCGTTTCGATTGTCCTTTAATTGGAAAAAACTCCTGTACCCCTCGCGGGGACGGAAAAAGGAAGTGTGACAATTTTATAACCCCAAAAACTTATACAACCTGGGTTATAATATGGCATCCCATATTAAGGTTCACCAACCAAAAACAGAAGGTAGATAGTACTGTCACAAAGCAGTAATTACATCCAAAATAGTTTCCATCTACTTATATTATAGTAGACTTCACTTTTTCCCCTTTCTGGGCTTCAGCTTCTCCATTTTCTGTTTACTTTGCATTTCCAGCTGGCTTCCCGTTAATGCAGCTTTTCCCTTCCATTTGAGGCCTGGTGGTTTGAATGGCATATTTGATGGAACACTAACACCATCATGATCCCCTCTGAAAGTTATTGCCCTTGATCCTGAAGGTTGAGATGGATTCTGCCTTGCTTGAAGTCTTGTTCCTACTTTTGACACAGTTGTTGGCCTTAAAGCTGGATCTAGATCATGATCTGGAGAGTCAAAGTCTGAAAATTCACTGCTGGACTGAGTGTAAATACTTGATGTAGGCATAAACACAAAGTTTGAGCCTTCATTTTGTTGATTAGAGTGGGAAGGCTGACTGGCTTCAGGTGCAGTCAGCTCTATTTTCTCTTCATCAACTAATGTTGTGTTGTTTGTTCTTGCCATCTTTTCCATGCGTGGCTATTGTGTAAACATAAAAAAATAAGTTAAATACTACTAAATAGGACACAAATAAGTTAGAAAAAGTAACTGTTACCTTCTCACAACCTCTAGCATCATGATTACGCTCTCCACAATTACTGCATGTCATGACTCTCCCTTTCCTGGAAACTCCCCACTCACCTTGCCTTTTGATAGCCTCATATTTTTCTCTTTTCCTCTTATTTTTAGGTCTCCCAGCCATCTTGACTAACTCAGGTGGTTCCATTGCTTGAGATGGGTCCACTTTCCAGAACTTCTCACCTTTCACTGGTTGCAACTTACGTTTATAGGTTAGCAGGTATGCTTCCTTGCTATACCACCAGTTGAATTCCTTGAAAGGGTCCAGCTTCTTATGTTGTATGGACTTAATGGCATGGGGGCATGGAATTCCAGTAAGATCCCAAGTCCTACATGTGCATTTCTTAAAAGTCATGTTAACAGTATGCCTGTCCAGCCCTTTTGAAACTTCATAGCCTAGGTCACCATTGGAATGAACATGACATTTGTTAGCTATCTTTAAATACTCCTTGTATAATTCCAGGCTATGTGGGATGAGTTCATTTGTCCATGACCTCACTGCTTCCTTTCTTTCCGTTAATTGGTTCATCACCTTAATTCTAATTTCCTCAAGCATTTTGATGACGGGTTTGTGCTTAGCTTTAAGAAACCATGTATTGACAGATTCAGTGAAGTTGTTCTCTACCTTTTGGTTCTTACACATAGTATCTGAATAAGCTCTAGACCAAGCTTGAGGAGGATACTTCATCAATTCTTTTGCAGCTTGTTTATCAAGTTCACCAATGGACCTCAACTGGTCCTTGAAATCTTCTTCATAAGAACTCAGGCACTCCACCATAACAACTTTTTGAACTCTGTTCTCCATTTTTTGCACCAATTTGACTCAATGTGCCTCACATAGAATCTATGATGTGAATTAGGAAGCACATTGTTCACAGCCTCAATTAACCCCTGTATAAGGCAAAAATACAAAAGGAAGCTGGATAAATAGAAGCAGATTAAAAAGACAAAAGGAAAAAATAAAACAAGAGTTGTTTAGGCATAAATATCATACCTTTTGCATATCCGACATGAAGGTGATGCCTTCACCCTCCTTGAGATGTAGTGACCTTTGAAGCAATTTCAAGAACCAAGTCCATGTCCTTTTTGTTTCTTTATCCACTACTGCCCAAACTATAGGATATGTTTGGTTATTACTGTCCAGTCCAACAGCAACTAACAATTGTCCTCTAGCTTTTCCTTTTAAAAATGTCTCATCTAAGCAATAAATGGTCTTAAACCTAAATTAAAGCCCATCTTGAGAGCTTGAAAGCAAATATACATTCTTAGAAACTTTCTTTTACCTTCAGCAAGTGCATTCTTTGACAAGTTAATGACAACATCACTCACTGGGTTAGTGTCCCTTAACTCATTGGCATAAGCCTCAAGTTTCTTATAGTCATCTATAAAACTTCTTTCCAACTTCTCCAAAAATCAGTCTTTTAGCCCTCTTGCACTTTTCATAGCTAACATTTACATTAAACAATTGTTTCAGATCTGCTCTCATCTCCTTAATCTTGTACATAGGATTTTCTTGCACCTTCTTCTTAAAGCAATTTGCTATTGTTTGATAGTCAGCCCTAATGTTCTCAAATGCTTCTTCACATGTATGCTCATCTCTTAATGCCTTTATCCTAACTTCAGGAAGGTTCCCATCCCTGAAAATCAGAACAACAAAATGGCAATCACCAACACAGTGATACCTTAACCTTTTTTTTATCACTTTTATCCACTTTTAAGTCCTTTTTATTTGCCAAGAAATAGAAATTAATGCAATTTCTAGCTTCAGGTATGTCTTTGAAGCTCATACCCCTGTATAATTCCTTATAATTTTTTAGCCCTGCCCCAATTTCAGTATTTCTTTGCTTAGCAATTTTTTGTAATCTATCATAATCATAATCAACCTCACTATCAGAATCATCACTATAATTATCACCCTCACTCTCACTATCAGATTCACTATAGTCAGTACCATAATCAGTTATTACTGGATGTGAGTCAGTGTGATGAACAATATTAGGCACATTAATAGACTCTTCATACTCATCAACAACATAGAAGTTGAGTACCTTAAATACATCAGAAATTAAACTAAGTAAATGCCTCATCCCATCATCATTTTCTACCTCATAGTAATCACCAGAAGGTCCATTTACAATAAGTTTTTGAACACCTACATGCCCTAACTCACTAATGTATGTTGTTTCTAGAAGCTTGTAAGAAATAAGTTCAGAATCATACCCTCTCCAGATATGGACCAATTTCTTCGAATACAAAACCTAGGGTGTTGTGGTCCAATCCCCATCATAATGCAACATTATGTCAACCAAAGGCATCCTTAATATTCTGGAAGGCAATTAAAAATATTAAGTAAACTGACAAAGATAATTAATAAATAAATTAAATAAATAATAAATAAACCTACACATGAGCTAATAAAAGAACCTAAGGAAAACAATTAACAAATTAGAAGAAGAAGAAGAAGAAGAAGAAGAAGAAGAAGAAGAAGAAGAAGAAGAAGAAGAAGAAGAAGAAGAAGAATAAGAATAAAAAAGATAGTGACTTGGTGGACCACATACAACATACTCAGCCAGAAACATTAATAATAGTAAAGGGAACAGAAAATAGAGGACCAAAAACATTAACAATAATAAAGGGAACAGAAAATAGGGGACTAGAAACATTAACAATAGTAAAGTCTCACTGACAATAAAATACTCAGATTCTCGGTTACTTTAAGGGAACAACATACACCATATATAAAAAAAACGACAACTTAAATCACAAATTGTAACCCCACATTCTCAGCCAGAAAAGGCACAAAATCACACTCGGGGCCACCAATAGAAGAAGAATCTCCACAATAATGTCGACCCGTAAAAATCCTAACATAAAATAGCTTAAATAATACATGCAGACGCATAACAACATAGATATTGTTGATTTGAGCTCATGTCATAAACTGTAAAAGCCTAAAACGATTAAAAATCAAAGAATCAACTAGATCGAAAATATGTTTAAAAAAACCACCAATGTCTTTCTTAAACAAACACAAAATGGAAGATAAACTTACCTTTTAAAGAAGAACAAGCATAAATCGGAAGCATCAATGTCTTTCTGAAGGCTATACGACCTAGGGTTTTCGAGATAATTTCTTCTTCTCTGAGTTCTATATATCGATTTAGGTTATAGGGGGAAGACTAAGAGGATTTAAGTTAAAGGGGCTGGGGTGGGTCGGGTTAAAAGGGTTGGGTCGGCTAGTTTTTAATTAGATATGGGTCGGATGATTTTAGACCAATAGGATATTTACACGTGTATTAATTAATATCCTACTAATAAACTAACGGTTGAGGGGCATTTTAAAAATCAAAGTAAAACGGTAAGGACTTTAATAACACAAAGGTGAAACGGGGGATAGATATAGCTTATTTTTAATAGTAGAGGGGTATTTTAAGCCCTTAACCGAAGAAATAAAATCTTTTGTGGGTGGTAAATATTAATGTTAGGATGAAAAAGCCTACTAACCATAAATTTGGCCTGTCAACCAAAAATTCAAAATCACCTAAGTTTTCGTAATTTATCCAATAACTTGTGTGGATCTATATAATATAATTAGGGGTGTTCATGGTTCAATTTGGCTCGATTTTTGCTTAAAACTAAACCAAACCAACTAAGGCAATTTTTTTAATATTTAAACCAAACCAAACCAATATAGTATCAATTTTATCGGTTTTATTGATTTGGTTCGGTTTTTTGCGAATATTTTTTGTTTTTAAAGATATAGTTTATAATGCAAAGAAATTGATATAAGTGAGATTAAAAAAATAAAAATAAAAAGAGATATAGGAAAGCAAAACGTAAGGAGCATGTTACTAAATTAGTGTCATCTCTGACAACTACAAGTAGCTCGTCAATTAGGCAATGTTTTTTTTATCATAGAGCTTTTTTTCTTATTAATCAAGCGGGCAGAAACTTCATATATATTAATGTGAAAAAAGAAGCATTATCTTTTGCAAGTTTGCAACAAAAAACAAAATTAAGAATACTAACATTTTATAACAGAAAATTACCAAGTAGAATACCAAAACAAGGGAGCATAACATCTAAACAATCATGAAGCCTCAACTCATAAGTCTTCATCAAACTCAAATATAGTCGTAATATAAAGCTGAAAACACTGATACCAAAACTAGCTTGATATCATGCTATTGTCATTCTCATTCCATAGAAAATAATTACAGTGAAATAAGAATCCAAACACAATAAAAGTGAACCTCAATTGAAATAATAGCAAAATTGAAAATTTACTGCCAAAGTGCAAAATATCCTTAATTGAAGTTACATCAAATTGAACAAGTTCATCAAACACACTACTACTACCACTAGTTGCATGCATTACCAGTTCCAATTGGAATCTCAAAATTAATCAACACTTAAAGTTGTGCCAGCATATTCTGAAAAAGAAAAAAGTTAACATACTAGGCCTTAAAGCATTAAAAATGTAAAGAACATATTCAAAAGAGTTAAATGTGTACATTTACCTTTTTCAACTATCTCAAGATTCTGAATTTTTTCTAAAAAAATCTTCAAGCTTGTATTCTTTATAAGTTGATCTTAACCATTGATGAGTACAAATAAGAGCTTCTACTGTCTTTAGTGATAAAGAACTTTGATAAGAGTCAAGAATTCGACCACCAGGGCTAAAAGCAGATTCAGATGCAACAGTAGAAACAGGAATAGAAAGAACATCTCTTGCAATTCTAGAGACAATTGGATATCTAGCAGATGAAACTTTCCACCAAGCCAAAATATTTAAATCGTTGGTCTTTTCTAAATAATCTACAAAGTACTTCTCAAGTTCAGAATTATTTTCAATATTGACTTTATCTACCAAATGTTTCTCCCATTGTGATTGCCACATCTCGTCACTGTCCAAGATATTAATCTCATCCATCAAGCTTGTTTGACCACCAGTTTCGTCACTAGAAGTCTCACAAAAAAGAACTCTTGTAATGGTCATACAAGTGAGTCAAACTTTTGTAATGGTCATACAAGCGAGTCAAAGTATCCATCACCTTTTTTGACCGTTGGCCTCCCTCCAAACTACCATAAGACTTGTTGAAAAGAAATTCCACATACTTCAACTTATATCGCAGATCCAAAACAATAGCAACAACTAATAACTTGTTCATACTCTCAAAAGAACCCCAATACTTTTTAAATTTAACCTTCATCTTCTCGTCCATACCACTCAAAATATAATCTTCACTATGAGAATATTTTCGAATAAAATTCTGAAGATTAAAGATCTCATGAAAAAAGAATTAGAAGTAACATATGAAGTTCCTGAGAATTTCAAAGTGACCTGGTAGAATATCTCAAGGAACTTCATAAAACTTTAACACTCTTCCAATCATCTATAGATGGATGTCCTCCCATACTATTCGTCTCTAAACAATATTTGAGGTACTTATGATCATCATCATCATACATTCTTGAAAATGCTTTTCAAACTTTACAGTTGTATTTAGCATCATATATCTGGAGTTCCACCTAGTCTCAACATCTAAAGCCAAAGGACCATGAGTGTCAATCTTAGCCTTCTCAATAAATGACTTAAATGAATCAAACCTTCCAGCTGAGGACTTAACATATTTGACAACATTTCTTACTCGACAAATGGACTCATTTTGTCCAGTCAGCCCTTCTTTCACGATTAAATTTAGAATATGAACAATGCATCTAACATATAAAAACTCATTTCCTAAGATGCCTCCTTTCCAATCCTCAATCCTTCTTTTCAAGTGTTTAATTGCAGCATTATTAGCAGTTACATTATCTAGGGTCACCGTAAATATGTTCTCAATCCCCCAATCTAACAAGCATGCTTCAATCTCCTTAGCAATTATATCACCTTTATGATCCGGTGTTTGAGAAAAGTTGAGAATTATCTTTTTTAAATTCCAATCATCATCAATCCAATAAGTAGTAATAACCATAAAAGTTAAATTTTGAAGTGACATCTGTGTAACACTAGTAAAACATACATGTTGATTCTGAATAAGATTTTTAAGCTTTTCTTTCTCCTCTTGATATATTTTCAAGCATTGCCTAGCAACAATCAGACAAGAAGATAATTGAAAATTGGGAAAAGTAACTGCCATTAATCTCTTAAAACCTTGTCCTTCAACAACTTTAAAAGGTTATTTGTCGATAATGACAAACTCAGCAATGACTCTCCTTATCTCATTAACATTAAACACAAACTTTTCTAAAGTACATGTATTATATGCTTGTTCCCCTTTTTTAATTGGCCTGAGTGTTGATTGCTTTCTGTTAATAATTCTAAAGGGGGATTTAGGAAAAACTTCATTTAAATGCTTCCATTTTGTTGAAATTTCGTTCTTACTTTCATAAGCAAAATTTTTAGAACGGTAGTTGCATTTTGCCCTAGGATGAGTACTTGCTCATGAAAATTTAAAGACATAGAATGAGTAGAAATTGAAATGGAACAAAAAATTCACAAGATACATAGATGCTAAATTAGCCAACAAAGGACAAATTGATTTCTAAAGTAGAAAGAATCAGAGAAGGGATGCAAAGCAAGTATAAAGCTAGTTTAAAGGATAATAACCACAATCAATTAAAAATTAAAATACCCAATTTCTTTGTTTTCCCTTTATCGCAAACACATTGGAAAATATATTGAAAGGTTAAAATTGGAGTAGTACTTCTTACCGGGGTTGCCATTAATGATGGCAAGAACTAAGAAGAACTTGAAATAGTATTATACCTTTGCTGAAAATTGCGACTAGCTTTGGCTTTCGTTGATATGATATTGGCAATTTGCTTTTTAACTAGGGTTTTTACTTTTTTTTTACCTCTAAAAACATAATTCTATTTTATCTTAAACTTAAATAGGCTATGGGTCAATTGGGCTAGGGATTTTCTTCTTTACTTATTTGTAGTAAAAATTGCATGGGGCACCCTATTTGGTCGCCCCCTTTTAACTTATACCCATTTTATTTTTTTCGTTTGCATCCGAACCCATTTTTTGTTAAAAGCATTTTAAAAAGACATTTTTGCCCTTCTTTAATAAAAGACAATTGACAAACTGCAGGACAAAAACTTAAGCATGTTTCGGCTGAAGTTTTAGCAAATGAACTAAAAAACTTCAGCTTGTTTATACTAAAGTTTCGGATGAAACTCAGGACAAAACTGTAGAATGCGTTACAAACTTCAGCATGTTTTGGTATGAAGTTTTAGCATATGAACTAAATAACTTCAGCATGCATTAGCTAAAACTCTTTAGAAAATTACATACTGCAGGACAAAAACTTAAGCATGTTTAATTTGAAGATTTAACAAATGAACTAAAAAACTTAAGTATGTTTAGTCTGAAGTTTTAGCAAATGAACTAAATAACTTCAGCATGTTTTGTCTGAAGTTTTAGCAAATAAACTAAATAACTTCAGCATGCATTAGCAAAAACTCATTAGAAAATTATATACTGCAAGATAAAAACTTAAGCATGTTTAGTCTGAAGTTTTAGCAAATGAACTAAAAAACTTAAGCATGTTCAGTCTGAAGTTTTAGCAAATGAACTAAAAAACTTAAGCATGTTCAGTCTGAAGTTTGAGCAAATGAACTAAATAACTTCAGCATATTTAGACTGAAGTTTCAAATAAAACTCATGACAAAACTATAGACTGGAGGATATATAACTTCAGCATGCATTAGCATGAAGTTTTAGGTTCAACATGAAACAACTTCATGCTACATTAGCATGAAGTTTTAGCTTCAATGTGAAATAACTTCATTCAAGTGTGATTTTGAAGATGAATCTGGATAAGTTTCTAATTTTTTGATAAAGTTGTTGAGAGGAGAGAAGGAGATCTTTTTTCACGATTGAGGTTGCAGATCACGTGATTGATGCATGATGCAGGTTTTATATCTTTTGTCAGGGGTATTATTGTCATATTATTGCGGATATTTTTCAGCTGGCTACCAAATCAATTATTTTTTAAAAATAAGGTACAGGTTAAAAAGTGGCACAAATATATGGTACGGCTGCAAATCCCCCTTATTTGTATTAATATTGGACTTGGGATGAGCCAAAATTATATATATAAAAAAGATTGAGAAGATTCAATTATATATATATATATATATATATATGTATATATATATGTATAATATATATATATATATACATATATATATATACATATATATAGTTTGGATTGGTTTGGTCCGATTTTTTGGGGGTTTAGTATCAAACAACAACAACGACCCAGTGTAGTCCCACAAGTGGGGTATGGGGAGAGTACTGTGTACGCAGATCTTACCTCTATCCCGATGGGGTAGAGAGGCTGTTTCCAAAAGATCTTCGGCTCAAGAAGACGAAAAGACAAAAAGAGACAATATATCAGTACCATCATGAAAATAATAACAACAACATAAGAACCATCGAATAGATGAAAGGCAGAAATAATGATCAGTAAATAATGCCTGACACTTAAAACGGAAGAGTAGTGTAAACACAACACTGACCACTAGTAGCCTAAGACTAAATCCTGTCAGCCTAGCCTCACACTGATAGACTAAATATGCTCAACTACCTCCTAACTCACAAACTTAATGCTCGACCTCCACAGTTTCTTATCGAGTGCCATGTCCTCGGAGATCTGAAGTCTCACCATATCCCGCCTGATCACCTCTCCCCAATACTTCTTAGGTTGCCCTCTACCTCTCCTCGTACCCACCAAGTCCAATTGCTCACACCTCCTTACCGGAGCATCTAAGCTCCTCTTCTGAACGTGCCCGAACCATCTGAGTCTTGCTTCCCACATTTTGTCATCAATAGGAGCCACGCGCACCTTCTCCCGAATATCTTCATTCCTAATCTTATCCATCCTAGTATTCCCGTACATCCACCTCAACATCCTTATTTCTGCTACTTGTATCTTCTGGGTATGTGAATTCTTAACTAGCCAACACTCAACCTATACAATATGGCCGGCCTAACTACCGCCCTATAAACTTACCTTTGAGTAGCGGAGGCACTTTCTTGTCACACAGGACTCTAGATGCTAACCTCCATTTCATCCACCGACCGCTATACGGTGTGTGACATCCTCATCGATCTCCCCATCCCCATGGATAACTGATCTAAGGTACTTGAAACTGCCTCTCTTGGAAATGACCTGCGATCCAAGCCTCACGTCGATGCCCATTTCCCTCGGCTCGGCACTGAACTTGAACTCAAGATATTCCGTCTTCATCCTGCTCAACTTGAAACCCTTTGACTCAAGGGCCTGTCTCCAGACCTCCAGCCTCTCATTAACGCCACTCCGCGTCTCCTCAATTAGAACAGTGTCATCAGCGAATATCATACACCATGGTACCTCTCCTTGAACATGGTGTGTCAGTGCATCCATCACCAGAGCAAATAAGAATGGGCTGAGCGCAAATCCTTGGTGTAACCCCATAACAACCAGAAAATGCCCAGAGTCACCTCCCACTGTCATAACCCTAGTCTTAGCTCCATCATACATGTTCTTAATCTCCCTAATGTAAGCAACCAGCACACCTTTCGCCTCTAGACATCTCCAAAGAACCTCTCTAGGAACCTTGTCATATGCTTTCTCCATATCAATAAACACCATGTGCAGATCTTTCTTCTTATCCCTGTACTATTCCACCAACCTCCTAATAAGGTGGATAGCTTCCATAGTATAACGACCTGGCATGAATCCGAACTGGTTGTCTGATACAGACATCGTCCTCCTCACCCTCGCTTCTATTACCCTCACCCACACTTTCATGGTATGACTCAATAGTTTGATACCCCTATAGTTGTTGCAACTCTGGATGTCACCTTTGTTTTTGTACAACGGAACCACAATACTCCACCTCCACTCGTCCGACATCCTCTTCATCCTGAAAATAACATTAAATAACTCTGTTAGCCACTACAAACCTGCTCTACCCACACATCTCCAAAATTCTACTGGGATCTCATCGGGCCCGGTAGCTCTACCCCTTCTCATCTTACACATAGATCCCACGACCTCCCCAAGCTTGATGCACCTACAGTACCCAAAATCGCGGTTGTTCTTAGAATGCCCCAACTCGCCTAGCACAATATCTTGATCCCCTTCTTCATTTAAAAGTTTATGAAAGTAAGTCTGTCATCTGCGCTTAATTTGGGCCTCTCCCATCAATACTCTACCGTCCTCGTCTCTAATGCACCTCACTTGATCCAGATCCCGAGCCTTCCTCCCCCTCGCCTTAGCCAGCCGGAATAACTTCTTCTCCCCATCTTTGGCCCCTAGATCCTTGTACAGACGACAAAAAACCACAGTCTTAGCCTCCGTGACCGCCAGTTTCGCCTCCTTTCTAGCTACTTTATACCTCTCCCTATTCGGACTCCTCTCAACCTCGCATTTGCTCCCTACTAACTTCAGGTATGCCGCCTTTTTCACTTCCACTTCACCTTGGACCACTTCATTCCACCATCAGTCGTTTTTGTGCCTACCAATGAAACGCTTCGAGACTCCTAACACCTCTCTCGTTGCCTCCTGTATATAATCTGCCGTTGTCGACCATATAATGCTCGTGTCCCCACTACTCCTCCAAGCTCTCACAGCCGATAGCCTCCCTTCCAACTCCTGACTTTATCCTTAATCAAGGCTCCCCACCTGATCCCCGGTCGACCTTGTGCAGTCCTCTTCTTCCTCTTTATCATAATACCGACGTCCATCACCAAGAGCATGTGCTGCGTCGCGAGGGTCTCAACCAGGATAACCTTGCAATCCTTATATAGCCCTCTGTCGCGCCTCTTAAGGAGCAGATAGTCAATCAATCTGAGTCTTCGCCACCATGCTCTAAAAAGTAACCAAATACTCCTCCCTCTTTGGGAAACTAGAGTTAGCAATCACCAGCTCAAACGCCCTTACGGAATCCAACAGCGAAGTTCCTCCTGCATTTCTATCCCCAAAACCGAAGCCACCATGTACCTCGCCATAGCCGTCTGTAGTCGACCTATTATGAGCATTAAAATCCCATCGTATAAATAACTTCTCAGCAGGCAGAGTACTACGCACAATCTCATCCAACCCCTCCCAGAAGCGTCTTTTGATCTCCTCATCCAAGCCCGCTTACTGCGCATACGCACTAATGATATTTAGGGTGCACTCTCCAACACCCAACTTAATAGACATTAACCTATTATTCACCCGCCTAACCTCTACCACAAACTCTCTAAGTTCCCTATCAACCAGAATGCCTACACCATTCTTACCCTTCAGGATTCCAGAGTACCACAACTTATACTCGTCTGCATTCCTCACTCTCAATCCTACCCACTAAGTCTCTTGGAACACACTATATTGACCTTCCTCTTCTATGGATCTTCACCAACTTTATAGACTTACCCGTCAATGTACCTTTGTTCCATGACCTAATTCTCAACCTACAGGCACCCTTGTGCCCCTTACCTATTTTGCCTCCCATCCCAACCCCCAACCCCCGGCCTCTCCGAGGACATGACGTTACTCTACCATCCCAGACTACAGCCATTATACCTACAACAAACGAAGGAGAATCACTCACACTCACTAGGCAAACGGACCAGACTAGAAGAAAACAAGTTGAAGGGCTGTAACTACAAGAGAGAATGGAAAGGGTACTACATAGTGCTCTAACTCCAGAATGTCTAAAACAAAGTAAATACAGAAGGGCTGTAACTACAAGAGAGAATGAAAAGGGACTCCTCGGTCTGCGAACGCAGCAGATATACCTCGAAGTCTCTAAAAGATCGCCTCGCCTCAAGGATGGTAGGGCTGAGATGAAGAACCTTGATCTGCACATGAAAAATATGCACAGAAAGGGCATGAGTATACTATTAGCAGTACTCAGTAAGTGTCAAGCCTAACCTCGGTCGGGTAGTGACGACGAAAGTTAGGGCCCTACTGATTATAGATGAAATAAACAAGGTAAACAGTATAGAATATGACAATATAATTTAAGTGCTAAAAGTCTATATCAATTAAAAACACAGAAGGAAATCAAACTCAGTACATAGAAATAGCAACAGGGGATCTCCCGGGATACCATCCCGTAGTGCCAAACGTAAATGTCCAGAGGATCTCCCGGGATACAGTTCTATAGTCCGAATCACAAAGATGCAGGGGAAACTCCTGGAATACCAATCCTAGTCCCAAAGTAAATATCCAGTACATGGGATCTACCGGGTGTTGTCCCGTAGTCCAAAAAATAAATGTGTAGGGGGATCTAGCGGAATACCGATCCGTAGTCCCAAAGTAAACAAATAGGGGGATCTCCCGGGATACCGTTCCGTAGTACCAAAGTAAACACACATCAGTAATATGAAGAATATTCAGTTCCATCCAATTTCCTACCAAGGTAAAACATGTATTTCTAACCTAGCATGCTACACAGAATTCAAATAAAGCTGTTTGAACAAATAAAGCAATTAAGTCACTTAGACATGCTTCCCTAATCTAACAGTAGGTTTAAATTGCAAGTAATGTACAATAAGGAAGAAAAAACACATTTATAGTTACTTAATGAAAATAGGATTTTCAACAATTAGCACATGTGCGCGCTCGTCACCTCACACACAAGGCATTTCATATATCAACAACACCAAATCCTAAGGGGAGAGTTCCCCCACACAAGGTTAGACAAGCCACTTACCTCGAACCGACTAAAAAATCAACCCAAAACCACGCTCTTTCCACAAGTACTCGACTCCAAATGGCCCAAATCTATTCAAATCAATTTCATAATGTAAATATAACTTCAAGTAACTAATTCCACTAATTAGTTTGAAGCTAACATGCGAAATTAAGAAAATTGCCCAAAAAGTCCCCCGGGCCCATGTCTCGGAATCGGGTAAAAGTTACGGATTATGAACCCCCATTCACTCACGAGTCTAACCATACCAAAATTATCAAAATCCGATGAAAAATTCCCAAACAAAACTCGAAAATTAGGCCTAAGAACTTTTCCGAATTTTCCCTCAATTTCTCACCCCAAATCCGAAATTAGATGATAAATTCACGTTTAGATTAATGGGTTATAAGCAAAAGGAGTTAGGAATCATTACCCAAGTGATATCTCTGAAAATCCCTCAAATTCTCGCTCAAATCCGAGCTCCCAAACTCTAGTTTTGATAAAAATGGCTAAACCCTCGACTTTGAAATTTTATAATCTGCCCAGGTATATCCTTCTTCTTGAATGTGGAAGGACCATCGCGTTCGCGAAGCACAACTTCGCTTGGTCCAGAATTCCTTCATCGCGAATGCAATAACAACCTTCTCCCTCCTACGTGAACGCGGGACCCTCTTCGCGAACGCGTAAGCATACGACCTCACAACTTCACGAACGCGGAACCATCATCGCTAACGCGAAGCGTTAAGCTTCCACCAGCCCCAGCTCCTCTTAGCGAACGCGAGACCCCACTCGCGAACGCGAAGAAGGAAACCAGAACTGGAGACCTTATGCAATTTTCTAAGTCCAAAATTGACCCGTTGAGCATCCGAAACACACCCGACGCCCCCGGGACCTCAACCAAATTAACATCGAATTCAAGCCTAAGAACTCCAAAAACTCTCAATTCCATTTTCGATCAAAATGTTTACCAAACCTCGTCCGAATGACTTGAAATTTTGCAAGCACGTCACATTCAACACTACAGAGCTACTCCAACTTCCAGAATTCCATTCCGACCCCGATATCAAAATCTCACTATCGAACCGGAAACTTCAAAAATTCAACTTTCGGCATTTCAATCCTAAATAAACTACGAATTTCCAAAACACAATCCGATCACGCCCCTAAGCCCGAAATCACCCAACAGAGCTAACGGAATCAACAGAATTCCATTTCGAGGCCGTCTTCAACTAATCCGACTACGGTCCGAATTCTAAAGCTTAAGCTCTCTTTTAGAGACTAAGTGTCCTAAAACACTCCGAAACTCAAAACAAATCATCTCGGCAAATCAAAATAGCAGCAACAAACACTGGAAAAGCAGTTAATAGGGGATTGGGGCATTAATTCTTAAAACGACCGGCTGGGTCGTTACATCCTCCCCCTTTTAAAACATTCATTCGTCCTCGAATGAGCATAGAGACATACCTGAAGAGGTGAAAAGATGAGGATAATGGTTGCGCATATGCTGCTCGGTCTCCTAGGTCGCCTCCTCGACTGGCTGACCCTGCCACTGAACCTTCACTGATGCAATGTTCTTTGACCTCAGCTTTTGAACTTGCCTGTCCAATATTGCCACTGGCTCCTCAACATAATATAGATCCTTGTCCAATTAGACTGAACTGAAATCCAACACGTGCGACGGATCGCCGTGATACTTTCGAAGCATCGAAACAAGAAATATCGGATGAACTCCTACTAAGATGGGAGGTAAGGCAAGCTCATAAGCAACCTCCCCAACACGTCTCAATATCTCAAAAGGACCAATAAACCTCGGACTCAAATTCCCTTTCTTCCCAAATCTCATAACGCCCTTCATAGGCAAAACCCGAAGCAGAACCCGCTCTTCAACCATATAGAAAACATCACGAACCTTCCCGTCCGCGTAACTCTTCTGTCTGGACTAGGCTGTACGGAGTCTATCCTGAATCATCTTAACCTTCTCCAAAGCATCCTGAACCTAGTCGGTGCCCAATAATCTAGCCTCACCCGATTCAAACCAACCCACTAGGGATCTACACCGCCTACCATACAAGGCCTCATACGGTGCCATCTGAATGTTGGACTGATAGCTTTTGTTGTAGGCAAACTCCGCCATTGGCAAGACTGATACTAAGAACCTCCAGACTCCATCACACACGTATAGAGCATATCCTCAAGAAATCTAAATAGTGCACTCAGACTGTCCATCCGTTTGGGGGTGAAATGTTGTGCTTAACTCTACCCGAGTACCTAAATCATGTTGTACGGCCCTCCAGAACCGTGATTTGAACTGAGTACCTCTATCTGAAATGATGGAAACTGGAATGCCATGCAGACGAACGACCTTCCGGATATAAATCTCCGCCAATCGCTCCAAAGAATAGGTAGTACACACAGGAATGAAGTGCGAAGACTTGGTGAGCCAATCCATAATCACCCAAATGGCATCGAACTTTCTCAAGGTCCGTGGGAGCACAACTACAAAGTCTATGGTGATTCGCTCCCACTTCCACTCCGGAATCTCTATCTGCTAAAGCAAACCACCCGGTCTCTGGTGCTCATACTTTACCTGCTGACAATTGAGGCACGAGCCACAAACCCAACTATATCTTTCTTCATTCACCTCCACCAATAGTGCTGGCTCAAATCCTGGTACATCTTCGTGGCACACGGATGGATGGAATACCGCGAATTATGGGCCTCCTCTAGAATCAACTCCCAAAGACCATCAACATTGGGTACACATACCCGACCCTGCATCCTCAATATCCCGTCATCACCAATAGTCACATCTCTGGCATCACCGTGCAGAACCTTGTCCTTGAGGACGAGCAAATGAGGGTCATCATACTGACGCTCCCTGATACAATCAAATAAGGAAGACCGAGAGACCACGCAAGCTAGAAGCCGTCTGGGCTCCGAAAGATCCAATCTCACAAACTAGCTGGCTAAGGCCTGAACATCCATCGCCATAGGCCTCTCCACTACTGGTAAATAAGCCAAACTCTCTGCCCGGCGACTCAAAGCATCGGCCACCACATTGGCCATGCCCCAAGATAGTGATATCATAGTCCTTCAGCAGCTCTAACCACCTCCTCTGGTGCAAATTAAGATCCTTTTGCTTGAACAAATGTTGCAAACTCCGGTGACCAGTATAGATCTCACAAGGAACACCGTACAAATAATGACACTAGATCTTCAAGGCGTGAACAATAGTAGCTAACTTGAGATCATGGACAGGATAATTCTTCTCATGTACCTTTAAGTGTCTGGACGTGTAGGCAATCACCCTACCATCCTGCATCAGTACTGCTCCAAGGCCCATCCTCAAGGCATCACAATAGACAGTATAAGACCCTAAACTTGTAGGCAATATCAAACTGGGGCTGTAGTCAAAGATGTCTTAAGATTCTAGAAACTCGCCTCACACTCTTCCGTCCACTGAAACGGAGCACCCTTCTGAGTCAGCCTGGTCATAGGTGCTGCAATAGATGAAAACCCCTCAACAAATTAACGGTAATAACCCGCCAAGCTAAGAAAACTGCGGATCTCTATAGCTGAGGATGGTCTGGGCCAACTCTGCACTACTTCCACTTTCTTCGGATCCACCTGTATACCCTCACTCGATACCACGTGACCCAAGAATGCCACGGAATCCAACCAAAACTCACATTTTGAGAACTTTGCATATAACTTCTTTTCCCTCAAAGTCTAAAGCACTGTCCTCAGGTGTTTCTCATAATCCTCCCGACTCCGGGAGTATACCAGAATATCATCAATAAAGACACTGTGCATCAAATGCATGAAGGCTGCTGGGGCATTGGTCAGCCCAAATGACATAACAAGGAACTCGTAATAACCATACCGAGTCCTGAAAGCAGTCTTCGGGATGTCTGGCTCCCGAATCTTCAACTGATGGTAACCTGAATGCAAGTCAATCTTAGAAAACACTCATGCACCCTATAACTGGTCAAATAGATCATCAATACGAGGCAAAAGATACCGATTCTTCACTGTAACTTTGTTCAACTGGCGATAATCAATGCACATACGCATAGAGCCATCCTTTTTCTTCACAAACAAGACAGGAGCACCCCAAGGTGATATATTAGGCCGAATAAAACCCTTATCAAGCAATTCATGTAACAGATCCTTCAACTCCTTCAACTTAGGAGGGGCCATACGATACGGAGGAATAGAAATGGGTTGGGTGCTCGGCAAAAGATCAATGTCAAAATCAATATCTCTGTCGGGTGGCATACTCGGAAGATCAGCTAGAAACACATCAGGAAAGTCCCGTACTATTGGGACTGAATCAACTACAGGGGTATCAACACTAACACCTCTCACATAGGCCAGATACGCATCACACCTCTTCTCCACCATTAGCTAAGCTTTAAGGAAAGAAATAACTCTACTAGGAGTGTGATCTAAAGTACCCCTCCACTCTATTCGTGGTACACCTGGCATAGCCAGCGTCACGATTTTGGTGTGACAATCAAGAATAGCATAATGGGGTGACAACCAGTCCATGCCCAAGATAACATTGAAATCTACCATACTGAGTGATAAGTAGGGATTTTAACGAGTTTCATGCTCCTTCTTGCCTATGCTTTGATTATAAATTGTTACAAAATAGTCCCAAAAGGCTCATAAGTTGTGCTTGATTGCAGGTTTGATCGACAAAGTGACGAAATGTCAAAGAACGACTCAAAAGGAGTAAAACCTGCTCAAGTATCAAAGACAAAGTAAACTGAGGGCAAACAAGCCTAGTGCGAACCGCATAAAGTCGAATGCGGCCGCACTAGGTGATTTAGAGAGATGGCAAAACCAAGCTTCAAGCAACGCGGCCGCAATACGCATTGCACGGTCCACGATGAAGGTTCCGCGGCCGCACTACCTTTTTGTGCGGTCCGCGGAAGATAGATTCAGAGAGATGGAAAATGCCAAAGTTCAAGCCATACGGTCCGCGGTCATGATTGTGCGGACCGCGCCAGCTGCCTCCACGGCCGTGGTCCATTCTTCGCGGTCCGTGGAGCCCAAGTTCAGAGAGCCCAGAATTGATGTCCAAGAGCCTAGTACGGCCGCGGTCCATTTTATGCAGCCCGCGCTGAACCCGCAAGGGTATTTTTGTCCAGTTTTTCTAGCCTTGTATAAATAGAACATTTTACCATTTTAGATTATCTGATATATCTAGAACTGAGCTGCGCTCGTGGGAACCTCATCTGTAGCCATTTTTGGCATCTTAGCTTCAAATTAACGATAGATTCTTGTATTTTAATTTAGTATTTAATTAATATGCCTTGTTCTTCATCTATTTCTCTATTTTCTCCTTCAAGCATGAGTAGCTAAACCCATTAGCTAGGGTGTGGCTCAACCCTAGTGTGGGTAATTAATGAGTGTTGCCATCTATTGTTAGATTGACTATGGATGTTTGTTATTTGGGTCAAATTTATGGTTTAATCTATGAATTGGTGGTTGCAAACACTGTTTTGTGCTAAGTTGACTTGGCTCTTCTTGAGAAAGAGAGCCTAAGTCTCCAAAATTGACCTAACAAGGAATTGGGATGGACTCAAGAGAATTGATAGTCCCAATTAAAGGGTTAAACCTCGAGAGAGTAATTACCCAACTTGAACCCTAGTTGCTTGAGCTAATTTGCCTACCCATTTGGTCTCGAGGGAGTCAATTGGGAAAAATCACTCTCTCTACCGAGAAGTGTGAGAGTGGGTAAAATTGTGCAACTGTTATAGCATATTTCCCCAAACATGTCAACCGAACCTTAGAAGCATTTACCCGTCAATTAGCCACCTAGATGAAAGTCACTACCCTAGTGCCTTTCTTCCCATTAGATACAACTCAGCAATTATCTCATAGCATAATCTAGTTTCAAGTAATAGTTTGATAATAGTAGTTTATAATCAAAAACCCAAAAATGTATGAAAGTGCCATTTGGAAAAATTACACAACTCTAGTTTAGATAGATACTCGACTCCATTCCTAGCTCCCTGTGGAAATCGATCCTGACCCTCATATCGAGTAAAAGCTATTACGACCCTCTCTTCTTACCTTTTAGTAGTGTGGAGTTGGCAGCGATCACTTTTTGGTGCCGTTGCCGGGGAGCTAACAGTTTTGGCTATCTATTTAGTTAGTTTTGTGTATTATTCTTATTTCCTTCTTTGTTACTTACTTGTTTTTGTCATTACTCAGGTACCAACATGGCTTTAAACAACGCTAATGATCCTCTTGGAAACGTGATAGCGGGGGAGGAGGTAGATGATCTTGAGTAAGATGAGGTGCTTCTTGCACCTCAAGGTCAACGGAGAGGCCGGAATACTAATGCTAATCCAAATGCTAATATTCTAGACCCTCCCCCGTACCTCCAAGAGTGGCTCCCAGAGTATTACCGAACCAGGGCTACGCAAGTGCTATTGTCCCACCCCAAATCCAGGCGAGCAACTTTTAGATAACCAATGTGATGTTGACCTTACTTGAGCAGCGTGGGTATTTCACGGGCGCTGCAAATCAAAATTCCTACAAACATCTCAAGGGGTTCGTAGATACATGCTGGGGGAGCAAACAGACGAATGTATCCAAGGATGTATTGAGATTGAGACTTTTCCCGTTCTCACTTCGTGAAAAGGCATTGGATTGGCTCGAGAGACTCCCCAACCATTCCATCACAACTTGGGATGAGTTGGCGGATAAGTTTATTGCCAAATTCTTCTCTCCTAGTCATATTGCGGCACTTCGAGATGAAATATTAGCCTTCAAGTAAGAGCCAACGGAACCTTTGCATGAGATTTGGGAGCGGTATAAAACGATGGTGAAGGAGTGCCCAAATAATGATATGACCGAGGCCATGATCCAACAAACCTTCTACCGGGGCATAAATACTACAAATCAATGCTTTGTTAACCAATTGGTCGGGGGCAATTTTATGAAACTTTCTTATGAGGAGGCATGTGATGTACTTGATGAAATGGCGGACACTTCTTTAGTATGGCAGAGTAGAGCAAATGTGCCTCAATGTGACCCTACAGTTATCCATTTGCATAAGGAATTACATGATCACGGGCAAACGATAGATGAGCGTACCACTACGATGAATCAATTGGCTAAGGCACAGTTGCAATAAGTTCAGAATCCTCGCCAAGTGAATGCCATGGAGGGTGTTAGTATGTTTGTCAACAAGAGAAGGCAAAGGAGGCAATAAAATCAAGGAAATTATGAGCAATTTGTTGATGAATATGATGGGTGTCAAAATGATGGTTATGATGACCAAAACGAAGAGGTACAATATGTCAACAACTATCAAGGCAACAGAGGCAACTCTTCAAACCAACAATGGCGACCCCAAGGAAATTGGGGCAATCAACAACAAAGTGGTGGTAATTGGAACAACAACAACCAAAACAACAATTGGGGTAATCAAAACAACAACCAAGGCAATTGGAATGGAAATAACAACAATTGGGGCAACAACAACAATCAAGGCGGGTGGAACAACAATGGAAACCAAGGCAACCGGGGGCAAGGCTTTCAAAGGCCCCCAATGTACCAACAACCGAACAATCCACCCCCTTTCCCTTCTCAAGGTCCTAGTTCTTCTGGTAATGATATGAGCAGAATTGAAATGATGTTCGAGCAGATGATGAAGAGGAATGCGGATTCCGATGCACAGTTGGCTTCTCACAACACCTTTATCCGAAACTTAGAGGTGCAATTAGGCCAAATCTCTCAGTCATTGAATGCTCGCCCGAAGGGTGCTCTACCAAATGATACGGTAGTGAACCCGAAGGGTGAGAATAACAATCATGTGATGACGGTTACAACAAAAAGTGGGAGAGGCGATGATGTGAATGCCTCAAAACAAAAGCAAGTTGTGGATGAAGATGTTAAGTTGTAGGATGATGATGTACCTATGATTGTTGAAGATGTGGTTGAAGAGAATGTGAATAATGATGTGCGGATTTATATTGATGAGGCCGAGGTAGAAACACAATATGCCATGAACCCGTCTAGGGAACACGTGATTGACATGCCCGAGTCGGTTGTGCCAAAAGCCAAGGCTCCTTTGCCAAGTCCACCTCTGCCTTATCCTCAAAGGCTCGCAAAGCAGAAGTGATAATCAGTTTAAAAAGTTCATTGACATGATGGAGAGCTTATCTATTAATGTGCCTCTAGTGGAGGCACTTGAACAAATGCCGGGTTATGCAAAATTCATGAAAGACTTGGTTACAAAGAAGCATTTTATGGACTGCGAAACTATAAAGATGACTCACCAAGTTAGTGCTATAGTGCATTCAATGGCCCGGAAGCTTGAAGATCCCGGTGCTTTCACCATTCCTTGCACCATTGGAAGTGCGGATTTTGCCAAAGCTCTTTGTGACTTGGGAGCTAGTATCAATTTGATGCCCTACTCGGTTTTTAAAACTTTGGGTATCGGGAAACCTAGGCCAACTTCAATGAGACTTTAAATGGCGGATCGATCGATGAAGTGACCTTTGGGTATTATGGATGATGTGCTTGTCTGGGTGGACAAATTCATATTGCCAGTCGACTTTGTGATTTTGGATTGTGAGGTGGACTATGAGGTTCCTATTACCTTGGGCAGACCTTTCCTTGCAACGGGGAAGGCATTGGTTGATGTTGAAGCGGGTGAGCTCACTTTCCGAGTGGGAGATAAAAAGGTCGTTTTCCGCGTTTGCAAATCTATGAAGCAACCCAATAGCACCGAGGTGTGCTCATTTGTAGACCTTTTCACATCAGTGATTGCAGATGATACCAGTGCTATGATCAACATGGAAGATCCTCTTGAAGCAGTGCTCTTGAACATGGATGTCAATGATAATGCTAGTAGAGTGGAATGTGTCAATGCCCTACATGGGATGGGCTCTTATTCTTATGAGCCGAGGAAGCTATCTTTGGATCTCGAAAATCGGAAAACTCCACCAACAAAGCCATCAATTGAGGAGCCACTAGTGTTAGAGTTGAAGCCACTTTCTCCACACCTCAGGTATGAATTCTTGGGTTCAAATTCTACTTTAACAATTATTCTTTCTTCTTGCCTTACTAACATGCAGGTTGAGGCCACTTTGGCGGTGCTTCAAAAGCGAAAAAGGGCAATTGGATGGACTCTAGCTGACATTCGGGGAATAAGCCCCGCATTTTGCATGCACAAAATCATCTTGGAGGAGTATGAAAAGCCTTCTTTGGAGCATCAAAGAAGATTAAATGAGGCGATGCAAGAATTGGTGAAGAAAGAGGTTATCAAGTGGTTAGACGCCGGTGTGGTTTATCCTATTTCTGACAGTTCTTGGACTTCTCCAGTGCAATGTGTGCCGAAGAAGGGTGGTATGACTATGGTGACCAATGACAACAATGAACTCATTCCTACTCGCATAGTCACCGGGTGGAGAGTATATATGGATTACTGTAAGCTAAACAAGGTGACCCAAAAATATCATTTCTCATTGCCATTCCTTGACCAAATGCTAGATCGTCTTGCGGGGCATACTTTCTATTGCTTTTTGGATGGTTACTCGGGGTACAATGAAATTTTAATTGACCCGGAGGAGCAAGAGAAGACCACCTTTACCTGTCCATATGGAACCTTCGTTTTCTCTCGGATGTCGTTCGGATTGTGTAATGCTCCGGCGACATTCCAAAGATGCATGATGGCTATTTTCACCAACATGGTGGAAGATATATTGGAGGTCTTCATGGATGATTTCAATGTGGTTGGTGATTCCTTTGAAGAGTATTTGGGTAACTTGGATAGAGTGTTGGCCCGGTATGAAGGCACAAACCTCGTACTCAATTGGGAAAAATGTCATTTCATGGTTGAAGAGGGTATTGTGTTGGGTCATAAAATCTCAAAGCATGGAATTGAAGTTGACAAAGCCAAGATAGAGGTGATTTCAAGTCTTCCTCCCCCTATTTCTGTCAAAGGGGTGAGGAGTTTTCTTGGGCACGCGGGTTTTTACCGGAGGTTTATAAAAGATTTTTCAAAAGTGGTAAACCCCTTGTGCAAGTTGCTAGAAAATAATGCAAAGTTTGTGTTCGATGAGGGGTGTATGCAAGCATTCGAGCTTCTCAAGCTTAAGTTAACCACTACCCCGATCATTACAGCACCAAATTGGAGCTTGCCTTTCGGGCTCTTGTATGACGCAAGTGACGTTGCAGTTGGGGATGTTTTGGGTCAAAGGGTTAACAAGATGTTTCATCCGGTGTACTACACAAGCAAGATCATGAATGAGGCTCAAAGGAACTATACAGTCATCGAGAAAGAGTTGTTGGCTATAGTGTTTGCAATGGAAAAGTTTCGACCATACCTTATGGGGGCCAAAGTTATAGTGCACACCGATCATGCCACCCTTAGGTACTTGATGATAAAGAAAGACTCCAAGGCAAGATTGACGAGATGGGTGCTACTACTCCAAGAGTTTGATCTAGAAATTGTGGACCGAAAAGGTAGTGAGAATCAAGTGGCGGACCACTTGTCCCGTTTGGAGGAGGAGGGAGGCCTTGTGACGGCCTTGAGATAAATGATTCATTTCCCGACGAGCAACTCCTTGCGGTGTCAATGAATGGAATGCCATGGTTTGACGATGTTGCCAATTACCTTGTGACTGGAATAATCCTGTATGAGCTTTCTTCTAACCAAAGGAAGAAGCTCAAGCGGGATAGCTTGGATTTTTATTGGGATGAGCCATACTTGTTCAAGATTTTCACGGATGGTGTGATTCGTAGATGTGTCCCGGAGGAAGAACAATTGAGTATCTTAGAGGCTTGCCATTCTTCACCCTATGGTGGCCATCATGGTGGGGTGAAGATCACCTCGAAAGTTCTTAGTTGTGGATTCTATTGACCCACCTTGTTCAAAGATGCGGGCGATTTGGTAAAGAGGTGTGATGAGTGCCAAAGAGCGGGTGGAATTTCAAAAAGGGATGAGATGCCTCTCAATACGATTCTAGAAGTGGATATCTTTGATGTTTGGGGCATCGATTTCATGGGTCCATTTGTTAGCTCTTGTGGGAACACTTACATTCTCGTGGCAGTTGATTATGTCTTGAAATGGGTTGAAGTCATGGCTTTGCCTAACAATGAAGCCCGGAGTGTTGTGGCATTTCTTAAAAAGAGCATCTTCACAAGGTTTGGCACTCCTCGTGCGATTATCAGTGATGGGGGGTCTCACTTTTGCAACAAGGCTTTTGACACGTTGCTTTCCAAGTACGGTGTCAATCATAAGATTTCTACCCCCTATCATCCTCAAGCTAGTGGTCAAGTGAAAGTCTCCAATAGAGAAATTAAGAGCATCTTGTCAAACACTGTCAATGCTAATAGGACCGATTGGTCAAAAAAGTTAGATGGCGCTCTATAGGCTTATCGGATGACTTACAAAACTCCAATTGGTATGTCTCCATATCGGTTGGTGTTTGGAAAAGCTTGTCATCTTCCGGTTGAGTTAGAGCACAAGGCCATGTGGGCTTTGAGAAAGTTGAATTTGGAATGGGATGTTGCTGCAAATCTTCGTGTTGAACAACTCAATGAGCTCGATGAGTTTAGATTCCATGCCTACTCAAGTTCGTCCTTGTATAAGGACAAAATGAAGTACCTTCACGACAAATATGCTCGGGGTAAGGAGTTCAAGATTGGAGATATGGTTCTCTTGTTCAATTCCTGGTTACATCTGTTTCCGGGTAAGTTCAAGTCAAAGTGGAGTGGGCCATTTGAAGTTGTGTTCGTGACCCTATTTGGTGCTCTTGATCTAAGGAACAAAAATGGTGAAGTTTTCAGAGTTAATGGGTACCGGGTCAAGCATTATCTTGGAAAATTTGATGACAGCCACATGGTGGCACTTCTTCATCTAAAGTGATGTGATGGTAACATGCGTCATGCCGCGACGTTAAATCAGGCGCTTCTTGGGAGGCAACCCATGTCTTTTTCTTCTTGTTTTATTTGATTTTCTTTGTAGTTTAGGTTTGATTTTTGGACTAATTGGTTGTGAGATGTTGCATGGATTGTGTTGATGCAGTGCAAAACATGAGGAAAAAATTGAACAGACTCTGAAGTTGCCAGTACGGCCGCATTTCACTTTGTGCGGTCCGCACTAGTGAAGGCCAAGTGAGGTACTCTCTGAAATTTGCCACCGCGGACGCATTCCATTTAGTTCGGACCGCTGTGGACCTCTGCGGCCGCGGTCTGTTTTGTGCGAACCGCGGAGGCTGCCTTCTCAGACTTCTTCTGAACAAACCCAGCGCGCTCCGTGGTCTGTTTTGTACGGCTGCGATAGTAGGTAAGATTGGGTCCCACATGTTTTTCTATAAATAGACCACAGGGGTAGCCGGTTATCCTTTTCAAAAAATTGACTCTTAGAGACCTAAAAGTTACTGTTCATCTTCCCTATTGACTGTGATTCTTGTTTAGAGTGATTATTTGCATTTTGTATCCACATCTGGTAATATTTCAACCATTTCTTTGTGCTTAATTTTATAATTTCGTTTTTATTTCACTGCCATTAGCCTGTAACTTCTTCTTCTTCCTGTATTTCTCTATTTGTTAGCGTAGGTTAGCTTAAATATAGCTTTTTTTGTGTGCCTGAGAGGTATAATGAACTGGGTAAACTAAGTAGGGACCCTAACTAGGTTTGAATTGAACTAAAATGCAAGACCAAGAACCCTAACTCAGTGCCTTGACCAAGCACCCACTGCGGACTGCGATCGTTTTTGTGCGGTCCGCGGTGCTTTGACGTAGTCCACGGTACCAATTTTTGCGGATCGCGGTGAGGATTTTTCAAGAAACTAACTTGTTGCCCAGCGCGGCCGCACTACATCTTGTGTGGTCCGTGCTAGCCCACCACGGCCGTGACACCACTTTGTGCGGGCCGCAGTGGCTAAATTCAGAGAAGTGGTTTTATGGACCTTGCCCTAATGCGGACCGTGGTGACTCCAGTGCGGCCGCACTCCTTTTTGTGCGGCCTGCGCTGCACTGTTTCTACAACATTTTCTGCAACTTTTGGCTTCTGTTCTGCAATTCATTTTTCCACAACTGATTCACTGCTATGCTAATACTAACAAAGGTAGATGTTTGTGCTTGCAGACAATGGTTAAACAACGAGGCAAAGGCTCGAAACAACCCGGCCGAGGTGATTCCTCCTGGGGAGGGAAGCAAAGGTTGGTAAAACTCACTCCCCAGGCTAGAAAAAACATCAAAGACATGAGGAAGGCCATAAAAGCGGCTGACAGAGTCATTGACAACTCGAGGAGTGAGTACGAGCCCTCCCGGGAGATCTCTTCGGATTCAGTCCCACTATACATCCCGTATCCGGAGAGGGCCATACATAGAGACACTCCTCCCGCTTCCCCCGATGCTCAACTTCAATCAACATTTCTTCTGGGTCATCTGAGGGCTCAGCAGTAGGTAGTGGGGATGAATACTCTACCTCTCCCATAACTTCAATATTTTGAGAGGGTGCTAGAGGTGATGAGGGAGATGGGGAGTTACTTTGGGTGGTGTGCCTCAGGTTGGGGGTGTTGACCGGACTAGAAATCCCGTTGTTTAGGAAGATAGATTCGTCAGCCAGGTGGCGTTTCACAAGTTTAGGGAATGGTAACCGTCACGAAACTTGATTCTTGAGAGGAGCTTCATTGACAGAGACCTTCTACCCCTACACCCCAATGTACATAGACAGTTTCAAGCTCGAGTGGGTTGGAAGCACTTTAAAGATAATTGTGTGAAGGCGAATGAGCACATGGTCAAGGAGTTTTATATCAATGTGGCTAACATCTTGAAGGGCACTAAAGTGACCAAAGTGCAAAACAAAAATATGGTATTTACGGGGAAGGCACTAAATGAATACCTGGGGTTCAATGAAGAAGATGAGTCCCTTTACAGTGAAAAGTTGGCAATGGGAGAGGAGGTTCGTCCGTGGTTAGCTTCATACTTGGCAATCCCGGGTACGGTTCCAGAGTGGTTGCAAGCAGGGGCCAAAATATTTCGGAGGACCTTTAACTTTGAGGCTAGGGGGTGGTTGAATTTTGTGTGCAGTCGGCTTGACCCCACTACCCATGATCAGACTATTCCACTTGCCCGGGCTGTTCTTGTTGCATCTATTATGGCGGGATGCCCTATCAACGTGGGCACTGTGATTTCCCGCGTCATTTCTGCAGTGGGGGTTGAGCATGACCGGAACTACCCTTTTCCCAACACCCTCACTATTTATTTTCGGGACCTGGAGGTGGAGAATAGACCTTTTGACATCAAGGTCAAACCTATGGCTTCGTTTTCGTGGTATAGTTTGAATTGGTCAGACAACTCCAAGGACAAAAATTACAAGCCGCCTGCTTCTGCCCCAACTGGCCAGTCTGAAGAGCGGGTTGCGGTAGAGCCCTCCACTGAGCCTGCCTCCATAGTTGCTAACATGCCTCCCGGACCTTCCACTACTGCTGGTCCCTCTACTTCAGCTGGCCCGGGAATTCCATCTTCCCGGGCCCATTCTATCACCGCCCACCAGCTGAGCCAGACATTTTATAGCTTGAACAACTGGATGGCAACTGCTTCGTCCAAGTTGTCTACATTGACCTCCACCATTGCGGCTCAGTCGGCACCACAGCCAGTGCAGGTGCCCCAGTCTATCGAGGATTCACTTAAGGAAATTCTTGCCAACCAGCAGAAGATCCTTGATTCTCAGGCTGCCTTAGCTAAGGCAGTGGATTCACATGGCAAGGCGCTGAAAGAGCTTGCCAGGGAGCACAAGAAGTTGTGCAAAACATGAGCTTCCAAGGAGTCTATGAAGGATCTTAGAGCGGATGTGGACAAATTGAAGGCAGACCAGCTACCTTTAGATTTCCTATTTGAGGATCTAGCTCCAGCAGCAGTACCAGCAATAGAGCCACAACAGGAGCAGACACAAAGGCTTCCAAAGAAGAAGAGGAAGCTCCCTAGTGCAGATGAGGCCATCATCCAGTTGGCGGACCCACCGGAGGCCTCCTCCAGTTAGCCACAGGATGTACATGATATACAGCCTATCCAGGTCTAGGCCCCAGTCCCAATAGCTGAGCAGCAGGATACCGGGAACCAATCAGAGGTTCCCGCGCATACAGAGGACCTGGGGACCACTGATGATCCTATGCAAACGGACACGGCTTAGGGAGTCCTCATATCCTTTCCTTATACTTTTTGGTGCTTATTTGTTTAGCTGGCATTGGGGACAATGCCAACTTTTATTTGAGGGGGTGCGCCCTACATTTTTGGATGACTATATATATTGTTACATTTTATGTCTTGTTGATTTTCTATTGGTCTGTATATAACTTTACATTTAGCTACTTTTATCGCATTTTTTATCTTCCCTTTGGTCTGTATATAAAGTCTGTATATAAAGTTACATTATTGTATATATTCATCCCCCATTGTATATTCAAATCCCTTATTGTACATATTCATTCTATTTTCTATTTTTGTAAAAATAATTTTTGTTTTTAGCTTCTTAGATAGGCTCGTAGTTTTTTGTTTCGTTTTTGGCGCTTTCAATAAGCCTTTGGTTTTCTTAATGCCACGGTTCTTTCCAAAGGTAGAGTATTGTGTGAACCGGGTGGCTCTTCTCAATGATGGATGGCGTGACAACCTTCTTAAGGGGTTGAGTCCATTTTTGTTTTTATTTTTGGTAGCTTGTAGTTAAGGGTACCTCAAGCAAAGCTTCACTTGGGCCTAACACATTTGCATTTGATCCCATGATCAAAGACAAGTTGTTGTGTTTAGGATGGTGAAAGTCGTGACGTTGAGACTCTTGTGTTGACCAAACAATCATCATGTGATCTTTCAGGACTATTGTGTGCTCAATCATGTCTAAGGCTATTGTGGGCCCCTAACTCTATGTCTTTAGTAATCCTTGAGTTTGTGTGGTAAAAAATCGAATTGTGAGTCCAAGTCCCGAGCCAATGGTCTAGAACTTGCCCTGAATGTCTGTTGAGGCGAAATCTTGAGTGAAATTTGGCTTGAGAAGTGACTATAGGCTCTCCTTGATCCAAATGATAGTTGAATAATTCCATATCCCACCAATGATATAATCCCTAGTTAAACCCTTTTGAGCCTTAAACCTTTTTCTTTCAAGAACCAATACTATAAGCCTATACCCATTCTAAAATATACCCTCTTTTGGCACCCGATCTTTCCTTGAGCAATGGAAAAAGTTTAAGTTTGGGGGGAGAGACAAGAAAGGGAACAAAGTGGTAAAAGGTACAAAAAAAGGGAAGGCCATGAAAAAGAAAAGAAAAGAAAAGAAAAGAAAAGAAAAGAAAAGAAGACAAAAAGAAAGCCCAATGTGAAAAAGAATAAAAAGGGATTCAAGAAAAACAAAAGATAAAAAGGTGTGGAAAAAGTTGAAAAAGGAGAAACGCTTTGAAGTTCATAAGAAAGAGTGACATTATGTCTCTCTGACCCCTTAAAAAGAAGTGAGATACTTAATGAGTCAAGAGAATTGTGCCAAATAAATTAAAAGAAGTGCTTAAGGGAAGATGAAACCCATTTAGACCAAAAACTTTTCCTACCCTGAACCAAAAGCCTTCACATTGACTCCTCAAAAGCCCTATATGATCTTGAGTTGAATGATGCTTACATTAGTGGATACTTACATGAGGGGCAAACATATGGTACTTAGAGTCGGACTTGTGGCCTTTCCTAGAGAGAGATGACTGAATTTCCATTAACCTCGGTTTGTGTGCTAATACTCTAAAAGGTGAGGTTTGCTTAGGGAGAGTTGAGATGTGTGAGTTTGAGTTCCACAATGACCAAAGTAATTGAGAGAGTTCCTTGATGTAATGAGTCAACTCTTGATGCTCTTGTGTCACACTTGATCCATAGTTTTTCAAAGTTTAAATGTTGTTAATGATTCATTCGTATTGAGGGCAATTGTTAGTCCCAATTGATGCTTGTTGAGGTTACTTTAGGATAGCTGGAAATACTTGGATTTTTCCTTAAGGGGTGGGTCTTATTTTGTTTACTTGAGGACAAGCAAAGGCTTAAGTTTGGGGGAGTTGATAAGTAGGGATTTTAACAAGTTTCATGCTCCTTCTTGCCTATGCTTTGATTATAAATTGTTACAAAATAGTCCCAAAAGGCTCATAAGTTGTGCTTGATTGCAGGTTTGATCGACAAAGTGACGAAATGTCAAAGAACAGATCAAAAGGAGTGAAACCTGCTCAAGTATCAAAGACAAAGTAAACTGAGGGCAAACAAGCCTAGTGCGAACCGCATAAAGTCGAATGCGGCCGCACTAGGTGATTCAGAGAGATGGAAAAACCAGGCTTCAGGCAACGCGACCGCAGTACGTATTGCGCGGTCCACGGTGAAAGTTTCGCAGCTGCACTACCTTTTTTTGCGGTCCGCGGAAGATAGATTCAGAGAGATGGAAAATGCCAAAGTTCAAGCCATGCGGTCCGCGGTCATGATTGTGCGGATCGCGCCAGCTGCCTCCGCAACCGCGGTCCATTCTTCGCGGTCCGCGGAGCCCAAGTTCAGAGAGCCCAGAATTGAAGTCCAAGAGCCTAGCGCGGCCGCGTCCATTTTATGCGGCCCGCGCTGAACCCGCAGGGGTATTTTTGTCCAGTTTTTCTAGCCTAGTATAAATAGAATATTTTTCTATTTTTAGGTTATCTGATATATCTAGAACTGAGCTGCGCTCGTGGGAACCTCATCTGTAGCCATTTTTGGCATCTTAGCTTCAAATAACAATAGCTTCTTGTATTTTAATTTAGCATTTAATTAATATGCCTTGTTCTTCATCTATTTCTCTATTTTCTCCTTCAAACATGAGTAGCTAAACCCATTAGCTAGGGTTATGGCTCAACCCTAGTGTGGGTAATTGATGGGTGTTGTCATCTATTGTTAGATTGACTATGGGTATTTGTTATTTGGGTCAATTTTATGGTTTAATCTATGAATTGGTGGTTGCAAACACTGGTTTGTGCTAAGTTGACTTGGCTCTTCTTGAGAAAGAGAGTCTAAGTCTCCAAAATTGACCCAACAAGGAATTGGGATGGACTCAAGAGAATTGATAGTCCCAATTAAAGGGTTAAACCTTGAGAGAGTAATTACCCAACTTGAGCCCAAGTTACTTGAGCTAATTTGCCTACCCATTTGGTCTCGAGAGAGTCAATTGGGCAAAATCACTCTCTCTAGCGAGAGGTGTGAGAGTGGGTAAAATTGTACAACGGTTATAGCATATTCCCCCAAACATGTCAATTGAACCTTAGAAGCATTTACCCGTCAATTAGCCACCTAGGTGAAAGTCACTACCCTAGTGCCTTTCTTTCCATTAGATACAACTTAGCAATTATCTCGTAGCATAATCTAGTTTCAATTAATAGTTTGATAATAGTAGTTTATAATCAAAAACCCAAAAAATGTATGGAAGTGACATCTGGAACAATTACACAATTCTAGTCTAGATAGATACTCGACTCCATTCCTAGCTCCCTGTGGAAATCGATCCCGACCCTCATATCGGGTAAAAGTTATTGTGACCCTCTCTTCCTACTTTTTAGTAGTGTGGAGTTGGCAGCGATCACTGAGCAATAATAAATTGGCTCTGGTCTCAAAACCACTAAGAGCAACCAAATACGACCGATAAATGTGGTCCACAATAAGAGAATCCCCCACAAGAGTAGAAACATAAATAGGAGAACTCAAAGAATCCCGAGATACGCCCAAATGCGGGGCAAAATAAAAAGACACATAAGAATAAATGGAGCCTGAATCGAATAGAACCGATGTATCTCTATGATAAACTAGGACAATACTTGTGATGACAGAATCAGAGGCGACAACCTCAGTACGGGCAGGAAGGGCATAATATCTGGCCTGACCTTCCCCTCTAGGGCAACCTTTACCTTCTTGACCTCCACCTCTAGCTGGCTGAGCAGGTGGGGGTAGCAACTGGTACTGAAACCATAGCCTGGGAACTCTGCGGGGCACGTTGTGGCTGGGAAGTCTGTGGAGGTACACCCCTCCTAAGTATGGGGAAATCCCTCACCATGTGGCGTGTGTCACCACACTCAAAATAAGCTATGAAAGGACGTGGTGGTTGTGACTGGCTTGGGCCAGGTTTGCTGGACTGGCCACTGAAGGTACCCCGTGCAGGAGGTGCACTAGATACTGAAGGTGCATAATAAGGCTCCTGAGGTCTAGGAGGAAATGGAATACCACTAGCTGCTGGAAGAGCTGAATGAACGGGGCGACTTATATAACCCCTACCATAGAGAACTACAGCTGGAGCACGGGCACCAGAATAATGGCCCGACTCTCGAGACCTCTTGGCCCCCCCTCCTCTCTATCCCGAGCATGCATACCCTCCACTCTCCTAGCAATGCTCACCACCTGCTGATAAGAAATATACATCTCCAACTCACGAGCCATGCTAGACTTGATGCTGAGAATGAGTCCCCCAATAAATCATCGAACCCTCTCACGAACTGACCAAAGCTGGTGCATGCCTAGCCAAGTCAGTGAAATGGACAGCATACTCCAAAACAGTCGTATTGCCCTGGAACAAATGCTCAAACTCTGCATGCCATGCATCCCTAAGGCTCTGAGGAACAAACTCTCTCAGGAACATATCTGAAAATTGAGTCCAAGTAAGGGATGCTGCCTCAGCTGGACTGTCCAACTCAAAAGTACGCCACCACTGGTAGGCGGCTCCTCGAAGCTGGAAGGCAGTGAAAGAAACCCCACTCGATCCTGATATACCCATAGTGCGGAGGATACGGTGACACTTCTCTAGAAATCCCAGGGCATCATCTGATGCTAAACCACTGAATACAGGAGGCTTATACTTATTGAACCTCTCAAGCCTCTACTGCTCATTCTCTGAAGCCGTTGCCCTGTCCTCGGGCTGATCTAGAACTGCAGGCGGTACCGGTATAACCTCTGGGATCTGATCAACCTGGACTCTCTGCTTAGGAGTGCGGGCGGCGGGAGTCTGTGCTCCTCCCCCAGCCTGGGATGTGACTGCATCAAGGGTGATTAACCCTGCCTGAGCTAGAATGGTGTACATGCTCATGAACTGTGCAAGAGTCTCCTGAAGAGCTGGAATAGTAGTAGCAGTAAGCGTATAAGGTGCCTGGACTCCGGCTGGAGCTGCTAGTAGCTCCTCCATGGCAGCTCACGCAGGTGCTCTGGCTGCACCACGAGCGCGTCCTCGGCCTCTACTACGGCCTCGACCTCTGACGGCTCTAGTAGGGGGCGCGGGTGCCTGGTCATCTCTAGCAGCATGTGTCCTCACCATCTATGAGATAATAGAAGACAGAAGTTCAGAATTATGATATCAAAATCTCACACAACAAGGAAATCAAATGAAGTGAAGTTTTCCTAAAAGTTACATAGCCTATCGTAGATAAGTACAGACATCTCCGTACCGATCCGCAAGACTCTAATAAACCGGCTTGTGATTCATGACTCCTATAAACCTAGAGCTCTGATACCAACTTGTCACGACCCAAGTTTGCCCTCCGTGAACTATCATGATGACACCTAGTCTCTACGACTAGGTAAGCCTAACATTTGCGGAAAAGGAAACAAAATGCGGAAAAACTAATAAAAACTGAAGATAACAAATATAAAAGTGTTTAAGATGTCACTCGGCATATACTAATACAAGATCTCAAAAACTGAACAACTTCCCAAAACCCGGAATCTCATGAAATCACAAGCTAAGGATACTACATAGTGCTCTAACTCCAGAATGTCTTAAACAAAATAAATACAGAAGGGCTGTAACTACAAGAGAGAATGGAGAGGGACTCCTCGGTCTGCGGACGCAGCAGATATACCTAGAAGTCTCTTGAGGATCACCTCGCCTCAAGGATGGTAGGGCTGAGCGGAAGAACCTGGATCTGCACATGAAAAATATGTGCAGAAAGGGCATGAGTACACCACAGCGGTACTCAGTAAGTGCAAAACCTAACCTCGGTCGGGTAGTGACGAGGAAAGTCAGGGCCCTACTAATTATAGATGAAATAAACAAGGTAAACAGTATAGAATACGACAATATAATTCAAGTGCTAACATTCTATATCAATTAAAAACACATAAAGAAATCAAACTCAGTACACATAAATAGAAACAGGGGATCTCCCGGGATACCGTCCCGTAGTCCCAAATGTAAATGTCCAGAGGATCTCCCGAGATACCGTCCCGTAGTCCGAATCATAAAGATGCAGGGGAAACTCCCAGAATACCAATCCGTAGTCCCAAAATAAATATCCAGTACAGAGGATCTACCGGGTGTTGTCTCCTAGTCCCAAATATAAATGTGCAGGGGGATCTACTGGAACACCGATCCCTAGTCCCAAAGTAAACAAATAGGAGGATCTCCTGGGATACCGTCTCGTAGTTCCAAAGTAAACACACAGCAGCAACACGAAGAATATTCAGCTCAATCCAATTTCCTACCAAGGTAAAACATGTATTTCTAACCTAGCATGTTGCACAGAATTCAAATAAAGTAGTTTGAACAAATAAAGCAATTAGGTCACTTAGACATGCTTCCTTAATCTAACAGTAGGTTTAAATTGCAAGTAATGTACAACAAGGAAGAAAAAACACAGTTATAGTTACTTAATGAAAATGGGATTTTCAACAATTAGCACATGTACATGCTCGTCACCTCACGTACAAGGCATTTCATATATCAACAACACCAAATCCTAAGGGGAGAGTTCCTCCACGCAAGGTTAGACAAGTCACTTACCTCGAACTGGCTCAAAAATTAACCCGATAACACGCTCTTGCCACGAGTACTCGACTCCAAATGGCCCAAATCTATTCAAATCAATTGCATAGTGTAAATATAACTTCAAGTAACTAATTCCACTAATTAATTCGAAGCTAACAAGCGAAATTAAGAAAATTGCCCAAAAAGTCCCCCTGACCCACGTCTTAGAATCGGATAAAAGTTACGGATTATGAACTCACATTCACTCATGAGTCTTACCATACCAAAATTATCCAAATCTGATGTCAAATTCCCAATCAAAACTTGAAAATTAGGCCTAAGAATTTTTCCAAAATTTCCCCCAAATTCTCACCCCAAATTTGAAATTAGATGATGAATTCACGTTTAGATTAATGGGTTATAAGCAAAAAGGAGTTAGGAATAATTACCCAATTGATATCTCTAAAAATCCCTTAAAATCTCGCTCAAATTCAAGCTCACAAACTCTAGTTTTGATAAAAATGGCTAAACCCTCCACTTTGAAATTTTATAATCTACCCAGGTATATCCTTCTTCGCGAACACGGAAGGACCATCGCGTTTGTGAAGCAAAACTTCGCTTGGCCCATAATTCCTTCATCACAAACGCGATGACCCTATCGCGAACGCGATAGCAACCTTCTTCCTCTTATGCGAACGCGGGACCCTCTTCGGAACGCGTAGGTATACGACCTCACAGCTTCGCGAACGCGAAGCGTTAAGCTTCCACCAGCCCCAGGTCCTCTTCGTGAATGCGAGACCCCACTCGCGAACACGAAGAAGGAAACCAGAACTGGAGACCTGCTGCATTTTCTACAATTCTGTAAGTCCAAAAATGACCCGTTGAGCATCCGAAACACACCCGACGCCCCCGAGACCTCAACCAAACATGCCAACCAATCCTAAAACATCATTCAAACTTGTTCCAACCTTCAGAACGCTCAAAACAACATCAAAACACCAAATTAACTTCGGATTCAAGCATAAGAACTCCAAAAACTCTCAAATTCCACTTTCGATCAAAATGTCTACCAAACCTCGTAGGAATGACCTAAAATTTTGCAAGCACATCACATTCAACACTACAGAGCTATTCCAACTTCCAGAATTCCATTCCGACCCCGATATCAAAAGCTCACTATCGAACCGGAAACTTCAAAAATTCAATTTTCGGTATTTCAAGCCTAAATAAGCTTCGGACCTCCAAAACACAATCCGAACATGCCCCTAAGCCTGAAATCACCCAACAGAGCTAACGGAATCGACAAAATTCCATTTCGAGGCCGTCTTCATACTGCTCCGACTATGGTCCGAATTCTAAAGCTTAAGCTCTCTTTTAGGGACTAAGTGTCCCAAAATACTCTGAAACTCAAAACAAATCATCCCGACAAATCAAAATAGCAGAAACAAATATGGGTAAAGTAGTTAATAGGGGATCGAGGTGTTAATTCTTAAAACGACCGGTCGGATCATTATAAAGAACCTGGAAGTCGTCTTGATATACACGACACTGATGCGGCACCTGGCTCGTTCACGTCTAACTTTCCATCGCCCCTTACTGCTACTCACCCTAGCAGCACTCCTATGTTTGCGCACCCGCTCCTCGCTCGTCTCCAATAGCCACCACGTATTACCTGAAAGGCACAACAAAACTCAAGAACCAAAAAAGGTGTTGCCTCCGCTACTACCGGTGGAGCCCAACAAAAGCAAAGAAGAGAAAAACAAGAGGAAAAGAGGGTGAAAAAATAGTGGGGGGATATTTGGTCTAACACAATAGTACAAAGAAGAGGAAAAGAAGAAAGAATGATGGGGGAGAAAATAAGATTTTTCAGGTTCAATAAAGCCAAAATTATCAAAAAAGATGACGATTTTTCTTTCAAAAAACCAGAGAAATCAAGGGAGAAAAAACAAAATTAAGATATAATAACAATTAATTTTACAAAAAGAACTCGAAACTAAACAGATCTATAGGAACTAGAGGAGATCTGAAACCCTAAAATCGAAATTGATTTTCAAAACAGCTATAGCCGAAAAAGTATAGATGGATAGAGAAGATCTCCTAGTTCAGTAAGAATTTTTTTAAAAAAAATTGTTAGATTGAATGAAAAGGACAACTTTAATTTTGATTCCCAATGATTTCGAAAGCTTTGAGTTTCGATCGCCGCTTTTCCTTTGCTTACATTTGGTTTTCGGGTTTAATACCAAACCAAACCAAATATTATTAATTTTTTTAAATTTAAATCCAAATCAAACCAAACCGAGTGATTATCGATTTATTAAATCGGTTTAACTCGATTTTTCGATTTCATTTGAACACCCCTAAATATAATGAACAATTCCAAAATTTGGACAAAGGTAGTTTCATATGGAAAGGTCATTTTGCTTTCTTTTAGTAATCATGTTATGGCAAAACAAAATATTCAATAAATACAAATGAAATAGAAAATAGTTACAATGTATTTTTTCTAATTTATTGAAACTGCAAGTACAATATGTTATAATCACAAATTTTATATATAAATTAGTCCTTGTCGTTTTACTTTGCTATTTAAAATACCCCTCAGCCGTTAGTTTATTAATAAGATATTAAAAATACACCTGTCACTATCCCGTTGCTCTAAAATCATCCACTCCATATCTCATTAAAATTAGCCGACCCAACCCTTTTAACCCGATCCACTCGAGCCCCTCTAACTTAAATCCCCTTACCTATCCCCATTTTATTTCATTGATCTGCAAAACACACAGAGAAAGAAGCCATTTTAGGGTACTTCCAAAAATTAGGTTGGGTGCTCCAATTTCTCTCACTCTCGCCTTATTTATTAAGATTGTCCTAATATTTGAGATGTCAAAAGGCCGTTGTTCATCGAAAAGGAAGTGTCATTGTGGAGAATTTGCTTACAATTTTACTTCGACAACTCATTTAAATTGTGGGAGGAGATTCTATAAGTGCCCTAAACCGGAATTAAGTGATTATACATAGGTCTTGTTTGAATTTTTCTTATTTTTGACTGATTTGTTTCGCTGATATTGATAATTAATTTTTTTCGGATTATTTTTTAGGGTAGTTGATATGGTTATTGGGAATGTGCAGAGGATCCTGTCCCGAACAGAGCGCTTATTGTAATCAATAATTTAAAGTGTGAGTTGGATGTGACTAATCTTAAAATTAGTAATTTGAAGTCGTTGTTGGATAATGACAAGATTGAAAGGGACAAGTTGAAGGAAAAAGTAGTTGCGATGAAGGAAATAAATAATCTTCTAGTACAAAACAATTAGAGTTGGAAGATAAAATTCTCAAAATGAAGTTCTTCATTCTCAAAAGATAAATCTGTCGGATTTATTGCTGATATTATCAAAAATTGAAGCTAGAGTGGGAATGGACAGTGAAAGTTCTTTTCTTGTAAATGTGTTGTTTCCCATGAATATTTGCAGCAATATATCGAATGATGTATTTTAAGCCTTAACTTTTTATATCTTACTTTTTATAACTTTTTTAAGCTATATATCGAATGATGTATCTTACTACTTAAATCTATTTGTTTCTACTTTTGATTATGGATGGTTATAATTGGCAATTAAAACTTGCACTGAACATAAGAGGAACAATCCCAAATGAAACTTCTTCATTGTATCAAATTGCTGAAGATATGCAACAAAATCAGAGAATGAATATTCCTATAGTTCACTACAAATGCTGAAGAACCAGTGATTAGCTAGCGACATGTAATTAAAATACAAGGACTAAATCACCACACAACACTAAAGGCTCTTAAAGGTGAATAAAGGCTAGTTGTAGAAAATAGTAATTAAAGCCTCCCTCCTGCAATTAAAGATTTCATAAATACACATGACATATTCAGTTTAAAGGATAGGTGGATACAATATTATAACCCCCCAAAACTTACACAACCTGGGTTATAACATAGCATCCCACATCAAGTTTTACCAACCAAAAATAGAATGTAGATAGTACTATCACAAAGCAGTAATTACAACCAAAATATTTTCCATCTAATTCTATTACAGTAGATTTCACCTTTTCCCCTTTATCGGCTTCAGCTTCTCCATTTTCTGTTTGCTTTGCATTTCCAGCTGGCTTCTCGTTAATGCAGTTTTTCTCTTTCATCTGAGTCCTGGTGGTTTCAAAGGTAGGTTTGATGGAACACTAACACCATCATGATCTCCTGTGAAAGTTATTGCCCTTAATCCTGAAGGTTGAGATGGATTCTGACTTGCTTGAAGTCTTGTTCCTACTTCTGACACAATTGTTGGTCTTAAAGTTGGATCTGGATAATGATATGGAGATTCAAAGTCCGAAAATTCACTGCTGGACTAAGTGTAAATACTTGGTGTAGGCATAAACACAAAGTTTGAGCCTCGACTTTGTTGATTAGACTGAGTAGGTTGACTAGCTTCAGGTGCAATCAGTGCTATTTCTTCTTCATCAAACAAAGTTTTGTTTCTTGTTCTTGCCTTCTTTTTCATGGGTGGCTATTATGTAAACATAAAAAAAATAAGTTATATACTACTAAATAGGTCAAAAATAACTTAGAAAAGGTAACTATTAGCTTCTCACAACCTCTAGTATTATGATTAGGCTCTCCACTGTTACTGCATGTCATGACTCTCTCTTTTCTGGAAACTCCCCACTCACCTTGCCTTTTTATAGCTTTATCTTTTTCTCTTAATTTTAGGTCTCCCGGCCATCTTGACTAACTCAGGTGGTTCCATTGCTTGAGATGGGTCCACTTTTCAGAACTTCTCATCTTTCACTGGTTGCAACTTGTGTTTATAGGTTAGCAGGTATGCTTCCTTGCGATACCACCAATTGAATTCCTTGAAAGGGTCTAACTTCTTATATTGTATGGACTTAATGGCATGGGGGCATGGAATTCCGGTAAGATCCCAAGTCCTACATGTGCATTTCTTCAAAACCATGTTAACAATATGCATGTCCATCCCTTCTGAAACTTCATAGCCTAGGTCACCATTGCAATGAACATGACACTTAGTAGATATCTTCAAGTATTCCTTGTACAATTACAGGCTATGTGGGATGAGTTCATTTGTCCATGTCTCACTTCTTTCTCTCTTTACCTTAATTAGTTCATCACCTTATTCTAATCTCCTCAATCATTTTAATGATGGGTTTGTGCCTAGCTTCAAGAAACCATGCATTGCAAGATTCAGTGAAGTTGTTTTCTACCTTTTGGTTCTTGCGCATAGTGTTTAAATAAGATCTACACCAATCTTGAGGAGGATACTTCATCAATTCTTCCGCAGTTTGCTTATCAAGTTCACTAATGGACCTCAACTGGTCCTTGAAATCTTCTTCATAAGAACTCCAGGCACTCCACCATAACAACTTCTTGAACTCTGTTGTTCTCCATTTTCTGCATCAATTTGACTCAATGTGCCTAAAACAAAATCTATGATGTGGTGAGGAAGCACATTGTCTACAACCTCAATTAATCCCTATATAAGATTAAAGAAATTCAAATAAGTAATTTTGATTAAAAGACAAAATAAAAATAAATAAATAAATCAATAAATAAAAAAGACATCACACGTAAACCATACCTTTTGCATATTTAACATGAAGGTGATGCCTTCACCCTCCTTGAGATCCAATGACCTTTGAAGCAATTCCAAGAACCAAGTCTATGTCCTTTTTATTTCTTTATCCACCACTGCTCAAGCTATAGTATATGTTTGGTTATTATTGTCCAGTCCAACAGCAAGTAACAACTGTCCTCTAGCTTTTTCTTTTAAAAAAGTTCAATCTAAGCCAATAAATGGTCTCAAACCTAAATTAAAGCCCATCTAGAGAGCTTGAAAGCAAATGTACATTCTCAAAAAAAAATTACCTTCAGCAAGTGTATCTGTTACAACCCATATCCACATGTGTTAGTTCATGCCATATATTAGTTAACATAAATCCAAAAAGGAATTATCTTTGAGATGATAAGAAGTCAATCCTATTGGTCTTAAGTGATACAAGAGTGTATAAGGGTGATTAACCAGTATTAGAAGTTAAACGAATCAAGGATGTTGTAACTCGTATTTTCAGGTAATCTAGCGGTGCTTAATACACTCAAGAGGTCATTTATTAAGGTATTTTAATCATATAATATCCGTATCATAAGTCTTGAAGTCAAATGAGTTATGAAACAAAAGTCGACAAAAGTTGTCGCAACTTAGGTTCATAATTTTACTTAAACATTAGGTCAAATGTTTCTAATCTTTTCTCATAATTTACAAGGAATTACGGGGTGATCTACCAACAAAATTAAAGATCTATGAGTCTAGTTTCCAACTCATTAAACCGTTCATCGATACGATCTCGGAGTAGAGAGATATTCGCATTTTCGCGAGACTGCGCCAAGCACCTCTCTATGGGGCCCACTAAGTCGGTTTAAGATATTTGGACCTATATAGGATGACTCCAACCCGTTTTAAGTCATTTCTTTTCACTATTTTCAGACCTTAGAACCCTAGGAACATCCTCTCAAGGTTCTCTCAAGATTCAAGACCCAAAAAAGGGCAAACAACACAAATCAAGTGTCGGGAATTCCGTGGCGCTAGTAAGTCTCTTGTTCTTCTTGTTGTTGCTCATTTTTGTGTCGTTCCAGCTCGTGTGGGAGGTGGTTTTAAAGGGTTTATGTTCTGTAAATACTCCCTCATGTTCTTAATATCAATCCTAGGTGATTTCAAGCCTTCTAAAGTGATTCTAGTGCCGAAAAACACTAATTGATCGCTAGTTTCGCTTTGTTGTTGTTGTGGCAGCATTGGAGGGATATTTCATGGAAATTTAAGGTCAAATTGGAGTTGTTCTTTCTGTATAAAGGTAAGGAACCTCTTACTCTATATGTATTTAAGATTATCCAAGTTGCAGCTAAGCCATTGAAGCTAGAACTTGTGAAATATATATCGAAAGGCTTGGAAGTAATGTTATTGTTTTGTGGACTGTTTTGCGTTGTTGTTGGGCTGCGTATTTTACTACTATCTTGTGGAGTTTTGGAGGAGGAAGGGTGTGGAGAAACACCATATATATGTAGGGTTATGGGCTGATAGTTATTCGTAACATTTCCAGGTTGTTTGACACGACTACGGTGGTCGTCGTATGTATGGAGTGATTAGGCTATGTGTGGACTATTTTGGGAGGCTCAATATGTTTATTATTGATGTTGTTTGGGCTGTTTGGTGACTGTTTTGAATGGTGTGAGGTCATATATATAGGGGAGGTGCTGTCCGTTTCATCGTAAAATAGGTTGTGGTCGATACATAATAGTTATGACGCTTAAATGATAACGATAGTATCGTTTCTCTTATTGTAGACTAAGGAGTTTTGACAATTGCATAGCTTGAGATTGGGGCAGTATATACAAGGTATGTTAGGCTATCCCTTTCCTTCTTTTGCACGACTCCGATTGTACATAATGTAATGAACGATCTTCCAAGATACTCTACTCTTAGAAGCTAGCAGTACTTACATTGTTTTCCCTCTTATGGAACGATTGATGTTAATGTTGCTTCTCTTATTCTTATGTTATCAATGTTATTGGTACTTCCTGATTCTTATAAGGTTCATAGTGAAGAGTTAGTCCTAATAACGTGTACAGAGGATACCGACCTTACGTCACTCCAAAAGGTTTAGAATGTGATTCCATGAGTCGAGCATGCATTATATATATGTATCTATTTTACTCTACCGAGCCACGCTATAGTTGGCCGGGTACGGCACCTATTGTGCAACCACTGATCAGTTGGGTTTTACCGAGCTCCACGTGGCCGGGTACGATTCTACCGAGCCTATTATGGCCGGGTACGATATGATGATGATGATGCCCACAGAGGCGAATGCTTTAAAGGTTTATGTATTTATACATATGTATCATGCATTTCATGTAAGTATCCCTCAGAGGTACTAAGATGTTACAGGTTGTATATTCTCTATCCTTGCTTACATTACTGATCGTATTTATGGTTCCTTGCCTTACATACTCAGTACTTTATTCGTACTGACGTCCTTTTATTTGTGGACGCTGCATGTCGTGCTGCAGGTCCTGATAGACAGGCAGGTGCAGCTCCCCCACCACAGTAGACTGTCCAGTTCAGCGGTGATTGGCGAGATCCCTTCTCCGGACTTGCCTTGGTCTTGGTATGCAATTTTTGTTATAGACATTATGGGTATGTCGGGGCCCTGTTCCGGCTATGTTGCAACACTTATGTTCTTTTAGAGGCTCATAGACAGGTGTCGGCTCATGTATAGTTTGGTATGCCTTGTCGGCTAGTTTTTGTTGTATAGTCTTTCATAGTAGCGTGGTAGCTCATACCTTATATGTAGTTTCTTGATTGTCTGGTCATCCCCTGCTATGTATGTTCATGCCGTCATATTTTATTGCTGGTTGTCCATGATCTAGGTCTACCATTTATATTGATCTCGTCAGCCCTAAAAGATAATAATGAAGGTTAGATGAAATGTGCGTTGGTGCTCGGCAAGTGTGGTCGGGTGCTAGTCATGGCCCTTCAGTTTGGGTCGTGACAAACTTGGTATCAGAGCAAGTCTGTCCTAGGGGTTGTCTATGAGCCGTGTCTAGTAGAGTCTTGATTATGGATGTGTAGCGCGCCACATTTATAATCAGGAGGCTACATGACATCTAGGGTTGTTACCTTCTTCCTGAATCTAGATCGTGCGTAGAGTTGAGTCGTAAGTGTTCGTCTCTAATATTCACCTTGTTTTTTTCAGTGATGCCTTCGACTAGGAAGCAAACGATTAGTAGACGGGCTTGATACAGCAGCGGGAGAGGGTACCAGTCAGGTTCCCCAAGTCAGAGCAGGACAAAGTGAGGCTCAAAGTGAGATGCCCTCTCATACCTCATCTACTCCATCTCCTCCAGAGGATATTAGAAGGCACCCAGCACCTCCAGTTCCTCCGTCTGGCACTCCAGACCAGGATATGCGGAGTGCTTTGCAGTTATTGACTAGCTTGGTAGCTGCTCAGGCTCAGAGGCAGAATACAGGTGCTGCTGAGAAACCAGTTAGTACAAGAGTTCGTGATTTTATTAATTTAGACCCTCCAGTGTTTACCGGATCAGACCCCAAGGAGGACCCACAGACTTTTATTGACCAGGTTCATCGTACACTTCGGGTTATGCATGTTAGTGATACAGAGGCAGTAGAGTTGGCTTCTTATCGGCTACGGGATTTAGCGGTTCTCTGGTATGATAGTTGGGAGAGATCCAGGGGTCCGAACCCTCCTCCAGCTGTGTGGAAGGAATTTTCTGAGGCCTTTCTTCGTCACTACTTGCCAGTTGAGATACGACGAGCTAGAGCTGATAAGTTCTTGAACCTTAGACAAGGTAATATGAGTGTGCGAGAGTACAGTATGCAGTTTGATTCTTTGGCAAGGTATGCTCCCCATATGGTGGCCGAGATGAGTGATATGGTGCATATGTTCGTGAATGGGTTGGGACCACATCTGATAAATGAGTGTACGACAGCCTCCTTGGTGGAGGGCATGGATATTTCCCGTATTCAAGCTTATGCCCAGACCCTAGAGGATCGTAAGTGCCAACAGAGGGCAGTTAGGGAGCAGGATAGAGGCCAACATAAGAGGGGGAGATTTGCAGGGTATTCTGATGACTTCAGAGGCCGCATCAGGCCACAATTTTCGAGGAGTTCGGCGCCACCTGTAGCTAGTGCTCCTCCACAGTTTCAGAGGCCTCGATATGATCGATCCTATTCTGGTCCAGGTCAGAGTTCGCGGGCATCTGGCTCGCAACATCACAGGGATACTAGTCAGATGAGACCCCCAACACCACATTGTGATCAGTGCGGCAAGGCCCACTTTGGACTGTGTCGTCGAGGTTCTGATGCATGCTATTCGTGCGGGCAGCCTGGCCATATGATGCGGGATTGTCCTAATAGAGGAGGTGATGGTATGGCTCAGCCGACTGGATCTGTGTCTGGTTCTTCCTCATCAGTTCGACCTCCAGCACGGGGTTTTCAGCAGTCGACAGGTCGTGGTAGGGGTAGAGGTGCAGTGCCGAGTTCGAGTGGTGCTCAAAATCGAACCTATGCTCTAGTAGGTCGACAGGATCTCGAGTCGTCTCCAGATGTTGTTACAGGTATTATATCTGTGTTTTCTTATGATGTATATGCGTTGATTGATCCGGGATCTACATTATCCTATGTTACACCCTTTGTGGCTAATAAGTTTGGCATTGAACCTGAATTGATAAGTAAACCCCTCGCGGTATCTACTCCGATAGGAGATTCTGTGATTGCTAGAAGGGTATATAGAGGTTGCACTGTGATGATTTGTAGTCGTCAAACCTCGGCAAATTTATTTGAGTTAGAAATGGTTGATTTTGATGTGATAATGGGAATGGACTGGTTGGCCTCATGCTATGCAAATGTTGACTGTCGTACGAAGATGGTTAGGTTCCAATTTCCGGGTGAACCCGTCATTGAATGGAAAGGGAACATTGCTACACCAAAAGGTAGGTTTATTTCCTATCTTAAGGCAAGGAAAATGATCTCAAAAGGTTACATTTATCATCTCGTTCGCGTTAGGGATGCGGAGGCGAAACCGCCTACTTTACAATCAATCCCTGTGGTCAACGAATTCCCAGATGTTTTCCCAGATGAACTCCCAGGCCTTCCTCCTGAAAGGGAGATTGAGTTTAGCATTGATGTGTTGCCTGACACTCAACCGATCTCTATTCCTCCATACAGAATGGCCCCGGCAGAGTTGCGAGAGTTGAAGGTGCAGTTGAAGGACTTGCTGGATAAGGGCTTTATTAGGCCTAGCACTTCACCTTGGGGTGCACCAGTCCTATTCGTGCGGAAGAAAGACGGGTCGTTACGGATGTGTATCGACTATCGACAGTTGAATAAGTCTACTATAAAGAACAAGTATCCACTTCCAAGAATTGATGACCTGTTTGACCAACTCCAGGGTGCCAAGTATTTCTCTAAGATTGATTTACGTTCAGGGTATCATCAGGTGAGGGTTAGGGAGAAGGATATTCCAAAGACGGCCTTCCGGACAAGATATGGGCACTTTGAGTTCTTGGTGATGTCGTTCGGGCTAACAAATGCCCCAGCAGCTTTTATGGATCTCATGAATACTATATTCAGGCCCTATCTTGATGTGTTCGTGATTGTATTCATTGATGACATTCTAGTGTATTCTCGTTCGGAGGCGGAACATGCGGGCCACTTGCGGATAGTATTACAGACGCTTCAGGATCGTAAGTTATATGCTAAGCTCTCCAAATGTGAATTCTGGCTGAACTCAGTAGCATTCCTTGGCCATGTGATATCTGATGAGGGTATTAGTGTCGACACTCAGAAGATCGATGCAGTAAAGAATTGGCCGAGACCTACAACACCATCAGAAGTCCGCAGCTTCCTAGGGCTAGCAGGATATTATAGGCGGTTTGTAGAAGGATTTTCCTCTATATCATCACCATTGACTAAGTTAACACAAAAAGCTACCAAATTCCAGTGGTCTGACACTTGTGAACGTAGTTTTCAGGAGCTGAAGAATCGATTGACATCTGCACCAGTGCTCACTCTTCCTGAAGGAACAGAAGGTTATGTGGTATATTGTGATGCCTCAGGTATAGGTTTGGGGTGCGTATTGATGCAGCGTGGGAATGTGATTGCTTATGCATCAAGACAATTGAAGAAGCATGAAAAGAATTATCCAACCCATGATTTGGAATTGGCTGCAGTAATATATGCTTTGAAGATATGGCGGCACTACTTATACGGCGTCCATGTTGACATCTACACAGATCACAAGAGTTTACAATACATCTTCAAGCAGAAAGAGTTGAATTTGAGGCAGCGTAGGTGGCTTGAATTATTGAAAGACTACGACGTCGAGATATTGTATCATCCCGGTAAAGCCAATGTTGTGGCAGACGCTCTCAGCCGTAAATCAATGGGAAGCTTAGTACATATTGAGGCAGGTAGATGGGGGTTGATTAAAGAGCTTCATCAGCTAGCCAATATGAGAATCAGATTGTTAGACTCTGATGACGGAGGTGTTACTGTACAGAATACATCAGAATCATCTTTGGTAGCCGAGGTAAAAGCACGACAATATGAAGATCCTATCTTAGTACGATTAAGAGAAAGCATTCAACAGTGTAAAAGTATGGCTTTTGGGATCGGAAAAGATGGGGCACTGAGATACCAGAGCCGATTGTGTGTGCCTAATGTGGCAGGGTTGCGAGAGAAGATTATGAATGAGATTCATCAATCCCGATATTCCATCCATCCCGGCTCGACAAAGATGTATCATGATGTCAAGGAGCAATATTGGTGGGATAATATGAAGAAGTCTATTACAGAATTTGTAGCCCAATGTCCCAATTGTCAACAAGTAAAGATAGAACATCAGAAACCCGGTGGATTGCTTCAAAATATAGAGATTCCGACCTGGAAGTGGGAGGTGATTAATATGGACTTCATTATTGGATTACCTCGCTCTTATCATAAGTTTGACTCTATCTGGGTGATAATTGATCGACTTACAAAATGTGCCCATTTTCTGCCAGTGAAGACAACTTACACGGCTGAAGATTATGCAAAGTTGTATATCAAGGAGATTGTTAGGCTTCATGGTGTGCCCATATCTATTATATCAGACCGAGGAGCTCAATTTACGGCTAACTTTTGGAGGTCTTTCCAGAAGGGTTTAGGCACACAGGTAAATCTCAGCACTGCATTTCATCCGCAGACTGACGGACAGGCTGAACGTACCATTCAGACACTGGAAGATATGCTACGAGCATGTGTTCTAGATTTTAAGGGGAATTGGGATGATCATCTTCCACTCATAGAATTCGCCTATAACAATAGCTACCATTCCAGTATTAAAATGGCCCCATACGAGGCACTATACGGGAGGAGATGTAGATCACCAGTTGGATGGTTCGAAGTCGGTGAAACAGAATTATATGGGCCAGATTTGATTCACCAAGCTATTGAGAAGGTGAAAGTGATACAGGAGCGATTGAGGACGGCACAAAGCAAGCAAAAATCTTATTCTGATGTCCGACGTCGTGATCTAGAGTTTGAGGTTGGTGATTGGGTTTTCCTGAGGATCTCACCAATGAAGGGTATTATGCGTTTTGGGAAGAAAGGTAAGCTGAGTCCAAGGTATATCGGGCCGTATAAAATTCTTCGACGGATTGGACAGGTTGCTTATGAGTTAGAATTGCCATCCGAATTGGAATTTGTCCACCCGGTATTCCATGTATCTATGTTGAGAAAATGTATTGGAGACCCTTCTCGAGTCGTCCCTATCAAAGATGTACAAGTTACAGAGGACCTATCATATGAAGAAGTGCCAGTGGCGATATTAGATCGGCAAGTCCGCAAGCTGAGAACAAAAGATGTAGCTTCCGTCAAAGTATTGTGGAGGAACAAAAATATGGAAGAAATGACATGGGAAGCAGAAGAGGAGATGAAGTCTAAATACCCTTACTTATTCCAGAATGAAGATAACAAGGATGCTGGTGGAAGACAGGATACATTGGAAGGTGAAACGGCTCTATGAGGTAAGCAATAATTTGAGAATACTCCTCCTTAATACAAAATGGTGATATGTAGATAATGTAAATATGCATAATGCTTTGTGTAGCCTTGTGAAGCCATATGTTGGGCTTAATTACTTGCAAGTTTTGCTAGTGACCATTTTATAGGGGAAAATTGATCGGAAATTTCCATTGGAATCCACGATGATTTAAACTCCCCATAAACCCTTACATTCGAGGACGAATGTTCCTAAGGGGGGGGTGTTACAACCCATATCCACATGTGTTAGTTCATGCCATATATTAGTTAACATAAATCCAAAAAGGAATTATCTTTGAGATGATAAGAAGTCAATCCTATTGGTCTTAAGTGATACAAGAGTGTATAAGGGTGATTAACCAGTATTAGAAGTTAAACGAATCAAGGATGTTGTAACTCGTATTTTCAGGTAATCTAGCGGTGCTTAATACACTCAAGAGGTCATTTATTAAGGTATTTTAATCATATAATATCCGTATCATAAGTTTTGAAGTCAAACGAGTTATGAAACAAAAGTCGACAAAAGTTGTCGCAACTTAGGTTCATAATTTTACTTAAACATTAGGTCAAATGTTTCTAATCTTTTCTCATAATTTACAAGGAATTAAGGGGTGATCTACCAACCAAATTAAAGATCTATGAGTCTAGTTTCCAACTCATTAAACCGTTCATCGATACGATCTCGGAGTAGAGAGATATTCACATTTTCGCGATACTGCGCCAAGCACCTCTCTATGGGGCCCACTAAGTCGGTTTAAGATATTTGGACCTATATAGGATGACTCCAACCCGTTTTAAGTCATTTCTTTTCACTATTTTCAGACCTTAGAACCCTAGGAACATCCTCTCAAGGTTCTCTCAAGATTCAAGACCCAAAAAAAGGGCAAACAACACAAATCAAGTGTCGGGAATTCCGTGGCGCTAGTAAGTCTCTTGTTCTTCTTGTTGTTGCTCATTTTTGTGTCGTTCCAGCTCGTGTGGGAGGTTTTTTTAAAGGGTTTATGTTCTGTAAATACTCCCTCATGTTCTTAATATCAATCCTAGGTGATTTCAAGCCTTCTAAAGTGATTCTAGTGCCGAAAAACACTAATTGATCGCTAGTTTCACTTTTTTGTTGTTGTGGCAGCATTGGAGGGATATTTCATGGAAATTTAAGGTCAAATTGGAGTTGTTATTTCTGTATAAAGGTAAGGAACCTCTTACTCTATATGTATTTAAGATTATCCAAGTTGCGGCTAAGCCATTGAAGCTAGAACTTGTGAAATATATATCGAAAGGCTTGGAAGTAATGTTATTGTTTTGTGGACTGTTTTGCGTTGTTGTTGGGCTGCGTATTTTACTACTATCTTGTGGAGTTTTGGAGGAGGAAGGGTGTGGAGAAACACCATATATATGTAGGGTTATGGGCTGATAGTTATTCGTAACATTTCCAGGTTGTTTGACACGACTACGGTGGTCGTCGTATGTATGGAGTGATTAGGCTATGTGTGGACTATTTTGGGAGGCTCAATATGTTTATTATTGATGTTGTTTGGGCTGTTTGGTGACTGTTTTGAATGGTGTGAGGTCATATATATAGGGGAGGTGCTGTCCGTTTCATCGTAAAATAGGTTGTGGTCGATACATAATAGTTATGATGCTTAAATGATAACGATAGTATCGTTTCTCTTATTGTAGACTAAGGAGTTTTGACAATTGCATAGCTTGAGATTGGGGCAGTATATACAAGGTATGTTAGGCTATCCCTTTCCTTCTTTTGCACGACTCCGATTGTACATAATGTAATGAACGATCTTCCAAGATACTCTACTCTTAGAAGCTAGCAGTACTTACATTGTTTTCCCTCTTATGGAACGATTGATGTTAATGTTGCTTCTCTTATTCTTATGTTATCAATGTTATTGGTACTTCCTGATTCTTATAAGGTTCATAGTGAAGAGTTAGTCCTAATAACGTGTACAGAGGATACCGACCTTACGTCACTCCAAAAGGTTTAGAATGTGATTCCATGAGTCGAGCATGCATTATATATATGTATCTATTTTACTCTACCGAGCCACGCTATAGTTGGCCGGGTACGGCACCTATTGTGCAACCACTGATCAGTTGGGTTTTACCGAGCTCCACGTGGCCGGGTACGATTCTACCGAGCCTATTATGGCCGGGTACGATATGATGATAATGATGCCCACAGAGGCGAATGCTTTAAAGGTTTATGTATTTATACATATGTATCATGCATTTCATGTAAGTATCCCTCAGAGGTACTAAGATGTTACAGGTTGTATATTCTCTATCCTTGCTTACATTACTGATCGTATTTATGGTTCCTTGCCTTACATACTCAGTACTTTATTCGTACTGACGTCCTTTTATTTGTGGACGCTGCATGTCGTGCTGCAGGTCCTGATAGACAGGCAGGTGCAGCTCCCCCACCACAGTAGACTGTCCAGTTCAGCGGTGATTGGCGAGATCCCTTCTCCGGACTTGCCTTGGTCTTGGTATGCAATTTTTGTTATAGACATTATGGGTATGTCGGGGCCCTGTTCCGGCTATGTTGCAACACTTATGTTCTTTTAGAGGCTCATAGACAGGTGTCGGCTCATGTATAGTTTGGTATGCCTTGTCGGCTAGTTTTTGTTGTATAGTCTTTCATAGTAGCGTGGTAGCTCATACCTTATATGTAGTTTCTTGATTGTCTGGTCATCCCCTGCTATGTATGTTCATGTCGTCATATTTTATTGCTGGTTGTCCATGATCTAGGTCTACCATTTATATTGATCTCGTCAGTCCTAAAAGATAATAATGAAGGTTAGATGAAATGTGCGTTGGTGCTCGGCAAGTGTGGTCGGGTGCTAGTCATGGCCCTTCAGTTTGGGTCGTGACAGTATCCTTTGACAAATTAATGACGATATCACTCCCTGGGTTAGTGTCTCTTTTCTCATTGACATATGCCTCAAGTTTCTTATAGTCATATGTAAAAATACCTTCAAACTTCTCCAAAATCAGTCTTTTAGCCCTATTGCACTTTCCATAGCTAACATTTACATTAAACAATTGTTTCAGATCTGCTCTCATCTCCTTAATCTTATACTTAGGATTTTTGTTAAGACCGAAAAAATCAGGTGTCGTATGGAAGCTAGCAAAGCAAATCTTGAACGACGACAAGTTTGACAACAAAAGAAATCTACCAAAAGAGGCACAATCCACTATAATAAAAGAGAGTACAAAATCTCGAGAGAACAACCTCACGAAGAATCAAACACAAGTGACACACTAACACTTGTCCCGTAAAGTTCTTCCCTAAACACGACTCTTAAATCCCATATGGCTACATTGTGGATGCTATTTAATGATAAGGAAGTATCCTCAATTTATAGAAGTCCAAACTTTTTCTTACAAGAAAAAAAACTAGCCAAATATAGGAGATTTATAATTTTCTTCTACGAGAAGGAAAACCCAATTATAGTAAACATGTTGCCCTTTCCTTCAAGAGATAGGAAAAGCAAATATGTTAAGAAAATAAGGACAATACCTAACAATTCTTCCCCTTGGCCTAAATTTTCTGATGAAACTAACTTGATCCGTCTTCTTCTCATAATCTTCAATAAGTCGCCTCTCCAAATCTCCACCACAAATTTTGTCTCAACGTGAGTCGAACTTCAGTCAAATTTCTCTAACAAAAATTACGATTATTGTCAAATACGTTGCGGCTAGAACTAAACCCGCCAAGATGAACCTGTCTTGAACCTCGATCTGATAGCATTGTTATGTCGAGGAATAGGCAAACACAAAAATAAAGAAGATAAAGAACACAATTGTCAAACCGAAAAAATTAGGTGTCATACGGAAGCTAGTAAGGCAAACCTTGAACCTCGCTCTGATACCACTTGTTAGGACCGAAATAATCAGGTGTCATGCGAAAGCTAGTAAAGCAACATTTCAACGACGATAAATCAGAAAACAAAAGAGAAATATACCAAAAGAGACACAAATATTTAACGTGGTTCGATCAACTGACATACGTCCACGACGGAGATGATGAATCTACTATAATAAAAGAGAGTACAAAATCTCGAGAGAATAACCTCACGAAGAGGCAAATACAAGTGATACATTAAAACTTGTCCCGTAAAGTTCTTTACCTAAACGCAACTCTCAAACCCCATATGGCTACATTGTGGATGCTACTGAATGAGAAGGAATGATCCTCAATTTATAAAAGTCCAAACCTTTTCCTACAAGAAAAGAGACTAGATAGATATAGGAGATTTATAATTTCCTTTTACAAGAAAGAAAATCCAATTATGGTAAACATGTTGCCCTTTCCTTCAAGAGATGGGAAAACCAAATATATTAAGAAAATTAGGAAAACACCCAATTTTCTTGTACCTTCTTCTTGAAGTAATTTGCTATTGTTTGATAGTTAACCCTAGTGTTCTCAAATGCTTCTTCACATGTATGCTCATCGCTTAATGTCTTTATCCTAACTCTATGAAGGTCCCCATCCCTAGAAATCAGAATAACAAAAGGGCAATCACCAACATATGTATACTTTAACCTTTTTGTATCACCTTTCTCTACCCGTAAGTCCTTTTTTGTTTGCCAAAGAATAGAAATTAATACATTTTCTAGCTTCAAATATGTCTTTGAAGCTCATATCCTTGTATAATTCCTTATAATTTTCTAGCCTTGCCACAATTTCAGTATTTCTTTGCTACAATTTTTTGTAATCCATCAGAATCATAATCAACCTTATCATCTTCATTATGAGTATATCACTCTCACTATCAGATTCACTACAGTCAGTAGCATAATTAGTTATTACTGGAGATGAGTCAGTGTGATGAACAATATTAGGCACATTAATAAACTCTTCATACTCATCAACATCATAGAAGTGAAGTGTTTTAAATTCATAAACTCAGTAAATGCCTCATTCCATCATCATTTTCTACCTCATAATAATTACCAGAAGGGCCATTTATAATAAGTTGTTGAACACCTACATGCCCCAACTCACTAATGTATGTAGTTTCTAGAAGCTTGTAAGAAATAAGTTCATAATCATACCCTCTCCAAACCAAAGGCATTCTTAATATTTTGGAAGACAATTAAAAAATAATAAGCAAATTGATAAAGATAATCAATAAACAAATTATATAAACAATAAATAAACCTACACATGAGCTAATAAAAGAACCTAAGGAAAATAATTAACAAATCAGAAGAAGAATAAAAAAAAATAGTGACTTGGTGGACCACAGACAGATGCAATAAAATAGCGGACCAGAAACATTAATAATAGTAAAGTCCCACTAGCACTAAAATACTCAAATTCTCTATTACTTTAAGGGAACAACATTCACCATATACAGATAAAAAGAAAACTTAAGTCGCAAATTGTAACCTCACATTCTCAGCCAGAAAAGGCACAAAGTCACACTCGGGACCACCAATAAAAGAAGAATCCCCACAATAATGCTGACCCGTAAAAACCCTAACATAAAATAGCTTAAATAATACATGCTGACACATAACAACATAGATATTATCGATTTGAGCTCATGTCAAAAATTGTAAAAGCATAAAACGAGTAAAAACTAAAGAATTGACTAGACCGAAAACAGTAAAAAAATATCAATGTCTTTCTTAAACAAACAGTAAATGGAAGATAAACTAACCTTTTGAAGAAGAACAAGGATAAATCGGAAGCATCATGTCTTTCTGAAGACTATACGACTTAGGGTTTGCAAGTTAATTTGTTTTCTCTGTGTTTTTTACTGAGCGATGATTCTAAATTGGGGTTAGGTAATGACTAAGAGAATTTAAGTTAGAGGGGCTCGAGTGAGACGGGTTAAAAGGGTTGAGTCGGCTAATTTTAATGAGATATGAGACGGATGATTTTAGAACAATAGGATAGTGACACGTGTATTTATTAATATCCTATTAATAAACTGACGGCTGAGGGGTATTTTAAATAGAAAAGTAAACGCCAGGGACTATAATAACACAAAAGTAAAACGGGGGACATATAACTTATCTTTAATAGTAGAGGGGTATTTTAGGCACTTAACTGAAATATCAAATATTCCACATTTCAATTCCAATCCAGTTAGACGGGCAGCGGGCTATGTTAACTTTAAATATTCCGCTTTATTGGGATCCCTTGGGTTAGCTAATGAACTTCAGGTAACCTATAAGTCACGTGTTCGAATTGTGAAAACAACCACTAATGCTTGTATTATGGTAGACTGTCTATATCACATCACTTGAGGTGTGATCCTTCTTTGGACCAGTGCGAACACGAGATGCTTGGTGCACCAGACTGACTCCAGCTTGAGATAAGAAAAGGCAAGCCAGTAGTTTTTTTTTTTTTTTTTTTTTGCAGGTTCTAGTAAAATCAAATTGGAGGACAGTGATGACAGAATTATCATCCGAAGATTTATGCATCTGATCCTAAATCCTTACTCCATATATGTTAGGATATGAAATTAAAATCATGCATAAAATATTTAGAACATAATTGAATTTATTTTGCGTGCATTACACGAGTTCATTGCTAGTTATTTGATTATTTGTATTCTATTCCAAGATGTGGTTATAGTACTTGAGAAAAGGGTTGAACTGGTTCCAAGAATTTATTAAAGCTAGTCTTGCTTCTAGCTTGACATTTACACTGATAAATATCTTTAGCAGAAGGAATATTTGTATTGAAAGTGAGTCTTTTTTAGGCCATGAAGTCATCTATAAACTTTCTGGTTTCTTCAGGGCATCACCAAATGATAAGAAAATGGCTAAAAGTAGGTCATATAGTGCAGATTCTGTAGAAATAATTGTGCATTATAGTGAGTCTTTTTTAGAGCCATGAGATATCCTCTTTTTAAGATGCAGATTCTGCAGAAATATCTCTAGTTTGTTTGCCCAGGACGACTCAAGCACGTGTGGAGCCTAAAGTCAACGTTTAATGTGACGCCTAATTTTTAAAAGAAAGTTATAAATTTTTTATTTGAAGTCTATTTTTTTAGCTTCTTGGGATACAAAGTTGTTAATAATTTTTTTATAATAGATTTTCTCTAATAATTTCTTTTCAATTGATAATATAACGAACTCATTTAACATTTATTGAGACATTGTTGATCTTAGGCAAGTTTTTTTAGAGCAATAGAAGTATAGAACCTTTGGAATCTTTAAAAATTGTTGATCACTTGAACTAATAAAATTTTGGAGAAAGAAGGTGAATAATGAAATCTTGGAGAAAGAAAATAAGAATATCAAAGCGAAAAACAAAAAGTATGTAGGAATTTCTGAAATGTGAAGAGATTAGGGAAAAGAAAGATTGACTTGGACAAGTGAAAGAAGGGGAAATAAAATATTTACATGTTATCTAACGAAAGAGTAAAATGTGGAATTGGGAAAACTATTTAGCTATCCATTTTTAAGTAAGTCAAATTGTTACTTGTTTATATATCTAAAAAGTTTTCTTCCCTTATATATGAAAAATTCTGCTTTTATATTTAAAATACTAAATATTATTCCTTAAATACCTATAAACTTATCTTTTAAAAATGGAACTCCCGAAATTTGGGGACCTAAGGCACAAGCCTCACTATTGAATTATTGATAACGTTAGAGCCGGCCCTAAATTTGCGCACACCTCATCTTGAATAAGCATCAAGTCAATCAATCAATAAATCTATTACGCATAACAAATTAATTAGTTGGATCGACTATATGAATCCGTTATAATCATACTTTACTCGGGCTCATTTTCATTCCGAAAACTAGGAGCTCAATATCTGCCAACATGGCATCAGGTTTTCGCTTTGGAATTTTTACTTCCTATAGCAAAGTTTAACACTTTATTTATTTTAAATAAATACCATTTAAAAAATTATATTCTATAGATACCTTTTAATGTTTATAGCAAAATATCTAATTTTGGTTATCTCCTACCCCTAAACTACTAAATACGTTATTCAGTTACACTATTTTCTTTCTCTCTATACTTTGATACATGTCATTCTCTTTCCCAAACACGATACTCAATCTCAATCCAACGAGAAACCCTAGCAAGCATTTCCGAATCGAAGCTCGAGAAAGGACGAGTCGAGCAAAAAAAGACTGAATCTTTTCAATCAAAGTAGAGATCGTGATAAGGTACAGAAACAACCCAAGTTTCTGTTGGCATCGAAACTAAAAGCTTTGCGAGAGAAACAAAGATTAAATTATTGTATTCACTGGTATTATATTTCAATCAAATTAGATGCCCTGGTATTCAATTAATCGCGATGAAGAAGATTTCTGTTAATATATTTCAATGTATTTTCAATGTATCACGCTGCATTTTCATGTATTTCATTGTCTCTTTTTTTCATTGTAATTCAATGTATCTTGCTGTATTCCATTGTATTCACTGTCTCTTTTTTCATTGTATTTCAATGTATCCCACTGTATTCTATGTATTTCATTGTATTCACTGTCTCGCTATATGCCATGAATGTATTCATAGATTTTTTTAATTAATATAATTTATGTATTCAGATGTATTATATAATTTCTCTGAAGATTGCTATGTTTTGGGGGTATTTTTCGGTTGAGAATCTTTTTTATAACTGGAAATACAAAATTTGTGTGTTATAATTGAGTTTGTTGATTGATATTATGAGTCTATTATGTTAATTGATTCACTTTCCATTTAAAAAGAGTGTCATCCCCTGTTTCACGCCGTAAATACAGTCGAATACAATAATCTATCCAGCCGTAATCTCATGTTTCACGCCATGAATACAGTCGAATACACTCGAATACAACAACTAATTAGTTGGACTTCCCTGATTCACGTATATTTTTGCTACTGTATTCATGAATACAGTAGCTTAAATACATCTAATACATCCTATAAGAACAAAAAACGTATCTACAATCCGTAATATAGCAAATGGTATCTATAGATAGATAATTACCACTAAAAGATAGTGTTTTATGAAAATTTCTCTTTCGTTTTTAGCATAGCTATTAAATCATATTACCATTTTTTTAAAACTATTTAAAGTTTAGCCAGTATTGGCTCCTCCTGCCTGAATGCTTAAAGTCTGAACTGCCAAAACCAAAACTTGAAGTTAGGCTCTGGTAGCGGGTCTGAAGTTAGGCTCTGGCAGACCCGAAAGTCTGAATCTGAACTGCAAGGCTTGAAACTTCAGATTCCCGATTGGAACTTCAGTCCAATGATCTAGAGTTTGATTCTAAGGCGGCTAAACTTTCAAAATTTTGTAAACTTCGGCTATTGTTTAAATTGGGGTCATAAAAAGACTATTTTTGCACTTCGCCCTCAAAATCTACGAGCAACAATCTAGAAATAAAGGGTTTGCAATTACATACCAAGAAAATTAGTAACAATTAATGTCAGCGGTCAGGTTTAGATGCTGCTCTATAGATTTCACCTTGCAATAAGAGGAAAATGAGCTACCACCTCAAATTCTATTCATAGCCTCATCAAATTTCAAACACACATTACAATAAAAGCCTGCTGTTTTTCTTCTTCAATTAGTTTTGAGGCTTCATTTCCTACTTGTTTAGTTCAGAGAAAACTAAAAAAAGCATTATTTACAATGTTGCCTACCAGAATGTAACGGAGACTCTCTGATACTCCTCGAATGATTATAGCTAAGTTGTTGCATTCCGTCTAGTTTCTTCTTTCGCCTTCCTGATTGCATTAAGCGAGAATGATTTGATAATATAGCGAGATCATTGAGGTCTTGAAGCAGTGTAAGAGCCTTCACAACTTCATCCATTGTAGGACGAGATTTAGGATCCCTGCTCAAGCACATGTAAGCTAGCTGTGCGATCTTTTGCACCCCTTTAACGGAGTAATTTAGCTCTAGCCGAGGGTCTACAAGTTGATAAAACTTTCTCTTGTCAGCTAAATATGGCCTTGCCCATGCTACAAGATTTTGTTCTCCACTCGGGCGCTTTTTGTCCATGGACCTCCTACCAGTTAAAATCTCCAAGAGTACAACACCAAAACTAAAAACATCGCTCTTTGATGTCAAATGTCCTGAGAAAATAGAAGACAGGTTTTGCTCATGTATTGACATTCAAAATACATTAAGCAGCGAGCTGTGGCGGAACCACATTTAACACAGACACCCCCTTCGCTAGAAAATTAAACTATATTGCTACATAAAAGTATTTGTTTTAAGCATATATACTATAAGTTGAATCCCCTTGGCTTTTTCGTGTGTTTAATTTTTTTATATTTTGATACCCATTAGTGAAAATTTTGGCTCTGCCTCTGGCGGTGAGGACCTGTTTACTCGCCATATCTTGATCATGTTCCATTCAGATTAAGATATGTGTGTTTTATAGACCATCATAGGATATTTATCCCTTATCTTCCTAGCAAATACCCTAGGAAATCTCATATAATCCTAAATACAAATTAAAGAAACTAATGAGAGTTGTTTACCTGTCATCACATATTCTGGAGCAGCATATCCATAAGTTCCCACAACTCTTGTAGAAACATGTGTTTTGTCACCTTGAGGACCAGCTTTAGCAAGGCCAAAGTCCGAAAGCTTAGCATTATATTCCTGCAGAATTTATATTAGTGTTGGAACCCAGGGGAAGTATTAGACGACATAATTGGAGATGTTCCTCATCACTTACCGAATCAAGTAAAATATTTGATGTCTTGAAATCTCTGTAAATGACAGGTTCAGGGCCTCTGTGGAGAAATGCTAAGCCTTTGGCTGCACCAAGCGCAATTTTTATCCTATTGGACCACGGGAGAGGTATTGTCCCTATGAACAGTTATAATAGGCATCAGCAGTTGCATTTTACCACAGAAGCACAAAATCAGGATAGAACAAGCTTCGGCATTTAGTTTTTGCGGTCTGCATATGTTATCTATGTTGGTCATAGACGTTATCGTACTTACATTATGTACCGGGTTCATCTGAACCCAATACTTGTGACACGGAGCATAAACTTAATGTATAAAAATCCATTAAAATTGTATAAATTAGTAGTTACGAACCCATAATGTTAAACATACAGTGGGTTCAACGCTAAGAATAGAGCTTAAATCCTGGATCAACCTCTGGTTTTTGTCAGGACTAAGTTTCAGGACAAATTACAAAAGTCTTTCAGCTGTGAAGAGTGATAAAAGGTCACTTTGCTTGCATTATTAAGACCAAATGTTTCAAAACGCAACGAGAAATCAGAGAACTCACTTCTAAAAAGATGGTTTTCAAGGCTTCCACGGGTCATGAACTCATAAACGAGCAGCCTTTGATCATCTTCAATACAGTATCCGATTAACTTGACAAGATTAGGATGATGAAGCTGTCCAAGGAAGTCTACTTCTGCCTGCATTAAATTCATTACATTATATCCATTGCATATACTTCTTTACAGTCTTTGCTTACTCTATTCTGACTCATTTTTTTACTACTAAGCACTAACCACGAGCAGATAGTCTACGTACTAACCACCCATTCTCTATGGCCTTGAAGACCATCTGGTTTCAAGCTCTTGACAGCAACCGTAGTCCCAGAACCGGGCTTTGCTGGTGCTGTCCCGTTCTCGTCTATCCAGCCTTTGAATACGTATCCAAATCCACCTTCACCAAGAATACTATCCGGTCTGAAGTTCCCCGTTGCAGCTTTTAGCTCTTGAAATGTGAACTGAAGCAGCTGCCGTTGCACTTTGTTTTCTGCAGCTGGTGTAAGTGTTGGTAAATCAGTATCATGAGGGGTATCAGAAGATACTCTTGCTTCATCCGGAACGCACATCTCCCGGTTGCTAGCGTTTAGGTATCTAGTCTCTGTAGCTGCACTTGCAAAAAGATGTTTGATTGTAAGTACTTCAACATATATCTCTCAATATTTCTTTCTAGGATTACACATACTACATTTTGGTTTCCAACATGTAATGTTGTCTAGATTGTTAAATTAGATGGAGAGAGTGGTAGAAACCTGTCATAGAAGGTTGATGTATGCAGGGGCGGAGGCACAAGCCGACCTACGGGTTCGGCCTAACCCATTAGCTTTTGCTCAAACACTGTATTTGGTGTTTTGAATTCATGAAATATGTATAAACATTAAATCTAGAACCCATTCATTATAATTCGAAGTTGTGGTCCCAAAATCCAAAACCCATAAGGTTAATTCCTGACTCCGCCTTTGGATGTAGGTGCTATTTGCTGAAGAACAAAATCATTGAAAACATTTGAGTATGTTTTTCTTTCCAAAAATTCTATTAAACTATTGGGGGACCGGGGAAGGGGAAGGGAAAGGGGGACAGTGCGAATTGAATTCACACCTATTACGTCGGAGGCTCCAACCGATACCACTAGACTCCAACCAATACCAATAGACTGTAAGACTTGGTGTTATACTTGAGCATGTATTTTCATTAATCAAGGGAATTAAGCTGAATACTCCATTCAGCTTTAATTATCCATTAAACAATAGAAACAACCTTTGAAATATTAATAGAAATTATCCTCCCTTGGTTGGTTGGGAGAACCATCAATGACAATAGATTGAAATTGTGTGAGGTTTGGCAAGAATTGCTAAATAAACAATCTTGAAGATGGTCATCAAGCAGGGGGAACTCCAGCAAACAAGAAGTCCACATAGATAAATACCCATCGTCCCTGTCGCTCGATTTAAGCTCGCCTCAATCCCATATGACTATTTGTATACGATCGCTCAATAAATAAAAGAAACTTACAAATGACTTAAAGAAAGCTTAAAGAATCACTAAACATGTAACACTATAAATATATTAGCTAAATTTGAAAGATCAACGCTTTAAACTTAAACAATGACAAATATATTTTAGTTTTTGCATTCAAGAGTGTGGCCGAGGTTTCAGGTTCAAATCCAGCGGAGTTAAAAACACACTAGGTAATTTATTTCCAGCAATATAAGTCTTGATAGAGTGATCAAGAGGTCACGGGTTCAAGCCGTGGAAACGGACTATTGCAGAAATGCCGTGTAAGGCTGTTTACAATGGACTGGACCCGCATAAAGGGAGCTTAGTGCACCATTTTAATATAAGTCTTGATAGACAAAGTTACCAGGTGTCTGGATGAGAAGGTACCCGATAAAATAGTTGACGAGCACAAGCTAGCCCAAACACCGCCGTCACAAATAAAATAATAGCAAAAGAAAAGGGGTTATAAGTAGAAACAAACCTGCATCATAGACAAGACTAGTTCTTGGAATAGAATTAGCAGAGTGTTTAGAAACAGAAGAACTACAAGCACCTCCAATAACACTGGACCTAAGAACAGCCCAACACCCACAATTCTTATTATTCTTCATCTTATTATTTTCCATGTCCTTCTCTTTCTCTTACTCTTCTTCACTTGTTAGTTAGCCTTTTCATGAACTGTAAACGAGAGAGAGAAAAAGAGAAAGCATTGAGAACAAAGAAAAGATTCACCATATATGCTTATTGAGATAAAAAGGAAGAGAGAGGAAAAAAGGCGGAAATTCCTTTGTTTGGTGTGAGAGAGAGATTGAAGGCATCATCATCAACAACATGATGGCAGTGTGTACAAAAAGAACTTTTTTTCCCACTCTGCCTTTTTCTGTAGGGAATGCCAGCCTCTTCACCTAGCCCCCACCTCTTCCCAAACCAACGGCGGATGCAGAATTTTGTGTCATAATATAAATAGTTAGATATATCGAAAAGTAAAAGTAGAGTCAATATATAATAAATATAGATAAAATAAAAAAATTTATCTAGCAAAATAGTGTAATTTTCTGGTAGAGGGGTGTGGCTTGACACCGCTTGTTGGCTCCGCCACTGCCCCAAGCACCCTATTCTTTCCTCATTCCTCTGCAACAACAGTTAACAGTTGAACAATTAAGAGCCCGTTTGGACATTCAATATTGTTTCCTTTTTTTCAAAAAAAATTCACTTTTTTTCGAAAACATGCATTTTGAAAATTTTTAAAAATTTTAAAAATACCAAAAAACTATTTTTCAAAATTTTCACTCACAAAACTTCAAAAACAATTCAAACTGAAATTTATGTCCAAACACAACTCTAAATTTTAAATACCATTTTCACTTGAAAAAAAAATTCACCAATTTTTGGAATTTTACAATTCTTATTTCACCATTTTTTGGAATTTTACAATTCTTATGTCCAAACGTCTACTAAATTTTTGGGCTTTCCGTCATGTCCGACTAATTTGAACTCGCAGAGAAAAGTTCCTGTTGGGATAAAGCGTTTCTTACTAAAGACAATTTTATTTCGGCGCTCAAATATTAAGAATGTAGAACTACGTACCATCGCATCAGAAAATTTGGAATAACATTTGAATTGCTTAAAGGGGTAGCAAGTTGCGACACCCATAGTTCTGGTAATAAAGAGTACTATAAATTTAGCAACCTCATTGCATTTTTCTACTCTACGAGTACAAATAATTAATTTTTTCATATGCTTTTTAAATATTTAAATTATTAATTATTATGATTTATAATACTTTTTCGTAGTTTTTAAATATGTTAATTTTATTTTGAAAAATTTTAAAAATTATATCTAAATGCAAGGTCCAAATTAAGAAATTTGAATCTCAAAAAACGAGTGTCGCATAAATTGGGACAAAGAAAGTATCTAATAACTTTAAAAAATAATAATCTATGCAAATTCAAAAGATATTCAATTATTTTAAATTCAAGTATTATAGTAATATAATAGTAATATTTTAGTATTTAAAAGATTATTCCATTTACTCACTATATAACATTTAATGAATTTAATTTATCGTTTTTATTATAAGTAAGTGAGTGAAGATTTACTGCAATGCGAGTAAATAAAAATCAGTGTACGTGGAACTTCTAGAAGTTAGGCAAAACATGGCCTTTTGTAATTTAGCAACTTATGCCATTTATAGATGAAAAAACGAACAAAAAGATAGGAGTATCTAATTTCATAACAGAAACATATCTTAAGGTCGTGCTTTGTCAAAATAATTAGTATAACAATGACTAGCTTCATCTTTCATTTGAAATTGCCTATTGTTTGATCATTATGATTTATCCCGCCTTGTTGTAGCTATGATTAGTAGTTATTATGAAAAGGGAAACAAACTGCAGATAATTAGTGTCACATTTTTCTCCTCATAATATGATGAGAGTTTAAAGAATCAATTTCACATGCCTAACCGATGAAAATAACAATAACAATAATAAATTTAGTGTAATTTCATAAATGAGATTTGCTGAGAATTAATGTGTACGTAGATATTATCTTTATCTTAAAAAGATAAAGAAACTGTTTCCGACAGACGCCAAGGACAAAAAGGGTTTTGTGAATTGGATAAATTTTTATGTTTGGTTTTTAGCCTACTATACATAACATATCCCCTTATTTTAGGCATCAAAGTTTAATGCTACTATATTGTCATTTGGTGTCCATCTATTGAGTATCTGCACCTTGGTTGAGCTTAAAAAGATCTATCCAAAAGTGGGATTTTCATGTTTGGTTCAAAACTCCAAAAACAGTTTCTTTTTTTTTTTTGTCTTTTTTCTTCTTAATATTATTGATTTGGAGAAGCTGGTGGATGACAATTTCTTTTATGTATTCACGGTATCAATATGCGTGCATCTCAATTAATTCTACGAGTTATATATTATCTTCCACCAATATAAATATTGAATGATTATTTTCTATCCACTAGAACTTAGAACGGATGAAAAATAATTATTATAAAATGAATAAGAAGGGCGATTCGGTGCATAAAATATTCTGTATTCATAATAGATTTGGAGAGGATCGCACTCCAAAAATGTGTGAACCATTTACTCGAATACAAGCATTGACGGCGGCCTTCACCGCCCGAATTTACAAGACAAATTTAGCGTGAGTATAAAATACACATAGAAATATATCTGGCATGGGGTGACGTGGTGGACAATAAAGAGGAGGAAGATGGAAGAAGGATATTATTTGGTGGGTTATATATAAATTATAACTGTATTAGTAGATTGTAATTTTGATAATAATTAGTTTTTCTTGAGTTTGTCTTGTCCAAACTGTATGTCTTTCTTTCTTCTAATCTCGCCATTTACATATGTCATTATTAGTTTTCATGAAATAATAAAAAATTCAAGACAATTTTATCTCAAACTTTTTTTATTCTTGAAGCTTGTCTAACAAAGAGCAACTACCAACATGAAGAATGTAAAATATTGAATGGTCAAAACACTAAAAGGGATGGTCAAGGGCACTTTGAGCAGCATCCTCTCTTTCCATTTATATAAATATCCCCAAAACAATTAACTAAGTCATTTAGAAACCCAAAACTAATTAGACTTTATTTTATATTATATATATGTGTGTAGATTTCTTTTTGTTCTTTCGTCTAAAGGTGTCTTTATTTATTCACAAAGGGAGCAGAGGTGACTGAGATGTGAGAGCTTGGTAGGGCTCATTTTAATTAACCAATATAAACAAATCAAATTGTACATTCTTGATGCTTTTGTATGATAAAAAGCAAAATAAGATCCTGTTCTTTTCATTATTTTTTTGTACTGTGCTTGCAACTTGACTATGAATTGTTGGAAAAAGGTTGATAGTTGATACCCATTGCCAATACCAACTTTTTGGGTCCCTTCCATTGGCCCTTTCATATTGGCAATTTAGAGGAATGGATTTTTTAATGATGGGGCATGTGGGGTGAGGGTCGGGGCAGCCAGAATTTTTAATAAGGGAAATTAAAATATAAAAATCGGTTAAATAAAAGTTCAAAGATTAAAAAACGATGAATTTAAAGGGTTCAACATATATAATATATACAAAAAATTATCTAGTTACACAATATAATTTTCTGACAAGATCGCAAGGGCGTTAATTCGTTTGGACAAAGGTTGCTCCGCCGCTAGATAGGGTGTGTGTTGGGGTGGGGTGAGGGGTGGGGGTGGGGGGAATCGAGCAATCATGAGTGTAGCTAGCCCACTTAATGTCAATATGTGTATGGCAAACAAGATAACCCATTTCTTGAGGTAAAGTTAGCAAGGTCTATCATTGGTGCATGAGAAAATGTTAGGGCCATATATTTCAATTGGGGGAAACCAATTTTATGACCTATGTCTGTCACACGAAATAAATAATAATATAGAAGATCGATAAATAAAAATATTGGAGATTTTTGTATAATCATTTTCTCTATTCAAATTGTAGCTCATCAAAAGAGATCATATTCTCTTTCATTCAATTGTTGACACTCATATCTATCTACAAAGGTTCGAACTCTGCGTGCCCCGCCCTGTTAAGATTTTTCAAAAATTAAATTTTGCCCCGCCCCGTCCAATTTAAATGGTCCCTTGCCCCGCCCCATTAAGAGATTATCCCGCCCCGCCCTGCCCCAATTACCATTTCTACGAACTTTGCGTGAACACATGATGCTTCGTGTACCGGACTGCCTTTTTATATAGTATGTTCACAATTTTCTACGCTATTATATCAGGCTTTATATTAAAAGTTACTTATCCTTGTATGTTAATTTTATATGATTGTCGTCTAAAAAATTATACACGACAAGTATAAAGTTAAATTGTAGTTATTATTAGTGTTTGGTGAATGTTTCTACACAAACAGTTTACAGTTGTATAGTAACTAAGCTCTTAAACCACTTGAGCAGCATGTGGCATCAATATTTAACCAACTATTCTTTTCTTTTGCACTAAAAATATGGCATCTCTTTTGGGTTGATTGGTAGTATACTATATATAGGCATCCTCTCGAAAAATATATGGATGATATTTATATGCTTCCTTGACTAAATAGTCTAAGATTCCATCGCAAGTTGAAATTTTAGACACTTGATTCGCTTCTAAAGTTAACTAGTATTAGCACTTGCGCGATGCGCGAACACAAAGTATGTCAAATTATAATTTGTATTATTTAGGTTATGTGCAAATAACCTTATTATTAAATTTTCACATAAAAATTATAGATAATCATTAGATATTAAGAAAGAAGAGTACATGAAATTATTTTCCAAATCTCGTAGTGGATAAGCTATTTTTTTCTTTTTGAATTTGTAAGAACATAATCTCTTGATTTTATTACTTGCATCTCGTTCCGTAATTAATATTAAAGAATACTAAACATGTCACGTTGTGATCTAAACATAATTAAGTCATATTATTTTAATAAAATTGTTACTAAAACTTTGTTTTACATCTCAAGTTAAAATATATTTATCTTTTTTCATTTTTTTCTCTTTTTGTTCTTTTCTTATAGTTATTGTATTACTCATTACTTAATGTTGTCTACTATCATGTGATTTTTTATTAGTTTGACTTAATGTCTTGATAATTTTTCTTATAATAATTATCGATAATTATAATTTTTAATTCTTGAAATTTAATGTATTTTAACACTTTACCCTCTTACTCTAGACTCTTTTATCATTTAAGTGTATCAATAATATTATATTATTTAGCTATTTAATTTATTTATTTAAACTAATTCAAAGTATAAGTATAATTCAAAGTATATATTTAAAGTCTAATATATAGTATTATCACATTTTCATGTGGTTTCATTAACTTGTCACTTCATTTAATATCATTATCCAAATATAATATAAATAGATAAGTAAAATTTTGATCTTGCATAAATATTTATTTTATTTTAAAACTATTTCTCTAAATTCTTATATTATTTCAATTAGTCAATAATTTTTAAGTATTGCATATTTATTTTATTTATCTCTAATTTATTTTTATTCTTCCATTTTTTTGTTTTATCTATCAGACTTTAATTACGTGGCCTTATCCACAATATGACATTTTTAGTAATCTAATAATGTTAAGTTCGGCATTACAATTATTTATTTTAACTTTCTTAAGTCTAGCAACAACATAATCTCTTAATTTTCTTACTTGCATTTCGTTTCGCGATCAATATTAAAGAATATTAAATATGTCACGTTGTGATCTATCTTGTTTGAGCATATTAAATCATATTATTTTAATAAAATTCTTACTAAAATTTTATTTTACATCTCAAGTTCAAATATGTCTTATCCTTCTTCATTTTTTTTCTTTTTGTTCTTTGCTTATAGTTATTGTATTACTCATTACTTAATATCGTCTACTGTCATGTGAATTTTTATTAATTTACCAACTAACTTAATGTTTTGATAATCTTCCTTTTAATAATCATCGGTAATTATAATTTTTTTATTCTTGAAATTTAATGTATTTTTACAATTTATCCTCTTACTTGGGACTCTTTTATCATTTAAATGTATCAATAATATTATATTATCTAGCTATTTTAACTATTTATTTAAACTAATTCAAAGTATAAATATAATTCAAAGTGTATATTTAAAGTCTATATATAGTATAATCACAATTTCATGTGGTTTTTCATTAACTTGTCACTTCATTTAATATCATTATCCAAATATAATATAAATAGATATGTAAATTTTTGATCTTGCATAAATATTTATTTTATTTTAAACTATTGCTCTAAATTCTTAAATTATTTCAATTAGTCAATAATTTTTTTAAGTACTACATATTTATTTTATTTACCTCTAATTTATTTTTATTCTTCAATTTTTTGTTTGTTTTATCTATTAGACTTCACTTACGTGGCTTTATCCACAATATGACATTTCTTAGCAATCTACCAATGTAAAGTTCGGTATTACAATTATTTATTATAACTTTCGTAAGTCTGGTATATAATAGCCTATTATAAAATATGAAAGCTGAAAATGAAAAATAAAACAAACCCCAAAAAAAAAAAAAGAAGAAGAGGGTGATAGAAGATTTACGTTAAATTTAGGATAGAGTTGAACTAATTACTTCCATTAATAATTGTTTTGCTAAGTATTAATTGTTAATTTTTATCCTAAAAGCCAAATGACTTCTTATTATTTTGCCACTTGATTTAACCACATTATAAACTATCCTCTTATTTTATGTATATGAAATTTATTGCAATTTTTATTAGCTTATTCCTAATTTTGTTATGTGTGTTAACTCGGCTTAACCACATTGTAAATTATCATTATCTTATTAAAAATAAAATTTTAAAATATAAATATAGATAAATAATATATAAATATAGATAAATAATATATATATATATATATATATATATATATATATATAAGAGAGAGAGAGAGAGAGAGAGAGAGAGAGACCTAAATTAAAGGGATAATATCGCATAGACTAAACCTTGAGTTGGGAAATGTATCATGAACGAAAATCAGTCCAAATTCACTGCTATTCGTTTATCACTTGGACCAAAATTGAAGGGAGAATATTCCTTAAATAGAAATTTTACTATAGAAACATTTCTTGAACAATTTAATTTTGATTTTGTCATAATCTTGTTAATCTATATTAGATTTTGTCATAAAATCTATTTAAATTTTGTTTTAAAAGTGTCAAGTGGCTTTTTCTTAATATGTCACTTGGCTTAACCTCATGCTTCACTACCCTCCTTTTAATATAATACTAGAATTAGCACCCGCGCGATGCGCGGACACAAATATCAAATTAGAATTTGAGTTATTGGAATTACCTTAAAATTTAAAACTTTCAGATAACATATTTCTTTTTATTTATATTTTTATTTTATATCTGTAACAATCTAACTCCTTGATTTAGTACTTGTATTTTATTTTGTGGTAAATATTAAATAATACTAAACATATCACGTTTGTGATATGTCTTGTTTGAGCATATTATTTAACAAAATTCTTACTACCACTTTATGTTTCACCGCAAATTCGAATAAGTCTTATCCTTCTACATTTTCACCCAAAACAACTCTCTCTTTAATCTTTGCTTATAGTTATTGCATTATCTATTACTTAATAATGTTATATTCATGTGATATTTTATTAGCTTACCAATTGACTTGATATCTTGCTTATTACCCTTTTGATAAACATATATAAATATAAAAATTTTATTCCAAAATTTTATTTATTTTTGTACTTTTATCCTCTTACTTGGAACTCTATTTTCATTTAAATCTTTCAATAATATTTTTGAGTATTATTTAATTATTTAATATACTTATACTTAATTAATTCAAAGTATAAATATTCTCACACTATCTCTATTTTCCACTTTATACATCCTCTTCCCTACTATGAATTTTTAGTTAGTTTTTTACATTAATATTTTACCAATAAACAAAATATATAATATCACATTTTATTTTAAGTTATAACTTTGAATTAGTTTAAAATATTAATAGATAATTTTTTTATTATTATACTTTAAATCTATTGAATTTTCTTATAATTATTTTTGTATCACGTGTAATTAAATTTTCTTTCTCTTTTAACGTTAGGATACAAATAGACTTTAATTTTCGTTCATAAAATTACCCACACAAGATATTTATTTTGTATTTCCTTAGTTTTAATTTGTTATCCAATTTTTATTTTTTTTATTTAGTAAAACTTTAATTTTGTAGTCCTATCCATAGTTTGACCGTTTCACCATAATTTTAATCTAAATCTCAAGTTCAAATCGTCTTTCCCTTCTATTTCTAATATTAAATATTTTTAAATTTTTTATTATTGCTATTAAGTTACCTAATATATAATATTTTATTTTCTTATGGCTTTCAGTAACATGCCTCTTTATTTTATATCATAATCTATTTATATCCTTTAATATTATTATATAAATAGATGTATGATTTTTTAATCTTGAAATAAATATTTATTTTATTTAAAATTAATACCCAAAATTATCAAATTCTTTAAATTTTATTAATAATATTTTTAAGCATTATATATTTACTTTATTTTATTTTTTATACTAATTCTTAGTATAAATAACCTCACATTATCTCTAATTTATTAATATTTTGATTTTTTTAAAAAATTTTAATCTATTAAACTTCAGTTATGTGGCCTTATCCACATCATGACCATTTTTTATCATACTTAAAAAAAATTTAAATCAAATTTAAATAAGTTCTATCCTTTTTCGTTCTTTATGATAGAAATTTTGATTTTTTTCTCTGTTTGTTTCTCATTTTTCTATTGTATATTCAATACTTAATATTATTAACGTTGTCATATGCTTTTTATTAGTTTACTTGAATTTAATATCCACTTTTATCACATTCATTTTAATATAATACAAATGATAAATAAAAATTATTTCAATGGTAACTTTGACTCTATTGCTCATATTCTTAAATATGAATTTTCTTATCATATTAAAAGAAAAGTCCCATATCAAATTCAAATATATCTTATTCTTCTATTTTCTCCATTGGACCACATTTCCAAAAATCATCTTATACTTTCAAACTTAACCTAGCAATACTCAATTCAAATATTAATCGTAAAAAATTTAATTGTTGCAACAATATTTTCACTATTATTTTAAGAAATATTTATATATATATATATATATATATATATATATATATATATATATATATATATATATATATATATATATATATATATATATATATATATATATATATATATATATATATATATATATATATATATATATATATATATATATATATATATATATATATATATATATATATATATATATATATATATATATATATGAATTATACACAAAATTTAATTAAAGTTACCTATAGTAATGTATATTGCTCACAAATAAGATCAGATACAAAGCTTGTACTAAATAAAAAATTATTATTCCAACTTAAAATTAATGTGTAAGATACAAAATAAAAATTTAATTAATTCTTTCTCAAAAAAAGATACCCATCATAATTAAATTATACACAAAATTTTAATTAAAGATACCTACAGTAATGTATATTGCATCCAAATAAGGTCTGATACAAAGTTTGTACTAAATAAAGAATTACTATTTCAACTTAAAATTAATGTGTAAGATACAAAACGAAAATTTAATTGATTCTTTCTCAAAAAAGGATACCTACCATAACTGAATTATGCATAAAATTTTAATTAAAGATACCTATAGTAATTTATATTGTACCAAAATAAGGTCAGTTACAAAGCTTGATCAATTAATTAAAATTCGTCCCTACCATAATTTATTTCGTCCCTACCATAATTATACAAAAAATGTTAACTAAAGTATACTACTAATAGAGATTTGTATCATAATTAAAAAATAATTCTTATTGAACTACTATTTCCATTAATTATGTTTCCATTAATAATTCAAATTTTTAATGTTGTCTTAAAATTGTCAAGTGACTTTTTTTTAGCTTGCCACTTGGCTTAACCTCATGCTTCACTACTCTCCTTTTAATACAATATAGATAGATAGATATAGATATTTAATTATTTTTTATATTGTATGTAATTTGTATATTTTATGTAAGATATTATTTTGTTGCTTGAATTTTTTTAATTTTTAAAATCAATAAATCTTTAATATCTTAAGTAAATTTTTATTTTATTTTATATTTTAACTTACTCCAAAGTATAGATAGTCCTATGTTATCTCAGTTTACGTCTTTCTATATTTTTTTATTTTTTTCTACTATAATTTTTAAATTAACTTTTTACCTCCATATTTCTAGCTAATATAGAAGAAAATCTTTGAGTAGATCATTATATGATCTAAATATAGTAGATATGGATATAAATATACATATAAATATAAATATAGATGATAGATTAAATTTGTCTAAGATCTATCTAAATTATGTATAAGATTCATTCAACTATTTCTATTAATTATGTTTCCATTTATACTTTGTAATTATAAATATTGTCTTAAATTGCCAAGTAGCTTCATTTTAGCTTGTCACTTGGCTTAACCACAATGCATACTACTCTCCTTTTAATATAATATAGATATTTAATTTTTTTCACATTGTATATAATTTGTATATTTTATGTAAGATCTTATTTTGTTGCTTGAATTTTTAAAATTTTTAAAATCAATAAATCTTTAATATCTTAAGTTAATTTTTATTTTATTTTATATTTTAACTTACTCCAAAGTATAGATAATCCTATGTTATCTCAGTTTACGTCTTTCTATATTTTTTTATTTTTTTCTACTATAATTTTTAAATTAACTTTTTACCTCCATATTTCTAGCTAATATAGAAGAAAATCTATGAGTAGATCATTATATGATCGAAATATAGTAGATATGGATATAAATATAAATATAAATATAAATATAGATGATAGATTAAATTTGTCTAAGATCTATCTAAATTATGTATAAGATTCATTCAACTATTTCTATTAATTATGTTTCCATTTATACTTTGTAATTATAAATATTGTCTTAAATTGCCAAGTAGCTTCATTTTAGCTTGTCACTTGGCTTAACCACAATGCATACTACTCTCCTTTTAATATAATATAGATATTTAATTTTTTTCACATTGTATATAATTTGTATATTTTATGTAAGATCTTATTTTGTTGCTTGAATTTTTAAAATTTTTAAAATCAATAAATCTTTAATATCTTAAGTAAATTTTTATTTTATTTTATATTTTAACTTACTCCAAAGTATAGATAATCCTATGTTATCTCAGTTTACGTCTTTCTATATTTTTTTCTACTATAATTTTTAAATTAACTTTTTACCTCCATATTTCTAGCTAATATTGAAGAAAATCTATGAGTAGATCATTATATGATCTAAATATAGTAGATATGGATATAAATATACATATAAATATAAATATAGATAATAGATTAAATTTTTCTAAGATCTATTTAGATTATGTATAGGATTCATTAAACTACTTCCATTAATTATGTTTCCATATATAATTTCTAATTATTAAAGATGTCATAAAATTGCCAAGTGGCTTCATTTTAGCTTGCCATTTGGCTTAACCACAATGCATACTACTCTCCTTTTAATATAATATAGATATATAGAATATAGATATTTTCTTGGTTGGTATTGAGTTAGAATGTTTTTATTTATTTTTATAATTATCTGATATATAATACTTCAATTTAATTAATTTGGTTTCAGGTCGTATAGTTTATCATAATTTTGAGGTTGAGATTTGTTGAATAATTTTAGTCGATGTTGATTAAACAAAAATGCATGGTTATAAGGGCTATATCACATAACAAAATTGTGGCTATTACATTTTTTATACATCATTTAAATATCTGAGTTTAATTTTGAAAATAAATAAGGAATTGATTTTTCCTTTAAGATTACAATCATATGATTTGGTTCTGGTATTTTGTATCCCAATAATTTTGTGATACAAAGAGAGTACTAAATTTAGGATAGATGAAACCCTATTTGCTCATAGGGATTTTTACATTCCTATGTCATATAATAAATCATATTACTCTCCATGCTTAACTTTTAATATAATTACCTTTTATATACCTAATTACCATTTATGTATATTTTAGGGATTTTAATGGTATTAATTAGTCTCCTAATTTAACTCAACCATATATTTCCACTCCCCCAAGTTTCTCTCTCCAAATTACACCCCTCACCCACGTATCAAACCACACCCCATGATTTCCTCTTCAATCACCCACTATTTCCTCTTCTAAAACCAGTGAAAATCTGTAACCCTCCATTAACGCCTATTCTCAAGTTCTTTCTTCTAAAATCAGTCAAAATTTCTACTATTCTTCAAAGTTTATTCACCCATTAACTACCAGCTTCAAAGATTTTCAATGAAGAAGAACATAGCTTCAAACAAAATCCCTAAAGAGTTAAAGAAACATATGTTCCTTCTTTCGATTTGGGTGTTTTATCACCATATTCACCGAAAAAGCATGAAAAATCTGCTCATGCAAATGAAGAGAAGAAGCATAGGCTTTCCCCTCATCAAGCTAGGGCAGAAGCTAGAACTAAACAAAAATATGATTTTGATGCTGGTGAATCTTCGAGGCAAATCAATTCAGCGAAAAGGAAAGGCAAAGTAATAGATTTTGATGATGATTTTGTAGAAGATGAAGCTGTCATTAAACCTGCAAAGAAAGTTAAAGTGTCTCCTATTGTAAAAGCTCCAAAAAGGCTCTGTGATGACCCGACCCGTCGTCTCATGAGTTACTGCTCCGTTTTTCCCATTTTTGCTTCTTTATACTTTATTTATCTGTGTTATGTGGTAGCGCGTCGGTCGGATCGAATCCGGAATGATTTTTGTAAGGTTTGAGACACTTAGTCTCTTTTAAGGAAGCTGAAGTTGGAAAAGTCAATCAGATGTTGACTTATGTGTTAGAGGGCTCGGATGTGAGTTCCGATGATTCGGTTAGCTTCGGAAGGTGATTTATGGCTTAGGAGTATGCTCGGAATGAGTTTTGGAGGTTCGTAGTAGACTTAGGCTTGAATTGGTGAAGTTGATATTTTGGCGATTTCCGGTTGATAGGCGAGATTTTGATATAGGGGTCGGAATGAAATTCCGAAAGTTGTAGTAGTTCCGTTGTGTCGTTTCGGGTTTTTGATCAAAAGCGTAATTTTGAAGATTTTAGAAACTTAAGCTTGAATCCGATGTGTTTTGGTTGATTTGATATTATTTGAGGTGTTTTGAAGATTGGTACAAGTTTGAATAAGGTTTTAGGATATGTTGATGCCTTTGGTTGAGGTCCCGGGGGCCTCGGGTGAGTTTCGGATGGTCAATCGGACCATTTCATGCCTTGGAGAAGTTGCAGCATTGCAGGTTTAGCTGTTGCAGAGAATCCTTCTCTGCGATCGCGTAGGGGTTCCTGCGATCGCATAAAAGCTTTTGAGGGGGCAATCCATTTGTTCTTCGCGTTTGTAAAGGTTGAGTTGTGATCGCATAGAGTGGTGAAGTTGTTGATCGTGAACGCGTAGTGAAAGTCGCGTTCGCATAGAGTTAAATGGACCTGGGGTCTTGGCTTGAATTTGTTCATTGCGAACGCGGTAGGAAGTCCGCGATCACGTAGAGTTAGTTGCCTGGGCATCGCATTCGCAGGGTGTTTTATGCATTTGCATAGAGTAATTTTTGGGAGCTGAGAATTTGTGCTTCGCGATCGCGAAGGATTTCCCGCGATCGCAATGAAGGAAAATAGTCCTGGGCGGAAGGTTTAAAAGGTCGTCTTGTCCGCGAATGTGGGGTTTATTTCCTCCATTGTTGGTCGTTTTTGGAGCTTTTTGAAGGAGATTGAATAGGGATTCAAGGAGAATCACTTGGAGGTAAGATTTTTGGACTTAAAACTCGATTCTAGTGTGAATTCCACCTAAATAATCATGAAAATTAAGCCAAAAATTGAAGAACTAAGTCTTGAAATTGGAGACCTAAAATTTGGGATTTGAAGGGTCATTTGTGGATGGATTTTGATGTTTTTGATATGTATGAACTGTGGGGAAATAAGGAATCCATTGATGTGAAAATTTTCGAATTTCGAGTCATGGGCCCGGAGGCCGAGTTTTGGTAATTTCGGGATTTGTGTCATATTTTGATTGTTTTCGCTTGGGCTTCGTTCCCTTAGAATATTTTGACGTCCTCGTTCTGATTTTGGATAGATTCGACGCGTGTGGAGGTCGATTCGAGGGGCAAAGGCATCGCGAGCTAGAGATTTGACTGGTTCGAGGTGAGTAATGATTGTAAATGATGTTCTGAGGGTTTGAAACCCCGGATTTGCACATCGTAGTGCTATATTGAGGTGAGGCACACACTTGATGACGAGCGTGGGGTCATGCACTATTGGGAATTGTGACTTGGTCCGTCCCGATTGATGATTTTTACCACGTATTTGACTAAAATCTATTCGTTATCATCATTATTTGGGTTGAATGCCATATTTGGGCCTTGTGCCAACTATTTGAACCCCTCGGGGATTTTTACTGGTATTTCCTCACTGTTTTGACTTTATACTTGAACTTAGTCATGTTATATTTCACTGTTTTTCGTACTCAGCCATATTTACTCTGTTTTAACACTTACATGATCTTTTAACTGATGTTTTGGGCTAAGAAACATGTTTTACTACTGCACGAGTGGATTGTGAGGATTTCTAACTGAGTAAGGCCGAGGGCCTATGTTGTGCGGAAACATTTTATACTGATTATGAGGCTGAGGGCCTGAGATATGTACGCCACGAGGTGGCTTGATTAATATGAGGCCGAGGGCCTAGTGATGATTCCACGAGGTGGCTTGATATTGCGCTTGGGCCGTAAGGGGCCCCTACAGGAGTCTTCACACCCCTAGTGAGCACGGGTACCCATTGTGATGTGAGATTGAGTCCGAGGGGCTGGTAGTGTTCTGAGATGTTGCCCGAGAGGCGGATTTGTTGATACTGTGCCCGAAGGGCAAACCTTTATGTGTTTACTTTTTATAATTGACTGTCAATTACCTGCTTAATTATTGAAAAAGAGGCTTTTCATGAAACTACATTTGAGTTAAAGAATTTTACCTATCTTTTAACTGGTTCACTATTTTTAAATGGTTTTACTGCTTCATTATAGAATGCCTTGTGCCTTACTTGTTTTCTTGCTTTCAGTCTTTATTAATATTTGTTACTCACTGAGTTGGAGTACTCACTTTATTCCTTGCACCCCTGTGTGCAGATTCAGGCGTTATGGATCCTGCCAGTACGAGTTGAGAACTCCCAGCAGATATCAGAGTCCACGAGGTAGCTGCTTACCGTTCGCAGTCCCGTGTTTCTCCCTCTTTATTATTTCCATCTCTTTACAGACATTTGTAATAGTTGTGGATTTTTCAGACTTGTATTAGGTTTTATAGATGCTCATGACTAGTGACACCCCGGTATCGGGCTGTGTTGGGTTGTTCTTCCGCGTACTTATGATATTATCTGCTACTTTGCATTATTTTATCATGTTTAGACTGTTTTCTTAAGGCTTAACTGCTAATGACTGGAAAATGGAAAGTGTCGGTTGGCCTTGTCTTCACGAGAGGCGCCATCACGACCGGATCATGGTTTATGGTCGTGACAAGCTCCTACTGTAAAATCTCCTAAAAATGTTCAACAACATTCATTGGTGATGGTAAGAATTTAGTAATTTCAACAATACTTTTTTGTTTGTTTTAATTCTTAAACGGCTCCATAATCTGTGTTTTTGGTGGTTTGTAGATTATTTGTCTACATTGTGAAGATTAGTTGTAGTTTTCTGAATCTGTTTAAACTTGTAGATATATTGTTAAAAAATTATAGTTATGTTCTTTTTGTTTTTAACTGTATTATGTAGTTGTAGATATATTATAGATATATTGTATGACAAATATAGATATGTTGTTTTTTAGATTGGAGCAGTGTATTAATTATTTTTTCTGCAGAATCGACATTTTTTTGCACCTCATAATGTTGATTATGGGGTCCTTAGGTTTCAGACATTATCCGACCCCAGTGTTTCTAGCCAAATTAAAGAGTTATTGTCTCCAAATAGTTTAAAGCTTTTCAAGAAGACATGTTTTGGTTATTTGCTGTCAATTCCCAAAGTATGTATGCAAAACCAAGCTATTATCTTCTAATGAAGTATGGATTGAATGCATCTAGTGCTTCCTATTTTACAACTGAGTTAAAGGGTCAGAGGTTGAATTTTGGCTTGAGAGAGTTTGCGTTAATAACTGGTCTTAGATGTTTTACCGAAGTGACAGACTTTGGTTACACTCCGGATTATGACAGTAAGATAATGAGGAGTTATTTTCTAAACAAGAAAAAAGTAGATAAGTCATACCTAAAATAGATTGTAACCAACAAAAGTTGGGTAAATGATGAGGACGCAGTCAAGTTATGTATTTTATATCTCATAGAATTCTTCATCTGTCCTTCAAACAAAGACAATGTTGGGTTGGTAGACCATTTTAGGTTTTATTTGGTGGACTTCGGATAGTATGAAACATACGCATGGGGTATTGAGTCTTACAAACAGTTGATTGAATCAGTTAGGCACATGCTCAATCCTTTTTTCATTTTTACCTTATTCGAGGATTCGCACTAGCTATGCAAGTATGGTTGTATGAGTGTTGCTCTAACGTCAACACTGATATAGCTATAAGAGTTGCTAATTCAATTCCTCGCATACTTAACTGGTCAGCTAGTAAGGACAAGATATGGTTAGCTGCAATTGAAGATAGAATGATCAAACCTGAATGGATCAAGGTAAATGGTTTTTATTTATGAATATACAATTTAATACAAATTATCTACAATTTGTATTCATATTATGTTTAGTCAATCTAATTTGTTTTTTTCATTCAGTTCACCAACATAACTAAAGCACCTGAAGAGCTTTCTATGATGTCTTTGCCTGATAAAGTTGAGTACATGCTTGAAGAAGTTGAACACATTTCTGAGGATCCGAAAGTTGATGCTCCTCCATTGGAATCCAAAGAGTCAATTGGAAAAGAGGACAAGAAGTCTATTCTTAAACAAAGTAGAAAATTAAAAAAAGGTCTTGAGAAGGTAACATGTATACATAAAATTGCATATGTTATTTAATGTATGTTAAGCCATAATTTGAAGCTAACTCTCTATATTTTTAATATGTAGGTTGATTCAGATCTTGCATCTTTCATGAAAGATGTCTTTGAAGAACTAGGTAGCCTTCGAGCGCTACTAAATGACTCTATCAAGTCTGTTTTGCAGGTGATAAACAGTCGAAATGATAACATTGATGCCAAGGTAATATTTATCAGTTTATTCATTTAACAAAACTATTTCTGTCACCTCTAAGTTATATTGTTATTCATAAAATAGATATCATAACTAATATAAAACTTTCAGTTTGCTGGGAGTTCTACAAAAAATACTGACCACCCAAAAGAAAAGAACAATCAATAATTTCAGTACACTAGTGGAGAACCAGTGCATGCCAGCAATAACAAAATAGGTATATACAAAAATACATACATTTTATCAACAAATTAACTACAAGTTATCTACATCATATATACAACATATCTTCAAAATATCTTCAAATTATCTCGAAAATATTTACAATATATCTACAATGCACATACAATTAAATACAGTATATTTACACAGATCTATAGATTTATGTAGATCTCTATAATATACCTACATAACTCCTAAAACTGTCAAGCAACTACTATCCATTATAATTCAAATACTTTAATGAAAAAACAGGGCATGTGAATGACATGGGAAATAATGAGAATCTTCCAGCACGTGTTAATTTATATTCCCATTTTGAAGGTGCAGTTGATGAAGAAAATGTAGGTATGAAATTGTATTCAGAAATTTTTGCTTTCTGTTTTGTCACGACCCTAAAACTGACCCGATCGTGATGGCGCCTATCGTGAAACTAGGCCAGCCGACACAATTAACGAATTAACCATCATATCATTGTTTTAGTCTTTAATTTATCAAATATCTCATAATGTAAGTTTAAATGAACAGTGCAGAATAAATACACAAGCCCGACACTGGGGTGTCACAAGTCATAAACATCTACTAAGGTCTGAATACAACGAAGAGTCTGAAAATATACTAAAACAGTCTAAGGAAGACAAGAGGGAGAAGAGCATGGCTGCGAACGTCGGGCAGCTACTTTGCTAACTCCGATGACTCTGCCACTGAGCAATCAACACCCGCTACCAGGTTCAGAAATACCTGAATCTGCATACAAGGTGCATGGAGTAATGTGAGTACGCCAACTCAGTAAGTAATAAAAGTAAATAAAAGCTGAGCAGTAAGAAAACACGTAAGTCACGTCATAACGCTACAGCAAATGCAGTACATTTCCAAAACAGTACATAAATCATTTACTTTGTAAATCAAGCTCAGTTTCAGTAAAACCTTTTAAAACAACTTTCAATAGTTTCAAACGATTGATAAAACAGTGAGTAAAAATGATAGAAACGTAAACAGCCCTCGGGCAAAATATGTACCATAAACCGCTCCTCGGACATAATATCAACAGAACCAGCCTCTCGGGATACCTCACAATCACTCGTAATCATCCCCTCGGGCATAACATGAATTAAGAACTGCCCCTCGGGAAAAACATGGATCAAGAACAGCCCATCAGGTAACAATATGAAATAGCAACAGCCCCTCAGGCTACATCATATCACTCACACTGGGTACCCGCGCTCACTGAGGGTGTACAGACTCCGGGAGGGGCTCCTTACAGCCCAAGCGCAATAACAAGCCATCTCGTGGCATAATCAAACAGGCACTCGGCCTCATAACAATATGCCACCTCATGGCATAAATCAATCAGGCCCTCAGCCTCACAATATCATGAATCAATAACAACTTGCTGCGGGGTGCAACTTGATCCCATAATATCCTCACAACACAGGCCATCGGCCTCGCTTAGTCAGAAACCTCTCAAGCCACTCGGGCAACAGTAAAGCATGATGCTCAGCCCCAAAACATCATTTAAAATATCAAAAATGAGTAAATATGGCTGAGTTATGAAAATAGTAGAATATAGCATGACTGAGTACAAATATGAAGTCAAAACAGTAAGGAATAGTAGTAAAAGTCCCCTAAGGATCCAAAAGAGTTGGCACAAAGCCCAAATAAAGCATTCAGCCCAAAACAAGGTAATAATTTCCAAAACACAATGATATCAAACAGTTTTCAATCAAATACGCGACTTAACAATCATACAGGATGGACTAAGTCACAATCCCAAATGGTGCACGACCCCACACTCGTCATCTAGCATGTGCTTCACCTCAAAGTAGCACAACGATGTGAAATTCGAGGTTTCATACCCTCAGGATAACATTTACAATCATACTTACCTCAATCTAGTCTAAACTCTAACCCGCGATGCCTTTGCCTCTCGAATCGGCCTCCAAATGCTCCAAATCTAACCAAAATCAGTATATTATCATCAACATATGCTAAAGGAACAAAGCCCAAGCGAAAATTATCAAATTACATCAAAAATTCCGAAATTGGCCAAACCCAACCCCTCGGGCCCACGTCTCGGAATCCGATAAAAATCACAAAATCCGACAGCCCATTCAACCACGAGTCCAACCATACCAAAATTACTAAATTCCGATAATAATTCGGCCTCCAAATCTTCATATACCTAGGTCCAAATCCCCAATTTACACCTCAAAAACATGTAATCTAGTCTGATTATTCGATGATAATTCAATATTATGGAGTAGAAATGATCACAAGTGACTTACCTCAAGATTTCCCATGACTTCTTGCTCAAAAATCGCCCCAAGCCGCGTTCTTTTCACCCAAAAATGTGGGAATGAGCTAAAAAAAACAAGACAGCTCAATAAAACACGATTCTAGTCGCTAAAAGCCCCATTCCCATCGCTAAAAGTGCCAAATCTGGTCGCTAAAGGTGCGCACCAGATCCTGTTGCACCAGCAATATTTATTTTCACTAAAAAGGCTCTAATTCCACCATATGAACTTGGAATTCAATGATTCTTATTCCTATGAGTCACAAATAATAATACGAATATAGCCCTTCAATCGAAACTTAATTCGGAGCTCATTAGCTCAGTGCGATACCCATTTTGCTCGTTAAACAATTAACTCATGTTTCGCATCAAAAACCCAATCACGACTTGATGAAATTAGACCAAACTTTCCAAATCACTCCTATAATTTATTATCAAAATTCCAAAAGTATTGAAATCAAATTTCGATCTCTAGAACTAAAAATGGACCTTTGGATCATTACATGCTTATGGTCAAAACGGCAAAATCTTCCAAAACTTATCCGAGCCTCATGAGACCCCGACCAAACATGCCAACACACCCCATAACATCATTCAAACTTGTTCCAACCTTCGGAATACTCAAAACAATATCAAAACATCGAATCACCCTCGGATTCAAGCCTAAGAATTCCAAAACTTCCGAATTCCGAATTCGATCAAAAAGTCTATCAAACTTCGTCCGAATGACCTGAATTTTTGCACACACGTCACAAATGACACAACAGACCTACTATAATTCCGGAATTCCATTCTGACCTAAAAATTTTCACTACATACCGGGAAATGCCAAATTTCCAATTTTGCCAATTCGAGCCTAAATCTACCACGTACCTCCAAAATATATTTCGGATGCGCTCTCAAGTCCAAAATCACCTAATAGAGCTAACCAAATTATAGAAATCCAAATCTGACATCGAATACTAAAAGGTCAAAACTTGGTCAAATCTTTCAAATTTAAAGCTTCAAGTTGAGAATTATTCTTCCAAATCTATTCCGATTATCCTGAAAACCAAAACCGACGATTTATATAGATCATAATACATCATACAGGGCTAGTCATGCCCGAGAACTGGCAAGCGAAGTACAAATGCTCAAAATGACTGGTCGGATCGTTACATATTTCAATTTTTTTCTATTCTATTAAGTTAGATGTACTAAATTTAACAGTAAGGGAAGATATGCATGCACAATCTCCAATTCACGGAGTCACAATAATAATTCAAGGAGAACAGAAGAATAAGGAAGATGTTAATGTAGGTGAAGAAGCCGAGTATGTAAATGTAGGTGATTCAGACAACTCTAGAGGTGAGAAGAAGGAGGTTACACTTGATGATTTTGAGCTGCCAGATAACTTCTCCCGGTTGGATAAGTCCAGCAAGCCTAACCAAGATGAAACAACACCTGTGTATCAAAGTAGAATAAGGTAGTCTGGAAAGCATGCCCGATCACCATTTCTCCCTTTATACAGTTCTGGTGGCAACACTTCGGTTGGACCTCCAATTTTTCACCTGAAGCACCTATTTACTAGTGTTATTGGTCAAGATGTTGATCCTTAGTTGTTGCAAGAATTCAACAAGTGGTTATACTTTGGTACCGACACAACTTCAAAGAGGTTAGTTTTCACAATTTCACCCTTTGATTCCAGTATTCATCTTTTAGATATCTACTTCATTCAACAAATTTATTTTAATTTCTATTTGTTTAAATAGGGGGAAGGCTCTGTATCTATAAAGGATAACAAAATTAAGCCATGGTTTGATTATGGAGTGGAAAAGATTGATAAGAAGGAGTGGTTCTATAATATGGTACACCCCGGACAAGTCCTCAACCACACGGTAAACTCATACTCAAAATATGTAGTTATTTTATTGAAGTTTTTTTTATTTGTATCTATAACACTGCTATAGTGCCATTCGAGTATATGTAGTTATTATGTAGATATATTGGAGATATTCTGTATAAATGCTTAACAACAAACTGAATTGTAGGTATATTGTAGATGTTTTGTAGATAATTTGTATTAATGCCTAATATCAAACGGAATTGTACTTAGTTTGTATATATATATATATATATATGGTAGATAATTTGTAATAATGATTAAAAACAAATAAAATTGTAGTTTTTCTGTGGATATTCTGTAGATAATTTATAATACTGATTTAAAACAAAATGTAATTGTAGTTATTTTGTAGATTTTTTGTAGATAATTACCAAAAGGAATAAATTAAATGCAATCTGTTTTTGTTGCAGCACGTTGATGTTATAATGTACTACTTGAGGAAAAGAGGAAAGTATGACCCCCACAACAAGATAAGGTTTACTATTACTGATTGTTTGTTCAAGACTAGAATTGAATAAATTTATAATAAGTTCATCAATTCTCATCAAGAAAAGAAGTTTGTTGTTGTCAAACCCTAGGACGTCGTAGCAGAATACATAGATCAAGTTGATTATGTGATCATGCCCGTCAACATCGTAGAAAAATTTCACTGGGTATTGTTTATTTTTGACATTGCAGATAGGGTTCTTTATGTGTATGATTCTATGGTCTCTTCACATAATCACTCTATTGTTGAATCTTTAGTCACTACGTTTTCTGTTATGATCCCCCTTTACTTGTCATGCACCGTTTTTTATGGCAAGTGATCAGACATCAACTTCAAGAACATAAAGGTATACATTGAAAAATCTGTTACCGACCCTATTGACATTCAGTGGATCGTCGGAGAGATACCACAGCAAAAAGAGGGATTACTGTATGAAAAATCTTATTTCTTTCTATCTATTTAACATTTTTTGTTCATTGTTTGCTAAAGATTGACACTTTTTAATTTTTATAGCGACTGTGGTGTATATGTTGCTGCCTTTGCAGAATATGTCACCATTGGAGTCCTAGCAGTTCTGCGGATGACCTTTCTAATATTGATCAACATCGTAGACGCTATGGAGCGCTACTGTGGGACTACATTAGGAAGAAGCAAGAGAATGTTGCAATTAGTGAAAGTGAGGTGACTGACAGATTAGCAAGGAAAAAAGGCTCACCAGTTGTGAACGAGAAAACACAAGTCTTGAGGAAGAAGAATTAGTTGTAATTTTTTGTATGGAACATGTAGTTAAATTATTTAGTTGCAGCTAGTTTTGTAGAAATATAGTAGACAAGTTTATGAACAAGATTGTTGAAGTTTAATTGTAGCAGATTTGTGCTACAATTATTTTACCCTTTATTTTTTTATTTTATCCAGTATACTAGTTCGATCATTGGGGAAACATTCTGTTGTTTTTATATTCACTTGTTGAAAGTAAACAGTACTTGATCTAATTATTGTTACTGGTTAACTCCTTTTCAACTTAATTATTATGTAGTTACTCTGTCAACTCCAGATTATGTAGTTATTTTGTAATTTTTTTGTAGATAAATCGTAGGGATCATTAACAACCATCGATGTGTGCTAGAGATAATAAAACAATTGTGTATTACATATATAGAAATCATTCACAAACCAATCAAGCTATGAAAGTATTAAATCAATACAAAATACTAATTAAACAAAACAATTTCAAACAAACTACATTAAGAGTTGAAGGTGCCTCAACTATTACACATCAAATATAATTCTCATGAACTCAGCAACAATTTTTATGAAAAATTCAGTTTACTACATGAAATTTTATTTCTTTTTGGAAGCATTCTTGCAAGATCTTTTGTTGTGCCCTTCTACTCCACAGTTGCCACATGAAACCTTGTACTTCTTTGAATTTACTTCATTATATGTTTTGTATATTTATTTTTGAGGTCTTCCTAGCTGTCTTTTCCCACCTGAAGGTGAATTTACAACTTCTTCAGTTATATGTTGTGACACATTTCATTTGCTTTTATTAGGTAGGGGATTTACTGATATTTCATAAGTACGCAAGAGGATCTCCCTTGTGTAATAAGAAGAACAATATTGTTCATAAGACTCATCCCTGTGCTTTAAAGTAGCCAAAGCATGTGGACAAGGAAATTCATCAAACTGGAATTTCGCGCAACTACATCTCTTATTTTCAAGACAAACAATATAGCGTCTCACACCATCTAGTACTGTATGGATGTAATCTGTTGAAGCCCTCACCTACAATTACATTACAAACAAAAAATAATTCATATACGGTTAAATACAAAATATCTACAAATTATCTACATTCTCTTTTAATAATTTGTTTTGATGCAACAAATGATCAGATCTTACTCTAAGCTTGTGCGATAATATTCTGTTGTCATCCAACTCTTTGTTGAATTTAAACCCAAGGTATGTGAATGTACCATTTGCTTTCAATAACTTTTCAGTACTCCAACGTTCAAGAAGAGTCCTCATATACTCTAATAGTTCTACTATTGGCATCTCTCTTGCATATTTTGTTACAACATTCAACAACTCTGTAATGTTTGATGTCATAGTCCAAGTTCTGTTCACTTTAACATGTACTCGAGACCATCTATGATAGCCAATATCGTATAAGTATGCTTTAACACACGAGTCAATCTCTTCAAAGTACAATTCGCTTAACTTTAGATGACCCTTCTTGAACTTTGCCCTTATATTTGTCCAAATATGCCACATGCAAGAATAATGTGGCATGCCGGGATAAACAATAGATGTTGCTTTCAAGATACTCTCATTCCAATCCGAAACAACACACATATTTGGTCTTTCACCATATGCATGTTTGAATTGCTCAAAAAATCACTTCCATGATGCGTCATTTTCTGATGGTACATACATTATGTGGCAAAAAGCAATTAATTGGTTGCATGAAAAATGCAGAGGAAGACATATACATACAAACTACAAATTTTCAACAATATATCTATAATAAATTTACAAGTACTACAAAAAACAGACAAGCTACAATATTTCTACAATATATCTACAATAATTCTACAATACCTGTTGTATCCATTGTATTAGCTGTTAGCATTATTCCCCTATATGCTGACTTTAAGAAGGTCTCATCAACTACTACAACTAGCCTACAATATTTTCAACCACTGATTGACGTACAAATCGCAACAAATGCAAACAAGAAGCAGTCATCGTCCGTCTTCTTCAATTTAACTACAGACCCCGGATAAGTCTTCTCCAGAATATACAAATAACTAGGCAACTTGTTGTAGGAGTCAGCAGGATGACCTATCAAAAACTCCAAAGCCTTTTCCTTTGCTCTCCATGCTTGCATGTATATTAAGTTCACGCCGTGTTCAGATAACATATCAGTTTGTATGTCTTTTGGTGTGTAAATTGTCTTAGGATCAGCATATTTTGGAATAACCATGCTACCAACTACCATGGCGGTAGGTTTGCGTTGTATGAAGGTACTGTACATCAAAGAGCATGTGTGCAAGCTATTGAATTTTCTAACCTTGAACATTGTAGAATCATTTATGCTAGTTGCCTTGAAGTGCCATGCACAATTTTCACCAACACATACCAGCTAGTAGCTATAAAATAAAAATAATTTAAACACTGGTATAAAAAATGTAGATAAAAAAAACTGTTGTAGCATAAAAGATCATATTCAACAATTTATATACAAAACAACTACAAACTATCTACAATTATGTTAATCAATATCACAAAAAAAAAACAACTGAAGAAGTAAAAATTTACAAATAAAGTACAAAATAAAAAAATAATAATTTTGACCATTCATATGGTCCTACCTTCTACCACTAGATCTTTTCACCCTAAATTGAAACTTATTAATGACAGAATAGTGCCTCATTGCACTTGCAATTATTTGCTTGTCTTGGTATATTTGGCCTACTTCAATAACACTTGATGTACTTTCTGTTATTATTATACTTTCATATTCCACTATCGCCAGAGATGTTGGAATATCAATTAACTTTAGTGTTCCAGATGAACCTGCAATAAAATAAAGCTAAATATTGTTATGAACTATTTTTTTGTAGATATTTTGTAGTTAATTTGTAGAAATATTGAAATTCTAAATTTCATATTGAGCTATAAATGATATGTAGTTTTATTGTAGAAATATTGTAGATAGAATGAAATTCAATACTAATATATATATATAGACTTTGACTTGTAGTTTTTTTGTAGAAATATTGTAGATAATTTGTAGATAAGTAATATACAACCAAAATTCGATAGTAATATAACAGAACAAACCTGCAACTGTGTTCGAATTGGTGATACTCAATTCCAAATTAAAATCACGTACTGTTATATATAGCGGATAGGTTCCTACACTTTTGTTTTCCTTTTTCGTCTCCATGTATACACAAACACCCATATCGTTCCTAATTTCCATTGAAGGACAATGTTCGTTGACAATTTATTTAATTTTTATTATTTTTTCGGATGTATCTATTATTAGATACTCTACTATTGTAGAATTCAATAAGCTATAACTTGCATCCTCACCGATTACAGTTCCATCGACCTGAAAGTCTCTACATCTCCCATAGCTATCCCAATTCCCATTCAGTTGAAGCATAATTGAGATTTTTGACATAATTACGGTTGTAACAGAAGAATTGTAGCTAATTTTGTCGCTTTCGAATTGTGAAGTTAGAAAAACCAGTGAAACAGAGTACTGTCATAAAAACAGAGTAGTGAATTTTGGAGAGAAACAGGCGAAATTTAATAGCGAGATTTGCGTTTGATAAAATCTGGAAGAATCCTTAATATTCCAACATTCGCGCGCCTATTAAAGGAATTGTACAGCTAACAAGATTCTGTTTTTAATGAGTTGTTTATATTTTGTAGAAAGTCTGTTAGCAGGGCGGGTAATTTGCAAATTATGGACATTTTTCATAATATAGTTTCCTATATCGTATAGGAAATTAATTTTCCTTGTTCATATTGCTGCCGCTATTAAGGAAGCTCTTTAAAATATAGCCATAAATTAAAAACTAATGCAACTTTAGCCATTTTTATGTAATGAAAATCAATCACGTATATTTGTTGCTAGCAAATTTCCCAATAAGCTTTCTTTTCCTTCATCCTCCATAGTCAGAACTTAAATCCATTTCTAAAGCATACCTGTGACGACCCAGCCAGTCGTCTCATGAGTTACCGCTCTGTTTCCCCTATTTTAGCTTCTTTATGCTTCGTTATTCGTATTTTTGCGGTATCGGGTTGGTCGGATCGAGTCCGGAATGAGTTTGGTGAAGTTTGAGACACTTAGTCTCTTCTAAGAAAGCTTAAGTTGGAAAAGTTAACCGGATGTTGAATTATGTGTTAGAAGGTTTGGAAGTGAGTTCCGATGGTTCGGTTAGCTTCGGGAGGTGATTTGTGACTTAGGAGTGCGATCGGAATGAGTTTTGGAGTTGTAGAGAAGATTTAGGCTTAAATTGGCGAAGTTGATATTTTGGCGGTTCCGGTTGATAGGCGAATTTTGATATAGGGGTCGGAATGGAATTCCGAGAGTGACAATAGCTTCATTATGTCATTTGGGATGTGTGTACAAAATTTTAGGCCATTGGACGAGATTTGATAGACTTTTTGATCGAAAATATAATTTAAGAGTTCTTGGAGTTCTTAGGCTTGAATCCTATGTTAAATTGGTGATTGATGTTGTTGCGAGCATTCCGAAGTTTTGAACAAGTTTGAACGATGTCATGGGATGTGTTGGTACAATTGGTTTGAAGTTCCGGAAGTTTCGGGTAGGTTCCGGGATGTTTTAGGCCGGATATCATGGCTGTGGCAGGTCCAGAAGGGTTGCAGGCCTCAGAACCCACCCACACGGTCCGTACAAAAAGAAGTGCGGACGCGGTATGGGCTGTGCGGACCGCACAAAATGAAGTGTGGCCTCGGTAGGTGTTGTGCGGACAACACAAAATGCAGTGCGGCCGCGGTAGGGAACATTTCGTGCATCGATAGGGATTGTGACTTGGTCCATCCCGTAGCGACTTTTAAGCTGCGTATTTGATCTGCAACCTTATGATATTCTGTACTTTAGCTATTTATACTATATTATGGGTTGTATGGCATGTTTGGAGCCTTGTGCCAACCTGCTGAGACCCTTAGGGGCATTTTTACTGTTTTTCCTCACTTTACTTGTTGAAAGCATATCCTCAGTCATGTTTTACCTATTTAAATGTTTAAAACTAGTTTTATCACTCCACTTCTAATTGTGAGGACTGTTGAGCTGAGTTCCCTAATTTCTATTGTTATGCCCGAGAGGCTGTAAGGTTAATGACTAAGAGAGGTTGAGAACCTAATAGTGAGGATATGATATGTATATATTATGGATCAGGCTACACGCTGTAACGATACTTATATGGATCGGGTTGCACGCCGCAGCGATATATATACTGGATCAGGCTGCATGTCGCAACGATATATATATACTGGATTGGGCTGCATGCTGCAGCGATATATATATTGGATCGGGCTGTGCGCCGCAGCGATACGACACTTGGGCTGTAGGAGCCCCTCCGGAGTCTGTACACCCCCAGTGAGCGTAGTCGACTATAAATTACGGATCGGGCTGCACGCCGCAGCGGTTACTATGATTTCTATTACTATGAGATATTAATGAGCCTGAGTGGCGAGAGTGAGTATTGAGTGACAAGTGACTAAGAGGCTGCCTGAGAGGCCATATTCTGAGTGATACCTTGCTCAAGGGGCCTAGTTATGATATTTTTACTGATTTCACTCTTCTTTTAAATTAAGCATCTATTGGAAAAATTGCTAAGTATATGATTTCAAGTGTTTAAACTGAAATTTGATGATTTTACGGCGAAACTAGTTTTAAACTGTGAAGTTGACCTGTTATCCTATTGTTTATTCAGTTATATGATTTTTAACTACTCGTCACTGCTTTCAGACCTTATTTACTTTGGTTACATACTGAGTTGGCGTACTCATGTTATTCCTTGCACCTTGTGTGCAGATCCAGGTGCCCGAGTGGCAGAGTGAGGGTCCTCAGTCGATCCAGAGGTTGCCGGAGATTTCTAGGTAGCTGCATGGCATCCGCATCCCTGTTTTCTCCTTCTTATCTTGTTCTTTTCCGCATTTTCTAGACTTATGTTGTATCAGACAATCAGTTATATAGTAGAGCTCTAGACTCGTGACACCAGATATTTAGGGCTGTGTAGTTTTCATGTTTATTTGACTTCCGTGTATGTAATTGTGTTTTAAACACTTATTATGAAAATTTGGTATCTAAACCTGTGTTAGAAAATGGTTTTATAAAAGGAACTTGTTGTGGTTAAAGGTTTGGGTTGGCTTGCCTAGTAATGTGATAGGTGCCATCGTGACTGGGTATTTGGGGTCGTTACAAACCCGAGTTTTTCTAAAAATAAGCTTTGACCGAAATTCCAATTTTTGGTTAAATAAATTGGTTCCATTACCGGAAATCTGATAATCATCTGCTTTCCAAATTGGTTCTTTTATAAAAAAATAACCATGTCGAATGCCAACGACAATAAACAACACAATTTACCACTCCAAGATCTATAACATCAACTGAACGAACACGATGACAGAACCCCACCTCCATCACCACAACATTCTCAGCGAAAATCACGAGAGGGGACTCCAAACAGATCTGAATCAAATGAAAATGACAGAATTGCAAATGAACAAGCTCTCGATGAAGCTCTTAAAAAATTAATTGCTCAACAGGTCAACAACGCTCTCCAGGCTTTTACCAGCTAGTTTCCGGTTGTACCACCAACACCAACTCCAAATAACAATGCTTTGGAAAACTCTCGTTCTGGACTCGTTAATTTAGGCAGTGGCGGAGCTCCCAGCGAGTTTCGTGATGGAGAACCAGGTAACATAGTTAATTCTGATTTACAAAATTTAGTGTTAACTTTGCAGAAACAGCTCAAGGAGCAAAGAGACCGCATAGAGCAAATACCTGGAGTACCGCCTGTAATCAAGGGAATAGATATGGACAAATATTCACAACAACCTTGGAAGCCAAGTGCTGCTCCTCTACCAATTTCGAAGAAATTCAAGATGCCCGATATTCCAAAATACAATGGGATAACTGATCCACGAGACCACATGACTGCATTCACAACTGTTGTAAAGGGCAACGACTTGACCAAACAAGAAATTGAATCAGTGTTGGTCAAAAAAATTTGGTGAAACACTCACTAAGGGAGCATTAACATGGTATTCTCTTTTACCCGAAAATTCTATAAATTCTTTTACTGAGCTTGCAGATTCATTTATCAAATCATACTCAGGAGCTCAAAAAGTCGAAAAAAGAATGGATGATATTTTCAAAATAAAGCAAGGAGATTCAGAGCTGCTCAGAGAATTCGTAGATAGATTCCAGGGTGAAAGGATGATGTTGCCACACGTACCTGATAACTGGGCAGCTATGGATTTTGCCAGTAATTTAAATGAGAAAAGTTCAGAAGCCACCAGCAACAACTTGGACTGATGTTTACAACAGATATAACATGAAGTTGCGGATAGAAGAAGATAACATCACTCAGTCTCAAAAAGATGAGAGGGTAAGTTCAAGACGTGTTGAAACTAAAAAAAGGTCCGAAAAAATAGGTAGGAGCCCTACATGGGACCAGCAGGAAGAGACTCGCGTTCAAAGCAGGATAACTCAAGGTACGATCATAGATCAAGAGATAGAGAGTTAGGCTCATCATCAAGGTTTGGAAAAGAGCGGAACGCGCAAGAGACGTGAAATGATGATAGAGGCTCGAAGGAAAAATTTGGCAGTTACAATTTCAATGTTAGCACATCAGAGTTAGTAGCAGTATTAAGAAGCATGGGTGATAAGGTGCGGTGGCCAAAGGAAATGAGATCAAACCCGAATAGGCGAAATCCTGATTTCTGGTGTGATCATGGTCACAAAATGGTAGATTATAGATTGCTACAAGGTGAAGTTGACCATTTGTTAAAGCAATGATATCTAACCGAATTGTTTAGTGAAAAAGGTAAGCAAGCGTATATGAAAAACAGGCAGGAGCCCCCTAAACCTCCTTCACCAAAAAGGACTGTAAATGTTATAATAGGAGGAGAAGAAATTAATGGCGTGACATATACGGCAGCCAAGAAAGTTTCAAAAATTACTGTCACACACGGGAAGCGAGTTCGATGTGTTTTGGAAGAAGAAAGTATTACATTTGATGATGCAGGTGCAAATGGCGAACTAACCCCACACAATGACGCACTGGTAATATCTTTACTTGTACATGACACTAATGTGAAACAAGTTTTGATTGATCCAGGTAGCTCCGTGAACATCATTTTGCTAAGAGTGGTAAACGAAGTACAAGCTGAAGATAAGCTGATACCCAAGGCGCATACCTTATCTGGTTTTGACAACTCGAGCGTCGTAACAAAAAGGGGAGATAATACTCACAACATTCGCAGAAGGAGTTATCAAAGACATGAAATTTCAGGTGGTAGAGATGGATATGGCTTACAATATGATTCTCGGTAGACCATGGATTCACGAAATGGATGTTGTGCCATCTACCCTGCATCAAGTTATTAAATTCCCTTCACAATGAGGAATACGACAAATCCGTGGTGATCAACAAACGTCTAGGAGAATCAACTCCTTAGAAGATTCAAGCGCAAAAAATGAAGAAAAATAGCAATTACAGAATCTAGTTGAGGATGCTGCAACACAAGCCTCAACTGAACACGGGCGGACAAATGTAGACTCGAGGTCCGATTCTATCCAAGAACCAGAGGAAAATGAAAATATCAAAACGCCGATTGAAGAATTGGAAGCTGTAGAACTATTCACACCTTGGCCTAAAAGGAAAGTCTACATTGGGACCAATCTAAGCCACAAAATGAAAGGTACGTTGACCGAATTTTTGAAAACGAACGTGGATTGTTTTGCTTGGTCCCATTCTGATATGACAGGAATACATCCGGAAGTAATGACTCACAAGTTAAATGAAGATCCATCATATCCACCTATCAAACAAAAGAAAAGAAAGCAAGGATCTTTCAAAAATCAGGTGATGCAAGATGAGGTACAAAAACTTTTAAAAATTGGGTCAATCCGCGAGGTAAAATATCCAAATTGGTTAGCTAATACTGTAATAGTACCTAAAAAGAATGGTAAGTGGCGAGTTTGTGTAGATTATACTGACCTAAACAAAGCTTGTCCTAAAGATTCTTTTCCATTACTGCATATAGATCAACTAATTGATGCTACTGCAGGACATGAATTGTTAAGTTTTTTTAGATGCATATTCAGGGTATAACCAAATCAACATGGATCCAATAGATGAGGAAAAAACTTCATTTATAATAGACATGGGGACTTACTGTTATAAAGTAATGCCATTTGGTCTCAAAAACGCTGGAGCCACATATCAAAGGTTGGTGACCAAAATATTTCAAGAATATTTAGGGAAACCCATGGAAGTCTATATAGATGATATACTGTTCAAGTCACAACAAAAAGGGAATCATATCCAGCACTTGTTTGATACATTTCAGGTTCTCCGTAAATTTAACATGAAGCTAAACCCCGAGAAATGTGCATTTGGCATTTCGTCAGGTAAGTTTTTGGGATTTCTTGTTTCTAACCGTGGAATTGAAATAAATCCCGTGCAGATTAAAGCTATTGAGGAAATTTCTGATACACTTACAATTAAAAAAGAGGTACACAGACCGACGAGAAGAATTACAGTCTTGGGAAGATTTATTTCCAAATCATAAGAAAAATGCTTTAGGTTCTTTTCAGCTCTAAAAAAGCAGGATCAGCTCAAATAGTCTGAGGAATGTCAACAAGCGCTTAAAAATTTGAAAGTGTACTTTTCAAATCCACCGTTGCTTGCAAAACCAAAAGATGGGGAGAAACTACTCATCTACCTTGCTGTTTCAGAAGTAGCGGTGAGTGCTGTTTTAGTTCGTGAAGACCAAGATAAACAGTCTTTAATTTATTATGTTAGCAAGTCATTATTAGATGCTGAGACTCGGTATCCTCATCTTGAAAAACTTGCACTTGCATTAATTATGGCATCTAGAAAATTAAGACCTTATTTTCAATGCCATCCAATCTCAGTAGTAACTGCCTATCCCCTACGTAATATATTACATAAATACGAGTTATCAGGTAGGTTAGCCAAGTGGGCCATAGAGTTGAGTGAATATGACATTACGTTATCAATCTAAAACTGCAATAAAGTCACATGTGTTGGCAAATTTCCTGGCAGATTTTAGCCAAGGGATGCAACTAGAAGCAGAAAAAGAACTATAGGTATTCAATGGGTCTAATCTAGGAATTTGGACTTTATTTACTGATGGTTCATAGAATATGAAAGGAGCAGGCCTAGGTATTGTCTTGGTACCACCTGTAGACATGTGATTTTTGACCCTCCCCAAGATTTTTCATATTTTATCACGTAAATATTTAATTTAGGTCTAATATCGCTATCTCAACTAATTTTGACTCTTTTACTTTATTTTTGACAAGAAAATAAAAATTACAAAAAAATAGTTTCATTAATGTTTTGTAGCCATTTTTAATCTTGAAAAATACCAAAAATAGTTTTGTTTTAACGGTTAGTCTTATTTTAACAGTTGTTTTAATTAAGTGAGACTAATTAATAAATGATAATGGATTTTAGTCTCGTTCGCAGGTAAAGAATAAAATTCAGGCTCAAACGATCCATTTTTAGGCCTAATTTTCGGACCTATCCCATAATTCCCAAGCCCATAATTCTTAGGCTCGTGTCTCTTAACCTAAAAAATCCTACAAATACCTAAACCCCTAGACCTAAGGCTATCAGCTAAGAAAACACAAAAAATCAGACCTATACACAAAAAAGAGATCAGCGTCGTTTGAACAACAAAAGACCCTACCCCAAAACGACCCCGGAAACATTCTGCTTCTTCTTGAACAAAAATGAAAAAGGCCTAAAATTTTTTAGCTACTGGAACACAAAGGAGACCTAAGAGACCCATCAGATCTTCTCCTTCTTCATTTTTTGGACAAAAACTTTGAACACCCAAGAAGTTGCACAATCAAATTCCAGTCTACAGATTTGGAAACCCATGACCCTTGATTTCATCCGCAGAGATCCTCTGCTTCGGATCCTTTTCAAAATTTCGTACAACACAACTCCTAAACACCACCAGTCCGGTCGTTGCCTAAGATGATTTCCGACGCCCATTGAAGTTCCGTCCGTTCGAGGTTGATTCCGGTCTGAGTTCGAGGTTGCCGGTGGGTTTCGCGGTCCGAGCTCCTACTGCTGTTGTATTTTCGGGTCAGATTTAGTTCATTGAAGTTTGATGTAACTAATTTCATGTTAATATTATTGAGGCCAAATTCTTATTCGCTGTTTCCGTTTTGTTTGTTTGTACCTTTTATGCTAACTTTTGAGATGCCAACTTGAATCTGTTCGTGTTAATATTATTGAGGCCAGATTCTTATTCTCTGTTAAGTAATCTATTTGTGTCCATGATTTTTTTGATTTGCATATCTTGATGTTTGGATGATTGTTATGTTTACTTGACAGTAGCTTAAAAAATCTATAAATTGGTTCCTTCTTGTTGTTTGTTATTCATTAATAAAATGGAGATTATGTTGCTGATGAAATTAGTTTTTTTTTGAAACCCGAAAGGTTTTTCTATTATTATATTTATTAGTTTGTGGTTTGGAAATTTCGTTTAAAGTTTGTTTATGAAGTTGAAAATGAGAAGCTTTAAGAATTAGAGCTTCATGGATATAGCAATAATGGGCCAAATGATATTTTACCCTAGTTCAACAAGAGTTATAGCTAATCTGATCTTTGTAAATATACATAGTTGACCAATTTCGCTCATTTAGTTCATATTAATGAATTGTTGAACAAGTTCCAAAGTCGTCAGCATGCTTTAACTATGTTTTTAATTCAATTAGTTAACCTGATTGTGGACACGTTCGCGTGACATAATTACGAATTTGAAAACCAATTCGGAGTATGCGTTCGCGCAACTTCGATCAAACTTTCTTAATAATAAAATTGGTTTAAATAAACTGCTAAATTAAATTTAGTTCGAGGCGTGCCATCCAAATTTAATCATACATGGCCATCGTATTAATTTCATAACCTAGATATAAAAATGACAAATGCACGTAGTTGCTTTAGGCCCGTTTAATATACTATCGTGGTTGTGGACATGTTCGCATGATATGATTACGATTTCTAAAAACAAAATCGGAGTATGTGTTCGTGCAACTTCGACTAAACTTTCTTAATAATAATAAAGCGTTATTAATCATGGACACTGTAGACGATAAATTTGGTTCGAGAAAATAAAATCAAGATAAAAAAATATCGCAACAATCGTAGTATTTTATTTTGAATATTTGAGTGTTATAATCTCTATGAATCCTCTGTTTCTTCTTTTTAATAGTAAATAAATTCAAGGGTCTTTGAGCTTGATCTTGAATATGTATTTGTTGCCTCGAACGATGATCTTGTTCTTGAGCTTGAGCTTGAACTTGACCTTGATTTGTTCTTCGTTCTTGAACTTGCACTTGATTTCTTGAACTTGAACTTGAAGCCTGAAACTTGTGGAGGAATTTGCAGCGTTTGATCCACGAGCTTTTTCTTGCTTCTTGTTATAACTTCTGGTGTCTTTTCTGAGTTATGAAGACCCCTATTTATAGTTGTGGAAGGGAAGAGTTGTGATAAGAACAAACTCTTTCCGACCAATCAAATTGAAGTGTTACATGGCTGTATTTGATTGGCCAGAACATGTCACTTGCACACGTGGCGCGATTTCATTGCCCTTTTAGCATGACGGGACATGCCTTGTCATTTTGACACGTGGAATGGTCCTATTGGCCCTTCCGCTTGACTTGGCGTGCCACGTCATTTGACACGTGGCACCAAACTGGGCCTCTAGGAAGATGACATCTTGGGCTTAATGAAGTGGGCTCATCACTTTAACCCAATTAAATGGGCTAGCCCAATGGATTAAGACTTATTTATTTAATCCATATATATTGAACTTATATAACTAATTCAATTATATTAGCCCAATAATATTTATTTGGACCAATATATCTTGAATTTAAAATATAGTCCAAAGTATTTCATGGATTTAATTCCAATGAAATTTATATGCCTACAAATGTCCCCTACTTCAAGACTTGTTAAGGTTTTTGACTTTTGAAGACTAGGCTTGAAGTATTCATATTAGTACACTTGAACTGGCTTTGACTTAAATCATATGAAATGTTAAAGTATTCGAACTTTAAATTTCAAAATCACATGCCTTAATCACATGGAATGTAAAAGCTATTAAATTTTAATTCCCAAAATTACTACTGCCCACTGTTATGTGGGTTTCCATTTTGAAAGACTTCAAAATCAATAACTTTATCATATTATACTTAAAGGAATTGATTGCTGACATAAGCAACACTTCTAATATATGTTGTTGCATGCTCACGTGGTTTAATGAAATCACAACAACTTTTCCTATTAGGAATAGAAGACTTTCGCCGCCTAGGACTTCTCCTTTCCAACTAGATTAAGATATCCAATTCTTTATGGACTCTACCAATTAGCAATCCCACATCGTTATTAGTCATCTTAAGAGCCGCATCACTGCACCTATAAATAGGTCATGCCTTTAATTCAATTGGCATCAATTGCTGTGTTTGCAGTCCACATCGAGTCTACCTTTCACGATTCAGAAGAATTTAATGCGAAGGTATTTTCTTTCTTCTTGTCTTGTGATTTCTTCTTTGTTATTTTTTTTTTAGGTAAAGCGAGAAAGATATGTTCTTGTTCAACAAGATGATCCACGCATGAAGAAGATAATCTTGGGGTGTGAGGGGATGGGTACTCATCCCTGCCCGATTCTTGGAGAGATTACTCTCAATGTGGCCCAATTCTTGGAGAGATTACTCTCAAAATGGCCCGATTCTTGGAGAGATTACTCTCAATGTGGCCCAATTCTTGGAGAGATGACTCTCAAAATGGCCCAATTCTTGGAGAAATTACTCTCAAAATGGCCCAATTCTTGGAGAGATTACTCTCAAAATGGCCCGATTCTTGGAGAGATTACTCTCAAAATAACTCGACTATCGACGAGGCCAACTTAAGGTGCAAAGGGACTCATATATCCACCTTAAGATTGGAAAGTTATAGTTCCTTTTAAGGACAAACCCACGAAGAGGCCAACTTAAGGTGCGAAGGGACTTATATGTCCACCTTAAGATTGGAAAGTTATAGTTCCTTTTAAGGACAAACCCACGAAGAGGCCAACTTAAGGTGCAAAGGGACTTATATGTCCACCTTAAGATTGGAAAGTTATAGTTCCTTTTAAGGACAAACCCACGAAGAGGCCAACTTAAGGTGCAAAGGGACTTATATGTCCACCTTAAGATTGGAAAGTTACAAAGCTTCAACTTGAAGACGACATCGATTTGAACACTTGGAAAACTTTGAAGATTTGGCAGACTTTGCAGACTTCAACTCGAAGATTCGAAGGGCTTAAATAATTCAACTTTAAGATCGGCGAATTTGAAGACTGAAACTTGAAGACCGACGAACTTGAAGATTTCAACTTGGGGGGCTTAAACATTTCAACTTTATGACCGGCGAAATTGAAGACTGAAACTTGAAGACCAACGAACTTGAAGACTTGGAGGGCCTAAATATTTCAACTTGAAGATCGGCGAATTTGAAGACTTCAACTTGTAGACCGACGGACTTGAAGACTTCAACTTTGAGACTTGGAGGACCTAAATATTTCAACTCGAAGATCGGCGAATTTGAAGACTTCAACTTGAAGACCGACAGAGTTGAAAATTTCAACTTGGGGACTTCAACTTGAATACCAACGGACTTGAAGATATCAATGTACCATGGAGGGTTGCTCCTTTTAAATCAAATGAGATCAAAGTTCAACAAGAGGATGACATTTCAGCTTGATTTTGCATTCCTCCACACTTCACTCGGACAACAATTGGGGCAATATGTATCTTTTGAACTTATGCGACTGAGCTTAAAATGAAACTCTAAGCTACCTACATACCTCGGTGAAGAGGATCAAGTCATACCGTAGTTCAGACTGGGTAGATTTTTTTTTACGTCCTAACTTTTTCATAGGCCGCCTCTTTCGAGATTTTCAACCTAGCGAATTTTTTTTTGGGCCGTACACAGTTTATACTCTTGCAGGCCAGGAGTGTAGCAACATGCAGTTTAGGCTCGTGCGTCAAGGAGCATCATGACTTGCAGTTTAGGCTCGTACGTTGAGGAGCGTCATGACTTGCAGTTTAGGCTCGTACGTCGAGGAGCATTATGACTTGCAACTTCATGGATAATACTTCTTCAAAAACTTGCAGTTGATAGGGCCGATTCTCATACCATCTGCATCAACCAGCTTGTAAGCTCCACTTGAATAAGCTTCTTGTACGACATATGGCCCATCCCATTTTGAAGTGAACTTCCCTACAGGTTTATGGGAAGTAATTATGGGTCTTCGTAGGGCAAGGACTTGACTCCTACTTGAAAGGATCTCGGACGAACTCTTTTATTGAAGGCGCGAGACAATCGAGCTTGATAACATTCAAGACTCTGTTGAGCTTCCAATATCTTTTCTTCAAGAGCTTCCAACTCTGCTAATCGAAGTCGAGCATTTTCTTCATCAGTGATCCCTTCTTGAATAGCCAGTCGTAACGAAGGTATTTGACGCTCAAGTGGCAAGACGGCCTTCGACTCCATAAACGAGTGAATAAGGAGTCGCCTGTGTTGGCGGGCGATGAGTCGTTCTATATGCCCATAGAGCTTCTTCCATACGGTCATTCCAATCTCGTTTGGACATAGAGACAACTTTATTTAAAAAGTTGCATAGAGTCTTGTTGAATGCCTCAGCTAGACCATTGGCGGCAACATTGTACATCGAAGAGTTACGTTGCTTGAAGCCAAAGAGATCAGAAATCCTGTTCATCAACCTATTGTCGAATGGTTTTCCATTATCCATTATTATGTAACGAGGAATGCCAAAGCGATAAATAATATTTACTCGGATGAAATTTGCAACATTTTCCTTTTTTACTTCCTTAAGAGCAACAACTTCAGCCCATTTTGAGAAGTAGTCAGTTGCAACCAAGATGTATAGGCGCCCCCAGAGGACTTTGGCTGTGGTCCAATAACATCCAATCCCCAAGCGTCAAATGGCCAGGATGCAACAGTCGGGTGCAACACTTCAGGAGGTTGATGAATAAAATTCGCATGGAATTGACAAGCCTTGCATCTTCAAGCGTAGTCCAAGCAATCTTTTACCATCGTTGGCCAATAATATCCCATCCTTTTTATATAGAAGTGGAGCTTTGGTCCGGACTGGTGTGACCCACATACCCCAGAATGTGCCTCTTGCAAAGCTTGGAGAGCTTCTTCTTCTTCTAGGCATCGCAAGAGTACTCCTTCGAACGACTTTCTGTATAGAGTATCCTTATAGTAAAGGAAGCGAGGTGCACGATGACGGATTTCAGCCGTTCTCCTCGGATTTTCTGGAAGTATCCCATAGCATAAGTAGTCGATAATGGGTTGTCGCCATTCTTCTTTCTCAACTTTAGAAACAACAACAATATGCTTGAGTTCGTTCTCTTCACCTTCGACCTCATTTGGCGGCGGTACTACCCATTTTTGGCAGACGGTAACTTGCACTTGGTCAGGCAGGGCTAATGATGAAGCTAGAGCAGCTAAAGCATCAGCCTTCTTATTTTCTTTCCTTGGTACATACTGAATAGTCATATCGCTGAGTCACCCCATCAACTTTTTTGCATAATCATGATATGGGCGTAGTTCAGGCTTCTTGACCTCGTAACTACCCAAAAGCTGATTGACCACTAACTGGGAGTCACCAAAGACTTGCAATTGCAATTGCTTCATATCAATGGCCATTTCAAGCCCAAGTATTAATGATTGATATTCAGCAACATTGTTGGAACAAAGTTGTGTCAAGGTGAAGGAGTAGGGCAAGACTTCACCTTAAGGAGTGACAAATACTACGCCATCCCCGACTCCCCCACGATGCGCAGCACCATCAAAGTACATCTTCCATGGAGGTTGAACTTCAATGACCATTGCGTCATCATCAGGTAGTTCATCAGTTAGCTCCCAGTCATCAGGTATCGGATGATCTGCCAAGAAGTCTGCCAATGCTTATCCTTTTACAGCCTTTTGAGGGATGTAAAAAATCTTGAATTGTTGAAATTGGAGGTACCATCTCGCTAGTCGATCACTAAGAACAGGTTTTGACATCACGAACTTGATGGGATTTGCTTTAGAAACAAGACGGACAACATGAGCTTGAAAGTAGTGCTTTAACTTTTGAATTGAGAAGACTAGCGCCAAACACAAATTTTCAATTGGCGAATAGTTCAACTCGTTAGGTGTCATCATCCTGCTCAAGTAGTAAAGAGAGTTTTCTTTCCCCTCACTATTTTCTTAGGCCAATAGTGCTCCAACAGACATTTCCTACGCCGTAATGTATAGTATCAATGGCTTTCCTGGTATAGGAGCTGCTAAAACTGGAAGCTTCATCAAGTAGGTTTTGATACTTTCGAAGGCATTGCTACAAGCTTGATCTCACTTGAAAGGAATGCCTTTCTTCATGAGGTGACTAAATGGTTGGCACCTCCCAGCCAGGTTTGATATGAATTTTCTAAGGTATGCTAGCTTTCCTTGCAGACTTTTCAATTCATGGATATCTCGAGGCTCAAGCATTTTCAAAATGGCATCCACTTTGGCTTGATCAATTTTGATCCCTCGATGTCGGACAATGAAACCAAGGAACTTTCCAGAAGTAACTCCAAAGGCACATTTCAACGGATTCATCCTAAGTTGGTACCTCTGGAGCAATTCAAATACCATCCCCAAGTCTTTCATGTGGTCGCCCTTCTCTCTTGATTTCACCACCAAGTCATCAACATAGAATTCGACATTCTTGTGGAGAATATCGTCAAAAATATTCTGCATAGCCCTTTGTCAAGTAGCACCAGCATTCTTCAAGCCAAAAGGCATTACCTTGTAGCAATAAATACCTTTGGGGGTGCGAAACACAGTAAGCTCTTCATCCTTTGGTACTATGCGAATTTGTTATAGCCCGACGAACCGTCCATGAAAGACATTGCCTCGTAACCAGTAGTAGCATCGATCATCAGCTCTGGAATAAGAAGCGGGAATTCATCTTTGGGACATGCATTATTGAGGTTCCTGAAGTCAACACAAACTCGAATCTAGCCATTCTTCTTCGGACAATACTTGAAACCCATGTTGGGTATTTAACTTCCTGAATAAATCCAGATTCAATGAGTTTGTTAACTTCAGTTTCAATCAGGGGAACCAAGTCCGGCCTAAAATGCCTTTGAGCTTGTTTAACAGGGCGAGCACCATTTTTGATTGCAAGGTGATAGACTGCTACTTTCGGGTCCAAGCCAGGCATCTCTTTGTAACTCCAAGCAAAGACATCCCTGAATTCTTTGAGTAACTCAATATAAGTGCTCTCTTCATCAGCTTCTAGTAAAGCATTTAGGTAGGTGGGTCTTGGTTCCTTATCGGTGCCAAGGTTAACTTCTTTTAAGGCATCAACTATCGTCTTCACTCCTTTTTCAAGTTCAGGTGGAGCATCTTTCGCATCTTCATCTTCTTAAGGGTCCCCATCATTGAAGGATATGTGATAACACGGCGAAACATCCTCCAATTCGGCATTATCTCCCATCGAAGACGAAACACGCCTTGTACAGTGACATGATACGAAGAACCTACACTTTCTTCATCTTCGTCACGTTCCTTAGTGTAGACCACAGTGTATGGCTTTACCTTCAGTACTTCTTCACATGAAACCACCAGTTTTGTTTGTCGCCTCATTCTGGAAGGAACCAAACTTTGGAAATCCTTAGAGATCTCCTGAATTTTGGGTGAAGCGGGTATTCTTATATTTCGATGATTTCTATGGAACTTATTCCCCTTCTTTAATGGACCTAATCTCTCAAATACAGAAGTTCTCACAGTTGATTTTCCAAGCCGATCAAAGATAGAAGGCCTGTTAGAAGCGGCAGATTCGTCTTCTACACTGATATAATTGCTACTCGCTCTTCTTATTGAGATGCGCACTGGTGACGGTTGCTTGTATCCCAGACCTTCACGTGGTTGCCTCGTTGCAGCTTCTGATGGGAGCTTCCCTAACTTTGACGGCTCATTGGGATTGTATCCAGCTTTTGCAAATAGCTTGTAAGCATTAGGATCGAAACCTTCATCTGTTCGTTTTGTAGGGAGTGCCACATTTTGCAAACGATTTTGGGCTACAAACCCTGCAAGCGGCTTTGAGGACAACTTTACTGCCTCAATTCATTTTACCGGAAGAGTTAACTCCCTTAGCGTCTTGGTTTGGAGATTATGTGATCCGCTCTAGTCTTTCTTCCTTTTAGGGACATATTGGAGTGCGGGACTTACTTTCTTTCCATAAGACGCAATACCCCCTTTATGAGATTTATTCACGTTGGCAGGTACCTCCTCAGTAACAGTTTTGGCTTTACCAATAGTCACATCAGCTCTTTTAGTTATGGGTTCATCATTCTTGCTTTTCGTACCATCATCAACTTTCAACTCCTTCACAATGCGGTTCTTCAAGTAGAACTTTGCAATCGGCAAAGTGTGACTCAGCCTCGGTGAATGGCTCATCATCAGCAACTACCGTCTTCTCGACTTTACCCCCGTAGTATTTTAAACATTGATGGTAGGTAGATGAAACTACTTTATTCTCATGTATCCAAGGCCTCCCAAGCAAAATATTGTATGAAGTCTTCGCGTCGATCACATGCAGTCATGCACTTGATTGCATATCTTCAATAGTGATTCCCAGCTTGATTGCGCCTATGGCTCTTTGCCTCCCTTGGTTGAATCCTTGGATCATCACACGACTTTTTGAGAGTTCGTTCATGGGAATACCAAGTTCTTTCACACTGTGGATTGGCAAAATGTTCATTGAGGATCCTCCATCAACCAAAATCCTATTTACCCTTTCATTGCGCATATAACCAACCATGTACAATGGGCGGTTATGAGGAGTGTCACCTAGCAAAAGATCGTCATTTGTGAACGTGACCTTTTCCTCACAAGCATTAACTTCTTGAGGAGTGGACTCGATGGTCTTTCCCCAAGATGGTGCCAACGATAGGTCATCACTCTTTTCTTCCCCTTTGTCAGCATGGCAACAAGAGGCATCAATGCCCTCATGGGAAATCTTCGTGCGGAACCAACTTGGTAAAAACTCCTCCAAGGTCACTAGATTTCGTGGCTTTTGAGAATGGTGCATCTCCACTTTTGCTTTCTTCAAATGCCTAACTGATTCTTTTTTGTTGGTCTTTTTACCTTCATCTTCCTTGTTGGTTGTTCTATAGATTCTTTTCGTGGGCTCCTTTTGTGGTGCCTACGACGAGTCACCAATGTCCAACCTTCATCGTCATTATGTTGATTGACTTCAACTTTGTCGCTCTCCAGTAATTCTTCATCTTTACTTTCTTTAAAACCACATAAGTCATCTGGACTGAATGAGCCAAAGGTGATAGAGACTTGGTTTGTGCTTGCTTTCTCATCTTCAAGCACGATCTTCTTTTCGCGAGCCAAATCCATGACTTTATCCTTGAAGACAAAGCACTTCTCCAGAGGGTGGCTTACAAGTTGGTGATATTTGTAGTAGTTCGGTTCATTTGTTTTCCCAACTTTATTTGGTCGCTTCATCTCCGGAAGCTCAATAAGATTTAACTCGAGGAGTTCTTCGAAAATGGCTGGCACATCAGAATCCAGGAATGGGTACTCCTTTTCCTGCATTTCTTTTAGAGTCAACTTTCCACTTGGCTTGTCTTGAAAAGAAGTGGATTTCATACTCTGCTTCTTGGTCACCTTCATCGTGAACTTCATAGGTGATGTATTGACATTCATAGCTTCTTTGCTTTCAGACTTGGGTACGAACTTGCCCCACTTCCTGAGTTCTTTCTTGTCATTCACTTTGCGAGGTTCATAGATGGGTATCCTTTCTTTTCCAGCGGAGGCCATGCTCAATTCCATGTCATGGGCACGAATTGCAAGTTCTTCAAATGTGCTAGGCTTGATACCTTGCAAGATGTAGCGCAATCCCCAATGCATGCCTTGGATGAACATCTCTATGCCTGAAGCTTCACTAAGCCTGTCTTTGCAGTTGAGGCTTGCATTCCTCCAACGATTGATAAAGTCGATAACTGGTTCCCCCTTTCGTTGACGAGTATTTGTAAGCTCTATCATACTCACCGTGCGTCTTGTGCTATAAAAGCGATTGAGGAACTCTTGCTCTAGTTGATCCCAGCTATCGATAGATCTAGCCTCGAGGTCCGTGTACCAGTTAAAAGCATTTCCTTTTAGCGAGCAGACAAACTGCTTGTTGAGGTAATCTCCATAAGTCCCAGCATTGTTGCACGTCTCCACGAAGTGCGCAATATGTTGCTTTGGGTTACCTTTACCATCAAACTGTTGAAACTTCGGAGGTTGATAGCCAGTAGGCATCTTCAACATATCGACCCTTGAAGTGTACGGCTTTGCATATGTAAGGGAGGATTTGGCAGCAACTTCATATTTGTTCTTAATGGTTCCTTCGATGAACTCCTTTCAGTTGATCGATTGGAATCATCCCTTCAGATGAGACAGGGATAGCCTTAGTGGATGTTGCTTGTCTTGGGGGAGAGTCACTCTCTAGAACTTCTGGGAGCTTGCCGGGTGCATGGGTAGATTCTTCTTCCATCAAGATTCCCACCCTATCTGTTAGCTTGTCAATTCTAGCCTCTTGATTTTGCATGCATTTGGTCAAGCCAGTGATTGCTTCTGTCAAGTTTGCCAACTGCTCCTCCATAGATGAAGTGTTTGTCACCATGGCTTGCATGATTGTCGTGGATGACGGAGAGTATCATGGATTTTCACACAGACTGATCCTTGACTGGCTCACGCTATGTGGTGTAAGTGGGGAGGATCCATCACTTGAAGCATCATCATCTTCCTTTATAGCAGAGTGCTTGAAGCCGGAGAGGTCAAGCAGTGCAAGAGTTTTCTTGATCTTTTCAGCAACATCGCTTCCTCCTTCAGATGCGTTTGTGGAATATCTTGATCCTTTTGAGGATGAAGATCCGAAAACAGGGGTTGATGCGGACAACACTTGGGGTGCTTATTGTCCTAAAGAGCTTGCTTTGCTCCTCGTAACTGGTCCGAAGCTTCCAAAGGTGACATCGAGGATGCTTTCCATATTAGCATAGAACCTGGAGTTAGCAACCTTGGTGGATGTTGATCTAGAGTTGATTTTCTTCGAAGCCATTTCAATGTTTTTGAACTTTGGTGATTGAAAAGTTGAGATGAGAGGTAGAGATTGTCCCACTGGGCGTGCCATAATTTGTAGACGATAAATTTGGTTCGAGAAAATAAAATCAAGATAAAAAAATATCTCAACAAACATAGTATTTTATTTTGAATATTTGAGTGTTATAATCTCTATGAATCCTCTGTTTCTTCTTTTCAATAGTAAATAAATTCAAGGGCCTTTGAGCGTGATCTTGAATATGTATTTGTTGCCTTGAACGATGATCTTGTTCTTGAGTTTGAGCTTGATTGCTTGAACTTGACCTTGATTTGTTCTTCGTTCTTGAACTTGCACTTGATTTCTTGAACTTGAACTTGAAGCCTGAAACTTGTGGAGGAATTTGCAGCGTTTGATCCACGAGCTCTTTCTTGCTTCTTGTTATAACTTCTGGTGTCTTTTCTGAGTTATAAAGACCCCTATTTATAGTTGTGGAAGGGAAGAGTTGTGATAAGAACAAACTCTTTCCGACCAATCAAATTGAAGTGTTACATGGCTGCATTTGATTGGCCAGAACATGTCACTTGCACACGTGGCGCGATTTCATTGCCCTTTTAGCGTGACTGGACATGCCTTGTAATTTGACACGTGGCATGGTCCTATTGGCCCTTCTGCTTGACTTGGCACGCCACGTCATTTGGCATGTGGCACCAAATTGGGCCTCTAGAAAGATGACATCTTGGGCTTAATGAAGTGGGCTCATCACTTTAGCCCAATTAAATGGGCTAGCCTAATGGATTAAGACTTATTTATTTAATCCATATATATTGGACTTATATAACTAATTCAATTATATTAGCCCAATAATATTTATTTGGACCAATATATCTTGAATTTAAAATATAGTCCAAAGTATTTTATGGATTTAATTCCAATGAAATTTATATGCCTACAGACACGTTCGTGTGATATGATTTTTGACGCGCCAAACAAATGGGTACACGTGCGCGTGACCCGTTTCAAGATAATTTCTTAATTAAAAGAGACAAATGCACATAGGTTGTAAAAATGAATAATTAGACAATTTATTTAAGCCAAGTATGATCAAAGTGACCGTGCTAGAACCACGAAATTCGGGAATGCCTAACACCTTCTCCCGGGTTAACAGAATTCCTTACTCGAATTTCTGTGTTCGCAGATCGTAAATAGAGTCAAATTTCCTCAATTCGGGATTCTAAACCGGTGACTTGTGACACTATAAATTATCCTAAGTGGCGGCTCTGATTTTAATATAAATAATCCCATTTCGATTGTCACTTAAATTGGAAAATACTTCTTTAAACCCCTTTCGGGGGTTGGAAAAAAGAGGTGTGACAGCTCTGGCGACTCTGCTAGGGATCAAACCCAGAATATTTGGTTCAGGGTTCAAGAATTCGAGTTTGTTAATATGATTTTTACTTGGCTTCATTTATTATTAATAACACTGTATTCTATGAACCTTTTGTGCTAAATGCTATCTTTTTACCGCTTTAATATTGTTTGAATTGTATATAACTGTCTTCTTACGCCACCCCTCTGAGTCTTTTGAAAATGATGCATACCTTCGTGTGACCCGCTTTTTGTAGAAATTATACCAAATAGAATGAGGCTGGGCCAGCAATAAGGCCGGGTAGACTTTAGTGCTTCCGGTACGTTACCCCTCTTCGGCCCCAGTTGTCCGCTCGGGTAAGCCAGGTCTAGAACACAACCCCAGGATTTAATCCTAGAAAAACACAGTCTCACGCCGGATCCCTAGTAGGAACGTTTGTTTGCATCATGTGCATTTGACTTAGGGGACTCAACATAGGGGTTGGGTCCGTCTAGGACGGGTGTACCTAAAATAACAGACCATCTTGATGCATCCTATATGCTACATGTTGCATTTCTTCAAGGGCAAAAGGGTCATTTGGCGGACCAATGATAGTTGAGGGCAAATGAAAAAAAAAAAAAACAAGAGGGTGAAGTGTGAAAATAAAGCAAGTAGGGTCAAGTTATGTTTTCTTTCACTTTTCTATTAAGAAAAAAAAACATGAAGAAAAGAAGAAGAAGAAAAAAGTAAATTTTACATTTTTTCATCATTTTCCGAAAATCAAAAAATCAAAAAGGGGAAAAGAAAATCAAAAAGAGTTTACATGTTTCATCGTTTTTCAACAGAAAAAAAAAGAGACAAAAAATATTTTTCTAAATTAGTTATTTTTTTTTAAATTCTAGCCCGTATCCAATCTGCCCGAACTACGCAACCTGATTTTCCTCTTTCGGGGCGGGATAAGTAGGCAACCCACATAGGGTTCGATCTTCCTAGTGAGTCTTAGGTCTTGGCTTCGCGGGGTCTTAGCCAAATTTTGCACTTCTAGCCACCTTTTGGCCACATAAGCCGTTTTGCAAAAATATCCTCAATCATGTCTTGCATGTGTCTAATAGAGAAGAACATACAGTGTTGATTAAAGTTTTCTCATACAGATGTGGATCTACTTACCGGAGTTTGAGCATGACAGAGCCCAAGACCATTTAGTCAAGATCGCTCATTCAAGAGTGGATTAAAAGGAGATTTTCTTTTCTTTTTTATGTTTTGAATTTTTCTTTTTATATCGTCTTTTACCTTCTGGTTTTGTATAGTAATGTCGAGTTTTTTTATTATTATTGTACTTTCTGTTTTGCATTTGAAAAGTGTGTTATAAATCAAAAAATCCAAAAAAAAGAGATGTTGCATTTTATATTTCCATTAGAAGTTTTCTTTAGAATACTAATTTTAGGAATAGGAAAATAAAAATCATTTGAGGTGGTTTTCCTTTATTGAATTAATATCTAGAAATAAAAAAAATTATTTTTATATTTCCTTTAGTATATTAGGACTAAAAATTCAAAAAAAAAAAGAGAATTTTCTTTTAGTACCTCTTTAAAAGTTTTCTTTAAGGTACTAATTTCAAAATCCAAAAAGATTTTCTTTTGAGGTTCTTCTTTGGGAAACTAATGAAAAATGAAAAAAAATCTTTTTATTTTTACTAGAATTTTAGGACATTGTATATAGAAGAAAAAAAATAGCATACTTTATCTTTGGTTTATCTTCAGAGTTTCTTCCTTAGGTAATCAAGAACTGAAATCCAAAAATAGTTTTTTTTTTACCTTTTTCATTTCTCGTTTCGAAATCTTTCTTCAGGAATATCAAATGAAAATTCAAAATATTTTTCTTTGGTTTATTCTTTAGACTTCCTTCCTAAAAAACGGAGAATCAAAAAATGTTTTTATCTTCTAAGGTTTTTTCCTTAATAATTCCCATAGAGTATTTGTTTCAAAAAGAAAATAAAAGAAAATATATGCTCGTTAAGCTTGAGTTTAGAATAGGTCATAGAACATTAAGTCTAGAAAATTTAAAAAAAAAGTGATTTGCCTCTTTTATTTCTCTTTTCTCATCAGAGTAGTCATTAAGGTAAAAAAGAAACGAAAAGGAAAAAAAGAGAAATGAGAACGATAGTTTGATTACTTTACTCCCGATCTTCCAGAACTACGCTTGGTTTGATTCATGCGGCGTCATGATACGTATGCAACCTACATAGGTTTCGATCGAATCATTTTTTTATTAAAAGAAAAAAGAAAGAAGGAAAAAAAGAGGTAAAATTATGGGACGTGAGAAATGAGAGGAAAGAAAAGAGCGATAATCAAAAAATATGAAGGAAAATGAGCAAGCCAGGAAGTGCTAGAAAATCAAAGAAAGGAGAGGATTGAAATGAACAAATTGGGATGATGTCAACTGACCTTCGTATCCTCGAAGTCATTTTAGAACCGATAACTGTGACTAGGTGCATTGCACATAAAGTGAGATTATCTTATGTTAAATGCCCTAATGCTAACGTGACGACTTCATCTTCATTGCAGAAAGGTGGTTGGTTTGTGATTCTTAAAGTGGTAACTCTTCTCTACAACATAAGGTCGAAACGCAATGGCAGACGGCAACGGAATCGAGTCGGTTGATACTGGTGCCCAAAAGAAATTGGTTGAATTGGTTGAAGAGGTAAGGATGTTAAGACAACACATTGCGGACATGTATCAGGCTTGGATGACTGGGAAGGCACCACCCCCGCCACCACCTAGCTTCTTAGATGCGACCCTTACCCAAAATCTGGTCATAGTGCCAGATGATCCCCCATACTCTCCAGATCCATACGCTTATCACAGCTTTCCTAACCACCCTAGTAGCTCTGTCACTCATCCTCCAATTACCTCTCCCCAAAATTTCCCTCCTGTCATATCCACTACCCCCATGATCACAACTTCTCAACAATCTTCCCTTCATAGATCCAAAAATGAACACCCACTCAAAGCTCATGATGCCTAATATTACCCCTCAGAGGTTGCCCACGAGGTTCCTGACTCATACAAGCAGAGCCCTCGGGATGAGTCTCATATTGAAAATGAAAAGTTCATAGGAAAAGAAGGGCAAGATGAGATATCCAGGAAGCTGAAAGGTGTAGAACAGTCCTTAAGGAGCATGCAAGGGATGGGAAGTCAGATTAATATGGTCCCTAATGTTCATCTGCCCGCGGGGTTTAAAGTGCCCATGTTTAATTTATATGAAGGGCGTGGAGATCCAGTAGCCCATCTGACGGGTTAATGCAGTGAAATGAGAAGTGTTCGCTGGAAAGACGAGTTGCTGATGGCGTATTTCAGTGAGAGCCTGACTGGGGCAGCCTTGGAATGACATACATATCAAGATGTCAGTAGACATACATGGCATGACATGGCTCAAGATTTTGTTTGACACTTTCAATACAATATAAGCATTACCCCAGACCGCTTCTCCCTATCTAATATGGAAAAGGAACCGGAGGAGGTTTTAGGGAGTTTTGGTTTAGATGGAACAAACAAGTTGCTCGGGACAGTCCTCCCATTGATAGAAAAGATGTTGCTAAGCCCCGCCAACGACAGGATCCAGTGGGCATTCCCGCTCAACACTTTCAGACTCAATATCGACCCCATAGACATCCTCATGCTCCAAATATTTCTCCCCAATGCTACTTCTCTCCACAAAATCCTCAAAGTCATACCTCACCTTCCCAGTACCCTATCCGCAATGCATTGCCATATGCTCCACACCCATGAGACCTGCGATGGCCTGCACCATTTTCGCAAATATCTTACCCGCCTCCTCAAGCATATCAACCACCTACCTGCAAAAGGTTTCAACCGAGGCCAGAGTACAAAATGAGAAAGCAACAGCAAAGAAAAAAGTCTTTCACTCCTATTAGAGAATCATATGCCAGTCTGTTCCAAAGGCTGAGGCAATTGGATAGGTTGAAGTCGATTCAGATAAAAATGCCAAACCCTTTCCAAAGAATTTTGATTTTTCTCAAAGGTGCGCATATTGCTCTAATCCCCCGGGGCATGACATAGAAAATTGTTGGTATCTAAAATGAGCAGTCCAGAAGCTTATTGACGCAGGTGACATTACCGTGCAAAATCCAAATGCAGCAGATACTAGCCAAAGTCCATTGCCTGTTCATAATGAGACGCATATGGTGGACATGATTTGTGTGGAAAAGGAATATAAGAAATCTTCTGATATCCTCGGAGGGCCACTTGTCGCAAAGCTTTCAGCGCTATCACTCTTGGTTCCGAAAGTTGATCCTAAGAACGAGCCGGCCAAAGGGACCCAAAAGCAATTTGCTAAGGACAATGCAATGAAGACTTGTGAAGGTTCTAGTAATATTGATGCGGAACCCAGTGGCTAGGATGTCGAGCTTGGTGATTGGAAAGATGCTCCTTTCTTGGCCAGCCAGGGAGGAGTCTTAGTGGTTCATTTTGCTGTCATTTCTGTTGTCGGGTTATTTCGGGGTTGTAATTTGGATATTGTCTTGTGCCTCAAACCCTTCTATCCTTTTTATTTTTGCCTAGTTCCTTTAGTCGTAGTAACTCATTTAGTGTTATCTAGGTTTGTTCCAGGGTTGTACCCCAGTTTATTTTACTTGTTTTATTGTTCAAACCCTTTCACCATCTGTGTAATGCAATTTTCTATTTTCTGTTATTTTTAGTCAGTGTTTGTTTAGTTCTTTTTCCCTTTTACAGTTCTTTTCTTGCTGACTCTAGTGACATGAAATGCACACGTAATTCTCAGTCTGGTCTTAAAAGTTAGTTTAATCAGGCAGCAGTGAAACAATTTTGAAGATGATAGAGACACTTGAGGGAAATAAGTACAGATTTGGACATTTTGAGATCATTTGAAGCCCGAACCATGTGAAATTGGGGCAGATAATTTGGGAAGTTAATAGGGTGACAAGAATTCGTTAAAGGAGAGTGCATCCCGGACGATTTGAAGCAAGCAACTTTGAGTTCAAATGCATCTCAAGTTACAATATAAAGGAAGTTTTCTCCGAATTGACGGAGGATATCCATTGTGAAAAGGGAATTACCCAACGAGGGTTCTGTACTTGACAAGGCGCTAAAGAAAAGTGGACGGCATATCGGTAATATCAATGCTGAACCTGCAAAAAAAATATTGTGCATGATCTTTAATTTTCATTTCAAGTTGCATGTGTTGTATTTGGCATTTTCAGGGATTGGGATTTCTTCTTTCAGCTACCCAAACACTTATACCATTCGATACCCTTTTGAGCATATGTCTAATTTCTTTGACCTCCCCTCTTTTGGAATCAAGTTAGAGTCATGCGAAAAAAAAGTTCATGTCCCCATAGGTTTATTTTAGAAAGTTCATTCCAAAAGAAAAATTCAAAAAAACAAAAAGAGTAAAATAGAAAAAAAAAAGGGTGAAAAAGGAAAAAAAAGAAGAAAAAGAAGGGAAAAGGAAAAAAAAGAAGGAAAAAGGAAAAAAGGAGAAAAGAAGAAAAGGAAAAGAAAAAGAAAAGGCAAATAGTAACAAAATGTAATTTTGTGAACTACGTTTTACCTGATTCTTGTCACCACAAGATACGTAGGAAGCCTTACGATTCGGTCATGCCAAATAAAATATTTCATAATCCCACAAAGTCGAGAGTGGGAAATTCCCAAAAAAGGGAAAAATAGATTCAAATTTCCCTGTTTTTGAAATTGGGGCAAAGTTTTTAGAATGGATTCCAAAAGTTGTAAATAAATTAACCTCGTTGTCATAGTTACTTTGAGTCTTTATGATATCCTTTCTTTCTAATCCTGTCCAAAAGCCACATTACAGTCTAAAAAAGACCTCCCGGATAATCTTTGAGAGTGCTAAGTTTAGACATGCCAAGGGTATATGATGTTTTTACTATGGTTAATGCCTTGTCATCTGCAGAATTAGAGGAAATAAGAAGAAAAAAACAAAATGAGAGAGTCTTATTGGTAAAAACCTTCACAAGCACCATAAGGCGATGGTGAGTTGAGAAAAAGAGCAAAATGAGATAGGCTTGATGGTGAAAACCCTTAAGGCACTACAAGTCGAATAAGGATTGTGAATCAGATTGGATACTTGGAGCATTGAAGCCCAGTTTCACAGTTTAGGGGTATAAAAAGAGTTGAACATCAGACTTGCTTGATAGATTAGGCCACTTAATCCAAAGGTGAATGTCATGGTCATTAGAGTTGGTATCCACATCTGATAAGTTTCTACTTTGTAGTTTTCTTGTTAGGAATCATCTCTTTCCATTGTCCTTTACTCTGTTCCTTTTGTCCTGTTGACTTCCTCTTCCTAAGTCTGTTTGGGCAAAACAAATGAAAAATGACTTCAAAACTTGCCACCAACTTTCCAATTGCAAAAAACGGGAACTGGCTAGCACATCAAAGTAACATAAGTCAGGAAAGAATAGCGTACGCACTGAGTTGGTAATAATCAACGTGCTTTGGGATTCATGTGAAATACAAAGGTTTGGTATATATCAATTCATGAACAATGCAACAGATGGAGGGTGTTGGGTGAACGGATCAAATGTATTTTTGTGACGATCCGGCCAGTCGTCTCATGAGTTACGTTCCATCTTCCCCCATTTCTGCTTATTTATGCTTCGTTATCCGTGTTTTATGTGATCAGGTTGATTGGTTTGCGGTTGGTGTGGTTTTGGTAAGAAATGAGACACTTAGTCTCTTCTAAGAAGGCTTAAGTTGGAAAAAGTCAACCGGATATTAACTTATGTGTTATAGGGCTCGGATATGAGTTCCGATGGTTCGGTTAGCTTCGGGAGGTGATTTGTGACTTAGGAGCGCGATCAGAATGGGTTTTGGAGTTGTAGAGAAGATTTAGGCTTGAATTGACGAAATTGATATTTGGCAATTTCCGGTTGATAGGCGAGATTTTGATATAGGGGTCGGAATGGAATTCCGAAAGTTTCAGTAGCTTCGTTGTGTCATTTGGGATATGTGTGCAAACTTTCAGGTCATCCGGACGAAATTTGAAAGACTTTTTGATAGAAAGCATAATTCAAGAGTTCTTGGAGTTCTTAGTCTTGAATTCGATGTAATTTTATGGTTTTGATGTTGTCTGAGGTGTTTTGAGGATTGGAACGAGTTTGGAGGATGTTTTAGGATGCGTTGGTGCTTTTGGTTGAGGTCCCGGGGGCCTCGGAGTGATTTCGGATGGCTAACGGAAGTTTGGAGTTGAAAAATATAACAGAAAAATGCAGCAGCTGTAGCAGGTCCAAGATGACTGCAGGGGCGCGGCTGCGGTAGGCGTCGCGCTAGCTTGCGCAGAAGGGGCGCGGCTGTGGTAGGCATCGCGCAGACCGCACAAAAATGGGCGCGGCCGCGGTAGGTGTCGCGCGGACCGCGCTGGCTTGTGCGGAAGCGGTGCGGCCGCAGTAAGCATTGCGCGGATCGCACAAAAACTGGCACGGTCGCGGTGAGAAGACCTGAAGGGTACTCTATATAAATACGAGGTTTTGGGTTTTATTTGATATTTTGACCTAGAGAGCTCGGATTTTGGCGATTTTTCGAAAGCTTTTCAAGAAATTCATCGGGGTAAGTGATTTTAACTCAGATTTGGCTAGAGTACATGAATCTATCATTGAATTCATCATTTGATTCGTGATTTGGGAAGAAAATTGTGAAAACTTTCAAAAATGTAAAATAATAATTTGAAGGACCAAATGGTGTCGGAATTGGATAATTTTGGTGTGGTTAGACTTGTAAGGGTATGAGGATTCTGAAAATGTAAATTTTACCCTATTCCGAGATGTGGGCCCGGGGCTCGGGTTTTGCTAATTTCGAGATTTTTGATATTTTTTCGAATGTTTTCGCTTGGGCTATGTTCCCTTAGCATATTGTGACCTATTCGTTCTGATTTTGGATAGATTCAACGCGTGTGGAGGCCAATTTGAGAGGCAAAGGCATAACGAGCTAGAGTTTTGGCCAGTTTGAGGTGAGTAATGATTTTAAATGGTGTCTTGAGGGTTTGAAACCCCGGATTTGCACAACGTAGTGCTATACTAAGTTGAGATACACGCTGTGTGAGAAGCGTGAGGTTCAATGCTATGGGGATTGGGACTTGGTCCATCCCGAATGATATTTTACTACATTTTTGATTGAGACATATATTTATTGTTGTGAATTGGGCTTGTTTCCATGCTTGGGGCCTTGTGCCAACCTGTAGAACCCTTAGGGGATTTTTGACTGGTTTTCCTCTCTTATTTTGTTAAAGAATTTATATCCGAAGTCATGTTTCCAATTGTTTAAGAATGATATGAACCAAATTTTTGAAATGTTAATCATAAATAGGAGGAGATATAAGGGCTGAGATCCCGACCATACATTATGCCCGAGAGGCTGTGATTTTTAAATGACTAAGAGGGGTCGAGGACCCAATAGTGAGGATATGTTATATGATATGGATCGGGCTGCGCGCCGCAACAGATATATATATATATATATATATATATATATATATATATATATATATATATATATATATATGTTATACACATTATGGATCGGGCTGCACGCCGCAACAATTACTTATATGGATCGGGCTGCACGCCACAACAATTATAAAGCGCTTGGGCTGAAGGAGCCCCTCCGGAGTCTGCACACCCCCAATGAGCGCAGTCGACTATTATTATTATGGATCGGGCTGTACGCCACAGCGATATACAGATCGGGCTGCACGCTGCAGCGGTATATATGTATTTTGATTCAGTTATCGTGAGAAGTATATGAATTGAGAACTGAGGATAAGAACGAATAAATGAACTGAAATGCTTGAGGAGCTGATTTATACTGATTATATCTGTTTTACCTGGTTTAAAGAATTTCACATGATTTCCTCATTCACTGCTGCTTAAATGATTTTACTGTTTTGATATAGAACTGCTTAGTGCCTTTACGTGATTTCATACTGTTAGCCATTATTTATTGTTATTACTCACTAGGTCGGAGTACTCACATTACTCCCTGCACCATGTGTGCAGGTACAGGTATTCCTGAGGCATAGAGCGAGCTTTCCTGTCGTTCTATCTTCATCGGAGTTATCGAGGTAGCTGCATGGCGTTCGCAGACCCGATTTCTCCTTCTATCTCCACTTATCATTCCGCATTTAGACATATTTCTGTATTAGATTGTTGAAACCTTGTATTAGAGGCTTAGACTTGTGACACCGGATTAGTGGGCTGTTTTACAGAGATTGTTTTTGTGATTATGGTTTCCGCACATTTCATCTGTTAAATTCATACTTCTATTTATATTAAATTGGTATTAAATCCCGAAAATTGGTATTGAATTATAAAGAAAAAGATCATGAGATGTTAGTTGGTCAGGCTTGCCTAGCATTGTGTTGGGCGCCATCACGGCCGGGGTTGGGGTCGTGACAAGTTGGTATCAGAGCCTAGGTTACTTGGTCTCGCGAGTCATGAGCCGGTTTAGTAGAGTCTCGCGGATCGGTACAGAGACGTCCATATTTATCCTTGAGAGGCTGCAAAACCTTTAGGAAAACTTCATATCCTTGAAACTCTTGTCGTGCGAACTTGTTGATCCGAGTGCTAAACTTCTGTTATTCTATTCTCTCGCAGATGGCAAGGACTCGCGCTACCGGACGAGGCGGACGACCACCAGTGCCACCCACTGAGGTCACCAGAGGCCGTGGGTGCGGTCGTGGCCATGGTAGAGGCAGAGTAGCGAGGGCAGCACCTATTGACCCACCAGCTGCCCTAACTCCGGATCAGGCTCCATCAGCAGCACCGGTTCAGGAACCAGCAGTGCCCATCGTGATCCCGGGTCTACAGGAGGCCTTGGCACAGATCTTGACAGTTTGCACAGGCCTGGCTCAGGCAGTTTCAGCCACCACAGTAGCAACTACTTCACAGGCCCAGGGAGGCAATCAGACCCCCTCTGCTCGCACACCTGAGCAAGTAGTGCAGGGACTACAGACACCGGGGGCACCTCTAGCTCAGCCGGTTGCACCAACTCAGGAGTTTGTTGTGCCAGTCATGCCAGACGATGAGCAGTGTCGTCTTGAGAGGTTTGGTAGACTCCAGCCTCCGTCATTCAGTAGTGCCGAGGGCGAGGATGCCCAGGGTTTTCTTGATAAGTGTCAGCGAATGCTCCGTACAGTAGGGATTCTTAAGACTAGTGGTGTGGCCTTTACCACCTTTCAGTTTACTGGGGCTGCCTTCACTTGGTGGGAGGGGTATGAGAGGCGTAGGCCGATTGGTGCAGCGCCCCTGACTTGGCAGGAGTTCTCCACTCTCTTCTTGGAGAAGTATGTACTGCAATCTCGCAGGGAGGAGCTGCGTAGGCAGTTTGAGTGGCTAAATCAGGGAGATATGACTGTGTCACAATATGAGGTGAGGTATTCTGAGTTGGGTCGTCATGCCGTTTGGATGGTTCCAACCGATCGTGAGAGGATCAGGAGATTTGTGGATGGCCTTAACTACCATCTCCATATCTTGATGACTAGAGAGAGGGTATTGGGTGCTACATTCGAGGAGGTGGTTGATATCGCTCGGGAGATTGAGATGGTTCGCCGTCAGGATAGAGAGGAGAGGGAGGCCAAGAGGCCTCGAGGCTCTGGCAATTTCAGTGGTGCTCCTTCGAGGGGCCAGTTCCAGCAGGGTAGAGGTCGTTTTTTAGGCCTAATCAGTCGGCCCGTCCAGAGTATCGTGGGGCATCCTCAGGTCGTGGTTATCATGGGTCGTAGCAGGGCCAGTCATCACTCAGCACCCTTCCAGCTCAAAGTTCATCTCGTGCCCCATCAGTCTAGGGTTCTTTCGTGGCAGGTCCTTCTTCTGGCCATTCTGGTGCCAAGGGTTCCCTTCAGTCCCCATCTCCAGCACCGGGTAGTTGTTACGAGTGCGGAGAGTTTGGGCATATGAGGAGGCAGTGTCCTCGACTTCGCGATGGTCAGTATTAGCAAAGGGGTCAACCCTCGACTTCTGCTCCATTTACTTTACCACCCGCCCAGCCATCTAGGGGTGGAGGTTAGGAAGCCAGGGGTCGCCCTAGAGGAGAAGGTCGATTAGGGGGCGGTCAGGCCCGTTTCTATGCACTCCCAGGCAGACCCGACGCCATTGCTTCGGATGCTGTCATTATAGGTATTGTTTCAGTCTGCCATAGAGATGCCTTTGCATTTTTTGATCCCGATTCCACCTTTTCTTATGTGTCATCATACTTTGCTCATTATTTGGGTACGCCCCGTGAGTTTCTTGCTTTACCTGTTCATGTATCTACCCCGGTGGGCGATACTGTTGTTATAGACCGTGTGTACCAGTCATGTGTGGTGACTATTGGGGGTCTGGAGACCCGAGTGGATCTATTGCTATTGAACATAGTGGATTTTGATGTCATTTTTGGCATGGATTGGCTATCTCCATGTCGTGCTATTCTAGACTGTCATGCTAAGACAATCACTTTGGCTATGCCGGGTGTACCGCGGATCGAGTGGCGTGGTGTGATTGATTATGTTCCTAGTAGAGTGATATCCTTCTTGAAGGCCCAACGTATGGTTGGGAAAGGTTGTTTTTCATATCTAGCATTTGTGAGGGATGTTGGAGCCGAGACTCCTAGTATTGATTCTGTTCTAGTTGTGAGGGATTTTCCCGATGTTTTTCCTGTAGACCTGTCGGGCATGCCACCGGATAGGGATATTGATTTTGGTATTGACCTGTTGCTGGGCACTCAGCCCATTTCTATTCCGTCGTATCGTATGGCACCAGCAGAGTTGAAGGAATTGAAAGAACAACTTCAGGAACTCCTAAATAAGGGGTTTATTCGGCCTAGTGTGTCACCTTGGGGTGCGCCCGTTCTGTTTGTGAAGAAGAAGGATGGCACAATGAGAATGTGCATCGATTATAGGCAATTGAAAAAAGTAACAATTAAGAACAAGTATCATTTTCCTCGCATTGATGATTTATTTGATCAGCTTCAGGGAGCGAGAGTGTTCTCTAAGATTGATCTCCGTTCGGACTATCACCAGTTGAAGATCAGGGATTCAGATATTCTTAAGACTGCTTTCAGGACCAGATATGGTCATTATGAGTTTCTTGTTATGTCTTTCGGGCTAACCAATGCCCCAGCAGCATTCATGCATTTGATGAACAACATGTTCCGGCCTTATCTTGATTTATTCGTTATAGTATTCATTGATGATATCCTGGTGTACTCGCGTAGTCAGGAGGAGCACGCGGAGTATTTGAGAGTTGTGTTGCAGAGATTGAGGCAGGAGAAACTTTATGCAAAGTTCTCCAAGTGTGAGTTTTGGCTCAGTACAATGGCTTTCTTGGGACACATGGTGTCCAGCAAGGGTATTCAGGTTGACCCAAAGAAGATAGATGCGGTTCAGAGTTGGCCTCAATCGTCCTCAGCCACAGAGATTCGTAGCTTTCTTGGGTTAGCAGGCTATTATCGCCGGTTTGTTCAGGGATTTTCATCCATTGCATCGCCCTTGACCAAGTTGACTCAGAAGGGTGCTCCATTTGTATGGTCGGATGAGTGTGAGGAGAGCTTTCAGAAGCTCAAGACAGCCTTGACCACAGCTCCAGTGCTGGTTTTGCCATTAGCTTCAGGTTCATATACTGTGTATTGTGATGCTTCGAGAGTTGGGATTAGTTGTGTGTTGATGCAGGAGGGTAGAGTTATTGCTTATGCTTCTCGGCAGTTGAAGCCCCATGAGAAGAACTACCCCGTTCATGATTTGGAGTTGGCTGCCATAGTTCACGCATTGAAGATTTGGAGGCATTACTTGTATGGCGTATCTTGTGAGGTGTTCACTGATCATCGCAGTCTTCAGCATTTGTTCAAGCAAAAGGATCTTAATTTGAGGCAGCGGAGATGGTTGGAGTTGCTTAAGGATTATGATATCACTATATTGTACCATCCGGGAAAGGCCAATGTGGTGGCCGATGCTTTGAGCCGAAAGGCAGTGAGTATGGGGAGTTTGGCATATATTTCAGTTGGGGAGAGACCCCTTGCAGTTGATGTTCAGGCCTTGGACAATCGGTTTGTGAGATTGGATATTTCGGAGCCCAGTTGGGTGTTGGCTTGTGTGGTTTCTCGATCTTCCTTTTATGATCGCATCAAAGAGCGCCAGTATGATGATCCGCATAAAATGCTTGTCCTTAAGGATAGAGTTCAGCATGGTGATGCCAGAGATGTGACCATTGGTGATGATGGTGTGTTGAGGATGCAGGGCCAGATTTGTGTGCCCAATGTGGATAGGCTCAGAGCGTTGATTCTGGAAGAGGCCCATAGCTCGCGGTATTCTATCCATCCGGGTGCCGCGAAGATGTATCAGAATTTGAGGCAGCACTGTTGGTGGAGAAGAATGAAGAAAGATATTGTGGGATTTGTAGCTCGGTGTCTCAATTGTCAGCAGGTGAAATGTGAGCATCACAGACCGGGTGGCTTGCTTCAACAGATGGTTATTCCCGAGTGGAAGTGGGAAAGGATCACTATGGACTTTGTGGTTGGACTTCCTCGGACTTTGAAGAAGTTTGATGCTATTTGGGTAATTGTGGATCGGCTGACCAAGTCTGCGCACTTCATTCCTGTGTGTACTATCTATTCTTCAGAGCGGTTGGCAGGGATTTATATCTGGGAGATTGTTCGGTTGCATAGTGTTCCGGTTTCTATCATCTCAGATAGAGGTACTCAGTTTACTTCGCAGTTTTGGAGAGCTGTGCAGAGAGAGTTGGTTACTCAGGTAGAGTTGAGCACAACGTTTCATCCTCAGACGGACGGACAATCCGAGTGCACTATTCAGATACTGGAGGACATGTTGCGCGCCTGTGTTATTGATTTCGGAGGTTCTTGGGATGAGTTTCTGCCGCTTGCAGAGTTTGCCTACAACAACAGCTATCAGTCTAGCATTCAGATAGCACCATATGAGGCCTTGTATGGGAGACGGTGTAGATCTCCAGTTGGTTGGTTCGAGCCTGGCGAGGCTAGGATGTTGGGAACAGACTTGGTTCAGGATGCCTTAGAGAAAGTGAAGGTGATTCAGGAAATACTTCATACAGCTCAGTCACGTCAGAAGAGCTATGCGGACCGGAAGGTTCGAGATGTATCCTACATGATTGGTGAGAAGGTCTTGCTGAAGGTTTCGCCCATGAAGGGTGTTATGAGATTTGGGAAGAAAGGAAAGTTGAGTCCGCGATTTATTGGGCCATTCGAGGTGCTTCGGAGGATTGGGGAGGTGGCTTATGAGCTTGCTTTGCCATCCAGCTTGTCTAGCGTGCATCCGGTATTTCATGTTTCTATGCTCCAGAAGTATATTGGGGATCCGTCTCATATTTTGGACTTCAGCACGGTTCAGTTGGATGATGATTTGACTTTTGATGTGGAGCCAGTAGCTATTTTGGGTCATCGGGTTTGGAAGTTGAGGTCAAAGGATATAGCTTCAGTTAAAGTGCAGTGGAGAGGTCGACCCGTGGAGGAGGCTACCTGGGAAACCGAGCGGGATATGCGGAGCAGATATCCTCACCTATTCGAAGCTTTAGGTATGTTTTTTGACTCGTTCGAGGACGAACGTTTGTTTAAGTTGGGGAGGATATGACGACCCGGCCAGTCGTCTCATGAGTTACCGCTCCATCTTCCCCCATTTCCGCTTATTTATGCTTCGTTATCCATGTTTTATGTGATCGGGTTGATTGGTTTGCGGTTGGTGTGGTTTTGGTAAGAAATGAGACACTTAGTCTCTTCTAAGAAGGCTTAAGTTGGAAAAAGTCAATCGGATGTTGACTTATGTGTTATAGGGCTTGGATGTGAGTTCCGATGGTTCGGTTAGCTTCGGGAGGGGATTTGTGACTTAGGAGCACGATCGGAATGGGTTTTGGAGTTGTAGAGAAGATTTAGGCTTGAATTGGCGAAATTGATATTTGGCAATTTCCGGTTGATAGGCGAGATTTTCATATAAGGGTCGGAATGGAATTCCGAGAGTTTCAGTAGCTTCGTTGTGTCATTTGGGATGTGTGTGCAAAATTTCAGGTCATCCGGACGAAATTTGATAGACTTTTTGATCGAAAGCATAATTCAAGAGTTCTTGGAGTTTTTAGGCTTGAATTCGATGTAATTTGATGGTTTTGATGTTGTCTGAGGTGTTTTGAGGATTGGAACGAGTTTGGAGGATGTTTTAGGATGCGTTGGTGCTTTTGGTTGAGGTCCCGGGGGCCTCGGGGTGATTTCGGATGGCTAACGGAAGTTTGGAGTTGAAAAATATAATAGAAAAATGCAGCAGCTGTAGCAGGTCCAAGAGGACTGCAGGGGCGCGACCGTGGTAGGCGTCGCGCGGACTGCGCTGGCTTGCACGCGGCCGCGGTAGGCATCGCGCGGACTGCACAAAAACGGGCGCGGTCGCAGTGAGAAGACCTGAAGGGTACTCTATATAAATACGAGGTTTTTGGCGATTTTTCGAAGGTTTTTCAAGAAATTCATCGGGGTAAGTGATTTTAACTCAGATTTGGCTAGAGTACATGAATCTATCATTGAATTCATCATTTGATTCGTGATTTGGGATGGAATTTGGGAAGAAAATTGTGAAAACTTTCAAAAATGTAAAATAATGATTTGAAGGACCAAATGGTATCGGAATTGGATAATTTTGGTGTGGTTAGACTCGTGAGGGTATGAGGATTCTGAAAATGTAAATTTTACCCGATTCCGAGACGTGGGCCCGGGGCTCAGGTTTTGCTAATTTCGAGATTTTTGATATTTTTTCGAATGTTTTCGCTTGGGCTATGTTCCCTTAGCATATTGTGACCTATTAGTTCTGATTTTGGATAGATTCGACGTGCGTGGAGGCCAATTTGAGAGGCAAGGGCATAGCGAGCTAGAGTTTTGGCCAGTTTGAGGTGAGTAATGATTTTAAATGGTGTCCTGAGGGTTTGAAACCCCGAATTTGCACAACGTAGTGCTATACTAAGTTGAGATACACGCTGTGTGACGAGCGTGAGGTTCAATGCTATGGGGATTGGTACTTGGTCCATCCCGAATGATATTTTACTACATTTTTGATTGAGACATATACTTTGTTGTTGTGAATTGGGCTTGTTACCATGCTTGGGGCCTTGTGCCGACCTGTAGAACCCTTAGGGGATTTTTGACTAGTTTTCCTCACTTATTTTGTTAAAGAATTTTTATCCTCAATCATGTTTCCAATTGTTTAAGAATGATATGAACCAAATTTTTGAAATGTTAATCATAAATAGGAAGAGATGTGAGGGCTGAGATCCCGACCGTATATTATGCCCGAGAGGCTGTGATTTTTAAATGACTGAGAGGGGTCGAGGACCCAATAGTGAGGATATTTTATATGATATGGATCGGGCTGCGCCCGCAGCAGATATATATATTATACACATTATGGATCGGGTTGCATGCTGCATCAATTACTTATATGGATCGGGCTGCACGCCGCAACAATTATAAAGCGCTTGGGCTGAAGAAGCCCCTCCGGAGTTTGCACACCCCCAGTGAGAGAAATCGACTATTATTATTATGGATCGGTCTTTACGCCAATATACGGATCGGGCTGCACGCCGCAGCGGTGTATATGTATTTTGATTCGGTTATCGTGAGAAGTATATGAATTGAGAACTGAGGATAAGAACGAATAAATGAACTGAAATGCTTGAGGAGCTGATTTATACTGATTATATCTGTTTTACCTGGTTTAAAGAATTTCACATGATTTCCTCATTCATTGCTGCTTAAATGATTTTACTGTTTTGATATAGAACTGCTTAGTGCCTTTACGTGATTTCATACTGTTAGCGATTATTTATTGGTATTACTCACTGAGCCGGAGTACTCACATTACTCCCTGCACCATGTGTGCAGGTACAGGTATTCCTGAGGTATAGAGCGAGCTTTCCTGCCGTTCTGTCTTCATCGGAGTTATCGAGGTAGCTGCATGGCGTTCGCAGACCAGATTTCTCCTTCTATCTCCACTTATCATTCCGCATTTTAGACATATTTCTATATTAGATTGTTGAAACCTTGTATTAGAGGCTCAGACTTGTGACACCGGATTAGTGGGCTGCTTTACAGAGATTTTTTTTGTGATTATGGTTTCCGCACATTTCATCTGTTAAATTCATACTTCTATTTATATTAAATTGGTATTAAATCCCGAAAATAGGTATTGAATTATAAAGAAAAAGATCGTGAGATGTTAGTTGGTCGGGCTTGCCTAGCATTGTGTTGGGCGCCATCACGGCCGGGGTTGGGGTCGTGACAATTTTATATGATAAGATTGACAAAGAAAGTGGTTAACCAGTGACAAGCAAGGTCTTCCAAGCGAAAATCAAAGTATCATGGCAGGTGAAGGAGCAATAGACCTCAAGGTCAAGGCCAGTGGTTTAAGTCAGGAAAGAACATCATGTGTACTGAGTGGGTGGCAATTGACGTGCTTTGGGATTCATGTGAAACACAAAGGTTTGATATATGTCAATGCATGAGCACAATGCAACAGATGAATGGTATTGGGTTTGAACGGATCAGAGGTATTCTCCGTGATAAGGGTGATAGAGAAAGTGGTTAGTCAATAAACAGGCAAGGTCTTTCGAGTTGAAATCAAGGTTATCATGGGAAGTGAAGGAGCAACCGCCCTCAAAGTCAAGGCCGCAAACTAACCACCATGTTTAAACTCACAAGTTTTCTTTGATTGAAACAGGGGCAGGAAATTTTGTTTGTTCCGGAGAAACTCTCCGTGAGGAAAGCAGGTGCCAGACAGGCTCGGCAGTAAGTTTCTAGTATCCTCCTGGATAACGGGATTTAGTAAGTTGTGAGACCCTCGCAAGTGACAAGATTTGACAAGAGTTTTACTTTTGGGAAGTATAATTTAGCATTTAAGTTTTTCACTTTTGAAGTGAAACTTGGTTTGAAATTTTTCAAGATAAGGGAATTTAGCTTAGAACTTATTTTGATAACAAGAATTGGTTAACACTCACAGATGTTCCCAATATCAAACTGGGGCAGAAAAATTTCTTTTATTTTGTCTATTTTATTGTAATCAGGCGCCCACCTAGAGAAAAAGGGAAGACAGTTCAAGTTTCAAGGGAAAGTAGTTTCAAAGGAAGATGGTTCAAGTTCAGCAATTAGGCGCCCACCTGGAAAATAAAGGGAAAACAATTCAAGTTTCAGAGGGAAGGAATACAATTCAAATGTTGGTAATCAGGCTCCCACCTGGAGAACAAAGGGAAAGCAGCAATGTTCAAAGGAAGACAGTTCAAGTTCAGTAATCAGGCGCCCACCTGAAAAACAATTCAAGTTTAAGAGAAAAGGAAGACAATTCCAATGTTGGTAATCAGGCTCCCACCTGGAGAACAAAGGGAAACAACAATGTTCAAAGGAAGATGGTTCAAGTTCAGCAATCAGGCACCCACCTGGAAAACAAAGGGAAAACAATTCAAGTTTTAGAGGGAAGGAATATAATTCAAATGTTGGTAATCAGGCGCCCACCTGGAGAACAAAGGGAAAGCAGCAATGTTTAAAGAAAGACAGTTCAAGTTCAGCAATCAGGAGCCCACCTGGAGTACAAGGGAAAATAGTTCAAGTTTCGAGGAAAAATAGTGCAAGTATTGGCAATCAAGTGCCCACCTGGAGAACAAGGAGAAGGCCGTCCAAGTTTCGAAGGAAGACAATTCGAGTATTGGCAATAAGGCGCCTACCTGGAGAATAAGGAAACTCACTTCAAAATGCAATTCAAGTCAACAATAAAAGAAACTCGCAGCAAGAATGAGAGTCAACAGTCCGAGATGATCAACGAAAGTTAGTCACAATCCTGAATAAAAAAAAGAAGAGAAAGGCAAGAAGTGAATCCAAATGCAGAAGCTATTAAAAGATGTGGGTTGCTCAAGACATGACTGAAGTCACAAGCATGGTATGTCTGGTCTTGATCCTAAAAGCTGAAGAAGAATGAACTAGCACCTACAACTAGCAGGCGTCAAGGTTCAAATCCAAAGTCTGCATGAAGAACCATTCAAGACTCAAGATCAAGCTTCAGAAGACTTATAGATAGAAATCTTGTAACTCATAGTTGACAGGCTTAGCTAGTCTTTTTCATTTTTTGATTTTTGATGTAATAACAGGACCGTAGACCGGAACCTCGACGGAATGGCACCTCGACCTGCTCTCCACCTCAGTATACTTCATCATCTCACTCACCTCTGAACTACACGTGGCTTGATTCCTTTATAGCCAAGGATATGTAGGCAGCTAGATACCAGGGCTAGGTCACATTCCCCTTTTCTCTTAGTTTTAGTCTCTCCAAATAAGGGTCAGGTCAAAAACCTGTCTAGTCGTTCTTTGTCTGAAGATACTTCGTATTTCCAGTCAAAGAGGGGCGGCTACACATGTTATTTTTGATCCTCCCCAAGATTTTTCATATTTTAGCACGTAAATATTTAATTTAGGCCTAATATCACTATTTCAACTAATTTTGACTCTTTTAGTTTATTTTATTACAAGAAAATAAAAATTACAAAAAAATAGTTTCATTAATGTTTTGTAGTCATTTTTAATCTTGAAAAATACCAAAAATAGTTTTGTTTTAATAGTCAGTCTTATTTTAATAGTTATTTTACATAAGTAGGACTAATTAATAAATGAGATCGTATCTTAGTCTCGTTCGCGGGGAAAGAATAAAATTCGGGCTCAAACGACCTATTTTTAGGCCTAATTTTTGGGCCTAGCCCATAATTCCCAAGCCCATAATTCCTAGGCCCATACTCCTTAACCTAAAAACCTTACAAATACCTACACCCCTAGACCTAAGGCTATCAGCTAAAAAAACACAAAAAATCAGACCTATACAAAAAAAAGAGATCAACGTCGTTTGAACACCAAAAGACCCTACTCCAAAACGACCCCGGAAACATTCTGCTTCTTCTTGAACAAAAATGAAGAAGGCCTAAATTTTTTTAGCTTCTGGAACGCAAAGGAGACCTAAGAGACCCATCAAATCTTCTTCTTCTTCTTCTTCTTCTTCTTCTTCTTCTTCTTCTTCTTCATTTTTTGGACAAAAGCTTTGAACACCCAAGAAGTTGCACAATCAAATCCCAGTCTATAGATTTGGAAACCCATGACCCTTGATTTCATCCGCAGAGATCCTCTGCTTCGGATCCTTTTCAAAATTTCGTACAACACAACTCCTAAACACCACCATTCCAGTTGTCGCCTAAGATGATTTTTGACGCCCATTGAAGTTCCGTCCGTTCGAGGTTGATTCCGGTTTGAGTTCGAGGTTGTCGGTGGGTTTTGCGGTCCGAGCTCTTGCTGCTATTGCATTTTCGGGCCAGATTTAGTTCATTGAAGTTTGTTGTAACTAATTTCGTGTTATATTATTGAGGCCAGATTCTTATTCTTTGTTTCTGTTTTGTATGTTTGTACCTTTTATGCTAAATTTTGAGATGCAACTTGAATCTGTTCGTGTTAATATTATTGAGGCCAGATTCTTATTCTCTTTTAAGTGATCTATTCGTGTCCATGATTTTTTTGATTTGCATATCTTGATGTTTGGATGATTATTATGTTTGCTTGACAGTAGCTTAAAAAATCTATAAATTGGATCCCTCTTGTTGTTTGTTATTCATTAATAAAATAGAGATTATGTTGTTGATGGAATTAATTTTTTTGAAACCCGAAAGGTTTTTCTGTTATTATCTTATTAATTTGTGGTTTGGAAATTTTGTTTAAAGTTTGTTTATGAAGTTGAAAATGAGAAGCTTTAAGAATTAGAGCTACATGGATATAGCAATAATGGTCCAAATGATTTTTTAGCCCAGTTCAACAAGAGTTATAGCTAATTTGATCTTTGTAAATATACGTAGTTGACCAATTTTGCTCATTTAGTTCATATTAATTAATTGTTGAACATGTTCCAAAGTCGTCAGCATGCTTTAACTACGTTTTTAATTCAATTAGTTATCGTGATTGTGGACACGTTCGCGTGACATAATTACGACTCTGAAAATCAATTTGGAGTATGTGTTTGCGCAACTTCAATCAAACTTTCTTAATAATAAAATTGGTTTAAATAGGCCGCTAAATTAAATTTAGTCCGAGGCGTGCCATCCATATTTAATCCTACATGGACCTCGTATTAATTTCATAACCTAGATATAAAAATGACAAATGCTCATAGTTGCTTTAGGCCCGTTTAATATACTATCGTGGTTGTGGACACGTTCGCGTGACATGATTACGATTTCTAAAAATAAAATCGGAGTAAGCGTTCGCGCAACTTCGACTAAACTTTCTTAATAATAATAAAACGTTATTAATCGTGGACACATTCACGTGACATGATTTTTGACGTGCCAAATAAATGGGTACACGTGCGCGTGACCCGTTTTAAGATAATTTCTTAATTAAAAGAGGCAAATGCACATAGGTTCTAAAAATGAGTTATTAGACAATTTGTTTAAGCCAAATATGATCAAAGTGACCGTGCTAGAACCACAGAACTCAGGAATGCCTAACACCTTCTCTCAGGTTAACGAAATTCCTTATCCGGATTTCTGTATCCGCAGACCGTAAATAGAGTCAACTTTCCTCGATTCGGAATTCTAAACCAGTGACTTGGGACACCATAAATTATCCCAAGTGGCAACTCTGATTTTAATATAAATAATCCTGTTTCAATTGTCACTTAAATTAGAAAAAACTACCTTATACCCTTCCGGGGGTAGGTAAAAAAGAGGTGTGACACCACCGTGCTTCTGTAATTCATTTATTTCATTCAGTACTTGATCAAGACAAAAATGAGGATAATTTCAATAATTTAACTTGGGATTGGAGGAACGAGATTGTCACTATTTTGCATTATGGAATTGTACCTGAAGATAAGAAAAAGGCTCAAAAGCACTTCGCAAAAAAGTTGCTCGGTATTGTTTAAAGCAAGGAAATCTTTATCGTAAAATGTTCGGTGGTCCCCTAGCAAAATGCCTCGGACCTTCTCAAATAGAGTATGTGATAAGAGAAATACACGAGGGATATTGTGAAAATCACGCGGGAGGAAGATCCTTAGTAAGAACCATGATTAGAGCCGGTTATTATTGGCCCAAAATGGAGAAGACAAGGAAACTTTTGTGGTGAAATGTGACAAGTGCCAAAGATACGGTAACAACATGCATAGACCTGCTAAATTATGGCATCCGGTCATTGCACCATGGCCTTTTATGAAGTGAGGGATGGATATCGTGGGTCCTCTACCACAAGCCAAAGGTAAGGTAAGATTTTTACTAGTACTCATTGATTACTTTACCAAGTGGGTAGAAGCAGGAGCTTTTAAACAGGTACGAGAAAAAGAGGTCAGAGATTTCATTTGGCGAAACATCATATGCCAATTCGATATACCAAAGGAAATTGTATGTGATAATGGCCCGCAATTTATAGGCACGCAAATCACAGAATTTTTTCAGAGTTGGCAAATTAAGAGGATTACTTCAACACCTTACCATCCGGTGGGTAATGGACAAGCTAAATCAACAAATAAAGTCATTATCAACAATCTGAAGAAAATGTTGGAGGAATCCAAAGGCAATTGGCTAGAGGTGTTACCTGGAGTCTTGTGGGCTTATCGTACAACCGCAAAAATAAGTACGGGGGAAACACCGTTCTCAATTGTATATGAAGCTGAAGTCTTGATCCCAGTCGAGATAGGGGAGCCAGGCACAAGATATACATAAGTACCTGAGGAGTCAAATGAAGAAGAAATGCGAATAAACTTGGATTTAATTGAAGAAAGGAGAGAAGCTGCACTAATAAGGATGGAAGCACAAAAACAAGTTATGGAGCGATACTATAACTGGAAAGCTCGTCTCAGATACTTCAAGATTGGCGACTTCGTACTCAAGAAAGTTTTCCAATCAACGAGGGTAGCTAATGCATGAAAGTTAAGTCCAACTTGGGAAGGACCTAATAAGGTTCACGGTATCGCAGAAAAAGGAACATACGAGCTGGAAACAATGAATGGCAAGATTCTACCTTCACATTGGAATGTTGTTCATTTGAAGAGATACTATTTCTAAAGAAAGGAAATATCCACGGGCAGGTACCCTCATTTTAAACTTTTTTTTAAATTGTTAAAATTTTTCTAACAATTTTAGATGATAGGCGAAAAGCTAGCATGTACTAAATGATGAATTACGACCTTCAAGACACGTGGAAAAAATATAATTCCTGGTCTAGGGTTACAACTATTCTGATAGAAATTTAAATGGATTAAGCAGTCTTCATCTAAAATCGAACCTCCGAGTCCCGTATGTTTTTCCTTTTCAGGAAAAGGACCTCATGGAAGGAGTAATCAAGTTCTCGAAATTTCATACTTCAAAGATCAAACACTTGGGGGACTATATAATATACATAAGATATATGTATAAAGAAGGCAAAGAAGATTGAATTCGAGTTAAATTAAAGTCAAGCCCAAAAGTCTACTCATCAAATGTATCAAGTGCAGAGCAAAGTCACTAGCCAGTAACACAAGCTAGTCAAAAACACCTTCATATATATTTCAAAATCTTATGATGTCTAGGTTAAAGGCAATGTTTAGCCATGAGTTACAAAAAAACCTTAGATTTTATTTTTTGCAAATCTGTTGTAAAGAATACAGTTACGAAAAAGTTATAGAAGATATTTGAATACATGTAAGATGTTATTTAAACTTGACAATGTTCAAATAAAAACTTTATCAAAGTTATTTCAAGAAACATGTGTGTTCCTATTTCTTTTTTCGTATATTTACATCGTTATAAAGTTGAGACGTCTTCTTCATTAAGTGTCAAATATAAAAGGGCCCTCTTTTACAAATTCATGTTTGATTCAGATATCCATGAAGTTAATAAAGCATTTTTAAAAAAAAAATGCAAAAAGGGTAAGACAAAAACCCACGAATTAACAAACAAAACCTTAAATATAAAGGCAAAAAAGAGCAAAACAGAAGCTCAAGATAATTAAGTTAAACAAAAATTTTATAGTATTAAGTTTAGACTAAGCATGAACTTAGTCAAAAACTGATTGTCATATATACAAAATGTCCCAAAAAGGTCTGGGGACTTGTCATTTCCATAAAGTAAACCCCCAAATGGGACTAGGGGTAAAACACTAAGAACAAAAAAGAAAAAAGGAATAACACTTCATAAACTTTCACTAAGGGGCAGAAAAAAAAATCTAAATCAGTATCGTTAGCAGTAGAAGATTTGAATTGCTTGAAGAAGCCGAGACATTCACTGTAGCTATATCATCTTCAATATGCTCAGGGGTATCAGCCATGGGAGAATGAAAATCTTGGCCTTACTGAGTTTTATCAATGGTCTCCTTTATTTTGGCTAACTCAATATCCAAGTTAAAGCCCTCTTGGCTAGCTTCCACAAGGGTATCATGTCGTGTGTTTAGAATAGCCCAAATCAATTCAATGGAAATCTTGTCCTCAAGAATCTCATAATCTCTCTCCCATTGGTCGATCTAGTTTTTAAGCTTTTCTTTTTCGGCCAAGGCAGCATCATAAGAAGATTGAAGAGGGGCAAGTGAACTTCTAAAAATCTGACCTTATCAAAAGACTCACGAAGATCTTCTTGGGTTCGGGTAAGTGTTTGAACAAGTTCACCGGCGTAGACCTCTTTCTTGTTTAGCAATGCCTTCAACCGTCTAATCTCCTCACTGGCTTTGAAGAGTTGCTCAGAAAATGATGTCTCGAGGAGATTTTTATCTTTGTTAGCTTGATTTGAGGAAGCCTTCTCAACTGCTAACTCTGAAGTCAAAGCCTTCAACTGCTGCTCTAAGGTGCACTTGTTCTCTTCTAACATTTCCATATCAAGTTGAAGGCTTTCATATTGTTCTTTCTAGTTGTCTGCTTCAATTTGATAATCATGCATTAACTGCTCCGTATGAGAAACCCTCTTCATTATCTCTGTGCCAATAAGATTGATCTAAAAAAGAAGAAAGGGATAAGAACCTTAATAAAAGAAGGATGGAATAAAGTGAAAAAAGAAGCAAATACCTTTAATGATGATTGCACTATGTCATTCATCCAAGTCAAAGAGCTATGACTCTCAAGCTTGGATTTCTCAACTAGATCGATCAGAGGTTTCAACCATACGTCAGCCCAACTTGACTTTTTCAGAAGATTACCACTGGCAGGGACCTCAATGGTAATCTATTTCATCGTACCACTTCCACTCGAAGAGCCAACTTCAGTACGAGGAACAATGGTAGGAGGGACTGTAGACGAAGTCATAACAATTTGGGGCGGAGCAGTAATAGTATCAGTAACAACTAGCAAAGAACGTGCCACAGGAACATGCATGGTAAAAGAGGTAAGGGGTACTTCATCGGAAACCAAATCCAAATTTTCGCTATCAAAACCACGAGAAAAAAGCTGATCATCAGAGCCATGAGCTGCCGCAGGAGTATCATCATCAGAGCTCACCAAGGTGGCTTCAACAACCTTGGTTATGGGAAAAAACGGGGAGGAGTCGCTTCATCATCTGAGAAAACGTGTCTTCTGGCCCCGCGGCCTTTTAATCAAGTAACCTCCATCATGTTCCTCTTCTTCTTCAGAATCCTGGGTTGTATTAGCCTTCCTTTTCGATGAAGAACTCAAGATTATCTCTTGATCTCTTTCCAAAAACACTTTGGAAGCCACGACAACATCAGCACTTACTCCACGAATGGGAAATCCTGATAAAAAGAAGGATCAAAACAAATTCTAAAAGAAAGGTGAATGAAAATATGAAAAAGAGATGAGAAAAGCATTTACCATGAGTTTTCACCTTCCAAACAAATCTAGGCGAAAGGTTGTTCCAAGATCTACCTTCTATTGGAGAAACTTTTAGTAACTTTCCTACCCAACTACGAAAATTAGGAATCTCATCAACAGTTCCCATGGTTGCTGGAAAAGGGAAAACGTTATACAGTAGTGGGAAAAATAAAGGGAAAAGATAAAGAAAGTTGTAAAAGGAAAACTTACGTGCAAAATTCCACTTTTGAGGAAATGGAACATTTTCTTCGCCAACTAAACCAACAGTGGGGGCAACGACAAACCTGGCATACCAGCCACCGTCTTTATCATCCTTTGGGCTAACTAACACTCTCTTACTTCTCGCCACTAAAGTGAAAATCCCATGACGGAAAAGTTTAGGGGAGTAGAGATGGATCAAATGAAAGAAAGTGAAAGGCAAATTAGCCAATCTTATTAAATGCCTTAAACAAGCAACAACCCTCTACATAATGGGGCCAATCTGTCCTAGACAAACGTCGAAAAAATGACAGAATTCAATGATAATAGGATCAATGGGGGTTTAAAATTCAGCGTAAAAGGGTATGTATACACAAAAGAAAACCCGGTCAAGTAAGACGTAATTCTCTAGTTCGCATTAGGGATTATAATAGGGAAATCAGGTCTCCAACGGCAATCCCTACAAACAACAGAGATCAGACCTTTGGTGATTTAAGAAGGATAAATATCAGCACGATCTAAAGAAGACATAGAAGAAACCTAGTTTCTAATCGATTCTCTATCAATGTAAAAAGATGGTTCAGCAGGGACAATTTCATCTACCAAAGGCTCACGAATGGGTTCATTAGAAACTTTACTTCTAGATGAAGGTCTATGGGAAAGAGAACCCCTAGTTCTAGAAGGAGGAGTAGAACTCACTGGAGGTAAAGAAGTACCCCGTATAGATGAAGACCCTAAACTACGAAGTCTTCCTCCTCTTCTACTTCTAACAGGAGCAAGAGAAAGGTCATCAACAATGGGGACTCTTCGAGGGTTAGGGTTTGAAGAAGACATAGCAGTACGAGGAAGAAGAAAACAAGAGTGAATATTCTAAACTTTTTATGAGAAAGACAAAGACAAAAGATATATTTATACTCAGAAGCAACCGTCAAAGAAAAAGATGTAATGATGGAAACGTCATGATGGAAACTGTCGCTTCGTAATTGATGAAGCCGTAAAGAAGCCCTAAAAGACATTGAAAAGTTGCAGAACCAATCAGAAGATGCCACACATCATGAGCATTAAATGGAAGTGACATATGAAGCGTCAGTTCTATAGAAGGTATAATGGCGACAGAAATTCCCGCTTTAATGAGATCCACTTCCCAAATATTCTATTGATGAATAAATGCCAAGTGGGGGGACTGTCTGTATTGCAAAAAAATCAAGTTAATGTATCAAATTAATTATGAGGTGATATGTCATGACACGTGGACTGATAAAGAAATGACATTTGGCGAAGAATAGTTGAAGAGGCACGAGCTTTAGCAGGCATGGACAAAGATCCAAGAAAATCAGAAGGGATAGGTGCTCGAACCTCTTGATATTCTGAAGACGCATCGGAAGAATGAACCTAAATGGCAAAAGGGGTATAGATACGTATTATTTGTAATTAATAGGCATTAATTACGGAAAAAGTTATAGAATATGTATTGAATTAGTTACGATTGCCAATTATAACAATACATTAAATGCCATTAATTGTCCATAATGACTCCATTATGAAAGGACGTATTACTTAGAAATAGCTATAAAAGATGAGGAATGAACATTTGTATGAACACGAAATACTATTCGAATATACTAATTTACTTTGCTTTCTATTCAAATATTATTTACACCAATTATTTCTTTTTCTACTTGATTATCAGTAACCCGAGTTCTTCTAAAAATAAGCTTTGACTGAAATTCCAATGTTTGGTTAAACAGTTATTTCGGTATTCTATTGGTTATATTGGCAATGTTTCCTCGAGCTCGTTCAGAGTCAGGGTCGATTCCTGGATCATGGACTCAATGTTCTCGAGTACGGACACTATGATCACGTGTTCTGGTTCGATAGGACTCAAGGCCGATCTTCAATCCCTCACGTTCCTAGCCCGATCTGTCATGTGGTAGACGAGCCCGATTTCGACCGTATACAGATAGTCCCCTCATTTTTCGGAAAGTAAACGACGAGAAACGATATGAGGCTTTGATTCTCACCTCGATACTCCGCGTCAAAAATGACAAAATGAATGAAACGTCTCGTCAGTCACGTCTTAATGGCATTAAATGCTTGTCAGTTGATGGTCGGCCACTTCTGGATTTGAACCGTCATTTGAAAACTATAAATACCCCCTTCTTTATCCATTCAAACTTTACTTCCAAACTTTCTACCCTTGCTTCTTAGAAATTTCTCTAGTTTCAAGCACTTACACTCTAATTTCTCGAGATCGTTTGTGAAGAATTTTGTTTGTCTCCGCCCAAAATCATTAAGTGTAGCCCTTTAACTTACTTTTAATCTCTTTTCCTCCATTTCAGAAGCAATGGAAAAATTATAAAAAACAGTTCCCCAAAAAGAAGCTACTTCTACATCGCGGCCGGCCGGCGAGGAACCAGCGACAAAACGTCCTCTTAGCACGTTCATTCCTAGAAGTTGCTTGGTGACTGCCGATTTTAAGGTTGAAAAACCCTCACCTGTACTAGGTCGGTGTGAGAAGGTCTCGAGGTACATCTGCTCGATTACTGAAGTTATTCTCCCCACGGTTAAAAAGGATTGCAACTAAGTTGGCAAAGACGTAGTGGTTCCTGGGCTCGATGAAGATATCATTATCCACGTCGAGGGATACTTAAGTGTTTACACTTATCCCTTTACTCTGGGCCCATTGGACCCAGTAATCATCCATTTCTACAAAAGGTACGAGGTGTGCCTCGATCAGATTCACCCTTCGTTCTAGAGGATTGTCATCCTACTCTAGTTCTTTGTGATCAAAATCGACTGATGCTCATTCACCGTCGACCACTTTATGCGCCTATACAATCCCCCAAATGGGTGGATTGATCAAACTCGCGTACCGCACTAGTAAAGTCCCATTTTCGAGCATCAATAAAGATCGAGATCGAGGTTGGCTAGGTCGTTTTGTCCGAGTGAGGACCTCAGACCTAATCCCAACAGAGTGCATGCCGTTTCCCGAGAAGTGGAACACAAAACGTAAGTAAAATTTTGTTTTTTAGAATTTTATTTTACTCTCCTTTCCTTCATTCTTATCGGTCATTGGTGGTGGTACAACTGTTTGTCGGTGATAAGTGGGGATTTTGACTCCTTATTAGCTTTTTAGCTTTCGTTTTAGTCCAAAAGCATTTAATTGTGTTCTCGAAAACTGATGAAATATGCTTAATTGCAGGAATATTGGAAAATGAGCCTCAAAGATGAAATCCAACTCAAGAAGGAGTGATCTGAACTCAAGGACAAAAATAGACACAGAAGCTTAAAGTGCGGACCGTAGAATATCATGTGCCACCGCAGATTGTAACGAAAAACATATCAGAGATCTGTGAAAAGTGCAGTCTGCACATGAAATGTGCGGCTGCAGAAGCTAGGCAAGAACAAAAGTTTAGAGAACATGCATCTCAAGTTCAACAGAAGTGCGGACCGCACAATTATTGTGCAACCGCAGGCATAATTATGCGGTCCGCAAAAGAGCCATGTGCGGCCGTACTCAAAAATGTGTGGACCACAAAAAGAGAGAGGTACGTTCGCGATTCAGAATTATGCGGCCGCAAAACCTCTGAAAGGGCATTTTTGTCCGAAAATTCTAGCTCTATATAAATAGAAGAGTTTCACTTTTTTAGGTCAAGTTTTGACATCAGCAGCCACAGTAGACGTTTTTCTTTACCCTCTTTAGTAGTTTTTGCTATTTTCAGATTTTTGAATATAGTTTTCATCATTTTAGTTATCAATATGTGTTTAATTATCATTTCTTCTTTTATTTCTTCTATCTTAAGCATGAGTAGCTAGAGTTTCACTAGGGTTGTGACCTAACCCTTGAGCTCAATCCTAATGGATGTTTGATTTATTGCATGTTTATGGTTGAGTGTTTATTATTTAGCCTTGTTCTTGCTTTTAATTGTAGAATTAATTGTTGCAAACATTAGTTCATGACTATTTGACTTGATCTCTACTTGAGAAAGAGAGACTTAGTCTAGGAAAACTTGACTAACAAGAAATTAGATAATTCAAGAGATTGATAGTCTCTATTAAAGAGTTGAATCTGGAGATAGTAAAACCCGACTTGAGCTTTGGATCAACCGCTTTGTTCAATACCCATTTGGACTTGAGAAAGCCAAATTGGGCAAAACCACTTTCTTACCAAGAGCTATTGAGTGGGTACTCGAGTGTTGATAGCTATAATACGCCCTGACCAATAAAACAAGCTTTAAAATTTACAACCCGTTAGGCAAACACTTAGGTGAAGGTCATAGCCCTAGGCCTTTTATATCATTTGAAAAACAACAACAAAAATAATTTCTTAGTTTCAAATCTTAATTTTGCAATCTTAGATATAAATAAACATAGAACAAACACCAATTTGTGGAATTTCAAATAGAGATGGTTCATACTCATACACAGCAATCTATACTCATAAATCCCACGTAGAGATCCATGTGGAATTCGAACCTGACTCTTTGTTGGGTATTACTATTGCATCGACAGTTTTATAACCTCAAATAGAGGTGTGATTTGGACGAGATCACTCGGGACCCGAATTCAGTCCCTCGACTTAAGGAGTGGGTCAAGGGCATCGTGTCACAAAAGCCATATTCTGAGCACACATGGCGCGAACTCTCGAAGGGCCGGAGGGAGGCCCATTCTCATGGTGAAGTTCCTTTCCTTAGTGAATAACACTTGGTTTTTCTTTGTGTCACTGAGCTCTTACTCGTTTCTTTTCCCCTTTGTAGGTCTTTCCAAGGATATCGCAATGAGGCCTCCATCCGGTGACGAGGATTGCCCTGCCGGGTCCCCTACTCTGAGACAAGGTAAGGAGAAGAAGAAAAAGGGCTCTGAGTTCTCCGAACTCGGAGAAGAAAAAACCGAGGAGGATGCTGGTACGCAAATCTAATGAAAGCACCAGTTCCCGAGAGCAATCATTAGATACTCTTTATTGGTTGAGGGACGAGTCCGAAGAAGAGGAAGAAAAATAAGAAGAAGCCTCTGAATTGGTGGCCCGCGTGCGGTTGCAGTTCGAGGGACGAGGGGTCTCCGAATCAGATAGAGGTAAGGTCTATCTACCTCGAGCTGGGGAGGCCGACGAGGAGGTCATGGTCGGGGCCAATGTGGAGGCCGTGGTCGAGGCTTCCTAGTTTGAGGGTAATGACCCGAAGTATGTACTCGGTGTGTTAGACATCACTTAGTCACCTTCGTTCACTAAGTCTATGATCAACGAGGCTCAGGAAGTGAAACCTCGCCTTAATGAAGGGGCCCATAGAGCGGACGACCCCTTCCGCGACTTTTATGATGGCATGGATTCTACCACCACGGAGGACATCATCAGATTGGGTGACTTAGAGGTGCCGAAGAAGGGTCCATCTTCGGGAACACGCGGGCCTTCTTCAAGCTTGAAATTAATCAACCGGTTCCCAGCTCCAAGCGTGGATCCTGACCGGAAACGATAGATCATTATCTAGATTTTGGAGGATGCCCAGGTCCTTTATGCCCCCATAGGGGTGGCCAATTACCTTCGATGCTTAGTGACCGAGTAGGACCAAGCCAAGATGAACGAGGTGGAAGTAACCTGCATGTTCAATGAAGCTCAACAGGAGTTAAAATGGGTAACTTTAGATACCTCTTGATGATTTCTAGTTTGTATTTAGATCAATTTGTAGATGATCATAACTTCTTTCTCTGTGTTTGTAGGCCTCGGTACTTCATCACTAGACTTTTCTCCGATATCGAAAAGAGTTAAACCAGTATGAGGCCGAGATTCGAGGGCTCACAGAGAAGAGAGATGCTTACAAAATTCTCAATGAGCAAAGTGAAGGGCAAGCTAAGAGCCTCCGAGCTAAGCTAGGAGTGGCCCGAAAAGAGCATGTCAACATGGTTGAGCATGTAAGAAGAGTATTTGAGGTTAGTGACAATGAGTCAGACATAGTGACTAACGGTCTAAACCCGCAGGTCCAACAGAAGTTTGATCATATCGAGTAGCTCCGGGCAGAGGTAGATGCGGTAAAGGTCGAGGTCGAAGAATGAAAAAGCAACATGGATCGCTTGGCCTTGGAAAAGGAGACTGCCCGGGCATAATTAGCTTCGGCTGAGGTCCAACTTCGAGTTGTAAAGGAAAAGGCCATAGTACAGGCCAAAAAGATTGAGAAGCTCCAGTCTCAGCTAAATTCGGTCATCTCCGATTGAGAAAATCTGACCAAGGAGCTTGAGACAGCCAAGTTGGAGGCCAAGGCGGTTAAAGTCGATGCCAGTGAGATGGTGGCCATTTATAAGGCCGATGCCGAGGTGACCCAAGTTCGAGTAAAGGATATCGTCAACCCCACGAAGCGACAATCTCGAAGAGAGGCTCTCGAGAAAATTCATGCTCGAGATTTCGACTTATCGGCCAAAATTGAGAGTGCCAAAAAACTCAAAGTCGAGGCCAAAAAATTGGCTTATCCCCAGGATGATGATGACTCCGAGGGTTTAAGTGGATCCGAGGGCGGAGGAGACCCTGAGGGTGACGAGGCGGCCCACGACGAAGACCAGGCCACTTAGGCTCTTTGCAAATGCTTTTGTTTTTTCTTTTTGTATTACCTTTTGGTTGGGCCCGTTTGGCCTTTGTAAAAATTCATATCGAGGCCGTTGCGGCCCTTATAAAAAATCTTTTGATATGTATATAAAGTTTTTTTTGTTTCAGGAATTTTTGAGTTTTTCCCTTTGCTTTGTCATTTATATTTACAAAGATAAAAATGCCTTAGCATGAAATAGTTGGGTTGTGCTCGGAGGTTCGAACAAGCTTTACCTTCAATGTTATTTTAATATTTAAGACATCGTGGGGGTTCGGTGTTGATACCCAATTTTTTCCTATATATTTTTATATGCAAATTACCTTTCAAATAGCATATGTATGCATATATAAGTATGTCCAAGGGTTTTCTTATTTTTTATTAATTTTTTTAAAGATTTTTAGATAAATTTATTTCCCTATTTTATCAAGAAAACCCCAATAATTATTCCCAAAATTGTCATTTTGGCAATTCACTTATTAAATTCTCATATTTATACTAATATATAGCTAACATAATATTTGCATAATTTTACAAATTTATTTAGCATTTTTAAGCTAAATTGCATATAATTGTAATATTAGCCTCTTTTAAGATTTAATTATAATTATATTTATAAAATTGGCTCCAGTATTTTTATTTTTATTATTATATATTATTAATAATTTTAGTACCTTTAAATTATTTTCAGAAATTATTTTACTATTTTTTATAAAATAAATAAGGAAAAATGGCTATTTAAATGTTAGCCCATTTGTATTTCAATTTTGGCCAGATTGGGCACCCCTAATTGAACCCAATTTCAGATCCCATTACCTGGCCCAAATTCTGAATCTATCGACTCACAAACCATTCAAATAACCCGCCCGAACCCCTTTTTGATCCCAGCCGTTGATCACTTAGATCAACGACCCATGTTTAACCTCTCCTTTTTTAATTCCCCAATACCCCCCCAAACCCTAATCACTTCTCACCTATATCCGCCTCTGGATTCCCCTCTCCCAATTTTCTCTCAGAAACCCTAGTCGCCTCCCTCCACTTCCACCCTAAAACCACCGGAATCCATGGCTTCCAAGGCCATAGAAGTCCTATACCGGCCTCCTAACTCCTATACGTTTGGTTACTGAAGTTTCAAGGCCTGACCACGAAGAAGCTTAGCCCAGAGCTTGTTTGTTTGGAGTTCTATGGCCACCTCCAGCCTTGCTCCGGCAAGCCATGGCTATTCGAGCCTGATCTCGACTTCTCCTGCTCAGATCAACGACTCTCCAAACCTTTCTCACCATCTGGTTTCTTCTGAAACCCTAACTTTTGAGGTTCTTTTGATTTCTTTAGATCTGTTCTAGATCCGTATTTTCCCTAAACTTTTAAACGGTTTCTCGAGATTTCTTTCAACAAACTATACTTTCAAAACCTTTATCTTTCCGATTTAGGGTTTTTGTTAAGTTATTCAGATGCTTCACTGATTTTCTTTTTCTCTTATGTATTTCTTCTACTATGTTTCTTATTAGTTTCTTCTACTGTGTCTGCCTATGTGTTTCTTCTACTATGTTCTTATGAGTTCTTCTAATGTGTTTCACATATTTTTCTTTTACTATGTTTCTCATGAGTTTCTTCTACTGAAAGATGCATGTTAAAGGTCTCAGTTCCTTTCTAAAATTTATGAACTTGTTTCGTTAGTATCTTTTCCTTGATTACTTGTCCTTTCATCTCTACACTTGATTGATGGCAAGAACCCTAGAATTTGGAGATTCAATCGAGTTTTGAGACCATTGGCTAAGTGATTTGTTTGTTCTTCATCTCTTAACTTGTTTGATTTCAAAAGGAAAAAAGCCCTAACTTCTTTGAACCTATTTCGAGTTTTTGAAGTTACCTCATCTACTACTCGATTAGGCTTCCAAAGCTTTGTTTCGACCTTTGTTTCTTTATATGGTTTTGATTCCCTGTTAAACTCTTCTAAGGTCTTTCTACTGGACCTTTTGTATGCTATTTGATACTCTCTCTCTCTTCTACATTGCTGAGTTACTGAGACTGACCTATGTGACTACTATGTTCCTATAGTCTACTACTTACTGATTTTGCAATTGCATGACGTTTTTCTTTGTCCTAAATTCAGCCTCGCATTCTTGTGTGCTCTTTATATGTGTTGAACTTCCCTCTAAAATGGCTTTCAATTTTTGATTAATTTCAGACTTCCTTTGTGTTAGCCTGATTGATTCTTTCCTTGTTTGCTGATTTCCCTATTACTTGGTCGAAAACTTTCCTTAGCCTTTCTGACTTGGTTTATTCATGGACCAGTAATTACAAATCTCTGACTCCTTGATTTACTATGTACTAATTGATTTATACCTTATTTATTTAATCGTGTATTTCAAAATTCTTTCCTTAAGTAAACTCCTATGTATATACCCCTAATTGCCTACTTAGAATAAGATGCTTACTTGATCCCTTTCCTTAAATAATTTTGTTCATTGCCGTTTAAGTTTAAACTCCTTAATTAAAGGAAGTCTCATACTAATTGATTTTAATTGATACCCAGTTCCTTAATTATTTTCTTACCTTCTTTCCGCATGTTTTCACACTATAAATACATGCTCTTCATTGACACAAACACACCAACACTCATAGTCTTTCTGAACTTATACCCATACTCAAAAGTATTTTCTCTTGTTACTTGTACTGTGGCCTATTTGCAAGTCCTGCTGCCTGCTTTTCTCTATTTGCTTCTTTTAAAACTGATATGTCATGATTTAAGGTTTTCATATCAATGTGTTTATTTATTACCTTTGTATGCATGACTACCTACTGCTTCTGTATAGTTTAACACTTATTCTAGCACGCTGAAATTTCTTTCTGCATGTTCTATTATGAATCCCAAACCCCTACCCCTACGTGTTCATGCTATGGTTTGAGGCACGACAATACTGCAAATTATTGTCCATGAATCAAACTTGATCCCCCGGGATCCTAGCCTCTAATAATGTGTGTTCTAGTAGGCTTATAGGTATGCTGGCATTCTCCATTGCTGGGCATGCCTAAAGCCTGCCCTTGCCTAAGCAATAGGCTCTTCACAATTTCCCTATTCCCCTAGACCCCTTATGGGTACTTATTTATAGTTGTTTCCCTCTCCTTTCCCCCCTTTAGCATTCTGTTCTTCACTTGCACACTTTCTTAGCCTTTAAGTTCTGCCCCCCTCTTGTGAGCCTTGCCTTGGGACCCTTTGAGCTCTCTCTGAACTTGGACACTTGAGGGCTGGCCCTTCCACACTACATGTATCCCTGTTCTAATAATACATTTGGGTGTGAGCATTTTCCGGAGTCCCATTTAGGCTCTTAGGGAACTTTGACACACTCAAATGGGAGAAAGGTTTTGGATCATGATCTCTTGGAGTTGGTTTACCTCATAACTCAGTGAGAAAGTCAGAATCAGGCTTCCTCTAGTTGTACTTTATTTATATTTTTCTGATGTATTCTTATTTTATTCCGAGCTGTTTGTAATAAACTCTTAGGGATGGTTAGTGAAAAGGGTAGGTAACTATGTATGCAAAGGGTGGATACCATAGGTATTTGAATTCTGCATATAGAAATCATGCCTATAGGTTATTTTAAATTCTGCATATCCTATCACATAGATACCATGCCTATAGGTATTTTGAATTTTGTATACTCAAATGCATATAGACATCATGCCTATAGGTCGTTCCGAATATCCAATTCTCATATAGAAATCATGTCTATAGATATTTTGAATTCTGCATATTCAAATACATGTAGAAGTCATGCCTATAGGATTGCTCAATTCTGCGTATTCAATTACACCTAGATATCATGCGCAATTCTGCAAACTAGATACCATGTTTGTAGGATTAAAACCAGTCTTATGCATTTAGATACTATGCCAATAAGGTTTTCTGCATTTTTACACCATGTCTACAAGGTTCAAAATCAGCAATGTATAGAAAGCATGCCTATAGGGGTTTCTAATAAAAAATCTGATTCACCCAGTAATAATAGCTACTATCAGCCGCAGGACTTTTAATCAATTCGTTAAATCCCGCCTCTCTTTTAACAATCTGATTCTATCACTTAGCAAGTTTAACGAGTATGCATTCAAAACAGTTTACTTCGAGCCTTGTTGTTTCCTTGTTTTCTGAATCCAGTAGATACCATGCCTATAGGATCCTTGTCCAACGCTTAGGCAAGCCTTAGGGTAAAATTATAAACTGAATCTGTTTCTGTTAATTATTACAACCAGCAGGCAGGCCTGATTCAGATTTCTTATCTGAGTTATGTAATAAACTAAAATTGCCTCAGTAACTGTCCTTCTTCATCTATAATAATCAGACCTAAACAATATGTATAAGTCATGCTGATTACGTGCTTCTTTGTTCAAGGAGGTATATTTGAGCCTCTGCTTGTTATGTGTTTTCCCTCAACTTACCATACGTGTTTTGTATGTCGCCTTAGAGTTTTTACCTTTAAAACTACAAATAAGCCCAATATCCCTCCCTTAGGATTAGTAGTCCTAAATGCCTCCAGGACTGATAGGATTGGGACGACTAATAGCATGCAATAAGTAAACGAGACCAACCCGCGCTTGAAATACCTTAACGGGGTAGGAATGGTAGATATGGATATGATGACCACGCGATAACGTCACGTGTAGCCCCTCATTGAGGAGTGATTACCGGACGTTGTGTGGGGTGATCCATATTTTTAGTAAACCTAGGACCCCCCATTTTCCTTTACTCTTATTTCTTTAACATTTTCATTCTAGAATTCGCTTCCTCAAATTGCTCTTTTAAACTTTGTCTATTTTCAAACCTTTATATGTGAAATCCCCTCCTATTTGAGCTTTATTTGTCTACATGTTAATTGTACCCTAAACTCACAATAATTGTCTGGCCGGGAATCACACTAGTGGATTCTGAGGGGTGCCTAACACCTTCCCCTTGGAATAATTTCAAGCCCTTACACAATCTTTGGTTACTCAAATCAAACCCTCTTGGTGTCCTAATGCACCCTAATCATTAGGTGGCGACTCTTCAAATCAAACCCAATTCCCAAAGGGAATGAGTTGTCCCTCCAAATGTTATAAACCTGATTCCGCGAGGAAAAAGGGGGCACGATAGTGTGGCGACTCTGCTGGGGACTTTTAGGCTTTTACCATTTCAGACTATTATTGTGAATTTATGCTTCTTTATGCGCAATTATCTGTTTATTTCTTTCAAGCATTCAATTTTCTTTTCGATTGCAAAACTGACTTGTCTTTTGTTTCTTTCCTTTATTACTTTCCTTTACTGCTTCCTTTTACTACCGCTTTAAGTTATGAAAAAACTATTGTATTTACTGCTTTCCTAATGTGCAAATGCGTGACAACCTGCTTTAATTGTTGTATAATCATGCTCAACATCATATTCCACTGGTGCCAAACAAAATACCATAGCAACGCTTATAATGAGTGGTTGCGCTCTTCCGATATTATCACCCCTTAAATCTGGAAAAGGCGTATTTGCAATAAAACCAGTCGATCAATGGTGTAGTCGACGGTTCCGTGCCTTTCTCCCTTGAGTTGTCCGCTCAAGGGTACCAGTCTAAAACCCCATAGAAACCTTACTCTGTTTAACTGTGCATGCATCATGGTCAAACCTAACCAAGTCAGTTATGTTGTCCGCATAATGACTCTTTAAGATAGCCTTGTCCAAAGTCCACTAGGTTTCCCCAAAACCCAAACGGACACTACCAAGTTCTGTGTATTAATTTGGAGAACTAAATGTTTTTATGCCAATTGTTGATATTAAATAGTCGAGTTCGGTGGGGTAAGGGTCTAACCCTTTTATTTTGCAGAAAATGAGGCACGAAGTCTCCAGACTCGGCATGGTCACCAATATCCACCCAAAATTGTTAAGCTGGTTGGAGGATCTTCACTCTAGTGATCAAACTCTTGTCCGAAAATATCAGGGCAATCTACCTTCTCTTCTGGAGATTCAACCCAACAACAACATCATAGAAGCTGCTACTTTGTTCTGGAATTATGAGAGGGTTGTATTCCGCTTCGGGGACATTGAAATGACACCCTTGCTAGAAGAAATAGAAGAATTAGCCAGTATACCATGGTAAACACCAGGACTGTTAATGCCTGAGAACCGCAAGGGCAGGGGTTTTCTCAAAATGATGGGTCTGAAGAAGAATCCAGAACTGACATGTCTGAAGGAATCTTATATCCCCTTCAACTACTTGTATGAGAGGTATGGTCACAGCAAATCCTACCATACCTATCCTGACGAATTTTCCATCACATCATTAGGACATATTCACCGAAGGGTCTTTGTATTTATGTTTTGTTTCCTGGGATTGATAGTGTTTCCAATAAAGAAAGCAAGGATCCATACCAGGCTGGCTATGGTAACTAAAACACTGATGGAGGGCATTGGTGGGCAACCTTTCAGCATTGTGCCCATGATTATTACGGAGATATACCGAGCCTTGGAGAAGTGTCAACGAGGAGCCAAACACTTCGAGGGCTGCAATTTGCTACTCCAACTCTTGCTCATAGAACATCTCTGAAGGGGTGAATACCGGCAAGAGATTCAGCGAAGGGACTGGGATGATCATATAGTTTTCCATCATCTAGGGTGGATGAATTACATGCCCAACATGTTCGCCCAGCTAGAAGACGCCAAGGGATGGTTAGATCTGTTCGAAAACCTAACTGAGGATCAAATACAATAGATGTTCGAATGGTTCCCTACCGAGGAGTTTATCGCCCGATCCAGGGATGCGCCGTTTCTGATATTATTCGGTCTAAGAGGAACCTACCCTTATGTCCCTCTCCAAATTATGAGGCAGGCTGGTAGGAAGCAGGTTATACCATGGGTCGACAAGATGAGTCACTTCCGGGATGACTTCCAAGCTGATGACAGTCCTTATAAGTGCCAAGCTCAGCATATGTGGCATTGCAAGATCATCATAGGGAAGAGATACTATCGAGCCAGACAGATACCACGCTAGTTGAGCTCCCTAATATTCAGGCTGGTTAGAATCTAATCACGATGGTCTGGGACAGCTAAGACTTGCTAGGGGCCACAGGATCATAGATGAGAGGGCCGAGGCACAGGTCAAATACAATCAACTACGCAAGAGGATTCGGGAATGTGAAAGCGAGCACCGTGAGATACAGGAAGCCAACCAAAAGCTAATTGAAGAGTGGAAAGACATGGTTGTTGGTTCCAACAAGTGACTGGGATACTTGGAGCGGGGCATAGTAGAGCTAGAAAGGAAATTTCTCAAAAGGATCGAGGATTGCCAGAATGCTGAGGGAAATGAGGGCGGACATCTAGCCAGAGCCTACCTATTGCTGAGACTTCAAGAGTTGGGAAAGCTGTTCGACGGAGCCAAAGATGCCGAGTGTGGGAAAGGTCCTTCTAGGACCAAATAGACAGGAGTTTTCTTTTGCTTTATGAAATGTAATAAGGCCAATGGCCATTAGTGACTTTATTTCCTGTTATTTAGTGTCGATTTGGGATTCGTCTATTTTTTAATTAATAAAATGAGTCATTTAGCATTCTAAGTTCTCCAAATCAACTTGTCGCTAGGCCTACCTCGGGCACAAAGAGGTTCCCAAATAGGACACGATTCACATTCTTGCACTATCTGTTTAAATATCGCAACATTTTCGTATAATCCTTACTAACTTGTTACCTTTTTGTTTTTACTTTTTGTTTATTTATTCCCCTCCCTAAAGGTTAGTTCGTGCACTCTGGCAACATCATCTTATTCCACAAGATCCAGGGGCCCTCCACCCACTCCTCCTCTTAGTCCTGTCAGAAAATGCATGAATAGAGCAATAGAAAATATTTTATTTTTCACAAATATAATAAAAAGATGTTGGGATCATAACTTCACTTAATATATCTATTATATAATAGGTAAAATTATCCTTCAATTTCTATTTCTCGCAAATGTATAAATGCCTCTAACGATTACATTTATATATCATTACTTAAGTTGAACAATTAATTGCATTCCTCTCGGTTATACAAATTAATCGTCAGAATAGTAATATTAAAGATCCAGAAATGTATGCTTAAACTAAAACTTACTCTTTTTAGTAAGTCCCTTTCGGTTACCCTACTTGTTATAACTGATTACTATAATATTCGCCTCTTTCGATTACAAATAAGTGTAGAATCAATTTTAACTTATAAGAGTTAGATGTCACTATTTACTCTTCCGCCTCTTTCGATTACAGAATTAGTAAGAGTTAATGTTTAGTATGAAATAGATAGATGTTAACAAATTAAATAACACCTAACTATAAAGTAGATAAAATTTAAATGAAAAACTTCAGCTCTAACATGTTAAATTGAGGGATAATACCTACAATTATATAGAAATATTAAGATCCATCACTCTCCAAACACAAGAAAAGTTACTCCATAATGGAGACTGACAACGGAAATATTCTTGCCCATTAAATAAGAAAATAGAAAGAAATATTCAAGAGTATAATTCCCCCTATTTAATTAAAAAATGGTGCTAGAGTAATTTTCAATATTATAATTTATTTGGAACTAGAAATGAAGCCAGTATAGTGGCTAAAAGAAGAAAGAAAATATTCACAAAATAAGAACTTAGAAAATTGAAAGAAATGAGTTGATCAAGAATGAGGCTTCTGCTTTCTGCTCTCTGGTTCAAACAGCTCAAGATGCAGCTATTTATAGCAAGTTCTCCCCAACAATTCCCGTTATTTCTGGACTTCTTTTTTAATTAAATAAAACTTTGTCAGCTTTTTCATTTAAGTTGGCCCAAGTTTCCAACTAACAAATGCCAAATTGATTTCACGGCAACTTGGATATACTTGGCAAATTAAACTTTGTGTCTTAAAATTGGTTTTGCTGACAAAGTTTTCTTTCAAAAGTAGCACATATCCACTTGCTACTAATGATTTTATTCCTTTTTGGTTTCCTCTTTCCAGCAATGGTTGTCCTTTTTCTTTCTCCATTTTATTTGTCTTGGTTTTTTTTATGTGCACAACTACTTTCATCATTTGTAAAATTACATAAACCACTTTAGTTTTAATTTTTCAGCATTATAGTTTTTCTTTGCAAATTTGGAAAGTGAACTTTTTCTTCTCATTGTTCCTTTTTCTTATTAGTTTAATTATTTCCTACAAAGAAAGAGAAAAATATTAGTACTAAAAATTAGATTCCAGCTCAACTTATGCATGATATTTTTCTCTTATCAAATTCTCTTACACATAAATATTTGCTTGTCCTCGAGTGTAGCATCAGCACAACCGACCCCACGTGTTGACCAAGCGCTGCTCCTGTATCTGCACATAAGTGCAGAGTGTAGCATCAGCATAACTGACCCCATGTGCTGGTTAGTGTCTGGCCTAACCCCGGCGAGGTAGTGACGAGGTTAGGACCAGACTCCAGATAAACCTGTGCAGTTATATAATATATAACAGAAATATAAACAGGTAATAACAGTTTAAAAGGGAGGGGGAAACATGCTTCGGGAAAACATACCAATTCTATCAGAAACTTAATAAAGTATGAAAGAACACTCGATGTCTACAATCAATAAAATAACAATACCGTTGCGGCACGCAACCCGATCCCTTATCATTTAACATTGTTGCAGCGTGCAATCCGATCCACATATATAACTGTTGCGGCGTGCAACCCGATCCAATATAATATCTGTTGCGGCGTGCAACTCGATCCAGTATAATACCTGTTGCGGCGTGCAACTCGATCCACATGTATAACTGTTGCGGCGTGCAACCCGATCCAATATACACTCAACAATAATCATAATTAACTGTCTCAGCAAGGGATCATCAATAGACTACACTATACCGGCAAGGGAACTCAACAGTACAAGTATATACGTCCCGGCAAGGGAGAAACAGCCATAACCAAACTTGTTCCAATATCTAACTATCTCAACTATAACTCAACTAGTTTGAACATCTAACTACCTTAGCTATAACTAAACTTGTTATAATACCTAACTACCCAGCTATAACCAAACTTGTTACAATACCTAACACAAAGAATAATCAACCTAAGCGTCCGTAATATCAATTAAGAACACAATGCAAGGGAACCTTAACTCACAATAGCCCGACAAGGGGGCAACATAATGATCTCTTCTCTTTCTCACTTTTACTTCACAATTCACTTCACAACTCGAGCCAATTCTCTAGAGTTTCGATTATCACTTATACTTTCATAATTCGTTATACAACTGGAGTCAACGCTCCTCAATGTTCATAGGTCACAATTCTTTCCACAACTTTACACAACAAATAGAAATCTTCACCAAGGCATGAATAATACAATGAGATTATGAAAAATCACGATATAAGACTCACGGTCATTCTTGACATCAAGGCATAGATACTCGTCACCATGCCTATATGGCGTACTCAAGAAGAAACAAATAGCAAATATGACATAACTCCTAATCCCTCAAGCTAAGGTTAGACCAAACACTTACCTCAATGCCACGAACACAACTCAAGGTTCAATTATAGCTTTACCCCTTGATTCCACCTCCAATTCACTCGTATCTAGTCATAAATTACTTAATTACATCAATAAACGCTAAATGAATCAACCCCAATGCATGAAAATGAATTTTCCAAAGTTTTACCCAAAAAGTCAAAAATTGCCCCTGGGCCCACATGGTCAAAACCCGAGGTTCGAACCAAAACCCGATTACCCATTCCCCCACGAACCCAAATATATGATTTATTTTGAAATCGGACCTCAAATCGAGGTCCAAATCCCCAATTTTTGAAAAAACTAGGTTCTACCCAAAACACCCAATTTCCCCCATGAAAATCTTTGATTTTAAGTTGAAATCATGTTAATGATTGAAGAAAACTAGTTAAAAATGACTTACAATTGATTTGGAGAAGAAAGGTTGTTTGAAAAATCGCCTCTTATATTTTTGGAGTTTTGAAAAATGAAAAATAACTGAAAAGTCCGTTTAAATATACTCCCCTCAGACCCTTCCACGGACCGCATAAAAAAGACTATGACCGCGGAGCTCCACCGCGGACCGTAAAAAATCAAGCGCGGCCGCGGAGGCTTGTCCTTTCTCACCGCGGACCGCACAAATCCCACCGCGGACTGCGAGACCTGGCTTCAGAGACCTGCAACTTCTCTGAATCTTCAACTTTTTCCTAAGTGTAAAAATATCCTGAAACTCACCCGAGCCCTTGGGGCTCCAAACCAAATGTCATACTAACTCAAAAACATCATATGGACTTACTCGTGTAATCAAATCATCAAAATAACCTCATGAACATCAAATTAAATCTCGAGATCAATGAAATTTTCTCAGAACTTCTTTAAACATAAGTTTTGCAATTTAAGTCCGAATCACGTAATGTGACATCCGTTTTTACCAAATTCCACAGAAATGTCTTAAATTATATATAAGACCTGTACCGGGCGCCGCAACCAAAATACGGGCCCGATACCATCATGTTCTAATCAAATTTCATTTCAAATCTCTTTAAACAATTCCAGAAAATAATTTCCTTTAAAAATTCGTTTTTCGAGCTTGGGACCTCGGAATTCGATTCCGGGCATACACCCAAGTCCCATATTTTCCAACGGACCCTCCGGGACCATCAAATCACAGGTCCGGGTCCATTTACCCAAAATGTTGACCGAAGTCAAATTAGATCATTTTATAATCAAAACTTATCATTTTTCATGGAATTTCATATTTAAGCTTTCCGGCTACGCGCCCGGACTGAGTATGCAAATCGAGGTGACTCTAAATGAGGTTTTCAAAGCCTCAGAACACGGAATTTCATTTTAAAACCAGTGAACATTCTCCACCTCTAAAACAATTGTTCGTCCTCGAACGAACAGAAGAAGGAAGTACTTGAGTCGGGGAAAAGATGGGGATAACGGCTCCACATATCGGACTCAAACTCCCAGGTCGATGCCTCAGGAGGCTGACCTTTCCACTAAATAAGAATAGAAGGAAAACTCTTCGACCTCAACTGACGAACCTGCCGGTCTAGAATAGCTACCGGCTCCTCCTCATAAGACAAGTCCTTGTCCAACTGGACAGTGCTGAAATCTAACACGTGGGATGGATCGTCGTGATATTTCCGGAGCATGGACACATGAAACACTGGATGCACGACTGATAAGCTCGGCAGCAACGCAAGTCTATAAGCCACCTCTCCCACTCGATCAAGAATCTCAAACGAGCCAATGAACCTATGGCTAAGCTTGCCCTTCTTCCGAAATCTCATCACGCCCTTCATAGGCGACACTCGAAGCAATACCCGCTAACCTACCATGAATGCCAAATCTCGAACCTTGCGGTCTGCATAACTCTTTTGCCTGGACTGAGCTGTACGAAGCCTGTCCTTAATAATCCTGACCTTGTCAAAAGCCTCCTGAACCAGATCCGTACCCAACAATCGAGCCTCTCCTGGCTCAAATCACCCAACCGGAGATCGACACCACCTACCATATAAAGCCTCATAAGAAGCCATTTGGATACTCAACTGATAACTATTGTTGTAGGCAAACTCTGTTAAAGGCAAAAACTGATCCCACGAGCCTCCAAAGTCAATGACACAAGCTCAGAGCATATCCTCCAAAATCTGAATAGTCCGCTAGGCCTGCCCGTCCGTTTGAGGATGAAATGTTGTACTCAACTCAACCTGGGTGCCCAACTCTCGCTGAACTGCTCTCCAGAAATGCGAGGTAAACTGTGTACCTCGGTCCGAAATGATAGATACAGGCACACCATGAAGACGAACAATCTCCCGGATATAGATCTTAGCTAACCTCTCGGATGAATAGGAGACTACCACAGGAATGAAATGCACTGACTTGGTCAGCTTATCAACAATGACCCATACTGCGTCGAACTTCCTCCAAGTCTGCGGGAGTCCAACAATAAAGTCCCATAGTGATCCGCTCCCACTTCCACTCAGGAAGATCAATTCTCTAAAATAAACCACCAGGCCTCTGATGCTCGTACTTAACCTGCTGACAATTTAAACACCGAGCCACATATACAACAATATCCTTCTTCATTCTCTGCCACCAATAATGCTGCCGCAAATCCTGATACATTTTTACGGTGCCCGGATGAATAGAGTACTGGGAGCTATGGGCTTCTTCTAAAATCAACTGCCGAAGACCATCCACATTTGGCACACACACTCGACCCTGCAATCTCAAAACTCCATCATCATCTAGGGCAACCTGCTTGGCACCTCCGCGCTACACCGTGTCTCTAAGGACGCACAAATAAGGATCATCATACTGCCGATCACAGATACGCTCCAATAAAGAAGAACGAGCGACCATGCAAGCTAATACCCGACTAGGCTCAGAAATATCCAACCTCACAAACCGATTGGCCAAGGCCTGAACATCCAAAGCAAGTGGCCTCTCACCGACTGGAATATAAGCAAGGCTGCCCATACTGGCTGACTTCCTACTCAAGGCATCGGCCACCACATTAGCCTTTCCCGGGTGATATAAGATAGTGATATCATAATCTGTCAACAACTCCAACCACCTCCTCTGCCTCAAATTCAACTCCTTTTGCTTGAACAAATACTGAAGACTCTTGTGATCTGTGAATACCTCACATGCCACGCCATACAAACAATGCCTCCAAATCTTCAATGCGTGAACTATGACTTCAACTCTAAATCATGAACTGGATAGTTCTTCTCATGAATCTTCAACTGCCGCGAAGCATAGGCAATTACCTTGCCATCCTGCATAAACACTGCACCAAGCCCAATACGAGAATCATCACAATAAATTGTATAAGGCCCTGAGCCTGTGGGCAAAACCAACACCGGTGCCGTAGTAAGAGCTGTCTTGAGCTTCTGAAAGCTCGCCTCATGCTCGTCTGACCATCTGAACTGGGCACCCTTCTGGGTCAACCTGGTCATCGGAGCTGCGATAGATAAAAATCCCTCTACGAACCGGCGATAGTAGCCTGCCAATCCCAAGAAACTCCGAATCTCTGTAGCTGATGCTGGTCTAGGCTAGTTCTTAACTGCCTCAATATTCTTCGGATCAACCTAAATACCCTCTACTGACACAACATGACCCAGGAATGCAACTGAACTCAACCAGACCTCACACTTCGAGAATTTAGCATATAACTGACTATCCCTCAAGGTCTGAAGAACCACTCTAAGATGCTGCTCATGCTCCTCCTGGCTGTAGGAATATATCAAAATATCATCAATAAAGACTATCACAAACAAATCCAAATAAATCCTGAACACTCGGTTCATCAAATCCATAAAAGCTGTGGGGGCATTTGTCAACCCGAATGACATAACCAAGAACTCATAATGCCCGTACCGAGTGTAGAAAGCTGTCTTAGGGACATAGGATGCCCTAATCCTCAACTGATGGTAGCCAGATCTCAAGTCAATCTTCGAAAATAACCTGGCACCCTGAAGTTGATCAAACAAATCATCAATCCTCGGCAATGGATACTTATTCTTGATTGTAACCTTGTTCAACTGCCAATAATCAATACACATTCTCATCGATCCGTCCTTCTTCTTAACAAACAACACCAGCGTACCCCAAGGCGAAACACTCGGCCTAATAAAACACTTCTCAAGCAAGTCTTGCAACTGCTCCTTCAACTCTTTTAACTCAGGCGGGTCCATACGATACAGCGGGATAGAAATAGGCTGAGTGCCCGAAGCCAAATCAATGCAAAAGTCAATATCCCTGTCGGGTGGCATACCCGGCAGGTCTGAAGGGAAAACATCAGGAAACTCTCGAACAACGGGCACAGAATAAATAGAGGAAACCTCGGCACTAGAATCACGAACATATGACAAATAGGCCAAACACCCCTTCTCGACCATACGCCGAGCCTTCACGTAAGATATAACACTACGGGTAGAATGACCAGGAGTCCCTCTCCACTCTAAACGAGGCATACCCAGTAAAGCTAAGGTTACAGTCTTGGCATGACAGTCCAAGATAGTGTGGTAAGGTGATAACCAGTTCATCCCCAATATAACATCAAAATCGACCATGTCTAAAAGAAACAAATCTACACGAGTCTCAAGACCCCCAATCACCACAATACAAGAACGATGGACTTGATCAACTACAATAGAATCACCCACCAGTGTAGACACATAAACGGGAACACTCAATGAATCACTAGGCATAACCAGATACAGTGCAAAATAAGATGACACATACGAGTAGGTGGACCCTGGATCAAATAACACTGAAGTATATCTATCACAAACCAGAATAGTACCTGTGATAACCGCATCTGAAGCCTCAGCCTCGGGCCTAGCTGGAAGAGCATAACATCGGGGTTGGGCCCCACCACCCTGGGCTCCATCTCTGGGATGGCCTGCAGCTGGCTGGCCTCCACCTCTAGCGGCCTGAGCTCCACCTTTAAATCCTTTACCTCCACCTCTTGCACCTCTACCCCCACCTCTAGATGGCTGGGCAGTCTGTGGAACACCTGGTGCCTGGACCATAGCACGGGAACCCTACTGCTGCGACTGAGTACCCACCAACCTCGGACTAGTCCTCCTGATATGACCATACTCACCACACTCAAAACATCTACCTAAGTGTTGTGGCTGAGGAAACTGAGACTGACCCTGGCAACCCAAATGACCACCCCGGAAACTCTAGAGCGGCGGTGCATTGATAGGAGCTGGTGGTGCACTGTAGGACTGCTGATCGGAATACTGCATCTATAGACCACGGCTACGTGAAGCACTGTGAGAGACCTAAAGAGCTGACTGAAAGGGCCTAAGAGGATGGCCTCTACCATATGAATCTCTACCTCCATACGAGACACCACTAAATCTACCTGAATGACGGGGCCTCTTATCCGACCCATGACCACCTCCTTGCGATAGGACCATCTCCACTCCACGGTCCACATTTACCGCCTCCTGAAAATTGATCTCACTCCCAGCCTCCCTATCTATCTAAAGGCAAATCGACTGAATAAGTCCATCAATAAACCTCGTTACCCTCTCTCTCTCTCGGTAGGAAGTATGACAAGAGCATGGCAAGCTAAGTCGATGAACCTGGTCTCATATTGGGTAACCGTCATGAACCCTGCTGGAGGCACTCAAACTGCCTCTGATAAGCTTCTCGTTGAGTAATGGGGAGAAACTTCTCCAGAAATACCTGTGTGAACTGCTCCCAAGTCAAGGCTGTCGATCCGGCTATTCTAGCTAAGCAATAATCCCTCCACCAAGTCTTGGCGGATCCAAACAAGCGAAATGTAGCAAAATCAACCCCATTGGTCTCAACAATACCCATGTTCTTGAGAACCTTGTGGCAGTTGTCTAGATAATCCTGGGGATCCTCAGTAGATGCACCGCTTAAAGTGGAAGTGAAGAGCTTGGTAAACCTATCCAGCCTCCACAAAGCATCGGCAGACATAGCTGCTCCATCACCGGTCTAAGCTACCACACCCGGCTGAACTGCTCTAACTGGCTGAACCGCTGGAGTCTGAATCTGAGAAGCTACCTGCTCCGGAGTGCGAGTAGCAGAAGTCTAGGCCCCTCCTCCAGCCTGAGAGACGGCTGGTGCTATAAGAAGCAAGCCCGCTCGGGTGACACTCTCCATGAGGCCCACTAATCGGACAAGAGCATCCTGAAGGACTGGGGTAGAATATACCCCTCTAGGACCTGAGCTGGGCCCACCGGAGCTGCTGGGGCCTGAACCTCGTCATCAAAGTCAACCTGAGGCTCCGCTACTGGGGCTACTGCTCGAGGCTGAGCTCTACCCCTACCTCGGCCTCTAGCACGACCTCGGCCTTGCCCTCTGCCCCTCGTGGGAGCTACTGCTGGGGGCTCGGGCTGCTGAGCGGTAGATGAGGAAGCGTGTGTTCTCTCCATCTGTGAAAGAACAGAGTAGAAGTTCAATTAGCATTGAGAAACAAAACCGCACGACGAGAAAGAACAAATGTGAAGTTTTTCCTAACTCTGCAGCCTCTGGGGGATAAATACAGACGTCTCTGTACCAATCCCTCAGACTCTTCTGAGCTTGTCTGTGAATTGCGAGACCTATGTAACCTAGAGATCTGATACCAACTTGTCACAAGCCGGAATTCCACCCCCGGGAGTCGTGATGGCGCCTACTCGTAGAAGCTAGGCAAGCCACGAACTTAGAAATCTTTAAATCTTCTGTTTTAATCTTTTTTTTACAGCTTATATTAACAAGTGATAAACATATAAATGACAGTGGAATATGAGATTTAAGCGGAAGTCTTAAATAAATATAAAACCAAAATTTTTCAAAAGTCAACACATGCCTCTACACAGAAACTTGGGTCACAATATCCACGGACTACTAAGATCACAACACACAACTGTTTAAAAGAAAGAAGCACTGTCTATTTCGGATACAAGAGATAACAGAACATAATAAAAGATAGAGGAGATATCGGGCCTGCGGACACCTGCAAGGCTACCTCGGTATCTCGGTGGACAGAAGGCTGGCTCCCCTAATGCTGCTGACCAAGCACTGCTCCTATATCTGCACATAAGTGCAGAGTGTAGCATCAGCACAACCGACCCCATGTGCTGGTAAATGTCTGGCCTAACCTCGGCGAGATAGTGACTAGGCTAGGGCTAGACTCCAGATAAACTTGTGCAGTTATATAATATATATAGCGGAAATATAAACAGGTAATAACAGTTTAAAAGGGAGGGGGAAACATGCTTCGGGGAAACATATCAATTCTATCACAAACTTAATAAAGTATGAAAGAACACTCGATGCTTACAATCAATACAATAACAATACTGTTGCGACGCACAACCCGATCCCTTATCATTTAACATTGTTGCGACGTGCAACCCGATCCACATATGTAACTGTTACGGCGTGCAACCCGATCCAATATAATATCTGTTGCGACGTGCAACCTGATCCAATATAATATTTGTTGTGGCGTGCAACCCGATCCACATATATAAGTGTTGCAATGTGCAACCCGATCTAATATAATATTTGTTGCGGCGTGCAACCCGATCCAGTATAATACCTGTTGCGGCGTGCAACTCGATCCACATGTATAATTGTTGTGGCGTGCAACCCGATCCAATATACAGTCAACAATAATCATAATTAACCGTCCTGGCAATGGATCAACAATAGACTACACTATCCCAGGAAGGGAACTCAATAGTACAAGTATATATGTCCCAGCAAGGGAGAAACAACCATAACCAAACTTGTTCCAACATCTAACTATCTCAACTATAACTCAACTAGTTTCAACATCTAACTACCTTAGCTATAACTAAACTTGTTATAATACCTAACTACCCAGCTATAACCAAACTTGTTACAATACCTAACATGAAGAATAATCAACCTAAGCGTCCGTAATATCAATTAAGAACACAATGCAAGGGAACCTTAACTCACAATAGCCCGGCAAGGGGCAACATAATGATCTCTTCTCTTTCTCACTTTTACTTCACAATTCACTTCACAACTCGAGCCAATGCTCTAGAGTTTCGATTATCACTTATACTTTTACAATTCGTTATAGAACTGGAGCCAACGCTCCTCAATGTTCATAGGTCACAATTTTTTCCACAACTTTACACAACAAATAGAAATCTTCGCCAAGGCATGAATAATACAACGAGATCATGAAAAATCATAATATAAGACTCACGGTCATGGTTGATACCAACGCATAGATACTCGTCACCATGACTATACGTCGTACTCAACAAGAAACAAATAGCAAATAGGACACAACTCCTAATCCCTCAAGTTAAGGTTAGACCAAACACTTACCTCGATGCCACGAACACAACTCAAGGTTCAATTATAGCTTTACCCCTTGATTCCACCGCCAATTCGCTCGTATCTAGTCACAAATTACTTAATTACATCAATAAACGCTAAATGAATCAACCCCAATGCATGAAAATGAATTTTTTAAAGTTTTACCCAAAAAGTCAAAAATTGCCCCCGGGCCCACATGGTCAAAACCCGAGGTTCGAACCAAAACCCGATTACCCATCCCCCCACGAACCCAAATATATGATTTGTTTTGAAATAGAACCTCAAATCGAGGTCCAAATCCCCAATTTTTGAAAACCTAGGTTCTACCCAAAACACCCAATTTTCCTCATGAAAATCTTTGATTTTAAGTTGAAATCATGTTAAAAGATGTTAATGATTGAAGTAAACTAGTTAAAAACGACTTACAATTGATATGGAGAAGAAAGGTTGTTTGAAAAATCGCCTCTTATATTTTTGGGGTTTTGAAAAATGAAAAATAACTGAAAAGTCCGTTTAAATATACTCCCCTCAGACCCTTCCTCGGACCGCATAAAAACGTCTGCGACCGCGGAGCTCCACCGCGGACCGCAAGAAATCGAGCGCGGACACGGAGGCTTGGCCTTGCTCACCACGGAACGCACAAATCCCACCGCGGTTGCGGAATCCCCACCGCGGCCACAAAGCTTCCACCGCGGACCGCGGGACCTGGCTTCAGAGACCTGCAACTTCTCTGAATCTGCAACTTTTTCCTAAGTGTAAAAACATCCCGAAACTCACCCGAGCCCTCGGGGCTCCAAACCAAATGTCATACTAACTCAAAAGCATCATATGGACTTACTCGTGTAATCAAATCAGCAAAATAACTTCATGAACATCAAATTAAATCTCGAGATCAATGAAATTTTCTCAAAACTTCTTTAAACATAAATTTTGCAATTTAAGTCTGAATCACGTCATGTGACATCCATTTTTCACCAAATTCCACAGAAATATCTTAAATCATATATAAGACATGTATCGAGCGCCAAAACCAAAATATGGGCTCGATACCATCATGTTCTAATCAAATTTCATTTCAAATTTCTTTAAACAATTCCAGAAAGCAATTTCCTTTAAAAATTCGTTTCTCGGGTTTAGGACCTCGGAATTCGATTCCGGGCATACACCCAAGTCCCATATTTTCCAACGGACCCTCCAGGACCGTCAAATCATGGGTCCGGATCCGTTTACCCAAAATATTGACCGAAGTCAAATTAGCTCATTTTATAATCAAAACTTATCATTTTTCACGGAATTTCATATTTAAGCTTTCCGGCTACGCGCCCGGACTACGTACGCAAATTGAGGTGACTCTAAATAAGGTTTTCAAGGCCTTAGAACACGGAATTTCGTTTTAAAACAAGTGATAACCTTTTGAGTTATCACATAAACATGGTAGCTAAACACTTTAAGTGAAATCATGAGAAGTTTTGATAGAGAAGAATTAATTAAGACTAATCCACGAGTTCAAACAACTTTAACAGCACTCATATTCACCTATTGAGTATCGAAATCATAATAATATTTTAATCCCAAGTGTGTCTCACTAGATGAAGAGAGATGTCCATATATCACACAATATTTAGATAAAGAATAGAGAAGGGCATGAATAGAAAATTTTGCTCACTCTAAAAATAAAAGTACCTCAAGCTAATGAAAATTACCATAAGCTTGACTATTATGTGATTCTCTGCTAATATAGGAGTCTATGAGTTGAGATCATATAGGACTTTTACAAGGTTGTAATGAAGGCTTAGGGATCGGAAGGATACATATGGATAATAGTGACTCAAATTCCCTGTAGGCTCTACACTTTACTTTATCGCTCAAGCACGATTGTCTTCCATATTTCTTTAAGCAATCGACATCCCTCTTCTTCTTCTTCTTCTTCTTCTTCTTCTTCTTCTTCTTCTTCTTCTTCTTCTTCTTCTTCTTCTTCTTCTTCTTCTTCTTCTTCTTCTTCTTCTTCTTCTTCTTCTTCTTTCTTCTTTCTTCTTAGGTGTAAGCAACTTTCATTTTTTTTTCACAAGCAACTATTTTTTTTAATAATAATATCTCAAGAGATCAACAAGCTCAAATACTTGTTTTTACATCAGTTCTTTACACAATTACACCTCACCCCTAGATTTTTACATTTAGATCAACTCTTAAAGTGCCCAAAGGGAATTGGGCGAACAAATAATAAGTCTTAACAACAAACAAGATAAGAGTTAAAGCTTGGCTACCAAAAATAATAATAATAATAATAATAATAATAATAATAATAATAATAATAATAATAATAATAATAATAATAATAATAATAATAATAATAATAATATTTTAGGCTCAACTGGGCTAACTAGGGATAAAGATCATCAAGGTAGGTTAATTTAGGTGGTGGCTCAACAAAGAAGGCCTACTTTTATTTCTCAACTCAAAGATCTACCTAGAATTCGCTTCAAACCACATTCAAGGCAAGTTCTAGATTTCCAAATAAGCAGGAGAACTAGACAATATAAGCTAACCGCACAATACACTTGGAACCACAAAAATTATAATTGGTACTCAAAAGTACCAATCATAATACCAATAAGTAAGTATGAGCTTAGAAAGGTAATCAAAAAACTCGTGATTGGTACTTAATCAATTTCGTTTTTTTAAGTCTCATGCTTTTCAAGTCAAATCAAGTTTATCCAACTTATTTGCTAAAACAAATTAAACAACTAAAAGTCCTAAAAAATGTTCGATTCAAAATATTACGACCATGGCCAAGAACCGAACAAGAAATCCATGGAAGTACATGAAATAAGTCGCCTTAGGAATAAGGCAACTTAATTTTTATCAAGTTTTTTTTTTGCCTTTTGCTTTTAATAGAGGAAAAAGAAAAAACTTTAAAGAAACACATATATAACAAAAATATTCCTCTACCCCAAGCTTAAATAATATCACGTCCTCATGATAAACAAATAAAAAAATAAAAAATAAAAGGAGATAAAGGTGCTTCCCTGATTTTTTTTTTCTGGACTCATTTCCTTTTCCTTGGCTTCTCAAGGTTTTTCTCATATAACAAAGACAAGATTATGGCAAAGAAAATATTCTTTTTCGTTATAGGAGAAAATTTTCATTGTCAAAATCATGGGAGTGCTTCTTTATCATGGCAAAATATATTAATATATACTAAATACACATACACACACACACACACACACACACACACATATATATATATATATATATATATATATATATATATATATATATATATATATATATATATATATATATATATATATATATATAAGAAGAAAAAAACTAAATTTATTAAATAAATTTACTAAAAAGGAAATATTATATGTTACTACTAATGATTACTTAAATAATTAAAGAGAGGGAAAGAAAATAGTTCTGAGTTTAACATCGCCAGCTCGACTTATTTTAAAAATTAGGCAAAAAGGATTGTTGAAGCCTGTTTGTTGAAGAATCTGCTGATATAAGGCTTCAAACGATGACCGTTTACTTTGAATTGGTCTCCCCCATCAGTATGTTGTATTTCAATAGCACCATAGGGTATAACTTCTATTACAATATACAGTCCTGACCAACGTGACTTGAATTCTCCCGAGAATAATCTCAACCGGCTATTGTACAAAAGAACTTGGTCTCCAATTGTAAACTCCTTATGGCAAATGAAGTTATCATGCCATTTTTTTGTTTTTTCTTTCTACAATTTAGCATTTTCATATGCTTCAAATCTGAACTCCTCCAATTCATCAAGCTGCAACAGACGGTTTTTACCTGCATATGGCAAATTTAGATTTAATAATTTTTTTGCCCAATATGCTTTTTGCTCAAGTTCCACGGGTAAATGACAAGCTTTTCGAAAAACTAATCTATAAGGAGATGTGCCTATGGGAGTTTTGAAAGCAGTTCTTTATGCTCATAAAGCATCATCTAACTTTAAAGACCAATCTTTTCGAGAAGAACCAACAGTTTTTTTCTAAAATTCTTTTTAATTCTCAATTGGATACTTCAACTTGTCCGCTTGTTTGAGCATGATGTGGAGTTCCTATTTTATGAGTTACTCCATATCTTGACAACAAACTAGCAAATTATTTATTTACAAAATGAGTTCCCCGATTGCATATGATAACTCGTGGAGTTCCAAATCTAGAAAAAATATTTTTCTTGATAAAAGCACAAACAACATGAGCATCATTTTTTCTAGTGGCTATTGCTTCTACCCATTTTGAGACATAGTCAACAACAACTAAAATATATTCACAACCGTTTGAAGGGGGAAAAGGACTTATAAAATCAATGCCCCAAACATCAAATATTTCACACATAAGGATAGAGTTAAGAGGCATCTCATCCCTTTTTGAAATGTTACCGCTTCTCTGGCATTTGTCACAAGTGGTGACATAATTTCTTGCATCTCTAAATAAAGTGGGCCAAAAAAAACCCAGTTTCAAGCACTTTTGCAGCTGTTTGTCTTCCTCCATAGTGTCCTCCTACAGCTCCATCATGACAGTGGCATAGGATATTTGTGATGACCTAAAAGGTCATCACTTCACTTGTTTTAAAATAAAATTCTGCTTTCCAAGGCCTTAAAAATCTCTTTTAGCATCACCTCGATTTGCATGCGCAGTCCGGGAGCGTGGCCGGAAAGCCTATATGTGAAAATCTGTGAAAAATGATAAATTTTGACTATAAAATGAATTAATTTGACTTCGGTCAATACTTTGGGTAAACGGACCTGAACCCATAATTTGACGGTCCTAGAGGGTCCGTAGGAAAATGTGGGACTTGGGCATATGCCCGGAATGGAATTCTGAGGTCCCAAGCCCGAGAAATGAATTTTTAAAGAAAATTATTTTCTGAAATTATTTATGAGGTTTGGAAATGAATTTTAATTAAAACATGATAGTATCGGGCCCGTATGTTGGTTCTGGCACCCAGTACAGGTTCAATATGATTTATATGTGTTGTCGGTAAAGTTTGGTAAAAACGGAATCCATTTGATGTGAATCAGACCTTAAATGCAAAACTTGATGTTTAAAGAAGTTTTGAGAAATATCATTGGTTTTGAGGTTTAATTCGATGTTCATAATGTTATTTTGGTGATTTTATTACACGAATAAGTCCGTAGGATATTTTTGAGGTTGAGTGTATGTTTGGTTTGGAGCCCTGAAGGCTCGAGTGAGTTTTGGATAGGCCACTGGTATTTTGGACTTAGAAAAATTGCAGATTTTAGTTGTGCATAGCAGGCCTGCAGGTTTCGCATTAGCGAAGCCTGGCTCGCAAATGCAATATCGCATATGCGAGTGGCTGATCGCAATTGCGAAGGAAGCCATGCCAGCTCCCGTCTCGCAAATGCGAGACTCCTTTCTCAAATGCGAAACTCCCATGTTTCAGCCTTGAGTCGCAAATGTGATGTTGTAGTCACATTTCCCATCTCGCAAATGCGAGAGTTGTTTCGCAATTCCCAACCTAGTAGAGGTCCAGGTTCGCAATTGTGAACCCCTGTTCGCATTTCCCACATCTGCAACCTGCAACTTTTATACTTAGACGAATTTTTAACCCATTTTCACATCTTTTCAAAACACAAACTCCCTAGGGCAATTTTTCAAGAACAACTCTTCTTCCAAATCGATTGTAAGTTGATTTTAACTCATTTCCTTCAATCATTAACATCTTCTAACATGATTTCAACTCAAAATCAATGATTTTCACGGGGGAAATTGGGTGTTTTGGGTAGAACCTAGGTTTTTCAAAAAAATTGGGGATTTGGACCTCGGTTTGAGGTCCGATTTCAAAACAAATTACATATTTCGGTTCGTGAGGGAATGGGTAATAGGGTTTTGGTTTGAACCTCGGGTTTTGACCATGTGGGCCCGGGGGCGATTTTTGACGTTTTGGGTAAAACTTTGGAAAACTCATTTTCATGCATTAGAATTGATTCATTTAGCGTTTATTGATGTAATTAAGTAACTTGTGACTAGATACGAGCAAATTGGTGGTGGAACCAAGGGGTAAAGCTATAATTGAAACGTGAATTGTGTTTGTGGCATCGAGGTATGTGTTTGGTCTAACCTTAGCTTGAGGGATTAGGAGTCGAGTCCTATTTTCTATGTGGTAATTGTGGAGTACGACGTATAGGCATGGTGACGAGTATCTATATGTTGGTGTCTAGCATGCCTGTGAGTCTTATATTGTGATTTTCATGACTTCGTTGTATTATTCATGCCTTGGTGAAGATTTCTATTTGTTGTGTAAAGTTTGTGGAAGAAATTGTGACCTATGAGCATTGAGGAGCATTGGCTTGAGTTTTGTAGTGAATTGTGAAAGTATAAGTGATAATTGAACCTTTAGAGCATTGGCTCGAGTTGTAAATTGAATTGTGAAGTAGAAGTGAGAAAGAGAAGAGATCATTATGTTGCCCCCCTTGCCGGGCTATTGTTGCTTTTTTTGTTATCTCCCTTGCGGGGATTTAGTTGTTGTTTTGATGTTGTCCCTTGCTGGGACTTGTTGAATTATTGCTCCCTTGCTGGGATTATTATTGCAATTTCATTTATTTTCCTTGCCCTATTATTTATGGTTGTTGTTTGGGTGAGAAAGAGAGTTAAAGCACGAAGGGTGATGCCGTTCATTATTTTTGTGAGGAAAGAGTGTAAAGCACGAAGGGTGATGCCGTGTATGATTTGTGAGGAAAGATTGTAAAGCACGAAGGGTGATGCCGTGTCGCACGATGTACCATTCCATGCCGATTATATTAATTATATGGCGAGAAAGAGAGTAAAAGCACAAAGGGTGATGCCGTGCACATTTTCATTACTTGATTGCTTTGGTGGGGACGAGAGTAAAAGCACGAAGGGTGATGCCATGCATTTATTGATTTCTAGTTCTTTGTTGATATCCGTGATATATTGCTTCTTTCATTTGCCTATTGTCTTTCTAATTCGGAAATTGATATCTCCCCCGCAACATGCTCCCCCTCCCATACTTGACTATTTATTTCTGTATTTCTTTTTCGCTGCATATATTTGAATTGCACATGTTTTTTGGTAGTCTGGTCCTAGCCTCGTCACTACCTCGCTGAAGCTACGCTAGACACTTACCAGCACATGGGGTCGGTTGTGCTGATACTACACTCTGTACTATGTGCAGATCCTAGAGAAGTTCTTGGACCGTAGTTTGGAAACTATCTTCAGTCCACGCGGAGATCCAAGGTAGACTACAGGCATCCGCAGGCCCTGGCGTCTCCTTTATCGTTTATTTCCTGTTTCATCTTCTGTTTCAGAATAGTGTATCGCTTATTTTATTCAGACTTTGTATGTAGTAAATCTTAGACCGTCTGTGGTACTGTTGTCACACCTCCTATTTGCGCGCCCGGCCCCGAAGGGTTAAATGCGCGAGGGAGTTTTTCCAATTTAAGTGACAATATTCGAAATGGGATTATTTAATTCAGAGTCGCCACTTGGGAAAGGTTTGGCTTTTGGTGTCCCAAGTCACCGGTTTATCTTGAATCCCAAATCGAGGAAATTTTCGACTTTTCCAAATGAAGTCTGCGAACCAGAAATTCTAAGTAAGGAATTCTGTTGACCCGAGGGAAGGTGTTAGGCACCCTCGAATCCCGTGGTTCTAGCACGGTCGCTTAAATTGTTATAATGGCTAAATATCTGATTTAAATACATGTTGTGACTTATGTGCTTTTATTAAGTTTAAACCGCTTTTATTATTATCTTTTATTTTTATAGAATTGCAACGTCGTGAAAATGCATCTCGAACCACGTCACAATCAATGCGCCCGTGATCGTCAACACATTTGGACTTCGTTGAGATTTGGATTTGGGTCACATCAATGTGCACCCGAATTTAAGAATATGGTTTAATTAAGCCGCGCCTAAAGAGTCTAACGCGTTATTATTTTTGTGGAAGGCCATGAAATTCGCTAAACGGCCTATCCTGGACTCTAAATAATTATTATGGTTATTTATTGAGGGCCACGCAATTTTGCATTTTTGTTTGGCGAGGCTCGCCTCTATTTTAGAAAAGGATATTCTAAAGTGGCTACATTTCTAACTATGTTCAATCTAAAATAAAAGAAAGAAGATACATGTCAATTCAAGTATATGCTTTGGGCCTAAATGTTATCAATTTCTGATTAGTTATTTGTAAAGTAAAAGACGTCCTACTTTTATGAGAAATGTTCTATTTTGATAAAGAAATTACGTGACAAATGCTAGGCTCATATCCAAGACATCTCTTGAATTGAATTCAAACTAGACTCATTTAGGCTAAGTTAAGGGAATTAACCCACTGAGCATTATTATCACTGGGGGTTCGAACGCGCTCCTATATACTGCCTAGCGGGTTTTGGCGAAAGAAACTAAAATAAAACAGAACATCATTGTGTAAGGTGGAAGTATCCTATCATTATAGCTAAAACAAGAATCTGATCAGTCACTGTGTTAAATATTTGTACATCCTACGTACCACACCATTACTTAATCCATATCAACAAACAACTATAAACTAAGATACAAGAGGCTAAAACTCAACTTAAGCATTAACTAACTGGCATTTTTACTATTGAATTATATACTGATCAATTCATACGAAAGGAGCAATAGACCACGAGCATTGCAGACAGACATTTAAACTTCTTGGAATTCCTTTCATTTCATGCTTTCGAACGGTTACAGTTTACACCCACATAGGATTTGAAATGTGTACCTGGAATGCTGGAAATATTTGACAATTGAAGAAAAGGGGAGTCAGCAGAGTACAATGACAACAGAATGCAGCAGCAATCACAGCACTATCAGTAGCAGCAGGGCAGAATAGCAGCAGGCAAAGCAATACAGCAAGAAACAGGCTCGAGTGCAGAATTGCAACTATGGCCAATAGAAAGCAAAAGCCAAATAACAACAACACCCAGTGGAGTAGAATCAGAACTCCAGACAGACCAAACCAGTAGTAAACCAATGAAAACACTCGATTAATAGACACAAACTGGAATTTCAAAGAATCAGAACTGATTTGAACAATTTGAACAACTGAAACCCAATAATAATAGGAGGAAAGAGTTTCTGATTGTTGGTTTTATACCTTCTATCTCTTCACCTCTCTCTATCTATGTTTTCCTAAAATCAGCCCTATCATTTCTCTGTGTATATCTATTTGTATGTATTTCAGCTCTCTTTTTAAAATTCCTCACAGTGTGTTCCCCCTTTCTTCCTGTATTTTCTCTGATATCCCCTCTAATTCTGTCTTTTCTTTTTTTTGTGTGTGTGTGTATTTCTATCTCTCAATCCCCCCTCTCTGTGTATCTCCTATCAGATGGATCTCAACCCCTTTTTCAGCTCTCAAGGTCCAGTGTGTGTATATTCTCCCCCTCTAATTCTGTATGTCCCTCTCTTATAAGCCTCAGAACTATCTCTTTTAACAGCCTGTTTTCAGAAATCACAGTACCCCTCCCATATGCCTTCCATTTTAAATTCCAACTTTAGCTAATTAAGTATTAAACCCCATCAACATTCCCTGACAGATTTCACTTTTAAAAGGTTTAAATACTCCTTTAAACTAAAGCCAGGCATGGGCAGTAGAATGTATCTGACAGCATATGCTGTCAAACCATTTTAAAATCAGCAAAGACCTTTACGCAGGCCACAGGTAGTGCACAAAGCACATGAGGTGCACCAATGCACATGTTGTGCAAGAGTGCACATGCCCTCCAATTCAGCATTTAAACCAAACATCCCTTTTACATTACTGATCCAAATCAACAGCTATAAGTAAACAAAATTGGTTCTTAATTGATTCAACAAATGTTCAACAGAAGCAAATCGATTTACTATGCTCAGACAGTTGAAACTAATTGACGACTCATGTCGACTCGACTATATTAGCATTAACATACACAATCGTAGCCAAAAATCAGACATTCAGAAGTATGGGACACATGACTCGACTTATACTGATTAAAACAGAATTGTACTTCGAGGAATCAGTTAGTCAGTACAAATTTGGAATACAACCAATACACATGCCTTATCAGAATAGGAGGGGAGGGATTCAGACAAACACAGAGGTTCAAACAAAGTGGACAAACAAAAGTTGATAAAATTAAAACAAATATGAACAGTCTTTTAAAACAAATCACACGGACTAAAAACAAATAAAGAAAAAGAAAGCAGACTCACCTTAAACTTGAAAAGTTAAAAGTTTGAACCCGGATTTGGACAGACCTTTCCTAAGGCTGAACGGACTTTAATCGAAGTGTTTCTCAGATGAGAAACACTTCGATTAAGGTCCATTAGACCTTAATCTCTTTGGCTCGGACTGGCATGGGCCAGTGATGAAGGAACACAAAACTTTCAAAACTTAGATCTGGGATTCAGGCTTCCCTGATCAGATTCGGACCAAACCAAGTATGGTTTGGTCACGAGGAGGGTCTGGGGAGTGTCTGGTGTGAAGCTGGGGTTGGTTGGTGTAGATCGAGTTTTGACTCGAATCTTCAAATGAAGATTCGAGGACCTGGAGGGTGATTCGAACTAAACGGTTAACAGGTCTATGTTCAGGGTGGTGAGGGGGTTCTATGGTGTTCAGGGCAAGGTCACCGGCATCCATGCCGCCGGCTTTCATGGCGAAAGTACGCAGGGGCGGCTAGGGTTTTAGGGCTGTTTGTTTGGAGACGAAGGCTGGGGTTCAGATAGGGGGCAGGGTAAGATTATGGTCTTATATAGTTAATGGGTGGATTGATCTCGACCGTTAGATCAATCTAGATCTACGGTCTGGATCTGATAGCTTAAGTGGAACGGTGTCGTTTCAAGGGTAAAGGGTTGGGGTCGGTCCGGGTGAGACGGGTCGGGTTTATTGGTGGGTTATGGGGAATTGATCTTGGCCGTTGATCAATTTGAGATCAACGGCCCAGATCAACCTGTACCAAAACGACGTCGTTTGGATTCTCTGGGCATCAGGTGGTCTGGACCGGGCAGGCCTGGGTTTTGGGCTGTTTGTTTGGGCCAATTTTGTTAAAATTGGCCCAAGTCCGGAAGGGAAGGGGTCCTTTCTATATATATTTTTTTTATTTATTTCCTTTTTCTTATTTATTTTAAAACAAAACTAAGCCAAAAAATCAAATTAAAATTAAATACACACTCAATACAATTATTTGCACACACACTAAAATATTTCAAAACAGGTAAAGTCAAACAAAATAAAATCACGGACGAAGATGCCTATTCATGATTTTCTATTTAACGACCGGATTACGGTTCGAATTATGCAGGACACATATTTTTTAAGAATTTTATTTTAATAAAGTAAATAAATAAAAATGGGCCGAAGTCACAAATAAATCAACAAGGTGCCGCACAGAAATCCAAAAATTGTACAGCAGGGCCAATTATTATTTTTTATTTCTTTTTTGGAGCGATTGTCGTGCGAAACAAAAATCACGTGCTCACAGCTGCCCCTCTTTGTTCGGAAACACGAAGGGTTTTCGTGCAAAGATAAAGTGAGCGTGTATGAGCGATTTTTGCCTATAGACCACTCCGTATGAAGCATGTTTTTTTTTTGAAAGATCTGACCGAATCTTGCTTCAAAGATTTCCTACATATCCTGGGCTAAACAGGAATCAGGTCAATGTAGTTCGGGAAGTTTTGGTAGCTGGGACTACCATGGGATTGCAATGCTTGCTGCTACTGCTGCTGCTGTTGTCACTGCTACGTTACTGACCGCCTTATTACAACCAAATGGAAATTGGAAACTGAGCTAACTACTTATGTGTATGTCAACTGCTAGTTACAAGATTCCTATCTATGATTCTTTTACGACTTGATCTTGGGTCTTAGCTGATTCTGCTTGTAGACTCCGATCTGAATCTTGATGCTTGCGAGTTGCGGTGACCTGTTTAATCTCTAGGATACTGAGTGAGGCGCGACTGGCAGGGTTCAGGACCTTAATTAAATGCTGGAGTCAATCCGCCTTCCATTTACTCCGAATCTTGGGACATCTCTTTTTCTTCTTTGATTTTGAGTTGAGACTCATCTCGTGGGTCATTTCGATCCGTGTGGCTCGAGGTTAGACCTGCGGGAAAAAAAACAAACAAACGAACGAAATTTTCTGCCCCAGTTTCACTAGGAAAATTTCGTTAATTATTCACCAGGAAGTTCATAAAATTGATGAAAGAGGATATGCATGCTCAGTTCAGGGTTGGAGCCCTAACACCGGCTAGCTGGGGAGAGGTTCGGTTTGGGGTTTAAAACCCTAACGCCGAACAAAGGAAGAATTCAGTTTAGGGTTTAAAACCCTAATGCTGATTGCATGGAAAAGCTCAGTTTAGAGTTTAAAACTCTAATGCTGGCTGAAAGGGAAAAGTTCAGTTTAGGGTTTAAAACCCTAATGCTGACTAAAAGGAAAATTCAGTTTAGGGTTTAAAACCCTAATGCTGATTGCATGGAAAAGCTCAGTTTAGAGTTTAAAACTCTAATGCTGGCTGAAAGGAAAAAGTTCAGTTTAGGGTTTTAAAACCCTAATGCTGACTGCATGGAAAAGCTCAGTTTAGAGTTTAAAACTCTAATGCTGGCTGGAAGGAAAAAGTTCAGTTTAGGGTTTAAAACCCTAATGCTGACTAAAAGGAAAATTCAGTTTAGGGTTTAAAACCCTAATGCTGATTGCATGGAAAAACTCAGTTTAGAGTTTAAAACTCTAATGCTGGCTGGAAGGAAAAAGTTCAGTTTAGGGTTTAAAACCCTAATGCTGACTAAAAGGAAAATTCAGTTTAGGGTTTAAAAACCTAATGCTGATTGCATGGAAAAGCTCAGTTTAGAGTTTAAAACTCTAATGCTGGCTGGAAGGAAAAAGTTCAGTTTAGGGTTTAAAACCCTAATGCTGACTAAAAGGAAAATTCAGTTTAGAGTTTAAAACCCTAATGCTGATTGCATGGAAAAGCTCAGTTTAGAGTTTAAAACTCTAATGCTGGCTGAAAGGAAAAAGTTCAGTTTAGGGTTTAAAACCCTAATGCTGACTAAAAGGAAAATTCAGTTTAGAGTTTAAAACCCTAATGCTGATTGCATGGAAAAGCTCAGTTTAGAGTTTAAAACTCTAATGCTGGCTGAAAGGAAAAAGTTCAGTTTAGGGTTTTAAAACCCTAATGCTGACTAAAAGGAAAATTCAGTTTAGGGTTTAAAACCCTAATGCTGATTGCATGAAAGAGTTCAGTTTAGGGTTTAAAACCCTAATGCTGACTAAAAGGAAAATTCAGTTTAGGGTTTAAAACCCTAACGCTGATTGCATGAAAAAGCTCAGTTTAGAGTTTAAAACTCTAATGCTGGCTGAAAGGAAAAAGTTCAGTTTAGGGTTTAAAACCCTAATGCTGACTAAAAGGAAAATTCAGTTTAGGGTTTAAAACCCTAATGCTGATTACATGGAAAAGCTCAGTTTAGAGTTTAAAACTCTAATGCTGGCTGAAAGGAAGAATTCAGTTTAGGGTTTAAAACCCTAATGCTGACTAAAAGGAAAATTCAGTTTAGGGTTTAAAACCCTAACGCTGATTGCATGAAAAAGCTCAGTTTAGAGTTTAAAACTCTAATGCTGGCTGAAAGGAAAAAGTTCAGTTTAGGGTTTAAAACCCTAATGCTGATTGCATGGAAAAGCTTAGTTTAGGGTTTAAAACTCTAATGCTGGCTGAAAGGAAAATTCAGTTTAGGGTTTAAAACCCTAATGCTGATTGCATGGAGAAGCTCAGTTTAGAGTTTAAAACTCTAATGCTGGCTGAAAGGAAAATTCAGTTTAGGGTTTAAAACCCTAATGCTGATTAAAAGGAAAATTCAGTTTAGGGTTTAAAACCCTAATGATGATTGCATGAAAAAGCTCAGTTTAAAGTTTAAAACTCTAATGCTGGCTGAAAGGAAAATTCAGTTTAGGGTTTAAAACCCTAATGCTGATTAAAAGGGAAATTCAGTTTAGGGTTTAAAACCCTAATGCTGACTGGCTGGGGACAAAATTCGAGAACAAACACTGACCCCTTTTTTTCTTATTTTAGTGACAGAACAAAAGGGAGTTTCGTGGAAACTTACCTTTCGGGTGAATTCATCATTGCCGAAGTACTTCCTGTACCCGTGTACCTTCTTCTTTGGGCGACACCTGCTTCTCGCACGGTTGTCTTGGATTGGACCTGTTTCAACCTTTCAAAACAAAGAATCATTCGTTAGTTCGGAAATGACGGTCGGCTTGGTGACCTTGATCGTTCCCAGTTACTTTCTTGCGTCTTTATTTTTGTTGTGAAGTTCCGCCATTGATTTGATTCGAATGACGAAACCCTTCTAGACTGTTCAGGCTTGTATTTCCAGATTCTGTGATGACTTGCCTCGTAAGGCCTCTCTCTTTTTCTTTCTTTTTTTTCTTCTTCTTTTTCTTTTTTTTTTTTTGTGTCCCGTTTTGCTTGGAGGTTCTCAACGGGGATTTTATTAGAGGTACTCTGTGGGAATATGTACAAGAAGGAAACTCTGTGGGGGAATATTCACAAAGTGGATTCTTTGTGTGGATTTTGTACAATGGGGGATGCTGGGGATTTATTTCAAAATGAGTTTCCCAGGGTTTGTTGGGGTAAGCTCATTGGGGAATATTTACAAAAGGACTCGCTGGGGATGTGCTGATGAAATTCCAACGGGGATTTTTTTTTTCATACTGGGGAGACTTTGTGGGAGATTGTATAAAAGGAGAGACTCTGTGGGGATTTGTACAGGGGGAGACTCTGTGGGGATTCGCCCGAAGGCGGACTTGCTGGGGAAGATTTCTCTCTTGCCTCTTTAAACACCATCAAACGTGACGATCCATCAGGCTTGGGCAATCATACCAATGAGATGAGGCGCTTTCCTTCATGAGACGTGATTCCGTGCAAACAAAACATGCCACCTTGTCCTTTCCGGTGTGTCCTGGACTTGGGGTTAAAGTGCAAAAGGGATTCGAAAAGAAATAAAGAACGGGAAAACAAATCGGAAAAAGAGTACCCTTTTCGGGACGAAAAAGACTTATCTGAGGAAGATAATGCTGGCTTTAGATGACATGACATGCTCTTTGGACTGGACGCCTGATCTTCCATGAACTTGCGTTTCCCTGAACCCGAACGGATCTGTGATTCCAAACCGGTGGCATTTTGCCGAAACTTTCTTGGGGTGGAGTCATTCTCTTTCGGCCAACAGCGCCCTTTGCGGGTTTTCGCTGGCTGACCTCTCTCATTTCTCTTCCTGTCATCGCTTGATAGCACTCTTTGCAAGTTTTTACTAAACAAGCTCTCTCATTTTGGTTTCTCTGCTCCCGTCGCCTCGTGGTGCCCGAAGGTTTTCACCGCCGAGACTCTCTCATTTTATCTCTCTCAATTCAGAGTGTGCTGGTCTCCATTTGTGACGCTTATGGGTTATCCACCATATTTGGTAATTGATTTGGAGGCTTGTGCTTGGTAAAGAGAGGTAGATGATACTAACTTCTAAACTGCTCGACGTGCCCCAGTTTCAATTTCAGGATGAATGGGATTTTATTGTTGGTGTGACTGAACCTCAGGGAGAGGCTGCCTACGTATCCTTTCGGAATCAAGTCAAACGTAGTTCAGGCCTCAATCAATGTTTTTTTTTTTTGTTTTCTTTTTTTTGTTTTTTTTGTTTTGTAAGTGGCTCAAAAATTGGTGGAGAGAATTGGATAGTGATTGAAGAGTAGTGGGGAATAAAAACTTCGTCATTTTCAAATGTGTCAGGACCACTGGAGTATGATTTAGACGTAGTATCTCTTGACTGCATCTGCATTTACTGCTGTGTCGGGGTCATTTCCTTCGATATCACCTAAATACAATGCTCCTCTCGGCAATATCTTCCTTACGATGTATGGGCCTTTCCAATTTGGGGCAAACTTTCCTTTTGCTTCTTCATGATGCGGCAGAATACGCCTTAGTACCAGCTGACCTACTTCGAAATTCCGGGGTCGGACTTTCTTGTTGTAAGCACGGGCCATCCTTCGTTGGTATAACTGTCCGTGACAAACTGCGGCCATCCGCTTTTCATCAATCAACGTCAATTGCTCCAGTCGAGCCTTGACCCACTCGCTGTCTTCGATTTCTGCTTCGACAATGATTCGAAGCGAAGGAATCTCTACCTCTGCCGGTATTACAGCCTCGGTCCCATAAACCAAAAGATAAGGAGTCGCCCCCACCGATGTGCGTACTGTAGTGCGGTACCCCAATAATGCAAAAGGTAACTGCTCATGCCACTGTCGGGAACTTTGGATCGTTTTCCTCAAAATCTTCTTGATGTTTTTATTTGCAGCTTCCACAGCACCATTGGCTTTCGGCCGATAAGGAGTAGAATTCCTATGCGTTATCTTGAACTGCTCGCATACATCTCCCATCAAGTGACTGTTCAAGTTTGCTGCATTATCTGTAATGATAGTCGCAGGAATACCGAAACGACAGATAAGATTTGAGTGCACAAAATCTACTACAGCTTTCTTAGTGACCGACTTGAGAGTGACAGCTTCTACCCATTTTGTGAAGTAATCGATAGCAACCAGTATAAACCTGTGTCCATTCGAAGCCTTTGGTTCAATTGGTCCAATGACGTCCATACCCCAGGCGACAAATGGCCAAGGCGCAGACATGGGATGCAGTTCCGTGGGAGGTGCATGAATCAAATCACCGTGCACCTGACACTGATGACATTTCCGAACGAAGCTGAAGCAATCCTTTTCCATGGTCATCCAGTAATAACCTGCTCTAAGGATTTTCTTCGCTAAGACATACCCGTTCATGTGAGGTCCGCACACACCTGCGTGTACTTCGTGCATGATCTTTCTCGCTTCCTCGATATCGACACATCTTAGGAGATTGAGGTCCGGGGTCCTCTTATACAACAATTCGCCGCTCAGAAAGAAACCACTTGCATGTCGCCTAATGGTCCTTTTTTGATCTCCAGTAGCGTGCTCGGGGTATTCTTGTGTCTTCAGGAATTTCTTGATGTCATGGTACCAAGGCTGCGTATTTGATCCCGCCTCGATTACACTGCAGTAACCGTGTCTTTCCTTGATTTGGATTTCCAAAGGATCGACGTGGGCGTTGCCCGGGTAGGGTAGCATAGAAGCCAGAGTAGCAAGTGCATCTGCCAGTTCATTGTGACACCTCGGAATATACCTGAACTCTATTGAGGTAAAGCGCTTGCTGAGGTCCTCCACATGTTGTCGGTATGGGATAAGTTTGACATCCCGAGTTTCCCACTCGCCTTGAGCTTGCCGGATGATCAGGTCAGAATCTCCCATAATCAGTAAGTTTTCGACATCCTGATCGATTGCCATATGCATGCCCATAATGCAGGCTTCATACTCAGCTGTATTGTTTGTGCAAAAGAAACGCAGTCTAGCTGTGGCGGGATAATGCTGACCGGAAGGCGAGATCAAAATTGCCCCAATCCCTACACCCTTGGCGTTCACGGCTTCGTCAAAGAACATCTTCCAAACATGAGCTTCCTCCGAGATCACTTCTACGGTGTTTACTTCTTCATCTGGGAAGTAGGTATCCAATGGCTGGTATTCCTCATCGACCGGATTTTCGGCCAAATGATCTGCTAACGCCTGGGCTTTCATTGCCGTGCGAGTGACATAAACTATGTCGAATTCCGTAAGCAAGATTTGCCATTTAGCCAGTCTCCCAGTAGGCATTGGTTTCTGAAATATATATTTCAAAGGATCCAACCTGCTTATGAGGAACGTAGTGTGGGCTTGGAGATAATGTCTCAGCTTTTGAGCAACCCATGTGAGAGCGCAACATGTCCTTTCCAACAGTGTGTATTTGGCCTCGTAGCCGGTGAATTTCTTGCTCAAGTAGTAGATTGCTTGTTCCTTCTTTCCGGTTACGTCGTGTTGCCCGAGGACGCAGCCGAACGAGTTCTCCAAGACTATCAGATACAAGAAAAGTGGCCTTCCCGGTTCTGGAGGGACCAAGACCGGAGGATTCGAAAGGTATTCTTTGACTTTATCAAAGGCTTCTTGACACTCAGGTGTCCATCTGATCACCGCATCTTTCCTTAACAGCTTGAATATGGGCTCACACGTGCTTGTCAGCTGGGCGATAAACCGACTGATGTAGTTCAACCTGCCCAAAAGACTCATCACGTCTTTCTTTGTTCTTGGAGGAGGCAAATCTCTGATGGATTTTATCTTAGTTGGATCTAGCTCGATACCTCTCCTGCTTACGATGAAACCCAAAAGTTTGCCCGACGGAACTCCGAAAGCGCATTTGGCTGGATTTAGCTTCAAGTCATACTTCCTTAGCCTCTCGAAGAATTTCCTCAAGTCTTGGATGTGATTATCCTGCGTCCTGGACTTGACTATCACATCGTCCACGTACACCTCTATTTCCTGGTGCATCATGTCATGGAAAATGGCAGTCATGGCCCTCATGTAAGTAGCCCCAGCATTCTTCAGACCAAATGGCATGACCCGGTAACAGTAGGTGCCCCAAGGCGTGGTGAAGGCAGTTTTCTCGGCGTCCTCTTCATCCATCAGTACCTGATGATACCCAGCGTAACAATCTACAAAAGACTGTATCTCGTGTTTGGCACAATTATCAACGAGGATGTGGATGTTGGGCAGCGGGAAATTATCCTTAGGACTTGCTCTGTTCAAATCTCGGTAATCTACACATACTCGAGTTTTCCCGTCCTTCTTTGGTACTGGAACCACATTCGCCAACCATGTTGTATATTGGACTACCCGAATCACTCCCGTTTTCAGTTGTTTGGTGATCTCCTCTTTAATCTTGTCGCTGACCTCAGTTTTGAACTTTCGTTGCTTTTGTTGGACCGGAGGACAGTCAGGATGAATCGGCAATTTATGAACCACCAGATCAACACCTAGTCCCGGCATGTCATCATATGACCAAGCAAACACATCTTTGAATTCAAAAAGAAGTTGAATTATCGCCTCTCGCGTTTTCTTGTCCGTGTGAATGCTTATCTTGGTCTCCCGGATTTCTTCCGGGGTTCCTAAATTTACCGGTTCAGTGTCATTCAGATTTGGCTTAGGTTTATTCTCGAAATATTCCAACTCTCGGTTTATTTCCCTAAAAGCCTCTTCCGCATCATATTCTGGTTCTGGGTTCATTAATTCGCAGTTAAATAGCTCATTGTGATCTGGGCGTGAAGTCCGCAAGCATGTCATATTTAAAGCCGCATTATTAGGACTGAAAAGAAAGATAAAAGGCAAAATAACAAAAAATTAGAACAAAAGAAAGAATGGGAAAGCAATGATGATTTGTTTTTATTTTCTTTGGAAAATTGGAAGACAACAATGTTTACAACTAGGGATTCAAGACAACAAAAAAGAAAACAAGAAAACGTTCAAGTTATGTCCCGGAGATAACTTGTGACACAGGAAAGGTGGCAGGACAGGTCTACCCGGACTTCCGTCTAGTCGGGAATGGCGTAGCCTCCCAGTTTTGGAGTTTGGGGTTTGTTCCCATGTACAGCATCTCAGCAGTGCTTGTGCCTTCATCTGGTTGAACCATGTGGACCTCGTAAAGCATTTCTCTCATTGCCCCACATATCTCCTCGATTTCCTCAGCTGTGAAGACCTCATCATCTTCTTCTTCAGCGTACCTTGGCCTGATGAAAGTTGCATATAAATCCGGCAGTGGTTGAGGTAATTTCCAACCCTCATTTTTCCTTTTCTTTGCCCATTCTTCGTCTGCCGGAGTAGGTTTGAAACCTAGTCCAAAAGGTTTCTTGATGACTGGCAAAGTAACGGGTTCTGTTATTCCCTGAAGGGTTCGTCCAAGTCCCTTCCCTGGCCTAAATCCGTGCCAGATCATCTCTTTGGCCACCATGACCGAGGCGTTAGATAAGAAAGGCTGGGGGCAAGGTATTCCCTCTTCGTGCTGCTCTGCCAGTACAACCTCGAAAGCTTGATAGACCGTATGTTCGCCCCCTTCTCTCGGTTCAAGATACGGGATGGATGGATCCCGATAAATGGCATGTTCGTCTTCCCCATGGACCACGATCTCTTGGTCTTCGTACTCGAACTTCACCATCTGGTGAAGAGTGGAAGGCACGGCTCCTGCCGCATGGATCCAAGGTCTGCCAAGGAGAAAATTGTAGGATGTATCCATGTCAATCACCTGGAAGGTTACTTGAAATTCGACTGGTCCTATGACCAATAACAGGTCTATTTCTCCCATGGTGTCTCTCTTGATGCCGTCGAAAGCTCTTACGCAGACATTGTTGGGTCGGATTCTTCCGGTCCCAATTTCTATCCTTTGTAGCGTGGAGAGCGGGCAAATGTCAACACCTGAGCCTCCATCCAACATTACCCGCTTGACATAATAGTCTTCGCATTTAACTGTTAGATGCAAAGCCTTGTTGTGTGCCGCTCCTTCCGGGGGTAAATCATTCTTGCTGAAAGAGATTTGGTTGATAGCGAAGAATCTTTCTGTCATCCGCTCTAGTTGCTCCACCGAGGTTTCGACTGGTACATATGCTTCATTCAGGGTTTTCAGCAGGATCTTTTGATGCTTGGTCGACCTCATTAATAATGACAGCATGGATACTTGCTCAGGGTCCTTGCGCAGCTGATTTATCACCTCGAAATCCGGCATTTTCATTTGTTGGAAGAACACTTCCGCTTCTTCAACACTTACGGGCTTCTTTGGCGGGAAGCGCCTTTGTGTGGCGTTGTTCAGTTCTTGGGTATTTGAATACCTTCCAATGAAAGTATTTTCTGGAAGTTCTCCCATGACCTCTTTACCTTTGTACATTACCAAAGTCTTTTGATAATTCCACGGTACTGTGGACGGGTTGGTCATTGGCTTTTGTGGCACGCGTCCGATAACCACTGGCTCATTCAGCCGAGGTGGTTGAATCGTCCCCCGGACCACATAGGCTCCTTTTGGCACGTACATAGGTTTTGTCTTTTTGATCCCGAAGTTCTGCGCCTTCTCAGCTCGACCTCGTGGTATGTAAAGAACTTCATTTTTTACAGGTACCACTTTCTTCTCTACCTTCTTTTCAGGCTTTTTCTTTATAGCTTTGGCCTCCTCCCCCTTTTCTGGTTTCTGGTCTATCTCGGGCCTCTTCCCCGTGTCGACAATGGCAATTATGGCTTTCAGAGCAGGGTCGAATTCTTTGTCTTCGCAAATCATTCCGATCAGCGGCCCATTATTGTAGGCAGTTAATGGATTGTTAGTTACATTCGGGATCTCCTCGTCCCTTAGCACTATTTTCCCTTGCTCTATCAAATTCTCGACCACTCTTTTCAATGACCAGCAGTCATTTGTATCATGTCCCTCGGCCCCTGAATGATAGGCGCATCTGACTCCGGCTTTGTAAGAAGGCGATGTTGGGTTTTGCCTTGTTTGAGGGATTGGTTGCAAGAAACCCAACTGGACCAACTTTGGGAACAAATTAGAGTATTGTTCACCGATGGGCGTGAAAGTCCGCCGTCGAGGTGGCTCCTGGGGGCGGTAGTTATTCTGCGGGGGTTGTGGGTTATAGTGGTTGCGGTAAGGAGGCTGATTTCTGGGAGGTGGAGCTGGGCCTCGGTTGGCTTGTTGTGGTGGATGGTTATAAGGTTGGGCATTCATGACCATATAAGGTTGATGAGCATATGCCGAATTTGAATGGGGGTAATAGTGTTGTGGGGCTCTTTCCGGAAAATGGGGCCTGGGATGACGATACTCCCTTGCTTCAGAGGCTGCCATAGTCGTTTCTTCTTTCTTCTTCCCCCTTGTTGTTCCTCCAGACCCGCTTTGGACGGCCTGGGAGGTTGCCCTTATGGCTGCTTGACTCAAAATCCTTCCCGTTTTCAACCCATTTTCCACCATCTCTCCAATCTTGATCGCTTCCGCGAATGGCTTACCCATGGCCGACATCATGTTTTGGAAATAGTCAGACTCTTGAGCCTGGAGAAAGGTAGTGACCATTTCCACTTCATCCATGGGAGGCTTCACTCTCGACGCCTGTTCACGCCACTTAATAGCATACTCTCTAAAGCTTTCCGAAGGCTTCTTCTTCAAATTCGACAGAGAGTTTCGGTCTGGCGCAATGTCGATGTTATACTGGAATTGTTTTACAAAATCTCTGGCGAGATCATCCCATATATGCCATCGGGACATTTCCTGATCCATATACCATTCCGAAGCTATCCCTACTAGACTTTCCCCAAAGTATGCCATTAGCAGTTCTTCTTTTCCGCCGGCTCCCCGCAATTGGTTGCAGTATTTCTTAAGATGTGCAATGGGGTCACCGTGCCCATCGTATTTCTCAAACTTGGGGGTCTTGAAACCCGTTGGCAGGTGCACGTGAGGAAACATGCACAGGTCGGCGTAAGAGACGCTCTTTTGCCCGCTCAATCCTTGCATATTCTTCAGACTTTGTTCAAGGCTTCTCATCCTTTTGGCAATCTCATTTTGTTCTGCAAATCTGGGGTTCTGATCCTGCCCGGGTGCAAGCTCGCACTGAGGCGGTAGAGGATTAGTATTGGTAGCGAACCTAGTTGGTTCCATTGAGAACGATGGGGCTTGGAATGTAAAAGATGATGAGTCAAAGCTTGGCTTGTATGTGGTAGGTTGTGCCGTAACCGGGCAAGGCGATGCAGTAAAGATGTTCATGCTTGCATCAGTGGCCGACATTCGGGGATGAGGTTCAGAAGGCGATCCAGCGGAGAAGGCTGAGGTGGCTGGGTACCCGAATGGGGTAGCAGGATAATTTATGGGGACATTAGAAGTCCCACTTGACCTGGAGAATAATTCAGGGAATCCGGGGACGACACTTGGTGGCTCTTTCCCATTGTTCCAGTCGTCTAGCATTTCCAACATGCGGAGCCGTAGGATTCTATTTTCCTCCGCAGTTGTGGATTCAGGTGTGAGGACGGCTGAGATTGAGCTCTCCTCAGAAACAGGGATCGTTTGCAATGGAATTTCAGAAGACATTTCCACACTTCCTTTCGACCTGGTGAAGTAAGTGTGAGTACTGCTTCTGGCCCTAACAACAGGTGGTTGAACACTTCTCCTTGACCTCGTGAAATATGAGTGCGAGGCTAGACTTTCACCAAACCAACCGTCTTTTCAAAAACCCTGGAAAATGCTCAATGACAAACGCATGGTTAATTTGTAGCAAATAACAGATAGTTAATCTCACGTTGGGCATGATGCACCTATACAGCTAAGTGGATTACTATATGTTTGCTACGAAAGCATGCGTCATTCCGGCGTTCTAATTAGTTTCTTCCCTTTTTTTTCTTTTCTTTTCTTTTTCTCTTTTGTTTTTCCTTTATTTATTTTATTTATTTTGCAGTAAAAGAAATGCGACCGGATCCGATGAGGATTGCCTACGTATCACGATGCCTACGTGAATCAGATCATTACGTAGTTCGAAATACACAAATGAGCGTAAAAGAAACGAACTCTTTATTGTTGAAGCAGTCTATTACAAACTACATTTTGCAAAAGAAAAAGCAAACTTTGAAAATAAACCTAGACTCAAAAATAGACTAAAAATCACCCTGATGGAAAAACAAACAGGAGATGCTAAGATACAGGCTTGAACTATGAGTCCATTATGGTTTTGAAAACTGGTGTCCGCGGGGCATCGTTCGGCCTTGCCGCGGTCCTAGGTGTGAGATCCCTCTCAAGTTGCTCCAGCTCATGCATAGTCTGCTTGACATAACCCATTACTGCCGAGAGGACGGTAACGCTGGACATGTTCTCACATCGTAGACATTGTCTGGTGATGGCATGGGCAATGGCCTTGATCCTATCTCTGGTTCGCTTCCTTTCTATGAGTAGGCGTTTTATCTGATCGCTACATATCTCGAATACTTGAGTATCCTGTATATGCTGATGCTTCAATCGCCGTACTTCCAACTTCATCTGGGCCATTGAGTCGTACCAGTATCTGCTCTCAACTTGGAAATCCTTGGCTTGATTAACTGCTTTGATCTCAAGTGCAGCCATCTCTCTCTTTATCTTAGCGACAGTCTTCTCGTGGTCGCTTTCCAATTGATTCAGGTATCTGCGATGCTTATCTGCTCTTGTATCCCACTGCGCTTTGAGCTCTGCTATGACATCTTCAGACTTCTCCAAACCATCTTGCCATTCTCTGATCTCGCTTTTTAGCCTTTTGATCAGGTGCTCGTCTGATCGACGCCTTGGTTGTTTATCTGCATCCAACCTTATCTGTTTGATCTGGGCTCTGAGCATTTCATTTTCTTGAATTAACCTGTTCCGCTCTCCCAGATCGGTGGCAATTTGCACGTTGTGCTCGTATTTCATGCCTTCTACTTGTTGCTTTAACCTGCTGATTTCGGCACAATAGCCTCTTTCCTTTGCTAACCAATCCCAATGCCTTTGCGATGACTCGGTGAAATTCCGGATGTGGGGTCTCTTAGCTGGCCTTTCATGCTCGAGTTCCCTTCTATACCATGCAAGGTAACCTGGCGCCGTTTCCCCTTTGGCTCGATCCCGCACGCAAGTATCTGATTTCAAGTGTTGACTCTCATTCCAGATTTGGCGAATCTTTGCTTCTGGGAACTGTCCGTTAGGACTTATCTCAACTGCTTGAGCGCTAAGATCTTCCTCATGAGGTACTGTCTGGCATCTTCCGAACTGTCTCAAAACTCGACCAGGTGCGTAAGGTTGAATGCTCTTAAGCCCCATCAGTAAGAAATGAGTTTTAGCTGCCAATGTATATAGGATCTCATCAACAGGCAACCATCCCAAAGTCCATTGTATTTGGCTGGCAGTAAGAGCTTGAAAGAACGAGGTCCATGCCAGGACTCCTTTGGGCAAAATGATCTCTTTGGTTCTCGTGTAAGATTCTTCTATGCGGGTCTTTTCCGGGGAACCATGGCTCAAAATCTCGGAATGATGGCAGAGGTGCTCGGTCATCCATATCTGTAGGAGCAAGTTACAACCTTCGAAGAAATTTCCCCCAGCTTTACAAGCTGTGAGAGCTCGAAAGATGTCGGATACCACCATAGGCGCGAGAGTACTGTCACTTTGCGTGAGTAAAGTGCTGACGACCCCAGATATCTTCAAATCAATGTTTCCATCTTTCCTTGGAAATACCAGAAGGCCCAGGAACATCATCATGAATGCTACCCGTCTGTGCTCGTCCCACTTCTGACGAACTCCTTTGCTGCACAGTTTGTTGATTGGATTATTGAATCCCCCCTCATGACCGTACCTATCATATATGAAGCATGGAGTACAGAATCCGGCTGCTAGATCCGGGTTGTGGACTGTTCTAGGTATTTTCAATGAATCTAGGAACCGATGTACCGTGACGACTCTTGGGGCGACCAAGTATTTTTCCCTCAACGGAAGTTCAGTATTCCCGATGTATCCGGCCATTTCTTCCAAAGTCGGGGTGAGCTCAAAATCAGAGAAATGGAAAACATTGTGCGCCGGGTCCCAATAGGTAACCAAAGCTCTTATGATATCTCCCCGAGGCTGGATTTCCAACAGACCCACAAGACCTTTCAGATATTTCTTAACCTCATTTTGTCCTTCAACACCTAGATCATTCCACCATAGCCGTAACTTGACAGGGATTTTGGTCATTATTGAAAAATGTTCATTTTGCATCGTGCTCATCCTGCACATTTATTAAGGTGATTTTAACAAAATGACTGATTCAAAATATTTTACAGAGGGGGTCAAGTTTTGAACACGGCCATTAAACACTTCGGGGATGAAGATTTTAAGGCTGTGTGGGTCAACTAGACAAAAATGCTAAACAAGACCCAAAGGTGGCTGTTTATGCGAAGTCAGCCTTCCGGCGTCCCTTTCGGGAACATTCGGCTATTTATGACAAAATAACGTCACCCGACTTATTTATGACCCTTTTAAAAATTTGACATATTTTTTTTTATTTATTTATTTATTGATTTTGGGCTATTTTAGCAAAAATGGGGGTTGAACCCGACGAGGGTTGCCTACGTATCTCACATCCGGTGAGAATCAAACCGGCGTAGTTCGGGCTATCGTAAAATAGAAAAAAAAAATCGAATAAACCTAGAAATCAGGGATGCGTATTTTTTACATTTTTTTTATGAAAGGAGATAAAGATTAAAGAAACTATTTATTTTATATATTATTTTTTTTTAGGAAAATTTGGACTATTAGTCTGAATTCATAAAAGGGGTACTACGAAAGAAACAACACATTTTTTGAATTATGAATTTTCGATTTTTTTTTTTACTTTTAAAATAAATACCTTTTCTTTTTTTTTTTGATTTTGAAAGTGATAAAAGAAAATTTTTATATTTTTTTTAATAACTCTCAATAAACAAGACAGTTTTTTTTTAGAAAAATTCCGGCGAGGTTTTGACACTACTCGGACATTGGTTTTATTTTCCAAAAATAAGTAATTATCTCCCCTACGCTGCTATTTTCCCCCTCTTTTTAGGAACCGGTCGACATGCGGAACCGAAGCAAATAAATGCACAACACAGATAGGAATGCAGCATGATGGTCTTTTCCATTTCAGGTTGCCTGTCCTAGACGGACCCAACCCCTGTGTTGAGTCCCCTAAGTCAAATGCAATATGATGCAAATAAGCGTTCCTACTAGGGATCCGGCATGAAGTTTAGTTATTCTAGGTTCGTAACCTGGGTATTTGTTCTAGACTGTGTACCCGAGCGGACAACTCGAGTCGAGGAAGGGGCTACGTACCGGGGACCCGCGAGATCGTCCGGCTTTGTAACTTGTCCGACCTCTTTCTTATTTAAGGTATTGACACTAACAGAATAGGGAGTCTCGACCAGCGAGCTTCTCCCCGGAGGTAAGAAGAGAAGGGTTTCGGCACAGTTTATATACAGTTCAGATAATATCAAAGCGGTAAAAACAACATTTAGCACGTTATGCACAACACGTAATAAAGATCAGATAATAAAGCCAAGTATAACAATTATTCTAAGCTCGAATTCTTGAACCCTGAACTAGTGGTTCTAGGTTCTAATCTTCCCCAGTAGAGTCGCCAGAGCTGTCACACCTCCTATTTGCGCGCCCGGCCCCGAAGGGTTAAATGCGAGAGGGAGTTTTTCCAATTTAAGTGACAATATTCGAAATGGGATTATTTAATTCAGAGTCGCCACTTGGGAAAGGTTTGGCTTTTGGTGTCCCAAGTCACCGGTTTATCTTGAATCCCAAATCGAGGAAATTTTCGACTTTTCCAAATGAAGTCTGCGAACCAGAAATTCTAAGTAAGGAATTCTGTTGACCCGAGGGAAGGTGTTAGGCACCCTCGAATCCCGTGGTTCTAGCACGGTCGCTTAAATTGTTATAATGGCTAAATATCTGATTTAAATACATGTTGTGACTTATGTGCTTTTATTAAGTTTAAACTGCTTTTATTATTATCTTTTATTTTTATAGAATTGCAACGTCGTGAAAATGCATCTCGAACCACGTCACAATCAATGCGCCCGTGATCGTCAACACATTTGGACTTCGTTGAGATTTGGATTTGGGTCACATCAATGTGCACCCGAATTTAAGAATATGGTTTAATTAAGCCGCGCCTAAAGAGTCTAACGCGTTATTATTTTTGTGGAAGGCCATGAAATTCGCTAAACGGCCTATCCTGGACTCTAAATAATTATTATGGTTATTTATTGAGGGCCACGCAATTTTGCATTTTTGTTTGGCGAGGCTCGCCTCTATTTTAGAAAAGGATATCCTAAAGTGGCTACATGTCTAACTATGTTCAATCTAAAATAAAAGAAAGAAGATACATGTCAATTCAAGTATATGCTTTGGGCCTAAATGTTATCAATTTCTGATTAGTTATTTGTAAAGTAAAAGACGTCCTACTTTTATGAGAAATGTTCTATTTTGATAAAGAAATTACGTGACAAATGCTAGGCTCATATCCAAGACATCTCTTGAATTGAATTCAAACTAGACTCATTTAGGCTAAGTTAAGGGAATTAACCCACTGAGCATTATTATCACTGGGGGTTCGAACGCGCTCCTATATACTGCCTAGCGGGTTTTGGCGAAAGAAACTAAAATAAAACAGAACATCATTGTGTAAGGTGGAAGTATCCTATCATTATAGCTAAAACAAGAATCTGATCAGTCACTGTGTTAAATATTTGTACATCCTACGTACCACACCATTACTTAATCCATATCAACAAACAACTATAAACTAAGATACAAGAGGCTAAAACTCAACTTAAGCATTAACTAACTGGCATTTTTACTATTGAATTATATACTGATCAATTCATACGAAAGGAGCAATAGACCACGAGCATTGCAGACAGACATTTAAACTTCTTGGAATTCCTTTCATTTCATGCTTTCGAACGGTTACAGTTTACACCCACATAGGATTTGAAATGTGTACCTGGAATGCTGGAAATATTTGACAATTGAAGAAAAGAGGAGTCAACAGAGTACAATGACAACAGAATGCAGCAGCAATCACAGCACTATCAGTAGCAGCAGGGCAGAATAGCAGCAGGCAAAGCAATACAGCAAGAAACAGGCTCGAGTGCAGAATTGCAACTATGGCCAATAGAAAGCAAAAGCCAAATAACAGCAACACCCAGTGGAGTAGAATCAGAACTCCAGACAGACCAAACCAGTAGTAAACCAATGAAAACACTCGATTAATAGACACAAACTGGAATTTCAAAGAATCAGAACTGATTTGAACAATTTGAACAACTGAAACCCAATAATAATAGGAGGAAAGAGTTTCTGATTGTTGGTTGTATACCTTCTATCTCTTCACCTCTCTCTATCTATGTTTTCCTAAAATCAGCCCTATCCTTTCTCTGTGTATATCTATTTGTATGTATTTCAGCTCTCTTTTCAAAATTCCTCACAGTGTGTTCCCCCTTTCTTCCTGTATTTTCTCTGATCTCCCCTCTAATTCTGTCTTTTCTTTTTTGTGTGTGTGTGTGTATTTCTATCTCTCAATCCCCCCTCTCTGTGTATCTCCTATCAGATGGATCTCAACCCCTTTTTCAGCTCTCAAGGTCCAGTGTGTGTATATTCTCCCCCTCTAATTCTGTATGTCCCTCTCTTATAAGCCTCAGAACTATCTCTTTTAACAGCCTGTTTTCAGAAATCACAGTACCCCTCCCATGTGCCTTCCATTTTCAATTCCAACTTTAGCTAATTAAGTATTAAACCCCATCAACATTCCCTGACAGATTTCACTTTTAAAAGGTTTAAATACTCCTTTAAACTAAAGCCAGGCATGGGCAGTAGAATGTATCTGACAGCATATGCTGTCAAACCATTTTAAAATCAGCAAAGACCTTTACGCAGGACACAGGTAGTGCACAAAGCACATGAGGTGCACCAATGCACATGCTGTGCAAGAGTGCACATGCCCTCCAATTCAGCATTTAAACCAAACATCCCTTTTACATTACTGATCCAAATCAACAGCTATAAGTAAACAAAATTGGTTCTTAATTGATTCAACAAATGTTCAACAGAAGCAAATCGATTTACTATGCTCAGACAGTTGAAACTAATTGACGACTCATGTCGACTCGACTATATTAGCATTAACATACACAATCGTAGCCAAAAATCAGACATTCAGAAGTATGGGACACATGACTCGACTTATACTGATTAAAACAGAATTGTACTTCGAGGAATCAGTTAGTCAGTACAAATTTGGAATACAACCAATACACATGCCTTATCAGAATAGGAGGGGAGGGATTCAGACAAACACAGAGGTTCAAACAAAGTGGACAAACAAAAGTTGATAAAATTAAAACAAATATGAACAGTCTTTTAAAACAAATCACACGGACTAAAAACAAATAAAGGAAAAGAAAGCAGACTCACCTTAAACTTGAAAAGTTAAAAGTTTGAACCCGGATTTGGACAGACCTTTCCTAAGGCTGAACGGACTTTAATCGAAGTGTTTCTCAGATGAGAAACACTTCGATTAAGGTCCATTAGACCTTAATCTCTTTGGCTCGGACTGGCATGGGCCAGTGATGAAGGAACACAAAACTTTCAAAACTTAGATCTGGGATTCAGGCTTCCCTGATCAGATTCGGACCAAACCAAGTATGGTTTGGTCACGAGGAGGGTCTGGGGAGTGTCTGGTGTGAAGCTGGGGTTGGTTGGTGTAGATCGAGTTTTGACTCGAATCTTCAAATGAAGATTCGAGGACCTGGAGGGTGATTCGAACTAAACGGTTAACAGGTCTATGTTCAGGGTGGTGAGGGGGTTCTATGGTGTTCAGGGCAAGGTCACCGGCATCCATGCCGCCGGCTTTCATGGCGAAAGTACGCAGGGGCGGCTAGGGTTTTAGGGCTGTTTGTTTGGAGACGAAGGCTGGGGTTCAGATAGGGGGGCAGGGTAAGATTATGGTCTTATATAGTTAATGGGTGGATTGATCTCGACCGTTAGATCAATCTAGATCTACGGTCTGGATCTGATAGCTTAAGTGGAACGGTGTCGTTTCAAGGGTAAAGGGTTGGGGTCGGTCCGGGTGAGACGGGTCGGGTTTATTGGTGGGTTATGGGGAATTGATCTTGGCCGTTGATCAATTTGAGATCAACGGCCCAGATCAACCTGTACCAAAACGACGTCGTTTGGATTCTCTGGGCATCAGGTGGTCTGGACCGGGCAGGCCTGGGTTTTGGGCTGTTTGTTTGGGCCAATTTTGTTAAAATTGGCCCAAGTCCGGAAGGGAAGGGGTCCTTTCTATATATATATATTTTTTTTATTTATTTCCTTTTTCTTATTTATTTTAAAACAAAACTAAGCCAAAAAATCAAATTAAAATTAAATACACACTCAATACAATTATTTGCACACACACTAAAATATTTCAAAACAGGTAAAGTCAAACAAAATAAAATCACGGACGAAGATGCTTATTCATGATTTTCTATTTAACGACCGGATTACGATTCGAATTATGCAGGACACATATTTTTTTTGAATTTTATTTTAATAAAGTAAATAAATAAAAATGGGCCGAAGTCACAAATAAATCAACAAGGTGCCGCACAAAAATCCAAAAATTGTACAGCAGGGCCAATTATTATTTTTTATTTCTTTTTTGGAGCGATTGTCGTGCGAAACAAAAATCACGTGCTCACAACTGTGATACCAGGTTTTGGGTGATTAAGGCTTAAGTAATTGTAATAGATACAGATTTCGGATATTTAATTGTTTTCCTCCGCTTAATTTAAATTTCCACTGTTTATACATTATCGCCTTATGTTTGTTAAAAAGAAATAAACAGGTAATGAAGTAATTGGGTTAAAAGGATTGGCTTACCTAGCTCACATTAGTAGGCACCATCATGACTCCCGAGGGTGGGAAATCTGGGTCCTGACAAGCTGGTATTAGAGCTCTAGGTTACATGGGTCTCACACTTCATAGACAAGCTTAGTAGAGTCTAAGGGATCGGTACAGAGATGTTTGTATTTATCCCCCAGAGGCTACAGAGTTAGGAAAAACTTCACATTTATTATTTCTTGTCGTGCGGTTTGTTCTCAATGCTAATTGAATCTCTACTCTGTTCTTTCGCAGATGGCGAGAACACGCGCTTCCCCTCATCCACTGACCAGCAGCCTGAGCCCCCAACAGCAGCTCCCACGAGGGGCAGAGGGCGAGGCCGAGCTAGAGGCCGAGGTAGGGGCAGAGCTCAGCGTCGGGCAACAGCACCAGCAGTGGAGCCTCAGGTTGATATTAATGATGAGGTTCCAGCCCCGACAGTTTCGGTGGGCCCAGCTCAGGTCCCAGAGGGGTTTATTGCTACCCCAATTCTCCAGGATGCTCTGGTCCGTCTAGTGGACCTTATGGAGAGTGTCACCCAGGCAGGTTTGCTTCCTGTAGCACCAGCCGTCTCTCAGGCTGGAGGAGCAGCCCAGACTCCTGCTACTTGCACTCCGGAGCAGGTAGCTCCTCAGTTCCAAACTTCAGTAGTTTAGCCAGTTGGAGTAGTTCAGCCGAGTGTGGTAGCTCAGACCGGTGATGGAGCAGCTATGTCTGCCGATGCTTTGTGGAGGTTGGACAGGTTCACCAAGCTTTTCACTACTACTTTTAGCGGTGCATCTTCTGAGGATCCCCAGGATTATCTAGACAGTTGTCATGAGGTTCTCACGAACATAGGGATAGCTGAGACCAATGGGGTCGATTTTGCTACTTTTTGCTTGTCTAGATCTGCCAAGACTTGGTGGAGGGATTACTGTTTGGCTAGACCAACCGGATCACCAGCTTTGACTTGGGAGCAGTTTACTCAGCTATTTCTGGAGAAGTTTCTCCCCATCACTCAGAGAGAGGCCTATTAGAGGCAGTTTGAGCGTCTCCAGCAGGGTTCTATGACTGTTACCCAGTATGAGACCAGATTCATCGACGTGGCTCGTCATGTTATTATCATACTTCCCACCGAGAGAGAGAGAGAGAGTGAGGAGGTTCATTGATGGACTTATTCAGCCGATTCATCTTCAGATGGCTAGGGAGACTGGGAGTGAGATATCTTTCCAGGAGGCGGCCAATGTGGCCCGGAGAGTGTAGATGGTTTTATCACAGGGAGGTGGTCATGGGTCGGACAAGAGGCCCCGTAATTCAGGCCGATTCAGTCGTACCTCGTCTGGAGGTATGGATTCATATGGTATAGGCCATCCTCCTAGGCCTTTTCAGTCAGCACTTCAGGTTTCTCATGGTGCTTCAGGTGGCCGTGGTCCTCAGATGCAGTATTCTGATTAGCAGTCCTACAGTGCACCACCAGCCCTTATCAGTGCACCGCCGCTTTAGAGTTTTCGGGGTGGTCATTCAGGTCGTCAGGGTCAGTAGTCTCAGCAGCCGAGAGCTTGTTACACTTGTGATGATATGGGTCACATTGCTAGGTTTTGCCCTCGAGCACCGAGTAGCTCTTAGCATCAGGGTTTCCGTGCCATGGTTCAGGCACCAGGTGTTCCACAGCCCGCCCAGCCAGCTAGAGGTAGGGGTTGAGGTGCTAGAGGTGGAGGTAGAGGTATTAGAGGTGGTGCTCAGGCTACTAGAGGTAGAGGCCAGCCAACAGCAGGCCATCCCAGAGATGTAGTTCAGGGTGGTAGGGCCCAGCCCCGATGTTATGCTCTTCTAGCCGGGCCTGAGGCTAAGGCTTCCGATGCAGTTATTACAGGTACGGTTCTGGTTTGTGAAAGAGATGCTTCAGTGTTATTTGATCCAGGGTCTACATACTCGTATGCATCATCTTATTTTGCACCGTATCTGGTCATGCCTAGTGATTTCTTGAGTGCTCCTGTTTATGTGTCTACACCGGTGGATGATTCTATTGTGATAGATCGAGTCTATCGTTCATGTATAGTTGTGATTGGGGGTCTTGAGACTCATGTAGATTTGCTTCTTCTGGATATGGTTGATTTTGGTGTCATATTGGGGATGGACTGGTTATCACCTTACCACGCTATCTTGGACTGTCATGCCAAGACTGTAACCTTAGCCTTACTGGGTTTACCTCATTTAGAGGGGAGAGGGACTCCTGGTCATTCTACCCATAGTGTTATCTCTTATGTGAAGGCTCGGCATATGGTCGAAAAGGGGTGTTTGGCCTATTTGGCATATGTTCGTGATTCTAGTGCTGAGGTTCCTTCTATTGATTCTGTGCCCATTGTTCGTGAGTTTCCTGAGGTATTCCCTTCAAACCTGCCGGGTATGCCACCCGACATGGATATTGAATTTTGCATTGATTTGGCTCTAGGCACTCAGCCCATTTCTATCCCGCCGTATCGTATGTCCCCGCCTGAGTTGAAAGAGTTGAAGGAGCAGTTGCAAGACTTTGTTGAGAAGGGTTTCATTAGGCCGAGTGTTTCACCTTGGGGTGCGTCGGTGTTGTTTATTAAGAAGAAGGACGGATCGATGAGAATGTGTATTGATTACCGGCAGTTGAACAAGGTTACAATCAAGAATAAGTATCCATTGCCGAGGATTGATGATTTGTTTGATCAGCTTCCGGGTGCCAAGGTATTTTTGAAGATTGACTTGAGATCTAGCTACAGTTGAGGATTATGGCATCTGATGTCCCTAAGACACCTTTTCGCACTTGGTACGGGCATTATGAGTTCTTGGTGATGTCATTCGGGTTGACAAATGCCCCAACAACTTTATGGATTTGATGAACCGGGTATTCTGGCCTTATTTGGATTCATTTGTAATAGTTTTCATTGATTATACTTTGATCTATTCCCACAGCCGGGAGGAGCACGAGCAACATCTTAGGGTGGTTCTTCCGACTTTGAGGGATAGTCAGTTGTATGCTAAGTTTTCGAAGTGTGAGTTCTGGTTGAGTACAGTTGCATTCCTGGGTCATGTTGTATCGATAGAGGGTATTCAGGTTGATCCGAAGAAGATTGAGGCAGTCAAGAACTAGCCTAGACCAGCATCAGCTACAGAGATTCGGAGTTTCTTGGGGTTGGCAGGCTACTATCATCGGTTTGCGGAGGGGTTTTCATCTATCGCAACCCCAATGACCAGGTTGACCCAGAAGGGTGCCCAGTTCAGATGGTCGGATGAGTGTGAGGCGAACTTTCAGAAGCTCAAGATAGATTTGACTACGGCACCAGTGTTGGTTTTTCCCACAGGCTTAGGGCCTTATATAGTTTATTGTGTGATGCAGGATGGCAAGGTCATTGACTATGCTTCGCGACAATTGAAGATTCATGAAAAGAACTATCCAGTTCATGATTTGGAGTTAGCAGCCATTATTCACGCGTTGAAGATTTGGAGGCATTATCTGTATGGCGTGGCATGTGAGGTGTTCACGGATCACAAGAGTCTTCAGTATTTGTTCAAGTAAAAGGAGTTGAATTTGAGGTAGAGAAGGTGGTTGGAGTTGTTGAAAGACTATGATATCACCATCTTATATCATCCGGGAAAGGCCAATGTGGTGGCCAATGCTTTGAGTAGGAAGTCAGCCAGTATGAGCAGTCTTGCTTATATTCCGGTCGGTGAGAGACCTCTTGCTTTGGATGTTCAGGCTTTGGCCAATCAGTTCGTTAGGTTGGATGTTTCTGAGCCCAGTCGTGTGTTATCTTGCGCGGTCGCTCGTTCTTCTTTATTGGATCTTATCCGTGATCGGCAGTATGATGATTCCCATTTGTATGTCCTTAGAGACACGGTGCAGCACGGAGGTGCCAAGCAGGTTACCTTAGGTGATGATGGACTTTTGAGATTGTAGGTCGAGTTTGTGTGCCTAATGTGGATGGGCTTCGAGAATGAAGGAGGATATTGTTGCATATGTGGCTCGGTGTTTGAATTGTCAGCAGGTTAAGTACGAGCATCACATGCCCAGTGGTTTGTTCTAGAAGATTGAGATTCCTGAGTGGAAGTGGGAGCGTATCACTATGGACTTCGTTTGTTGGACTTCCACAGACTCAGAGGAAGTTCGATGCAGTATGGGTTATTGTTGATAGGCTGACCAAGTCAGCACATTTCATTCCTGTGGCGGTCTCCTACTCTTCCGAGAGGTTAGCTGAGATCTATATCTGGGAGATTGTTTGTCTTCATGGTGTGCCCGAGTCTATCATTTTAGATCGAGGTACGCAGTTTACCTCCCATTTTTGGAGAGCAGGTTAGCGAGAATTGAAAACAAGGTGAATATTAGAGACGAACACTTACGACTCAACTCTACGCACGATCTAGATTCAGGAAGAAGGTAACAACCCTAGATGTCATGTAGCCTCCTGATTATAAATGTGGCGCGCTACACATCCATAATCAAGACTCTACTAGACATGGCTCATAGACAATCCCTAGGACAGACTTGCTCTGATACCAAGTTTGTCACGACCCAAACTGGAGGGCCATGACTAGCACCCGACCATACTTGCCGAGCACCAACGTACATTTCATCTAACCTTCATTATTATCTTTTAGGGCTGACGAGATCAATATAAATGGTAGACCTGGATCATGGACAACCAGCAATAAAATATGACGGCATGAACATACATAGCAGGGGATGACCAGACAATCAAGAAACTACATATAAGGTATGAGCTACCACGCTACCATGAAAGACTATACAACAAAAACCAGCCGACAAGGCATACCAAACTATACATGAGTCGACACTTGTCTATGAGCCTCTAAATGAACATAAGTGCTGCAACATAGCCGGAACAGGGCCCCAACATACCCATAATGTCTATAACAAAAATGCATACCAAGGCAAGTCCGGAGAAGGGATCTCGCCAATCACCGCTGAACTGGACAGCCTACTGTGGTGGGGGAGTTGCACCTGCCTGTCTATCAGGACCTGCAGCACGACATGTAGCATCCACAAATAAAAGGACGTCAGTACGAATAAAGTACTGAGTATGTAAGGCATGGAACCATAAATACGATCAGTAATGTAAGCAAGGATAGAGAATATACAACATGTAACATCTTAGTACCTTTGAGGGCTACTGACATGAAATGCATGATACATATGTATAAATACATAAACCTTTAAAACATTCGCCTATGTGGGCATCATCATCATCATATCGTACCCGGCCATAATAGGCTCGGTAAAAAACGTACTCGGCCATCATAAGGCTCGGTAGAATCGTACCCGGCCATGTGGAGCTCGGTAAAATCCAACTAATCAATGGTTGCACAATAGGTGCCGTACCCAGCCAACTATAGCATGGCTCGGTAGAGTAAAATAGATACATATATATAATGCATGCTTGACTCATGGAATCATATTCTAAACCTTTCAGAGTGACGTAAGGTCGGTATCCTCTGTACACATTATTAGGACTAACTCATCACTATGAACCTAATAAGAATCAGGAAGTACCAACAAAATTGATAACATAAGAATAAGAGAAGCAACATTAACATCAATCGTTCCATAAGAGGGAAAAAAATGTAAGTACTGCTAGCTTCTAAGAGTAGAGTATCTTGGAAGCTCGTTCATTACATTATGTACAATAGGAGTCATGCAAAAGAAGGAAAGGGATAGCCTCACATACCTTGTATATACTGCCCCAATCTCAAGCTATGCAATTGTCAAAATTCCTTAGTCTACAATAAAAGAAACGATACTATCGTTATCATTTAAGCGTCATAACTATTATGTATCGACCACAACCTATTTTACGATGAAACGGACAGCACCTCCCCTATATATATGACCTCACACCATTCAAAACAGTCACCAAACAGCCCAAACAACATCAATAATAAACATATTGAGCCTCCCAAAATAGTCCACACACAGCCTAATCACTCCATACATACGACGACCACCGTAGTCGTGTCAAACAACCTGGAAATGTTACGAATAACTATCAGCCCATAACCCTACATATATATGGTGTTTCTCCACACCCTTCCTCCTCCAAAACTCCACAAGATAGTAGTAAAATACGCAGCCCAACAACAACGCAAAACAGTCCACAAAACAATAACATTACTACCAAGCCTTTCGATATATATTTCACAAGTTCTAGCTTCAATGGCTTAGCCGCAACTTGGATAATCTTAAATACATATAGAGTAAGAGGTTCCTTACCTTTATACAGAAAGAACAACTCCAATTTGACCTTAAATTTCCATGAAATATCCCTCCAATGCTGCCACAACAACAAAAAAGCGAAACTAGCGATCAATTAGTGTTTTTCGGCACTAGAATCACTTTAGAAGGCTTGAAATCACCTAGGATTGATATTAAGAACATGAGGGAGTATTTACAGAACATAAACCCTTTAAAACAACCTCCCACATGAGCTGGAACGACACAAAAATGAGCAACAACAAGAAGAACAAGAGACTTACTAGCGCCACGGAATTCCCGACACTTGATTTGTGTTGTTTGCCCTTTTTTTGGGTCTTGAATCTTGAGAGAACCTTGAGAGGATGTTCCTAGGGTTCTAAGGTCTGAAAATAGTGAGAAGAAATGACTTAAAACGGGTTGGAGGCATCCTATATAGGTCCAAATATCTTAAACCGCCTTAGTGGGCCCCATAGAGAGGTGCTTGGCGCAGTCTCGCGAAAATGCAAATATCTCTCTACTCCGAGATCATATCGATGAACGGTTTAATACTTTGGAAACTATACTCATAGATATTTAATTTGATTGGTATATCACCCCGTAATTCCTTGTAAATTAGGAGAAAAGATTAGAAACATTTGACCTAATGTTTAAGTAAAATTATGAACCTAAGTTGCGACAACTTTTGTCGACTTTTGTTTCATAACTCGTTTGACTTCAAGACTTATGATACGGATATTATATGATTAAAATACCTTAATACATGACCTCTTGAGTGTATTAAGCACCGCTAGATTTACCTGAAAATACGAGTTACAACATCCTTGATTCATTTAACTTCTAATACTTGTTAATCACCCTTATACACTCTTGTATCACTTAAGACCAATAGGATTGACTTCTTATCATCTCAAAGATAATTCCTTCTTGGATTTATGTTAACTAATATATGGCATAAACTAACACATGTGGATATGGTTTGTAACAGGGAGGCTCGGTTATTGGGTACGAATCTGGTTCAGGATGCCTTGGACAAGGTTAGGATCATTCAGGATAGGCTTCGTACAGCTCAGTCTAGGCAAAAGAGTTATGCCGACCGCAAGGTTCGTGATTTGGCATTCATGGTCGGAGAGCGGGTATTGCTTCGAGTGTCGCCTATGAAGGGCGTGATGAGATTTGGGAAGAAGGGCAAGCTTAGCCCTAGGTTCATCGGCCCGTTTGAGATTCTTGATCGAGTAGGAGAGGTGGCTTATAGACTTGCGTTGCTACCGAGCATATCAGTCGTGCATCCAGTGTTTCATGTGTCCATGCTTTGGAAATATCACGACGATCCATCCCACGTATTAGATTTCAACACTGCCCAGTTGGACAAGGACTTGCTTATGAGGAGGAGCCGGTAGCTATTTTAGACCGGCAGGTTCGTCAGTTGAGATCGAAGAGTTTTCCTTCTATTCATGTTTAGTGGAGAGGTCAACCTGCTAAGGCATCGACCTGGGAGTCCGAGTACGATATGCGGAGCCGTTATCCCCATTTTTCCCGACTCAAGTACTTCCCTCTTTTGTCCGTTCGAGGACGAACGGTTGTTTTAGAGGTGGAGAATGTGATGACTTTTTCTTGTTTTAAAATAAAATTCTGCATTTCGAGGCCTTTAAAACCTCTTTTAGCATCACCTCAATTTGTGTGCGCAGCCCGGGCCCGTAGCCGGAAAGCCTATATGTGAAAATCTATGAAAAATGATAAATTTTGACTATAAAATGAATTAATTTTACTTCGGTAAACGTTTTGGGTAAACAGACCCAGACCCGTGATTTGACAGTCCCGGAGGGTCCGTAGGAATATATGGGACTTATCCATATGCCCGAAATCGATTTCCGAGGTCTCAAGCCCGAGAAATGAATTTTTAAAGAAAATTATTTTCTGAAATTATTTATGAGGTTTGGAAATGAATTTTGGTTAAAACTTGATAGTATCAGGCCCGTATGTTGGTTCCAGCGCCGGGTATAGGTTCAATATGATTTATATGTGTTGTCGGTATAGTTTGGTAAAAACGGAATCCATTTGATGTGGTTCGGACCTTAAATGCAAAACTTGATGTTTAAAGAAATTTTGAGAAATTTCATTGGTTTTGAGGTTTAATTCGATGCTCATGATGTTATTTTGGTGATTTGATTACACGAATAAGTTCGTAGGATGTTTTTGAGGTTGTGTGTATGTTTGGTTTGGAACTCCAAGGGCTCGGGTGAGTTTTGGATAGGCCACGGGGTGTATTTTGGACTTAGAAAAATTGCAGATTTTCAGTTGTGCATAGCAATCCTGCATGCGAAGCCTGGCTCGCAAATGCGATATCGCAAATGTGAGTGGCTGATTGCAAATACGAAACTCCCCTGTTTCAGCCTTGAGTCGCAAATGCAATGCTGTAGTCGCATTTCCCATCTCGCAAATGCGAGAGTTGTTTCGCAATTTCCAACCTAGTAGAGGTCGGGGTTCGCAATTGTGAACCCCTGTTCGCATTTCCCACATTTGCAACCTGCAACTTTTATATTTAGACGAATTTTTAACCTATTTTCACATCTTTTCAAAACACAAACTCCCTAGGGCGATTTTTCAAGAACAACTCTTCTTCAAAATCGATTGTAAGTCGATTTTAACTCATTTCCTTCAATCATTAACATCTTCTAACATGATTTCAACTCAAAATCAATGATTTTCATGGAGGAAATTGGGTGTTTTGGGTAGAACCTAGGTTTTTCAAAAAAATAGGGATTCGGACCTCGATTTGAGGTTCGATTTCAAAACAAATTACATATTTGGGTTCGTGGGGGAATGGGTAATCAGGTTTTGGTTCGAACCTCGGGTTTTTACCATGTGGGCCCGGAGGCGATTTTGACTTTTTGGATAAAACTTTGGAAAACTCATTTTCATACATTAGAATTGATTCATTTAGTGTTTATTGATGTAATTAAGTAACTTGTGACTAGATACGAGCGAATTGGTGGTGGAACCAAGGGGTAAAGCTATAATTGAAACGTGAATTGTGTTCGGGGCATCGAGGTAAGTGTTTGGTCTAACTTTAGCTTTAGGGATTAGGAGTCGAGTCCTATTTTCTATGTGGTAATTGTGGAGTACGATGTATAGGCATGGTGACGAGTATCTATATGTTGGTGTCTAGCATGCCCGTGAGTCTTATATTGTGATTTTCATGACTTCGTTGTATTATTCATGCCTTGGTGAAGATTTCTATTTGTTGTGTAAAGTTTGTGGAAGGAATTGTGGCCTATGAACATTGAGGAGCATTGGCTCGAGTTGTGTAGTGAAATGTGAAAGTATAAGTGATAATTGAACCTTTAGAGCATTGGCTCGAGTTGTGTAGTGAATCGTGAAAGTATAAGTGATAATTGAACCTTTAGAGCATTGGCTCGAGTTGTGAAGTGAATTGTGAAAGTATAAGCGATAATTGAACATTTAGAGCACTTGCTCGAGTTGTAAAGTGAATTGTGAAGTAGAAGTGAGAAAGAGAAGAGATCATTTGTGACGACCCGGCCGGTCGTCTTAAGAATTAATGCCCTGATCCCCTATTAACTGTTTTCCCCTAAATGAGAGCTTAGGGGAATGTTCGGATTGAGTTTTGGTGGTCCGTAGGTATTTTAAGCATGAAATGTCGAACGTTAAATTTTTGAAGTTTTCGGTCCGATAGTGAGATTTTGATCCGAGGGTCGGAATTACAGTAGCTCCGTAGTGTAATTTGGGATGTGTGCGCAAAATTACAGGTCATTTGGACGTGGTTTGGTTGGGTTTTTGATCAAAAACAGAATTCGGAAGATTTTAGAAACTTAGGCTTGAATCCATTGTGTTTTGGTTGTTTTGAGGTTGTTTGAAGTGTTTTGAAGATTGGTACAAGTTTGAATAAGGTTTTAGGATATGTTGATGCCTTTGGTTGAGGTCCCAGAGGCCTCGGGATAAATTCGGATGGTTGATGGAAGGATTTGGAGTTTGAAGTTTGTTGCAGTAGTTGGTCTTCTGTCATAACCGCACTTGCGGTTTGGGTTCCGCAGGTGCGGGGCTGCAGAAGCGGCGGAGCCATTGCAGAAGCGAATCTGGGGAGAGTCTTCAGGTTCCGCAGATGCAGGAGGAATACCGTAGAAGCGGTGGCGCATCTGCAAAAAGGTAATCGCAGATACGGTTTCTGGTCTTTAAGTGAAAATCGCAGGTGCGACCTTTGGTCCGCAAAAGCGGGACCGCATCTGGGCCGCAGATGCGAAAATGTCTGGGCAGAACATATAAATAGTTGCCTTCGCAAATTTGAGCTATTCTTTCACCATTTTCATCCAGGTTTGAAGCTTTTGAGAGAGGTTTTAGAGGAAAACAAAGGCGAATCACTTGGAGGTAATATCCTTGACTTCATAACTCATTTTTATGTGATTAAAGACCTAATTAGTGGTGAAATATTTGGAAAAAATGGGTAATTAGGGCTTGAGTTTAAGAGACCTTTAAATGAGGATTTAAGGGGTCATTTGGACTCCAATTTCAGTGTTCTTATTATGTATAGCTCGTAAGAGTATGAGGTTTCTGAAAATGTAAATTTCACCCGATTACGAGACGTGGGCCCGAGGGGCATTTTGGTCATTTTACATAATTTCGCGTATTAGCTTAGACTTTAATTGTAGAATTAGTTAGTTGAAGCCTTATTTACATTATGCAAATAAATTGAATAGATTTGGGCCATTTGGAGTCGAGTACTTGTGGCAAAGACGTGGTGTCGGGTTGATTTTGAGCTGGTTCGAGGTAAGTGGCTTGTCTAACCTTGTGTGGGGGACCTTCCCCTTAGGATATGATATATTTGATAATTGAAACGCCTTGTACGTGAGGTGACGAGCGCATACTTGAGCTAATTATTGAAAATCTGATTTTTCCTTAAGTATTTCAATTGAGTTCTTTTTTCCTGTTTTATTCTACTTGCGTATTTAGTCTGTTACTAGTTTAGGAAAGCATGTTTAGTCGACTTAATTGCCTATTTGCCTAAACTGCCTTAATTGCATTACGTGAAGCATGTTAGGCTAGAATTAACTGTTTACTTGGTATAGAATTTAGCTTAATTGGGTATTCTTGTATTGCTACTATGTGTTTTTACTTTGGGGCTATGGGATGACATCCCGGGAGATCCCCTGTACATATTTATGATCTAAACTGAGGTGCGGGATATCAAGAGATCCCTGGCACGTATGTTGAGGATACTAAGAGATCCTCAGGATACTAAGAGATACCTAACATATAATTGAGGATACCAAGAGATCCTCGGGGTACTAAGAGATCCCTGGAACGTATATTGAGGATACTAAGAGATCCTCAGGATACCAAGAGATCCCCAGCTTATATTGAGGATAGCAAGAAAATCCTCGAGATACTAAGAGATCCCTAGCATATAATTGAGGATACCAAGAGATCCTCGGGATACCAATAGATCTCCGGCTATCATCCTGGTTATGAGTGTTATTTCCCGGTGTTTTCCTTTATTTTTGTTTCCGTTATTGTACTCTTATTAACCTGCATAGATCCTTACTGTAGATTTTCAATTGTACTGCTTACCTTATCATGTCATCTTTATATTTATTTAACCTCAGTAGGGCCCTGACCTTTCCTCGTCACTACCCAATCGAGGTTAGGCTTGGCACTTACTGAGTACCGCTGTGGTGCACTCATGTCCCTTCTGCGCATATTTTTCATGTGCAGATCCAGGTACCACTACTCAGGCCTATCATCCTTGAGGAGGCGACTGCTCTAGAGACTTCGAGGTACATCTGCCACGTCCGTAGACCGAGAAGTCCCTTTCTATTCCTGCTTTTAGTATTTAGCCCTTTTGTATTTTTCTGTTCTTATTAGACATTCCAGAGTTAGAGCTATGTAATATTGATCTTAGCTTGTGATTCGTGGCTTCGGGGTCTTGGATCTATGTATTGGATAGTGAGAGTTAAACATGGTGTATTCCGAGTGGCACATTTAAACACTGTTATTACTTTATTACTGTTTTAAAATGTTTTACCCCCATAAATTTTGGTTTTCTTCCGCATTTAGGCTTACCTAGTCGTAGAGACTAGGTGCTGTCACGATGGTTCACGGAGGGCGAACCGGGGTCGTGACAAGTTGGTATCAGTGCTCTAGGTTCATAGGAGTCATGGATCACAAGCTAGTTTATTAGAGTCTCGTTGATTGATACGGAGACATCTGTACTTATCTACGAGAGGCTATGTAACTGTTAGGAAAATTTCCACTTCATTTGATTCCTTGTCGTGCAATATTTTTACATCACAATTCTAAACTTCTGTCTTCTATTCTCTCATAGATGGTGAGGACACGAGCTACCCGAGATGATCAGGCACCCGCGGACCCTACAGTAGTCATCAGAGGCCGGGGTAGAGGCCGAGGGCGCGCACATGGTGCAGCCAGAGCACCTGCGTGAGCTGCCGCCGAGGTACCACCCGCAGTTCCAGCAGGAGTCCAGGCACCTGATACACCTACTGCTACTACTACTCCAGCCCTTCAGGAGACTTTGGCGCAGTTCATGAGCATGTACACCACCTTAGCTTAGGTAGGGTTGCTTCCCCTTGCTGCAACCACATCTCAGATCGGGGGAGGATCACAGACTCCCGCCGCCCGCACTCTTAAGCAGCGAGTGCATATTGAGCAGGTCCCTGAGATTATTCCTGGACCGCCTGTAGTGCCAGTTCATCCCGAGGACAGGGCAGCGGTTTTTGAGGAGGAGCAGCTGAGGCTTGAGAGGTTCAAGAAGTACAAGCCTCATGTATTCAGTGGTCTAGCATCGGAAGATGCTTTGGGATTACTAGATAAGAGCTATGGCATTCTCCGTACCATGGGTATATCAGGATCGAGCGGGGTTTCCTTCACTACTTTCCAGCTTCGAGGAGCCGCCTATGAGTGGTGGCGCACCTATAAGTTAGACAGTCCGGATGAGGCTGCTTCACTGACTTGGACTCAGTTTTCAGATCTGTTCCTGAGAGAGTATGTTCCTCAAAGCCTTAGGGACGCATGGCGCATAGAGTTTGAGCATTTGCGCTAGGGTACTATGACTGTCCTATAGTATGCTGTATGTTACACCAGTTTGGCTAGGCATGCACCAACCTTAGTTTCTATTGTTCGTGAGAGAGTTCGCCGGTTTATTAAGGGCCTTATTCCCAGCATCAGGTCTAGCATGGCTTGTGAGTTGGAGATGGATATTTCTTATTAGTATGTGGTGAGAATTTCTAGGAGGATTGAGGGTATGCATGCTAGGAAGAGAGAGGAGAGGGAGGCCAGGAGGTCTCGAAAGTCGGGCCATTATTCTGGTGCCCGTAGCCTAGCTGCATGTCGTCATGGTAGGGGTTATATGAGTCTTCCTATTTATTCAGCTCTTCCAACAACCAGTAGTGCTCCAACTCCTCCTAGGCCTCAGGAGCCTTATTATGTACCTTCGGTTTCTAGCGCGCCTCCTGCGCGGGGTGCTTTTAGTGGTCAATCCAGCAGACCTGGTCCGAGCCAGTCATAGCCGCCACTTCCTCCCAAAGCTTTTTTGAGTATGGTGACACATTCCATGTGGTGAGGGATTTCCCTAGACTTGGGAGGAGTCCACCTCTACAGACTTCTCAGCCACAGCGTGCCCCGCAGAGTTCACAGGCTATGATTACAGCTCCAGTTGCTACCCCACCTACTCAGCCAGCTAGAGGTGGAGATCGGGGAGGTAGAGGTCGCCCTAGAGGGGGAGGCCAGGCCAGATACTATGCCCTTCCTGCCCGTACCAAGGCTGTATCCTCCAATTATGTCATCACAGGTATCATATTGGTTTTCCATAGAGATGCATCGGTTCTATTCGATCCAGGATCTACTTACTCTTATGTGTATTCTTATTTTGCTCCATATTTGGGTGTACCTCGGGATTCTTTGAGTTCCCATGTTTATGTTTCTACTCCTGTGGGAGATTCTCTTGTTGTGGACCGAGTTTATCGGTCGTGTTTGGTTGCTCTTAGTGGTTTTTAGACCAGAGCCAATTTATTGTTGCTCAGCATGGTAGATTTTGACATTATCTGGGGCATGGACTGGTTGTCGCCCCATTATGCTATTCTTGATTATCATGCCAAAACCGTGACGCTGGCTATGCCAGGTATACCGCGTGTTAAGTGGAAGGGTACTTTAGATCACACTCCCAGTAGAGTTATTTCTTTTCTTAAAGCTCGGTGTATGGTTGAGAAGGGGTGTGATGTGTACTTAGCTTATGTGAGAGATGTCAGTGTTGATATCCCTTCAAATGATTCAGTCCCAGTAGTACGGGATTTTCCCGATGTGTTTCCAGCTGATCTTCCGGGCATGCTGCCTGATAGAGATATTGATTTTGGCATTGATCTGTTGTTGAGCACTCAGCCCATTTCTATTCCTCCATATCGTGTGGCTCCTCCTGAGTTGAAGGAGTTGAAGGATCAGTTGCAGGAATTGCTTGATAAGGGTTTTATTCGGCCCAGTGTATCACCTTGGGGTGCTCCTATCTTGTTTGTGAAGAAAATTGATGGTTCTATGCGTATGTGTATTGATTATTACCAGTTGAACAAAGTGACAGTGAAGAACCGCTATCCTTTGCCTCGTATTAATGATCTGTTTGACTAGCTTCAGGGCGCACAAGTGTTTTCTAAGATTGATTTGCGCTCAAGTTACCATCAGTTGAAGATTCGGGAGCCAGATATCCTGAAGACTGCTTTTAGGACTCGGTATGGTCATTACGAGTTCCTTGTCATGTCATTTGGGATGACCAATGCCCCAGCAGCTTTTATGCATTTGATGCACAGTGTGTTCCAGCCATATCTTTACTCATTCGTCATTGTCTTTATTGATGATATTCTGGTGTATTCCCGGAGTCAGGAAGATCATGAGCATCACCTGAGGACTGTGCTTCAGACTTTGAGAGAGAAGAAGTTATATGCTAAGTTCTCGAAATATGAGTTTTGGTTGGATTCAGTGGCATTCTTAGGCTACGCGGTATCGAGTGAGGGTGTTCAGGTGGATCCGAAGAAGATAGAGGCCATGCAGAGTTGGCCCAGACCATCCTCAGCTACCGAGATCCACAGTTTCCTTAGTTTGGCAGGTTACTACCATCGTTTTGTGGAGGGATTTTCATCGATTGCAGCCCCTATGACCAGGTTGACCCAGAAGGGTGCTCCGTTCCAGTGGACGGAGGAGTGTGAGGCGAGCTTTCAGAAGCTCAAGATAGCTTTGACCATAGCCCCAATTTTGATAGTGCCTACAGGTTTGGGGTCTTATACGGTCTATTGTGATGCCTCGAGGGTTGGACTCAGAGCGGTGTTGATGCAGCGGTAGGGTGATTGCCTACACGTACAGACAATTGAAGATACATAAGAAGAACTACCCTGTTCATGACCTTGAGTTAGCTGCCATTGTTCACACCTTGAAGATTTGGCGCCATTACTTATACGGTGTGCCTTGTAAGATTTATACTGACCATCGGAGCTTGTAGAACCTGTTCAAGCAAAAGGATCTAAATTTGTGCCAGATGAGGTGGTTAGAGTTGCTGAAGGACTATGATATCACCATTTTGTATCACCCGGGCAAGGCCAATGTAGTGGCTGATGCCTTGAGTTGCTGGGCGGAGAGTTTGGCATATTTACCAGCATCGGAGAGGCCTATGGCGATGGATGTCCAGGCCTTAGCCAGCCAGTTTGTGAGATTGGATCTTTCAGAGCCCAGTCGGGTTCTAGCTTGCGTGGTTTCTCGGTCTTCCTTATTTGATCATATCAGGGAGCAACAGTATGATGACCCTCATTTGCTTGTCCTCAAGAACAAAGTTCAGCACGGTGATGCTAGAGATGTGACTATTGGCGATGATGGGGTATTGAAGAGGCAGGGTTGGATTTGCGTACCCAATGTTGATGGGCTTCGGGAGTTGATTCTGGAGGAGGCCCATAGCTCGCGGTATTCCATCCATCTGGGTTCCACGAAGATGTATTAGGATTTGAGGTAGCACTATTGGTAGAGGCGGATGAAGAAATATATAGTTGGATTCATAGCTCGGTGTCTCAACTGTCAGCAGGTGAAGTATGAGCACCAGAGATCGGGTGGGTTGCTTCAGCAGATAGAGATTTCGGAGTGGAAGTGGGAGAGGATCACCATGGACTTTGTAGTTAGGCTCCCACGGACTTTGAGGAAGTTTGATCCTATTTGGGTGATTGTGGATCGGCTGACTAAGTCCGCTCATTTCATTCCTGTGTGTACTACTTACTCCTCGGAGCGGTTGATGGAGATTTATATCCGGGAGATTGTTTGTCTGCATGGTATTCTAGTGTCCATCATTTCAGATAGAGGTACTCAGTTCACATCACAGTTCTGGAGGGCTGTTCAGCATGAGTTGGGTACTCGGGTAGAGTTGAGTATATAATTTCACCCTCAGATGGACGGACAGTCCGAGCGCACTATTTAGATTCTTGAGGATATGCTTCGTGCTTGTGTGATTGAGTTTGGAGGGTCTTGGGATCAATTCTTGCCATTGGCGGAGTTTTCTTACAACAACAACTATCAGTCCAGCATTCAGATGGCATCGTGTGAGTCTTTATACGGTAGGTAGTGCAGATCTCTGGTGGGTTGGTTTGAGCTGGGTGAGGCTATACTATTGGGCATAGACTTGGTTCAGGATGGTTTGGAGAAGGTTAAGGTGATTCAGGACAGACTCCATGCAGCCCAGTCCAGAAGAAGAGTTACATGGACCGGAAGGTTCATGATGTTTCCTATACGGTTGGAGAGCGGGTTCTACTTCGGGTTTTGCCTATGAAGGGCGTTATGAGATTTGTGAAGAAAGGGAAGTTGAGTCCGAGGTTTATTGGCCCTTTTGAGATATTGAGGCATGTTGGGGAGGTTGCTTATGAGATTACCTTACCTCCTAGCTTGGTAGGAGTTCATCCGGTATTTCATGTTTCGATGCTCCGGAGGTATCACGTTGATCTGTTGCACGTGTTGGATTTCAGTTCAGTCCAGTTGGACAAGGATCTATCCTATGTTGAGGAGCCAGTGGTGATATTGGATAGGCAAGTTAGAAAACTGAGGTCAAAGAACATTGTATCAGTAATGGTTCAGAGGCAGGGTTAGCTGGTCGAGGAGGCGACCTGGGAGACCGAGCAGGATATGCGCAGGCGTTATCCGCATCTTTTCACTACTTCAGGTATGTCTCTATACTCGTTCGACGGCAAATGAATGTTTAAGTGTAGGAGGATGTGACAACCCAGCTGGCCGCCTTAAGAATTAACACCCTGATCCCCTATTAATTGCTTTCCTCGAGTTTATTTATGCTATTTTGATTTGCCGGGATGTTCGATTTTGAGTTTCGAAGAGTTTTGGGACACTTAGCCCCTAAATGAGAGCTTAAGTAATGGAAAGTTGACCGTAGTCGGAACAGTGTGAAGATGACCTCGAAATGGAAATCCGATGGTTTCTTAGCTCCATTGGGTGATTTTGGGTTTAGGGGTGTGTTCAGATTGAGTTTTGGGGTCTGTAGATAATTAAGCTTGAAATGCCGAAAGTTGAATTTTTGAAATTTTTGGTCTAATAGTGAGATTTTGATCCGATGGCCGGGATGGAATTCTGAGAGTTGTAGTAGCTCCGTAGTGTCATTTGGGATGTATGTGCAAAATTGCAGGTCATTCGGACGTGGTTTGGTTGGGATTTTGATCAAAAGCGGAATTCAGAAGATTTTAAAAACTTAGTCTTGAATCCGATGTGTTTTGGTTGTTTTGAGGTTGTTTGAAGTGTTTTGAAGATTGGTACAAGTTTGAATAAGGTTTTAGGATATGTTGATGCCTTTGGTTGAGGTCCCGGGGGCCTCGGGATGAATTCAGATGGTTGACGGAAGGATTTGGAGTTTGAAGTTTGCTGCAACAACTGGTATTCTGTAATAACCGCACCGGCGGTTTGGGTTCCACAGGTGCGGAGCCGCAGAAGTGGATCTGGGGAGGGTCTTCAGGTTCCACAGATGCGGGAGGAATACCACATAAGCGGTAGCACATCTGCGAAAGGGTAATCGCAGATGCGGTTTCTGGTCTTTAAGTGAAAGTTGCAGGTGCGACCTTTGGTCCGCAAAAGTGGGACCGCAGATGCGGTCTCAGGGTCGCAGATGCGAAAATGCCTGGGCAGAACATATAAATAGATGCCTTCGCGAATTTGAGCTATTCATTCACCATTTTCATTCGGGTTTGATGCTTTTGACAGAGGTTTTTGAGGAAAACAAAGAGGAATCACTTGGAGGTAACATCCTTGACTTCATAACTCGTTTTTATGTGATTAAAGACCTAATTAGTGGTGAAAAATTTGGAAAAAATGGGTAATTAGGGTTTGAGTTTAAGAGACCTTTAAATAAGGATTTGAGAGGGTTCATTTGGACTCCGATTTCAGTGTTCTTGTTATGTATAGACTCGTGAGAGTACGAGGTTTCTGAAAATGTAAATTTCACCCGATTACGAGACATGGGCCCGAGGGGCATTTTGGTCATTTTACATAATTTCACGTATTAGCTTAGACTTTAATTGTAGAATCATTTACTTGAAGCGTTATTTCCATTATGCAATTGAATTGAATAGATTTGGGCCATTCAGAGTCGAGTACTCGTGGCAAAGACGTGGTGTCGGGTTGATTTTGTGCTGGTTCGAGGTAAGTAGCTTGTCTAACCTTGTGTGGGGGACCTTCCACTTAGGATATAAAGTATCAGATTTTGATATGCAATAAAGGAATCAAATGACGAGGCCATGAGTACGAGCTTGGAGCTATTAGATGAAAGGTGCAAAGTCGCCCTCGTCCGGTTGGCTGCCTAAAAATAGCGGATCGAGAGGTATTACAATCGAAGGGCCAGCCTTCGACATTTCAATATCAAAGAGTTAGTATAAAGGAAGGTCACACTAAACACCCAGAACCCGAACGAAGGGAATTAGGGCCGAACTGGGAAGGACCGTACAAAATTCTCGAGATCGCCGGAAAAGGATCGTACAAACTCGGAGCAATAAACGGTGAAAGGTTACCGAATAACTAGAACATAACTCACTTAAAGCGATACTACTGCTAAGGTACAACCCCATTCATTTCCTTTTTACTTATTTTTGAACTAACACATGCAGGTAATCAACAAGAAGCAGTACAGATTTTTAGGTCTGAAAGCACGCGTTGCACTCTTTTTTCCTTGAATCGGTTTTGTCCAAAATGGGTTTTTTGGCAAGGTTTTTAACAAGGCAACAGTGGATCGTGCTAACTTAGAATAGAAGGTTCGTTATGAATCGGTGTTAAGGATCGCGTCAACAACATCCGAGGCTTCTCTCTATGATCAACCTCGAATACTGGGGGCATTACCCTCGTATATCGACTTTAGCAAGGAAAGAAACTTCATGATGTAAGGGTCTCAATAGGTAGAATCTATTGTAACGGCCAAACAGTCAAATGAATTGTGCCCGTGTAGATTGCGCGAACCCTAGCACAAAGCATGTAGGCATGTATAACTATTCTACAAAAGAATAAAAAGAAGTCTTTCCCTTGCGGATAAATATTTTGTCCTTTTAAAATTTTTCTTACATTTCTCAAGGAATTTACTACATCCGATCCCCTAAAGGTATCGACCCCAAGATCCACTTTAATCTGAGTTCTAACAATCACTCCCACTTAGGGACTACTGTCCGAAAACAAACTCGGATGGCCCGGGCTATCGGAGCTCGGGGGCATAAAACCTATCAGAAAACGCCCGAATCTTAAAGGCCACGGCCATCCCCACTCAGGGATTGTTATCCTAGGCAATCCCGGATAACTCGGGGCGACACCTGAACTAAAAGGGCCACGACCAAATTAAAACGGCTCAAAGACGTCCGAGGACCCGTAACAAAGACAACAAGGCCTTAAAATTTCTAAACCAGTTCTCAAGGCTACCCTCGGCAGACTACAACTTAAAAAAGTCTAAGTACTTTAGGGGAAAAACTATCGGTCACATCGAACCCCCACAATGCCTTAAAACGAAATAAATTTGAAGGCAAGGTTTCTTCGAGTCTCTGAACAAAACCCATATATTTCATGCTAAGGCATTTAGATCTTTGCAAATAAAAGTAAATAAGGCAAAGAAAAAATTCGAAAGTTGTTGAAGGGAAAAAGCCTTATATTCATAATCAAAATTTTCTTTTTACAAGGGCCAAACAACCCGAAGAAAGTTTTTACAAAGGCCAAACGGCCTCAGCAAAAATACAAAAAAATGAAAACATTTAAAGGCCTAAGTGGCCTGGTCTTCGTCGGGAGCAACATCATCACCTTCGAGATCTCTGCCGCCCTCGGACTCGCCCAAATCTTCGGACTCCTCATCATTTTTGGGATAGGCCAGTTTTTTGCCCTCGGCTTCGAGCTCTTTGGCACTCTTGATCTCAGCCGACAAGTCAAAGCCCCGAGAGTGAATTTACTTGAGGGCCTCCTTCAAGACTGCCACTTAGCGTGCTCAATGATATCCTTTTCCCGGACATGAGTCACCTCAGTTTTGGCCTTATAAACAGCCACCATTTCCTCGGCATTAGCTTTAATAACTTTGGCCTCTAACTTGACCGTTTTGAGATCCTTGGCCAGATTTTCCTGATCAGAAATGGCCGAGTTCAGCTAGGACTGGAGCTCCCCGATCTTCTTGGCCTACGCCAAGGACTTCTCCTTTAAACCTTGAAGTTGAACCGAAGCCGAAGCCAGTTGTGCTCAGGCGGTCTCCTTTTCTGAGGCCAGGTGGTCCATGTTCTTTTTCCATTCTTCTGCCTCGGCCTTTACCGCGTCTACCTCTGCCTGAAGCTATCCGACCTGGTCAAGCTTCTGTTACACCTGGGGTTCGGGCCATTAGCCACTATATCTAACTCATTGTCACTATCCCTAAAAACTATTCTTACCTGCTCGACCGGGTCAGCATGCTCCTTCCGGTCCGCCTCCAGCTCAGCTTGGAGTTTCTTGACCTACCCCTCATGTTGTTCACTAAAAAGCTTGTAAGCATCCAATTCTCGATGGGTTCCCGAGTCTCGGCCTCGTGGTTGTTTAATTCTTCTCGTTATCGGAGAAAAATTTCATGATAGAGCACCGAGGCTTACAAACATAAAGGAAAGGGTCACGATTCTTTATGGCTTAATCTAAGTACATAATAAAAAAGGCATAAAGAGGCACTCGAAGTTATCCGGTTTAACACCTGTTGGGCTTCATTGAACAAGCAAGGCGTTTCCACCTCGTTCATCTTCGCTTGATCCTCTTTGGTTACCAAGCACAGAAGGTAATTTGCGACCCCCACGGGGGCTAAGAGGACCTGGGCATCCTCCGTAATGGACATAATAATTGTCCACTTCTAGCTAGGATCTGCACTTGGAGATGGGAACTGGCTTATTAGTTTCGGACTCGAAAAAACCCGCTGGTTCCCGAAGACGGACTCTTTTTGGTATCGGTAAGTCACCCAGCCTAGTGATGTCCTCCAAAGCGGTATTGTTTACACCATCAAAAAAGTTGTGAAATGGGTCTGCCACCCTATGGGGGCCCTCGCTAAGGAGAGGGTTGGCTGCCTGAGCCTCGTTGATTATTGATTCAATGAATAAAGGCAACTCGGTGATGTCTATCACACCGAGTACATCCTTCGAGGCTCCGCCCTCATCCTGAGAGGCCCCGACCACGGCCTCAATATTGGCCTCGACCCGGCCTCCGTATCGGTCTCGATTATGGCCTCAATACTGGCCTCGGCCATGATCTCCTCGTTTACCTCCCTGGCTCGAGGCAGATAGGCCCCATCTCTCTCTAACTCGGAGGCCCCTTGTACCTCAAACCCTGACCGCACATAGGCCACCAGTTCGGAGGTTTCTTCTTCTTCTTCTAACTCATCCCTCAGTCGAAGGCGTGAGTTCAAAGAGGATGCCTGAGCACTGGTGCTACCTTTAGATTTTAGCACCAGACTTCTTTTGTTCTCTTCTTTTTCGAGCTCGGGGAACTCGGGGCCCTCTTCCTTTTCTTCTCATCACCCTACCTCGGAGCAGGGGACTTGGGGGGTACGTCCTCATCATCGGATGGAGGCCTAATAGCAACATCCTTGGAAAGACATAAAAGAAAAAAGAAAATAAAAGTAAGAACTCAATAGCACAAAGGGGACCCGAGTGTTGCTCACTCAAGAAAGTAATCTTACCATGAGAACGAGCCTCCTACCAGCCCTTCAAAAGTTAACGCCAAGTGTGCTCAGAATATGTTTTCTGTGAAACAATGTCCTTAACCCATTCCTTGAGTCGAGGAACTGCATCCGAAACCCGAGCAACAGCTGCATCGACACCGAACATCGATTAGAAAGGATAAAAAGAGAGTAAAAATAAAATTTTGAGAAAAATGGAACTTTACTTACGCTTTGTGTTCTACTCCTTAAGGAACGGCATGTCCTTGGTCGGGATCAGGTTTGAGGTCCTCACTCGGACAAATAAGCCTAGCCAGCCTCGATCTCAATCTTCATCGATGCTCGAGAACGGGGCTTTAGAGGCCAAGTGCGCAAGTTAATCAGTCTTCCCCGGAAGAATCGGGGACTGTACAGGCGCATCAGATGGTCAACGATGAATGGGCATCCGTCGATCTTACTCATGAAGAATCGGAGGAGAATAACTATCCTCCAGAACGAAGATATATCTTACCAAGGCACACTTGTACCTTTTGCAGAGCTGGATGATCACCAGGTCCAATAGACCCAGCGTAAAGGGATAAGTGTAAATACTTAAGTATCCCTTAACGTGGGTAGTGATATCTTCTTCGGGGCAAGGCACCGCCACGTCTTTTCCATCCCAGTTGCAGTCCTTTATGGCTGTAGGGAGAGTCTCTTTGGTGATCGAGCAAATATATCTCGATACCTTTTCACCCCGGCCCGGAAGAGGTGAAGGTTTTTCGACTTTAAAGTCGCTGATCACCGAGCACCCGCCAGGAATAAATGCCTCAAGAGGAGGCTCCACCGTTCGTTCCTCACCGACCGGCCGTGATGAAGAAGCAGTTTCTTTTTGAGGAACTGTTTTAAAAGTCTTCGCCATTTTTTGGATAAAGATAAATAAGAAGGAATTAAAAGAGTGTGCTTAAAAGTTCAAACAAATGGGGAATTCTTACAAAGCTCTCAAGAAATTTGGGTATAAGTACTAGAAAATGCAAAGATTCTTTAAGAGCAAGAGTAGGAAAATATTGGATGTAAAGTTTGAATAAATGAAGGAAGAGGTATTTATAGTTTTCAAACGACGGTTCAAAACCTGCAGTGGTCGACCAGCAACTAACGAACATTTAATGCCGTTGAGACGTGACTGACGAGACGTTTCGTCCATTTTGTCGTTTTTTACGCGAAGTATCGGGACGAGGATCGATGGCTCATATCGTTTCTCATTGTTTACTATCCGAAAACGACGGGACTATCTGTATACGATCAAAGTCAGGTTCTTCTATTGCATGACAGATCGGGACTGAAACGAAAAGGATTGAAGATCAACCCCGAGTTCCATCGAACCAAGGTACGAGGTTAGAACATACATCTTCAAGATTATCGAGTCTGTGACTCCAGAACTGACCCCAATTCCAAATGAGCTCGAGGAAACATTATCACACCGAATAACGGAAGGACGAAATATTCGTAATCGATCAGAGGGAATCTCGGCACGTATCAATGAGAGACCGGATGATTAGAAAATCATGGGATTTTCTACATTTTAAAGAATTGTACCTAAAGTAGGACTCTCCTACTATATAAAGGGGGTCTGATAGTTTGCAAAACACATTGTAACACGCATCCCAAAGTATTATAATATTATTTTTCTTTTTGCAAGCTACTGTTCTTCTGTATTTGATATCATTTGAATCACATCCAATTCGGGTGAGACTTATTTTCCAAGGTTATAACTGTTCAAGTCATACGGTTTGAATTTACTTTATTATTGTTTGCTTCATCTATAATTCAATCTATCGCTTTGTGTCAAACTATTCCACGTATCCTTTGAACCACTTATAAATTCAATTGTTATCCGATTTTGAGGGTAAATAATTTCATTTATAGATATCTTATATTATCTTTTTATCGATATCATGTGAAAATGATCATATAATTAAAAGAACATTTATAATTGACTATAAAATCAACTCTTCCCAGCCGGCTAAAATGTACAGTTTTTTAAATATGATATATCAAGAAAGATTCTTTGCTTTAGTAAAAATGCTTTTCCAGTTTGTATTTAACTCAATAAAGAGGCAAGAATTTTGGAATACTTGTTTGGAATCAAATGAAAAGCTAATGTTTTTTGTAGTGGATGCGGTTTTTGGAAGGTTTTGGTGGTCTCCTTTTCTTGTCATTTTCTGACCATCCAAAGTTATGGGTGAATTAATAACTTATCAAATTACATCCACTCAAAGAAAAACTATAAATTAAACTTTTGTTGTGGGGTTCAAAAGTGATGTTTTGGTGTTGCATAGGTGATGGTGGGGTATATGGTGTAATACACTTAACATTATTCTTTTGCAATAACGTTCATAACGGTAATATTTTTTACAATGATAATGTTCCGAATCAATTTATGCACCTTAACTTATTTACTAGATATTAATTATACTTTTCAATAATAACATTGTTACTATTACAAATGTGTGGAGTTGAGTAGTTTCTTGCCCTCCACCGGTACTTCTAGATTCAAAAGTACGAGTAGATGGTCTCGCCATTGGAAGAGATGCATCATTAAGACTTATTCGACACAGTAGTGACTCGATTATTGTTTATAATTCGCCAAACCTAGAAACGGGTCAGACTAGGTCATTTCTCAAGAACAATAGCTAAAGGGACTTATACTATTACTTGGATTTGAATCCTGAATGTTGATGTTGATTTTGATAACCATATCGGCAATTTGAAGGAGACCTCTCAAAAAGTATTTAGTGCATATTTCGATCTCAACAAAATAATCGAGTTGTACGCAAATATGTATTTAAACTGTCAAAGGGAAAGAAAAAAAAAAGGAACTAGTATAACCGAGTAATAGAAAATTTATGGTGTAGTCAATACTAGTATCCTAATTTGAAGAAGGATGCTCCCTCTATTTTAGATTAGATGGCATATTTGGTTTTTTGAGTGTTAAATTGTGTGAAGTTTGGCCAACTTTTTAAAATTTATATATTTTATTATTTTGACATGAGAAAAATTGTAATTTATAGTAGCACTTTTCGTATAGCTTTTAAATATTTGAATTAAAATTTTAAAATATTGAGTTGAAATAATCCAATTTAGTTTTCAAATTTAATTCCATAAGCGCGAACTATATCAGAGAGTATAATCAAATTATTTACTTTTAGGTTTTAGTGTAACGTACAAGTAAGTTTTGACTAATCCCATTAATTATAATTCTGACACCCCCCCCCCCTCCATCCACCCCCTTCACCACCACCCAACCTAACCCTACTTCACCTAGAATAAATGATGGAAACCACGCGTATAGCGAAAAAAGAATTAATTTACAGTTACTCCTATTACAGTTTCACGCGTTTGTGTGGGATCAAGATTTAAAATAAAAAATAAAAGTTAAAGCAAAAGCATCAAATAAACGCGTATACTTCCCTTTCAATACTTTCTTATTTCATTTCAAGATAACTATATTCCTATACTTAACTTTGAAACTCTTTTTCATCTTTCATGTTCTGTTTCATTGAATCCCAAGAACAAGAAGAGCCAAAAAATGTTGACTCTAAGCATACTTTTCTTAGCATTTCTCTTCATTCTTGGTTTAATTACAACCCTTTTCAATTTCCCAACAAAAAAATTCCAATCTTGGATCTTTTCTCTTTCAATCAAAGCTCAAACTCCATCTTCATCTCCTCTTTTCAAGAACTCAACTTCAACTTCACCACCTTTGGTTGAACAAAAAATCATGAAAAGGAGTACTTCAAATAGCCATAACAAGGTTGAGTTAAGGAGTATATTTGCAACTTTTGACAAGAACAATGATGGTTACATAACAAAGCAAGAGCTAAAGCAATCACTCAACAATATTGGTATTTATATGGAGGATAGAGATATAGTTGAAATGGTGGAAAAAGTTGATTCAAATAAAGATGGTTTAATTGATCTTGATGAGTTTTATGAGCTTTGTCATTCATTCTTGGGAATACAAGGAGTAATTGGTAGTCAAGAAAATAGTGGAGAAATGAATCAAGAAGAGGAGGCAAATAGAGAGAGGGATCTTAAAGATGCATTTGATGTATTTGATTATGATAAAGATGGATTAATATCAGAGGAAGAGTTGAGTAAAGTACTTTCATCTTTGGGATTGAATCAAGGGAAGAAATTGGAAGATTGTAAGGAAATGATAAGGAAAATTGATGTAGATGGTGATGGTATGGTTAATTTTGATGAATTCAAGAAGATGATGAAACTTGGTGGGAGGCTAATTCCAATTTCTTGAAAAGCCATGCAAATTACTACATATCTTTTTTATTTCATTTTTTATTAGTATACCGTTATGGTCACGAGCAGAATCTTAGCTTGAACCTATTTCGTTCTACCAAAGCAAAATTCAAGAAAACCAATTGAAAGAAAGCCTTATGTTACAAGATGAATCTTTACTAGTAATAGTTTTCATGATTTAGATTTGTACAAATAGGAACAAGAATTTGCATGAATGATTGTATAGTTTAGTTTAGTTTAAGCCTTATGTTACAAGATGAATCTTTACTAGTAATAGTTTTCATGATTTAGATTTGTACAAATAGGAACAAGAATTTGCATGAATGATTGTATAGTTTAGTTTAGTTTACTTTCTTAGTTTCTATGAGAAATTGGATCTTTGGTTTTAGTTAAGTCAACTACCCCTAAGATTTTTCTCCTTTTTTCTTCTCTTTTTAATTAGTTGGATTAGAGAAAATTAAAGCACATGAAGAGGTAGGGGAAGGAGGAAGTATGACAACCTTTGGCTCTGTATTCAAAGTATTTGATCTTAATGTGTTGTTTCAGAGCAGACAATTTCATTGGTTGTACTGACAATATATGTTTGTTTATTACATTGACTTGTTTTCTTATGTTCTTGTTAATTGGTGGAGTACAAGTTTTCCAACCTTTCCAAGTAAGATCTTCATTAGAAAATTCATATTCTAGATCTTGATTCCTGCAACTTTCATAAGCAACTGCAGTTATGGACAAGAGCCAATATTTTGGTATGGCCCCTAATTTTGTTGTAAATTTTGGCAATAAATTTTGATGTAAAATAGGTTGAACAAAATGACTTCTAGAAGAAAATCTATCTCTATTAGAGCTAACGGTCACTTAAGGGGAAAAAATAAAAAATAGCCAAATTTATAACTGGTAATTGAAAAATAGTCATAGTTTCAAAAGTAATCGAAATTTAACCATTTTTCATGTAAAGATAAAATTTGAACAAAAACGCCCTTAAAAATTCGAAAATATTCCAGCACAATATGCTGGAATTCGAATTTTTTATATATGAGCTTCCAACATAATGTGCTGCAATTTCATAATGTGCTGGAGTTCCAACATAGTATGCTGGAAAATTATACACATGAGTTCCATAATTCTGCATATTATGCTGGAATTTTTCGTGTTTCAGCAAAACAGCAACTATTTTCAATTACTTTGCAAACGCTAATTATTTTTCGATTACTGATCACGCCCAACTCTAGTCCTAAAAAGGATAAGCGGTCACTGCAAATAAAATACGGTCTAAAAGTTCAGAGTCGAATCCCACAGAGAACTAAGGCTTAGCTATATCTGTATAATATCACTAAGAAGACAAGTTTGAACAATTTTCTAAATTATAAAGATTGAGATTTATATTTCTAACTAATTAACTAGCAAATACTAGAAAGCGGTAAAATTATCAACTAACGAGACAAAGGGTTGGAGACTAAATTAAGGAGGTCTAGAGTTAAGATTTTCCCAATTGTCGGAATCCTTCTAGCTATGTTCCCTACAATTTCGCCAATTTATTCTCTACTGATCGTGAGCACTTTAGGTGTCGTACTTCTCTCTCGAGCAACTATAATAATTTACTAGACATATTCTCTCGGACTACGCTAGTTGGCTTTATCTAACCGCTCATTATGACCACTTCAAGGCTTTGTTATTTCTAAACCTACCTTTAAACCCGTTGTATTGATTTCTCACATACGTTAGGAGTGACGTTGTTCAACAACTATCTAAATATGTATCCTTTCTCAAGTAGCACATAATAAATAGGCACAATCAATTGATGGTGAGTCAATCAACAACAATAAACACGTAGTTGAATAAGTAGAGAAATCCAATGGCTCAATTATATAAAAACATAACAAGAATTTATCCTACAAAAGGTTCTATCAAAACCCTAGATAACAATTTAGCTATTCATAATAGTATATAAAAATACAATACTAAAATCATAACCAACAATGAAAAATAGGAAGAGGAAGGAAAAACTCGTTGAAGAATTCTCCGCCTTGCTCCTATTGTGTTCTTGACTCCTTAGGTCGAATCCTCCGTCTCCTTAGCCTCCTTAGGTCTAATTTTATGTCAAAAGTGTGTCCCCCTCTTAAAAATACCGTTTTTCCATGTATATATACCAAGTAGGGTCAGGCCTAAACAATTATACCTTCTCCTACGCGAAAAAGGACAATATTTCACGTCTGGACTGCCCGGCCGCGGTCAAACGTGGTCAACCGCAGTATATGGCAGGTATACTGTCTCAGCCCGCCTCAGCTCTACGGTTGCAGTTTTGACCGCGCTGTTCACCCTATTTCGTTTGGAATTTGAAAAAACGTAAAACATGAAAGTTGTAGCTCTTTGAGTTAGCTTTCCAACCATATATTGTGGGGACAAAATGGAGTTTTGAGAAAAAGGTTATATACATTTTACTATACAGTACGCAATATGCCTACTCGAGTCTTCATTTTGTTGTTTTATCATCCGTTGATCCCCGAATACGATCTCGGCTTAATTCCTTGGGCTTTTACTCAGAATTCAAAGCTATGAATCACTTGAATTCATTTCATAACATCTATATAGCTCGGAATCACTCCTACAAGGCATAAAACACACCGTTAGTGCAAAACACTAGCGATTAAAACGCAAACTCAACTAAAGTGCAGTAAATTAGAGTGTAATAATCGACTAAAATACGCAATTATAGCCGATCATCAATACCCCACACTTAAACCATTGTTCGTTCTCGAGCAATCAAACTACACTTTATATAGACACGACCTTTTTAAACAATTTTCCTAACTCATCACACCAAGAATATTTAAAATAGACTAAGCACAAAAGTGTAACATCTTCACCTCAAGATTTGACTCACAAGTACCACGCATTATTCACAACTTACCTACTTACTCTAACATAGAGGTCACTGACATTACATTTCCTCATGAATCAAGCGCCCTCACACAACAAAAGAGAGTAGTTCCACACAATAAAATTTAAGAACACTTAGGAACTCAAGATAGAAAGAATTCACTCACTCTCAGAAATAATATTCATATGCCCCAAAAGATGCACCATAAGCTTGCCTGTAGTGTACTGCTTCACTAATCGAGCTCATTCAATCTAGGATCAATTAGGACTTTATTTGGTTATAATGTAGGCTACGGGACGGGTAGGATACATTTAGATATAAGAGTGACTACACCCCCCTAAGCACTTTAATACATATACTTTAACATTCAAACCCCATACTTATGTCAAACCAAAACTCCACCTTCACATCAATGTATATTACCCCATTCTTCTTTAATCACACTTACATCAAGAGCCACCACTTATCAAAGAATTTTTTTTTCACAACAATCCAACTATATTTTTTTTTTCAATTCAAGTGGCTCTTAATTTTTCAAAATAGTGCACCTTTCTCCTGATTTCATTAGTTCCACTCAAAAGCCAAACCAACCACCCCACACTTTCACTTTTACATAAATCATCACAATTCAAGTGCTCGAGAGGTCAGAAGGTTCAAATAGATGGTTAATTCAAATAAATGGGTAAGGCTTGTAATGTGGTTGCCAAAGAAATAAGATTACAGGCTCAAAGAGGTTAACTATGATACATAACAATTAGGTGGGTAAAATATACATATCTGGCTCAACAAGGAAACACCTATATCACTTCCAAGACTGAACAACACTACTATTTCGCTTTGCAAATACACAGGGCAAGTTCTAGGCATCAAATGCAATGCACTGAATAAAGCAAAACCTTACACACACATGACACATAACTCACTCAGGATTGAATTCATAGACACTCTAGTCAAAGCAGTTAAGCAAAGTTAAGATCATAAAATTTAAGGTACTTTTATAAGAGTCAAAAACTGAGCCTAAGCATCACAACCAAAGTACTCACTATTCTCAAGGCATAACAAAGTCAAGAGATATTGCTTTAATTCAAAACAAAACACAATGGATCCTACTTAAAAAAAAACTAACTACACTCGGTTCAAACAAAACCCTTGGAAAAGAACCGCGGCACAAAGAAAAACGGTAAATACTTACCCGCACCGGGTATTTACACCAAACTATATTAATTCACCATGGTTAATTAATTTAATTAATTAAAATGCATATAACTTACCATGATTAAATTATTAGAGTCCATATGCAAAACAGATGTCATATATCTATTGGTTTGGTGTAAACACCCGGTGTGGGTAAGTTTTTACCAAGAAAAACCAAGGGGGAATTGCTACACTACCTAACAAAAGAAAATATTTTTATTTTATTTTTTTCTTTAGACTTAAATCCCTCAAGAAAATTGTCTAATATATCCATCGTCGGGAAAAGTCCAATCTTTTCTATTTTAAAAAAAAAAATTATTCAATTAAACTAATACAACTAAAATAGCATAGAAAGTCACCTAGACAATCTCCTCACCCCACACTTAAAATTGTACATTGTCCCCAATGCACACCATAACTAATAAAAGGATAAAAGAGACTCCCTGGTAGGCCAAAAGTCGAAGCACTAACAGCTCATGAGGTACTCAGACTTCTCCCAAGCTTGGTCCTTTGTGCGGGTACCTCACACTTAGTTCTAACCATTTGGTTTGTTGTTGCATCTTTCCAATACCTTTGCTTTCCATGCTCCTAGAAAATAAAAAATTGATACTACAAAAATAATACAATTAAAAAAAATTAAAAGAAAGCAATAAAGTTGGGTTGCCTCCCAACAAGCGCTTGATTTAATGTCGCGGCACGACGCGAATCACTTTTTGCCTCCACCTCGAGCTTATGAATTGAACCCCCAATTTGGCATCAAGTTTTCGGCTATGTTCCAGGGGTGGAGGAACAAATCTAATTGGCCCAAGAAACCATTGTATTATTCTACACTTCTTGGCTTTTAGATGAGGTATGTAGTCCTGACTTTCTAGCAAGAAAAATTCCATACTATAGGCACTTTGTTCCTCATTCCTTGACTCCTCAATCGGCTCGGATGACTCTATTTCCATATCATCATCCAAGCCCAATGTGGAAAAAAGTTTGGAGTAAGGACCAATGCGCTCAAACACATGAACTTCAGGACTGACAATATCCTCAACATTAATGATACTAGAGTCAACAAAATTTGTATCATCAAAGTCCTTGGCTGACTCTAGTCTCACTTCTTCAACATCGACATCCTTAAATTGTAGTTGGCTAGGTTGTTGATGTTCTACTCTGACCTCCTTAATTAACATCTCAAATTCATGCTCTTCTTGGCTACTATCCTCAATATTGGCTTGTTGAGCATTAACAGCTCCAACAACTTGATTCAATTGAGCCTCCAAGTTGCGAATAGTTGCCTCTTGCCTCTCTATCTGCAGTTGTTTCTCATTATTTTATTTTAGAAGGCACTTTAACATATCATTGATCTCCTTTAGGTCTGCATCCCCAGGTTCTTTATTCCTGTTAACTTCACAAGAAAAGGTAGAACCATCATAGTAAGGGGTTGGGGGAAGATAAGAAATATAAGCACAACCATAAAAGTGACCATTTTTACCACCACACACATCACACACATTCCACAAATAAGATTGAGTTGGTGCATATAACTCGCTCTTAGGAACGTTTTGAAAATTTTGCCACGGGTGGTTTCCTTCACAATATGTATGGAGATCAATAGTAGAATTATCTACACCTAAATTTTCATAATTCCAAGATGTCATGTTTCTCAAATCAACAGTTATAAAAAAAATACAAAACAAAACAAAACAAAATAAAAGTTCAAATTTGAACCCTAGCAATATATACAGCTACAACTACACCGTTAGTTCCCCGGCAACGGCGCCAAAATTTGATCACGCCCAACTCTAGTCCTAAAAAGGATAAGCGGTCACTGCAAATATAATCTGGTCTAAAAGTCCAGAGTCGAATCCCACAGAGAACTAAGGCTTAGCTATATCTGTTTAATATCACTAAGAAGACAAGTTTGAACAATTTTCTAAATTATAAAGATTGAGATTTATATTTCTAACTAATTAACTAGCAAATACTAGAATGCGGTAAAATTATCAACTAACGAGACAAAGAGTTTGAGACTAAATTAAGGAGGTCTAGAGTTATGATTTTCCCAATTGTCGGAATTCTTCTAGCTATGTTCCCTACAATTTCGCCAATTTATTCTCTACTGATCGTGAGCACTTTAGGTGCCGTACTTCTCTCTCGAGCAACTACAATAATTTACTAGACATATTCTCTCGAACTACGCTAGTTGGCTTTATCTAACCACTCATTATGACCACGTCAAGGCTTTGTTATTTCTAAACCTACCTTTAAACCCGATGTATTGATTTCTCACATACGTTAGGAGTGAAGTTGTTCAACAACCACCTAAATATGTATTCTTTCTCAAGCAACACATAATAAATAGGCACAATCAATCAATGGCCAATCAATCAACAACAATAAACACGTAGTTGAATAAATAGAGAAATCCAATGGTTCAATTATATAAAAACATAACAAAAATTTATCCTACAAAAGGTTCTATCAAAACCCTAGATAACAATTTAGCTATTCATAATAGTATGTAAAACTACAATACTAAAAATCATAACCAACAATAAAAAATAGGAAGAGGAAGGAAAAACTCGTTGAAGAATTCCTCGCCTTGCTCCTATTTTGTTCTTGACTCCTTAGGTCGAATCCTCCGTCTCCTTAGCCTCCTTAGGTCTAATTTTATGTCAAAAGTGTGTCCCCCTCTTAAAAATACCGTTTTTCCATGTATATATACCAAGTAAGGTCAGCCCAAATAATTATACCTTCTCCTACGCGAAAAAGGACAATATTTCACGTCTGGACTGTCGCGGCCGCGGTCAACCGCGGTATATGGCAGGTATACTGCCTCAGCCCGTCTCAGCTCCGCGGTCGTGGTTTCGCGACCGCGCGTTTCACCCTGTTTTGTTTGGAATTTGAAAACACATAAAACATGAAAGTTGTAGCCCTTTGCGTTAGCTTTCCAACCATATATTGTGGAGCCCAAATGGAGTTCTGAGAAAAAAGTTATGTGCATTTTACTAGACAGTACGCAATATGCCTACTCGAGTCTTTGTTTTGTTGCTTTATCATCCGTTGATCCCCGAATACAATCCCGGCTTAATTCCTTAGGCTTTTACTCAGACTTCAAAGCTCCGAATCACTTGAATTCATTCTATAACATCTATATAGCTCGGAATCACTCCTACAAGGCATAAAACACACCGTTAGTACAAAACACTAGCGATTAAAGCGCAAACTCAACTAAAGTACAGTAAATTAGAGTGTAATAATCAACTAAAATACGCAATTATAACCTATCATCAATTACCAGTCTAAAAACTGACTACCCATACTATTTTCACGTCAATTAAGGAAGAATTGGTCAATCAACTCTAAACTGAGCTTTTAGTGAAAAGCTCAACCTTATAGTTAAGATGATTTTACCTATCGGTGACAACCAATGCATTAATTCCAAATATTGAGAATTGAGGAATAATTGCCTTTATTCCTTGGTCTATAATGTATCATACATCACCTGAGACTATAAAGATAGACTTTGAAAACAGTCCCTTGGTATACAAATGAGGTAATTGTGTGGCATAACACATAAGAGTAGTCCACGTCTAAACCAAGTCTAGTCACAAATTCATGACTTAAAACCAGAAAACATTGACTTTTTCTGATTGTGATATTTCAAAGTCTTTATAAAAATGTCTTTACAAGTCATCTGAATTTACAATGAAATTGAAACTGTACTTGCCGTGTCATAAAAGGGCAAAAGCTTCTTCAATCTTCCGGAGAGACCAACTACTTTGACTAATGATTTTTGTTCAGTTTTATATTCTTATACACTGTCCGCTTAAACTAAGAGGTTATTGCAAAGATAAGATGATAATAGGTAATTCTTTTTAGTATGTGTGAGTTTAATCCTAGGAAAGTAAGTACTCCTACATTGTTAAACTACAATCCAATGGCTATTCCAAAATTAAAATTTGATATTTTCGAACAATTACGAGTCTTTGCACAAAACTCATTGTTCGTTTAAAATTAAGGGCTCACATCTAACATATTGTCAGTGACTTTAATAATAGCGGCGTCAGGGTACCTGTTACTATTTTCACTGCCCAATTACGCCAAAAGATGCGGTTAATACATCCAGAACCACACTTGCAACCCAAGTCAATTCGCGAGGCTTTTTAAACCGCTAGGACCATCATACTAGTCAACCATCGATGAACTGATTGGATTAACCAACCAAAGTATAGCAGAAGCATTGTCGATTTAGTAAATTTATTCTAAACTTGGTAATATTGAACTCACACACGTATTTTATATATGTTTCGCATTGAAAGTACTGAGTTCGAACAAACCCGTTGCCAAGAGCCGCATCCCCTACTACTACAATGATAATGTAAAAAATCATGAAGCCTTTTGCCCCGATTTTCAGCTTCCACCCCCTAATTTACAGGATTTGGCCGGGGGGGGGGGGGGGAGTGTGCGTTAATGCCAATACGGATCTCAAATTGCGGAACACACCACGATAAAGAGATCCAAACCACCTGCTTGCCAGCAAGCTACTCTAATTAATTGGGGCGACGTTTCAACTACAATTTAAACAAAGAAATAAAGCACAAATTTTTTGAAGGACACAATGTATTGATCTCCGTCCTACATTTACAATTGATGTGCTTATCTTAATCCTTTACGCTAGATAAGGAACAGCGTCAAGCCTAATTAAAGAAATTATGTTATTAATTGGGGGGGGGGGGGAGGAATCATTTCAATTAACCATTAAACAGCCTTAATAAGCACCTATAGAACAGAGCGAGTATCGAATTGAACTTAATCCTAAAAAGCATGTCAATTGTGTTTCAAATAGTTTGTTATCATTAACAAAAGACCAGATAGTATAAACTTCTAGTCTAACTAGAAATAACAGAAAAGCAAGTAAAACCATGTCTATAATTTACTTGATACTACAGCTGCCCTTGGGCTTATAACAGCACCAGGTGGCTTCAACCAAGCAAACACAGATTCTGGCTTAGTATCATCCCCCAGAATCATGTGCTACCTATAGCGATGGTAGGACATGACTATTGCTATCCTATCCATTATAAGTAAGGACATAATACACATTAAAAGACGTCCGGATGGAAACGCCCGGGGATAGAGTTGCTTTGTTGAGCCTGCTTGAGATGCATCGACAGCGCATAGTTATTAACCTGATCACACAGAAAGGGCAATCACTTAATGTCATATATGAGAAGTGAGGTGGGATGGAAAATTAAAAATAGAGTCAGGAACCCAATAAAGCAACTCACCATTGCTGGCAATAAACTCTTGATAGCATTAATATACCAACATAAATCTTAATCGCATAAGTGTATCAACATACTTCTAGGGGGAACTGAAGACTTCCATACTTCCAACATTTATAATGCATGCATCTACATACATATATGAGTACAACTATTTCTTAAAAAAGGAAGTTTCTATGTTGGGAAGCAGCAGGAATGTGCATTCTACCCCTTTCTATAGAGGAAAGCATGCTTGACAACCAGATTTTAGTCCTCATTTCTCTTTTCAAAATTTTATCTTTGCTCCCGGATTGCACAAAGCACGTATAATAAATATGAAACCATGAAATGAGTTACGAAACTTCATGAGATCTAAAGAGGGTAATCTGACCTCAAGCGTTCTCAGCTGCTCCTGGTACTGAGCCACCAACTGCTTCAGCTGATTCACCTCATGCCCTCTATCCTCAAACTCCTTTTGACGCTCACGTTGAATAGCAAATGCTCGCTTCAAAATAGAATTCTCTTGAATAAGAGCTTCTACCTGCTGCTTGAGCATGTTGTTTTCCTGAATAATTAAATAACTATGAATATACAGATAATTTTTCTCGAGGAAGCATAACTATATATGTATAGATATGGAATGACATTTATTCTTCTTTCCCTTTTTTGGGAAATGGTAAGTATTATTGATGTCTCCTTTTAGGTGCACAACATTTTAAAAGAATGAGGTAGACGTGGCATACCAAAAGAAGATCATTAGCCTGGAATACTTAGTGCATCTCCAGCCCCAACCCTCACAAACACTGATATGTGGTGCTTGGTTGTTGAGGTGATGGGAGAGAGGTGAGTGCCTATAAGGAAAGAACACTACTAATCTATACTAATAGGCTAATAGCCAGACCATCAAAACATTAATTCTTCAACCATCTAAACATATTTGATGTTCACTTTACACTGTGGAAGATCCCACTTTTAACTCATTTCATATCTGCTTTCAATATTTTTATGCAACATTTGATGTTGCTTCGCAACATCTACACATCCGATTGAGGACCTTCAAAACAACTGTATACCATGTCCATAGTAAGTGATAGACAGATGAAGCAAATAAAAACAATGTAGACCAGTTGAATCAAGTGCAGTGGTATGGCAATAAAAATAGAAGAAAAATAGACGGAATGGTGTTAGTGGACAAAATAAAGTTAATTAAATATTTCTAGACCACCTGCTGAACATCGCGAGCTGTTGCCTCTTTTGCGCGGGCACAAATAGACTTCTCCAAGACTTCAAGAGCTCGTGAAGCACGGGCTTTAGCATCATCTATATTTGAGGCACTCATCATCTCTCTAACAAACAGCTCCACCCATTCTGTACTCTCCATGTGCAGTTCTTTTGCTGCCGATGAATCTTCTGTAGGTATGGGCCCACCATTACCTGCACCAAAATGTGTTAAGGGACGGTGTCTACCAGTATAAACAGACTTGTGCCAGTGAACTTCAAAGACATCCAACAAATGTACTGGTACACCTAAGAAAGAATGGTAAAGTATCAACAGAAAGTGAGCTCAGAGGAAAACCACTCGTCATTTTCAGTATGCATGCAATAAAACAAGTTTGGTAGCAGTTTTACTTCATTGTAAATGGGTTCTGCTCCTGGATTTTTCAGGTCCCCCATCTTTCTCACAGGGTCTCAAAGCACAAAATTACGAAGTAGTACATCAGTGGCCTCAGCTCAGCCAATTAATGAAAACAAGTGACCAGAGCAAACACGAATTTCAGTCTAGTGTCAGGGTCATACCTTTAAGGCAATTTGGAAACAGTAAAGTGCTTCGAAGAAACAAGACATTTCTCTTAAAATCAACTAAAGAGCTAACCCACAACCAAACATAATCGTTCTAATGAACGAACAGCATGTTGGGCTTGAGTGGACTCTGATTGCCTCAACATTTTGACAAGTCACATTTTAAGTCGAACACAAGCAAACAAAAGAAATTTTTTAAATAACTACTCATTATTTCTTTATACGTATGCAACCACTTCACCACCACAACCAAAAATTAAAGAAGTGAGTAACGACTAAAATTCAATAAATATAAGTATGCATCAAAGTTAGTAAGTAATAAATTAGTGCAGATATTTATCCTAAGCAACTGTACAAGTATTAAATTTGTGAAACAAAGTCAAGTTAATAAGTCAGTAAATGTTGACCACAGCCGACTAAATTATCCAATTAAGGAGAATAGAGAATACTAGCTACACGGCACTTCTAGTAAAAATGGCAAGCAGTTTTTAACATGCACGAGGTAAAAACTCGGAATAGCAATTGCGATAAACAAAACATAGCACGAGAGGTGAGCTGCCAGGATCGTGGCTTATACATTTCAAGCAAGTTAAAGGAACAAACAAACATCAGATTGGCCAAGGAACAGGGTTTTAGACTGATCAACGGAAACATCACATAGATTAACTAAATAGAATGCTACAGAACGAACATCTACAGGAAGGCGAATTATACAAACTACACATTCAAAATTATGAAATGTCTTTATAACTCTTTTCACATAATCACTTTCCCGGAAAAAAACCCAATCGGAATTGTCTTGTCTCACATGATCTTACATAGCACGTGATTATTGCACACAAACAAAGGATGCCACAAAAGAAAGTACTTGATGTCATTCCCCAAGTTTCTATCAAAACAGATTCAGAAAGGAAAAAAAATAAACATCCGATATCAATCAATAAGAATCTACACATCGATGTTCACCTTGAGTTAAGATCTGGCTGCCGATCTCCTGGGTAGCATCAGATCTTCCTGTGAGGGGCCCCAGATTCTCAGCAGACCCCAAGCGAAGCTCATTTAGTCTTTTGATGGCAGAATCCAGATCATCACCACATTCTTCTAGTGCTCTCTCAAGCAACTACAAAATTCCAAATCTAGGTTAAATTCTCCTCTTTTCAGGGTAAACAAAAGTTTGACCAAGAAAAGCTGTAGGAAACTATGCCGTAGAAGTTGATACCTAGATAACAAAAATGTTCACGAAAATAAAAGTAGCTTTTACAATTCAATGCTATCAGAATCCAAATCAACAATCTCATAGAATTGTTTTTTAAAACAGAACCACAAAAGTTAGATCCATCAATGATATCACTAAATGAAAATCATCAGACAGCATACCATTTCTGGATCAATCGGAATTGATAGAAATCCTCTTAGAATAAAACAACGATCACGAATTTTAAATCCAAGTATCAGTATTAGTAGAAGAAATCGGAGGGAAATTCTGAAATAGCATCTGCGAGGAATCATTGACTGAAGAAAAATTAACACCTCTAGTATGAATAAGATGAAATGTGTTTCTTTTATTGTCTATACCTGCATTCTATAAGGTAACAACGCTTGAATTAGGTAAAAGTCAACATACAGATTATATATGACACCTATCAAGAAAAACCCGGAAAACGTGCACCTCTTTAATTCTTTTAGAAGTTAAAAGGTATTTGGAGTGTTGTAATAATTAGTTCTTGCAATATTTTCAGACAATCCAAAACATTGTTACGTTACAAAAGCAAAAGCCTTTTTTCTCTCTTCATTGAAGCAATAACCTTTACCAAACTAAAGATCCGTAATTGGTGCTGTCCGAAGATGTCCCTCTTTTCTTTATCAATCCTACTATGTGCATTTGAACCTAAAGTTGGTGGGTGAGCTAATTCTTACAGGATTTCATAAACTCTAAAACACTTCCAAAAAACTTAATCGCACTGATCGATTGAGTTCCATCATAGATGCTCTAACTGGATACATATTTTACACTTTTCCTCCCACAAAATTACTTGCAGAAGACAAAAAAATTACAACAGACATAATGACAATAATAAGAAGACGGCTACCTTCATTCCTGGTATTGTAGCAAATTCACTCAGTAGTTAAAATACAATTTTGCTTGTGTTCCTCCTAGAGAATTTTTCTCTTTCTTTTGTTAATCCGAATCAGATATTGAATGCTTTTACAAAAGCTTTCCTTCTATAGTTGGGACTTAGGGAAATAACAGCAAGAGCAGATAATACAAAGAGATTACTACAATCCCTGCACTAAATTTTTTATCACCTAACTCTTTATATCCTCAAACATAAAACTCTTTACACTCGAGACTTCTATAGTCACAAGACTAATTTTATAAGAGACTTGTAGCCAGTATTAAAGCCATTGATACAGTATATATCATTCGGAGGCACTTTCTCTTTTGACGTTGCCCTTCATCCCCTTACTTCCCTTCTTCACCATCCCATCATAGAGACAAGAAACTTCGCTGGTTATTTTGCAGTTACATTTCCCATAAGAGCAAAGACTACCTCTTATGGATAAGCCGCAGAAGAAAGCATAATAGTGACTTAAGTAATCAGCAATTGATATAAGATTAAACTAATTATCATCGTAACTTCGACAAATCTTTTAACTAAAAGGGGAAGCAACCACTGCAAATACAAAGAAAAATAGAAGTACTATCAACCTAATTAGCAAACGGTTTCAAGTTGAGCAGGACTAAGACTGAGTACTTAGAGTGCAAGTTCAGCGATGTCACGGGGGAGTGGACAGCTACGTGAGGCTAAATTCACAAGTCATCTCCAAGAAAGGAAGTTTTAAGTACCTTGGGTTGATTATCGGGGGAACGGGGAGATCGGCGAGGATGTCATGCACCGTATAGGGCCAGGTTGGATGAAATTGAGGTTAGCATCTGGCGTTTGTGTGACAAGAAAGTGCCCCCGGAACTTAAAGGCAGGTTCTACATAGCGATGGTTAGATCGGCCATGTTGTACGGGGCTCAATGTTAGCCTGTCAAGATTTCTCATATACAAAGATGAAAGTCGCAAAAATGAGGATGTTGAGATGATGTGCGGGCACACTACGTTGGATAAGATTACGAATGAAGATATTCGGGCTAGGGTGGGCATGGCTCTTATGGAAGACAAAATGCGGGAAGCGAGGCTTAGATGGTTCGGGCACGTGCAAAGGAGAAGCGTAGATACCCCGGTTAGGAGGTGCGAGCGGTTGGTTATGACGGGTATTAGAAGAGGTAGAGGGCGGCCTAAGAAGTATTGGGAGAAGTGATCAGGCAAGACATGGCGCGACTCCCGCTCACCGACGACATGGCCCTTGATAGGAAGGTATGGAGGGCGAGCATTAGGGTTGAAGGTTAGTAGGTAGTTGAGCGTTTTTCTACTCCGTTCTGTGCGTACGTCTAGTCGGTCAGTGTTGTGTTTTAGTATACTAGTGGTACATGTTGTGCTCGTACTATTTTCCTAGGACCTTGTCACTGCACTGATTTATTGTTATTGCTTTTCTAGGTATATTTTATGATTCTTAGCTCGCTGGTTCTATCTTTCTGGTTATGTTGTTATTATTCTATTGTCATATTTCATCTTCTTGTGCTGAGGGTCTATCGGAAACAGCCCCACTACACAGGGTAGGGGTAAGGTCTGCGTACACACTACCCTCCTTAGACCCCACGTGTGGGATTATACTGGGTGGTTGTTGTTGTTGTTGTATCAACCTAATTAGCATGATTGCAACATATATTCTAATTTTAGATGCATATCTATTTAGTTCCCAAAAACAAGAATTGTTTATAAATAAGACAAGCAAGGGTTTGGAAGGATTTGAGTGTAATTACAACAATCATTGGATTAATTTGATTTGGGTCTCAATGGTTATTTATTTTTAAAGACATTTCAATTGAATCAAAATGTAAAGAGGTTGACACCGAAATTTGAATAGAAAAGATTATTGTGCCCCAGGATCTAATTGACGAACTATAAGGATTTAAGAGTAATTATTCAGGAATAATGATTGTTGGGAACACTTACTTCAACGGCATTACTGTTTTTTTAAGTACGTTAAACAGCAAAACTTCGTAAGCTATTATGAAAGATATTTCACTAGTTTACAATTAGGGACTTGAATCTGCTCTGAAGTGCTCGTCGTTTTTGATAGAGTATCAGAAGCATGCTGCCTCTAGTGATTAAAAGTTCAAATATAACATTTATAACACCTTTTAAAACTTGAGGTATCTAAGTAAGTAAAACAACAGCATGTGCACGCAACCAGTTCAAGTTTAAAAAAAAAAAATTATTGATAGGGAACCATCCTAAAGTACCCTCCTAATTGTTTGACATGTTAAAGTTTACTTTAGGAGTATTTTTTTAAATAAAGAGCTTACTTTAGGAGTATGTAGGATATAAGATAAGATTACTTCATAAATTAGCCTATCTAAAGCAACTACAAACATGATCTTCGTGGTCTACCGAACGATACCTCAAGTCGAGCATGAAGCAGACACTTCGCATTTTCTTGGAGAACCAGAAACCTTCGAAGCGCAATAAGGTTACATTACGAGAAAAGTCAGGAATGGAACTCCTCATAAATTCAATAAACACAAGCAAAATTGGTACCATGAGTTGAAATCGAAGACACTAAACCATGAACTTCATCAACTGCATCAACTATGCCTCAACCCCAAACTAGGTAAGTCATTTATATGAATTATATGTATCCGTTCACTCTATTGGGCCCATTCATTCACTATATACAATATATACACACAGACCATCGGGGTGATCAATTACATCCATGTTTTAACATGATCAGCTAGTTTTGCATTTGTTTTTTATCAATGCGAATTGGTCCACTTTTCTTTTTGGATAAGCAATTGCTCCACCTTGATTTCTTACATATTTATGATGCTAAACCATGTATTTAAGCGCACTATGAACTAAAAAGAAGTCTAGATGCGACTATAGTGGATGGCGTGGTAACAAAAGCTCAAGGCACATCAACTTTTGCAATCCTACAAAATGTTATTTTAAACTGCTCCCCCATGGGATTTTTTTCAATCAAAAAATCCCTCGTAAGTTTTACTTTAACACTTTTGAGTATATGCAAACCCCCATCTTTTTTCTTTAAGACTAAATTAAAGGACTTGCGGTTTTTTAACTTAAATACCTTTCCAGAAAATGTTTTTCTACTTACTTTACAGGAGACTCCATAAATTCACTCTAAGATTTTCTGAAGTAACGTCAATTTAAAAATTAAAGAGAGAGAGAGAGTATCTAAAAAGTCCATCTCATGAAGCTATTAGTGAAGATCAGCCAATAGCAACCATACTAGTAAATTTCAAGATGTATCCAAATAGCTAAAGCCAATAAAAGCGATATCTTCCTACATTTGGTTGTTCCTTAAAGGAATTTATACCTGCACAAGCATCGATTTTTTGCAGTAATCTATCAACATCTCTAAATAACCTTCACCAAACCCTACTGTTTAAACTCAAAAGTAAACCACTTTCCTGATAAACAACTAAATCGTCAACTAAACGGAACCAAAAATCATGGATCTATACATGTTGTGCAGGTTTGGGAAAACGATAAGAGGCTCAAGCCATGTCATTAAACTAAAATGCAGAAGTAACTACAAAAGACATGGTCTTCACATACTCCATCTCAAAAAAAAAAAAAAAATCATCTCAAAAGACATGGTCTTCACATATTAATAACTTGATACATAGTTCAAAACATAATATTTCTTTTAACCATACACTCGAAGTTACTTTGATATCTCCTTTAAGCGCCACCCTGAATGCAGCACACAATTAAAAATCCCCGTATTCAACTTGTATGTCCTTGAATTTTTCCAACCCATATAACTATGCATTTATATTTAGTCTTACGAGAAACAAAAAGTAAGCAAGTGGTAAAATTAAAATTTCTGCTTGCACTGTTATGGTCAAACTTTGATCAAGATCCAAGGTAATGCTAACTTCTACTAAAGTTCGTGTCAAGGAAACCAACCATTGCACCCAAACAACCAATAAATGACATGAGAGATGTAACACGAAACTAACTCTCCACATACGTGTTATATTCTTCATAGAAGAAAGAAAGCTGATTACATCTGGGCATCTGGCGAGGAAAGACAATGATGCAGTTCTATATTTCAATAGTGCAACTATAAAATTGTGTCCAAAGAGTTAACACAGACATCAACTAGATGCATCCTGTCAAGATATAGCATAGCCAGATAACAAAATGTCTTCTGTGTGTCTACACAATACAAGTTACTAACCACATAGTATGTCAATGTTACCACTGATAAGTTGGAAGTAGAACCATAATATCTCTTTGAAAATACATTTGAAAGCTGTTTAACTAAAATAAGAATAGAAGATTATCCTTTTTCTTTTCAAACAATATTCCCACTCCAATACAATAAAGATATAAAGGGAAGCATATTTATGGCTGACAATTCCAAAACAAGCTGAAACGCCAAATAAATTGCACTGTGGTTGGTAAATTACTTAATCATTTCACTAAAAACCCATTGTTTACGAAATCAAAAGCTAATTTCACTAAAAACAGAATAGACGATCAACCGTTTCATTTTCAATGAACACTCTCAGTCCAATACAACTATGATTATAAAGAACGGAAATTTAAAGCCAAAATTCCAAAAGTAGCTGAAATTCCAAACGACTTCTAATTACTAAATTACTTCTTTTTTCAACAAAAAAAATGATTTTGAAAAAAGAAACCTGTTTGTCCAAATGAATTGCGCTGCAAATTACTTGATGCCCTCAAACTTCAATAAAATCACTAAAAAGCTAACATCCGCCACAGCAAAAGCTAAATTAGCTAGAATAACTATATCCAATCACCCCTATTTTTTCTCAATCGAGAGTACAATACACCAAATGAAAGATTTTTACTGCTAGAAAAAATTCAAACAAGCCACAACTCAAATCAATTGCACTAAAATTAATAAATTACTTAATTAGTAGATTTCAAATAAGAAAACCTGTCTGTCCAAATGAATTGCACCGCAAAATTAATTAGCGACCGTAATTATCAAATAAGCTTTTTTTTTTCTTTCATTTTTTTTCCAACATTTCCAGTTCAATACAACAAAAAGATTAACAAAGCGATTCTCTTTACAGCCAAAAGCCTAAAACTTCCAAAACAAGCATAAACACCAATATAATTGCTCTGATATTATTAAATTACTTAACTAATCGAAATAAAAACAAAAATTTAAACCTGTTTGTCCATATCAGGGAAGACCGATAGCAGATGATCGATCGCCGAGGACGGAGTAGAGAAATAAATAGTGGCGGCGGAGGAGGATCGCGGCGGCGAGAAAGAAGACGGAGAGCAACGGATCCTCTTAGAAACCGGCGGCGAAGACGACGGCGACGATGGTGTTGACTGCAAATCTTCGAAGAAATTGGATCTCTTGCTGCCGCACACTATAGCAGACATGTTGCGCCAACAATCAAAATCCTCTCAACAACAACAATTCCTCTCCCACCGTCTCGCTCATGCAGATTTCAAATTTAACCAATTCCAAAAAAAAAATCAAATAAATTAATAAAAGTCAAAATCAAAATCGAAATCGAAATCTCATTTATTCACTGTATATATGATTAGGTTTTCAATTTCTGTTATGTAAATGAATTTCTATAATCTATAATATTACTATCAGTATCAGATAAAATAAAATAATTAGTAATGGTTTTTTATCTTTGTTTTCATTCTCTCTCGTGTTCTTTATGAGATAAAGGCTGGGTTTGCGATTGATTGATTGTGTGAAGAAAAAGGAGGTGCGGGGGAAGATAGAGTGACAAGGGGTTTCAGTATGTTTAAAAGAAGGACTAGTTATGAGATGCTACGCGTAAAATGGTGGTGACGTGAAGGTATAGATTGGTTGGAAGCTGGAGCTTTGAGTGTTGGCTGTTAGCGGTGTTACGTTACGAGTTCCATTGCTCCGTTACGTTATGGCTGGTAGTTGAGCGAGCGGTGGCTTCTTCTTTCCTTTCTTTCAGTTTTTTTGTTTCTCATTCTCACATGGAAATCCAATTATATTCAAACTCGTATCATATAAAATTTTATTCAAGGGAAAACGCTTTCTATCAAAGATTTTTTTATATTCAAGACTCAAATTCTAGAACTTTGATTAAGAAAAAAGCAACATCCATTGCACCACATCGTTGGTGATTCCTTTCTTTAAGTTATTCTTTCTTTTCGTACCAACATTAGATTTCTGATTTCTATTAAATAATGTTTTGATAGAGCTAGTTTTAAGAACGGAAAAAATTTATAATTTTTTAGATATAATCATTTCTAATCTATGATAGCTCATAGCATTTAGCACATTAATTCTTATTTTTAACTGATTACGAATTTTATTAAAATTTTATCAATGATTACTTAATAAGTGACATAATTATATAAATAAAATTGACATGAACAATGCATAAAACTTAAAACTCAAAAAAATAATTCTTTCCTTGTACTTCAAAGATTAATAGTTTGTTTGCTCGTACTCTTTTTTTTCAAAAGTGCTTTTTCAAAGTTAAGGTGCTCTGTCAAGCTTTTATAAGGAAAAAAATATTTTTTAGTGTAAGCAGAAAACAGTTTTTGAAAAGCACGAAAAATAGCTTCTTTCTAAAAACACTTTTTGAAAAGCATTCTTAAAAAATAAACTTAAAAGTATTTTTTCAAAGCTTGGTCAAATATTAATTATTACTCAAAAATACTTTTAAAATTGATTAGACAATAAAATATCTCACCAAAAATACTTTTTGAAAAGCACGAACATGCTATGAGTTTCAATGGAACTAGTATTGCAAAAGGTAAAGGAGACGTTTAGTTAAGTGGCAGGGGTGTATAAAGAAAATTGACAACCGCATCAAACCGATAATTTGAGTCAAATTAGAAAAAATCAGATAATGATTTGATTTGATTTAGTTTGGTGTTGGGAAAAAATTCTGATCATATCCAGTTTAGTTTTAACTAAAAAATCAAACTAAATCCAAACCAATCCGATACTACATGTATATAAATTTTGAAAATAATTTGCACATAAAAAAATTTATTGCAGTCTAATTTATAAATATTTTTAAAAAAAAATCGTAGTTCTCTCTTTTAACGTATTATTTCGAGCTTGGACTTAGAATTTTCAAATGGTCCAATATATTTTATTGCCGATAAATATTAGTAATTCAAATAAAGCCCAAACCAAAACTAAAACAATATTAATACTAATTTTTTTTTAAAAAGGAAGAGGTTTTTTTCGTTCCCATACAATATTTGAAACTTATTTACCAAAATTGTCCTAATTTTGTATATTACTTGCCATAAACAAGAATTGCTTAGAATTTATATACAATCATTGTTAGTGCCTTAAATTAGGGGATTCCGTTATACTATTTCCTTTTTTTCTCTCCTTTTCTCTTTTCCTATTCTCTGATGTCTCTCTCCATATACAATCCATTATTAGTGCCTTAAAGTAGTGGATTTCATTACACTCAATCAGGGGTGTTCATGGTCCGATCTGGATCGGTTTTCCCTAAAAAGAAACCAAATCAAGTAAGTCGTTTTTTCAAATATTGGAATCAAACCAATTAAGTCGGTTTTTATCGATTCAGTGTATGTCGGTTTTTCGATTTTTTATTAAATATGAGACATACACTACAAAACACGTATTCTGATTACACTTTCAACATAACACTATCAAGCTAATTGCTCTTTGAGAAATTTATCATTTATTAAGATATATTGATGATAATTGAACCAAATAGTGATGAATATATAGTTTTAGGATTCATTATTTTTAACATGAAATAAATTTCAGTACTTAGCAAAGAAAACTAACAATCAAACTAGAATGTAAAAGCAAAGAACTAGATTATTATAATAGCAAAGAACTAGAAAAGTGCAAACTATTAAAATGTAACATAAAATTTTAGAAATTTTATATAAGAATATTCATACATATATGTGTGTGTGTAATAATAAATTTTAAATAGCTACTTTTATATTCGGGTTGGTTTGATTTTTTCGGTTATTTTTCTATTAACACCAAAACCGAATCAAATTTGGTCAGTTTTTAAAATTCAAAACCAAAACCAAACCAAACTAAAAAAAGTATCGATTCTTTTAATCGGTTTGGTTAGGTTTTCGATTTTCGGTGATCACAAGCAAATTAAAACGATCCAATGGTTCTCACAAGTCGCAAACAGAAATTTAATGGAATATAGTATAGCTTCTTCAAAACAAAAATCATGAAGCCGTTAATATTTCTAATTAGGTCCGACAATGAAGAACTAACTCATGCATTAAAATTGAATTATCCTTTTCTGATATTATTAAACATTTTTTTTGTTCTGCAACGACTTACTATATGTGAACTCGGATAGCATGACGGAATGTCAAGACAAATGTGACCCATATTTTTCTGTCAAGGAAAACCTTGTCCTGTTTGCTTAACTCGGAAAAACAGATGGTAAAGCCGGCACGAGGAAAACCAAATGTTTTGAGGGATCCATTTAGTCGTTTTGGCTATTTATGGATATTTTATTGTAAGTTTAGCCTCAGGGGCATATATGCTCTTTTGGAGAGAATTCTGCCTGTGCGTTGTCTTTCTGCACCGACAGTTACTAATTTGTGATTTGCCATCCGTTCTTACCTGTCAACATCGTTTGGTATTACAGTTTGTCTATGAGAAGTAAAAACGTTTGTTCATATGGGTTACTCGATCTGGTTGGTCGTAAGAATGCTTTCCCCCACAAGTTCTGTGATAAATCAGAATTTATCAACAAAGCATTCATCATCTCCTTTAATGGACTGTTTTTTCTTTCCGCAATCTCATTGGATTGGGGCGCGTAAGGGCCATTGTTTGATGAATAATTTTATATTCTAAACATATTTCTTCAAAAGGAGATTCGTACTCGCCACCCCTATCACTTATCATTTTGATTTTCTTGTTAAGTTGTGTTTCAACTTCATTTTTGTATTGCTTGAATGCATTTATTGCTTCATCTTTACTATTAAGTAAGTAAACATAGCAATATCGAGTACTGTCGTCAATAAAAGTTATAAAATACTTTTTTTCACCGCGAGATGGTATTGACTTCATATCGCAAATATATATGTGAATTAAGTCTAAAGGATTTGAATTCCTTTCAACTGACTTATAAGGATGATTAACATACTTAGATTCCACACATATTTGACATTTTGATTTGTCGCATTCAAACTTAGGCAATACTTCCAAATTAATCATTTTTCGCAAGGTTTTATAATTGATATATTCCAAACGTATATGCCATAAATCATTTGACTTAAGTAAGTAAGAAGAAGCTGAAATTATATTATTCTCAGCGACCACTACATTCAGTTTTAAAAGGCCCTCAGTGAGGTAACATTTTCCTACAAACATCTCATTCTTACTTATTACAACCTTATCAGATATAAAAATGCACGTATACCCGTTCTTAACAAGGAGTGCAGTAGATACTAAGTTCTTCCTAATCTCATGAACATGAAGGACATTGTTCAGAGTCACCACCTTGCCAGAAGTCATTTTCAGAAATATCTTGCCACATCCTTCAATCTTGGCCGTTACAAATTTCCCATAGAAAGCGTCTCTTCGGGTCCAATGGGAGCATATGTAGCAAAGGCTTCTCTAACAGCACAAACATGGTGAGTGACTCTAGAATCAATCCACCATCCCTTAGGATTTCCCACCAGGTTGCATTCAGAAAGTATAGCACACAAGTCATCAATAACCATGTTTGCTTGATCCTTCTTCTTGTCTTTCCTTGAGCATGACAATCTGTAGATTTGTGTCCAGATATCCCATGGTTGTAGCAATTTCCTTTAAACCGCTTCTTGCTTGGGTTGTTTTTTGATCCAGAAGCCTTTTTCCTCTTTTTATTATTTTGAGGAGCATCCTCAACAATTTTTGCTCCCATTATTGCTGAATTTCCACGACCTTTCTTTTCAGCAACTTTGATGTCCTCTTCGATCCTCAACCGAACAATGAGTTCTTCAAGCGACATCTCTTTGCGTTTGTCTTTCAAGTAATTTTTGAAGTCCTTCCACAAAGGAGGCAACTTCTCAATCATCTGTAACGACCCGACCGATTGTTTTAAGAATTAATGCCTCGATCCCCTATTAACTGTTTTCCCCATGTTTACTTCTGCTATTTTAATTTGCCGGGATGTTCGCTTTTGAGTTTCGGAGAGTTTTGGGACATTTAGTCCCTAAATGAGAGCTTAAGTTTTGAAAATTTGACCGTAGTTGAAACAATGCGAAGAAGGCCTCGGAATGGAATTCGGATGGTTCCGTTAGCTCCTTTGAGTGATTTCGGGCTTAGGGGCGTGTTCGGATTGTGTTTTGGAGGTCAGTAGCTAATTTAGGCTTGAAATACCGAAAGTCGAATTTTAAAGTTTCCGGTTCGATAGTGAGATTTTGGTCCGAGGGTCGAAATGGAATTCTGAAAGTTGGAGTAGCTCCGTAGTGTTGAATGTGACATGTGTCCAAAATTTCAGGTCATTCGGACGAGGTTTGATAGATTTTTTGATCAAAAGCGTAAATTTAGAGTTTGGGAGTTCTTAGGCTTAAATCCATGGTTGATTCGTCGTTTCGATATTATTTTAGGTGTTTTAAAGATTGGTATAAGTTTGGATAGTGGTACTAGACTTGTTTGTACTTTTGGTTGAGGTCCCGGGGGCCTTGGGATGATTTCGTATGGTTGACGGAATGATTTGGAATTTGGAGTTGCAGCTGAAGCTATGACTGATGTCATAACCGCATTTGTGGTTGAGAGGCCGCAGATGCAGAATCAAGCCGCAGAAGCGGCCAGATGAGGAAGGGCCAGGAACCACAGAAGCAGCAGAGGTACCGCACCTGCGTGACCGCATATGCGGATTCTGGTTCGCAGGTGCGGCTAAGAGGTTTTAAGTGGAATTTGCAGGAGCGGTCCCCATGACCACAGATGCGGAAGGTGGACCGCAGATGCGGATTTGCTGGGCAGAACTTATAAATAGTTGCCTCCGCGAATTTAAGTTATTTTCACCTATTTTCAAACGGGAAGAAGCTTTTGGGAGCATTTTCAAGGGGGGTTTTCAAAGGGATTCGTTGAGATAAGGTCTTTGGTCCCTAAACTCGTTATTGAGGTGATTTTTAGCATTATAAGCATGAAAATTTAAGGAAAATCAGTTGTAATTCGGGAGTTAGGGCTTGACTAATTAGAGACCTTTAAGTGATGATTTGAGGGACTATTTGAGGTCCGATTTTGGTACTTTTGCTATGACTGAACTCGTAAGAGTGTAAGAATTCAGGAAGTGTAAATTTTACCCGATTCCGAGACGTGGGCCCAAGGGGCATTTTGGCCATTGTACCTAATTTCGCGTATTAGCTTAGAATTTCTTTGTAGAATCAGTTACTTGAAGTGTTATTTACATTATGCAATTGAATTGAGTAGATTTGGGCCATTTGGAGTCGAATACTCGTGGCAAGAACGTGGTTTCAGGTTGACTTTGAGCTGGTTCGAGGTAAGTGGCTTGCCTAACCTTGTGTGGGGGACCTTCCCCTTAAGATTTGGTATTATTGATAATTGAAATGCCTTGTACGTGAGGTGACGAGTGCGTACTTGTGCTAATTGTTGAAAATCCGATTTTCATTAAGTAATTAGTAATATGTTTCCTTTCCTGTTTATATTACTTGCAATTAAAGCTTGTTGTTAGCTTAGGAAAAGATGTCTAATTGACTTAATTGCCTTACTTGTTCAAACTGCCTTATTTGGATTACGTGCAATATGCTAGGTTAGAAATACCTGTTTGCCTTGGTATGAAACTTGAATTGAAATGTGTACTCTTCTTGCTGTTGCTGTGTGTTTACTTTGGGACTACGGGACGGTATCCCAGGAGATCCCCCTGTATGTTTACTTTGGGACTACGGAACGGTATTCCGAGAGATCCCCTGCACATTTACATTGGAACTATGGGACTGCACCCGGTAGATTCCCCCTGTACTGAGTATTTACATTTGGGACTACGGACCGGTATTCCGAGAGATCCCCTCGCATTATAAGTTGGACTACAGGACGGTATCATGGGAGATTCACTGGATATTTACATTTGAGACTACAGGACGATATCCTGGAAGATCCCCGGTTGTTATCTTTGTGTTGAGCTGTATTTCTTTCTATGTCTATTTTGCCTCTGTGGTAGTTGTTGTTGTCCTTTATATCCTGTGTTACTTTTACTGTTGTACTTATTCATACTATTTTGTTCTACACTGTTGAACCTTATATTTTATTTAACCTCAGTAGGGCCCTGACCTTCCTCATCACTACCCGACCGAGGTTAGGCTTGACACTTACTATGTATCGTTGTGGTGTACTCATGCCCTTTCTGTGCATGTTTTTCATATGCATATCCAGGTACTTCTACGCAGACTATCATGCTTGAGACGAGGCACTTGAAGAGACTCCAAGGTATATCTGCCGCGTCCGCAGACCGAAGAGTCCCTTTCTACTCTCCCTTTTGTATTAACCTTTCTGTATTTTCGTTTCTTTGTTAGACATTCTGGAGTTAGATGCTTGTAGACATTTAAAGGCTTATGATCATGAGATTCCGGGTTTTGGGAAATGTATTAGTTTTTGAGAGTTGATATTGTGTATGTCGAGCGACACTTTTAAATGCTGTTCTATTTCACTATTTCGGTTTTTAATTGTTTTCTTCCGCAAATTGGTTTATCTTTCGCATTTTTAGGCTTACCTAGTCGTAGATACTAGGTGCCGTCACGATGGTTCACGGAGGGCGACTCGGGGCCGTGACAAGTTGGTATCAGAGCTCTAGGTTCATAGGAGTCGTGAATCACAAGCCGGCTTATTAGAGTCTCGCTGATCGATACAGAGACGTCTGTACTTATCTACGAGAGGCTATGTAATTGTTAGGAAAAAAAATCCATTTCATTTGATTTCCTTGTCGTGCGAGATTTCGATATCACAATTCTAAATTTCTATCTTCTATTCTCTCACAGATGGTGAGGACACGCGCTACCCGAGATGATCAGGCACCTGCGCCCCCTACTACAGCCGTCAGAGGTCGGGGCCGGGGTAGAGGCCGAGGATGCGCAGGTGATGCAGCCAGAGCACCTGTGCGAGCTACTGCCGAGGTACCACCCAGCAGTTCCAGCCGGAGTCCAGGCACTTGATACGCCTACTGCTACTACTACTCCAGCTCTCTAAGAGACTCTTGCGTAGTTCATGAGCATATACACAACTTTGGCTCAGGCAACATTGCTCCCCCTTGCTACAGCCACATCTCAGGCCGGGGGAGGAGCACAGACTAATGTTGCCCGCACTCCTGAGCAGCGAATGCATGTTGATCAGGTCCCAGAGTTTATTCTTATACAGCCTATAGCCCCAGGTCATCCCGAGGATAGGGCAGCGACTTTAGAGGATGAGCAGCGGAGACTTGAGAGGTTCAAGAAGTATGATCCTCCTGTATTTAGTGGGTTAGCCTCTGATGATGCTTTGGGATTTCTGGAGGAGTGTCACCGTATCTTCCGCACTATAGGTATATCGGGATCGAGTGGGGTTTTTTTCACTACCTTCCAGCTTCGAGGAGCCGCCTATGAGTGGTGGCGCACCTATGAGTTAGAAAGTCCGGACGAGGCAGCTTCACTGACTTGGACTCAGTTTACAGATATGTTCCTGCTAGAGTTTGTTCCCTAGAGCCTTAGAGATATATGGCGTGCAGAGTTTGAGAATTTGCGCTAGGGTGCTATGATTGTCTCAGAGTATGCTGTCTGTTACACTAACTTGGCTAGACATGCCCCAGCCTTGGTTTCTACTATTTGCGAAAGGGTTCGACGGTTTATTGAGGGGCTTATTCCCAGCCTCAGGTATAGCATGGCTCGTGAGTTGGAGATGGATATTTCTTATCAGCAGGTGGTGAGCATTGCTAGGAGGATTGAGGGTATGCATGCTAAGGAGAGAGAGGAGAGGGAGGCCAAGAGGTCTCGAGAGTCGGGCCATTTTTCTGGTGCCTGTGCCCCAGCATAAGGTCGTCATGGGGTTATATGAGTCGCCCCATTCATTTAGCTCTTCCAGCAGCCAGTGGTGTTCCAGCTCCTCCTAGGCCCCAAGAGCCTTATTATGAACCTCTAGTATCTAGTGCACCTCCTGCGTGGAGTGCTTTTAGTGGTTAGTCCAGCAGACCTAGCCCGAGCCAGTCATAACCGCCACGTCCTCCCAGGGCTTGTTTTAAGTGTAGTGCTACACGCCATATGGTGAGGGATTGCTCCAGACTTAGGAGGGGTGCACCTCCACAAACTCCTCAGCCACAGCGTGCCGCACAGCGTTCTTAGGCTATGGTTACAGCTCCAGTTGCTACCTCACCTGCTCAGCTAGTTAGAGATAGAGGTCGGGGAGGTAGAGGTCACCCTAGAGGGGGAAGCTAGGCCAGATACTATGCCATGCCTGCCCGTACCGAGGCTATTGCCTCCGATTCTGTCATCATAGGTTTATACTGGTTTGTCACAGAGATGAATCGGTTCTATTCGATCCAGGCTCCACTTACTCTTATGTCTTCTTATTTTGCTCCGTACTTGGGTGTACCTCGGGATTCTTTGAGTTCCCTCGTTTATGTTTCTACTCCTGTGGGAGATTCTCTTATTGCGGACCGCGTTTATCGGTCGTGTTTGGTTGCTCTTAGTGGTTTTCAGACCATAGCCAATTTATTGTTACTCAGCATGGTAGATTTTGATATTATCTTGGGCATGGACTGGTTGTCGCCCAATTATGCTATTCTTGATTGTCATGACAAAACCATGACGTTGGCTATGCCAGGTGTATCGCGTATTGAGTGGAGGGGTGCTTTAGATCACACTCCCAGTAGAGTTATTTCTTTCCTTAAGGCTCAGCGTATGGTTGAGAAGGGGTGTGGCACGCATCTAGCTTATGTGAGAGATGTTAGTATTGATACCCATTTAGTCGATTCAGTCCTAGTAGTACGGGATTTTCCTGATATGTTTCCAGCTGATCTTCTAGGCATGCCGCTTGATAGAGATATTGATTTTGGCATTGATCTGTTGCGGGTCACTCAGCCCATTTCTATTCCTCCATATCGTACGACTCCTCTTGAGTTGAAGGAATTGAAGGATCAGTTATAGGAATTGCTTGATAAGGGTTTTATTAGGCCCAATGTATCACCTTGGGGTGCTCCTGTTTTGTTTGTGAAGAAAAATGATGGTTCTATGCGTATGTTTATTGATTATCGCTAATTGAACAAAGTTATAGTAAAGAATTGTTATCCTTTGCCTCGTATTAATGATCTGTTTGACCAGCTCTAGGGCACACGGGTGTTTTCTAAGATTGACTTGCGCTCAGGTTACCATCAGTTGAAGATTCGGGAGCCAGATATCCCGAAGACTATTTTTAGGACTCGGTATGGTCATACGAGTTCCTTGTTATGTCATTTGGGCGGACCAATGCCCCAGCAGCCTTTATGCATTTGATGCACAATGTGTTCCGGCCGTATCTTGACACGTTCGTCATTGTCTTTATTGATAATATTCTGGTGTATTCCTGAAGCCGGGAAGATCATGAGAAGCACCTGAGGACAGCGCTCCAGACTCTGAGGCAAAAGAAGTTATATGCTAAGTTCTCAAAATGTGATTTTTGGTTAGATTCCGTGGCATTCTTAGGTCACGTGGTGTCGAGTGAGGGTATTCAGGTGGATCCGAAGAAAGTAGAGGCAGTGCAGAGTTGGCCTAGACCATCCTCAGCTACAGAAATTCGCAATTTTCTTGGTTTGGCGGGTTATTACCGTCGTTTTGTTGAGGGGTTTTCATCGATTGTAGCTCCTATGACCAGGTTGACCTAGAAGGGTGCTCCGTTCCAGTGGACGGAAGAGTGTGAGGCAAGCTTTCAGAAGCTCAAGACAGCTTTTACTACAGCCCCAGTTTTGATATTGCCTACAGGTCTGGGGTCTTATACGGTCTATTGTGATGCCTCGAGGAATGGCCTTGGGGCGGTGTTGATGCAAGGCGGTAGGGTGATTGCCTACGCGTCCAGACAGTTGAAGGTACATGAGAAAAATTACCATGTCCATGATCTAGAGTTAGCTGCCATTGTTCATGCCCTGAAGATCTAACACCATTATTTGTACGGTGTTCCTTGTGAAATTTATACTGATCATCGGAGCTTGCAGCACCTGTTCAAGCAAAGAATCTTAATTTGCGCCAGAGGAGGTGGTTGGAGTTGCTGAAGGACTATGATATCACTATTTTGTATCACCCGGGCACGGCCAATGTGGTGGCCAATGCCTTGAATCACCGGGCAGAGAGTTTGGGAAGTTTGGCTTATTTACCATCATCGGAGAGACCTATGGCGATGGATGTTCAGGCCTTAGCCAGCCAGTTTGTGAGATTGGATCTTTCGGAGCCTAGTCGGGTCCTAGCTTGCGTGGTTTCTCGATCTTCCTTATTTGACCATATCAGGGAGCGTCAATATGATGACCCTCATTTGCTTGTCCTCAAGGACACGATTCAGCACAGTGATGCCAGAGATGTGACTATTGGTGATGATGGGGTATTGAGGATGCAGGGTCAGATTTGTATACCCAATGTTAGTGGTCTTCGGGAGTTGATTCTAGAGGAGGCCCATAGTTCGCGGTATTCCATTCATCTGGGTGCCACGAAGATGTATCAGGATTTGAGACAGTAATATTGGTGGAGGCGGATGAAGAAAGATATAGTTGGGTTTGTAGCTCGGTGTCTCAACTGTCAACAGGTAAAGTATGAGCAACAGAGACCGGGTGGGTTGCTTCAGCAGATAGAGATCCCGGAGTAGAAGTGGGAGCGGATCACCATGGACTTTGTAGTTGGGCTCCCACGGACTTTGAGGAAGTTCAATGCCATTTGGGTGATTGTGGATCGACTGACCAAATCCGCACATTTATTCTTGTGTGTACTACCTATTCTTCAAAGCGTCTGGCGGAGATTTATATCCGGGAGATTGTTCGTCTGTATGGTATTCTCATTTCCATCATTTTAGATAGAGGTACTCAGTTCACATCACGGTTCTGGAGGGCCGTTCAGCATAAGTTGGGTACTCGGACAGACAGTTTGAGCGCACTATTTAGATTCTTGAGGATATGCTCCGTGCGTGTGTGATTGAGTTTGGAGGGTCTTAGGATCAGTTTTTGCCATTGGCGGAGTTTGCCTACAATAATAGCTATCAGTCCAGCATTCAGATGGCACCATATGAGGCTTTATATGGTAGGCGGTGTAGATCCCCGGTAGGTTGGTTTGAGCCGGGTGAGGCTAGATTATTGGGCACACACTTAGTTCAAGATGCTTTGGAGAAGGTTAAGGTGATTCAGGATAGACTCTGTACATCCCAGTCCAGACAGAAGTGTTATGCAGACCGGAAGGTTCATGATGTTTCCTATATGGTTGGAGAGCGGGTTCTGCTTCGGGTTTTGCCTATGAAGGGCTTTATGAGATTTGGGAAGAAGGGGAAGTTGAGTCCGAGGTTTATTGGCCCTTTTGAGATATTGCAGCATGATGGGGAGGCTGCTTATGAGCTTGCCTTACCTTCCAGCTTCGCAGGGGTTCATCCGTATTTCATGTTTTGATGCTCTGGAGGTATCACGGTGACCCATCGCATGTGTTGGATTTCAGTTCAGTCCAGTTGGACAAGGATCTATCTTATGTTGAGGAGCCAGTGGCAATATTGGACAAGCAGTTTAGAAAGCTGAGGTCAAAGAACATTGCATCTGTGAAGGTTTAGTGGTGGGGTCAGCCGGCCGAGGAGGCAACCTGGGAGACCAAGCAGGATATGCACAACCGTTACACTCATCTTTTCACTACTTCAGGTATGTCTCTATGCTCGTTCGAGGATGAACGAATGTTTAAGTGTGGGAGGATGTAATGACCCGACCGGTCGTTTTAAGAATTAACGCTCCGATCTCCTATTAACTACTTTTTCGGTGTTTATTTCTGCTATTTTGATTTGCCGGGATGTTCGATTTTGAGTTTCGGAGAGTTTTAGGACACTTAGTCCCTAAATAAGAGCTTAAGTTTTGAAAATTTGATCATAGTCGGAACAGAGCGAAGACGGCCTCAGAATGGAATTCTGATGGTTCCGTTAGCTCCGTTGAGTGATTTCGGGCTTAGGGGCATGTTCGGATTGTGTTTTGGAGGTCCGTAGCTAATTTAGGCTTGAAATGCCAAAAGTCGAATTTTGAAGTTTCTGGTTTGATAGTGAGATTTTGGTACGAGGGTCAGAATGGAATTCCGAAAGTTAGAGTAGCTCCGTAGTGTTGAATGTAACGTGTGTGCAAAATTTTAGGTCATTCGGACGAGGTTTGATAGACTTTTTGATCGAAAGCGTAAATTTAGAGTTTGGGAGTTCTTAGGCTTGAATCCGTGGTTGATTCATCATTTCGATGTTATTTTAGGTGTTTTAAGGATTGGTATAAGTTTGGATAGTGGTACTAGACTTGTTTGTGCTTTTTGTTGAGGTCCCGGGGGCCTCAACATAATTTCGGAGGGTTGACGGAAGGATTTGGAATTTGGAGTTGCAGCTAAAGCTATGACTGCTATCATAACCGCATCCGCAGTTGAGAGGCCACAAGTAAGACTCCCGCAGATGTAGAATCAAGCCGTAGAAGCGGCCAGATGAGGAAGGGCCAAGAACCGCAAAAGCGGCAGCGGTACCACACCTGCGTGACCGCAGATGCGGATTCTGGGTCGCAGGTGCGGCGAAGAGGTTTTAAGTGGAATTCGCAGTAGCGGTCCCCTTGACCGTAGAAGCGGTACCGCAGATACGGAAGGTGGACTGCAGATGCAGATTTACTAGGCAAAACATATAAATAGTTGCCTTCGCGAATTTGAGTTATTTTCACCTATTTTCAAACGGGAAGAAGCTTTGGGGGGCATTTTCAAAGGGATTCGTTGAGGTAAGGTTTTTGGTCCCTAAACTCGTTATTGAGGTGAATTTATCATTATAAGCATCAAAATTTAAGAAAAATCAGTAGTAACTCGGGGGTTAGGGCTTGATTAATTAGAGACCTTTGAGTGATGATTTGAGGGACCATTTGAGGTCCAATTTTGGTACTTTTGGTATGACTGAACTCATGAGAGTGTGAGGATTCCGTAAATATAAACTTTACCCAATTCCGAGACATAGGCCCGAGGGGCATTTTGGTCATTTTATCTAATTTCGCGTATTAGCTTAGAATTTCTTTGTAGAATCAGTTATTTGAAGTGTTATTTACATTATGCAATTGAATTGAATAGATTTAGGCCATTTGGAGTTGAGTACTCGTGGCAAGAATGTGGTTTCAGGTTGACTTTGAGCCAATTCGAGGTAAGTGGCCTACCTAACCTTGTGTGGGGGACCTTCCCCTTAGGATTTGGTATTATTGATAATTGAAATGCCTTGTATATGAGGTGACGAGTGCGTACTTATGTTAATTATTGAAAATCCGATTTTCATTAAGTAATTACTAGTATGCTTCCTTTCCTGTTTATATTACTTGCAATTAAAGCCTGTTGTTAGCTTAGGAAAAGATGTCTAATTGACTTAATTGTCTTACTTGTTCAAACTGCCTTATTTGGATCACGTGCAACATGCTAGGTTAGAAATACATGTTTACCTTGGTATGGAACTTGAATTGAACTGTGTACTCTTCTTGCTATTGCTGTGTGTTTACTTTGGGACTACAGGACGATATCCCGGGAGATCCCCCTGTATGTTTACTTTGGGACTACGGAACGGTATTCTGGGAGATTCCTCTGCACATTTACATTGGAACTACAGGACTGCACCCAGTAGATTTCCCCTGTACTGAGTATTTACATTTGGGACTACGGATCGGTATTCCGGGAGATCCCCCCGCATTATGAGTTGGACTACGGGACGGTATCCCGAGAGATCCACTGGATATTTATATTTGAGATTATAGGATGGTATCCTGGGAGATCCCCGGTTGTTATCTTTGTGTTGAGCTATATTTCTTTCTGTGTCTATTTTGCTTCTGTGGTAGTTTTTGCTGTCCTTTATATCCTGTGTTACTTTTACTGTTGTACTTATTTATACTGTTTTGTTCTACACTGTTGAACCTTATATTTTATATAACCTCAGTCGGGCCCTAACCTTCCTCGTCACTACCCGACCGACATTAGGCTTGGAACTTACTGAGTACCGGTGTGATGTACTCATGCCCTTTCTGCGCATATTTTTCATGTGCAGATCCAGGTACTTCTACTCAGACTTATCACGCTAGAGACGAGGCGCTTGAAGAGACTCCGAGGTATATCTGCCGCGTCCGCAGACCGAAGAGTCCCTTTCTACTCTCCCTTTTGTATTAGCCCTTCTGTATTTTCGTTTCTTTGTTAGATATTCTGGAGTTAGATGCTTGTAGACATTCAAAGGCTTGTCATCATGAGATTCTGGGTTTTGGGAAATGTATTAGTTTTTTAGAGTTGATATTGTGTATGCCGAGCGGCACTTTTAAACGCTGTTTTATTTCACTATTTTGGTTTTTAATTGTTTTCTTCCGCAAATTGGTTTATCTTCCGCATTTTTAGGCTTACCTAGTCGTAGAGACTAGGTGCCATCACGATGGTTCACGGAGGTCGAACCGGGGTCGTGACATCATCGCTGCAACTTGGAATGTTTCATTGATGACAAGACCTTCAATGAAAATTCTATTAGTAATAATAATATAATTAATACTTTCAACATAAGTATTAATTCGACTTATACCTTCAGCAAGGAGCGTGAATAATCACTTGCAATTCCTGGACTTGAGTAATAATAGACTTGGTATCTACTATTTTGTAGTCCAAAAATTTTGCGGCAACAAATTTTTTCAACCCGACATCCTCAGTTTTGTATTACTTTTCAAGTGCAATCCACAGTTCTTTTGATGTCTCCACATTACTATAGATGTTATACAAATCGTCCTCTAGTCCGCTAAGAATGTAATTCTTGCACAAAAAATCAGAATGTTTCCACGCCTCAGTCACGAGAAAGCGTTCATTATTTAGAATTTCGTCAGGCAGAATAGTAATATCTTCCTTAATGAAACTTTTGTAGACTTAAAGTCGTCAAGTAAAAGAACATCTTCTGCTGCCACCGCTTGAAATCAATCCCGAAAAAAATTTCGGGCTTTTCTGCAGGTACCGGTGCCAATGCCGGTATTATTCGGCTTGTCGATACATTGGCAGTCACCATAGGAACAGACTGATTTTCGTTCTCAGCCGTCATTTCTGTAAAAGAATGACACAAACAAATGTTTAATATACGACGAAGTTTTTATATCTTCAAACCGAATAAAACTGGAGCAGAAAATCATGTAAATTTTAATCTCCAATGGAGTAGAAAATCGCTAGGATTTTAATCTCCAAATAAACATATAGTAAACCAAAATAGAATATACGTTAAAGTAAACACATCGAGTAGAAAACCACGAAGGCTTTAATCTCCAAAACAGGAGTAGAAAATCACATCATGTTTTAGTCTCCAGAACAGTATATATAACACAAATACAGAATATAAAAATAAGTTCCTTAATCTTGTTAGTATACTATATTTGTATAATAATTTTGGAGAAGGAAACAACGTATAAACAGAAATGTAGAAGAAATAGAAATTAATCCGACCTCACTGAATTGACAGTGTTTCCTTAAGGAGCTTAATCCCCTCATAGTATCCGAGGTTGTGGATTATTTCCTCCCAAGATAGAATGGATTACACACTGCTGTAGTGGTACTTCAAACCCCAATGTTTCGATGAACACAAATGGCGGCAACAAATCACACTTACATTGTTTATTTTGTAAGAAAACAATACAGAAAGGAAGAGGAGAATTCAAAAATTTCGTAAGAAAAATCTGACGGAATAATCTGCTATTTATAGCCAACAGGTCGGGTTTAAATGAAGAGGTGCAACTCTAATGACTGTTATGATTGTTAGCGTAAGAATGGCCATTATGAAATGGCTATTTACGCAAAATAAAAAGGAAAAATCAAACGCGGAGGAAAATTAATTTACCGTTAAAAAAAGGCAAATTTGGATTAAAATAATATTACATTAATCTTAATATTAACAAATAAATTTGGTCTAAAAAATTAATCAATCAATCAATCGACCGAAGCCGAGCCGAGCGAGCAACGACGGCGACGCAAGGCTTGCCTTCTTCTTAACTCTTTAAGAGCTAGAAGAAGAGCAATTGTATATATACCCATCAAACGTCATTTCCTCCTCCAATATGGGACAATGTCCCTTTGTCAAGGAGAGAAAATCAAATTTTTTATTTTTTCCTCCATTTCCCATTCACTCTCTTTAAGCTAAACTAAGCTTAGAATCTAACAATGAAACCATTAAAACTCTATACAACATGAAAGGATAAAAAGTAGAGAATATCGAAGAAAGAAAAATTATGGAAAGAAGGATATATATATATATATATATATATATATATATATATATATATATATATATAGAGAGAGAGAGAGAGAGAGAGAGAGAGAGAGAGGGATAGAGAAATAACTAATATTCCCATTTCAATTTCTTAAAGAGTACTCTTTAATACTATTTTATATATAATTGGTAAATTAAATATCAACTTGTAATTAAGTTAAAACCTAAATGGTGAGGGTACATAAGTTTCTAATATAGTACATATATGTAAATATTCAATTTAGTACTAAGAATGACAATTGTGTTGGATATTTATTTTTTCGTTTTGCATTGCTTTAATGAAAATGCATAACTTAATTTTTTTCATTGTTTAGTCATGTATTTAATACTTAGTAATTATTAGTTGTACTTATTTTAGCATTGGCTTAATACTTTTAGATTATGTTCATTTTTATTATGGCTTTATACGATTTTATTATATTTATTGTTGAATATTTTAGTACAATATCACGACTCATCTCACATTATTTAGTTTTATTTACTTAGGTAACACCTTATATAGTTGTATCCTACTTAGTATTGTCAGATTATATTCATTTTGTTATAACTTATTAATTACAATATTGTTTTTATGCAATTTTATTATTTTTATTAGTGAATATTTTAGTATAATATCATGACTCATCTCACATATTTTGTATTATTTCTTGATAATACCTTATATAATTATATCCTACTAAGATCAAAGAAATAATTGGAGCATAAATTATATATTTTATGCTATGAATATTTTAATTTATAGAAAAAAGAATTTTAAAAATTCGAAAAAAATCGAGAATGGAAAATCGTTGATTTGGTTTGGTTTATAGATTTAAAAACCCGGACACAACAACAACAACAAACAATAACAACAACCCAGTAAAATTTCACTAATGGGTTCTGGGGAGGGTAGTGTGTATGCAGACCTTACCCCTACCCCGAAGGAATAGAGAGACTGTTTCCGAAAGACCCTCGGCTCAAGAAACAAAAAGACAAAAGGAGACAATTAAAGACCCCGACACAATTAATTTATTTTGGTGATTAAAAAATCTGAACCAACCTGACCTATGTACACCTCTAGTCAATGATATAAGGATTAATCTCGCTACAACATTAAGAATTATATTTAGCCATTGTTTCGTTCAGTATTAGCTAATACATACTGATATAAGTTGTTTTTGGATTAATCAATGTGGGAGAAGTAAAATCACTAGCTATTCCTCGATAAAGCTAAGTCTCCCTCAAATGCCTTATTCATTTATAATCAAGATTAAAATTGAAAACATACTTTTATCCATATTTATTCAGTTTCAAACCAAAGATATTTTAGATTATATATTGTATATCTCATTTTTAATTCATTGCACAAACCAAAGTAATGGTGCTAGATATCCATAACTTTGTCCGCAAACCAAATAATCCCTAAGGCAACAAAATAATGTAATTTTTTAAGTGATCGGATAGGTTAAAGAATGATATGGAAAAAGACCAGTATAAGTGCTAAAATTTATATTACTACGTACCGACATCACTCAGGGTTTGTTTGGTATGATGAGATTTATTTTTCATGAAATATATTTTCAAATAGAAAATAAAATTTCAATATTTGGTAAGTAAATTTTTTTTTCTGGAACATATATAGTATTAGAGATTAATAAGAATATAGCAAACTTTTGGATATTAGTGATTAATGATTATGTTGAAGTATTAGTTAAAGCAAGTAATATAAAAAAAATATTTATGAGAAAAATGACTTCCCATAAGTGATGACTGATGAGGTCATTTTAATGAAAAATATTTTTCATAGAAAATGACCTATGTCATAACAACACTAGAAAATGACTTTCTTGTAGAACATATTTTCTTGAAAGTCATGTCTCTGTACCAAATACACCCCAAAGCACTAAGGTTTTCGTAGAACCAAGATGGAATGATATGTCTACGAATTTTTTAAAGGATAATACATAAGAATGACGTCCCAAATTAGTTTGTTATTTTCAATTGCCATCTTAAAATTTGTGGGACTTAAGATTAAAATGCAATCCTAACCATCTTACGCAATAGTATCCATTTTAACTGGGTAAGTGATAAACACACGACACGTATTGAAATACTAAAGTCAATAGAACCTATCAGATTACTGCAAGTAAAATCAAGCAAATAAATTTTAAATTCCATTTTTTTTTAGATTTTTAGTTACTTAATTTTTTGTTGATTGTAGTTCACTTACTAATTTGTTGGAGAAAGACCTCACAATTTTAGTTCTTTACAGTCTAAAAGAACCAATAAATAGTTGGGACCAACGAAAACAAAAAATATGTGGGCTTTATTTAGTGGGCGTTTGGATTAAGAATTGTAAAATTTCAAAAAAAAGTGAAAAAAAATTTCAAGTGAAAATAGTATATGAAAATTAGAGTTGTGTTTGGACATGAATATAATTTTGGGGTTGTTTTTGAAGTTTTGTGAGTGATTTGAGTGAATTTTTGAAAAACAGCTTTTTGGAGTTTTTCAAATTTTCGAAAAATTCCAAAATTGTATGTGGCCTAACACTGATTTTAAAAAAAATAGTAAAAAAATTTCAAAAAAAGTGAAAAAAATTCTTATGTCGAAACGGACTCTTAGTCATCCACATGGTGCACAAATACATAAAACCTCATACTAAGTAAGAAAATCTTCATAACTACTGTATACGGTCGAAATCGGGCTCGTCTACCACATGACAGATCGGGCTCAAAATGTGAGGGATTGAAGATTGACCCCGGCTCCTATCGAACCAGAACACGAGGTCAGAATATCCGTTCTCAAGAACATTGAGTCCATGATCCTGGAATCGACCCTAACCCCGAATGAGCTCAAGGAAAAATTGTCAATATAACCAACAGAAGACCGAAATAACAGAAGGCCAAAATATCAGTGACTGGTCGGGTATTACGGCGGGAATCTCGGCACGTGTCGATAAGGAACCAGCAAATCAGTAAATTAGGAGATTTTTACCTTTTATAAAATTGTAGCTAAAGTAGGACTCCCCTACAATATAAAGGGGGTCTGATTACTTGTAAAACACATTGTTATACGCACTCGGAAGCAATATATAGCTATTTTTCTCTTTAAGCTCGTATTCAACTGTGTTTTGTGATTGATCGAAGTGCAGTTTGTTCGAGGGTGGTTCATCTCTCAAGGCTGCAACTGTTCAATTTGTGTGGTTTGAATTTACTTTATCATACTTTATTTCAATTGCAATTCAATTTATTTCTTTGTGTCAATTTAATCAATGAATCCTTAAAATCACCTACAAATTTAATTGTTGTCCGATTTTAAGGGTAAACAGTTTGGCGCCCACCGTGGGCTAAGTATAATAATGGTTATTTGTATAAATTTCCATAACACAGACTATTTTACTCTTGTTCTTTGAAGTGTCTCTAATTTCACGTTAAAGCTCAAAATGTCAAACTCACAATTAACACTCCTACATGTTGACAAAGAGTCCGGACACCACGATGAAAATAACAACATAATGCCCAGTAACGAGGTACCGCATGTTGATCCAGTCGCAGACCCGTTGGATGCTAACTAGCATGTGGCTATCGATACAAACCTGCCTACAGACCCCGAGAATAGCATCTGTGGTGGAGCTCGATCGACAACGCATAATACTCAAAACAATGGAGGAGATAGAATCAATCTCGGATGATCTTCGAAATGATATAGGCTCAACAGTCGGCGATAGCTTAGTTACAGAGCCAAAGTCGTGCACCGAGCAGAATTAAACCCGATCCGTCCTGGGAGATCACCCATAGGGAAGAACCGGTCGCAGAGAGCTCGAATGAAAACGAGTCAGGGTTCAACTCCGAGATTATAAAAATGCTTGAGGAGCTGACAAAATGGATAGAATCAACGGAGAAGAAAATCGAAGCAAACGACAAAAAGGTGGAAACCTATAATTCCAGGGTCGACCAGATCCCGAGACCGCCGCCAATCCTGAAAGGCTTGGATTCCAATAAGTTCGTACAAAAACCTTTTCCTCCGAGTGCGGCTCCAAAGCCGATCCCCAAAAAATTCTGCATGCCTGAGATTCCTAAGTACAACGGAACGACTGATCCAAACAAGCATGTCACTTCCTACACATGCACCATCAAAGGAAACGACTTGGAGGATGATGAGATCAAGTCTGTCTTGTTGAAGAAATTCGGAGAGACCCTGTCAAAGGAAGCTATGATATGGTATCACAACTTACCTCCTAATTCTATTGACTCATTTGCTATGCTTGGAGACTCTTTCGTGAAAGCACATTGGGGCTATCAAGGCGAAACCAGGAAGTCGGACCTTTTCAAAGTAAGGCAGAAGGATAATGAGATACTTAGGGAGTTTTTGTCTCTGTTTCAAATAGAACAGATGGATCTGTTGCCGGTCGCTGATGATTGGGTCGTTCAAGCTTTCACCCAAGGACTCAATGTTCGAAGCTGGCTTCACAACAATTGAAGCAGAATCTGATATAGTATCCGGCTATTACTTGGGCCGATGTGCATAACCGATATCAATCAAAAATCAAAGTAAAAAATAATCAACTTGGGGCTCCTTACGGGTCCGTTTTTCCCGTTAGACCCATCGACAGAGTCAAAAGAGATATCGACCGTGAACCGAAGTCAAACAAGGATCGATACCAGCCGTACAATGGAGATCAAAGAAGCAGTGGGTATGGACAGAACTCTATGCGAAATAGAAATAATCGAGGCCAGAGAAATTGGGGACCATGAGCAAGAACGGTTTTGACATGCCTACCGGGCTTAAGGAAGCACCAAGGTTATCGCAATATAACTTTAATGTTGATGTTGCTACCATCGTATTAGTTATCGGACACGTCAAGAACACTAAATGGCCTCGACCGCTACAATCCGACCCAGACCAAAAGGATCCTAACCAGATGTGCAAATATCATGGCACTCACGGCCACAGAACATATGATTGCCGATAGTTGAGGAAGGAGGTAGACCGGCATTCAATAACGGGCACCTTCGAGAATTCCCGAGCGACTGAGCTAACAATCATTTCAGAAATGGGGATTCTAATAAGCAGACCGAACAAGAAGAACCTTAACACGTCATTAACACGATCATCGGTGGGGTCGATGTTCCTCAAGGGACGATATTTAAACGCACCAAAGTATCCATCACAAGGGAAAAACGGACTCAATATTACATACCAGAAGGAACTTTGTCTTTCAACGACGAGGACACAGAAGGGATCGTGCAGCCCCACAACTATGCTGGTAATATTTGTACTCATAAATAAATTTCGAGTTAAGCGTGTGTTAATTGATCCATGTAGTTTGCCCAACATCATCCGATCGAGGATCGTAGAATAGCTCGGCCTACAAGATCAAATCGTGCCTGCAGTTCGAGTTCTAAACAGATTCAACATGGCATGTGAAGCAACTAAGGGAGAGATAACATTACCAGTAAGTACCGCCGAAACCATCCAGGAAACAAAGTTTTATGTGATAGAAGGAGACATGAGGTATAACGCCCTGTTCGGGAGGCCATGGATCCACAACATGAGGGCAGTGCCCTCGACTCTTCACCGAGTGTTGAAATTCCCAACGAGGGCTTAAAAAAATCTATGGGGAACAACCGACCGCAAAGGAAATGTTTGCAATCGAAGAAGTGATTCTAGTATCGACACTCGCAGCATCAAAGGAACCAAGTTTGGATACAAAGCAAGAGGCTAATAGCAATTACTGACACCGGCCATGACCCGATTGGATAAACAGGGGACTGATGAAGGTGATGATTACGCGGTTCTTAGATCTTTTATAGTCTCCGATGATTCTGACGCTACAAAATCAAAGGTCGAGGAGTTGGAATAGGTCATATTGGTTGAGCATCTACCCAATCAGAAGGTATACCTGGGCACTGGGTTAACTTCCGAGCTTAGGAAAAAACTCATTCAATTTCTTATAGCTAACCTAAATTGTTTCGTTTGGTCCCATATTGATATGACAGGGATCCCACCGGAGATAACCACTCACAAACTAAGCCTGGACGCAAAATTCCATTCGGTCAAGCAGAAGAAGAGGCCCCGATTCGAGGTCAAACATGCTTTCATCAAGAATGAGGTATCTAAACTCCTTAAAATAGGATCCATTCGGGAGGTTAAATACCCGAATTGGTTAGCAAACGTAGTAGTCCCTAAAAAAGGGAACAAGCTAAGAATGTTAAGAATGTTTGACCCCGATTCGAGGTCAAACATGCTTTCATCAAGAATGAGGTATCTAAACTCCTTAAAATAGGATCCATTCGGGAGGTTAAATACCCGAATTGGTTAGCAAACGTAGTAGTCCCTAAAAAAGGGAACAAGCTAAGAATGTGTGTAGACTTTAAGGATTTGAACAAGGCGTGTTCCAAGAACTCTTTCCCTCTGCCCAACATCGATCGCATGATCGATGCCATGGCCGATCATGAAATCCTCAGTTTTCTCGACACTTATTTTGTGTACAACCAAATACGGATAGACCCGGATGATCAGGACAAAACCTCATTCATCGCTAATTACGGCACATTCTACTATAACGTGATGCCATTCGGATTAAAAAATGTTGGTACCACTTATCAACGCCTAGTGAGTCGTATGTTCGAAGAACAAATAGGAAAAGCAATGGAAGTTTACATTGATGATATGTTGGTGAAGTCTCTACGAGTAGAGGACCATTTAAAACACTTGCAGGAAACCTTCAGTATATTGAAGAAGTACAATATGAAGCTAAACCCTAAAAAAATGTGCGTTTTGAGTCAGATCAGGTAAATTCCTCGGGTTCATGGTATCCAAGGGGGGAATCAAGATCAACCCCGACAAGATCAAAACCATCGAAGATATCACAATGGCGAACAACGTAAAGGCCATACAAAGGTTAACCGGGCACATAGCTGCCTGGGGCGATTCGTCTCAAGGTCCTTCGATAAGAGCCACTGATTCTTCTCGCTACTGAAGAAGAAGAAGAACAACTTCTCATGGACCCTGAAATGCCAATGGGCCTTAGAGGAACTCAAGCGATATCTATCGAGCCCACCACTACTTCACACGCCGAAAGCAGACGAACAACTATACCTATACTTGGCAATATCGGAGATAGCGGTAAGTGGAGTCCTGGTTTGGGAAGAGCAAGGTACGCAATTTCCAATTTACTATGTTAGCAGGACTCTAGGTGAGGCCAAAACTAGGTACCCTCACCTAGAAAAATTGGCACTCGCTCTGCTAAGTGCCTCTAGGAAGCTGAAGCCATATTTACAGTGTCATCCTATATGTATTGTGACTAATTACTCATTGTGAAATATAATGCATAAACCCGAGCTCTCGGGGAGTTTGGCCAAATGGGCTGTGGAAATCAGCGGGTACGATATTGAATATCGGTCCCGAACAGCCATTAAATCTCAAATTTTGAAGATTTCATGGCCGACTTGACATCGGCCCTAATCCCCAAGGTCAAAAGAGAGTTTTTGGTAAACTTGGCGACCTCTTTGGGGATCCGGACCCTATATACGGACAGCGCCTCGAGCGTAAAAGGGTCCAGACTTGGCATCGTATTGAAGCCACCAACATGCAATGTAGTTAGAAAATCCATTAGAACTGTGAAATTGACTAACAATGATGCCAAATTTGAGGCCATGATTCCAGGTCTTGAACTAGCTAAAAGCTTGGGGGCGGAGGTGATCGAAGCTAAGTACAACTCCCTCCTCGTGATGAACCAAGTTAATGGGACATTTGAGGTCAGAAAAGAACGAATGCAAAAGTACCTGGACAAGTTGCAAGTGACATTATATCGATTTAAGGAGTGGACTTTGCAACAGGTACCTCAGAATCAAAATAGCAAAGCCAATGCCCTTGCTAACTTAGGATCGTCGGTCGAAGATGACGAGCTCAACTTGGGGTCAGTCATATAATTCATGAGATCGATAATGGAAGAAGTCCATGCTGAGATAAACCCAATAAGCTTAACTTGGGATTGGAGAAGCAAATATATAGAATATTTGAAGGCTGGAAAGCTACCCTCAGATAAAAAAAAATTGAGGGCCCTGCGTACAAAGGCAGCCTGATTTAGCTTGTCCGAAGACGGAACCCTTTTTAGAAGAACGTTTGATGGCCTACTAGCAATATGTTTGGGACCGAGAGATACCGAGTACTTTATGAGGGAAGTTCACAAGGGCACATGCAGAAATCATTCAAGCGCCAAATCATTGGTTCGAAAGGTAATTAGAGCCGGTTACTATTGGATCGACATGAAAAAGGACGCGAAGGAATTCGTGCGAAAGTGTGATGAATGCCAAATACATGCTCCGATTATTCACCAACCCAAGGAGTTGCTGCATTCGGTTTTGTCACCATGGCCGTTCATGAAATGGGGAATGGACATCGTCGGCCCTCTTCCATGGGCACCCGGTAAGGCTCAATTTATATTTTTTATGACTGACTATTTTTCTAAGTGGGTGGAAGCCTAGGCATACGAGAAGGTCAGGGAGAAGGAAGTCATCGATTTCATTTGGGACCACATCATATGCCGGTTCAAAATGCCGTCCAAAATTGTGTGCGACAATGGAAAATAATTTATCGGCAGTAAAATGACCAAGTTTCTCGAAGATCATAAGATCAAAAGGATCCTATCAACACCTTATCACCCTAGTGGGAACGGACAAGCAAAATCGACCAACAAAACCATACTCCAAAACCTCAAAAATAGGTTAACCGATGCCAAAGAAAAATAGAAGGAAATCCCACCCGAAGTCCTATAGGCATACCTTACGACCTCAAAATCCAGTACCGAGGCCACTTTTTCTCATTTGTTTACGATGCCGAAGCTCGAATACCAGTTGAAGTTAGAGAAACAAGTATCAGATTTCAATATGCAGCAAAGGAATTGAATGACAAGGCCATAAGTACGAGCCTGGAGCTATTAGATGAAAGCCTCAAAGCCGCCCTTGTCTTGTTGGCCGCCCAAAAATAGTAGATCGAGAGATACTACAATCGAAGGGCCAAACTCCTGCACTTCAATATTGGGGACTTAGTACTGAGGAAGGTTAAACTGAGCACCCGAAACCTGAACGAAGGGAAGTTGGGACCGAACTAGGAAGAACCATACCATATTACCGAGATCACTAAAAAAGGATCCTACAATCTTGGAACAATGAACGGCGAACAACTACCGAACAAATGGAATATAACTCACTTGAAACGATACTACCGCTAAGGTACAACCCCATTCTTTTATTTTATCTACATTTTTAACTAACACTTGTAGGTAACCAACAAGGAGCAGTACAAATTTTTAGGTCTGAAAGCACGCGTTGTACTCTTTTTCCCTTGAAACAGTTTTGTTCCAAATGGATTTTTCGGCAAGGTTTTTAACGAGGCAACAATGGATCATGCTTACTTAGAATAGAAGGCTGATAATGAATCGGTTTCAAAGATCGCATCACCAGTATTCGAGGTTTCTCTCTATGATCAACCTCGAATACTGGGGGGCAATTACCCTCGGATACCAACTTTAGCAAGGAGAGAAACTTCGTGATTGAATGGTCTCGGATCGATCGATAGGGTTTATTGTAAGGGCTAACGGTCAAATAAATCATGCCCACATAGATTGCTCGAGCCCTGGCACAAAGCATGTACACATGTATAACTATTATGCACAAGAATAAAAAGAAGTCTTTTCCTTGCGGATAAATATCTTATCTCTTAAAATTTTCCTTGCGTTTTACTAAGGAATTTTCTACATTTGATCCCCTAAAGGTAATAAGCCCAAGGGACACCTTAATCTGAGTTTGAACAATCACTCTGACTCGCGGACTGCCGTCCAAAACAAACTCAGATGGTCCGAGCTATTAGAGCTTGGGGGTATAAGACCTATTAGGCAACGCCCGAACTTTAAAAGCTACGGACATCCCCACTCGGGGACTGTTATCTTAGTCAAGCCTGGATAACTCGGGATAACGAGCCCACTGGGCAACACCCGAACCAAAAAGGCTACAGCCATATTAACACGACTCGGAGACATTGGAGACCCGTAACAAAAAAGGCCTTAAAATTTCTTAACTGGTTCTAAAAGCTACTCTCGATAAACTATAATCTAAACAAGTGTAAGTATTTTGGGGAAATATTTTTGGTCACACCGAATGTTACGCCCCCTTTTTCTTCACGGAATCGGATTTATGACATTTGGAGGGACAACTCATTCCTTTTGGGAATTGGGTTTGATTTGAAGAGTCGCCACCTAATGATTAGGGTGCATTAGGACAACAAGAGGGTTTGATTTGAGTACCCAGAGATTGGGTAAGGGCTTGAAATTATTCCAAGGGGAATGTGTTAGACACCTCTCAGAATCCACTAGTGTGGTTCCCGACCAGACAATTATTGGGAGTTTGGGGTACAATTAACATATAGACAAATAAATCTCAAATAGGAGGGGATTTCACATATAAAGGTTTGAAAATAGACAAATTTTAAAAGAGCAATTTGAGGAAGCAGATTCTAGAATGAAAATGTTAAAGAAATAAGAGTAAAGGAAAAGAGGGGTCCTAGGTTTACAAAAGATATAGATCACCCCACACAACGTCCGGTAATCACTCCTCAATGAGGGGCTACACGTGACGTTATCGTGTGGTCATCATATCCATATCTACCCTTCCCACCCCGTTAAGGTATTTAAAGCGCAGGTTGGTCTCGTTTACTTATTGCATGCTATTACCCATCCCAATCCTATCAGTCCCAGAGGCATTTAGGACTACTAATCCTAAGGGAGGGATATTGGGCTTATTTGTAGTTTCAAAGGCAAAAACTCTAAGGCGACATACAAAACACGTATTGCAAGTTGAGGGAAAGCACATAACAAGCAGAGGCTCAGATATACCTCCTTGAATGAAGAAACACATAATCAACATTACTTACACATACTGTTTAGGTCTGATTATTATAGATGAAGAAGGGCGGTTACTGAGGAACTTTAGTTTATTACATAACTCAAATAAGAAGTCCGAATCAGGCCTGCCTGCTGGTTGTAATAACTAACAGAAACAAATTCAGCTTATAATTTTACCTTAAGGCTTGCCTAAGCATTGGACAAGGATCTTATAGGCATGGTATCTGCTGGATTCAGAAAACAAGGAAACAATAAGTCTCGAAGTAAACTGTTTTGAATGAATACTCGTTAGACTTACTAAGTGATAGAATCAGATTGTTAAAAGAGAGGCGGGATTTAACGAATTGATTAAAAGTCCTGCGGCTGATAGTAGCCATTATTACTGGGTGAATCAAATTTTTTATTAGAAACCCCTATATGGATGCTTTCTATACATTGCTGATTTTGAACCTTGTAGACATGGTGTAAAAATGCAGAAAACCTTGTTGGCATAGTATCTAAATGCATAAGACTGGTTTTAATCCTAAAAACATGGTATCTAATTTGCAGAATTACGCATGATATCTAGGTGTAATTGAATACGTAGAATTGAGAAATCCTATAGGCATGACTTCTACATGTATTTGAATATGCAGAATTCAAAATACCTATAGACATGATTTCTATATGAGAATTGGATATTCAGAACGACCTATAGGCATGATGTCTATATGCATTTGAGTATGCATAATTTAAAATACCTATAGACATGGTATCTTTGTGAGAATTGGGATATGCAGAATTTAAAATGACCTATAGGCATGATTTCTATATACATTTGAATATGCAGAATTCAAAATACCTATGGTATCCACCCTTTGCATATATAGTTACCCACCCCAAGAGTTTATTACAAATTATTACAGCCCGGAATAAAATAAGAATACATTAGAAAAATATAAATAAAAGTACAACTAGAGGAAGCCTGATTCTGACTTCCTCACTGAGTTATGAAGTAAACCAACTCCAAGAGATCATGATCCAAAACTTTTCTCCTATTTGAGTGTGTCAAAGTTCCCTAAGAGCCTCAATGGGACTCTGGGCAATGCTCACACCCAAATGTATTATTAGAATAGAGTGTGGAAGGGCCAGCCATCAAGTGTCCAAATTCAGAGGGAGCTCAAAGGGTCCCAAGGCAAGGCTCACAAGAGGGGGGCATAACTTAAATGCTAAGAAAGTGTGCAAGTGAAGAACAGAATGCTAAAGGGGGGAAATGAGAGGGAACCAACTACAAATAAGTACCCATAAGGGGTCTAGTGGAATAGGGAAATTGTGAAGAGCATATTGCTTAGGCAAGGGCAAGCTTTAGGCATGCCCAACAATGGAGAATGCTAGCATACCTATAAGCCTGCTAGAACACATATTATTAGAGGCTAGGATCCAGGGGGATCAAGTTTGATTCATGGACAATAATTTGCAGTATTGTCGTGCCTCAAATCATAGCATGAACACGTAGGGGTAGGGGTTTGGGATTCATAATAGAACAGGCAGAAAGAAATTTTAGCATGCTAGAGTAAGTGTTAAACTATACAGAAGCAGTAGGCAGACATGCATACAAAGGTAATAAATAAACACATTGTTATGGTGGTGAAAACCTTAAATCAGGACATACCAGTTTTAAAAGAAACAAATAGAGAAAAGCAGGCAGCAGGACTTGCAAATAGGCCACAATACAAGTAACAAGAGAAAATACTTTTGAGTATATGTATAAGTTCAGAAAGACTATGAGTGTTGGTGTGTTTGTGTCAATGAAGAGCAGTTATTTATAGTGTGAAAACAGGTAGAAAGAAGGTAAGAAAATAATTAAGGAACTGGGTATCAATTAAAATCAATTAGTACGAGACGTCCTTTAAGTAAGGAGTTTAAACTTAAACGGTAATGAACAAAATTATTTAAGGAAAGGGATCAAATAAGCATCTTGTGCAAAGTAGGCAATTAGGGGTAGATACATAGGAGTTTACTTAAGGGAAGAATTTTAAAATACACGATTAAATAAATAAGGTAAAAATCAATTAGTACATAGTAAATCAAGGAGTCAGAGATTTGTAATTACTGGTCCATGAATAAACCAAGTCAGAAAGGCTAAGGAAAGTTTTCGACCAAGTAATAGGGAAATCAGCAAACAAGGAAAGAAATCAATCAGGCTTACACAAAGGAAGTCTGAAATTAATCAAAAATTGAAAGCCATTTTAGAGGGAAGTTCAGTACATATAAAGAGCACACAAGTATGCGAGGCTGAATTTAGGACAAAGAAAAATGTCATGCAATTGCAAAATCAGTAAGTAGTAGACTATAGGAACATGGTAGTCACATAGGTCAGTCTCAGTAACTCAGCAATGTAGAAGAGAGAGAGAGTATCAAATAGCATACAAAGGGTCCAGTAGAAAGACCTTAGAAGAGTTTAACAAGGAATCAAAACCATATAAAGAAAGAAAGGTCGAAACAAAGCTTTGGAAGCCTAATCGAGTAGTAGATGAGATAACTTCAGAAACTCGAAATGGGTTCAAAGAAGTTAGGGCTTTTTTTCCTTTTGAAATCAAACAAGTTCAGAGATGAAGAACAAACAAATCACATAGCCAATGGTCTCAAAACTCGAATGAATCCCCAAATTTTAGGGTTCTTGCCATCAATCGAGTGTAGAGATGAAAGGACAAGTAATCAAGGAAAAGACACTAATGAAACAAGTTCAGAGATTTTAGAAAGGAACTGAGACCTTTAACATGCATCTTTCAGTAGAAGAAACTCATGAGAAACATAGTAAAAGAACAATATGCGAAACACAGTAGAAGAACTCATAAGAATATAGTAGAAGAAACACATAGGCAGACACAGTGGAAGAAACTAATAAGAAACATAGTAGAAGAAACACACAAGAGAAAAAGAAAATCAGAGATGCATCTGAATAACTTAACAAAAACCCTAATCGGAAAGATAAAGGTTTTGAAAGCATAGTTTGTTAAAAGAAATCTCGAAAATTCGTTTAAAAGTTTAGGGAAAACACGAATCTAGAACAAATCTAAAGAAATCAGAAAAACCTCAAAAGTTAGGGTTTCAGAAGAAACCAGATGGTGAGAAAGACTTGGAGAGTCGTTGATTTGAGCAGGAGAAGTCGAGATCACGCTCGAATAGCCATGGCTTGTCGGAGCAAGGCCGGAGATGGCCATAGAACTCGAATCAAACAAGCTCTGGGACAAGCTTCTTTGTGGTCAGGCCTTGAAACTTCAGTAACCAAACGTGTAGGAGTTATAGGAGGCCGATATAGGACTTCTATGGCCTTGGAAGTCATGGATTCTGGTGGTTTTAGGGTGGAAGTGGAGGGAGCCGACTAGGGTTTTTGAGAGAGAATTGGGAGAGGGGAATCCAGAGGCAGCTATAGGTGAGAAGTGATTAGGGTTTGGGGGGTATTGGGGAATTAAAAAAGGAAAGGTTAAACATGGGCCGTTGATCTAAGTGATCAATGAGTGGGATCAAAAAGGGGTTCGGGCGGGTTATTTGAAAGGGTTGTGGGTCGGGTAGATTCAGGATTTGGGCCAGGCAATGGGATCTGAAATTGGGTTCAATTAAGGGTGCCCAATCTGGCCAAAATTGAAATACAAATGGGCTAACATTTAAATTGCCATTTTTTCTTATTTATTTTATAAAAAATAGTAAAATAATTTTTAAAAATATTTTAAAGGTACTAAATATATTAATAATATATAATTATAAAAATAAAAATACTGGATCCAATTTTATAAATATAACTACAATTAAATCTTAAAAGAGGTTAATATTGCAATTATATACAATTTAGCTTAACAAATGCTAAATAAATTTGTAAAATTATGAAAAAATTATGTTAGCTATATTGTAGTATAAATGTAAGAATCTAATAAGTGAATTGCCAAAATGATAATTTTGGGAATAATTATTGGGATTTTCTTGATAAAATAGGGCAATAAATTGATCTAAAAATCTTTAAAAAATTAATGAAAAATAAGAAAACCCTTGGAAATACTTATATATACATACATATGCTATTTAAAAGGTAATTTTCATATAAAAATATACAGAGAAAAATTGGGTATCAACAGCTGCCCCTCTTTAACCGGGAAGGATGAAAGAGTTGTCGTGTAAAGATATGATGGCCAATTTTGACCGAACGAAATGGTTCGAGGAGACTTAGGCCGTAATCTGGCTTCTAAGCTGCTTACATATCCCTGGTCTTACAGGAATCAGGCCATATGTAGTTCAGGATCCGCCGACGGAGTATGCCGATGGAGACTTTTCAAAAACGGACGCGATATTGAGGCGGGGTGAATGGTCGAAGTCTAACAGGGCTGTGGGAACTGGAGCGGGATCGCCCCTACTGAGATGGTTGTTGCTCTCCAGTTTACCTGCAAATGAACAATACGAGCGTATATTGTGCATAAATTTAAACATGATGCAAGTTCTCGTCGGACCATGAATGCTGTCTTTGGACGGTTAGGATGACGTCCTCAGACATGATGTCCTGGGCCATAAAGCGTATAATAAAGGATTCGCAGGCCATGAAATGTTGCTTTCGGGCTATTCTAATCATACCTCCGAACTATGATGCCTTTGAATAATGATATGCAAAAGATTAAAAGGGGTCCTCAGGCCATGATATGGTGTTCTCGGGCTATGAAAATGGTGCCTCTGAACAATGACGCCTTCGGATGATTTGGCGATCTTTCAGCCCATAAGATGTAGTAGGTGGTGATCTTTCAGCCGGTGGGATGCAATGGGTGGCGATCTTTCAGCCATGCAAGTGTAAAGGTGGAGATCATTCAGCCATGCAAATGTAAATAGGGCGGTGATCTTTCAGCCATGCAAATGTAAAGTTGGTGATCTTTCAGACATGCAAATAAGGTGGCGATCTTTCAGCCACGCAAATGTAAAGGTGGCGATCTTTCAGCCATGCAAATAAGGTGGCGATCTTTCAGCCATGCAAATGTAAATAAGGCGGTGATCTTTCAGCCATGCAAATAAGGTGGCGATTTTTCAGCCATGCAAATGTAAATGTGGCGATCTTTCAGCCATGTAAATAAGGTGGCGATCTTTCAGCCATATAAATAAGGTGGCGATCTTTCAGCCATGCAAATGTAAAGATGGCGATCTTTTAGCCATGCAAATAAGGTGACGATCTTTCAACCATGCAAATGTAAATGTGGCGATCTTTCAGCCATGCAAATAAGGTGGCGATCTTTCAACCATGCAAATGTAAATGTGGCGATCTTTCAACTATGCAAATAAGGTGGCGATCTTTCAGCCATGCAGATGGAGGTAGGCTTAACCTCGGAAGGCAGAATGGTAGCCTTATGCAATGCAAGAGTGCAGACGGAGGTAGAGCTTAACTTTGGAAGGCAGAATGGTAGCCTTATGCAAGAAGTAAAAGGGTAAATGATAATAGAATTTTCTTAGCTGATAGCGGATTGCGATATTACGACTGTTGGGGATACTGTGTCTGCTGGGGACACTGCGTGCGGATAGCAGCTGTGAGTAAGTGCACGGTTCTGAGAGTTGTATTTCTGAGCAATGTGAGTCTTGTGAGTGTATAGTATATTCGATGATTTTGCAACTCAAGTGCCTGCATCCAAAGAAAAATCGTGAGTTTTGTAAAGAGGGGAGGTTAGTTCGTATTCCTGCTGGCTCTGCTTGACCTGCTCTGCTTTGATCTGGTGATACTGCATGTATCATTGGGGTAGTGTTCCCAAACAAGGCAATTTTGGTAATAAACATGCATGATTTAGTAAAGGCATACATAAAAACATAATTAAGAATAGTTTTCTTTTGATGAACCAATGATTGCGACGTGGTTCAAGACATTGCAACCCTTCTTATTACATAATTTTGAGGGTCCTCCTCAAAATTCTGCCCCAGTTTACTGGGTTGATGCTTTTGACTGTTCTTTGCGATGATTGGCTGAAATTACTTCGGAATTTTGAGGTTCCTCCTCAAAATTCTACCCCAGTTTCCAATTGCGGGGGAAATGAAATTTTTATTGCATTGTGACCGAACCCATAGGGTTGCCTACGTATCCCCTCTTAAATGGGAATCAGGTCAGGCGTAGTTCAAATTACATCATATAGGAAAACATAAAGATTACACATAGTAACGCTTGACTACATCTGAATTAATTGGCTTTGGCCAGACTTCTCCATCCATTTTTGCAAGTATGAGGGCTCCTCTTGTCAGAACCCGGTGAACCATGTATGGACCCTTCTAGTTGGAAGAGAATTTCCCTTTGGCTTCATCTTGATGTGGAAAGATTTTCTTTAACACCAGCTGCCCCGGTGTGAACTGTCTTGGCTTGACTCTTTTGTTGAAGGCTCTGGATATTCTGTTCTGATAAAGTTGACCATGACAAACTGCATTCATCCTCTTTCCTTCTATGAGGGCTAGCTGCTCATAACGAGTTTTTACCCATTCTGCGTCGTCGAGCTCAGTTTCCTGTATGATCCTTAGGGAGGGAATTTCTACCTCGACGGGAATTACTGCTTCTGTACCATAAACCAGCATATAGGGGGTTGCCCTAGTTGATGTGCGGACTGTGGTGCGGTACCTTAGAAGAGCAAATGATAACTTCTCGTGCCACTGCTTATGTTTCTCCATCATTTTCCTCAATATCTTCTTGATATTCTTATTGGCGGCTTCTACTGCTCCATTTATCTGGGGTTTGTAGGTTGTAGAATTCTTTTGTCTGATTCTGAAAGTGTCACACATGGCTTTCATCAAGTCACTATTGAGGTTGGAGCCATTATCGGTAATGATTGACTCTGGAATCCCGAATCGACAAACAATGCGGTCGTGGACAAAGTCTGCCACGACCTTCTTGGTTACTGCTCTATAAGATGCTGTTTCAACCCATTTGGTAAAATAGTCAATTGCTACCAAGATAAACCTGTGCCCGTTTGATGTGGTAGGTTCGATTGGTCCAATAACATCCATTCCCCAGGCGGCGAACGGCCATGGTGAGCTTGTTGCATTAAGCTTGTTTGGAGGTACCTTTATCATGTCTGCGTGTGTTTGACAGCGGTGGAATTTCCGGACATACTGGATGTAGTCTATTTCCATAGTCATCCAAAAGTAACCAGCACGTAGTATCTTCTTTGCTAAGACGAAACCGTTCATATGTGGATCGCAGATCCCTGCATGAATCTCCTCTAATAGCTTGGATACTTATTTCCCGTCGACACACCTTAGTAATCCCAAATCAGGAGTCCTCCTATACAGGATTCCTCCGATGTTAAAGAAACTATTGGATAACCTCTGAAGTGTGCGCTTCTGAGTAGGATTTGCAAGTTCCGGGTATTCTTCTTTCGCCAAGTATTCCTTGATATCATGAAACCAAGGCTTTCCATCTGCTTCATCTTCAACCTGAGCACAATAGGTTGGCTGATCATGGACCTTTATCGGAATAGGATCAATGAAGTTTTTATCTGGATATTGTATCATAGAGGATAGGGTTGCCAATGCATCGGCGAACTCATTCTAGACTCTGGGAACATGTTGGAATTCTATCTTTGTGAACCTCTTTGTCAATTCCTGTACATAGTGCAGATACGGGAGTATCTTGGAGTTCTTGGTTGCCCATTCTTCCCGGACCTGATGTATAAGTAGGTCTGAATCTCCGATCACTAGCAACTCTTGAATGTTCATGTCAATGGCCATTTTGAGCCCTAGGATGCAGGCTTCATACTCGGCCATGTTGTTGGTGAAGGGAAACCTAAGCTTGGCGGACATCAGATAATGCTGACCGATTTCTGATACTAGGACTGCTCCTATGCCAACTCCTTTGAAATTTTCTGCTCCATCGAAAAACATTCTCCAACCGTCACAGGATTCCGCAATGTCTTCTCCTATGAACGATACCTCTTCATCAGGAAAACATGTTTTTAGGGGCTCGTATTCTCCGTCCACAGGGTTTTCAGCAAGGTGATCTGCTAGTGCCTGTCCCTTGATTGCCTTCTAAGTGACGTAAACAATGTCAAATTTGCTCAACATGATTTGCCACTTGGCTAGCTTGCCAGTGGGAATGGGCTTCTGGAAGATGTACTTTAAAGGATCCATCCTTGATATGAGATATGTAGTATAGGCACAGAAGTAGTGCCTCAGCTTCTGAGCTACCCAAGTCAGAGCACATCAAGTGTGCTCTAACAGAGAATACCGGGCCTTATACGGGGTAAAATTCTTACTGAGGTAATAGATGGACTGCTCCTTCCTCCCTATTTCGTCATGCTGCCCCAGAACATAACCGAAAGCTCCATCCAATACTGCAAGGTAGAGTAATAGAGGTCTACCGGGCTCTGGCGGGACCAAGACAGGTGGTGTTTACAGGTGCTTCTTGATTCTGTTGAAAGTTTTTTGGCAGTCATCAGTCCATTTGGTGGCGGCGTCCTTCTTCAACATCTTAAAGATTGGCTCACAGATAACCGTAGATTGTTCTATGAACCGGCTGATATAGTTAAGTCTCCCCAAGAAACTCATCACGTCCTTCTTGTTCTTTGGCAGTGTCAATTCTTGAATAGCTTTGACCTTTGATGGATCCAGTTCTATTCCTCGGCGACTCACAATGAACCCAAAAAGTTTCCCAGTAGGAACCCTGAATGCACACTTTGCGGGATTCAGTTTCAGGTTGTACCTTCTCAATCTATTGAAGAACTTCCTCAAATCTTCCATGTGATCAGTGGCCTTTTGGACTTGATGATAACATCGTCTACATATACCTCTATCTCCTTGTGTATCATATCATGGAAAATAGTAGTCATGGCCCTCATGTAGGTGGCCCCAGCATTCTTTAATCCAAACGGCATCATCTTGTAATAGTACATCCCCCATGGTGTAATGAAAGCCGTTTTTTCACCATCTTCTTTATCCATCCAGATCTGATGATACCCATCAAAACAATCTATAAATGACTGCAGCTCATGCTTGGCGCAATTGTCGATCAGAATGTGTATATTCGGCAAAGGGAAGTCATCTTTCGAACTGGCTCGGTTGAGATCCCGGTAGTCGACATAGACTCTAACCTTCCCGTCCTTCTTTGGTACTGGCACGATGTTGGCTAACCATGCTGGATTTTCTACTACCATGAGAACTTTAGCTTTGACCTGCTTAGTGACTTCTTCTTTGATTTTCAAACTCATACCAGGCTTGAACTTTCTGAGCTTTTGCTTTACTGGTAGACATGTTGGATTGGTTGGCAGTTTGTGAGCCACAATAGATATACTCAGACCAGTCATGTCGTCATATGACCAGGCGAATATGTCCTCATATTCCCTTAGAAATTTTGTGTACTCTTCCTTTTCTGTCGGTGATAAATGGATGCTGATTCGTGTTTCTTTGACCTTATCTGCATCTCCCAGGTTAACGACCTCAGTCTCGTCCAAGTTGGACTTAGGTCTGTTCTCAAAACTTTCGATTTCTTTAACAATATCTTCTAGTATATCATCTTCCTCTAAATCCATGTCCGTTCGTTGCGTTGTCTCGTTGCATGTCACAGTCATCGGTTCATCAAGATAAGTAATAGTAATGTTGTATAAGTAAAGTAATGAGAGAAAAAAAATAGTAATAAGTGTTGATTCATAAGAAAAAATCAAAATCCTTTGATAAATTGCATAATTGTTTTAAACATTGGAGATCTTATAGCAGGAATTGAAAACATGGGAAAATAAATCTTTCAGTAAATTAAAACAGTGCTTGTTTTAGCCTTGCTACCCCGAGGCTCGTCAGGCTCTAGTTGTACTGATGGTCCAGTTATTGAGGCGGGCCCCTCTGCTTACGGCCTATATGGAAGGGCCTTCCTCCCCCTCCTCCTCGAGAACAACATAACAGTCCATGTCCTTCTAGGAACAAATTCCTCACTGCTGCAAGTGCTTCTTCTTCTTCTTCTTCTTCTTCTTCTTCTATCCCATAGATAACACCGACCGATTGGAAAGTCCGCTCCAAGTGTGGTACTGGCTGCTCTAGTGGATAGTAAGGACCGTGCCATGGTGGCGACCAGTGGTTGAATTCCTCCCAGGTGTACTCATATCCCAGACCGAAGGTGGTGCCATGTTTCTTGAGTTTTATAGGCTTAACGATTCCTTGGAGGTTTTTACCGAGCCCTTTGCCAGGTTCGTACCCATACCAATTTAGTATACTTTCAATCTTGTTATCCCACCATTTGTCTTTGTCAACAGCATTCACCCTTTCGATGTGATGATAAGTTTCTCCTCCTAGCTTCATTCTTCCTTCGATTGACGGAATGGTCTGGCAACTGTATATAGGATTGCTTCCGTCGTCGTGAATGATTACCTCTTGATGGTTCCATTCAAATTTCACTACCTGATGTAGTGTCGATGCCACAACCCTAGTAGCATGAATCCATAGTCGTCCCAACAACAGATTGTAAGATGCCAGTATGTCTATCACTTGGAAGTCAACATCGAACCAAGTTGGCCCCATTTGCAAACACAGACTAATCTCCCCAATGGTGGATCTTTGGGAGCCGTCGAAGGCTTTCACATTGATAGCTCTGTCCTTTATCTCGTGCAATCCTTTGCCTAATTTCTTGAGTGTTACCAGTGGACAAATGTTAAGGCTGGAACCCCTATCAATCAGGATCCTGGTGATAAAGTAATCCTCGTATTGCACACTGATGTGTAGTGCTTTGTTGTACCCCAACCCTTCAGGCGGTAGCTCATCCTCATGAAAAGTAATTTTGTGACTCTCCAATACCTGTCCGACCATGTTAGCCATTTCTCCGCCAGTAATGTTGTTTGGCACGTATGCTTCACTCAGCACCTTCAACAGAGCATTCTTGTGTGCCTTAGAATTTTGTAGCAAAGCAAAGTATGGAGATCTGTGCTGGTGTTTTGTTCAACTGGTCGATGACCGAGTATTCATTGGCCTGTATCTTTCTCCAAATATTGTTTGGACCTATCTCAATGATGGGTGACCGATTGGAGGCTTGCTTGCTTGAGTCAGCTAGGTGTTCCGGGGTATAGATCCTACCAGTTCTCGTCATACCCTGTGCGGCAACAATTTTCTCGAACCTAACCTTGATTTCTGGTTCTTTTGTTGATATTCGTGATATATTGCTTCTTTTATTTACCTGTTGTCTTTCTATTCAGAAATTCATATCTCCCCCGCAGCATGCTCCCCCTCCCATACTTGACTATTTATTTATGTATTTTTTTCCGATGTATATATTTGAATTGCACATGTTATTTGGTAGTCTGGTCCTAGCCTCATCACTACCTCGCCGAGGTTAGGTTGGACACTTACCGGCACATGGGGTCGGTTGTGCTGATACTACACTCTGCACTATGTGCAGATCCTGGCGCAACTCTTAGACCATAGTTTGGAGGCTACCTTCAGTCCACGCGGAGATCCAAGGTAGACCTGCAGGTGTCCGCAGGCCCTGGCATCTCCTCTATCTTTTATTTTCTATTTCATCTTCTGTTTCAGAAATAGTGTATCGCTTATTTTGTTCAAACTTTGTATGTAGTAAATCTTAGACCGTCTGTGGTACTATGACACCAGGTTTTGGGTGATTAAGGCTTAAGTAATTGTAATAGATACATATTTCAAATATTTAATTGTTTTCCTCCTCTTAATTTAAATTTCCGTTGTTTATACGTTATCGCCTTATGTTTGTTAAAAAGAAATAAACAGATAATGAAGTAATTGGGTTAAAAGGATTGGCTTGCCTAGCTCACATTAGTAGGCGCCATCACAACTCCCGCGAGTGGGAAATTCGGGTCGTGACAATATTGTTCATCTCTATTTCTGCTACATATCTCCTGATCATACCACCTGCACAAAATTTAAACAAGTAAGGATCTTCCCAAAAATAGTATCTTATTTCTTTTTTGAGCTTTTTTCTTTGTTCGTCAGATAAATCTTTTGGGATCCATCCTCCAACTAAGTAGTTGGTAATGTCAGCAAACCAAGGTGTCTGATTTGTAACTGTAGCGATTGTATAAATATGAAATTCCTCCTTGATATCTGTTGTTTCAGTTGGAGGATTTTCCAAACGTGATAGGTGGTCAACCACCTGATTTTCTGAACCTTTTCTATCTTTTATTTCAAGGTCAAATTCTTGCAAAAGAAGTATCCATCTTAGCAATCTAGGTCTAGCATCTTTCTTTGCTAAGAGGTATTTTAAAGCAGCATGATCAGTAAATATTGTAACCTTCGTTCCTATCAAATAGGAATGAAATTTGTCAAATGCAAATACTACTGCAAGTAGTTCCTTCTCAATTGTGGCATAATTCTTTTGAGCTTCATTGAGGGTTCTACTGGCATAGTAAATAGGCCTAAAAATCTTGTCTCTCTTTTGTCCCAATATTGCTCCAACTGCTATATCGCTTGCATCACACATTATTTCAAATGGTTCTCTCCAATTAGGAGAAATGACAATTGGAGCATTAGTCAAATGTTCCTTGAGAATCTCAAATGCTTTCCTGCAATTATCTGAAAATTCAAACTTCACATCTTTCATCAGTAGGTTAGTCAGAGGTTTTGAAATTTTTGAAAAATCTTTTATAAACCTTCTATAAAAACCTACATGCCCTAAGAAGCTTCTAATACCTTTAACAGTGTAGGAGGGGGTAATCCTGCTATAAGATCAATTTTATCCTTATCAACTTTTATTCCTTTAGCAGAAATTTTATGTCCTAATACAATTTCCTATGTTACCATGAAGTGACATTTTTTCCAATTAAGAACCAACTTTGTCTCTTCACATCTTTTAAGCACCAAAGTTAAATTATAGAGACAATCTTCAAATGTCATACCAAAAAGTGTGAAATCATCCATGAAAATTTCAAGAAACTTTTCAGTCATGTCTGAGAAAATTGCCGACATGCAACGCTGAAATGTAGCAGGAGCGTTACATAGTCCAAAGGGCATTCTTCTGTAAGCATACGTACCTTGGGGGCATGTGAATGTGGTTTTTTCCTGATCTTCTAGAGCAATTGGTATCTGATTATACCCTGAATATCCGTCAAGAAAGCAGTAAAAACCATGACCTATAACTCTTTCAAGCATTTAGTCAATAAAAGGTTAAGGAAAATGATCTTTCCTTGTGGCATCATTAAGTCGTCTGTAATCAATACAGACTCTCCATCTTGTGACTATTCTAGTAGGTATGAGTTCATTATTTTTATTTTTTATTACTGTCATACCTCCTTTCTTTGGTACTACCTGTACAAGACTCACCCAAGGACTGTCAAATATTGGATAAATGGTACATGCTGCTAGAAGTTTCACCACTTCTTTCTTGACAACTTCCTGCATTGCTAGGTTTAATCTCCTCTGGGGTTGGACTATTGGCTTGTAATTATCCTCCATAAGAATCCTATGCATGCAAATAGCTGGACTGATTCCATTGATGTCAGCTATAGTCCATCCTAAGGCTCTTTTGTGTGCTCTTAACACCTTCATTAGTTTTCTTTCTTGTTCTGTAGTCAAAGAAGATGAAATAATTACTGGAAATAATTCAGGTTCAAGAAAAATATATTTCAAATGAGAAGGAAGAGTTTTGAGTTCTATTTTTGGTTGAACTTCTTCTAGTGAGACTTTCTCTTTTTCAGAATCTTTTTCCAGTATTTTAGCTTCTTTTCTGACTGTGATGTCATCATCAGTTGTGGTACCTAACTGTGCCAAACATCTTTCAATGAATCAGTAATTAGTTGATCATCTTTATATTCATCTGCAAGGCGATTCAACAAATCAATTTGAAAACAAGATGATGATCACTCATCTTCGGGATATTTCATTATTTTCTGCATATCAAAAATTACTCTTTCCTCATCAACTCGCAAAATTAACCTTGATGGACATCAATTATTGTTCTTCCTGTTGCAAGAAATGGTCTGCCTAAAATCAATGGTACCTCAGTATTTTCTTCCATTTCAAGTACTATAAAATCTACTGGAAATATAAAATTATCAACTCTAACAAGGACATTTTCAAGTATTCCTTTCGGTTTTTTAGTACTTTGATCAGCCAATTGTAGAGATGCACCAGTGTCCTTCATTTCACCAAGTTCTAATTTCCTGAAAATTGAAAAGGCACTAGATTTATTGAAGCACCTGAATCACATAATACTTTTTCAAAGTGAGCACCTCCCAAAGTACAAGGAATTGTAAAACTGCCTGGATCACCAAGTTTCTGTGGAAGCTTATTTTGAAGTATAACACTACATTTTTCTGTAAGCTTAACTACTGAAACTTCTTCCAGTTTTCTTTTACTTGACAAAATTTCTTTAAGAAATTAAGCATATGCTGGCATTTGCTTCAAAGCATGTGTAAAAGGTATGTTAATGTAAAGTTGTTTTAAAATTTCTAGAAACTTTGAGAACTGTTTGTCAAGCTTTTCTCTTTTTAGCTTTTGGGAAAATGGAAGGGGTACAGGGTAAGGATTTGTCATCAATTCATTTTCTTTTACCTTTTTTCCTTTATCTTTTTGTTCTTTTAGAAGTTCAGAGTCTCTTTTATTCTCACTTTCATTTACCTGTTCAACTTCTTGTGGATTTCATTGTCTATCTGCATATGGATCATCAAGAGTTTTACCTGACCGTTGAGAGATGGCTTTGTGGTGTTCCTTTGGATTTTTCTCGGTGTTACTTGGTAAAAAACCTTTTATTTGCCCAGACATGGGGGTTGCTAATTGGCTTACCTGAATTTCCAAATTCTTAATAGCTGAATGTTGACTTTCAACCTTCTCGTTAGTAGCCTTAATGAATTTGTACATCAGGTCTTCAAGGCTTTGTTGATAAGCTCTGTGGGGCTACTGCTGATTTTGTTGAAAATTTTGTTGCCCTTTATTTTGATTTTGAAAACCAGGTGCTCTTTGTACCTGCTGCTTTTGATTATAAAATCTTTGAGGATTTTCAGCACCATTAAGATTACTCCATTGAAATCCTAGATGTTTTTGTGCCATGGGACTACCAAATGAGTAATTATTTCTATAACCAATCATATTTACATGTTCCTCATTTTGTGTTGAAGCTTGAGACTCATGATTGGGATGATTACCTCCCCAAACGTCACAATTCTCAAGTTGAGGTGATGATTGATTATTTACCTGGAAGGTCTCAACTTTTTGTATCAGAGTTGTAATTTGTTGCGCTAATGAATTCCAAGCTTCCACTATCACGACTCCAGATCGCCCTCCGTAAACTATCGTGACGACACCTAGTTTCTATGACTAGGTAACCCTAACAAGTGCGGAAATAAAATTGAAACTTGCGGAAATATAAATAAAGGAAAACCAAGAATAACCAAAGAGGGAAGAAATATATAGAAAGCCGCTCGGCATATACATCATGACATCTCAAACTTCTACAACACTATCCCAAAACCCGAAAACTCACGGGAACACAAGCTAGAAGAAATACACTAAAGTGCTCTAATCTCTAGAATGTCTACATCAATAGTAAGATGGACAGGCTAACACTACATGATAGAATAAAGATAGAGACTCCTTGGTCTGCAGACGCGACAGATGTACCTCGAAGTCTCCGAAAGATCTCCTTGCCTCAAGGGTGATAAGCCTGGGTAGAGGTACCTGGATCTACACATGAAAAACATGAGCAGAAAGGAGTATGAGTACACCACAGCGGTACTTAGTAAGTGTCAAGCCTAACCTCGGTCGGGTAGTGATGAGGGAGGTTAGGGCCCTACTGAGGTAAATAATAATAAACATGATAGGATAAGATAAACAATATAAATGAGAATCTACAATAAGAATCTATACAGTATGATAAGAGTACAATAACAGAAATAGAAATAAAGGCATAACACAAGGAAAAACACTGCTCACAACAAGGATAATAACCGGGGATCTCTTGGTATCCCGAGGATCTCTTGGTATCCTCAATAAATACACTAGGGATCTCTTGGTATCCTCAATATATATGCCAGGGATCTCTTGGTATCCCAAGGATCTCTTGGTATCCTCAACACCCATGCCAGGGAACTCTTGGTATCCCGCACCTCAGTCCAGATCATAAATACGTGCAGGGGATCTCCCGGGATGCTGTCCCGTATTCCCAAATTAAAACACACAGCAACAGCTCAAGAATATCAAAATAAATACTAAGTTCGTAACAAGTAAACAGTTAATTCTAGCCTAACATGCTTCACGTAACGCAATTAAGGCAGTTTAAGCAAATAGGCAATTACGTCAACTAAGCATGCTTTTCTAAACTAACATAGGCTAAGTTTGCAAGTAGAATAAAAACAGGTAAGAAAGGAACTCATTTTAAATACTTAAAGTAAAATTGGATTTCCAACAATTAGCTAAAGTATGCGCTCGTCACCTCACGTACAAGGCCTTTCAACCATCAAATATCATATCCTAAGGGGAAGGTCCCCCACACAAGGTTAGATAAGCTACTTACCTCGAACTGACTCAAAATCAACTCGAAACCATACTTTTGCCACAAGTATCCGACTCCAAATGACCCAAATCTATTCAATTCAATTGCATATTGTAAATAACACCTCAAGTAACTGATTCTACAATTAAAGTCTAAGCTAATACGAGAAATATGTAAAATGGCCAAAATGCCCCTCGGGCCCACTTATCGAAATCGTGTGAAATTTACATTTTCAGAAACCTCATACTCTCACGATTTTATACATAACAAGAACACTGAAATCGGAGTCCAAATGACCCCTCAAATCTTCATTTAAAGGTCTCTTAAACTCAAGCCCTAATTACCCCTTTTTCCCAAATTTCTCACCATTATTTAAGTCTTTAATCGTATGAAAACGAGTTATAAAGCCAAGAACGTTACCTCCAAATGATTCCCCTTTGTTTTCCTCAAAAATCCCTCTTAGAAGCTTCAACCCCGGATGAAAATGGTGGAAAATGGCTCAATTTCGCAAAGGCAACTATTTATATGTTCTGCCCAGCGATTACCACGTTTGCGGCCTTGGGACCGCATCTGCGGACAAAACATCGCATCTGCGACTTTCACTAAAACTCCAACTTCTGCATCTACGGACCTTTAACCACAGGAGCGGTTCCGCTTCTACGAGCCTCATACCGCATCTGCGGTTTCTGAAGAACTGACCCAAAGCCGCTTCTGCGGCACCGCATCTGCGGCACCGCATTTGCGGTCCCCAAGCCGCAGATGCGAAAATACCAGAAGCAGCAATGCTACAACTGCTGCAACACTTCTTCAACCTTCCCGTCAACCATCCGAAATCACCTTGAGGCCCCCGGGACCTCAACCAAAAGCACCAATATCACCTAATACCTTATTCAAACTTGTACCAATCCTTAAAACGCCTAAAACAACATCGAAACCTAGGATTAATCAAGGATTTATGCCTAAGAACTCCAAATTTCCTCAAAAGACGCTTTCGATAAAAACCCCAACCAAACCATCTCCGAATAACTTGAAATTTTGCACGCACATCCCAAATGATATGACGGAACTACTGAAACTCTCGGAATTCCATTCCGACTCTCAGATCAAAAATCTCGCTATCGGACCGGAAACTTCAAAAACTCAACTTTCGGCATTTCAAGCCTAAATTAGCTACGTACCTCAAAAACATACTCTGAACACGCTCCCCACCCCGAAATCACCCAACGGAGCTAGCGGAACCATCGAATTTCCATTCCGAGGCCATTTTCACACTGTTCCAACTAAGGTCAATTTTCCAACACTTAAGCTCTCATTTAGGGACTAAGTATCCCAAAACTCACCGAAATTCAAAACCGAACATCCCGGCAATTCACATTAGCAGAAATAAACTTGGGAGGGGATCGGGGCATTAATTCTTAAGACGACCGGCCGGGTCATCACATCCTCCTACACTTAAACATTCGTTCTTCCTCGAACGAGCATAGAGACATACCTGAAGTAGTGAAAAGATGAGGGTAGCGGCTGCGCATATCGTGCTCGGTCTCCTAGGTTGCCTCCTTGACCGGCTAACCCCGCCACTGAACCTTCACTAATGCAATGTTCTTTGACCTTAGCTTTCTGACCTGCCTATCCAATATCGCCACTGGCTCCTCAACATAAGATAGATCCTTGTCTAACTGGACTGAACTGAAATCCAATACGTGCGACAGATAATCGTGATACCTCCAGAGCCTCAAAATATGAAATACCGGATGAACTCCTACCAAGCTGAGAGGTAAGGCAAGCTCATAAGCAACCTCCCCAACATGCCTCAATATCTCAAAAGGGCCAATAAACCTCGGACTCAACTTCCCTTTCTTCCCAAATCTCATAACGCCCTTCATAGGCAAAACCCGAAGCAGAACCCGCTCCCCTACCATATAGGAAACATCACGAACCTTCCGGTCCACGTAACCCTTCTGTCTGGACTAGGATGTACGGAGTCTATCCTGAATCACCTTAACCTTCTCCAAAGCATCCTGAACCAAATATGTGCCCAATAGTCTAGCCTCACTCGGCTCAAACCAACCTACCGGAGATCTGCACCGCTTATCATATAAAGCCTCATACGGTGCCATCTGAATGCTGGACTGATAGCTATTGTTGTAAGCAAACTCTACCAATGGCAAGAACTGATCCCAAGACCCTCCAAACTAAATCACACACGCATAGAGCATTTCATCAAGAATCTGAATAGTGCGCTCAGACTGTCTGTCCGTCTGAGGGTGAAATGATGTACTCAACTCCACCCGAGTACCCAACTAATGCTGAACGACCCTCCAGAACCGTGATGTGAACTGAGTACCTCTATCCGAAATGATGGACACTGGAATACCATGCAGACGAACAATCTCCCGGATATAAATCTCCGCCAACTACTCCGAGGAATACGTAGTACACATAGGAATGAAATGAGCGGACTTAGTCAGCCAATCCACAATCACCCAAATAGCATCAAACTTTCTCAAAGTCCATGGGAGACCAACTACAAAGTCCATGGTGATCCACTCCCACTTCCACTCCAAAATCTCTATCTGCTGAAGCAACCCACCCGGTCTCTGGTGCTCATACTTCACTTGCTGACAGTTGAGACACTGAGCTACGAATCCAACTATATCTTTCTTCATCCGCCTCCACCATTAGTGCTGCCTCAAATCCTGATACATCTTCGCAGCACCTGGATGGATGGAATACTGCAAGTTGTGGGCCTCCTCCAGAATCAACTCCCGAAGCCCATCAACATTGGGTACGCAAATCCGACCCTGCATCCTCAATACCCTACCATCGCCAATAGTCACATCTCTGGCATCACCGTGTTGAACCTTGTCCTTGAGGACAAGCAAATGGGGGTCATCATACTGTTGCTCCCTAACACGGTCAACTAAGGAAGACCGAGAAACCACACAAGCTAGAACCCGACTAGGCTCCAAAAGATCCAATCTCACAAACTGGCTGGCTAAGGTCTGAACATCCATCGCCATAGACCTCTTTGATGCTGGTAAATATGCCAAAATCCCCAAACTCTCTGCCCGGCGAGTCAAGGCATAAGCCACTATATTAGCCTTGCCCGGGTAATATAAAATGGTGATGTCATAGTCCTTCAGCAACTCCAACCACCTCCTCTGGCGCAAATTTAGATCCTTTTGCTTGAACAAATGCTGCAAGCTACGATGGTCAGTATAAATCTCACAGGGAACCCCATATAAATTATGGTGCCAAATCTTCAGGGCGTGAACAATGGCAGCTAACTCAAGGTCGTGAACAGGGTAGTTCTTCTCATGAATCTTCAACTGTCTGGACGCGTAGGCAATCACCCTACCGCCTACATCAACACCGCTCTGAGGCCAATCCTCAAGGCATCACAATAGACCATATAAGATCCTGAACCCAAAGGTAATACCAAAACTAGGGCTGTAGTCAATGTTGTCTTGAGCTTCTGAAAGCTTGCCTCACACTCCTCCATCCACTAAAATGGAGCACCTTTCTGGGTCAATCTGGTCATAGGGGTTGCGATCGATGAAAACCCCTCCACAAAGCGACGATAATAGCCCGCCAAGCCAAGGAAACTGCGGATCTCTATAGCTGAGAATGGTCTGGGTCAACTCTGCACAACCTCTATCTTCTATGGATCCACTTGAATACCCTCACTCGATACCACGTGACCTAAGAATGCCACTGAATCCAACCAAAACTCACATTTTGAGAACTTAGCATATAACTTCTTCTCTCTCAAAATCTGAAGCATAGTCCTCAGGTGCTGCTCATGATCTTCCCGACTCCGGGAATGCACCAAAATGTCATCAATAAAGACAATGACGAACGAGTCAAGATACAACCGGAACACACTGTGCATCAAATGCATAAAGGTTGTTGGGGCATTGGTCAGCCTAAATAACATAACAAGGAACTCGTAATGACCATACCGAGTCCTGAAAGCAGTCTTCAGGATGTATGGCTCTCGAATCTTCAACTGATGCTAACCTAAGCGTAAATCAATCTTAGAAAACACTCGTGCGCCCTGAAGCTGGTCAAACAGATCATCAATATGAGGCAAAGGATAACGGTTCTTCACTGTAACCTTGTTCAACTGGCAATAATCAATACACATACGCATAAAACCATCCTTTTTCTTCACAAACAAGATAGGAGCACCCCAAGGTGAAACACTAGGCCGAATAAAACCCTTATCAAGTAATTCCAATAACTGATCTTTCAACTTCTTCAACTCAGGAGGAGCCATACGATATGGAGGGATAGAAATGGGCTGAGTACTCGGCAACAGATCAATGCCAAAATCAATATCTCTATCAGGCGGCATGCCTGGAAGATCAGCTGGAAACACATTGGGAAAATATCGTACTACGGGGACTGAATCAACCGAAGGGGTATCAATATTGACATCTCTCACATAAGCTAGATACGCGTCACACCCCTTCTCAACCATATGTTAAGCCTTAAGGAAAGAAATAACTCTACTGGAAGTGTGATCTAAGGTATCTCTCCACTCAACACGCGGTACACCTGGCATAGCCAGCGTCACGGTTTTGGCGTGACAATCAGAAATAGCAAAATAGGGCGACAATCAGTCCATGCCCAAGATAATGTCAAAATCAAGAGAAGACACAGCAAGAGAATCTCCCGCAAGAGTAGAAACATAAATATGGGAACTCAAGGAATCTCGGGATACACCCAAAAGCGGAGCAAAATAAGAAGACACATAAGAGTAAGTGGAGCCTGGATCGAATAGAACCGATGCATCTCTGTGACAAACTAGTATAATACATGTGATGACAGAATCGGAGGCAACAACCTCGGTACGGGCAGGAAGGGCATAGTATCTGACCTGTCCTCCCCCTCGAGGGTGACCTCTACCTACCCAACCTCCACCTCTAGCTGGCTAAGCAAGTGAGGTAGCAACAAGAGCTATAACCATAGCCTGAGAACTTTACGGGGCACGCTGTGGCTGAAAAGTCTATGGGGGTGCACTCCTCTCAAGTCTAGGTCAATCCCTCACCACGTGGCGGGTGTTACCACACTCAAAACAAGCTCTGGGAGGACGTGGCGGCTGTGACTGGCTCGGGCCAAGTCTGCTAGACTGACCTCTAAAAGCACCCTGCGCAAGAGGCACGCTAGAAACCGGAGGTGCATAATAAGGATCTTGAGGCCTAGGAGGAGCTGGAGCACTGCTGGCTGCTGGAAGAGCTAAATGAACGGGGCGACTCATATGACCCCTACCATGACGACCTGAAGCTGGGGCACGGGCACCTGAGAAATGCCCTGACTCTCGTGACTTCTTGGCCTCCCTCTCCTCCTTCTCCCTAGCATGCATCCCCTCAATCCTCCTAGCAATGCTCACCACCTGCTGATAAGAAATATCCATCTCCAACTCACGAGCCATGCTAGACCTGATGTTGGGAATAATCCCATCAATAAACCGGTGAACCCTCTCGTGAACAGTAGCAACCAAGGCTGGTGCATGCCTAGCCAAACTGGTGTAACGGACAACATACTCTGAAACAGTCATAGCACCCTAGCGCAAATGCTCAAACTCTGCGTGTCATGCATCACTAAGGCTCTAAGGAACATACTCTCTCAGGAACAGATCCGAAAACTGAGCCCAAGTTAGTGAAGCAGCCTCATCTGGACTGTCTAACTCATAGGTGTGCCACTAATCATAGGCGACTCCTCGAAGTTGGAAAGTAGTGAAAGAAAACCCGCTCGATCCTGAGATACCCATAGTACGGAGAATGCAGTAACACTCCTCAAGAAATCCCAGAGCATCCTCCGATGCTAGACCATTAAACTCAGGGGGCTTGTACCTCTTGAACCTCTCAAGCCTCAGCTGCTTCTGCTCGGAAGCCGCTGTCATGCCCTCGGACTGAACTAGCACTGCAGGCGGTACAGGAATAATCTCAGGGGCCTGCTCAACATGCACTCACTTCTCATGAGTGCGGGCGGCGGGAGTCTATGCTCCTCCCCCGGCCTGGAATGTAGCTGCAGTAGAGGGAAGCAACCCTGCCTGAGCCAAAGTGGTGTACATGCTCATAAACTGTGCCAGAGTCTCCTGAAGGGCTAGAGTAGTAGTAGCAGTAGGTGTATCAGGCGCCTGGACTCCGGCTGGATCTGCTGATGGTACCTCGGCGGCAGCTTGCATAGGTGCTCTGGCTACACCAGGCACGCCCTCGGCCTTTACCCCAGCCCCGACCTCTGACCGCGGCAGTAGGGGCGCAGGTGCCTGATCATCTCGAGTAGCACGTGTCCTCACCATCTGTGAGAGAATAAAAGACATAAGTTTAGAATCGTGATGTCAAAATATCGCACGACAAGGAATCAAATGAATTAGAAGTTTTCCTCACAGTTACATAGCCTCATAAGTACAAACGTCTCTGTACCGATCAGCGAGACTCTAAGAAACCGGCTTGTATTGCGTGACTCCAATGAACCTAGAGCTCTGATACCAACTTGTCACGACCCTAGATCGCCCTCCGTGAACTATCGTGACGGCACCTAGTCTCTATGACTAGGTAAGCCTAACAAGTGCGGAAATAAAATTGAAACTTGCGGAACTATAAATAAAGGAACACCAAGAATAACCAAAGAGGGAGGCAATATATAGAAAGCCGCTCGGCATATACATCACGACATCTCAAACTTCTACAACACTATCCCAAAACCCAGAAACTCACAGGAACACAAGCTAGAAGAAATACAGTAAAGTCCTCTAATCTCCAAAATGTCTACATCAACAGTAAGATGGAAAGGCTAACACTACAGGATAGAATAAAGATAGAGACTCCTTGGTCTGTGGACGCGGCAGATGTACCTCGAAGTCTCCAAAAGATCTCCCTGCCTCAAGGGTGATAAGCCTAGGTAGAGGTACCTAGATTTGCACATGAAAAACATGCGCAGAAAGGGGCATGAGTACACCACAGCGGTACTCAGTAAGTGCCAAGCCTAACCTCGGTAGTGACGAGGAAGGTCAGGGCCCTACTAAGGTAAATTAAATAATAATAATAAACATGACAGGATAAAATAAATAGTATAAATGAGAATCTACAGTAAAAATCTATACATTATGATAAGAGTACAATAACGGAAACAAAAATAAAGGCATAACACAAGGAAAAACACTGCTCATAGCAGGGATAATAACCGGGGATCTCTTGGTATCCCGAGGATCTCTTGGTATCCTCAATATGTACACTAGGGATCTCTTGGTATCCTCAATAAATACACTAGGGATCTCTTGGTATCCTCAATAAATACACTAATGATCTCTTGGTATCCCGAGGATCTCTTGGTATCCTTAATATATATGTCAGTGATCTCTTGGTATCCCGAGGATCTCTTGGTATCCTCAACACCCGTGCTAGGGATCTCTTGGTATCCTCAACACCCATGCCAGGGATCTCTTGGTATCCCACACCTCAGTCCAGATCATAAATATGTGCAAGGGATCTCCCGGGATGCCGTCACATAGTCCCAAATTAAAACACACTGCAGCAGCTCAAGAATATCAAAACAAATACTAAGTTCGTAACAAGTAAACAGTTAATTCTAGCCTAACATGCTTCACGTAACGCAATTAAGGCAATTTAAGCAAATAGGCAATTAAGTCAACTAAGCATGCTTTTCTAAACTAACACAGGCTAAGTTTGTAAGTAGAATAAAAACAGGTAAGAAAGGAACTCACTTTAAATACTTAAAGTAAAATAGGATTTCCAACAATAAGCTCAAGTATGACCTCGTTACCTCACGTACAAGGCCTTTCAACTATCAAATATCATATCCTAAGGGGAAGGTCCCCCACACAAGGTTAGATAAGCCACTTACCTTGAACCGGCTCAAAACCACACTTTTGCCACGAGTATCCGACTCCAAACGGCCCAAATCTATTCAATTCAATTGCATATTGTAAATAACACCTCAAGTAACTGATTCTACAATTAAAGTCTAAGCTGATACGCGGAATTATGTAAAATGGCCAAAACGCCCCTCGGGCCCACGTATCGGAATCGGGTAAAATTTATATTTTCAGAAATCTCGTACTCTCACGATTCTATACATAATAAGAACACTGAAATCAGAGTCTAAATGGCCCCTCAAATCTTCATTTAAAGGTCTATTAAACTCAAGCCCTAATTACCCCTTTTTCCCAAATTTCTCACCATTATTTAAGTCTTTAATCATATGAAAATGAGTTATAAATCCAAGAACGTTACCTCCAAATAATTCCCCTTTATTTTCCTCAAAAATCCCTCTTAGAAGCTTCAAACCCGGATGAAAATGGTGGAAGAATGACTCAATTTTGCTAAGGCAACTATTTATATTTTCTGCCCAGCGATTACCGCGTTTGCGGCCCTAGGACCGCATCTACGGTCTCGCTTCTGCAGACAAAACATCGCATCTGCGACTCTCACTAAAACTCCAGCTTCTGCATCTGCAGACCTTTAACCGCAGGAGCGGTTCCGCTTCTACGAGCCTCACACCACATCTGCGGTTTCTGAAGATCCGACCCAAAGCCACTTCTGCGGCCCTTTAGCTACTCCTGCGGCACTGCATCTGCGGTCCCCAAGCCGCAGATGTGAAAATACTAGAAGCAGCAATGCTACAACTGGTGCAACACTTCTTCAACCTTCCCGTCAACCATTTGAAATCACCCTGAGGCCCCCGGGACCTCCACCAAAAGCACCAATATCACCTAATACCTTATTCATACTTGTACCAATCCTTAAAACGCCTAAAACAACATCGAAACCTCGGATTAATCAAGGATTTAAGCCTAAGAACTCCAAATTTCCTCAAAATACGCTTTCGATAAAAAACCCAACCAAACCATCTCCGAATAACCTGAAATTTTGCACGCACATCCCAAATGATATGAAGGAACTACTGAAACTCTCGGAATTCCATTCCGACTCTCAGATCAAAAATCTCACTATCGGACCGGAAACTTCAAAAACTCAACTTTCGGCATTTCAAGCCTAAATTAGCTACGTACCTCAAAAACATACTCCGAACACGCTCCCCACCCTGAAATCACCCAACGGAGCTAGCGGAACCATCGAATTTCCATTTCGAGGCCGTTTTCACACTGTTCCAACTACGGTCAATTTTCCAACACTTAAGCTCTCATTTAGGGACTAAGTGTCCCGAAACTCACCGAAATTCAAAACCGAACATCCCGAAAATTCACATTAGCAGAAATAAACTTGGGAAAAGCAGTTAATAGGGGATCGAGGTGTTAATTCTTAAGACAACCGGCAGGGTCGTCACATCCACTTGATTGACTCCTGCTGCTTTTTTAACAATCATTCTGTCAAAGGGCCATTGAATAGCATTTTCTGAAATTTCATTAAGCAATTGCATAGCTTCTGCAATGGTTTTGCTCATTATGGATCCTCCTGATGTTGCATCAATAACATTTCTAGCAGAGGGTTTAAGACCATGATAAAATATATATAAGATGTCAGGATCTTGGATACCATGGTGTGGGCATTATCTTAACATTGCTTTTAATCATTCCCATGCTTGGTATACAGATTCAGAATCTGTCTTCATAAAATTATTGATTTCTTGCTTCATTTTAAATGTTTTTGCCGGTAAAAAATATTTATTAAGAAATTTCTGAGTCATTTGGTCCCATGTAGTGATTGAACCTCTTGCCAGACTTCGCAACCATGTTTTTGCATCACCTTTTAATGAAAAAGGAAAAAGCCATAACCTGATAGCGTCTGTTGTGACTCCATTATACCTACAAGTTTTAACTAATTCAAGAAAATCAATTAGATGGGTATGAGGATCTTCACTCGCATCACCAGTAAACTAACATGACTGTTGAATGGTTTGAATTAAACCTGTGTGGATTTCAAAGTTGTTTGCTGCAATTGTTGGTCTCCTCACACTTGATTCTCCTTCAAAATGATCTGGCCTTGCATAATCTCTAAGTATTCTATCACGTCGTGAAGCCACCTCATCGAACCGTTCTTCCACTTGATGTGGTGGAAGTTGGTTATTATTAAGCTCTTCATTCTCCATTTCTTCACAAGTTATACTTTGAGGAGATGATGTTTGTCCTTTTCTGTGCAATCGAAGAGTTTTTTCAATTTCTGAATCGTAATTCGCCAACTCTTTTGTAGAAGAGCGGGTCATAAACTATCTGAATTCCTTAAAGAAAAGAATCTTTTTTGAAAGAAAATCAAATTTAGTTCCTAAAATAGTAGTGGTGATACAAAAAAGAAAAAAATATATATTAAAATAGTAGTAGTACTTAATATAACTAGTGATACTAATTAAAAATAGAAAATAAAATATGTTGTTTTTATGAAATGAGCTAGCTGATCCTAGAAACAATAAAATAATACCGTAGAATAAAAAAAAAATTATAAAGATGAAGAAAGAAAAATGATACGAAAACCGTAAGTAGTAATATTGTTAATAAGAGATTCTAGAAAGACATTACTAGTAACAATAATTACAGTAGTAACAAAAAAAAACAAAGATAATAATAATACTAATGCTGCTACTACTACTACTACTACTAATAATAATAATAATAGTAGTAAGTTCTCAAATTAATAACAAAACAATTAATCTGAAGTAGATGTTGCCAATCCCCCGCAACGACGCCAAATATTTGACTGTCTGTCGTGTATAAAATTTAAACTAATACTCTGTCAAATTATAGTATAGAAAGATATCAAACCCACAGAGATTGGTTTATCTATTCTACAAATATTTCTTGTTTTAATTACTATTTGAGGAAACCAAGAAGAGTTGAGTTGTGAATTAACTAACTAAAAATGCATGAATATAGCAATAGAAAATATTTTGTTTTTCACAAATATAATAAAAAGGTATTGGGATCATAACTTCACTTAATATATCTATTATATAATAGGTAAAACTATCCTTCAATTTCTATTTCTCGCAAATATATAAATGCCTCTCACGATTACATTTATATATCATTACTTAAGTTGAACAATTAATTGCACTGCTCTCGGTTTATAAATTAATCGTTAGAATAGTAATATTAAAGAGCCAGAAATATATGCTTAAACTAAAACTTGCTCTTTTTAGTAAGTCCCTTTCGGTGACCCTACTTGTTATAACTAATTACTACAATATTCGTTTTTTTCGATTACAAATAAGTGTAGAATCAATTTTAACATATACGAGTTAGATGTCACTAAATAAAAGTTAACATTTATCAATACCAAAATTAACTATTTACTCTTTCTCCTCTTTCGATTACAGAATTAGTAAAAGTTAATGTTTAGTATAAAATAGATAGATGTTAACAAATTAAATAACACCTAACTATAAATCAGATAAAATTTAAATGAAAAACTTCAGGTCAAACATGTGAAATTGAGGAATAATATCTACTATTATATAGAAATATTAAGATCCATCACTCTACCAGCACAAGAAAAGTTACTCCATAATGGAGTTAGTACTGACAACGGAAATATTCTTGCCCATTAAATAAGAAAATAGAAAGAAATATTCAAGAGAATAATTCCCCCTATTTAATTAAAAACAGGTGCTAGAGTAATTTCCAATATTATAATTTATTCGGAACTAGAAATGAAGCCAGTATAGTGGCTAAAAGAAGAAAGAAAATATTCACAAAATAAGAACTTAGAAAAATGAAAGAAATGAGTTGATCAAGAATGAGGCTTCTGCTTTCTGCTCTCTGGTTCAAACAGCTTAAGATGCAGCTATTTATAGCAAGGTCTCCCCAACAATTCCCGTTATTTCTGGACTTCTTTTTCAATTAAATAAAACTTTGTCTACTTTTTCATTTAAGTTGGCCCAAGTTGCCAACTAACAAATGCCAAATTGATTTCACGGCAACTTGGATCTACTTGGCAAATTAAACTTTGTGTCTTGAAATTGATTTTGCTGACAAAATTTTCTTTCAAAAGTAGCACATGTCCACTTGCTACTAATGATTTTACTCCTTTTTGGTTTCCTCTTTCCAGCAATGGTTGTCCCTTTTCTTTCTCCATTTTATTTGTCTTGGGTTTTTTATGTGCACAACTACTTTCATCATTTGTAAAGTTGCATAAACCACTTTACTTTTAACTTTTCAGCATTATAGTTTTTCTTTGCAAACTTGGAAAGTGAACTTTTTCTTCTCATTGTTCCTTTTTCTTATTAGTTTAATTATTTCCTGCAAAGAAAGAGAAAAATATTAGTACTAAAAATTAAATTCTAGCTCAACTTATGCATGATATTTTTCTCTTATCAGTATCTCCTAGTCCAGTGAGACTAGCCAGTTAGGAGTTAGACTAAGAATGTCATTGGTCATCTATTAATGCAGGGCTTTACCTGCTAGTCTTACTATACCAGTCAACTTTTTCGTATGTCGTATTCTGTATTTCATATCTATTGTATTGCTATTATTGTATTGCTGTTATTTTATTATGCATTTTTATGGTACTAATATATCGGGTTCTGTTGCTTTTTGAGTCGAGGGTCTCCTGGAAACAGCCTCTCTACCCTTCGGGGTAGGGGTAAGGTCTGCGTACATGTTACCCTCCCCAGACCCCACGTGTGGGATTATACTAGGTTGTTGTTGTTGTTGTTGCAGTATCTCCTAGTCCGAAACATATTGCTAGTGGGCCATCGAACATTCTTCTGAACAAGGTTCCATCTTCGAACAAACTGAATTGGGATGCCTTTGTGCGCAGGGTACTCAATTCTTTTGGATCTGAGGGCAGTTTCCCGATCTTCAAATATTCTACATATTTGTTTCTCCAATCCCAAGTCAAGCTTTTAGAGTTTATTTTGGTGTGACCTTCTTCCACTACCGGCTTCATGATTTGTACGGCTGCCCCCGAGTTGAGCTCGTCATCTTCGACCGACAACCCTAAGTTCGCAAGGGCACCGACCTTGCTATTTTGATCCCAAGGTACGTTATGCAAAGTCCACTCCTTGAACCGATGTATTGTTACCTGCAACTTATCTAGATGCCTTTGCATTTGTTCTTCTCTGACTTCGAATGTCACATTAACTTGGTTTACCACAAGAAGGGAGTCGTACTTAGCTTTAATTACCTCCACCCCCAAGCTTTTGGCTAATTCGAGACCTGCAATCATGGCGTCATACTCGGCCTCGTTGTTAGTCAATTTCATAGTTCTAATAGATTATATAACTACATTGCCTATGGGTGGCTTCAATTTGATCCCAAGCCCAGACCCTTTTTCATTCGAGGCGCCGTCCGTAAAGAGGGTCCAGATTCCCAAAGACATTCCCGAGTTTACCAACAATTCTCTTTCGACCTCGGGTATTAGGGCCGGCATAAAGTCAACCACGAAGTTTACCAAAATTTGAGATTTAATGACTGTCCGGGGTCAATATTCAATATCGTACCCGCTGATTTCTACGGCCCACTTGGCCAACCGTCTCGATAGTTCAGGTTTGTGCATTACATTTTGCAATGGGTAAGTAGTCAAAACACATATAGGATAGCATTAAAAATATGGATTCAGTTTCCTAGAGGCTCTTAGCAAAGTGAGTGCTAATTTTTCTAGGTGAGGGTACCTAGTTTTAGCCTCACCCAGGTCCTACTAACATAGTAAATTGGAAATTGCGTACCTTGCTCTTCCAGAACTAGAACTCCGCTTACCGCTATCTCCGATACTGCCAAGTACATGTATAGTTGTTCATCTACCTTCGGCGTGTGAAGTAGTGGCGGGCTTGATAGATATCGCTTGAGTTCTTCCGAGGCCGATTGGCATTCCGATGTCTATGAGAAGTTGTTTTTCTTTCAGTAACGAGAAAAATCTGTGGCTCTTATCGGAGGACCTCGAGATGAATCGCCCCAGGGTGGCAATGTGCCCGGTTAGCCTTCGCACGACCTTCACATTGTCCACTACCGTGATATCCTCGATAGCTTTGATCTTGTCGGGGTTGATCTCGATTCCTCGGTTGGATACCATGAACCCGAGAAATTTACCTGATCCGACTCTGAATGCACATTTCTCCGGATTCAGCTTCATGTTGTACTTCTTCAATATACTGAATGTTTCTTGCAAATTTTTTAAATGGTCCTCTGCTCACAGGGGCTTAACCAACATATCCTTAATGTAAACTTCCATGGATTCCCTATTTTTTCTTCGAACATCCGGTTTACTAGGGGTTGGTAAGTGGCATTGGCGTTCTTTAACCCAAATGGCATCACATTATAATAGTATGTGCCATATTTAGTGATGAAAGAGGTTTTTTCCTAATCATCCGGGTTCATCCGTATTTGGTTGTACCCGGAGTAGGCATCGAGAAAATTGAGGATCTCGTGGCTGACCGTAGCATTGATCATGTGATCGATATTGGGCAAAGGGAAAGAGTCCTTAGGACATGCTTTATTTAAGTCCTTATAGTCTACACACGTTCTTAATTTGTTCCCCTTTTCAGGGACTACCACTACGTTGTTGACCATTTCGGGTATTTCACCTCCCGAATGGACCCTATTTTAAGGAGTTTAGATACCTCGTTTTTGATGAAAGCATGTTTGTGCTGGGTAGAATTTCGGGTCCAGGCTTAGCTTGTGAGTGGTAATCTCCATCGAGATTCCGGTCATATCAAGATGGGACCAAGCGAAACAATTTATGTTAGCTAAAAGAAATTGAATAGGTTTTTTTCTGAGCTCGGGGGTTAACCCCGTGCCCAGGTATACCTTCCGATCAGGTAGCATTTGATCAATGTGACCGCTTCCAGCTCCTCGACCATTGATTTGGTGGCGTCAGAATCATCGGGGACAATAAAAGATCTGGGAACCCCATAATCATCGTCTTCACCAATCCCTTGTTTATCCGATTGGGTCGTGGCTCGAGTCGATAATTGCTATTTAGCCTCTTGCTTTATATCCGAACTTGGTCCCTTTGATGTTGCCAGTGTTGATACCAGAATCACTTCTTCGACAGTAAGCATTTCCTTTGCGGCTGGTTGCTCCCCGTAGATTTTTTAATCCGTCATGGTGTTGGGAATTTTAACACTTGGTGAAGAGTCGAGGGCATTGCCCTCATGTTGTGGATTCATTGCCTCCGAATAGGGCATTGTACCTCAGTCCCCTTCGATCACATAATACTTGATTTATTAGATGGTCCCATCGGCATTTACTGGTAATATTATTTCATCCCTTTGTGATTTCACATGCCATGTTGAATTTGTTTAAAACTCGGACTGCAGGTACGATTTGATCTTGGAGGCCGAGCTGTTCTACGACCCTCGATCGGATGATGTTGGTCGAGCTACCTGGATCAATTAACACACATTTAACTCGAAATTTATTCATGAGTACAAATATTACTAGTGCATTGTTGTGGGGCTGCACAATCCCTTCTGCATCATCGTCGTTAAAAGACAAAGTCCCTTCTGGTATGTAATCTCGAGGTCGCGTTTCCCTTGTGATGGATACCTTTGTGCATTTTATCATCGGTCCTTGAGGAACATCAAACCCTCCAATGATCATGTTAATGACATGTTGAGGTTCTTCTTGTTCAGTCTGTTTATTAGAATCCACATTTTTGAAATGATTTTTGGCTCCGTCGCTCAGGAACTTTCGAAGATTCCCATTGTTGAATAATCGAGCTACCTCCTCCCTTAACTGTCGACAATCCTCTGTTCTGTGGCCGTGAGTGCCATGATATTTGCACATTTGGTTCGGATCCCTTTGGGCTGGGTCGAATGTAGAGGTCGAGGCCATTTGGTGTCTTTGATGCGTCTGATAGCTGATATAATGGCGGCAGTATCGGCGTTAAAGTTATATCCTGATAACCTTGGTACTTCCTTAGCCTATCGAAACCGTTCTTGCTCATGAGTCCCTAGATATTTTGACCTCGGTCACTTATCCATTCACTTCGCACAAAATTCGGCCCTGATCCACTACTTCTTCGATCTCCATTGTAAGGCTGATGCCGATCATGTTCGACCTTGGTTCATGATCGATATGTCTCTTGACTATATCGGCGTATCTAACAGGATAAACGGACCCGGAAAGAGCCCCAGTTGATTACCTTCGACTCTGATTTTTGATTGATATCGGTTATGGACATCAACCCAAGTAACAGCCAGATATTTTATCACATTCTGCTTTAACTGCTGCAAAGCCACCGAGATTCAAACATTGAGGCATTAGGTGAAAGCTTGAACGGTCCAATTATCGGCGCCCAGTGGTAGGTCCATTCCTTCCATTTGGAACCGAGGCACGAACTCTCATGCATTTCGTTATCCTTTTGTCTTACTTTGAAGAGGTCCGACTTTCTGGTCTCGGCTTTGATAGCCCAGCATGCGCTTTCACGAAAGAGTCTACAAGCATAGCAAATGAGTCAATAGATTTAGGAGGTAAGTTGTGATACCATATCATAGCTCCCTTTGATAGGGTTTCTGTCACGACCCGGATTTTCCACCCTCGAAAGTCGTGATGACGCCTACTAATGTGAGCTAGGCCAGCCAAACCTTTAATCTAATTAATTCATTAACTAATTATTTCTACTTAACAATTATAATACGATAACATGGTAATAATTATAAGATTTCCCACCTGCTCCCATTTCATTTATCTTGTGGCAGGCGTGCCACCCGCTCCCATTTCATTTATCTCATGGTAGGCATACCACCCGCTCCTATTTTATTATATCTTGTAGTAGGCATACCACCCGCTCCCATTTCATTATATCTTGTGGTAGGCGTACCACCCACTCCCATTTCATTATATCTTGTGGTAGGCGTATCACCTGCTCCCATTTCATTATATCTTGTGGTAGGCGTACCACTCGCTCCCATTTTATTTTATCTTGAGGTATGCGTGTCACCCGCTCCCATTTCATTATATCTTGTGGTAGGCGTACCACCCGCTCACATTTCATTATATCTTGTGGTAGGCGTACCACCCGCTCCTATTTACAAGCCAACAATAATCACAAGGAATTCCGGTAAGGGAACAAGAGCAATATAACAACTTCCCGGCAAGGGAACAATGATATTTCAACAACATACCGGCAAAGCAACAATACTATCAAAACAAACATCCCGGCAAAGGATCATTAATATCAAACAAATATCCCGGCAAGGGAACAATGGTGATAATAACATATAAAGCACAATAAGCCACAACGGAGTCATAACAATTATAATACAAGACTCACGGGCATGCTTGACACCAACATATAGATACTCGTCACCATGCTTATCCGTCGTACTCCACAATTAACATGTAGCATATAAGACATAACTCCTAATCTCTCAAGCTAAGGTTAGACCAAACACTTACCTCGATGCCACGAACACAATTCACGATTCAACTATAGCTTTACCCCTTGATTCCACCACCAATTCGCTCGTATCTAGTCACAAGTTACTTAATTATATCAATAAACACTAAATGAATCAATCCCAATGCATGAAAATGAATTTTCTAAAGTTTTACACAAAAGTGAAAAATTGCCCCGGGGCCCACATGGTCAAAACCCGAGGTTCGAATCAAAACCCGATTACCCATTCCCCCACGAACTTAAATATATAATTTATTTTGAAATCGAACCTCAAATCGAGGTCCAAATCCCCAATTTTTGAAAAACCTAGATTCTACCCAAAACACCCAATTTCCCCCATAAAAATCATTGATTTTGAGTTGAAATCACGTTAAAAGATAGTAAAGAGTGAAGAAAATGAGTTAGAAATCACTTATCAATGTTTTAGAGAAGAAAGGTTGTTTGAAAAATCGCTTCTTATGTTTTTGGGGTTTTGAAAAATGAAAAAATAACTAAAAATCCCATCTTAATATACTCCTCTCAGACCCCCTGTGCGGACCACACAAAATCAACTGCGGCCGCACAACCTCTCAGACTCCCTGTGCGGACAGCACAAAATCAACTGTGGCCGCACAGTCACCAGTGAACATGTGCGGACTGCACAGATCCACTGCGGCCGCACAACCACCAGTGCGGACAACACAAAACCAGTGTGGACCGCACTAGCAGGTTCAGAGAGCTGCAATTTTTTTTGAACCTCTAATAGCCATGTTTAAGCCTAAGACACCCCGGAACCTACCCGAACTCATCCAAACCCTCGGAGCTCCAAACCAAATATACACACAACCTCAAAAATATCGTATGGACCTACTCGTACGATCACATCATCAAAATAACATGTAAAATCATGAATTAAACCTCAAAACTCAACATTTTCATCAAGAACTCTCAAAGTTCATAACTCTCCAACCGGAAGTCCAACTCACGTCAAATAAACTCCGTTGTTCACCAAACTTTACAGACAACATATATAAATCATATTGAATTTATACCGGGCTCCGGAACATAATACGGGCCCGATACCAAAGGTTTCACATAACATTTCACTTTTAAAAACCTTTAAATTTTTCAGAAAACAATTTTCTTCAAAAATTCATTTCTCGGGCTTGGGACGTCGGAATTCAATTCCGGGCATACGCCTATGTCCCATATTTTCCTACAGACCCTCCGGGACCGTCAAATCATGGGTCCGAGTCCGTTTACCCAAAATGTTGACCAAAGTCAAATTAATTCATTTTACAGTCAAAACTTATCATTTTTCACAGATTTTTACATATAGGCTTTCCGGCTACACGTCCGGGCTGCGCACGCAAATCAAAGTGATTCTAAAAGAGGTTTTTAAGGCCTCAAAACACAGAATTTTGTTTTAAAATAAGTGATGCCATTTGTCATCACATTCTCCACCTCTAAAACAACCGTTCGTCCTCGAACGGACATAAGAAGGAAGTATCTGAGTCCGGAAAAAGATGGGGATAACGGTTCCGCATATCGGACTCGGACTCCCAGGTCGATGCCTCAGGAGGCTGACCACTCCACTGAACAGGAACAGAAGAAAAATTCTTCGATCTCAATTGACGAACCTTCCGGTCTAGAATAGCCACCGGCTCCTCCTCATAAGACAAATCCTTGTCCAACTGGACAGTGCTGAAATATAATATGTGGGATGGGCCATGATACTTCCGAAAAATGGACACATGAAACACTGGATGTACGGCTGATAAGCTCGGAAGCAATGCAAGTCTATAAGCCACCTCTCCCACTCGATCAAGAATTTCAAACGGGCTAATGAACCTAAGGTTAAGCTTGCCCTTCTTCCCAAATCTCATCACGCCCTTCATAGGCGACACTCGGAGCAATACTCGCTCACCGACCATGAAAGCCAAATCTCGAACCTTGCGGTCGGCATAACTCTTTTGCTTTGACTGAGCTGTACGAAGCCTATCCTGAATAATCTTGACCTTGTGCAAGGCATCTTGAACCAGATCCGTACCCAAAAACCGAGCCTCTCCTGACTCAAACCATCCAATCGAAGACCGACACCGCCTACCATATAAAGCTTCATAAGGAGCCATCTGGATGCTCGACTGGTAGTTGTTGTTGTAGGCAAACTCTGCTAAGGGCAAAAACTGATCCCACGAGTCTCCAAAGTCAATGACACAAGCTCGGAGCAATCCTCCAAAATCTAAATGGTCCGCTTAGACTGCCCGTCCGTATGAGGATGAAACGCTATGCTCAACTCAACTCGTATGCCCAACTCTTGCTGAACTGCTCTCTAGAAATGGGAGGTAAACTGCGTACCTCAATCCGAAATGATAGACCCGGGCACACCATGAAGGCGAACAATCTCCCAGATATAGATCTCAGCTAACCTCTCGAAAGAATAAGAGACTTCCATAACCCACACTACATTGAACTTCCTCAAAGTCTGTGGGAGTCCAACAACGAAGTCCATAGTGATCCGCTCCCACTTCCACTCAGGAATCTCAATCTTCTGGAACAAACCACCAGGCCTCTAATGCTCATACTTGGCCTGCTGACAATTCAAACACCAAGCCAGATATGCAACGATATCCTTCTTCATTCTCCGCCACCAATAATGCTGCCGCAAATCCTGATACATCTTCGCGACGCCCTGATGAATAGAGTACCGGGAACTATGGGCCTCCTCTAAAATCAACTCTCGGAGCCCATCCATATTAGGCACACAAACTCGACCCTGCAATCTCAAAACTCCATCATCACCTAAGGTAACCTGCTTAGCACCTCCGTGCTGCACCGTGTCTCTGAGGACACATAAATGGGGATCATCATACTACCGATCTTGGATACACTCTAATAAAGAAGAATGAGCAACTGTGCAAGCTAACATACGGCTGGGCTCAGAAACATCCAACCTCACGAACTGATTGGCCAAAGCTTGAACATCCAAAGCAAGCGGTCTCTCACCGACCGGAATATAAGCAAGACTGCTCATATTGGCTGACTTCCTACTCAAAGCATCGGCCACCACATTGGTCTTTCCTGGGTGATATAAGATAGTGACATCATAATCTTTCAAAAACTCCAACCACCTCCTCTGCCTCAAATTCAACTCCTTTTGCTTGAACAAATACTGAAGACTCTTGTGATCCGTGAACACTTCACATACCACGCCATACAGATAATGCCTCGAAATCTTCAACGCGTGAACAATGGCTGCCAACTCCAAATCATGAATCCTATAGCTTTTCTCATGAATCTTCAACTGCCGCGAAGCATAGGCAATGACCTTGCCATCCTGCATCAACAATGCACCAAGTCCAATGCAAGATGCATCACAATAGACTGTATAAGGCCCTGAACCTGTTGGCAAAACCAACACATATGTCGTAGTCAGAGCTGTCTTGAGCTTTTGAAAGCTCGCCTCACCCTCATCCGACCATCTGAACTGGGCACTCTTCTGGGTCAACCTGGTCATCGGGGTTGCGATAGATGAAAACCCCTCCATGAACCGACGATAGTAGCCTGCCAATCCTAAGAAACTCCGAATCTCTATAGCTGATGCTAGTCTAGGCCAGTTCTTGACTGCCTCAATCTTCTTCGGATCAACCTGAATACCCTCTGCTGATACAACATGACCCAGAAATGTAACTGAACTCAAGCAGAACTCACACTTCGAGAATTTAGCATATAACTGACTATCCCTCAAGGTCTGAAGAACCACTCTAAGATGTTGCTCGTGCTCCTCCCGGCTACAAGAATATATCAAAATATCATCAATGAAGACTATCACGAACGAATCCAAGTAAGGCATGAACACTCGGTTCATCAAATCCATAAAAGATGTTGGGGCATTTGTCAACCTGAATGACATCACCAAGAACTCATAATGCTCGTACCGAGTGCGGAAAGCTGTCTTAGGGACATCAGATGCCCTAATCCTCAATTGATGGTATCCACATCTTAAGTCAATCTTTGAGAATACCTTGGCACCCTGAAGCTGATCAAACAAATCATCAATCCTCGACAATGGATACTTATTCTTGATTGTAACCTTGTTCAACTGCCGATAATCAATACACATTCTCATCGATCCGTCCTTCTTCTTAACAAACAGCACCAACGCACCCCAAAGCGAAACACTCGGCCTAATGAAACCCTTCTCAAGCAAGTTTTGCAACTGCTCCTTCAACTCTTTCAACTCAGGCGGGGCCATACGATACGGCGGGATAGAAATGGGCTGAGTGCCCGGAGCCAAATTAATGCAAAAGTCAATATCCCTATCGGGTGGCATACCTGGCAGGTCTGAAGGAAAAACCGCAAGAAACTCACGAACAACGGTCACAGAATCAATAGAAGGAACTTCAGCACTAGAATCACGAACATATGCTAAATAGGCCAAACACCCCTTCTCAACCATACGACGAGCCTTCACATAAGAGATAACACTACGGGTAGAATGACCAGGAGTCCCTCTCCACTCTAAACGAGGTAAACCCGACAAGGCTAAGGTCACAGTCTTGGCATGACAATCCAAGATAACGTGGTAAGGTGATAACCAGTCTATCCCCAATATGGCATCAAAATCAACTATGTCCAAAAGAAGCAAATCTACACGAGTCTCAAAACCCCAAATCACAACTATACATGAACGATGGACTCGATTTACCACAATAGAATCACCCACTGGTGTAGACACATAAACATGAGCACTCAAAGAATCACTAGGCATGACTAGATACTGTGCAAAATAAGATGACACATACGAGTAGGCAGACCCTGGATCAAATAACACTGAAGCATCTCTATCACAAACTAGAACCGTACCTGTGATAACTGCATCGGAAGCCTCAGCCTCGGGCCTTGCTTGAAGAACATAACATCGAGGCTGGCCTCCAACTCTAGCGGTCTGAGCTCTACCTCTAGTACCTCTACCTCCATCTCTAGCACCTCTACCCCCACCTCTAGCTGGCTGGGCGGGCTGTGGAACACCTGGTGCCTGAACCATGGCATGGGAACCCTACTACTGAGAACTGTTCGAAGCTCGAGGGCAATACCTAGCAATGTGCTTCGTGTTGCCACAAGTAAAACAAGCCCTCGGGTGCTGGGGCTGATGACCCTGGAAACTCTGAAGCAGCGATGCACCGATAAGAGCTGGTGGTGCATTGTAGGACTGCTAATTAGAATACTGCATTTGAGAACCACAGCCGCTTGAAGCACCGTGAGAAACCTAAAGTGCTGACTGGAAAGGCCTGGGAGGATGGCCCCTACCATATGAATCCCTACCGCCAGAAAAGGTACCACTGAATCTACCTGAATGACGAGGCCTCTTGTCCGACCCATGACCACCTCCCTGTGACAGAACCATTTCAACTCTCCGGGCCACATTGGCCGCCTCCTGGAAAGATATCTCACTCCCAGTCTCTCTAGCCATCTAAAGACGAATCGGCTGAATAAGACCATCAATGAACCTCCTCACCCTCTCTCTCTCGGTGAGAAGTATGACAAAAGCATGATGAGCTAGGTCGATGAATCTGGTCTCATACTGGGTAACAGTCATAGAACCCTGCTGGAGACGCTCAAACTGCCTCCGGTAGGCCTCTCTCTGAGTGATAGGGAGAAACTTCTCCAGAAATAGCTGAGTAAACTGCTCCCAAGTCAAAGCTGGCGATCTGACTGGTCTAGCCAAACAGAAATCCCTCCACCAAGTCTTGACAGATCCAGACAAGCGAAAAGTAGCAAAATCGACCCCATTGGTCTCAACTATCCCCATGTTCCTGAGAACCACGTGGAAGTTGTCTAGATAATCCTGGGGATCCTCAGTAGATGCACCGCTGAAAGAAGTAGTGAAGAGCTTGGTGAACCTATCCAGCCTCCACAAAGCATCGGCAGTCATAACTGCTCCATCACCAGTCTGAGCTACCACACTCGGCTGAACTGCTCCAACTGGCTGAACTACTAGAGTTTGAATCTGGGGAGCTACCTGCTCCAGAGTGCGACTAGCAGGAGTTTGGGCTCCTCCTCCAGCCTGAGAGACGGCTGGTGCTACAGGAAGCAAGCCTGCTCGGGTGACACTCTCCATAAGGCCCACTAAATGGACCAGAGCATCCTGAAGAACTGGGGTAGCAATAAACCCCTCTAGGACCTGAGCTGGGCCCAGTGAAACTGCTGGGGCCGGAACCTCATCATCAAAATCAACCTGAGGCTCCGCCGTTGGTGTTGTTGCTCGGGGCTGAGCTCTGTGCCTACCTCACCCTCGCCCTCTTCCCCTCGTGGAAGGTGTTGCTGGGGGCTCGTGCTGCTGGTCAGTGGATGAGGAAGCGCGTGTTCTTGCCATCTGCGAAAGAACAGAGTAAAAAATTAATTAGCATTGAGGAACCGAACCGCACGATAGGAAAGAATAAATGTGAAGTTCTTCCTAACTCAGTAGCCTTTGGGGGATAAATACATACGTCTCCTTACCGATCCCTCTGACTCTACTAAGCTTGTCTGTGAACTGTGAAACCCATGTAATCTAGAGCTCTGATACCAACTTGTCACGACCCGGATTTTCCACCCTCAGGAGTCGTGATGGCGCCTACTAAGGTGAGCTAGGCAAGACAAACCTTTAATCTAAGTACTTCATTAACCAATTATTTCTTTTTAACAATTATAAGACAATAACGTGGTAACAACGAAAATTCAAATTTAAGCGGAAGACAACAATAAAATTTATGAAAAATGCATCTATTACAAATACTTAAGCCTTAACCACCTAAAACCTGGTGTCACAATGTCACAGACTGTCTAAGAGATTACTACATACAAAGTCTGAAGAAAATGACAATACACTATTTCTGGATAAAAGAAAAATGAAACAGGAAATAGGAATAGAGGAGACGTCAAGGCCTGCGGACGCCTGCAGGTCTACCTTGGATCTCCGCGTGGACTGAAGGTAGCCTCTACACTACGGTCCGAAAGCTGCTCTGGGATATGCACATCGTGCAAAGTGTAGTATCAGCACAACCAACACCATGTGCTGGTAAGTGTCTAGCCTAACCTCGGCGAAGTAGTGACGAGGCTAGGACCAGACTACCAAATAAACCTGTGCAGTTATATAATATACAACGGAAAGTAAAGCAGAATAAACAAATAAAGATGGGAAGGGGAAACATGCTTCGGAGAAAATAGGTAAAACAGAATATCAAGAGAACTATAAAGGAATCAAAATCTAACCACTAACAAGAATAAGGAAAACAAAGGCAGATTTCACTTTCTTTTCACATCTTGTTGCAGGCGTGCAACCCGATCCCATTTCCTGTATCTCGTGGCAGGCGTGCCACCCGCTCCCATTTCATTTATCTTGTGGCAGGCGTGCCACCCGCTCCCATATCATTTATCTCGCGGTAGGCGTACCACCCACTCCCATTTTATTTATCTTGTGATAGGCATACCATCCGCTCCCATTTCATTATATCTTGTGGTAGGCGTACCACCCGCTCCCATTTCATTATATCTTGTGGTAGGCGTACCACCCGCTCCCATTTCATTATATCTTGTGGTAGGCGTACCACCCGCTCCCATTTACAAGCCAACAATAATCACAAGGAATCCCGGCAAGGGAACAAGAGCAATATAACAACTTCCCGGAAAGAGAATAATGATATTTCAATAACATCCCGGCAAGGGAACAATACTATCAAAACAAACATCCCGACAAGGGATCATTAATATCAAACAAACATCCCGGCAAGGGAATAATGGTGATAATAACATATGAAGCGCAGTAAACCACAACAGAGTTATAACAATTATAATACAAGACTCACGGGCATGCTTGACACTAACGTATAGATACTCGTCACCATGCCTATACGTCGTACTCCTCAATTAACATGTAGCAAATAAGACACAACTCCTAATCCCTCAAGCTAAAGTTAGACCAAACACTTACCTCGATGCCACGAACAGAATTCACGATTCAACTATAGCTTTACCCCCCAGAGGCGAATCTAGGATTTTAATTCTACGGGTTCAACATTTAAAGTTTTTAGCATTGAACCTATTATATTTTAAAGTTATGGGTTCATATATACTGTTTATTATAAATTTATTAATTTTTACATATAAAGTTATGTTTCACATCGAAAGTACTGGGTTAAGTTGAATCCGGTAGATGTATGTTGCATCCGTCCCTGTTTACCCCTTGATTCCACCACCAATTTGCTCGTATCTAGTCACAAATTACTTAATTATGTCAATAAACGCTAAATGAATCAACCCTAATGCATGAATGAATTTTCTAAGGTTTTACCCAAAAGTCAAAAATCCCCCCAGGCCCACATGGTCAAAACCCGAGGTTCGAACCAAAACCCGATTACCCATTCCCCCACGAACTCAAATATATAATTTGTTTTGAAATCGGACCTCAAATCGAGGTCCAAATCCCCAATTTTTGAAAAACCTAGGTTCTACCCAAAACACCCAATTTCCCCCATGAAAATCATTGATTTTGAGTTGAAATCATGTTAAAAGATGTTAAGGAGTGAAGAAAATGAGTTAGAAATCATTTACCAACGTTTTAGAGAAGAAAGGTTGTTTGAAAAATCGCCTCTTATGTTTTTGGGGTTTTGAAAAATGAAAAAATAACTGAAAATCCCATCTTAATATACTCCTCTCAGACCTCCTGTGCGGACCGCACAAAATCAACTGCGGCTGCACAGCCTCTCAGACTCCCTGTGCGGACCGCACAAAATCAACTACGGCCGCACAACCTCTCAGACTCCCTGTGCGGACCGCACAAAATCAACTGCGGCCGCACAGTCACCAGTGAACCTGTGCGGACCGCACAAGATCCACTACGGCCACACAGCCACCAGTGCAGACATCACAAAACCAGTGCAGACTGCACTAGCAGGTTTAGAGAGCTGCAGTTTTTTTTTCTGAATCTCCAATAGCCATGTTTAAGCCTAAGACACCCCGGAACCTACCCGAAACTCACCCGAGCCCTCGGGGCTCCAAACCAAATATACACACAATCTCAAAAACATCGTCTGAACCTACTCGTGCGATCACATCATCGAAATAACATGTAAAATCATGAATTAAACCTCAAAACTCAACATTTTCATCAAGAACTCTCAAAGTTCATAATTCTCCAACCAGAAGTCCAACTCAGGTCAAATAAACTCCGTTGTTCACCAAACTTTACAAACAACATATATAAATCATATCGAACATGTACCGGACTTCGAAACCATAATACGGGCCTGATACCACAGGTTTCACATAACATTTCACTTTCAAAAACCTTTATATTTTTCAGAAAATAATTTCTTTCAAAAATTCATTTCTCGGGCTTGGGACCTCAGAATTCGATTCCAGGCATACGCCCATGTCTCATATTTTCATATGGACCTCTGAGGCCGTCAAATCACGGGTCCGAGTCCGTTTACCCAAAATGTTAACCGAAGTCAAATTAATTCATTTTATAGTCAAAACTTATCATTTTTCACAGATTTTTACATATAGGCTTTCCGGCTACACGCCCGGACTGTGCACGCAAATTGAGGTGATGCTAAAAGAGGTTTTTAAGGCCTCAGAACACAGAATATTTCTATGAATTTCTTCTGCAAGACAAACTCGATCTCATCATCCTCCAAATTTTTTCCTTTGATGGTGCATATGTATGAAGTGACATGCTCGTTCGAGTCAGTCGTTCCGTTATACTTAGAAATCTCGGGCATGCGGAATTTTTTAGGGATCGGCTTTGGAGCCGCACTTGGAGGGAAAGATTTTTGCACGAACTTCTTGGAATCCAAGCCTTTCAGTATTGGCGGCGCTCCGAGGATCTGGTCGACCCTGAAATTGTAGGTTTCCACCTTTCTGTCATTTGCTTCGATTTTCTTCTCCCCTGATTCTATCCGTTTCGTCAACTCCTCTAGCATTTTTATAATCTCGGGGTTAGTCCTCGACTCATCTCCATTCGATGCTCTGGTTCCAGTTCTTTCCTGCGGGTGATTTCCCGGGACAGATCGAGTTCAATTCTGCTTGGTGTGCGGTTTTGATTTTGTAACTGAGCCATCGCTGCCTGTTGAGCCTGTAATATTTTGAAGATCATCCATAGATTGGTCCGGTCTCCTCCATTGTTTTGAGTATTCTACGCTGTCGATCAGGTTCCATCACTAATGCTATTCTCGGGGTCCGTAGGCACATGCGAGTTAGCGTTCAACGGGTCCGTGATTGGAATTTCGATGGGATCTATGGGCGGTACCTCGTTACCGGGTGATATGTTGTTATTTTCACCATGGTGACCGGAATCATTGTCAACAAGTAGGGGTGCCAATTGTGAGTTTGACATTTTGAGTTTTAACCTAAAATCAGAGACACTTCAAAGAACAAGTGTAAAATAGTGTGTGTTATGGAAATTTGTATCAAATAACCACTATTATTTTTAGCCCCACGGTGGGCGCTAAACTGTTGACCCTCAAAATCGAATAACAATTAAATTTATAAGTGGTTTTAAGGATACACGGATTGATTTGACACAATTCAATAGATTGAATTATAAATGAAGCAACCAATAATAAAGTAAATTCAAACTGTGTGGCTTGAACAATTATAACTTGGAAAATAAGTCTCACTCGAACTGGATATGATTCAAATGATGTCAAATACAGAAGAACAGTAGCTTGCAGAAATAAAATAATATTATAATACTTTGGAATGCGTGTTACAATGTGTTTTGCAAAGTATCAGACCCCTTTTATATAGTAGAGGTGTCGTGCTTTAGGTACAATTCTATAAAAGGTAGAAAATCCCATGATTTGCTAATCTGTCGGTCTCTCATTGATACGTGCCGAGATTCCCGCCGTGATATTCGACCGATTACAGATATTTCGGCCTTCAGTCATTCGTTCTGACAATATTTTCTCGAGCTCGTTCGGAATTGGGGTCGATTCCGGAGTTACGGACTCGGCAATCTTGAAGACGTTTGTTCTAACCTCGTACCTTGGTTCGATGGAACTAGGGGTCGATCTTGAATCCTTTACGTTTCAGTCCCGATCTGTCATGCAATAGAAGAGCCCGACTTCGATCGTATACAAAAATATTTTTCTACTCAAATTGTATGTAGACATAGGAGATTGTTTACTCATGATCGGAACAAAAACAAATATATTAATTCGTCTTTGTGTCTAATTAAACATGTCTATGTAGTTAAAATTTCATAAAATTATATATTTACACTTACTCTCGAAACAGAGGGTCCAACTAAATTGTATCCATGACGTGTCAATAATTTTTTTTAATATTATATAAATTTGGTTTTGTAGTCCATTATAAATATTATTTTAATTACATGACTTTTTTGTCAGAAGATAAATAAAAAATAATACAAAAAAAATTATAAATAAAACATATGAGATTTTTGTATATTCATTTTCTTTCGTTGAAATTGCAACAAGCACAAGAGATAATTTCATTAAAATATTACCCCAGGAATTTCATGATGCAAGCTCTCCTTTTATATTTTAGTAGGTCTAATAATTCTACCCTCCACTTTGACAAGGTCTTATTAAAACCAAAGATTAATTAATTTATAATATGTTTTAACAAAGAATTTAACTGTTGACTTTAACTAAAAGAAATCCAATAGTGACTGTTACAGCATCGGATACTTTGCTTTGCTTTGTCTTTTCATGCATAGAAGATGGAATTTACCTTGATTCTTCACCCACCGAAAGACAAAACCTTTTTTTTTTTTTTTTTTAAAGAAATGTATTTGTTGGTTTGGCTTTCCAGTAATTATCGAAATTTCTATTCATAAATGCCTCTGGGCACATTTCTTTAATAGGAAATATCTGTGAACTTAAATAACAATAACCACGTACGTAATCTCACAAGTGAAGTATGAAGATAATATTATATGCGCAAATCTTATCCCTATTTTGTGTAAATTCATTTTCTTTTCTAAAAAGATCTTCCCCCAAAAAAACTATCTTTATATGTTGCATGACTATTTTTGGAGAATTCGATATGAATAAAACAACATTTTCAGGGAGCCAGAGTAACATACTCTAAAAAAAAATTCCCCAAAATTTGTGCAAGAAGCTTGGGTGATTGTCAAGTATACGAAGGTAAAAGGACATTTTTTGTCGAAAAATGCTCGAAAAAATTGTTTGTAGTTTTGGAGCTTAATATGTGAACATACTTTTCGTACATATAGATCATTTTAGATTACAAATTAGCCATTTAATGGGTATGTACACATTATAAAATTATAATTAGGTTAGGATTTCATTTGACAAACACCTACGTACAATTTCACGTTTTTTATATTTAAAACAACGCAGGCATAATACATGTCTGAAATTTTATTAATAAAATGTTCATTGGAATCTTCTTATCACAATACGTATATTCTAAGCTTCACAAATTTGTTAACAAGACTCAACTTATACCGAAACAAGAATTGGACCATTTATAAGTCAAAAGTGCAATATAGGCTTTTAATAAGTATGAGGAAATGATTTTCGATGATCATTTATAATCTGATTTGAAGAAAATAATTATATAAAGTTTTTGTACTTTATTTATCTTCTTTTATTTTATGTTATAGATTACACGTTTCCGGTTAAAAGAACCATATAACTAAAAGAACAATCGTAATGTGCCTCCGTATTATCTTCTTTTATCCTCCTCTCTCTTCCTGTGTTTTTAATTACTTTTTATATAAACTTTAATTCCCTGCAAGAAATTAGCTTGGGTTTGGATCGTCCTCCTTTTACTAACTTTAAAAAGTCATTCATAGAAGAGGAAGGAAAAAAAAAAAGGAAAAATCTACATTGTATTTCCGCCCTTCAAAATATTAGTCGAAAAATATATATTTTTATATATTAATATAAGTTTTATACATAATAAGTGCAACCGAGAGGCTAAATATGTTAAAAGCCCAAGAAAAAAGGTTATTTATAGAAGGGGTATTATTACTTTTAGCCCGCGCCAGAAATTATTTATATTCGGCAGTCGAAAAAATGTATAAAATTTGTATAACATATAGAATGTATATATATACAAAAAATATACATTCTTTTTGGTAAAAATAGCATGGGCTAGCCAGTTTTCGATCTGGTCATTCAAAAATAGCCAGCGTTTGCAAAGTCATTGAAAAATAGCTACTATTTTGCTGCAACACGGAAAGTTCCAACATAATATACTGGAGATCGGTGTACCTGTGTATGAACTTCCAGCATATTATGTTGGAACCCCAACACGCGAAAAGTTCCAGTATATTATGATGGACTGGTATAATATATTAGAACTCCAATATGATATACTGGAGTTCCAGTATATTATACTGGAGTATTTTTCCGAATTTTGAACAGTATTTTCGTTCAGATTTATCTTTACATGAAAAGTGGCTTAATTTTGATTACTTTTGAAATTGTGGCTATTTTTGAATGACCACTTGTAAATTTAACTATTTTTGAATTTCTTTCTTTTTTTCGTCTATTATTTTAATAGCGGTTACACAATATCATATTCCCTTTATACAGCGATAACACTGGTGATTGGACCAATATTAGAAGATAAAATGGGCTACTTTACTTAAATAGATTCATTATTAGGGAAAGCCCAATTTATAGAACTAGGGCAGGCCTGCCATGTTGCTCTTATAAGAAAGTCCCACCAACCGCTTCATATTGTATTTGTGATGTGAAAGAAAAGTGCAGATATGGTTCAAAAGAAAGAATAGTTTTACAGGAATTTCGGATTTAACTTATATTCACAAACGATGTAAGATATTTTTACACTATCACTATATTTTCACATGTTATAGGCGGTGCTTTATTTTTCATCTTACTAATTCTATCTGTTATATACAATTGACTTTTACGTGACCTATTCAATACCATATAGAAGTTAACGTTATACTTTCTCCATTTAATTTATTTGACGTAAATTTGATCGGACATGAAGTTTAAGAAGAAAAAATAACTTTTAAACTTATGGTCTTAAGAAATGGCATCCTAGGAATAGCAGCTGTGGCATTACATTCTTGCTATGGCCGGTAAGAGCCAATTCATGAAGCAAATTTCATTTTATACCAAAATAAGTACTTTGTCTGACCAAAAGTTATTTTTGATGCTCAAATAGTTTTTGTTCTTTTTCGCTTTGGTATCCTTTTGCAGGCTCAAAACAAAGTTACATTCCTACACTTCCTCCTCTAACAAACTGCGGAAGATCCTTGAGCCGAGGATTATTCGGAAATAACTTATCCACCTTCATAAGGTAGGGGTAAGGTGTACGTATACACTATCCTCCCCACATCTTACTTGTGAGATTATACTGGATATGTTGTCGTTGTTGATATTCCAAACTGTGGAAGATGGCTATTTGCAGTGTAGGGGCAGATGATCAAAACAAGACGTGGCACTCAACACCTATATATCAGGCTTAATACTTTACTTTCTTCTGCAACTCCATTCCCTTGACAAAACATTATCACTCTCCTCAAAAGTTATCCCTTCTTCAAGAAGTCGTCACAGCAAGAATCGACAAATTAAAAGCTATTCCTACTTTTGATTACACTTGCTGTAACAACCTAGTTCACTAGTGATATTGTCCGCTTTTAGCTTAGCCTCGCACGACTTTAAAACGTGTCAATAGGTTTTAATGCTTGTTTACTTGCATCTCTCTTGTCTTTTATTGATATGCGCTTCGCCTCATGTGTCACACGTGTTCAGCCATCCATGTAGCTGTACAACATGCATCAGAAGTTGCAGCTTATCGTCTCATTTTCTTCGATTCTTACACTGCATTCTACTGAAGCCTCTATATAAGGGACATTGAGAACACACATAGTCTACCGGCTTTAAGCAAAACCTCACTCTTTTGTGGAATCGGTGTTTACCCTCAAAATAAGATAACAATTAAATTTATAAGTGGTTTTAAGAATACGTGGATTAATTGACACAAAGCGATAAATTGAATTATAAATAAAGCGAACAATAATAAAGTAAATTTAAACTGTGTGACTTGAATAATTATAGTCTTGAAAAGTAAGTTTCACTTGAACTAGATGTAATTCAAATAATATCAAATACAAAAGAACAGTGGCTCGCAGAAAGAAAATAGTATTATAATACTTTGGGATGTATGTTACAATGCGTTTTACAAATGATCAGACCCCCTTTATATAGTAGGGGAGTCCTACTTTAGGTATAATTCTATAAAATATAAAAGATTTCATGATTTGCTAATTAGCCGGTTTCTCAGTGATACGTGCCGAGATTCCCGCAGTGATACCCGACCAGTTGTGGATATTTTGCCTCATGTTACTCGGTCCGGCAATGTTTCCTCGAGCACATTCGGGGTCAAGGTTGATTTCGGGACCATGGACTCGATGTTCTTGAGGACGAGCATCCTGACCTCGTATCTCGGTTCGATAGTTCCCGGTGTCGATCTTCAACCCATCGCGTTTCAATCCTGATCTATCGTGCAATAGTTGAGCCCGATTTCGACCGTATACAGATAGTCCCCTTATTTTTCGGAGGATAAAGGACTAGAAACGATATGAGCCCCCAATTTTCGCCTTGATACTATGCGTCAGAAACGAGAAAAATGAACGAAACATGTCGTCAGTCACGTCTTAAGGGCATTAAATGCTCGTCAGTTGCTGGCCGGCCACTCCTGCTTTTGAACCGTCGTTTGAAAACTATAAGTACCTCCTTCTTCATTCATTTAAACTTTACATTCAAGCCTCCTCTACCCTTGTTCTTAAAAATCTTTGCATTTCATAGCACTTGCACCTAGATTCCTTGAGTTCTTTGTAAGAACTCTTGCTTGTCTTCACCCCAAATTGTCAAGTGTACCCTTTTCACTTCCTCTCCTTCATCTTTTGCCTTTTATTTGAAAAGAAAAATAGCGAAGACTTCTAAGATAGTTCCTCAAAAAGAAAATGCTTCTTCATCACGGCCGGCCGGCGAGGAACCAGCGGCGAAACCTCCTCTTGAAGCTTTTATTCCTGGCGGATGCTTAGTGACCGCCGACTTTAAAGTTGAAAAACCTTCACCCATTCCGGGCCAGGGTGAAAAGGTATCGAGATATATTTGCTCGATCACTGAAGAGACCCACATTAAGGGATACTTAAGTATTTACACTTTTCCCTTTACGTTGGGTCTTTTGGATCCGATGATCATCCAATTCTATAAAAGATACGAATTGTCCCTTGGTCAGATCCACCCCTCGTTCTAGAGGATAGTCATTTTTCTCCGATTCTTCGTGAGCATGATTGACGGATGCCCATTCACAGCCCCAATTCTTCCGGGGGGACTGATTAAACTTGCGCGTCGGGCCTCTAAAGCCCCATTCTCGAGCATCAATGAAGATCAAGACCGAGGTTGGCTAGGACGATTTGTCTGTGTGAGGATCTCGGATCTGATCTTGGCCGAGGACATGCCATTCCCCGAGGAGTGAAAAACAAAACGTAAGTCAAGCTGCATTTTTTCTGAAATTTTACCTTTACTCTCTTTTTCTCCTTTGTTATCGATGTTTGGTGTCGATGCAGCTGTTGCTCGGGCTCTGGATGCAATTCCTTGACTCAAGGAGTGGGTCAAGGGCCTTGTGTCCAAAAAATCATATTTCAAGCGCGCATGGCGCAAGCTTTCAAAGGGCCGGTAGGAGGCTTGTACTCACGGTGAGTTTTCGTTCCTGAGTGAATAATACTTGACCTTTTCCCCGTGTCGTTGAGTTCTTACTCTTTCTATCTCCTTTGCAGGCCGTTCCAAGGATATTGCTATGAGGCCTCTATCCGATGACGAGGATGTAACCGCCATGTCCCCTGCTCTGAGGCAGGGTGATGAGAAGAAAAAGGTGAGGGCCCCGAGTTCTCCGAGCACAGAAAAGAAGAGAATAAAAAGAAGTCTGGTGCGGAAATCTAAGGGTAGCACTAGTGCACGGGCGCCCTCTTCGGACTCACTCCTTGAGGGACAAGTTAGAAGAAGAAGAAGAAAACTCTGAACTGGTGGCCTGTGTGGGGTAAGGGGTCGAGGTACGAGGGGCCTCCGAGTCAGAGAGAGGTGGGGCGATCTGCCTCGTTCTAGGGGGGTCAACAAGGAGATTGCGGTCAAGTCCGGTGTTGAGGCCATAATCTAGGCCGATACGGAGGCCGAGGTCGAGGCCAATATGGATTCCGTGATTGGGACCTCTAGGGATGAGGGCGGAGCCTCGAAGCATGTACTTGGTGTAAAAGACATCACCCGAGTCGCCTTCATTCACTAAGTCAATGATCAATGAGGCTCAAGCAGCGAAACCTCTCCCTAGCGAGAGGCCCCATGGGGAGGCAGACCCATTTCATATTTTTTTGATAGTTTAGACTATACTACTTCGGAGGACGTCACTAGGTTGGGTGATTTGCCGGTACCAAAGAAGAGTCCATCTTCGGCAACCAGCGGGCCTTCTTCGAGTTTGAAACTAGTAAACTGGTTCCTAGCTCCAAGTCCAAATCCCGACGGGAAGCGATCGATTATTATGTCTATTCTGGAGGATGCTCGGGTCTTTTTACCCCCGTGGGGGTTGAAAGTTACCTTCGATGCCTGATGATTGAAGAGGATAAAGCAAAGATGAATAAGGTGGAAACGCCCTGCCTGTTCAACGAAGCCCAACATGCGTTAAACCGGGTAACTTCGAATGCCTCTTGACGACTTTTGTTATATACTTAGACTAAGTCATAAAAGATTGTAACTCTTTCCTTTGTGTTTGTAGGCCTTGGTGCTTCATCACGAGACTTTTCTCCGATATCGAGAAGAGTTAAACCAACATGAGGCCGAGACTCGAGAGCTCATTAAGAAGAAGGATATTTACAAGCTTTTCAGTGAGCAACGTGAGGGGAAGGTCAAGAAACTTCAAGCTGAGCTGGAGGAGGCTCGGATGCAGCATGTCGACCTGGTCGAGCAGGTAAGAAGAGCATTTGAGGTTAGTGATGATGAGTCAGATATGGTGGCTAATGGCTCGAACCCACAGGTCCAATAGAAGCTCGACCAGGTCGAACAACTCTAGGCATATGTGGATGTGATGAAGGCCGAGACTGAAGAATGGAAAAAGAACATGGACCGCCTGACCTCAGAAAAGGAGACCACCTGGGCACAACTGGCTTCGGCTGAGTTCCCTCTTCAGGCTATGAAGGAGAAACCTTGGTACAGATCAAGAAAATCGAGGAGCTCCAGTCCTAGCTGAATTTGGCCGTCTTCGATCGAGAAAATCTGGCCAAAGAGCTTGAGACGGCCAGGTCGGAGGCCTAGGTGGTCTGGGCTGATGTCGAGGAGATGGTGGCCGTTTACAAAGACGATGCCAAGGCGTCCCTAGTTCGAGCAAAGGATCTTGTCAAACTCCCAAAATGATAATACTAAAGGAAGGCTCTTAAGGAAAATCATGCTCGAGGTTTCGACTTGTCGGCCGAAATCGAGAGTGCCAAGGAGCTCGAAGGCGAGGCTAAAAGTTGGCTTATCCTGAGGATGATAATGACTCCGAGGGTTTAAGCGAGTCCGAAGACGGAGGAGATCCCGAGGGTGATGAGGCGGCCCCCGGCGAAGACTAGGCCACTTAGGCTCTTTAAAATTTGTTTTGTTTATCTCTTTGGTTGACGCTGTTTGGTCTTTATAAAGAATTTTTATCGAGGCCGTTTCGGACCTTGTAAATTTTTTTGATATATATAAAGCCTTTTTTCCCTTCATCAATTTCTAAGTTCTTTGCTTTTTTATTTTCGCAACAATTAACATGCCTTAATATGAAATAGTTTGGTTTATGCCCGGAGGTTTGAACAAGCCTTGCCTTTAACATAATTTTGTCTTTAAGGCATTGTGGGGTTTCGGTGTGGCTGAAATTTTTTTCCCCAAAGTACTTATACTTTCTTAGATTATAGTTTTCCGAGGGTAGCTTTTAGAATCGGCTAGAAAATTTTGAGGCCTTATTGTTTTTGTTACGGGTCTCGAATGTCTCCGAGCTGTTTTAATTTGGCTGTAGCCTTTTTAATTTAGGTGTTGCCTAGTGGGTTTGTCACCCCGAATTATCCCTGCTTACCTAGGATAACAGTCCCCGAGGGAGATGGCTGTAGCCTCTAAAATTCGGGCGCTTGCCTAATAGGTCTTGTTCCCTCGAGTTCCGACAATCCAGACCGTTCAAGTTTGTTTTCGGACAGCAGCCCCCAGTGAGAGTTTTTCGAACTTGGGTTAAGGTGTCTCTTGGGCTCGATACCATTAGGGGTGTAGGAAATTCCTTGAGAAAATTCAAGAATTGTTTTTAAAAGGACAAGTTATTTATCCGCAAGGAAGAGACTTTTTTTTTATTCTTGTGAAAAATAGTTATACATGATTACATGCTTTGTGGCAGGGCTTGTGAAGTCTATACGTATACGGTTCGTTTGACCGTTTGTCCCTTATAATAAATCCTATCTATCGAGGACCTTCAATCACGAAGTTTCTTTCCTTACTAAAGTCGATATCCGAGGGTAATGCCCTCCTAGTATTTGAGGTTGATCGTAAAGAGAAACCTCAGATACCGTTGATGCAATCTTTGATACTGGTTCATGACCGTCTTTCTATTCTAAGTTAGCACGATCCACTATTTCCTCGTTAAAAACCTTGCCGGAAAACCCATTTGGGACAAAACTGGTTCAAGGGAAAAAGAGTGCAATACGTGCTTTCAGACCTACAAATCTATACCGCATTTTATTGGTTACCTACAAATGTTAGTTCAAAAATAAGTAAAAGGAAATGAAAGGGGTCGTACCTTAGAAGTAGTATCGCTTTAAGTGAGTTATGTTCCAATTATTTGGTAGTTGCTCACCCTTCATTGTTCCGAGTTTGTAGGATCCCTTTCCGGTGATCTCGATAACTTGGTATGGTCCTTCCAAGTTTGGTCCTAACTTCCCTTCATTCGGGTTTCATGTGCTTAGTGTGAATTTCCTTAGTATTATGTCCCCAATATTGAAGTGTCGGAGGTTGGCCCTTCGATTGTAATATCTCTCGATCCGCTGTTTTGGGCAGCCAACCAGACAAGGTCGGCTTTGCATCTTTCATCTAATAGCTCCAGGCTCATATTCATGACGTCGTCTTGGTTCTCTGACTTTGACCGGTATTAAAGCCTCGACACCGTAAACCAATCATAATATCGTGGCCCCGGTACCGGACTTCGAGGTCGTACGGTATGCCCATAGGACTTTGGGTAGGATTTCCTTCCATTTTCCGTTGGCGTTAGTTAATCTATTTTTGAGATTTTGGACTATGGTTTTATTGGTCGATTCTGCTTGTCCGTTTCCACTAAGGTGATAAGTTATTAACAGGATTCTTTTGATCTTATGGTCTTCGAGAAATTTGGTTACCTTGCTGCCGATAAATTGTTTCCTATTGTCGCACACGATTTCGGACGGCATTCCTAAACGACATATGATGTGATCCCAAATGAAGTTGATGATTTCTTTCTCCCTGACCTTCTCGTATGCCCGAGCTTCCACCCACTTATGAAAATAGTCAGTCTTAAATAATATAAATTGAGCCTTATCAGGTGCCTATGGAAGGGGGTCAACGATGTCCATTCCCCACTTCATGAATGACCACAATGACAAGACCGAATGCAGCAACTCCCCGGGTTGGTGAATCACCAGAGCATGTCTTTGGCATTCATCACATTTTTGTACGAACTCCTTCGCGTCTTTTTCCATGTCGATCCAGTAATAGCCGGCTCCGATTATCGTTCGAACCAATGATTCGACGTCTGAATGATTTTTGTAGGTGCCCTCGTGAACTTCCCTCATAGCGTACTAGGTATCTCCGGGTCCTAGACATATTGTCAATGAGCCATCGAACGTTATTCTGAACAAGGTCTCGTTTTCGGACATGCTAAATCGGGTTGCCTTTGTACACAAGATCCTTGATTCTTTTAGATTTGAGGTTACTTTCCCAGTCTTCAGATATTTTACATATTTGTTTCTCCAATCCCAAGTCAAGCTTGTAGAGTTTATTTCGACGTGACCTTCTTCCACTACTAATCTCATGAGTTGTATGAATGCCCCCGAGTTAAATTCGTCGTCCTCGACCGACGACCCTAAGTTTGCAAGATCATCGGCTTCGCTATTTTGATCCCGAGGTACATGTTGCAAAGTCCACTCCTTGAACCGATGTAATGTTACCTGCAATTTATCTAGGTACCTTGGCTTTTGTTCTTCTCTGACCTCGAAGGTCATATTAACTTGGTTCACCACAAGGACGGAGTTACACTTAGCTTCGATCATCTCCACCCCAAGCTTTTGGCTAGTTCGAGACCTGCAAAATGGCCTCATTTTTGGCTTTATTGTTAGTTAATTTCACATCTATAATAGATTGTCTAACTATATTGCCTATGGGAGGCTTCAATACGATGCAATTCCGGACCCTTTTGCTTTCGAGGCACCATTCGTAAAGAGGATCCAGATTCCTGAAGACGTCCCCGAGTTTACCAACAATTCTCTTTCAACCTCGAGTATCATTGATACTCATTGTCGTACTCGCTGATTTCTACGGCCCATTTGGCCAATCGTCCCGAGAGTTTGGGTTTGTGCATTATATTTTGCAATGGGTAAGTAGTCACAACACATATAGGATGGTACCAAAAATATAGTTTTAGTTTCCTAGAGGCGCTTAACAAAGGGAGCGCCAATTTTTCTAGGTGAGGGTACCTAGTGTCGGCCTCACCCAGGGTCTTACTAACATAGTAAATTGAAAATTATGTACCTTGCTCTTCCAGAACTAGGACTCCACTTACCTCTATCTCCAGTACTGTCAAGTACATATATAGTTGTTCGTCTGCCTTCAACATGTGAAGCAGTGGCAGGCTCGATAGATATCGCTTGAGTTCTTCCAAGGCCCATTGGAATTCCGGGTTGTTTTTCTTCTGTAGTAACTAGAAAAATTGGTGGCTCTTATCAAAGGACCTCGAGATAAATCATACCAGGGTATCAATGCGCTCGGTTAGCCTTTGCACAGCCTTCACGTTGTCCACTATCGTGATATACTCGATAGCTTTGATCTTGTCGGGGTTGATCTCGATACCCCGGTTGGATACCATGAACTAGAGAAATTTACCTGATCCGACTTTGAACGCACATTTCTCTGGATTCAACTTCATATTGTACTTCTTCAATATGCTGAAGGTTTTCTGCAAATGCTTTAAATGGTCCTCTGTTCGCAGGGACTTAACCAACATATCATCAATGTAAACTTCCATGGATTTCCCTATTTGTTCTTCGAACATCCGATTTACTAGGCATTGGTAAGTGGCACTAGTGTTTTTAACCTGAATGGAATCACATTATAGCAGTACGCGCCGTACTTAGTGATGAAGGAGGTTTTTTCCTGATCATCCGGGTTCATCCGTATTTGGTTGTACCCAGAGTATGCATCGAGAAAACTGAGGATCTCATGGCCAGCCATGGCATCGATCATGCGATCGATGTTGAGCAAAGGGAAAGAGTCTTTGGGACATGCTTTATTTAAATCCTTGTAATCTATACACATTCTCAATTTGTTCCCTTTTGTAGGGACTACCACTATGTTTGTTAACCATTTCAGGTATTTAATTTCATGAATGAACCCTATTTTAAAGATTTTAGTTACCTCGTCCTTGATGAAAGCATGTTTGATCTCGGATTGGGGTCTCTTCTTCTGTTTGACCGGGTGGAATTTCCGGGCCAGGCTTAGCTTATGAGTGGTAATCTCCGGTGGGATCCCTTTCATATCAAGATGGGACCAAGCAAAACAATCTATGCTAATTACAAGAAATTGAATGAATTTTTCGTGAGCTCGGGGGTTAGCCTTGTGCCCAGGTATACCTTCCGGTCGGGTAGATGTTCCAGTAATGTGACTTGTTCCAGCTCTTCGACCATTGATTTTGTAGCGTCAAAATCATGGGGGACTATAAAAGATCTGGAAACCCTGTAATCATCGTCTTCATCAGTCCCCTATTTATCCGATTGAGGCGCGACTGGTGTTGATAAATGCTATTTAGCTTCCTGCTTTGTATCCGAACTCGGTTCCTTTGATGTCGCCAGTGTTGATAACGGAATCACTTCTTCAACTGCAAACATTTCCTTTGCAGCTAGTTTCTCCCCATAGACCGTTTTAATCCCTCCTAACGTTGGGAATTTTAACGCTTGGTGAAGAGTCGAGGGTACTGTCATCATGTTGTAGATCCATGGCCTCCCAAATAGGGAGTTGTACCTTATGGCCCCTTCGATCACATAAAACTTGGTTTCCCAGATGGTCCCGATGGCGTTTACTGGTAATGTTATTTCTCCCTTAGTAGTTTCACATGCCATGTTGAATTCGTTTAGAATTCAGGATGTAGGAACGATTTGGTCTTGTAGGTTGAGCTGTTCTATGACCCTCGATCAAATGATGCTGGCCGAGCTACCTGGATCAATTAAGACACATTTAACTCGAGACTTATACATGAGTACAGATATTACCAGTTCATCATTGTGGGGCTGCACAATTCCTTTTGCGTCCTCGTCACTGAAAGACAAGGTTCCTTTTGGTATGTAATCTCGAGTCCATTTTTCCCTCGTGATAGATACTTTGGTGCGCTTTAACATTGGTCCTTGAGGAACATTGATCGGCTCCAACCCTGCACCATTATATAATGGTGAGGAGAGATCAATGTAGCTTTTACCCGAAAGGTCGGGATCGATTTCTACAGGGAGTTAATATTGGTTAGGAGTTGAGTTTCTATCTAATCTAGCTATGCGTGTTACTTTTAATTGCCCTTCTAACCATGTTTGGATTTGTTTCTATACTACTTTTAATGCTAATAATTGCTGAAAATAAACTAAGTACAATATTTTTGTAAAGTTTTCTCAAGTGATAAAAAGCACTAGGGAAGTGACTTACACATAGGCAAGTATCTAATGGGATCTAAAATTTAGGACAAGCTTGTTATATTTGGGGTTCTGATATAACCATTACACATAACTACTCACTCTATACCTCTCGGTAGTTTGAGTGACTTTGCCCTAATTGGATTTCTCAAGCCCAATTGGGTGTTCAAATAATACAAGTAAAATTGACTCAAGTCAGGTATTACTATTTCTAGGTTTAACCCTTTAATTGGGGCTATCAATCTCTTGAGTGCACCCTAATTCCTTGTTAGCCTAATTTTCCTAGACTTAGTCTCTCTTTCTCAAGAAGATCCTAAGTCATAAAGGCATGAATCAGTGTTTGCAACCACCAATTCTACAATTAAAGCATGAATCAAGCTAAATATCACTAACCCATAAACAAATAAGCCCTAAATTAGAAGACCCATTAAATACCCACACTAGGGTTAGGTCACAACCCTAGCTAATGGGTTTAGCTGCTCATAATCAAGGTAGAAATCAAATATGGAGATGAAATATAAGCCATAAAAGTTAATTACAAGAATAAAATCTAAGATTATAGGCTAAAGCTACTCTAAAATTACTCCAAATAGCAAAGTACGGTTATTCACGAGCTCCCTAATACAAAAATGACCTAAAAATATGAAAAAGATCTATTTATACATAGCTAAAATTACTGGAAAAAAAATACCCCTACGGATGTTCCGCAGTCAGCGGAATACTGAGCGCCTCAGCGTATGAATTTTTGCGGCCGCGCAAAAGCGAGCGCGGACTGTGTTTCTGCGATTTTGGACTGGGACTGGGCTTGCTTTCACTGGGAGTGTAAAAGAAACTGCCTCAGCATTGTCTTCAACCGCGGCCGCATAAAATGTTCGTGGACCGCACTCTTTATATGAGCTCAGATTTCCAGGCCTCTGAATCTCAATTCCACCCTCAGCAGAATTTGCACCGCGGCCGCTCTATTTCACTGTGGTCAGCGGTAGCTGTTTGCATCCAAAACATCTTCTCTGAACCTTAATTTTGATGTCAGCGTAATTATGGTCGCCTAAGCGGTGGACCTTCCACGACTGCCCTTTTCCTTCGCTGTTAGTGCTTTTATCTCAGCTTTGAACTTGTGCAGATTTAACTCCTTTATGAGCTGGTTATGACTTTCTTGCCTCATTTTGACCAAACCCTGCAAACAAGCATACTAAGCTAGTTTTCGGGAATACTTTTACACATTTTTTGTCCAAAACCTAAGCAAAAGAGAGCATAAGATAGGCTAGAATTCGTAGTTATCAAACATCGATCCCTTCGATGATCATGTGAATGACGTGTTGAGGTTATTCTTGATTTGTTTATTAGAGTCCCTATTTCTGAAATAATTCTTGGCTCAGTCTCTCAAGATTTCTCAAAGATACCCGTGGTTGAATAACCGGGCTACCTCCTCTATCAACTGCCAGCGATCCTCTATTTTGTGGCCGTGAGTGCCATGAAATTTGTTCATCTGGTTTGGATCCCTTTGGGCTGGGTCGGATTGTAGAGGTCGAGGCCATTTGGTATTTTGATGCGTGCGATAGCCGATACGATGGCAGCAACACCAACGTTAAAGTTATATTCCGATAACCTTGGTGCTTCTTTAGGTCCGATAGGCCTACCGAATATGTTCTTATTCATGAGTCCTCGACTGTTCTGGCCTCGGTCATTTCTCATTTTATTTTGCAAAGAACTCCCATTCGGACCCGCTGCTTCTTCGATCCTCATTATACGACTGATATCGATCCCTGTTTGTCCTTGGTTCACGGTCGATATCTCTCTTCACTCTGTGGATGGGTCTAACAGGATAAACGGACCTAAAAGAAGATTCTAGTTGATCACCTTCGACTCTGATCTTCAATTGATGTCGGTTATGCACAACAACCCAAGTGACAGCCGGATATTCTATCAGATTCAGCTTCAACTTCTGTGAAGCCACTAAACTTCGAACATTGAGTGCTTGGGTAAAAGCTTGAATGGCCCAATCATCAGCGACTGGTGGCAAGTCCATCCGTTCCATTTGAAACTGAGATACGAACTCTCTAAGCATTTCATTATCCTTCTACCTTACTTTGAAGAGGTTCGACTTCCTGGTTTCGACCATGATAGCCCCAGCGTATGCTTTCACAAAAGAGTCTGCAAGCATAGCAAATGAGTCAATATCATAGCTCGCTTTGACAAGGTTTCTCCGAATTTATTCAGCAAGACAGACTCGATCTCATCATCATCCAAGTCGTTTCCTTTGATGGAGCATGTGTATGAAGTGACATGCTCGTTTAGATCAGTCGTCCTGTTGTACTTAGGAATCTCGGGCATGCAGAATGTTTTATGGATCAACTTTGGAGCTGCACTCGGAGGGAAAGGTTTTTGTATAAAATTCTTGTAATCCAAGCCTTTCAATATCGGCGGTGCTCCCGGGATCTGGTCGACCCTGGAATTGTAGGTTTTCACCTTTTTGTCGTTCGCTTTGATTTTCTTTTCCCCTGATTCTTTTCGTTTCGTCAGTTCCTCAAGCATTTTTATGATCTCGGGGTTATTACCCGACTCGTTCCTACTCGACCTCTCCGTGAGCTGTTCCTCTTTGCGGGTAGTCTCTCAAGATGAATCAGGCTTGATTTTGCTCGGTACGTGGCTTTGGTTTTGTAACTGAGCTATTGCTGCCTGTTGAGCTTGTAACATTTCAAAGATCATCCGTAGATTGATCCCGTCTCCTCATTTGTTTTGAGTATTCTGGGTTGTCAACCGGGCTCCACCACATATGCTATTCTCGGGGTCAGTAGGGAAGCTTGTATCGATATCCATATGCGAATTAGAATCCAACAAGTCCTCAATTGGAATTCCTAGGGGATCAGCGGGCGGTACCTCATTACCGGATGATATGTTATTATTTTCACCGTGGTGACCAGACTCATTGTCAGCAAGTAAAGGTGCTAATTGTGAGTTTGACATTTTGAGCTTAAGCCTGAAATCAGAGACGCTTCAAAGAACAAGTGTAAAATAGTGTGTGTTATGGAAATTTGTATCAAATAATCACTATTATCCTTAGCCCCACGGTGGGTGCCAAACTGTTTACCCTCAAAATTGGATAGCAATAGAATTTATAAGTGGTTTTAAGGATACGTGGACTAATTTGACACAAAGCGATAAATTGAATTATAAATAAAACGAACAATAATAAAGTAAATTCAAACCGTGTGACTTGAACAATTATAGTCTTGAAATGTAAGTTTCACTTGAAGCAGATGTAATTCAAATGATATCAAATACATAAGAGCAGTGGTTTGCTGAAATGAAATAGTACTATAATGCTTTGGGATGCGAGTTACAATGTGTTTTACAAATGATCAGACCCCCTTTATATAGTAGAGGAGTCCTATTTTAGGTACAATTCTATAAAAGGTAAAAGATCTCATGATTTGCTAATTAGCGGGTTTTTCATTGATACGTGGTGAGATTCGAGCCGTGATACCCGACCGGTTGCGGATATTTTGCCTCCCGTTATTCGGTCTGACAATGTTTCCTCGAGCTCATTCGGGGTCAAGGTTGATTCCGGGACCATGGACTCGATGTTCTCGAAGACGGGCATCCTGACCTCGTATGTCGGTTCGATGGATCCCGAGGTCGATCTTCAACCCATCGCGTTTCAATCGCAATCTGTCGTGCAATAGTTGAGCCCAACTTCGACCGTATACAATCAGGATAGGAAATACCTATGCCTCCAACAACATGAAGATGGAACAGATCAGATCCTAATACAATCTTGAGGGTAATTTGTCATAGAAATGATAAAGTTGCTAATGAGTTTTTGAAGAAAACATTCCAATTAGCAAAAAATAGCTAAGTTGCTCGGAATCTTCACTTTCGGTGTCGTATCCATGTAGATACGACACGGGTGTGGGATCTGTACCGCATAAGGTCAACCAATTTTGTGTGCTTTGACCAAAATCGGCCAAGAAATTTGGCACAGATACAATGATTTCTGAAATTAAAACAAAAGCTAGGGTGAAATTGAAGAAAATGGAATAATTTATATATAGAAATTTTTGTATTAATCAATATTTTCTCCTTCTCAGAGACCTTGTATGTTTTTCGCATAATATAAATAATTTAGAGATGTTTTTGTATCTCTTTTTTTTTTAGATATTTGAATTATTTGTAGCCGAATCTCTGTACTAGTAGTTCTACCTGGATCCGTAACCTCGAATCTTAAAATTTAGATCATGAAAGATCCTCACCTACATCATGCACCCACACCCGAGTTTAAGCAACTTAGAAGAAGAGGCCATATTGAGAAAACAGGCCAACATACTTATAGAAAAAGAACCAAATGTATTGAAAAATAAACAGGAAAGGGAAAAAGGGAAGAAAAGAAGAACATTTTGCAGGGAATCTGCTATTAGGTTGATTCATTTGAAGGATTTTAAAGAAAAGATGATAAGTTAAAAGGCTGCTGGAGTACTAGAGTTACTTGAGGAAGCAGTGTACTAATTTTTCTTTCTTTTCTTCTTTATTGGACAAGGCATTATCAGTACTTTACACTTGTGGTGGAATGCTCTAATGTATAATTCTTTTGATATGTTTTGTATTACTTGTGAGATTACTATTGACCACATATTATTGTATATAGTGAAGGAATATTATTATATTAGTATATGAGTTGAAGGGGAGTCTTGGCGTAACTGGTAAAATTGCTGTCATGTGACCCGGAGGTCACGGATTCAAGCCATGGAAACAGTTTCTTGCAGAAATACAGGGTAAGACTGTGTACAATAGATCCTTGTGATCCGATCCTTTCTCGCACCCCGCACATAGCGGGAGCTTAGTACACTGTGCTGCCTTTTTTAGAAGAGCTTAAACAGACCATCATATTCAACCCATATAAAGAACCATTTCCTTTATAAATACCAGCTATGGAATTGAAAATGCTGCTCAAGAAGATACACACATTTCATACCTCGAAAGAACTAAATTTAACTGATTATCATTACAATCGTGTGAAAATCATAACAAAGAGACAGGAGAGAATGATGAAGAAAATTATTGGACTATGTAGCTACGACGATCGAATTCTCCAAAAATGCTGCAGCACTCATGTCGGATCCTCCAAAAATACATAATATTTGGAGGATCCGATATGTCTGAAGTGACATGCATTTTCGGAAGATCCGACATGCGTTGTGCCAATTTTGGAGGATCCGCGCCATCAAATATTACCTAACTATATAGTACACTACCTAACTAAATAGGTTAGTTAATATCCTACCATCAAATTTGTGTGTTGGTTGAAGCTTCTTGGCTATTAGTCACCCTATGTTTTGATCCAATCTCCAATTCTTGCCTTAGCACAGCCAATGAATCTGAGACTTCAGCTTTATACACATAAAACTTGCTCACAAACAAGAAAAAGATGAAGTTCAATAAGTTAAGTACCGCGAATAACGCATAGTAATAGTCAAGATGAGATGCATTCAAGTTGTTTAAGATCCATCCTCTGTGATTCCCATGCTTTTTAGTAATATCAGAAACTGTTGAAAGCAAGAAACTACTAATGAAATTCCCAACTCCAAGACTTGTCATAGAATAAGAAGTTCCTAAACTCTTCATTCCTTCTGGTGCTTGATCATAAAAGAACTCAATCTTAGCTACTTCCAAAAATGCATCAGCTGTTCCCATAAGAATAAACTGAGGTAGCAAAATCAATATAGATAATGGTACTTGTTTACCATTTTCAACTAGGCCATTATCCTTAGCTACACTAAGTCTATGCCTTTCGACGAACGATGCTACTAACATGATCAGAATATGGAATGCCATTCCAATTCCCATTCTTTGAAGTATATTTATACCTCTTGGATTTTTCGTCAGTCTTTTGGCGATTTTCATGAAGAAACGATCGTAGAGCACAACGGAGACTAGCAACGATATGGTAACGAATGCACCTAAACTAGCTGGAGGGATACTGAAATTACCAATGTTTCTCTTTAGGGTTGTGCCTTGTTTGACAAAAAGTGTGTTGATTTGAGCTATCATTGTGCTTGGAATGAATGTAGCTATCAAGATTGGTATCATCCTTAGCATTTGCTTAGTTTCTTCCACTTGAGTTACTGAACATAACATCCATGGATCATTTGTATCTGTTTTCACACAAGCTTTATTCAGAAACCTGCAACAAAATGTTTTACCGGATTATTACGTCATCCAAAACAAATAGCAACAACAATAATAAACCTAGTGTAATCCCACAAGTGGGGTCTGGGAGGGTAGTGTGCAGAGGCGAACATATGCTATATCGAGAGGGGTCATCAGCACCCGTAAAGTTCGGCAAAAATTCCACATATATATGTCTTTAGAAAATAGTGATATATTAGTAGATGAACCCCTATATAAAAAGCAGAATTTGGTTGAACTCAAAAGTGCACCCCGACCTTCAAATCGTGAGTCAGCTTTTGATAGTGTGTATGCATATCTTACACCTATCTTGTGAAGGTAGAGATGCCATTTCGAATACAAAAATACTCTTGGGATTCTTTTTCCTCTTCTTTTCTTTCTTATCCTATTTTAGTGTGTGTGTTTTCTTGTTATGTATGGTTTAGAGACCTATATAAACAATGGACATAAACAAAACAAGTAGTCCCTCATTCCAATTTTCATGACACTCCTTCCATTTTGAAAAGTTCTAATATTTTTGATACCATACAAATTTTACAATTGTCAAAATTTAAAATTCATTAAACTAGTCACACTTTATTATGTATTCTCTTTAATCATAATTAGTACTCCTATATTATATTAGTATATCTAATTTCTTAAACTACGTGTCCAATAAAATAGTATCACAAATGAGTACTTGTTTCTAGTAAGTGTAAGGTATGTAAAATGCTATTATCATTGAATCACACCATTTGTTTAAAAAAATTCGGAAAAACTACACAGTGGATCCTCTCTAAAAAAATAATAGCCGATAAAATGTATATTTTTTGTATATTTATATTCGTACAAAAAATATACATATATATTGGCTAGCAGATGTAATTATTTTTAGCCGACCGGCCAAATGTGTAACTTGCCCTGAAATTTCTTTACGTCCATTATTAGTTTAAGATAACTAAAAGACAAAATTAAATACAAACCTCAATGTAGGTGTGGAGTCAATTCTGACTTTTCCATTTTTGGTATATTCTCCCAAATCAAGCTCATACAACTCTTTTGGATCAGTAGGGACTGTAACTTTCCATTTCCTTAAGGCAGCTATAATGACCTTAGCCATTCTTGTAAATGGGCTTCCTCTGGGCTTTTTATGCCTATAAAAAGATGATCCAGCCAAAAATATCATTATTGATATACCAAGGCCCACTGTTGGAAGCCCATACCCAAGAGTCCAGCCCACATTGTCTTGAATATACACAAGCACAGTGTTAGCAAAGAGAGTTCCCAAGAAAATACTAAACATCCACCAATTGAAAAATGAAAGTTTTTGAGATTTTTCTTTTGGATGAAACTCGTCGAATTGATCGGCGCCGATTGTCGATATATTGGGCTTCGTGCCGCCGGTGCCGACGGCTAAGGTGTAGAGTGCACCAAAAAACACAGCTAGTTGAAGTGTGGATGCTTTCTTGCAGTTAGCTGCAGTTGGACTGGCACAAGGAGGAGGCTTTAGGCCATGGATTGATACAGCTAGTGTTAGTAGAGACATACCCTGTTACAATTTTTAATAAACGTTGGTTAATCATGGTATAAGTATATACAATACTAGTGACATACCATATATAATGATTAGCTCACGCATGGTTCAAAATTCAGTAGTATAACAACAACATATCAGCATAGTCCCACAAATGAGGTCTGGGAGGGTAGAGTATATGCAGACCTAACCTTAGCCTTTAAGAAGGCAGAGAGGCTGTTTCAGGTAGACCCTCGGCTCAGGAATGGTTCAAAACTCAATAAATATCTTAATTATCAAGTTTACAGTTCATTCTGCTAGGGTTTAACCTTAGAGCAACAGTAAAGTTGTCTCATTTTGATCTATAGGTCTCGGTTCGAGCCGTGGAAGCAGACATCAATACTTGCATTAGGATAGGTTGTTTAGATCATACCCTTGGGATCAGTGACGGAGTCAGAATTTTTATCAAGGGGTGTCAAAATATAAATAATTGGATACATCGAAAAGTCAAGGGTGTCAATGTATAGTAAATATACATAAATAAAAAAATTTATATAGCAATATAGTGTAATTTTTCGGCAAAGGGGTGTCGCTTGACACCCCTTGATTCAATGTGGCTCCGCCACTGCTTGGGTGCGACACTTCTCCGAACCATGAGAGAATGCGAGATACTCTATGCACAAGACTGTCCTTTATGATCCGATGTAGGGTTTATATTCGTGACCAGGGGTGGATTTATCTTAGGCCAAGCGGTATCATGTGACATCGCTTCGCCGGAAAATTTCACTGAATACACATATAAATAATATGCAAAAAATAACAAATTCTGTATAAATAATATAGAATTATACCACATGGTTAATTTGGACTACTTGGTCCGCTGGTTAAGCATTTAAAAGAATAAATAAATAAATTTTAAATCTTAATAAGAAACAAATTAATGTATATCATGCTTACTTTCAAGAAAATCATAGTCAAACTGTATTAGTTTGGAAAACCTACTTGCACAAGAAAACAAACTAAATAAGAAAAGAAAAATAAGTGGGTTGGGGGGCCGGGGGAGGGGGGGGTGTCTGTATCTTATTGGAATAAGCAAGGAAAATTCCAAAAATAGATTCTCTCTAGCTAGATACTAGGAACGTCAATTAGAGTCACAATAATGGACTGAGCTGACAAATGCTAAGTACAAGAAATATTTTTGTGTTTCTTTAATTGAAAATAATTCAACTTTAAATTTTTCATTTTATCTGTTTTATCCTTAATGAGAAAATTTTATAACCATACAAATATCATGACCCCATAAAGCTTTTAAGATCATAAGTTTTAAAAGTCTTCCCTTTTTCTCTTAAACTCCTTGTTGAGTCACTCTACCTTATCTAAATTGATATAGAGGGAGTAGTACTGTTACCTTTGTCATGACTTCATCTTTTCTATTTGTTTTATAGCTTTTGTTTTACAGCTTTGGAGTATCGGTAAAATTATTTTCGTATGACTTTTAGGTCATAAGTTTGAGTAGTGGAGCAACCACTAATGCTTGCATTAAGTGTAGGTTACCTGCATCATATGCTTATAAGTATGATTCTTCCCCAAACCCTATGCGAATATCAAACACTTTGTACATCGGATTTGCCTTCAAGTTAGCAATGGCCTTATCCTTAATTTATATTTTAGTACAAGAGCATGACCATTCATGGTCAATTTATCATTTTGATGACCTATAGCCAATTAAAATAATCAAAATTGTTGTAGGATGCGACAAGAGACAAACGTACAAGTATGGGTCTATTTATGTCACCATCTGAAAAGTTCATATGAAATAAATAAAAGGAAAAAATTTTCAACGTCAAATTTAATTAAGAAAATGAAGTATTGAAGGAGTAAATGAAACTTTTTTTTTATTTAAACCGACTTACCCTAGCTATCAAGACATTTTGAGTAGACTTTTTATGCAATCGATTACTAAGCATCAATTTGATAACATGAGCTCAACAAGTTTTTGGTAAGTAAATTTTTATTTCACAAAATGAACTCAACAAGTTTGATATAAGGAAATATTGCACCCCATAATAGTCATAAATCTTCTAAGAAAATCAGTAACTTGTCGACATGACATATTTAATGTAACGATGGAATATATAATACGGTCCAACCTCTCTATAACAGTCATCGTCTATAATATTAATACTTTATTTTAACAACTAAATTTTTTCATGTTAAATTACAATATATGTCTTATATAACAACACTCCACATAGAAGCAAAAAATAAAGTGTTATAGAGAGGTTTAACCGTAGGTTACGACTCATAACATAGGTTTCAAACATGTCCAACATACTTTTGGCACTAGGCGATTATACTAAGATGTTGTGTTGTTCTATGACGAAGTACAAGTGTTGCGACTCAACCCGAAACAAGTTGTATTTTTACAAAAAATACAGATACAGTCAAATTTCTCTATAACAGTCATATAAGTTTTTATTATAATGGCCAAACTTTTTTCGGAATCGTTTTTTATATTATACTATAATATACATGCTATATGACATTATTTTACCATAGCAACCAAAAAAATAACAAATAAGACTATTATAGAGATTGTGTAATAAGTTGGAGTGGGAGGAGTAGTGACGTACCAAGAGATAAATAGCAGAGGCAATCAAGAAAGTCCAATAACGTCCAAGAAAAGCGTCAGCAAAGTAGGCGCCCAAGATAGGGGTCATCCAAATTGTGCCCACCCAATTTGTCACATTGTTTGAAGATTTCACTGTGCCTTGGTGCAGTTTCTCAGTTAAGTATATTACCAAGTTTGATGATATTCCATAATATGCCATACGTTCGAACACTTCATAAACTGCAATATTCAACTTAAAAGTAAGTCAATTAAGAGAATTGTTAAACTATTTAAATGAAGGTAGACGAGAAAGTAAGGAGACAAACTGTTTAATATGTTCAGATGTGGACTCAGGATTTTAACGTGATAGGGGCATAGTATTCTGCTTAATCAGAATTCCGTAAAAGCTTTTAGTGTTGTTCAGAGTGTCGAGTGACCTAAATTAATTATTTTTAAAGCATATACATACAAAATTCCTGCCAAAATTTACGGAGTACCCTCGTGACCCCCTCAATATTTCACATTAAGTTTGCCTCTGGATATGATAGGTAGCTTTAGTAATGAGCTCCTTAGTCTTTGGTTGTTTAACTCATTATGGTTGAGTTGGTTGGGAGACTTGGGTTGGTGCGACTCAAAAGATATGGAACAAAACAGTCCAAATTACATACCCAAAGAATGGAGAAATTAAAGCATATCTGAGTATCATTAAAGCATATCTGAGTAAATCTGAAACATGGTAATTCGGTGCACAAAATATTTCAGAAAGAACTGTACCCAAAAAATGTGGCATAGACGGTGCCTGACATTAGAGTAAACTACCTTTAGGATAATCCCAATTTTGAATGCATTTTCTTGGAATTGGGTATGAAGAGAGTCTTTCTTTATTTAGAATATGGATTCCACAGTTACGTACTCAGTGGTGGACCCAAGTGGTGGCTGGCGGGTTTAACTGAACCCGCTTCACCAAAAAAATAATACCGTGTATACTAAATTAGGATTAAAGCTGTATAAATTTTATATAAATATTTATTTGAACCCACTTGACAACTACTATTTTACGACTAAAGTTATATACATCTAAAATTGAACCAGCTTGCACAAAATCCTGGGTCCTTCACTGTATGTACTACTTGATAAAATGCAACTTCATGACTTACAAGTTACATCACATGGCATTTCAGAAACTCTTCGGTGGAGAAGAAAGTCCTAAAAGCTTCCTAGCTAGCGTTTGACTATAGATTTCCAAATGTGTTTTGAAAAATTTGATTTGGGTGAAGTTTGGTTTGAAGATGAAAATGTGTTTGGACATACGTTTTCAAAATATATTTCTCAACTTTATTTTGGAAAAACATATATATAATTCCCAAGTTTTGAGATTTTGGCTCAAAATCAGCAATTGGGGTGATTTTGGGATTTAGGGTTTGGGATTTGAGATTTTGCATGGGCAAAATTTATGGCCATACATGAGTTTGCCAAATAAATTTTAAATTTATTTTGGCAAAATTCATGGCCAAACGGATCCTTAAATTTTCGTCGACTTAACAATCAGCCAAACATAATTTTTTAATTAGACTTAATGTAATCAAGATGTAGCTTATAAATTAGAAAAAAAAGACCAACGTGTAATCGGAAAAAACTGTCATAGTCCTGACTTAAAAAAGAAACTTCTCTTGAAAATTGAATACAACATAAAGTAGGGACCTAAAGATATGTCACTAGTAAGCATCCCTAGTTGAAGGACCTAACATCATATGCGGATGCAGTGTTACGATATTGAGTTTATTTGAAATTATTACTTTTAATACGGAATATAATTTAAAAGTTTAATTCATAAAATCTAAAAATATAATTGTTTAATGCTAATTAAAATTATTAAAAATTGAACCAATAAAATTCAAATCTTAAATTCGCCAGGTAGTTAAGTTCAACGATGTTTTTTTTCTCATCGTGGGACACAGATTTTAATACAGTAGCATGGGATTTGCATTATTGGAAGATAACTCACAGCAAACCAATTCATCCAAAAGAGGATGAAACGTGTGTGTAAAAGCAACAACTATTTGCTAGGATATCAGAGGTAGATTTATAATTTGAAGTTTATTCGGGAATCTAATATATTTAATTTACTGGATTTTAATTAAAAAAATTATATATATTTTATGAATTTCTTAAAACAAATACATATTTTAAACAAAAGTTACTGATTTCGGCCATACCCGAACGTCTTGTTCTAGCCCCGCCCCAACAGGATATAACAGTATATATTGCTTAAGAGGCAAAGAGATTAATCAGGTAAAAAAAGTTTTGGGTAGAAGATGATTCCTACAGGTTTACAAAGGGATAAGCTAAAGAAATTAAAGACACTAGACATTGATGATTCATATGGAGCTTTGGCAGGACTAATGAAGCGATATAAACAGTAAGAATTTATATAGCCGACCTTAACTTATTTGAAGCTGAAGCGTCATGCCATTGTTGTCCGTCTATGGGGGAGTTTTTTTTTGGGTGGGGGGGTGGGGGTGGAGGGGGGAGTTGAGGGAGGTAAGATACCATACCAACAATGAAGGAACAAGCTTTCCATCCACCTCTCTTGGATCGAAGAACAGGATTGCCTTTGAGATCCACTGTTCCATCTTTTGTATATCCATCATCATATCCATTTTCATCCACTTGACAAGCTGCCATGACTGTGGAAAATGGATGACCCCTTTATTTTTGTTATGCTAGAAATTGTAAGTGTGCATTGACAAAAAGAAAACACTGGTTTCTCTGTTAGCATATCAAGTATGCTTTTGCTGCTGCCTTTATATAGACCTCATCTTCTTGCCTCAGCCATTCAAGAGTACTTTAAGTTAAATGTATTGATAATGCAAAAAATATTTATATAATCAAGTCATTAATAAAATAACTTTAAGCAAACATTCATGATAAATATTAATTAGAAAAAGGACAGCTTGGTACAACTCATCTCGCGTTAGGGTCCGGGAAAGAACCGCACGATCAAGGGGTGTGATGTAAATAGATTATCATATAATGCAAGCATTAGTGACTGCTTTCACGGCTCAAACCCATAACATGTAGGTTATACGAAGACAACTTTACCGTTGCTCCAAGTATTGATTAACAACATAATAAAAATAATAACTACTCTCTCCATTCCAATTTATGTGAACATATTTCCTTTTTAGTCTGTTCCAAAAAGAATAACCCCTTTCTAAATTTGAAAACAATTTAGCTTAAACTTTCAATTTTACCTTTAATGAGAAGTTTTTATAACTACACAAATATTCTTGACCCCTTTTTGACTTGTTTAAGACTATAAATTTCAAAAGTATTTTTTGTTTAAATTTTGTGTCTAATTAAATAAGTTCACATAAATTAAAACGGAAAGAGCGACAAGTTATAATAGGTTAAGCTTCACAGATTACATAAAAAGCCTTTATACTTTCGATGGATATAACTTAAATATGATATTCAAACCATGTGCTTAATTTCAGCAGTACTACAGCTCCCGGATTTTGTATCAAACATAATTATCTTAAAGTAAGTTGAAAAATTGTCACTGTCTATTAAATGCCAAGAATTATCTTTGCAAATTGCAAGTTGCGTAATAAATTTAATATTGTTTCTCCTTTCTGCCCTCCTTAAAAGATTGACTAAGAAGGATAAAGCAAAGTGATAAAGGCAAGTAGTGGTGCCCATGTTGACTGATACTCATTTTTTCATGCTATCGAAGGAAAACTCAAAATTTTGGGTGCGGCTCAATGATTGATATTATCTCTTCCGGATCAGAAATTTTTGTTTTTTAAGACAAATCTATCACATTGAATCAACCATTTAACGAGTAATACTAATGTAGCTAGATTTGGTCATAGAGATATAGAAATAATACTTCAAAAATCCATTACGTGTCCAAGACTTTCTTCTTCTTGGCTTCTAGTATTATTTTGGCACAAATTTTAAGGATTTAGTAGGCGTTTGGACATAAGAATTGTAAAATTCAAAAAGAATGGTGAAAATATTTTTCAAGTGAAAATGGTATTTGAAATTTAGAGTTGTGTTTGGACATAAAATTCAGTTTGGATTGTTTTTGAAGTTTTGTGAGTGATTTGAGTAAATTTTGAAAATTAGTTTTTTGCAGTTTTTCAAATTTTCGAAAATTTCTAAAATGCATCTTCAAGTGAAAATTGAAAATTTTATGAACAAACCCTGATTTCGAAAAAAGTGAAATTTTGTTGAAAAAATCTTCCATCAAATTTTATGTCCAAACGGGCACTAATGTATATTGTTGCTCTCAAACGCACACGCAAGTATACGTGGTCGACAAGTAATATAATGATAAGTTGAGTGTCGAACCCACAGAGACTTGTATAAACTACTCACTAAATCACTAAAATTGTTATTCAATCCAGCTAAAATCAAAGTCCACTAATATGATTATATTATACTACGATTCTAAATAGTAACTAAATTATCAAGTGACGAGTTGATTGTTGTGTATTCAGTAGAGACAAGTATTCCAGGGTTGTGATCGATTCACCATTCGTATTGTGTTCTAATTAACTCTCTCTTTCATATAAGTCACTCATGGTTGCTAATTAATCGATAAATGCTCTCATAGCCTTCTCCCGAAGTACTACTCACCTATTCTCAATAGATTAACGCATATATTTCTATGAAATCAATCTATTAAGAACACATTAAGATTACGATATTTAATTAAGCACGGTGACTAGGTATATTCTTATCCTAACCACAAATTCGCTCCCCCTAAGGGTTAAGATCATGCTCTCTTTAATTCTTCTCTAATCTAAACACGGTTTTCCCAAGCATAGCATAGATAGTAAATAGAACCTAACTGTTAGCCAGACAATTAAGCAATTAAACATAGAATTGAAGAAACAATCATATATTGATAAATTGTAATCAAGGTCAAACTAATATCAAACAAAAATATTCATGGCTAAATCACAACCCCAGAACAATGGGTGTTTAGCTACTCATGATATAATCAAACAATTGCATAAGTTTTGAATAATTGAAAATACTAGAAAAGATGAAGAAAACTGAGATGTTCTTGCTCCCGGATATTTCTTGTGTGTATTTTTTTCGTCCAAAGTGCGTCTCTTCCCTCAAAAATAGGTTTAGTCTTGCTTTTATACGTGTTGGGTAGGTCTAGGGCCGAAATAACCTTGTCCCATGTGAAATTGGAGAAAATTCACGTCATTAGCGCCCTGCTAGCGCCAGGCGCCCTCCATGGCGCTCCAATATTTTTAGCTACTATTTTTGGCGCAACAGGTAGGGCTAGGCGCCATAGGGTGGCACCCAAATTCACAAGTTTCCCAGTTTCGTTCGTTTTGGCTCAAACCTTGCGCGTTTCATCCCCAATTGCTCCCGAATCATTCATACACATAAAAACACTTTAAATTAATATAAATCATAGCATTTAACATCCCAAATTCACGAAACAAAAGTAAAATATGAGGCAATATATATAAAAATATATATATGCTTTAAGCAAAACATCAACATCCCACACTTAGACTCTTGCTCGTCCTCGAGCAATGGGACAATCTACTACCCTCCAACTATGTACAAGTATCAATTATAGAGGAGCACTTTAACTTTTAACCATACACTATACCCTTGACTATGATCAATACCGACACACAAACATGAACACACAAAAATTCACATTCTTCCCGTTTAAGCATGACCAAGTATAACCCTTCAATTCAATCAATTCCAACAGCATATTTGTCACCACGCAACCTCAAAAACCGACTTGTAACTACTAAGTACCCTCAATTCATGCACTTACCTAACAAGAAAATTTACAACATTACCAATCATTCATGAGATCATGTTCCATCACCAACAAACAAAAGAGTCAATATAGACTAGTCCACACATTCAAATATGCTTTTGAACATAATTTAAGGACATCACACAATTGAACCAAATTCACTCACTCTCACAAAGAGTTCATATGCATCCCGTGGTCGTACCATAAGCTTGCCCGTAGTGTATATTTCTACTAATTTAAGCTAGTCATATCTAGGATCAATTAGGACTTTAAGGTTGTAATGTAGGCTAAGGGGCGGGTATGATACATTTAGAGATAGTGACTAACCCTCCTAAGCACTTTAATACACTACATTCACAATTCAAGCACATATTCTTCTAAACCAATTCACTTGTCACACACCATATACAACATAACCCTCTTTTCAATTAAGCACTTCTATAATCCCACTAGCACAAATCAATAAGAATTGGAGGTGTATGTGTTTTTCTACATTATTTGAACTATCATTTTTTTTTTCTTGCAATATTTTTTCTTTTCACAAACACCATACATTAAGGTTCATTGGCTAGTGTCTTTTGATTTCAACTTTAGTGCACCAACGCGCCCTTCCGTGGTTCCAATCAAAAGCTACTCCCCAATCTCTAACCGTACTTCTTTTAGCGACTAAGTGCCTTAGGAGGTAAAGGTTCAATCAATATCCAATTAAGAACAAAATAGAGGTATGACTTGTAATGTGGGTGCCAAAAGAAAGGCCTATAGGCTCAAAGGAGCTAGCAACAGAAAATTTTATTTTTATGTCACAAGCACATCCATGATCAAGCAAGAAAATGCCTACGTCATCTCCTAGATTAGCACAACTTACAATTTCGCTTCAATTAACACACGGGGAAAGTTATAGACTACACAGGATAGCACAGAAAATCAGAAATCCTCACACACACGTTGCACATGACTCAATCAAGACGGTTCTGTTCAACTCTCATGTCAAGCAAGCACACATAATTGAGAAATTTAAGCAATATTGCACTATGTGGTATACGAGTCAAACGACTGAGACAAGGCGTCACAAAATAGGCTATTTACTCTACTTAGGCTTCACAATTCAAACCAAATACACAGGAAAACATAATGTATGTCCTAGCCTAATGTGCCAGCATCAACCATGTCAATGAGTATCTCAGAGCGACTTAGTTTCTTCATAACTATTCCTAAAAAAATAAAGTACCCGGTTCGAGCTACACCCTTGGAAAAGAACCGGCGCCCAAAGAAAAATCAAGGGATACTACCTAACTATCCTAAAAAAAATCTTTTTGGTATTTTAGTCAGACTTTATCCCTCAAGAAAATTGTCCAACAGATCCATCATTGGGAAAAGTCCGAGCTTTTTTCTATTTTTTTTTCGTTTCTTAACTAATAATTTTTTTTATACAATTACACTTCAGAAATTAGTTTCCCCACCCCACACTTATATTATGCATAGTCCTCGATGCATGATCCTAAAAAGGGGTAAGAAATACACCCTGAGACCCTCTCGGGCCGAGCTCGAACATGATCCTCAATATTAAGGGCCGGGACGACCCCACACTTAAGCTCAAACATGCTCTCCGGCTTCAACTTTGGGTACTCAGACTTCCCCTACTCTGCAAAAAAAAAATAATACAAAACTTGACACTAAAAAATAATCAATAAATGAAAGATATACATGTTGGATTGCCTCCCAACAAGCGCCTTATTTATAGTCGTGACACGACTCTGCTACTTTGCTCAAGTTGAGCGCTTTCTCTTCTTCTTTCTCCCATGAAGTCTAGCCTTTTTGCACGCTCTCGGAAGGTCTCCTCTTTCATCTCTGGCTCTTTTCTCAATCATCTTTACACGCTCAGCTGCAAACACCACCTCCTCTAACTTAGTTGTTCCATCTGGATCACTATAATTTACATACTGACTCTTCTCTATTCCCTTCAATTCGACCACAGTAATCATACACAAGTCTTTATAATGCTTAGGGAGCTTAAGTGCCTTGTACACATTTAAAGTGACCTCCTCATCATCAACTCTCATTTTTAACTTCTCTGCCCTCACATCAATAATTGCTCCACCAGTAGCTAAGAATGGCCGCCCCAAAATAATGGGCACTTCCTCATCTGCCTCGTAATCAAGAAAAATAAAATCAGCAGGAAGAATAAAATTTCCCACTCGAACTAACACATCCTCAATAATTCCTTCTGGCATGACTAGTGACCTATCTGCTAACTGTAAAGTGATTGTAGTAGGTCTAAGCACCCCCAATCCGAGTTTCTTGAACAAAGAGGATGGCATTAAATTTATACTAGCCCCTAAATCACACAGCGTTCTACCAACTTCTTGTTTTCCAAGAGACAAAGGAATTGTGAAACTCCTAGGATCCTTCAACTTAGGAGGAAGTTTACTCTGAACTCGGGCACTGCACTCTTCAGTAAGTGCAACTGTTTCGAACTCTTCATGTCTTCATTTGTTTGCCACAATATCTCTGAGATACCTTGCATACTTAGGCACTTCCTGCAAAATTTCCACCAAAGGCAAATTCACACTCACTTGGCTCAAAATATCTAGGAATTTCTTGTACGTAGCATCATCTTTTTGCTTCTGCAGTATTTGTGGAAACGGAGGTGGTGGCCTAGTCTCAATTATTGGCTCGGGTCCTTTATTATCTTTCTCATTCCCATCAACTGGCTTGGGAATTAATTCTTCTTCAGGATGAGCTGTGTTCTTCTTTTTCTTTGGATCTTGTTGCAATGGCTGGGCTTTTTGCTTGTTAATGATCATGGTCATCTGATTGACTTGGTAGGTCAGTGTGGAGACCTGTGCTGACAATGCTGAAACAACATCTAATTCAAGAACCCCTGGTGATTTTTCTACCATGTTCCTACCCATCTCTCCTTGCCAATCCGGATTGCTTTTCGAGAATTTGTTCAATAATGCATAAATTTCATCAAAGTTTTTCTCCAGTACTTGACCTCCAGCTGCAGCATATACTACAATTTTTGTTTGGGGATGGAGCCCTTCTATGAAAGTGTGAACTAACACTTCATTTGTCTGATTGTGATGAGGATAGTCTCTGAGTATCCCCTTGAACCTTTCCCAAGCTAAGTATAAAGATTCTCCTACTTTTTGTTTGAAGGCGACTATCTCACTTCTGATCTTTGCAGTTTTGCCTGAAGGAAAGAACCTTGCCAGAAATTTTCTTGCCAAATCATCCCATGATGTAATGGAATTAGCTGGTTCTGCCTTTAGCCATCGCTTAGCTTCGCCCAACAGAGAGAATGGAAAAAGTGTAAGCCTCACATAATCTGGAGTGACCCCTTAGTGATATAAGTATCACTAATCTCCAAGAAGTTTAGAATATGCTGCTATGGATCCTCGTGTGGAAGACCCATAAACTGCCTGTTTGCATGAAGTAGCTGGATCATTCTCTGTTTCAGCTCAAAGTGCCCAGTGATTATGGGCATCACTATGCTGGAGGTAACACTAGTAATACTGGGCCTTGCTACCTCCTGAACAGTCATATGTTGCTCCTCTTCACAGGAAATTGAATGAGTGCTTGAATATTATTTGTATCCCTTGCTTCCCTCAACCTCCTGTGAAATATTTTCTCAGGTTCTGGGTCAAAGCCGTTGAGTCTGTCCTGGCTTCTGACCCTGCGCATTCAATCAAAGTTCCTAAGATTAGAGCAACTTTCAAGTAACGTTAGACTAGATGAAATAAATAATTAAAGCAAAAACTAGAAAGTAATTTATATTCAAGTCCCCGGCAATGGCGCCAAAAACTTGTTGCTCCCAAACGCACACACAAGTATACGTGGTCGACAAGTAATATAATGATAAGTTGAGTGTCGTACCCACAAAGACTTGTATAAACTACTCACTAAATCACTAAATTATTCAATCCAGCTAAAATCAAGGTCCACCAATATGATTATATTATACTACGATTCTAAATAATAACTAAATTATCAAGTAACGAGTTGATTGTTGTGTATTCAGTAGAGATAAGTATTCTAGGGTTGTGATCGATTCACCATTCGTATTGTGTTCTAATTAACTCTCTCTTTCATATAATGCACTCATGGTTGCTAATTAATCGATAAATGCTCTCATAACCTTCTTCCGAAGTACTACTCACCTATTCTCAATAGATTAACGCATATATTCCTATGAAATCAATCTATTAAGAACGCATTAAGATTACGATATTTAATTAAGCACGATGACTAGGTATATTTCTATCCTAACCACAAATCCGCTCCCCCTAAGAGTTAAGATCATGCTCTCTTTAAATCTTCTCTAATCTAAACACGGCTTTCCCAAGCATAGCATAGATAGTATATAGAACGTAACTGCTGGCCAGACAATTAAGCAATTAAACACAAAATTGAAGAAACAACCATATATATTGGTGAATTATAATCAAGGTCAAGCTAATATCAAACAACAATATTCATGGCTAAATCACAACCCCAGAACAATGGGTGTTTAGCCACTCATGATGTAATCAAACAATTGCATAAGTTTTAATTAATTGAAAATACTAGAAAAGATAAAGAAAACTGAGATGTTCTTGCTCCCGGATGTTTCTTGTGCGTATATTTTCCTCCAAAGTGCGTCTCTTTCCTCAAAAATAGGTTTAGTCTTGCTTTTATACGTGTTGGGTAGGTCTAGGGCCGAAATAACCTTGTCCCGGGCGAAATTGGAGAAAATTCACGTCACTGGCGCTCTCCATGGCGCTCCAATATTTTTAGCGTGGCGCCCAAATTCACAAGTTTCCCGATTTCGTTCGTTTTGACTCAAATCTTGCGTGTTTCGCCACCAATTGCTCCCGAATCATTCCTACACATAAAACACTTCAAATTAATATAAATCATAGCATTTAACATCCCAAATTCACGAAACAAAAGTAAAATATGAGGCGATATACATAGAAATATATATGCTTTAAGCTAAACATCATATATTCAAATTTCTTTTTGGGATATACATAATATCCCTGGTACTTGTCCCGAATTTTCAATTGTATACCTAAGCTTTAGGAATAAATATCACATTTTAAGCCTATGTGACACCTACAGCATTTTTATGCGATCCTAATGGAAATATATAATGTAGTGGAATTATTTTATGTACACGGTTCGTTATAAGTTATAATTAACATCTATTAAATATGTTGAATATTTTTTTATATATAAGATGTATATTTAAATCGAACTCAGATGATAGCTCTGATTTAGCGAGCAAAAACTAAAGTTCATCGTCAATTTTAATTTAAATAACATAATAGCTATGACCTAAGTCTAATCTTCAAAGTCTCCAAATAGATTTTGAATTTTTAAGAGTTTTTGTTTAAAAGGTACGAAAAATTAACAAACATCTTAAATTCTCAAAACGTTCATCATTAATAAGTTTACTGCCAAATTTACATATGCAGAACAAGGATTTTAACTTTATGAGTTTTGAATTTTAAAACGTCGGCTTCAACTGTTAATAACTTAATTCTAAATTTAACATGTGTACATCCTTAATTAATTATAAATACTCTATTTGAACAAAATTTATTAATTTCGGTCGAACCCGTATAATCAAACAAATTACGACGATAGTCGAATATTGAGATAGAAGAAGAAGTTGTCTATATTATCGAACAAAATTGATAATATTTGATACAGCTTAGTAGAAAAAGAAAACTAAAACATCTTTGCTTTGACTTTGAAAAATTGGAAGCTAAATCTTGGATTTAGTTGTTGCAGTGAACAACCGTCAAGAATGGAAATCGAACCAACTTCTATATAGATAATTAAGTAGTACTTTTGGTAGATAATTAGTGGTTGGTTTGACAAAAATATTAGAGTTCTTATTGTAAGAACATTTCTTGACTATTGTGTGTAATTAGTTGTGTTCCTTATATTTCTAGTTTAATCCTAACAAATTGGCACTAAACCTAGTTGTCATTATTTACCTCGAATATACGAATAATAATTAAATTTAATTTGTGGTTTTAAAGATATGTGATTCAGTTCAATACCAATTAATAATCAAGATGTATAAATGAAAAAAATGAGTAGATCAAACCAGTATTACTAGATAATATCGACCTCGAGCTCCGCGACCTCGAGATGAGTCAAGAACAATAAGGCAAGAATAATAAAGCTAAAGGACAATTCTGATGAACAATGAGGTAAAAATAAGAGTATATTCTTCGCCAATGATTAGATGATCTTTACCAATAATTTGGGTCCCCATTATATAATAGGGGACCCTGAAATATGGTACATTTCTATTTACAGTAAGGATCTTATTGGGGATAGCTGTATAACCGCCTAGTACTGATTTGTACTAATTCATACAAATCTATCCCGAAATTTATATTATCGAAGCCTTTAAATTATTCGAAAGCTGATTTTATCGAAGCTCTTTTTGCTTTTGCCGAGGGTAGCCGAGTTTAACTGATTTTTCAAAGTATTTGAAGGCCTTTAATTTATAGTGGAAGTCGGACGTTTTCAAGCCGCATTATTTCGGTCGTAGCCTTTTATATGACTGTAGTCTTTAATATGATTGTAGTCTTTAATATGGCCGTAGCCTTTAATATGGCTGTAGTCTTTAATATGGCAGTGGCCTTCGGGTATGCCTCTTGGACTCGTTTCCCGATAACCTTTCGAACTTGTCCGAAAGATTAGTCCTAAGTATGAAGGCCTTGGCCTTTGCGTCGAGGGATGCCTCTTTGAGGTCTTACAAATTCGAGTTCAGATACTCGAATGTGTTGACTGTCGATGATAGTCCCAAGTATTCGAGGTATATTTGCGTTTTGGCCCTTGAGCCGTTTCTCGTGGAACCACAAGTATGATGTTCATATAGTAGCAAGTTTCTTTGATACACAAAGTGTTTTGATATAGAAAGAATACTTCCTTGGATAATTGATACATGCATATATATTTTGCCATCAGGGCTCGATTATTCTATATGGACACGGTTCATTTGACCGTTTGGCCCATTACAAAGTTCTCTTATCCAGGACCTCTTTGGCGTGAAGTATTTTCCTCGAAAATATATCCTTTGAGGGTGATGCTCCCCAGTATTCGAGGTTGATTGAAAAGAAGCCTTGGATACTGTTGAGTTCTCCATAGGTAGCACATAGTTGTTGCCTCGTTAAAAACCTCGCCAGTAAAACCCATTTGGGACAAAATCCGATCTAAGGGAAAAAGAGTGCAATGCGTGATTTAAAACCTAAGGCCTTCGTGTAGAAATGTGTCTTCGATATCTTCTATTGGTCACCTGCAATGGATTAGCTTTATATTCAAATGGACAAAAGGAAAAAGTCATACATTAGCAATAGTATCGTTTGAGTAGTGATACGTTCCAATTGTTTGGCAGTTGTTCACCTTCCATCGTGCTAAGTTTGTAAGATCCTTTACCGACAACTCCGATGACTCGGTACGGTCCCTCCCAATTCGGGCCTAGTTTCCCTTCATTCAGGTCTCGAGTATTGAGGGTGACTTTCCGTAGAACTAAGTCCCCGATTCCAAAGTGTCAAAGGTTGGTCCTTCTATTGTAGTATCTCTCAATCTTTGCTTCTGCGCGGCCATCCGAACAACTACTGCCTCTCATTTTTATCTAGTAACTTGAGGCTAGTATTCATGGCCTCGTAATTTGACTCTTCCTTGCATGTCAAAATCTGGCACTGGGTTCTTCGACCTTGACAGGGATAAGGGCCTCAGAGCCATATACTAAAGAGAACGGAGTAGCCCCTGTGCTAGACTTTGATGTTGTTCGATATGCCCAAAGAACCTCGGGTAGGACTTCTCTCCATTTTCCCTTTGCATCGTCCAACCTTTTCTTTAGGTTTTGAATTACTTGTCCATTTCTAGTTGGGTGGTACGGTGTTGATAAGATCCTCTTTATTTTATGTGCTTCGAGGAACTCCGTCACCTTGCTGTCGATGAAAGTCTTTCCATTGTCACATACAATCTCGGTAGGCATCCCGCACCGACATATGATGTGGTCGCAGATGAAGTCAATAACTTCCTTTTCTCTGACCTTCTCGAAGGCATGTGCTTCCACCCATTTAGAAAAATAATCAGTCATAAATAGAATAAATTTAGCTTTACTTGGGGCCGTTGGTAGAGGGCCGACTATGTCCATTCCCCATTTCATGAAAATCCACGGGGATAGGACCGAGTGAAGTTGTTCTCCGGGCTGATGGATCATTGGTGCAAACTGTTGGCACTTATCACATTTTTTGACAAACTCCTTAGTTTTTTTTTTCATGTTGTCCCAGTAATACCCTGCTCTAATAATTTTGCAAATCAAAGACTCGGCGCCAGAGTGATTAAATTAAGTACCTTCATGGATTTATCGTAGAACATAATCGGTGTTCCCCTGCCCCAAACACACCGCTAACGGTCTATCGAAAGTCCTCCTGTATAATGTTCCATCTCCATCCAATGTGAACCTCGAGGCCTTGGTTCGTAGAGCTCTCGATTTTTTATTATCTGATGGGAGCTTTACATATTTCAAATAATCGATATACTTATTTCTCCAATCCGAAGTCAAGCTCGTAGAATTTATTTCGGCATGACCCTCCTCGACCACGGACCTCGATAACTGGACGACAGTCCCCGGGATGATATCATCTTCTTCAACCGAGGATCCCAAATTAGTAAGTGCATCGGCTTCGTTATTTTGTTCTCGAGGCACATGATCGAGAGTCTATTCCTTGAAGCGGTGAAAAGTTACTTGTAGCTTATCCAAGTACGGTTGTATCCTATCCTCTCGACACCACCAACAGTGAATCGCACTTGGCTTCAATAACTTCTGCCCCCAAGCTCTTAACTAGCTCGAGACCTGCAATCATGGCCTTATACTCGGCCTCATTATTAGTCAACCTAGAAGTTTTGATCGATTGTCTAATGGTACTACCTGTAGGTGGCTTCAAGACGATGCCAATCTCGGACCCCTTCACATTCGAGGCACTGTCTGTAAAAAGGGTCCATATCCCCGATGATGTACCCGATCCTAGTAGGAGTTCTTCCTCCACTTTGGATACGAGGGTCGGCGTAAAATCGGTCATGAAGTTAGCTAGGATATGAGATTTGATGGCCGTTCGAGGTTGATATTCAATCGAGACTGTGATCGGTGATTGCTATTTGGCTGCTTGCTTACCTTTGGTGTTCGACTTTTCCGAGGTCGAGGGCTCTAGTATTGGCGTCACTTCATCGACTGCAAACATTTCCTTTACAGCGTGTTGCTCTCCGTAAATCGTTTTCACACAATCCTCTATTAGTTACTTCATCAGATGATGAAGAGTTGAAGGTACTGCCCTCATGTTGTGCATCCATGGTCTCCCGAGGAGCGCATTAAACCTCATGTCGCCTTCGATGATATGGAATTTTGTATCTTGTATGGTCCCGGCTATGTTTACTGGAAGGATGGTCTCTCACTTTGTTGTTTTGCTTGCCATGTTGAAGCTATTTAGGACCCGGGATGCAGGTACAATCTTATCCTATAGGCCGAGCTATTCTGCGACCCTCGATCTGATTATGTTTGCTGAGCTACCTAGATCCACTAGAACACGTTTAACTTGAATCTTATTTAAGAGAATAGAAATTACTAGGGCGTCATTGTGCGGCTGAGATATGCCTTCTGCTTCCTCTTCATAGAATGATAGGGCGTCCTCATGCACATAGTTCCGAGTTCATTTTTCTCTGGTGATCGACACCTTGGTGCGTTTGAATACAAGTCTTTGTGGGACATAGACACCACCAACGATCATGTGGATTACATATTAAGCTTCTTCCTGCTCATTTTTCTGCTTGCATCTCTCTCACTGAAGTGATTCTATCACAACCCAAATAGATGGGCCGCAACAATCACCCGATACCTTACTCAACCGAGTATCAACATAACGTATCGTTCTTATTACATCATCATATACATGTGACATACAGGATTAATAGGCCAACATGATCATTTATAAACTCAAAACATAGGCCGACAAGACAATACAATCTTTCACGTACACAACATATGTATACAAGCCTCTAAGAGTACATAAATGTCATAAAGGTCGGTTTAGAGTCCCGCCATGCTAAACAATACCCGTCTAAATCATACTAACCAAACAAGCAACTCTGAAGTAAATGGAGCGCACCAACATCTTCCGCTGAGCTGATAACCTATTTGGAGGGCTCTCGACCTGTCTATCGGGACCTGCGGGCATGAAACGCAGCGTCCCCAGGCAAAAGGGACGTCAGTATAAAAAATGTACTAAGTATGTAAGGCACATAAATAAGTACATAACAGACATGAAAGAAATATAGAGTAATTGACTCAACCTGCAAGTCTGGATAACTCTGTAAATTACGAAATACTTTTCGCGTCTTGTATATGCGTATGAATGTCATGTCGTGCATAGGTACATGTTTCATAACACCATCAGCCTTTGAGGGCATCCCATCATATCATATCGGCAACTGTGGGCAAAATCATCAACGTATATCAGCTGATCAGGTGGTGGTGCGTATATAATGCCATAACCTTTCCCATATCCCATATACATATATATACATGCACATATACGCATATATAATGCCATCTGGTGACGGGCAATGTACATGAATACAATGCATGAAAAGTACGTTAATAAAATCTTTCAGATGTCATAAGACCATTTTGCCTTTGAGAAATATCATAAAGTAAACTCTTTTCAACTTTCGTATTTTTCTGAGACCCATGAACAGATGATAAAATATTATGACACATGGAAATTCAAGAACATAGATATCTCTAATACTTCTATGAATAGAGTCATTTATGGAATTTGTGCATATGCACGTTTCATTCGTATCGTATGGATCATGCCAAAAGAAAGAAGGGATAACCTTAACATACCTGTGTCGATTCTCTTAACAATCTTTCAACACACGTTAATTACGACAAAACATGGAACAAGTCGTATGAAAAGCTCAACGCAATCACGTTGCTTGAAGAAACTCTTGGCCGAAGAAAGACTCTGGAATAACGTTTCCCTTCCTATTTTTATGAAATGATGAAGATTATTCTATATCCTTACATTACTTATTGGTAAAGAGACCAAAGTAACTTAGTCTAACTTTTTAATTCAAGAATTGTACGTGTAAATAAGGCATCTCATGCCTAATGACTCATCAAGCCTTTTGTTACCACTTTGGCTTAGATTAATGCCAAGTGGCAGCTCCAAAAAGGATATTTATCCACTTAATTTATTAATTAACTAGGTAATGTCTCGTTACCCGGTAATTAATTAATTACCCGTAAAATTAAGAATTATTCTTACTTACTTAAAATATTACTCACTTTTCACATACCTTATACACCTTACTATTATGGTCATGTGGTACCATGTATGGTACTACTCCATAAATACCGAGTATTTTAGCTCGAGCCGTATTTTATCTCAACATGCCAAACTTGGACGAAAATTCATTTTCTTTGACTTGCTCCCCCTTTCACCGTTACTAATCACTTGTGAAATAGCATAATCCTTATAATCTCCAAATAATCTTTTACTTAGACTGATGTCAATTATGTTACGACAAATTCAATGTACAATATTTCAAGGTGCAACATCGTCGTAACTTAATACTGCGAAGCGTAACATCACTGTAGTGTAATACTACAAGGCATAACATCATCGTAATATATTACTACTAAGGTAACATCATCGTAATATATTACTACAGAGCATAACATCGGCGTAACACTGCGGGGCGTAATATTATTCCCCCCTTTGGAACATTCATCCTCGAATGTTGACTGATGCACTTATCAGTTTCATAACTTATATCTTCTTAATACTTTAGAACTTCTCTTGCCATATAGGTGATGTTATGTGAATAACTCCAAAGTCCAGGGCATTCCCCCTTTAGGCCTCCTTCTCACACCACAACTTGTAGTTGGAATCCTTTCAATCTCGTATCTGTTGCTACCTTTCATCATGCAGCCTGTACAATTTTGACCTTGTAAGTGTGCCCAATCTCTAGGCTTTATATGTAGAGCTTGATAAGATGTCCCTTTAGGCATCTATAAGTATACTGAAGTTCTTCGCTCGGTACTTTGTTGAATTCACAAATATTGCTATATCTCATCACATAGGTCTATTTAGCCATCCGTATGAATTTACTGCCATAACTCTTACTTTAATTTACCGTTGCTGAGGTCTACTACCAAATCCCAGCTTACTCTTGTTGCTTATTCGACATGTATAAATTTAAGTCCTTTAATGCTTCCTTATTACTGCTCATCTTTAGAATGGCGGCCTAATCTCATCTCATGCTTTGCGACTTTTGTCCATCCATTGTTGATTCACCTCAATATTGATCTATAATATACCACTGATAACTTGAAACTTCTTACGTAATACCTTGCCCCTAGGGCTTACGTTACATTAAAGAATATTCGAAGTAACTTTCCTGATCCACTTAGCGGTGATACTGTACTTCAATAACCGTATTCTATAGCATCCAAAGGTGATTCTCTTACGTGAGTATTTTAATTCCGTATAATTCATGAATCCCTTTTTTTTTCAAATCTCAATCAAAGGCCCAAACGTCATCCTTTATCTATCCCAATTACACCCATATTCTACTATTAGAGCAGCATTCCATCTCTTCTAAATGCTACTTATGAAGAGTAACTCCTTTGAGTCCATAAAGGCTATACTAAGCTTACTATAACATAGAGAATCCATTAGCTCCCTTGTTTTCATGGTCCTAATCCCGAGGACTAATCCATTCTAGTCACCTTCTCACTCGCCTTTTCTCGTTCTTACATCTTGTCATAAAACTTTATCGCTTTACTATATTTTAGCTTGCGACCTATACATATCTATTTATACTACTCACAACTTTCCTTAAATTTGCTTGCACCATATATTTGCTTATGTTATTCTGGAATGTCAAGCGATACATCACATCGTATCTAACACTTTTCTACTCTCTTAGATAGATTTCTCAGTACTTAGAAATAATAGGCTGGAAGACATGCCACTGACGATGCCGCTATCATCCCGATTATTGGATCCACGTGCTTCTAGTCTTCTACCCGAAGTATGGACTATTCACAACTTTCTGCATTTGAGTATCTCGTACGTTGTTCACCTTTATCTTACTTACTTAAAATCTTGCACCATATCTTCTATCTCTTTTATAATCTCCCTTCCACATAGGTATGATTCACACCACAACCTGAAGCTCTATTATATCATTATAATTCGGTGGGAGCTTTATACTGACTTATTATGTAGAGCCGTTATAGACTATGGTTGTTGTACTATCTCTCTCGTACCTCTGATTTTTATGAGAGATCCTGCAATGTTCTCGATCATGATGTTTTAATTTTTCTGAGTCCAATAATCAAACTCCTGATTTACTTGGGTGATGTAACTCTTTAGTTTTCTCTTTCCTCTGGTCAACCTTTTTGTAGGCTTAAGCTATCTTCTGATCTGCGGCTCATGGTGTTAGTTATTACTTTTAGCCCTTCATGGCGCTATGGGATATGCATGATACAATCCTTTAACAACTTAATCTTTCGTCTGTGACCTGGGCTCATTTCTTTTGCTCCATTTTAGCTTTCTTTCAATGTAAGCTATTACTTTTCCTGGTCTTTCTACCCCATTGTTGCGTCCATACTTAGCTCATCTTAGTGCCTACACATGCTAGAGTTTTCGTGCAACTCATATGATCTCGAATATTACTTTTAATTTTACTTCCCTTTCATTAGTCACGGTAAGTGCCACTTTCCTTTGGAGTGCTTATAATGTTGTTGTAAGACTGTTGTTACATGACCATTTCCTCTTTAAGTTGTTGTGCTTAAGTTGAAACCTTCTTCCTTATTTCCTTAGCTAGTCTTTCGTTGTAGTACTTAGGGAGAACCCTTGACCCTCGTAAAGATGTGAGCTTATTACAGACCTTTTGATGTCTTTCCTTGCCTATATTATCCGTAGTTGCTTACCTCAGTACCGTTGTGCTTGTAGGGTTGCTTCTGAACTGATATTTTGATTGTCTTCCCAGTAGCACTATCTTTCATTCCCACAATACTCATAAGGTACCCTTAACAACCCTAACTCCTATCTGAATACTTCTTAAGTATTACAATGATATTACTGCGAGGCTGAGTTCACTATATTGGGTTTTACTATGTTTATCTTGCACGATATGTTGACTCATCTATAACCTCCTGTTTGGCCATAACTAGGCTCTTCCTTAATCAACTACCGACTACTTGTTGGCCCATTCTCATATCAATTTTTTGTGTAATCTTTCCTAGGCTATTTCCTTTGTTTTAACTTACCGCTCGTACCGACTCCTTATCTATTACTAACATTTTGGGCAGGAACCTTTACTTCCTCTCCTTGATGTCATATTTGCATAATGTTCTGGAATCGTAACATATACGTAGGCTTCAGATAATTTCAATCTCATCTCTTTTCATTTTTTTCGCATTCTTCCTTTATCATTCCATAATTACTAGAACCACTTAATTCTGGCTTAATGTCACATCATTCCATATTCCCCCTTTTGGAGAGTACTAAAAAGTGGAGCTACGTGACCTACCTATAGATATTTTAACTCTTCATCTTTGGCATCCTTTCACATCGTCGATGACCTTTACTCACCTTGCGGTAATCCTTCCATACCAAGGATAGCAAAATTCCTTACTCACGAGGGTGAAATTTAGTATAACTGGCACATACAGTCTCTTAAGCTGAACTTTGCTCACATTGCTTGCTGTAGGGAAACGTCTTCCTAATGACCATTCTCTGAATTTCTCATGAATCTTCTTTTGTCGTCCATTCTATTATTGCCGGAATAAAATTTGAAATTCTTATGATGGCGACTATGATCAGTCACTCAGTCCCTAATTCATGTTTAGTTTATCTTGTTCACCAATCTATATTAGTTCTATTACTCAGGGGTCTAACTTTTCCTCTTGGTAATCGCGCTAGAGTTGCAAACTTATCTCTCGAAATGAGGACATGACTGTATGGCCTATACTCATATGTTGTCCTAAGGCCTGTCACCTTTTGTCTCTTCCTTCACTTGACTATAGATTTTGTAATATTGTCATCTTTTGATCTACCGTTGTCATCCATGTACCACATCTTCCTCGTAATGCTTCATTAACTCTTTTCTTATTTCTTGCTAACATTTATGCCTATCACTTTATTCTGAAAACTTGAACAAGACATTCTTTTGCTTTTATCTTCCCTTTGCTCCATCTAGTAGCTCTTCAAGTTGCTTAACATTCTCGCTTTACTAGGGACGCAAGCCACACTAAGGTAATATTTATCCCTTCAAGGCTTATAGTGCATGTCTTTGTAGTATTCATATATGGCTGCACTATTTTAGAGTGCACCATCTGGGTGTTTATAAAGAGATCTATTAGCACAATTGCAATATCCTTCGGAAATGTCAACTGACGCAAACAATTCATCCATCATATCTTATACTACTTCTGTTAACCCCCATATGATATTTCTGGAATGGGTGCAACCAATTGTATATAGCTCTGTTACTATTGAATATAACTCAAAAAGCTTATGTTCCTCTACCTCAATTATAAACGCTGTTAACCTTCATTAACTGGGCGCCTCGTACCCTTCTTCATCTTACTTCTTTTGCTTGTTGCAACTTGTATTTATCTTCTTAATTTCTCATTGTCTTTCACCATAATGATCGATAGACATTCTTGCCTTAAGGTTTTTTATCAGGAAGCTTAAACCTTTCAGTACACCCATGATCTGCTAAAGACCTCACATTTACTTATCATAGGCATCATACAAAAATCCAATTCCTCTCACTCAGCTCTTCCACAACTATCTCTCTTTCCAACCTTCTTTCCGAATGTAGGTATCGTCTTATTACGAATAAAAAAAATTCGGAATTTGAATTCTTATAAGTGAGCTCTACCACACAATCTAGAGCAAGAAGAAAGAGTGACAATCCTAAATGTCCTGTAGCCTCCTGCTTATAAGTATGGTGCATGACACACCCATAAACAAGACTCTACTAGACACGGCTTGTAGATTCCCTAGGACAAAACTGCTCTGATACCAACTTTGTCACGACCCAAACCGATAGGCCGCGATGGGCACCTGGTACCTTACTCAACCGAGTACCAACGTAACATATCTTTCTTATTACATCATCATATACACGTGATATACGGGCCTAATAGGCCAACATGATCATTTATAAACTCAAAACATAGGCCGACAAAGCAGTACAATCTTTCATATACACGACATATGTCTACAAGCCTCTAAGAGTACATAAATGTCATAAAAATCGGGACAGAGTCCCGCCATGCTAAACAATAGATGTCTAAATCATACTAAACAAACAAGCAACTCCGAAGCAAATGGAGCGCACCAACATCTTCCGCTGAGCTGATAGCCTACTTGGAGGGCTCTCGACCTGTCTATCGGGACCTGCGGGCATGAAATGCAGCATCCCCAGGCAAAAGGGACGTCAGTACGAAATATGTACCAAGTATGTAAGGCACATAAATAAGTACATAACAGACATGGAAGAAATATGGAGTAATTAACTCAACCTGCAAGTCTGGATAGCTCTGTAAATCACAAAATACTTTAAGCGTCATGTATATGCGTATGAATGTCATGTCGTGCATAGGTACATGTTTCATAACATCATCAGCCTCTGAGGGCATCCCATCATATCATATTGGCCACTATGAGCAAAATCATCAACGTATACCAGCTGATAAGGTGGTGGTGCATATATAACGCCATAACCTTTCCCATATCCCATATACATATATACACATACATACATATATATGCGTATATAACACTATCTGGTCACAGGTCAATGTACATGAATGCAATTCATGAAAAGTACGTTAATAAAATCTTTCGGAATGTCATAAGACCATTTTGCCTTTGAGTAATATCATAAAGTAAACTCTTTTCAACTTTCATATTTTTCTGAGACCCATGAATAGATGATAAAATATTATGACACATAGAAATTCAAGAACATAGATATCTCTAATACTTCTATGAATAGAGTCATTTATGGAATTTGTGCATTTGCACGTTTCGTTCGTATCGTATGGATCATGCCAAAAGAAAGAAGGGATAGCCTTAATATACTTGAACCGGTTCTCTTAACAATTTTTCAGCACACATTAATTGCGACAAAACATGGAACAAGTCATATAAAAAGCTCAACGCAATCATGTTGCTTGAAGAAAATCTTGGCCGAAGAAAGATTTTGGAATAACATTTCCCTTCCTATTTTTATGAAATGATGAATATTCTTCTAAAACCTTACGTTACTTATTGGTAAAGAGACCAAAGTAACTTAGCCTAACTTTTTTAATTCAAGAATTGTACGTGTAAATAAGGCATCTCATGCCTAATGACTCATCAAGCCTTTTGTTGCCACTTTGGCTTAAATTAATGCCAAGTGGCAACCCCAAAAAGGATATTTATTCACTTAATTTATTAATTAACTAGGTAATGTCTCATTACCCGGTAATTAATCAATTACCCACAAAATTGAAAATTATTCCCACTTACTTAAAATATTACTCACTTTTTACATATCTTATACACCTTCCTATTATGGTCATATGGTACTTTGTATGGCAATAGTCCATAAATACCGAGTATTTTAGCTCGAGAGGTATTTTATCCCAACATGACAACCTTGGACGAAAATTCATTTTCTTTGACTTGCTCCCCCTTTCACCTTTACTAATCACTTGTGAAATAGCATAATCCTTATAATCTCCAAATAATCTTTTACTTGGACTGATGTCAATTACCTTAAGATAAATTCAACGTACAATACTTGAGGGTACAATATCGTCGTAACTTAATACTGTGAAGCGTAACATCACCGTAATGTAATACTACAAGGCATAACATCATCATAATATATTATTGCTAGGTTAACATCATCGTAATATATTATTACAAAGCATAACATCGACGTAACACTGCGGGGCGTAACAGATTCTTACCTTGATCACTGAGAAATTCTCGAAGGTAACCCTCGTTGAACAACCGAGCCACCTCCCCCCTTATCTTCCTACAGTCTTCGGTTTTATGGCTATGTGTACCATGATACTTACACATCAAGTTTGGATTCTTTATAGAGGGATCAGTTTGTATAGTTCTGGTATCTTTGATTCTTCCAATAGCCGACACAATCACTGATTTATCTACACTAAATTATACTCTGACAATCGAGGTGCATCTATGGGGTCGGTATGTTTATCGAACCCGTTCTTACTCATGAGTCCCCGAGAGCTTTGACGTCGATCGTTTTTTCGATCATTCTAAGGAGCGTTACGACCTAAGTCGTTGTTTCTCTGATCGACATATGGCTGATATCGCTCCTTGTTGGATCTTGATTCCCTGTCTGTAACCCTCAAGGGCTTAACTGCCAACCTGTTAGGATGAACTGAACCCGAGAGGGCTCCCAACTGGTTGTCCTCGACCCTAATCTTCGATTGGTAATGGTTATGTACGTCCGACCACGTCACAGTTGGGTACTCGATCAAATTCTGCTTTAATTGTTGAGACGCGATCGAACTCCTCTCATTCAAACCCTACATAAAAGCTTGTACTACCCAGTCATCCGATACCGGTGGTAATTCCATTCTCTCAATCTGAAACCTAGACATGAACTCCCTTAACATCTCGTCGTTCGTCTATTTTATCTTGAAAACGTCTGATTTCCTCATCACCACCTTTATGGCCCCGGCATGTGCTTTTACGAAGGAGACTGCTAACATAGCAAACAAATCGATAGAGTTCGGGGGCAAGTTGTGGTACCAAATCATGGCTCCTTTCGACAATGTTTCCCCAAACCTTTTCAACAATACTGATTCGATCTCGTCGTCATTCAAGTCATTCCCTTTGATCCCGCAAGTGTATGAAGTAATATGCTCGTTAGGATCGCTTGTTCCATTGTATTTTGGCATATCGAGCATACGAAACTTCTTAGGGATGGGCATCGGAACCGCACTTGGAGGGAACGACTTTTGTATGAACTTTTGGCATCCAAACCTTTCAAGACCGGGGATGCCCCTGGTATTTGATCAACACGGGAGTTATAAGTCTCCAACTTTTTGTCATTATCCTCAATCTTCTTTTCCCCGGACTCAATCCTCTTGGTGAGTTCTTTGAGCATCCTTATAATTGTGGGGTCAGTCCCCAAGCCGTTACCATTTGATCTCTCTGGCACCAGCTTAGTACATCGAGTATTTTCTGGCTCGACTATACTTGGAGTTTTGTTCTGACTTTGAAGTTGAGCGATGGCAATCTGTTGAGCTTGTAGTATCTCGAATATTACTTGGAGGCTGATTCCCCCATCTACTACACCTTTTGTTCTTTGGCCACCAGATCTGACTTCCCTGTGTACACTTTTTTCGAGGCCTGCGCCTAAATCTGCATTCAAAGTAATGCGTGAACTAACATCCACTAGTTCCACATTTTGCACTTCTTCAGGGTTAATCGGTGGTACACCGGCTCCCAGAGCAGCTACATTTTCGTTTTCCCCATGAAATCCAAGATCGTCATCGCCGTGCACAGGCACGTTTTGCGAGTTTGACATGTTTTAACATGAAAACAAAGAATCTTTGACAAGAACAAGTGTGAAAATAACGTGTGTTATCAGAATCAGTACTGAAATAACCATTATTATCTTTAGCCCCACGGGGGGCGCCAAACTATTTACCTCGAAAATACGAGTAACAATTAAACTTGATTTGTAGTTTTAAAGATATGTGATTCAGTTCAATGCCAATTAATAATCAAGAAGTATAATGTATAAATAAAAGAAATGAGTAGATCAAACCAGTGTTACTAGACAGTATCGACCTTGAGCTCAGTGACCTCGAGATGGGTCAAGAACAATAAGGCAAGAATAATAAAACTAAAGGACAATTCTGATGAACAATGAGCGAAAAGTAGAGAGTATATTCTTTGTCCATGATTAGATGATCTTTACCAATGATTGGGGTCCCCTTTATATAATAGGGAAACCCTAAAATAGGGTACATTTCCATTTATACTAAGGAATCTTATTGGGGACAACTGTATAACTGCCTAGTACGGATTCGTACTAGGTCGCACGAATAAATTTTGGAATTTACGCCATGATCTTGGGGACGTGACAGGAATCTTTCCTTCTGTAACAGACTCATAACGGCACTGTTTAGGAGTCAGTCGTACTTGGCTCCAATGTTCCTTGAGCACTTAGGTCTTCGAGCCTCTTATTCTACCTTCGAGCCCGAGCTTGGTCTATATCGAACTTTTGTCCTCGATGCGATTTTCCGAGCCTACAAAATCGGATGCATATGATTTTGACCGTATATATCAGGCTCGCTCCAAGTCGATTTCGATCTCGCTCTTGAAGTGACCCTCGAGCCCACGATATCTGGTAGCCCTATGTCTAACGTATACAGTCATAACAACGTTAGGGATGTTTTTCTTGAAAAGTTATTTTCCAATTTTTGGTTACCATAAAGGAAAACATGTTGCATTAAAAGAAATATCTTATTTATAGGTAACTACATCTTCCTTACAATAATTTTAACTTTTTACATTATATTACTTGCTCCTACTAGTATTTAGCCTTTATTGCTAATCTTTAATATTAAAAAACTTCATCAAAATATTCTACAATTTGTTGTTATTGTTGTTGTTATTATTATTATTATTAATCTTTAATATATATATTTTTTTGAAAATAGTTATATCATCAACTAAAAATCAGAAAATATTTTCCAAATTTTTTTTGAGAAAATTCCCCATTGAAAATGACTTCCGGCGTACGATACTACTCAAATTATAAAAGGAACTAAAAAGAAAATTAGGCAAAAATTGTTTTTAAGAAACAGCAATGGTAAAAGCTTCAACCACCAATAGGTTTAACATGGCACAATGGCAACAATTACGATTGAGGTGGGCATAGTTTGGGCAAATGCGAAATTCAAATCGACATCCAACTTTTTTGGATTTTTGACTTGGATTATCGAATTATAGATTTAGTTTCGGATTTAATTTTTAAAAACTTTAGATTTTGTATTGAATTTCGGATCTGGGACTTCGGATTTTTGGTGATCCAAAAATTTAAAATTTTTATACTTCATATTTAGCCATATCGATTAGATGCTCCTTTTTCATATACTGAATACTAGTAATTCAATACCCCGCCCATTAAACATTAGCTTATATATCCAATACTAACTGCTAAGTTCAATATTGATAGCCTACTAAATCCTTATAGGATTCTTTTTATTTTTACCCACGCCAATTTCTATTTTTTGCGTTTGTGAACACTCGAGGTTGAAGTTGCGTTACTAAATAATTTGGTATGGTTTTATTATGTTTGACTTGTTAATTCGTAGGCCTTATTAATGCGCCTGTTGCATACTTGTATTTCCTTAATAATGATTTATTGCTAGAATGAATACTTCATTTGAATGATTGTGGTGAGAATGAGGAACTATTAAGGTAATGTTACATGAATATATTGCTTGAATTTTTTTTTAGGAAGAACGAAGAATCTCAATTATCAGTTCAAAATCAGAAATTCGAAATATCCAAATCCGATTAAGCTGAAATTGGATTTAAAAATCCGATCCAATTTGATCTTATATGGATTTGGATTGTAATTTCTTCAATCCGAAAATCGAAAATTCAACTGAAATTTTCATATTCAATTTTAATTGCCCGAACGCCCACCCTTAACTACAACGGGGAACAAACTCATCTTGGCTATCTGAATTAATTAATGGGATTTTTTGTGAAACAAGTTCGAAAAATATCACCTTATTCATTTAAATTAGTGGTAAGTTTCAAAGTCTTCTTCCCTCCCAAAATTGTTTACAAATTCAAGTGCATGGTATACTATTTTCTTATATAATTAACTTACTGCGTATCATATAAATCCTAATATTTGTGCAAGTTAAGATGTTAATAACGCGAGTCATTTTCCTATTACAGAGCATGATAGTAACCCTTGACGTAGTAACAATAATTTTGACTTCAGATGTGTATACGGTCAAAATCGGGCTCATCTATTACATGACATGCCGGGGCTGAAATGTGATGGGTTAAAAATCGACCCTAGATTATATCAAACCAAGGTATGAAGTTAGAGCATGCCTCTTCAAGATCATCGAGCCCGTAGATCCTGAACCGACCCCGATTCCGACCAGATCGAGGAAATATTATCGAACCGAATGAAGGAAGGCTGAAATATCCATAACCGGTCGGATATCATGGAGAGAATCTCGGCACGTATCAATGAATTACCGAACAATTAGCAAATCATGAGATTTCTTACCTTTTGTGGAATTGTATCTAAAGTATGACTCCCCTACTATGTAAAGGAGGTTTAATTATTTGTAATACACATTGTAATACGCACCGAAAAGCAATACACTGCTATTTCTAGTTCTTATCATCTTGTTATTCTGCTCTAACATCAGTTAAGGCATTTCTTGGCTTGAGAGTGATCAAACTTAAAGGCTAAGATTGTTCAATTTGTGTGGTTTGCATTTATTTTCTTATCATTAATTTCAATATTAATCTGTTTTCTTAATTTGTATCAAGTTATATCATGTATCCTTAAAATTGTGTATAAATTCAATTGTTATCTGATTTTAAGGGTAAACAGTTTGGCGCCCATCGTGGGGCTAAGAATAATAGTGGTTACTTTGTACAAACTTTCATAACAGATATTACTTTACACTTGTTCTTTGGAGTATCTTTGATTCCAAGACCAAAATGTCGAACTCTCAATCAGCACCTTTACACGTTGACAATGATTTCGACCACCACGACAAAAATAATATCATAGCACTAGGGAACGACGTACCCCCCATCGATCTCGACGGAGTCCCTGCTGTAAATCCAGTCAATGTTAACTCACATATAGCCATCAATGCAAATTTGGCCACTGATCCCGAGTGAAGTGTCCTTGGGGATGTTCGATCAGCCGCTCAAAGCACATATGGCGGCGAAGATGACGGAATCAACCTGCGGGTGATCTTCAAAATGTTGCAGGCTCAACAGGCGGCGATAGCATAGCTCCAGAACCAGAATCATCCACCAAATAGGATTGAGCCCGAGCCGTCCCAGGAAGTTGTTCATAGAGTTGAATCGGTCTTAAGGGAATCTAATGATAAAGAACCGGGGATCAATCCTGTAATCATGAAGATGCTCAAGGATCTAACAAAACGAATTGAGTCGGGGAAAAAGAATATTGAGGCAAATGACAAGAAGGGGAAACTTACAACTCCGGGGTCGATCAAATCCGGGAGCACCACCGATATTAAAGGGTCTGGATTCCAAAAAGTTCATGTAAAAACCTTTTCCCCCGAGCGCAGCTCCCAAGCCGATCCCCAAGAAGTTTCGCATGCCCGAGATTCCTAAATACAATGGAATGACTGATTCGAACGAGCATGTAACCTCTTACACATGTGTTATCAAAGGGAATGATCTAGAGGATGACGAGATCGAATCTGTCTTGCTAAAGAAATTCGGAGAGACCCTGTCAAAGGGAACTATGATATGGTACCACAATTTACCAGCAAATTCTATTGACTCATTTGTTATGTTTGCAGTCTTTCATAAAGGCACACACCGGGGTCATCAAGGTTGAGACCAGGAAGTCAGACCTTTTCAAGGCAAGGAAGAAGGACAACGAAATGCTCAGAGAATTCGTGTCTCAATTCCAAATGGAACAGATGGACCTACCACCGATCGCTGATGATTGGGATGTTCAACCTTTCACCCAAGGACTCAATGTTCGAAGCTCGGTGGCTTCGCAACGGTTGAAGTAGAATCTGATCGAATACCTGATTGTTACTTGGGCCGATGTGCATAACCGGTACCAATTGAAGATCAGGGTCGAAGACGATCAACTTGGGGCACCTTCCGGTCCGTTTATCCTGTCAGACCCGTTGATAGAATCAAGAGGGATATTGACTAAGAACCGAGATTGAACAGAGATCGATACCAGCCATATAATGGAGATTGCGGAAGTAGTGGATCTGGGATAAATTCTGTACGAAATGAAAGGAGAAATGAATGAGGCTAGAGCTCTGGATGGATCATGAGCAAGAACGACTTCGACAAGCCTATCGAACCTGAAGAAGCACCACGATTATCAGAATGCAACTTTATGTTTGATGTAGCTGCCATCATGTCAGCTATCGGGCGCATCAAAGATACCAAATAGCCTCAACCTTTACAAACCGATCCCACCCAAAGAGATCTGATGATAGGCTATAATTACGTATTTTAGTTGATTATTACACTCTAATTTACTGCACTTTAGTTGAGTTTGCGCTTTAATCGCTAGTGTTTTGCACTAATTGTGTGTTTTATGCCTGGTAGGTGTGATTCTGAGCTATATAGATGTTATGGAATGAATTTAAGTGGTTTGGAGCTTTGAATTCTGAGTAAGAGCTCAAGATTAAGCCGGGATCGCGTTCGGGGATCAACGGATGATAAAACAACAAAACGAAAATTCGAAGAGGCATATTGCATACTGTCTACTAAAATAGACATAACCTTTTGCTCAGAACTCCATTTGGGCTCCATAATATATGGTTGGAAATATAACTCAAAAGTCTACAACTTTCATGTTTTACGTTTTTCCAAATTCCAAACGGAACAGGGTGAGAATATGCTGTTACGGTAGGACCGCGGCAGAAGGCAGTCGCGGACAAATGAAGAACCTGAGAGGGTGTTTGGCCGTGGTTCCGGCGTAACCGCGGTGGAACTGCAGCAGGATGCGTAAATTTCAGGGACCAAAGTACAAAACACGGGATTTTAATCCCTAAACCCTATATTAAACCAAGGAAGCCGGCCAAGAAAAGGAATTGGACATATTTTTGACATAGATTTGACCTAAAGAGGCAGAGACACAATAGGAGCAAGGCTTGGGAATTCTTCTACAAGTTTTTTCTTTCCTCTTCCTATTTTTCGTTGTTGGTTATGACTTTTAGTATTGTAGTTTTACATACTATTATGAATAGCTAATTTGTTATCTAGAGTTTTGATAGAACCTTTTGTAGGATAAATTCTTGTTATGTTTTTATATAATTGAGCCGTAGTATAATCTCTATTTGTTCAACTACGTTCTTATTGTAGTTAATTGAAGAGCTCTCAATTAGCTGTGCCTATTTAGTATGCATAACTCGGGAGAGAGTGCATATTTAGGTAATTGTTGAACAACACCACTCCCAGAGTATATGAGGGATCAATAACCGAGGGTTTAAAGGCGGGATTAGGGATAACGAAGCCTTGGGTGCGATCTGAAGTGAGCTGTATCAAAAGCCAGCTAGCGTAGCTCGGGAGAGTGCGTCTAGTAAATTGTCGTGATTACTCGGGAGAGATTTACGGTAATAAGAGTGCTCATGATCGGTAGAGAATACTTAGGCGAAATTATAGAAGACATAGCGGGAAGGATTCCGACAATTGGGGAAATCATAACTCTAGACCTCCTTAATCTTGTCTCTAACTCTTAGTATCTTTAGTTGTTAATTTATTATTTTAATTTGTTAATCAATTAGTTAAACACAAGAATCTAAATATCTATAAGTTAGGAACTGTTCAAGCTTGTCTTCTTGGTGATAGTGAACAGCTGTAGCTAAGCTTTAGTTCTCTGTGGGATTTGACTCCGGACTTGTAAACCGGATTATATTTGCAACGATCGCATTGTCCTTTTTATAAGGCATAGTTGGGCGTGATCAAATTTTGGCGCCGTTGCCGGGGAACTAACGGTGTAGCTGTGGGTGTACATATTGCTAGGTTTCAAGTTTGAACTTTTATTTTTATTTTTTGTATGTGATTTTTTTTCTTTTATTTTTTGGTTTACTTGTTGATTTAAAAAAAAACATGGCATCATGGAATTATGAAAGTTTTGATGTCGATAATTCTACTTTTAATCCTCCTTATGCATATTGTGATGAAAACCACCCTTGGCAAAATTATCAAAATATTTTCGAGAGCGAGTTTTGTGCACCAACTCAATCTTATGGGTGTAATGTGTGTGATATGTGTGGTGGTCAAGATGATCACTTTCATAGTTGTGCCTATATTTCTTATCATCCCCCAACCCTTTATTATGATGATTCTATGTTTTCTTGTGAGGATAATAGGAGCAAAGAACCCAGGTATGAGGACCTGAAAGAGATCGAGGATATGTTAAAGTGCCTTACGAAACAATATGATGAGATAAAACTGCGGGTACAAAGGCAAGGGGCAACTATTCACAACTTGGAGGCTCAAGCGAATAAATTAATTGAACCTGGTAAAGCGCAACAAGTTGACATTGTGGATAGTAGCCAATATGAGCAAGAACGGGCTGTAGAAATTGCCATATTACTGGAGGATTTAAAAAAATACTAGGATGAGCTAGAGGAGGATCCAAAGTAGAACCCCAACACTCTAACCATCTAGATTTTGAGGATGCCGATGTCGTAGAGGAGATACTAGAGTCAACCAAGGATATTGAGGATACATATTTAGTTGACTCTATTGTCATTAGTGTTGAGAATGTAGACTGTCCCAATGTTCATGTAGTTGAGCGCATTGGTCCTCACTCCAAGCATTTTTCCACATTGTGTTTAGATGATGATATGAAAATAGAGTCGTCCGAGCCACTTGAGGAGTCAAGGAATGAGGAACAAAGTGCTTACATTCTGGAATTCTTCTTTCCAGAAAGTCGGGATTACACACCTCATCTAAAGGCCAAGAAGTGCAGAATACTACATTATTTTATTGGGCCAGTCAGATTCGTTCCACCGCCCCATGACCATAATCATAAGCTTGAATCAAAACTTGGAGTTCAATTCATAAGATTGAGGTGGAGGCAAAAAGTGATCCGTGTCATGCCACGACGTTAAATCAAGCGCTTGTTGAGAGGCAACCTAACTTTATTGCTTTCTTTTATTTATTTTTTATTTTTTTAAGTGTATTATTTTTGTAGTGTCAATTTTTTATTTTCTAGGAGCATGGAAAGCAAAGGTATTGGAAGGATGCAACAACAAACCAAATGGTTGGAACTAAGTGTGAGGTACCTGCACAAAGGACCAAGCTTGGGAGAAGTTTGAGTACCCCATGAGTTGTTAATGCTTCGGCCTTTGGCCTACTAGAGAGTTTCTTTTACCCTCTTATTAGTATGTTGTGCATTGGGGACAATGCACAATTTGAAGTGTGGGGTGAGGAGATTGTTTGGGTGACTTTCTATGCTATTTTAGTTGTGTTAGTTTAATTGAATAATTTTTTTTAAATAGAAAAGAGTGGACTTTTCCCGACGATGGATCTATTAGACAATTTTCTTGAGGGATTTAAGTCTAAAGAAAAAGTACAAAAAGATTTTCTTTTGTTAGGTAGTGTAATAATTCCCCCTTGGTTTTTCTTTAAACCACGGTTCTTTTCCAAGGGTTTTATTTGAACTGGGTGTAGTTAGTTTTTTTTGGGATTAGGAGCCATTGCGTTATGTTTTAAAGTGAAGCAATATCTCTTGACTTTGTTATGCCTAGAGAATAGTGAGTACTTTGGTTGTGACACTTAGGCTCAGTTTTTGACTCTTGTAGAAGTACCTTAAATTGTATGATCTTAAAATTGCTTAACTGCTTTGACTAGAGTGTCCATGAATCCAATCTTGAGTGAGTTATGTGCCATGTGTATGTGAGGTTTGTTGTATTCTGTGCACTGCATTTGATGCCTAGAACTTGCCCCGTGTGTTTGCAAAGCGAAATAGTAGTTTTATTTAGTCTAGGAAGTGATATAGGTATTTCTTTGTTGAGCCAAATATGTATATTTTACCCATATAATTGTTATGTATCGTAGTTAACCCCTTTGAGCCTGTAATCTTGTTTCTTTGGCAACCACATTATAAGCCTTACCCATTTGTTTGAATTAACCATCTATTGAACCATTGTAACCTCTCATGAGCACTTGAATTGTTTATGAACTTTGTAAAAGTTAAAGTCTGGGGTGGTTGGTTTGGCTTTTGAGTGGAACTAATGAAATAAGGAGAAAGGGTGCACTGATTTGAAAAGCAAGAGCCTCTTGAATTGAAAAAGAAAAAAAAGTTGTATGCTGTAAAAAAATATATTCTTTGATAGTGGTGACTCTTGATATAATTGGGCTTAAATAATTTGGGAGTTGATGTATATTGATGTGAAGGTGTAGTTTGGCTTGACATAAGTATGGGGTTTGAATGTTAAAGTATATGTATTAAAGTGCTTAGGGAGGTGTAGTTACTCTTATATCTAAATGTATCATACCCGTCCCGTAGCCTACATTACAACCAAATAAAGTCCTAATTGATCCTAGATTGAATGAGCTCCATTAGTAGAGTAGTACACTACGGGCAAGCTTATGGTGCATCTTTTGTGGCATATGAATGTTATTTCTGAGAGTGAGTGAATTCTTTCTATCTTGAGTTCCTAAGTGTTCTTAAATTTTATTGTGTGGAACTACTCTCTTTTGTTGTGTGAGGACACTTGATTCATAAAGGAAAGGTAATGTAAGTGACCTCTATGTTAGAGTAAATAGGTGAATTGTGAATAATGTGTGGTACTTATGAGTCAAACCTTAAGGTGAAGATGTTACGCTTTTGTGCTTAGTCTATTTTAAATACTCTTGGTGTGATGAGTTAGGAGAATTGTTTAAAAAGGTCGTGTCTATAAAAAAAAGTGTAGTTTGATTGCTCGAGGAAGAGCAATAGTTTAAGTATGGGGTATTGATGATAGGCTATAATTACGTATTTTAGTCGATTATTACACACTAATTTACTGCACTTTAGTTGAGTTTGCGCTTTAATCGCTAGTGTTTTGCACTAATTGTGTGTTTTATGCCTGGTAGGTGTGATTCCGAGCTATATAGATGTTATGTAATGAATGTAAGTGGTTTGGAGCTTCGAAGTCTGAGTAAGATCTCAAGGAATTAAGCCGGGATCGCGTTCGGGGATCAACGGATGATAAAATAACAAAACAAAAACTCGAAGAGGCATATTGCGCACTGTCTAGTAAAATAGGCATACCATTTTTCTCAGAACTCCATTTGGTCTCCATAATATATGGTTGGAAGTACAACTCAAAGGTCTACAACTTTTATGTTTTACATTTTTCCAAATTCCAAAGGGAACAGGGTGAAAATACGCGGTTACGGTAGGACCGCGGCAGAAGGCAGTCGCGGACAAATGAAGAACCTGAGAGGGTGTTTGGCCGCGGTTCCGGCGTAACCGCGGTGGAACCGCGGCAGGTTGCATAAATTTCAGGGACCAAAGTGCAAAATATGGGATTTTAAGCCCTAAACCCTATATTAAACCAAGGAAGCCGGCCAAGAAAAGGAATTGGACATATTTTTGATATAGATTTGACCTAAGGAGGCAGAGACACAATAGGAGCAAGGCTTGAGAATTCTTCTACAAGTTTTTTCTTTCCTCTTCCTATTTTTCGTTGTTGGTTATGACTTTTAGTATTGTAGTTTTACATACTATTATGAATAGCTAATTTGTTATCTAGGGTTTTGATGGAACCTTTTGTAGGATAAATTCTTGTTATATTTTTATATAATTGAGCCGTAGTATAATCTCTATTTTTTCAACTACGTTCTTATTGTAGTTAATTGAAGAGCTCTCAATCAGCTGTGCCTATTTAGTATGCATAACTCGTAAGAGAGTGCATATTTAGGTAATTGTTGAACAACACCACTCCCAAAGTATATGAGGGATCAATAACCGAGGGTTTAAAGGTGGGATTAGGGATAACGAAGCCTTGGGTAGCTAGACGCACTCTCCCAATATGAAATGAGTTGTATTAAAAGCCAGCTAGCGTAGCTCGGGAGAGTGCATCTAGTAAATTGTCGTGATTACTCGGGAGAGAATTACAACACGCAAAGTGCTCATGATCGGTAGAGAATACTTAGGCGAAATTATAGAAGACATAGAGGGAAGGATTCCGACAATTGGGGAAATCTTAACTCTAGACCTCCTTAATTTTCTCTCCAACCCGTAATATCTTTAGTTGTTAATCTACTAAATTAATTATTTAATTAATTAGATATAAGAATCTTAATATTTATAACTTAGGAATTGTTAGAGCTTGTCTTCTTAGCAATATTGAACAGTTGTAGCTAAGCCTTAGTTCTCTGTGGGATTCGACTACGCACTTGTAAACCGGATTATATTTGCAACGACCGCATTGTCCTTTTTATAAGGCATAGTTGGGCGTGATCAAGATCCCAACCAAATGTGCAAATATCATGGCACTCATGGCCATAGTACAGAGGATTGTCGACAATTGAGAGAAGAAGTAGCCCGGTTATTCAACAACGGGCACCTTCGTGAATTTCTGAGCGACCGAGACAAGAATCATTTCAGAAACAGAGACTCCAATAAACAAACCGAGCAAGAAGAAACTCAACATGTCATTCATATGATCATAGGAGGGGTCGATGTTCCTCAAGGTCCGATTTTAAAGCGCACCGAAGTATCCATCATGAGGGAGAAATGAACTCGAGATTACATACTAGAAGGAACTCTGTCTTTCAACGATGATGGTGCACAAGGAATCATGCAGCACCATAACAATACACTGATAATATCTCTACTCATGAATAAATCTCAAGTTAAACGTGTGTTAATTGATCCAGGTAGCTCGACCAACATCATTCGATTGAGGGTCGTAGAACAACTCAACCTACAGGACCAAATCGTATCTACAGCCCGTGTGCTAAACGAATTCAACATGGCTTGCAAAATTACTAAGGGAGAAATAACGTTATCAGTAAATGCAGCCGGAACCATCCAGGAGACCAAGTTTTATATGGTCGAAGGGGACATGAGGTAGAACGCCCTATTTGGGAGACCATGGATCCACAACATGAGGGTTGTTCCCTCAACCCTTCACCAGGTATTAAAATTCCCAACACCATAGGGGATTAAAATGATCTATGGGGAGAAACCCGCCGCAAAGGAGATGATTGACGTCGATGAAGTAATTCCGATATCAACACTCTCATCGACAAAGGAGCTAGGTTCGAAAGCAAAATAGGAATCCAAATAGCAATCACCGATGCCGGCCTTGACCAGCTGAACAAGCAGGGGACTAATGAAGATGATGATTATGGGGTTCCTCGATCCTTTATAATCCCAATGATTCCAATGCTACCAAATCAACGATCGAAGAGTTGGAGCAGGTCATTTTGATCGAACATCAGCCCAATCGGAAGGTACACCTGGGCACGGGGTTAACTCCCAAGCTTAAGAAAAAACTCATTCAATTTTTTATAGCTAATATAGATTGTTTTGCTTGGTCCCATCTCGACATGACAGGGATACCACCGGAGATCTCCACTCACAAATTGAGCCTAGACCCGAAATTCCATCTAGTCAAGCAGAAAAGGAGACCCCAATCCGAGATAAAGCATGCTTTCATCAAGGACGAGGTAACTAAACTCCTTAAAATAGGTTCCATCCGGGAGGTCAATTACCCAGAATGGTTAGCAAATGTAGTAGTAGTCCCTAAAAAGGGAAAAAATTGAGAATGTGTGGATTATAAAGATTTAAATAAGGCATACCCCAAACACTCTTTCCCTTTGCCTAACATCGATCGCATGATCGATGCCATGGCCGGCCATGAGATCCTCAGTTTTCTCGATGCCTACTCTAGGTACAACCAAATACGAATGAACCCGAATGATCAATAAAAGACCTCCTTCATCACTAAGTATGGCACATACTGCTATAACATAATGCCATTTTAATTTTTTAAAAAAATGTCGGTGCCACTTACCAACGCCTAGTAAACCGAATATTTGAAGAACAAATAGGAAAATCCATGGAAGTTTACATTGATGATATGTTAGTTCAGTCCTTGTGAGCAGAGGACCATTTAAAGCATTTGCAGGAAACCTTCAGTATATTGAAGAAGTATAACATGAAGCTGAATCCGAAAAATCCGCGTTCGGAGTCGATTCAGGTAAATTTCTCGGGTTTATGGTATCCAACCGAGGAATCAATATCAACTCTGACAAGATCAAAGCTATCGAGGATATTGATCGGCTCCAACCCTATACCACTATAGAATGGCAAGAGTGGTCGATGCAGCTTTTACTCGAAAGGTCGGGATAGAATCCACGGAGAGCTAATATTGGTTTGGAATAGAGTTTCTATCTAATCTAGCTATGTGTAATGTTCTTAATTGCACTTCCAATCATGCTTTGTTTTGGTGACTATTCTATTTTTAACACTAATGAAGAATGAAATAAGCTAAGTATGATATTTTTGTAAGGTTGTCTTAATTGGTAAAAAAGCACTAGGGAAGTGACTTACACCTAGGTGAGTATCTAACGGGACTAAAACTTAGGGCAAACTTGTTCTGATTGGGATCATGATTTAACCATTGCACATAGTTACTCACTATATAACTCTCGGTAGGTTGAGTGACTTTGCTCTAGTTGCCTTTCCCAAGCCCAATTGGATGTTTAAACAATGCAAGCAAAATTGACTCAAGTCGGGTATTACTATCTCTAGGTTTAACCTTTAATTGGGGCTATCAATCTCTTGAATGCACCCCAATTCCTTTTGGCCTGAATTTTCTAGACTTAGTCTCTCTTTCTCAAGAAGAGCCTAAGTAAAAAAGGCACAAATCAGTGTTTGCAACCACCAATTCAACAATTAAAGCATAAATCAAGCTAAATATCATTAACCCATAACATTTAAGCCCTAAAATTGAAGACCCATTAAGTACCCACACCAGGGTTGGGTCACAACCCTAGCTAATGGGTTTAACTACTTATAATCAAAGAAGAAATCAAAGATGGAGATGAAATATAAGCCATAAAAAGTAATTATAAGAGTAAAATCTAAGAAAAATTGCTAAAGATGTTCTAAAATTACTCAAAAAGATAAAAAATGACTGTTCACATGCTCCACAAAATAACAGATGCCCTAAAAGTCTGAAAAAGAACTATTTATACACAGCTAAATTTTTCGAACAAAATTGCCCCTACGAGGATTTCGCTGACAGCGGAAAATGGGTCACCTCAGTGCTTAGACTTCCGTGGCCGCACAAAAGCAAGCGCTGACCGCGATTCTTCTCTTCTGAACTTGGTCCTGAACTCTGAGTCTGCTGAGAGAGAAAAATCTACCGCCTCAGCGCTCCTCCAACTGCGGCCACGAAATATGTACGCGGACCGCGGTCTTCAATTTGAGCGCCAAACTGAGTTCTCTGATTCTCACTTCCAGTGAGGGTGAGAATTGAACCGCGACCGCGTCCAATAATACCGTTGTCGTGCAATCGGCAACAGTAACTTGTTAAGCTTCAAGAATTGTCTCTGAATCCTCAATCCGCTGAGAGCGGCATCAGGACCGCCTTAGCGGTAGACCATCCACGTTCGCTGCAATTTCTCGCTGTCAGTGCCCTTTGATTTCAACTTTGAACTTGTGCAGGTTTCACTCTTTTTTGAGCTGGTTATGACTTCCTTATCTCTTTTTGTCCAAACACTACAAACAAGCACACTAAGTTAGCTTTCGGGAATACTTGTACGTACTTTTAATCCAAAACCTAAGAGAAAAGGAGCATAAAATTGGCTAAAATCCCTAGTTATTAGATATCACAGTAGTGAATAATGTGAAGGTCATACAAAGGCTAACCGGGCACATTGCCACCCTGGGTCAATTCATCTCGAGATCCTCCAATAAGATCCATCGATTTATCTCGTTACTGAAGAAGAAAAACAACTTCACATGGACCCCGGAATGCCAACGGGCCTTGGAAGAACTTAAGCGATATCTATCGAGCTCGCCACTTCTTCACACATCGAGGGCAGACGAACAACAATACTTGTATTTTGCAGTATCGAAAATAGCAATAAGTGGAGTCCTAGTTCGAGAAGAACAAGTTACGCAATTTTCAATTTATTATGTTAGCAGGATTTTAGGTGAGGCCGAAACTAGATATCCCCACCTAGAAAAATTGGCGCTCTATTTGCTAAGTGCCTCTAGGAAACTAAAACCATATTTTCAGTGCCATCATATATAAGTTGTCACAACTTACCTATTACGAAATATAATGCATAAACCCAAACTCTCGGGATGATTGGCCAAATGGGCCGTAGAAATCAGCGGGTACGGTATCGAATATCAACCCCGAATAGCCATTAAGTCTCAAGTTTTGGCAAATTTTGTGGCCGACTTTATGCCGGCCCTGATACCCGAAGTTGAAAGAGAGTTGTTGGTAAACTCGGGGACGTCTTTGGGAATCTAGACCCTCTTTACGGACGGTGCCTCGAACGTAAAAGGGTCCGGACTTGGCATTGTACTGAAGCCACCCACATGAAATATAGTTTGACAATCCACTAGAATTGTGAAATTGACTAACAACGAGGCCGAATATGAGGCCATAATTGCAGGTCTCGAACTGGCCAAAAGCTTAGGGGTAGAGGTGATCAAAGCTAAGTGTGACTCCCTCCTTGTGGTGAACCAAGTTAATGTAACGTTCGAAGTTAGAGAAGAATGAATGCAAAGGTACCTAGATAAGTTACAGGTAACATTACATCGGTTCAAAGAGTGGACTTTGTAGCACATACCTCGAGATCAAAATAGTGAGGACGATTCCCTTGCAAACTTAGGGTCGTCGGTCGAAGACGAAGAGCTCAACTCGGGGGTAGTGGTACAACTCATGAGATCGGTATTGAAAGAAGGTCACGTCGAAATAAACTCTACAAGCTTAACTTGGGATTGGAGAAATAAATACATAGAGTATTTGAAGATCGGGAAACTTCTCTAAGATCCAAAAGAATTGAGGGCCCTGCACACAAAGGCAGTCCGATTCAGCCTGTCCGAGGATGGAACCTTGTTTAGAAAAATGTTCGATGGCCCGCTAGAAATATGTTTGGGATCGGGAGATACCGAGTATGTTCTGAGGGAAGTTCACGAGGGCATCTGCGGAAATTATTCAGGCACCGAATCATTTGTTCAAAAGGCGATCAAAGCTAGCTATTACTGGATCGACATGGAAAAAGATGTGAAGGGGTTCGTACGAAAATGTGACAAATGCCAAAGATATTCTCTAATGATTCACCAACCCAGGGAACTGCTATATTCGGTCTTGTCAGCATGGCCATTCATGAAGTGGAGAATAAACATCGTCGGCCCTCTTCCATGGGCAACGGGTAAAGGCTCAATTTATCTTATTTATGACTGACTATATTTCTAAGTGGGTTGAAGCACAGGCATACAAGAAGGTCAAGAAGAAGAAAGTCATCGACTTTATTTGGGACCAAGTTTCTCGAAGACCATAAGATCAAAAGAATCTTATAGACACCTTATCACCCTAGTGGGAACAGACAAGCAAAATCGACCAACAAAACCATAATCCAAAACCTTAAGAAAAGGTTAACCATGCCAAAGGAAAATGGAATGAGATCCTGTCCAAAGTACTTTGGGCATATCGCACAACCTCTAAGTCCAGTACCAGGGCTACTCCCTTCTTATTGGTTTATGCTACCGAAGCTCTAACACTGGTTGATGTCGGAGAGCCAAGTATTAGATTTCGATATGCAAAAAAGGAATCAAATGACGAGGCCATGAATACAAGCCTAGAGCTATTGGATAAAAGGGGTGAACCCGCACTTTTCAGATTGGCTGCCCAAAAGCAATGGATCAAGAGGTATTACAATCAAAGAGCCAACCTTCGATACTTCAATATCGGGGACTTAGTACTAAGGAAGGTCACACTAAACACCCGGAACCCAAACATAGGGAAGTTGGGTCCGAACTGGGAAGGGTCGTACCATATTCTCGTGGTCACTAGGAAAGGATCCTATAAGCTCGGAATGATGAACGGAGAACAACTACTGAGCAATTGAAATGTAACTCACCTAAAACAATATTACTGCTAAGGTACGACCCCATTCATTTTCTTTTATTTCGGACTAACACTTGCAAGTGATCGACAAGAAGCAGCACAAAGTTTTTAGGTCTGAAAGCACGCGTTGCACTCTTTTTTCCTTGAACCGGTTTTATCCCAAATGGGTTTCTCTGTAGGGTTTTTAACAAGGAAACAACATATCGTGCTAAAGCTAGGATTAATAGTATCCGAGGCTCCTCTACAATCAACCTCGAATACTTGAGGGCATTACCCTCAGATATCGACTTTAGCAAGGAAAGAAGCTTTATAGCTGAAGGGTATCGATCGGTAGAATTTTTTGTAAGGGCCAAACGGTCAAACGAACCGTGCTCGCATAGGTTGCTCGAACCCTGACACAAAATATGTATATATATATATGTTACTATTATACACAAGAATAAAGAGAAGTCTCCTTCTTGCAATCATCTTATGTTTTAAAATTTCTTCTTTACATCTCTTAAAGAATTTCCTACTTCTGATCCCCTAAAGGTAATGAGCCCAAGGGTCACCTTAACCCGAGATAGAAAAATTACTATCTCACTCGGGGACTGCCATCCGAAAACAAACTCGAATGATTCAAGTTATTAGACATCGGGGGTATAAGACCTATTAGGCAACCCCCGAATTTTAAAGGCCACGACCATCTCCAATCGAGAACTGTTATCTTAGGCAAGCCCTGATAACTCGGAAAAGCAAGTCCACTAAGCGAATCCCAAACTAAAAGTCTACAGCCATATTAACACGGCTCGGAGACGTCTGAGACCCGTAATAAAAATAAGGCCTTAAAAAAAGAAAACTTTCATAATCGGTTCTAAAGGCTATCCTCGGCGGACTACAACTACTTACTTTGGGAGGAAATTTCCGGTAATAACGAACCCCCAAAATGCCTTAAAACAGATTAAGGTAAAGGCGAGGTTTGTTTGAACCTTCGAACACAACCTAATTACTTCGTGCTAAGGTATTTTTTTTATCTTTACGAATATAAATAAAAAGCAAAGGGAAAAATTCGAAAGCCGTGAAAGGGAAAGAAATCCTTAAATTCATACAAAACTCTTTTTACAAGGGACAAAAAGCCCGATGAAAATGTATACAAAGGCCAAACGACCTCAACAAGATGCAAAAAAACAAAAAACAAAAATATCTAAAGGCCTAAGTGGCTTGGTCATCATCGGAGGCAGAATCTTCACCCTCGGGACTCCCCTGCCTTCGGATCCGCTTAAGCTTTTGGAGTCATTATCATCCTCAGGATAAGCCAACCTTTTAGCCTCAGCTTCGAGCTCCTTGACGTTCTCGATCTCAACTGATAAGTCAAAACCTCGAGCATAGATTTCCTCAAGGGCCTCCCTTCGAGATTTCATTTAGCATGCTCGTTGATGTATTCTTCTCGAACCAAAGACTCCTCGGCATCGGCCTTATAAACGGCCACCACCTTATCAGCATTGGCCTTAACTACTTTTTCCTCCGATTTAGCCGCTTCAAGATCCGTGGCCAAACTTTCTCGATTAGAGATGGCCGAATTCAGCTGGAACTAGAGCTCTTTGATCTTATTGGCCTGCGACAAGGATGTCTCCTTTATACCTCGGAGCTGGAATTCAGCCGAAGCCAATTAGGCTTGGGTGGTCTCCTTTTTTGAGGCTGGGCGATCCATGTTCTTTTTCCATTCTTCGGCCTCAGCCTTCACTACATCTACCTATTCCTGGAGCTTCCCGATCTTGTCGACCTTCTGTTGGACCTGCGGGTTCGGACCATTAGTCACCATGTCTAATTCGTTGTTACTAACTTCAAAATTTCTTCTTACCTGCTCAGCCGGGTCGGCATGCTCTTTCCAAGCCACCTCAACTCAGCCTGGTGGCCCTTAGACTCCTCTTCTCTTTGCTCATTGAGAAGTTTCTAAGCGTCTTTTTTCTTAGTGAGCCCTCGGATCTTGGCCTTGTATTGGGTCATCTCCTCTCGATAGCGGAGGAACGTTTCATGGTGGAGCATCGAAGCCTACAAACATAGGAAGAGGAGTTACAATCATCTACAAAATAAACTAAGCACACACTAGAAATTATTAAAAGGTATCTGGGGTTACCCGATTTAATGCATGTTGGGTTTCGTTGAACAAACAAGGCACTTCCACCTCGTTTATCTTGGCCTGATCCTCCTCGGTCTCCAAGCACCAAAGATAACTGGCCACTCCCAGGGGGCAGAAAGAACCCGAGTATCTTTCGGGATGGACATATCAATTGACCACTTCTGGTCAGGCTTCAAACTCGGGGTTGGGAATTGATTGACTAATCTCGGGCTTGAGGTAGGTCCACTCGATGGACTCTTCTTTGGCACTGGTATATCACCCAACCTGGTGACATCCTCCGTAACGGTAGAGTCTACGTCATCAATAAAGTTGTTAAAGGTGTCTACCGCCCCTTGTGGTTCTTCGGTAAATCGTTCTTTCAGCGCATGAGCATCGGCAATCATAGACTCAGAAAATAATAAAGGCGAACCGGAGAGGTCTATTACTCTGGGTATGCCCTTCGAAACATTATCCACTATCCAGGAAGAACCAACCATGATCTCATTATCGGCCTCCCGATCTCGAGGAGGAGTGGCCTCGCCGCCTTCTGGTTCGGGAGCTTCAGCTAAAGCTCTCACATCGACCTCCCCAAGATGAGACGATTCAGTTTCAACACCCGACGGTTTGGAGGCCTTTTGTATCACGACACCTAAACGCACGCGGGCCACCAACTTGGATTTCTCTTATTCTTCTTCGGACTCGTCCCTTAGTCGGTGGACTGAGTCCAAGAGTAGAGCGCCAGTGCTTTCCTTGGGTTTGCGCGCCAGCCTCTTCTTTGGTTTTTTCTTTTTTGAGTTCGCAGAACTCGGGGCCCTCTTCCTTTTCTTCTCATAACCCTACCTCGGAGCAGGGAACACGAGAGATACATCCTCGTCACCGGATGGAGGCCTCATAGCAACATCCTTGGGGAGACCTACAAAAGAAAACAGAACCAATGAGAACTCAATGACACGAGGAAGAAATCAAACATTATTGAATCAGAAAAAGAAAACTTACCATAGGAAGGGGCCTCCCACCGGCCCTTTTACAGCTCGCGCCATGCGTGCTCGGAATAGAGTTTCGACTCACTCCTTGAGTCGAGGAACCGTATTCGCCATTTGAGCAACGGTTGCACCACAAGACATCGATAATAAGGAAAAAACAATAAACAAGATCCTTAAGGCAGAGTTATACTTACGTTTCATGTTCTAATTCTCGGGAAATGGCATATTCTCGGCCGGGATTAAGTCTGAGGTCTTCACTCGAACAAATCGGCCCATCCAACCTCGGTCTCGATCCTCATCTATACTCGAGAATGGGTCCCTACTGGCTCGACGAGCAAGTTTGATTAATCCCCCTCGATAGAGTTGGGGACTGTACAGGCGCATGAGATGATCGAGGGTGAAGGGACAAACCTCAATTTTTTTAACAAAAAAGCGGAGAAGAATCACTATCCTCCATAAGGAGGGATGAATTTGAATGAGGGTCACCGCGTACCTCTTGCAGAAGGAAATGATGACCGAGTCTAAGGGACCCAATGTGAAGGGGTAAGTGTAAACACTTAAAAAATCCTCCACGTGGGTAGTAATTACTTCCTCAGGTGAGGGCACTACCACATGTTTATCGGCACAGTTGCAATCCTCTTTGACCTTGGAGAGGAAATCATCGATGATCAAACATATATATCTCGGGACTGGTTCGCATCGACCCGATACGGGAAAGTTTTTTCGACCTTGAAATCAGCACCGGTCGAGCACACTTCAAGAACAAACTCTTCAGGGTGTGGTTCCGCAGTCGTTGGCAGGTCGTGATGAAGAAGCAGTCTCCTTTTGCAGAACTGTCTTAGAAGTTTTTGCCATTTTTTCTTTGAATAGAGATGAAGAGGAGGAAGTTAAAAGGTCGCGCTTAATATTTTGGAATAAAGATGAACGGAAATTCTTGCAAAGGCCTCAAGAAATCTGATGCGAGTGTTGGAGAATTGAAAGGTTTTTTGAGAATAAGAGTAGAGGAGGTTTAAACGTAAAGTTTGAATAGATGAAAGTTTGGGTATTTATAGCTTGCAAACAACGGTTCAAAATCTGTAATGGCCGACCAGCAATTGACGAACATTAAATGCCTGTAAAGATGTGACTGACGAGATGTTTCGTCAGTTTTGGCGCAAAAAATGGGGACGAAGATCGAGGGCTCATATCGTTTCTCGTCATTTACTCCCTGAAAAATGAGGGGACTATATGTATATGGTCAGAACCGAGCTTATCTATTGCATGACAGGACGGGGCTGAAACGTGATGGGTTAAAGATTGACCCCGGATTATATCGAACCAAGGTACAAAGTTAGAGCTGCGTCTTCAAGATCATCGAGCCCGTAGATCCTGAACCGAACCCGATTCCGACCAAGATCTAGGAAATTTTATCGGACCGAATGACGGAAGGCTGAAATATCCGTAATCGGTCGGATATCACGGTGAAAATCTCGGCACGTACCAACGAATGAGATAATTAGCAAATCATGAGATTTCTTACCTTTTGTTGAATTGTATCTAAAGTAGGACTCCCCTACTATATAAAGGGGGTCTAATTATTTGTAATACACATTGTAATACGCACCTAAAAGCAATACACTATTATTTATAGTTCTTATCATCTTGTTATTGTTCTCTAACATCAGTTGAGGCATTTCTTGGCTCGAGGGTGATCAAACTCAAAGACTAAGGTTGTTCAATTTGTGTGATTTGCATTTATTTTCTTATCATTAATTTCAATATTAATCTCTGTTTTCTTAATTTGTATCAAGTTATATCACGTACCCTTAAAATCGCGTATAAATTCAATTGTTATTTATTTTTGAGGGTAAACAAGATACTCTATTAATTAATATATCTTATTTAGACCAACCATAGTACAATTGAGACTTTTCTATAGTAAAGCCTTTGGCATTTGATACAATAGACTTTATTTCTGTTCGAACCCTTATCCATATAATTGCTAATGCGATGGTAGTTACTAAGAGTGTCAAACGGGCGGGGCGGGTTGGATATAATTCGGATTGAAAACGGGTAATAAAAAAACGGATAAATTATCTGATCCTATCCATATTTAATACAGATAAAAAATGAATTAACCGGCGAATAATATAAGTAACCATATTATCCATGACTTCTTGCATATATCACTTTTGAGAGAATTCTTAGTCTCCCTAACTTGAGGAGCAGGGGCGGATCTACATAGGGACTTTGGGGTGGTACGGCACCCGGACGCTCGCGTAAAATTCTATTTATGTGTTGGTATTTTACTGAAAAATATGACATAGGTTTTGAGTGGCACCCGAAAGTAACAAAATGACTATGGGTGCCACGGTTGAGCTGCCAAACAACCACGTAGTACACTCAGGATCGAGTCCCCCTTAGCCCCAACCTGGTAGCCCCAACCTGGTGTTTATTTCTCCTTGTGGTCCCAACTGTTCCTCTTTTTAGTTCCTTCTATTTTATTCATTTTTGTTTTTGCTCCTTTTTTTAAAATTCCTTCTATTGTCTTCATTTTTGTATTTATTCTCTCTTTGTACAACCTCATTATTAGTACACTCAGGATATATTTGCTTCCTTATTCTCATTCTAGATCTTTAAATTTTATTTGAATGTTTTAATCATTTTTTAAATCATCTAATGTTATATTTTTCTTGATTTTCTTAAAAGTAATGGCATCAATAAACGCAAACTATCTAGTTATATATATATATATATGTAGGTTGATTAGATGTATTTGCTAACTTACATTTTATTTATATTGTTTAGCCATAATAAATAGAATTTGTATTGAGAGAATTAGATCGAATTGGACAGTTGTTTTGGTGATCACGTATTTATTTATATATTAAAAATTTAGTAAACGAATTGAATTATTTCATAATGGATCGGGTCGAACCGAGCCGAACTAATTCAAATGGTTTGGACCGTCAAAATATACACCATAATTCAATTGGTAGGTTTGTATTAAAAATAATGGCACCCATCGTCGTCAAATCCTGGATCCGCCTCTGTTGAGGAGCCTCCAATTTGAGGTTTTACAAATGTAAAAGTTAGACTCATTGGTTATCCATTGGTTACCCATTTGTTATCCATTTTCCAAATGGATAATATGATTCTTATCTATATTTGATCCATTTTAAAAAGGTCATTATCCAACTCATTTTTTAATGAATAATATGAGTGATTAACTGCTTTTTTTTAACTATTTTGCCACCCCTAGTAGTTACTAGTTAGAGAGGCACTGCAAATTACAGTTCGTAAAAGATGGAGAAAGATTCATATCCTATCGATCAGATGCGAAAGAATTGTACTAATATTATAATTTATAGGGACTGAATTCATTACCTTGGCCTGTGTAGAACGTATATGAAGATATTGATCGCCTTAGAAAATGACTTAGGTGCAGTTTGTTTCTCCTTTACTAGAATGAATAAAATTAGGTATAGTCACCTTCTAATTAGTTTTTCAAAGACTTGAGTACATGAAACTACTCATTTTAAAACACAACTTTATCATTTCCCGAAACTAATTCCAAACGCACATATTTTTTTCCGGAAAGCAAATTCAAAAGTAATTCTTCATTTCTTCTATAACTAAACTAAAATCCAATTGCCATCCAAGATTTCCAAATGTTTTGTCGTATAATACAAACTTAGCAAAATATTTCTTTAATCTAATAATTAGCCCGCACGTCTTAGAGCCCATTTGGCCGCTAAAAATTGCTTATTTTAAGAAGTGTTTTTATTCAAAAGTGCTTTTCAAAAAAGTATTTTTGGAGAGTTGTAGTTTTTATTTGGCCAATTCATTTGAAAAATACTTTTTGCAATATTTAATAAGCAAATTGTGTTTGGTCAATCTTTTCAAAAAGTACTTTTGAGTGTCAAATTACAATAAAGGACAATAAATGTTCAATTAATTATTAATATATTATTTAAAGAGAAAGATAAATTTAAATACTTATTATAAAATTTTGATTTTTTATTTAATTATATTATAAAATATAAAGTGAAAATATACATATTAAAAATTTAATCAATATAAGGTATAGTTATCCAAAGCAACAATATTAGGTATCCAATATTAATTATTATATATATATATATATATATATATATATATATATATATATATATATATATATATATATATGATGATACGATAGTATAAAATCAAAATATATCATCCAATATAAATTAAAATTATACTTCTTTACTCCCATATAAAAGGAAGAAATATATTTATAGTGGAGAGACTATTTCAAAGAAGAATAGGAGAAGGAGAATAAAAAGATAATAAAAATAAAATAAATAATTAATAAAAAGGATAGTAGAAATAAAAAAGGAAAAAGTTTAAATTAATGAAGGATAATTTGAAAATATAAATTTATAGTAAGGATACTTTTCTTAAAATTATTAATTTTAGGGAAAATAATACTCTATAGCATCTCTCAAAATAATAGCCAAAAAATATATATTTTCGTGTATATATATACATTATGTATGTTATATACCAAAATTATACAAATTTATACACTTTCGGCTACTAAATATAAATAGTTTCTAGTACGGGCTAGAAGTGATAATACCCCTTATGTTTCTGCTTCTACTTCTTGAAAGAAGCTAGAATTTGTAGCTTTTATCCAAAAGCTGAAAAAACTATTTTTGCTGCTGCTCAAAAGCACTTATAGCCTGTTTGGCCAAGCTTCTTTTTGGTCAAAAGTGCTTTTTTTGGCCAAAAGCACTTTTGGCCAAATATTGAGGTGTTTGGCCAAGCTTTTGGAAGGAAAAAAAGTGTTTTTGAGGAGAAGCAGAAGCAATTTTGGAGAAGCAGAAAAAAGTAGCTTCTCTCCAAAAACACTTTTGTGAGAAGCACTTTTGAGAAAAATACACTTAGAAGCATTTTTTTTAAAGCTTGGTCAAACACTAATTGCTGCTCATAAGTGTTTTTCAAATTAATTAGTCAAACACAAACTGCTTCTCACCAAAAGTACTTTTGAGAAAAGTATTTTTGAAAAAAAACACTTCTCAAAATAAGCTGATTTTTACAGCTTCGCCAAACGGGCTATTATTCATCTTGGCCAAACACATCAAATTTCTAAAAAAATACTTTTTCTGATAAAAAGAAGAAGATGTTTTTGACCTCCCGGAAGCTTGGCCAAACAAGCACTTAATCAAATTTGGCGTTTCTAAATGCTCTTGAAATAACTATGCAGCGTAAAAGACAAGTAATTAGCCATAGACAACGGTAGTTTGTTTGTTAAAACCCTAAAAACCAAACTAAAAGCGTCAGGGGAAAACAAATTGTGAGCACGTGATTTTTGCCTCACATGAATTACTCCTACAGAATTCCCAAAATTAAATATTTTCTTTAATTATTGGTTATTTTAGGAATTACTGTAGAATTTTCCTGATTGTTTGCATTTTCGTGTGCATGTTAATCTCATTTAAATCATAAAAATACAAACAAACAAAAACACATGGCATTTGCATTTAGGATTTAATTTTACATGTTTTAGATCAATTGGTGAATTAGGGTTTTACAAAAATGGAAAAAAATCACGAAAAATAGCTTATTTTTGCATTTTTAAATTTTAACTTTGAATTTTGGTAGTTTTCTTTTAGTTTGGTATTTAATCTAGTTGTGGTAATCATAATTTAGAGTTAACTAATTTAATTTGCTAGGATAGATTGGTTTAAGAATTAGTTTAGGTTTTATTTTTAATTTGGAGAAAAAGGAAATAATTTTTGAAATTGAAAAAGAAAAGAAAAAAAAGAGTGAAGGAAATCTGTTGTTTGGGCCGTTTTCAATTAGGATTTTCCCAAGCCCAAATCAAATTCCCTTTACCCGTCCAAAACTGTCCCTGACCCAAGCCCAATCCCTAGCAAACCCGGCCAGCCCCCTTCACTCCAAAACGACGTAGTTGTGTGACAAAACTACGTCGTTTCATTTATCCCAACTGATAATAGACTAAATTGTTTAATATAGTCTTATGTTTTAGCTCAACTTAAGGATGATTTACTATTGTAAATGTTCAAATAATGCAAAAATTGGCTCTAATCATGACTTTAATGTCTCACAGGAGTTCAATAAACAAATGAGGATTTATGATGGTAATCAAGTGAAAAATGGAGTCAAATGACGAAAAGTTGAGCAGCAACATCCTAACAAGAGAAAACCCCACTAGCGCGGGTCATGCGCTGTTCATGCGCTCCCGCGCTAGTTCAGTGATTTGGACAGAAAGAAACTCGATATGCGCGGGATGTGCGCTGGTCATGCGCTCCCGCGCTAGTCCTGTCCGGAAAAGCAATTATTGAGGGGTAAATTGGTCAATTTGGGAGTAATCCACTAAACTACCATAAAGCAAAAGCTCCATTATTAGATGGATCAGATTTTAGAGGAAGAAATAATTTTAGAGAGAGAAAGTGAAGAGAAGACTCAATCTTGAATTGAAGAAAAGAAGAGGATTACAATCTTGGAGCAAGGATTCAAAGAGTTCTTCTAAACTTTCTTCTATTTGTTTGTTTATATTATGTTTAAGACTTTTATTGTTGATTTTTGTATGATTATGAGTAGCTAAAAACTCTAGTATTCTTGGGTCATGGATGTTAGATAATTATGTTATTTGAAGCTTAGATTGAAGATATTGAATTTATTGTTATGGGTTGTTTATTTGATTCTGCTTCTAATTATTTTACTGCGTAGCTAACAGTGAAATATTATTTACGAATCTTGAATTAAACTTGACAAAGAAAATTCTTGGTTGCATATAGAATCAAATAGAACAAGTTTTGAATCTCGGGCATCGGGTGAAGAATTCGCAATTAAGATAGACATATACTTAATTGCCTTGTTTGGTTGAAAAATAGGAGTTGTAAATGCATTTTTGCTAATATTAATACCATAGACATATAGGTATTAGTTTAACTTGAATAGATGCATAAGAACTCGAAAGATTCTTATGAATATTATTAACCCTATAATCAATAACCCGGATAATTCAATAAATCCATTTTAAGCTAAAATAGTAGCATAATTTCTAGCAAGTCCATGACCCGGGAATATATTTATCCAAATTGTTATAAACATATTGTGAAATTGGTGTAGTAATTTTGTGTTGAATTATTGTGCAATTATTAAGTAAGTTGTAAATTGGTTCTTTAAATATTTTGTAATAATATAGCATAAATTGATAATTATTTGAGTTAGCATCAGTTGATAAGTTAATCACAAGTCCTCGTGGGAACGATACTTTACTTATTACTATATTACTTGTCGATCACGTACACTTGCGTGAGTGTTTTGGGCGCAACAAGTTTTTGGCGTCGTTGCCGGGGACTTGGAAATTAACTATTCTTCTAGATTAGACATTGAATTATTTTTATTTATTCATTTTTTTATTTTTTTTTTGTTTTAGTTTAGTTAATATTTTTTTATTTATTTTAACATGGAATCTTGGAATGAAAGTTATTCGAATGATCTTATTTTGATGATCTTTGTCCATATTGTGGAGGACCGCACTGGTGGAAAAATTATCAGAATGTTCCCGGAAATGAGTTGTGCGCACAATCTCAACCCTTTGAGTGGAATATTTGTAATATGTGTGGTGGTCAAGATGGCCACTGGGATGGTTGTCCTAATTCTTTTCATCCTTCTCTGAGCCCTTATTATGATCATTCTAATAATGTTTGTGAGTTTGATAGGGGCAATGAAGTACAAGATATGGAACCTGATGCATATATTGGGGACATTTTAAAGCAAGTAGCAGAGCAACATGATGAATTCAAAAAAGATATGAAAAGAATGAGGGCAACAATCAAAAGAATGAAGGCCAATATAGAAGAATTGAATGAAGATAGTGAGTACCAGCAAGAGGAAAATTTTGAAAAAGAGGAGATTTTGAGTCAAACCTGGCTGGTGGAACAAGCTGAAAGATTGGAGATATATGAGGCTCAACGTGAGAAAATTACAGATGGGATACAAGGCCTAATAGAAGGAAGAGCTAAAATAGGACAAGAGATCGAAAAATTTGGCACTGTTATTCATGACTTGGGAGCTCAATTGATTGCAAAGGTTGATGCATCTAATGCCCAACAAAATAGTTCTGAGTTGTGTGAAACTGAAAAGGAGCTTATACGCCAATTCGAGGAGCTAAAATTGGAGAGTCAATCATTCGAGCGTACTTTTATTAATGATGTCCATGTTGAGGAAAGCACTCTAGAGTCATGTGAGGAAGTAGATAATGTTATATTTGAAGACTCTAGTGTGTGTACATATGAGGATGTAACTAGTGATACAATTCTAGAGTTGCGGCATACTGCTCCTCATTCCATACATTTTTCAACATTGTGTTTGGATGATGACATGGAAATCGAGTCATCTGAGCCTTTGGGGGAACCAATGTACGAGGACCTGGGTGCTTATATTCTGGAATTTATCATGCCAGAGAGACATAATTACATACCTCATTTGAAAGCCAAAAAGTGTAGAACACGATATTGGTTGCTCGACCATGTTAAATTTGTCTCACCACCCCTAGAGCATAGCAAAAAGCTTGAAGCCAAATTGGGGGCTCAATTTATAAGTTCAAGGTGGAGGCAAAAAGTGGTTCACGTCGTGCCGCGATGTTAAATTAGGCGCTTGTTGGGAGGCAACCCAGCTTTACTGCTTTCTTTTATTTTTATTTATTTTTGTTTATTTTAGTTTTCTACCTTTGTAGCATTTGTTGTAGGATTATGAGCATAGAAGAAAAGCCACTGAAAGTGTGCAAATGCGAGCCAGCTGGTTGGAACTAGTGTGAGGTACCCGCACAAAGGACCATCCTTGGGAGAAGTCTGAGTACCCCGTGAGCTGTCAGTGCTTCGGTCTTTGGCCTTTCAGGGAGTTTCTTGTCCACCCTTGTTATTTTTTGCTTTATTTGTGCATTGGGGACATTGTACTCTTTTAAGTGTGGGGTGTGAGAATTCCTTTGGATAATTAGTTTTTTAGTATTTTAGCTTCTTATCTCTTTTCTTCGTAGTTGTGTAGTATTTTAGAAGATTATTTTTTTATGTGAAAAAAAAATAATAATAATAATTTTATATTTTTTCTTAGGAAGTGTAGCAATTCCCCCTTGGTTTTTCTTTAAGCCGCGGTTCTTTTCCAAGGGTTTATCTTGAACCGGGCATAGGTAGTTTTTAATTTTTGTTTTTATATTTTTTTTTAATTTTGTAGACTAAAATAAGGAGTTATAAGCTATAGAAAAGTGAACCCATAGCGTTGACACACCTGAACACAATAGACCCTAGAGTGTAACGCTTAGTCCTAATTGTTGAATCTCACTGAAAGTGCCTTAATTTGAATATTTGTACTGAATTGAATGCTCGTAATGGAGTGTCTTGATAAGCTGATCTGGAATGAGTCATATGACATGTGTGGTGAGTATTTGTGTAGTCCATGTATTGTACTTGTGTCTAGAACTTGCCCGGTATGTGAGTTGAAGCGAAATTTGAGGTGATGCTCGGTTTGAAAAATGATGTTAGGCTTTCTTTGACCTTTTTGAGCTCAATTGCTTATTACAAATAAAATTTGTCCCTAGTTAACCCTTTTGAGCCTTCAAACTTTTTGTTTGGCACCCGCATTACAAGTCTATATTCTTTTGTTCTTAATTGACATTGTTTTGATCCTTTTACCTCTTAAAGCACTTTAATTGTGAGAAGAGCGCTAAAAGAAGTAAGAAGAAAATAAGTGTGGGGTGACTTTTGAGTGAAACCAATAAAAGGATGAAAGGTGCACTTATGTTGTAAACGAATACACCACTAGCAGAAATTGAGTGAAAAAAAAATATAATTAAAAATAAAAAAATTGAAATATGAAAAGGAAAGAAAAAAAAGATATGATTCAATTGTGTTTTGCTCTAGCTAGTGGGAATGAATTAATAGAGTGCTTAAAGAAGAAGGACATATTTGTGGGATGATATTGTGTATGAATGAGAAGTGGGTTGAAGAATTTACGCTGAAAATTGCTCGTGTGATGTGTTAAAGTTCTTAGGGGTTGAGTCACTATTCCTAAATACATCCTACCCGTCCCTTAGCCCACATTACAACCATGAAAAAGTCCTAATTGATTTTGGATCGAGCTAGCCTACCTTAGTAGAGATTTACATTAAGGGCAAGCTTATGGTACCAATTGCATGCATGTGACCTCTTTTGTGAGAGTGAGTGATTTCCTTGATATATGTGAATATATGAATTGAATGTGGTGGATTGAACTCAGTTTTTGTTGATGTAATTGTGAGGGCATATGAATCGTGACGGAGAAGCAAGTCTTGATTTCTGTGTAGAGTACTTTGAGGAAGTGTGAATATTGCATGGCACTTGAGAGACAACTTTAAGGCTAGGATTGTTCACTGCTAGGTGTTAAGTATGTACAATGTTCTAGGTGTAATGCGTGAGGGGAAATGGTTGAGTGAAGAATTCTCTAAAAAGAATATAGTGGATTGCTCGAGGACTAGCAATAAGCTAAGTGTGGGGTGTTGATAATAGGCTAAATTGTTTAATATAGCCTATGTTTTAGCTCAACTTAAGGATGATTTACTATTGTAAATGTTCAAATAAAGCAAAAATTGGCTCTAATCATGACTTTAATGTCTCACATGAGTTCAATAAACAAATGAGGATTTATGATGGTAATCAAGTGAAAAATGGAGTCAAATGACGAAAAGTTGAGCAGCAACATCTTAACAAGAGAAAACCCCACTAGCGTGGGTCATGCGCTGGTCATGCGCTCCCGCGTTAGTTCAGTGATTTGGACAAAAAGAAACTCGATATGCACGGGAAGTGCGATGGTCATGCGCTCCCGAGCTAGTCCTGTCCGGAAAAGCAATTATTGAGGGGTAAATTGGTCAATTTGGGAGTAATCCACTAAACTACCATAAAGAAAAAGCTCCATTATTAGATGGATCAGATTTTAGAGGAAGAAATAATTTAAGAGAAGACTCAATCTTGAAGTGAAGAAAAGAAGAGGATTACAATCTTGAAGCAAGACCTAAAAGAGTTTTTCTAAACTTTCTCCTTGTATTTACTTATATTATGTTTAAGACTTTTATTGTTGATATTTGTATAATTATGAGTAGCTAAAAACTCTAGTATTCTTGGGTCATGGATGTTAGATAATTATGTTATTTGAAGCTTAGATTGAAGATATTGAATTTATTGTTATGGGTTGTTTATTTGATTCTGCTTCTAATTATTTTACTGCGTAGCTAACAGTGAAATATTATTTACGAATCTTGAATTAAACTTGACAAAGAAAATTCTTGGTTGCATATAGAATCAAATAGAACAAGTTTTGAATCTCGGGCATCGGGTGAAGAATTCGCAATTAAGATAGACATATACTTAATTGCCTTGTTTGGTTGAAAAATAGGAGTTGTAAATGCATTTTTGCTAATATTAATACCATAGACATATAGGTATTAGTTTAACTTGAATAGATGCATAAGAACTCGAAAGATTCTTATGAATATTATTAACCCTATAATCAATAACCCGGATAATTCAATAAATCCATTTTAAGCTAAAATAGTAGCATAATTTCTAGCAAGTCCATGACCCGGGAATATATTTATCCAAATTGTTATAAACATATTGTGAAATTGGTGTAGTAATTTTGTGTTGAATTATTGTGCAATTATTAAGTAAGTTGTAAATTGGTTCTTTAAATATTTTGTAATAATATAGCATAAATTGATAATTATTTGAGTTAGCATCAGTTGATAAGTTAATCACAAGTCCTCGTGGGAACGATATTTTACTTATTACTATATTACTTATCGATCGCGTACACTTGCGTGAGTGTTTTGGGCGCAACACCAACCCATTAAACGACCAATTTCCCTTCAGTCTTCATCAATCCCATTTTAACCCAAACCTAGGCCCCCTGTCCCTGAAAATCGCCGCTCACCTCCACCACAGCTCCGCCGCCCGGAAATCGCCCCACGGCAGCGGAGCACCTCCAAATCCTTCCAAACCTTCACCCTACAACCGCCTTCGTCTCCTCAGTCTTGTCCCACTGTTAATTTCACCAAAAGACCACCCGATTTCTCTGAATTTCAGATCAAAAAATAAAAATCCAAACTTTTTCCTCCTTTTCCAAAGTTTTTCGGATTAAACCTTCAATCCATAGTAAATACCTCGTGAATTACCCAGCTTCTTCAACAAAATAACTTTGTTTGAACATCAAGAAGACCTTTCCGTGGATTTCGTCAAATTTCGGAAAAAATAGTTCTTGAGCGTTTCCATCTTTTTGAACCTCTGTTTCACTCTTTTTGGCACACGTTGATGATTGTTGCATGAATCATTAGCCATGAACGAAGTTCGGCTAGTATTCGTATTGCAATTTTCACCGTTTGGTCGAGTTTTGGTTCACCGGAGTTCGAATTGAAGTCGTCAGTGTTCTCGAAGGTTCTAAGGCTTAATTGGTATACCCCTTTTCCCTTTTTCTTTAAGTTCAATTACCGGTCAATAGCTCGAATCTCTTCTCCCTTTTCTATTAATTCAGTAGGTTAAATTAGAGTTTTGGTTTCTTTGTTAATTAATCAAGGATTTAGCTTTAATTTGCGTTTTATTTTCTAATGTGTTCTATTCATAAATGTATATACTGTCTCATCCCTTTTCTTCACCTTCCTTTACCGGTAGTTTTCTGCCCGAAGTAATCAAAATTATTTTTAGCACGTAACTGATTTTTCAGCGTTAGTAACTCTTCAATTAGACTAATTACAGTTTATTAATTTTATTCTCTAATACATCGTTTCAGAAGAATTTTGTTTTCCTGTTTAGGTCCAAGCCTGTTTGTTGAACCTTTTGGACTTGATTCCGTTTAGGCTTGGATTTGGGTTTTGGGTGCCAGGCCCAGGTAAAATTGGACTGTTAAAGTAACTTAGAGATCTAGTCCCCCTGGGTCCAAACCAATAGAACAGTAAAAATAGGGGTATTGAGGGTTAATTTGGGGATTTGGGCTAGGGAATATATCTGTTAACTGAATAGGAAGCTGCTTGGAAGGTGCCTTTAGGACTTACATGAAAAACTGATTTCTAAACAAGGGGTAACTGAGCAAAAATAAAAATTCTGAAAGGTTTTAAGTGCAAAACTAAGCTCATTTCTGCAGCCCCAAAAAGCTTGCCTATAAAGGCACACTTTCTTCTTTAGCACGTCAGAAAAATTGGAGACTAAAAAATTTCTGAAAATTTGAAAGACGGCTGAGTGTGAAATACTTCGAATCTTTTGCATCTTGGTATAAATTAGCTTGGTTTTTGTTGTTATCTTCACAAGTTTGAAATCTTTCAAGAGTTTTCTGGCTCATTCTGGGTTCAAAACAGTTTGGAAGGACTGATTTGATTGCTATTTGGCTGTGTTAATATTGCTGATACCTTACTGCTGGTTTTCTTCAACTTCAAGTTTATTTTCCCCTGTTGTTCTTTGTTGTAACCAGGTACCTCTTGGACCTTTATCAATATATGAAAGCTTGGACTTGAAGCCTTGTTGGAGATGTAGATATTAGTTTAGCTGAATATGCATGCAATCAATTTATGTTCATTGCATTCTCTCGTGTATTTATTTAGGTCATGAATGTCAAATATGTATTGAGCTTATATTTAAACCTTAGGTTCTATCAGTTTAATCTTATTTGGATTCGAATACTCTTATCATGTTTAGGATTGGACTGTCAAACCTGTGATTTTTTTCCATCTCTTTTAAACGTTGGTATGGGCATCTGAACAGATTCTACTCATGCTGCTGCATTTTTGACATTTGTTTTGGATAGTTATAAGGTTTTAAGGTAGATTCATCAAGTGTGCTAGTTTCAATAGTGATATGTGATGACTCTAATTTTGGGTTATGTGTGTTCTTTGACAATGAAGGTTTATTTGGTGATTGAAAAAAAAATGGGAAAAGACCTGCTCATGTACCTCTTTCCATTTTAAAAAACAGGACATATAATTTAGAATGTTTAAGTGTAATTCGTGTATTTTGAATTTGGGATGCTAAATTATGAAATAATCTGTCGAACAAGCTTTTGTCACATTAGGAAGCTTATTCTTTATCGAAGAATGCATGTTGGCCTTAAAAATGTACTTTGCCTTTGTTTAAAAGATTGCCAACATTTGCTCAAATTTTTTGTGTTTTCTTTTATGAAAGATGTAGTCTGCTTCAAGCTTTAACAATAAATTAGAAAACTGGGCAGCCCAGTTATGCTCAGCTACTTTGCATTTGTTGACTCTGCGTCCTTGACTTGGGCTTCCCGTTGGGCCAGCTCCCCATGTAATTGTCATAAGTAGTTATACCCTTTTAATTGGGCTTGTCGCTGGTTCAGAGCTTTTCTGATGACAGAAACACTTAGTTTTATTCTCTGTCAATCCATTAGTTGCTAAATTTAGTTTAAATTATGGCTTAAAATAAAATTCCCTTAGTCTTTATTAATTAATTAGATTCCCCTAAAGTAAAGTTGAGGCGAGCCATATTTAAGAAGACATAGTTCATGGCCCGCAACAGCTTAGTTTTTGAATTTTTTTTAAAATTGGAATCGAGGTGTGCCGCGCCAAGATAAAATCTCAAAATGCATGACCCTTATTTAATTAATCTTGAATCTTTAGAAATTGAGGCGTGCCATTTAGTTGAATTTCCATTGCCCTCGCGAAATTAACAACTCGTAGTTTCTTTAGGCGCGTATTTTAATAATATTACATTCCTAAACTCGGGTGTGCATTTCATGTGACCCAAATCCAAATCTCAACAATGTTAAATAAAATGTGTCGCGGACCGCGGGTGCATTTCATGTTGCGTGGTTCAAAGACATGTTTTTGATAACGTTGAATTTTCCTAAAAATTAATTAAAAGTGGTTAATAATTTATGTCATACCATAGACTAAAACATGTATTAAAGTCAGATAATAGGCTAATTATAATAGTTTAAGCGACCGTGCTAGAACCACGGAATCCGGGGGTGCCTAACACCTTCCCTCGGGTTAACAGAATTTCTTACTTAGAATTTCTGGTTCGCAGACTTCAAAAGGAAAGTTCAATTTTCCTCGATTTGGGATTTTAAAATAAACCGGTGACTTGGGACACCAGAAAACAAACCATCCCAAGTGGCGACTCTGAACAAAAATAAATAATTAATCCCCTTTCGAATAATGTCACTTAAATTGGAAAAACTCCCTTGTAGTACCTTCGGGTAGTGTAAAAAGGAGGTGTGACATCTCTGGCGACTCTGCTAGGGACGCCAAACCCAGAACTTCGGTTCAGGGTTTAAGAATTCGAGCTTAGGATAGCTGTTATGATTGGCTTTATCTGTTATCTGATTTTCCTACATGTTTGAGCCTAATGTGCTAAATGCTTTTACCGCTTTGATATTATGTGAACTGTATATAAACTGCTACGAAACCCTTCCTCTCTCTGAGTCTTCTAAATCATGGAGAAGGGTGCAGTTCGTGTGACTTCTCTTCTGTCTAGAGTCTTATCCCATTTTAGAACGAGGTTTGGACAAGTTGCTAAACCGGTGAAGCTTCTGTATTCCGGGTACGCTGCCCCCCTCGGCTCGAGTTGTCCGCTCGGGTAAGCCAGGTCTAGAACAATAAACCTAGATTTTAAACCTAGTATAACAAAGCCTCATGTCGGATCCCTAGTAGGAACGCCTGATGAATCTTACTTGCTACTTGTGCATTTATTTGCTTCGGATTTGCATGATGATTGGCTTATGAATAATAGGAGAAAGTTGAGAAAAAGAAACTCAATGTGAGGGCTCAGAGAGATAATTACTTATTTTGAGAAATCAGTGTCCAAAATATACTGAAACTCTGCCAAAATTTTGAAGAAAAAAAAAAGAGAAAAAGAAAAAGAAAGTTTTTAGAATTAGTTGGTTTATTTTCTTCCAATCTCCCTGAACTACGCCAGTTTGATTCTCACCGAATGTGGGATACGTAGGCAACCCTCATCGGGTCCAACTTCCCTTTTTGCAAAAATAGCCAAAAATACCAAAATTTTAATTTTTGTCACAAATAAATCGGGTGATGCCATTCTTGTTTAAAATAAGCTGAATGTCCCCAAAAGGGCGCCGGAAGGCTGTTTTTGTAAGAATAGCCACCTTGGTTCATTTTTAACGGTTAACCAACACAACCTTAAAATCTTCTTCCACGAAGTGCTGAAAGGTCGTATCCGCAAAACCGGATTTTATTTTTGAAGCAAAACTTTGAAAAATGGTGTTACTCTTTTGGGTCAAATTGAGTTATTAAATCACCTTAATAAATGTGTAGGATGAGCACAAACGAAATTGAACCCTTCACAGTCCTTGATCAGATCCCCTTAAAGCTCCATATGTGGTGGAATGATCTATGAAAAGACAGTAGAGAAATAGTGGTAAGAGTTCTGGGAGGCCTTGTCGGACTATTGAACGTCAAGCCAAGGTCGGACATAATTGAAGCCTAAATACCTTTTTGGGACCCGACTCGCAATGTGTTCCATTTCTCTGACTTTGAGCTCACACCTACATTGGAGGAGGTTGCAGGTTATGCGGGCCTTAATGGAAACCTTAGAAGTCGATATCCATTGTCACCAAGACCGGTATCTCCCCACAGATTTCTGGATTTGCTGAGTATTAGTCGGGATATTCGGGACGGAAACTTATCTGAGGGGTATTGCACGCTCCAGTTCTTGTATCATCGATTTGGTAACCCCCGGGGTTTTGAAGAGCCGAACACTGGTCTAACCCATGTCGGAAATAAAGACAAATAGGAGGCAAGGAGGGGTTTAGCTTTTATGGTAGCCTTCTTGGGTGTTGTAGTTTGTCCGTGAAAAGATGGTAATATAGAGATAGGTCTTGTTGGAATGATCGATGTGGCGATCAAGAAAACCAACAGCATTGTGGTTCCTCTGATCTTATCTGAAATTTACCGAGCCTTGACTATCTATCGGGAAGGAGGAAAGTTCTTCAAAGGCTGCAATCTGCTACTATAGTTATGGGTGCAAGAGCATCTCTGCCACCAGGTTGGGTATATGAATTACGGTTTGACTGGTTTGAGTTGCATTGAAGAGTTTGAAAGCCGAGTGGAAGGTATTGAATTCCCCGAGGGTACTGAAGCTTGGCTTGCACATTTGAGATCCTTGACTGAAGATAAAATTAAGTGGGCATTCGGATGACTTCCTGCCACCGAAGCAGTGTACATGTCAACTGAAGTGTGTTATCTCCTCTTGATGGGCATCTGGAGTATCCAGCCTTATGCTCCACACAGGGTTTTGCACCAATTAGGAAGATTTCAAACCGTCCCCGATGATGAAGATTTAAGTAAACATGTCATTGAATTGGGCCCGAAAGCCACATTTCAAGAAGGGAAAATTCGTCAAGTATGGAATGAATGTAGATTTCTTGAACCTAAGACCATGGTGCGAGATATAGCCAGAGGTGAAGTGGACCCTAAGTATATTTTCTGGTTCGGCAAAAGATTCCAGATTTCTGAAAGGCCGGCAAAGAGACCCCATGTACAACAATTCATCGATGGGCCCAGGTACAGTGGGACTGGTTGACCAAAGAAAATAAGTACAGGGCCAAAATAAGCCAGTTGGAAAGGTTAGTCATGGAGCTTCAGTTTGAAAATGGTGTTCAAGCCGTTGTAGATGAGGGAGAAAAGAAAAAACTAACTCAGGAAAATGAGGCCCTCAAAGCTCAGATCCAGAAGATGAAAATAGCTGCTAGAAACCCGAAAAGAAGCCGGGCTGACGAAAGACATATAAGTGGTCTTAAAAAGAAAGTCCTTGAATGTCAAGAAGACCTGGAAAAGTCTAAACAATGGACAAAGAAGGCAGAAGAGGTGGGGTTTGTGCAACAAATGAAGAGGAACTATGAAGGGACTATTACTAGCCTAAGAAGAAAGGTAACCACTCTCGAGAACGAGGCAGCCAAGCAGGTTAAAGATTTCAAAGCTGATAGAGAATACTGTTATGACTTGATGACTCAAATGGAGGAAGGAATGCAGCAATTGCAAGATCAACATCTTCATGACTCTCAAGTGTTGGAAGCCCGGAATCAGCAGATAGGGCGGTTGCTTCAGGAAAAGGGCATAATTAGAGAAAGGATCAGAACCATCGCTGAATACATTACCATGAAATGCCAAGCATGCGAAGACATGACTCGTACCACCTATTTTGCTACAGTGACAACTTTTGTCCGCCAAGTTATGCGTGATTTGGAGTGACTGCAAAAGGATCTCGCATTTAGGCCCGCGGCGAGACCGAATGATGTCCCGCGGGCACCAGGAGCATTAATGTATTCTTGATTTTACTGGAGTCTGTATCTTTCTTTTCTGTTGAAGACTGTTAGTTTATTTCGATTCGGTATTTTTCTTTTGAGTATGTTAAGTCAGTTCGTGAGTCTGTATTGTCATCGTGTTTTTGGAATCTGTTGCTTTCCTTTTTGAGTCTTTTAGCTTTAAATCATTGTAATCCAGAGTATTTCTTTTTTATGAAGAATTGAAAATTCCAAAATATTCTATTATTTATTTTTACATTTTTAACGCCCCCAGAACTACGCTTGGTCTGATTCATGCGGGGTCATGATACGTAGGCAATCTACATAGGATTCGATCATAACCCAAAAAAAAAGAGAGAAGAGAAAGAATAACCAAAAGAAGAAAAATGTTGAGAGAGAGAGTGTAATTGGAAAAAATAATAAAAAAAGTAGTAAGTAAAGCTGGGATGAAACATGCAACCGTTGCAAAACATGTAGAAACACATTTAACTGTATAGGTGCATCACACCCCAACATGTGATTACCTATCTGTTATTTGTTTCAAACTAACCGTTTGCTGCTATAATCAGTTCAGGTTTTTATAGAACGGTGGTTGGTTTTTGTGGTAACCTGGCTTCACACCCATACTTTACTAGATCAAAAGGGAGCATCGAAATGTCTTCAAAAATGACTCTGCCAACAATTCCCATCATGGATGACAGTCCTATCTCAGGTATCCCGACCTCAGAATCGGCAGTTGCCGAAGAAAACAGAATCCTGCGTCTTCGGGTTATGGAAATGTGGGATGCTTGGGCAAATGGAAGATATCCACCAAGCGCCATCCCGGGATTCCCCGAACTTTTTCCTAGAGCAAGTGGTACTTTCACTGTTCCGATCAGTCACCCAAATACCCCATTAGGACACCCAACTATTTCAGCTCATTTTGTGGGAACACCTTCTGAGTTTCTCCCCTAGGTGTCAATGTCCGATGCAGCTTCGAATATCTTCACCGCTCCCCCATGCTCAGCCACATCACAACCTACACTGCCTAGGCCCAGTTTTGGCCCCTCAACTTTCACCTTCCAAACACCCACCTTCCAAATGGAACCTCCTCAGTTTCCCACTTATACTTACTCTCAGCTGCCCCAATTTGAGTTCACTGCGGGGCAAGAAAAGACCGCCAAAACTCCTGAGCAAGAAGATATTGTGAGGAAGATGAGAAGTATGGAACATAGTCTCAAAAGCACATAAGGCCTGAGTGGACAGAAAAGTGTATCTTATGCCGACTTGTGCATGTTTCCCCATGTGCACCTACCATTGGGATTCAAAACCCCAAAATTTGAGAAGTACGACGGGCATAGTGATCCTATTGCTCATCTCAAGAAATATTGCAATCAGTTGCGAGGGGCCAGTGGAAAGGAAGAACTGCTCATGGCCTATTTCGGAGAAAGTCTAGTTGGCATTGCTTCTGAGTGGTATATGGACCAAGATATATCCCGCTGGCACATCTGGGATGATTTTGTTAGAGACTTCGTCAGGCAGTTCCAGTACAACATTGATATTGCTCCAGATAGGAACTCGTTGACGAACTTGAAAAAGAAATCCTTGGAAAGCTTCCGGGAGTACGCAGTTAAATGGCGAGAGCAGGCATCTAGGGTAAAAACTCCAATGGATGAGGTCGATATGGTCATAGTTTTCTTACAAGCTCAGGAAGCCGACTACTTCCAAAATATGATGTCCGCCATGGGTAAACCGTTCGCTGAAGCCATCAAGATTGGCGAAATGGTTGAAAATGGGTCGAATTCTAAGCCAATCCGCTATTAGATCTACTTCCCAGACCATTCAGGGTGGGTCCGGAGGAATAGCAAAAGGCAAGAAAAAGGAAGAAACATCCATAGCAGCGTCGGGTACAAGAAAACACTGTACTCCCAGATCCCTTCTTCCAGAAAGGACCCCGCAACACTATTACCCCCACCAAGACATGGCCTATGCTCCTCATCCATACACGGTCATGAATGCTCAACCTTATGTCCGTCCACAGCAATAAGCCAACCGTAACCAAGCTCCATTTCCTAGAAACCATCCTCCTTACCAAAACCACTACAACCCCCGTCCTCCACAAAAGAATTTTCCCCCTCGTGAGCCACCTAGAAGGCCAAATTTCACACCAATCGGTGAATCCTACTCCAGTCTGTTTCCAAAGCTTGTCCAAATGGGTCTGCTCCAGCTGGTTCCTCAAACCAGGCAAAACCCAGCATCACCCACTTACAAAGCCGATACCCGATGCACTTATCACTCAGGGGCAGAAGGGCATGACACAGATGACTGTTGGACTCTGAAGAGAGCCGTGGAAAACTTGATAGAACAAAGGAAGATAAAGCTAAGGGATGAAGATATTCCCAATGTGACTAACAACCCGCTGTCGGCCCACAACAATGGGCCGGTAATCAGAATGATTTGTGAGGACAAGGAATTTGACCCGGCATTGAAGGCCATCATTGCCATTGCTGACGTAGAAAAGAAACAAAAATCTTCCCAGAAGCAAGACAAAGGGGAGAAAAAGAACAAAACCACCCCTCCAAAATCAGAGAAGAAATTTGAAGCGGGGATTGGGGCAACACCTCCCAAAGATGTTATTCTCTATGTCCCTCGGGGCCGCAAAGAAAAATAGATGACTTTGAGTCCTCCTAGGAGATTCGAGCTGAACAAGGCAGCCCAAATATATGTTCCCAAGGGAGCCTACGTGATGCGGGGGCCAATTAATCGACCAAGGCTAAGTGAACCCATGGTTATTGGACGCGTGCCACAGAGGCCCATGACAGATCCTACCGCTGTGCCCTGGAACTACAACAAAACGGTGGTGACTTATAAGGGCAAAGTAATCTCAGGAGAAGTTCAAGAAAATAATCCCGTTGAAAAGTATTCTAACTTGGAAGAGGTGAACAATACCACTCGAAAGCGCTTACCATCTAAGAAGCCCGTGAGTGCCGAAGAAGTGGAGACTTTCTTTCAAAAGATGAAAATGGCGGATTATTGTCGACACCCCCTTTTTCTCTAACCGCGGGGTCAGAAATTGGGTATACGACATTGGGAGGACAACTCTATCCCCTTTCGAGAATTGGGTTTAGAAGTTGAAGGGTCGCCACCTAATGATTATAGTGCATTAGGACACTTTAAGAAGGGTTTGAGATGAAGAGACTAGAGATTAGGGTAAGGGCTAGAAATTATCCCGAGGGGAAGGTGTTAGGCACCCCTCAAGATCCACTAGTGTGGTTCCCGGCCATGTTACAATTGTGACTTTACAAGTAAACAATCAAGGCTCAAATAAGGATTCGCACATAACATTGCGACCAAGTTGAAAATTTTCGAAGGTAAGTAGAGAGGGCAGAAATTCATGAAAAAGAGATTTGAACAGTTTTACAAGAATAGATGAAAGAAAATAAAGGGAGGGGAGTCCTAAGTTTATCATTAATATGGATCACTTCAATGCAATACCCAGCGATCACTCCTCAGAAGAGGGGTCGCACGTGATATTAGCGCATCGGACATCATATCCATATTCTACCCTTCCCACCCCGTTAAGGTATTTAAACGCGATCAGTCTCGTTTACTTATTGCATGCTAGTACCCGTCCTAACCTATAAGTCCCGGGGTATCAGGACTTCTAATCCTAAAGGGGAAGGAAAGGGATATAGGCATATATGGAGTTCAAAGGTTAAAATTCTAATTGCGACATACAAAACAAGTAACAAATATAAGGATGAACAAAACAAATAGGTAAGGCTCAAGTAAACCCCTTAATCAAACAAACACTTAGTTTAGCATGTCTTGGCACATACTGATTTGGTCTTTAAATTAAACTTAAACAGCGAACGGACTGGTTCAACCCATATGTTTAGATAGAAAGTTTGCATTAGGAAACTTGGATCCAATTGTCAGAAATTAAGGTATTTCAAGCGAGTGATTTAAATGGTACTGGTTTCAGGAAAAAGTAGTCTAATGCAGAGGAGTTTTGAAGAGAAAGTATAGACTGTAGTAAAAATAAAACACAGGAATGGTTGTGAAAGAGTTTCAGAGATAGAAATATCTAAGGAAAGGGTAAGTTTCAACTGTTTTAAAAGACAATTTCAGGGTCTGAGTAAAATGTTTAGGCAGAACGTTTAGAAAGAAACTATTTCAGAAAAACAAGCCGATTTGAGGGACTTAAAAGCATACTAAGTCAAGAGAGTTTTTGTCAAAGAATTAAGACTTCTGGAATCGTTGTTGTATTAAGACGTTAAGGATCGGTTAATACATCATTATTACTTTAAGAGAATCAGACGAGTTTGATGCAAATCCTACAGGCATGATATCTATTTTGACTTTTAAAACCTGTTATTGAACTTGTAAAAGATGATTGTGTTAATTAACCCTACAATTTGCCTAATGCATATGCATTCCTTATAGGCATGATCTCTATATGCATTGATTACATGAACGTTAAGTCCTTAGGCATGATTTCTATGTGATTTGTAGCACAATGAAGCGTTGACCCTATAGGCATGGTCTCTAAGTGATGTGGAATCAGAAACATTGAACAATCCTATAGGCAGGATTTCTAACAAAAATTAAAATCCTAATGCATGGTTTCTACCCTTACTGATGCAAGAATGTAAAACCCCTCCCACACCCTTTTACTATATTCCCCAAATTCTTTATACAAATTATTACAGACCAAAAGAAAGAAAATAAATATATTAAAAACTAACAGCTGGATCCGAGCAGCCTAATTCAATCTTAATGTCCAATAACATGTGATTAACAAATTTCGGATTTCCAAAGCCTTCTCTTTATCCAAAGTGTTTCAAAGTTCCAAGGAATCTCAAGGATTCCTGGCATTGCTTAAACTCAAGATACCATTTAGAATTAGAATAGTGCAGTGCGGAATAGCCAGTCCTCAGGCATCCAAGTTCAGTGGGAGATCAAGGGTCCCAAAGAATGGCTTGCAAGAGAGGGGCGGAACTTAGAGCTAGGAGTAAGTGCAAAGTGAAAAGGAATTGGGGAGCCATAACAAATGGTGGTCATACCCAGCCACAGGTGCAGACTGGCACACCCCTGACCATTTGTTTGGTCAAACAAGTTAGGAGCAGACCCTTGAGGGTCAAACCTAGGTCTGATGGTGATTAGGACACCACCAGACTCAGGTCCAGGCTCAAGCACATAAAAGGGAGAAGGGAATGGGAATTGATTGAGTTAGGAGGTTCAAAAAACCCAGTTCAGAGTCATAGACGACAATATCAAAGTGTTGTTATAGCTGGAACTATACTCACATACAAAGGGGAAAAGGGAAAGGGAGTTCACATAAGAGAAGCACAACAGGGTTGCAGAAACATAGTAAAGAAGAACATAACAGACTAGGAAGTAAACATATAATGAAGAAGCATTATTCAACTAAGAATAATGTACCAGTTGCAAAGTAAGAACAAGCAGAACAATAGAGCAATCACGGTAAGTAAACACAGCAGGAGCAGACTTAAGTTCAGCAGAACACTTGAGAGTTTTAGAGAGAGAGCTCAAAATTGTTTCAGAAAGCACAAAGTAGAAGAAGAGAGTAGAATTTTGTTTTGTGAAAGAACTCAGTATTATAATGTGTAAAAGCCTGTGTTTTTGTGAAGAAAAGTCTGTGAAAGCCTGTGAAAAACCCTTTCTTTAGTGCAAAAGAGCAGTCCTTTTTATAGTGCAGAAGGTGAGTAAAAAAAAGGTAAGAAAATAGTTTTGAAATCAATCACAAGCTGTTTCCCTTTGGTTTAGGGATTTGATTCAAACGGGCAAAATAAATAAGGAAAGGATTTGTTTTAAACAATCTTTTCTGAGGCAGTATAACAGGGGAAAATACACAGAAACCTATTTAAGGAAACAGTTTAGTAGTACACGGTTTAGATCAAACAAGGAAAGACAATCAATCAACCACCCAGTAAAATCAGGATTCGAATCTTAGTGTGAATGAATCCAACTAGAAAAATGTGAGAAGGGTTTAATTTAAAGAAAATCAACAGCACACAATCAAACCTTTTAAAAAAGGAACTCGGAATCAATCGCAAGCTGGCCAAAGGCCTTTTGAAAGAAGAGAATTTGTCATATAAAAAGCATACAGACATGTGAGACAAGAGAGAGTTGTTGTAAAACTAGCAAGAAATCAGAGTACCCAAGAAGGTTAGGTTCATAGACTCAGAATGAGTCTGAAAGAGAATCAGGGTTCTGAATGGAACCCTAGTCCAAACACAAAGTCAAGCTTGCCAAACCCCCCCCCCCAAATACTAGGGTTTCTGACTCGAATCAGATGCATAGATGAGAAAACAACAAATAGAACAGGCTCAGTAGACTCTTTCAGAGACTTATGAGAAACAAACAGAGAGAACAACAAGTTTGAAACACAGGGAATACATTTAGGCAAAGCTTGTCACTCAAACAAGTTCAGAAAAGAAAAAGCGATACTGGTTTAGGAAAATAGTATATGAAACATGCTTATGGTTCAAACAAAGTCCAATAAAGGTAAGCAAGGAGCAAAAGCTCAGTAAAAAATATAGTAGAGGAACATACGAGATAGACATGTAAAGCATGCTTATAGAACCCAGTAGAGGAAAGAATAGAACACAAAAATAGAAGAACATGCATCGTATGGCAAACATAAGAACACAAGAGAAAAACTTATAAGAACGTGGTACAGACAGATTCACACAAAGAAAAGAAGAACCACAGACGAGGCTTAGGAGTGAAGGAAGGTGAGCACAGGTCGTCCATGGCCTGAAAAGCCATGGACTCCGGCGAGATAATGGTCGGAGAAGACGAGGGAGGCGATTAGGGTTTCGAGTGCTTGAGAGCATCTTGAGAGAGAAGAGGTTTCAGAGGCGGCTGTCTAAGAGAAATGAGTTAGGGTTGGGGGTTGGTATAATTAAAAAGGAAAGGGTCATTTGTGGCTGTTGATCAACGGCCTGGATTAAAAGGATTTCCGGGCGGGTTGGATTAAACGGGTCAAGGGGCTGGGTTTGAATGAATTGGGCTGGTCAAATTGAGTTCGAAATTGGGCTGATTTCAGGCTGAAATTGAAATAGAATTTGGGTTATAATTGAAATGAATTGAGGCTACAATTGAAATAGCCAATTTTTCCTTTTATTATTTTATAAAAATAGTAAAAATGTTTTACAAGCAAATTAAAGGCAATGAGTCAACTAATAATATATAAATATTAATTCGACAATATTGGGATCAATTTTGTAATTATAAAATGCTATTAAATCTTAAAGAGGCTAGTATTGCAATTATATGCAATTTGGCTTTAAAAATACCAAATGAATTTGTAAAAAATGTGCAAAAATCATGTTGGATATACTTTGGTGTAAATATGAGAATAAAATAAATTATTCTCCAAAATGGCAAGCTTTGGGAATAATTATTGGATTTTATCGTGTAAAAACAGGCCATAAATTGGTTTAAAAATTATTAAAATGCCAAAACCTTTTGGTGTGCTTATATATGCACATATATGTTATTTTGGAAGTGTTTTGGGTATAAAAATACATAGGAAAAAATTGGATATCAACAGCTGCCCCTCTTTACCCGAGGAGGATGAAATAGTTGTCGGGGTAAAGACAAGATGGCCAATTTTGACCGGATCGGCGATTGAAAAGCATTTTGACCGAGATCTGGATTCGGAGCCGCCTACATATCCCTGGTTTTATCGGAATCAGGCCATATGTAGTTCAAGAACCATTGACGGAGTGTGTCAAATGGGGATTCAAAAAGAACGGACGCGATGATTAGATTTGGAGTCGGACAGACTGCAGAGAACCGGAGCGGGATCGCTCCTGCTGAGATGGCCATTTGCTAGCCGGTGTACCTGCAAGTGAGCAATGTAGCGTGTATTGTACATAATTTAAACATGATGCAAGTTCCCATTGGACCATGAATGTTGTCTTTGGACGGTTAGGATGACGTCCTCAGACTATGATGTCCTGGGCCGTGAAGAGCATAAAAAAAATTGCAGGCCATGAAATGGTGTTCTCGGGCTATGCAGATGGTGCCTCTGAACTATGACGCCTTTGAATAGGTTGGCGATCTTTTAGCCCATGAAAAGGTGGTAATCTTTCAGCCAAATGAATGCAAAGGGTGGCGATCTTTCAGCTAGAGCAAAAATTTAAATGCAGATGGTGATATTGCAGCCATTCAAAATAAAGTGGTGATATTTCAGCCATGCAGGATGGAGATAGAGCTTAGTCTCGAAAGGCAGATAAGTAGCCTTATGCATGATGGAGGTAGAGCTTAACCTCGAAAGGCAGATATGTAGCCTTATGCAAAATGTAGATGGAGACGATGCTTAGTCTCGAAAGGCAGATAAGTAGCCTTATGCAGGATGGAGGTAGAGTTTAACCTCGGAAGGCAGATAGGTAGCTTTATGCAAAAATGCAGATGGAGACAATGCTTAGTCTCGAAAGGCAGATAGTAGCCTTATGCAATGCAAAGATATGCGGATGGAGGTAGAGCTTAACCTCGAAAGGCAGAAAGGTAGCCTTATGCAAAATGCAGGAAATGCGGATGGAGATAGAGCTTAGTCTCGAAAGGCAGATAAGTAGCCTTATGCAATGCAAAGATATGCGGATGGAGGTAGAGCTTAACCTTCGAAAGGCAGAAAGGTAGCCTTATGCAAAATGCAGGAAATGCGGATGGAGACAGAGCTTAGTCTCGAAAGGTAGAGAGGTAGCCTTATACAATGCAGGAAATGCGGATGGAGACAGAGCTTAGTCTCGGAAGGCAGAAAAGTAGCCTTATGCAAAATGCAGGTGGATGTAGAGCTTAACCTCGGAAGGCAGAAAAGTACCCTTATGCAAAATGCAGATGGAGGTAGAGCTTAACCTCGGAAGGCAGAAAAGTAGCCTTATGCAAAATGTAGATGGAGGTAGAGTTTAACCTCGGAAGACAGAAAAGTAGCCTTATGCAATGCAAGAATGTAAAAGGATGATCAGTAGTAAGATCTCTTAGCTGATAGCCGATTACGACAATATGACTGCTGGGGAGATTGGGTACGGATAGCAATTACGGGCAAGTGATGATTCTGAGAAGTTTCATTCTTGGGAAAGTATGCGTACATAAATATACCTGACGATATTGCAAGTCGAGTGCCTGCATCCAAAGAAAATCGTGAGTTCTGTGAGGGGAAAGGTTATTTCGTTTTCCCCGGGCTCTTGACGTTGCGTGTCATTGGGGTAGCGTCGCTAAACAACAGCAATTCGGATAATAGTTATGCATGATTTTGCAAATATAACGTATATAATCGAAAATAGTTTTCTTTAGATGAACCAACGACTGCGATGTGGTTCAAGACATTGCAACCTCTTTTCTCCGGAATTTTGAGGGTCCTCCTCAAAAATTTGCCCCAGTCTGCTGAGAGGACGTTTCTGACGGCTGTGCTAAATGACTAAAAAAACATCTTTGGAATTTTGAGGGTTCTCCTCAAAATTCTGCCCCAGTTTGCTAGGCTGGCGCTTCTGGCGATGCATGAACTAAAATTAATTTAGGAATTTTGAGGGCCCTCCTCAAAATTCTGCCCCGGCTCCAATAGCGTTGGAAAAATGGAATTTTTATTAAATTATGACCGAACCCATAGGGATGCCTACGTATCCCCTCTTAAACGGGAATCAGGTCAGGCGTAGTTCAAATTACATCATTAAGGGAATCATAAGTGGTTACACATAATATCGTTTCACTGCATCTGAATTGATTGGCTTCGGCCAGACTTCTCCATCCATCTCCACAAGAATAAGGGCTCCTCCAGTTAGAAGCCGGTGAACCATGTACGGCCTTGCCAATTAGGAGAGAACTTCCCCTTGGCTTCATCTTGATGTGGGAAGATTTTCTTCAACACCAGTTGCCCCGGTGTAAACTTCCTTGGCTTAACCCTTTTGTTGAAGGCTCTGGACATTCTGTTCTGATACAACTGACTGTGGAAAACCGCATTCATCCTTTTCCTATCTATAATGGCTAAGTGCTCATAGCGACCTTTTACCTATTCTGCATCATCCAATTCTACTTCTTGTATGATCCTTAAGGAGGGGATTTCTACCTCGGCGGGGATGACTACCTCTGTACCATAAACCAGCATATAGGGAGTTGCTCCGGTCGATGTGCGGACTGTAGTACGGTATCCCAATAAGGCGAGTGATAACTTCTCATGCCATTGTTTGTGCCTTTCGACTATCTTCCTTAGTATCTTCTTGATATTCTTGTTGGTTGCTTCCACAACTACATTCATCTGAGGCCTGTAGGCTGTGGAGTTCTTGTGTTTGATCTTGAAAGTTTCACACATTGCTTTCATCAAGTCGTTGTTGAGATTGGAACCATTATCGGTGATGATTGATTCCGGAACCCCGAACTGACAAACAATGCGGTCACGGACGAAACCCGCCACAACCTTCTTAGTGACCGTCGTGTATGATGTTGCTTCGACCCATTTGGTAAAATAATCGATTGCCACTCGGATGAACTTGTGCCCATTTGATGCGGCAGGCTTGATAGGTCCGATAACATCCATTCCCCAAGCGACGAATGGCCATGGTGAGCTTGTCGCAGTAAGCTCGTTTGGAGGTGACTCTATCATATCTGTATGTATCTGACAGCGATGACATTTGCGAACATATTGGATACAGTCTGTTTCCATAGTCATCCAGAAATACCCTACTCGGAGTATCTTTTTTGCTAAGGCAAAACCATTCATGTGCGGCCCGCAGGTTCCTGCATGCACCTCGTCCAATAGTTTGGATGCTTCTTTTGCTTCGACACACCTTAGTAGACCCAAATCGGGAGTCCTCCTGTACAGGATTCCTCCACTGTGAAAGAAGTTGCGAGATAGTCTACGAAGTGTACGCTTCTGAGTAGCATTGGGAAGTCCTGGATATCCCCTGTTGTCAAGTACTCCTTGATGTCATGGAACCATGGTTTTCCATCTACTTCTTCCTCAACTTGGGCACAATAAGCTGGCTGATCATGAATTTTTACTGGGATGGGATCAATGAAATTTGTATCTGGATGCTGGATCATGGACGATAAAGTAGCTAATGCATCAGCAAATTCGTTCTGGACTCTAGGGACGTGCTGAAATTTTGTCTTTGTGAACCTTTTCCTCAACCCCTGTATATGATGCAAGTAGGGAAGTATCTTAGAGTTCTTGGTTGCCCACTCTCCTCGAACCTGATGTATGAGCAAGTCTGAATCCCCGATCACTAGCAACTCCTGAACGTTCATGTCAATAGCCATTTTGAGCCCCAAGATGCAGGCTTTATATTCGGCCATATTATTGGTGCAAGGGAACCTTAGCTTGGCGGATACCGGGTAGTGCTGACCGGTTTCTGATACTAAGACTGCTCCTATGCCAACTCCTTTGAAATTTGCAGCTCCATCGAAAAACAACCTCCAACCATCATAGGATTCTGCAATATCTTCTCCTATGAAAGATACCTCTTCATCGGGAAAATACATTTTTAGGGGCTCGTATTCTCCGTCTACGGGATTCTCGGTGAGATGGTCCGCCAAGGCTTGCCCTTTGATTGCTTTTTGGGTCACGTAAACAATGTCGAATTCACTTAGCAGGATCTACCACTTGGCGAGCTTGCCAGTGGGCATGGGCTTCTGGAAGATATACTTCAGAGGGTCCATTCTGGATATGAGATAAGTAGTGTAAGCACAGAAGTAATGCATCAACTTCTGCGCGACCCAAGTCGGAGCACAACAAGTGCGTTCTAAAAGAGAATACCGGGCCTCGTACGGTGTGAACTTCTTACTGAGATAGTAAATGGCTTGCTCCTTTCTCCCTGTTTCATCATGTTGTCCTAAAACACAACCGAATGCTCTATCTGATACCGCAAGGTAAAGCAATAGGGGTCTTCCTGGCTCAGGGGGAACCAAGACCGGCGGCGTTGATAGGTATTCCTTGATTCTATCAAAAGCTTTCTGATAATCATCAGTCCATTTGGTAGTAGCGTCCTTCTTCAACATTTGGAAGATAGGTTCACAAATGACCGTGGATTGAGCTATGAACCGGCTGATATAGTTGAGTCTTCCCAAAAAACTCATCACGTCCTTCTTGTTCTTTGGCAGCGGCAATTCTTGGATAGCTTTGACCTTTGATGGATCCAATTCTATTCCTCGACGACTCACGATGAAACCCAATAATTTTCCAGCAGGAACCCCGAATGCACACTTGGCAGGATTCAGTTTCAGATTGTACCTCCTCAGTCTGTTGAAGAACTTTCTTAGATCTGCTATGTGATCCCTGGCTTTCTCGGATTTGATGATGACATCATCCACATATACGTTGATCTCCTTGTGTATCATGTCATGAAATATGGTAGTCATGGCTCTTATGTAGGTGGCGTCAGTGTACTTCAAACCGAATGGCATCATTTTGTAACAGTACATTCCCCACGGCATGATGAAAGACGTTTTCTCTGCATCTTCCTCATACATCCATATCTGATGATACCCAGCGAAACAATCAACAAAAGACTGCAACTCATGCTTGGCGCAGTTGTCGATAAGAATGTGTATGTTAGGCAAGGGGAAGTCGTCTTTGGGGCTGGCCCGATTAAGATCCCGGTAGTCAACACAAACTCTAACTTTCCCATCCTTTTTTGGCACTGGCACGATGTTGGCTAACCATGTCGGATACTCTACTACCCTGAGAACCTTGGCTTTGACTTGCTTGGTAACCTCTTCTTTGATTTTCAAACTCATGTCGGGTTTGAATTTCCTGAGCTTATGCTTTACCGGCCGGTATGTTGGATCTGTTGGCAGTTTGTGAGCTACAATGGATGTGCTGAGACCAGTCATATCATCATATGACCAGGCAAATATGTTTTCATATTCCTTTAAGAACTCCTTGTACTCTTTCTTTTCTGATGATGACAGGTGAACACTGATGCGCGTTTCTTTGACATTCTCTGCATCTCCCAGATTAACGACCTCAGTTTCATCCAAGTTAGACTTAGGCCTATTTTCAAAATTCTCAACTCCTCTAATGACCTCTTCTGGTATATCATCCTCTTCTGAGTCTGTATCCGTTTGTTGTGTTGTCTCGTTGCAAGTCACAATCGTTGGTTCATCATCAAGGCAAGTAATAGTAATGCTGTGTAAAATAAAGTGAATGATAGGAAATTAATAAGAGTGAGATATATAATAAACTGAAATGCTTCGATTAGATTCATAATTGTTTTGAGTATCAGAGCTCTTTTCAGAATTAAAGACAATGCGGAAATAAAATCAGCTAGTAAAAAGTAAAATGTGATGCATGGTGCTTTTGTTTAGCCTTGCTACCCCGAAGCTTTCCGGGCCCTGGTGGTTCTGATTGACCAATTGCTGAGGCACTCTCCTTGGTTCACAACTTGTATAGAAGGGCCTTCCTCCCCTTCCTCCTCGAAAATAACACTGCAATCCATATCATCATCCTCCGGGAATAGATTCTTCACGGCTGCCAATGTTTCCTCTTCCTCCGACCCATATATAGTATCTGCCAGCTGGAAAGTCAGCTCCAGGTGAGGTATCGGGTGCTCTAGTGGGTAGTAGGGACCGCGCCATGGTGGCGACTAGTGATTGAACTCCTCCCAAGTGTACTCATACCCCAAACCAAATGTAGTGCCATGTTTCTTCAGCTTGATGGGTTTGGCGATTCCCCAGAGGTTTTTGCCGAGTCCCTTTCCAGGTTCGTATCCACACCAATTCAGGATACTTTCAATCTTGTTATCCCACCATTTATCTTTGTCTATAGTGTTGACTCTTTCAATGTGGTGGTATGTTTCTCCGCCTATTCTCTTTCTGCCTCCAATCATCGGGATGGTCTGGCGACTATATATGGGGTTGCTACCATCGCCATGAATGATCACCTCTTGGTGGTTCCATTCGAACTTCACTGCCTGATGCAGGGTCGATGCTACAGCTCCAGCGGCATGGATCCATGGTCGTCCCAACAGCAAATTGTAAGATGCTGGGACAACTATCACTTGAAAGTCAACGTCGAACCAGGTTGGCCCCATTTGCAAGCATAGGCTGATCTCTCCGATAGTAGACCTTTGGGACCCATCGAAGGATTTGACATTGATGGCCCCGTCTTTGATCTCGTGCAGGCTCTTTTCCAATGTTCTGAGAGTTATCAATGGACAGATGTTGAGGCTGGAGCCTCCATCTATCAAGACTCTAGTGATGAAGTAATCCTCGCATTGCACTGTAATGTGTAGGGACATGTTGTGACTCAGTCCTTCCGGCTGCAGTTCATCTTCGTGGAAGATGATTTTGTAGCTTTCCAGTATTTATCCTACCATATTTGCCATTTCGCCCCCAGTTATGTTGTTGGGCACATAAGCTTCGCTCAATATCTTCATCAAGGCATTTTTGTGTGCATCAGAGCTCTGTAGGAGAGCTGGGATGGAGATCTGTGCTGGTGTTTTGTTCAACTGTTCCACGACCGAATACTCCTTAGCTTGTATTTTCCTCCAAAGATCATCGGGACCAATTTCAGTAGTCTGTCCCGAGGCTTGCTTACTGGACTCAACTAGGTGCTCTGGAGGGTAAACCTTGTCTGTTCTGGTTATACCCTGCGTAGCAATTGCTTCTCCCGTTTTGGTCTTTCCTTTCCTCCTTGCTTCAGCTGTGTAATCCCATGGTATGGCATTCGAGTGGAACGGTGTTACGTCTGACATTGCTATAGGAATGGGTGCCCTCGGGGGTAACACAACAACTTCAAAGGGTACAGGTGCCTTTGGAACTCCAAACTCAACCTCAATTGGCCCGGCCACTTTCGCAGAAGAAGGTGCTTCAAATTCGAGAGGTATAGACATATTTACTTCATTGTCCCTGGAGGGCTGGTTCTGCACAACAATCAGGTTAAGTGTGACTGTTGGTTTCTTTGGCTCATCATCCTCAGCAATCAGTCCTATCGATCCCTTGGGGTCCCAGTCATCTTCGATCTCGATCATGTGAATGTCCCCACCTCTATGATCAGGCAGAGGGTTGTTGCGGACATTAGAAGCAGTATCTGTTGCTGTGATAACCTTATTGTTGATCATAGTTTGAATCTTGTCCTTCAACGAGCGACATTCGTCAATGGTGTGACCTTTCATGCCGGAATGGTACGCACAGGTGTTATTAGGGTTGATCCACTGGGAAGGATTTTCTAGAGTTATGGCAGGGATAGGGGAGACGTAACCAGCAGCTTTAAGTTTCTCATACAACTGGTTAATTGGCTCAGCGATGGCTGTATATTGTCTGGGAGGTCTGCGGTCAAAATTTGGTCTGGGTCTAGGGAAATTTTGGCGAGTGGGAGGTGATTGGTAGTGAGGGGGTTGGGCATTATAAGCTTGGTAAACAGGTGCAGGTTGAGAGTATCTGGGTGAAGTGGATTGATATGCGGGAGGTGGAGATGATTGGTAAACGGGTGGTAGATTTTGGTAAAAGGGTGCGGGTGCTTGGTAATTTGGGATAGGCTGATATGTAAGTGGAGGTGACGGGTAGGTGTGGTATTTTAGTGGTGATTTGGCTCCCTGTGAGACCATCACGGCATTGACATCCTTCTTTTTGGACGTGCCACTAGACTATAAAGCCTTGTTGGTGGCCTGCAATGCTTCAAGATTAGTAACCATACCATTCTTAATGCCTTGTTCAATTCTTTCTCCCAGCTTGATGATATCGGAGAATTTTTGGCCCTCGATCAGCATCAACCTCTCATAATATTGTGGGTCTTGAGCTCGGACGAAGAATCTGTTCATCTATTTCTCTTCTAAGGTCGGCCTGACCTTCGCAGCCTCTGATCTCCAACGGGTAGCATACTCGCGGAATGTCTCGGTAGGCTTCTTCTTCAGATTCTGGAAGTAGAATACATCCGGTGTATTCTCTGTATTGAATCGGAACTTATCCATAAAATCTGATGCCATACCTACCCAGCTCGTCCATTTCTTGGGGTCCTGACTGATGTACTAGGACAAAGCATCCCCCTTCAGGCTTCTCATGAAGAGTTTCATACGGATTTTCTCATTCCTTCCGACTCCGACCAGCTTATCACAATATGTCCTCAAATGGACTCTGGGATCTCCCATGCCATCGAACATTTCGAACTTGGGAGGTTTGTATCCCTCCGGAAGTTCAACATTTGGCTGAATGCAGAGGTCCTCATAATTCAGCCCCTCTATGCCTTTGTTTCCTTCCATGCCCTAGACTCGGCTGGTCAATTTCTTGAGTTCTGCTGCCAAGTTTCTGATAAGAGAGTCCTTGTCATTAGACTCAGGTGCACTTTAGATTGGTTGAGTGTAGTGGGGTATGGTATCTACGTAGATGGGAGTGTTGTGGGGGTGGTCGTTTGTGGTGTTTAGTGGTTCAGGAATGGGTAGTGGAGTATGGCATGTGTTGCAATGTTGAGCATAGGTGGGTTGCATCTGTGGTTGTGGGGTGTTCTGTGGATGTGCGGGATTTTGAGCATTTGGGAAGTTGACATCAGGAGCGGTGAAAGTGAATGATAAATTTGCCAAGTTCCGAACTTGATCCAGTTCTTCTTGGAACTTTAACAGTTTCTGCTCAAGTTGGGCAGCAGTTTCCTTAGCAACCGGGGTACCCTGAAGAATCTCAATTCTTTCAATTTCCTTTCTAGCGCTTGAATCTCCCATTCTACCTTTGCTCTTGTTTCGGATAAGACTCGGAGGAGGAGGAGGTGGAGGGCCCTTGGATCTCGTACTGTATGATGATGGTGCCAGAATGCACGAACTAACCTTTGGGGAGGGGAATAAAAAATAAAGAAAAGCAAAAAGGTAACAAGTTAGTGCAGGTTATGAGAAGAAAATGTTGCAATATTTAAACACAATGTGCAAGAATATAAATCGCGTCCTAATTTAGGTATCTCGTTTTGCCTGAGGTAGGCCTAGCAAAAAATTAACTTAGAGAACTTATAATGCTAAATGCCTCATTTTATTGATAAGAAATAAGACAAATCCAAAGCGACGCTAAATAACGGAAAATAAAATGTCACTAGTGCCCATCAGCCTTATTACATCATTAGAAGCAAAATAAAAGACTCCTAACTACTTGGTCCCAGACGGACCTTCCCTAGATTTGGTATCCCCCTCGAACAGATTCACCAGCTCGCGCAGTCCTAGCAGCAGATAAGCTTGGGCCAAATGTCCGCCTGCATTCCCTTCAGTGTTTCAACAATCTTCAATCCTCTTGAGGAACTTTCCTTCTAGCTCTACTAGACCTCGCTCCAGATACCCTAGTCGCGTGTTGGCGCTGACAGCCATATCCTTCCATTCCTCGATCAGCTTTTGAAGGGCTTCTTGTATTTCCCGATGCTAACTTTCACACTCTCGAATCCTCTTGCGCAGTTGATTGTACTTAACCTGTGCTTCAGCTTTCTTGTCGATGATTCTGTGTTCGTGAATGAACCCGGGCTGACCCATACCATTGTGATTATCTTCCAACCAACCCGAATAGTGCGGCACGCAACCAGCGTGATACCTGTCTGGCTCAATAGATTCTTTCCCCAAAACGATCTTGCAATGCCACATGTGTTGAGCTTGGCATTTGTGAGGGCTATCATCGTCCTGGAAATCGTCCCTAAAGTGACTCATTTTGTCGACCCTTGGTATGATTTTCTTTCTTCTAGCCTGCCTCATGGCTCGGAGGGGAACGTAGAGATAAGTTCCTCTTAGACCAATGAGTATGAGAAACGGTGCGTCTCGGGATCGAACAATGAATTCTTCCGTAGGGAACCATTCAACCATCCACTATACCTAGTCTTCTTTTAGATTCTCAAATAGTTCCACCCATCCTCCAGCGTCCTCTGGTTGAGCGAACATGTTAGGCATATAATTCACACGCCTTGGCTGGTGGAAGGCAATGTGATCATCCCAGTCTATGTGTAAGATTTCTTGTCGGTATTCTCCTTTCTGAAGGTGCTCCATGAGCCAGAGTTGAAGTAATAAATTGCATCCCTCAAAATGACTAGCCTTTCGCTGACAGTTGTCCAGAGCCCGGTATATCTCAGCAACAATCATGGGCACTATGCTGAAAGGTTGTCCGCCGATTCCTTCCATCAGAGTCTTGGTTACCATGGCCAATCTGGTGTGGATCCTAGCCTTCTTCATAGGGAACACTATCATCCCTAGGAAATAAAACATGAATACGAAGACCCTTCTGTGAATATGCCCCAGTGAGGTGAGGGCAAATTCATCTGAGTAGGTGCGGTATAACTTGCTATGGTCGTACCTCTCGTACAGATAGTCGAATGGGATGTAGGAGTCTTTCAAACAGGTCAAGTCTGGGTTCTTCTTCAGTCCCATCATCTTAAGGAAACCCCTACCCTTGCGATTCTCTAGCATAAGCAAACCCGGAGTCTCCCAAGGAATACCAGCTAAGCCTCCTATTTATTTGAGCAAAGGAGTCATTTCAAGGTTCCCGAAGCGGAATACGGACCTGTCACTATCCCAGAACAGAGTTGCAGCCTCTATGATTTTGTTGTCATGCTGGATTTTTAGAAGAGAAGGCAGATTCCCTAAGTATTTGCGGATGAGTGTCTGATCACTGGAGTGAAGATCTTCCCACCAATTCAGCAGCCTTGGATGAATGTTGGTGACCATGCCAAATCTGGGGACTTCGTGCCTCATTTTCTGCAAAACAGAGTGTTAGACCCTTACCTTGCCAGACTCGACTATTTAAACCAATAATTAACATAAAAAGCATTTAGTTCTCCAAATAAATGCACAGAACATGTAGGTGTCCGTTTGGGTTTCGGGGAAACCTGATGGACTTTGGACAAGGCTATCTTAATGAGTCATTATGTGGACAACATAACTGACTCGGCTAGGCTTGACCATGATGCATTCACAGTTAGATAGAGTAAGGTTTCTTTGGGGTATTAGACAGGTACCCTTGAACGGACAACTCAAGAGAGAAAGGCACGAAACCGTCGACTGCACCGTTGATCGACTGGTTTTACTGCAAATACGCCTTTGCCGAATTTAAAGGGTGATAATATTGGAAGAGCGCAACCACTCATTATAAGCATTGCTATGGTGTTTGTTTGGTACGAGTGGAATATGATGTTGAAGATGCAATTTACAAGAATGAAACAAATTGTCATGTATTTTCACGTTCATAAGATAAATGATTACAATAATTACAGTAATTACAACAACATTTGAAATAAAGTAGTAAAGGAAAGAGCTAAAGGAAAGAAAAGAGATGAAGAGCCAAGTTAGTTTCGTAGTGAAAGAATAAAAGATAGTAAATAAAGCAGTTAATAAGATAATAAAGTCACAAACAATATGCAATGGTAAAAGCCTAAAGAAACTCCCTAGCAGAGTCGCCATGCTATCGACACCCCCTTTTTCTCTAACCGCGGGGTCAAAAATCGGGTATACGACATTGGGAGGACAACTCTATCCCCTTTCGAGAATTGGGTTTAAAAGTTGAAGAGTCGCCACCTAATGATTATAGTGCATTAGGACACTTTAAGAAGGGTTTGAGATGAAGAGACCAGAGATTAGGGTAAGGGCTAGAAATTATCCCGAGGGGAAGGTGTTAGGCACCCCTCAAGATCCACTAGTGTGGTTCCCGGCCATGTTACAATTGTGACTTTACAAGTAAACAATCAAGGCTCAAATAAGGATTCGCACATAACATTGCGACCAAGTTGAAAATTTTCGAAGGTAAGTAAAGAGGGCAAAAATTCATGAAAAAGAGATTTGAACAGTTTTACAAGAATAGATGAAAGCAAATAAAGGGAGGGGAGTCCTAAGTTTATCATTAATATGGATCACTTCAATGCAATACCCAGCGATCACTCCTCAGAAGAGGGGTCGCATGTGATATTAGTGCATCGGTCATCATATCCATATTCTACCCTTCCCACCCCGTTAAGGTATTTAAATGCGATCAGTCTCCTTTACTTATTGCATGCTAGTACCCGTCCCAACCTATAAGTCCCGGGGTATCAGGACTTCTAATCCTAAAGGGGAAGGAAAGGGATATAGGCATATATGGAGTTCAAAGGTTAAAATTCTAATTGCGACATACAAAACAAGCAACAAATATAAGGATGAACAAAACAAATAGGTAAGGCTCAAGTAAACCCCTCAATCAAACAAACACTTAGTTTAGCATGTCTTGGCACATACTGATTTGGTCTTTAAATTAAACTTAAACAGCGAAGGAACTAGTTCAACCCATATGTTTAGATAGAAAGTCTGCATTAGGAAACTTGGATCCAATTGTCAGAAATTAAGGTATTTCAAGCGAGTGATTTAAAAGGTACTGGTTTCAGGAAAAAGCATTCTAATGCAGAGGAGTTTTGAAGAGAAAGTATAGACTGCTGTAAAAATAAAACACAGGAATGGTTGTGAAAGAGTTTCAGAGATAGAAATATCTAAGGAAAGGGTAAGTTGCAACTGTTTTAAAAGACAATTTCAGTGTCTGAGTAAAACGTTTAGGCAGAACGTTTAGAAAGAAACTGTTTCAGAAAAAGATGCCGATTTGAGGGACTTAAAAGCATACTGAGTCAAGAGAGTTTTTGTCAAAGAATTAAAACTTCTGAAATCGTTGTTGTATTAAGACGTTAAGGACCAGTTAATAGATCATTATTACTTTAAGCGAATCAGACGAGTTTGATGCAAATCCTATAGGCATGATATCTATTTTGACTTTTAAAACCTGTTATTGAACTTGTAAAAGATGATTGTGTTAATTAACCCTACAGTTTGCCTAATGCATATGCATTCCTTATAGGCATGATCTCTATATGCATTGATTACATGAACGTTAAGTCCTATAGGCATGATTTCTATGTGATTTGTAACACAATGAAGCGTTGACCCTATAGGCATGGTCTCTAGGTGATGTGGAATCAGAAACATTGAACAATCCTATAGGCAGGATTTCTAAAAAAATTAAAATCCTAAAGCATGGTTTCTACCCTTACTGATGCAAGAATGTAAAACCCCTCTCACACCCTTTTACTATATTCCCCAAATTCTTTATACAAATTATTACAGACCAAAAGAAAGAAAATAAATACATTAAAAACTAACAGCTAGATCCGAGCAGCCTAATTCAATCTTAATGTCCAATAACATGTGATTAACCAATTCCGGATTTCCAAAGCCTTCTCTTTATCCAAAGTGTTTCAAAGTTCCAAGGAATCTCAAGGATTCCTGGCATTGCTTACACTCAGGATACCATTTAGAATTAGAATAGTGCAGTGCGTAATAGCCAGTCCTCAGGCATCCAAGTTCAGTGGGAGCTCAAGGGTCCCAAAGAATGGCTTGCAAGAGAGGGGCAGAACTTAGAGGTAGGAGTAAGTGCAAAGTGAAAAGGAATTGGGGAGCCATAACAAATGGTGGTCATACCCAGCCACAGGTGCAGACTGGCACACCCCTGACCATTTGTTTGGTCAAACAAGTTAGGAGCAGACCCTTGAGGGTCAAACCTAGGTCTGGATGGTGATTAGGACACCACCAGACTCAGGTCCAGGCTCAAGCACATAAAGGGGAGAAGGGAGTGGGAATTGATTGAGTTAGGAGGTTCAAAGAACCCAGTTCAGAGTCATAGACAGCAATATCAAAGCGATGTTATGGATGGAACTATACTCACATACAAAGGGGAAAAGGGAAAGGGAGTTCACATAAGAAAAGCACAACAGAGTTGCAGAAACATAGTAAAGAAGAACATAACAGACTAGGAAGTAAACACATAATGAAGAAGCATTATTCAACTAAGAATAACGTACCAGTTGCAAAGTAAGAACAAGCAGAACAATAGAGCAATCACGGCAAGTAAACACAGCAGGAGCAGACTTAAGTTCAGCAGAACACTTGAGAGTTTTAGAGAGAGAGCTCAAAATTGTTTCAGAAAGCACAAAGTAGAAGAAGAGAGTAGAATTTTCTTTTGTGAAAGAACTCAGTATTCGAATGTGTAAAAGCCTGTGTTTTTGTGCAGAAAAGTTTGTGAAAGCCTGTGAAAAACCCTTTCTTTAGTGCAAAAGAGCAGTCCTTTTTTATGGTGCAGAAGGTGAGTAAAAACAAAAAGGTAAGAGAATAGTTTTGAAATCAATCACAAGTTGTTTCCCTTTGGTTAAGGGATTTGATTAACGGGCAAAATAAATAAGGAAAGGATTTGTTTTAAACAATCTTTTCTGAGGCAGTATAACAGGGGCAAATACACAGAAACCTATTTAAGGAAACAATTTAGTAGTACACGGTTTAGGTTAAACAAGGAAAGACGATCAATCAACCAGCCAGTAAAATCAGGATTCGAATCTTAGTGTGAATGAATCCAACAAGAAAAAGGTGAGAAGGGTTTAATTTTAAGAAAATCAACAACATATAATCAAACCTTTTAAAAAAGGAACTCGGAATCAATCACAAGCTGGCCAAAGGCCTTTTGAAAGAAGAGAATTTGCCATATAAAAAGCATACAGACATGTGAGACAAGAGAGAGTTGTTGTAAAACTAGCAAGAAATCAGAGTACCCAAGAAGGTTAGGTTCACAGACTCAGAATGAGTCTGAAAAAGAGTCAGGGTTCTGAATGGAACCCTAGTCCAAACACAAAGTCAAGCTTGCCAAAAACCCCAAATACTAGGGTTTCTGACTCGAATCAGATGCATAGATGAGAAAACAACAAATAGAACAGGCTCAGTAGACTCTTTCAGAGACTTATGAGAAACAAACAGAGAGAACAACAAGTTTGAAACACAGGGAATACATTTAGGCAAAGCTTGTCACTCAAACAAGTTCAGAAAAGAAAAAGCGATACGGGTTTAGGAAAATAGTAAATGAAACATGCTTAGGTTCAAACAAAGTCCAATAAATGTAAGCAAGGAGAAAAAACTCAGTAAAAAATACAGCAGAGGAACATACGAGATAGACATGTAAAGAATGCTTATAGAACCCAGTAGAGGGAAGAACAAAACACAAAAATAGAAGAACATGCATCGTATGGCAAACATAAGAACACAATAGAAAAACTCATAAGAAAGTGGTACAGACAGATTCACACAAAGAAAAGAAGAAGAAGAAGAAGAAGAAGAAGAAGAAGAAGAAGAAGAAGAAGAAGAAGAAGAAGAAGAAGAAGAAGAAGAAGAAGAAGAAGAAGAAGAAGAAGAAGAAGAGTCAGAAGTTATTTTGAGATTTTTTTCGAAAACCCTAAATTGAAAGCGAACTAATTTTGAAAAGAAAATTGGGGAAAAGCTTTAAAACATTGAATATAGCACGGATTCATCACAGATCTAAGTAAATAAAAGAGGAAGGAACCTCGAATAGCTTTAGGGTTTCTCTGAAACCTTAGAAATGAGAAGGCTTGGAAGAGGTCTGGTCTTGAGTCAGAGATGGCCATGGATAGGCTTCTAAAGCTCGAATACGTCGGAGCAAGGCCGGAGAGGCCATAGAACCACAAATCTGAGAAGATCTGAACGAACGCCATTGAGGTCAAACCTCAAAATCTCGAACACCCATGGCTTAGGAGTGAAGAAAGGTGAGCACAGGTCGTCCATGGCTTGAAAAGCCATGGACTCCGGCGAGATAATGGTCGGAGAAGACGAGGGAGGCGATTAGGATTTTGAGTGCTTGAGAGCGTTTTGAGAGAGAAGAGGTTTCAGAGGCGGCTGTCTAAGAGAAATAAGGGTTAGGGTTGGGGGGTTGGTAGAATTAAAAAGGAAAGGGTCGTTTGTGGTCGTTGATCAAAATGATCAACGGCCTGGATTAAAAGGATTTCCGGGCGGGTTGGATTAAACGGGTCAAGGGGATGGGTTTGAATGAATTAGGCTGGTCCAATTGAGTTCGAAATTGGGCTGATTTCAGGCTGAAATTGAAATGGAATTTGGGTTATAATTGAAATGAATTGAGGGTACAATTGAAATAGCCAATTTTTCCTTTTATTATTTTATAAAAATAGTAAAAATGTTTTAAAAGTAAATTAAAGGCACTGAGTCAACTAATAATATATAAATATTAATTCGACAATATTGGGATCAATTTTGTAATTATAAAATGCTATTAAATCTTAAAGAGGCTAGTATTGCAATTATATGCAATTTGGCTTTAAAAATACCAAACGAATTTGTAAAAAATGTGCAAAAATCATGCTAGATATATTTTGGTGTAAATATGAGAATAAAATAAATTATTCTCCAAAATGGCAAGCTTTGAGAATAATTATTGGATTTTATGGTGTACAAATAGGCCATAAATTAGTTTAAAATCATTAAAATGCCAAAACCTTTTGGTGTGCTTATATATGCACATATATGTTATTTTGGAAGTGTTTTGGGTATAAAAATACATAGGAAAAAATTGGATATCAACAATTATGAGGTGATCGATCAGCTTCAAAAATTTCCCAAACAAGTACCCTTGTTGGCTTTGCTGATGAACTCCACCGAACATCAGAAGGTATTGATCAAGACCCTTAACGAAGCATATGTTCCTGTTGAAACTTCTGTAGAACAGTTGGAGAGGATGGCAGAAAGGTTTTTCGCAGTTAACCAGATTTCTTTCAGCAAAAATGACTTGCCCCCAGAAGGGGCCGCGCATAACCAAGCCCTGCACCTGACAGTCAAATGCGAAGGGTACCATGTGAAAAGGGTTATGTTGGACGGAGGCTCTGGGGTAGACATCTGCCCACTCTCAACTCTACAGCGCATGGAAATCGGGACCGAAAGAATTCGACCCAACAATGTCTGTGTACGGGCTTTTGATGGTATAAAAAGGGACACAATTGGAGAGATCGATCTGATTCTGACCATCGGCCCAGTAGACTTTGAAGTAACCTTCCAGGTTCTGGACATGGACACATCCTACAATTTTCTCTAGGGAAGGCCATGGATTCATGCAGCAGGGGTTGTACCCTCTACCCTTCATCAGATGGTAAAATTTGAACATGAAAATCAAGAAATTGTGGTCCACGGGGAAGACGAGCAATCAATTTATCGGGACACATCAGTCCCATGCCTTGAAGCGAGAGAGGGGAGTGAGTACATAGTTTACCAAGCCTTTGAAATTGTGGTCGCAGACCAGTACGAAGAGGGAAACCCTTGCCCTCAACTATTTCTTTCTTGCATCAATCATGGTGGCCAAAGAAATGATCATACATCGCTTCAAACCAGGGAAGGGGCTCGGGAAATCATTGCAAGGAATAACTGAACCTGTCACCCTGACCGCCAGTGAAAAGTTCTTTGGGATAGGCTTCCGACCCACTCCAGCTGATGTAAAATGGGCAAATGATAGAAAGGATGATGGTTAGGTCTTGCCTCAGCTGATGCTGCATCTGCACAGAACATTTGTCAAGCCAAAATACCATGAGGAAGAAGAACATGAGGTCTTCACGGCCGAAGAAATTGAAGAGATCTGTGGGGCAATGAGGAAGATACTGTATGAAGCCCACTTGGTTCAGCCAGGGGAAGGCTCAAGCACCACTTAGGTGTTGTATATGGGACCTAACGCCAAGCTTCAGAATTGGAAGTCTACGCCATTCCCGATCAGGCGGGAGTCCCGGTAGACCTGCCCTGCCACCTTTTCTGCATCACGAGTTATTTCAGGGTGTAACTTGGATGTTTCCTTTAGCTCCTTGTCTTTTAATTTTCCGATGTAAACCCTATTATCTTCAAATTCAAAGAAATGAAATCAATATTTCATCGTTCATCTTTCTTTATTCTTTCTGATTTTGTCATTTTCTCTTTTCTTTCAGTTCTAATAATGCAGCTTTAAATAACATAACATGCTTGCAGACTTCATGCCCAGATCCAAACATGTTGTCTAATTGCGAAATAATGAACCAAGAGTCGGAATACGATGAAGAGGAGGCTTTTAGGTAAATAAATCGAGAATTGGAATAATTTGAGAATAAACCTAAGCCGAACTTAAATGATACTGAACCGGTTTGGGTAGTTCTGAAGAAATCAGGGAAACCAAGATAAGCATTTTCACAGATAGAAAAACTTGAGACGCATTAATCCAACTCCTGTTTGAGTTCAAAGATATGTTTGCTTAGTCATATGATGGCATGCCAGGGCTGAGTGTTGATTTGGTGATTCACAAGTTGCCAACATACCCCGATTGTCCCCCAATCCAGCAAAAGCAAAGGAAGTAAAACTGATGTTAGTAACAAGATCAAAGAAGAGGTCACGAAGCAGTTGAAAGTGGGGGTGATCCGAGTGGTCCAGTACACCACATGGTTAGCTAATATAGTCCCAGTGCCAAAGAAAGACGGAAAGACCCGAGTATGTGTGGATTATAGAGATTTAAACAAGGCAAGCCCCAAAGATAACTTCCTTTTGCCGAACATCCACATCCTTGTTGATAACTGCGCCAAGCATGAGATACAGTCCTTCGTGGATTGTTACGCAGGATATCACCAGGTGTTGATGGATGAAAAAGATGCAGAGAAGACAGATTTTACCACACCTTGGGGTACATACTATTACAGAGTCATGCCATTTGGTCTCAAGAACGTCGGGGCAACCTATATGAGGGCCATGACAGCCATTTTTCACGATATGATGCACCAAGAGATAGAGGTGTATGTGGACGATGTAATCATCAAATCCAAAACCCAGGACGACCACGTTCGGGACTTGAGAAAGTTTTTTGAGCGGCTTTGCAAATATGATTTGAAGTTGAACCCAGCCAAATGTGCATTTGGGGTACCATCCGACAAACTCTTGGGATTCATCGTCAGTCGGAAGGGCATCGAGTTAGACCCAACAAAGATAAAGTCTATTCGAGATTTGCCTCCTCCGAAAACCAAGAAGGATGTTATGAGTCTGTTGGGTAGATTGAACTATATCAGCTGATTCATTGCCTAGTTGACATCCACATGTGAACCCATATTCAAATTGCTGAAGAAAGACGCAGTAGTCAAGTGGACAGATGAATGTCAAGGAGCTTTTGATAAAATCAAGGAATATCTGTCGAATCCGCCAGTCTTGGTCCCACCTGAGCCAGGGAGGCCTTTGTTCTTGTACCTGACAGTCTTGGAGAATTCTTTCAGTTGCGTCCTCGGGCAAAACAATATGACCGGAAAGAGAGAGCAGGCAATTTACTATCTGAGCAAGAAATTCACCAGTTATGAAGCCAAATACACTTTGTTGGAAAGGACCTGCTGCGCTTTGACATGGATCGCTCAGAAACTGAGGCATTATTTGCAAGCCTACACCACTTACCTCATAACTAGGTTGGATCCTTTAAAATACATATTCCAGAAGCCAATACCCACTGAGAGACTAGCAAAGTGGCAGATCCTGCTTACGGAATTCGACATAGTATATGTCACTCGCACGGCAATGAAAGCCCAGGCGTTAGCAGATCATTTGGCTGAAAATTCGGTCGATGATGAATACCAACCTTTGAATACTTACTTCCCGGATGAAGAGGTAAACTCAGTTGAGGCAATATCCGAAGACATCAATGCCTGGAAAATGTTCTTCGATAGAGCGGTAAACGCAAAAGGTGTCGGAATTAGGGCAATCTTGATCTCGCCCACTGGCCAGCATTACCCGGCCACCGCTAGGCTTCGATTTTTCTGCACAAACAATACTTCCGAGTACGAAGCTTGCATTATGGGCATGAACATGGCAATCGACCAAGATGTTGAAGAGTTGTTAATCATGGGAGACTCAAATTTGATTATCTGACAAGCTTAAGGAGAATGGGAAACCCGAGACGTCAATCTTATTCCTTATAGGCAACATGTGGAAGAACTTGACAAACGATTCAAGTCAATAGAGTTCAGGTACATTCCTTGCTGCCACAATGAACTATCTGATGCACGTGCCACTTTAGCCTCAATGTTGTCATACCCAGGCAATGCCTACATTGATCCATTTGAAATCCAAATTCGGGAAAGGCATGGTTATTGTAATATGGTTGAAACAGCACCACATACCCAACCATGGTATCATGACATCAAAAGGTTTTTGAAAACGCAAGAATATCCCGAGCAAGCCAGTGGAGACCAGAAGAGAACCATTAGGCAGCACGCGAGTGGTTTCTTTTTGAGTGGTGATGTCTTGTACAAGAGAACTCCGGACCTCAACTTGTTAAGATGTGTTGACGCGGAAGAGGCTGGAAGAATCATGCATGAGGTACACACGGGAGTATGCGGACCCCATATAAACGGGCATGTTTTAGCAAAGAAAATCCTTCGAGCGGGCTATTACTGGATGACCATGGAAAAGGACTATTTCAGCTTTGTCCGGAAGTGTCATCAGTGTCAGGTGCACGGGGATTTGATTCATGCACCTCCCACAGAACTGCATCCCATGTCAGCACCTTGGCCATTTATTGCCTGGGGTATGGACGTCATTGGGCCAATCGAGCCAAAAGCCTCAAATGGGCACAGATTCATACTAGTTGCCATTGACTACTTCACGAAATGGGTTGAAGCCGTCACTCGCAAATCCGTCACTAAGAAAGCTGTGGTGGGTGCACTCCAATCTTATCTGCCGTTTTGGCATTCCTGCAACTATTATCACAGACAATGCTGCAAACTTGAATAGTCATTTGATGGGAGAGATATGCGAACAATTCAAGATAACGCACCGAAACTCTACTCCTTATCGGCCCAAAGCTAATGGTGTCGTCGAAGCAGCAAACAAAAACATCAAAAAGATTTTGAGAAAGATGATTCAAAGTTCCAGGTAGTGGCATGAAAAGTTACCGTTGCATTGTTGGGATATCGCACTACCGTGTGCACGTCAATTGGAGCCACCCCGTATCTTTTGGTTTATGGCACTGAAGCTGCAATACCCGCGGGTTGAAATCCCCTCTCTCCAGATCATCGTTGAAGATGAAATTAAAGACAGTGAAGGGGTTAAAACCTGGCTGGAATAGTTAACCTTGATCGATGAAAAGCGAATGGCCGCGGTCTGCCACGGGCAGTTATACCAACAAAGAATGGCTCGTGCCTACAACAAGAAAGTGTGGCCTAGAAATTTTGAAGTAGGGCAACTCGTGTTAGGGCGCATCCTTCCCCATCACCAGGAGGCAAAAGGAAAATTTGCTCCTAATTGGAAGGGCCCATACATCATCAGGAAGAAATTTCCAAAAGGGGCATTGTATCTGGGCGATATCGAAGGGAATGTTCTCGAAGCAGCTGTAAATGCGGATGCAGTCAAAAAGTATTATGTTTAGCTTTTCTGCAGTGACAACTTTGTCTGTTTGGGATGACGAAGGCTTTTATTCTCGCTACCCAAACACTCCTCACCCTTTGCAAACCCATTTGAGCCAGTTACTCTTCTTTGATTACCCTCTTGGGAACCGTAAAGTGTTGAAAAAAAGAGCAAAAACAGAAACAACAAAACAAATGTTTCCCTGAACTACGTTCAACTTGATTCCGAAAGGATGCGTAGGCAGCCTCTCCCCGGGGTTTAGTCACACCAAAACAAAAATCCAATTTTCCCCAAAAGTGAAACTGGGGCAGATATTATAATGGTTCGGCAATGAGCCTACCTAAACGGTTCCAAAGTTGTAATTTTATCCAGATTCTTTTTACCCAAACCTTGTTCAAGTCTTTATGATCAATCAGCAGAGGCATCGGAATTAGAAAACACAACTGTTTGGATCCGATGCAATCAAACGAGAGAATAAAATGAGAGAGTCTTATTGGTGAAAACCCACACGGGTACCATGAGGCGATGGCAAGCAGAGAAATAAAAAATGAGAGAGTCTTGTTAGTAAAAACTCGTAAAGAGCACTATAAGGCGACGGTGAGAAGAGAAATGAGAGAGGTCGATTGGCGAAAACCTGCAAAGGGCGTCGTTGATCGAAAAGGAGAAATCCCTCACCACCATTGGTATTGAAAGAGTCCTGGCAAGGTTTCTCGGTTTAAAAACACGGGTCGCAATGGGTATGTGAGAAGTTGGATAGTTGTGCAGATCGGGCATCAGTCCAAGAAGCATGTCATGTCTATTGAAGTTTGCATGCACCCGAGATAAGTCCGTCCTTACTCCCCGAAAGGGACACTTCTCTCTAAATTCATTTTCTTGCCTTTTGCTTACTTTTCCTTGAATCACTTTCGGTCTAACTCTATTTCCGAAACTAATACAAAGAAAAAAGTGGCAAGATTGGCTTTGCAGGGTCCTGCCTAACAGAAGCTAAAGAAAAGTACCCAGCCTCAGCGGGTGCATCAAGTCGATCCCGACTGGCCATGACAGCTGATGCTTTGAAATCAAATTTATCGAAAAGGAAAAAAAAGCCAAAGGCAAAAGCCTAAAGGCGGAATAAAGTGAAAGGGTCGAAGCCCCACACGGGTAAGCCATCATGAAATCTTAAAAGCTAAGTCCTTCGGTTTGAAAGATAGATCAATCTTCAGAAAATCACTAAGCAGCAGAGGTTCTCAACAAAGGTTCGGGCCGAGATCGAGTGATTGAGACAATCAATGCCACAAAACCAACCACCGTTTCAAACTAACAATTGTTCTTTGTTTAAAATTGAAACAGATGCAACCCAAGGCAACCGTGCAAGAAGCAGGTGCAGCCGAAAAGGAAAAGATGCGCAAAAGCTAGAAACAGCTTTGCAGCAAATAATCAATCCAAAAAGGGAAGTTTCCTCCAAGTTCTTTTCTGCATTTTATAAAAAAAATGAAATGAAAATGAAAATGAAAGAAAAGAAGAAAATCCAAACAAAATGATAGCTTAGATTCTAAACCTCAATATGTTACCCTTTTGCCAACATTAGGGCTCCAATCTCTGAGTTGAGCTTCTTAGACATAGGGCCTCCATTCCCTAGTCGCCTTTTGCCAACATTAGGGCTCCAATCCCTGAGTTGAGCTTTTTAGACATAGGGCCTCCACTCCCTAGTCGCCTTTTGCCAACATTAGGGCTCCAATCCCTGAGTTGAGCCTTTTAGACATAGAGCCTCCATTCCCTAGTCGCCTTTTGCCAATATTAGTGCTCCAATCCCTGAGTTGAGCCTTTTAGACATAGGGCCTCCAGTCCCTAGTCGCCTTTTGCCAACATTAGGGCTCCAATCCCTTAGTTGAGCCTTTTAGACATAGGGACTCCATTCCCTAGTCGCCTTTTGCCAACATTAGGGCTCCAATCCCTGAGTTGAGCCTTTTAGACATAGGGCCTCCATTCCCTAGTCGCCTTTTTGACAACATTAGGGCTCCAATCCCTGAGTTGAGCCTTTTAGACATAGGGCCTCCATTCCCTAGTCGCCTTTTCGCCAATATTAGGGCCCCAATCCCTGAGTTGACATTTTAGATATAGGGCTCCATCCCCTGAATAGTTTAGATTTTGATTGCAAATAACTCATGAAATTTTTCTAGTGAAAACTGGGGCAGAAAAATTTCGTTCGTTTGTTTGTTTTTGGTGTCTGGGAAGGTTGTACCTCGAGACATAGGGTTCGATATGGCCGAAAGAATGAGTCTCAATTCAGAATAAAGAAAGAAGAAAAGGAACAAAAAGGGGTGAATTCAAAAGGCTGAAGCGGAGGAAGATGCGGACTGCTCAAGAAATAATTGAAGTCATAAGATTCGCCTGTCCCACCTTGATCCAATGCTGAAGAAAGAGTCAACACTTACAGCTTACGAGCATCAAGATTCAGATCGGGGTCCACAGCAAAATCAGCTAAGACTCAAGATCAAGTTTTAAGAGATTTATAAATAGGAATTTTGTAACTCGTAGCTGATAGACCTAGCTAGCTTAGCTTTAGATTTTCCTTTTCGGTGTAATAAGGAGGTCAGCAAGCAGTAGCAACAGCAGCAGCAGCAGTGAAATCACAACTCCCGGTAGTCTCAGCTACCAAAATTTCCAGAACTACACTGACATGATTCCTTTATAGCCAAGGATATGTAGGCAACCTTTGAAGCAAGGTTCGGTCAGTCTCTTTTCAAAAATGCTTCCCATGGAGTGTCAAAAGGGCAAAAATCCCTCATAATTTCTCATTTTATCTTTGCACGGAAACCCTTCGTGTCTCCGAGCAAAGAGGGACAGCTGTGAGCACGTGATTTTTGCCTCACATGAATTACTCCTACAGAATTCCCAAAATTAAATTTTTTCTTTAATTATTGGTTATTTTAGAAATTACTGTAGAATTTTCCTGATTGTTTGTATTTTCGTGTGCATGTTAATCTCATTTAAATCATAAAAATACAAAAAAAACAAAAACATGACATTTGCATTTAGGATTTAATTTTATATTTTTTAGATTAATTGGTGAATTAGTGTTTTACAAAAATGTAAATAAATCACGAAAAATAGATTATTTTTGCATTTTTAAATTTTAACTTTGAATTTTGGTAGTTTTCTTTTAGTTTGGTATTTAATCTAGTTGTGGTAATCATAATTTAGAGTTAAATAATTTAATTTACTAGGATAGATTGGTTTAAGAATTAGTTTAGGTTTTATTTTTAATTTGGAAAAAAGGAAATAATTTTTGAAATTGAAAAAGAAAAGGAAAAAAAAGAGTGAAGGAAATCTGTTGTTTGGGCCGTTTTCAATTAGGATTTACCCAAGCACAAATTGAATTCCCTTTACCCGTCCAAAATTGTCCCTGACCCAAGCCCAATCCCTAGCAAACCCGGCCAGCCCCCTTCACTCCAAAACGACGTAGTTGTGTGACAAAACTATGTCGTTTCATTTATCTCAACCCATTAAACGACCAACTTCCCTTCAGTCTTCATCAATCCCAATTTAAACCAAACCTAGGCGCCCTGTCCCTGAAAATCGCCGCTCACCTCTACCACAGCTCCGCCGTCCGGAAATCGCCTCACGGCGGCAGAGCACCTCCAAATCCTTCCAAACCTTCACCCTACAACCGCTTTCGTCTCCTCAGTCTTGTCCCACTGTTGATTTCACCAAAAGACCACCCGATTTCTCTGAATTTCAGATCAAAAAATAAAAATCCAAACTTTTTCCTCCTTTTCCAAAGTTTTTCGGATTAAACCTTCAATCCATAGTAAATACCTCGTGAATTACCCAGCTTCTTCAACAAAATAACTTTGTTTGAACATCAAGAAGACCTTTCTGTGGATTTGGTCAAATTTCGGAAAAATAGTTCTTGAGCGTTTCCATCTTTTTTAGCCTCTGTTTCGCTCTTTTTGGCATACATTGATGATTGTTGCATGAATTATTAGCCATGAACGAAGTTCGGCTAATATTCGTGTTGCAATTTTCACCGTTTGGTCGAGTTTTGGTTCACCGGAGTTCGAATTGAAACCGTCAGTGTTCTCGAAGGTTCTAAGGCTTAATTGGTATACCCCTTTTCCCTTTTTCTTTAAGTTCAATTACCGGTCAATAGCTCGAATCTCTTCTCCCTTTTCTATTAATTCAGTAGGTTAAATTAGAGTTTTAGTTTCTTTGTTAATTAATTAAGGATTTAGCTTTAATTTGCGTTTTTTTTCTAATGTGTTCTATTCATAAATGTATATATTGTCTCATCCTTTTTCTTCACCTTCCTTTACCGGTATTTTTCTGCCCGAAGTAATCAGAATTATTTTTAGTACGTAACTGATTTTTCAGCGTTAGTAACTCTTCAATTAGACTAATTACAGTTTATTAATTTTATTCTCTAATATATCGTTTCAGAAGAATTTTGTTTTCCTGTTTAGGTCCAAGCCTGTTTGTTGAACCTTTTGGACTTGATTCCGTTTAGGCTTGGATTTGGGTTTTGGGTGCCAGGCCCAGGTAAAATTGGACTGTTAAAGTACCTAGAGATCCAGTCCCCCTGGGTCCAAACCAATAGAATAGTAAAAACAGGGGTATTGAGAATTAATTTGGGGATTTGGGCTAGGGAATATATCTGTTAACTGAATAGGAAGCTGCCTGGAAGGTGCCTTTAGGACTTACATGAAAAACCGATTTCTAAACTAGGGGTACCTGAGCAAAAATAAAAATTCTGAAAGGTTTTAAGTGCAAAACTAAGCTCATTTCTGCAGCCCCGAAAAGCTTGCCTATAAAGGCACACTTTCTTCTTTAGCACGTCAGAAAAATTGGAGACTAAAAAATTTCTGAAAATTTGAAAGACGGCTGAGTGTGAAATACTTCGAATCTTTTGCATCTTGGTATAAATTAGCTTGGTTTTTGCTGTTATCTTCACAAGTTTGAAATCTTTCAAGAGTTTTCTGGCTCATTCTGGGTTCAAAACAGTTTGGAAGGACTGATTTGATTGCTATTTGGCTGTGTTAATATTATTGATACCTTACTGCTGGTTTTCTTCAACTTCAAGTTTATTTTTCCCTATTGTTCTTTGTTGTAACCAGGTACCTCTTGGACCTTTATCAATACATGAAAGCTTGGACTTGAAGCCTTGTTGGAGATGCGGATATTAGTTTAGCTGAATATGCATGCAATCAATTTATGTTCATTGCATTCTCTCGTATATTTATTTAGGTCATGAATGTCAAATATGTATTGAGCTTATATTTAAACCTTAGGTTCTATCAGTTTAATCTTATTTGGATTCGAATACTCTTATCATGTTTAGGAATAGACTGTCAAACCTGTGATTTTTTTCCATCTCTTTTAAATGTTGGTATGAGCATCTGAACAGATTCAACTCATGCTGCTGCATTTTTGACATTTGTTTTGGATAGTTATAAGGTTTTAAGGCAGATTCATCAGGTGTGCTAGTTTCAATAGTGATATGTGATGACTCTAATTTTGGGTTATGTGTGTTCTTTGACAATGAAGGTTTATTTGGTGATTGAAAAAAAAAAACAGGAAAAGGCCTGCTCATGTACCTCTTTCCATTTTAAAAAACAGGACATATAATTTAGAATGTTTAAGTGTAATTCATGTATTTTGAATTTGGGATGCTATTATGAAATAATCTGTCGAACAAGCTTTTGTCACATTAGGAAGCTTATTCTTTATCGAAGAATGCATGTTGGCCTTAAAAATATACTTTGCCTTTGTTTAAAAGATTGCCAACATTTGCTCAAATTTTTTGTGTTTTTTTATGAAAGATGTAGTCTGCTTCAAGCTTTAACAATGAATTACAAAACTGGGCTGCCCACTCCATCCCAGTTATGCTCAGCTTCTTTGCATTTGTTGACTCTGCGTCCTTGACTTGGGCTTCCCGTTGGGCCAGCACCCCATGTAATTGTCATAAGTAGTTATACCCTTTTAATTGGGTCTGTCGCTGGTTCAGAGCTTTTCTGATGACAGAAACACTTAGTTTTATTCTCTGTCAATTCATTAGTTGCTAAATTTAGTTTAAATTCTGGCTTAAAATAAAATTCCCTTAGTCTTTATTAATTAATTAGATTCCCCTAAAGTAAAGTTGAGGCAAGCCATATTTAAGAAGACATAGTTTATGGCCCTCATTTAATTAATCTTGAATCTTTAGAAATCGAGGCGTGCCATTTAGTTGAATTTCTATGGTCCTCGCGAAATTAACAACTCGTAATTGCTTTAGGCGCGTATTTTAATAATATTACCTTCCTAAACTCGGGTGTGCATTTCATGTGACCCAAATCCAAATCTCAACAATGTTAAATAAAATGTGTCGCGGACCGCGGGTGCATTTCATGTGCGTGGTTCAAAGATATGTTTTTGATAACGTTGAATTTTCCTAAAAATTAATTAAAAGCGGTTAATAATTTAAAGTCATACCATAGACTAAAACATATATTAAAGTCAGATAATAGTCTAATTATAATAGTTTAAGCGACCGTGCTAGAACCACGAAATCCGGGGGTTCCTAACACCTTCCCTCAGGTTAACAGAATTCCTTACTTAGAATTTCTGGTTCGCAGACTTCAAAAGGAAAGTCGAATTTTCCTCGATTTGGGATTTTAAAATAAACCGGTGACTTGGGACACCGGAAAACAAACTATCCCAAGTGGCGACTCTGAACAAAAATAAATAATCAATCCCCTTTCGAATAATGTTACTTAAATTGGAAAAACTCCCTTGTAATACCTTCGAGTAGTGTAAAAAGGAGGTGTGACACAAATTAAAGCCCTAACCTAATCGGTACTTATCTCATTATTTCAACAAGAAGGTAATTTGTTTTTTCGGATCAAAGTTTCAACTGGTAGACTAGTAAGCAAGATATTTATTTTAAATTAGGTGTTTGTCCAATCTAATGTCGTTTACCACGTAAAAGAATTATGAGAAAATTGAGAGGTTAACATATGACAAAGATTAGAGATAGATTCAGAATTTAAACTTTATTGTGAAAACCTTTAAGGTTCTTAACTGAACCCATTATATTTTTAAAGTTATAGATTTATATGTGATATTTATTGCAATGTTAATGAAGCTTCGTGTCGAAAATATTGAATTCACATGAACCCGATACTTTAAAGCTGCATATGTTCCTTACAAACACATAAAGAACAATGCGGAAGCTTCTGAGACATCTATGAGATTTTTTTTAACTTTGAACATGAATTCGAACATAAAATTCTAAAGTTTTTTTAAATAAAATTTATATACTTGAAAACTATATAAAAAGTACTATAAATCACAATAGTTAACGTATTAAAATATTTAAAAGTTATATGAAAAAGTTATGATCAAAGAATAACTCGTTTGAACGAATCCCAAAAGTATTATCTTTTTTGGACGGAGAAAATATAAATCATATATGTGTTGACAAATAAGTAAAACATGAACATATGTTGAAAAGCTAACGCAAGCATGGTAAGGGGGCCAGATTCTAGTAAAGGTTACAAAAACTTTATTACAAAAAGATTCTAGCTAAATTAGCTTTCACATTAGGCTCTAGCAAAAGTTGAATAGTCATGGATATATTATGGAACTTTGGTATGGAATGAAACAAATAATCTACTTTCATTAAGTGACTTGTTAAGATAATCAAGAAGAGAGGATCTTGAATATTATTTGAAATTCGAAAAAATTGCGTGAAAGGGCTATTAAAGAGTTAATTTTATCCATAGTCATTGAACTTTTGTGTCTGTTACCCAAAAGTCACTTTTCTTTCTTTTGTTACACAAAAATCATTTTACTTTGCTCTAATTATCACAAAAGTCGCATTTTTACTTGAAAAGTCTATTGTGCCCTTGATATTATATAAACCTTCAATTTATGTAATACCTTCTATATTATATACTATATAATATATTTTTAACTATGTATTTTATTTATAAATAAAATAACTTAATATTATTTTATTTATTATTATTAAAATATATTCGTATATTTAATTTTTTTCTTAACGTTAATTTTCAAAATATATTAATAGCGTTATTAAATTTGTCAATAACTTTTATATATATTAGTAGAGAAATAAATCGGCAAGTACATTTTTGTGAGAAAATTCACAGGCAAACAAACAAGAAAATGAGGAAAAAATCATATGTTACTCTGAAGGAAAATCCCTAGGTATTACATATGAATTTAGCTGGGGATATTTTCTTGGGTATTTACTAGGGCAATTGGTTATTTGGGAAATTATATTACTAGAAATTCGGGAAAATCGTCAAAAACAATTGATCAAAGTAATGACCAATAACCGTCCAAAATGCGACCATTAACGAGTGGTCGGTATTTTGAAGGTCGGAAGGGCATATCGACCAAAATTGGTCGGTAATTACAGACCAACTTTGGTCGGTCAATTAAATTCAAAAAACAATTGCTGAAAAAAAAAAGTTGTTTTATAATGCTACTAATATATTTTGGAAATTAACGTTAAGAAAAAAATAAATATACGAATATATTATAAAATATAATAAATAAAATAATAATAAATTATTTTATCTATAAATAAAATATATAGTTAAAAATATATTATATAGTATATAATATAGAAGGTAATACATAAATATGAATGTTTATATAATATCAAGGGCATAATACACTTTTAAGTAAAAATGTGACTTTTGTGATAACTAGAGTAAAGTAAAATGATTTTTGTGTAACAAAAGAAAGAAAAGTGATTTTGTGTAATGAACACAAAGTTGAATGATTTTTACGTAACCAAAAAAAAAGTAATTTTTGGGTAATAAACATAAAAATTCAATGACCATTGATAAAATTATTTTGACTATTAAACAACTCGAAAAGGCTCGTTTTTGCTTAGGAAAAGTAGAAATCGAAGCCGAGCAGCTTCGAGTGAATGATTATTCTGAGATAGAATAAGAAAAGTTGAATTTCATTAATTCAATACGTAAGACTTTGGAACAATTAAAAAATCATAAAATTAAAACGATTCAGTTCGAACAAAAAAGGAGAATTAATAAAATCTGACAAGACATTCGTTTTCAACCTTTTGAAGATTATATAGTCTATCACAAGTCACTCTCACTCATTTTCCTTTGACTTATTTTCCCAAGCTTATGCAGAAACATGTGTAACCAAGTCAATGTTCAGCCCGCCAAACAAGAATTTTCTTCTCTTAAAATTTCCTCCGTCCCATTTTTTGTCATGCAGTTTAACTATGCACAACTTAAAAAAAATTGAAATTTATGGTCTAAAATAAATTATAAATATTTTTATGATTATAAATCATTTCAAATAAAAGTATAAAGCAAATTTATATTTAAATATTAAAAGGTATCATTCTTTTTATGATAGAAGGTTCTTTCCATTAATCTTTCTTGCTTTATTTTTAGTATAAAGCTCTTACTATTCTTTTGGGTGTGGGGGGGGGGGGGTTAGAAATTAAAGTAGCATGGACTAATGAGTTATAGAAGTCAACTGATGAGCTGCTTGTTTGAAATCTCAAGCCATATTGAGTAAAGTTCTAATTAAGGCATTGTGAATGTTTGACTTCTCTTTTCATGTCCTACTATCTTTATAATGCATGGCCCTTGAGACACTATAGCGTTAACTGCATGTGTTATCTTTAGGAACTCAAAAATTATTGTCAAAATTTTTATTGTAATATTAGTGTTGTGAAATCCAATAAATTTTATAACTAAATTTAATCATTTCAGAATTAAAGAAACAAAACCTAATTAATTAGAAAAAAAAAGTACTCAACGCATGGCCGAGCTATATTTACATAAAAGAGGTTCAAGTGAATCCCATTCATCATAAAATTACATTAAGTAAAAGTTTTCTTTTTCGGCTTGTTTGACCATAAAAAAATTACATTTTTTTCGGGAATTTTTTTCACTTTATTTTAAAATTAGTGTTTGGCTATAAAAAGTTTAAATTCAACTTGAAGTTGATATTCCATAATTTTTCGGAATTCGAAAATCCCCAAAAAATTATTTTTCACAATATTCACTATAAAGCGCCCACAAAAATTCAAAAACAACTCCAATTTGTATTTATGTCCAAATACAACTCCAATTTTTAACTTGATCTTTTATTTTTCGAAATTGTACAATTTTTATGTCTAGACACCCACTTAACAAGTCCACCGTTGTTGTGGAAGGTTAGACTTGACCCCAATCTGTTTATCTATACTATATTAAAAGCACGAAGGTCCTTAGCGAAATGTCGTTCGTCTTTTTTATCCTTTAAGAATTAATTTTGCACTATACAAAATAGTCATTTAACTCATTTTCCTAATATTTAGGACTTGAAAATTAATTACTATATTTTAAGTATTAAATCATTCCTTATTTAAATTGGGTAGAAAATCCTAAAATTTAGGACTTTAAAATCAATTTAACTTTTACCTTATATTAATCACTTAAAAACAAAAACACCAACGTTTCCTTTCATTAACAAGAGATATATTACCTATTATATACTTTCTTAACTCTACAATATCAGTAAAATACTACTACCAATGAATTAATATTTTCCTAGAATAGATTATTGAAACTTAAAACTAACGGGTTTTTTTTGTTTCAATTATAAATAAACAAAAACTGTAGTCCTTGGAGTATGTGTCAAGTAGTATAAGAAATAATTTATTGAATAGACAATTAATTATTTCTTAATATTTAACAGTTAAATGAATTAAAATTTTATGCATTAAAATCTTTCTTATTTGAATTATGCAGAAAGTTCTGCCATTTACAACTTTAAAACTGTTTAGAGTTTACTTTATACAAATCTATGTTTAGGAGTTTAAAATTAATTAAAATTTTACTTATTAATTTTTTTCTTATTTAAATTATGTAAAAAGTCCAAAACCTTTAAAAATATTAAGAGTTTATTTATGTAAATTTACACTTGAAAACTTATACTATATTAAAAGCACAAAGGCCCTTGGCTAAATGTGTTCGTCTTTTTTACCTTTTCGAAATTAGAGTTCACCCTAGACAAAAAAGTTATTTAATTATCTCCCTAAGATTTAGGACCTTTAAATTAACTAATTTTTTGAAGAATTTAAAATAAACTATCTAACCATATTCTATTTACCAGCGCCATATCTTTTAGACAAGATAATTACTTTCGTTGTCTTTTAATTTTGATACAAAGTTAGAAAGATTCTAAGTCTATATGAACGAACACTATGTATCTTGATTACAAAAAACAAATATTACCACCATATAAGAAATAGACATATAGATTTCAAGGGGGAAAAAAGACACAACCCGAGAAAAAAATCAGAACATATTTTAAATCTTTAAATCTCTTTGTTATATAAAAATAATTTATTTTCTTCATAAAATATTTATTTTAGAATGTTGACAAATTAAATTAGGTTTTATTTATTATTCTTCATGGAAATGAAAAACTAATTATACTTACTTATAATCTATAGTCGTAATAAATATTGTTTACTAAACCTTCCTCTACATTAGAAAAATCAATTCTTTAAATATATAATTCTCTAATCAATTCTTTAAATATATAATTCTCTACTATATACCACGTACTTTTTATATTTAGCAAGTATTTTAAATTTGTAGTTTTTTTTGTTATAAAAAGTAGCTTACCTTCAATTTTCTACATAAAATATTTGTGTTAGAATCTTGAAGATAAATTAATTGTGAAAAAGTTACCATTTATTTTAAAGCTTCATTATTTTTTGTATTCCTTATTTGATAATTAATAAAAAATGTTATTATTTCCTTTTAGGGTGATTTTAGGAATGCACTATATCTCCTTTTCAAAAATTTAAGTTATTATTCTATTTTTCAAGCTTTTAATATTTTTAAGAAAAAATAATAATTATTTAATTAATATTATTGGATGAAGATCTAAGAAAATTTGTTTAAAGAACAACTTCCTGAAGACTGGCCTAATTAGGTGACTGAAGTTTTATGAAAAATTACATTATTTAGTAGATATATTTGGGAATGTAGTGACGCATCTACCGAATAAACAATCAGGTTAAATATTTATATCCAGTAGTTAATGTTTATAATATTTTGATGAAATACAAATTGTGACTTAATATAATACTATCATTGGTCTAATTGATAGTCGAAATTTGTATTACTTGTATTCCAAAGAGATGTTAGACGAGATACAACAGCATGACATATTTATTTCTTATTTCACAAGATATTATATTATATAACTAATTCAACTATATTCATCATCTTTGTATGTTAAGAAGATATTGTTTCAATGTATACAATAATTTATTTATTTATTTTAAATATTTTATACTGAATGACGCGAAACACACGTGCAACGCACGTACTTTAAAGCTAGTACATATTCAAAAGAGACCTAAACCAAGCCATCCTATTACATTTGTAGAAAAGCCAAGCTAATAATCCTATACACATGCATGAGTTGACTTAACAGCAGTATGACACAATTAAATTATAAACTATAGCTAGGAATACTTCCTCTTTTACACTTGATTTTTTCATTTGGTTACAAAAAGGAACTATTAGCCATACAGCGCTAACAGTTTTTTTTTTTTAGACTAGTTCTATTAATTAAGATGCATTACAGTGTGCTGTATGGATGGTGAGAGTTATAAACATACAAACTATTAGTACTATCTATCCTTGAAAAATTACTACTATCTATCCTTAGGAAATTACTATTACAGTTAGTCCGACTAGACGAAGCTTCATCCGACGATTGACAAAAAGATTTAGCATAAGGTGTTACTTGAAAACTATTACTAATATATAGCGTCTTCTTTGAAGCCCCAGCTTATCAGCTTCTAGGTTTGCAATAACAAAAGGTGGTGGTTGTTCCAAAAACGTGATGTTGGTCCCCATTAGTTCCATGCCAAAAGGAGCTAGCTGGTCTGCAACAGTGTTTTGCTCCCTGTAAGTATATTGTGATAGTGGATCACCCAACTGGTGGATCAGGTACCTGCAATCATTGAGTATATGTGATAAATTGGTGGAAGTGGTACGTAGATTTGTAATTACCTGTGCAGCATCCAAATTGATTTCCAGTGGTGTAAGGTTATAAGCTAAGGCTAGTCGCCATCTACGCAACAATCCCACTGTTTCAATGTGTGCCACTGTAGTGGCTTCTATATTACCTGCATATCCCATTACCCAATTCCCTTTGTCGTCCCTGATAACTCCACCAAAACCTGCCCGCGTATCCCATTAAGCTTAAAAAACGTTTTGGCGGGGGTTCCCATTTGAGGTTTAGTGGAATTATCGAATTTTTTACCTTATTAGAATTTGTAAGGTAGTAAAATTCGTGCTATTTGTACATCTGACCCTTTACAATTTTGAATTTAAGAAAATGTCCTTTTTAAATCTCTTATGTGTAAAAGATATATCTCTTACGTGTAAAAGTAAATCTCTCATATGTAAAAAAAGAGGTAGCGTCATAAAACTAAAAATAAGTTTGAAAAGAGCCAAAAAAAAAAAACTAATTACCCCGTAAAATTTAGAGGCTTGATGTATATAATTGAGGGTTGGGTGTTATTTTTAACATTCTCAAAACAGAACTAGCCATATTCTTTAATGATGAAGCATCAATTTTCAGCTTAAATCTGAAACTAGACAAACTATCTTGATCATCGTTCAGCAATGGCCTATTTATAGCCAAATTTATAGTGCACGTGAATTTATAATTTTTTTTGTCAAACTAGATATTTTATATATGTATTTCTAGAATTTATCTAATATTATCTGCAGGAACTCATGGTCTAGTAGACTGAATGGTGCATTTGGTTGAACGTCGAGTTACTTACCAAAAGGAATAGGAATCGATTCTCACTTAATACTTTTCTTCTTATTCTAGTGGTGCACCTATATTTTAAAAATCCTAAATTCACCTCTATCATCTTTCAGTAAAAGCTTTAACTTGTCTTAGCAGTGAAACAACTTGAATGAAGAAGACTTGCATATAAGGCAAACTTTTCTCTTTATCTATCTATTTTATATTAAAAGCACGAAAGTACTTAGTGAAATGTCATTTATCTTTTCTGTCCCTTTTAAAAAAAAGTTCACTTTAGACAAAATAGTAATTTAATTATTTCTCTAATATTTAAGAATAATTGTTTAATTAATCTTTTTACTATTTATGAATAAACATTTTTGTTGCACATTAGAAAAGTTTTTTGTTCAAGTATTAATTTCTCCTTTTAGGTTTAGGAGGGTCTATTCCTCTAATATTAACAATCTAGGAAAAATTTTCGTTCACTACAAAGGCAAGTGCACAGATAGTAATTCTCAGGGATTTTATTTAAAGAGTAGCCAATGCTTATTTTGTCCTAAAATTTTAAACTAAAAATCTTAACTTCAATACAATTAAAGATATTTTTGTCCCCAAAAAATTAAACTGAAAAATTAAAATTCAGGACGCACAACCTAATTTCTAAAGAGAATTTTTCACAAAGCACCATCTTTTAGTCCTAATTAGCCATTTATAAATACCTTTTGCTATATTACGCTATATAGATATCTTTTATATTTTTATACAATGTATTTCATGTATTTAAACGGTTGTATTCATTAATACAAGAAAAAAAATAGGCATAAAAACGGGAAATCCAGCTAAGTGTTATCTGTATTTAACTGTATTCAAGCAAAATTTCAACTGTATTTAACTGTATTCAAGCAAAATTTCAGTGAAATACAGTAACTTTTTTGCGCAAATTCTGGGAACTTAAACTTGTTAAAAACGGAAGAAAATCAAATCACATGATAGTTTCCTAATTTAACTCAAAGAACTAAAAAGAGTACACACTAATTTGTATTTTGCTCAAAGAAAGCAACTTAAAAACGTGAAAAGAAGGAAAAACCATAGCAACACATCTGATCGAACTTCTCAATTCTCTTCTCCTTTTTTTCTATTGAATACAACAAAATACAATTGAATACAGCTGAATAAAACTCTTGAATGCAACAAAATACAACTAACTTCTGCTGAATAAAATAGTTGAATATAACTAACTACAACTGAATACAATTGAATACAGTTGTATAAAACACTTGAATACAACTAACTATTGCTGAATAAAATTTAATTACAACTGATTAAAACTGAATACAAGAGAATAATCACAACTTTTTAATACATCTAAAATATATAAACGAATGTTGCTGAATACATGTGAATACAGTTTCACCTCTTTCATCTGTAAACATGGCTTTTAACAAAATCAAGGTTGAAAACCCTATCGTTGAGATGGACGGTTAGATCTCTTTCTCCTTTACTTTCTCTATCTCTATATTTTTTCCGTTTTTCTTGCTGAAATTTGTTGTTTTATAGATCTGTTTTTGTATGCCAAATAATAATAAAGATTGATTATGCTGTGAAAATACAGAGAGGACAAAGAATTTGAGCAATGTAGGTATGTGGGAGAAGAGAGTAGAGGTGACAATGGCGGAGAAATAGAGATTTAGGGTGGGAGAAGATTTATGAAACGTAGGTTTGTGGTAGAAGAGGGTAAAGTGTATGAAAGAATAGAGAGAAAAGCTGGTCAGAGGAGATATACGCTAATTAGGTGAGAGAAAATATAAAAAATGAGAGAAAAATATTTTATAGCATATATGGTGCCTTAATTGTAGGATGAAACTATATTTAGATTTTTTGCTATAAACTATAAAAGGTATTTATAGGATGTAATATTTTAAAATGATATTTGTTTAATATAAATAGGGTACTAATCTATTCTATAGGTGATAAAATTTCCATTTCTAAATAGCGGCCCTTTAGAGTGACTACCTAGTGTCATTTCTACAAAGTCTGCAGCATGCCCAAAGGCTAAAGCATTTTGATCAATTTGGGTTAGCATTTAGGATGGCCCATCTTCACGTTTCTTAATTTGGACCATAATCTGGGCCGTGATGGGCCCACATGCGCCTTATCAAAGCAGAGATTATTCCACATTCTCTTGTCTTCTCCTTCCAGTAGATTCCTTTAGGGTCAGGAAATTTTCACAATTGCTCAAGAATTCAAAAGTATATGAGCCGAGGGTCTCCCGAAAACAGCTTCTCTACCCCTCCGGAGTAAGAGTAAAGTCTGCGTACACTTTGCTCTCCCCAGATCCTTCTGATTGGATTTTACTGAATCGTTATTGTTGCTTAAGAATTCAAAAAATATTCCATAATCTACAACTTTAAATAGGATTTCATATTCTACAACTTAAACATGTTAAATGTACAATCCTAAAAATATGGCAGAATCCCTATAAAAAGGGAATCCAATGTTGTGATTGTATCCCATCCCATAATTAGTCCCAACAAATTCTTCATATTGTTAAATCTATATTACCACTATAAACCCATTAGATTACCACGATAATACCATCTTATGACAACGTTGCATCCTCCATAAAAATAAGTATCTATCTTCTTTGCAGAGGAGAAACCAAATCACTTATTTCCCCATTTCTTTTTCATTGCCTCCAAGAAAACCAAGTAAAATGTCTGGTAATAGCGATCCCAAGTTCAAGATCCATGTTTAGCCATTAATGGAGAAAGCAGCCACTACAGCGTTGAAATTTTCGGTTTAATAATTTGAAAAATGATGAATTATTATGTTTATGCAATTATACAATATACAATCATTAATTAACACTTTGCAAAAATCCCGCATTAACATAACACATATTATAGAACCTTTAATTTATAATATATTGTATACACAAATATTAATATATGATATATTATATATTATATATAACTATATATGTATGATATATACTAATTGTGTGGAGAAGTATCCCTTAATGGAAAAATTAGAGGAAAATTGGTACGGATCGTTTTGGTGAACGAATAAGAGAGATATGTGTTATGTTAGGTGAGAGAGAATATAAGAGAGAGATAATAGAGATACGAAAAGTAGTATATAATTTAATTTAACCATTAAATTTTAAAATAAATTGTATGTGTTTAGTAGTTGTAATTTATTTAAATAAGTATTAAAAAAGTTGTATTCCGTGTAAATTCCTCTTTAGGGTCCACTTCCGCAATTTTTCATTTGAAAAATTGACCCAATTAGCCGTCTACCTAATCTTTTAAACTAAAAATAGTTGGCGGATGTATAATATACATATAATTCATATATAGTATATGTATAACTATATATTATCAATGGATAATTTATGTATACAAGTTAAAAAAAGTAAACATTGAATCTGGTCGGCTATTTGTGTAACTATCCCTTTTCATTTGGGGACAAAAGGCCCTTGTCTCTGGCCAAGACTTGATTTAGCAGCATGTGTGACAATAAGAAATTAAAGAAATAGTCAGATTTATAAGTGGTCATTCAAAAATAGCAACAGTTTCAAAAGTAATCGAAATTTAGCCACTTTTCATGTAAAGATAAATCGGAATGAAAACACTGTTCAAAATCTGGAAAAATACTCCAGTATAATATACTGGAACTGCAGTATAATATACAGGTCCAGCATAAAATATTGGAGATTGGAGCGTATTATGCTGAAACTTTTCGCGTGTTGGAGTTCCAGCATATTTTGCTGGAAGTTCATTCACAGGTGCACCGATCTCCAGTATATTATGCTGGAACTTTCCGTGTTGCAGCAAAATAGTGGCTATTTTTCAATGACTTTGCAAACGCTGGCTATTTTTGAATGATCAGTCCGAAAACTGGCTAGCCCGTGCTATTTTTAAGGTGTGACACCTAGCTCGACTATTCACTCGTTCTAGCACCGTGAATTTAGCTTCATTTTTTTGGATTTATTTTTTCTAGCCTATATATATATATATATATATATATATATATATATGTGTGTGTGTGTGTGTGTGTGTGTGTGTGTGTGTATGTGTGTGTGTGTGTGTGTGTGTGGCTATTTGGATTTATTCTTCTTTTTTACCTCACTCCGTATTTGATACTCGTATTAGAACTGTCACGACCCGGATTTCCCACATTCGGGAGTCGTGATGGAGCCTACTAATGTGAGCTAGCCAAGCCAATCCTTAACAGCTTACTCCATTAACAAATTACTTCTTTTAACGATTATCAGTGATAGCATGAAAACAACGGAATTTAATAAATGTACGGAAGATTTGAATTAAAGAAACTGAACAATAATACAGAAATCAACATATGCCTCTACCCAAGAACTGGTGTCACATTACTCACGAACTTCTAAGAGTACTAAATACAACCGTTTGAAAGAAAAATATAAATTGTTTGTCTCGAATAAATGAGATAACAGACTAAAATAAAAGTAGATGAGACGTCAGCCCTGCGGACGTTTGCAAGGCTACCTCGGTGTCTCATTGGACTGAAAGCTGGCTCCCGCGCTACTGCTGCTGTCCAAGACCTAGATCTGTGCAAAAGAGCACAGAGTGTAGTATCAGCACAACCGACCCCATGTGCTGGTAAGTGTCTGGCCTAACCCCGGCGAGCTAGTGACGAAGCTAGGACCAGACTCCAGATAAACCTGTGCAGTTATATACTATATGGCGGAAAAGTAAATAGGTAATAAGCAATCAAAGCTGAGAAAGGGGAAACATGCTCCGGGGGTAGCAGATAAAGCAGAATACCAAAGAATAGTAAGGAAACTACAGTTTAACTTCTAACATGGATAAAGAGGAATAAGGCAACTTTCACTTTCAATTTCATCTTGTTGCAGGTGTTCAACCCGATCCCATTTTTCATATCTTGTGATAGGCATACCACCCGCTCCCATTTCAATATATCTTGTGGTAGGCATACCACCCGCTCCCATTTTAGTATATCTTGTGGTAGGCGTACCACCCGCTCCCATTTCATCATATTTCGTGGTAGGCATACCACCCGCTCCCATTTCATTATATCTTGTGATAGGCGTACCACCCGCTCCCATTTCATTATATCTCGTGGTAGGCATACCACCCGCTCCCATTTTATTATATCTTGTGGTAGGCGTACCACCCGCTCCCATTTCATTATATCTTGTGGTAGGCGTACCACCCGCTCCCTTTTTACATTTCATCACACAATCATAAGAAATCCCGGCAAGGGAACATAAATAATATAATAACTTCCCGGCAAGGGAACACTATAATATTATAATTTTCCCGGCAAGGGAACAACAATATCGAAATAGTCATCCCGGCCAGGGAGAATCAGCTATAACCAATCTCACTTAGCTGGTACTCAGTCCAATTAATGAAAATGGTCAATCATCGAAGATCATTAAGTAAAGCACCCAAGTGTCATTTAAGAACACAACAACTTTCAATTTAAGACTCACGGTCATGCTTGACACCAATGTATAGATACTCATCACCATGCCTATACGTCGTACTCAACAAGAAGCAAGTAGCAAGTATAACTCAACTCCTAATCCCTCAAGCTAGGGTTAGACCAAATACTTACCTCGATGCCTTAATCACCACTTAAGTCTCAACTATAGCTTTACCCCTTGATTCCACCACCAATCCGCTCGAATCTAGTCACAAGTTACTTAATTACATCAATAAGTTGCTAAATGAATCAACCCCAATGCATGAAAATGAGTTTTCTAATGTTTTACCCAAAAGTCAGAAATCACCCCCCAGGCCCACGTGGTCAAAATCCGAGGTCCGGACCGAAACTCGATTATCCATTCCCCCACGAATCCAAATTTATAATTTGTTTTGAAATCGGACCTCAAATTGAGGTCCAAATCCCCAAATTTTGAAAAACTTAAGTTCTACTCAAAACACCCAATTTCCCCCATGAAAATCTTTGATTTGAAGTTGAAATCATGTTAAAAGATGTCAAGGAGTAAAGAAAATGAGTTAGAAATCACTTACCAATATTTTGGAGAAGAAAGGTTGTTTGAAAAATCGCCTCTTATGTTTTTGGGGTTTTGAAAAGTGAAAAATAGCTGAAATTCCCGTTTATTTATACCCCTCTCAAACCCCCAGTGAGGACCGCATCAAATGGACCGCGGCCGCACAGCCTCCATCGCGGACCGCACAAAGGCGACCGCGGTCCCGCTGGCCCATCCCAGAAGACTTGCAGTTCAGCACCCAGTGCGGACCGCACAAAGGCGACTACGGCCGCACAACCTCCACCGCGGACCACACAAAGGCGACTGCGGCCGCGCTGGCCCCTCCGCGGTCGCACGCGATTTCTCATGGACCGCACTAGAGGGTTCAGAGACTGCAACTTCCTGAACCTGCAACATCTTACTTTCTAAGCCTAAGGCATTCCGGAGCCCACTCGAAACTCACCCGAGCCCTCGAAACTCCAATTCAAGTATACACACAACCTCAAAAACATCCTACAGACATATTCGAATACTCAAATTACCAAAATAACATCACGAGCATCGAATTAAACCTCGAGATTAATAAAATTTCTAAAAAATCTTTTAAACATCAAATTTCTCAATTAAGGTCTGGATCACGTCAAACGACGTCCGTTTTTAACCAAATTTCACAGGAATGACTCCAGTCATATATAAGACCTGTACCGGGCGCCAGAACCAAATACGGGCCCGATACTATTGCTTTCTAATCAGTTTTCACTTCAAATTTCCTTAAACAATTTCTGAAAATAATTTCACTTAAAAATTCATTTCTCGGGCTAGGGACTTCGGATTCCGATTCCGGGCATACGCCCAAGTCCCATATTTTCCTATGGACCCTCCGGGACCGTCAAATCACGGGTTCGGGTTCGTTTACCCAAAATATTGACTGAAGTTAAATTTATTCATTTTAAAGTCAAGACTTAACATTTTCCACAAATTTTCATATTTAAGCTTTCCGGCTACGCGCTCGGACTGTGCACGCAAATCGAAGCAACTCTAAATGAGGTTTTCAAGGCCTCGAAAGCACATAATGGGTTAGAAAATAGGTGATGACCCTTTGGGTCGTCACATTCTCCACCTCTAAAATAACTGTTCGCCCTCGAACGGACAGAAGAAGGAGGTACCTGAGTCGGGGAATAAATGAGGATAACGGCTCCGCATATCGAACTCGGACTCCCAGGTCGATGCCTCAGGAGGCTGACCTCTCCACTGAACACGAACCGAAGGAAAATTCTTTGACTCAACTGACGGACCTGCCGGTCTAGAATAGCCACCGACTCCTCCTCATAAGACAAGTCCTTGTCCAACTGGACAGTACTGAAATCTAACACGTGGGATGGATCGCCGTGATACTTCTGAAGCATAGACACATGAAATACTGGATGTACGGCTGATAAGCTAGGCGGCAATGCAAGTTTATAAGCCACCTCTCCCACTCGATCAAGAATCTCAAATGGACCAATGAACCTAGGGCTAAGCTTGCCCTTCTTCTCGAATTTCATCACGCCCTTCATAGGCAACACTCGGAGCAATACCCGCTCACCAACCATAAAAGCCACATCTCGAACCTTGCAGTCTGCATAATTCTTCTGCCTAGATTGAGCTGTACAAAGCCTATCCTGAATGATCCTGACCTTGTCCAAGGCCTCCTGAACTAGATCCACACCCAACAACCGAGCCTCTCCCGACTCAAACCACCCAACCGGAGATCGACACCGCCTACAGTATAAAACCTCATAAGGAGCCATCTGGATGCTCGACTGGTAGCTATTGTTGTAGGCAAACTCTATTAAAGGCAAAAACTGATCCCACGAACCTCCAAAATTGATGACACAAGCTCAGAGCATATCCTCTAAAATCTGAATAGTCCGCTCGGACTGCCCGTCCGTCTGAGGATGAAATGTTGTATTCAACTCAACCTGGGTGCCCAACTCTCACTGAACTGCTCTCCAGAAATGCGAGGTAAACTACGTACCTCGGTCTGAAATGATAGATACGGGCACACCATGAAGACGAACAATCTCCTGGATATAGATCTCAGCTAACCTCTCGGATGAATAGGAGACTGTCATAGGAATGAAATGCGCTGACTTGGTCAGCCTATCAACAATGACCCAAACTACGTCAAACTTTTTTCGAGTCAGCGGAAGTCCAGTAATGAAGTCCATAGTAATCCGCTCTCACTTCCACTCGGGAAGCTCAATCCTCTGAAATAGTCCACCAGGCCTCTAGTGCCCGTACTTAACCTGCTGACAATTCAAACATCGAGCCACATATGCAACAATATCCTTCTTTATTCTACGCCACCAATAATGCTGCCGCAAATCCTGATATATCTTCGCGGAGCCTGGATGAATAGAGTACCGGGAACTATGGGCCTCCTCTAAAATCAACTCTCGAAGCCCATCCACATTAGGCACACAAACTCGCCCCTGCAATCTCAAAACTCCATCATCACCTAAGGCAACCTGCTTGGCACCTCCACGTTGCACCGTGTCTCTAAGGACACACAAATGGGGATCATCAAACTATCGATCACGGATACACTCCAATAATGAAGATCGAGCGACCGTGCAAGCTAATACTCGAGTAGGCTCAGAGATATCCAATCTCACAAATTGATTGTCCAAAGCCTGAACATCCAACACAAGGGGCCTCTCACCGATCGGAATATAAGCAAAACTGCCCATGCTGGCCGACTTTCTACTTAGAGCATCGGCCACCACATTGGCCTTTCCCGGGTGATATAAGATGGTGATAACATAATCCTTCAACAACTCCAACCATCTCCTCTGCCTCAAATTCAACTCCTTTTGCTTGAACAAATATTGAAGACTTTTGTGATCAGTGAACACCTCACATGCCACGCCATACAGATAATGCCTCAAAATCTTCAATGCGTAAACAATGGCTGCCAACTCTAAATCATGGACCGGATAGTTCTTCTCATGAATCTTCAAATGCCTTGAAGCATAGGCAATGACCTTTCCATCCTACATCAACACTGCACCAAGCCCAATACGGGAAACATCGCAATAAATCGTGTAAGGCCCTGAACCTGTGGGCAAAACCAACACCGGTGCGGTAGTCAGAGTTGTCTTGAGCTTCTAAAAGCTCGCCTCACACTCGTCCGACCATCTGAACTGGGCATCCTTCTGGGTCAACCTGGTCATCGGAGCTGCAATAGATGAGAACCCCTCCACAAATCGATGATAGTAGCCTGCCAATCCCAAGAAACTCCGAATCTCTGTAGCTAATGTTGGTCTAGGCCAGTTCTTGACTGCCTCAATCTTTTTCGGATCAACCTGAATACCCTCTGCTGATACAACATGACCCAGAAATGCAACTGAACTCAGCCAGAACTCACACTTCGAGAATTTAGCATATAACTGACTATCCTTCAGAGTATGAAGAACTACTCTGAGATGCTGCTCGTGCTCCTCCTGGATGCGGGAATATATCAAAATATCATCAATGAAGACTATCATAAATGAGTCCAAATAAGGCCTGAACACTCGGTTCATCAAATCCATAAAAGCCGCTGGGGCATTTGTCAACCCAAATGACATGACCAAGAACTCCTAATGCCCATACCGAGTGTGGAAAGCTGTCTTAGGGACATCGGATGCCCTAATCCTCAACTGATGGTAGCCAGATCTCAAGTCGATCTTTGAAAATACCTTGGCACCCTGAAGCTGATCGAACAAATCATCGATCCTCGGCAGTGGATACTTATTCTTGATGGTGACCTTGTTCAACTGCCGGTAATCAATGCACATTCTCATCGAACCATCCTTTTTCTTAACAAACAACATCGGCGCACCCCAAGGCGAAACACTAGGTCTAATGAAACCCTTCTCAAGCAATTCCTACAATTGCTCCTTCAACTCTTTCAACTCAGGCGGGGCCATGCAATACGGCGGAATAGAAATGGGCTGAGTGCCCGGAGCCAAATCAATACAAAAGTCAATATCCCTTTCGGGCGGCATACCTCAGGAAACTCACAAACCACGGGCACAGAATCAGTAAAGGAAACCTCCACACTAGAATCACGAACATAAGCTAAATTGGCCAAGCACCCCTTCTCGACCATACGCCAAGCCTTCACATAAGAAATGACGCTACGAGTAGAATGACCAGGAGTCCCTCTCCACTCTAAACGAGGCATACCCGGTAAAGCTAAGGTCACAGTCTTGGCGTGACAGTCCAAGATAGCGTGGTAAGGTGATAGCCTGTCCATCCCCAATATGACATCGAAATCAACCAGGTCTAGAAGAAACAAATCCACACGAGTCTCAAGACCCCCAATCATAACTACAAAAGAGCAATGGACTCGATCTACCACAATAGAATCACCCACCGGTGTAGACACATAAACAGGAATACTCAATGAATCACTAGGCATGACCAGATATGGTACAAAATAAGATGACATATATGAGTATGTAGACCCTGGATCAAATAACACTGAAGCATCTCTATCACAAACCAGAACTGTAACTGTAATAACTACATCTTAAGCCTCAGCCTCGGGCCTGGATGTGAGGGCATAACATCGGGGCTGGGCCCTACCACCCTGACCTACCTCTCTAGGATGGACTACAGCTGACTGGCCTCCACCTCTGGCGGATGGAGCTCCACCTCTAGGACCTCTACCTCCACCTCTAGCACCTATACCCCCACCTCTAGCTGGCTGGGGGGGGGGGGCTGTGGAACATCTGGTGCCTGAACCATAGCACGGGAACCCTGATGCGGAGAATTACTCGAAGCCCGAGGGCAATACCTAGCAATGTGCCTCGCATCGCCACAAGTAAAACAAGCCCTCGGTTGCTGGGGCTGACGACTTTGAAAACTTTGAAGCGGCGGTGCACTGATAGGTGCTGGTGGTGCACTGAAGGATTGCTGATCAGAATACTAAATCGGAGGACCACAGCCACCTGAAGCACCGTGAAAAGCCTGAAGAGCTGACTGAAAGGGCCTAGGAGGATGGCCTCTACCATATGAATCTCTACCTCCAGATGAGGTACCACTAAATCTGCCTGAATGATGGGGCCTCTTATCCGACCCCTGACCACCTCCCTACGACAAAACCCTATCAACTCTGCGGGCCACATTAGCCGCCTCTTGAAAAGTGATCTCACTCTCGGCCTCCTTGGCCATCTGAAGACGAATCGGCTGAATAAGACCGTCGATAAACCTCCTCACCCTCTCTCTCTCGGTAGGAAGTATGACAAGAGCATGGCGAGCTAAGTCGATGAACCTGGTCTCATACTGGGAGATCGTCATAGGACCCTGCTGGAGGCGCTCGAACTGCCTCCGATAGGTCTCTCTTTGATTAACGGGGAGAAACTTCTCCAGAAACAATATTGTAAACTGCTCCCAAGTCAAAGATGGCGACTCGGCTGGCCTAGCTAAGCAATAATCCCTCCACCAAGTCTTGGTGGATCTTAACAAGCGGAATGTAGCAAAATCGACCACATTGGTCTCGACAATACCCATGTTCCTGAGAACCTCGTGATAGCTATATAGAAAATCCTGGGGATCCTCAGAAGAAGCACCGCTAAAAGTAGTAGTGAAGAGCTTGGTGAACCTATCCAGCCTCTACAAAGCATTGGCAGACATAGCCGCTCCATCACCGTACTACACCCGGCTGAACTGCTCTAACTGGCTGAACCGCTGGAGTCTGAATCTGAGGAGCTACCTGCTCCGGAGTGCGTGTAACCGGAGTTTGAGCCCCTCCTCCAACCTGAGAAGTGGCTGGGGCTACAGGAAGCAAACCTGCTCGGGTGACACTCTCCATGAGGCCCACCAATCGGACCAGAGCATCCATAAGAACTGGGGTAGCAATAAACCCCTCTGGGACCTGAGCTGGGCCCACCAGAACTGTTGGGGCCGGAACCTCCTCCTCAAAATCAACCTAAGGCTCCGTCACTGGTGCTGCTGCTCGGGGCTGAACTCTGCCCCTGCCTCGGCCTCTAGCGCGGCCTCGGCCTCTGCCCCTAGTGGGAGCTGCTGCTGGGGGCTCGCGTTGTTGAGCGGTAGATGAGGAAGCACGTGTTCTCACCATATGCGAAAGAACAGAGTAGAAATCCAATTAGCATTTGAGGAACAAATCCGCACGACAAGGAAGAACAAATGTGAGATTTTCCTAACTCTGTAGCCTCTGGGGATAAATACAGACGTCTCCATACTGATCCCTCAGACTCTACTGAGCTTGTCCGTGAGTTGTGAGACCTATGTAACCTAGAGCTTTAATACCAACTTATCACGACCCGAATTTTCCACCCTCGGGTGTCGTGATGGCGCCTACTAATGTGAGCTAGGCAAGACAATCCTTAACAGCTTACTTCATTAACAAATCACTTCTTTTAACGATTATCAGTGATAGCATGAAAATAACAAAATTTACTAAATGTACGAAAGACTTGAATTAAAGAAACTGAACAATAATACGGAAATCAACATATGTCTCTACCCAAGAACTGGTGTCACATTACTCACAAACTTCTAAGAGTACTAAGTACAACCATTTGAATGAAAAATATAAACTGTTTGTCTCGAATACATGAGATAACAGACTGAAATAAAGGTAGATGAGACGCCGGGCCTGCGGACGCTTGCAAGGCTACTTTGGTGTATCACTGGACTGAAAGCTGGCTCCCGCGCTACTGTTGTTGTCCAAGACCTGGATCTCTGTAAAAGAGCATAGAGTATAGTATCAGCACAACCGACCCCATGTGCTGGTAAGTGTTTGGCCTAACCCCGGCGAGGTAGTGACGAGGCTAGGACCAGACTCCAGATAAACCTGTGCAGTTATATACTATATGGCGGAAAAGTAAACAGGTTATAAGCAATCAAAGCTGGGAAAGGGGAAACATGCTCTGGGGGTAGCAGATAAAACAGAATACCAAAGAATAGTAAGGAAACTACAGTTTAACTTCTAACATGGATAAAGAGGAATAAAGCAACTTTCACTTTCGGTTTCATCTTGTTGCAGACGTGCAACCCGATCCCATTTCTCATATCTTGTGGTAGGCGTACCACCCTCTCCCATTTTAATATATCTTGTGGTAGGTGTACCACCCGCTCCCATTTCAATATATCTTATGGTAGGCGTACCACCCGCTCCCATTTCATCATATCTCGTGGTAGGCGTACCACCCGCTCCCATTTCATTATATCTTGTGGTAGGCGTACCACCCGCTCCCATTTCGTTATATCTCGTGGTAGGCGCACCACCCGCTCCCATTTCGTTATATCTCATGGTAGGCGCACCACCCGCTCCCATCTTATTATATCTTGTGGTAGGCGTACCACCTGCTTCCATGTTATTATATCTCGTGGTAGGCGTACCACCCGCTTCCATTTTATTATATCTTGTGGTAGGCGTACCACCCGCTGCCTTTTACATTTCAACACACAATCACAAGAAATCACGGCAAGGGAACATAAATAATATAAACTTCTCGACAGGGGAACACAACAATATTATAATTTCCCCGGCAAGGGAACAACAATATCGAAATAGTCATCCCGGCAAGGGAGAATCAGCTATAACCAATCTCACTTAGCTGGTACTCAGTCCAATTAATGAAAATGCTCAATCATCGAAGATCATTAAGTAAAGCACCCAAGTGTCATTTAAGAACACAATAACATTCATTTTAAGACTCACGGTCATGCTTGACACCAACGCATAGATACTCGTCATCATGCCTCTACTCGTACTCAACGAGAAGCAAGTAGCAAGTATGACTCAACTCCTAATCCCTCAAGCTAGAGTTAGACCAAACACTTACCTCAATGCCTTGATCACCACTCAAGTCTCAACTATAGATTTACCCCTTTATTCCACCACCAATCCGCTCGAATCTAGTCATAAGTTACTTAATTACATCAATAAGTGCGAAATGAATCAACCCCAATGCATGAAAATGGGTTTTCTAAAGTTTTACCCAAAAGTCAGAAATCATCCCCCGGGCCCACGTGGTCGAAACCCGAGGTACGGACCAAAATTCGATTACTCATTCCCCCACGAATCCAAATTTATAATTTGTTTTGAAAACAGACTTCAAATTGAGGTCCAAATCCCCAATTTTAGAAAAAACCTAGGTTCTACCCAAAACACCCAATTTTCCCCATGAAAATCTTTGATTTGAAGTTGAAATCATGTTAAAAGATGTCAAGGAGTGAAGAAAATGAGTTAGAAATCAGTTACCAACGTTTTGGAGAAGAAAGGTTATTTGAAAAATCGCCTCTTATGTTTTAGGTGTTTTGAAAAGTGAAAAATAGTTGAAATTCCCGTTTATTTATACCCCTCTCAGACCCCCAGTGCGGACCGCATCAAATGGACCGCGACCGCACAGCTACCACCGCGGACCGCACAAAGGCGACTGCGACCGCACTGGCCCCTCCGCGGTCGTATGCAATTTCTCGCGGACTGCACTAGAGGGTTCAGAGACTGCAACTTCCTGAACCTGCAATATCTGACTTTCTAAGCCTAAGGCATTCCGGAGCCCACTCAAAACTCACCCGAGCCCTCGAAACTCCAACCCAAGTATACACACAACCTCAAAAATATCCTACGGACATATTCGTGTACTCAAATTACCAAAATAACATCACGAGCATCGAATTAAACCTCGAGATCATTAAAATTTCTCAAAACTCTTTTAAACATCAAATTTCTCAATTAAGGTCTCGATCACGTCAAACGACGTTCGTTTTTAACCAAATTTCACAGGAATGACTCGAGTCATATATGAGACCTGTACCGGGTGCCGGAACCAAAATACGGGCCTGATACCATTGCTTTCTAATCAGTTTTTTTACTTCAAATTTCCTTAAACAATTTCTGAAAACAATTTCACTTAAAAATTCATCTCTCGGGTTAGGGACCTCGGATTCCGATTTCGGGCATACGCCCAAGTCCCATATTTTACTACGGATCCTTCGAGACCATCAAATCATGGGTCCGGTTCCGTTTACCCAAAATATTGTCCGAAGTCAAATTTATTCATTTTAAAGTCAAGACTTAACATTTTCCATAGAATTTCATATTTAAGCTTTCCGGCTACGCGTCCGGACTGCGCACGCAAATCGAAGCGACTCTAAACGAGGTTTTCAAGGCCTCGGAAGCACATAATGGGTAAGAAAACAGGTGATGACCCTTTGTGTCGTCACAAGAACCCTCAACTTTCTATCAATATTTGTTCATTCCATGTTATTTCGAGGATAGCTCAATTTTCAGTGCAAAGTCCAAATTCATCCATGTTGTTTTGAGGTTAACTCGATTTCCAGTTTAATATCTAATATATGGATTATCGACCCACACGATATTAACTCAAATTTTTAATGGGGAGGTTTATCTCGATTGCTTGCAATTGGGGCCTTTAAGTATCGTCTTGGCTTGGTGCGCACCCCACCAAAAAAAACTACCAGCTATGTTCATTTATAAGTAGCTCATTACAAAAATTGGTCATTTCATAAAATATTACTAATATTAGCCAATTAGCTATTTGTAGCAAAAAAAATATCAAATTTTTGCTTTCTTTTGAGCAGGTGTTATTAGAATAGATTGAGTATATCTTAAGGAGCTTGAATCTCAATTTTGGGATGATTTGGTAAAGTTTTGAGGTGGTTTGAATTGAAAATTCGAAGTAAAAACTGAACATGAAATGATATGTGTATCATTTATGTATCACATATGTATCATATTTGTATCAATTATGTATCACATGTATATCCATGTATACCTGTGTGTGAGATACATACGTGGTACATGTTTGATACATGTGTCGCAGAAGAATTTTTTGAACTCAATTTAATTACGAATTTTGATACAAAACCACCAGTCCAAATCACCTCCAATCTTCCTCAAATTTTGTATATTGTCTTATCTATATGTTTTCAATGAATTTCAACTATAACCATTGAAAAAGTTCCTTTGTTGCTTAGATTTTTGGAATATTATATATTTTTTTTGTATTTCATCACCTTATTTGCTACCTCATCCATGAAATTTTCTTTCCGTCTTTCATCTAATGTTGTTAATCACGCTTAAAAATATGGAAGGTGATTTTTGCATGTGATTCTTTGAGAAAAAGAACCTTATTTATTTGATTTTTTAATTTTTATATGTATTTGGCTAGTTTTGATAAGTCTATGACTAATAGCTACAGGTAGGTAAGAGACTTATTTGGGATATTTGTATAAGTTTCCCAAAAAGAAAATGGAAAAAATCATCCATGTTATTTTGAGTTTCTTTAAAAAAAATCAAAGAAAACTGTTTTTCTTTGAATAAAAACAATCTAATTTAGATTTTCTCAGAAACTAATATGAATGCTGTACAAAAACTTATCCAGATACAAGATTTTCCTTGCCTTAATTTTTTCCGACAACTTTTATAACGTCGGATCTAGAGTTTTTAGATTATGGGTGCACTATTAAAAAAAAAGAAGGAAAGAATGTGTTCAGTCTTGATCCCTAATCCGCTTGGTAATTAACTTAGCCATTAACCAAATGCACCATTCAGCCTTCTTTGAGTAGGGGTGCCAACAGTTAATATTATATTAATTTTGAAAAATATATACATGAAATATCTAATTTTGCAAAAAAACCATAGGTTTACGTACCTACATTTTTGCCTATAAATCCTCCCTTGAACTTTTATTTAGAAACAACTTCATGCAAATGTGCGTGTATCTATAAGGGAATTATTGAGTGGGAGAATGCTCCTATTTAAGTACCATCATATGGCATTGTTACATCTTAAGGGCAGAATGCTCTACACCAATCCTTTATTACGCATGATATCCATTTATACTTACAAGACCAACTATGATGAGATGAGACTGATTAAGAAGATATAAAGAATTTAATAACCTAAATAGGCGCACGCTCTATCGCGTTAACTAAAAATAGTCGGCTGATATATAATATATGTATAATTCATATAATATATATGTATAACCATATATAACAATAAATATCTATGTATATCGGCTAAGAAAAATAAATAGTGAATCCGATCAGCTACTTATATAAAGATCCCAATATGAAGAACTGTCATGATCCTTCGCCTTGGGGAGAAATTCAATAATAGCTAGATTTACAAGTAGTCATTCAAAAATAGCCACAGTTTCAAAAGTAATCGAAATTTAGTCACTTTTCATGAAAAGATAAATTTGAACGAAAACACTGTTCAAAATCCGAAAAATACTCCAGTATATTATACTGGAGTTCCAGCATAAGTATACTGGAACTCCAGCATAAGTATAATGGAACTCCAGTATAATATACTGGAGTTCCAGTATAATATACCGGTCCAGCATAATATGCTGGAAGTTCATACACAGGTGTTCCAATCTCCAATATATTATATTGGAACTTTCTGCGTGTTGGAGTTCAGCATATTTCATACACGGGTGCACCGATCTCCAGCATATTATGTTGGAACTTTCCGTGTTGCAGCAAAATATTGGCTATTTTTCAATGACTTTGCAAACGCTGACTATTTTTTAATGACCAGTCCGAAAACTGGCTAGCTCGTGCTATTTTTACTTCGCCTTGGGCATTTTAATTCATGGGCTTCATTTTGTGTTGGATCTTCAAATTCCATTCAAACTAGATTTAGTAGACCAATAGCCCAGTTAGACCATCCAACTCTCCCAAGTTATTTTCCACTATTTGAATATAACAATATTACTGAAAAAAACTTATTACATAGAGTGTTTGTTCATAGATTTTGTTTCAAAACCTTGCAATAATATTTGAAAATTTATTACAAAATGTGCCAAGAACATGCCTAAGTTTAAGTTTCAAATGTTTTTTGATTTGACATATTACTCATCCGATAGCCCCCTCTGTAAATTACAAAAGAGAGAAAATCCAAAATAACCAACGAGGGATTGAGGGTAGACTACTGAAACATAGACCCTCCTCACGTGTGATGGCACAAAGACTGGGACCAAATAAACAAATAATTTTAGCAGAAACATCTTATCATTCCCCTCTGTCATTTTCCCTTTGTTAAATTAAAAGAGGCACGTACTCCAACTAACACACTTCATATTGTTCAATTCCTCCTCCTTCTTACCCCATATGAACTTCGTCCCCAAAAAGATAATCCGATTCACGAAATATTTTGTGCTCACACGAGCTTCGGGAAGGGTCGTACCCTAAGAAATTAAATGTAAACAACATACTCTAATACAAGTATTAGTGGTTAATTCGATGACTCGAACTCGTAACTTATAAAGCATTTAGATACAACGTTATTATTGCTCTAAGGTTCGTCTCTATAAGCCCCATCGCCTGAGGAAAAAAATTAATCAAGCGTCCGCTCCATCATTTGCCCTTTTTTAAGGTATTTCCTCGAAAAGATCAATAATGTTCTCACTTATTCTTTACATCAATTGAACTTTTAATATATGGATTAGTAGTAAAGGTGGTGTTTTATTAAAGCAAACCTCACTCATCATCCACTTTTGTACACTTATTTTCGCTCCTATTCTGTAACCTATATGGAATTTCCTATACATGGGGTTTTAGCATTTTGGTCTCTTCCAAATAATTATTGCTTTAAATTCATGAAATATTACATACTTTGAGGTGAATAGTGAACTCTTAATAGAACTTTTCTAATGGATGTACACCTTCTTGAAAATTCTCTCAATTTTCATCTTGCTCATTTTGTCCATGTTGAAATTAAAAATATGAAATTAGTGTATTTTCTCACACCAAGAGATCAATTAACCAGAATAAATACATCAGATTTTGTGTGAAGACCGAAATTGGGTAATTTTTTCCATCAAATCTCATAAGAACCATAAGTAACGATTTGCAAAACAATTTCAGAACTTAAAAACAACTTTCGCAAATGAATTATCTAAACAATTGATTGACTGACAGCTGATCAATCGGGTTAATTTCACTGAAGGTCATTCAACTAATGTGTAATTTCGCAAAAGTCAGTTATTTATTTTTTGTCACGTAAAAGTAATAAAACGTTACCTTTATCTCTTAAAAGTCATTATGACTCAAATCCTATAAAAAATCTGACATGTCATAGAATTTAATTAAAAAATTTAAAATGCGATTTATTCATGCTAGAAACTAATATGACTTTATCAACATGTCTTTTCGCAGCATCATCAAATCATTATATGGAGAAACTTTTTAAAAGCATGGAGGAGGGGAAAAATGGTTGAATTCAGAAACTGCTTTTGTCATAGGGTACAACTTTTAATTGTTTTTGCCAGCAAATAATTGGAAAAAATAGTAGTAAAAATTGTGGTCCTTTTGAGTACTCAGAATAGCCCTAAAAATGGTAGAAATGTATTCTTTTTTATGGATATCTGTTTGGCATAATAGGGCAAGTGGTGTTACCAATCAACTGAAGAAACTGATTTGATGTGGTAATCGATCTGTCACCTGACTCTTCCCATTTTAAAAACAAATCTTTCGTCTTATTGTTTGAACTTTCACTTTGGTTATTACAAAAATTAATTATGCTAAACACCTTATAATATGACTTAGCTTCGGATACACCTCCAGTATATATATAACTAAGTGTATTAAAATATGATTACTAAAAGACAAATTAAAATTACGTCCAAATAAAGAAATGTTATGAAACAATAAAAGAAGAAGAAGAGTATTGCAAAAAAAGTAGAAAGAGAGAATTCTTATAGCTTTGAGATGATTTATAATGGAATAAAACCCTTTATTTATAAGGAGAAGGTGACTTAACCACCAAGTAATAAATCATAGAATCACTCTAAATATGGACATTCACCATAAATAAAATTCTATTTATAACACTCCCCCTTGAATGTCTATTCAATAGATAATATGCCTCGTTAAAACCTTAACTAAAATAAAACCAATTGGAAAAAAAATTCTAGAGAAGGAAAAAGAGTACACATATCTAACAATACACCCTTTAGTTGCCTCATTAAAAACCTTGCAAGGAAAACTCAGTGGGACAAAACCTTGTAAGGGAAAAAGAGTGCAACACACATTAACTCCCTCTGATGAGAGCATCAATTCACATCCTTGAGCCTTCGCATTCCAATCTTGTGCACCATCTTCAAAAGATCGTTGGTAGAGATTTTATAAATAAATCAGTCATATTAACTTGAATGAATATTTTGCACCTTGAAATCATCATTTGTGATAGATGTATAATGTCTTCATAAATATCGTGGAATGACTCTTCAATATCTCCATAGAGGTATTCTCGCTATCACATTATCATGCTTATAGTTATAGCAAGATACATTTGTGCATAAATTGCATTGAAGATGTGGTACTTCAAGATCAAGAATTGTATATGCTTTAAGCAATTTGAATCCTTCAGGGATTATCATATAAGTATAGTCAAATAAGCCATATAAATAGACTTTAGATGCATATCAAGTTTTTATGTTATGCCTAGACATATAAGATAGATAAAGGTGATTGCACACACCATTGACTTTATACTTTCAAATTTTTGAACTACATGTCCAAAACTACATGTATTTTATATGAAACCAATTCTATTTGAATTGTTTCTTCATACTTAAGATCCTCATATATATTTAGTGCTATCATAACTGTCGTCGACGAACATTTTATATCGGTTCCAATCTCCTTATTTTTCATAAAGACATAACATAGAGATCTCTTCATTCATATATCCAGGTACCTTAACCTTTCTTGAGATTTTATGAAGTGTTATGTCATGTGATCTTCTAGATCACTTGCCTCCTTATTATGACCACTTTGATCATTTGCTCATCTTCATTATCAAGAAGTTCTATTTGAAACCGATTTGTCTATACGCTTTAAACGTACCATAGACTTTGTCCTTGTAGAACTTAATATGAGCATTTGCAATGAGAATATAGTTACTTTCTTTGGTCAACAAATGTGTATGGCATGCTTTGCAATATATTGCAAATGAATTATCTTTTTATGAACTTCAAGTTCATATTATCTTATTCGAGGATCTAAATGTATAAATTATAATTCATTCCACGTAACTTTTCTCAACTGTTTATCATATCTCCCCCTCATGTTAGAAAAACTAACTTGTTTCTTCAATTTTGAGAATCCATCTTTGTGCTTTATGGTGTTAATCAATATACATCGCATATCAATAATAATAAGATGGAATTATTTGGTTCCTGACCCTGAACCACTTGTGAGGGGAGAATGTAATATACTTTCGTATATAACCTATATCAAACTGATATAGATAACTTTGTTCTCATAAGCAATAGTTTAGCTGTTAAGTAGAGGCACTCAATAAATTATTTTGCTAAACCAGCTGTGATGTAAACCAACTTATCAAGATGAACTATCTTAAATAGAAAATCTGAAAATTATGCTGAAATTAAACTATTGAGTAGTTACCTCGCAAACAACAGGTTGCAGGTTAATAATAGTCGCACATATAACCATCTCATAGATACATCTTATGTGGTATACATGACAGGTGAATGGGCCCATATTCACCTTTGATATTTCAAGCATTCATGGGATTCAATCCCAATTTTAGTTGGTCTATTAATTAATAAGAACAAGCAATGTAAGAGAATTCGTAAAGAACTTTCTAGTTCTTTAATATTTACCCATGTGAATTCTCTATTATTTTTGCACATCATACTTAAATTGATATGGCTATCCCAAATGCCAACTGAATAAATTATCAATATTGATAAACTTCAAATTTACACCATGACGCGTGCAATTATCAATAAACTCCACCTAGCAATTACCAATTCGAGCCCACTGAATTCACAGTATTTTTTAAGGAATTTAATCCCCTCCTAGTACCCAAGGTTATAGATTATTTCCTCCTAGGATAGAACGAATTACACACTGGTGTATTGGTACTTCAAACCCTAGTGTTTCAGCGAACACAAAGTTCGATAGCAAATCACACCTACTGTTGCTTTGTTTGATGTTTAAACTATGTAGAAAAAGGAGGAGAAACTCACAAAATCGTATGGAAATTCTGAGCAGAAGAGTCTTGTATTTATAGTCAAAGTTGGGCTGAAATCTGAAAAGGTGCAACTCTTCAGAATGACTATTTATGCAAAACGGCCACAGCATAAATGTCATAACATAAATGGCTATTTACTCAACAATAAAGAGGGAAAATTAAAGAGGGTAGTTAATTTTTTGTCACCAAAACAGAAAAACGGATTGGATTTAATATTAATATTTATTTTAATATTAATATTCTGTTATTAAAACAAATATTTAATAACATTTCTGTTAATATTTTACTATTAACAAATAAATTTGGTCCAAAAAATTAATCAATCAATCGTTTGACCAAATCTAAATCCAAATCCAAATCCGAAGCCGAAACCGAAGCCGAATCCAAATCCGAATCCGAAGCCGAAGCCGAATCCAAATCCGCGAAGCCGAAGCCGAAGTCAAAGCCAAGCCGAGCGAGGGACGACGACGACGGCGTGAGGCTTGCCTTCTTCTCAACTCTTTAAGAGCTAGAAGAATAGCAATTGCTTATATACCCTAAAAACCTCTTACTCTTCCAATATGGACAATGTTCCTTCATCAAGGAGAGAATCTCAAATTAAACTCAAATATTTCATTTTCCCTCCATTTCCCATTCACCCTCTTTTAAGTATTTAATATACTTAAATACATAAAATTCTAACAATCCCCCACATGAATGGGGAATGGCTATATCACGGAAATATGCATGAAAAGCTGTGTGATTTGCAATCAAGGATTAGTTGCATCTGGATAAGTAGGTTTCCTTTTGAACTTTCCGTAGTGAACTTATGTTAGATATACTTGGTCAATCGGTAGATTTGATATCTTTGAACCGTCAAACTTTGGTGTATACCTAGACAACCATAAGTCACACAACCAACCCTTAACCGTCTTTAGTTCTTATTGTTGTGTTCGTTTCAGCCATGAACATCGCCTGGTTTCATAAGTGCGTAGAGAATTGGCCTTACAAAGTTCTCCTTGAAGCGGCTAACACTTTAACATAGGTGATTCCTAAACATGTCATCCCGTAGATACACTATTTGATATACCCCGTATCAAATTTAAAAATTATTAAAAAACCTTAATGCTTTATCCTTGGTACTGAACATTGTCTCATCATGAGAATGGACCAAAAGTTTAGTTGACAATGTTGAACCATCATTAATGACTTTGTTTGATCTCCTTGAACCTAGATCTTGGGATCTCCAGTCTTCTAGGTAGAGTTACCGCCACTATGACTTGTTCTCGGCCACAATCAGATTCCCCTTGATGACTTCTCAACTACCTCTCTAGTTAGGCCTTTTGTAAGTGGATCCGACACATTATCACTTGACTTTACATAATCAATCTTGATAATTCCTTTAGAGAGTAATTCCCTAACAGTTTTATGTCTTCGTCGTATATGACGAGATTTACCATTATACATAACGCTTCGAGCCCTTACAATTGCCGCTTGACTATCGCAATGTATGCATATCGGTGCCAACGATTTGGGCCAAAATGGAATATCTTCCAAGAAATTCTGGAGCCATTCAGTTTCTTCACCGGCTTTATCTAAGGCTATGAATTCAGCCTCCATTGTAGAGCGGGCAATACAAGTTTGTTTGGACGACTTCCAAGATACCGCTCCTCCACCAATAATGAATACATATCCACTTGTGGACTTGGAGTCAGTTGATCCGGTGATCCAATTTGCATCACAGTATCCCTCAATGACCGTAGGATATTTACTGTAGTGCAAAGCAAAGTTCTGAGTATGTACTAAATACCCCAAAACTCGTTTCATGGCCATCCAATGAGATTAACCTGGATTACTTGTATATTGACTCAATTTACTTATAGGACAAGCTATATCTGGTCGTGTATAATTAATGATGTACATTAAGCAACCCAACACACAAGCATAATCCAATTGTGATATGCTTTGGTCTTTGTTCTTTGCTAATGCAAGATTCACGTCAATTGGAGTCTTTGCAACTTTAAAGCCCAAGTGCTTGAATTTTTCAAGTACTGTCATAATATAATGAGATTGTGACAATGCCAGACCTTGAGAAGTCTTATGGATCTTAATTCCCATAATTAAATCAGCAACTCTCAAGTCTTTCATATCAAAGTTGTTAGTTAGCATGCGCTTAGTCGCATTTATGTTGACAATGTTATTACTCATTATCAGCATATCATCCACATATAAGCAAACAATGACTATGTGATTTGGAACATTTTTAATGTACACACATTTATCACATTCATTTATTTTAAAACCATTTAACAACATTGTTTGGTCAAATTTTGCATGCCATTATTTGGGTGCTTGTTTTAGTCCGTAAAGGGACTTAACAACTCTACAAACCTTTTTTTATTTACCTGGAACCACAAATGTGATGACCCTAAATTCTGCATTCCGAGGCCTTAAAAACCTCTTTCGGCATCACCTCAATTTGCGTGCCCAATTTGGGCGCATAGCCGGAAAGTTATTATGTGAAAATCTGTGAAAAATAATAAATTTTGCCTTTAAAATGGATTTAAGTTATCTTCGGTCAATATTTTGGGTAAATGGACCCGGACCCGTGATTTGACGGTCCCGGAGGGTCCGTAAGAAAATATGGGACTTGGGAGTATGCCCGAAATCGAATTCCGAGGTCCCAAGCCCGAGAAATAAATTTTTTAAAGAAAATTATTTATGAGTTTTGGAAATGAAATGTGTTTAAAACTTGATGGTATCGGGCTCGTATTTTGGTTCCGGCGCCGGTACAGGTCTTATATGTGATTTAGGATAAGTCTATGAAATTTGATAAGAAACGGACTTGAAACGACGTGAATCGGATCATATTTGAGTAAAATGAAAAATTTGAAGTTCTTGAGAAATTTCATGAGTTTGATGTTAAATTCATAATTGTTGATGTTATTTTAGTAATTTGAATGCACGAGTGAGTCCGTATGATGTTTTTAGGTTGGTGTGCATGTTTGGTTTGGAGCCCCGAGGGCTCAGGTGAGTTTTGGATAGGCCACGGGGTAAATTTTTGGGACTTAAGGAATTGCAAGCTTCAGCTGTTTCTGTGTAGGCCTGCAGGCTCGCATTTGCGAAGCCTGGCTCACAAATGCGATATCGCAAATGCGAGGGCTATGTCGCAATTACGAAAGTAGCCTAAGCCAGCCTATCTCGCAATTGCGAGGATTTTAATCACAAATGCGATCCCCCAGCTTGTGGCCAGTCGTCGCAAATGAGACATGTTCGTCTCATCCATTTTCGCAAATGCAAACTTAGCAGAAGTTTAGGTTCGTAATTGCGAACCCTAGTTGCAACTGCGACATCTGCAACCTGCAATTTTATAACTTAGCCGAAAATCTTTCATTTTTCACACTCTTTCAAAAACCAAAACACTCTTGGGCGATTTTTAAAAGGCAACTTCTTCTCCAAGTCGATTATACAAGCGAATTATTGGTGGAATCAAGAGGAAAAGCGGTAGTAGAGGCTTGAATTGTGTTCGTGGCATCGAGGTAAGTGTTTGGTCTAACCTTAGCTTGAGGGATTAGGAGTTGCATCCTATTTGTTATGTGTTATTTGTTGAGTACGACGTATAGGCATGGTGACGAGTATCTATACGTTGGTGTCAAGCATGCCCGTGAGTCTTATACTATGATTAATGTGACTCCGTTTGTATTGTTCATGCCTTTTGTGAGGATTTCTATTGTTGAGCAAGGCTCGTGGAAGTAATATTGGAATTTGAATATTGAAGAGCGTTGGATCAAGTTGTAAAATAAATTGTGGAAGTATAATTGGCAATTGAACCCTATAGAGCATTGACTCAAGTTGTGAAGTGAGTTGTGAAGTAATGTGAAAAGGAAAAGAGAAGAGGATTTTTGATATTGTTCCCTCACCGGGATTCAATTGTTGTACTGTTGTTCCCTTGCCGGGATTTTATTGTGATTTCATTTATTTTCTTGCCCTTATTTCTTGTGATTATTGTTTTGGTAAGAGAGTGTTAAAGCACGAAGGGTGATGCCGTGCACTTGTCCTTGATTTTCCTGAATCTTGCTGATAATTGAGTTATGTTGTCCTTTATATTTATTTACTGATTTTCTATTGTTACTTGTTTCTATTATGTTGTTATTGATTCCATTGCCGGGATTTTGTTGTTCCCTTATTGTTCCCTTGTCGGGGCTCCGTTGTGATTAGTGTGAATTGTATATTGGGATCGGGTTGTACGCTGCAACAATATTATATTTGGATCGGGTTGCACGCTGCAACAATATTATATTTGGATCGGGTTGCACGCCGCAACAATTTTATATTTGGACCGGGTTGCACGCCGCAACAATGTTATATTTGGATCGGGTTGCACGTAGCAACAATATTATCATTGGATCGGGTTGCACGCCGCAATAACAATATAACTGGATCGGGTTGCGCGCCACAACAGTAGATAATAAAAGTGTTTATTGGTTGGTTACGATTTTCTTATTCTCTTGCGGTGAATCCTAAATTGTCTTTACGTTTTTTCTCTTGAATTGCATTTGATAAATGATATTCCCCCACATCATGTACCCCCTCCCATCTTTACTTGTTTATTCCCATTTTTTTTCCGTTGCATATTGTATAACTGCACAGGTTTATTTGGTAGTCTGGTCCTAGCATCGTCACTACTTCGTCGAGGTTAGGCTAGGCACTTACCAGCACATGGGGTCGATTGTGCTGATACTATACTCTGTACTCTTTTGTGCAGATCCCAGTGCTGTAGACTTCGGACCGCAGTGAGATTGCTGTTTCTTGTTCATCAGGCAACCCGAGGTAGTCCTGCAGGCATCCGCAGGCCTTGGTGTCTCCTTCTATCTACTATTCTTGTTTCTTTCATGCATTTCCGGAGATAGTGTTGTATTTATTTCTTTCAGACCTTTATTTGTAGTACTCCTATATAGTCTATGAAGTTGTGACACCAGTCTTGGGTAGATTTGTTATGGATTGGTATTAGCAGTATTATTAAAACTTTACAATGCAGCCTTCCGCTTATTCAATTCTGTTGTTATTTAATTGTTGGCTCTTAACTGTTATCGGATTAAAAAATAGAAACAAGGTAAATAGTTTAGTTGGTTGGCTTGCCTAGCTTCCACTAGTAGGTGCCACCACGACTCCCTAGGGTGAGAAATCCGGGTCGTGACAACAAACCCTTCAGGTTGTTCCATATAGATTTCTTCCTCCAACTCTCCATTTAAGAAGGCCGTCTTAGCATCCATTTGATGAATTTTAAGACCATAAACTGCAGCTAACGCTACTAATGTTCGTATGGACGTAATTCTTGTAACTGGAGAGTATGTATCGAAATGGTCAAGACCTTCTCGTTGTCTATACCCTTTGACCACAAGTCTCGCCTTAAATTTGTCAATAGTGCCATCATCTTTCATTTTCCTCTTAAAGATCCATTTAGAACCCAACGGTTTATTTCCAGGAGGAAGATCAACCAATTCCCATGTATGGTTGTTCAATATGGACTCTATTTCACTATTGACTGCCTCTTTCCAAAACAATGATTTCGAAGAAGACATAGCTTCTTTAAATGTTTGAGGCTCATTTTCCAATAAGAAAGTCACAAAATCTGGTCCAAATGAAGTAGACGTTCTTTGACGTTTACTACGTCTTGGATCTTCCTTATTAAGTGTACTTTCTTTTGTTTCTTCCCGAGGTCGTTTAGATCCTTCACCAATCAACTCACATTCCTTTTTATACGGATATATATTTTCAAAGAACTCAGCATTATCTGATTCTATAACCGTATTATTATGAATTTCGGGATTTTCTGATTTGTGAACCAGAAATCGATATGCTTTACTATTAATGAAAACACAATCAACTGTTTTCGGTCCTATTTTTACCCTTTTGGGTTTAGGAACTTGCACCTTTGCCAAACACCCCCACACTTTAAAATAATTCAAGTTGGGCTTCCTTCTTTTCCATTTTTCATATGGAATGGATTGTGTTTTACTATGGGGTACTCGATTTAGTATTCGGCTGGCCGTAAGAATGGCTTCCCCCCACAAGTTCTGTGGCAAACCAGAACTTATCAACAATGCGTTCATCATCTCCTTTAATGAACGATTCTTTCTTTCCGCAATCCCATTGGATTGGGGAGTGTAAGGGGCTGTTGTTTGATGAATAATTCCATATTCTAAACATATTTGTTCAAAAGGAGATTCATATTCACCACCCCTATCACTTCTTATCATTTTGATTTTCTTGTTAAGTTGCGTTTCAACTTCATTTTTGTATTGCTTGAATGCGTCTATTGCTTCATCTTTACTATTAAGTAAGTAAACATAGCAATATCGAGTACTATCGTCAATAAAAGTTATGAAATACTTCTTTCCACCGCGAGATGGTATTGACTTCATATCGCAAATATCTGTGTGAATTAAGTCTAAAGGATCTGAATTTCTTTCAACTGACTTATAAGGATGTTTAACATACTTAGATTCCACACATACTTGACATTTTGATTTGTCACATTCAAACTTAGGCAATACTTCCAAATTAATCATTTTCCGCAAGGTTTTATAATTAACATGAACGTATATGCCATAATTCATTTGACTCAAGTAAGTAAGACGAAGCTGAAATTTTATTATTATTATTTTCAACAACCATTACATTCAGCTTGAAAAGGCCCTTAGTGAGGTAACCTTTTCCTACAAACATTTCGTTCTTACATATTACAACCTTATCGGAAACAAAAACACATTTAAAACCATTCTTAACAAGAAGTCCAGCAGAGACTAAATTCTTCCTAATCTCAGGAACATGAAAGACGTTGTTCAAAGTCACCACTTTGCCGGAAGTCATTTTGAGAAATCTTCCCACATCCTTCAATCTTGGCCTTTGTAGCATTTTCCATAGAAAGCGTCTCATCGGGTCCAACAGGAGCATAAGTAACAAAAGCTTCTTTAACAGCACAAACATGGCGAGTGGCTCCAGAATCAATCCACCACTCTTTAGGATTGCCCACCAAGTTGCATTCGGAAAGCATGGCACATAAGTCATCAACATCATCATGCTTTTCAACCATGTTTGCTTGACCCTTCTTCTTATCTTTCTTCGGAGCGCAACACTCCGTAGATTTGTGTCCGGCTTTTTCACAGTTGTAGCAATTTCCACTGGATCGCTTCTTGCTTGGGTTGTATTTCGGTCCAGAAGCCTTCTTCCTCTTTTTGTTCTCTTCAACAGTATTTGCTCCCGTTATTGTTGAGTTACCACGGCCTCTCTTTTCAGCAGCTTTGTTGTCCTCTAATTTTTGTAAAGATGTCACAAGTTCGATTCCGCGTGACTTCAATTTTTGTTTAAATTCTTTGTGCCTCATGTATAATAAAAAATATGTTGAAGTTTGCACCATTGACCTCTTAAGTTTTAACATTACACTAAATCAATGGATCATTCATATTTTATGCAACAAAAATTTATCTCACTTGTACTATAAGTTGGTTCTTTTTTTCTTTTTGTCTTCTTTCTCAGCATTGAAATTGATTAAGAACAATTCGCAGGATCGCATGAATTACTTTTATTTCTACTGAGGTTATGATGAATACATTTTCAAAATATAAAAATTCATATCTAGTAATATATTTGTGTTGTGTTTTATAAAAATAATTCAAATTATATATTTTAATATGCTATTATAGTGGATTATTATTTGTTTACTGTTTAAAATCGTGACACCGCTTATGAAAAATCCTGCATACGCCACTGGGGATTAGGTGCTCTTTAGGTGTATGTTTATTGTTTGCTAATGGTAATATTTACAGTGTTTCCAAAAAAAAAAAAAAATACTTAACAGGATGATAGTGATTTTTACGTATTTGGCAAAATATTGTTAATCTTTCGAAACTCTTATATATAATTATGTTATCCCTATTTTTCTAAAAACAATTAAATAGCCTATATAATAAAAATCCTACAACTGGTTTCCAATTTAAAATATTTATTCCTATTTTTAGTTTCATAAAAATAAATATGTAAAAATCACTTTACAATTTTAGTTTATATTTTAATATACATATTCACGTACAACCCTTGGGTAAAGTGTAGGATTTTCATAGTATAGGGAGTGAAAGTATTTGATCTTAAAATACAAAGGATATATCCGAAACTAATTAAGTCATATTATAGGAGTGTTTAGTGTAATTAACCCTTATTTCAGTTAGGTAGAACTTTATATTGGTTAGTAAATTCTGGTCTTCAAGAGGGTTGAACCTAATTGTTGTGTAGATTTAGTTAGCATGCATATTAATATATTATAAAGAATAAAAAAAGTTAGGATGCATTTCTTGAAAGGTCATGAGAAGCAAGTTAGTTTCAATTGAACCTAATTAAATTGTCGTTGAGTAGGACATAGGTTAACCATATATGTGGATCTAATAAGTGAAAGGATCGGAGACTTTCACTGACGGTGAACCTTTTTTTTAGAAAACTCTGTGCAATTTAATTGGTTATAGAAAAATCTTTTCATGTTATCTTATCCAATAATGGAGCCACCTTTGTCCAACGATTGTCATATATAAATTTGAGAAAATAATTAAATAATTATTTTAAATATATTAGCGACCAAGGTTGGTCGCTTTTTGGTCGATAATGTGGTCAAAATGTTGGTCGGACTGGTCAGACTTGCTTGGTCAAAAAAATACTAAAATTAGCGACCAACTTTGGTCGCTAAAGTGAGACCCAATTATAAAATTTTAATAATTATATTATTATTTTAAAAAAATATAAAATATAAATAAATATAATTTAAAATTAACGACCAAAGTTGGTCGCTTACAAAAGGGGAAGCAGATAGAGATCAACTTTCGTCGCTAATATATATATATCATTAAATCCCCTCAACCTTGTATATTTATTTATTTATTTATTTATTATATATGGACTTCTCTTAATATAAATTCTGATTCCGCTACTTAACATATATATCGAATCGGCTACGATGAGTTACCTTTTATTATATATCATCACAATTTGATAGTGTAAAATTTGATACATTGGTGATGCACAAAATGTAAGCTCTAAGTGAAAACATCTAGGAGAGAACATGGAATCTTACCTCATCAAACACATGATGATGAAATGAGTCAAATCATGTGATGTTGCAACAAGATTGCCTAGAACCCCTGTGATACTTCATTTAGTTAAAAGAAATAAGACATTTAATTCTTTTTTTCCTTCAAACGTGAGCTAGTAATCCGTTAATGTGAGCATAGAAAAAAAGTTTCAAAAGCTAGTACGACACTGGAAAAAGAGGTACAAATTGACAAATAACCACTCTTCAGACTGCTAATCAAGTTTAGACATCGCTTAAAAGTAATTAAATTTAATCATTTCTTAATAAATTGGACAAAAATATCCCTAAATTGAACACAGAAAACCTAATTTCTTCTTTTGCGCAACTTCCATAACTCTAACACCAAACAACACGACCCATTACTTCCACCGGGGGCAACAATGATCCCCGGCAATATTCTTGAATCAACAATAACAGCATATCCGGTAAAATCCCACAAGTTATGAAGTTAGAGAGCAACAACATATCATGGTCGACGTTTTCTTTCCGAGAGCAACAGCTAAAGTGGCCATCCTATCTACTCCCTCCGTTTCAATTTATGTGAACCCATTTGACTGAGCACGAAGTTTAAGAAAAGAGAGAATACTTTTGAACTTGTGGTGTAAAATGATGCACATATATTTTGTGTGGCTATAAATCATTGCATAAAGGTAAATTGTTTCCAAATAAGGAAAGGGGTCATTCTTTTTGGCACGGACCAAAAAAGAAATAAGTTCACATAAATTGAGACGGAGAGAGTAATTTTTTCGAAAAAAGATGGCACATACGTGATCGTTTGCGTATGAGCTAGGGTCCATAAAAGAAGTAGAAATCAAGTGGTACATGTCACTGAAATAAGGATAGTTGTTATCAAATGGGCCAAATATGAACTGTATTCTATAGTACATATTAAGCCTTTTTGGCTTCTAACATAAGGAACTTATTGCTTCTCTATATTCTTGCTGAATCATATTATTGTACTTTCTACTTGGTAACCAGTGTTTTGAGTTGCCTAAAGGGATAAGCCTGTTACAGCCAAGTGTAACGCTATTTACATTGTTTTCATTTTATTAGATTTGTATGATTTCTAAAGGTTTTTGTGGACTAAGGTCGCCCTAATCTAGGGCCATGGACCTCATAGCATGTTGTTCGTCCGTCCATTATTAATATTTGGAGAAGTTACACATTTGGCCTCTCGATCAAAAATATTTACAATCACCAGCCAATATACATAAATTATACACTATTTATGAATAATATACACAACAATAACGTACAACAAGTATGGAGAATAATATTTACGCACACGTTACTTCTATTTTGAGAAGGTAGAGAATTATGTATGATATGCACATATATTATATATATCTGCAAACCAATTTTTTTTTTGTTGGCCGACGATATAATAGTGCTAAAATTCATTAAATTTTTCAATAATACACATAATTCAACTCAGGAATAGATGGATGCGTTTATATTGACCCTATATCTTTAGAAGCGGCAAGATCAGAAATTTTGCTAAGAGTGCTTAAAATTTTATATGTATAAAAGTATTACTTGGCTTATATAGGCAGTATAATATTTCGGCGAATGATGTCTCGACTTGGAGTAAAATTCGTGCCCTCCCCTAGGGGCGGATCTAGTGCATTGGTTATGAGTTCACGCGTAAACTCACTAACTTTTGCCTAGACCCTATATTTGTCTCTGAAAATATAAAAATATTTAGCTCGAAAACCCGTCCTTTAATCGGGTTATTATTGTATATTAACTTGAGATTACTGTAAAAACTAATAAACTTAAAATTCTGAATCCGTGTGTTTTCACCACCCCTAGCTAGTAGCTACTAAGGATAGATGGGTGTGGTAGTGAAGACAATAAGGAAAAGAAAAGAACAGTCATAAGTCATACTTCAAGAGATGTTTCATGAACATCTACAGCATTGCATTTGCATATATCTTGTGAATGTGGGCTAAAGAAACAGTTGCCAAACAGAAGATGTTGGCAGTTGTTAAGTAGTAATACTGTAGTACTTACTTAAAAAGAAGAAGAAGAAGAAGAAACAAGCGCTAAAGATGCGCCGGCAAAGTTACGGAACCACACGTGATATCATACGAATGCTGTGTCAGAGAGAAAAGGGCCAGGCCCATGGGCCCAACTATGGCCCAGCCCAATACCGAAAGTGCAGTTTTGCGTATGATAATTAAAGCGACTCTTCGTAAAACACTGACGTCACGTGAATTTCGACTCCCGACACTTGGCTCTAGCTGTTTTTGCAAGTTGTAGGAGTAGCACAGAGCAGTTAAAACTGTGAAGGGTATATATAATGGAGAGTCACGATTTTAATTTTATATATTTTGAATTTTAGAACGACAACTTCAAATGTTAATAATTATATTTTTTATTTAATAGTTGGACGCATTTAATAAATTTCGTAACAAATATACTGTTTGAACAAAGTTATTGAATTCGACTGAATTCATAGCTGGACTTCTGCATTCGTCCGTGGTGAAGGAGCACACAAGAAAAAGTAACTACCCTGTCCATATATAACTAGCTAAATTAACTAACATAACATCCCACCACCTGTAATAAATAAAATTGCCCACAGAATTAGGTAAACAAAAGCCACACTCTTTTCAAATATTACCAACTGGCAACTACTATGGAGATGTTGGCAACGAGAAAGCAAACTGTCATTATTTATCAATCTTTTGTTATGTATGGTGTTATTTTGCACCAAACTCTTTATCTTTTAAATTTTGAATTATATATTGAAACTAAGAGGTTTCGCTTTTTCTTTCTCTCTCTTCGATAACGCACGCCTGTCTTTCTAATGGTAACACTGCCATTTCCACCGGCAAATTTCAGCGCCGGCGATTCGTCCAGGTGAACCAGGTAAGTTCGACCCTCTCTTTCTCTCTCCTCTCCTCTCCTTTCTCTCTCCTTTCTTTCTCCTTTCTCTTTCCCGGGTCTCTCTCTTCCTTTCCCTTTCTTTTAACCCTAGCAGCAGCTAGGCCGACGACCCACCGGCGCAAGCTATCTTCTGCTTTTCCGGCCCAGCCACACCACCCTCCCATGTGTTTCCCCTTTCTTCAAACCTTGCCTCGGCGTACATCTAGTTCTCGGGCAGGCTTTGTTTTCCAGCGACCGTCCCGGTGACAGTCCTCCCCCTTTTCTTGGCCTCAGGGTTTGCTGTGTGTGTTGCAGGTAGCACTTTTGATGGCTGTTTGGTGACGGGTGGGAGGTGCACGGACAAGCATAGCGGAGCAGGCCATTTGACAGTCACAAAGGGCTGGACGTCGGGTTCCAAAGCACCTAAGTTATATTTGCGGGAATTGCTGCAGCTGCCCAGGCAAGCGCGAGGCATACAGGCGAGTAGAGCGGAGCATCTCCGGGTGCATCAAGTCATATTTCCAGGTTCTTTCCATCGGGAGTTGGTACCTCCCGTTTTCTTGTCTCTTTATCTGTGTTAGATAATTTGTGGCGATCTAGTTAGCACCATTTTAAGCGTATTTTTAGTATACTTGTAGTTGCAACCGGTTATTTTCTGGTTTAGGCCCGGGTTAGTGCCTTCCAAAGTCTGTCGTAGGTATAATGGTCGTGGTGTGGGATGGTTGAGTAAGGTCATGTCCTCGAGGGGTGTCGGGGGTGAGAAGGGGGTGGGGAGGGGTCAGGGGTTGGGACAAGAGGAAAAGAGGGTAAGGGGAAAGAGGGAGGTTGTAGATTGAGGATCGGATCGTGGAACATAGGCACGCTGACGGGTAAGTCTATTGAGTTGGCAAAGATTCTCCAGAAGAGAAAGGTTAATATAGCTTGTGTCCAGGAGACTAGGTGGGCAGGATCGAAGGCGAGGAATGCGGACGGGTATAAGTTGTGGTACTCTAGAGTCGTGAGGGGTAAGAATGGAGTGGGTATCTTGGTGGATATGGATCTTAGAGAGTCTGTGGTTGAGGTTAGGCGAGTGAATGATAGGCTAATGTTTATTAAGTTGGTCATTGGTGAGTGCACCCTCAATATAGTTAGCACTTACGTGCCGCAAGCGGGCTTGGATGAGGAGGTTAAGAGGCGCTTTTGGGAGGGCCTGGATGAGATTGTGCGTAGTATTCCTCCTACTGAAAGGTTATTTATTGGAGGGGATTTTAATGGCCATATCGGGGCGGCTGCTGGTAGTTATGGTGAGATGCATGGTGGCTTTGGCCTTGGGGATAAGAACGGATGAGGTACTTCGCTGTTAGACTTTGCTAAGGCTTTCGAGGTGGTGATTGCGAACTCAACTTTTCCGAAGAGGGAGGAGCATCTGGTTACTTTCCGAAGTTCGGCGGCAAAGACTCAGATCGATTACCTTCTCCTCAGAAGGTGTGATAGAGGGTTGTGCAAGGAATGCAAGGTTATCCCGAGAGAGACCCTCGCGACTCAGCATAGGCTCTTAGTGATGGACATCAGCATGAAGATGAAGAGGAAGAAGAGGTATGCTCGTGGCCGACCAAGGATTAGATGGGGAGCTTTAACCAAGGATAAAGCCCAGGAATTAGAGGGGCGGTTATCAGCTATGGGAGCTTGGAGGAGTAGTGGAGACGCGAGCACTATGTGGTCAACTACGGCGAACTATATGAGGAAGGCGACGAGAGAAGTGCTAGGAGTATCGAAGGGTTTTTCTAGCAGGCACCAAGGAGAGTGGTGGTGGAATGACATAGTCCAAGGTAAAGTGGAGGCGAAGAAGGTAGCGTACGCAAAGTTGGCAGGGAGCTCAAGCGAGGAGGAGAGGAGAGCGAATAGAGAGAGGTACAAAGTGGCTAGAAAGGAGGCGAAGCTGGCGGTCACGGAGGCTAAGAATGCAGCGTTTAGCCGTATATACGAGGAATTAGGGGAGAAAGGAGGGGACATGAAGTTGTTTCGGCTGGCTAAAGCGAGGGAGAGGAAGGTCCGGGATCTGGACCAAGTGAGGTGCATCAAAGATGAGGATGGTAGAGTATTGATGGGAGATCCGCAGATTAAGCAGAGATGGCAGACGTACTTCTATGGTCTTCTAAATGAGGAGGGGTACCGGGATATAGCGCTAGGGGACTTGGGGCATTTGGAGAGTCTCCGAGATTTTAGGTATTGCAGGCGCATTATGGTCGACGAGGTCGTGGGGGCTTTGCGTAAGATGAGTAGGGGTAGAGCGACCGGGCCAGATGAAATTCCGGTTGAGTTTTGGAAGTATGTGGGTAGAGCATGATTGGAATGGCTGACTGGGTTGTTCAATGTAATTTTTAGGACGAAAAGGATGCCGGAGGAATGTAGGTCGAGTACAGCGGTACCTTTGTACAAGAACAAAGGTGATATCCAGTGTTGTAACAATTATAGGGGTATCAAGTTACTTAGCCATACCATGAAAGTCTGGGAGAGGGTGGTGGAGGTGAGGGTGAGGAAGATGACGTCTATATCCGACAATCAGTTTGGGTTCATGCCGGGTCGCTCCACTACGGAAGCTATCCACCTTATTAGGAGGTTGGTGGAACAGTACAGAGATAAGAAGAAGGATCTGCATATGGTGTTTATTGACTTGGACAAAGCGTATGACAAGGTTCCTAGGGAGGTGCTCTGGAGATGTCTTGAGGTGAAGGGTGTGTCGGTAGCCTACATAAGAGCGATCAAGGATATGTATGATGGAGCTAAGACTAAGGTTAGGACTGTGGGAGGCGACTCAGAGCATTTCCCGGTTGTTATGGGATTACACCAAGGCTCTACGCTTAGCCCATTCTTATTTGCCTTGGTGATGGATGCTTTGACACATCATATTCAAGGGGAAGTGCCATGTTGTATGCTATTTGATGATGACATTATTCTAATTGACGAGACGAGGGCAGGTGTTAATGAGAGATTGGAGGTTTGGAGACAGATTCTCGAGTCTAAGGGTTCCAAATTGAGCAGGTCTAAGACAAAGTACCTGGAGTGCAAGTTTAGCACTGAGTCAAGGGATGTAGGCGGGGACGTGAGGCTTGGGTCACAGGTCATCCCCAAGAGAGATAGCTTCAAGTACCTTGGGTCGGTGATTCAGGGGGACGGAGAGATCGACGAAGACGTCACTCACCGCATATGGGAGGGCTGGATGAAATGGAGGCTTGCATCTGGAGTCTTGTGTGACAAGAAAGTGCCACCGATACTCAAAGGTAAGTTTTATAGAGCTGTGGTTAGACCGGCAATGTTGTATGGGGCAGAGTGTTGGCCGGTTAAGAACTCCCATATCCAGAGGTTGAAAATAGCAGAGATGCGGATGCTGAGGTGGATGTGTGGGCACACTAGGATAGACAAGATCAGGAATGAAGATATTCAAAGAAAGGTGGGTGTCGCCACTGTGGATGACAAGATGCGGGAAGCGAGGCTCAGATAGTTCGGGCACGTGCAGAGGAGAAGCATCGATGCTCTGGTGAGGAGGTGTGAGCGGTTGGCCGTGGTGGGCATGAGAAGAGGTAGAGGGACCTAAGAAGTATTGGGGAGAGGTGATCAGGCAGGACATGGTTCGTCTGCAGATTTTCGAGGACATAGCACTTGATAGGAAGGCCTGAAGGACTAGCATTAGAGTTGTAGGATAGGGGTAGTAGAGCTTTCCTTACTGCATGCCGGGGGTGAGGCGGGGTTGGATTAGGGTTGATCTTAGATGGTTTACAGTTTATGTTGAACCCACACTATTCTTGTTATTTATCTTAGATTCCTTAGACTCTGGTTACTGTTATTGCATGCCATTCATCTTTTGATTTTTATGCTTCTGTTACTATAATGGTTTTTACTGGAGTTTCTAATGAATTCTCTTTTCTTTTCTTTTTTTCCTTGTTTTTCATTATTTCCATCGTTCTGAGCCGAGGGTCTATCAGAAACAGCCTCTCTGTCCTACCGGGGCAGGGGTAAGGTCTGCGTACACATTACTCTCCCCAGACCCCACTATGTGGGATTTTACTGGGTAGTTGTTGTAAAATTTAATATATATGTTAAAATTTAATTGGCTAATTTTTTCTTACTATTTGTTGTTATGCATTGAAAAATATTGGGTTAAGTTGAATAGATGGACTATATATAAAACTCCATCTGCCATATTTCACCCTGTTATTTGTGGCTTGAATTGTTTCCTTATATTTTTAGGAAATTCATAGTCCCTATAGGTTTAGGAAAACCCATTGTCCTAATAGATTTGAGAAAGGAAAACCTATAGTCCTTGTCAAATTGGGAAACCTTTCTCATATATGTTTGGGACCTTTTGGGATCTACATATAGGGGTTGTAGTTGGAGATTTTATAGATTGTACTGTGCTTTGCTTCTCATTCATAGTGAAAAACTCTCTCTGTTTTTGCCCCGAGGATTAGGCTTAGCCGAACCTCGTTAAATCCTTGTGTTGATATTTCTTCTCTTTTGCTTTGTGCGTGATTGTGTGCTAGTTAACCCACGATATTATGCAACAATAGGTATCAGAGCAAGGTTCGAGTTTTTACATATAATCTAGGGTTAAGATGTCTTCATCATCTTCAACAAAGTACGAAGTAGAGAAATTTGACGGAGGTTCTAGTTTCAGTCTATGGAAGATTAGGATGAAATCATTCCTGGTGTTACAAGGATTATGGAAAGCAATTGATGAGGATTTTCCTGAAGAGATGAAGGAGACAGAGAAGGTAGACCTGAAGGAGATGACTTTGAGTGCGATTTTCATGAGCGTTACAGATAGCGTTCTTCAGGAAATTGCTGAAGAAACTATTGTAGCAACGACATAGAAGAAGCTGGAAGATCTGTATTCTAAAAAATCGCTTATAAACTGCCCCTACCTAAAAAAGAGGTTATACAATCTCCGTATAAATGAAGGTACACCTGTCAAAACTCACATTGATGAGTTTAATTCAATTATAATCGGCCTGAAGAATGTGGATATCAAAATTGAGAGTGAGGATCAGGCCTTGATTGTGTTATGTTCTTTACCACTGTGTTATAATACTTTTGTCGATACACTACTATATGGGAAAAACAGCATTTCACTAGAAGATGTTAGTAATGCACTAAAATCTAAAGAGTTGAAAAAGAGCTTTCCAGACAGTAGAATTGAGGGCGAGGGTCTTGTGATTAGAGGAAGAACCCAACAAAAGGACTTTAACAGGAAAAAGTCAACCTCCAGATCAAAGTCTAGAGCAAGGAAGGAACACTATTATGAGTGCGGGGAGCAAGGTCGCTACAAGAGAGATTGTCCTAAGCTGAAGGAGAAAAGAGGGAAGCAGAAAATAGATAATTCGGCAAATATTATTGACATTGGTAATAATTATGATGATAGTGACTATGTAGGGGAAGCCTATGCTGTGAGTTCTAGTCATCGGCAAAATTCTTGGGTTCTTGATTCTAGTGCTACTTTCCACATGTGTCCATACAAGAATTGGTTTGCAACTTACAAGCAAATGAGTGGGACTGTCTATATGGAAGATGATAATACATTACCAGTAGAGGGGGTTGGTAACATCAAATTGAGAATGTTCGACGGAATTATCAGAAACATTGGGTGTTGGCATGTTCCTCGGATAAATAAGGGTAAACTACATTGAGTGTTGGATGATCAAGGGTATAAATTTCACTCCGAGAATAGAATACTTAAAGTGTGTAAAGGCTCCATGGTACTCATGAAAGGTAAACTACATTCTAAATTGTATCATCTTTAGGCCAGTATAGTTAAAAGGGAAGCTGGTATAGCTTCTGGGAAAAGTGATCTGAATCAGTCTCAGTTGTGGTACTTGCGACTTGGCCATATGAGCGATAATGAATTGTCTTTGTTGAGTAAGCAAAATTTGCTGAATGGGTACAAAAATCAAGTTTTGAATTTTTGTGAGCATTGTGTATTTGGTAAACAGACAAGGGTAAAGTTCATCAAGAAGGCCGAACACAAGATCAGAGACAAGTTTGATTATATACACTCTGACTTGTGGGGTCCAAACAGAGTTCCCTTCAAGAGTGGTGCCAGGTATTTTTTGACTTTGATTGATGATTACTCAAGGATAGTGTGGGTGTATTTTCTGAAAACAAAGGATGAGGCATTTTCGACATTTGTTAAATGGAAGACGATGGTTGAGAGGTAGACGAAAAGAAAAGTTAAGCATCTTCGAACTGACAATGGGTTGGAATTTGCAATTCTAAGTTCGAGAATTTCTACAGCAGGGAGGGCATAGTGAGACACTGCACTTGTGTCGGAACACCACAACAAAATGGTGTTGCAGAACGTATGAATAGAACGCTTTGTGATAGGGTACGAAGCATGCTTTCACGCTCATGTGTTAGCAAAGATTTTTAGGCTGAAGCAATCAATACAGCTTGTTATCTGGTCAATAGATCTTCATCCACAGCTATTGAGTTCAAAACTCCTTTTGAGGTATGGTCCGGTTCGCTTGCTGAATATTCAAATTTAAGGATATTTGATTGTCCTACTTATGCTCATGTGAGGGATGGAAAACTTGAGCCGAGGGCAAAGAAGTGCATATTTCTAGGGTATGCAATTGGAGTGAAAGGTTATAGTTTGTGGTACATAGATCAAAAGACTCATGGGCTAATTATCAGTAGGGATGTAACATTCAATGAATCTGCCTCACTGGACAGTCAGAGGGAGAAGGCAATAACAGAAATAAATCGTGGTGTCAGTGACCGCATAGAGCTAGCAATTGAATCTCCACTAGCTCAATCTAGTAGTTTTAAAGTAGAAGAAGTGGATGAGGTGCAAAATATTGATTAAGATGATAATGTTGATGCACCTGCGCAACAACAACCATATAGCATTGCAACAAGCAAAGAGAAGAGAGTGATCAACCTACCACAAAGGTTTGCAAACGTAGTTAATGAGAATCTTCTTGGATATACAAATCTAGTGGGATTTGCTTTGGCAGTTGCAGAGACCGTTGATGTGTTTGAGTGTTATATCTATCCAAAAGCTATTCTGGGTATAGAACCAAATCGATGGATTAGTGTTATGGCTGAAAAGATTGAGTCTCTTAACAAGGTTAGGCGTTGCCTAGACTTGGTTGATGTGTGTGCCAATGAATAGAGCCCTTGCAAGGGCTGAGGGTAAGGTAGAGAGACATTATTCCTGTTGATGAAGAGAATTCAAGCCAATGGGAAGATTTGTTATTTGTGGCTTGAATTATTTCCTTGTATTTTTAGGAAACTCATAGTTCCTATAGGTTTAGGAAAACCCATTGTCCTAATAGATTTGGGAAAGGAAAACCTATATTCCTCGTCAAATTGGAAAATCTTTCTCATATATGTTTGAGACCTTTTGAAATCTATATATAGGGGTTGTAGTTGGGGATTCTATAAATTGTATTGTGCTTTTCTTCTCATTCATAGTGGAAAACTCTATCTGATTTTGCCTCGTGGATTAGGCTTAGTCGAACCTTGTTAAATCCTTGTGTTGATATTTCTTCTCTATTTGTTTTGTGTGTGATTGTGTGCTAGTTAACCCACGATATTCCGCAACACACCCTACATTCAATCTTGAGAATATAATCAAATTTGCTCCTGAATTATGCAAAAAAAGTTTAGATATGCCACTAATTAATAGCTTTGACAATTATGCCCTTGTTGTAACAATGCGGCATGGCCAAAACATATAACGGGAGTATTGTGGTATTGTTTATTTAAACTTTCTTGCTTTATTTTTGTTGGGCTAAACTAGCCCAAATACTTCTTAATAAGGTGTGACATTGTCCGTTTTGGGCCAAACTTTCGGTTTTCCGTAAAATGTCTCGCACCATTAAGAGATCCCTACACTTTATATATAGACTCTAGGGGTGTTCAAACCGAATCGAAAAACCGCACCAAACCGAAAAACCAAAACAAACCGATTAAAAAACCCGACTAGGTTTGGTTTGACTTGATTTGGTATTGAGTAAAAAAAACCCGAACCAAACCGACATATAAATATATAAATTTTATTTATATTTTTAAGACTTTATAGTGAATTTTCTTTAGAAAATGTAGAAATATTTGGGATCCTCTCATGTATTAACCTTGAGAGCGTAAATTAACGAAAAATTATTGTTAGACGACTAAGAAATAACTATCATGTGTTACTAAAAAAATTCTCCCATTAGAATATTTTAATAGATCATATGTTTGTCAATTTTTTTCCATATTTACTAAACATATGTTTACTTATCAAAGCTTTATCTATAATTTTAACAAAGTAAGATTGAAATAATATTCATGTAACAAAAAAATCCGAAAAATCCGACAAAACCGAACCAATCCAAACTGATATAATTGGTTTGGTTTGGTTTTGATAAAAACCGAACCAACCCGGTCCATGTACACCCCTAGTAGACTCCCAATTTTTTCAGCTATTAATGTGGGACTTTGTTCGCATACTCAACAATCTCCTCCTCGAACTAAGTTTCTTGTGGCCCACTATCACGATCCACGGGTTAATTTCCAAGATTACTATGTGCCACCCACATTGTTAAAGTATTATGGCACCTGAAGCCCGCGACTAGCGGCTTCTTGTGTGCATGTCGTCGCGAACCATCACTCTGCCATCTCCATACTCTTCCCGTTGAACCTGGGTGTTGATACCAATTGTTGAACTAAACTAGTCCAAATACACTCTTAATATGGTACTACTAAAAAAATCAGGTTTTAGCGACGGACAAAATCTGTAGCTAAACAGAAAAATCCGTCGCTAATCTCATTTAGCGACAGATTAGCGATGGATTATTAAAAGATTCTTCTAGCTACGAGTATTTTAGCGACAGATTAGCGACGACGTTCGTAGCTAATTCCAGTTTTTTTGTAGTGGGATCCGCTTTGGGCCAAACCTGCACGGTTTTTCCCAGAAGGCCTCACACCATTAAGAGATTCATATACCTTATATGTAGACTCCTAATCTTTTCAGCTATCAATGTGAGACTTTATTCGCACACCCAACCATTCACTTTCTGTTAGTTCACTATTCTTCACGTACCATACTGATCTGAACCCTCTTTGTACATTGTATAGGACTATAGGAGTATATCATATTAATTTGAATTTTCATAGTATTTTTGCATATTGTTTTTAATTTTCTTTAATGAAAATTTTATCTTTGCTAGTGTTGTTTATACGGTAGACATGTCAAATTGTAACGTGGATAGTTCTTTTGTTTTCTATTTGTCTTCCAACAATCCTGGCTAGATGCTGCAGTAATTTCTTTGTCAGAAACCATCTAATCTTTATAGGAAAAAGTGGAATGACCATCTCCAACGCAGTAAGTAAAAGTGTAAATGGTATCCTACGGAAAACAATTCTAACTTTAGTTTTACCTCAGTAACACATAAAGTTAAAAAAGTTGCACTTTTTTCCGTGTGTGAAGTAAAATGAGACAAAACCAATGGTAGTACATGACAATTCACCTTAAAAAATTTAATCCGGCAAAATAAATAGTAATGTTTTCTTTATCCTAAAAGGATATTACTTTTCTATATTTAGAACAACAACAATAAATTTAGTGAAATCTAAGAGTGAAATTTGAAGAGGGTAACGTGTACACAAATCTTAACTCATCTTGTAAAGGTAGAGATATTATTTCGAATATATTTTCGGTTCAGGACTTTTTTATTTTAAAGAATAATTTATTTTTATTTTATCCTAATTAATTATTTATAAGCACACAAATGTATAAATTTATCTTAGATCATAATTTCAAGATTTTTTTCTTTCTATACTCTGTGACCAGTTAAATGATAGTACTACATAAATTTAGACGACCAGAGTAAAAAAAAACAAAAAGGCTTCAACTTGCGACGAGCACGGACAAAAGAAGAAGAAGAGTAAATCAAATTGAAGGATGCACGGGTGGGTGATGACTGATGACAGTAGACTGATGGAGGTGGACCTCCTCCTAACCCTACACTAATATTCCTTTACTCCTACGTATATTATATTTTTCAAAAATAATTGGTTTATTTTTTCCATGAATAAAAGTTTTAGTGGGCGTTTGGACATAAGAATGGTAAAATTTTGGGAAAAAGAAGTAAAAAATGGTATTTGAAAATTAGAATTGTGTTTGGATATGAATATAATTTTAGGCTGTTTTTGAATTATTGTGAGTGATCTGAAGTGAAAATTTTGAAAAATAGTTTTTTTTTTTTTAAGTTTTCTAAATTTTTGGAAATTTTTTGAAATTCATCTTCAAGTGCAAATCGAAAATTTAATGGCGAAACACTGATTTCAAAAAGAATAAATTTTCGTTTTTTTGGCCAAAAGGGGGGCCGTTCAAGTTTTATTTACCAAAAAAAAATGTTCTATGTAATTTGATCAATTTCAACAGGTTACCTATGATGTATATTCTTAGGTTACTATTGTGCGATTTCAATAAAATCTACTGTTTTGAAATGGAGTCTTAACTTATGAGTGACAATTATAAGTACAGAGAGAATTTGATATATCTACAAAATTCACTCTCTTAACTTAATTAATTAGCTAGTAAAGTGGTTTAGATTTGGAAATGCCACTAATTACCACCTTAAATTTAGTATTAGGAACGGAGCTACAATAATAATAACTAATATATAGGTCCGCGCTTTGCGCGGTCGTAAAAAATATCAAATATGAAAAAAATAATTAAATATGGATACTAAAGTTCTAGCACAATACTTATGTCTGTGAAATAGCCTATCAATTAAAACCTATTGAGACGAACTTTTACAACTTCACTTCTTTTGGTCAAGTGTCTAATTTTATAATAATGCTCCAAGTACATTAATTATGCTCTAGAATAAAGCTTCTCTGTGTATTACATTTACTTCCCTTTTTAAATTTTTGAAGAGAATTTTCCTATTTCTTAATGGACATTTAGGGTTTTCATTTCATTTTCTAAGATTACTCCTTCGATAAGTTTGAATTATCATAATCCATGTAGTTTTCTACTCATAATATGTGCGCCCAAATCCTAATTTTCAATAATAATTTTTAATCTCTATTTGCAATGTCTCATAAGGCCAAAGTTCTACAGATTATACTATTGATTATAGCGAAGACACATTGACATCTACTTTATTGAAAATGCAACTCCTCTCGCAAACATTTGAATAGGATGTCACAAACGAAGTTTCTTCATCTTTCTTTAATCAGTAGTTGAGAGTGAAAGCATTGCAATTTAAGAAAATCTTTTTAAAAAAACTGATAAAAGAAAGGAAAATAATTATTGTTATTATAAACTAAAGAAAAAATAAACACTGATATATATCTAAAATATTACTATAGTACAATCTTGTAAATTGGAATAAAAAAGAGCACCGAAGGGTATAAAATGCTAAATGGGAAACAATCACCAAACTCTTCGGATGCGATGGAACTATACTTCAGTAAATTTAAGTATTTTCTGATAAAACTTATCTTAAACAACATTTGTATATAGATTGATATAGTTTTCAATCTTAGCAACTAACAAACAAATATTCTTATACTATCTAGCAAAATACATTAAAGATATCAAAGTATCTAGGCTATTTATATATTCTAAAATAGAGAAAGTAAGATGTATAAATTTTCAAAAAGAAATATACTACAATTGAAATCTAAAATTATAATACCTTGATACTTGCTTTCACTTTAAAGGTGCCATTGGGTATTGATTTCTTAGATTTCCACTAAAACCAGCGTAGCCCGCTATTTCCTCAAGCGTAGGGGTTAGCTCAAAATCAGTAAAATGGAACACATTATGCGTTGGGTCCCAAAAGGGTATCAAGGCCTCAATTATGTCCGTTCTCGGCTTAATCTTCAGAAGCCCAACAAGACTGGCCAAAGCTTTTATCACATTATCTCTACTGACTTCCCCTAAATCATTCCACCACATATGGAGTTTTAACGGATTTCCTCGAGGACTATGAAAGGTTCATTTTTAATCGTGCTCATTTATTTAAAGTGTTGGTTAAAAGACCATGATTTACTTTGACTCAAGAAAAAATTACCAATTTTGAAAATTGCAATTTAAAACAAAACACTTTTGCGAATACAGTCCTTCAGCCCCTCAAGAAAGAAGATTTGAGGGTTGTGTTTGCTAATTAACCAAAAAATTGAAAAAAGGACTCTAGGTGGATATTCTTGCAAAAGCAGCCTTCTGGTGCTCTTTTGGGGCATTTTGGCTATTTTAGACAAGAACAATATTACCTAATTTATTTATGACAAAATAGCGACACTTCATATTTTTTTTTGGGTTATTTTTGCAAAAATGGAATTGGACCCAATGAGGGTTGTCTACGTATCCCACATCCGGTGAGAATCAAACTTACGTAGTTCGGTCAATTTTGACGCAACAGAAAACATAAACATTTGAAATAGCCTTTTTTTTTTCGAAAAATTTTGGCAGAGTTTTGGGGATATTTTGGACACCAGGTTTTCACAGGCGGGTAATTTCCCCTCTCTCATCTCAATTTGATTTTTCTCAATTTTTTTCCCTATTCTAGAAGCCGGGCAACATGCAATCCGAGTCAAATAAATGCACAAGTAACAAGTAAAATGCATAAGGATGGTCTTTTGATTTCGGGTGTACCTGTCCTAGACGGACCCAACCCCTGTGTTGAGTCCCCAAAGTCAAATGCACGTGATGCAAACAAGCGTTCCTACTAGGGATTCAACATGAGCCTATGTTATACTAGGTTTGAAAACCTGGGTTTATTTGTTCTAGACCTGGCTTACCCGAGCGGGCAGCTCGAGCCGGGGGGGGGGAGGGAGCAGCGTACTGAAAATACAGTAGCTTCACCGGCTTTGCAACTTGTCCGAACTTCATTCTAAAATTGGAATATGACTCTAACAGAAGAGAAGTCACACAAAGTGCACCATTCCCAGATGATTTAGAAGACTCAGAGAGAGGAGGGTTTCGTAACAATTTATATAAGGTCCAAACAATATCAAAGCGGCAATTAGCACATTAGGCTCAAACATATAAAAATCAGATAATAAATAAAAGCCAACTATAACAGTTATTCTAAGCTCGAATTCTGAACCCTGAACCAGAAGTTCTGGGTTCTTGTCCCCAGCAGAGTCGCCAGAGCTGTCACACCTCCTTTCTACCACCCCGGAAGGGATATAGGGGAGTTTTTTCCAATTTAAGTGACAATCGAAACGGGATTGTTTTATTAAATTCAAAGTCGACACTTGGGATAATTTATGATGTCCCAAGTCACCGGTTTAAACTCCCGAATCGAGAAAATTAACTCTATTTATAGTCCGCGAACACAGAAATTCGGGTAAAGAATTCTGTTAACCCGGGAGAAGGTGTTAGGCATTCCCGAGTTCCGTGGTTCTAGCACGGTCACTCAACTATTATTATTGGCCTACTTATCTGATTTTTAAAACACTTTTAAACCTATGTGCATTTTAACTTTATAACCGCTTTTATTTATTTAAAGAATTATTTCAAGGTTATTGAAAATACATCGCAAGACACGCTACATAAAATGCACCCGTGATTCACGACACGTCCTATTTAACCTTGTTGGAAATTAGCACCAGGTCACACATGAAATGTACACCCAGATTTTAGTAGTAGCAATGATAACTATATAATTAACGCGCCTAAAGCAAACTACGAAGTTCATTTTTAATATCTAAGTTATGAGATTAGTATGAGGGCCATAGGCGATTTAATTAATACGACGCACCTCAATCTATTTCCTCATGACATCATACTTAATTAAAGCCATCTAAAGATGTTTGGATTCTTATCTAAATTAAAATTCAATCTAAAGCTATTCAACAAACCTACATGAGGTAATACACCTAAACATTTAAATATTTGGGTCAGGTTTCAAGCTTGCAATAAGCCCAGAAACGCCCAAAGGTCCTAAGAGGTAAATTGGGCTTTGAAATGAGGCCCAGAATTGAGGATAAATCAACAGGAGGCCTTGGGATTTAACTGGGCCAATTACGCATCCCAGTTGTTTTTTTAAGACAAATTCCTAACATGAGGCTCATTGTAATCGGATTATGAGAATGCTTAACAAAACCCAACAATGAAATTAATTTGAACTTTAAGCCAAAATCCATATTGAAATCCCTTTATTATTAAATTAACATACGAAGACTACTGGGCTTCAAATTAAGCCCAAAACAAAATTGAGGCCAAATCTGGCCGCGTTCGAGCCTTGAGACAAATAAGCCAACTTATGAGACCAAGAATCAAGTCCTGGTTCAACTGAAAACTTTAAACATGCCAGGCCCTTCTTGATATTCAAGCCGCTCTATACATATAAATCACAATAAAAATATGAATACTAAGATCTGAAAATTAATATGCTGAATCATCTATATTACTCAAAGCACGGGTGTCAACTGACTGATTAATCATAAAACATGATGTTCAAGAAAGAAAGTTCAGCTGGCCTTGACTTAAGAGCCAAGACAAACTAGACTAATGATCTAAGATTGCTAACACTATGAACTGTCAAATAATTAGAACAATACTCTCAGAATCAAAACAAATTTTAATAATGACCATATAAGCTATCATGGCTGCCTATTGCCTCAAAATTGTCCAAAATAATACATGAAATAGACTAAACTAAACTGGCCATTCATGTGAAAACATCTAAATTACAGAAAAACAGGATGTTAAACTAAACAAATTATGAGTAGCATACATATGAAGCCACAACTCTAACACCTTAACATTGGGATTTCATATTGCAAACTCAAACAACAAGCATCCTTTACAGCTTAGTTTTCCATCCAAAAGTTCATAGGAGTACCTGGATACAGCAACATAAACAAAAGAAAGTTCAATCGGATGAACAAAATAGGAGATCAATAGCAGAACAATAGTGATCAGCAACAACACAACCAGCTCAGTCTATGTTTCAACCCAGAACCAGCAAAATTGTGAAGCTCTTTTAAAAACCCAGAAAATTGAAAACCAACTGACCAACAGAACAATACTCAAGACCCCTTTTTGTGTTTTTCTGATTCTGAAACTCTCTCAATGTGTGTATATTTTCAGTGTTCTAGGTGCAGAGAATAGTGCTTGAAAAATCTCCTCCTAGAGTGAAGGAAGTCCCTCATTTATAAGCCTCTAAGGCCATGTGCCTAAAACAGAAATGAGAAATATTCTCAGCCTGCAAGGCATCTTTTTTAACTAAATGGGACAGCTGGCAGTCCTTTAATTGGCTCCAACACTTGCGCTGGCCAAGATTGGGCCAGCTGCCCATATTCTAGAAGCTTCCCTAACATAAAATATGATTTTTACTCTCAAAACAACCTCCCAAGTTCTTAGTTTTTCATTTAAACTCCTCCATGACCCCATTTAAGTTTCTATTTGTTCAATTGAAACCCCTGAAAGTTCTAAAAATTTTCAAACTAAACAAACAATTTTCCAACATAATCCATCGGCAAACCGAATCAAATGACATTAATTTCTAAAACCTAAATAGGTTTAACATGAAATGAAATCAGAAATAAACCCCACACTTGGACAATCAGAACTGACATTAGCAAGAACAATCAATAAATGAACCTATTTGAGATTTAACCTCTAAAACAATTAATACAACCATCTTAACAGGGAATCAAAACACCACGATTCACTAACATTGTGACGACCCAAAGGGTCATCACCATAATTCTTCCTTGTTCCGTGCTTCTGAGGCCTTGAAAACCTCGCTTTTAGTTGCCTCGATATTGCGTGCGCAGTCCGGGCGCGAAGCCGGAAAGCTTTTATGTTGAAATATGTGAATTTTGTGAGAAATTTGATGAATTTTGATATTTAATACGCATAATATTGACTTCGGTCAACATTTTGGGTAAACGGACCCGGACCTGTGATTCGACGGTCCCGAAGGGTCCGTAGAAAAATATGGTACTTGGGCATGTACCCGGAATTAAATTCCGAGGTCCCAAGCCCGAGAAATAAATTTTTGTGTGAAATTGTTTTCTGAAATTAATTAAGGAAAATGAAGAAGAAAATTGATCGGAAAACTGTGGTATCGGGCTCGTATTTTGGTTCCGACGCCCGGTACGAGTCTTAAATATGTTTTAAGCACTATCTGTAAAGTTTGGCTAAAAACGGACGTCATATGACGTGTTTCGGAATTAAGATGGGGAATTTGAGTTTTATGAAAGTTGAAAGAAAATCATGTGTTTTGAGGCTTGATTCTATGTATATGATGTTATCTTGGCGATTTGATCGTACGAGTAAGTCCGTAAGATGTTTTAAGGTTGTGTGCATGTTTGGTTTGGAGCCCGAGGGCTCCGGTGAGTTTTGAGTGGGGCCGGGGAGGTCTTAAACTTAAAACAATGCAGGTTCAGGTATTGCAGGTTCAGCGCGGCCGTGGCCATTTCCGCGCGGTCCGCGCTGGCAGCCACGCGGCCACGACACTTTTCTGTGCGGTCCGCGTGGTGGGGTTTAGAGGGGGTAGCCAGGTCGACCAGCGTGGCCGCGCACCAAATCAGTGCGGTCCGCGCTCGGTGGGTTCAGAGGAAGCCCACTTCCTCCCTCCCTCGGCGCGGCCGCGGTGCATTTCTGTGCGGTCCGCGCCAGCCCCCAGCAAAATGTATAAATTCGGGATTTTTAGCCATTTTTCCACTTTTCAAAAATCCAAAACCTAAGAGGCGATTTTCCAAACAACTTTTCTTCTTCAAAACGATTGGTAAGTGATTTCTAACTCATTTTCTTCACTTCTTAACATCTTTTAACATGATTTCAACTTCAAAACAAAGATTTTCATGGGGGAAATTGGGTGTTTTGGGTAGAACCTAGGTTTTCTACAAATTGAGGAGTTGGACCTCAATTTGGGGTCCGATTTCAAAACAAAGCATATATTTGGATTCGTGGGAGAATGGGTAACCGGGTTTAGGTCCGAACCTCGAGTTTCGACCACATGGGTCCGTGGGTGTTTTTGACCTTTTTGGGAAAAACCTTGTAAGAATCTATTTTCATGCATTGGGGATGATTCATTTAGTAATTATTAATGTGATTAAGTAACTTATGACTAGATTCGAGCGGATTGGTGGTGGAATCAAGAGGTAAAGCTATACTAGAAGCGTGAGTTGAGTTTGGAGCATTCGAGGTAAGTGTTTGTTCTAACTTTGGCTTGAGGGAATAGGATTAGGATGATATTTGCTACTTGCTAATGTGGAGTACGGTGTATAGGCATGGTGACGGTTATCTATGCACCGGAGTCTAGCATGACCGTGAGTCTTGATTGCTTTTAATTCGAATAATGTGACACAAGCTCCTTGTTTATTTGATAAGTTTCATATAATGTGAACGGTTGAGGAAGAATGATTTAAAAGGAGAATGTGTTGTGAATACTCCCTTGCCGGGATGTGTAGACTGATATATATATTCTCCCTTGTCGGGATATTTTGGGCTGTTAGTTGTACCCTTGCCGGGTTAAAGGTATTGAGTTGTTATTCTCCCCTGAAGGGGTCTACTATATGAAGTCAGATATTATGAACTATATTATAGGATCGTGTGGCACGCCGTCTACTTATATATGATATTATGGGATCGTGTGGCACGCCGTCCACTTATATATGATATGAATTGGGATCGTGTGGCACGCCGTCAACTTATATACTATATTATGGGATCGTGTGACATGCCGTCCACTTATATATGATATTATGGGATCGTGTGTCACGCCGTCCACTATATATATATATATATATATATATATATATCATGGAAACCGGAGTTTCTTCTGTTTATTTCCGATATTTCATTTTTATCTGTTACTCCCCGATAGCATGTCCCCTCCCAGATTTACTTTGTATTATCTTGTTATTGTTTTCTTGCACTTGTTGTATATATTTGTACAGGTTAATTGTGGTAGGTACTGTCTAGCCTCGTCACTACTTCGTCGGGGTTAGGCCAGGCACTTACCAGCACATGGGGTCGGTTGTGCTGATGCTACACTCTGTGCATTTTTGTGCACAGATCAGGGAGCAGCTTACGGACCGCAGCAGTAGGACTTCTGGGAGCTATCTTCAGTCCAGGGACTCTCGAGGTAGCCTAGTTGGCGTTCGTAGGCCGAAGTCCCTTTCCATGTTTTTCGTTTGTTTATCTTGTATCAGACAAACATGATGTATTTTCCTTTCAGACATTGATTGTAGTATTCTGTAGTAGTCCGTGAGCTAGTGACACCAGACTCTGGGTAGCATTTTGGTTCAAACTTCCGCACTTTTGGTTCTCAGTTGCTTTAGATTTAAAGTCTTCCGCTTAAATTTTGTCTCGTTTATTATATTGTTTGGAAGAAAGCAGGAAAAATGTTTTATATATTTGGCTTTCCTAGCTCCGATAGTAGGCGCCATCACGACACCCGATGGTGGGAAATCCGAGTCGTGACAAACATGCTGGTTTCAGAACAAAATTCATTAAACACAAGTTAACCAATTAAAATAAACTCTAAATGAAGAACTACTGATTTTGATGGCAAATGCAATATTTTTACCCTAATCTGATGATTAACATTGATGATTATTCACAGGGGAAGGAAAACAAAATCTAATGGCCTGAAATTAAGACTAGCTACCCCTTTTCATTTTCGGTCAAAAGAAATAGAAAAAGTAGGAGAAATCAGAGATGTAAAGAAGCTAAAGAAGGGCAGGATGATGAGAAGATAGAAGAATGGAAGAGGAACAAATACCTACTGCAAAGACTGACCAGTGGCTCCGGCTGGATCGTCTTTTCCGATTTAAATCCAAAAATAGGTGTCAAATGACTGTTCCCCTTGAGAACAGACAAGTGACATCCATTTTCGGCTCAAATCGCTTTGGAAGCTCATGCATGTACACCCAGATTTGAAATTTGTGAGGTTTGAGAGGGATTCGAGGGGACTGATTTAGGGATCCGGGAAGAAGAAGAGGTGGTGAGTGTTTGGTGTAATTTGGGTGGATTAGGGTTTGAGGTCCGATTTTAGATCTAAAATTCGAGCTGTTTGGGAGGGACTCGAGGGACATGGTTTGGATATTGTGAAAGAGGAGGTGACAGGGAATTTAAGGTGTAAATTTGGGGTGGATTGGAGATGTTTACGCTGTCGCCGTCGGCGGAGATGGTGGGCATTTTGGGGCAGCGGCTAGGGTTTGGGACTCTCAGAAATTGGGAGATAAAATGAAGAAAATTGGAACTGGGGGGAGGGTCTAATTCGGACATATATATATTAAACCAAGCATCAGTTCCGGACCGTTGGATTATTGAAATCCAACGGCTGAGATGATGCAACCTTGAAACGGTGTCATTTTGATGGGGGTACTGGACTGGTTTGGAGTGGATTGAGCTGGGGCGGATGGAAATTGGATGGGGTTGGGGTGTATTGGGCCAAAATGTTAGGGTTTTGGCCCAAATTGGGTTTTAAGATCAAATCCCATTCCCTTTTCTTTTGTTCTTTGCTTTCTCTTTTTTTTCTTTTAATTAATTAAAACCTAAATTAAACTCCAAAATTAATCTAAGTTGTAAAATTAATCTAATTATCTACTATAATATCTATAAAATTTAATTACTCCTAAATTAAAAGGAAAGTTATAAATTTAAAATTCAAAAGTAAGATAATTTTGTGATTTTCATTTTTTAAATAAAGCAACTTATTTACTAGTTAACCTTTAAAATGTAAAAATAAATTCTAAATGCAATGCATGGTATTTTTGATATTTTCATGATTTTAACAATAATTAAACATGCACAAAAAGGCAAACAATTAGCACAAATTCCACAAAATCCTATAAAATTGTATGAAATGAAAAAAAAAACATTTCTTGTATTTTATGGGAGTAATTCCTATAGGGAAAAAATCACGTGCTCATACCTATCAAAGTACCTAAACCATGTTCCTGTCAGCTGATCAAATCTAGAAGTAATATTGTTGTACTAAATACGTTACATTTCCATTTGCTCTAAAGTTGCACATGCAGGCAACCTCCTTCACCAGGCTAGCATGATCTCTAGTAATCCCTTCAAAGATCCTATGATTCCTTTCCCTCCATAGTACATGTGTGTAATCAACATAGATAATCTTGAGGAGTTTAACGGGTGATGTCTTCCCCATGGAGTATTGACAAACAAACTAGAGGTGTTCATTCCATGTACTGCACATTGTGTTATGAAGATGTGCCCACTGAGTCAATCTTCCCCATAGATTTTTAGCATAATTATATTCAGCAAACATGCGGTCTCTTGTCTCTAGACTGGATTGACATAGTACACAAGTATCTTTCACATTATATACCCATTTCTTCAATCTGTCCACAGTCAACAATCTCCCTGGGCACTGTAGCCACATAGTGAAAATAGCTTTTGGTCTAGCAGCATTCTAACACATTAAGCTCCTCCCGCTATTTTTTGGGTAGGTTGTATCAATTAGAGATAAATCTATTTTGTAGCACTCTTCTTAGCTTTCAATGGTCTTTGGAGTTGACTGATGACATCCCTTGCTTCCAGAATTTTCCTCACCATCCAGCTTGTAGTCTTTGGTATAGGCATGGCTTCTGGACTCTGTTCTTTGATGTAGAAGGCATGTATCCATGTGATCCATAATTTGTCTTGATTGTGAGATAAGTCCCAGTATGTTTTGACAATAGAAACAACATTCCACACCTGTAGATTACTCAGACTGAGGCGACCCACAAACTTAGGTTAGTAGACTTTGTCCCAAGCAGTGAGAGCTTTTTTGTGACTTCATTTCCACCAGACCACATGTAGCTATACAATAAGCTTTAATCACTGTTATCACTTTAGCTGGCAAGGGAAAAATTTGAGCCCAGTATGATTGGATTCCAAATAGTACTGTTTGTATTAGTTGCATCCTTCCAGCATATGATAAGTTTTTTGGCTGTCCATGAGGTTTTCTTTGGCACTATTTTGTTGATGATTGGCTGTCATTGTATCATAGTCAACTTCTTTGTATCCAATGGCACCCCCAAATATTTAAAAGGGAGTTGTCCTTAAGAGTATCCTAGAAACTGACATACTTCTTCTAACTTTATTTTCCATTCCTCCACAGTATATAGCACTTTTTGCTAAGTTCGCTTGTAGCCCAGAAGCAGCTGAGAATGTTGTTAAACAAGCATGTAGCCTCTACACTGAATTTGTGTCTCCTCTAGCAGACAGTAGTAAATCCTTAGCATAGCTCAGATGAGTAATGTGTAGTTTCCCACATCTAGGATGATATTTGAATCTTCTGTCTTGTTTCAATTTATTGAGAAGTCTGCTTAAATACTCCATCGTAATAGCAAAGATAAAAAGGAGATTGGATATTTTTGCCTCAGACCTTAGCAGCATTGCAAGGTTCTACAAATTCCCCATTAAGCAAGATAATGTAATTGACTGTTCTGACACAAGTCATTACCCATTTTATGAACTTATCAGGGAAGGCCAATCCTTCCAAAACTTCTTCAAGGCATGTCCATCCCGCAAAATCATAAGCTTTTTGTAAGTCTAGCTTGGTCATGCATCTAGGAGATATATTATTTGACCAACTCATGAGCCAAAATCATGTTCTCAGCTATCCTTCTCCCAGGGATGAAGCATGCTTGTGCCTCTGATATGATGTAGCTCATGACTTTTTGAAGTCTCCCAATCAGGACTTTAGCAATTAGTTTGTACAACATGATATTGGTCTATAATCTTTCATCATATTTGGATTTGCAATCTTTGGCAGCAAAGTTAGTGTAGTTCAATTAATGGCTTTGTAGAGGACCCCTGTGGTGAAAAATTCTTTCATTGTCTCACACACCAACATGCTATTGGTCTATAATCTTTCATCGTATTTGGATTTGCAATCTTTGGCAGCAAAGTTAGTATAGTGCAATTAATGGCTTTGTAGAGGACCCCCTGTGGTGAAAAATTCTTTCACTGCCTCACACACCTCATCCTTGAAGACAGTCCAGGACTTTAAAAAAATGTAGCATTAAATCCATCAATACCAGGAGCATTGTGATGCCCAATTAGCATAGAGCCTCATAGATTTTTGTATCAGTTATTGTGGCATACAATTCTAACTATTGAAGATGTGACAGTCAAGGTCCATTTCTCATCACCAGCATGTTGACTCCAAGTAAAGTAGTTGCAACTGATCCCACAAGAGATCTATAAAAATAAGCAAACTCTGTTTTGATAGCTTTGGGATCTTGCAATTTCATTCTTGTCAAAGAGGTGATTTCTAAAATCTGCTTCTGTTGCTGTTTTTCTTTCATCACAAGTGTGAAGTATTTTATGTTTGAATCTCCCATCTTGATCCATGTAGCTCAAGATTTCTGCTGCATTGCACTTTTTTCTATCAATGACCATTTTCTAGTTGTTGTAGGCACACCTTCTATTGATCAACCAAAGAATCAGAGTAATTGGTTTGCATTTCTTGTTGGACCTATTTCAATGTGACCCTAATTTTAGAGATCTTCTCAACAACACCTTTGAACTCCTCATAATTGAGTTGTTTGAAAGCAAGTTTCAATTGCTTCAGTTTCAGCCATACACTTTTTATTTTCCCACCTACTCCATTTTTAGATCACCCTTCTTCTATAATATTCCTGAACTTTATATGATATGTCCATATGTTGAAGAACTTAAAGGGTACTTTGATGTTATTTTGGGGGGTCTAAATGGTATTAATATGGGCACTAAATAGTATATATTTTCATATGTTGCATTAAATATTAAATTTACTTGAACTCGTAACTAGCAAGCTATATTAATCACTATACAATCATAGGTCTTGCCTTCATGAACAATAAGTGGTAAAACCTAGCTCATACTATATTTCTATTATGCTAAATCAAAATTGATGATATATTGGGGCGAGGGACTATTTCTCTCTCGGCGCAAGATAGCTTAACTTGCGCCACCATGGCCGAAAAGAGAACCCTTATACTCATCCAGAAGTGTTGATGGCTTAGGCGACCGCACAAGAGGTAGCATGCACAGAAGGAAAGAAAATCAATAACCAAAACCAGCAGAGAGAACTCTAGAGGAGGAAGAAGAAATTGAACAGGAGTCAACAAATTTCAATGGAACGACAACATCACAATGTAATGGAACAGTAGAATTTGTGTTTAAAACAATAGATATCCATCACGGAGAGCATGGATCATCCGAAATTCAGGGGCTAAAGTTGTTAAATCCAAAATCAACTAAAATTCGTAAGCTATCATGGGTAGATGAGGTCGAAGCAGAAGCAGATTTGGAAAATAAGTCATCTATATGGGACAATTTTGACATCACTAAAGTCTCAAATGCATGTTTCAAGCTAGACTATGTGGAACCAATAGTGCATGGTGATGTTTTAGTATGTGAAATTGATTTAGAGGATATAAATTCTGAAATTGTATATTGGAAGAATGCAGTAGTATGTTATATCTTAGGGGATCATCCTTCATTTGCTGTTTTGAATGGATTTATCCAACGATTATGGGCAAAGTATGGCATTAATAAGGTAGTTATGCTGAAGAATGGGATTCTATTGGTAAGGTTTGATACTGAACTAGGAAAGAATGAGGTGTTGCAAGGTGGAATTTATAATTTCGATAGCAAGTCTTTCATTGTAAAAGCTTGGAATCCGGATATGGAGATCACAAGAGACAAATTATACACAATGCCTATATGGGTTAAGCTGTCGGGACTAGACTTTAAGTATTAAAGTCCTAAGGGTCTAAGTAAGATTGGTAGTTTGATTGGAAAGCCTTTAATGGTAGACCATAATACTAAGAAGAAAATGGGATTGAACTTTGCAAGACTATTGATCGAGGTAGGCATTGACACGAGACTACCAGACACGATATTCTTCAGGAATGAAAAAGGAAATTTGGTAGAGCAGAAGGTACAATACGACTGGAAGCCTACACTATATAAAGCCTGCAAAAAATATGGTCATAGTGAGGTAGATTGTAGGAAGAAGGCACAGGCACAAGCAGAACTGTCACCAAAGAAACAACAAGATACTGAGTCCAACAACATAGCAATAAGTGAGGACAAAAAGAAGCATGATGACAATTCAAAAGATGGGAAGGGATCAACAGCTCATAAGGGCATAACAAAGCAGGTAAATGAGGGAGAGTTGAAGGAGGGTACCAGGAAAAGAGCCTTCCTGGGTAACTCCATTAAACACAGCTAGATACCAGCCAAAAAAGAGCTTGCAAGTAGAGGAGGCTAATTCCTTTCAAATATTGGATATACCTGAAACTAGTGCAACAGGACAAAGCAAGCAAGTTAGAAATGAGGGAGGCCATTTAAAACCTCCCCTGGGGAATAGATAGCATCATGTGCTGGAACATTAGAGGGCTCAATGGCCCTAATAAGCAAAGGGAAGTAAAGATCCTTTGCAATAAAGAATCAATAGGTATGGTTGGACTAGTAGAAACAAAAATAAAGGTGGATAGAATATAGAAGATTGCCAATGCTATGTTTCCAGGATGGAGTTATGTTACTAATTTGGAGTTTCATTATAATGGTAGAATTTGGTTGACTAGGCGACCAAATTACTATCATGTTAGTTACCTAAATGGGAATGCCCAAGCTATCCCATGCAAAATGTGGGGTTGCAATTGCAATTTATGATGACAATTGTGTATGCATATAACACAAAGGAAGAGAGGAAGGAATTGTGGAGATACTTGGAAGATATAAGTAGGAACTGTCAATGCTCTTAGATTATCATGGGAGATTTCAATTCCATTTTAAACATAACTAACAGAAAGGGAGGGATTCCAGTTGTTGTTAATAAAGTACTGGATTTCCAAAGATGTGTAGAAGAGTGTGAGCTAATGGAGCTGCCATCTAAAGGGTGTTGATACCCAATTTTTTCTCATATATTTGTAATACATATATATTTTCAAAATAGCATATATGCAGTTATAAGCATGCATAAGCATTTTTATAAATTTTTCTATAATTTTTAAAAGCTCCGAATCAATTTATTTCTTCTCTTTTATTTATAAAATATCCAATAATTATACTTCAAATTACTTTTGTGATGATTTAGTCATTTAAATTTATTATTTATGCCCTCATAATTGTTTAAATATTTTTAGTGCATTTATTTTATAATTGCATTTACATTTTTAGGCTAAATTGCACATCTTTGTAATAATAGCTCATGTTAACGTATAATTATATTATTGATGCATGAAATAGTATTTTATATTTTTAAAATATTAAATAACTATTTTAAATTATTTTAGCACACGAAAATATTTTTGGAAACCATTTATCATTTTTATAAATTATGTATTTATTAAAAAGTGGCTACTTAAAATCTGGCCTATTTTTATTTCAATTTTAGCCCCAATTCAACCCAATACCAGCCCAATCCCAATTAAAATCTACACAGACCAAACCCTGAAGACCCGATCCAGCACCAAAATCCTTTAATCTCGGTCGTTGATCATAAGATCAACGGCCACAAACACCCCTTACCTAAAATAAACCAAACGACCCCCCCCCCAAAACCCTTACATTCTACACCATCAGCCGCCCTGAAACCACCTATCTTCTCTCAAACGCTCTCAAACCTAACCCTAATCAAACCTAGCCGTCACTCATCTATGGCTATCTGTGGTGATTTCTCACTACCCCCAGGCCTCTAATGGCCTCCCTCACGTTGTTATTGCTATCTCTAGAGTCCTCAAGGGACCACGGTCAGTTGGATTGCATCTATGGTCCCTTTCTCGCCCGTTTCAGGGTGTTCCAGTGTGATTCCGAGTAAGATCATCCTATATTGAATATGATCTATTGGTTTCTAAGCATGTTCTTCATCTCTGTGTTGTTCTCCTCGAAACCCTAATTTTTTTCTTCTGAACCTCTTTGATCTGTACAAATCTGAGATGATTTGGACTTGTTTCATATGAGTTTTACAACAACCTTGAGATTTTTTACAAGAATCATATGATTTTCAAGTGATTTTCAAGTGATTTTCACCTTTTTCTAAACTAGGGTTTCCGGAAATTTCTTTTACAAAATGTTTGATGATTTTTGAACGTGTGATCTTCTGCTTCTTATGTGTTTTGACTGATTTTGTAAACCTTAACTCGTTTGTACTAAAAGCCCTAATTTTTAATGTTCTTCGTCTGGTTTCTGAGTACTGGTATATCGACTGTGTTCTTGCTTTGGTTCTTGTGGTTTCTTTTTAGCCATTTGAATGTCTCGTGGTTTTCTTGAACTTCTTAGTTCAACCTTTCACTGATTCTGTATGTTTGTGTTCATCCTGACTATTCATGTTAAGACATATATCTTTCTCCTTGAATCAGTGTTGATTTAACTATCTATTTTGTTAAAATTATATGTCGAATCCTGACTACTCATTTCTTACCTTATTTTATCTGTTGCTGACTCTTTCGTGATTTTCTCTCTTACTGAGCCCTATTAGGGTTCTAACCTAATTTTTTCCAACTAAGTTCTATGTTTCTGTGAAATTTTACTTAGTTTATTTTCTATTTATGGGAACTGATATATATTCTTTCTAGAAATCAATATTACTATGAGATTCTGGCTGATTGATTACTCCGTTAAAGATTGGTATGCATAGACTTTATTTGTTTTCTTGTTTATAACTTTAATTGGTCGTCTCTACCTTAATTGCCTGCCCGTATAACTTTGGGATTCTTACTGATTCTTTATTTGGTATGGTTTGGTCTTCTTGCCTTAATTAAACCCATGTTGTTACCGTTTGGCTAATTGCCCCTAATTGAAGGAGTCTATTCTGAACTCCTTATATGATTGGGTCCTGATTGCCTTTAATTGTTGATTTCTGATTCTTTTACCTTATTAACTCTACCCTCGAACTGCTATATAAGCACTCTCATATTCTCACTTCAAAACAGAACACTAGTTCGCAAAGCACACTTACACTCTAAAGTTCTCTTTCGTTTTTGCTACTTGTGATACTCACTGATCTAGCCGGCTGAAAGCCAAGGCTAGATATTGGAACTTCATCTACTTTATATTCTGCACCCTTTTCTTCAACTGATATGTCTCTAGTTAGGTTTCGAAATCCAAACCCTATATGTTTCATTTCTGCACTAGTTCATTAGTTATGATTTCAACGTATTCCTGCTTATTTCTTTGCCTAGCATGTCTAAAACTCTGTTCTATTCAATGTATGCTTTATATTCTGCACTTTTTCCTGCATACCTCTTTACCTATCATGTCTAAACTGTATGTTTAATCCTGTTCAAGACATATCAACTATGATCTATATCTTAACTACTTACTGTCCATGATTAGCCTGCTGAGTCTCTAATACCCCAAGTGTTTATGCAGTTTGTTGACTATATGTTTCCTCTATACCCTATCTATGTACCCCAATGTGACTCTTATGTGCCCCAATCCCTTTATCCCCACGTGAGATCTGTTTGTTAAGTGTCCTTAGAATCTGGATTCTTTTTTATGACCAATTGATTGTCTGCTATTTTGGTAATCTTTTCAAACTATCTTTTACCACTAAACTATTTCCTGTTTCTGAAAACCTTTTCTACTTTTAAAGTCATCTCTGTACTATTTTCAAAACCTTTTCAAAACTATGTCAAGCACTCTCACTTCACTCTTAGAATACTAGGTTTTGCCCCTCTGATATGTGTACTGCCTTGAGATTCTTGAGATCTCTCTGAACTCTGGGATGTCAGAGCTGGCCTTTCCACACTATACCTAAATCAGTTATTGTTTGAGAAAAGGTCTAGGTATGAGCACTACCCGGGATCTTTGAGGTCCTTAGAGAACTCTGTCACACCTAGATATGAAATTGGCTATGAAACTTTGGACATTTGAGGCTATTGGAGGCTGGGAAGTCATTTGGGCATACTGCAGGCTCCCTATAGATTAAGTCCTGTTTATTTATGTATTTTATTTAATTCATTGGTCTGTAATAATTTTTGTAAACAAACGTTGGGGTGATTAGTGAAAAAAGGATGGGTAGTTATATATATGTTGGGTATATTGGGTAGATACCATGCCTATAGGGTCGTGTTGACTCAAATGTGTTTTCTATGTTTGCTTTACTTCCACAATATTAGAAACCATGCCTATAGGACTTTAAAATATCTTTAATAATAGGGATCATGCCTATAGGGTTAAAATAATCTCTATAGATAACATGCCTATATGGGTTTCACTTTGGTTAAAAGAATGATATTTGATTTTTACCTTGCTTAACTAGAGATCATGTCTATAGGACTTAAAATAGTTCAGTTAAATAAATCAGTTCAAACTCGTGTTTATATATTCTGAATCGGCTTAATTAATTAATCTATTTGTTTCTTTAATAGTTTTTCAAATGTTGCCTCTAATAATATCACAAGAAAGCATGTTTATAGGATCTCAAGTTATCCGTTTAAAACTGTTCACTGTCCTATTGTATTCCTAATCAATATAGATATCATGCCTTTAGGACGTCACTGTCATGCGCTTAGGCAAGCCTATAGGGCGATTAAAATTCTGCAACTATAAAAGTTGTTCTTTGTTATGTAAGACTGCTCACATTCATAGGTGTAAAATCAGTAGGCAAGCTAAATAGGTCTTTGACGCCTGGTCCTAATTCAATGCTGTTTAATCCTGCTCACCTAGATATCATGTTCTAGGATTTTCTCTTAAATACTTGACTGTTGTTTGAAGACATGCACTTACTTGTTATATTTGTGGAGTTGACTATGAGCCTGTAATTTGTTCTCTTTAAATGCAGTCCTAATTTTTTTGATTGACGCCTAGACTTTTATACTTTAAAACCTTAGGAAGTTCTAGAACTACCTAAATTAGAGGTCATAAATATCTCCAGGGCCACAAGGAAGGGACAGGTAGTGCACACATACGACATCTATCAAGGTTATTAGAACGCTTTAGGCTATGACCAAGGGGAGGGAATTAGTCACGTGTAGCCCCTCATTGAGGAGTGATTACGAGGCATTGTGTGGGATGATACTGTAGGTTAACCAACCTAGGACCCCTCTTTTCCCAATTCCTGACATTTAAACTTTACTTTCTCTATATATGTGCAATTTGTTCAAGTCTTTTCCTGTTGTTACTTGAGTCATACAATGCCTTATTTGAAAGTATGTGTTAAAATTATTTATTTGTCAAAAGGACTAATTCATGTAAGTATAAGTTCAGCCGGGATCCACCGTTGTGGACCGCGAGGGGTACCTAACACCTTCCCCTCAAGGTTATATCGAGCCCTTACCCTAAATCTCTGGTAATGCAAACTAGTCTAAGAATTAATCGCTCTAGGTGCCCTAACGCACCATAATCCGTTAGGTGGCGACTCTTCAAATACCCAAATCCCAAAAGGAAATGAGTCATTACCCCCCATGAGCGTCAGAACCCGGACCTTTCTCCGCGGAGGGAAAAAATGGGGCGCGACAAAGGGAGCAGGTACACTTGGAATGATAAACAAGGGGAGTATAGGATTTTCTCTAAAATAGATTGGGTGTTTGTAAATAATGGTTGGCTCTTAAATATGCCTCACTACATTGCTAATTACTTATCAGAGGGATTTAGTGACCATTTCCCAGTGAAACTAGAGCCAATTAACATCAGACTAGGCATAAGGAAACCAGTTAAATACTGTAATATATGGGCGAGTCATCCAATTTTTTTTGGAGAAAGTCAAGGAAGTATGGCAAGAACAAGAAGGGGGATGTAAAATGCTGCAAGTAGTGAAGAAGCTTAAATTGCTGAAGAAGAGCTTAAAAGAGCAAATAAGCAGCACTTCAGGAATATATTAACTGAAGCTTATGAAGACGTTGACCAAAATACAACTAGAATTACAAAGGAAACCTGGAGACAGTGATCTGCAAATGGAGGAAATAGAGTAATATAGAAAATTCAGAAGATCATCCTACCTAGCCGAGATGTTTCTTCAGCAAAGGAGTACGGCTACATGGACCAAATTAGGAGATGATAACAATAGGTATTTTTACTCTATCATCAAACACAATAAGCTCCAACAAGCAGTCACTTAAATACAAGACAAACATGGAATAAAGCAGCATGATCCACAGAAGATAGCTACGGTCTTTGTGGACTACTATCAGGAATTTCTGGGGAGGAAAGATCAAGGAAGGGTTAAAGCTTTTGGGAGTTTTTTGAAGAATGGTCACATATTGACAGTGGAACAACATGTGCAATTGGTGAGCCAATACAATAAAATGGATGTCAAAGAGGCTTTGTTTAGCATTGATAGTACAAAAAGCACAAGGCCTGATGGATACAGTGGTGATTTTTTCAATAAAGCATGGTCAATTGTGGAAGAGGATGTGACTGAAGTTGTACTGGAATTTCTGAGCAATGGGAAGCTTTTGAAGCAGCTGTAACAACCCGACCGGTCGTTTTATGAGTTACCATTCCGTTTCCCCCATTCCTGCTTCTTATTTCTTTGTTTATCGGTTCTATGTGTGATCGGGTTGGTTGGCTCGGGTTCGGAAAGGTTTTGGTAAGGTTTGAGACATTTAGTCTCTTTTGAGGAAGCTTAAGTTAGAAAAGTCAACCAGATATTGACTTATGTATTAGAGGGCTTGGATGTGAGTTCCGATGGTTCGGATAGCTTCGAGAGATGATTTGGGACTTAGAAGCATGATCAGAATGTATTTTGGAGGTCACTGGTAGATTTAGGATTGAATTGGAAAATTGAAATTTTGGCATTTTTCGGTTGATAGGTGAGATTTTGATATAGGGGTCGAAATGGAATTCCGGGAGTTGCAGTAGGTCCGTTGTGTCATTTGGGATGTGTGTGCAAAATTTCAGGTCATTCGGACGTGGTTTGGTAGACTTTTTGATCAAAAGCATAATTCAGAAGATTTTTGGAACCTTAGGCTTGAATTCGATGTGTTTTGGTTGATTCAGTGTTGTTTGAGGTGTTTTGAAGATTGGTACAAGTTTGAGTAGTGGCATATGATGTGTTTGTGCTTTTGGTTGAGGTCCCGGGGGCCTCGGGGTGATTTCGGATGTTTGGCGGAAAGTTTGGAAGTTGGTTTTGGCAGCTGAAGATGTTTCATTGCTGTCATAACCGCACCTGCGGCTAGGGGACCGCAGGTGCGGGCTCGCAGAAGCGTAGAGGGAGCCGCAGATGCGGCCAAGAGGAGGACCAAATGGAACCGTAGAAGCGGTAAGGGGAGCATACCTATGATAGCGTAGGTGCGGGCAGTGCATCGCAGATGCGATTTTTGGCCGCTTAAGTGATGACCGCAGAAGCGGTGCTCGGATCGCAGAAGCGGTTGCGCAGGAGCAAGATATGTTCACAGGTGCGAAAAGTCTGGGCCAGAAGGTATAAATTGTTTCTTCACGAATTTTTGGGTTATTCTACCATTTCTAAGTCGGTTTTGGAGCTTTTTGGGAGATTTTGAAGAGGGAATTCGAGGGAGCTTTGTTGAGGTAAGATTGTTGAACCTAAAACTCATTTCTATGGTATTATTTCACGGATTAGAGCTGTAATTATGGAAATTTAAGGGTTAAAAATTTGAGAAACTAGGGCTTGGTATTGGAGACCTTGACTTGAGGATTTGAGGGGCCATTTGTGGTCGGATTTTGGGACTTTTGATATGTATGAACTCGTGGGGAGATAAGGAATCTATTGATATAAATTTTATAAAATTCCGAGATGTGGGCCCAGTGGTCGGGTTTTGGTAATTTTGGGATTTATGTTGTAAATTGATTATTTTTGCATGGGCCTCGTTCCCTTAGCATATTTTGACGTCGTGATTCTGATTTTGGATAGATTCGACGTGAGTTGAGGCCGATTCGAGGGGAAAGGGCATCGCGGCTTAGTGTTGGACCAGATTGAGGTTAGTAATGATTTTAAATATTGTCCTGAGGGTATGAAACCCCGGGTTACACATCGCTGTGCTATATTGAGGTGATGCACACGTTAAATGATGAGCGTGCGGTCGTGCACCGTTGGGGATTGTGACTTAGTCCATCCTGAATGACTGTTTTACCGCGTATTTGATTGAAAATTGTTTGTTGTCATCATGTTTTGGGCTAAATGCCATATTTGGGCCCCGTGCCAACTATTTGGACCCTTAGGGGATTTTTACTGCTATTTTCTCACCGTTTTGATTTTATATCTGTACTCAGTCATGCTATATTCTACTGTTTTCATAACTCTGCCATGTCTACTCTGTTTTAACACATTAAATGATATTTTGGGCTGAGTATCATGTTTTACTGTTGTCCGAGTGGCTTATGAAATTCTGACTGAATAAGGCCGAGGGCCTGCATTATGAGGATACTTTTGGGTCGGGCTGCACGTCGCAGCAGTGATACATTGATTATGATTATGGGGTTGAGGGCCTGAGATTGTTGATCGAGGCCAACCCTGCACTACTATGGAGTAGCGAGTGAGGTCGAAGCAGCTTTTACCCGATTAAGGTCGGGATCGATTTCCACAGGGAGCTAGATATTGGAGTCGGGTGTCTATCTAAAGCGGAGTTGTGTATTTGCTCTTAATTGCACTTCTACACATTTTTGGTTTGATTTATAATTCTAATTTTATAAACTACAATTCTCAATTAAACTAAATAAAGCTAAGGTTTAAACTATTGCAAGTTGTTCAAATGATTAAAAGACACTCGGGTAGTGACTTTCACCTAGGTGGTCAACTGACGGATTCTTGAGTCTAAAGCTAGATTGTCACATTTGGGGAGTATAATATAGCCATTGCACGATTCTACTCACTCTATACCTCTCGGTAGTTCAAGTGATTTTGCCTGAATTGACTTTCTCAAGACCAATTGGGTATGCAAATTTGCACAAATAATCAAGGTTCAAATCAGGTATTACTATCTCTAGGTTTAACCCTTTAATTTGGGCTATCAATCTTTTGAGTACACCCCAATTCCTTGTTGGACTAATTTCATGGACTTACGCTCTCTTTCTCAAGAAGAGCCAAAGTCTACTAAGCATAAACTAGTGTTTGCAACCACTAATTCACAACTAAAACCCTAAATTAGCCCAAATATCAAACACCCATAGACAATCTAACATCAAAACACAAGACCCATCAATTACCCACAATAGGGTTGAGCCATAACCCTAGCTTATGGGTCTAGCTACTCATAATTAGAGAAGAAAACAAAGAAATAGATGAAGAAAAACTCATAATAATTAATTGCTAAATTAAAATTGAAGATTCAATGTTGAAATCACACTAAAATTACTCGAAATAGCTAAAAGGAACGAACGAGTGCAACTCTCAGTGCAAACTATCTGATGACCTAAAAATGGAAAAAGAATCTATTTATTCTAGGCTAAAAATCTTGGACAAAAATACCCCTGCGGGGCTAATGCGGACCGCACAAAATCGAGTGCGGCTGCACTAAGGCTCTGGGCTTGAATAATCAGCTCTCTAAGCTTAGGCAATGCGGACCGCACGAAATCGAGTGCGGCCGCGGTGGCTTCCATTGCGGTCCGTACAAAAAGGACCGCGGACTGCATCGAGCTTCATCCTCCAAAACACCACCTCTCTGAACCGCATGAAATCGAGTGCGTCCACGGTGAACTCAATGCGGACCGCACAATACCCTTTGCGGCCGCATTGCCTATTGGCCTAATTAGCAACCTCTCTAAACTTCACTTGTGCGGACCGCACAAAATGGTGTGCGGCTGCACTGGCCCTGTTTGACTGAGCTTTGTCTTGTCTTGGTACTTGTGCAAGGTTTCACTCCTTTTTGAGCTGGGTTTTGACACCTTGTCACCTTGTTGATCAAACCTACAATCAAGCACAACTTGTGAGCCTTTAGGGCTATTTTGTACACAATTCTAATCAAAACTCAAGTAAGAAGGAGTGTAGAATGCATCATATTCCCTAGTTATCAACTCCCCCAAACTTAAGCTTTTGCTTGTCCTCAAGAAAACAAAATAAGACCTACCCCTTAAGAGAAAATCCAAGAAAATTCAGCTGTCCTAAAGTGACCTCATCTAGCATCAATTGAGACTAACAATTGCCCTCAATACAAATGAATCATTAACAACATTTACTCTTTTAAACACCATGGATTAAGTGTGACACAAGAGCATGAAGAGTTGACTCAACACATCAAAGAACTCTTTCTATTATTTTGGTCATTATGGAACCCAAACTCACACATCCTCAACTCTCCATAAGCAAACCTCACCTTTAGGATAGTGGCACTCAGAACGAGGTTAATGGAAACACACTCATCTCTCTCAAGGAAAAGTCACAAGTCCGGCTCTAAGTACCATATGCTTGCCCCTTATGTGAGTCACCACTAATGTAAGCTTCATTCAACTCAAGATCATATAGGGCTTTTGTGGAGACATAGTGAAGGCTTTTGGTTCAAAGTAGGAAATATTTGGTCTAAGTAGGTTCCATCTTCCCTTAAGCACTTCTTTTGTTTCATTTTGGTACACATTCACTTGACTTTTTAAGCCGTTTCACTTCTTTATAAGGGGTTAGAGAGACACACTGTCACTCTTTCTTGTTCATTTCAAATCTTTTCTTCTTTCTCAACTTTTCACACCTTTCATTCTTTGCTTTTCTTGAATCCCTTTATTCATTTCTATATTGAACATTCTTTTTGTCTTTTTGCTTTTCTTTCTTTTTCATTGCCTTTCCTTTTCTTCATGTTGTGCCTTTTTACCACTTTGTTGCAATCCTCGTCTCTCCCCCAAACTTATACTTTTGCCATGTGCTAAGGAAAGATCGGGTGCCAAGAGAGGATATCTTTTAGAAAGGGTAAAAGCTTGTATTCTAGTTCTTGAAGGAAAAAAGTCTAAGGCTCAAAAGGGTTGACTAGGGATTTTATCATTGGTAGGCTATGGAAGTGTTCAAGCTATCATTTGGATCAAGGAGATCCTATAATTATGTCTCAAGTCAAAATTCACATAGAATTTCGCCTCAATAAACATTCAGGGCAAGTTCTAGACCAATGGCTCGGGACTTGGCCTTGCAATGCAAATTTCTCATCACACAAGCTATGAAATCGCTGAAGACATAGAGTCAGGAGCCCACAACAACCTTAGATAAGATTTGAGGACACAATGGTTCCGAAAAACCACTTGATAATTATCGGCCAACACAAGAGTCTCAAGGTCACAACTTTCACCATGCTATACACAACGATTTGTTTTTGACCATAAGATCAAAGGAAAATGTGCTAGGTCTAAGTGAAGCTTTGTTTGAGGCACTCTTATCCACTAACTACTAAAAAGAAAAAAGAAAGGAAAAATAGACTCAAACCCTTAAGAAGGTAGTCATGCCATCCATCATCGGGAAGAGCCACACGGTTCACACAAATTCCACTTTTTGAAAGAACCATGACATTAAGAAAACCAAAGGCTTATTGCAAAAATCCAAAACAAGAAGCTACGAACACAAATAAGAAGCTAAGAAAGAAAAATTACAGAAAGTAAAATGAATATATACAATAGGGGTTTGATCGAATATACAATAAGGGGGATGAATATATACAATGTAACATAACTTTTATATACAGACCCAAAGTGAAAAGTACGAAAAATGTAATGAAGTGCTAAAATTATATACATACCAAAGATGAAAAAGGGAAGAAAGAGATAATAAAATTTTTCATATATATACAGTCATCCGACAAATCAAAGTAGGGCCTACCCCCTCAAATGAAAGCTGACATTGTCCTCAATGCCAATTAAGCAAAATAAGCACCAAAAATAAAGGGAAGAGGATACAAAAACTCCCTATGGCCCGTCTGTCTGCATAGGATCCTGAGTGGTCCCTGGGTACTCTGTAAGCTCGAAAACCTGAGACTGGATCCCTATGACCTGTGGCTCTGCTGAGACCTGTGCCTCGACCTGGACCGAGGCCTGGGCTAACTCCTGGGGCTGGCTAGAGGAATCTCCTTGCGGGTCCTCCAACTATATGACTGCATCATCTACACGAGGAATCACCCTCTTCCTCTTGGGTGGCCTCTCTGACCGCACTGACTGGGGATGGGCTGCTGGCATTGGGTCATGTAGCAAAAAATCCAAAGGCAGGTGATCTGCCTTCAACCTGTCAACCTCAACTCGCAACTCCTTCACGGACTCCTTGGAAGCCCGAGTCTTTCTCGTCTTCTTAGCCTCCATAGCAAGCTCCTTGAGAGCTTTCCCATGAGAATCTACAACGTTCGTAAGCACTTTCTGAGTTTCAAGAATTTTCTTCTGGTTGTCGAGTATATCCTTGAGGGCATCCTTAATAGACTGTGGGACCTGTGGAGGCGGAGGTGCTGACTGGGATGCTACTGTAGTAGTAAGGACAAACAACTTAGAGGAAGCTGTCTGCATCTAGTTGTTGATGTTGAGAAGGGCCTAGCTCAGACGGTGGGCAGTCACTGGGTAGGCCGGGGTGGAGGGTATGTCTGGAGCAGCCGAAGTGGATGGACCAGGGGGCATGTTCGCTAAGGTGGAAAAAGGCTGAGTAGGAGCCACTACCACTACTGGCTCTTCAGACTGGCCAGTTGAAGCAGTGGCTATTCCCTTGTAGTTCTTGCCTTTAGTGTTTTCATCACCCTGCATGTTGTACCATGAGAACGGTGCCTTTGCTTTCATTTTGACATCAAATTTCTGCTTTTCTACCTTTAGGTCCCTGAAGTACATGGTTAAGAAGCTGGGGAAGGGGTAGTTTTTGTCACCTTCACTTACTACCTGCGTAATAACCCGAGACATCACATTCCCAATGTTAATCGGGTACCCCACCATAATTGATGCTACCAGTACCGCCCGGTGAAGAGGGAGTGAGTTGTCGTGGGTAGTGGGGTCCAGTCTGCTGCATACGAATGTCTCACACCCCTTAGCCTCGAAATTCAAACTTCTCCTTAAGATCTTCACTCCCGCATCTGGGGTGGTACCTGGGATTGCCAAGTACTGTGCCAACCAAGGATGGGCCTCCTCACCTAATGCCATCTTCTCCAGATACAGTGATTCATCCTCCTCATCGAAGCCCAAGTATTCATTTATTGCTTTCCCATCAAATAGCACTTTCAAATTCCGCACCTTGGTCACTTTGGTGCCCTTCTTGATGTGGGCAACATTGGTGTAGAATTCCTTGACTAAGTGCTCGTTTGCATCCATATAGTTGCTTAAGAAGTACTCCCAGCCCACTCTCTCTCTCTAAATTGCCTTCTCACATTGGGGTTGTGAGGCAAGAGGTCTCTATCCACAAAACTTCGCTCTGGAATCAATTTTCTCACAGGCCACCATTCTCTGAACTTATGGTAGGCCACCTCACTCACAAAATGGTCTTGTCACACCTCCGAGTTTCTAGTTCTCGCTACTCCTCCCACCTGAAGTTCACCCCTTCTCCTACTGCCTCTTCTTCTCCTTCTGCACCCTCTACGGATAATGAAGCTCTGGGAGAGGTGGAGTATTCATTTCCACTACCAGCAGCTGAGCCCTCAGATGACTCAGAAAATACACGCACTAAAGCTTGGGCAGTGGGGGAAGGTGGAGGAGTGTCTCTCAGTTTGTTTCTCTCTGGCCAGTCAGTAATGTACTCTGGCACTGAATCTGATGATGCCTCCCGGGAGGGCTCTTGCTCACTCCCTGACTGATCAATATCCCTATCAGCAGCTCTAATGAGTTTCCTTGTGTTTTTTATGTTTTGTCGGGCTTGGGGAGTCAACTTTATCATCTTTTGTTTCCCACCCTGGGAGGACTCTCCTCTACCTGCTTGTTTAGCATCCTTGCCTCTTTATTTCACCATTGTCTGCAAACAACATTCATTAGACTTGTTAGTATCCAGAAAAATATTGTGATTCACAGTTGCAGAAAAATTTGCAGACAGTTCAAACTTGCAGAGTGCGGACCGCATAAAATGCAGTACGGCCGCAGAGAGGCCAATGCAGACCGCATAATTAGTTTTTTTTTCCAGTTGAGGCCTAGACGTGTCAAGCACCCTTCCTAGAAGGTGGTCTGAACTTTAGGTGCTCTTTAAGTGTATCAATTTGGTTGTTATGATAATATTTCACAGTTATTACCAAAAAAAATGTGATTTAAGTTTTTTGCTTTTGCAGTAGAAAATTGAACTCCGATCCCAAGTCTTAATATTAATAGTGTCTTCTAGTCCCAAAAGTAGGTTGAGGGTGTGGCTGAAAACAGAGTAAATACGTTCAACCTTATTCTAATGAAAAAGAAAAAAAATCATGTTAAAAGTAAATTCAATACCATTTGATAATATAATGTTAGATTGTGTGGCAATCTCATCTAAAAGTTTAAATTGATTAAAAGAGCACATTTTTATTTATCTAATTGTATAAACACGCCCCTTATATGCAAGCATGATAGCGGTGAGACGCGAGGAGAAGGGATAATTTATTGTTTCTCTTTTTAATTTTGATTCTTAATATAAGAAAATATTCTTCCCTACTTATATATATATTCAAGAGTGCAAATACATCATGTAATATTTCTCGAAGACTTATCTCTCTCACACACATTTCAAAATAATTGGAGATTATTTGACTACACATGCAAGATTTCAGCTCATTCTTTTTCACATTTGATATCTTGTACAATGAAAAAGAAACAGTTCGGTGCACAAAATATTTCATATTCATACAGATTTCAGAAAAAAATTATACCCCAAAAGATGTGACGTAGACAGCCGAATATCCTGTACATTTTAGGTAAAGAGTAAGACCATGCACGTGCAATGGAGGCCATAGGATGTCTCTTTCTTAAGTTTTGCAGAATAACCCAAATGCATTAACAAACAGAAATCTACATTCTTGACAGTATTTACATCAAAGATAATACTATATATTATTAAGTGTATGATGCAGCAAAAAATAAAACTTTAATTTGGGGGACCATAAACTCCCCATACCTTTTGTTCCCAACAAAAAATTAAACAAATTCATCATAGCCACATGGTCACATGTGATGGGGATGGGATGCCCTTATCATTTCCCTTCTCATCGTTCTTTTTCTTCTTTTATTTCTCCATTTTAAAAGAATTTAAATTATATGTACTAATGGTATAAAAAAATTCATTCTTACTACAATATAACTGATTGTAACAAACTAATTTCTTCATTTTCTACGTTATATATTATATTTTGTTATAGCCAATCACTTAGTATTATACTTAACCTAAATTTGTAAAAATAGTGTAAAATACCAGCATATGACTTATACTCTTTATTAAGAGAAATTAAATTATGTACTCTAACAGTTTTAACTAATTTTTACAAAATCATTGTAGTTTTATGTATTGCAGTTGTAAGAGGTTATTTACCATGTTTTGGAGGTTATACCCACCTTTGTCATGAAAATTACTCTATATTGACTCTTAAATGATATGAAGTATAAAATTTGTTTAATCTGTTAGCAAATTTTAATTCATTGTAGCAAGTTATTTAGTTGAAGAGGGGAGCGTCGGAGTAACGGTAATATTGTTTCTCTGTCACTTATAGATCATGAGTTCGAGTCATGGAAGCAACCATTAATGCTTGCATTAGGGTAGGATGTTTATGTCACATCTCTTGGATTAATTGCAGCTCTTCCTCGAACCTCACGTTAATGCGAGATCAGGCTTAACTTTTTTTAACAAGTTATATACTTCATTTCTAGATTGTATATTTTTATTTGGTAAGACTAATTACATATTGTTGTAACTTTTCAGTATAGAAATAATATACACGGTTGGAATAGATGGTTTTTGTTTGTTTTCAAGATTTATGAGCCATCTAACATAGGGGTATGCTACCCCACTGCGCACTCACAAAATAAAGAAAGAAAGCAGGCATTATATTAATTTATGTGGGCAAAACTAACCCTACTTTCTTCCCAATCCCCTCTCTATAAAGCTGGTTTCACAAATAATATATGCTACTGTGGTCCTTCTACACATTTGTTTCATTATCTCAATTCTCCCTTCTTACTTCACCATTCTCTCCATTTCCCTCTCTCTTTTTTACTGTGTTTTGTTCAACAACTCCTTCTTCCTCTTTCTCGACGACAACATACCCAGCCTAGTTCTATAAATAGGGTCTCGAGATGGTGATGTGTATGCGGACCTAATTATCCCTACCTTATCTCTATCTTGTGAAGGTGAAAAAGTTGTTTACGATAGCGCTCCGCTCAATTCTGATGAAGTCCTAGTCATGCTTTTCCACAGCTTTCTTGAACTTCTTCTAGCTGAATTTTGATCTCTCTTTAGGCAATTGTGGATAGTTTTAATTTGAGAGATGAGATTTAAAGCTCTGAAAGTCCAAGAAAGCTGTGGGAAAATATGGCAATCTTAGGACTTTTTTTTACCATTTGGAGTTCAAGAGATCTGCATTTTTAAGGTAAATTCTTGAAAAATGTCTTAGAGGAGTAGTAGTTTTCATTTTTTTTCCTCTTTAAATTGCTCATGAGTTACATAACTCCATAATTTGGCATACTTTATGTGAATTCTCTGAGTATTTATAAAACTTATCTATAGAAAATTCAAATTTAGAGAAGAATTATGGTTTTTAATTATATTTTTATGATTAAGTATGAAAAACTAGATCCACATTTTGGAAAGGAGAAAATTCTGGATTTTCTCATTTTCTACATTCATATATCTTTAATGGGATTTGATTTTTTATTTTTTATTTTTTTTGATTTGCTTGACTTTTATGATTGATCAATTTGTGGGTAGTTCAATCAAGTGGTGAAAACTAAGAGAAAATGGCAGCGAAGATTCCCTGGCTTTCATCAATTATTGATGCATAGTTCATTTTGTTTGCCTCTTTGTTTTTGCTCTCTGTGATCTCATACATTTCCGTGAAAAAAGTTAATTTTTTTTGTTACTATGTGAGAAAAAATAAAATCATTTTCCTTTAACCCCCCAACACCTTTCCTTCTCTCTCACCATTTGGAGTAAAAATACCTAAAAAGACAAAAATATTAATTCCCACCTTACAAATAAAATTACCCGTAATCATGGATTTTTCTTAGTACATTTTTAAGTATACCCTGACAATGCAAATTAACCATTAATAAACGCCTAAGAAATCCCTTATCATCCATCCCAAATTAATTAAAGGCTATGTATATATTAAACTAAATTCTGGGGTTAATTAAATTACTGTCTAGTCATTTACCATTAATGATAAACTGAAGTATTATTAAGATTTTGTAAATTGTGATAAGCCAATTGCTTAAAGGCATAGGTAATCTCAAAAAATGTCATATTGTTGCCTCTTAGCTTCTTTTCTCTGATTTCATCCAATCAAGTCTAACTATGAGCCTAATATACTTTTAAAAAATCATAGAATTTGCATTAGTATATCATCATTGCGTTAAATATTTAAGCGTTATGATTACAAACTTTGTTTACCATTTGATGTTTCCACTCAAACTTGATTAGAATTCCACAATGCTAAATGCTAATTTGGAATCCAACATCTGCTAATTACATCTTAATTAAAGTATTATTTCAATCTTATATAATAAAAATAATCTTAAAGTAATTTATTTTATTTGTAGGGCAGGATGTAAGGAGGGGTAAAAGGGGTTGCTTTCAACATATAACTGATAGTTAAGCAATTCATAATAATTTTGAGGATAAGTAATTTAACTTACTATACCTGTTAACATGCATTTCCCATGGGAATGAATAAATCTTTGAATTGATAGGTAACTAGTAGGGTATACTCTATGTTTTGGTTTAAATAGGCCAGACAATAAGGGATGACTGCTCTCTGAACTTTAAAAAGTATATATAGTACTCCTATTATTTACACATAATCTAATCTTTTTTGTTTTAACCTCTCAAACTAACATAAATATCCAAAGAAGGTATCAACAAAAATTAGATTTATCATGAGACAACTCATGTTGTTCATATCGATCTATTATGCATCTCTACATCCTGTATTAAATAAATGATCTTGAGTCATCATAATGTTCCTATATATGTAAGGTATTTTTTCCTCAATTGTTTTAAATTAGAAAATGTTCAACCATCTTTGCTCGTGCTAGTGCTCCCAGAAATTATTGGGTGTTCAAGAATTTGTTTAGACAGTTCATATCATTCATACATAGTATTTTGATATAAGGTTTTAGTTCTTTTGTGTTTCAGCAGTAACATATTCTTCCATGGAGCTGAGGTCCAAAATACGGAAGAAACAATCATTTTCATGACTTTACCACCGAGTCATTTTCTAATTATGTTCTATATAGAGGACATATAGTACACACATCATTTAGCTTCTCTTCGAACCATAGTATCTGTTTTTCTCATAATTAAATTAAAGAGGGAATTGAAGATGCTTAAAGTAATTTGGTGGTTCATATCTTTATTGCAACGGCTAATATTTGAGGATTTTAGTATGTATATATTCAAAACCATGTCAGTGTTGTAATTAGGATATTACTAGAGAAATCATTTCTGGCAAACTAGCAGGATATAAGTGAGTTGCAAAATGCTGGCACCATAAAAGTTTTCTGATTTTTTCTTGAATTATTGTTGCAGTTATATAACACAGTTACGTGTAGTTAATTACATGCAGAGAACCAGACCTAGCTATTAATCTAAAGGATAATATAAATGGAGATCAGATCCAGCTTATTATCTCATGAAGCTACATGTGTACATATACAGAGTTTGAATGAAAAAGTGAGGTGTAAAATCTATATTAAATTCTAATATATGTTGCGCGCGCATGCAAACATATACATATACTGTACTGGATTCTGCCGAACTCGCAAAGTATTATTCGATGTCTGGCTGATTCTTCCAGCCAACTATTTGGCGCAAATTCATTGACAATTAGATGAAAATGATGGAAGCATTTTCTTTTTCTCGATATATCGACTGCATTGATTTGTTGAGATAGAAGAGGAGACTTGGAGCAACGGTAAAGTTGTGTCCGTGTGACCTATAGGACAGATGTTCGAGCCGTGGAAACAGTCATTAATACTTGCATTAAATAAGATAGGTTGTCTACATCACACCCTTTGGGGTGGGGCCCTTCCCTGCGTGAATGCAAAATGCTTTGTACATCGGACATCCATCGATTTGTTAAGATCTTGTGAGCTCTCCAGAGTATAAAAGATGACTTTTCTTTTTTCAGAGAAACGTATACTCCTAATATATTAGTGAACGAATAAAACTTGACTATATATTAGAGTTACATGTCTCATCATTCATACAGGAATATTTTCCCCAGACCCCTCTCTAAGTGGAGAATCAAGCACACGTATTAAACAAAGTTACTATAAATTCACTTCCTACAAGAATAAGGAACTACTCCTACAATATTTGGCATTGAATTTAGCACACACCACATATACTTGATCATCATCCAACCCTTAATTTACATATAATTAACTCCAAAGTTTTGGTAAAACTAATAGTTTCAGCAGTCTTTCAGTAAACTGAAATTGGAAAGCATAGGCGTAAAGGGAAAAAGAGGATTCGGGATCACAAACAAGGACCTATATAACATACATTGGCATGTGCAAAAGAAAGAATGAAGGGCATCCCGGTGCATAAAGCATCCGGCGTTCACGCAAGATCGGGGGAAGGATTGCACCCCAAGGGAGTGTGATGTAGGCAGTCAGAGGCGGACCCAGGATTTTAACGCAACGAGGCTACAATATTCTACTCAATCGGTGCCCCCTAAAGGCATCTAGCATTCATGGTGCGAGGTGATTTAAATGAATCCTTTTCAAGGTATACACATATACATATACAAGATTTTTACTTAAGTTTACGGAATCCGATGACCCCACAACATAACACATAGGTCCGTCTCTGTAGGCAGTCACCCTAATGAAAGCATCAGCGGCTAATTACAATATTCGAACCCGTAATTTATAAGTCACACGAAGACAACTTGACCATTACTTTAAAGTTTCGCGTGAAAAAGGAATGAGGAGCTATATAAGTATACCTATGAAGGCAGCCAATGATTTTCAGAGCATATGACTATTGTCGAAACCTTGTAACTACAATGGTGCGAGAGAGGAAAAAGTTAAAAGAAAGGGCAATAATTTCCGTCCCAAGATGTTGGAAAGCAATAAAAATAGTCATGTCGCTATTAGCTAATTGGCATTTGGATATAAATAATTTTAAAAAAATTGGCATTTGGATTTTGGCCATTCACTTAACTTCTTCTTTTTACAATAGAAAAACATCAAATAAAAATATATGATCAACTCCAACAAGGTTACATTGCTATTGGATAGTGAAAATGGCCCCTCAATAGTTAATGGGAACTTTGTCTACCATGAAATGGACTTGAAACATATAGCTATTGGCTCCATTTGCAACATGGCCATAATATCAAGTAGTTACATTTGCAACTACTCTTGTACCACACATATCAACTTACTCTTTAGCCATTACTGAAATACAACTAAGATGAAGCTGATTATAACATACATAAAAAATAAAAAAAATAAAAAAGAGCTTGAAAACTAGAAGTTACTGTTTAATGTTTGTTATGAACCTTGTATATATGTGAAAAACAAGTATAAATAGGACTAAATATATATTTTAGAACTCACATTTTCATTTTAGAGCCCACGATATTCAAATTCCGAATCTAAATTGTTTGTTTGATATTCCTTCGATCTCAAATTATCTGTCGTGTTTTTTTTGCATGCTCCTTAAGAAAATATTAAATAGAATTTTTTTTGACCATTTTAACCTTATTAATGTCTTAAGATATAGTCTCTCTTCATTTAATACTTGCTCATAATTAAAGTATTTGTAATCGTCAAGAACAATTAATATTAAGTGTAGAATAGGAAAAATAATAATTAATTTACTTTTGAACTTCTAAATGACAAACAATTTGAGACAATAATTTTTAGAAATCACGACAGATAATTTAAGACGGAGAGAGTACTAGAAATATTTTCATGGAAAAAGGGAGGAAAAAAAAGAAAGAAATGGAAGTTAGAATAGCAAGTTGTTATTTAGGAGATGTGAAAGAGTTTGCATTGGAATTCAAAGAAATAATCATGCACAAAAAATTTTAAGCAAATAATAATAACATGGTCAAATTACCTTCCCCATGACCAAAAACCATATCCCAAGAAACTTCCCAAAAAATACAAAAGAGCACCCATCTTTCCTGCACCAAAGCAGCAAAAATTCAGGCATGCAGAATGCAGGCATACAAAATGAATAATGCATGTGCAAGAAAGAAGAAACAAGAACAAGTGGCTAATATAAACTCCAAATTATATATTTACATAAATTAGTACTATTGATGTCTCTTTTCCTCTAGCTTTATTGTTTGGACTCTCCAAAAATATTATCATGCACTTGTTTGATTTCCCAAAAGTAGTATACATGTTTAGAGAATCCGTCGTAGACGTGACAACTTTAAAGAGTCTACACACAGGGCAAAGCTAGGTAGGCAAAAGGGTGTTCAGCCTTCATCAAAAATTACTGGTAGGCAAAAGGGTGTTCAGCCTTCATCAAAAATTACTGGTAGGCAAAAGGGTGTTCAGCCTTCATTAAAAATTATATTGTGTATATAAGATTAATTTTATATTTTATGTATGTATACAACATAAACTCTGGCTTGTGTGGCATCTTTTCATGGACAAAAGAGGTTCAAACAGTACTAAGATAGGCAAATCAAACATAAGAGATTATGTTTGATCCAATATACTAAATTCTTTTCATCTTCCACCATAAATAAACAAAAGGTGTTATAGGTGTCTAATCATAACTTTTCAACCCTATCTTTTTGTCCACATGCAAAATTACACTTACCTATTAAACAAACACAATACAAACCTTCTTGACTTGGTTAATTAGCTGGTAGCTGTCTCCAATTAATAATTTAATTGCATGTTGATCCCATATGTTTAACTTTAAACCAACAGTGTCTGAATAATTGAAGAGCTTGACCCTCTAAAAGTAAAGCAAACAAATACCAATAAACTAACGTAAAATTTTAAGCACTAACCTAGAATCTTACAGCAAATAAAGGAAGATTACAACTTTTTCTTTTCTTTACTTTTTAGGATAACAACTTTAATAATGAGAATTATTGGAACATAATAAGAAATTACAAAACTCTCCAGAAAATATCACTGCTGGCTTGTTCATTGCTTTGAATGTATTCATTATCAACTTCTGTAATTCCAGCTATGTTAAAACTAGATCCTGCAAAATAATAAATAAATAAATCCAAATTTTTGTGTTACTTTAATGTTAATTATAATTCAGTACAGATGTGTCCGACCTGGCTAAAAAAATGGACCAAGCAACTTAAATTAAACAAAAACAATAGTATATAAAATATTTATTAAAATGTTCTTTATTCCATCCAAAGAACAGGCAACAACTGTTGGTCTGATATAAAGGATGTCAGCCTTAACAAGACAAAACAATATAGTATATGTTCCTTGCTACATAGTTGTCTTTGCCATTGTAAGGAAAAAAAGGACCATAATATTTCTTTTCTTTTAGCAATTTTAATTCTTCTGCAAGATTTTGACTTCGCTTGTTTCTTTCCCTAGGTGAAAAATCAAAAAAGAAGAGTGTACATTTGCTTGGTTAAATTTGCTAGCCTAGTCCAGTCTGGTCTGACATCCATGAATGCACACACTATTTCTTTTTTCACTTTGGCCGGACTAATTCAGATTCAGATTGGACTATTATTTACTTGACTCACCTAATTCAGATTCATATTGAGTAACCTACTCAGAGGCGGAGCTAGCCCATCGACTAAGAGTTCGGCCGAACCCAATTGTTTATGTCCAAACCATATATTTGTCTTACGATAAATGAATATGTATAAATTACTATTATTTTAGAACCCAATAATAATAATTTAATTAAAAGGACAAAAACTCTTTTAACTCTTTAAGCTCTAAATCTTGGCTCCACCTTTGGACCTACTAATAGTAAGTCCACTAATGGAGTAAAGTACTCTCCCACTTGAAAGTTTTTCTACTCTCAGGGTTCGAAGACAGTTTTAATTAAGGGCGGAGAGATATCAACCATCTCACTACACTCTTCGATCAGGTGGTTGCATAAACAATTTCCCTACATTATGCTTTACTTAGTCCATATAAATGGCCTCTAATGTGGGCATAAAACATAGTTGGCTAGCAAGATTCCAAATGAGAGGGCAATGCCTTGTGGTCCAAATAAACATTCAATAGTAGCACATTCTTGATCACATAATTCACAAGCTATGAGGTGAAATGGTGGTCATGCATTTCCCTTTATCTTAGCCTATAAAAGAAAAGAGGTGGAAAATAAATAAGCTCAAGAAGAGTACTAAAAATTAGATCACATTAGAAAGTTAGATACTATATAGTAGTATATACTAGTATATATATAGTGCCCAAGCAAGCAAGAAACCATGAATTTAATGTAGGAATAAGACTATTGACTAAGAAATAGGATTTTGTATGTAAAACTATTGCCAATTAAATTGAAAGGTATAGAAATTGCTTTCCACAACATAGTGATTCTAAATGTCATGTGTATAACCCCATGTATTCTCTTTTTATTTATCTAAGTCCTATACCCCATTTTGGATCTTGCTTTTCAAGAACAATAAGCCAGAGATCCTGTGATGGGTGCGAACAACAACAACAATAGCATTTAAGTATAATCTCACAAGCGAAATCTGGTGAGGATAGTATATTTGCAATTTTACCCTGCCCTTGTGTTGGCAGAGAGGCTATTTCCGACGAACCCTAATCTCAAAGCAAGCCTCAAGGCTCAAGGCTTAAAAAAGATAATATTCAGGATTAGAATTAACATGTGCAAGAACTCAAGGCTCCAATTACAATTTAAAAAGCGAATTAAAGCTGTGCTTTATATAGAATAATTTATAGCAATTTATAGTCATAAACTCATACAATAAGATCTTAATCCAAGAATTGTATCACATAAGTACTAAAAACTGAGAAGGAAATGAAGATAAATATCAAGGACATCCAAATTTTGATCACCAAAAACCAAATTTGTTGTAAATCAGTAAATCCCAAACATATATTGCCACAGAAAAATTATCTGTATAGATCAAACCCATCCAGACACACAACACATAGAAATAAAATCAGAGAAATATCCCCTGAAAAAGAACCTTAAACAGTAGATCATTATGAACACCTTTTAATTTCCTGCAAAACAATAATAATCACAATAATAACTTGTCAGTAATAACAGTAAAAAAAATTCTTTCTATATATAGAAAGTTCACCAAAAAACAAACATGGATCTAACCATGCATCAATATAAAGAAAATCAAAATCTGTAACTGAAAATTCAGGAATTGTAATTTCTTGACACTATCTGTATCTTCCCACAACTTTATTGAACCGCAACAATTTTTTTTTTTATTTTCACCTCCAATAATGATAATTGGTTATATATGGTGTGAATTTTCTAATATATATGCAGTTCAAGAAAGCTGTGGAAAAATACAAAGAGAGCCATATTTAACCCTAAATAGGGTTTCTTGAGAAAAGGAAGAGTTTTTGTGTAAGTTTAATTATAGATAGGAAGGAGTGAAGCGTAGAGAAGAGAAACAAAGGGTGAGTATTTATAGGAGAATTGAAGTCTTTTTACCACACCAATCCCGAGAAGAATATTGGGCCTAAAAAGAAACTCTGAACAACCCACTTTTTTCAACCTATTAAAAAGCCGACTTCGTTTGATCCCATTAATACTTTTATAAATAATTATATTATAAAAATTATTAAAGATATATATATATATATATATACATTCACAGGTAATACTATTTTTTTACACGTCAGCATTGTTTAGTATATTACAATAGATTAGACATTATTTTCATCGGATTATCAATTTAATGTTTTATTTTTCTTAATTTATGTGTCATATTTTTCTTTTTAGATTGTCTCAAAAAGAACGTTATACTTAATTATTTAAAAATTGTTTAATATTAAATTTTTTCTTTATCCTTAATGAGATGATTTATAATCACACAATTTTTTTATGACTTGTTTTGGACTATAAAATTCAAAAGTGTTCTTTACTATCTTAAATTTCATGCCTAGTCAAACATTCCACATAAATTGAGTCCAAGGGAGTGCTATACACAATTACTACACTAAACTTAAATCAAATATTAATGGTCTTTATGTAATTTTTTCTTAAATTATTCTTGTTACTGTCTCTATTGTATTTTATGTGATACTATTACCATTTGGAGAGTCGAACAAGTTATTTTTTCAACCACGATTTTTAAAATTCATTTTTAATAGGTTTGAATTAAATAATTTAGTGAATCATTAGCACTTTTATGTAATGTCTAAATATTGAGATTTAAAAATATTAAGAATCTCAATTATATAGATTGATTGTTAAAGACTTTTAGCAAGTTAAAATACTTTAACATGTTAATTATTATTTTTATTTGATTGTTGATTAACTTTACATCGTCATTATGTATATTGAATTTTGAATATTAATTATTTTTAGTCTTTTTTCTAAAATTTGTTCTAATTACTCCCTCAATTACACTTTATGCAACATTTTTAACCACGTTTTCAATTGTTCTTTTAAATAATAAAATTACAGTATTTTTAAAGTAATTTTTAAATATACAAATTTCATATTAATTTTTTATAATTCTATGTTAATAATATCAAAATTAAGTATTGGCTTTTAAACTCAAAACTGTCATATAAAATACAGTAGTGCTTAGAGGAAAGGAATAAGGACTTGATAACAAACAAATGAATAAAATGATCACCATTTATGTGGCCAGGATTGCAGCCTTCTAGATCAACGGCTATACTTGTATTACTTGGATCATACTTAGGGGTCCCACATCTAGATCTGTGTGGGGAATGGAATTTCATCACCACGCGCCTTATATTAAGGGGTGATGCCCACAATTTGACACCTAATTTCCTAAATAAATATTTATAGGGACAAGTCTTGAAAAACTTTATTATCTTAGGGGTATGGAACTTTATTTCTTTTTCAATTTTTCTCTTTGGCAGGGTATGGGAAAAGTCCTATGTTTTATGTTTGATTGTTGCAAGCGGGGTGGAGCGAGCTTATTAGGTGCGGATTCGGTCAAATTTAATCACTTTTGCTTAGATATGCATAAGAAAATTTATTAAATATTTATAAAAATATTTAATGCAAACCCAATAATAAAAATAAGCTATGGCCTAAGGTTCCATGACAAATTCAGAACCTATAAACTTTAAATTCTAATTTCGTCTTTGGTTGCAAACAATCAGAGATACTAGTTTTGCATATTCTTCCGATCTTTGATTATATTTTTGCTCTCTTTTTTGTTTACAAAAATTACTTTTTTGAATAATACTTCCTCCGGACCACTTTAATTGATTTTTTTTATTATTTTCACACATATTAAGAAATTCATCTTTTAACATTAATTAACAATGAAATTGATCATATTAACATTAATTTATTTATTAAAAATATAATAAATACTCCTAGGTCCTTACTCTAAGGGTAACTTGGAAAAAAAAGTTAATTCATTCTTGATATTTAAAAAATCAAATATTATTGATCACAAAAAAAAACTAAAAAATTAATTACATTGGACCGGAGGGAGTATTAGATGAAAACACCTATAACTTTTCATCTAATACTCCCCATCTCAAAAGATTAATGATACATACATACATACATACATACATACATACATATATATATATATATATATAGTTTAATGTGTTACAAGTATCAAACTTTTGACTTATTTCTTAAACTTTAAATCAAGTCAAATTAAATAAAGTGAGACCGAGCAAAATAATGTTTCTTAGAACTATATATACTCTCTTCCTAGAACATTCGCTATAATAGAGATCTTGGAGATACTTAACACTAATCATGTCTATGCCAACGGGAAAAAAAAAGAGAGAAAACGAAAAGAAAAATATCTTTTAAAATATTTCCGGTCACGTATTTAAAATCAATATATCAACTTTGAGAAAAATTAATCAATCAATTATACTTCATATTCAAATTAGCTTGTTAGGGTCGACAATTGAATTCTTTATATCATGCAAATGATCAATTATAGCCACAAAAAAAATCTTACGTTTGACGTCAATTTATTATAATAATGTCCTCATGTATTTGGATATGGAATGAATTATATCTTGTGAAACTCACAAAAATTGAATTTACGTTGTGTACCTAAAGTAAAAAAAAATTATTGTTAAAAATTACGGTTGTCATTCTAAGGACTACACCAATAAAATTCGCCCTTGTCCACTCGCATATAGAGGCGGACTCAGGATTTCAATTTTATAGGTTCTGAATTTTAGAACGACGACTTTAAATGTTAATGACTGAGTTTTAAATTTAATATTTGTACAATTTCTTAATACAAATAAAATATCGGAGCAAAAAATATTGAATTTGGCTGAACTCATAGCTCAACTTCTACCTCCGCTCCTGCCGCATGCTATCTTGCTAACAGTGATTTAGGTAAGCCGGGAGCTAAGCGAGAATATTCTATCGAAGAGCCTACTTCCATCTGATCTCTCTTGAGGTTGCACCTCTACCTTTCTCACAAAATGTAGTTGTCAAACCACATCTTCACCTAGCTAGCAAGTGAAACACACACTGTGTCCAAGCAACTAAGATTGAATTGGTTAATTTGTTTATTAAGTCCTAAATTAAAATTAAAGAAAAAAATTAAGGGGGGTGGAAATGAAAAAAAGAAAAGAACATAGGGTTCTCACATGGTGGCATGTGAGGGTGACCCACAGTGGGAACGTGTGTAAAAATGACAATGCAACCCGTTTTTTCCGGACTAAGGTCTCTCTCTGTCGGACCCCGACATTTCCATTCCTACAATGCAAAACCCCCCACCGTTTTCCCCTAAACTCCAAATTTAACCCATTTTTGCGCTTTTCACTTGTATTTTATTACTAATTGGTCCTCATTATTTTATCATTTGTTACATATTTGTGTGTAATTCCCGTACTTGCATGTGTATTCTAACTTAGTAATGGATTTAATTATTAACTAAATGTTCAACTGAACCAAGAAGGAATGAGAGTCTTAGAGCACTAGTAAAGTTATCTTCGTCTGACTTATAGGTTACGGGTTCGAGCCTTAAAAACATACAATAATATTTGTATTAGAGTAGATTGTCTACATCAAGGGAAAATTTAATATTAAAACAATTGAGCTCCCTACTTTCAATTTTATAGCGTGGATTTCAATTTACAACCAACTAGCCCAAAAATAATACGCTAAAATTCAACATCCAACTCCAATAGGTTCTCAAAATTACTATTTAATTTTTAAAAATGATTCCTCAAGCTTTTAAATTAATTTTTGAATCAGTAACTGTGACTCAAATATTAGTTCAACAAACTAAATTTATTTGGGTGGTGAAAATTAGATTTTTAACAAGCTTAAATATGTGGGTTTAAATTTCGAATTTGATTTTATGAGAAATTTGGAGTGGGTGTTATTTAGACTTGTTAGAAATAGTATAAGGAGGTTGTATATAAAATTTGAAGTCATTTAATGGAGATTTGGACGGGTTTTGAACAAGAATTGTAACTGAAAATTGTGAAAGAAGTTCATCTACAGACGCTTGTACAAAGGTGTATAAAAGTGTATAATACTGTATAAGGTGTGTTTCTACACTATTTTACAAGATTATACATAATTATACAAAAAATTAACTTCGTCTTCTTCCTTGCGTCTTTTCTGAAATTTAAATTAAATCTTGCCCAAATCTACTCCAAATCACTTCAAATTTAAATTTTTAACTCCTTTTGATATTTTTAATTAATTGGAACAACACCAAATCCAAACAACTAACAAATTCAAAAAAAAATAATCTATTTTCGAAAGCAAAGCTTTGAATGGTCTTCAATGGTGGACTTCTACTCTTCAATTTTCTTACATTGCAAGCAGGTGACACAAGAGGAGAAGCAGAAAATACACAACCCCTTGAAGCATATGTAGAAGATGTGAGAAGAAGAGAGAGTGAAAGCAATGATTGTGAGAACACAGACTTAACTCCATAACTTTTAGAAGCAATGGTTGTAAGAACACAGATTTTGAATTTGCTAGTGCTTTCACAATATGTACAATGAGGGCTAGGTCGGGTAAAACTTAAAAATATGGGCCATTTTTTGTTATGGCCTGAAATCATGTGTATTTTCTTGTAATTCTTTCCAACATCAATACCACTAGAGATAAGACCCTTCTCCCGATCTGCATGAATATCGAATGTTTTTTATACCAAGCTGCCTTTTTTTCTCATATCACACCCCTAGGTGAATGACTCTTCTTCGGGTCCTCCATGAATGCGAGATGATTTGTGCGCTGACAACCTTTTTTTCTCTCTCAACTGAACTAGTATTTCGAAAGAGAATTTGTACGTATGTAAAAATTTACTAAAATTATAAAGAATATGATATTATGTATTCATAGTTTCAAGAGTTTATTAGGTCCAGGTCAAAAAATTTAAAAATCGGACCCATCAAGTTAAAAATTACGGATTTGTATCTAACTTCCTAACCAAGGGAGGTAGATACAATTGTAGATGTAGATAGAAATGCAGCAAAATATTTAAATTCAAAATTTTAAATTAGTGAATACAAATTATCACTACACCTATTAGTTTTCTACTTTTTGTGCGACAATACATTGTAATTGAACTCCATGTGACAGCAAACTTGGCAAGTTTAAAGTGTCAATAGGTAACAATTATGATTTCTTTTATTGACAACTTTTAACAATCATAATAAAACTAGGCATTTAAGCGAGAGCTGATTAATCATAAGCAAAATTAGACATTATTCTAACAAAATTTGAACCAAAATTAAAGCAATGGTATTGTTTTTTCCAACATAGATCTACCATTGGGTGGATAGGTAATTTTGGGTTTGCGAGAGGAAGGGACATAGAATGTGCACATTAACGCATTACGGAAATTAGAGTACAAATAGATTTATGGAAGTTAGTGGGTTCTTGTTTAAGTTAGCTGGCAATCACTATATATTAGTGTATCATCTTTTTCATAATTAAGATGTATGCTTTTGTTGGTTTGTTTGGTTTGATTAGATTAGAATATTTCCACACCTACCTTTCTCTTTTGAATCCTTTTCATAATTAAAGATGATCTAAAAAAGATACATCTTTTTCTTTTTCCTTTGTGGTGGGTGGGAATTAAGGTGGGGGCATGAGTTAGTTATTCCACAAGTCTTCAAAATTTTAGGATATATGTCACTTCGAGTTTTAATAATTTCAAAAATAATTATAAAAAGAAAAAACAAAGTTTATTATCACATCGCCGGCTAGAAAAAGAAGGAAAAACATGAAATTCTTTAGTGGATTGGGTGTGGAGCAAGGGATAGAAAAATATCTACGAGTCATGAAAATTTGGGATGTATATTGATGGAATCCTATGATATATTATTCACGCTCTAATTTAATATGGTATTAGAGTCATACCCTCATTGTTGGGTCTCAAAATAAATTATTCACGTTCTAGTTGACAGGTCTGGACGGGCCGCATGGGGTGGATGCTCATGGGAGGGGAAGGTTCACACGGATGCACATGAGAGGGGGTGGGTTCACATGAACCCATCATGTTCTCCCTAAGTCATGTATAGTATGGTAATAGTGAATTTCAGCTCAAATACTTAAATTAACATTGGTGAACCCAACTCAAAGGAACACTTGAGTACACTGGTAAGGAGGTGCACCTTCTGCGTTTTAATTAGAATTTCGATCTCCGTACTCTTTCTACTATTAAATTATATTTTAATTAATAAATAGGGTTAATTGTATGATCCCTAGAATCATAGTTTTTTTTTTCTTTTCTTTCTTTAGTCCTTTTGTTTTGACTTTCAAAATTTTTAAACAAAAAATACATCTCGCAGACACCATCGAAAATTAAACTCAGGTTTCTGGTACTCATGGTGCATGCATTTAAAATTCTGGATACGCCTCTAATGACGTAGGAGAGGGTTATGATATCCCACATCGAAGATGGATTGGTTCCTTAGACTCTTTATATGGATTGGGAAATTCTCATCATTTGAGTTAGATTTTGGCTTGAGCTAGGCTCAATGTTGATTCTTATCATATATCACTTCGAGTTTTAACAACTTGAAAGATAATTGTAAAAACAAAATATATAACCACGTCGGACAGCTAAAAAGGAGATGCATGAGGAAGCATAAATAAGAAATGGAGAACGTGGTATAATTTCACTATTCATTTGGCTTGACCTAAGAAAGGCAATTTATTGAATTATTGTTTTGGTGGGACGTATTAGAAATTAGAATATTTAGCTATTATGTGAGTTGTATTTTGGATGTATACCTATTTGGTTTATAGATGAGTACTAGTTGAAAGCAAGATACGTCATTTTCGGATCACACTTTATCTCCAAGTGATTTATAGTAGGAGAAATCACAGTAATGTTTGGTTGGTATCTGAAAATTTGAGATTTCATATAAAGTTAGTAATCTTGCAAAAAATCATACCCTATCTTGCATTTTGGCTAATTTAAATTAAAATCCTAGGTCAAACTGAAACTAACCCCTTTAAAATAATTTATGAACTTATACATTATAATTACTAGTAAAATCTTTACCTTAAAATTCAAGTAACAATTAAATTTGTATATATTTTGGTTTTAAGGATATGTGATTTAATTCAACGCCAATTGATAAACAAGAGATTAAATATACATATTAAAGAAGAAAGTAATTCAAACCAGTATGTAGGCTAAGTGTCGACCTCGGCCTGTGACGGTCTCAAGGTGTGGTGACGGGGATAAAGGGCAAAACAACTCTGAAGAACAGTAAGTAAGTAAAATAGCAAGCGTATAATTTCTTATTAATGAGCAGTGATCAATCTGTTACAAATGGATGGGATCCTCCTTTATACAATAGGTGAGTCCCCAATAAGGTACACTTTCAATTATAGTAGGAAATGTGTTTGACAACTGTTTAACCGTTGAAGACCAATCCATTCCGAAATGTACGTAGTGATCTCCGGTCCATTGCGGGCATTTCGCCCTTTCCGTTATTGACTCATTCGGCGTCACCTTGAAGCATGCCTTCTTCTGACCTCGGTAAATGTTATCGATCATGACCTTGGAAAGGAACTTCGACCCCGAGCGTGACGTTCTTATTTTCCGACATGGTATTACTTTTTCCATCGAAGACCGAAATCGGATAACCCCGATTTCTACCGTATAGATAGAAAAAGGCTTATCTAGACATGAAAGATATATATCGATTTAATTTTTTTTTTCTCTTCGATCTTACAATTTTTCATTTGCTTTTGTTAAATAAATACTTGTTTAGGTCCTAATTAAGATAATGATTATGTGGAATAAAAATAATGGACCTTGAACAAACTTGTATAGTTTGACAATTGTGTCTAAAACCCTTCAGCACCATTGTGATGTTAAGAAAAGTATAGGCTTCATATTTTTACCTCATAAAAAGAAAAGAAGAAAGAGAGAAATAGATATATTAAACAGTTTAACAAACGTATTCTTACGTTGTTGCATCATTGAACTTCTAAATCCCAAAATAGTTTCACATCCTTCTTTTAAATTTCTTTTATCACTTCGAACAACAAGTACTATATAAAGTCAAAAAATATTCTTGGCAAAAGAGTAATAAACAATAATAAATGGTCCTTGTTTGAGGTGAAACTTCAAGTGCTTCTTCATCTAAAGTTATATGCACTACATTACTAATGCAATTTAACTGGACATATAGCATGTTGTTATTCCATGTTTCATGTTGTCATATTTAAAAAAATTACATATTATTAGGTCAACCTGATCTTATTGTGAAAAGTGCATGTAAACGTTGTTACTTAAGGGCAAATGACTTGAACTCTGAAAAAAAAAACAAATGTAACCATATATTGTTGCATGATTGAACTTCTAAGAACTCAAAATAATCTCACATCCTTCTTTAATGTTTTCCTTTTATTATTTCAAATTATTATTTTTGTATAACTATCTAATATTTAGTACTCACTGGTCCAGCTAATTTAGATTTGTGCAGCGTATGATCTATCAAAGGGAAAAACACTTCATAACAGGGATTTCTCCATTAGCAAGATTCGAATCCAAGATGTCTGGTTAAAGATGGAAGAATTAATTAAATCCATCTTATTAGATTTTTAATGGTATTATTTCAAACAAGTAATAGTACAAAATTGATCAAGAAATATGTTGGCAAAAGAGTAGTATCAAAAAATTGTAACGACTTCTTGTACAAAAGAGAAGTTGGAGTACGTGTAGCTGATGGGAGACAAATGTATGGAAATTCACTACGTACAACTTTGTCAGTCTATGTATAACTTCTATATATATATTTCTACAGAAGTTATCACTCTCTTTTTACTACAAATCCAAAGCACACATTTGACATACCTTTGTCCGACAATATTAGAAAAAGGTAGTTTGTCTATTTGATTTTACCCATGCTTTTGTCTTTCCCCTCCCTTTACCTACATTCTTTTCTATTTCAGTATTTTCCCACTAAACTGTACAAATGGTGTAGAATTTCATTTTTAGTGTCAGCAAACACAAGATAAATCCTATATTGATTAGGCCGTTAAAGTTATCTTTATGTTTTGCGATCAGGTATTTAGTGTGGGGTGTCACGACCCAAAATCACAAATCGTGATAACACCTAACTCAACCCGCTAGGTAAGCTAACTAACACAAAAACACAACTCAACTGATATTATAAGAGAAAAAAGAATAAATAACTGCGTATTTACAAATTTACCCATGACCTAATAGTAAGAATCACGAGCTTGTAAGATTTAGAATTTCAAAACTAATACAAATAAATATGAGTTCTATTTGAAGGTTACATAAACAGATTAGCAATAACCGAAGCTACCAAGGACAAGTGACAGCTATATCCAAACGCACGAACATCTTTCCGAATCAGCACCCGACGTCATCAGCAGCTCCGCTCCAAAATCTACACGCAATGTGCAGAAGTGCTGTATCAGTATAACTGATCCCATATACTGGTAAGTATTTTGTCTAACCTCGTCGAAGTAGTGATGAGGCTTTTAGTTGAAAGATGCTATTTGCTATAACCTGTACATTAGACTAACATTAAAGCAGTTCAAAGCATAACAGATAAAATTATCATATACAACTCGGCGATACAGTCAACAATTACTAAAAGGAACCACGGTAGAAGATTTACAATCTTTCCTAGTATGGGAAGTATCTCCAAAATGTCAAGATACATGGCACGGTAACACCCTTCATGCTTCTATCTCATCCTTACCATGTATAAATAAATTTATGTAACAATTCAATTAGCACGGCAACACCCTTCGTGCGTTCAACTCATCCTTCCCAATTGTACGTATAACAGAACCAACCATATGACAGAAATACAATAACAAGAATTACAAAGTAGGAAATACGCAAGTAACAACAATGGACAAGGATATACATGTGGGCAAAAATAAAGGACTAAACAAAAAACACGTGAGTAATAACAACAATTGGAAAGCAAGGGGTATCAACGTCAATTAACTAGTATACTGGAGGCCTAAGTACAAATATGACAAATAAGACAAGTTAACAAGTAAGGGCATGAATGACTAGCATGATGGAATGCTTAAACTAGAATGCGGCAGAATAGGTATGACATGAGTATAATTTCTAAAGCAAGAAATAGGGATGGTATATGCAAGATAAGCAATAAAACACATGGACAACACAATAACAATTGAGATAGAGGTCAGGTACGGGACAATAATTAACAACATATCACTCAGAATATTTAATTGCGACAATTACAGTTCAAGGTAAAAGGGGAAATATATACACGGAAAATAGATATCACATCATAATTCATGTCCCTCATCCTCACCTGCACGGAAACAGTACTCTTCGTGCCATGACCTCACAATATTAAAATCATAACAATTTAAATGAAATGACATGGCTCACCCTTCGTGCTTTACACTTTTCCTCACATGATAATGTATTTGAAATGACACGGCATCACCCTTCGTGTTTGACACTCTTCCTCACATGAATTAGTATATGAAATGGCACGGCATCACCCTTCGTGCTTTACACTCTTTCTCACATGATAATGTATATGAAATGGCACGGCATCACCCTTCGTGCTTTACACTCTTCCTCACCAAGCATATGATATCAATAAAATGACAAGGTAGGAAGTATAAATAACATCGAGGAGAGTGTTCAGACGAATATTCCAACAAATTCTCAATCACGAAATTTCTCAGCCAACAATGATTCAATAAGCCCTCAAGGGCTGTATAATTCAAGTACTTCCACAATTCTCACAATTATCATCAATACAAGTATAGAATCCATCATCTAAAAATATCGACCGTAGCAATGTAGTAGTGATTACACATAGAAATGACCAAACTAGACACATCAATGTATTCTCATAATTCTATCAAATTTTATCAAGTTATATTAGGCTAAGTCTTGATTATTAACACTTTATACTACGTTCTTAATATCGGTAAAATAAGTGAGGCATGAAGCAAGGAAGTTACGTAATTCTACAAGACACAATTATAGCACAATCTATCCCCGAGCATGATTAACCTCGGCACATACATATACGCTCGTCACCTCATATATATATCACCCCCGCATGTAGCAAACAATAATAAATAAGAGGAAAAATTTCCTCAACAAAATTAGGCAAAACACTTACCTCGATTCGTCTAACTCATCACTCAACTTAGCCTTTCCCTTTACAAATTCGCCTCCGCTCGACTCAATCTAGCCAATGACGACTTGAATGCATCACACGATGTAAGAGAAAATAATTTTAATTAATAATGCTGTGATTTTTATCCAATTTCTAAAAAGCCAACAAAAGTCAAACCTCAGGCTTGTCCGGTCAAAACCCGGGTCCAAGGGTAGGTCTTGACTGCACATAGTCTTATGAGTCCAAATATATGTTTTGTTTTCAAATCCAAGTCCTTTTCGACTTTCAAATCTCAAATTTTCATTTTTCAAAACTTTGACAAAATCCCCATAATTTTCCATAGATTTCTCATGAATTTGATGTTAAATCTTGTATAATATCACGAAATATAGTTCAAAATTGTTTAAAGATACTTACCCAATGTTTTGTTATGAAAATGTCCTCTCAAAATTGCCCCACCTCGAAGCTAGGGTTCAAAAAATATGAAAATGAAGCAAAAACTCGGAATTCTCAGCACTTAACAGGTTGAAGATGTTGCAACTGCAACAGAGGGTTCACAAATAAGAACCCGCAAATGCAAAAAACTCATCGCAATTGCGAACCTAGATACTTCCCTGTGAAGGTCGCATTTGCGACCAAAAACTCGTAAATGCGAAGACCGGCTTTCGCAAATGCGACATCCTCATCGTAAATGCGAACAATTGCCCAGCCGCCCAGGCTTCGCAAATGCGAGGTTTCTTCGCAAATGCGATGGCCGCATTTGCGACCAGAACATCACAAATGCGAAGAAACCAGAACTAACAATCAATAATTAAGAAGAATCATTTCGAAACCAATCCGAAACTCACCCGAGACCTCGAGGCTTCAAACTAAATATGCACACAAGTCTAAAAACACAACACAAACTCGCTCACGTGCCAAAATCATCAAAATAACTTCTAAAATCACGAATCGGATGCCAAAACGCATGAAAATCAAACTAAACTTCAAGAACTTCTAGAATCGCAACCGAGCGTCCGAGCCATATCAAATCAACTCCGAATGGCGCCAAATTTTGCAGACAAGTTCTATATGACAAAACTAACCTGCCCAAAGATTCAAATCACACATAACAACCCCAATACAATGAATCACACCTCAAGTCAATCATTAAACTTTGAAACTTCAACTTCCACAACTGATGCCGAAACCTATCAAATCACCTCTGATTGACAATTTTGCACACAAGTTACATTTGCCATTACGGACCTATACCAACTTTCGAAATTGGAATTCGACCCCGATATCAAAAGTCCACTCCCGGTCAAACTTCTCAAAAATCCAACTTTCGCCATATCTTGACTAATTCAACTATGGACCTCCAAATTACAATTCTGACGCGCTTCTAAGTCCAAAATCACCCAACGTAGCTAACGGAACAATCAAAATTCCAATCCGAGGTCAAATACTAAAAAGTCAAACTTGGTCAACTCTTCCAACTTAGAACTCAAATTTTGAAGTTCATTCTTCCAAATCGATTCCGGATAACATGAAAACCAATACCGACGATTTACGCAAGTCATAATACATCATGCGAAGATACTTGAGCCCTCAAAATACCAAGCGAAGTGTTGATACTCCAAATGACCTGTCGGGTCGTTATAGTGGGTGTACGAATAAAATCTCACATTAGAAGTCAATTAGAAAAAAAATTTATATATAGATGAAAAATAAAGAATACTCTTAATGGTGTCTTTTGAAGAAAATCGAGCAAGTTTCGTTCAAATGGATAATATTACGCCATATTAAAGGTATTTTCTTAGTTGAATTAGGCCAACAATTGATATCAGTATTGATAGCAAGCGCATGAGACACCCGTCTATGAGCCACTTTACTGTCTATAATTACCTGCGGTAGAAAATGTTATAAAACCTTTAATATAAAATTTGTTATAAATATATTATATTATGGATGTTCATTTAGTACTCCGTTGTAAATAAGCTTCCTGAAGAAGCTTATCCATATGGGACTCCACCGTAAATATGTTTATCTATTTAAGTACTCTATTGGAAATAAGCTTCCTGAAGAAGCTTATCACTTCGATACCCGGTTATGGATAAACATTACCCCCGGTAGAAGATTATTCATACCGGGTATAATAATCTTATCCTTTCAGTACCCAGTTATGGATAAATATTATTCCCGGTAGAAGATTATCCATATCGGGTATAATAAACTTATCCTTTCAGTACCCAGTTATGGATAAATATTACCTCCGGTAGAAGATTATCCATACCGGGTATAATAAGCTTATCCTTTCAGTACCCAGTTATGGATAAATATTATCCCCGATAGAAGATTATCCATACCAGGTATAATAAGCTTATCCTTTCAGTACCCAGTTATGGATAAATATTACCCCCGGTAGAAGATTATCCATATCGGGTATAATAAGCTTATCCTTTCAGCACTCCGTTATGGATAAACATTGCTCTCAGTAGAAAATTATCCATATCTGGTATAGTAGCAGCTTACACAGCAGCTTCTTTTCTTCTATAAATAGAAGAGATTTCAGTTCATTATGTACATCAGTTTGAATTCGAATAATATATCAGTTTCTCTATACTTGTCTTTACTTTATAGTCTTTATTTTATAGCACGTTATCAGCACGAGACTCTGCCATCTTGAGCAAATATTTTGAAAGTATCTGAGGTAAGAACTTTCTTTTCCTAAATAATGTCAAATCTTTCTAAACTTGAATTTGTAGCCCTGGATATATCGGGCAAAAACTACATGTCTTGGGTGCTTGATGCTGAAATTCATCTTGATGCGATGGGTCTAGCAGACACCATCAAAGACAAAAATCAGGCATCAAACCAAGACCGTGCCAAAGCAATGATATTCTTACGCCATCACCTTGATGAGGGCCTGAAAATGGAATATCTTACTGTTAAAGATCCAGTCATATTGTGGAATAATTTGAAAGATAGATATGACCACCTGAAGATGGTCGTTCTTCCACAAGCACGATATGATTGGACTCATCTAAGGCTACAAGATTTTAAATCTATCAGTGAGTATAATTCTGCTATGTTCAGAATTATTTCCCAATTGAAGTTATGTGGTGATAATATTACTGATCATGATATGTTGGAGAAAACTTTCACCACTTTTCATGCCTCGAATATGCTCCTGCAGCAGCAATATCGAGAGATGGGATTTAAAAAGTATTCTGAACTTATCTCACATCTTCTTATAGCAGAGCAACATAATGGGCTATTAATGAAAAATCATGAAAGCCGACCTATTGGTTCTTGTCCATTCCCTGAAGTGAATGAGACGAACTTCCACCAAGCTAAACGTGGAAGAGGTTCGTATTTTAAATTTGCTCCTGAAGAAGTAACACAATTGAAATTGCCTCCTGAAGTGGAAAAATATTATGAAGAGGAGTTTTCGTGTGCTTAAACAATTGTTTTACATTGTTTATTTGATTGTGATTTTCTCTCATGACACCAGCAGTGTCTGAGCAATATTTGATAGTACAAAATGTATCAACAACTCCTGAAGAGCTAAATGTTTGCCTAAAGAATACATGACACCAGTAGTGCCAGATAAATATTAGATTGTGGATAATAAATGAAGGCTCTCGAAGAGCTTATATACAAATATGTCATTCATATTATATGATTATGGTCAAAACATATGTTGTAGTAAACCTGAAGTTTACTAATACAAATGGCTATCATATTGAGACTACAAATGATTGGAAGATTGATAATCTTCATGTTTCCACAATCATAGGGGGTAAAATAATATGTATGTGAGAAGTTACCCGCCTTATTCTTTAATTTGTACTATATAATGTATCACAGTAAACCAGAAGTTTACTAAGGCAAAAGTTTATGCCATAGTAAACCAGAAGTTTACTAAGAGATACCACATGACATGATAAACTTGAAGTTTTCATTTGCCATTTTAAATGAGCTATTTGATAATTCAGATAATCATATACTAAAGAACTAGAAGATTCTTCAGGAATTCTCATGTGTTGCTTGTTCTCATAATGAATTGATTATACCAGCTAAAGTTGGGACTAAGACCCCTGATTCTGAAATATATAAAAGGTGAATATGGGCCCATTCACCTATCATGTGAACCACTTATAGGTGCATATATGAGATGGTTACATGTGTAATTATTGTCAACCTGCAGTTTGGCATTTGGAATTGCTTTTCTCGATTAAGAGCATAATTTTCAGATTATGAAATCAAGACAGTTCATCTTGATAATGTTGGTTTATATCCAAGCTGGTTTAGCATTGAATACCTCCTATTAATGGCTAAACCATTGCTTATGAGAACAAAGCTTCATGTGTTGGTCTAAGATTTTCTAAATTGCATATAGCAGCACTTGTATGCATCAGATCAACAATATATGATAAGTCCTCCCTTCACAATTGGTTTAGGATCAGAAACCAAATATTTTTACTATCTTTTGTTGCGTGGTATATGATTAATTTCTCTACCATAATACACAAAGATATGTTTCCCAAAGATGATTGGGGATATATGTTAGTTTTTCTAACATTTGGGGGATGGAATAAACAGTTGAAAAATATGCTATATGAATCGAATTATCATGATCCTCACTTAGAAGATAATTCAAGTCGAATGCCAGAAGCATTTGCTGATCCAAAATTAAATATCATATTTCAGCTGCAAATGCTCCTATTAAAATTAAAGTCCCTGAAGGATAGAGTTTACTGTACGCATGAAGCGTGGTAGACCAATCGGTTCCAAAGGTAACAATCCTTGAAAAATAGTAGGAGCTAATGATCAAAATGAGGAGGAAATAAGCTCTAGAAGAGCCCACGACATAACATTTCATGAAACTCCCGAAAAAGTTCAGGTACCTGAAAATAAAGAAAGTGATGAGATCTCCACAAGTTATGTCGCTTCGGAACTGACACAAAATGATCGTCGACGATATATTTAATACAATATAGTGCACAATATTGTAAAAGATTGTGAGGATCGGACTAGCAGTCCAGACACTTGAAGATGTCATACCATTTAGATACAAGTCTTAACCTATATGACTTATTTGGCTAAATCTATATGAAGATCCTTGAAGGATTGAAAATGCCCGAAGCATATAATTCAAAGTCTTGAGAAATGTACTCGATCAAATTATAAAGATCTTTGTACGGTTTAAAGCAATCTGTGCGCGTGTGGTATAATCGCCTCAGTAAATATTTGCTGAAAGAAAGTTACATAAATTATGTTATTTGTCCATGTATTTTTATAAAGAAAATGTCATCAAAATTTGTTACACTTGCTGTTTATGTTGGTGACATAAATCTTATTGGAACTCCGGAAGAGCTCCAAGAGGGTCTTAAAAATACTTTTACATGGACAAAGTGTACCCATTAAGTACACCAATGAATATTCAATCACTTGAAGTGAATAAGGATCCGTTCCAACCTCTAGAAGAGGATGAGGAGCTCCTTGGTCCTGAAATACTCTATCTCGGTGTAGATGGTGCACTTATTTATCTTGCTAATGCTAACAAAAGTGGTGCAGATCGTATTGGTAATGCAGATGCAGGTTATTTATCCGATACCCATAAAGCTCGATTTCAAACCGGCAAGCAGGGAGTGCATATGATTGAGATCAGTGATTCATTCGAGAAACATGTGGGTTGGAATGTGATAAAAGACCCACAATATTATACGGAGACAATGTTTCATGCATAGCACTATTAAAGGGAGGATTTATAAAAGGAGATAGAACGAAGAACATTTCACCAGAATTATTCTACATACATGATCTTCAGGAAAATTGTGACATTGATGTGCATCAAATTAGTTCAAGTGACAATCCAGCAGATTGTCTTTACCAACATTAATTTTTGAGAATATGGTATACAAGATTGGAATGCGGAGACTCAAATATTTGAAATAAGGTTTTCTTCAGGGGGAGTAAAATGCGGTTTGTACTCTTTTTTCCTTACTAAGGTTTTTCCCACGGGGTTTTCCTTATAAGGTTTTTAATGAGGCAGCCAGCAATGCGTATTACTAAATATGTGTACTCTTTTTCCTTCACTAGGATTTTTTCCCACGTGGTTTTTCCTAGTAAGGTTTTAATGAGGCACATTATCTTTTAATGAACATCCAAGGGGGAGTGTTATAAATATATTATATTATGGATGTTCATTTAGTACTCTGTTGTAAATAAGCTTCCTGAAGAAGCTTATCCATATGGGACTCCACCGTAAATATGTTTATCTATTTAAGTACTCTATTGGAAATAAGCTTCCTGAAAAAGCTTATCACTTCGATACCCGGTTATGGATAAATATTACCCCCGGTAGAATATTATTCATACCAGGTATAATAAGCTTATTCTTTCAGTACCCAGTTATGGATAAATATTATCCCCGGTAGAAGATTATCCATATCGGGTATAATAAGCTTATCCTTTCAGTACCCAGTTATGGATAAACATTACCCCCGGTAGAAGATTATCCATACCGGGTATAATAAGCTTATCCTTTCAGTACCCAGTTATGGATAAATATTATCCCCGGTAGAAGATTATCCATACCGGGTATAATAAGCTTATCCTTTCAGTACCCAGTTATGGATAAACATTACCCCAGTAGAAGATTATCCATATCGGGTATAATAAGCTTATCCTTTCAGTACTCCGTTATGGATAAACATTGCTCTCAGTAGAAGATTATCCATATCTTGTATAGTAGCAGCTTACACATCAGCTTCCTTTCTTCTATAAATAGAAGAGATTTCAGTTTATTATGTACATCAGTTTGAATTCGAATAATATATCAGTTTCTCTCTATACTTGTCTTTACTTTATAGTCTTTATTTTATAACAAAATTTAAGTTATATGCTCCGTATTATGTAAAGAAGTTTTATATTATATTGTAACTTAAAATGTTAGGACTATATGAGATTACTTATCTTTTTTTAGGTTACCAATCAACACTTAATAAATAGAGGTGCTCACAATTGCCATTTAAGAGACATTTTGTAGAAAAAATTATATACTGCTAGTGCAATAATTAATATGCTTCACAAGCTACTATTTGACGTTTATTATATATTTATATATCTCATTAATTTACTTTACTAGTTTAAGTTTACTATTTGGCGTTTATTAGATTAGATATTTATATATCTCGTTAATTTACTTTACTAGTTTAAGTAATAACTTAACACTAGGCATTTATTCAAAATCTGTATACCTAGTCTTTCTATTTTCCATCATTAGTCTCTTAGCTGAAAATTTGACTCCTTCTTTTCTTTTGTATTTATTGAGCAATTCACATATTGTTCATTCGCTTTAATGTGGCAGAAATTTTATATATTACGATTATCCATGGATTATCATGCCTTATTCAAAGATTTGAAGGGTAGAAATTGGGATTTTGGGGATCAAAGTTAAGAGAGTATATTTTGAGATTTTGAGTATCGATTTAGCTCTGGATTTGAAAACGAATCACATATTTGGATTCGACAGATTATGGGCCATCGGAATTTGATATTAGCTTTGGATTTCATGCACGTGTCCCCGAATTAACTTTTGTTGACTTTTTGCGACTCTATTGTAAAATAAGTAAATTATATATCAGTTATTTTGATGTGATAAAAGATAGTTTGTGGTTTAATTGTTATTATTATAGTAACTAAAGTACAAAGATCGCATATGTAATTAACCTCGTAGTTTGATATATTTGATATATACCGATAAATTTTTGGAAACAAAATCATATTAATGCATTTTTTAATTTCTCTAACGTGTGGGGAGGTATACATTTTAAAGGCAAATTGAACTTTGGAGGTGCAAAAATACTATTATTTGATCACTAATATATTTACAAAATATAACAAAATCGCTCACACAAAATATTTGATACTATAACTAGGCAATGTTTTGACAAAGAAACATCACGTGTTGGGGCCAAATACTAGCTAGAAGTTCCTCCTACCGTAGAATTTAAAGTGGGGAAAAAGAAGGAAAACATGTTTCTTCTTCTTCCTTTTTTCTTTTCTTGTTTTTATGGTTAGATTACTCAATACTTTTAAAAATAATACTAGTACAAGTTAGACACAACTGAAAATGATCTAAATGAAATAATTTTCCTTGCCATTTTCACGTGTAGGGAAAAAGAAGCTCTAGACATGTGAGAAAGTAAGACGAATTACATATATACTAAGGGATCGTTTGGTTGGTGGGTAAAAGTATAATAATTCAGGGATAAAATCAGAGATTATTTACTTTGCATTTGATTATAAATATATTAATTAGTCGTGGAAATTATTTTATATTAAAATAATGGGATTAGTTATCCCCAATAAAAAGCGTGATAGCTAATTCGTGGAATATCCTTATTTATTGCTAGGATTAGAATTTTAATAATGACTAAAAACAAAAAAGACTTGACTAATGCGAATCTACTATGTGTGCAGATTTACTAATCAAAGCTATGGAGGCGTAAGAGGCGTAAGAAGCAATCAAAGAGCCGACGGCTATGATATTCAAATTTGTCCATCAAAAGAATATAAGAAAGGAAAGGGAATCAATCAAACGGGCAAATGACTTTCAAGGATATAAGGAAGGAAAGGAAATCAATCAATTACGAGAAATCAGCGGAAGGCTCAAGAGCAAATGATTGGGAAGATAAAGGAACTAGTCTGCATATTAAGAATGAATCTGGCTGTACTTCACACGCTGGATTCATGAGGCTACCCTTGGGTCCTACTCTTAGAGAATACTGCCTCAAAAGGAAAGTTGTACTATCAATGATTTTTCAAGATCTCAAAAAAAGGATCAGGGACTTCATCGTGCACTATTAAGAAGAGGAGAAAGGATGTGAAAGACTACACAACTTTCATCCAAGTTTTCAGTCTTTCTGCTTCTTACTAAACACTATATTGCTAAGCTTACTATGTATCAAAAGATAGAGAGAGACAAAAAGCTATTGAAAGATTGTGTCAAGAAATTAGTTGTAACTCGTTGGTGATAAACGTAAGAAAACCACTCTCATTGTAATTGGCATTGAAGATTTAAGAGAACTCTTGTGACCCCAGGGAATTGGATGTAGGTATCACATCGGTACACGAACTAGTATAAAAATCTATGTCTCTCTTGTTCATTTTCATTACTTGCCTTTACTTTTATTTGATGTACTAACTACTGTCTACAGAATCACAATATTCAATCACGAGACAAACTTAGTCGACTAGAAGAATTTTACAATTCAACCCCTCCCCCTTGTACTTTAAGTTAGTATCTAAGCAGGTCTCACACTCCAAAGAAAATATTTGCTTAACAGCAAAGAGAGAAAAGTTCATGGGATCAAACACTGCTGTTTGAGCACTATTTCAATAAGGAACCTTATATGTTTTAATGATGGAAAATAACTTACTTCTATTTGCACGGAAAAAAATTCCAAATAAGGAAGTTAGAAGAAAGGGAAGAGTACCAGTAACAACGAAATCAAGATTCTAGTAAAAAGCTAGAAGCAAGAATTAAGGAATCAATTATGCAAGTCAATATCTAAAAGCAAGAATCAAGGAATCAATTATGCAAGTCTAGATTTAAGTGAAGATCAAGGAATCAATTATGCTGTGATTGCGAGCTTCATAGAAAATAAATATTTGGATCTAGCTATTTACGAAAGGCTCATCAATCAATTTATATGGAATATTTATGGAGAATATTCAATCATATACATCACGAAGAATAGTCTATCACAACGGCTTACGGAGGAAAGAAAATCACGGAAGTAACGGACCAGTAAGGAAGTTCTATCTTATTCTTGGAAAAAATCAATGTTGATTGACTCTGAGGATCAACTCCCTTGGGTTTCCCACCATCTGTGGATCTGTCATGCCTAAAAGATTGGCATTCAATTCATATATATATATATATATATATATATATATATACACACACAACAAGAGATGCAAAGGAAGCATATACTTTGATTGAACCACTATCAATCCTTTTGTTCTACTTCAAACAAGCATTGCAGTCTATTCTAGATTTACTATATAACTAGGGAGAGAATAAAGAGAGAAAAATCACCGGTGAGGCACTGTATCGAGAAGCAAGGAAAGAAATAATATTGGGACGAATATGTTGGTGTATAACAACACCAACATACATGTATCAAGAAACTTCAAATACTTGAAAGAGAACGCCCTTGCAACCCAAGGGGACTGGACGTAAGATTTATTTTGAATTCAAATCAATATAAATATCCGGTGTCATTTACTTTCTGCTATTCACTTTTCTATTTTTTGTTTACATCTTTCGCATCAAGAATCTAGTCGACTAGAAAGAAAATTAGTCAACTACCATGTAAAAGAAAAGAAAAATTATAATTCACCCCCTTCTTGCACTTTCAATTGGTATCAGAGCAGGTCTCATATATTTGCTTAACAACAACTGAGAAAAGATCATGTCAACTCAAGTAACTGTTGGTGCACTCTTTCAAGAAGGGACCTCGCAAGTAAGGCCACCATATTTCAATGGACAACACTTCTCTCATTGGAAGGTGTGCATCAAAATTTATGCAAAGTCCTATGATATCAAAGTATGACGTGTTATCAATAAGGAAAACTATTCACTTCCAGCAGCAGGACAACCACCCGCTGATCCTGAAGATATAGATGACTACTCTAAAGAGCAAATGGATGTTGTTCAAGTTAACGATAAGGCACGAAATTTGCTCTATAACGCTATATGTGGTGAAGAATATGAGAAAATATTAAGTTGTGATACCGCCAAAGAAATATGAGATAAACTGAAAGTTACCTATGAAGGAACTAGCAAGGTGAATATGACGACCCGACCCGTCGTCACGTGAGTTACCGCCCTGTTTCCCCCATTTTATGCTTCTTCATATTTCGTTATCGGTATTCGGTGTGTTAGAGTTGAATCGGATTGGTTTTGATAGGAAATGAGACACTTAGTCTCTTTAAGGAAGGCTTGTTTTGGAAAAGTCAACCGGATGTTGACTATTGAGTTAGAGGGCTCGGATGTGATTTCCGGTGATTCGGTTAGCTTCGGGGGTTGATATGTGGCTTAGGAGTGTGATCAAAATTGATTTTGGAGGTCCGGAGTAGAATTAGGCTTGAATTGGCGAAGTTAGTATTTTGGCGAATTTCGGTTGGTAGGTGAGATTTTGATACGGTGGTCAGAATGGAATTCCGAGAGTTGCAGTAGCTTCGTTGGGTGATTTTGGATGTGTGTGTAAAATTTCAGATCATTCGGAGGTGTTTTGGTTAGGTTTTTGATCAAATGCGTATTTCGGAAGTTTTAAAGAAATTTAGGCTTGAATCCGATGTAATTTGATGGTTTTGGTATTTTTTGTGGTGTTTTGATGATTGGAACAAGTTTGAATGATGTTTTAGGATGGGTTGGCACTTTTGGTTGAGGTCCCCGGAGCCTCGGGGCGATTTCAGATGGTTAACGGGAAGTTTGGAGTTGGAAAATGCAACAGAAAAATTGCAGAGTATTTTTGTTCTATGCGATCGCAGAGGGTGTCATGCGATCCCATAGAAGAATTTTTAGGGGCTGTTTGGTTGTTCAATGCGATCGCATGAAGGGGTTGCGATCGCATAGTGTTGTCTGGTAAGGCACTGCGATCACATAGGGCCTGTTGCGAACGCATAGGGTAATTTGAGACCATGGAATATTTGGTCTATGCGATCGCAGAGTTCTGGATGCGATCGCATAGAAGAAATCTGGGCTGGACAGAAGGGTTTTTAATAGCATTTTATCTGCGAGCCTAAGTCTATTTCCTCCATTTTTGAACATCCTTGAGAGCTTTTGGACGAGGATTAAAGAGGGTTTCGACTGGGATTGATTGGAGGTGAGTCTTATGACCTAAAAACATCATTTAATTGAGGTTTGAGGGAGCAATTGAGCTCGGATTTTGGTAAATTTGATATATATAGACTCGTGGCGAGGTAAGGAATCCGGTGATGTCAAATTTTTGATTTTTCGAGAAGTGGGCCCGGGGCTCGGGTTTTGCCAACTTCGTGATTTTTCGATATTTTTCGAGTCTTTTCGATTGGGCTGTATTCCCTTAGCCTATTGTAATGTATTACTTGTGGTTTTGATCAGATTCGATGCTCGAGGAGGTTGATTTGCGAGGCAAGGGAGTAGCGAGCTAGGATTTCGGCCCGCTTGAGGTGAGTAATGGTTATAAATGATGTTCTGAGGGTTTGAAACCCCGGATTTGCACAATGTGGTGCTATGTTGAGATGAGACACACGCTGTATGATGAGCGTGGGGTCTGTTACTACTGGGGATTTGGACTCGGTCCATCCCATTTGATGACTCTACTGCACTTTTGACTGAGACTTAATTAATATCAATATATTATGGGCTAGTTGCCATGTTTGGGGCCTTGTGCCGATCTGTAGAACCCTTAGGGGGGCATTTGTATTGGTCGACCTCACTTTTTTAGTCGAAATCATACCCTCAGTCATGTTCTTAACTGATAAACATGATATGAACTAGCTTTAGAAATTGTTAAATCCTAATGAGAGTAACTTGTGGGCTGAGAACCCCGTCTTATCTTAGTGTGCCCGAGAGGCCAAGTCTATATCGACTGAGAGGGGTCGGGAACCCCATTGTGAGGGTATTTGATATGCTATGGATCGGGTTGTACGCCGCAGTAGTATATTATATGGATCGGACTGCACGCCGCAATAGTACATTATATAGATCGGACTGCATGCCGCAGTAGTATATTATATGGATCGGACTGCACACCGCAGTACTATAGCGCTTGGGCTGAAGGAGCCCCTCCGGAGTCTGCACACCCCCAGTGAGTGCAGTCGACTATTCTTGGATCGGGTTGCACGCCGTAGCAGTAGATATATATATATATGGATCGGGCTGCATGCCACAATAGTATATATATTTATGCAGATCGGGCTGCACGCCGCAGCAGTATATATATATATATATATATATATATATATATATATATATATATATATATATATATATATATATGGATCGGGCTGCGCGCCGTAGCAGTACAAATATGAATTCGGTTATCGTGAGGAGTAAATGATACGAATACTGGCTTAAGGAACTTTTAACTGACTTCTTCATTCAGTTGCTATTTTTGATATTCTCACTGTTTTAATATAGAACTACGTAGTGTTTTACGAGTTTTCTTTCCGTCAGTCATTATTTATTGCTATTACTCACTGAGTTGGAGTACTCACTTTACTCCCTGCACCATGTGTATAGATACAGGTATCCCGGAGGCATAGTTTGGGTTTTCTACTGCTGTACAGCTTATTCCGGAGTCATCGAGGTAGCTACATGGCATCCGCAGGACCTAATTTCTTCCCTTATCCACTTTATTTCCGCATTCTAGACAACTCTATGTATATGTCGCTACACAGACTTGTATTAGAGGCTCTTGGCTCGTGACACCAGATCGGTGGGATCTATAGTGATATTTTATGGATTTTCCGTATTGTTTATCTATTACTACAGAGTTATACTCATGTTAATCTGGCATTAAATCCTATTAGTTGGTAATGAATTCTACATAAGGGATTGTGAGTGACGAATTGGTCGGGCTCGCCTAGCATCATGTTGGGCGCCATCACGACCGGGGATTGGAGTCGTGACAAGGTGGTATCAGAGCCTAGGTTACTAGGTCTCGCGAGTCTTGAGCCGGTTTAGTAGAGTCTCGCGGATCGGTACGAAGACGTCTGTACTTATCCTCGGGAGGCTGCAGAACCTGTTAGGAAACTCCACATTCTTGAAATTCTTGTCGTGCGAACTCGTTGATCCAAATACTAAATTTCTCTTTATTCCATTCTCTCACAGATGGTGAGGACTCGAGCTACCGGACGCGCCAGACGACCACCAGTACCACTTACTGAGGCTACTAGAGGCCGTGGACGCGGTCGTGGTCGTGGTAGAGGCAGAGCAACAGGGGCAGCACCTGTGGATCCTTTAGTTGCCCCAGCTCAGGACCAGGCTCCAGTAGCACCAGTTCAGGCACCAGTTGTGCCTATCGTGGTTCCAGGTCTTCAGGAGGCCTTGGCACAGATCTTATTAGTTTGTACAGGCCTGGCTCAGGCAGTTTCAGCCACCACAGCAGCAGCTACTTCGCAGGCCGGGAGAGGCAATCAGACCCCAGCTGCTCAAACACCTGAGCAGGTAGTGCAAGTATTACAGACTCCAGAGGCACCTCCAGCTCAGCCAGTGGTACCCGTTCAGGAGTACAGGGTTCCAATTATGCCAGACGATGAGCAGCGTTGTCTCGAGAGGTTCAGTAGACTTCAACCTCCTTCTTTCAGTTGTTCTCAGGGCAAGGATACCTAGGGTTTTCTCGACAAGTGTCAGCGTATGCTTCGGACAACTGGGATTCTTGAGTCCAGCGGTGTGACTTTTACTACATTTCAGTTTACTAGAGCGGCCTTCACTTGGTGGGAGGCGTATGAGCGACGTAGGCCGGCAGGTGCAACACCTTTGACTTGGTAAGAGTTCTCCACTCTCTTCTTGGAGAAGTGGATACCGCAGTCTCAGAGGGAGGAGCTGCGTAGACAGTTTGAGTGGCTTCGCCAGAGAGATATGACTGTGTCTCAGTATGAGGCGAGATTTTCTGAGTTGGCTTGTTATGCCTCATGGATAGTTCTGACTGATCGAGAGACGATTAAGAGGTTCGTGGATGGTCTTAATTATCACCTTCGTATTCTGATGACTCGAGAGAGAGTTCTGGGTATTTCCTTCGAGGATGCAGTTGATATTGCTCGTGATATTGAGACGGCTTGCCGTTAGGAGAGAAAGGAGAGGGAGGACAAGAGGCCTCGAGGTTCTGGAAGTTTTAGTGGCATTCCATCGAGGGGCCAGTTCCAGCAGTGTCGAGGTCGTTCTTTCAGGCCTGCTCAGTCAGCTTGACCTGAGTACCGAGGTGGATCTTCTGGTCGTGGTTATCAGGGTTCTCAGCAGAGTCAGCCATCTCTTAGCGCTCTTTCAGCACAGAGTTCATCTCGTGCTCCATCTGCTTAGGGTTTTTCCAGGCCGAGTGCATCAGCTAGCTACTCTGGCACGAGGGGTTCCCTTCAGTCCCAATTCCCAGCACCCGGGAGTTGCTATGGGTGTGGAGAGTTTGGGCATATGCGGAGGGAGTGTCCTCGCCGTGCTGCTAGCTCATCTAAGTAGAGGGGTCAGCCCTCGACTTTTTCTCCAATTACTTCACTACCCACCCAACCAGCTAGGGGTGGAGGTCAGGTAGCCAGGGGTCGCCCTAGAGGGGGAGGTCGATCAGGGGGCGGTCATGCCCGTTTCTATGCACTCCCAGGCAGACCCGACGCCATTGCTTCGGATGTTGTCATTACAGGTATTGTTTCAGTCTGCCACAGAGATGCCTTTGCATTATTTGATCCCGGTTCCACCTATTCCTATGTGTCTTCATATTTTTCTCATCATTTGGGTACGACCCGATGATGTCTTGCCTTACCTGTTCATGTATCTACCCCGGTGGGTGATACCATTGTTGTAGACCATGTATATCAGTCGTGTTTGGTGACTATTGGGGGTCTGGAGACCCGAGTTGATTTATTGCTGTTGAGCATGGTGGACTTTGATGTTATTGTGGGCATGGATTGGCTATCTCCATGTCATGATATTCTTGATTGTCATGCTAAGACAGTTACTTTGGCTATACCGGGTGTTCTGAGGATCGAGTGGCGTGGCGTGACTGACTATGTGCCTAGCAGGGTGATTTCTTTTGTAAAGGCCCAGCGTATGGTTGGGAAAGGTTGTCTATCATATTTGGCTCTTGTGAGGGATGTTGGAGCTGAGACTCCTAACATTGATTCAGTTCCAGTTGTGAGGGAGTTTCCCGATGTGTTCCCTGCAGACCTGCCGGGCATGCCACCGGACAAGGACATTGATTTTGGTATTGACCTGGTACCGGGCACTCAGTCCATTTCCATTCCTCCATATCATATGGCACCGGCAGAGTTGAAATAACTAAAAGAACAACTTTAGGAACTCCTGGATAAGGGGTTCATTTGGCCTAGTGTATCCCCGTGGGGTGCACCGATTCTATTTGTTAAAAAGAAGGATGACACAATGAGAATGTGCATTGACTACTGGCAATTGAACAGAGTGACAGTGAAGAACAAGTATCCCCTTCCCCGTATCGATGATTTATTTGACCAACTTCAGGGGAAAGGGTATTCTCCAAGATTGATCTTCGTTCAGGCTATCACCAGTTGAAGATCAGGGATTCAGATATTATGAAGACTGCTTTCAAGACTAGATATGGGCACTATGAGTTTCTTGTTATGTCCTTTTGGCTGACTAATGCCCCAGCCGTGTTCATGCATTTGATGAACAGTGTATTTTGGCCATATCTGGATTCGTTCGTGATTGTTTTTATTGATGATATATTGGTGTACTCGCATAGACAGGAGGAGCACACACAACATTTGCGAGTGGTATTACAGAGATTGAGGGAGGAGAAACTTTATGCAAAGTTCTCCAAGTGTGAGTTTTGGCTTGGGTCAGTGGCTTTCTTAGGTCACGTGGTGTCCAGCAGGGGTATTCATGTTGACCCAAAGAAGATAGAGGCGGTACAGAGTTGGCCTAGACCGTCCTCAGCCACAAAGATTCGTAGCTTTCTTGGGTTAGCAGGCTATTATCGTCGGTTTGTTCAGGGATTTTCATCCATTGCATCGCCCTTGACCAAGTTGATGCAGAAGGGTGCTCCGTTTGTATGGTTGGACGAGTGCGAGAAGAGCTTTCAGAAGCTCAAGACAGCTTTGACCACAACTCTGGTATTGGTGTTACCATCAGCTTCAGGTTATTATACCGTCTATTGTGACGCTTCGAGAGTTGGGATTGGTTGTGTGTTGATGCAGGAGGGTAGAGTTATTGCTTATGCTTCTCGTCAATTGAAGCCCCATGAGAAGAACTAACCCATTCACGATTTGGAGTTGGCTGCCATAGTTCATGCTTTGAAGATTTGGAGGGACTATTTATATGGTGTATCTTGTGAGGTATTGACCGATCATCGCAGTCTTCAACATTTGTTCAAGAAAAAGGATCTTAATTTGAGGCAGCAGAGATGGTTACAGTTGCTTAAAGATTATGATATTACCATATTGTATCACCCGGGGAAGGCCAATGTAGTGGCCGATGCTTTGAGCCGAAAAGTAGTGAGTATGGGGAGTTTGGCGTATATTTCAGTTGGGGAGAGACCCCTTGCAGTTGATGTTCAGGCTTTGGCCAATCTGATGGTGATATTAGACATTTCAGAGCCTAGTCGGTGTTGGCTTATGTGGTTTCTCGGTCTTCCTTGTATGAACGCATCAAAGAGCACCAGTATGATGATCCACATTTGCTTCTCTTTAAGGACAGTGTTCAATATGATGATGCCAGGGATGTGACCATTGATGGTGATGGCGTGTTGAGGATGCAGGGCCGGATTTGTGTGCCCAATGTGGATGAGCTTTGGGAGTTGATATTAGAGGAGGCCCACAGCTCGCGGTATTCCATCCATCCAGGTGCCGTGAAAATGTATCAGGATTTGAGGCAGCACTACTAGTGGAGAAGGATGAAAAAGTATATAGTAGGGTATGTGGCTCAGTGTCTCAACTGTCAGCAGGTAAAGTACGAGCATCAGATACCGGGTGGCGTACTTCAGCGGATGATTATTCCTGAGTGGAAGTGGGAGAGAGTTACTATGGATTTTGTGAGTGATCTTCCTCGGACTTTGAAGAAGTTTGATTCGATTTAGGTGATTGTGGATAGGCTGACCAAGTCCGCGCACTTCATTCCAGTATGTACTACCTATTCTTCGGAGCGGCTGGCAGGGATCTTTATCCGGGAGATTGTCCGATTGCATGGGGTTCCAGTGTCTATTATCTCAGATAGGGGTACTCAGTTTACTTCCCAGTTTTGGAGAGCCGTGCAGAGAGAGTTGGGTACTCAGGTAGAGTTGAGCACAACGTTTAATCCTCAGACGGACGAACAATCCGAGCACACCATTCAGATACTGGAGGACATTGCGCGCCTGTGTTATTGATTTTGGGGGTTCTTGGGATAAGTTCTTGCCACTTGCAGAGTTTGCCTACAACAACAGCTATCAGTCCAGCATTCAGATGGCACCATATGAGGCCTTGTATGGGAGACAGTGTAGATCTCCAGTTGGTTGGTTCGAGCCTGGCGAGGCTAGGATGTTGGGAACAGACTTGGTTCAGGATGCCTTAGAGAAAGTGAAGGTGATTCAGGAAAGACTTCGTACAGCTCAGTCACGTTAGAAGAGTTATGCGGACCGGAAGGTTCGAGATGTGTCCTATACGGTTGATGAGAAGGTCTTACTGAAGGTTTCGCCCATGAAGGGTGTTATGAGGTTTGGGAAGAAAGGCAAGTTGAGTCCGCGGTTCATTGGGCCTTTTGAGGTATTTAGGAGGATTGGGAGTTGGCTTATGAGCTTGCTTTGCCACCCAGCCTGTCGAGTGTGCATCCGGTATTCCATGTTTCTATGCTCCGGAAGTATGTTGGGGACCCGTCTCATGTTTTAGACTTCAGCATGGTCCAGTTGGATGATGATTTGACCTACGATGTAGAGCTACTGGCTATTTTGGGTCGTCAGGTTCGGAGATTGAGATCAAAGGATATCGCTTCGGTGAAGGTGCAGTGGAGAGGTCGGCCCGTGGTGGAGGCTACTTGGGAGACCAAGCGGGAGATGCGGAGCAGATATCCTCACCTGTTTGAGGCTCCAGGTATGTTTCTTGACCCGCTCGAGGACGAGCGTTTGTTTTAGTTGGGGAGGATGTGATGACCCGACTCGTCGTCACGTGAGTTACCGCCCCGTTTCCCCCATTTTATGCTTCTTCATGTTTCGTTATCGGCATTCGGTGTGTTAGAGTTGAATCGGATTGGTTTTGATAGGAAATGAGACACTTAGTCTCTTTAAGGAAGGCTTATTTTGGAAAAGTCAATCGGATGTTGACTATTGAGTTAGAGGGATCGGATGTGATTTCCGGTGATTCGGTTATCTTCGGGGGTTGATATGTGGCTTAGGAGTGTGATCGGAATTGATTTTGGAGGTCCGGAGTAGAATTAGGCTTGAATTGGCAAAGTTAGTATTTTGGCGAATTTCGGTTGGTAGGTGAGATTTTGATACGGGGTCGGAATGGAATTCCGAGAGTTGCAGTAGCTTCGTTGGGTGATTTTGGATGTGTGTGCAAAATTTCAGATCATTCGGAGGTGTTTTGGTTGGATTTTTGATCAAATGCGTATTTCGAAAGTTTTTAAGAAATTTAGGCTTGAATCCGATGTAATTTGATGGTTTTGGTGTTGTTTGTGGTGTTTTGATGATTGGAACAAGTTTAAATGATGTTTTAGGATGGGTTGGCACTTTTGGTTGAGGTCCCGGGGGCCTCGGGGCAATTTCGGATGGTTAACGGGAAGTTTGGAGTTGTAAAATGCAGCAGAAAAATTGCAGAGTATTTTTGTTCTATGCGATCGCAGAGGGTGTCATGCGATCGCATAGAAGGATTTTTAGGGGCTGTTTGGTTGTTCAATGTGATCGCATGAAGGGGTTGCGATCGCACAGTGTTGTCTGGTAAGGCACTACGATCACATAGGGCCTGTTGCGATCGCATAGGGTAATTTGAGACCATGGAATTTTTGGTCTATGCGATCGCAGAGTTCTGGATGCGATCGCATAGAAGAAATCTGGGTTGGACCGAAGGGTTTTTAATAGAATTTTATCCGTGAGGCTAAGTCTATTTCCTCCATTTTTGAACATCCTTAAGAGCTTTTATTCGAGGATTAAAGAGGGTTTCGACTGGGATTGATTGGAGGTGAGTCTTATGACCTAAAAACATCATTTAATTGTGGATTCAACACTTAAATTCATGGAAATTTGATTAAAAATGAAAGAATTAGGGCTTGACTTTTTGAATGTAAATTTGGGGTTTGAGGGAGCAATTGAGCTCGGATTTTGGTAAATTTGATATGTATAGACTCGTGGCGAGGTAAGGAATCCAGTGATGTCAAATTTCTGATTTTTTGAGAAGTGGGCCCGGGGCTCGAGTTTTGCCAACTTCGTGATTTTCGATATTTTTCGAGTCTTTTCGATTGCGTTGTATTCCCTTAGCCTATTGTAATGTATTACTTGTGGTTTTGATCAGATTCGATGCTCGAGAAGGTTGATTTGCGAGGCAAGGGAGTAGCGAGCTAGGATTTCGGCCCCGTTTGAGGTGAGTAATGGTTATAAATGATGTTCTGAGGGTTTGAAACTCCGTATTTGCACAACGTGGTGCTATGTTGAGATGAGACACACGTTGTATGATGACTGTGGGGTCTGTTACTACTGGTATTTGGACTCGGTCCATCCCGTTTGATGACTCTACTGCACTTTTGACTGAGACTTAATTAATATCAATATATTATGGGCTAGTTGCTATGTTTGGGACCTTGTGCCGATCTGTAGAACCCTTAGGGGGGGGGCATTTGTATTGGTCGACCTCACTTTTCCAATCGAAATCATACCCTCAGTCATGTTCTTAACTGATAAACATGATATGAACCAGCTTTAGAAATTGTTAAATCCTAATGAGAGTTACGTGTGGGTTGAGAACCCTGTCTTATCTTAGTGTTCCCGAGAGGCCATGTCTATATCGACTGAGAGGGGTCGAGAACCCCATTGTGAGGGTATTTGATATGCTATGGATCGGGCTGCACGCCGTAGTAGTATATTATATGGATCGGACTGCACGCCGCAATAGTACATTATATGGATCGGACTGCACGCCGCACTAGTATAGCGCTTGGGCTGAAGGACCCCTTCCGGAGTCTGCACACCCCCAGTGAGCGCAGTCGACTATTCTTGGATTGGGCTGCACGCCGCAACAATATATATATTTATGCAGATCGGGCTGCGCGCCGCAGCAGTATACTATGTGGATCGGGTTGCGCGCTGCAGCAGTACAAATATGAATTCGGTTATCGTGAGGAGTAAATGAAATGAATACTGGCTTAAGGAACTTTTAACTGACTTCTTCATTCAGTTGCTGTTTTTGATATTCTCACTATTTTAATATAGAACTGCGTAGTGTTTTACAAGTTTTCTTTCCGTCAGTAATTATTTATTGTATTACTCACTGAGTTGGAGTACTCAATTTACTCCCTGCACCATGTGTGCAGATACAGGTATCCTGGAGGCATAGTTTGGGCTTTCTGCTGCTGTACAACTTATTCCGGAGTCATCGAGGTAGTTGCATGGCATCCGTAGGACCCGATTTCTCCTCTTATTCTCTTTATTTCCGCATTCTAGACAACTCTATGTATAGGTCGCTACACAGACTTGTATTAGAGGCTCTTGGCTCGTGACACCAGATCGGTGGGATCTATAGTGATATTTTATGGATTTTCCGTATTGTTTATCTATTACTACAGAGTTATACTCATGTTAATCTGGCATTAAATCCTATTAGTTGGTAATGAATTCTACATAAGGGATTGTGAGTGACGAATTGGTCGGGCTTGCCTAGCATCATGTTGGGCGCCATCATGACCGGGGATTGGGGTCGTGTCAAAGAAACACGGATAAATCTGTTGATTCAAGATTATGAACTCTTCCAGATGAAATAAGGTGAATCCACTGAGGAAATGTATGCACGATTCAGCAAAATCATTGACAATCTAAAAGCCTTTGGTAAACCTTACTCAAGTGGTGATTGGGTTTGAAAAATGATAAAAAGTTTGCCTACCACATGGCAGACAAAAGTAGTTGCACTTGAATCTCAAGATTTAGACAAACTGTCATATGATAAACTACGTGGAGATCTCATAACATTTGAGAAAACACATCTTAAGAATATGCATCTGGATGAGAAGAAGAAAATAGTTGCCTTCAAAACTACTACTGAAGGACCTGAGAACGATATTGATGAAGAAATTGCCATGGTTTCAAAAAATATGAATGGATTGATGAAAATATACAGAAAGACAAAAAAGGGTAGGATGTCATATAGACGAACCCGACAATATAATGAACAAGATAAAAATGATGGAAAATATTTTGAATGTGGAAAGTAAGGCCGTGTTCAAGCTGAATGCCCTGATCTTAAAAGAAAAGTCTTCAGAGGGTTCAATAAAAAAAATCATTCGGAGCTGGAGCGATGCAAATAACTCGGAATATGAAGAAATAGCAAACCTGTGTTTCATGATTATTTTGGAAAATGGTAGGAACAAATATTCTGGGTTCTGGACTGATGAAAATGTTTTAGACGATGACTGTAAAGAACATACTAAAAGTTGCTTCATGGCACGAGGTGAAACAAGTGACGAACACCACAAGAAAAGTCAAAAAGGAAAATAGTATCTCGACAGTGCAACTTCCAGTCACATGACGAGCAACAAAAATGTCTTCAAAGAAGTTACCAAAATAAATGAAGGAAACATTAAGTTTGGTGATGACTCAAAAGGCAAAATTATCGGTACCGGAACTGTTCCTTTTAATAATAACTGTGATATCACTAAAGTTTATCCTGTAGATGGGCTAAACTATAATCTGCTAAGCATCAGTCAACTGTGCGATTCTAGATATGAAGTGAAATTCAAGAAAACTAGGTGTGCTATTGAAGACAAATCAGGTAAAATCTTCCTTCTAGGAAAGAGGTATGGAAATGTCTTCATTTTAGATTACACTAATAATCTGGAAAATCATATTTGTCTAGCATCCATTACTGATGATCCCTGGCTTTGGCACAAAATTTTGGTCATGCCAGCATGCATTTGATTGAAAAACTATCCAAGCATGATTTAGTCATTAGTTTTCCGAAGCTAAACTACTCTAGAAATCATGCATGTGATGCATGTCAGCTTGGTAAGCAAACTAGAAACTCTTTCAAACTCAAGGATATTGTTTCCACTATCAAACCTCTAGAGCTACTGCATAATGGATTTGTTTGGATCTAGTAGAACTGGAAGTATAGGAGGACAAAGGTATTCTTTTGTAATTGTTAATGACTACTCATGTTTTACATGGGTAATATTTCCGGCTCACAAAGATGAAGCTCTAAAGAACTTTGAGATCTTCTGCAAAAGGATAAAAAGAGAAAAAGGGTACATTATCTCAACTATTCAGAGTGATCATAGAGAATAATTTGAAAGCAGATCATTTGAGGAATTCTGCAATGACCAAGAATACACTCATAACCTTTCAGAACCAAGGTCACTGCAGCATAATTGAGTGGTTGAACGTAAAACTAGAACCCTACAGGATATGGCTAGAACCATATTACTGGAGCACTCCCTACCAAACTAGTTCTAGCAGAAGCAGTTAACACAACATGTTATATTCTTAGCAGGTGCTTAATTCAACTTATTCTGAAGAAGACTCCATATGAACTATGGAAAGGTAAGAGACCTAACATTGGATACTTTCATCCCTTTGGAAGCAAATGTTTTATCCACAATAATGGTAAGGACGATCTTGATAAGTTTGATCCAAGAAATGATGAAGGTATATTTCTCGATTACTCTAATAATGGTATATCCTTTATAATCTATAATAAGCGTACTTTATGTTTAGAGGAATAAGTTCATTTTATCTTTGATGATCATAACTCTATGACCGAGAAAAGAGCTCTTACAAGTGATGAAGAGATCAGTCAAAATCAGCCCAAATCCAAAAGAATCTGCTGACAGTAGAAATGAAATCTCACAGTCGACTAATGAAGATATCAGCGAGCATGCTAAATCTCAGATTAGGTCGACTACTCAACATATTGAAGCAGTATCTAATGAATGGAGAAGCGAACCTAAATATCCTCAAAATTATATCACAGGAAATCCAAGTGATGGAATGAAAACAAGAGGAGCTCTAAAGAAAAAGGCTAACATTGCACTCATATCTCAAATAGAACCAAAGAAAGTCGACGAAGCTTTGAAAGACTCAAGTAGGGTACAAGTTATGTGATCGCAGCGAACTCAACCTAAGGAAGAGTAGGCGCTAATACTTTTACCCAATAGTGGTATCGGGGTCAATTTTCCACAGGGAGCTTCAATTTGGAGTTGAGTGTTTGTATGGTCTAGGACTATATTTTAGCTCCTAATTGATCTTCTAACATTTTTTGTTTTCTTTTGATTATCAACTACAATTTATCAACTACAAGTTTAAAGCTAAGTTAGGCTAAGATATTGATTCTAAGTTGTATGCAATATAGAGAAAGGCACTAGGGTCGTGGCATGTACCTAGGTGGTCAACTAACGGGTAGAGATTCCTAATGCAAGAATGATGAATATGGGACTTATGCTATAACCATTGCACTTTTGCACCCACTCTCACACCTCTCGGTAGAGAGAGTGATTTTGCCCAATTGACTCTCTCGAGACCAATTGGGTAGGCCAATTTTCCCAAGCAACTTATGGTTCAAGTTGGGTAATTACTCTCTCGAGGTTTAACCCGTTAATTGGGACTACCATTCTCATGAGTCCATCCCAATTCCTTGTTGGAATTAATCTTGGGGTCATAGATTCTCTTTCTCAAGAAGAGTCAAGACTCACTACGCTAGACTTAGTGTTTGCAACCACCAAATCTTAATGAAAACATAAGATTAATCCAAATAACAAATGCCCAACATCATTCATGCACTAAACAATCACATCCATTAATTACCCACACTAGAGTTGAGCCACAACCCTAGCTAATGGGTTTAGCTAGCCATAATAGAAACAAAAATTGAAGAAATAGTAGATGAAATTGACATAATAAATAACTACAATGTTAATCTACTCAAATCCACGTTAATACTAGAAGCAATTGCCCAAAAATAGGCTAAAACTATGAAGTCTCGAGTTTAGCTGCTATCTGATAAAAACCAAAAAAAAAAACTCTCCTTCTAAAAAGTAAAATGTCCTATTTATATTACACAGGAAAAATCGGACAAAAATACCCCTGAGGTTCTGGCGCGGACCGCGTAGGGGTTTGGGTCTTCATATCTTGCTTCTGACACTGGGGACGCGGATCGCACAAATGTGACGCGCGGCCGCGTAAGGTGTTTTGGTCCAAATCCACCCTCTCTGAACTTCATCCACGCGGACCGCACTGATTAGGTGTGCGGCTGCGTGGGCTTTTGCCTTGAATGACTAAGTCTCTGACACTCTTGGGCGCAGACCACGTGGATAGGAGTGCAGACCGCACATCTTGACTTGGAAATTGCATGGTCTCTGAACTATCCTGCGCGTCCGCATGGCAAAGCAGTGCGGACCGCGCAGGTTGACCTTGAAATAACCCAGCCTCTGAACTCTCCTTTGCGGCCACGTGACACATCAGTGCGGACCGCACAGGTCATTTTGTTCCCCACTTCAGTTGTCTTTTGACACTTGGCAGATTTCACTCCTTTTTGAGCCGATCTTTGGTATTTGTCATCTTGTCGCTCAAACCTACAATCAAGCGCAACTTGTAAGCATTTTGGGACTAATTTATTGCAGTTAATGCACAAAGCTTTGGTAAGAATTGGTATAAAACATGTAGAAATCACAGTTATCAACTCCCCCAAACTTAAACCTTTGCTTGTCCTCAAGAAAATAAAATGAGACCTACCCCTCAATGGAAAACACCCAAGTAATTCCTATTTATCCTAAAGTAACCTCAACAAGCATCAATTGGGACTAACAATTGCTCTCAATGTGAATGCATCATTAACACATTTAAACTTTAAAAACTTGTGGATCAAGTGTGACACAAGAGCATCAAGAGTTGACACATTTCATCAAGGAACCTTTCTCAGTTTCTTTGGTCATTGTGGAACCCAAACTCACACATCCTCGACTTTCCCTAAGTGAACCTCACCTTTTTAGAGTATTTGCACACAAATCGAGGTGAATAGACTTCTCTCTCATCTCTCACAAAGAAAAGGCCCTAAGTCCGGCTCTAAGTACCATATGCTTGCCCCTTATGTAAGTATCCACTAATGTAGGCTTCCCTCAACTCAAGATCATATAGGGCTTTTGAGGAGTCATTGTGAAGGCTTTGGGTAAAGGTAGGACATGTTTTTGTTCAAATGGGTTCAATCTTCCCTTAAACACTTCTTTTGATTTATTTTGGCACACTTTCTTGACTCAATTGAGTAATTCACTTCTTTCAAGGGGTTAGAGAGACACATTATCACTCTTTCTTTTGCAATTCAAACCCTTTATCCTTTTTACCACTTTTCCACACCTTTTTCATTTTTTTGTTGTCCTTGGATTCCCTTTTTGGTTCTTATTCATTTTTGTCTTTTTCTCTTTTTCATTGCCTTCCTTTTCTTTTGCTTTTGTGACTTTTTACCACATTGATGCCTTTCTTGTCTCTCCCCCCAAACTTAGACATTTGCCATTTACTCAAGAGAAGATTTGGGTTCCAAGAGAGGGTCTCATTAAGAACGGGTCTAGGCTTGTAGCTTGGTTCATGAAAGCAAAAGGTTTAAGGCTCAAAAGGGGTGAACTAGGGATTATTTCATTGGTAGGTCATGGAAATTGTTCAAATTTTGCATTTTGGATCAAGGAGAGCCTATAATCACGTCTCAAGTCAAGTTCCACCTATGATTTCGCCTCAACAAATATTCAAGGCAAGTTCTAGGCCATCGGCTCGGTACTCGGGCTCACGATTCGAATTCTCACTACACACACTCATGGATTGCCAAAGACGGAGTCGAGGGCCCACAATGACCTTAGATATGATTCAAGCGCACAATGGCTCAAAATGACCACATGATGATTGTTTGGTCAACACAAGAGTCTCAAGGCCACAACTTTTACCATTCTAAACACAACATGATGTCTTTGACCATAGGATCAAAGGCAAATGTGCTAGGCCCAAGTGAAGCTTTGCCTGAGGTACCCTTTACTACAAAAACTTGAAAATAAAAAATGGACTCAAACCCTTAAGAAGGTTGTCACGCCATCTATCATTGGGAAGAGCCACCCGGTTCGCACAACACTCTACCCTTGGAAAAAATCGTGACATTAAGAAAACCAATGGCTTATTGCAACCGCCAAAACAAAACAAAAACTCTACGAGCCTAACTTTGCAACTAAAACGAAAAATATTTAACGAAAAATAGAAAACCAAAATGAAAACCGAATGAATATGTACAAAAGGGGAGTAGAATATACAACTAGGGGAAATGAATATATACATAGAGTTTAAGAGCATCTAGAATGAACAATTATATACAAGCCATCTACAACTACGAATGTGCTGAAAGTAAAAGAATATATACAGTAATCCAACAGTCAATAAAAATAGTAGGGCCGCACCCCCACGAATAAAAGCTAGCATTGTCCCCAATGCTAACTATCAAAATAAGCACCAAAATGAAAGAAAGGATATAGAAAGGCCCCTCAAGCCTCATCCGTCACCCTGTGCTGGTCAGTGGCTCCTAAGTGTCCCTACTCAGTTATTTAACAAGATTCCATGCCCATGATTAAACTAAAACACACAAAAATCTAAGCTAACAGTTAAACTAAGAAGAAAAAGACGAAAGTAAGAAGTTACACTAGTAGAGAAAGCAATTAAACGAAACAAAAATTAGACTATGATTGAAATGAATGAGAGTTGTTACTAGGGATTAATGAATGTGCACAATTAGTCTTCATGAATTAGTGAAAACAATAGCTCAGGTGTAAATTTGGCGAAAAGGTTAAAATGAGGCCCAAGGCCTCTATTTATAGAAAAGTCCTGGGACCCAATACCTACCTACCAGCGCGGTCGTACAAAAAGGGACGCGGACCGCGCTGGATTTTGCATCCTACACATTAGTTGTTCAATCCACACGGACCACACTATTTTGGTGCGTGGCCGCGTGGAAGTTTTCAAAGACTTGGTACTTTCAGCCATCCCAGCGCGTAGTGCACTGCTTTGGTGTGCGGCCGCGTGGGAACTTTGTCAGTGAGCATGTAATTCTGGGTCCTCCAGCGCGGACCGCACAAAAATGTCACGCGGCCGCGCTGGGTCTTCTGGGCCTTAACCCTTCAGTTGCTCAAACCTACGCGGACCATACTGTTTTGCTGCACGGCCGCGTAGGCAATATTCAGAGACTGACCATTTTGCATTTTTGCTTTGCACTGGTTCAATATTATCCCTGCAATACTTCACAAACTATCAGCTCAAAAATCCTACTCTACAACAGAAAAACAAAGAAAAAGAAAAAGACATGAGTTGCCTCCCAAGAAGCGCCTGATTTAACGTCGCGACACGACGCATGTTACCATCACAGTCATTTCAAATGAATGAGTGCCACCACGTGGCTGTCATCAATATTGCCCAAATAGTGCTTGACACGATGCCCATTGACCCGAAAAACTTCACCATTCTTATTTTTGAGATCAATGGCACCAAAAGGAGTTATACCAACCACTTCAAATGGGCCGCTCCACTTAGACTTCAGCTTGCCCGAAAATAACCTCAACCGGGAGTTGAAAAGAAGAACCATGTCACCAACTTTGAATTCCTTCCCTCGGGCATACTTGTCGTGAAGGTACTTCATCTTGTCCTTATACAAGGACGAGCTGGAGTAAGCATGAAACCTAAACTCATCAAGTTCATTCAATTGCTCAACCCGGAGATTTGCAGCGACATCCCATTCTAAGTTCAACTTTTTTAGGGCCCACATAGCCTTATGTTCCAATTCTACTAGAAGATGACAAGCCTTTCCAAACACCAACCGATACGGAGACATACCAATCGGAGTCTTGAAAGCTGTACGATAAGCCCAAAGAGCATCATCTAATTTCTTCGACCAGTCGGTCCTATTTGCATTGACAGTCTTGGACAAAATACTCTTGATCTCACGGTTGGACACCTCAACTTGGACACTCGCTTGAGGATGATAAGGAGTGGTTACCTTATGATTTACCCCATACTTGGCTAGCAAAGAGTCAAAAGCCCGGTTGCAAAAATGAGAACCCCCGTCACTGATGATAGCACGTGGAGTGCCAAACCTCGTGAAGATACTCTTTTTCAAGAACGCCACCACACTTCGAGCTTCATTATTCGGCAAAGCTATGGCCTCAACCCATTTCGACACATAATCAACCGCTACCAAGATGTAGGTGTTGCCACAAGAACTTACGAATGGTCCCATAGAGTCTATCCCCCAAACATAAAAAATGTCAACCTCTAGAATCGTGTTAAGGGACATCTCATCTTTCTTCGAAATCCCTCCGGCACATTGGCATTCATCACATCTTTTTACAAAGTCACTGGCATCCTTGAACAAAGAAGGCCAATAGAAACCACAACTCAACACTTTAGACTCCGTCCTCACCCCGCCATGATGGCCACCATAGGGCGAAGAGTGACAAGCTTCAACAATACTCAATTGCTCTTCTTCGGGAACACACTGGCAAATTACACCATCAGTGCAAATTTTGAAAAGATACGACTCATCCCAATAGTAGTCCAAACAATCCCGCTTGAGCTTCTTCCTTTGGTTTGAAGAGAGCTCATACGGAACCACACCGGTAACAAGATAATTGGCAATGTCGGCAAACCATGGCATGTCTAGCATTGAAATCGAGAGGAGTTGTTCATCCGGAAAAGCATCATTTATCTCAAGGCCGTCTAAAGGCCTCCCTTCCTCCTCCAATCGAGACAAGTGGTCCGCCACTTGATTTTCACTACCCTTTCTATCAACAATCTCCAAATCAAATTCTTGAAGAAGAAGCACCCATCTCATTAACCTCGCTTTGAATCTTTCTTCATCATCAAGTACCTAAGGGAGGCATGATCGGTATGAATAATCACTTTGGCCCCCATAAGGTATAGGCGAAACTTCTCCATGGCAAAAACAATGGCAAGCAATTCCTTCTCGGTGACCGTGTAGTTCCTTTGAGCTTCATTCATTGTCTTACTTGAGTAGTACACCGGATGGAACATTTTGTTGATTTTTTGGCCCAAGACCGCCCCCACCGCAACATCACTAGCGTCGCACATGAGCTCAAAGGGCAAGCTCCAATTTGGTGCGGTAATGATGAGGGTAGTCGTCAACTTTTTCTTTAGAAGCTAGAAAGCCTCCATACATCTCTCATCGAACACATATTTGGCATCTTTCTCTAGCAATTTATACAACGGGTTAACTACATTACAGAAGTCTTTGATGAATCTTCGGTAGAAACCCGCGTGTCCAAGAAAACTCCTCACCCCTTTGACAGAAGTAGGGGGAGGGAGCCTTGAGATAACCTCAATTTTCGCCTTATCAACCTCAATCCCTCTTTTTGAAATTTTGTGACCCAACACAATTCCTTCTTCTACCATAAAATGGCATTTCTCCCAATTGAGAACCAAGTTTGTGTCTTCGCATCGGGCCTACACACGATCCAAGTTTTGCAAGCATTCAACAAATGAGTCCCCAACCACACTAAAATCATCCATGAAGACCTCCAATATGTCCTCCACCATGTCGGTGAAGATTGCCATCATACATCGTTGGAAGGTCGCCAGTGCATTACATAATCCAAATGGCATTCGAGAGAAGGCAAATTTGCCATACGAACATGTGAAGGTTGTCTTTTCTTGGTCTTCCGGGGCAATGAGAATTTGGTTATAGCCTCAATACCCATCCAGAAAACAATAGAAATCCCGGCCCGCAAGACGATTGTCACACCTCATTTTTCACCCGTGCCCCGCATAAAGGGCGCAGAGGGAGTTTTTCCAATTAAAGGACAATCGAAACGAGATTTTATTTAAAGATTCAGAGTCGCCACTTAGGAGATTTATGGTGTCCCAAGTCACTGGTTGAATCCCAAATCGAGGAAAAGATTGACTCTGTATTACAGTCCGCGAACCAGAAATCCGAATAAGGAATTCTATTAACCCGGGAGAAGGTGTTAGGCATTTCCGAGTTCCATGGTTCTAGCACGGTTGCTCAACTGTCATATTTGGCTTATTTTTATGATTTTAATACATTTTGAACCTATGTGCAAATTTTAACTTTTAATCGCTTTTATCATTTATTATTTAAAGAATTGCAACGTCGTGAGAATGCATCTCGAATTGCGCCACATAAATGTACCCGCAACTTTCGATACATTCCAACTTCATTGAGATTTAGATTTGGGTCACGTAAATGTGCATCCGAGTTTAGGAAGATAACATTATTAAATACGCGCCTACTAATACTAACGCGTTGTTATTTTGAGAAAAAGCCGTAAAGTTCGCTATGCGGCCTGTCTCGAAATCTAAGCATTTGGAATAACTATCCGTTGAGGGCCCCGCAATTTGTAATTTATTCGGCGAGGCACGCCTCACTTATTTTTAAAAAGGGCTAATAAGCCACTTCTATTATTATTTTTAAAGAGATTGCAACGTTGTGAAAACACATCTCGAATCACGTCACATCAATGCACCCGTGGTTATTGACACATTTCGACTCCGTTGAGATTTGGATTTGGGTCACATAAATGTGCACCCGTATTTAAGGATGTAATTTTATTAAAGTCGTGCTTAAAGAGTCTAGCGTATTATTATTTGGAGAAAGCCGTGAAATTCGCTAAACAACCATCCCGAATTCTAATTAACTTTCGTATAACACTACGGAGGGCCCCACATTGGTATCTTTGTTCGACGAGGCTCATCTCATCTTATTTTATTAAAAGGCCAACCTAAAAGTGACTATGATTTTCCATTTGCCTCTAAAATAAAATAAAATCCTAATTAATTGTTGTTAGATAATGAGATCCACCACCTATCCCTTGGGTATTATCAGTCCATCTTCCATTTAATCTCAGGACCAAATGGCCCAAACTGTGTGACCCAAGACGCCTCAACTGATCGGGCTTTGGAGGACAGATCGGGAGATCTATTCCTTGGGCTGGGCAACCCGTGTTTTTCCTAAACTACAACCAAACATCTCTGGAAATTGGGCCATTGGCAGCCCAGTCACGTAAGGCCCAACTACTACTAGATTAACATTCAAACACATTAATACTTCAAACCGGCTGGGCTACGAAATTGAATCAAACGAGACACAAACCCCTTTTAAACTTGTCTTTTTTTACGATCACTGGAAACAAATTCATGCTTAACAACACTCATTTAAACTAACACTAACAATTAACGATCGGAAACTAACATTATTCACTACCACATTACAGCATACTGGACTATTCAGAGTGTACAGTTAACTTGAAAGTCTATGCTACTGAATTCAGTGTTTAACTACCAAATCTATAGTCAAATAAGGTGAGATTACTGATCCCATATAGCCCTTGTTAAGTACACATTCCACAGCTTCAAATTTCATCAAGTGTTAATCATCTCAAAACATATTTCAATATCATTTATAATGGAATAACAACAGATGCCTCATCCAGCGAGTAACTGCCAGAATATTTTATTTCATGCTTAATATCGGAGTTACATCATCAGTGAGTTCATGTGTGTACCTGAATATTGGACGGAAAAGAGAGTAGAAATGGTCAGTTACAACAACAGTCAAGCAGCAACAGTAGTATACAATGCACCAGTTCATAACAACAATTCACTAACAACCCAGTAACATATGCAACAAACCCAGGTGAATTTGAAACCAGTTAAAACCAGCACACTCAAACTTAAACAGCTCAAACGACCTCAGAAATGAAATTAAAAAAAACTACTGCAACCCTACACCCAAACTCATCTCAAGCTACTTCAAGACCTGTTTGTATTCAAACTTTGAGCTCTATTCCCTCTCTTTTCAGATTCCTCTTTTTTAATCTTTTACTCTCCCTCCTTAGGTTGCCCAAAAGAAAAACCCAGACCAAAAAAGGATCCCCCTCTGTCTAAAAAATGACTCTATATATAACCCACAAAACAGGCCTGCCCCCTCTGCCTTATCAGATTTTTCTGCCTATAATATTCCTCCACGACTACTACATGTTTTGTTCTCTTTTTTAATTCACTTGTTACCCACTACCCTTGTCTTTTATTTATTTAAATGTTCAAACATGTATGAGCAACATATTTTAATCAATCCCCTTTTAAGCCTTTCATACCATTATGTTTTGTTTCCCATTAACACTAAACTATTGTATTAGTTTAATGGTACTTTTATTACCCTACTGTCAGCCCATTCATCTTAAGCCATTTTCAAACCTTTTCATTCCCAAAATACCCTCCTAAAGCCCCCTGAAATTACTGTCCTACCCAATCCTCTAATCTGTACCAAATCCATCAACTATAACCAATTTAACTAAGTTAGAAATCCTAACAACTGACTAATTAAACACATGAAACTAACTCTCAATCAACAACAATATGACAATTCAACAAAGCCAGATTCATATCAGAATACACTTAACAGAACAAATAAGTAGATCCAAGTCATTAAACTTAAACATCAATTTAAACTTGAAACACAATTCAGACCAAATACCATAACAATAAAGATTCAGTGATTAAACTAACACACTTCTAGATTAAACCTAAACAAGAACAAATGAACATTGTCAACATACTGAATGAACCAAAAATTAAACTATTATCATGCTAATCTAACACTCAAGCATACCGGACTAATCGACGACACTTATTCAATCGATTACACAAATTATAACATATAACAATCGACAACAAACATTAGAAATGATAAAATTGGACCAAATAAAATGTCTGACTGGAGAAAGAAAAGAGTAATCGATAAAATACGAATTTGAACTCATCTTAACAGACAAACAATGAAACATGAAAAACAGACAGGGAAAAAGAAGAAATACCTCCGAACTGAGAAACTGGACGATCCTGACTTGGACTCTGACTCGGACCTTTAATTTAGGTCGAACGGACCTTAATCGAGTGTTCTCAACTGAGAACACTTCGACTAAGGTCCACTGGACACCCAACTTCCTTTAATTTGGACAGATTTCAACCTTTGGTTTTCTAGGGTTCTTGGGGGTTCGACTTGGGGTTCGAACGGTTCTGATCTGATTCGAACCAAACCAATGATGGTTTGGTGACGAGGGTGGTCAGGGGGTGCCGTGGGGTGTGTTTGGGGCTGGTTGGGGTAGTTTCAAGTTTTGCTCGAATCTTCGATTGAAGATTCGAGAAGCTACAGGCTGATTCGAGCAAAACGGGTAAGGGATTCGTGAAGAGGGTGGTTAGGTGCTCGAGGGGTGTTAGTTTCATGGTCATCGGCATCGTTGCCGCCGGCTTTCAGGCGAAAGGGTTTCAGGGCGGCTAGGGTTTCGAAGGTCGTTTGGTTTGTCTCTGAAAGAGACGAAGGATGAACAGAGGGTATGGCTTAAGGAGGGTGTGGGGTGAGAGGTTGGACTTATATACGGAGGAGGGGATTAAATCCTGGCCGTTGGATCAATGAAGATTGACGGCTAGGATCAAGGAGATTAACCAATATGGCATCGTTTGGTTTAAGTAGGGGGTCGGTTTGAACCGGGTAACGGCTCGGGCCAGGGAATGAGTAAGGGAGACGGCTTTTGAGCCGTTGGATCATGCAGGACCAACGACTGTGATTAATTGTCGTTGAAACGACGTCGTTCGAACGTCTGTGAGATTTGAACCTGTCTGGGCATCTGTTTGGGCTTGATTTTTGGTCAAAATATAACGGCCCAGTTCCGATTTGGTCCAATTTTCACTCTTTTCTTTTCTTTTTCATTTTCTTTTAATTCCTTTTCAACTAAAAATCCTAATTAAATTATAAAATCGACAATTAACTAAAAACATTAACTTTTAATAATAGCTATCACACGAAATAAAACATCTAATAAAGATAAAATCACACAATTCGGACATTAAATGCAAAAATGCAAAGTACATATTTTTTGTGATTTTTCCATTTTGTAAAACAAACTTGATTGTTTAATTAATTCCTAAATTGTAAAATTAAATCCTAAATGCACATGCAACACATATTTTTGTATTTTTCATAATTAAAGTAGAAATAAACATGCACAGACAATTACAAATAAATCACCAATCAACACAAAACTATTTTATTTTGAATTTCTGGGAGTAGTTCTCGTAGGGCAAAAAGTCACGTGCTCATAGCTGCCCCTCTTTGTCCGAAAACACAAAGAGTTTTAGTGCAAACATAAAGTGAGCGGATACGAGCGATTTTTGCCCGTTGGAATACTCCGTGTGAAGCATTTTTTTTGTAAAGATTTAACCGAACCTTTGCTTCAAAGGTTTCCTACATATCCCTGGCTAGAAGGGAATTAGGTTAATGTAGTTCGGGAAGTTTTGGTAGCTGGGACTACCATAGGACTACAATGTTGCTGCTACTGCTGTTGCATGCTGTTACTACTACTTTCTGACCTCCTTATTATACCGGGCCAAAAGAAAATAAGAAGCTAGACTAAACTGGGGATTACAACATCTTATCTATTTTCAACTTGCTCTTGTAGTCTTCCTTCCGATTTCTATGATGGGATTCATGCTGAGGGTATTTTGTTGTAACCCTCCGCATTACTAACCTCTGATTTGATCTTGAAATGTATTCCTCTGTTCTGTAGGTGGGCTCCTAACTTTAACAACATAAAAAGTAATGCCTCCGTTCTACGGGTGGGCTCCCGAATGCAACAACTTTAAAATTTAACAACCTCCGTTCTACGGGCGGGCTCCTCACTCCAACTTCACTTAAAAAAAGATAATGCGGCCTCCGTTCTCCAGGCGGGTTCCTGACTTCATCAACTTCAAATATAACAACCTCTGTTCTAACAGGCGGGCTCCTAACTGCTTCAACTTAAAATATAACAACCTCCGTTCTACAGGCGGGCTCCTGACTTCAACTACAACTCAAAATGTAATACCTCCATTCTCCAGGCGGGCTCCTGCCTTCAACTACAACTCAAAATGTAATACCTCCATTCTCCAGGCGGGCTTCTGACTTCACTATTTCTTAAAGGAATAACACCTCCATTCTCCAGGCGGGCTCCTGACTTCAACAACTTCTTAAAAATATAATACCTCCATTCTCCAGGCGGGCTCCTGACTTCAACTACTTCTTAAAAATATAATACCTCCATTCTCCAGGCGGGTTCCTGACTTCGTCTGCAACTTGCAATGATGACAACCTCCATTCTTCAGGAGGGCTCTTGACTTCCAACACAACTTAAAAATATAACACCTCCATTCTCCAGGCGGGCTCCTGACTTCAACTACAACTCAAAAATATAACACCTCCATTCTCCAAGCGGGCTCCTGACTTCGTCTTGAAATTGTAACAACCTCCGTTCTACAGGCGGGCTCCTGACTTCATCAACTTAAAATTTAACAACCTCCATTCTCCAGGTGGGCTCCTGACTTCTTCAACTTAAAAATATAACACCTCCTTTCCTCAGGTGGGCTCCTGACTTCATCTTGAAATTGTAACAACCTCCGTTCTATAGGCGGGCTCCTGGCTTCATCAACTTAAAATTTAACAACCTCCATTCTCCAGGCGGGCTCCTGACTTCTTCAACTTAAAACATAACAAGCTCCTTTCTACAGGCGGGCTCCTGACTTCATCAACTTCAAATATAACAACCTCCGTTCTAACAGGCGGGCTCCTAACTCCTTTATCTTAAAATATAACAACCTCCATTCTATAGGCGGGCTCCTGACTTCAGCTACAACTAAAAATGTAATACCTCCATTCTCCAGGCGGGCTCCTGACTTCACTATTTCTTAAAGACATAACACCTCCTTTCTCCAAGCGGGCTCCTGACTTCAACAACCTCTTAAAAATATAATACCTTCATTCTCCAGGCAGGATCCTGACTTCAACTACTTAAAATATAATACCTCCGTTCTCCAGGTGGGCTCCTGACTTCGTCTGCAACTTGCAATGATGACAACCTCCATTCTTCAGGCGGGCTCCTGACTTCCAACACAACTTAAAAATATAACACCTCCATTCTCCAGGCGGGCTCCTGACTTCAACTACAACTCAAAAATATAACACCTCCATTGACTTCGTCTTGAAATTGTAACAACCTCCGTTCTAATAGGCGGGCTCCTGACTTCCAACACAACTTAAAAATATAACACCTCCATTCTCCAAGCGGGCTCCTGACTTCAACTACAACTCAAAAATATAACACCTCCATTCTCCAGGCGGGCTCTTGACTTTGTCTTGAAATTGTAACAACCTCCATTCTACAGGCGGGCTCCTGACTTCATCAACTTAAAATTTAACAACCTCCATTCTCCAGGCAGGCTGCTGACTTCTTCAACTTAAAACATAACAACCTCCGTTCTACAGGCGGACTCCTGACTCCTCCAACTTAAAATATGACAACCTCCATTCTACAGGCGGGCTCCTGACTTCTTCAACTTTTAAAATAAACAACCTCCGCTCTACAGGCGGGCTCCTGACTCCAACTTAAAATTTAACAACCTCCATTCTACAGGCAGGCTCCTGACTTTGACTACTTCTTAAAAATATAATACCTCCATTCTCCAGGCGGGTTCCTGACTCCTTTAACTTAAAATATAACAACCTCCATTCTACAGGCGGGCTCCTAACTCCTTCCACTTAAAGTATGACAACCTCCGTTCTACAGGCGGGCTCCTGACTTCTTTATCTTAAAATATGACAACCTCCGTTCTACAGGCGGGCTTCTGACTTCTTCAACAATTACTTCCCTCATACTGGTGTTTTCACTTCTCTGAAATCTCCCGGGGATAACACTGCTGGGGAATTATCTTCCTTCTTTAAGACTAGTTACTTTCCTCCTTTTAACAATGGTGGGGATGATACTGATTCCAAGACCACTACCCTTAAACTTGGGTTATCTTGCTTCTTCCAAGATTGCTTTATTTAAAACTTGTATTGCCTTCTCCCTTAAACTGATGGGGATTCCACTTCCTTCAAAACTTGTGTTATCTTCCATGTTCCCCAAGTGGGTATCTAGTTTCAAGAAAATTTTCGCAATGAGAGAAATTTTCTGCCCTAGTTTGATAATCTTCTTTGTGGCCATGTCTTCCCGCTGTCAATAACATTTCCTTTCCCCTGCTTCAAATCAAATAAAAATTTGTTAGTTTAAAACATGGTGAGTGGTCGCGTCACTCCTGCTGGGGATGATTTTTCCCTTTATCCTTTCCTTGCTTTGCGTTTTATTACAAAACTTGCTGGGGATGATATTATTTACTGGGGATGATATTCCTGCTGGGGATGGTTTTTCTTTTCTTCCTTCCCCGCTCTGTGTTGTCTGATCATCGCGGAATTTGGTCGATAATCTGTCGAAGTTGTTCCTGCATCTTGCAAATCTGCTGGGGATCCTCTTGGAATTTGATCCATAACTTTTCAACTTCCTAATTTTCTATTTTTCTCCAACTTCCCCTGGAAATTTGGTCCTCTTAGAATCTAGACTCATTCATCATTTGGTCTTGCGACAAACTTCTTTTCGCTTTGTCGCCTTATCTTTGGCCTGTCCTATTCGCATTTTGCTTTGCACCGTTTTGGCACCTGGTAATAAGCTCTGAAAATCCTTTTAAAAAAAAAACTGCCGGAGGAAAAATTCTTAAAACAAAAGAAATGAAAAAGTGATGATTTCAAAAGATGGAAAAAGAAGAAGTCTTTCCGAACGAATGCATGGGGAGAAGAAAAAGAAAAGGACTTATCTGAATGATATAACCGATCCCAACGATCATCTCGTGCATTCCGGATTAATCAACCTAGTCTACTTGTATCAATCAATCTTTCGGACGGCCTCATCTTGCTGGGGATAAACATGCACTCAACTCTTTGCCAAATGCGGATCATTTCCGCCAATTTTGTCTTGTCGCCTCATAGTGCCCTTCGAGAGGTTTTCACTACTAAGACTCTCTCATTTCTCTCAACTCCCATCGCCTTATGGTGCCTATGAAAGTTTTCACCGATAAGACTCTCTCGTTTTATTTCTCTCAACTTACGCCGCCCTATGGCGCCTGTGAAGGTTTTCTCCATAAGACTCTCTCATTTTATTTTCTCTTTCTCCGCTGGGGATTGGAGTGTTGCCTATAAGATTATCTCTAATGGGGATTCTTTTGGCTATCAATTCATTTTCAGCTTATGATCCTCTTCTCTGCGGGGGATCAGAGTGTTATTTCCGACTTCCATTTGCATGACTTGGCACTTCTCGGATACTGATCGGGAGGTCTTTTTTGGACATCGATATGGGTTTTTCTGTATGGCTAAAAGAAAAGGGGTATCAAAAGGTTCAAAATAATTTTGATGGGTAACATATTACAACTCTTGGAATCAGACTTCCTTCCCAAAATTACAAACACAACTTCTGCCCCAGTTTCTTGCTTGGGGATTTTTAGTTTTTGTTACACTATGTTACAATATGACCGAGTCTTGAGGCGCCTACGTATCCTTCTTTGAGGAATCAGGTCAAACGTAGTTCCCAATTTCTTTGTTTTTCTTGTGACTTTTCTTTTGTCTTAATTATCATTATTTTTCTCTTCTCTTTTTCATTCATTTTTATTACTGATTCCAAAAGAGGGGTATGAAAGAATAAATAAGGCTCAAAAGGGTAAGCAAAGGTTAAAGTGTTTGGATAGAAGAAAGAATTGCCTCCGTCATTTCATTCTCCGATAAATGCCAAGTACAAACAGACAAACATCAATTGCAATCAAAGGAATTACACATAATATCTCTTGACTGCGTCAGAATTGATATCCATGTCGATGCATCTTCCCTCGACATCTGTCAGACATAAGGCGCCGTTGGATAACACTCTGGTCACAATAAACGGCCTTTGCCAATTCGGGGCGAACTTGCCCTTTGCTTCGTCCTGATGCGGCAAGATTCGTTTCAGCAGCTGCTGTCCTACTTCAAATTTCCTGGAACGCACCTTCTTACTCTTGCCATCCTCTTTTGATACAACTGTCCATGACATACTGTTGCCAATCTCTTTTCATCAATCAAGCTCAACTGCTCCAAACGGGTTTTGACCCACTCTTCATCATCAATCTCAGCCTCAGCGACAATCCGAAGGGATGGAATTTCAACTTTCGCCGGTATTACTGCTTCAGTTCTGTATACCAAGAAATAAGGAGTTTCACCTACTGAAGTGCGGACAGTAGTGCGATATCCCAACAATGCAAATGGCATCATTTAGTGCCATTGCCTGGACCCTTCTAGCATCTTCCTCAATATCTTCTTTATGTTCTTGTTGGATGCCTCAACCGCGCCATTCGCCTTGGGACGATATGGGGTGGAATTACGGTGTGTAATCTTGAACTGTTGACATACTTCTTTCATCAAGATGCTGTTAAGATTAGCGCCATTGTCCGTGATGATCACTTTGGGGATCCCAAATCTACAGATGATATGGGAATGAACGAAATCCACTACTGCCTTCTTAGTTACTGACTTGAAAGTTTTAGCCTCAACCCACTTGGTGAAATAATCGGTGGTGACCAGAATGAACCTATGACCGTTGGAAGCTGCCAGATTAATTGGTCCAATGACATCCATGCCCCAGGCGACAAATGGCCATGGTGCTGACATTGTATGCAATTCTGTCGGCGGAGAATGAATCAGATCTCCATGTATCTGACACTGATGGCATTTCCGCACAAAACTGATACAATCGTGCTCCATAGTGAGCCAATAGTACCCTGCTCGAAGAATCTTCTTTGCCAATACATATCCGCTCATATGTGGACCACAAACTCCAACATGTACCTCTGTCATAACTGTCGTAGGCTTGACTAGCATCTATACATCTCAGCAATCCCAAATCTGGTGTTCTTTTTACAATACTCCTCCATTGAGGAAAAATCCATTTTCCAGTCACTGAATGGCTCTCTTTTGATCTCCAGTGGCCTGCTCTGGGTATATCCCCATCCTGAGGTATTCCTTGACATCATAAAACAATGGCTCGCCATCCATTTCTTCCTCTATCACGTTGCAATAAGGATGCTGATCACGAACCTGGATATGCAATGGGTCAACATGAATTTTATCCGGGTGGTGCAACATCGATGCTAAAGTGGCCAAAGCATCGGCTACCTCATTATGAACTCTTGGGATGTGTCTAAACTCCACTAATCGAAATCGTTTACTCAGATCAAGCAAGCATTGTCGATATGGTATGAGCTTCAAATCCCTTGTTTCCCATTCACCCTGAATCTGATGCACCAGGAGGTCCGAGTCTCCCAAGACCAAGACGTCCTGGACATCCATGTCTGCAGCTAGCCGTAGACCTAAAATGCATGCCTCATACTCAGCCATGTTGTTGGTACAATAGAAACGCAGCTGAACCGTAATAGGATAATGATGTCCTGTTTCAGAAATAAGTACCGCTCCTATTCCAACTCCCCTAGCATTTGCGGCTCCATAAAAAAAAGCTTCCATCCTGGTTCCTTGGTCATTTCCAACTCATCTATATGCATCATTTCTTCATCAGGAAAATATGTCCTCAAGGGCTCGTATTCTTAATCAACATGATTCTCGACCAAGTGATCAGCCAATGCTTGGGCCTTCATGGCCGTCCTCGTCACATAGACAATGTCGAATTCTGTGAGTAATATCTGCCATTTCGCCAATCTCCCTGTGGGCATAGGCTTCTGGAAAATATACTTCAGTGGATCCAAGCGTGAAATGAGATAAGTAGTATATGATGACAGATAATGCTTCAATTTCTGGGCCACCCAAGTTAGGGCGCAACATGTCTTCTCGAGTTGAGTGTACTTAACCTCATAGACTGTAAACTTCTTGCTGAGATAATAGACGGCTTGCTCCTTCCTTCCTGTAATGTCGTGTTTCCCCAGTATGCAGCCAAACGAATTCTCTAGGACCGTTAGATAAAGAACTAATGGTTTTCCCAGCTCAGGTGGAACCAACACAGGTGGGTTTGATAAATATCCTTTGATTTGGTCAAATGCTTCCTGACATTCTGTCGTCCATTCGACCGCAACATCTTTCCTCAGTAGCCGAAAAATGGGTTCACAAGTTGCTGTGAGTTGCGCAATAAACCTGCTGATATAATTCAACCTCCCTAATAGACTCATTACTTCTGTCTTGTTCTTTGGCGGTGGCAAATCTTGGATGGATTTAATCTTTGACGGGTCCAACTCAACGCCTCGCCGACTGACGATGAATCCCAATAACTTTCCAGATGGAACACCAAATGCACATTTGGCCGGGTTGAGCTTAATATCGTACCTTCGAAGTCTTTTGAAAAACTTCCTTAAGTCTGCTACGTGGTCCTCCTGATGCTTGGATTTTATGATCACATCGTCCACGTATACCTCATTCTCTTTGTGTATTACGTCATGAAACACAATAGTCATTGCTCTCATGTACATTGCCCTAGCATTATTCAAACCAAATGGCATTACCCGGTAGCAATAAGTCCCTCACGGCGTAATGAAAGCCGTCTTTTCCGCATCTTCTTCATCCATCAGAATCTGATGATACCCAACATAACAATCCACAAAAGACCCGATCTCACGTCCGGCGCAATTATCGACCAAGATATGGATGTTGGGTAATGGAAAGTTATCCTTTGGGCTTGCCCTGTTCAGATTGCGGTAATCGACACACACCCTGATCTTCCCATCTTTCTTCGGCACCGGCACCACATTAGCCAACCAATCAGGATATCGAGTGACCCGAATAACCATTGCTTGCAGCTGCTTGGTTACTTCCTCTTTAATCTTCACACTCATGTCTGTTTTGAACTTCCTCAATTTCTGCTTGAAGGGAGGGCATACGGGGTTAATGGGCAATTTGTGAACCACTAAATCCATGCTTAATCCTGGCATGTCATTATACGACCATGCAAAAACGTCTTTGAACTCAATAAGTGCTTTGATTAGTTCTTCCCTGATATTCGGTGCAATGTAGATGCTTATTTTAGTTTCCCTGATATCATGTGCATCCCCTAAATTGATGGTTTTTGTGTCATTCAAGTTGGGCTTGGATTTCTCCTCAAACTGGCTTAACTCTCTGTTTATCTCTTCGAAGGCTTCATCCTCATCGTATTCCGATTCATCATCATAATCGACCTCTTGTACAATTAGTCCGAAATCAGATTGATTTCTTAGACTGGGTTGAAGATCCGTTGTACATGTCATGTCATTAGAACCAATATAACGAGAACTATTCAGAAAGAGAAAAGAAGAAAATAAAATTAGAACAAAATAAGAAGAAAAAAAAAGCTTTCACTTCATTAAAATACGGGATAACAGAGTTTTACACTTTGCCGAATACAAAACAAAACTACCTGGAATAATCCAAAAAGACAAGAAAGAAAAATTGGAGCCCACTACCAAGACTCCCTCCGGGTAGGAAGGTGAGTAGCCATCCAATTGTTGATATTTGCCCTAGGCCCCACAAACTGTACATCTAACCTACTGGACCCTTCTCTAGCTTCTACCATGTTGACATTGGCGAACAACCTTTCAAAGCCCTCATTCAAATCTCCATCTGGCCCAATCAGTGGTCCGAGAACTTTCGGGACTGACAACTTTCTGATACCTGCTCTTTGGATCTTGTTTGGTAATGGCAATCTTCCAGAATGTTCTAACAAACTAACTGGTTCGAAATCTCTAGAAAAATAACAAACTTGTTAGCGTTAGAGTTTAACACATATTGCAATTTCACGTTGGGGGATGCAATGTTCCTAGGCAGTTTAACCATTTCTAACATGTCCGTGCTTCGACCGCATGCGTCATTCCAACTTACTTTGTTTGTGCCTCGTTTAAGTGTTTCTGAAACTTTCTTTATCTCTCTTTTTATTTCCTTCTTTTCCTTTCTTTTATTCACTTTGCCTTTCTCTTTTTCTTTTTTAGTGGTAGTCGAATCTTATGTGGATTGCCTACGTATCATGTCCCCGCATGAATCAGATCGGGCGTAGTTCTGCCACAAGTGCGGAAAATAAAGACACCATTTTTTGATTTTCCAACCTTTACCAGCAAAACGTTTTATTACAAGGCAAAACATTTTTGAAAGGAAATTGACAGACTTGATACAGACTATAGACTTTATGCCAAAAAGGGAAATACAAGCTCCGACGGACAACAGACTCTGAAGACAAGGAAAATACAGACTCAAACTATGAATGTTTCAGAGTTTTGAATTTTGGCGCCCGCGGGGCGTCGTTCCGCCTCGCCGCGGGCTTTGGTGCAAGGCCCCTCTGCAGATCTTTCAAATCTCCCATGATCTGGTGGACATAAATCATTATTGAAGCAAAGAAGGCGGTATGGGACATATCATCACAAGCTAGGCACTTTATGGTGATGTAGTGCCCGATATCGTCGATTCTTCCCTTGATTCTGTCCATTTCCATAAGCAATTGCTCTATTTGTTGATTCCGCGTCTCCGAGGCTAGATTTCTAATAAACCCGCAAGACCTTTTAGATATTTCTTGACCTCATCTTGCCCTTCACCACCTAAATCATCCCACCATAGTCGCAACTTGAGAGGGATTTTAGTCATTATCGAAAAAGGTTCATTTTGCATCGTGCTCATCATGCACATTTATTAAGGTGATTAAGCAAAAAATAAAATTTATTTGACTCAACCAATTGACTGTTTTTTTAAATTTTTCACAGATTAAAAAAAAGATCCGGTTCCGAACACGGCCTTTCAGCACTTCGGGAACGAAGATTTTGAGGCTGGGTGAGTCAACCGGTCAAAAATCCAAAAAAAATAACCACAAGTGGCTGTTTATGCAAAGTCAGCCTTCCGGCGTCCCTTTTGGGAACATTCAGCTATTTTGACAAAAACGGTGTCACCCGACTTATTTATGACGAAACTTAAAATTTTTGACATTTTCTGGGTATTTTGCAAAAAGGGTAAGTTGGACCCGATGAGGGTTGCGTACGTATCTCACATCCGGTGAGAATCAAACCGACGTAGTTCGGGTAGATAAAACAAACTTCTTTTGAAAACAAACCTCTTTTTAATGGCAAATAAAACCATTTTTCATAAACAAAAGCATTTTTTTCATTTTCTCAAAAATTCGACAGAGTTTCTACGTTATTTGGACATTGATTTTTCAGAACAGGCAATTAACTACCTCTATTTCTCTTTCCTCAAAGTATTCAAAAGCCGGTTAGCATGCAAGTCTGAGGCAATCAAATGCACAAGTAGCAAGTAAGATGCATCAGGATGGTCCTTTGTCATTTTGGTACACCTGTCCTAGACAGACCCAACCCCTGTGTTGAGCCTCCAAAGTCAAATGCACGTGATGCAAACAAACGTTCCTACTAGGGATCAGGCATGAAGCTGAGTTATTCTAGGTTTATAACCTGGGCATTTGTTCTAGACTGTGTACCCGAGCGGACAACTCGAGTCGAGGAGGGGGCTATGTACCGGGGACCCGCAGGATCGTTCGGTTTTGTAACTTGTTCGACCTCTTTCTTATTTCAGGGTATGACACTAACAGAATAGGGAGTCTCAACCAGTAAGCAACATCCCCGGAGGTAAGAAGAGAAGGGTTTCGGCATAGTTTATATACAGTTCAGATAATATCAAAGCGGTAAAAGCATCATTTAGCACATTAGGCCCAATCATGTAAAATCACATAAAACCAAATATAACAATTTATCTAAGCTCGAATTCTTGAACCTTGAACCAGAGGTTCTGGGTCTCTCCCCAGCAGAGTCGCCAGAGCTGTCACACCTCCTTTTTCACCCGCGCCCCGCATAAAGGGCGCAGAGGGAGTTTTTCCAATTAAAGGACAATTGAAACGGGATTTTATTTAAAGATTCAGAGTAGCCACTTAGGAAATTTATGGTTTCCCAAGTCACCGGTTGAATCCCGAATCGAGGAAAAGATTGACTCTGTATTACAGTCCGCGAACCAGAAATTCGAGTAAGGAATTCTGTTAACCCGGGAGAAGGTGTTAGGCATTCCCGAGTTCCGTGGTTCTAGCACGGTCGCTCAACTGTCATATTTTGCTTATTTATCTGATTTTAATACATTTTGAACCTATGTGCAAATTTTAACTTTTAACCGCTTTTATCATTTATTATTTAAAGAATTGCAACGTCGTGAGAATGTATCTCGAATTGCGCCACATAAATGTAACCGCAACTTTCGATACATTCCAACTTCGTTGAGATTTGGATTTGGGTCACGTAAATGTGCACCCGAGTTTAGGAAGATAACATTATTAAATACGCGTCTACAGATACTAACGCGTTGTTATTTTGAGAAAAAGCTATAAAGTTCGCTATGCGGCCTGTCTCGAAATCTAAGCATTTGGAATAACTTTCCGTTGAGGGCCCCGCAATTTGTAATTTATTCGGCGAGGCACGCCTCACTTATTTTTAAAAAGGGCTAATCAACCACTTCTATTATTATTTTTAAAGAGATTGCAACGTTGTGAAAACACATCTCGAATCACGTCACATCAATGCACCCGTGGTTATTGACATATTTCGACTCCGTTGAGATTTGGATTTGGGTCACATAAATGTGCACCCGTATGTAAGGATTTAATTTTATTAAAGTCGTGCTTAAAGAGTCTAGCGTATTATTATTTGGAGAAAGCCGTGAAATTCGCTAAACGGCCATCCCGAATTCTAATTAACTTTCCTATAATACTATGGAGGGCCCTGCATTGGTATCTTTGTTCCGCGAGGCTCATCTCATCTTATTTTATTAAAAGGCCAACCTAAAAGTGACTACGATTTTCCATTTGCCTCTAAAATAAAATAAAATCCTAATTAATTGTTGTGAGATAATGAGATCCACCACCTATCCCTTGGGTATTATCAGTCCATCTTCCATTTAATCTCAGGCCCAAATGGCCCAAACTGTGTGACCCAAGATGCCTCAACTGATCGGGCTTTGGAGGACAGATCGGTAGATCGATTCCCTGGGCTGGGCCACCCGTGTTTTTCCTAAACTACAACCAAACATCTCTGGAAACTGGGCCATCGCCAGCCCAGTCACGTAAGGCCCAACAGCAGGCCCAGATCTGCTACACTTATTTCAAATTACTTCACATGTGCCCAAATAGTTCACAACAGAATAACCAATTCATACAAGCCAGCTAAAGGCCCAGTTCAAAATAATGTATCATTCAAATCACTACTACTAGATTAACATTCAAACACATTAATACTTCAAATCGGTTGGGCTACGAAATTGAATCAAACGAGACACAGACCCCTTTTAAACTTGTCTTTTTTTTTACGATCACTAGAAACAAATTCATGCTTAACAACACTCATTTAAACTTAACAATTAACGATCGGAAACTAACATTATTCACTACCACATTACAGCATACTGGACTATTCAGAGTGTACAGTTAACCTGAAAGTCTATGCTACTGAATTCAGTGTTTAACTACCAAATCTATAATCAAATAAGGTGAGATTACTGATCCCATATAGTCCTTGTTAAGTACACATTCCACAGCTTCAAATTTCATCAAGTGTTAATCATCTCAAAACATATTTCAACTATCATTTATAATAGAATAACAACAGACGCCTCATCCAGCGAGTAACTGCACGAATATTTTATTTCATGCTTAATATCGGAGTTACATCATTAGTGAGTTCATGTGTGTACCTGAATATTGGACGGAAATGAGAGTGGAAATGGTCAGTTACAGCAACAGTCAAGCAGCAGCAGTAGTATACAATACAGCAGTTCACAACAGCAATTCACTAACAACCCAGTAACATATGCAGCAAACCCAGGTGAATTTGAAACCAGTTAAAACCAGCACACTCAAACTTAAACAGCTCAAACGACCTCAGAAATGAAATAAAAAAAACTACTGCAACCCTACACCCAAACTCATCTCAAGCTACTTCAAGACCTGTTTGTATTCAAACTTTGAGCTATATTCCCTCTCTTTTCAGATTCCTCTTTTTCAATCTTTTACTCTCCCTCCTTAGGTTGCCCAAAAGAAAAACCCAGACCAAAAAAGGATCCCCCCTCTGTCTAAAAAATGACTCTATATATAACCCCCAAAACAGGCCTGCCCCCTCTGCCTTATCAGATTTTTCTGCCTATGATATTCCTCCACCACTATTACATGTTTTGTTCTCTTTTTTAATTCACTTGTTCCCCACTACCCTTGTCTTTTCTTTATTTAAATGTTCAAACATGTATGAGCAACATATTTTAATCAATCCCCTTTTAAGCCTTTCATACCATTATGTTTTGTTCCTCATTAACACTAAACAATTGCATTAGTTTAATGGTACTTTTAGTACCCTACTGTCAGCCCATTCATCTTAAGCTATTTTCAAACCTTTTCATTCCCAAAATACCCTCCTAAAGCCCCCTGAAATTACTGTCCTACCCAATCCCCTAATCTGTACCAAATCCATAAACTATAACCAATTCAACTAAGTTAGAAATCCTAACAACTGACTAATTAAACACATGAAACTAACTCCCAATCAACAACAATAGGACAAATAAACAAATCCAGATTCATATCAGAATACACTTAACAGAACAAACAAGTAGATCTGAGTCATTAAACTTATACAACAATTTAAACTTGAAACTCAATTCAGACCAAATACCATAACAATAAAGATTCAGTGATTAAACTAACACACTTCTAGATTAAACCTAAACAAGAACAAATGAACATTGTCAACATACTGAATGAACCAAAAATTAAACTATTATCATGCTAATCTAACACTCAAGCATACCTGACTAATCGACGACACTTATTCAATCGATTACACAAATTATAACATATAACAATCGACAACAAACATTAGAAATGATAAAATTGGACCAAATAAAAGGTCTGACTGGAGAAAGAAAAGAGTAATCGATAAAATAAGAATTTGAACTCATCTTAACAGACAAACAACGAAACATGAAAAACAGACAGGGAAACAGAAGAAATACCTCCGAACTGAGAAACTGGACGATCCTGACTTGGACTCTGACTCGGACCTTTAATTGAGGTCGAACGGACCTTAATCGAGTGTTCTCAACTGAGAACACTTCGACTAAGGTCCACTGGACACCCAACTTCCTTTAATTTGGACAGATTTCAACCTTTGGTTTTCTAGGGTTCTTGGGGGTTTGACTTGGGGTTCGAACGGTTCTGATCTGATTCGAACCAAAACCAACGGTGGTTTGGTGACGAGGGTGGTCAGGGGGTTCCGTGGGGGTGAGTTTGGGGCTGGTTAGGGTAGTTTCAAGTTTTGCTCGAATCTTCGATTGAAGATTCGAGAAACTACAGGCTGATTCGAGCAAAACGGGTAAGGGATTCGTGGATAGGGTGGTTAGGTGCTCGAGGGGTGTTAGTTTCATGGTCATCGACATCGTTGCCGCCGGCTTTCAGGCGAAAGGGTTTCAGGGTGGCTTGGGTTTTGAGGGTCGTTTAGTTTGTCTCTGAAAGAGACGAAGGATGAACAGAGGGTATGGCTTAGGGGGGTGTGGGGTGAGAGGTTGGACTTATATACGGGGGAGGAGATTAAATCCTGACCGTTGGATCAATGAAGATTGATGGCTAGGATCAAGGAGATTAACCAATACAACGTCGTTTGGTTTAAGTAGGGGGTCGGTTTAAACCGGGTAACGGGTCGGGCCAGGGAATGGGTAAGGGAGACGACTTTTGAGCCGTTGGATCATGCAGAACCAACGGCTATGATTAATTGCCGTTAAAACGACGTCATTCGAACGTCTGTGAGATTTGGACCGGTCTGGGCATCTGTTTGGGCCTGATTTTTGGTCAAAATATAACAGCCCAGTTCCGATTTGGTCCAATTTTCACTCTTTTCTTTTCTTTTTCATTTTCTTTTAATTCCTTTTCAACTAAAAATCCTAATTAAATTATAAAATCGGCAATTAACTAAAAACATTAACTCTTAATAATAGCTATCACACGAAATAAAACATCCAATAAAGATAAAATCACACAATTCAGACATTAAATGCAAAAATGCAAAGTACATATTTTTTGTGATTTTTCCATTTTGTAAAACAAACTTGATTGTTTAATTAATTCCTAAATTGTAAAATTAAATCCTAAATGCACATGCAACACATATTTTTGTATTTTTCTTAATTAAAGTAGAAATAAACATGCACAGACAATTACAAATAAATCACCAATCAACACAAAACTATTTTATTTTGAATTTCTGGGAGTAGTTATCGTAGGGCAAAAATCACGTGCTCACAATGATCAAGCATTTGGTCCAAGAACGGCAATGGGAAATGATCCTTTCTAGTCACCTTGTTCAACTTCCGGCAGTCCATGCATACCCTCCAACTCGTCACAGTACGAGTCGGAATAAGTTCATTGTTGTCATTGGTCACCACCATCATTCCTCCCTTCTTTGGCACACATTGTACTGGAGAAGTCCAGGAACTGTCAGAAATTGGATACACCACACCGGCGTCAAGCCACTTGATGACTTCCTTTTTGACCACCTCTTGCATGGCCTCATTGATTCTCCTTTGATGTTCATGAGACGACCTAGCATCCTCCTCGAATATTATCTTGTGCATGCAAAATGCGGGGCTAATACCCCAAATATCCGCCAAGGTCCATCCAATCGCCCGCTTGCACTTTTGAAGAACCGCCAAAGTGGCATCAACCTGCACGTTAGTCAAGCAAGAAGAAAGAATAACCGGCAAAGTGAAATTAGGAACAAGAAATTCATACCTGAGGTGAGGAGGAAGTAGTTTCAACTCCAACACCGGTGGCTCCTCAATAGATGGCTTGGTGGGTGGTGTTTTGCGATTTTTAAGATCAAGAGATAACTTCCTCAGTTCATAAGAATACGAGCCCATGCCATGTAATGCGTTCACACACTCCACCCTTCCATCATCATCATCAACATCCATGTTCAATAGCACGACCTCAAGTGGGTCCTCAACATTTGCCATTGCGCTTGTGTCATCTACTATCACCGTCGTGACAATGTCAACAAACGAGCATACCTCGGTGCTTTTTGGTTGCCTCATTGATTTGCACACGTGGAACACCACCTTTTCATCTCCAACACGGAAGGTCAATTCTCCCGCTTCCACATCAACCAAGGCCTTCCTCGTAGCTAGGAAGGGCCTTCCAAGAATGATAGGCACCTCAAAATCCACTTCGCAATCCAAGATCACGAAATCGGCCGGCAATATGAACTTATCAACACAAACAAGGACATCATCAATAATCCCCAAAGGTCGCTTCATTGACCGGTCCGCCATTTAAAGCCTCATAGAAGTTGGACGAGGTTGTCCGATACCCAAGGTCTTGAAGACCTAATATGGCATGAGATTGATACTTGCCCCCAAGTCACATAGGGCTTTTGCGAAATCGGCACTTCCAATGGTACATGGTATTGTGAATGCTCCGGGATTCTCTAGCTTTGGAGCCATGGAATGTACAATGGAACTCACTTGGTGTGTCATCTTGATTGTCTCACACTCCATCGATCTCTTTTTAGTAACCAAGTCCTTCATGTACTTTGCATATCCCGGCATTTGTTCAAGTGCCTCCACCAAGGGCACATTTATAGTCAAAATCTTCATCATCTCAATGAATTTTTTAAATTGGTTGTCACCTTTTTGCTTGGCCAACCTTTGAGGATATGGCGGAGGAGATCTAGGCAAGGGTGCCTTGGCTTTTGGCACCACCGGTTCGGGCATATCAATAACGTGTTCCCTAGACGGGTTCACGGCCTCTTGAGTCTCCTCCTCACCCTCATCAATTTCAATTCTCACATCATCACTTGCACTTTGTTCAACAACATCCTCAACTACCAACGGGATCTCATCATTTTGCAACTCTTCTTCATCAACCACAACTCGATTACCTCTTGAGGCTTGCACATCACCGCCTCTTCCACTTCTCGTGGTCACCGCCATTACATGATTATTATGCCCACCCTTGGGGTTTACTACCGTATCACTTGGTAGAGCACCCTTTGGGCGAGTGTTGAGAGATTGCGAAATTTGCCCGAGTTGTACTTCCAAATTACGGATTGAAGTGTTATGGGAGGCCAATTGAGCATCGAAGTCATGATTCTTCTTCATCATTTGCTCAAACATGTTCTCTATTCGACCCATGTCATTGCCCGACGAACTCGACCCTTGATATTGAAACGGAGGTGGGTTATTGGGTTGTTGATACATTGGGGACCTTTGAAAGCCTTGCCCCCTATTACCTTGTCCACCATTGTTGTTCCAACCACCTTGACCACCATTGTTGTTCCAACCACCTTGACCACCATTGTTGTTGTTCCAATTGTTGTTCCCGTTCCAATTACCTTGATTCCCCGAATTATTGTCCCCCCAATTGCCTCCTTGATTGCTATTGTAATTCCAATTGCCACCTTGTTGATTGCCCCAATTACCTTGGGGTCTCCATTGTTGATTCCCTTGACTACCTCTATTCCCTTGGTAGTTGTTGACATATTGGACTTCATCACTTTGGTCATCAAAACCTTCATTCGAATATCCACCACCATCATCATAGTTGTCAAATTTTTTTTGAGGTTGTTGTTGCCCTCTTTGCCTTCTTTTCATCATATTCACTCCCTCTATGGCATTGACTTGGAGCGGATTTTGAACTTGTTGAAGTTGCGCTTTAGCCAATTGGTTCATTATTGTTGTGAGTTCGGCAATGGTTTGGACGTGATCATGCAACTCCTTATGCAAGTGTATAACATTAGGATTACCTTGAGGAACATTAGCCCGGCTTTGCCATGCCGAAGAAGTATCGGCTATTTCATCAAGAACATCACAAGCTTCGTTGTATGGAAGCTTCATAAAATTACCACCGACCAACTGATTGACAATGCACTGGTTTGTTGTGTTTATACCCCGATAGAACATCTGTTGGATCATAACATCATTCATATCGTTGTTGGGGCACTCTTTTACCATCGTCTAAAACCTCTCCCATATCTCATGTAAAGGCTCCGTCGACGTTTGCTTAAAGGCTAGAATCTCATCTCAAAGAGCCGTCATATGACTAGGAGAAAAGAACTTGGCAATAAATTTATCGGCTAACTCATCCCATGTAGTTATGGAATGATTTGGGAGTCTCTCCAACCAATCCAATGCCTTCCCCCGAAGTGAGAAGGGGAAAAGCCTTAACCTCAGTGCATCTTCCGAAACATTTGTCTGCTTTCTCCCCCAACAAGTATCCACAAACCCTTTCAAATGCTTGTATGCATTTTGGTCTGAGGTGCCTGTGAAGTACCCTCGTTGTTCGAGCAAAGTGAGCATGACATTGCTGATTTGGAAGTTCCCCGCCCGGATTCGGGGAGGAACTATTGCACTTGCGTACCCTTGATTGGGTAGAACTCTTGGTGCCACTCTTGGTGGAGGTGGAGGAGGGTCTAGTATGTTGTCATTAGCATTAACATTTGCATTAGCATTTCTACCCCGTCTTTGTGCTTGGGGTAAAACCTCCTCTTGTTCTACGTCTTCCACCTCCTCCACTCCCATATTAATAGCATCTTGTGCGTTTAAATCCATTGGTACCTGAGTGAATTAACACAAATAAAGTAAGTAGAAAGAAGGAAAAAGAAGCAAAACACAAAACTAGCTAACAAATAGTCAAACACCGTAAAGCTACCCGGCAACGGCGCCAAAAAGTGATCGCAGCGGACTCAACCTATGTAAGAGTGGGCGCTAATACTTTTACCCAATAGTGGTATCGGGGTCAATTTTCCACAGGGAGCTTCAATTTGGAGTTGAGTGTTTGTATGGTCTAGGACTATGTTTTATCTCCTAATTGATCTTCTAACATTTTTTGTTTTCTTTTGATTATCAACTACAAGTTTAAAGCTAAGTTAGGCTAAGATATTGATTCTAAGTTGTATGCAATATAGAGAAAGGCACTAGGGTCGTGGCATGTACCTAGGTGGTCAACTAACGGGTAGAGATTCCTAATGCAAGAATGATGAATATGGGACTTATGCTATAACCGTTGCACTTTTGCACCCACTCTCACACCTCTCGGTAGAGAGAGTGATTTTGCCCAATTGACTCTCTCGAGACCAATTGGGTAGGCCAATTTGCCCAAGCAACTTATGGTTCAAGTTGGGTAATTACTCTCTCGAGGTTTAACCCGTTAATTGGGACTACCATTCTCATGGGTCCATCCCAATTCCTTGTTGGAATTAATCTTGGGGTCATAGACTCTCTTTCTCAAGAAGAGTCAAGACTCACTACGCTAGACTTAGTGTTTGCAACCACCAAATCTTAATGAAAACATAAGATTAATCCAAATAACAAATACCCAACATCATTCATGCACTAAACAATCACATCTATTAATTACCCACACTAGGGGTGAGCCACAACCCTAGCTAATGGGTTTAGCTAGCCATAATAGAAACAGAAATTGAAGAAATAGTAGATGAAACTAACATAATAATTAACTACAATGTTAATCTACTCAAATCTACGTTAATACCAGAAGAAATTGCCCAAAATAGGCTAAAACTATGAAGTCTCGTGTTCAGCTGCTATCTGATAAAAACCAAAAAAAAAAACTCTCCTTCTAAAAGTAAAATGTCCTATTTATACTACACAGGAAAAACCAGACAAAAATACCTCTGAGGGTTTGGCGCGGACCGCGCACAAATGACGTGCGGCCGCGTAGGGGTTTGGGTCTTCATATCTTGCTTCTGACACTAGGGACGCGGACCGCACAAATGTGACGTGCGGCCGCGTAAGGTGTTTTGGTCCAAATCTACCCTCTCTGAACTTCATCCACGCGGACCGCACCGATTATGTGTGCGGCCGCATGGGCTTTTCCTTGAATGACTAAGTCTTTGACACTCTTGGGCACGGACCGCGTGGAAAGGAGCGCGTACCACGCATCTTGACTTGGAAATTGCATGGTCATTGAACTATCCTGTGCGGCCGTATGGCAAAGCAGTGTGGACCGCGCAGGTTGACCTTGAAATAACCCAGCCTCTGAACTCTCCTGTGCGGCCGCGTGACACATCAATGCGGACCGCATAAGTCATTTTGTTCCCCACTTCAGTTGTCTTTTGACACTTGGTAAATTTCACTCCTTTTTGAGCAGATCTTTGGTATTTGTCATCTTGTCGCTCAAACCTGCAATCAAGCGCAACTTGTAAGTAGTTTGGGACTAATTTATGGCAGTTAATGCACAAAGCTTAGGTAAGAATTGGTATAAAACATGTAGAAATCACAGTTATCATTATGCAAAAAGAACTTAATCAGTTTGACAAAAATTAATTTTGGACATTGGTGCCCAAGCCAGTGAACACAGCAATAATAGGAACCAAATGGGTATTCAGAAAAAAGCTGAATGAAGAATGCAAAGTTGACTGAAACAAAGCAAGGCTAGTCGCTCGGGGCTACTCTCAATATGAAGGAGTCGACTATGATGAAACTTTTGCTCTGGTGGTTCGGTTAAAATCAATGCATATTTTGCTTGCATATGCTTCCTTTAAAGTTTTTAAATTATTTCAAATGGATGTTGAAATTGTATTTTTAAATAGTTTTATTGATAAGGAGGTATACGTTAAACAGCCTCCTGGATTTGAAAACTCACATCTTCCTTACCATGTGTTTAAGTTGACTAAGGATTTCTATGGGCTACAACAAGCACCTCGAGCTTGGTATGAAAGACTAAGCTCATTTTTGGTTAGTCATGACTTCGCAAGAGGTAAGATTGATACTGCCCTATTTACCAAAAGGTCATCTTCGGATAATCTCATTATTCAAATTTATGTTGATGATATTATATCTGGAAGTGCTAATTCTGTTTTATGCAAAGAATTCTCACATCTCATGCAAAGTGAATTCGAAATGAGCATGATGGGAGAATTTCTTTCTTTCTTGGACTTCAAATTCATCAATCAGATGAAGGTATCTTTATTCTCAAACAAAATACACGAAGGAGATGACACAAAAATTTGGAATGAGCAACGCAAAGGCACTTGGAGCTCCCATGAGTCCAGCTACATCTCTTGACAAAGATCAGGAAGGAAAACCAGTAGATGAATCAAAATATCGTGGAATGCTTAGATCCCTACTTTACTTAACTGTCAGTCGTCCTAACATAATGTTTAGTGTGTGCAGATGTACATGTTCCAAGCAACTTCCAAGGAATCGCACTTAACAGCAGTGAAAAGAATTATTAGATATCTCATTGGGACTACATCACATATTTTATGGTATCCACATCTTAAAAATTTTAAGCTTGAAGGTTTTCCAAATGCAGATATTGCAGGAGATAAAGATGACAAGAAATGCACAAGTGGAAGTTGTCAATTACTTGAAAAATTGCTTATCTCCTAGAACAATAATAAACATGGATCAGTTGCATTATCTACAACTAAGGCTGGATACATTGCCATCAGACAATGTTGTGCTCAACTACTTTGGATGACTGACCAACTAAGTGACCTTGATCTATCATTTAAGCATGTTAAAATTTTCTGTGATAATTCTAGTGCTATTTGTCTATCAAAAAATCTAGTGCATCATGTTGATACCCAATTGTTTTATTATGAGTCTATTGATAGTACTAATATAGTGTCTCTTGTTGCCTCTTTGAGCCGAGGGTCTCCTGGAAACAGCCTCTCTGCCCCTCGGGGTAGAGGTAAGGTCTGCGTACATATTACCCTCCCCAAACCCCACTTGTGGGATTACACTGGGTTGTTGTTGTTGTTGTTGTTGTTGTTGTTGTTGTTGTTGCATATATACCTTCAAAATCATGCATTAATACCAATTGGTATTTTTTCCATAATTTTTCCACATTTTTTAATTTTTTCCAGTATTGTATTTCCAATAAATAATTACAAAATTGCATCACAAATGATTTAAAGGCATTTCTTGATTTAATTTATTGTTTATGGTCTTATTAAGACCAAATTGTTCTATAAATAGCCAAATTGGCACCTCTTGGCTATAATTGCATTATATTTGCAATTATAGCCATACGTATAATTTTGCACTAGTTGTTTTTTACCAGAAATTAGTCCTTTATATTTATAAATACCAAATAATCATTTCTAAATTATTCTCATGCAATAGAATCACTTTTTATAATTAATAATTATTCTATAAACTATTTTTGACTAACTTAATTCGGGTATTTAACAAATAGCCCATTTCTATTTCAATTTTAGCCTTAATTAAACCAGCCAAAACCCTTAATTAAACCAGCCCATACCCCAAGCCCAATTCCCAATACTACACGATCCAATGCTGATTAAATCCTTGCCATTGATCAATTTTGATCAACGGCCCGGATTCGTTATTTCCTAATTTAACCTAAATCTAAACCTATACCCCCAAACCCCTCATTCACTCTTCACTCACCCGCCGTCACCCCTCTCCTTCTCTCTCAAATTCCCTCTGCCTAAACCCTAACTCCCCTTCGCCGACTGCTTGCTCGCCGGTAATAATGGTGGCTCACCACCACCCCTAGCCCCAATGGCTCCCCCCATGACCGGATTCTTGCTGTCTTGATGTCCTCAAGGGACTAGTGGTTGTTCACTTACCACCCATGGCATGTTCTCGCCGTTCTCAGGCCATCATGGCCCGATTAAGTAAGATCTTCATATTTTTCAGCTAAACCTATGGGTTTCTAAGCCGGTCTATCTATTTATGGGTTATTTTCTAGAAAATCCTAATCTCTTCTCCTGTACCTCTTAGATCTGTAACAGATCTGAGGTTTTTCTGAGCTATTTTCATTTGTTTAATGAAATACCTTTCGATTTCTCAAAGCGTCGCTTTATTTTCCCATTAGGGTTTCCAGAATTTTTTTTTCAAAAACATATTTCTGGTCTTTTTAGTATTGTTCTCTGATTCTCATATGTCTGAACGACTTTTTATCAAAATTGCTTTTTAATCCTAATTTGTTATATTAAAACCCCAGTTTTAACACTATGTTATAATCCTGAGTTCATTCTTGCTTGTCGATTCTGCTATGTGTGTGTTCGAAGCCCATGAATATGTTTCGATTAGTGATTTCTACCCCAACAATGTCTTACTAGGGTTTCTGATTTGTCTCTTTCTGGGTATACTCAGTACTTGTTATTCATGGAAGTTTATAATGTTTCCCTTAGTATTAGTAATATTTTACAATTCTTTAAATCCCTGATTTCCTGGGATGATACTCTTTACTGATTTCCGGCTAGTTTTCCTATTTTCACAACCTTTAAAATATTTTCTTACCTTGTTATGTGATTGACTACATTATTGCTCGATTCTTACTGTTATTTCCTTAATTAGAACTCTATGTATCTACCCCTAATTGCTTATTCTGTACTTAGGTCATTTGAACTCTTTCCTTATTTGGTACATGTTCTTTACCGTTTGAAATGACTCTCTTAATTAAGGGAAGACTTGGACTGATTTTACTTTAATTGCTTCCGAGTTCTCCAATTACTGAACAATTTGATTCTTACCTTATTTACCTTGCTTTCAAACTACTATATATATGCTTTCTTCTACACTCATTAGACACGAACATGTTCACAACTCCCTCACACACTTAAAGCTTTTTTGCTCTCTTTCTTGTTACTTGTTACTATTATTGATTAGTCGGCTGCAAGCCAAGGTTAATTATTGCACCCTATTTCTCTTCACTTTGTGTCTATTCTCCTTAACTTGTATGTTCTGATTTCAATTCAAGTCCTAAACACTTCAAAATCATGCATTAATACCAATTGGTATGTTCTAATCTTTCAATATGTAACTAGCTTGTTTAGATCACTGTTAGTGCTTTTCTAATACAAATATGTGATCAGCATGATATGAGCTTATCCATTCCTTGCAGTATGTACTGGCTTTACTATATTAGTATATGTTTGAATGGTTATGTGTTAGTTGGTTTCTGGTTTGCACCTGTTTTGCAAAACTGATTTGTTACCTTAAGTTATTCTGATGCTATGCCCAATCATGTTTAGTACTTTTATGTCCTCACTATTGCTATGAAATCCTATACTATATCATCTCCCAATCCCATGAACCCCCCTAAGAACTTTTGATTCTATAACTATGTTCTAATTAGCACCTCTGAAATCCATGCCTTACAGCTTGCACTAAGCTACTCCTTAATTACGAAAGACTTCTATTTATTATATGTTCATTATGTGTATTATGTGTCCCCAAATCTCAATGCCCTTGTATGTCATGTGGTTAGGACTCTGTTTGCTCTATGATTGATCGGTTGTTTGTTTGTTTACACAATTCTTGTCAAAATTATTTTACTGCTAAACAACTCTCCTATTTTATAAAACTACGTCAATTGAGTCCTTTTCAATACTATTTTTCCTATCAAACTTTTTTAAAACTATGTTAAGCACTCTCACTCCACTCTTAAGTCCCTAAGTTCTGCCCCTCCTGTCTGTGACTGCCTTGGGATCCCTGTGAGGTCCCTCTGAACTTTGATGCACTGGGGCTGACCCTTTCACACTGCACTTACTCAGTTCTGGTTATGAAATCTAGGTGTGAGCACTACTTGGGATCCTTGAGGTCCTTAGGGAACTCTGACACACACGTACATGAGACTGGCTATAAACTTGGCATTTGAGGCTATGGAAAATCTGGTATCTTCAGGATACACTTGGGCCTGCTTCAGGCTCATTATAGTTAACTTCTCCTTTTTATTTATTTACTTATGTAATTTATTCAGCTGGACTGTAATAATTATTTGTAAACTAATGTTGGGGATGGCTAGTGAAACGGGAAGGGTAACTATATAAGCCTATTAATACCATTGGGGTAGAAAGCATGCCATAGCCTTTACATTATTTATGTCTGCATTAGAATCCATGTTTTTAGGATCAATACACTCATCCAAATCATGCCAAATACACACTAGATATCATGTTCCTAGGATTTCATGTCTACTGTTTCAGCATCTCATCCGTCACTAATCCATGTTTTATGTCTATCACATAGAAATCCTGATCCTAGGACAATAACAACATTAGCATAAAAGCTGTTACTCTTGTGCATTCATAAGTCATGTTTCAATAATTCTGCAACTCTTGTGTGCATTTAGAACTCATGCCTTAGGGATTCTGTTTTTAACAATCCTACCATTTGCATGTACATATTAGATACCATGTTCTAAGATCCTGTTTGTATTTTGTTTAAGATGCCTAGTTAATTACTAATTCATGAAACGGTAATAAAAATCAAACTCACATTGTGATATTTTCTGAATAAAACTGGTAATAATCTCTGCATTCTCAGATTCGTATCAACTAGAATAGCATGCTCTTATGGTGAAACGACTTCTGAACTGTTAATGATTCTGGTAACTATTATGCATAATCCCATGCCTAGGCAAGCCGTAGGTGATGAATCTTTATAAAATGGGAAAGATGTTTTTGCTTGTATTTATTGCTTAAAGATTCACAGGTCTAAAATCAGTAGGCAAACTGATTAGGGTTTATACAACTAAGTTGCATATTTCCTGTGTATTGAAACTCACTTAGATATCCCGCTTAGGATTCTATCTAATAAATTGCCTATTGTTTGTGTTTGAAACGTGCTATTTATGTGCATTATCTGTGGAAGTAAATCTGGGTCTCTTAACTGCTTTTCCTGCATTACTTGTTAAAGTCCTATTTGTTCCTGCCTATCGCCTAGAATTTTTATCATTTAAAAAAAACCTTAGGGGTTTTTCAATAACCACCTATATCTAGAAGGTCCTAAAATCCCTTCAGGACCACAAGGACAGGACGGGTAACAGCACGCATAGAGATCGTTAAATAAAACTCACCAAATAACTGCTAAGGGGTGGGATAAAGGGTAGATATGGATATGATGACTATGCACTAATGACACGTGTATCCCCTCATTGAGGAGTGATTATCAGACATTGTGTGGGGTAATCTTGTAGGCTAACCAAACTAGGTCCCCTCTTTCCCAATTTTCGTTATTTAAATAAATTTTACTTTCCTTTATATATGTGCCACTTGTTCAAGTCTTTTCCCTTTGTTTCATATATGTATACAGCCAGATGTAGAACTGCCAGAGGGGTACAAACCTCCCAAGTTCGAGATGTTCGATGGTATAGGTGATCCCAGGGTTCATCTGAGGACTTATTGTGAAAAACTTGTCAGGGTCGGGAAAGACGAAAAGATCCGAATGAAATTCTTTATGAGGAGTCTTACTGGGGATGCTTTGTCCTGGTACATCAGCCAAGATCCCAAGAAACGGTCCAATTAGGTGAGTATGGGGTTGGATTTCATGGACCGGTTCAGGTTCAATACAGAGAACGCACCGAATATTTTCTACATTCAGAATCTCAAGAAGAAACCTACTGAGACTTTCCGCGAGTATGCTACTCGTTGGAGGTCGGAAGCAGCCAAGGCCAGGCCATCTTTGGACGGGGTATAGATGAACAAGTTCTTCGTCAGAGCACAGGATCCGCAATATTATGAAAGGTTGATGGTTATCGAAAATCATAAATTCTCTGATATCATCAAACTTAAAGAAAGAATCGAACAAGGAATCAAGAGCGGGATGGTAACAAATTTTGAGGCACTACAAGCCACAAATAAGGCATTACAATCAGGCGACATATCAAAGACAAGAGATGTTGGGACAGTAATGGTGGCTCAGGGCCCGAAATCTCCACTTACCTATCAAACACCTCTACCCACATACCAAGCACCATCGCCCACATATCAACCCTCATCTCCCAGAATAACCTTACCATGCACATACCCGGAGGTGATCCCACGTCACCCTATCACATATAGGTCCGATAACACAATGCAACTGAAATTCACAATCCGACTTAAGCCATAAACCTTAGAACCACATTTCCACTCCTGAGATCATCCACAAGATCAAAATCTCACATCTATACTCCGAATAAGCCCGAACTGGCTGTAATAACCCATACCTGCAACCTCAGGTGGAATTACATGGTATACCACATACCTCAACCATTTGTAGCGATAACTTCTAATCACAACAGCTGCACACAACAACAGAATACCGTTAGAGAACCTCTTATCAACCAAAGTCTCATTCCCAACACTTCCATACACTACCAACGATAGATAAAATACGCGATAACCACGACCATTTCTCAGGTCAACCATTCATGAAGCTATTCCTCCTTTGGCAAATTCCATAGCAATTTCCGAGTCGAACCTCGATATTATCCTTCCAACAAGCTGAAATCAGATCTGTTCGTATTCATTAATGATCCCAACGATCTTCTCTAATCCAACACACCACACGGGTGACATGACACATCAATAGAGGCCTAAGCCACAACTAGCATAATACGCGCACCAATAAGCAACGATCCAAACATACTCAATTCATGAAAATAACCCAAATGAAAGAGCTATCCCTCAAGCTCACCAGTACCATCACAACACAAGGCTTAAAACCCGTCTCTCATCATAGAAATAGAACACATAAATCTAACCCACAAGGTCATATCTCCACATAGCTTCGCTGAAATACGTGATCCTAACAAACACCGCTGCACATGAACACCTCAAGTCACTATGCTCGAAATCGACAACCACACACAATTTGATGTATGGAACCAAAGAAAATCATTACACCCACGGTAAAACAAGTAACATATGCCACGCAAACCCGATAGGACATAATCGATACGCCATTCACCGAACAACACCCAATTACTCTTCCTGCTCGACTTCCATTATGAAACTCCGATAGAACCACACCATAGGTGCCTATAATCAACAGATCATAACGTCTCGCAACACAAAAAGATAACTTATAGATCTACCCAGATTATCAATAAGCTCAATAACAACCGAATCAACACATCCTTTGCCTACAGCAACTCGAAGTCAACAAGGCCATATCGATGCCGGACATATATCTATAGAGGTCTAACAATGGACCACACATCAACTCTAGTTACCCACAACAGATAAATAATCCTTCGAAGGTTCACAATGATTGAATCATAGCACATACTAACATCTGACTAACTTACCCACATATTTCCATCCACAACCACGAGCTAACTTGCGTATGAGAACTTCCAGTCTCCAAGTCCATAAAACACACGAAGTACCATATCTGATCCCAATTCCGCCACTTGCATATATAACTCACCTCTAGTACTCCATCATTCCACGAGAGATACTCTAATATTCCTCTGTGCTACCAAGCAAACTCTAATATCATCAGCCGATCTAACAAGAAGTGCTACAATACTACCGGAGTACCATCAACTTAATCACATTACCTCTCCTTGAATCATATACCCTCGTCCAATCACCTCAATTAGCATTACCATTTCCTTAATCATCTAAAGAGTCTTTCTCAAATCATCTGAAGCTCATTTCTTCAATTTATCTAAACTGTCGTGCTGCCTAAGAATTTATGACCTTCCTTTCAAATCTGAACTGTGACCTTACACATGCCAATCTCACTCCTACACAACATACCACATAAACCGTACCATTCTAGGATAACCACAAGAACCTTGTATCTCTTCCGAGACACAAGCAACTATGTACTCAACCAACCAAGAACTTTCCATTGTTCCCATCTAGAAGAAAATCACTATACATACCATGCTCCTCATGCCCATAGAAAATGTACATTTCCAACCGAGGTCAAAACCATCAAGAACTCTTTGAGTTCCCCTTGCACAAACCAGACCTTCCAGGACTGAATCCTTCGAACATAACCGAGCTACGCAGATCACTAAAACCCAAGAGAATTGCCGAGAAACACTTGTAGAAACTCATTACCTCGCAAGCATCCAAAGAGCTAATCGTATCCTTACCATACCAACTCGGCCTACTACCAAGCTATCCCATATGTCCGAATTTCCTTCTGATTTACCTTCAACTTGCTATGGAGGTGTCTGGAGGTAAAAGGTGTGTTGGTAGCTTATGTTAGAGAGATCAAGGACATGTATGATGTAGCTAAGACTAGGGTAAGGATTGTGGGAGGCGACTTAGAGTATTTTCCGGTTGTTATGGGGTTACACCAAGGATCAACGCTTAGCCCGTTCTTATTTGCCTTAGTAATGGATGCATAAACACACCATATTCAAGGGGAAGTGCCATAGTGTATGTTATTTGGTGATGACATAGTACTGATTGATGAGACGCGGGACGATGTAATGAGAGGTTGGAGGTTTGGAGACAGGCTCTCGAGTCTAAGGGTTTCAAATTGAGCAAGACTAAGACGGAGTACCTGGAGTGCAAGTTCAGTGCCGAGTCGAGGGAAGTAGGCATAGATGTGAGGCTTGGATCACAGGTCATCCCCAAGAGAGGTAGTTTCCAGTACCTTGGGTCGGTTATTCAAGGGGATGGAGAGATTGACGAGGACGTCACTCACCGCATAGGAGTGGGGTGGACGAAATGGAGGCTAGCATCTGGAGTCTTATGTGACAAGAAAGTGCTATCGATACTCAAAGGTAAGTTTTATAGGGCGGTGGTTAGACCGGCTATGTTGTATGGGGAAGAGTGATGGCCAGTTAAGAACTCTCATATCCAGAAGATGAAGGTACCTGAGATGAGGATGTTGAGGTGGATGTGCGGGCACACTAGGAGAGATAAGATTAGGAATGATAATATTCAAGAGAAGGTGGGTGTGGCTTCTATGGAAGACAAGATGCGGGAAGCGAGGCTCAGATGGTTCGAGCACGTGCGGAGGAGAAGTGTGGATGCTCCGGTGAGGAGGTGTGAGATGTTGGCTTTAGTGGGTTCGAGAAGAGGTAGAGGACGGCCTAAGAAGTATTGGGGAGAGGTGATCAGACAGGACCTGGCACGATTGCAGATTTCCGAGTATATGGCCCTTGATAGAAAGGTTTGGAGGTTGAGCATTAGGGTTGTAGGATAGGGTGGTAGTCGAGCTTCTCCTCCTCCATTCCGGGGGTGAAGCGAGTTTGAGTAGGTTAGTCCTAGACAGGCTTGTGGTTAATGTAGAGTTCACACTAACCTTACTGTTTTCCATAGCTCTAGACCTTAGTTGTGGGTTATGTTTATTGCATGTCATCTATTTTATGGTTTTTAGGATGTTGTCATTATTGGTTTTATTGTGATATGTGAAAGCCGTGTATGCAAGGTGACGAGTGCGCACACGGGCTAAATGTGAAATTACCATTTTTAGCTATCTAGTTTTCCTTCCATTCTTTAATTGAGTTTCTTTAACATGTTGTAGTCGTCGTATCTAGTCTAATTTCACATGTCTACCAGTCTTTTCTCTTATTTGCAACTTGTACTACATGTTTAGCCGAATTACTTACTTTCTTAATTCCGTATTCATTTTTTAACTGGGGGATTCTCTACTTGAAATTTGCTATCCTTGAAATATCTTGTTGTTGCGTTTGGTGTTGAGTTGCAAAGGCCATAGTTTCTATTGAGGCAAGGTGTAAGTTGTGAAATATCGCTTTATTTAGTTGTTATGTCTTGGCATTTGTGTTATTGCTGAGGTGATTGTTTTGGTTGTGCGCACGAGGTTTCTATCGTGCTGTTATTATTGTTTGCACGAGGTTACTGCCATGTGGTTGTTACTATTTATACGAGGTTTCTCGATAAGAGCTTCAATTGGCCCAGTGTGTTGTCTTAGGGTGCTCCAGTCTTGTTTGTAATGAAGAAGGATGATTCTATGCGCATGTGTATTGATTATTGCCAGTTGAACAAGGTTACAGTGAAGAAAAATATCCATTGCCATGTATTGATGACCTATTTGATCAGCTACAGGGTGCCAGAGTGTTCTCCAAGATTGACTTACATTCAACCTATCATCAATTGAAGATTCGAGAGTCAGATATCCCGAAGACTTCCTTCCGGACTTGGTATGGTCATTACGAGTTCCTTATGATATCTTTTGGGCTGACTAACGGCCCTGCAGCATTCATGAACTTGATGAATAGTGTTTTCCGGCCTTATCTTAAGTCATTCAGCATTTTGTTTATTAATGACATTCTGGTGTACTCCCGAAGCCTGGAGGATCATGAACAGCACTTGAGGACCGCGCTCCAGACCTTAAGAGAAAAGAAGTTATATGTAAAATTTTCAAAGTGTGACTTCTGGCTTGATTCAGTAGCATTTTTGGTGCATATAGTGTCGAGTGAGGGAATCAAGGTAGATCCAAACAAGATTGAAGCAGTGCAGAGTTGGACCAGACCATCTTCAGCTACGAAGATTCAGATTTTTGTTGGTTTGACAGGGTATTACTATCGATTTGTAGGTGGTTTCTCGTCTATTGCAGCAACTATGACCAGATTGACCCAGAAGGGTGATCTGTTCAGGTGAAATGTGGAGTGTGAGGATAGCTTTCAAGAGCTCAAGACAACCTTGACTACAGCCCTAGTATTGGTGTTTCTTTCAGGCTCAGGGTCTTATATTATGTACTATGATGCATCGCGTATCGATCTCAGTACGGTGTTGATGCAGGACGGTAGGGTGATTGCCTACGCGTCTGGAGAGTTAAAGGTGCATGATAAGAACAATCATGTCCATGATCTTGACTTAGCAGCTATTGTTCATGCCTTGAAGATCTGATAACACTATTTGTACGGTGTCTCTTGTGAGGTCAACACCGACCACTGGAGTCTACAGCATATGTTCAAACAGAAGATCTTACCTTGCGGCAGCGAAGGTGGTTAGAGTTTCTTAAGGACTATGATATCACTATTCTATATCACCCTGGGAAGGCAATTATGGTGGCCGATGCCTTGAGTCGCAAGGCAGAGAGCTTGGGCAATTTAGCAAATCTACCGGTAACAGAGAGGCCATTAGCCTTGGATGTTCAGGCCTTGGCCAACCAGTTTGTTAGATTGGATGTTTTGGAGCCAAGTCGAGTTTTGGCTTGTGTGGTTTCTAGGTCTTCTCTTTATGATCATTTCAGAGAGCATCAGTATGGCCAACCTAATCTACTTGTTCTCAAGGACACGGTTCAGCACGGTGATGCCGAGGAGGTCACTATTGGAGATGACGGGGCATTAGGGATGCATGCAGGCTATGTATGCCCAATGTAGATGGTTTGCGTTAGTTGATTCTCCAAGAGGCTCGCAGTTTGCGATACTCTATTCATCTAGGTGCCTCCAAGATGTATCAAGACTTTAGGCAGCATTATTAGTGGAGGAGAATGAAGAAGAACAAAGTAGAGTATGTAGTTCGGTTCCTAAATTGTCAGCAGGTGAAGTATGAGCATCAGCGGCAAGGTGGATTGCTTCAGAAGCTAGAGATTCCGGAGTGGAAATGGGAGCGGATTACGATGGATTATGTTGTTGGGCTCCCACGGACTCAGAGAAAGTTTGATGTAGTTTGGGTGATTATGGATAGGTTGACCAAGTCAGCTCATTTCAATCCAGTGGTGACTACTTATTCTTTAGAGCAGTTGGCTCAGGTTTATATTCGCGAGATTGTCAAGCTTCATGGCGTGCCGGTATCTATCATTTCTGACTGGGGTACGTAGTTTACATCGCTTTTATGGAGAGCCATACAACATGATTTAGGTACCTGGGTTGAGTTGAGCACATAATTTCACCCTTAGATGGACGGGCAGTCCGAGTGCACTATTCAGATATTGGAGGATATGCTTCGTGCGTGTAAGATGGAGTTTGGGGGTTCTTGGTGTCATGACCCAAAATCTAACCACGTCGTGATGGCACCTATCGTGATACTAGGCCAGCCAATTATTACCCATTTACTCCGTTTTCCAATTTAAGACTTAAGAAGAATTATATTTTAAATAGAAATCCAACAAGATAAAAATAGAACTCAAATACAGCGAAAAGAAATACATAATCCCGACCTCGCGTGTCACTAAGTCATGAGCAACATACTACAACTGTCTGAAATATAAAAGACTACATAGTCTTAAAATGTTTGAATAAAAGTACTATAAGGAAGATAAGGAAAGGAGAAGGCGGAACTGTGGTCGCCAAACAACTACCTCGCAAATCTCTACAGAAAGTCCTCAACTGGCAAGATCAGCAACTGCTACTATGCCCCGAGATACCTGGATCTGCACACAGGGGTGCAAGGGGTAACTTGAGTACACCAACTCAGTAAGTAACAAGTCCAAACTATGGACTGACATTAGTAACGAACCAAACCTCAACAGGTTGCAATAGTTAATTGTACAGAAATGTAGACATGCTTATAGTTCAAGTAAAGTTCAACAGTACTTAAATGCAACTGACAGTATGAAGTTCAAAACTCAGGGATTTTACATATACAAATGCACAACTAGCAAGATCAATGTTCTATGAACCTCCACTTGCAAGTACTCAACCCTCGGTACTGTATATGGCCTTCCGACCGAGGAAAGATCCATCCCGGAATATACGTCACTAACCGCAGTCATCCAGTACCGAGGACACAGGCTAGTCCAGCCTCACGGAGAAGATCCATCTCTCGATATAATACTTCGGACAAGATCCATGTCCAGGGAAGATCTATCCCTAAATATCATCATCTGCGCTCACTGGGGGTGTAAATACTCCGGAGGGGTTTCTCTCATTAGCACAAGAGCTATAACAAAGCCAACGAAGGCTTGTTCAATGTCTCATTGCGGTGTGCAGCCCAATCTCATACTATCAATATATATATATATGGCTCTCGGCCTCACTCAGTCAATACTCTCCAGTCTCACACACACGGGGTAAGAATGTCATAATATATGCCCGAACAATGATATGATATGTCAAATAGCAATAATCGAGACTGAGGCATGATATATTATGCATGAATAGGACTAGTATAGATTATAAATGAAACCAATGACATGACAGCAAGAAACGGCCTGTCGAGTCTCAACAATGTTGGCGTGAAGCCCTGACATGATAATTAGCATGATTTGCAGCTTATTAACTTAATCACATAATTATGTTTATCGTAAAAATGGTAATAACAATTAAATTTATTGTTGGGACTCTAAAAATATGTGATCTATTTTTATTCTAGTTGTTGGAGCAGTTGATGCTAGATATGTGAAGATAAAAGATAAAATACGAGCTAGAATAGAACTACAATCAAACCGATGGGTTATCTGTCCGGGCCTCGGGCTAACCGATAAGGGCCTCGAGGTCGACGCTTGGGCTCGGGCTCGAGCAATTGGGGATAACCGGGAAGGGATAATAGTTAAAGTATAATCGTTAGAGGCTCTTTATGGTCTATGGAAAGTAATGAATGAAGAGCAAGTATGAAAGCAATAAATGAAAGTGGTAGTCTCTAGCAAGCAAGTTATAGAGAAAAGAGAGAGAGAGAGAGAGAGAGTTGTTATTGATATTGTGTAGAATGGTTAGAGAAATGGCAGCCCTTTAAAAGTGGTGAGGATCCGCTTTATATAGGAGGGGAAATACAATATAGTACAAACTGTATTAATTGTAAAGATACGGAGATGGGACGGCTAGACATAATACTAGACTCTGCCGGTGCTACCTGCTTGCCTTGGGAATTCTCCGTCCTAGGAACTGTCATTGGATCGAGCATAAATGAACATCGAGGGAGAGAACTCAACCGCGACCCCACAGCCTCGAGATCTCGATATGAATTCCCGAAACCCTTTAATGACGAGAAATTAGACCCTCCGACTTTACCGTATACAGATAGTCTTCGCGTTTCTTGGAATGAAGTAATAGTAAATGATTTTGAGCTGTCGTTCTGAGGAAATCAATGTCGTGACGTCAACTGATAAGAGCATTAAATGCCATGTGTCCAGAAAACCGTGCAAAGTTCACCGTCAAATGCGATAATCGAGGAACCCGCGAACTACCATTGGCTCGTTCTTTCCGATGCACAAGTGGTTCCTATAAATACATCAACTGTTTGATAATCCTCATCTTCATAGCATCTTCAATTCACGAGTTAGAACCCATTGTCTTTTACACTCTTCCATCTTGTTTTAGAGAAATTTTTACCATTGATATGGCTAGGACTTCTATAACGGCTCCTCGGCGGAACGAAGTTGCATCATCATCTCGAGGAGAAAGCCAAAGCGATTCCTTCCTTGGAACAGTGTACTCCACCTAATCTCTATATGTCAAAATATTTTAACATCGATACCACTTCATCCACACCGGGCCGATATGAGCACGTGTCCCGATATATTAGCGTCGTGACCAACATACAAACAGTAAGGATAGACTATGGAGGGAGGCAGTGGGGGTGGAGATTCCCGATTCCAATGAGAATTAATGGACTATAAGGCCGACTTTCTTTACATGTATACCTACCCGTTCACCTTGGGTCCTAATAATTCTTTCGAATCTTCTCCCTCGGAAATAGACTCGGTTATCCTTGGCTTCTGTGACAAGTATCAAGTAATGCTTGGTCAGATCTATCCTTCTTTATGGAGGATAGTATTGATGCTCTGCCATTTCACTAAAGGGGTTGGGGTGAGACCTTTACCCTCAATCATTTGATCAGGATGTATAGCCCTCGATTTTATCGAGGTTTGATCAGGCTCCATCAATGATCCAAAAAATTATTTTTCTCGAGCATCGACGAGGGAAAGGATCGAGGGTGCATGAGCTAATTTGTCCAGGTAAAGACCTCGAACATTATCCCAGCTCGGAGGATGCCCTTTCCGGAGAAATGGAACACGCAACGTAAGCAATTTTCCCTTAACCACTTTTTAATACTTTTCTTTTGAAATAACGACCTCTCTGCACTTCATGTAGCTGCCTGTTTGGTACCCCAAGGTGTTCTAGATTTGTCGGGATGGATCAAGCGGTTGGACAATTCGTTCCCATATCTTGTTCGGTCTTGGACCAACCTAGCCAAGGACCGATGGGTGGCTAAGAATCATGGTAGAGTTTCCTTACCTCCTATGCCTCGTATTTGTGTTTCTACCTGTGCCCTTAGTGATGACATCTTGCGGTACTACGCTTGTGCAGGTCTTGGCGAGAACATATAGATGAGGCCGCCCCCTGGTCGCGAAGTGGAGGCTTTGGAGCTCGACAAGGGTAAGAAGAGGGAAGGTGAGGCGGCTGTTGATCCTCATGTGGCAAAGAAATCCAGGTCACTCGAGCATCAAGCCGCTACTAGGACCTCTGCTTTGACTATAGGGAAAATCCCGGCGATGAGGAAGAAGATGACGATAAATGACTGTTAGTGCAGAGGACGAGGTCGAGTATGGGAGCCTCGTAGGTATCCTATCCAGAGGCCGCTGAATCTGTTACAGCCAACTCAGGTCGGTCCCATAGACCGAAGAACCTCGAGGAGGGTGTTGATGTGGCCTTGAACCGCATGACTGAGTTTGGCGCAGTTTCTGCTGGGGGACCGTTGCCATCGATCCTGAAGGGTCGGGGCCCGGAGCTTTTCAGGAGAAGGGGTTGCCTCTTGGGGAAATTGGCAATATGAATGATTTCATCTCATGCTTTCAGGTCTCATCAGGGGAGCTGGGCGACGCTCAAGATGCGAATGCCGCCAAAGTGGGGATTCCTCTTAAGGGGGATGCTCATTTGCCAATATCTTTGATGGTGTTAGCGACAACGTCGGTCTCGACGTTCCTGGTGCTGTCAAGGCGGTGGAGAGATCCTTGAAGCAGGTGCTATCTATTTTTTCTATATCTCTTTAAGTCTTGGGCGTCGTTCTTCATTTTCCTAACTTTCCCACTATGTCGCAGTGCAAGGATATGTATGATCACGCCCTCTTTCTACTCTGCAAGGAGCTTTCTTATTGTTACAAAGAGTGTAAGAAACTTACCTCGATGTTGCAGGATTCGGAGGCTCATTCTGCCCGAGGAGAGAAGGAATTAGGAGAGCTCCAAGCTGTTTTGGAGAGAGCGCTCCGAGAAAAGGATGACCTTGCTGCGCATGTATTTCGCCCTACTTGTACCCGACCTTCGCTCCCGCATTCTGACATAAATTGGCTCATCTTTCTTTTGTAGGCCGAGCAGAATGGTTTGCAGATTAGCCAACTGAATACGGAGATCTTCGAGCTAAGGAAGCAAAGCGAAGTTGAGACTAGGGAGTTGGCGTCATCCCATGATCTTCTCGAGAATGCTCGTAAGAAGATTGCTGCCTTAGCGCGGCCAAGCCCTAGTGCTTCCACTTATTTGGAGGCTACAGCCACGGCGTATAAAATAGCTCGTGATGTATCGATAGCAGCTGAGCAGAAACTACCTCGGGATATTAATCATGCTAAGGCGTAGGCGAGGAGAGAGACCTTGGAGGAGATCGGGGCTAGAGGCGTCGACCTGTCAATTGATGTCGAGGAAGCCCGCTAATTTGAGAGAGAATTGGAGCTTTTAATTGGCCCCGAAGAGGGCAAAGACAGCGATGATGAAGAGTAGTCCCTAAGTCATTTTGCGTCCCTTTTTTTCTTTTGTATGCGGCCCCCCGGGGGATGGATCTTGTAAGGTGTTTCTTGTGGATACGTTTTTGGCAATGTAAAAAGAGGGACCTTTCTTCTTTCAGTTTTTTTTTGTTCCTTTGCTTTCGTGGATTTAGACTTTTGACTTTGGTGTTAGCCTTTTGAAATCCATTCTCGAAGCAACCGGGATCCTCGAATTGGGCCATGCCCCGAGGTTAAATCGATAGCCTCTAACGGGCCGGGGCTGGCGATATCGAGAAGCCCCCGAGGCCTCACAGTTTCTCAAATTCTGTTAGGTTGCAACATTTGCTCGACCCGGTAGAGGGGCCCTCAGAGTTATTCTGCCGGTGCGTTTCCCTAGGAGAGAATGATGTTAACACGGCCAGAATTAATTGGCCTTTTGGGTAGGTGGGCAGTTGCTGCTTTGCCCATATATATTCATTCACTTGCCTTTCTGACGGTGATTCTGCTGCTTTGATAGACTATCTCTTCCACAAAGTCTGGCGTTTGTGCTAGTTCTTCCGTTGCTTCAATTCAAAAACATTCTTGCTCAGATCGACATCTTTCTCCTCATACTCTATCGTAGCTATGACTGCAACGTCGACGTCCCACCGTCGGGGAGAGGGGAGTTCTTCTTGTGCTCTACATTCGGTTGGTGATAACGGCTCACTGCCGATGCCTGGTGAGCGAGCCTCGAGGTGCCCCGCCTCGAGGAAAACCATCACGCCGAGAAGGCCTCCCAATGTTTCGGGTCACCGGGAGCATGTGTTGAGGATTATATCATCAGTGGGAGAGGAAAACCTCGAAAAGATCAGAAAAGATTACGGATGGGGAGAAGGCATGGTATTACAAGTACCTTCTCCCGAGAAGAGTGTCACGACATACATTGAGGGGTTTTTGAGCGTATACACACATATTTTTGCGTCGGGTTCCCCCGACTGGGTCGTGCTTGATTTCTCGGAGATATCAGGTTACACTGGCGCAAGCTCACCCCTTCCTTTGGAAAATAGTGCAGACGATGAGATATTTCGCCAATAAAGCCGGGATAGAGTTTACCCTCAACCATCTCGTGAGGTTATATCGTCCACTGCGTTATCAGGGTTTGATTGCTCTTCAGCGTCGATCCACTCGAGCTCCTATCATTAGTAACGAGGAGGACGAGGACCGCGAATGGATGAATCGGTTCGTTCGGATTCGAACGACCGATGTCATTCCTAGAGAATTTTTGCCATTTCATGAGAAATGGAACATCACACATAAGTGTCTCATCTAAACTATCATCGTTTTGACTGGAGACAGGCTCCATAATGATATCTTTCCGTTCCATATTTGTAGCAACTCATTGGTCGCCGAACGAGGTCCCCGATTTAGCTGAGTGGTCTCGTAAGCTAGCAGCTTGCTCGATTTATGATAGGCGCCGGTGGCGAGATTTGTCCAAAGGGAGATTGGAGGTGAAGCATTGTGGTAGGTGTCCAGTGCTTTGCTTCCTAAAATATAACGTTTTTCTTGCCGGCTTATTTAACTCAACTGCCGCAGGTGTTAGGGGTTCTTTCGAAATGAGGCAGTGTCCTCCAGGGGAGGAGGAGAGATTGTTGGTCTGGGGATCGAGGAATGATGACAAACGAAAAGATGCTCCGGCGTGCAAAAGAACTTGCAGTGGGGCGACTCCTTCTCAGTGGTCAAGGAGAAGCGATTCGATCGATCGGCTACCTTCTGAAGGTGGTAAGCCATCGGATATTGGATCGGCATTTGGTGAGGCACAGCAGCTTGGCCTCATGGTGAGTTTTTGATCGCTGTAAGATTATTCTGGTCCCGTGCCTTCTCTTTTTTTTGTTTACCTAACTTTCAAAGACCTTTGACAGGCTTAAATTCGAGCTGCTTCGTAGTGAGACCCCGTAGCAGGAGGATTTGTATAGGGAGAAATCCCTTAAGCTTCTTTGTGTGGAAAAGGAAAGCGAGCTGGTTTCCCTGCGGCGCGAGGTGGACCGAAGCCGGAGCCACGAGATCTGCCTGGAAAAAAAGGTACCCTGCATTTCACGCTGGCTTGCCCTCCCCCTTTTTACCTCGGCGACTTGATGTTTTGATATTTCAGTTGGAGGACAAGGCGGAGGAGCTGGGACAGCTCTTGGGCGAGGTTGGTCGAGCCAAACACGAATTCAACGAGCTGTAGGCACATGTAAGTGCCCATTTTGCCGCCAAAGAGAGTGCTCTAGCCATGGTTTCTGCTCTTGAGGTGCAAATCCAAATTATTCGCACGAATGATTCTGCTTGGGCGAATATGATCGCAAGGCTCTCGTCCAAGCTTTCGAAGGTGAAGACCGAGGTGTTAAATGTTTAGGCCGAGGTTGTGATGAGCAACACCAGGGCGGGACAGAAAGTGGCGGCCTATTTGAAGAGTACTGCCACTGCTAAAGCTAAACTAAAGAGAGCCCTTGATCGTGCAAGCAGTAGCAAGGAGCATGCAAGGTGCAAATCTCGGAGGGAAGTTCTCTAAGAGATTCATGCCAGGGGCTTTGATCTCTCGGAAGAGATTGAGCAAACCAAATGGGAGGAGTATGATGCCAAGTTCCTTCTATCCGATGTTGAAGACGGCGAGGAAGGGGCCGTCGGGCTATAGTCATCGAGGGGGGACGTTTATTTCCAGCCTTGTTCTTGTGTACATAGCTTTCATAGTATGTTGTAAATGGAGCTTGTATTTTATCACCCATATGTAATAGGGGGAACCCCGTAATTTGTGTCTTCTGTGTTTCTTTTTGTCAAGATCTCAATCGGGTCGACTCGACCTTTGGGCTAGTAGGAATCTTCGAACCCGCAGCACAACCCTGAGGTTAGTTAGGCTGGCGACAATGGCTCTTACCTGCCCTTGGGCATATGCATTTTGACCATTTTAGGTTCAGTCTCCGAGTCGAGTTTCGACTCGAGCACAATTGAACCTCAGGTTTTGAATTTACGTGGGCTGGCAACAACGGCTCTTACGCCTTGGGTCGAAGTGACCTTTTATGTATATGGCCCTGAGGCTCATAAAGCTGGTGAAGATGGCTCTTATGATTTGCCCTTGGGCATGTATAGTTAACTATTTTGGGTCCGGCCTCCGATTCGGGTTACGACTCGAGCTCATTTTGACCCTCAAGCTTTCAAATTTTAAGTTGGCGATAGTGGCTCTTACTCTTTTGGTCGTTGCGACCTATTAGTGTGTGGCCCTAAGGCTTGTTAGGCTAGTGACAATGGCTCATATACTTTTTCCCTTGGGCATATGTAGGCTTTGTTTTCCACTCGTTAAGGACTTTTGAAATGATTTTGCTTGACCCGTCGTCGGTTCGGGAAGAACCTCGATTTCAAGTCATTTGAGTGATGTTCGAGCACCTCGAAAGGTTTATCTCGTAGGCTGAGTAGCTTGAAGCCTTATGATTTGGAGCTGGCATGGTCGAAGCTCTTTTGCTTGTCGAGGGTATCCTGTTTAACCTGTTCTTTTCGAAGTAGATTCGAAGTAAAGGCCTATGATTTTGTAGCGACGGTCGGGAATCCCCGAGTAGCGTTAATTTAGCTAGTGCATCCATATTGATCGTAGTCATTTGTGTTTGGCCGGAGCTATTTTTTATCCTGAGTGTGGTAGTTTAGGCGTCTACATCGAGGGTATGCCCTTTCGGGAGTCTTACAAATGTGACATATAGCCTAAACTTCATAATTAAGTTTATGCCTATAGTAAGGTCTTACAAACATTTCATGCCTTTGGAGGTCTTACAGTTTTTGTTGATACTTGATACAAGTGTGATTAATGCCTTGCTTGAGGTCTTACAGTTTTTTCATGCCTGTTGAGGTCTTACAGTTTTTCCATGCCTATTGAGGTCTTATAGTTTTTCCATTCCTGTTGAAGTCTTACAGTTTTTCCATGCCGTTAAGGTCTTACAGGTGTAGTTGTTGATACTCGGTGCGAGTTTTTATTCAAGACCGAGTCTGCTCGCTTGGGGTCTTACGGCCCCAAGTTTTTTAACGAATGGTGATTGGTGACAGTCTCCGAGTCATCGAGTTTGCTTATGCTTGGAGGCCGTTTCTCATGAGCTTGGAGTTGCCTCACTGAGGGCTTATGACTTTGGAGATTCCGACCCTGGAGTCATGTGGGTGCTGAGTTATTGACGCTAGTCTTTGAGTATTTCGGAGTGTTCTCGGCGGAGGGATCCTTGCTGTGAAAATGTTGAATTTTCTTTGCTGTACGAGACGCTCTGGCAAAGGATATTCTTCGATTGTTTGGCATAAGTACATGTTGTTTTGTTGCCGTGATCCCGACTTGTGCGGACAAGGCTCTTTTGACCATTTGGCCCGGTACATTGTTTCCTATTGGAACTTGGTCTATCGTTCCCTGTTTCCTCTAAGTGGATGACCTCTCAATGGGGTGCCCTCCAGTGTTCGGGATTGATTGCAAAATAGGACTTGTAAGCTTGTTGGGTCCTCCTTAGGTACCGCGTGGATGTTGCCTCATTAAAAACCTTGCCGACAAAAACCTATTTCGAGATAAAAACTCGGTCAAAGGAAAAGAGTGCAACGGATGCTTCAAAACCTCGAGGTCCTCGATCTGGATAGGCATCTCAACTGCTTTGGTCGATGGCATGCACAAGAGTTATTGTGAAGTAAAAGATAGAAAAGAGGAGAGACGATTTTACCTTAGTGGCGATGGCGCTCTTGGGTTCCGACGTTCGTTTGGAGGATGCGATGTGGTCTTTCATTTGAATACAGCCGAGGGCGTGTATTTAAAAAATTGTGTGGATGAAGTGTTGGGGTTTGTATGCTTTGTTCTTTTTTGTTGCTTCCCTTTCTCGGGACTGGTTTTTAGTTTGGTCACTAAGGAATTCCCGAAGGTGTCTGTTATCGAGTATCCAGGCCACTTCCTCCCGGAGCTGCCTGCAATTCTCGGTTCTTTGCCCATGCGAGTTGTGAAACTCACATATCAAGTTGTAGTTCTTTTGCGAAGGATCCAAGTATATAGGCCTGGGCTATTTGGCGTCCCTAATTTTGCTAATGGCGAACACGATGTCCGATATATCGATGTTGAAGTTGTATTCTGATAGGCGAGGTGCCCCCATTGGCCACGTGTCCCCGTCGAATCCATCTCTATTGATGTGTCCCCGAGGGTTCTCTCATCTGTTCACCAATCGATAGTTGCAAAGCGGGTTGCGTCTCGAGGCATTCCTCCTATCATCGGCTACAACTGATACATCTCTTTATGCCCGAGGGGGCTCCCAGCTGGTCATACTCGATCCTGATATTTGACTAGTATCGATTGTGGACGTCCGACCAGGTTACAGCGGTTCATTCGATCAGATTCTCTTTCAGCTGCCTTGAGGCCACCGAGCTTTATTCATTCAAGCATTGAGTAAAGGCCTGCACTGCCCAGTCGTTGGAGACCGGGGGTAGTTCCATTCGTTCCGTTTGGAAACGAGATACAAATTCCCGCAGTATTTCGTTCTCCCTCTGCTTAATCTTGAATACGTTGTACTTCCTTGTTGCTACTTTGATGGCACCGGCAGTGCCTTTATGAAGGAATCTGCTAGCATGGAAAATGAATCTATGGAGTTGGGAGCTTGGTTGTGATACCACATCATGGCCCCCTTCGGGAGCGTTTCTCCGAACATCTACAGTAAGACGGACTCGATCTCATCGTCTTTTATGTCATTGCCCTTTACCGTGCAAGTATAGGCAGTGACATGTTCATTGGGATCTGAGGTCCCATTGTATTTTGGGAGTTCTAACATTCTGAACTTCTTTGGAATGGGTTCCGGAGCCGCTTCCTCTAGGAACGGCTGTTGGACAAACTTCTTAGAATCTATACCCTTCAGGACTGGGGGTGCTCCCGGGATTTGGTCGACTCTGAAGTTATAGGTTTCGACCTTCTTGTCATTGGCTGCTATCACTTTCTCGCCCGACTCAATCCTTTTGGTGAGGTCCTCCAGCATTTTTACGATGGCAAGATCGGCTACTGATCTGTTGTTGCTCATCTCTTCGGTACCTGTTCGGCCGGGGGAGTAGTTTCCGGTGCTATTGTACTGGAGTCTTTGGGTGGCTTTGCAACTGAGTGATAGCCAATTGTTTTGCCTGCAACATTTCAAAAATAACATGAAGACTAACTTCATGTTATTTCCCGGCTATGGTTTTTTGGGCTTCCCTTTGGTCGCAATATTGTAGGCTCCTATTGGTGTGCGAGGTTTTGTCGACCTGCTACGCGTCTTGTGAATTCACGTCTGCTGGAATCGGTCCGGGTGCATTATCGGGGTTCTGCGGTGGCGCGCCAATAACCAGAACAGCCACACTGTTTTCCCCGTGGTTTTCAAGGTAGTCGTTCTCAAATTTGTTCATGGAGCTAGACATTTTGACCTGAAATCGAAGATCTTGGACAAGAAAAGTGTAAAAGATAACTTGCGTTGGGTAATGAAACCAACAAGAAAATAATTACTATTATTTTTAGCCCCACGATGGGCGTCAAACTGTTTACCGTAAAAATGGTAATAACAATTAAATTTGTTGTTGGGACTCTAAAATACGTGAGCTATTTTTATGCTAGTTGTTGGAGCAGTTGATGCTAGTTATGTGAAGATAAAAGATAAAACGCGAGCTAGAATAAAAATACAATCAAACCAAGGGGTTAGCTGTCCGTGCCTCAGGCTAACAGATAAGGGCCTCGAGGTCGACGCTCGGGCTCGAGCAATCGGGGATAATCGGGGAAGGGCTAACAGTCAGAGTATAATTGTTAGATGCTCTTTATAGCCTATGGAAAGCAATGAATGAAGTGCAAGTATGAAAGCAATAAATGAAAGCGGTAGTCTCGAGCAAGTAAGTTGTAGAGAAAAGAGAGAGAGAGAGTTGTTATTGATCTTGTGTAGAATGGTTGGAGCAACGGCAACCCTTTACAAAGTGGTGAGCATCCCCTTTATATAGGAGGGAAAATACAACATAGTACAGAATGCATTAATTGTAAAGATACGGAGATGGGACGGCTGGACATGATACCAGACTCTGCCGGTGCTACCTGTTCGCCTTGGGAATTCCCCGTCCTCCGCATTGTCGTTGGAACGAGCGTAAAGGAACATCGAGGGAGAGAACTCGACCGCAACCCCACAGCCTCGAGATCTAGATATCACTTCCCGAAACCCCTTAATGACTAGAAATTGGTCCCTCCGATTTTACCGTATACAAATTACAACACAAGTATCAACATAAAAGAGTCACCAAGTGGAGCCATGGAATGGTCCAGGCCGCATTTCTCATGGTGCACACCCATACGCCTGTTACTTGGCATTGTATCACCTCAATAGCAATCATAGAACACATAGTTCAGAGTTTCGAACCCTCATAACCAAGTTTGGAAGCGTTACTTACCTCAAGCCAAGCCAAACTCTAGCCTGCGATGCCTTTTCCTCTCGAATCTGCCTCCAAATGCCCCGAATATAACCAAAATCAGTATATAACCATCAAAATATGCTAAGGGGACAAAGCCCACTCGAAAATAATCAAAACATCAAAATCCCAAAATTTGTCAAAACTCGACCCCCCGGGCCCACATCTCGAAATCCGACAAAATTTACATTCAATGGAATCCTTATTCCCCCACGAGTTCATTAATATCAAAAGTATCAAAATCTGCCCACAAATGACTCCTCAAATCCCTAATTTAAGGTCTCCAATTTTCCAAGCCCTAACCCCTAATTTGCAACTGATTTTTCCATATATTTCAAGCCTACAACCTTAAAAATCATCATAAAAACAAGTTTAGAGACCACGGACCTTAGCTCTAAGAAACCCTCTTGAATTCACCCCTAAATTTGCTCGTCAAAGCTTCTTCCCGTTTGAAATATGATGAAAAATAACCCAAATTTGCGAAGAAAACCTTTTATACTTTCTGACCCAGGATTTTCGCACATGCGGTACCGCATCTGCGGCCAAAGCACCGCATCTGCGGTTTTCACTTAAAAACCCAAAATTCCGCATCTGTACCTCACCTTCCGCCCCTGCGGTCTCGCAGGCACGACTAATCGTCCGCACCTGTGCTTCAGACCTTCACGCCAACTTCCGTATCTGCGGCTAGCCTTATGCTTTTGCGGTCCCCAAGACGTACGTGCGGTTATGACAGTGGCTCAGCAGCTTCAACTGCAATCTCAAACTCCAATTCTCTCGTCAACCATCCGAAATCACCCCGAGGACCTCGGGACCTCAACAAAAAGCACGAACAAGTCATATACCACTATCCAAACTTGTACCAATCTTCAAAACACCTCAAATAACATCGAATCAACCAAATAACATCGGATTCAAGCCTAAGGTTCCAAAATCTTCGAATTCCGATTTTGATCAAAAAGTCTATCAAACCTCGTCTGAATGACCAAAAATTCTGCACACGGGTCACATTTGACACAACAAACCTACTACAACTTTCAAAATTCTATTTTGACCCCTATATCAAAATCTCACCTACCAATCGGAAAATGCCAATATTCCAATTTCGCCAATTCAAGCCTAAATATACTCCGGACCTCCAAAACACGTTCTAATCACGCTCTTAAGTCCCAAATCACCTCCCAAAGCTGTTCGAACCATCTGAATTCATATCCGATCCCTCTATCACATAAGTCAACATTTGGTTGACTTTTCCAACCTAAGCTTACTCAAAAGAGACTAAGTGTCTCATTCCTTTTCAAAACCTCTACGAAACCAACCAACCCAATATCACATAATACAGTTGAACAAGACAATAAGAAGTAGAAATGGGAGAAATGGAGCGGTAACTCATGAAACGACCGGCCGGGTCGTTACACTTGGGATCTGTTCTTGCCAACTACGGAGTTTGCCTACAATAAAAACTACCAGTTTAGCATTCAGATGGCCCCATATAAGGCTTTATATGGCGGACAGTGTCGGTCTCCTATGGTTTAATTTGAGCTGGGTGAGGCTAGGCTATTGGGTACAGACTTGGTTCAGGATTTTTTTGGAAAAGGTTAAATTGATTCAGGATCCACTCTGTATAGCCCAATCTAGACAGAAGAGTTATGTGGATTGGAAGGTTTGCGATGTTTTATTCATGGTTGTGGATAAGGTTTTGCTCTAGCTTTCGCCCATGAAGGGTGTTATAAGGTTCGGGAAGAAGGAAAAGTTGAACCCTAGGTATATCGGACCTTTTGAGATTCTTGAGGGGATTGGAGAGGTGGCTACAGGCTTGCACTACCACCTAGTCTAGCAGTAGTTCATTTAGTGTTCCATGTTTCTAAGCTCCGAAAGTATCATGGTAATCCGTTGTCACTTGTTTTCAAATTAAATTCCATGTTCTGAGGCATTGAAAACCTCATTTAGAGTCACCTCGATTTGCGTGCGTAGTCCGAGCGCGTAGCCAGAAAGCTTAAATATGATAATCTGTAAAAAATATAAGTTTTTATTATAAAATGAGTTAATTTGACTTCGGTCAATGTTTTGGGTAAACGGACCCGAACCCATGATTTGACGGTCCCAGAGGTTCCGTAGGAAAATATGGGACTTGGGCGTATGCTCGGAATCGAATGCCGAGGTCCCAAGCACGAGGAATGAATTTTCAAAGGAAATTATTTTCTGGAATTGTTTAAAGAAATTTGAAATGAAATTTGATTAGAACATAATGGTATCAGGCCCGTATTTTGGTTCCGACACCCGGTACAGGTCTTATATATGATTTAAGATATTTCTGTGGAATTTGGTGAAAAACGGATGTCATTTGACGTGATTCCGACTTAAATTTCAAAATTGATGTTTAAAGAAGTTTTGAGAAATTTCATTGATCTCGAGGTTTAATTTGATGTTCATGATGTTATTTTGGTGATTTGATTACACGAATAAGTCCGTAGGATGTACTTGAGGTTTTGTGTGCACTTGGTTTGGAGTTCCGAGGGCTCGGGTGAGTTTCGCGTAGGCTCGGGATGTTTTAGACTTAAAACCAGAAGTTACAGGTTTCTGAACCCGCCAGTGCGGTCCGCACAAACACGTGTGCAATCGCGGATGGGGGCCAGTGCGGTCCGCGGTCAGTTTCGTGCGGTGTGCGGTGGAGGCATGTGCGGCCGCAGTCCATTTTTTGCGGTCCGCACAGGGCACTGGACCGCAGTACCCTCAGGAATGCCTATGCGGCCGTAGGCCATTTTGTGCGGTCCGCACAGGGGGTCTGAGAGGGGTATAAATAGACGAGATTTTCAGTTATTTTGCATTTTTCAAAAACCCCAAAACCATAAGAGGTAATTTTTCAAACAACCTTTCTTCTCCAAATCAATTATAAGTCAGTTTTTACTAGTTTTCGTCAATCATTAACATCTTTTAACATGATTTCAACTTCAAATCAATGATTTTCATGGGGGAAATTGGGTGTTTTGGGTAGAACCTAGGTTTTTCAAAAATTGAGGATTTAGACCTCGATTTGAGGTCTGATTTCAAAAAAATTACATATTTGAGCTCGTGGGGGAATGGGTAATTGGGTTTTGGTTCAAACCTCGGGTTTTGACCACGTGGGCCCGGGGGCGATTTTGACTTTTTGGTTAAAACTTTGGAAAACTCATTTTCATGCATTCAAATTGATTCATTTAGCATCTATTGATGGAATTAAGTAACTTGTGACTAGATACGAGCGAATTGGCGGAGGAATCAAGGGGTAAAGCTATAATTTAAACTTGAGTTGTGTTCTAGGCATCGAGGTAAGTGTTTGGTCTAACCTTAGCTTGAGAGATTAGGAGTTGTGTCTTATTTGCTATATGTTAATTGTGGAGTACGACGTATAGGCATGCTGACGAGTATCTATACATTGGTGTCAAGCATGCCCGTGAGTCTTGTATTATAATTGTTATGACTCCATTGTGGTTTATTGTGCTTCATATGTTATTATCACCATTGTTCCCTTGCCAGGATGTTTGTTTGATATTAATGATCCCTTGCCGGGATGTTTGTTTGATATTATTGTTCCCTTGCCGGGATGTTGTTGAAATATCATTGTTCCCTTGTCGGGAAGTTGTTATATTACTCTTGTACCCTTGTCGGGATTCGTTGTGATTATTGTTGGCTTGTAAATGGGAGCGGATGGTACACCTACCACAAGATATAATGAAATGGGAGCAGGTGGTACGCCTACCATAAGATATAATGAAATGGTAACGGGTGGTACGCCTACCACAAGATATAATGAAATGGGAGTGGGTGGTATGCCTACCATGAGATAAATAAAATGGGAGCGGGTGGCACGCCTGCCACGAGATACAGGACATGGGATCGGGTTGCACGCCTACAACAAGACGTGAAAAGAAGGTGAAATCTACCTTTGTTTTCCTTATTCTTGCTAGTGGTTGGATTTTGATTCCTTTATAGTTCTCTTGATATTTTGTTTTACCTTATATTCCCCGAAGCATGTTTCCCCTCCCCTCCTTACTTGTTTATTCCTGTTTTACATTCCGTTATATATCATATAACTGCAGAGGTTTATCTGGAGTCTAGTCCTAGCCTCATCACTACCTCGCCGGGGTTAGGCCAGGAACTTACCAACACATGGGGTCGGTTGTGCTGATGCTACACTTTGCACTTATGTGCAGATACCAGAGCAGCATTGGGTCAGCAACAGTAGCTCGGGAGCCAACCTTCAGTCCACCGAGATTCCGAGGTAGTCCTGCAGGCGTTCGCAGGTCCGGCGTCTCTTCTATCAGTTATTTTGTTTTGTTATCATTGTATCCGAGACAAACAGTGTTCCTTCTTTCAAATGTATGTATGTAGTAATCATAGATAGTCCGTGAATGTTGAGACACCAGTTTCTGGGTAGAGGCATATGTTGATTTCCATATTACTTTGGTTTATTTCGTTTAAGTCTTCTGCGTAATCTCATATTACGCTATTATTTTAATGTTTATAACCTCTTAAAGCAAGTTGTTAAAAGGATTAAAACAAAGAAGTAAAGAATTTTTCTAAATTTCGTGGCTTGCCTAGCTTCTTCTAGTAGGCGCCATCACGACTCCCGAGGGTGGAAAATCTGGGTCGTGACAAGTTGGTATCAAAGCAATGTGAGATTTAAAAAATCAACCTGAGGCTCTGTCACTGGGGCTGCTGCTCGGGGCTGAGATCTGCCCCTACCTCAGCCTCGGCCTCGCCCTCTGTCCCTCATGGAAGCTACTGCTGGGGGCTCGGGCTACTGAGCGGTGGATGAGGAAGTGCGTGTTCCCGCCATCTGCGAAAGAACATAGTATAAATTCAATTAGTATTGAGAACAAACTGCACGATAAGAAGGAACGAATGTGAAGTTTTCCTAACCCTGTAGCCTCTGGGGGATAAATACAGACGTCCTGTATCATCCTGTGGTTACGTGACTTGCCGGGATGTTTGGTTTTGGTTTCGGGTGAGTTTCAAAGTGAAATGAGACACATAGTCCCTAAACTGGTGTTTAAGTCGTAGGAGTTGACCGTAGTTTGACTTGTGTGAAGATGACTCCAGAATAGAGTTTTGACGATTCCAATAGCTCTGTATGGTGATTTAGTTTTAGGAGCATGTCCGGACGTTAATTTGGAGGTATGTATGTCATTTTGGCGTTAGTTGGCTGGAAGTTGGAAGATTTTGAAAAGTTTTACTGGGAGTGGACTTTTTAATATTGGGGTCGAATTCGGATTTCGGAAGGTGGAATAGGTCTGTAATGTTAATTATGACTTGTGTGCAAAATTTACTCTCAATCAGAGTTGTTTTGGTATGAATCGATGTTGGTTTAGGCTTGAATCGATGCGTGATTCATTATTCTAGTGTTGTTTGATGTGTTCGAGCTTTTTCGTATGATGTCTTAGGACTTGTTTGTATGCTTGATTGAGGTCCCGGGGGCCTCAGGTGTGATTCGGACCATGTTTGGCGCATTTCAAACGCTTGAAGAATTGTTGAAGCTGCTGAATTTTCTGATATCTGGTTTCCTTCATCGCGTTCGCGAGAGGTGTCTCGCGTTCGTGAAGGGTACCTGGGAGGTAGGAGAGATATTTTCTTTGCGTTCGTGAAGAAAGCAACATGTTCGTAAAGAAAAGAGGCAGGCTGGGGGGACCTTAAGCGTTCTCGAGAAGGGTTCACGATCGCGAAGCTGTAGAATTTGGTCATCGCGTCCGTGAGAGGACCCTCATGTGCATGTAAGAGGAAAAAATGGCCAGTAGCATTTTGTGTTTCGCGAACGCGAGACAATTTCCGCGTTCGCGAAGAAGGAATATTTTGGCAGCAGATTTTAAGTTTCAAAATCAAGGGTTTATTCTACAATTCACATTTTTGACTTACAGAGCTTGGAAGTGTAGAAGATTTATTTTCAAAATCAAGGGTTTATTTTCCAATGCTATTTTGGCCAGTAGCATTTTGTGTTCTCTCGATTCTCGATTTATTAAATTTCACTAATCTATTGATTTCATCATGTAATTAGGGATTTGGGGTGAAAATTGGGGGGGGGGGAGTGTAGAAGATCTTAGATTAAATTTTTTTAGTTTTGAAATGCGAATTGAGGTCGGATTGGAATAATTCTTGTATGGTTGTACTCGATATCAAATGAGAGTTTGGATTTTATAATATTGGTCGGGTTCCGAGATGTAGGCCCGGGGTGACGTTTTGGAGCGATTTTTCAATTCTTTGCTAAAATCATAATTTTACTATTTAAATTAATTTCCTATAGTTATATTTATATTATGAAATTGTTTTGGCTAGATTCGAGCCGTTCAGAGTTGGAAAATCGAGAGAAAGACCTTCTAGTTTATTGCCTTAGCGTGGTTTGATGTAAGTGATTTACTTAACCTTGTGTGGGGGAAATTTCCCTTAGGATTTGGTTTTGTTGTGGTAATTGTGATATGTGAAAGTCGTGTATCCAAGGTGACAAGTGCATACACGGTCTATATGCGAAATTCCCAATTTTTAGCTATGTAATTTTCCTTTCATGCTTTAATTGAGTTGCTTTAACACGTTGTAGTCAATGTATCTAGTCTAATTTCATATGTCTACCTGTCTTATCTCTTATATGCAACTTGTACTATATGTTTAGTCGAATTACTTGCTTTCATAATTCCGTATTCATTATTCAACTGTGGGGTTCTCTACTTGGAATTTGCTATCCTTGAAATATCTTGCTATTGAGTTTGGTGTTGAGTTGCAAAGGCCGTAGTTTCTATTGAGGCAAGGTGTAAGTTGTGAAATATCGCTTTATTTACTTGTTATGTCTTGACATGTGTGTTATTGCTGAGGTGATTGTTTTGGTTGTGTGCACGAGGTTGTTATGTCTTGACAATTGTGTTATTGCTGAGGTGATTGTTTTGGTTGTGTGCACGACGATTCTGTCGTGATGTTGTTATTGTTTGTACGAAGTTTCTATCATGCGGTTGTTACTATTTGCATGAGGTTTCTGCCGTGCCATTGTGATTATTGATACACATGCAGTGGTATAAGGTTTGGGTGTTGAAACGCATGCGGTGAGATAAGGTGTGCTTGATGCGCGTGGTTAGTAGGGGAACTACTAGAAGCCATGCAATGTGATAAGATAGGCTGAAACACGGGATGCCATTTCGGAAAAATGATTTTTCAAAAACAAAATATAAATGCTCCCCCGGTTATACAAGTGTCACACCTCCTTTTTGCGCGCCCGCCCCGAAGGGTTAAATGCGCGAGGGAGTTTTTCTAATTTAAGTGACAATATTCGAAATGGGATTATTTATTTAATTCAGAGTCGCCACTTGGGAAAGGTTTGGCTTTTGGTGTCCCAAGTCACCGGTTTATCTTGAATCCCAAATCGAGGAAATTTTCGACTTTTCCGAATGAAGTCTGCGAACCAGAAATTCTAAGTAAGGAATTCTGTTGACCCGAGGGAAGGTGTTAGGCACCCTCGAATCCCGTGGTTCTAGCACGGTCGCTTAAATTGTTATAATGGCTAAATATCTGATTTAAATACATGTTATGACTTACGTGCTTTTATTAAGTTTAAACCGCTTTTATCATTATCACTTATTTTTATAGAATTGCAACGTCGTGAAAATGCATCTCGAACCACGTCACAATCAATGCGCCCGTGATCGTCAACACATTTTGACTTCGTTGAGATTTGGATTTGGGTCACATCAATGTGCACCCGAATTTAAGAATATGATTTAATTAAGCCGCGCCTAAAGAGTCTAACGCGTTATTATTTTTTGAGAAGGCCATGAGATTCACTAAACGGCCTAGCCTGAATTCTAAATATTATGATTAGTTGTTGAGGGCCCCGCAATTTGCATTTTTTATTTAGCGAGGCTCGTCTCATTATTTTAGAAGAGGATATCCTAAAGTGACTACATTTCTATTATTTTGTTTCCAGAAATAGAAGAAAGAAAGATGTATGCTAATCGAAGTATATGCTTTGGCCTAAACCGGACTCCTATCAATTTCTGATTAATTACTTATAAAGTGAAAAGACGTCATACCTTACGAAAATGCTTTGGTTGAACAAAGAAATTACATATGAGATTGATGAAATGCAATACTTAATCCGACAACATCCTTAAGTTGAATCTAAATCAAATTGCTTAAACAGGATTAATAGAGTTCCTTATTAAAAGATGTTACTGATGATGTTCAAAACTAGTCCTATAAACTGCCTAAAGAAATCGAAACTGGATGATTCAAAACTGTATTATATTTGGCTAGATTTAACAGCCATTTGCCCCTACCTATTCAAACATGCTAAAAGAATGAGTTTAAGTTTAACAATTGTATAAATAGTGTCACATTCCATGGATCGTATTTACATCCTGTATGCTAACTAAACGAATCAAATACCGCAGTTTCAGATTAACATAAACTTTACTTAAGTACAAACTTACCAATGTATTCTCTATTAGCTATAAACTAAAATTTACACAACTTAACAACATTTATGAAGAGGCAGTCAGTAAATAACAGGTGATTGTAACTCCTTCAAATCTTTCTATTCATGCTTTTCAATGTTACAATCAGCTACACCAATGTGAGACTCGAGATGTGTACCTGGAAATACTGAAAATGCAAAGGAGAAGAGGAAGAAGATAGGGAAATCAGCAGCAGCAAGAAACAGAATTAGCAGTAGCAGCAGGACACAGAATAGCAGCAGCAACAGGAAACAGAATAGCAGCAGCAACAACTCACGAAACAATTGGAGTGGGATCAAGACCCCAACTAGACCAAGTTCCCGAGTAAAACAACAACAACCAAGCAGACTCAGTTGGGATTTGGGAGAAATCAGTGTTGCACAAACAGGTCAAGATTTAGTGAAATCAAAACAGCAAATCAAAAAATGTAATTTCTAATTCTGCCTGTCTGTGTTATCAAAGAGAATTCTTTTCCAGTTTTCTGTCTTTCAGAACTTAGTTCTCAAAAAATGTTCAGTCCCTCTCTCTCTCTATGTTAACAATTTCCCTGTCTGTATCCCTATCTCCCTGTTCTCTTTTTTCTCCGTTATCTCTTAATGTGCCTCCCTTTTATAAGCCTTAACATCACCCTTTTTACAGCCTGATAGACTAATCAGATACCCCTCCTATGTGCTATCTTCTTTTCTGTTCCACTTAGCTATTTAAGTATTAACCCCATGACATTCCCTTGGCAGGCTTAACTTTCCCATTTTATTAACTAAAAGCAGACATGGGCAGCAGGAATATAATCTGACAACATATGCTGTCAAACTATTTTAATCCAAAAGGGCCTTTATGCACATGTTGTGCACAAATGCATATGCCCTCCAATTCATATTGCAGCTAACAATCTACCCTTTTATTTTCAGATTCAAATACAGCAACTATAAGTGACCATACTTGATTCTTACTTTGATTCAAACAAAGTTGCAGCAGGCAACAGGTTCAATTGTTAACATTTGAACTACTGAAATTAATTGACGACATTTGTCGACTCGACTATATTAGTTATAACACATACAATCGAAACCAAAATCAGACATTTAACAGTATAGGACACATGATTCGAATTGTATTGACTAAGCAGAATTGTACCCGAGGAATCAGTTAATCAGTTCAAATTTGAAATTCAACCAATTGCACAACAAATACATACATACACATTATCAGAACAAGTAGAAGAAGAAACTCAATCAAACAACAAAGGTTCAGGCAAGGTGGACAGGACACAGTTGATAAAACTCAAAACACAGATTTCACGAAACATGAACAACCTTTAGAACAATCTCATGGACTAAAACAAATAAATAAAAGAAAGCAAAACTCACCTTAAAACCCGAAAAATCAAAAGACCCTAGCTTGGACTCAAACAGACCTTTCTTAAGGCTGAACGGACTTTAATCGAAGTGTTTCTCAGATGAGAAACACTTCGATTAAGGTCCATTAGACCTTAATCTCTTTGGCTTGAACAAGACACGGACCATTGACGAGGAACCCTAAGGTTCCAAAAATCAGATCTGGGATTCATGCTTCCCTGGTCAGATTCGGAACAAACCAAGCATGGTTTGGTCACGAGGGGGGTCTGGGGAGTGTCTTGTGTGAAACTGGGGTTAAACGGTGTAAGTCAAGTTCCGACTCAAATCTTCAAACGAAGATTCGAGAAGGTGGGAAGGGATTCGAGTTAAGTAGTTAACAGATCCATGTTCAGGATGGCAATGGGATTCTAGGGTGTTAAGGTGAAGGTCACCGGCGTTCATGCCGCCGGGTTTCTGGTGAAGGGAGATAGGGGCGGCTAGGGTTTGAAGGGGAAGGGTCTGTGAAGACGAAGGCCGGGGTATTGGATAGGGGGGCAGGGTATGGTTGCAAGTTTATATAGTTAGTGGATAGGTGAATCCTGGCCGTTGGATGAAACATGATGAAGGGCCAGGATCCTTCGACTAACAGGGAACGACGTCGTTTCAAGGGTAAAGGGTTGAGGTCGGTCCGGGTGAGACGGGTCGGATCTGTTAGTGGGTTCGGGGTGAGAGATCTTGGCCGTTGATCTTTTAGAGATCAACGGCTCAGATCAGCCTGAATTAAAACGGCGTCGTTTGTATGTTCTCGAAGTAGGCTGGTCACGGACTGGGCAAGCCTGGGTTTTGGGCTGAGTTTGTTTGGGCCAATTTGTTTAAAATTGGCCCAAGTCCGAAAAAGATTTTATTATTATTATTATTATTATTTTATTTTCTTATTTATTTTAAAAACAAAACCTAAGTAAATCAAATTAAAATTAAATAAACACTTAATACAATTATTTGCACACACATTAAAATATTTTAAGACAGGTAAAATCAAACAAAAACAAAATCACGGACAAAGATGCCTATTTATGATTTTCTATTTAACAACCGGATTACGGTTCAAATTATGCATGACACATACATTTTTTTGTATTTTGTTTTAATAAAATAAAATGGGCAAAAATCATAAATAATTAACAAAGTGCCATGTAAAAATCCAAAAATTGTACAGCAGGAACAATTGTTATTATTTTTTTATTTCTTTTGGAGCGATTGTCGCGCGAAACAAAAATCACGTGCTCACAGCTGCCCCTCTTTGTTCGGAAACACGAAGAGTTTTCGTGCAAAGATAAAGTGAGCGTGTATGAGCGATTTTTGCCTATGGACTACTCCGTGTGAAGCATGTTTTTGAAAGATCTGACCGAATCTTGCTTCAAAGATTTCATACATATCCTGGGCTAAACAGGAATCAGGTCAATGTAGTTCGGGAAAATTTTGGTAGCTGGGACTACCATGGGATTGCAATGCTTGTTGTTACTGCTGTTGCTGTTGTCACTGCTGCGTCACTGACCGCCTTATTACAATCAAAGGAAAACTGGAACTGAACTAACTACTTATATGCATGTCAACTGCGAGTTACAAGATTCCTATCTATGATTCTTTTGCGACTTTATCTTGGGTCTTAGCTGATTGTGCTTGGAGACTTTGATCCGAATCTTGATGCTGGCGAGTTGCGTCAACTTGTTCAATCTTTGGGATACTGAGTGAAACGCGACTGGCAGAGTTCATGACCTTAATCAAATGTTGGAGTCGATACACCTTCCATTTACTCTGATATCTCGGGATATCTTCTTTTTTGTCTTTTTCTTCTTTGATTTTGAGTTGAGACTCATCTCGCGGGTCATTTCGATCCGTGTGGCTCGAGGTTAGGCCTGCGGGAGAAAAAAAACAACAAACGAACGAAATTTTCTGCCCCAGTTTTACTAGGAAAATTTCGTGAAATATTCGCCAGGAAGTTCATAAAATTGATGAAGGAAGATAAAAAATGCTCAATTCAGGGTTGGAGCCCTAATATCGACCAGCTGGGGAGAAGTTCTGTTTAGGGTTTAAAACCCTAATGCTGATTGCATGGAAAAGCTCAGTTTAGGGTTTAAAACCCTAATGCTAGCTGAATGGGGAAAAAGTTCAGTTTAGGGTTTAAAACCCTAATGCTGACTAAAGGAAAAATTCAGTTTAGGGTTTAAAACCCTAATGCTGATTGCATGGAAAAGCTCAGTTTAGGGTTTAAAACCCTAATGTTGGCTGAAAGGAAAAGCTCAGTTTAGGGTTTAAAACCCTAATGCTGGCTGAATGGAAAAATTCAGTTTAGGGTTTAAAACCCTAATGCTGACTAAAGGAAAAAGTTCAGTTTAGGGTTTAAAACCCTAATGCTGATTGCATGGAAAAGCTCAGTTTAGGGTTTAAAACCCTAATGCTGGCTGAATGGAAAAAGTTCTGTTTAGGGTTTAAAACCCTAATGCTGACTAAAGGAAAAATTCAGTTTAGGGTTTAAAACCCTAATGTTGACTGCATGGAAAAGCTCAGTTTAGGGTTTAAAACCCTAATGCTGGCTGAATGGAAAAAGTTCAGTTTAGGGTTTAAAACCCTAATGCTGACTAAAGGAAAAATTCAGTTTAGGGTTTAAAACCCTAATGCTGACTGCATGGAAAAGCTCAGTTTAGGGTTTAAAACCCTAATGCTGGCTGAATGGAAAAAGTTCAGTTTAGGGTTTAAAACCCTAATGCTGACTAAAGGAAAAAGTTCAGTTTAGGGTTTAAAACCCTAATGCTGACTAAAGGAAAAATTCAGTTTAGGGTTTAAAACCCTAATGCTGACTACATGGAAAAGCTCAGTTTAGGGTTTAAAACCCTAATGCTGGCTGAATGGAAAAAGTTCAGTTTAGGGTTTAAAACCCTAATGCTGACTAAAGGAAAAATTCAGTTTAGGGTTTAAAACCCTAATGCTGATTGCATGAAAAAGCTCAGTTTAGGGTTTAAAACTCTAATGCTGGCTGAAGGAAAAATTCAGTTTAGAGTTTAAAACCCTAATGCTGACTAAAGGAAAAAGTTCAGTTTAGGGTTTAAAACCCTAATGCTGATTGCATGGAAAAGCTCAGTTTAGGGTTTAAAACCCTAATGCTGGCTGAATGGAAAAAGTTCTGTTTAGGGTTTAAAACCCTAATGCTGACTAAAGGAAAAATTCAGTTTAGGGTTTAAAACCATAATGCTGACTGCATGGAAAAGCTCAGTTTAGGGTTTAAAACCCTAATGCTGGCTGAATGGAAAATTCAGTTTAGGGTTTAAAACCCTAATGCTGACTAAAGGGAAAATTCAGTTTAGGGTTTAAAACCCTAATGCTGACTGGTTGGGGACAAAATTCGAGAACAACAACTGACCTCTTTTTTTTGAATTTTCTTGTTTTAGTAGAAGATAAAAAGGAGTTTCGTGGAAACTTACCTTTCGAGTGAATTTCTTATTGCCGAAATGTTTCTTGTACCCATGTACCTTCTTCTTTAGGCGACGCCTGCTTCTTGCACGGTTGTCTTGGATTAAACCTGTTTCAACTTTTCAGACAAAGAACAATTGTTAGTTCGGAAATGACGGTCGGTTTGGTGACATTGATCGTTCCCGATTGCTTTGTTTCGTCTTCATTTCTGTTGCGAAGTCCCGCCATTGATTTGATTCATATGTCGAAACCCTTTAGACTGCTCAGACTCGCATTTCCAGATTCTGTGATGATTTGCCTCGTAAGGCTCTTTTTCTTTTCTCTCTTTTTTTGTCCCGTTTTGCTTGGAGGTTCTCAACGGGGATTTTATTGGAGGTATTCTGTGGGGATTTGAACAAAAGGAAGCCCTGTGGGGGAATATTTACAAAGTGGATTCTTTGTGTGGATTTTTGTACAATGGGACATGCTGGGGATTTGTTTCGAAGCGGGCTTTCTAGGATTTGTTGGGGTAAGCTTATTGGGGAATTTTTACAAAGGGACTCGCTGGGGATGTGCTGGGGAAATTCCAACGGGGATTTTTTTTTTTTTATATATTTATATTGGGGAGACTCTGTGGGGGATTGTACAAGTGGAGACTCTGTGGGGATTCGTCCGAAGGCGGACTTGCTGGGGGAAATTTCTCTTTTTCCTCTTTACTTCGAACGCCATCAAACATAATGATTCGTCAAGTTTGGACAGACGTACCAACGAAATGGGGTGTTTTCCTTCATGAAACGGAACTCCTTGAAAACAAACCTGCCACCTGCCCTTTCCGGTGTATCCTGAACTTGGGGTTAAAACATAAAAGGGATTCGAAGAGGAACAAAGAAAGGAGAAAACAAATTTCAGGAAGGGAGTGTCCCTTTTGGGACGAGAAAGACTTATCTGAGGAAGATAACGCTGGCTTTAAATGACATGACATGCTCTTTGGACTGGACGCCTGACCTTCCATGAACTTGCGTTTCCCTGAACCAGAACGGATCTGTGATTCCAAACCGGTGGAACTTTGCCGAGACCTCCTTGGGGTGGAGTCATTCTTTTCGGCCAACAGCGCCCTTTGCGGGTTTTCGCCGGCTGACCTCTCTCATTTCTCTTCCTGTAATCGCTTGATAGCACTCTTTGTGAGTTTTTACTAAACAAGCTCTCTCATTTTGGTTTCTCTACTCCCGTCGCCTCGTGGTGCCCGAAGGTTTTCACCGACGAGACTCTCTCATTTTATCTCTCTCAATTCAGAGTGTGCCGGTCTCCATTTGTGACGCTTATTGGTTTCCCAATATCTTTGGTAATTGATTTGAAGGCTTGTGCTTGGTAAAGAGAGGTAGATGATACTAACTTCTAAACTGCTCGACGTGCCCCGGTTTCAATTTCAGGGTGAATGGGATTTTATTGTTGGTGTGACTGAACCTCAGGGAGAGGCTGCCTACGTATCCTTTCAGAATCAAGTCAAACGTAGTTCAGGCTCAATCAATTGTTGGTTTTTTTTTCTTTTTTTTTTAAGCAGCTCAAAGGTTGGTAGAGAGAATTGGGTAGTGTTTGGGGAGTAGTGGGGAATAAATCCTTCGTCATTTCAAATGCGTCAAGACTACTGGAGTATAATTCAGACGTAGTATCTCTTGACTGCATCCGCATTTACTGCTGTGTCGGGGTCGTTTCCTTCGATATCACCTAAATACAATGCTCCTCTCGGCAATATCTTCCTTATGATGTATGGGCCTTTCCAATTTGGAGCAAACTTCCCTTTTGCTTCCTCATGATGCGGCAGAATACGCCTCAGTACCAGCTGACCTACTTCGAAATTCCTGGGTCGGACTTTCTTGTTGTAAGCACGGGCCATTCTTCGTTGGTACAACTGTCCGTGACAAACCGCGGCCATTCGCTTTTCATCAATCAAAGTCAATTGCTCTAACCGAGTCTTGACCCACTCGCTGTCTTCGATTTCTGCTTCGACAATGATTCGAAGCGAAGGAATTTCTACCTCTGCCGGTATTACAGCCTCGGTCCCATAAACCAAAAGATAAGGAGTCGCTCCTACTGATGTGCGTACCGTAGTGCGATACCCCAACAATGCAAATGGTAACTGCTCATGCCACTGTCGGGAACTTTGGATCGTTTTCCTCAAAATCTTCTTGATGTTTTTGTTCGCCGCTTCCACAGCACCATTGGCTTTCGGCCGATAAGGAGTAGAATTCCTATGCGTTATCTTGAATTGCTCGCATACATCTCCCATCAAGTGACTGTTCAAGTTTGCTGCGTTATCTGTAATGATAGTCGCAGGAATACCGAAACGACAGATAAGATTTGAGTGTACAAAATCCACTACAGCTTTTTTAGTGACCGACTTGAGAGTGACAGCTTCTACCCATTTTGTGAAGTAATCGATGGCAACCAGTATAAACCTGTGTCCATTCGAAGCCTTCGGTTCGATTGGTCCAATGACGTCCATGCCCCAGGCGACAAATGGCCAAGGTGCAGACATGGGATGCAGCTCCGTGGGAGGTGCATGAATCAAATCACCGTGCACCTGACACTGATGACACTTCCGAACGAAGCTAAAGCAATCCTTTTCCATGGTCATCCAGTAATAACCTGCTCGAAGGATTTTCTTTGCTAAGACATAACCGTTCATGTGAGGTCCGCACACACCTGCGTGTACTTCGTGCATGATCTTTCTTGCCTCCTCGATATCGACACATCTTAGAAGATTGAGGTCCGGGGTCCTCTTATACAACAATTCACCGCTTAGAAAGAAACCACTTGCATGTCGCCTAATGGTCCTCTTTTGATCTCCAGTAGCGTGCTCGGGGTATTCTTGTGTCTTTAGGAACCTCTTGATGTCATGGTACCACGGCTGCGTATTTGATCCTGCCTCGATTACATTGCAGTAACCGTGTCTTTCCTTGATTTGGATTTCCAAAGGATCGACGTGGGCGTTGCCCGGGTAGGGTAGCATTGAAGCCAAAGTAGCAAGTGCATCTGCCAGTTCATTGTGACACCTCGGGATATACCTGAACTCTATTGAGGTAAAGCGCTTGCTGAGGTCCTCCACATGCTGTCGGTAAGGGATAAGTTTGACATCCCGAGTTTCCCATTCGCCTTGGGCTTGCCGGATAATCAGGTCAGAATCTCCCATAATCAGTAAGTCTTTGACATCCTGATCGATTGCCATATGCATGCCCATGGTGCAGGCTTCATATTTAGCTGTATTATTTGTGCAAAAGAAACAAAGTCTAGCTGTGGCGGGATAATGCTGACCAGAAGGTGAGATCACAATTGCCCCAATCCCTACACCCTTGGCGTTCACGGCTCCATCAAAGAACATCTTCCAAACATGAGCTTCCTCCGAGACCAATTCTACGGTGTTTACTTCTTCATCTTGAAAGTAGGTATCCAATGGCTGGTATTCCTCATCGACCGGATTTTCGGCCAAATGATCTGCTAACGCCTGGGCTTTCATTGCCGTGCGAGTGACATAGACTATGTCGAATTCCGTAAGCAAGATTTGCCATTTAGCCAGTCTCCCAGTAGGCATTGGTTTCTGAAATATATACTTCAAAGGATCCAACCTGCTTATGAGGAACGTAGTGTGGGCTTGGAGATAATGTCTCAGCTTTTGAGCAACCCATGTGAGAGCGCAGCATGTCCTTTCCAGCAGAGTGTATTTGGCCTCGTAGCCGGTGAATTTCTTGCTCAAGTAGTAGATTGCTTGCTCCTTCTTTCCGGTTACGTCGTGTTGCCCGAGGACGCAACCGAAAGAGTTCTCCAAGACTGTCAGATACAAGAAAAGTGGCCTTCCCGGTTCTGGAGGGACCAAGACCGGGGGATTCGAAAGGTATTCTTTGACTTTATCAAAGGCTTCTTGACACTCAGTTGTCCATTTAATCGCCGCATCTTTCCTTAACAGCTTGAATATGGGCTCACACGTGCTTGTCAGCTGGGCAATAAACCGACTGATGTAGTTCAACCTGCCCAACAGACTCATCACGTCTTTCTTTGTTCTCGGGGGAGGCAGATCTCTGATGGATTTTATCTTAGTTGGATCTAGCTCGATACCTCTCCTGCTTACGATGAAGCCCAAAAGTTTGCCCGACGGAACTCCGAAAGCGCATTTGGCTGGGTTTAGCTTCAAGTCATACTTCCTTAATCTCTCGAAGAATTTCCTCAAGTCTTGGATGTGATTATCCTGTGTCCTGGACTTGACTATCACGTCGTCCACGTACACCTCTATTTCCTGATGCATCATGTCATGGAAAATGGCAGTCATGGCCCTCATGTAAGTAGCCCCAGCATTCTTCAAACCAAATGGCATGACCCGATAACAGTAGGTGCCCCAAGGCGTGGTGAAGGCAGTTTTCTCGGCGTCCTCTTCATCCATCAATACCTGATGATACCCAGCGTAACAATCTACGAAAGACTGTATCTCGTGTTTGGCGCAATTATCAACGAGGATGTGGATGTTGGGCAGCGGGAAATTATCTTTAGGACTTGCTCTGTTCAGATCTCGGTAATCTACACATACCCGAGTTTTCCCGTCCTTTTTTGGTACTGGAACCACATTCGCCAACCATGTTGTATATTGGACTACCCGAATCACTCCCGTTTTCAGTTGTTTGGTGATCTCCTCTTTAATCTTGTCACTGACCTCAGTTTTGAACTTTCGTTGCTTTTGTTGAACTGGAGGACAATCAGGATGAATCGGCAATTTATGAACCACTAGATCAACACCTAGTCCCGGCATGTCATCATATGACCAAGCAAACACGTCTTTAAATTCAAAAAGAAGTTGAATTATCGCCTCTCGCGTTTTCTTGTCCGTGTGAATGCTTATCTTGGTCTCCCGGATTTCTTCCGGGGTTCCTAAATTTACCGGTTCAGTGTCATTCAGATTTGGCTTAGGTTTATTCTCGAAATATTCCAACTCTCGGTTTATCTCCCTAAAAGCTTCTTCCGCATCATATTCTGGTTCTGGGTTCATTAATTCGCAGTTAAATAGCTCATTGTGATCTGGGCGTGAAGTCCGCAAGCATGTCATATTTAAAGCCGCATTATTATGACTGAAAAGAAAGATAAAAAGGAAAAATAACAAAAATCAGAACAAAAGAAAGAATGGGAAAGCAATGATGATTTTTTATTTATTTTTCTTTGGAAAGTTGGAAGACAACAATGTTTACAACTTAGGAATTCAAAACAACAATTGAAAAGAAGAAAACGTTCAAGTTATGTCATGGAGATAACTTGTGACACAGGAAAGGTGGCAGGACAGGTCTACCCGGACTTCCGTCTAGTCGGGAATGGCGTAGCCTCCTAGTTTTGAAGTTTGGCGTTCGGCCCCATGTACATCATCTCAGCAGTGCTTGTGCCTTCACCTGGTTGAACCATGTGGATCTCGTAGAGCATCTCTCTCATTGCTCCACATATCTCCTCGATTTCCTCAGCTGTGAAGACCTCATCATCTTCTTCTTCGGCGTACCTTGGCTTGATGAAAGTTGCATATAAATCTGGCAGTGGTCGAGGTAACTTCCAACCCTCATTTTTTCTTTTCTTTGCCCACTCTTCGTCTGCTGAAGTAGGTTTGAAACCTAGTCCAAAAGGTTTCTTGATGACTGGCAAGGTAATGGGTTCTGTTATTCCCTGAAGGGTTCGTCCAAGCCCCTTCCCTGGCCTAAATCCGTGCAGGATCATCTCTTTGGCCACCATAACCGAGGCGTTAGACAAGAAAGGCTGGGGGCAGGGTATTCCCTCTTCGTGCTGCTCTGCCAGTACAATCTCAAAAGCTTGATAGACCGTGTGTTCGCTCCCTTCTCTCGGTTCCAGATATGGAATGGATGGGTCCCGATAAATAGCATGCTCATCTTCCCCATGGACCACGATCTCTCGGTCTTCGTACTCGAACTTCACCATCTGGTGAAGAGTGGAAGGCACGGCTCCTGCCGCATGGATCCAAGGTCTGCCAAGGAGAAAATTGTAGGATGTATCCATGTCGAGCACCTGGAAGGTTACTTGAAATTCGACTGGTCCTATGACCAACAACAGGTCTATTTCTCCCATGGTATCTCTCTTGATGCCGTCGAAAGCCCTTACGCAGACATTGTTGGGTCGGATTCTTCCGGTCCCAATTTCCATTCTTTGTAGCGTGGAGAGCGGGCAAATGTCAACGCCTGAGCCCCCATCCAACATTACCCGCTTGACATAATAGTCTTCGCATTTAACTGTTAGATGCAAAGCCTTGTTGTGTGCCGCTCCTTCCGGGGGTAGATCGTTCTTGCTGAAAGAGATTTGGTTGACGGCGAAGAATCTTTCTGTCATCCGCTCTAATTGTTCTACCGAGGTTTCAACTGGCACATATGCTTCATTCAGGGTCTTCAGTAAGATCTTTTGATGCTCGGTCGACCTCATTAACAATGACAGCATGGACACTTGCTCGGGGTACTTGCGCAGTTGATCTATCACTTCGTAATCCGGCATTTTCATTTGTTGGAAGAACACTTCCGCTTCTTCAACACTTACGGGCTTCTTTGGCGGGAAGCGCCTTTGTGTGGCGTTGTTCAGTTCTTGGGTATTTGAATACCTTCCAATGAAAGTATTTTCTGGAAGTTCTCCCATGACCTCTTTACCTTTGTACATTACCAAAGTCTTTTGATAATTCCACGGCACTGTGGACGGGTTGGTCATTGGCTTTTGTGGCACGCGTCCGATAACCACTGGCTCATTCAGCCGAGGTGGTTGAATCGTCCCCCGGACCACATAGGCCCCTTTCGGCACGTACATAGGTTTTGTCTTTTTGATTGCGAAGTTCTGCGTCTTCTCAGTTCGACCTCGTGGTATGTAAAGAACTCCATCCTCTACCGGTACCACTTTCTTCTCCACCTTCTTTTCAAGCTCTTTCTTTATAGCCTTGGCCTCCTCCCCCTTTCCTGGTTTCTGGTCTGTTTCGGGCCTCTTCCCCGTGTCGACAATGGCAATTATGGCTTTCAGAGCAGGGTCGAATTCTTTGTCTTCGCAAATTATTCCGATCAGCAGCCCATTATTGTGAGCAGGCAATGGATTGTTAGTCACATTTGGGATCTCTTCGTCCCTTAGCACTATTTTCCCTTGCTCTATCAAATTCTCGACCATTCTTTTCAACGACCATCAGTCATTTGTATCATGTCCCTCGGCCCCTGAATGATAGGCACATCTGACTCCAGCTTTGTAAGAAGGTGACGTCGGGTTTTGCCTTGTTTGAGGGATTGGTTGTAAGAAACCCAATTGGACTAGCTTAGGGAACAAAGTAGAGTATTGTTCACCGATGGGCGTGAAAGTCCGCCGTCGAGGTGGCTCTTGAGGGCGGAAGTTATTCTGCGGGGGTTGTGGGTTATAGTGGTTGCGGTAAGGAGGCTAATTTCTGGGAGGTGGAGCTGGGCCTCGGTTGGCTTGTTGTGGTGGATGGGCATAAGGTTGGGCATTCATGACCATATAAGGTTGATGAGCATATGCCAAATTGGAGTGGGGGTAGTAGTGTTGTGGGGTTCTTTCCGGAAAACGGGGCCTGGGATGACGATACTCCCTTGCTTCCGAGGCTGCCATAGTTGTTTCTTCTTTCTTCTTCCCTCTGGTCATTCCTCCGAACCCGTTTTGGACGGCCTGGGAGGTTGCCCTTATGGCTGCTTGACTCAGAATCCTACCTGTTTTCAGACCACTTTCTACCATCTCTCCAATCTTGATCGCTTCCGCGAATGGCTTACCCATGGCTGACATCATGTTTTGGAAATAGTCAGACTCTTGAGCCTGGAGAAAAGTAGTGACCATTTCCACTTCATCCATGGGAGGCTTCACTCTTGACGCCTGTTCACGCCACTTAATAGCATATTCCCTAAAGCTTTCTGAAGGTTTCTTCTTCAAATTCGACAGCGAATTTCGGTCTGGCGCAATGTCGATGTTATAGTGGAATTGTTTCACAAAATCTCTGGCGAGATCATCCCATATATGCCATCGAGACATTTCCTGGTCCATATACCATTCTGAGGCTATCCCTACTAGACTTTCCCCAAAATATGCCATTAGCAGTTCTTCTTTTCCGCCGGCTCCCGCAATTGGTTGCAGTATTTCTTAAGATGTGCAATGGGGTCACCGTGCCCATCGTATTTCTCGAACTTCGGGGTCTTGAAACCTGCTGGCAGGTGCACGTGAGGGAACATGCATAGGTCGGCGTAAGAGACGCTCTTCTGTCCGCTCAATCCTTGCATATTCTTCAAACTTTGTTCAAGGCTTCTCTTTCTCTTGGCAATCTCATTTGTTCTGCAATTCTGGGGTTCTGATCTTTCCCGGGTGCCAGCTCGCACTGAGGCGGTAGAGGATTAGTGCTGGTAGCGAACCTAGTTGGTTCCATTGAGAACGATGGTGCTTGGAATGTAAAAGAGGATGAGTCAAAGCTTGGCTTGTACGTGGTAGGCTGTGCCGTAATCGGGCAAGGCGATGCAGTAAAGATGTTCATGCTTGCATCAGTGGATGACATTCGGGGATGAGGCTCAGAAGGCGATCCAGCAGAGAAGGCTGAGGTGGCTGGGTACCCGAATGGGGTAGCAGGATAATTTATGGGGACATTAGAAGTCCCACTTGACCTGGAGAATAATTCAGGGAATCCGGGGACGACACTTGGCGGCTCTTTCCCATTATTCCAATCGTCCAGCATTTCCAACATGCGGAGCCGTAGGATTCTATTTTCCTCCGCAGTTGCGGATTCAGGTGTGAGGACGGCTGAGATCGAGCTCTCCTCGGAAACAGGGATTGTTTGCAATGGAATTTCTGAAGACATTTCCACACTTCCTTTTGACCTGGTGAAGTAAGTGTGAGTACTGCTTCTGGTCCTAACAACAGGTAGTTGAACACTTCTCCTTGACCTCGTGAAGTATGAGTGCGAGGCCAGACTTTCACCAAACCAACCGTCTTTTCAAAACCCTGGAATACTCAACGACAAACGCACGGTTAATTTGCAGCGAATAACAGGTAGTTAATCTCACGTTGGTCATGATGCACCTATACAGTTAAGTGGATTACTACATGTTTGCTACGAGAGCATGCGTCATTCCGGCATTTTTCCTCTTTATTAGTTTTTCCCCTTTTTATTATATTTTTCTTTTTCTTTTTTTTTTGTTTTTCTTTTATGTTTTTTTTTATTTTGCAGTAAAAGAAATGCGACCGGATCCGATGAGGATTGCCTACGTATCACGATGCCTACGTGAATCAGATCATTACGTAGTTCGAAAAACACAAATGAGCGTAAAAGAAGCAACCTCTTTATTGTTGAAATGGTCTATTACAAACTACATTTTGCAAAAGAAAGAGCAAACTTTGAAAATAAACCTAGACTCAAAATAGACTAAAAATCACCCTGATGGAAAAACAGGCAGAAGATGCTAAGATACAGGCTTGACTTATGAGTGCATTATGGTTTTGAAAATTGGTGTCCGCGGGGCATCGTTCGGCCTCGCCGCGGTCCTAGGCGTGAGATCCCTCTCAAGTTGCTCCAGCTCGTGCATAGTCTGCTTGACATGACCCATTACTGCCGAGAGGATGGTAACGCTGGACATGTTCTCACATCGTAAACATCGTCTGGTGATGGCATGGGCAATGGCCTTGATCCTATCTCTGGTTTGCTTCTTCTCTACGAGTAGGCATTTTATCTGATCGCTGCATATCTTGAAGACTTGAGCATCCTGTACATGCTGATGCTTCAGTCGCCGTACTTCCAACTTCATCTGGGCTATTGAGTCGTACCAGTATCTGCTCTCAATTTGGAAATCCTTGGCCTGATTAACTGCTTTGATCTTAAGCGCAGCCATCTCTCTCTTTATTTTAGCAACAGTTTTCTCGTGGTCGCCTTCTAATTGATTCAAATATCGGCGATGCTTATCTGTTCTTGTATCCCACTGTGCCCTGAGCTCCGCTATGACGTTTTCAGATTTCTCCAAACCATCTTGCCATTCCCTGATTTCACTTTTTAACCTTTTTATCAGCTGCTCGTCTGATCGACGCCTTGGCTGTTTATCTGCATCCACCCTTATCTGTTTGATCTGGGCTCTGAGCATTTCGTTTTCCTGAATTAACCTGTTCCGCTCTCCCAGATTGGTAGCAGCTTGCACGTTGTGCTCATATTTCAAGCCTTCTACTTGTTGCTTTAACCTGCTGATTTCGGCGCAATAGCCTCTTTCCTTTGCTAACCAATCCCACTGCCTTTGCGATGATTCGGTGAAATTCCGGATGTGGGGTCTCTTAGCCGGCCTTTCATGCTCAAATTCCCTTCTATACCATGCAAGGTAACCTGGCGCTGTCTCTCCTTTGGCTCGATCCCGCACGCAAGTATCTGATTTCAAATATTGACACTCACTCCAGATTTGGCGAATCTTTGCTTCTGGGAATTGTCCGTTAGGACTTATCTCAATTGCTTGAGTGCTAAGATCTTCCTCATGAGGTACTGTCTGGCATCTTCCGAACTGTCTCAAAACTCGGCAGGGTGCGTAAGGTTGAATGCTCTTAAGCCCCATCAGTAAGAAATAAGTTTTAGCTGCCGACATATATAGGATCTCATCAACAGGCAACCATCCTAACGTCCATTGTATTTGGCTGGCAGTAAGAGCTTGAAAGAACGAGGTCCATGCCAGGACTCCTTTGGGCAAACTGATCTCTTTGGTTCTCGTGTAAGATTCTTCTATGCAGGTCTTTTCCGGGGAACCATGGCTCAAAATCTCGGAATGATGGCAGAGGTGCTCGGTCATCCATATCTGTAGGAGCAAGTTACAACCTTCGAAGAAATTTCCCCCAGCTTTACAAGCTGTAAGAGCTCGAAAGATGTCAGATACCACCATAGGCGCGAGAGTACTGTCACTTTGCATGAGTAAAGTGCTGACGACCCCGGATATCTTCAAATCAATGTTTCCGTCTTTCCTTGGAAATACCAGAAGGCCCAGGAACATCATCATGAACGCTACCCGTCTGTGCTTGTCCCACTTCTGACGAACACCTTTGCTGCACAGTTTGTTGATTGGATTATTGAATCCCCCTCATGACCGTACCTATCATATATGAAGCATGGAGTACAAAATCCGGCTGCCAGATCCGGGTTGTGGACTGTTCTAGGTATCTTCAATGAATCTAGGAACCTATGCACCGTGACAACTCTTGGGGCGACCAAGTATTTTTGCCTCAACGGAAGTTCAGCGTTCCCGAATGTACCCGGCCATTTCTTCCAAAGTCGGGGTGAGTTCGAAATCAGAGAAATGGAAAACATTGTGCGCTGGGTCCCAGTAGGTAACCAAAGCTCTTATGATATCTCCCCGAGGTTGGATTTCCAACAAACCCACAAGACCTTTCAGATATTTCTTGACCTCATTTTGTCCTTCAACACCTAGATCATTCCACCATAGTCGTAACTTGACAGGGATTTTGGTCATTATTGAAAAGTGTTCATTTTGCATCGTGCTCATCCTGCACATTTATCAAGGTGATTTTAACAAAAATGACTTGACTCAAAAATATTTTACAGAGGGGATCAAGTTTTGAACACGGCCTTTAAACACTTCGGGGGCGAAGATTTTAAGGCTGTGTGGGTCAACTGGACAAAACGCTAAGCAAGACCCAAAGGTGGCTATTTATGCAAAGTCAGCCTTCCGGCGTCCCTTTTTCGGGAACATTCGGCTATTTATGACAAAACAGCATCACCTGACTTTTTTATGACTCTTTTTTTTTAACAAATTGACACATTTTTTTTCTTTTTTCTTTTTATTTATTGATTTTGGCTATTTTAGCAAAATGGGGTTGAACCCGACGAGGGTTGCCTACGTATCTCACATCCGGTGAGAATCAAACCGGCGTAGTTCGGGAATATCGTAAATAGAAAAAATCAAATAAACCTAGAAATCAAGAATACGTATTTTTATTATATTTTTTCTTTTGCAAAAAGATAAAGACTAAAAAAATATTATATTTTTTTTTTAGGAAATATTTGGACTATTAGTCTGAATTGATAAAAGGGGTACTACGAAAGAGACAACATTTTTTTTGAATTATGAATTTCCGTTTTTTTTTTACTTTTAAATAAATACCTTCTCTTTTTTTTTCTTTTTTTTTTGATTTTGGAAGTGATAAAAAAAATTATATTATTTTTTTTAATAACTCAAACTAAGAAGACAAATTTTGTTTTTATTCTCTTTTTTTTTTTTAGAAAAATTCCGGCGAGGTTTTGACACTACTTGGACATTGGTTTTATTTTTCCAAAATAAGTAATTATCTCCCTACCCTGCTATTTTTCTTTTTTAGAAACCGGTCGGCATGCGGAACCGAAGCAAATAAATGCGCAACACAGATAGGAATGCAGCATGATGGTCTTTTCATTTCAGGTTGCTTGTCCTAGACGGACCCAACCCCTGTGTTGAGTCCCCTAAGTCAAATGTAACATGATGCAAATAAGCGTTCCTACTAGGGATCCGGCATGAAGTCAAGTTATTCTAGGTTCGTAACCTGGGTATTTGTTCTAGACTGTGTACCCGAGCAGACAACTCGAGTCGAGGAGGGGGCTACATACCGGGGACCCGCGAGATCGTCCGGCTTTGTAACTTGTCCGACCTCTTTCTTATTTCGGGTATTGACATTAACAGAATAGGGAGTCTCGACCAGCGAGCTTCTCCCCGGAGGTAAGAAGAGAAGGGTTTCGGCGCAGTTTATATACAGTTCAGATAATATCAAAACGGTAAAAGACAACATTTAGCACGTTATGCAAAAACATGTAATAAAGATCAGATAATAAAGCCAAATATAACAATTATTCTAAGCTCGAATTCTTGAACCCTTAACCAGTGGTTCTGGGTCAACTTTGAACCCCAGCAGAGTCGCCAGAGCTGTCACACCTCCTTTTTGCGCGCCCGCCCCGAAGGGTTAAATGCGCGAGGGGAGTTTTTCCAATTTAAGTGACAATATTCGAAATGGGATTATTTATTTAATTCAGAGTCGCCACTTGGGAAAGGTTTGGCTTTTGGTGTCCCAAGTCACCGGTTTATCTTGAATCCCAAATCGAGGAAATTTTCGACTTTTCCGAATGAAGTCTGCGAACCAGAAATTCTAAGTAAGGAATTCTGTTGACCCGAGGGAAGGTGTTAGGCACCCTCGAATCCCGTGGTTCTAGCACGGTCGCTTAAATTGTTATAATGGCTAAATATCTGATTTAAATACATGTTATGACTTACGTGCTTTTATTAAGTTTAAACCGCTTTTATCATTATCACTTATTTTTATAGAATTGCAACGTCGTGAAAATGCATCTCGAACCACGTCACAATCAATGCGCCCGTGATCGTCAACACATTTTGACTTCGTTGAGATTTGGATTTGGGTCACATCAATGTGCACCCGAATTTAAGAATATGATTTAATTAAGCCGCGCCTAAAGAGTCTAACGCGTTATTATTTTTTGAGAAGGCCATGAGATTCACTAAACGGCCTAGCCTGAATTCTAAATATTATGATTAGTTGTTGAGGGCCCCGCAATTTGCATTTTTTATTTAGCGAGGCTCGTCTCATTATTTTAGAAGAGGATATCCTAAAGTGACTACATTTCTATTATTTTGTTTCCAGAGATAGAAGAAAGAAAGATGTATGCTAATTGAAGTATATGCTTTGGCCTAAACCGGACTCCTATCAATTTCTGATTAATTACTTATAAAGTGAAAAGACGTCATACCTTACGAAAATGCTTTGGTTGAACAAAGAAATTACATATGAGATTGATGAAATGCAATACTTAATCCGACAACATCCTTAAGTCGAATCTAAATCAAATTGCTTAAACAGGATTAATAGAGTTCCTTATTAAAAGATGTTACTGATGATGTTCAAAACTAGTCCTATAAACTGCCTAAAGAAATCGAAACTGGATGATTCAAAACTGTATTATATTTGGCTAGATTTAACAGCCATTTGCCCCTACCTATTCAAACATGCTAAAAGAATGAGTTTAAGTTTAACAATTGTATAAATAGTGTCACATTCCATGGATCGTATTTACATCCTGTATGCTAACTAAACGAATCAAATACCGCAGTTTCAGATTAACATAAACTTTACTTAAGTACAAACTTACCAATGTATTCTCTATTAGCTATAAACTAAAATTTACACAACTTAACAACATTTATGAAGAGGCAGTCAGTAAATAACAGGTGATTGTAACTCCTTCAAATCTTTCTATTCATGCTTTTCAATGTTACAATCAGCTACACCAATGTGAGACTCGAGATGTGTACCTGGAAATACTGAAAATGCAAAGGAGAAGAGGAAGAAGATAGGGAAATCAGCAGCAGCAAGAAACAGAATTAGCAGTAGCAGCAGGACACAGAATAGCAGCAGCAACAGGAAACAGAATAGCAGCAACAACAACTCACGAAACAATTGGAGTGGGATCAAGACCCCAACTAGACCAAGTTCCCGAGTAAAACAACAACAACCAAGCAGACTCAGTTGGGATTTGGGAGAAATCAGTGTTGCACAAACAGGTCAAGATTTAGTGAAATCAAAACAGCAAATCAAAAAATGTAATTTCTAATTCTGCCTGTCTGTGTTATCAAAGAGAATTCTTTTCCAGTTTTCTGTCTTTCAGAACTTAGTTCTCAAAAAATGTTCAGTCCCTCTCTATCTATGTTAACAATTTCCCTGTCTGTATCCCCATCTCCCTGTTCTCTTTTTTCTCCGTTATCTCTCAATGTGCCTCCCTTTTATAAGCCTTAACATCACCCTTTTTACAGCCTGATAGACTAATCAGATACCCCTCCCATGTGCTATCTTCTTTTCAGTTCCACTTAGCTATTTAAGTGTTAACCCCATGACATTCCCTTGGCAGGCTTAACTTTCCCATTTTATTAACTAAAAGCAGACATGGGCAGCAGGAATATAATCTGACAACATATGCTGTCAAACTATTTTAATCCAAAAGGGCTTTTATACACATGTTGTGCACAAATGCACATGCCCTCCAATTCATATTGCAGGTAACAATCTACCCTTTTATTTTCAGATTCAAATACAGCAACTATAAGTGACCATACTTGATTCTTACTTTGATTCAAACAAAGTTGCAGCAGGCAACAGGTTCAATTGTTAACATTTGAACTACTGAAATTAATTGACGACAATTGTCGACTCGACTATATTAGTTATAACACATACAATCGAAACCAAAATCAGACATTTAACAGTATAGGACACATGATTCGAATTGTATTGACTAAGCAGAATTGTACCCAAGGAATCAGTTAATCAGTTCAAATTTGAAATTCAACCAATTGCACAACAAATACATACATACACATTATCAGAACAAGTAGAAGAAGAAACTCAATCAAACAACAAAGGTTCAGGCAAGGTGGACAGGACACAGTTGATAAAACTCAAAACACAGATTTCACGAAACATGAACAACCTTTAGAACAATCTCATGGACTAAAACAAATAAAGAAAAGAAAGCAAAACTCGCCTTAAAACCCGAAAAATCAAAAGACCCTAGCTTGGACTCGAACAGACCTTTCTTAAGGCTGAACGGACTTTAATCGAAGTGTTTCTCAGATGAGAAACACTTAGATTAAGGTCCATTAGACCTTAATCTCTTCGGCTTGAACAAGACACGGACCATTGACGAGGAACCCTAAGGTTCCAAAAATCAGATCTGGGATTCATGCTTCCCTGGTCAGATTCGGACCAAACCAAGCATGGTTTGGTCACGAGGGAGGTCTGGGGAGTGTCTGGTGTGAAACTGGGGTTAAACGGTGTAAGTCAAGTTCAGACTCAAATCTTCAAATGAAGATTCGAGAAGGTGGGAAGGGATTCGAGTTAAGTAGTTAACAGATCCATGTTCAGGATGGCAAGGGGATTCTAGGGTGTTAAGGTGAAGGTCATCGGCGTTCATGCCGCCGGGTTTCTGGTGAAGGGAGATGGGGGCGGCTAGGGTTTGAAGGGGAAGGGTCTGTGAAGACGAAGGCCGGGGTATTGGATAGGGGGGCAGGGTATGGTTGCAAGTTTATATAGTTAGTGGATAGGTGAATCCTGGCCGTTGGATGAAACATGATGAAGGGCCAGGATCCTTCGACTAACAGGGAAAGACATCGTTTCAAGGGTAAAGGGTTGAGGTCGGTCCGGGTGAGACGGGTCGGGTCTGTTAGTGTGTTCGGGGTGAGAGATCTTGGCCGTTGATCTTTCAGAGATCAACGGCTCAGATCAGCCTGAATTAAAACGGCGTCGTTTGTATGTTCTCGAAGTAGGCTGGTCACGGACCGGGCAAGCCTGGGTTTTGGGCTGAGTTTGTTTGGGCCAATTTGTTTAAAATTGGCCCAAGTCCGAAAAAGATTTTTTTTTATTATTATTATTATTTTATTTTCTTATTTATTTTAAAAACAAAACCTAAGTAAATCAAATTAAAATTAAATAAACACTTAATACAATTATTTGCACACATTAAAATATTTTAAGACAGGTAAAATCAAACAAAAACAAAATCACGGACAAAGATGCCTATTTATGATTTTCTATTTAACAACCGGATTACGGTTCAAATTATGCATGACACATACATTTTTTTGTATTTTGTTTTAATAAAATAAAATGGGCAAAAATCATAAATAATTAACAAAGTGCCATGTAAAAATCCAAAAATTGTACAGCAGGACCAATTGTTATTATTTTTTTATTTCTTTTGGAGCGATTGTCGCGCGAAACAAAAATCACGTGCTCACAGCTGCCCCTCTTTGTTCGGAATATGATTTGGGACTACGAGGCGGTATCTCGGGAGTGCCCTGTTGATTTTCTCTACTTGTTGTATTGTTTGGTTGATGTTTCCTTAACATGTAAAATCCTTGTTTTCCTTTCGTGTTGTGTTAACTTCCTTAATTTTGTGTTGTTACTTTTCCGTAAATTCTTTATCGTTTCATTTCTCTATCATTTCATTATATTGTTATATCTCCTTTCTTGTTTCGTATTATCTCTAGTAGGGCCTTGACCTGACCTCGTCACTACTCTACCGAAGTTTGGCTCACTTACTGGGTACCATTGTGATATACTCATACTATGCTTGTACACATGTTTTTGTGCAAATTCAGGTACATCCTATCATCCTCGGTATTAGAGCGTTGAGTTGCTTTACTTTGGAGACTTTAAGGTACACATGTTCGCGATCTCAGCCCTCGAAGTCCCTTTCTATCCTGTTCTTTTCTTATTTCTTTACATCTTTATAGACAATGATGTATATGAGTGTTCAACACTGTATCTAGAGCTTGTGACTTGTATTTACACCGAGTTTTTGGGAGATGTACATGTTGAGTTGCAGATTTTATTCATATAGTTGCTGATGTTTTTGAGATTTAAATTATTATTCAGTTATTCCGCATATTTATTAGGCTTGCCTAATCTTAGAAACTAGGTTCCATCACAACATACTACAAAGGGTATTTGGGGTCGTGACAGACCTAATTTTCTGGGCTTTCTAAACAATCTTTTCTTTTTGTCTGATAAAACTTTACTTTTGGTTGTTGATCAGGTGTACAGTCGATTATGCCCCATTTTTCTTGATTATGACTGTTTTAAGTGTATATTATATCATGCATGTTTTATTATTATTATTAGCTGATATTATCTGTATCTCTTATTGCTCTTTTTGGTTGACGTCAAAGGGGGAGAAGAAAAACAGTAAAAAAAACAGGGGGAGCAGGAATACAAACAAGACGCAAAGACAGGGGGAGCAGAAGTACAACCTTGAAAAGGAAGTGTCCCCAAATCTGTCAAACTCTTTTGATTTATTGTCATCATCAAAAAGGGGGAGATTGCTAGGCTTAGCATTTTAATAATGACTAAAAATAAAAATACTAGACTAATGTGAATATACTTTGTGTGTAGGTTCACTAATCAAAGCTATGTAGGCATAAGAGGCACAAGAAGCAATCAAAGAGCCAACGACTATGATATTCAAATTTTTCCATCAAAGGAATACAAGAAAGGAAAGGGAATCAATCAAACGGGCAAAGGACTTTCAAAGACACGAGGAAGGAAAGGAAATCAATCAAGTATGAGAAATTAGTGGAAGTCTCAAGAGCAAATGGTTGGGAAGATAAAGGAGCTAGTCTGCATATGATGAGCGCAAAACACAACACGAAATTGATACTCACTAGCCAAAGATAGTATGGTTTAATTATCATCTCCACGGGGATTGAATTTAAACAATGTTCAAGTAATTTCTGGCTTAAATGTTATTCAGATGATTAACACTTTGGTTTGAATGATTATGAACTACAACTAACAATTAAAAGTAAAGCAAATGACAATTGATCGCTAAGAACTAGAGACTAGCAGAATTGGATTGTTATTTATGTGAGAAATAAGGGTCATGAAATGATAAGTGCAAGATTGTTGTTCTGGAATTGACAATGTTAAATTTCACTCTTAATGTTCTGTTGATTCTCTCGAATTCAACATCTTATTATCCTATTATTGTTATTCAGGTTCCTCTCTCGATTAAACCTAAACTGTTCAAATATGCTACTATGAAGTGCGATGAAACTTGCACGAATCTATTGGTAAAAATGGTCTAAGAGAAACTTCTCTCGAATATTTCTCAATCTTAATTCAAAAGGTAGATCGCAAAGCTCATTCGATTACTTAAAGAAGTACCACAATAAAATAAGGCATGCTAATATTTAGTATTACGCTCCTCTTCCGATTAGATACAATAATGAATATAGTCACACCTAGAATTAAATCTCTTCCAATAAATTCAAGAATTCAAACAATAATCAAATCCATAGATAACAATCAAGTCACAAAATCATGTCAAACCATAATAAAAACTACTCTGTAATCATGGAGGAAGTCATCACAAATAGAATTAAAGAGTAAGAAAATATTAATCTAACGTTACAATCCAAACTCCCGTATTAAATTGATGGAAAGATAATAAAATCTTGTGTCTTGAAGCCTCCAATGCTCTCCAAAAGCTTCCAAGGTTAAAAGTCCCCTAAAAATCCTATTTTTGGTATATTTATACCATGCAGGAACAGGTCCGGATAAAACTATCCTTTCCAAGCCGAAGTGAGACAACACTATAAGAAGATTACATAGGCGCGGCATGCCTCGCATCACCTCATGCGCCACGCCAGTGGGAAAGTTCAGAGAGCGGGTTTTTTTTACATTCTGAATGAATTTCGCACTAGCACCTTTTACACCGTGGCGCGGTAGTGCATTTTTTCCAAAGTAATTTTTTTCTTAATTTTTAAAATTTAGACTTGGTACTCGATCCCCGAACACGATTTCGGCTTAATTCTTTAGGATTCTAATCAGACTTCAAAGCTCCAAATCATCTATTTTAGCTTCAAAATTGCTTCTTCACTCGAAATCACCTCCTACACAATATAACATACGTAATAAGTACAAAGTACTAACAATTAGGCTCAAATACAATCAAAGTGTAGTAATTAGAGTGTAAAATGTAGCTAAAATACGAGTTTCTAACCTACCATCAACACCCCACACTTAAGCCATTGATCTTCCTCGAGCAATCAAACTACACTTCACCTCGAGGCGACCTTTTCATCAAACAACTTTCCTAACTCATCATGCCAGGAATATTTAAATCAAACTAAGAACCCCATCATAACATCCTAGTCTCAAGACTCGATTCAAAAGTACCACATATTTTTCAAAAACCTGCTCACTTACTCTAACATAGAGGCCAAAGACTTTACCTTTCCTTCGCAAATCATGTTCCCTCACACCAAATACAGAGAGTAGTTTCACACATAATAAAATTCAAGAACAAATAGTAACTCACTATAGAAATAAAACTCACTCTCAAAATTAAAACTCATGTGCCATAGAAGACGCACCATATGTTTGTCCGTAGTGTAATACTCTACTAATTGAGTTCATTTAGTCAAAGATCAAGTAGGACTTTATTTTAGCTGTAATGTAAGTTGCGGGACGGGTGGGATACATTTGGATATAGTGACTACTCCTTCCTGAGCACTTTAATACATATAATTTGAAATCGAAACCCCACACTTATTTTGAACCAAACTCCAACCTTCACATCATAATAATATCAGCTCCCAATTTCTTTAAGCACAAATATATCATGAGCTACCACTAGCAAGGAATTTATTTTTTTTCCACACAAAATACATACAAATATTTTCTTTCTTCGACTTCTTCTTGTTTTTCTTTTTCAATTCCCCACAAGTGGCTCTCACTTTTTTTCAAAACAGTGCACCTTTCTCTTATTGTTCTCAGTTCACTCAAAACCTTGTCCATACCTCAACTTAGCTTTTAACAAGCTCATAAAAACTTCAAGTGCTCAAGAGAGGTAAAGGTTCAAACAAATAGTCAATTTAAAAAAAGGGGCCAGGCTTGTATTGTGGTTGACAAAGAATTAAGATTACAGGCTCAAAGGACTAACTAGGATACACACAATTAGACGGGTAACATGCATATAATTGGCTCACAAAGAAATGCATGTATCACTTTCTAGAATGAACAAGACTACCCTTGTACTTTGCAAACACACAAGGCAAGTTCTAGATATCAATTGATATTCACAGAATATTAACAAAATCTCACACCACCAAGGCACATAACTCACTTAGGACCAAATCTATCCCGATTCTCTAGTCAAAGCAGTTAAGTAAAGTCAAAATCAAATAATTTAAGGCACTACAATACATGAGTCAAGAACTGAGCCTAGGCGTCACAACTAAGGCACTCACCTATCTCAAGATACAATAAAGTCAAGAAAAGTTATCTCCACTAATTAGCACTATGACACAAGACTCTTTATTCCTATTAAAAGAAACATTAACTACACTCGGTTCAAGTAAAAACCCTTGAAAAAGAACCACAGCACAAAAAAAACTAAGGGAGAATTATTACACTACCTAAGAAACTAAAACAAAAACAATTTTTTTTCTTTGACTTTAATCTCTCAAGAAGACAGTCGAGGAAATCCATTGTTGGGAAAGTAAAAAAAAATTCAAATAGAACAAAAGAAAACAAACACAAATGTATATATTTACATCCCCCACCCCACACTTTAAATTGTGGCATGTCCCCATGACACACAAATAAAAAGTAAGAGGTAAAGAAAACTCTCTTGAATCATCTAGTGTGGGTCTGAATCGAAGTCGGGATCCACTTTACACGCCTGATCCAGTGCACATATCCATGTTGAAAGTTCTTTTCTACCTTCGTTGGGTACACCCCACACTTATCAGGTTTACTCTCTCTAGATTCAGACTGTGCAGTCGACTTGTCTCTAGGTGCCCCTATTGCTTCACTCATCTCGAATACCATTTTTTCTTCCCCCACTCTTAGCATGAGTTGGCTCTCCTGAATGTCCACAATAGCTCTGCTAGTAGACAAGAAAGGTCTCCATAAAATCAGAGGGACCTCCTTATTTTCTTCCATATTCACCATGATGAAGTCCACAGGGAACACAAATTTATCCACCCGAACTAGCACATCTTCCACTATTCCTTCTTATATGATCGTGGTCTGATCCGCCAGCTGCAAAGACATAGGTATAGATCTGATTTCTCCAATGTCTCCCTCTGATTTCCTAAAAATGGACAAAGGCATAAGATTAATAGAAGCACCTGAATCACACAAAGATTTTTCAAATTTGGTACTTCCTAAAGAGCAAAGTATAGTAAAACTCCCTAGATCTTCACACTTTTGAGGGAGCGTATTTTGTAGAATGGCACTGCAATGCTCTGTGAGATTGACAACCGATGTCTCTTCCACTTTATGCTTATTGGACAACATCTCCTCCAGGAACTCAGAATAGGCTAGCATCTACGAGAGCACCTTTGTGAAAGGTAGATTAACATGCACCTGCTTGAGCACATCTAAAAAATGCCCAAAAATGTTTGTCCAGCTTATCTCTTCTCTGTTTCTAAGGGAAAGGTAGAGCAGACATATATTTACTCTCTTCAGTCTCATCTTTCATTGAATTCCCATCCTTCTTCTTTTTCAGAGCTCTAGTCATCCCTTTCTTCTTTAGACCATCATTTGGATCTACCCTCACTTCACCTTCTTGACTGTTGCTATTTTTATGCTTCTCCACAATCTCTACATGTCCTTCAATCAACTCATCTTTTTGTTTTTCAGTGGGGTCCTTCAATACGTGCCCACTTCTCAAAGACACTGCATTTATTTTATTTTTTTTATTTCTTTCAGTATCAACAGGGAGAGTTCCTGGAACCCTCTCAGACAATAGATTAGCAAGTTGCCCCATATGTCTTTCCAAGTTTCAAATGGATGTTCCATGCGTTTCAAGCCTTTCATCTGCTTTAATAATAAAGGCCTTCATTAGGTCTTCCATGCTGGACTGATTAGACCATGGAGGTTGGTATTGCTACTTTTGTTGTTGAGAAAACCTGGAGCTCCCTGTCCCTGGGGTTTGGAGTTATTCTGTTGCCATGCATTCACACTGCCACCTGGTGAACTCCAAGAAAAACCTGGGTGCCTTTGCCCCATAGGGTTTAAATTATTGCCACTTTGGTAGTTGCCTCTATCAAAGCTCCCCACAATATTTACCATTTCATCTGTAGTCGAGGCCTGACACTTATGCGTTGGATGACCCATTCCAACAAAAATTACAAACCGAGGATGATAGCTCTGGACCTTGGACAAGGTTAACTTTCTTATCTCTCTAGCCATGGTGTCTAGTTAGGCTTGCACTGATGTGTTAGAATCTACCTGGTGAACCCCAGCTGATTTTCTTCTATCATTACTCTTAGTGAGCTATTAGTTTGTATCTTCAGACATCTCATCAATAATTGCAATAATCTCTTGATGAGTCTTCTTCATTAAAGAACCTCCAACTGCAGTAATCAGATTTCGTTGTAAGGAAGGTGTTAGTGTGACGACCCGGCCAGTCGTCTCATGAGTTACCGCTCTGTTTGCCCCATTTCAGCTTTTTTATGCTTCGTTATCCGTGTTTTATGTGATTGAGTTGATTAGTTCGAGTTCGGAGAGTATTTGGTAAGAAATGAGACACTTAGTCTCTTTTAAGAAGGCTTAAGTTGGAAAAATCAATTGGATGTTGACTTATGTGTTAGAAGGCTCGGAAGTAAATTCCGATGGTTCGGTTAGCTTTGGGAGGTGATTTGTGACTTAGGAGCGCGATCGGAATGGGTTTTGGAGTTGTAGAGAAGAATTAGGCTCGAATGGGCGAAGTTAGTATTTTGGCAAATTCTGGTTGGTAGGTGAGATTTTTATACAGGGGTCGGAATGAAATTCCGAGAGTTGCAGTAGCTTCGTTAGGTGGTTTTGGATGTGTGTGCAAAATTTCAGATCATTCGAAGGTGTTTTGGTCGGATTTTTAATCAAATGCGTGTTTTGGAAGTTTTAGAAGAACTTAGGCTTGAATTCGATGCAATTTGATGGTTTTGGCGTTGTTTGTGGTGTTTTGATGATTGCAACAAGTTTGAATAATGTTTTAAGATGTGTTGGTGCTTTTGGTTGAGGTCCCGGGGGCCTCGGGGTGATTTCGGATGGCTAACGGATGATTTTGGGACTTAGGATGTTGCAAAAATCTGCAGATCAGTGTTGCAGGGTTTTGCTCTATGCGATCCCAGGAGTGGCATTGCGATCGCATAGAAGCATTTTTGAGGGGTTGTTTGGTTGTTCAATGTGATCGCATAGGGAGGCATGCGATCGCAGTGTAAAGTTAATTCGGGATTTTCGTGGAAATTTGTTCAATGCGATCGCAGGAGCAGGTGTGTTATTGCATAGGCTATGGTCATTGTGCTATGAGATTGCAGAGGATAGGATGCGATCGCATAGGGTTAATTCTGGAGCTACAGATTTTTATGCTATGCGATCGCAGAGTATTGGGCCGCGATCGCATAGATTTAGCTACAGTGATCCGGGCAGAATGTTAAAAACATTTCATCCGCGAACCCAAACCCATTTCCTCCATTTTTGAGCAACCTTGAGAGCTTTTGGACAGGAATTAAAAGGGTTTTGATGGGAAGTGATTGGAGGTAAGTCCTATGAACTAAATACATGATTATATTGTGAAATCATCCTTGAAATTCATGAAAATATAGCCAAATTGTAAGAAATTAGGGCTTGAAATTGAAATTCTAAATTTGGGATTTGAGGGGCCATTTGTGGTCTGATTTGAGAGATTTTTGTATGTATAGACTCGTGGCGAGATAAGGAACCCGATGACATAAAAATTTTAGAGTTTCGAGAAGTGGGCCCAGGGCTCGGGTTTTGCCAACTTCGTGATTTTCGATATTTTTCGAATGTTTTCGCTTGGGCTTTGTTCCCTTAGCATATTGTAACGTATTCGTTCTGACTTTGGATAGATTCGATGCGCGTGGAGGCCAATTCGAGGGGCAAAGGCATCGCGAGCTAGAGAATTAGCCAGTTCGAGGTGAGTAATGGTTGTAAATGATGTCCTGAGGAATTGAAATCCCGGATTGCACATCGTAGTGCTATATTGAGGCAAGATACGCACTGGATGATGAGCGTGGGGTCTTTCACTACTGGGGATTGTGACTTGGTCCATCCTGATTGATGATTTTACCAAATATTTGACTGAAATTCAATTGTTATCATGATGATTTGGGTTGATTGCCATATTTGGGCTTCGTGCCAACTATTTGAACCCTTCGGGGATTTTTATCACTGTTTCCGCACTACTTGACTTATTATTTGAACTCAATCCTGTTGATATCTACTGTTTTACCAACTCAGTCACTTTTACTCAGATTTGAAACTTAAATGATATTTCTACATCATGTTTTGGGCTGAGAACTACTGTTTTACTAATGCCCAAGAGGCTTGTGATGATTTTTGGACTGAGTGAGGCCGAGGGCCATATGTGAGGGTATGCTGAGTGATATGAGGCCGAGGGACTGAGATACTTTATATGCCACGAGGAGGCTTGAGTGATGTGAGGCCGAGTGATGAGTGATGATGCCACGAGGTGGCTTGATATAGCGCTTGGGCCGCAAAGGGCCCCTCCGGAGTCTGCACACCCACAGTGAGCGCGGGTACCCATTATGCTGAGTGATTGATACTATGCCCGAGGGGCTGATATGAGTGATTGTGAGGTAGCCCGAGGGGCTGATACAATCCTGAGTGATTCAGACTGAGCCCGAGGGGCTGATACTATGTTGAGCGATTGATACTGTGCCCGAGGGGCGGATTTCTACTTGTTACTTACCTGTTAAGTTACCAGTTTTACTTATTTCAAAAGGAATATCATTTGATTTCTTCACTGATTTACTGCTTTAAGTGATTTTACTGCTTAATATGGAATTGCTTTGTGTCTTTACGTGTTTTCATACTTTCAGTCATTATTTATAATTGTTACTCACTGAGTCGGAGTACTCACATTACTCCCTGCACCATATGTGCAGATTCAGGCATCGCAGAGTCCGCTCCTGAGTGCTGATTTCTCCTAGTCCAGGCAGTGATTTGGAGACTACGAGGTAGTTGTTGGCGTCCGCAGCCCCTTGTCTCCCTTATCCTCTATCATTTATGCTTTCTTCAGACTGTTGTATCGGATTCCGTACTTTGTAGACCTATAATAGATTCTGTAGTAGCTCATGACTTGTGACACGCCGGTTTGGGCTGTGTCGGGATGGTTCCTGCTATTGTTAACATTAAAATTCCGCAGTTTATGAGTATTAGATTATATGTTATTACTGTTTATGATGATTAACTGTTTAAAAGAGTTGTTCCGTTTTGGTCTGGCTGGCCTTGTCTTCACGAGAGGCGCCATCACGACCGGATTCGGGAATTGGGTCGTGACAGTCAGCCCATCCCAAAAGTCCTGGAGTTGCATCCACAATTCGATTCTATTATACTGACACTTTCTCACTATCTCCTTGAATATTTCCCAAACTTTGAAGACTGTTTCAGTGTCTTTCTGGCAGAAGTTGTGGATTTCCCTTCTGAATTTTACTGTTTTGTAGCTGAGAAGTACTTGTCAAGGAACGTTTTAGTCATATCTTCCCATGTACTGAACGACCAAGTTGGTAAGCTTCAAAGCCAGTGCTTTGCGTCATCCTTCACTGAAAAGGGGAATGCCCTTAAGTACACTGCATCTTACAATCTGTTACACTAGAAGGTGTTCATGATTTCCTCAAAGTCCATCAAGTGAATGTTAGGATCTTCATTCGCCTTCCCTCTAAAGGCACAATTGTTCTAAATGGTTTGAAGCAAGACTTGCTTCAACTAGAAATTATTTGCTGCAACGGGTGGAGGTCTAACACTTGACAGTCCCTGAGTATAGACTAGTCTAGCATAATCACCTAATACTCTTCCAGGTCTGGGAGCCATATTTTCGAATTGGTCTTCAACCAGGGGTCAATTTATATTGAATCTCTGACCCCCGTCATCTTTGATAGTCTCATCAGCAGCTCTAAGGGTTGCTTCAGCTACTAACTGTGCAGCTTGTTCTCTATGTTGTGCTGCCTCTCTTGCAACTAAATCTACCCCATCATCATCGTTCTTAGCCATGTGTTATTGGCTTAAATGTTGCCCCAAGAATTTTTTTGGTGAGTTCTTTCTCTTTCCTCAACTGTGGCAGATGCTTTTACACCTCTAGATCGTATGGAATCACATCTTTTGACGAAGATTGAGTCATACACCATAGAAGTTAAACATGTTGCTATGCACCTAAGAGAAAATCCGTGAAGAATAAAATAAAATTGCTTCCTGAATTAGCACCAAAAACTAATTTTGGACACTATTGATTGTCAATCCCCGGCAACGACGCCAAAATTTAACGAGCGCAAAACACAACACAAAATTGATGTTCACTAGCCAAAGACGGTATAGTTTAATTATTGTCTCCATAGAGATTGGATTTAAGCAATGTTCAAGTAATTTCTGGCTTAAATGCTATTTAGGATGATTAACACTTTGATTGAAATGATTATGTACTACAACTAACAATTAAATGTAAAGCAAATGAAAATTGATCGCTAAGAACAATAGACTAGAAGATCTGGATTTTTATCAATGTGAGAAATAAGGGTCATGACATGATAAGTGCGAGATTGTTGTTTTGGAATTGATATTGTTAAATTTCACTATTAATATTCTATTGATTCTCTCAAATTCAAGAGGTTATTTGTAATGACCGGGCTGATCATTTTGCTTTTTAGAACCCCGTCCCCCTAAATAAAACTTCTCGCACTTGATTTGACTAATTTACAACCTGCGGGGATGGTTGGTTCGGAATTTGAAAGAGTTTGGATTGAAATAGGCTCACTTGATTCCTTAAGGTTTTCTTAAAAGGGCTAAGTTTGACTTTGGTAAACATTTTTAGCAAACGGACCCGGATTTGTATTTTGACAGTCCCGGAGGGTCCGTAGGAAAATATGGGACCTGGGTATATGTCCGAAATCGAATTTTGAGGTCCCTAGCCCGAGTAATAAATTTTTATTAGAAATTGTTAAACCGAAATTCTAAGGATTTAAAGAAATTAACTAATGATTGATCATATTGGTATCGGGCCTGTATGCTGGTTCTAGATCTTGGTACAGGTCCAATATAACATTTAAGACTTGCCTGCAAAATTTGATGTCAATCCGAGTAGTATAAGCATGTTTCGGCGCATTAGGAGTGAATTGAAGAACTTGAAGTTCATAAGTTTGATTCTATTGGTTTTAGGAGTGATTCTTAGATTTAGCATTGTTTCGGGCATTCTGAAGTTTCAAGCGAGTCCATTTCATGATTTCACACTTGTCGGTATATCCGGGCGGAGCAGAGGACCCCCGAGCATCAATCGGCCGAGGCTCGAGTGAAGTTGGAAAATTTGGGAAAAGCTGAAGCTTCAAGTTGCAGTCATAACCGCACCTGCGGTTGGTCAGCCGCAGGTGCGAGACCGTAGAAGCGGTCGTCCTCTCGCAGATATGGCCAAGGCAGGCCAAGCCAAAGCCGCAGAAGCGGTCCCAGCTCACTTGGCCAATTCTGCAGATTCGGCCTTCCTCTCGCAGATGCAGCCTTCCTCTCGCAAAAGCGGGATTGCAGATGTGGTCCGCTGACCATTGATGCGGAAATCACTGAAGCAGTGAGCTTCATTTAATATGGGCTCTAAGCCATTTTGGCCATTTTTTACTCACCCATTGGGCGATTTTGGAGCTCTTGAGAGAGGACTTCTACCTAGCATCTTGAGGTAAGTTTATCCTACCTATTTCTAGTTTAATACTTGAGTCTTGGATATATTAACACACAAAGATTAAGGTAAAATCATGGAGTTAGAGCAAGACCTAGGGTTTTGATAAAAGTTAGATTTAACTACAAAATTTGTTATGAAATGCATTAGAAATCATATATTATTGATCCTTAGGTTACAAAGAACAACTTCCTTCGAAAAATTTTGGAATCCGGGAATGTGGACCCGGGGTCGGATTTTAGGAAACTTGTGTTTAAGGTTGGAAAATTGCTTAACTAGTTAGAATGCGATCTTGTGAGATTGTATTGACTAGTTTCTACCTCATTTAACTAGTTTTGGATCGTTTGGCTATAAATTGAGAGTTTCAGCTCGTTCTTGGTATTGGAAGTACACTTTGGAGCAAGGTAAGTCTCATTTCTAACCTTGTAAGAGGGAATTGTCTCCATTGGTGTACTATTGAATAATTTTCCACTAAATACGGGGCTACGTACGCACTAGGTGACGAGAGTCCATGCGTAGCTACTATTATGTTAATTGTTCGGGCAGTTTAGGACCTGTATCATGCCATACTTGCGAATGATTATATATTTTCTTGCTAATGTGATCACTTAGGATATTCTAGAGAATTGGAAATGAACATAAGTAAAAGTATGTATTTGTTGAACACTTGTATGAATTTATTTGAATATAAATGTGCCTTCATGTGTTTTCCTGATGATAATTGATATTTGTGGATCAGGTCGATCGCCTCGGTAGAAATAGATGCATCTATGGTTCGTGCCATTAGACCCTCTAGCAGTGCACAGCTTCTTTTCTGTTGGATCGGGCCGTCGACCTCGGCATAATGTGCATGATATCTATGTGAAATCTTATTCATGACTTGCTTGGTTAAATGTTTTGAAATGTAAATGGCTGACTGTGATATTATTAAGGACATGACTTATTACTTCTTGCTACAAACTGTTAATTACTTGTGACTTCCATGCTTAGCTAACACTTTATTATATTATTTAACCCTAGTAAGTATCAAGTCGATCTCTCGTCTCTACTTCTTCGAGATTAGACAGGATACTTACTGGGTGCATATTGTTTATGTACTCATACTACGCTTTTGTACTTAATTGTACAGGATCTGAGACAGGTACATCTGGCTATCAGTCTGGTGCGCATCCCTGATCATAGTTCGAGACTTCTACGGTGAGCTGCTCTCCTCCCGTGCCATTCTGCAGCTTGATGGAGTCTCTCTTTATTTTTGGATGTCTATTCTATTCCAAACAGTAGGATAGATTTATTCTTTCATATATTCTACTAGTTGCCCACAACTTGTGACACCAGTTCTTGGCACACACATTAGTAGACTATCCTTTTGGGAACTGTATAGTTATTTTGGGTACATTATTGATTATCACTTGTTTTAACTTCAAGTTTAGAGATTGCAGTACTTATTTTGGTAAAGTAAAATGAACACTTATCTATATTTCCGCATGGGCTTGCCTGACAATGGTATTGGGCGCCATTATGACCGATAATGGAAATGGATCATGACAACATAGTATCAGAGCACTAGATTCACGTAGGTCTCACAAGTCATAGGCAAACTTAATAGAGTCTTGCGAATCAGTATGGAGACGTCTGTATTTATCTTCGAGAGTCTATAGGGTGTTAGGAAAACTACTTTTTATTCATTTCCTATTGTGTAGTGGTTGGTATACTAAATTTCCCTCTTCTATTCTCTCACAGATGGTGAGGACACGCACGGCTGATGTTCCAGATCCGGGAGGAGCTGCTCCCCCTATTGCTAGAGGCCGAGGCAGAGGCAGGGGAGGGCACCGGCCCGAGGTAGGGGACGAGGGCGTCCCAGAGCTATTCCAGTAGTACCACCAGTAGATCCTTCAGGAGATCCTATCATTTAAGAGCAGGGAGAGATGCCCGCAGCTGAGCCTACCCCGGTGGACTTTATGACAGCACCGGGTTTCCAGGAGGTCATGGGTCGTATGTTGCGGTTTATAGACACCATGACTCAGGATGGTTTATTTCTAGTGGATCCAGCTATATCACAGGCAGGAGGGGGAGCACAGACCCCTAATGCTCAGGCTCCCGGTCATGCAGCTGTAGTGTATAAGACTTAGGGTGCACTACCCACGGATTGGGCTCAGCCAGTTGCTGTAGTGGTGCCCAAGCCCAGACTAGTTGCGGATGGGGACCCGCAGAAGTTATTGGATAGATGGACTAGGCTTTACCCTCCTCTCTTCAGGAGTGAGCGTCATGAGGATTCCCAGTATTTCACTGATAGGTGCAGGGACAGACTGCACAACATAAGGATATTGGAGTTGCATGGGGTTGACTTCACTGCTTTTCAGCTGGAGGGCAGGGCCCATAGTTGGTGGCAGGCCATCAAGTTCTCCTACCATCACTTGGGGTCAATTCACATAGTTATTCTTGGACAGGTATATCCCACCCTCTGAGAGGGAAGAGCTGTGGTATCAGTTTGAGCAGCTTGAGCAGGGTCAGATGTTAGTGACCGACTATGAGGCGAGGTTTTCTGAGTTATCCTACCATGCATTGATGATACTTCCTACTGATGCAAATAGGGTGCAGAGGTTCGTTACAGGGTTGCATTTTGGCATCAGGGCCAACATGGCCCGAGAGGTAGTGATGGGGACTCCCTATCAACTAGTAGTGAAGATTGCTCGGAGGATTGAGGGCTACTGTCTGAGGGGTAAGGAGCAAATGCAGCAGGATAAGAGGGCTAGATTTTCTGGAGAGTTCAGAGGTTCCCCGGCTAGGGGTAGAGGTCAGTTTGGGAGGGGTTATCCCAGAAGACCCCATATTCAGCACCACTACCTGCTCGGGGTGCTCTAACATACCCCTATTTCAGTGCCATTCGAGATAGTTCTTATCGCCCGCCAGCTATTTAGGGTTCCTCCAATGGGTATTCAGGTCCCTAGGGTTCTTCTGGTTCCTATTTCAGTGCTATGTCGGAGAGTTCATACCATCCACCGGCTATCCAGGCTTCTTTTAGTGGATCTACAGGCCATCAGGGCCAGTCATCAAGGCAGCAGGTCACCGCACAGCGGGGTTATTTTGAGTGCTAAGACCTTGGTCATATGAGGAGATACTGCCCAGGCTTCGAGGCAAGGCAGTACAGCAGGGTCAGCAGCCCATGAGTTTCAGCACTGGTTTCCCTACCGTCTAGAGGTGGGGCAGACTGGTAGAGGTAATCCTAGAGGTGGAGGCCAGACAAGGGTTTGGTCAGCTAGCTACTGCTCCATCAGGTGAAGGCCATCCAGCTAGCGCTCCAGCCAGATTCTATGCCCTTCCGGCTAGGCCAGATGCATTAGCCTCAGATGCCGTCATCACAAGTATTATCTCCATCTATGGTAGAGATGCTTCAGTATTATTTGATCCAGGGTCTACTTATTCATATGTATCATCTCTATTTGCTCGTTTCCTGGTTAATTCTCCTGAGCCTTTGGGCACTCCTGCTCATGTGTCCACTCATGTGGGCGATTCTACGGTTGTAGATCGTATTTACCGATCATGTGTGGTCACATTCTGTGGTTTTGAGACTAGAGCGGATCTCTTGTTGCTTGATATGATCGACTTTGAGATCATCTTGGCATGGATTGGTTATCTCCATATCATGCCATCCTAGATTACCATGCCAAGACTGTTACATTAGCAATGCCAGGGTTGCCAAGGTTAGAGTGGAAGGGTTCCACAGTTGATATATCTAGTCGGGTTATCTCTTTCCTGAAGGCTCGGCATATGGTCGAGAATGGGTGTTTGGCTTATCTAGCTTATGTTCGGGACACCGCCGCCAAGTCTCCAACGATTGATTCAGTTCCAGTAGTTCGGGAGTTCGCTGATGTGTTTACTTATGATCTTCCTGGCATGCCACTGGATCGCAATATTGATTTCTGTATTGATTTGGCTCCAAGCACCCAGCCTATATCTATTCCATCGTACCTTATGGCTTCGAAGGAGTTGAAAGAGTTGAAGGAACAACTTAAGGATTTGTTAGCAAAGGGGTTTGTTAGACCCAGTGTATCACCTTGGGGTACACCAGTGTTATTTGTGAAGAAGAGGGATGGGACTATGCGGATGTGCATTGATTACCGCTAGTTGAAAAAAGTTACCATCAAGAACAAGTATTTGTTGCCTCATATCGATGATTTGTTTGACCAGTTGCAGGGTGCTAGGGTGTTCTCTAAGATCGACTTGAGCTCAGGGTATCATCAGTTGAAGATTCGGGACTCGGATGTTCCGAAGACTGCATTCCAGACTAGATATGGCCATTATGAGTTTTTTGTGATGTCTTTTGGTTTGACTAATGCCCCAGCAACATTTATGGACTTGATGAACAAGGTGTTCAGACCTTATATTGATTCCTTTGTCATTGTCTTCATTGACGACATCTTGATATACTCACGTAGCCTGGGGGAGCACGAGCAGCATTTGAGAGTAGTGCTTCAGACCTTGCGAGAGCAAAACCTATATGCTAACTTCTCCAAGTGTGAGTTTTGGCTAGAGTCAGTGGCATTCTTGGGGCATGTTGTGTCAGGAGATGGTATTAAGGTGGATCCTAAGAAGATTGAGGCAGTTCAGAGTTGACCACGTCCTACTTCAGTGACCGAGATCAGGAGTTTCCTGGGGTTAGCAGGTTATTATAGACAATTCGTGTAGCATTTTTCATCTATTGCATTACCTCTAACTAGATTAACCCAGAAGGGTGCTCTTTTCCATTGGTCCGATGATTGTGAGGCGAGCTTTCAGAAGCTCAAGAGAGCTCTGACTACAGCACCAGTTCTTGTGTTGCCTTCCGGTTCAGGGTTGTATATGGTATATTGCGATGCTTCGCACATTAGATTGGGATGTGTATTGATGCAGGAGGGGTGAGTTATTGCATATGCTTCGCGTCAGCTGAAAATTCATGAGAAGAATTATCCTGTGCATGATTTGGAGTTGGCCGCGATTGTTCATGCTCTTAAGATATGGAGGCATTATCTGTACGGGGTGTCATGTGAGGTTTATACTGATCATCGCAGCTTACAGCATTTGTTCAATCAGAGGGATCTCAATTTGAGGCTGCGTAGATGGCTTGAGTTACTGAAGAATTATGACATCACCATTCTTTACCATCCGGGCAAGGCAAATGTGGTCGTGGATGCCTTAAGCAGGAAAGCAAAGAGTATGGGTAGCTTGGCATTCATTCCAGCAGAGGAGAGGCCACTAGCTTTGGACATTCAGTCCTTGGCTAACAGACTTGTGAGGTTGGATATTTCAGAGCCCAATCAAGTTCTTGCCTGTGTGGTTGCTCAGTCTTTATTATTGGGGCATATCAAGGCCCGGCAGTTCGATGATCCATATTTGGCGGTTCTCAGAGAGACAGTGCTACAGGGAGGTGCCAAGGAAGTTTCTATTGGCGAGGATGGTGTTTTTCGACTCCATGTTTGCTTATGTGTTCCTAATGTTGATGGTCTGAGGGAGAGGATACTAGAGGAGGAACACAGTTCACGGTATTCCATTCATCCGGGTGCGACAAAGATTTATCGTGACTTGAGAAAACATTATTGGTGGCAGAAGATGAAGAAGGATATAGTGGAGTATGTGGCTAGGTGTTTGAATTGCCAGTAGGTTAAGTATGAGCACCATAGGCCGGGTGGCCTACTTCAACAGATGCCTATACCAGAGTAGAAGTGGGAGTGCATTACTATGGACTTCGTAGTTGGGTTTTCCCGGACTTTGTGGAAGTTTGATGCAGTATGGGTCATAGTTGACAGGTTGACCAAGTCAGCACACTTTATTCCGGTTGTGACTACTTACACTTCAAAGATATTAGCGCAGATTTACATTCGGGAGATACTCCGGTTGCACGGTATGTCTGTTTCCATCATATTAGATAGAGGCCCTCGATTCACTTCCCATTTCTGAAGAGCCGTTCAGAGTGAGTTGGGGACCAGTATAAAGCTTAGCACAGCATTGCATCCTCATATTGATGGGCAGTCAGAGCGAACAGTTCAGATTATGGAGGACATGCTTAAAGCATGTGGGATTGACTTTGGAGGACAATGGGATCAGTTCTTGCCTTTGGCAGAGTTTGCTTACAACAACAGCTATCAGTCCAGCATCGAGATGGCTCCATTTGAGGCTTTATATGGTCGACGGTGTCCTCCTATCGGGTGGTTTGAGCCTGGTGAGGCTAAGTTATACGGAACAGACTTGGTGAAGGATGCCCTGGATAAGGTGAAGTTGATTCAGGAAAGACTTCGCACAGCTCAGTCCAAGCAGAAGAGTTACACGGGTCATAAGGCGCGTAATGTATCATTTATGGTTGGTGAGAAGGTCCTTTTGAAAGTCTCACCAATGAAAGACATTATGAGGTTCGGGAAGAAGGGCAAGTTGAGCCCAAGGTTTATTGGCCCGTTTGAGGTGTTGAGGCGAGTTGGGGAGGTTGCTTACGAGCTTGCTTCACCCCCCCCCCAGCTTATTGGGAGTTCATCTATTTTTCCACGTGTCCATGCTTCGGAGGTATCATGCTGACTTGTCCTATATGTTAGACTTCAGTACTATTCAGCTAGATGAGAGCTTGGGTTATGAAGAGGAGCTAGTTGCCATCGTTGATAGACAGGATCGCCAGTTAAGCTCCAAGAATATTTCAGCGGTGAAGGTCCAGTGGATGGGCCAACTAGTCGAGGAGGCGACCTGGGAGTCCGAGAGGACATGCGGAGCAGATATCCACATTTATTCAGAACCGCATGTACTTTTCTATGTTCGTTTGAGGACGAACGTTTATTTAAGAGATGGAGAATGTAACGACCCGATTGGTCATTTTGCTTTTTAGAACCTCGTTCCCCTAAATAAAACTTCTCGCGCTTGCTTTGACAAATTTACGACCTGCGGGGATGGTTGGTTCGGAATTTGGAAGAGATTGGGTTGAAATAGGATCACTTGATTCCTTAAGATTTTCTTAAAAGGGTTAAGTTTGACTTTGCTCAACATTGTTAGCAAACGGACCCAGATTTGCATTTTGATGGTCCTAGAGGGTCCGTTGGAAAATATGGGACCTGGGTGTATGCCCGAAATCGAATTCTGAGGTCCCTAGCCCGAGTAATGAATTTTTATTAGAAATTGTTAAACTGAAATTCTAAGGATTTAAAGAAATTAACTAATGATTGATCATATTGGTATCGGGCCCGTATGTTGGTTTTGGATCCCAGTACATGTCCAATATAACATTTAAGACTTGCTCGCAAAATTTGGTGTCAATCCGAGTAGTATAAGCATATTTCGGCGCGTTAGGAGTGAATTGAAGAACTTGAAGTTCATAAGTTTGATTCAATTGGTTTTAGGGGTGATTCTTAGATTTAGCATTGTTTTGGGCGTTTCGAAGGTTCGAGCGAGTCCGTTTCATGATTTCAAACTTGTCGGTATATTCATACGAGGCCCAGGTGCCCCGAGCGTCAATCGGATGAGGCTCGAGTGAAATTAGAAAATTTGGGAAGAGCTTAAGCTTCAGGTTGCTGTCACAATCGTACCTGCGGTTGGTCAGTCGTAGGTGCGATACCGCAGAAGCGGTCGTCCTCTTGCAGATGCGGCCAAGGAAGGCCAAGCCAAAGACATAGAAGCGGCCGCGCAGAAGCGACTTCAAGACCGCAGAAGCGGTCCCAGATTGCTTGGCCAATTCCATGGATGCAGCCTTCCTCTCGCAGAAGCGGGACCACAGATGCGGAAATCACTGAAGCAGTGAGCTTCATTTAATACGGGCTTTAAGCCATTTTGGCCATTTTTCACTCACCCATTGGGCGATTTTGGATCTCTTGAGAGAGGACTTCTACCTAGCATCTTGAGGTAAGTATATCCTACCTATTTCTAGTTTAATACTTGAGTCTTAGGTGGATTAACACACATAGATTAAGGTAAAATCGTGGGGTTAGAGCAAGACCTAGGGTTTTGATAAAAGTTAGATTTAACCACGAAATTTGTTATGAAATACATTAGAAATCACATATTATTGATCCTTAGGTTATAAAGAACAACTTCCTTCAAACAATTTCAAAATTCGGGAACGTGGGCCCGGGGTCGGATTTTAGGAAACTTGTGTTTAAGGTTGGAAAATTGCTTAAATAGTTAGAATGCGATCTTGTGAGATTGTATTGACTAGTTCCTACCTCATTTAACTAGTTTTGGATCGTTCGTGTCACATCCTTAGTTGTTAACTAAGTACACGTGCAGCACTTGACAACTCGCTCACGATCTTGCACAACTTGCTCACATTCTTGCTATGTCAAGTCAGCCTTACTACACCCAATATCGCTAAGAGAATGGAAGAAAGAACACAAGAGAATTATTAAAGGAAACTTTTATTAGAGAGAACTTGAATTGTTTGTTTGGTTGATGAATTACAAATAAATAGCCCCCTTTATATACTAGTCTCCTAGGGGCTAGTATGTAAATATTAATTATTATACAAGTCCTTGATATTTACAAGATAAGGGTTTTCTCTAGAATTCTCTACAAGCCTAGAAGATTCCAAGCACTTTCTTAGCAAATCCATAAGGATCTAGGTTCTTCCTAAGGAAATGTCCATACCTCTTTAGAATCTTCTCACAAATGCTAGCCTTCTTCTTATGTAAGCTTCCACATGGCACTAATATATGCCAAATGGCGCCTATGTGGCATGATGACATGGAGGTTCATCACACTCTCTCCCACCCAATATTGTGATGACCACGGTGCAATGCTGCTGCATAAACTCTCGGATCTTATCTTTGAATTGCCACAAGTCTTCATATCGTTCCCATGTGGCCTCCTCTGGTGATTGCCCTTTCCAATGGACGAGGAACATAGCGGTGGCTTTTTGCCCTTGTTTTTGCCTGGCCTGGTAATCTATGATAGCCTCAATCTCCCGATCATGCGAAGCGGTGATAGTCATTAGCTCTCGACTTGATTGACCCCTACTTGGATCATCCTTATCTTCATGATATGGTTTAAACATGCTGGCATGGAAGACAGGGTAGATCTTAAGATACGATGGCATGTCAAGCTTGTATGAGATCTTGCCTACCTTGGCGACGATCTTAAATGGCCCCTCGTACTTGCGAATCAGATTCTGATGCATGCCCTGTATTGCCTTGAACTGTCTTGGGTTAAACTTCACCATGACCATGTCCCCAACTCTATAGTCTGTGGGACGCTGCTTACGGTTTGCAAACTTCTTCATCTTCTTAGCTGCCTTATCCAAGTAGGACTTAACAGTGTCGAGCTGCTCCTCCCATCCTTTGGCCATATGATAAGCCCCCAAACTCTTTCCCTCGGACGCGGCTGGTAATGAATGTGAAGTTTGTGGTTGTTGGCATGTGGCTAGCTCAAATGGTGTCCGCCCCGTGGACTCACTCTGCTGCAAGTTATAAGAGAATTGGTCGATGTCTAGGAGCCTTGCCCAATCATTCTGGTGCGCGCTTACATAATGCCTCAAGTAGCATTCTAGTAAGGCATTGACCCATTCCGTTTGTCCATCCGTCTGTGGGTGGAAACTAGTAGAAAAGTGTAATTCCATGCCAAGTATGTCGAACAACTCTCTCCAAAAGTTCCCAGTGAAGCGGGGGTCTCGATCACTGATGATATGCCTTGGTAAGCCCCAATATTTTACCACGTTCTTAAAGAATAGCTTGGCGGTTTCCTTAGTTGTGCAACCCGGTGAGGCGGGAATGAAGGTGACATATTTGGAAAATCTATCCACGACCACCATAATAGTACCATAACCGTCAGACTTCGGTAGGCAAGTGATAAAGTCCATAGTCACGCTCTCCTATGGACGTTGTGCAATTGGTAGTGGCTCCAAAAGTCCTCCGGGTTGTTGTTGTTCAACCTTGTCCTGTTGATAGACAAGACAAGTCTGCACATAGCAATCTATGTCATCTCGCATGCTTGGCCAATAGTAGACTGACTCAACCAAGGCCCTAGTGCGACGTTGACCTGGATGACCAGCCCACATTGTGTCATGACTCTCCCTTATGATCCGTCGACTAATGTCTCCAAACCTCGGCACGTACACCCAGCGACCTGTGGTAAGTAGTAGGCCGTCTTCTATCCAAAACTGTCTCGTCTTGCCTTTGTTGGCTAACTCGATAAGCTGTTTGGCTGCTGGATCATGCTGCATGCCTTCTTTTACAGCCTCCTGAATGTCCCATCTCACTGAAGTGATTGTAGCAAGCTCGGCTTTCCGGCTCAAGGCATCAGCTACAACATTACCTTTTCCCGGCTTATACTCCAGCACATAATCAAACTCGGCCAAGAAATCCTGCCACCTAGCCTACTTTGGTGTGATCTTCTTCTGTGTCTGAAAGTAGCTAGTAGCCACATTATCAGTCTTGACCACAAACCTCGACCCGAGCAGATAATGTCTCCATGTACAAAGGCAATGCACAATGGCAGTCATTTCCTTCTCTTGCACTATGTAACGCTGCTCCGTCTCATTTAACTTGCGGCTCTCAAATGCTATGGGATTCTTATCCTGCATCAAGATACCCCCAATTGCAAAGTCTGAGGCATCTGTGTGCACCTCAAATGTCTTGGCAAAGTCAGGTAATGCCAAAACTGGCTCCTCTATTACAGCTGCCTTAAGGCATTCAAATGCCTTTTGACAATGCTCCGTCCAAACCCATGGCTTGTTCTTCTTAAGCAACTCAGTCAATGGTGCGGCCTTTGCTGAGTATACACTGATGAACCGACGATAGTAGTTAACAAGGCCAAGGAAGGATATCAACTCAGTTACCTTTAGGGGTGCCTCCCACTCCTGGATAGCATGTACCTTAGCCTTGTCCATTCGTAGCTCGCCATTGCTAATGACATGGCCCAAGAAGTGCACCTTTGATTGTGCAAACTCGCACTTCTCTCTCTTGATGTATAGCTCATTCTCCTGCAAGACTTGGAAAACCTTCCTTAAGTGCTCCATGTGTTCCTCCAAGGTGTTGTTGTAGATGACTATGTCATCTAGGTAGACTACCACAAACTGATCAAGGTAGGGATGAAAAATCTTGTTCATAAGGGTTCAAAATGTGGCCGGTGCATTGGTTAAGCCGAAAGGCATCACCAACCACTCAAAGGCTCCATATCTCGTCACATATGCTGTCTTTGGCTTATCCCCTTCCGCAATGCGAATCTGGTAGTAGCCCTTTCGAAGATCCACCTTGGTAAAGTACTTGGCTTTCCCAATTCTATCAAACAAGTCAGCAATGAGCGGGATTGGGTACTTATTCTTCACGGTGACCTTATTAAGTGCGCGGTAGTCTATGCACAAATGCAACGATCCATCCTTCTTCTTCTGGAACAATACTGGTGCGCCAAAAGGTGCCTTTGATGGGCAAATATGACCAGCATCTAGCAGCTCCTTCAATTGTTTCCTGATCTCCTCTAGATCGTGAGGTGCCATATGATATGGGGAAAATGTAGGTGGCTTAGCCCCTGGCTCTAACTCAATCTTGTGTTCCACCTCTCGCCTGGGCGTCAAGTGCTTAGGCAACTCCTCGGGCATGACATCTTTGTTTTCCTTAAGCAACTTCTCTATGCAAGGTGGCACTATCACTTGAAAATTTTTGTCTTCTTCTAGACTTGAAATGGTTGCCACAAACGTCGGCTCCCCCTTCTTGATCCCCTTGACAACCTGCATAGCTGAGAGTTGTGCTTGGATCTGTCCGTGTGGCATAGTCATTGTAGGTACTATGCAAGCTCCTTCTCGCTCCATAACCAAGAGACGTTGGAGGTAGGGGTCGATTAAAGTATGACAATGTCTAAAGAACTCTTGCCCCAGTATGATGTCAAAGATATCCATAGCAGTTACGGTAAAGTTTATCATACCTTTCCAAGTTCCCAATTTGACACCAACTCCATTAGCTACCCCACGAGCATTCTGTATCTCAGCATTCACGGTCTTGACGCGAGAGTTGGTTGGAGAAAGCTTCAATTCTAGTCTCTTTGCGGTAGACTCAGTCACAAAATTATGAGTTGCTCCAGTATCCACCATTGCACGAGCGGGCTTGTTGTTGATGGTGAGATCCACGTACTGATTTCCATTCTCGGTAGGTTGGATAGCTTGCTTCGTGACAGCACCACATAATCCGATCATACCCAACTGTGCGGTTCCCGGACTCTCTCCTTGTGGCTGCTCCTTCCGCACATGTACCATGGCACTGAGGCTCTTGAGGTCAGGACAATTCCTGAAGCCATGTGGCCTTCCGCATATATAGCATCCCTTATTCTCAGCCTGCGCCTTCTTCTCCACGTAGCCCTGATGGCACTCAACTTTTTGAAATCTTGAGTCTTGGAGTATTGTTGTTGTATCTCCTTGCCTTTTCCACGGTCTCCCCCACCTTTGACATTGTTAACCTTTGACTCCATGCCATTTCCTTTATCGTTCTTGTCATGCCTGAAATCCATCAATGATTCGGCCTCCACTATGGCTTGGTCTATATCAGTGACTTGTCGGCGTTGCAACTCCTGCTTAGCCCAATTTTGCAACTCATCCATGAAGTAGAACAACAAGTCATTATTGGTCAGGTTGGGGATTTGAAGCATAAGGGTGGTGAACTCCTTGACATAGTTACGTATGCTCCCTGTTTGTTTCAATTCCCTAAGCTTGCGCCTTGCCTCGTACAAGACATTGTTTGGAAAAAACTGTCGCTTGAACTCCACTTTGAACTGATCCCATGTGCTAATAGTACATAGACCTTTATCCATGTCGACCATCTTCCTTCTCCACCATAGCATGGCAGTCTCTGAGAGTACAATACCGCAGTGTTGATCTTGGCCTCGTCGTCCCTCACTTTGCCGTGCCTGAAGTAGTTCTCCAAGTTCCAAAGGAAGTTTTCCACTTCTTGTGCATCACGAACACCTTTGAACACCGGGGGTTTGGGAGCCTCGATCTTGGCCTCCCTCATCACCACAACATTGCTAGCTATCTCGGTCACGCCAGCATTGACATGCCCCTCGAGTGACTCTATCTTTGCCTTCATAGCATCGATAGTACTCAAAGCCTACATGAGTCTGCACTCTAAGGCAGTGATGGTTTGCCTTATTTCCATCTCAGTCTGTGTATGTCTCTCCAAGTTATTTCGGATACTCTTAATCTCTTCAAGAGTGTGCTCCTTAAGAACGTTAAGGGTGCTTTCCACCTTCCCTAAGCGTTGGCCAAAGATCTCCACGGCATCCATCCCCGCGTTCATCTTCATCACCCACTCTTTACCGAGTGAGACATCCTCCGGAAGGACCTCCACTTCATCCTCGCTCACCTAAGTGGCAGATGGTTCTTGGGATGTAAGCCCTTCGTTTGACACAACCTTAGGTGGCACCTCCTGGCTCTTGTTTGTGGCATTCCTCTTTTTGTTATGGCCGCTCTTGCCAGCAGCATCCTGGATGACGTTGGCTTGGGTGTTGGCAGCGTTAATTTCTCCATTGTTCGCCATTCCCTTAGTTGAAACCTTCGCTCTGATACCGCATTGTCACGTCCTTAGTTGTTAACTAAGTACACGTGCGGCACTTGACAACTCGCTCATGATTTTGCACAACTTGCTCACATTCTTGCTATGTCAAATCAGCCTTACTACACTCAAGATCGCTAAGAGAATGGAAGAAATAACACAAGATAATTGTTAAAGGAAGCTTTGTATTATAGAGAACTTGAATTGTTTGCTTGGTTGATGAATTACAAATGAATGGCCCCCTTTATATACTAGTCTCCTAGGGGCTAGTATGTAAATATTAATTATTATACAAGTCCTTGATATTTACAAGATAAGGGCTTTCTCTAGAATTCTCTACAAGCCTAGAAGATTCCAAGGACTTTCTTAGCAAATCCATAAGGATCTAGGTTCTTCCTGAGGAAATGTCCATACATCTATAGAATCTTCTCACAAATGCTAGCCTTCTTCTTATGTAAGCTTCCACATGGCATTAATATATGCCAAATGGCGCTTATGTGGCATGATGACATGGCGGGTCATCACAGTTCGGCTCCAAATTGAGAGTTTGGGCTCGTTCTTGGTATTGGAAGTACAATTTGGAGCGAGGTAAGTCTCTTTTCTAATCTTGTAAGAGGGAATTGTCCCATAGGTGTAATAATTGAATAATTTTCCACTAAATGCGGGGGCTACGTACGCACTAGGTGATGAGAGTCCGTGCATAGCTACTATTATGTTAATTATCCGGGTAGTTTAGGACTCGTATCATGCCATACTTGTGAATGTTTATATATTTTCTTGCTAATGTGATCACTTAGGATATGCTAGAGAATTGGAAATGAACATAAGTGAACGTATGTACTTGTTTAACACTTGTATGAATTTATTTGAATATAAATGCATCTTCATGTGCTTTCCTGATGATAATTGATATTTGTGGATCGGGCCGATCGCCTCGGTAGAAATAGATGCATCTATTGTTCGCGCCATTCGACCCTCTGGAAGTGCACAGTTTCTTTTCTGTTGGATCGGGCCGTCGACCTCGGCATAATGTGCGCATGATATCTATGTGAAATCTTATTCATGATTTGCTTGGTTAAATGTTTTAAAATGTAAATGGCTGACTGTGATATTATTAAGGACATGACCTATTTCTTCTTGCTACAAACTATTAATTACTTGTGACTTCCATGCTTCATAGCACTTTATTATATTATTTGACCCTAGTAAGTATCAAGTCTACCTCTCGTCTCTACTTCTTTGAGATTAAACGGGATACTTACTGGGTACATATTATTTATGTACTCATACTACGCTTGTGTATTTAATTGTACAGGATCTGAGGCAGGTACATATGGTTATCAGTCTAGTGTGCATCATTGATCATAGTCCGAGACTTCCACGGTGAGCTGCTCCCTTCCCGTGCCGTTCTGCAGCTTGATGGAGTCTCTCTTTATTTTTGGCTGTCTATTCTATTCCGGACAGTAGGATAGATTTATTCTTTTGTATATTCTACTAGTTGCCCACAACTTGTGACACTAGGTTTTGGCACACACATTAGTAAACTACTCTTTTGGGAACTGTATAATTATTTTGGGTACATTATTGATTATCACTTGTTTTAACTTCAAGTTTAGAGATTGCAGTACTCATTTTGGTAAAGTAAAATGAATACTTATCTATATTTCCGCATGGGCTTTCCTGACAATGGTGTTGGGCGCTATCATGACCTATAATGGAAATGGGTCGTGACATTATTATCCTATTATTCTGATTCAGGTTCCTCTCTCGATTAAGCCTAAACTGTTCAAATAAGCTAATATGAAGTGCGGTGAAACTTGCAAGAATCTATTGGTAAGAATGGTCTAAGAGAAATTTCTCTCGAATATTTCTCAATCTTAATTCAAAAGATAGATCACAAAGCTCCTTCGATTACTTTAAAGAAGTACCACAATAAATTAAGGCATACGTTGCAATAATATTTAGTATTACGCTCCTCTTCCGATTAACCACAATAATGAATATAATCACACCTAGAGTTAAAGCTCTTCCAATAAATTCAAGCAATTTACGTGTAGTAATTAGAGTGTAAAATATAACTAAAACACGAGCTCCTAGCCTACCATCAGCACATTAAGAATAAATCTGGTTGTACTTCACAGGCTGGATTCATGAGGCTGCCCTTGGGTCATGGAAGACTACACAGCTTTTATCCAAGTTTCCACTCTTTCTACTTCTTACTAAATAATGTATTCCTAAGCTTACTAGTGTATCAAAAGATAGAGAGAGAGAGAGAAGCTATTGCAAGATTGTGTCAAGAAATCAGTTGTAACTCAGTGGTGGTAAACGTAAGAAAACCACTCTCATTGTAATTGTCATTGAAGATCTAAGAGAACCCTTGTGACCGAAAACTGATGTAGGTACCATACCTTTACTTTTATTTGATATACTAACTACTGTCTGCAGAATCACGATAGCCAACTACAAGCCAAAGTTAGTCAACTAGAAGAATTTTTACAAATCACCCTCCCCTTGTACTTTTAATTTATGTTAGTTTGTGCTCACGTGTGTTGCACGTGTATTCTATATCAATCAGTATAAATATTTTAAACATAACATGAATATTATTAAAATATATGTTAGGTTTAAATAAACTTTAAAAAAAAAAGTACAAGCTCGAACGATGAAATGTTATCTAATTTTAGTGGCATGGGTGTTGAACCCAAAATGATGGAATATCTTCAAAACCTGCATTGAATATACCTGCTCAAATTTTTCATGCATTAATATGTAATAAAAAAGAGGTCCAAATTTTAAGAACCAATAATATTCCGATAAATATTCTAAGCAATATATGTATTAAATTCATATTTCAATGAAGTACTCCGACCAACATGTTGTTAAGCAAATCAAAAATTACTTCTTTTAGTTACGTTTGATAAACAGCCATACATAAACTACAATAGAATAAAAATTAAGAGACCGATAATTCTTTTCTTAATACAATTTTATTTTATTTTTAAATTAAAATATATAAAGAGATATGGAGTTTATGAAAGATAAATTATAGATGAAAAAGATCTGGCTCTATAAATGTATAATGCAAATAAATTAAATTGAGTAATTCACTTTATATCCCTTTTTTAATTAAAAAATAAGTACACATATAATCAAGAATTAAATAGTAAATTAAAATAGCACCAAATAACAATGAAGAACAATAATAATATGTAGCACAAATGCTACGGTATTCCAAGTGACAGAATCACCGAAAGATCATAAAGGGCCAAATAGGTTTTTACCTGACAACCCAAAAAAGTATTCCATAGACTGATAAAATAATATCAACTCTATCGCTGCCAAGAGGAAGATTTAAGACCAATCATTAGGTTCCGCAGAGTAAGAAAATATAATTAGATAAAGATAATCAAAAAAACTGAGTTCAAACATACAATGGTGAAAATTGACATTTAATTTCTTACCACATGCATGGAGTGCAAGTAACATTTTTACAACTATAACTCTTTTAATCTTGGATCAATACTGGTGAGTATGGTGATGAAACTGCATCAAATTTAGAAACATAACTGTGTATCTATGTTTAGTGCACTATATGAGTTCTTCGGGCCGGGATGAATATTTTTATAGGGAGGAACATCAAGGTCTAATTAGAAGAATGTTAGGAGTAGACAATGTTTTACCCGAAAGCACATAAAAAAGCTCAATAAATTAAGCCTCTCCATGAAATTATATATAATATCATTGTTGTAGACTTGTTCAAGCACTACCAGTGCAAAGTGAAGTATTTCATGACCATTTATACTAAATTTTCCTTGTCGTAAAATGGTTGACACTACAAACAAATACAAATAGATTATCAGAACAATTAAATAGGACTAATTTGCTCTTCACATTAGAAAAAAGTCATAGCTACACAAATAAAGATCTTTTACATGATACCGATCCGAAGCAAACATACTATATAGCATTCCAACATATACAGGTCCAGGCGTCCAGCAATTCCCTGGAGAATAAAATATCATTTGGAAAGTGGTAGGTACATGCATGACTTCAGATTTGTAAAAAGTAATCCTCGTACTTGGATTTCTTTTCATTAAGTAACAGTATTATAGGTAACCAAGAGGACATTCTCGTGCTACTTCACTGCCACATCAAAAAGCACAAATCAGTTGAAGTGCTACTCGTTTCTAATAAATAACTTTTCAAATTACAGCTCCTCAACTTCTTCATGTACGTTTGAGAGAAAGGATGAGAAGGTTGGTTAATAATTAATTAAGATAATAGTAATTTTTAACCTGATTGATTAAATGCATGTACACACTTCAAGAGTTAAAATATTGCGGTATGTATTGGATATGTGAAGATAAAAGCAAGTCCAAGACGTTGAATAGACATTACTCAGGGAGCATTGTTTCGCACTTTCGTTTACCAATATCAAACGGTTCTAACTATTGAGCCTCTTAATTAATTACCAGTTAGCTCACTCATGGTATAATACTTACTACTCTACACATACATTTAGAGGGTAAATATAGAGGATATTTTGGTCCTTCAATTTGAAGGATATTTTAGTAACATAACTTCACCTAAACGTTTTCACACTTATAATATAGTATGATGATCATCATACCAGCCAAATAATCCATATGTGTAAAACATTAATTAAGATTTAAGACACATTTATGTATTAGTAAAAATTAGACTCGCCATGTGGGTCTATTAAATGGTGACACGTGTCAGCAAAGTTTGAAGAAAAATGAAGAATGACATGTAAAGGTGATATGTGAAACACCCCGGGGATCGACCATACTCGTACCGTGCCTGTTAGCCTCGGAACTGATCATCATGAAAGAGCCGGATGAGGTGCGGGAGAATATCTCATAATTACAAATGAGGAAGGAATCAATTTTTTTCCGGATTATATGGGATTTACCATCATTACATCATCAGTTACAAATCAATTATTAACAAATGTAATAAATGATTGTAACGGTCAGAACAAGGCAATCAATTACAAGATTGACTCAACAGGCACGAGATTGACTCAACATGCACGGGATTGACACATCAGTTACGGAATTAACTCATCAATTATGGAATTAACTCATCAGTTACGGAATTCCAGCATTTACACAGCTGTTACGAGTCTTCCAAAAGTAATGGATGGACTGAGTAAATGCTTATAATGGACCCATAATTCAAGGAGACTAGTTACTAAGATTTAGCCCTATAAATAGACATACTTTTACTACCATCAGGGAAATCTAATTTTCTTCTCTACAATTCTATACATTATAATTTATAGCATATTGCTCTCAAGTTAGCCATAGTTCGGCCCTTCAAGCTCTGTTCGGCTCATTATCCTATCAAGGATCATTCAATAAGAATTCTTTCTTCTCTGCTTTATTTTTTATTATCTGTCATTGAATTTATTTCTCACTTCTCTATCACGTTGTATTAAAGAAATTTTATATCTTTCGGATTGAATCGGTTGCTTGTGGCCCGTCATATAAAATTATTGCTTTGACCTTGAAAACTATTTTTTGGGTTAAACAGATTGGTTCCGTTACCGAGAACTCAAGAAAATTTGCTATTCATCCAAAGATAGTAACAATTTTTGTTAATATTCATTTGTTTTCAATTTAAACCTTCATCATGGCCGAAATTTACCAATCAACACAGTTAAGGACAACCAAGTTGGAGATGGCTTTACCATGCAAAATAAAAAGGGAAGAATAGTCATGATAATGATATGTAAGCAACAAACAGATAAAAATAGAGAATGTACATCGATATATTGGTACCGCAACTATCAGTACTATAACTGATTATAACAGATCTTTACGAAACAGTTCCGGAACAAGAGGTTCAGATACGCCAGGTTCGAAAACCAAACCGAGGTGATTTCGGATCCGATTGAAGGATTTAGAAGAATAACGTCGGACCTTCCTGAAACTGAGGAGTAAAATTTACTTCGATATAATACAAAGCTTCGAATAGAGGAAGACACGTTCATTCAATTGAAAGTCAAAAACAGGTCCGGAAATCAAGCGGATATGATTATTGGGTGATCTGAATCTAAACACAAAAATCTAAAAAAAAACAGGTCCGAGCAAAGAGATACGAGATTTTCTTCACGGGCTGGAAAAGATCCGGATCTACCCGAACAGGTAAGGAATTACCTTGCTAAATTGTAAAATTTCACAGGAGAAAAATGAAGATTAGGAGGAACATAGGTAAAACAGCCACGAGATTGCTTACAAAGATACCACACCTAACAAATGAAAAAGAAGAGATAGTTGCGGGATGGAATAGACCACGAAGAAGGAAGGTTCATTAATAACCTTGGACAATTATACAAATATTTTTGGAAGCAATCATTGAACCGAAGGCATCAGAAGCCACGAGATCAAATGCTAAAGAACTATAAATTATCATTAACTTCCCAAATAGGAAGGTTTACGTTGGTCGAGACTCGACACCGAATATAAAGGTAAGTTGATTAAACTTTTACATGTTAACAAAAACTGCCTTGCTTGCCTCCATGCTAACATAACAAGTGTACCGCCGAAAGTAAAAGTTTATATGCTCAATATTGACATGCGGTATAATCCGGTCAAGCAAAAGAAGAAACTAGAGTCAAATAATAAAAGATAAAGTTACAGAACTTCGAAAGATCGGTTTAGTCCGAAAAGCAGAATCATTCGAACTTGCTATATAACAACAACGCATTATTACTTCCAAAATTCCGAGGAGAAAGATGATTGTCGGTACACCATATTATCTCGGATGTCTCGGTAAATACAATTTTAATTCAAGAAGATAAAGATACACATTCTCCTATCTATTAGAAAATGCTCTTAGATACGGAAACTACATATTTATATTTTGATAAGTTGGCATTAATTGTAGTTGCCCTAAATTTTAGGCTTTATATCAATGTCATTCAATTCCCGTAGTCACGATATTTTCATTACGCAATATTTTGCATAAACATGAATTGTCAGGAAGGCTAGCTAAATTAGTAGTCGAACTAAGTGAATGTGATATTATTTATCAGCCACGTACGACTATAAAATCACAAATTTAGCAGATTTTATGATTAATCTTAGCTCGAACATATTACCCGAAGCTAAAAAAAATAGCACATATTATTTCTGGGATAATTCTCGGGATTTGGACCTTCTACACAATTAGGTCCACAAGTACTAAACTTTTCGAGTTAGGGACAATGCTTAATGCCTATCAGGAAAAGTAGTTAGATAATTCATAAAAGTTATTTTATTACTAACAACAAAGTCGAGTATGAAGCATATGCTACAAGACTTAAATTAGCTTGGAGACTCAGAGCAAAAATATTTATTTAACGATTGATCAAATCCAAGAAAATTATGCAGCCCAAGAAAATCGAGCCGGATATGCTAGTCTCGGATCTACTATTGATATCAGTAATTCTGAAAGCAACCCCGGGCTCTTATTGAGAAATATCATTTCCGGATCAAACAGTCTCGGGATCGAGTCATCCCTTATTTAGGCAATCCCTGATCTATCATCAATTAGAATGAAAATGAGGAGAATTATATTTGAGAATATTCAAGGCTCCAAAAGCTAAAATACCACATAGGCCAAATAAACAAAATATATGATGCGAGAAATTTATAAAGAAAGCAGTGAAAATTACTCCGGTTTCGGCAATATTTTGGAACCTCCGTAGTTCCCGTCTAGAGTAACAAATATTTGATAAAAAGAGCTCTGGTACCGTCCCTATGTTGGAACTGGATCATTTGAAAGTCCATCAATATCAAAACTAACTATCCTACTGGGGACTATTAAACCGCAGACTGTCAAATTATGATTCCAGTGTTTGAGTTCTCATACCTAAAAACTCAAATACTAGGGAGATTACTTATACGTGAAGATTAATCAATTTGACCTGGCATTATAAGAAGTGATACAAGCAATTGATTGCCTTGGGATATAGAATTCCTAAGAGTATTCTGACATCAATTACCATCTCAACTCAATTAGTTGTCTCGCTCATATCAAACATAAACACTTCAAACGGTGTTGAATGAGTTTTTCAAAATTACATATACTATAAAAAAGGATCGAGAACTCCATGTCAAAGTCAAGAATCCCACGATAAAAACGAGAGTTTTACATCTAAGTCAAGATAAAGGTATGCAAATATACCACCAAAATAAAGTTTACTTTGAACAAACACGTGACTTATATTCGGTCCAACAACGACCATCCAAGTTAAATATATAGGCTTTTCTTAATGGCTAATTATATTATGACTCGGATCGATTATCCCGTATATATAAATAAAAATCTCAAATATTATTTCGAACATGTGTCCCTCTCTACTTGGAAGTATGTTCATATACTCCAATTTGAGTTCAAAATCCAATCAGATTAAATGTCTCTTCAGGACAAATCTACCAAAGATGTATATTTATTTGGGATCAATACTCCCTCAAACTCAATGTCTTATCGGGATCAATATCCCCATAAATCTTAATGGGGTCAATACTCTTGTAAATCCTACCTGGATTAATAGTCCCTCAGACTAAAAGTCTACTCGAATCAATCGATCCTATTTTATGCCTGAATGAAAAGGAGACGTCCTCTTCATAACGTTTAAAGTATATAAAATGGCCCTCTTTTATATAAAAGTTAGACACCCAAAGGTGCAACATTAAGACATCGCACATGTAACGATGCATCCAAATATATATTTTAAGTCTAAAAGACTAAGTATGAGCACTCAAATAATTTTACAAAGTGACAAGAAAAACTTGTACTCGGATAAATTCCCTAAAATGCCAAATGATGATATTAAACCCGAAAATACAAGGAACACTGTATTATTCCCGGTCAAGGTTACAACCCTTCTAATGAAATAAAAGGGTTAAGCAGTCATCATCTAAAATATATACCTCCAAGACCCGTATATTTTTCCTTTTCAGGAAATGGACCACATGGAAGGAATAATCAAATGCTCGAGATTTCATACTTCAAAGCTCTAACACTTGGGATATATATATATATATATGGAAGGCAAAGAAGACTAGAAAAATCAGAATTCAAGTCAAGCCTAAGGTCTACCCAACAAATCGAAAGTTAAGAGCAAAGTTACGAGCCAAAAACGCAAGCCTGATTCAAAAACCTATGAAGAATACACTCGTGGATGTAAATTTCAAAATCTTACGAATGTTTAGGTTAAATGCAATATTTAATCATGGGTTGCAAGATATACCCTTGATTTTTTTACGAATTTGTTGTAAAGAAAATAGTTACGAAAGAGTTATACATGATACTTAAATACATGTAAACTATTATGTAAGTCGAAAGATAGAATGATACAAAACTTTCCTCAAAGTTGTTCAAAGAAACATGTGTGTTCCTATTTCTTCTTTCGTATGTTTACACCATTATGAAGTTGAGACGTCTTTTTCATTAAGTATCGTTCATAAAAGGGCCCTCTTTTATAATTCGTGCTTATTCAAAAAAAGTCACGGAGCATTGAAGCATTTTCAATGCAAAGTTAAAGGGTGAAACAAAAATCCAAACATTAAAATAGGCAGAAAATAAAGCCGAAATTTATATATCAAACTTTGCAAACATAAGTCAAAGATTTGTCTTCAAACCCCGAAACAAGACAAGGGTAAACCAACTGATTATTGACGAAAGGAACATAAGCGGTGGAGTTATCATCTGAATCTCTATGTTCTGCACTCTTTTTTCCTTCGTCTGATTTTTGTCCCTATTGGGTTTTTCTGGCAAGGTTTTTAATGAGATAGAGGCAAGGATGAAAAGGATAAAATCTTCCACTTCCCAGTCACATCATAGTGAGTAACCGAAAAGTGGGGGGACTATCTGTATTGGTAAAAATTAGACTCGTCATGTGGGTCTATTAAATGGCAACATGTGTCAGCAAAGTTTGAAGAAAAGTGGAGAATGACATGTAAAGATGATATGTGAAACACCCCCGGAACTGACCATACTCGTACCGTGCCTGTTAGCCTCGGAACTGATCATCATGAAATAGCCGGATCAGGTGCGGGAGAATATCTCATAATTACAAATGAGGAAGGAATCAATTAATCCCGAATTATATGGGATTTACCATCATTATACCATCAGTTACAAATCAATTATTAACAAATGCAATAAATGATTGTAACGGTCAGAACAAGGCAATCAATTACAAGATTGACTCAACAGGTACGAGATTGACTCAACAGGCACGAGATTGACTCAACAGGCACGGGATTGACACATCAGTTACGGAATTAACTCATCAATTACGTAATTAACTCATTAGTTACGGAATTCCAGTATTTACACAGCTGTTACGAGTCTTCCAAAAGTAATGGATGGATTGAGTAAATGCTCATAATGGACCCATAATTCAAGGAGACTAGTTACTTAGATTTAGCCCTATAAATAGACATACTTTTACCACCATCAGGGGAATCTAATTTTCTTTTCTACAATTCTATACATTGTAATTTATAGCATATTGCTCTCAAGTTAGCCATAATTCGGCCCTTCAAGCTCTGTTCGGCTCATTATCCTATCAAGGATCATTCAATAAGAATTCTTTCTTCTCTGCTTTATTTTTTATTATATTATCTGTCATTGAATTTATTTCACACTTCTCTATCACGTTATATTAAAGAAATTTTATATCTTTCGGATTGAATCGGTTGCTTGTGGCCCGTCATATAAAATTATTGTTTTGACCTTAAAAACTATTTTTTGGATTAAACAATTTAGGCAATGGAATTGACAACTAAGGGTTATAAATTGATAATTGCGAAAACTGTTGGTGACAAAAACTTTGACCAACATTGTTTATGGAGCTTGGGTTAGTTCTAAATGGAATATAAGTAAGAAGTTGTTTCCCGAATATAGTACAAATTAGAAAACTATTATAAATGGATATTTACATTAATATGCTCTTTCTAATGATTTATATTATATTAAAAGGAGAGTAGTGAAGCATGTGGTTAAGCCGAGTAGCAAGCTAAAATGAAGCCACTTAGCATTTTTAAGACAACATTAATTATTAAAATTTATAAATAGAAATATAATTAATGGAAGTAGTTTAATGAATCTTATACATAATATAAATAGATCTTAGACAAATCTAATCTATATATCTATATTTATATGTATATTTGTATCTATATGTATATCTATATTTATATCTATATATTGATCCACTCATAGATTTTCTTCTATATTAGCTAGAAATATGGAAGTGAAAAATTAATTAAACATTAAAAAACTATAATAAAAAATAAAAAATATAGAAATACGTAAATTGAGATAATCTATGACTATTTATATTTTGGAGTATGTTAAAATATAAAATAAAATTAAAATTTATTTATGATATTAAAAATTTATTAAGTATAAAAATTAAATAAATTCAAGCAGCCAAATAAGATCTTACTCAATCTATCTATATTATATTAAAAGGAGAGTAATGAAGCATGAGGTTAAGCCAAGTGGCGTATTGAGAAAAAGCCACTTGGCACTTTTATAAAATCTATTTATTGGATTCTATTTGTATAACATTGAAAAAAAATATTATTTGATATTCTTTTGTATCTAATTATTAATTGGATAAAAATCTGTTGGGAAAGAAAGATGAAATCGAGCTATCCGTGAACATATATTGCCATATCTATATTATTGTGACGACCCGATCCGTCGTCTCGTGAGTTACCACCCCGTTTTCCCCATTTCCTATTTCTTTGTGCTTCATTATCAGTGTTGGGTGTGAACGAGTTGATTTGGATTGGTTTAGTAGGAAATGAGACACTTAGTCTCTTTAAGGAAGGTTTGTTTTGGAAAAATCAACCAGACGTTGACTTATGTGTTAGAGAGCTTGGATTTGAATCCCGTTAATTCGGTTAGCTTCGGGTGATGATTTGTAACTTAGGAGTATGATCGGAAGTAATTTTGGAGGTCCGGTGTAGAATTTAGGCTTGAATTGGCGAAGTTAGTATTTTGGCGAATTCCGGTTGATAGGTGAGATTTTGATCCGAGAGTCGGAATGGAATTCCGAGAGTTGTTATAGCTTCGTTAGGTGATTTGAGATATGTGTACAAAATTTTAGGTCATTCGGACGTGGTTTGATCGGGTTTTTGATCGAAAGTGTATTTCGGAAGTTTTTAGAAAATTAGGCTTGAATTCGATGAGTTTGGGTAATTTGATGTTGTTTGAGGTGTTTTGATGATTGGAAGAGGTTTGAATAATATTATGAATTATGTTGGCATGTTTGGTCGGGGTCCCATGAGGCTCGGATAAGTTTTGGAAAAGTTTTTGGAAGATTTTTGTCGTTTGAGCATAAGCATGTAATGATCCAAAGATCTATTTTTAGTTCTAGAGATCAAAATTTTATTTCGAAATTTCCAAAATTTAAATAATGAATTATAGGAGTGATCTGGAAAGTTTGGTCTAATTTCATCAAGTCGCGATTGGGTTTTTGATACGAAACATGAGTTAATTGTTTAACGAGTGAAATGGATATCGCACTGAGTAAACGAGCTCCCAATTGAGTTTCGATTGAAGGACTATGTTCGTATCATTATTTGTGACTCATAGGAATAAGAATTATCGAATTCCGAGTTCGTATGATGGAGTTAGAGTCATTTTAGTAAAAAGAAAAGTGCTGCAATTTCTTTGGCAGCTGCTGTATTTTTTTAGCAGCGTGAACAGTAACCGCGCGGGTGAACAGTGACCACGCGCGTGAACAGTAACAGCGCGGGTGAACAGTACTTCCGAAAAATACTGGGCAGTGAGTTTATAAAACACTTTATCCGCCATTTTTGGGTCATTTTTCCTCCATGGTTGATCATTTTGAGAGCTTCTTGGTGGAGATTAAAGAGGGATTCAAGGGGGAATGACTTGAGGTAAGTTTCTTGGACTTAGAACTCATTTTTATTGTGAATTCCACCTAAAGATTCATGAAATATAAGCCTACAAATCAAGAACTAGGGCTTGAATTTTGAAACCAAACAATTAGGATTTGATGGGTCATTTGAACTCGGATTTGGGAGTTCTTGGTATGTATAGACTCGTGGCGAGACAAGAAATACGGTGATGTTAATTTTCGGATTTTTCGAGACGTGGGCCCGGGGCTCGGGTTTTGTCAAATTCATGAATTTTGATATTTTTCGATTGCTTTCGATTGGGTATTGTCTCTTTAGCATAATGCGACATATTCGTTGTGATTATGGGCAGATTCGTCGCACGATGAGGGTAATTTGAGAGGCAAGGGCATAGCGAGCTAGACTTTGACCGTCTTGAGGTGAGTAATTGATGTAAATGATGTCCTGAGGGTTTGAAACACCGGAATTTCACATCGTAACGCTATATTGAAGTGACTTGCACGCCGGATAACGGACGTGGGGTAGAGAACCATTGAGGATTATGACTTGGTCCGTCCTGAGAGATGTTTGTACCGTGTTTTCTACTTGAACTAAATTGAGAATCATCCTTACTTAGATTTAATTGTTACATTTGGGCTTCTTGCCAATTATTTGAATCTTTTAGGGATTGATATCACTGCTTTCGCATATTTTGCATATCATTTGACCTCAGTCCAAGGTTTTAAATACTCTTTTGCAAACTCAGCCATCTTTCTAAGATTTAAAAACTTAAATGATATTTCTAAATGATATTTCGGGCTGAGAACTACTATTTTACAAATGCCCAAGGGGCTTATGATGGTTTCTGGACTGAGCATGGATCGGGCTGCGCGCCGCAGCAGTATTACATTGATATTGAGGCTGAGAGCCTGGTTGAGTACATTGATATTGAGGTCGAGAGCCTAGTTGATTATACTGAGATTGATATGAGGCCGAGGGCCTAGATTTGATGCCACGAGATGGCTTGATATTGCGTTTGGGCTGTAGGAGCCCCTCCGGAGTCTGTACACACCCCCAGTTAGCGCCGTCGATGATAAATAAATGGATGGCTGGGGATGCACGCCGCAGTGGGTACTAGAGGGTACCATCATATGCATTGCATTTCACTCATGCATTTGTTTTTATCGGTTATACCTGTCTCAGTATTTGGTACTCTGATTTAATTGACTTGTTGCTTCACTATTTTTTGTTCTAAACTGCCAGTTATAGTTTACTTTGTATTTTTCCATGATTTCTTATTCTTAACCTTTATTTATGTTTATTACTCACTGGGTCGGAGTACTCACATTACTCCCTGCACCTTGCGTGCAGATCCAGGTACACCACATGGTGAGTGAGGATTTGTTTAGCTGAACAGCAGTATCCGGGAGTATTGAAGTAGCTGCATGGCATTCGCAGCCTTGATCTCTCCCCTCTATCTCTATCTTTTATTCCGCATTTTTCCTAGACAGACTTGTAATAGGTGGATATTCTGTATTAAAGGCTCATATTCGTGACACCGGATTCTATTGGGCTATGGTGTGGTATTTTAATTGAACTTCCGCAGATTTTATTATTAATTATACACTTGAATGTAATGACTTAGTAAATTCTCTGTAATATTTATCTATAATCTGAATAAGAATTTGGGATAATGTTGTTGAATGGTCGGGCTTGCCTAGCAGTGTGTTGGGCGCTATCATGATCGGGGTTGGGGTCGTGACAAGTTGGTATCAGAGCCTAGGTTAATTGGTCTCGCGAGTTATGAGCCAGTTTAGTAGAGTCTCACGGATCGGTACGGAGACGTCTGTATTTATCCTCGAGAGGTTACATAACCTTTAGGAAAACTTCATATTCTTGAAATTCTTATCGTGCGTCCTTGATTCATCTTGAAAAGAAACTTTTGAAATTCCTTCCACGCGTTCGTATGCTCGCATGGGCGCTCTATATCAGATGTGCCTCGATGGCTTGTGATTCCCTGATCGAGGGGCGAGGTGTTATCTCTGTGAGTTTATGGTGGGCCAGTCTGGAGGACTTGAGGTTGGATTTTTGCCTATGGCGGGAGCGCCGAGGTGCTGATTGTGTGAACAAGTGTTTTTGAACTTATATGTTCGGTAGTGTCCCTGTTAGTGTAAATGATAGTTGTGGCTATGTGATGAGTATGTTAGTACTGCGAGGCGTATCTATATGATTTGGAAGCGACGAGAAGGGTCGGTTGAATGATGGAAGAACTATAGATGCTTGAAGTCCATCGTGATTCAAGTTATAGCCCGAGTTATGGGCGTGTGAAGAATCTTTTCATGTCTCCTAGTTGGGAGTGAAGTAAATTTCATGTTACGGTATGAGTACAGACTCAGGAAGATCAAGTGACTACGTAATGCTTATGGCAGGTGGGTCATCTCCTGCGGGGTGTTCTAAAGTTGTGTTATCCTTATGTTATCTATTAGAAGACCTCAATTGCAAGTGAATAAAATGTGTTGAAATCTAAATTGGATCGCCTAGAGAGTGGGCTTAACTGTTGTGTGAGTGAATGCGAGATTTGCAGAAGAGTTAAAATTCTAAATGATTTGTGTTTCCACAAGCTTATGAAGGATCGAGTTTAATATCACTATGGTATTGAGGCAACAATGGAGTATATGCGTTATGAGTATAGTATGTTGTGATCTATGGCTTCGAGCCAAGTTGGGGAGCTTGCTATTGGTTAGCGGATTGTGCGGTTATGTACTATGTTAGTTCCGATTTGATGCATGCTGGTGAATCAGTTCTGGTTGTGCAAATTGGGCCGAGAATGGCACGAGGGAAGGAAAATTTTTGACAAGATGTCATGAGCTCGGATGAGCAGGAGATAAGTTTCGATGTTTACGATAAGTTGGTATTGTCTTCAGCGTCACCTAAATTGGTGTTTTGTAAAAAGGGTTTTGCGTCCTGGTTAATAATTCTTGATCGCTCTTTAGCGTTAGTGCGACCCAAGGTTTGGATGTACGCTCCAGATATTGTTGTGGTAGGTTGTGGGAGTGTGTCCCACAGGAAGATTATATAAGTGTGGCATGTGATCACTTGATTGATTAAAGATGTAAACCAAGTATTAAGTTTGCAACAGTGTGATGTTGAGTATAGTTTTCTATATGCTATTTTGTATGCCTTGCTTCTTTTTTTCTAAGGAAAGTCCGTATTAGTGCATGGGATTGGTAATTCCTTCTAGAGTTCGTTTTCTTTTTTTGTATCGCGTTCGAATTGGTAGCCTGTTGGCATATTGGGGCATCATATGCGGCTTTTGATTATGTCTAGGGTGGCTTATTGCCTGAGCAGTTCGTAATAGGTGAGACGAGATCATTGAATTTGAGATCAGTGCAATCTAAGTATATGAAGTAAATTAACGGGTTAAGACCATTGTTTGGTTCAGAATGAGGTGATAGTTCTTTCCAGAAGTATAGACCTAATGAATTGTTGATTCGGCGGTGTTATGAATTTATACAAATCTCATCCATCGTATCTGTATTGTAAGAATTTGAACAAGACCTATGTATGTCATGCAGAGCATGGGATGTGTAATGATTTTTCTTCTAGATGGGATCAATGGAAGTTGTTGACTAGTTGAGTACGTAAATGTTCATGGTTCGGAAAGGAGGTGAAGTCCTCATGTTACCTTAGGATGGTATGGTATATGTGATATGTTGTGAATGGTTGAGATTTGCATGTGTAAGGTTACAGTTCAGTTTTGAATGGAAATTCATAACATTCTTAGGCGGTACTGGCAGCTTTAGGTGATTAGAGAAATGAGCTTCAGATGATTAGGGTGAATGATCTTTAGATGATTAAGGAAATGGTATTGCTAATTGAAAGTGATTTGATGAGAATATATGTCTCAAAAAAGGTAATGTGATTAAACTGATGATATTTCGGTAGTATTGCGGCATGTTCTTGGTGGGTCCACTGGTGGTATTCGGGTTTGCTTGGTAGCACAGGGAAATTTTGAGTATCTGTCGTGGAATGATTGGGTATCAAAGGTGTGCATGTATTCGCACGGTGGAAACTGGAATCAGGTATGATGATTTGTGTGCCATATGGAGTTGGAGACTGGAAGTTCTCATGTACAGGCTAGGTTGTGGTAGTGGATCGTATGTATTCGGCACCGTTTAGCGGCAATCGGGATTTGGAGGCTCGAGTGGATCTTTGTTTGCTGGTATGTTAGATTTTGGATGTGATGTCGAAATTCAGACTGGTTGCCTTAGTGTTGAGTGATTCTGAACTATTGCGCTACGGGTAATACCGAAAATGCCACGGGTTGAGTGATGAAGTGCATTGGATTATGTTCTAGCATAGTGGTTTATATTTCAAAGGACCAGCGGACAGTTGGGAAGGATTGCTTTCTTAATTGGGCATTCGTGATGGATGTCAGTGCAAAGGTTGCTATCATTAATTCAGTTCCGGTGTTGGGGGACTTTTCAGATGAGTTTCATATGGCTAGGAATGTCGCCGGGCAAGGTTGTTGATTTCGGTATTAATTTGGTGCCGGGCACCGGATCGTCTGGCTCCGATAGGAGTTGTAGTAGTGGAAGTCGAGCGGGATGAGTAATTGGGTGTTGCTCGGTGAATAACGTACCGGTTATGTTCTATCAGGTTTGCGTGGTGTGTGTTATTTGTTTCACCATGGGTGTAATGATTTGCTTTGGCTCCAAACATCAATTGAGCATGGTTGTCGATTTCAAGCATAGTGACTTGAGGTGTTTCCTGTGGAGTAGTATTTGGATAGGAACGCGCGTTGTAGCAAAGCTGTGTGGAAACATGACACTGCGGGTCAAATTTGTGTGTCCTATTTCTATGATGTGAGACAGGGTCTCATCCTTGTGTTGTGGCAGTACTGGTGAGTTTGAGGTACAGTTCTCTCAGTTGAGTTATTTTCATGAATTGAGTATGTTCGGACCGTTTCTTATTGGTGCACGTATTATGCAAGTTGTGGCTTAGGCATGTATTGATGTGTCATGTCACCTAAGTAGTGTGTTTGGTCAGAAGAGATCGTTGAAATCATTAATGAATGCGAATGGATTCGATTTCAGTATGTGTGATGGGTAAATATTGAGGTTCGGTTCAAAATTTGCTATGGTAATTACCAGGAGAGAAATGACTTCATGAATGGTTGACATAGGAAATGGTTATGATTAGCGTGTTTCCTTTATCATTGGCAGTATGTGAAAGTGTTGGAATGAGGCTTTAGTTATTAAGAGGTTTCCTATCGATATTCGATTATTATGTGCAGTTACTTTGAATAGAAATTATCGTTCCGAGTGTTTGAGCTATGTGGTATATCAGATAATTGCACCTGATGTTGCAGGTATGGGTTATTACAGCTGGTTCGGGCTTATTCTGAGTATGGATGTGAAGTTCTAATCTTATGTATGATTTCGGAAGGTGCAGTGTGGTTCTATTGTTTATGGACTAGATGAATTGTGAAATTTCAGCTATGTTGTGTTATCGGATCTATGCGAGATAGGGTAGTGTGGGATCACCCACGGGTATATTCTTGGTAAAGTTGTTCAGCTATTGGTTGGCTTTTAGGACAACTCTGGGTACGCTCAAGGACGAGCGTTTGTTTAAGTTGGGAGGCTGTGATGACCCGACCCGTCGTCTCGTGAGTTACCGCACCATTTTCCTCATTTCCTATTTCTTTATGCTTCATTATCAGTGTTGGGTGTGAACGAGTTGATTTGGATTGGTTTTAGTAGGAAATGAGACACTTAGTCTCTTTAAGGAATGTTTGTTTTAGAAAAGTAAACCGGACGTTGACTTATGTGTTAGAGGGATCGAATTTGAATCTCGAGGATTCGGTTAGCTTCGGGGGATGATTTGTGACTTAGGAGTGTGATCGGAAGTAATTTTGGAGGTCCGGTGTAGAATTAGGCTTGAATTGGCGAAGTTAGTATTTTGGCGAATTCCAGTTGATAGGTGAGATTTTGATCCGAGAGTCAGAATGGAATTCCGAGAGTTTTTGTAGCTTTGTTAGGTGATTTGGGATATGTGTGCAAAATTTCAGGTCATTCGGACGTGGTTTGGTCGGGTTTTTGATCGAAAGTGTATTTCGGAAGTTTTTAGAAAATTAGGCTTGAATTCGATGAGTTTTGGGTAATTTGATGTTGTTTGAGGTGTTTTGATGATTGTAAGAGGTTTAAATAATGTTATGAATCATGTTGGCATGTTTGGTCGGGGTCCCATAAGGCTCGGATAGGTTTTGGAAGAGTTTTTGGAAGATTTTTGTCGTTTGAGCATAAGCATGTAATGATCCAAAGGTCCATTTTTAGTTCTAGAGATCGAAATTTTATTTTAAAATTTCCAGAATTTAAATAATGAATTATAGGAGTGATCTGGAAAGTTTGGTCTAATTTCATCAAGTCGCGATTGGGTTTTTGACACGAAACATGAGTTAATTGTTTAACAAGCGAAATGGATATCGTACTGAGCAAACGAGCTCTGAATTGAGTTTCGATTAAAGGACTATGTTCGTATCATTATTTGTGACTCATAGGAATAAGAATCATCGAATTTCGAGTTCGTATGATGGAGTTAGAGCCATTTTAGTAAAAAGAAAAGTGCTGCAATTTCTTTGGCTGCTGCTGTATTTTTTTAGCAGCGTGAACAGTAACCGCGCGTGAACAGTAACCACGCGGGTGAACAGTGACCACGTGTGTGAACAGTAACAACGCGGGTGAACAGTACTTCCGAAAAAATCTGGGCAATGAGTTTATAAAACACTTCATCCGCGATTTTGGGTCATTTTTCCTCCATGGTTGATCATTTTGAGAGCTTCTTGGTGGAGATTAAAGAGAGATTCGAGGGGGAACGACTTGAGGTAAGTTTCTTGGACTTAGAACTCATTTTTATTGTGAATTCCACCTAGAGATTCATGAAATATAAGCCTACAAATCAAGAACTAGGGCTTGAATTTTGAAACCAAACAATTAGGATTTGATGGGTCATTTGAACTCGGATTTGGGAGTTCTTGGTATGTATAGACTCCTGGCGAGACAAGGAATCCGGTGATGTTAATTTTCGGATTTTTCAAGACGTGGGCCCGGGGCTCGGGTTTTGTCAAATTCATGAATTTTGATATTTTTCGATTGCTTTCGATTGGGTATTGTCTCTTTAGCATAATGCGACATATTCGTTGTGATTATGGGCAGATTCGTCGCACGATGAGGGTAATTTGAGAGGCAAGGGCATAGCGAGCTAGACTTTGACCGTCTTGAGGTGAGTAATTGATGTAAATGATGTCCTGAGGGTTTGAAACACCGGAATTTCACATCGTAACGCTATATTGAAGTGACTTGCACGCCGGATAACGGACGTGGGGTAGAGAACCATTGAGGATTATGACTTGGTCCGTCCTGAGAGATGTTTGTACCGTGTTTTCTACTTGAACTAAATTGAGAATCATCCTTACTTAGATTTAATTGTTACATTTGGGCTTCTTGCCAATTATTTGAATCTTTTAGGGATTGATATCACTGCTTTCGCATATTTTGCATATCATTTGACCTCAGTCCAAGGTTTTAAATACTATTTTGCAAACTCAGCCATCTTTCTAAGATTTAAAAACTTAAATGATATTTCTAAATGATATTGCGGGCTGAGAACTACTGTTTTACAAATGACCAAGGGGCTTATGATGGTTTCTGGACTGAGCATGGATCAGGCTGCGCGCCGCAGCAGTATTACACTGATATTGAGGCCGAGAGCCTGGTTGATTATACTGAGATTGATATGAGGCCGAGGGCCTAGATTTGATGCCACGAGATGGCTTGATATTGCGCTTGGGCTGTAGGAGCCCCTCCGGAGTCTGTACACACCCCTAGTGAGCGCCGTCGGCGATAAATAAATGGATGGCTCGGGTTGCACGCCGTAGTGGGTACTAGGGGGTACCATCATATGCATTGCATTGCACTCATGCATTTGTTTTTATCTGTTATACCTGTCTCAGTATTTGGTACTCTGACTTAATTGACTTGTTGCTTCACTATTTGTTGTTCTAAACTGCCAGTTATAGTTTACTTTGTATTTTTCCATGATTTCTTATTCTCAGCCTTTATTTATGTTTATTACTCACTGGGTCGGAGTACTCACATTACTCCCTGCACCTTGCGTGCAGATCCAGGTACACCACAGGCTGAGTGAGGATTTGTTTAGCTGAACAGCAGTATCCGGGAGTATTGAGGTAGCTGTATGACATTCGCAGCCTTGATCTCTCCCCTCTATCTCTATCTTTTATTCCGCATTTTTCCTAGACAGACTTGTAATAGGTGGATATTCTGTATTAGAGGCTCATATTCGTGACACCGGATTCTATTGGGCTATGGTGTGGTATTTTAATTAAACTTTCGCAGATTTTATTATTAATTATACACTTGAATGTAATGACTTAGTAAATTCTCTGTGATATTTATCTATAATCTGAATAAGAATTTGGGATAATGTTGTTGAATGGTCGGGCTTTCCTAGCAGTGTGTTGTGCCATCATGACTGGGGTTGGGGTCGTGACAATTATATTATATATAAGTTCATGGTTTCCGTCAAAAAATTATTATTTGATGTTCTTTTATATGTAACTAATAATTAAATTTTTTTGGTGAGAATGAAATATGAAATAGAGTTGTCCGTGAACATATTTAACCATATTTGGAGTAATATTACATATGACAAATATTCTGTTGAAATATGAAATTAATGCTTTGAGTTAGTATGGGTAAGAGAAAAAGGTATGAAATATTCTGCTGACATAAAAATGAAAAGAAAAAAATTCTTTCCAAAAACGTGTTATGGACCAAAGTCCAAAAATAAGTAAAAGAAAAAGATCATTGTGACATGAGAATATATGATTACTCACACTTGCCATACAAAATTACAGGATCATCGACTTGTAATACTTTTGAGGATTTCTTTTATGGTAGGCATCCTTTTTCGAGAAAGAATCAACTAAAATTTTATTTTGTATCTTACACATTAATTTTAAGTTAAAATAATAACTCTATATTTAGTACAAGCTTTGCATCTGACCTTATTTGCGAACAATATACATTAATATAGGTATCATATACATTACTATAAGTATCTTTAATTAAATTTTGTGTATAATTCAGTTATGGTATGTACTCTTTTTTAAGAAAGAATTAATTAAATAAATGATTTGTCTTACATCTATATTATACTAAAGAAAATAGACTGAAAAATTAAAGAAAGAATTAATTAAATTAAAATGTTCTCTTTTTTATGACCAAAGTAGAATCTTTTGGTCGTACACAAAAAAAAAGACGTAAGCAGACCAATATACTATAATTATAGGTATTTTTAATTAAATTTTATGTATAATTCAGTTATGGTAAGTATCCTTTTTTATTTTAGAGAAAGAATCAATTACAATTTCGTTTTGTATCTTACACATTAATTTTAAGTTGGAATAATAATTCTATATTTAGTACAAGCTTTGTATCTGACCTTATTTATGAACAATATACATTATTATAGATAACTTTAATTAAAGTTTGTGTATAATTCAGTTATTGTAGGTATTCTTTTTTAAGAAAGAAATAATTAAATAAACGTTTTGTATCTTACATCTATAGTATATTAAAGGAAATAATATTGAAAAATGAACAATAGGACAAAAGGAAAAAAACAAGAAAAATTAAGGCTTGGTGATTAACAAATTTTAATTAACCACAAAAAAACGTTGAAAATTAAAATAAGCCAAAAGCTAAAAAATAAAGATCCGTATCATTTTTTGCGCATTCACTCATACAAATTGATTTACACATACCTTTTTAAATATTAGGATTTCATATACTTAAAAACTGATTTACTATATTGTCTTTCGTTAGAAATCTTTATTTAAATAATTTTTGCTTAGGTTTGGCTTCTCTACATTACTTAGGGTTTAGCTTCCACACAAACTTCTGCAAAGTATAGCTCCAAACTATAACTATATCAGTGAAATATTAATGTCCAAAATGAGTTAGAATTTGAAGGATCGTGTTATTAGATTATGGCACATTCCAGACCGCGAGAAACCAAAAAATTCTAATTTAATTGAATTAACTATTCAAGATGAAAAGATGCATACTCTTTTACATGTTATTTTCATACACTTGTTTCTAAATTGAATTCTGCACTTTGAGGTCTTAAAACCTCTTTTAGCATCACCTCGATTTATGTGCGTAGTCCGGGCGCGTAACCGAAAAGCTTATATGTAAAAATCTGTGGAAAATGATAAATTTTGTCTATAAAATGAGTTAATTTGACTTCGGTCAACGTTTTGGGTAAACGGACCCGGACCCGTGATTTGACGGTCTCGAAGGGTCCGTAGAAAAATGTGGGACTTGAACGTATGTCCGGAATCGAATTCCGAGGACCCAAGCCCGAGAAATGAATTTTTAAAGGAAATTATTTTCTGAAATTGTTTAAAGGAATTTGAAATGAATTTTGATTAGAACATGTTGGTATTGGGCCCGTATTTTGGTTCCGCCGCCGGTACAGGTCTTATATGTGATTTAAGATAACTCTGTGATGTTTGGTAAGAAACGGAATCCGTTTGACGTGATTCGGACCGTAAATGCAAAGTTTGATGCTTTAAGAAGTTTTGAAATATTTCATCGATTTATTAGACAGACTTCATGATGTCATTATATTTTCGAAATTTGATTTAAAATCAGGTTATTGGCAAATTCAGATATCTGAATCGGATAGGTATAAAACTGCTTTCAATGTTCCAATGGGTCAGTATGAATGGAATGTGATGCCCTTTGGTTTGAAAAATGCACCTTCCGAATTTCAAAAAAATTATGAATGATATTTTCGTCCTTATACGGATTTCATAATTTTTTACATTGATGATATCTTAGTATTTTCAAAAAATATTGAGTCTCATTTTAAACATCTAGATTTGTTAAAAAAAAGTTATTATTCAAAATGGTTTAGTCATATCCAAACCAAAAATAATGATTTTCCAAAATATTGTTAGATTTTTGGGTCATAATATTGAAAAAGGTAGAATTATCTATATTATATTAAAAGGAGAGTAGTGAAGCATGTGGTTAAGCCAAGTGGCAAGCTAATATGAAGTCACTTGGCAATTTTAAGACAACATTAATTATTAAAAATTATAAATAGAATTATAATTAATGGAAGTAGTTTAATGAATCTTATACATAATCTAAATAGATCTTAGACAAATCTAATCTATATATCTATATTTATATGTTTATTTGTATCTATATTTATATCTATATATTAATCCACTCATAGATTTTCTTCTATATTAGCTAGAAATGTGGAAGTGAAAAATCAATTAAACATTAAAAAACTATAATAAAAAAATAAAAAATACAGAAATACGTAAATTGAGATAATTTATGACTATTTATATTTTGGAGTATGTTAAAATATAAAATAAAATTAAAATTTATTTATGATATTAAAAATTTATTGAGTATAAAAATTAAATAAATTCAAGAAGCAAAATAAGATCTTACTCAATCTATCTATATTATATTAAAAGGAGAGTAATGAAGCATGAGGTTAAGCCAAGTGGCGTATTGAGAAAAAGCCACTTGGCACTTTTATGAAAGCTATTTGTTGGATTCTATTTGTATAACATTGAAAAAAAATATTATTTGATATTCTTTTGTATCTAATGATTAATTGGATAAAAATTTATATTATATTAAAAGGCGAGTAGTGAAGCATGTGGTTAAGCCAAGTGGCAAGCTAAAATGAAGCCACTTGGCAATTTTAAGACAACATTAATTATTAAAAATTATAAATAGAAATATATTTAATGGAAGTAGTTTAATGAATCTTATACATAATCTAAATAGATCTTAGACAAATCTAATCTATATATCTATATTTATATGTTTATTTGTATCTATATGTATATCTATATTTATATCTATATATTGATCCACTCATAGATTTTCTTCTATATTAGCTACAAATATGAAAGTAAAAAATTAATTAAACATTATAAAACTATAATAAAAAAATAAAAAATACAGAAATACGTAAATTTAGATAATCTATGACTATTTATATTTTGGAGTATGTTAAAATATAAAATAAAATTAAAATTTATTTATGATATTAAAACTTTATTGAGTATAAAAATTAAATAAATTCAAGCAGCAAAATAAGATCTAACTCAATCTATCTATATTATATTAAAAGGAGAGTAATGAAGCATGAGGTTAAGCCAAGTGGCGTATTGAGAAAAAGCCACTTGGCACTTTTATGAAATCTATTTGTTGGATTCTATTTGTATAACATTGAAAAAAATATTATTTGATATTCTTTTGTATCTAATTATTAATTGGATAAAAAATCTGTTGGGAAAGAAAGATAAAATCGAGCTATACTTGAACATATATTGCCATATCTATATTATATTATATATAAGTTCATGGTTTCCGTCAAAAAATTATTATTTGATGTTCTTTTATATCTAACTATTTATTAAATTTTTTTGGTGGGAATGAAATATGAAATAGAGTTGTCTGTGAACATATTTAACCATATTTGGAGTAATATTACATATGACAAATATTCTGTTGAAATATGAAATTAATGCTTTGAGTTAATATGGGTAAGAGAAAAAGGTATGAAATATTCTGCTGACATAAAATTGGAAAGAAAAAATTCTTTCCAAAAACGTGTTATGGACCAAAGTCCAAAAATAAGTAAAAGAAAAAGATCATTGAGACATGAAAATATATGATTACTCACACTTGCCATACAAAATTATAGGATCATCGACTTGTAATACTATTAGGGATTTCTTATATGGTAGGCATCCTTTTTCGAGAAAGAATCAACTAAAATTTTATTTTGTATCTTACACATTAAAAGTTGAAATAATAACTCTATATTTAGTACAAGCTTTGCATCTGACCTTATTTGCGAACATATACATTAATATAGGTATCATATACATTACTATAAGTATCTTTAATTAAATTTTGTGTATAAATCAGTTATGGTACATATTCTTTTTTAAGAAATAATTAATTAAATAACTGATTTGTCTTACATCTATATTATACTAAAGAAAATAGATTGAAAAATTTAAGAAAGAACTAATTAAACTAAAATGTTCTCTTTTTTATGACCAAAGTAGAATATTTTGGTCGTACACAAAAAAAAAGACGTAAGCAAACCAATATACTATAATTATAGGTATTTTTAATTAAATTTTGTGTATAATTCAGTTATGGTAAGTATCCTTTTTTTTAGAAAGAATCAATTACAATTTCGTTTTGTATCTTACACATTAATTTTAAGTTGAAGTAATAATTCTATATTTAGTACAAGCTTTGTATCTGACCTTATTTACGAACAATAGACATTATTATAGATATGTTTAATTAAATTTTGTGTATAATTCAGTTATTGTAGGTATTCTTTTTTAAGAAAGAAATAATTAAATAAACATTGTGTATCTTACATCTATATTATATTAAAGGAAATAATATTGAAAATGAACAATAGGACAAAGGAAAAAGACAAGAAAAATTAAGGCTTGGTGATTAATAAATTTTAATTAACCACAAAAAAAACGTTGAAAATTAAAGTAAGCCAAAAGCTAAAAATAAAGATCTGTAGCATTTTTTGCGCACTCACTCATACAAATTGATTTACCCATACCTTTTTAAATATTAGGATTTCATATACTTAAAAATTGATTTACTAGATTGTCTTTCCTTAGAAATCTTTATTTAAACAACTTTTGTTTAGGTTTCGCTTCTCTACATTACTTAGGGTTTAGCTTCCACACAAACTTCTACAAAGTATAGCTCCAAACTATAACTATATCAGTGAAATATTAATGTCCAAAATGAGTTGGAATTTGAAGGATCGTGTTGTTAGATTATGACATATTCCAGACCGCGAGAAACCAAAAAATTCTAATTTAATTGAATTAATTATTCAAGATGAAAAGATGCATACTCTTTTACATGTTATTTTTTCGAGTTGTGATGTATTTTCTTCAACTTATGAGCCTTACTAACTTAAATTTCTAAATTGAATTCTGCGCTCCGAGGTCTTAAAAACTTCTTTTAGCATCACCTCGATTTGTGTGCGCAGTCCGGGCACGTAGCCGGAAAACTTATATGTGAAAATCTGTGGAAAATGATAAATTTTGACTATAAAATGAGTTAATTTGACTTCGGTCAACGTTTCTGGTAAACGGATCCGGACCCGTAATTTGACAGTTTTGGAGGGTCCGTAGGAGAATATGGGACTTGGACGTATGTCCGAAATCGAATTCCGAGGTCCCAAGCCCGAGAACTGAATTTTTAAAGAAAATTATTTTTTGAAATTGTTTAAAGGAATTTGAAATGAATTTTGATTAGAACATGTTGGTATCGGGCCCGTATTTTGGTTACGGTGCCCGGTATAGGTCTTATATGTGATTTAAGATAACTCTGTGAAGTTTGGTAAGAAACGGAATCCGTTTGACGTGATTCGGACCGTAAATGCAAAGTTTGATGTTTTAAGAAGTTTTGAAATATTTCATCGATTTTGAGGTTTAATTCGTTGTTATTTAGGTTATTTTGGCGATTTGATCACACGGATAAGTTCGTATGGTGTTATTGAGTTAGTATGAATGTTTGGTTTTGAGCCCCGAGGGCTCGGGTGTGTTTCGGATGTGTTTCGGAAGGTTTTTGGAACTCAAAAGTTGCAGGTTTTTGTTGTTCAGTGCCCAGGGATTTTAATCTTCGCGTTCGCGTGGTCCCTCTCGCGAATGCGTAAGACAAATATCTTAGGTTCCAGATTTCTTTTTTGCGAACGCGAAGCTTGATAAGTGAACGCGACGCTGGGGGGAATACCCTTCGCGAACACGTCCATGCACTCGGGAATGCGTAAGGTTAAAGGCCTGGGAGGGGTCACCGTTTTGTGCATCGCTAACGCTGCCACTGGCCCGCGAATGCGTAGGCTTGAGGAGCCAAAGCTCCACGAATTTGAGTCGTATTCCGCGAATGCGAAAGTCTGTCAGACCTAACTCATCGCGAACGCGATGGGCTTTTTGTGAATGCGATGACCAATTTCGCCCAGTTATTTTAAAAGTTCAAAAACAGTAGTTATTACGGGATTTCTTCCAAAACTCATAACTTCTTCATCTAAACTCCAAATTGGGCGATTTTTGAAAGGGGATTCCACCACCAATTTATAGGTATGTAATCTTGAACTCATTTTCTTCAATTTCCATTAACACTCATTAGATTTCTAGGCTTAAATCATGTTCATAAGGATAGAAAATTAGGAATTTGGGTAGAGTTAGGCTTTTTGATTATTTGTGATGTGGACCTCGTTTTGGGGTCGAATTTTGGAACTAATTATATATTCGGGCTCGTGGGTGAATGGGTGATCGGATTTTGGTCCGAACCTCGTGTTTTGACCAAGAGGGCCCGGGGTCAATTTTGACTTTTTGGGAAGAATGATTAGAAAGCTGTAATTAAGCATTGAAATTGGATTGTTTAGCGTTTATTGATGTTATTAAATCGATTATGTCTAGATATAATTGATTTGGAGCCGAATTCGAAAGAAAAAGCGGTGTTTGAGGCTTGATTTGGCCGTGGAAGTTCGGGGTAAGTGTTTGGTCTAACCTTAGCTTGAGGGATTAGGAGTTGTGTCTATTTGCTATGTGTTAATTGTGGAGTACGACGTATAGGTATGGTGACGAGTATCTGTACATCAGTGTCAAGCATGCCCGTGGGTCTTGTATTATAAATTGTCATGACTTTGTCGTGGTTTATTGTGCCTCACATGTTATTATATTATTGTTCCCTTGCCGGGACATTGTTGAGATATTATTGTTCTTGCCGGTATATTGTTGAGATATTATTGTTCCCTTGCTGGGATAGTGTTGAGATATCATTGTTCCCTTGCCGGGATGTTTGTTGATATTATTGTTCCTTTGCCGGGATTCCTTGTGATTATTGTTGGCTTGTAAATGGGAGCGGGTGGTACGCCTATCACAAGATATAATGAAATGTGAGCGGGTGGTACGCCTACCACAAGATATGATGAAATGTGAGCGGGTGGTACGCCTACCAAAGATATAATAAAATGGAAACGGGTGGTACGCCTACCACAAGATACATGAAATGGGAGCGGGTGGCACGTCTGCCACGAGATACAGGAAATGGAATCGGGTTGCACGCCTGCAACAAGATGTGAAAATAAAGTGAAATTTGCCTTTGCATTCCTTATTCTTGTTAGTGGTTGGATTTTGATTCCTTTATAATCCTCTTGATATTCTGTTTTACCTGCTATTCCCCAATGCATGTTTCCCCCTCCCATCTTTACTTGTTTATTTCTGTATTTTTTTCCCGCTGTATATATTTGAACTGCACAGGTTTATCTGGAGTCTAGTCCTAGCCTCGTCACTACCTCGCCAGGGTTAGGCCAGGCACTTACCAGCACATTGGGTCAGTTGTGTTGATGCTACACTCTGCACTCTGTGCAGATACCGGAGCAGCATTGGGACAGTAGCACTTGGGAAGCCAGCCTTCAGTCCATTTAGAGATCTCGAGGTAGTCCTGCAGGCGTCCGCAGGCCCGGCGTTCTCTTCTATCCAATTATATGTTCTGTTTTCACTTGTTTCCGAGACAGACTGTATTTCCTTTTACAAACATTTGTATGCAGTACTCATAGATAGCCCGTGAATATTGTGACACCAGATTCCGGGTAGAGGAGTATGTGGGCATTGTAGTACTGATTTTGATCATTTGTAGTTGTTTAAGTCTTCCGCTTATTCTGTTATCATTAATCTTTAAATTGTTGATTACTTGTTAATTCAAGTTGATAAAAGGATTAAATTGAAAGAGTTAGAATTTCTATATTTTGTGGCTTGCCTAGCTTCTACGAGTAGGCACCATCACGACTCTCGAGGGTAGAAAATCTGGGTCGTGCCAAGTTGGTATCAGAGCTCTAAGTTACATTGGTCTCACAATTCACGAACAAGCTTAGTAGAGTCTGAGGGATCGGTACGGAGATGTCTGTATTATCCCCCAAAGGCTACAGAGTTAGGAAAACTTCACATTTGTTCTTTCTTGTCGTACGGTTTTGTTTCTCAATGCTAATTGAATTTCTACTCTATTCTTTCGCAGATGGAGAGAACACGCGCTTCCTCAACCACCGCTCAGCAGCCCGAGCCCCCAGCAGTAGCTCCCACGAGGGGCAGAGGGCGAGGCTGAGGCCGTGCTAGAGGCCGAGGTAGGGGCAGAGCTCAGCCCCGAGCAGCAGCACTAGTGGCAGAGCCTCATGTTGACTTTGATGATGAGGTTCCGGCCCCAGCAGTTCTGGTGGGCCCAACTTAGATCCCAAAGGGGTTTATTGCCACCCTAGTTCTTCAAGATGCTCTAGTCCGTCTAGTGGGCCTTATGGAGAGTGTCACCCGGGCAGGCTTGCTTCTTGTAGCACCAGTCGTCTCTCAGACCGGAGGAAGAGCCTAGACTCCTACTACTCGCACTCCGGAGCAGGTAGCTCCCCAGATTCAGACTCCAGCGATTCAGCCAGTTGGAGCAGTTCAGTCGGGTGTGGTAGCTTAGACCGGTGATGGAGAAGCTATGTCTGTCGATGCTTTGTGGAGGCTGGATAGGTTCACCAAGCTCTTCACTACCACTTTCAGCGGTGCATCTACCGAGGATCCCCAGGATTATCTAGACAGCTTCCATGAGGTTCTCAGGAACATGAGGATCGTTGAGACCAATGGGGTCGATTTTGCTACATTTTGCTTGTTTGGATCTGCCAAGACTTGGTGGAGAGATTATTGCGTGGCTAGACCATCCGGATCGCCAGCCTTGACTTGGGAGTAGTTTATACAGCTATTTCTGGAGAAGTTTCTCCCTATTACTCAAAGAGAGGCCTATCGGACACAATTTGTGCGTATCCAACAGGGTTCTATGACTGTTACCCAGTATGAGACCAGATTCATCGACTTGGCTTGTCATGTTCTTGTCATACTTCCCACCAAGAGAGAGAGGGTGAGGAGGTTTATTGATGGTCTTATTTAGCCGATTCGTCTTCATATGGCTAGGGAGACTGGGAGTGAGATATTTTTCCAGAAGGCGACCAATGTGGTTAGGAGAGTGGAGATGGTTCTGTCATAGGGAGGTGGTCATGGGTCGTACAAGAGGCCCCGTCATTCAGGCAGATTTAGTGGTACCTCGTCTGGAGGTAGGGATTCGTATGGTAGAGGCCCTCCTCCTAAGCCTTTTCAGTCGGTACTTTAGGTTCCTCACGATGTTTCAGGTGGCCGTGGTCCTCAGATGTAGTATTCTGATCAGCAGTCCTACAGTGCACCACCAGATTCTATCAGTGCACCCCCGCTTTAGAGTTTCCAAAGTCGTCAGCCCCAGCAGCCGAGGGCTTGTTTTACTTGTGGCGACACGAGGCACATTGCTAGGTATTGCCCTCGAGCTTCGTGCAGTTCTTCGTATTAGGGTTCCCGTGTTATGGTTTAGGCACTAGGTGTTCCACAGGCCACTCAGCCAGCCAGAGGTTGGGGGTAGAGGTGCTAGAGGTAGAGGTAGAGGTGCTAGAGGTGGAGCTCAGACGGCTAGAGGTGGAGGCCACCCAGCAGCAGGCCGTCCCAGAGATGTACTTCAGGGTTGTGGGGCCCAGCCCCGATGTTATGCTCTCCCAGCCAAGCCCGAGGCTGAGGCTTCAGATGTAGTTATTACAAGTACGGTTCTGGTTTGTGATAGAGATGTTTCAGTGTTATTTGATCCAGGGTCTACGTACTCGTATGTATCATCCTATTTTGCACCGTATCTGGTTATGCCTAGTGATTCCTTGAGTGATCTTGTTTATGTGTCTACACCAGTGGGTGATTCTATTGTGGTAGATCGAGTCCATCGTTAATGTATAGTTGTGATTGGGGGTCTTGAGACTCGTGTAGATTTGTTGCTTCTGGACATGGTTGATTTCGATGTTATATTGGGAATGGACTGGTTATCACCTTACCACGCTATTTTCGACTGTCATGCCAAGACTGTGACCTTAGCTTTGCCAGGTTTGCCTCGTTTAGAGTGGAGAGGGACTCTTGGTCATTCTACCCGTAGTGTTATCTCTTATGTGAAGGCTCGGCGCATTTTCGAGAAAGGGTGTTTGGACTATTTGGCATATGTTCGTGATTCTAGTGCTGAGGTTCCTTCTATTGATTCTGTGCCCATTGTTCGTGAGTTTCCTGAGGTATTCCCTTCACACCTGCCGGGTATGCCGCCCGATAGGGATATTGATTTTTGCATTGATTTGGCTTCGGGCACTCAGACCATTTCTATCCTACCGTATCGTATTGCCCCGCCTGAGTTGAAAGAGTTAAAGAAGCAGTTGCAAGACTTGCTTGAGAAGGGTTTCATGAGGCTGAGTGTTTCACCTTGGGGTGCGCCGGTGTTGTTTGTTAAGAAGAAGGACGGATCGATGAGAATATGTATTGATTACCGGTAATTGAACAAGGTTACAATCAAGAATAAGTACCCACTACCGAGGATTGATGATTTGTTTGATCAGCTTAAGGATGCCAAGGTATTTTCGAAGATCGACTTGAGATCTGGCTACCATCAGTTGAGGATTAGGGTATCCTATTTCCCTAAGACAGCTTTCCGCACTCGATACGGGCACTATGAGTTCTTGGTGATGCCATTCGGGTTGACAAATGCCCCAGCAGGTTTTATGGATTTGATGAACCGAGTGTTCAGGCCTTATTTGGACTCATTTGTGATAGTCTTCATTGATGATATTTTGATTTATGCCTACAGCCGGGAGGAGCACGAGCATCATCTTAGAGTGGTTCTTCAGACCTTGAGGGATAGTCAGTTATATGCTAAATTCTCTAAGTGCGAGTTCTGGTTGAGTTCAATTGCATTTCTGGGTCATGTGGTATCAGTAGACGGTATTCAAGTTGATCTGAAGAAGATTGAGGCAGTCAAGAACTGACCTAAACCAGCATCAGCTACAAAGATTTGGAGTTTTTTGGGATTGGCAAGTTACTATCGTCGGTTCGTGGAGGGGTTTTCATCTATCGCAGCCCCGATGACCAGGTTGACCCAGAAGGGTGCCCAGTTCAGATGGTCGAACGAGTGTAAGGCGAGCTTTCAGAAGCTCAAGATAGCTCTAACTACGGCACCGGTGTTGGTTTTGCCCACAGGCTCAGGGCCTTATACAGTTTATTGTGATGCATCTCGTATTGGACTTGGTGTAGTGTTGATGCAGGGTGGCAAGGTCATTGCCTATGCTTCGCGGCAGTTGAAGATTCATGAGAAGAGCTATCCGATTCATGATTTGGAGTTGGCAGCTATTGTTCATTCATTGAAGATTTGGAGGCATTATCTGTATGGTGTGGCATGTGAGGTGTTCACGGATCACAAGAGTCTTCAGTATCTGTTCAAGCAAAAGAAGTTGAATTTGAGGTAGAGGAGGTGGTTGGAGTTGTTGAAAGATTATGATATCACTATCTTATATCATCCGGAAAAGGCCAATGTGGTGGCCGATGCTTTGAGTAGGAAGTCAGCCAGTATGGGCAGTCTTGCTTATATTCCGGTCGGTGAGAGACTGCTTGCTTTGGATGTTCAGGCTTTGGCCAATCAGTTCGTGAGGTTGGATGTTTCTGAACCCAGTAGTGTGTTAGCTTGCACAGTCGCTCGTTCTTCATTATTGGAGCATATCCGAGATCGGCAGTATGATGATCCCCATTTGTGTGTCCTTAGAGACACGGTGCAATGCAGAGGTGCCAAGCAGATTACCTTAGATGATGATGGAGTTTTGAGATTACAAGGTCGAGTTTGTGTTCCTAATGTGGATGGGCTTCGAGAGTTGATTTTAGAGGATGCCCATAACTCCCGGTACTCAATTCATCCGGGCACCGTGAAGATGTATCAGGATTTGCGGCAGCATTATTGGTGGCGGAGAATGAAAAAGGATATCGCTGCATATGTGGCTCGGTGTTTGAATTGTCAGCAGGTTAAGTATGAGCATCAAAGGCCCGGTGGTTTGTTCCAGAGGATTGAGCTTCCCGAGTGGAAGTGGGAGCGGGTCGCTATAGATTTCGTTGTTGGACTCCCACAGACTCGGAGGAAGTTCGACGCATTGCGGGTCATTGTTGATAGGCTGACCAAGTAAGCACATTTCATTCCTGTGGCAGTCTCCTATTCATCCGAGAGGTTAGCTGAGATCTACATCCGGGAGATTGTTCATCTTCATGGTGTGCCTGTGTCTAACATTTCGGAGCGAGGTATGCAGTTTACCTCACATTTCTGGAGAGCAGATCAGCGAGACTTGGGCACGCGGCTTGAGTTGAGCACAATATTTCATCCCTAGATGGACGGGCAGTCCGAACGGACTATTCAGATTTTGGAGAATATGCTCCGAGCTTGTGTCATTGACTTTGGAGGCTCGTGGGATCGGTTTTTGCCTTTAACATAGTTTGCCTACAACAACAGTTACCAGTCGAGTATCCAGATAGCTCCTTATGAGGCTTTGTATGGTAGGCGATGTCGGTCTCCGGTTGGATGGCTTAAGCCAGAAGAGGCTCGGTTGTTGGGTACGGATCTGGTTCAGGAGGCCTTGGACAAGGTCAGGATTATTCAGGATAGGCTTCGTACAGCTCAGTCCAGGGAAAAGAGTTATGCCGAACGCAAGGTTCGAGATTTGGCTTTCATGGTCGGTGAGCGGGTATTGCTTCGTGCGTCGCCTGTGAAGGGCGTGATGAGATTTGGGAAGAAGAACAAACTTAGCCCTAGGTTCATTGGCCCGTTTGAGATTTCTGATCGAGTGGGAGATGTGGCTTATAGACTTGCATTGCCGCCGAGCTTATCAGTCGTGCATCCAGTGTTTCATGTATCCATGCTTCGGAAGTATCACGGCGATCCATCCCACGTGTTAGATTTCAGCACTGTCCAGTTGGACAAGGACTTGTCTTATGAGGAGGAGCCGATAGCTATCCTAGACCGGCAGGTTCGTCAGATGAGATCGAAGAGTTTTCCTTCTGTTCGTGTTCATTGGAGAGGTCAGCCTGCTGAGGCATCGACCTGGGAGTCCAAGTCCAATATGCAGAGCCGTTATCCCCATGTTTTCCCTGACTCAGGTACTTCCTTCTTATGTTCGTTCGAGGGAGAACAGTTGTTTTAGAGGTGGAGAATGTGATGACCGTGTCTAAATTGAATTTTGCGCTTTGAGGCCTTAAAAACCTCTTTTAGAATCACCTCGATTTGTGTGCACAGTCCGGGCGCGTAGCTAGAAAGCTTATATATGAAAATCTATGGAAAATGATAAATTTTGACTATAAAATGAGTTAAGTTGACTCCGGTCAATGTTTTGGGTAAATGGACCCGGACCCGTGATTTGATGTCTCGGAGGGTCCGTAGAAAAATATGGGACTTGGGCGTATGCCCGGAATCGAATTCCGAGGTCCCAAGCCCGAGAAATGAATTTTTAAAGGAAATTATTTTCTGAAATTGTTTGAAGGAATTTGAAATGAATTTTGATTATAACATGTTGGTATCGGGCCCGTATTTTGGTTCCGGCACGCGGTACAGGTCTTATATATGATTTAAGATAACTCTGTGAAGTTTGGTAAGAAACGGAATCCGTTTGACGTGATTCGGACCGTAAATACAAAGTTTGATGCTTTAAGAAGTTTTGAAATATTTCAACGATTTTGAGGTTTAATTCGTTGTTATTTAGGTTATTTTGGCGATTTGATCGCACGGATAAGTTCGTATGATGTTATTGAGTTAGTACGTATGTTTGGTTTTGAGCCTCGAGGGCTCGAGTGTGTTTCGGATGTGTTTCGGAAGGTTTTTGGAACTCAAACGTTGCAGGTTTTTGTTGTTCAGTGCCCAGGAATTTTACTCTTCGCGTTCGCGTGGTCCCTCTCGCGAACGCATAAGGCAAATCTCCCAGGTGCCAGATTTCTTCTTCGCGAACGCGAAGCTTGAGATGCGAACGCGAGGCTGAGGGGGGAATACCCTTCGCGAACGCGTCCATGCACTCGCGAATGCGTAAGGTTAAAGGCCTAGGGAGGGGTCACCATTTTGTGCATCGCAAACGCGGCCACTGGCCTGCGAACGCATAGGCTTGAGGAGCCAAAGCTCCACGAACGCGAGCCGTCTTCCGTGAATGCGAAGGTCTATTAGACCTAACTCATGCGAACGCGATGGGCTTTTCACAAATGCGATGACCAATTTTGCCCAGTTATTTTAAAAGTTCAGAAACAGTAGCCATTACGAGATTTCTTCCAAAACTCATAACTTCTTCATCTAAACTCCAAATTGGGCAATTTTTGAAAGGGGATTCCACCACCAATTCATAGGTATGTAACCTTAGACTCATTTTCTTCAATTTCCATTAACACCCATTAGATTTCTAGGCTTAAATCATGTTCTTAAGGGTAGAAAATTAGGGATTTGGGTAGAGTTATGGCTTTTTGATTATTTGTGATTTGGACCTCATATTGGGGTCGAATTTTGGAACTAATTATATATTTGGGCTCGTGGGTGAATGGGTGATCGGGTTTTGGTCTGAACCTCGTGTTTTGACCAAGTGGGCCCAGGGTCAATTTTTGACTTTTTGGGAAGAATGATTAGAAAGCTATAATTAAGCATTGGAGTTGGATTGTTTAGCGTTTATTGATGTTATTAAGTCGATTATGTCTAGATACAATTGATTTGGAGCCGAATTCGAAAGGAAAAGTGGTGTTTGAGGCTTGAGTTGGCCGTGGAAGTTCGAGGTAAGTGTTTGGTCTAACCTTAGCTTGAAGGATTAGGAGTTGTGTCTATTTGCTATGTTTTAATTGTGGAGTACGACGTATAGACATGGTGACGAGTATCTATATGTCGGTGTCAAGTATGCCCGTGGGTCTTGTATTATAAATTGTTATGACTCTGTCGTGGTTTATTGTACCTCACTTGTTATTATTATCATTGTTCCCTTGCCGGGATGTTTGTCTAATATTATTATTCCCTTGCCGGGATATTGTTGAGATATTATTGTTCTCTTGCCGGGATATTATTGAGATATTATTGTTCCCTTGCCGGGATAGTATTGATATATCATTGTTCCTTTGCCGAGATGTTTGTTTGATATTATTATTCCCTTGCCGGGATTTCTTGCGATAATTGTTGTCTTGTAAATGGGAGCGGATGGTACACCTACCACAAGATATAATGAAATGGGAGCGGGTGGTACGCCTACCACAAGATATAATGAAATGGGAGCGGGTGGTACGCCTACCACAAGATATAATGAAATGGAAGAAGGTGGTACACCTACCACAAGATATAATGAAATGAGAGCAGGTGGTACGCCTACCACAAGATACATGAAATGGGAGCGGGTGGCACGCCTGCCACGAGATACAGGAAATGGGATCGGGTTCCACGCCTGCAACAAGATGTGAAAATAAAGTGAAATCTGCCTTTGCATTCCATATTCTTGTTAGTGGTTGGATTTTGATTCCTTTATAATCCTCTTGATATTCTGTTTTACCTGCTATTCCCCAACGCATGTTTCCCCTCCCATCTTTACTTGTTTATTTCTGTATTTTCTTTCCCGCTGTATATATTTGAACTGCACAGGTTTATCTGGAGTCTGGTCGTAGCCTCGTCACTACCTCGCCTGGGTTAGGCCAGGCACTTACCAGCACATGGGGTCGGTTGTGCTGATGCTATACTCTGCACTCTGTGCAGATACCGGAGCAGCATTGGGACAGTATCACTTCGGGAGCCAGCCTTCAGTCCATCCAGAGATCTCGAGGTAGTCCTGCAGGCGTCCGCAGGCCCGGTGTTCTCTTCTATCCAATTATATGTTCTGTTTTTACTTGTTTCCGAGACAGACTATATTTCCTTTTTCAGACATTTGTATGTAGTACTCATAGGCAGTTCGTGAATATTGTGACACCAGATTCCGGGTAGAGGAGTATATTGGCATTATAGTACTGATTTTGATCATTTATAGTTGTTTAAGTCTTCCGCTTATTCTGTTATCGTTAATCTTTAAATTGTTGATTACTTGTTATTTCAAGTTGATAAAAGGATTAAAATGAAAGAGTTAGAATTTCTATATTTCGTGGCTTGCCTAGCTTCTACGAGTAGGCGCCATCACGACTCCCGAGGGTGGAAAATCTGGGTCGTGACAATTTCCTTTCAATTTTTTTATTTTAGGAAGATCGAATTCATGCAACTATTGGGATTTTCGTACTTTCAATAAAAGCATTAGGAAATGTAAGGTGTCTTACGCATAATTAGGTTTTCAATTTTCCAAAATGTTAGTGATAGGGGTTCACCAGAAATTCTTAAGTTTTTACCCATGTTTTTTTGTAGTGATAAACCTCAATACAGAGGACAACTTCTGAAAAATGCACTGCAATATGTCATGACCATTTGCTACAAAAATGTTCTTTTAGGCACGTGCTACATATCAAGCAAATTGTATAGCATCATTATTTTTTGTGGAACATTCATATCAATCAAATTGTATAGTATCATTATTTTTATGGAACATTTATTAGGAGATGGAATGAAAGTTTTATTGGAGTCTTAAAATATTTTTAATGTTTGGTTATAAAGATGGTATTAACACTAACATATTAAACTTTATGGTGTAGACCGTCCTTTTTAATTATTCACACATAGTGCGGGTACTAATACTAGTTATAGTTAATACTCAACAACGATTTTCAAATGCTATCACTTGTCAAGTACTAGAAAATTCATTTTATGGGTCATTGATTGTTTTAGTTAGGGATGTACATAGGTCGGGTTGGTTCGGATTTTACAATTACCAAACCGAACCAATTGTGTCGGGTTATTAAATCTAAAAACCAGACCAATAAAACTCGTGTTTTTTACTTTCGGTTTTTCTCGGGTTTTCTTGGGTTTTCGGGTTATTCGGGTTTTTTCGAGTTTTTTTTTTCGATAAAATCTTCGTAGAACAAAACATATAAATTGTGCTCAAAATGTTTCTTTAGTCCTAATAAGATGCAACTATATAAAGTATTTTCCAAGAAAATAATACAAAATATGAGATATGTCATGGCATTATCCTAAAATATTCAACAATAAAGACAATAAAATTATGTAATATAAATATTTCTAATTAAAAAGCCATAATAAAATAACATGATCTAAAAGTACTAAGTCATACTAAAATAAGTAGACTAATAAGGAAGTATTAATTACATAATTAAACGGTAAAGAAAAAATAAAAATAGGTTATGCATTTTTATCTGAATTATTGCAAAACAAAAAATAGATATTCAATACATTCTCGTTCGTAGTATTGAATTGAATGTCTTTTATTAGCATTAGTATTGATTTGATTTTGGCTTGGGCTTTTGTTAGCACTATTTAATTTACTAATGTTAATGGCTATAAACTTATTGGAACATTCAAAAGTTCTAAGTCCAACCTTGAAATAATACCTCAAAAGATAAAATTATGAAATCGTTTAAGAAATATTTATAAATTACATCACAATAATTATATTTATGTATTAAATATATCTAAAATTTCTATATATGTAATGTTGGGTTGGTTTGGTTTCGGTTTGACTTTCTTTAGTTAAAACCAAACCAAACCAATTATGGTCGGGTTTTCCAACATCAAACCTTAGTCGGGTTTTTTTTCTCGATTTGAATCGGATTATCGTGTTGGTGCGATTTGTCGGTTTCCTTTGTACACCCTTAGTTTTAGTATACATATCATTTTAGAAAGTTAAGAAGTCATTATTATGAGCCTTTGATGCTCATAAAGAAGAAAGTTGCAAGCAGTGGAGGACAAAGCTCTTGCATTGTACTTTTACAGACGAAGGATATTCCTTATTCATTAAATGTCAAAAAAGAAAGGATTATTAGATTGGGTAAATAATTATAAAAGGTTTTGAGTTTTGATTTTTTTAAAATTTAAGAACTTATTATGAGTTATGTTTTGAGTATTTAAGTATTAAAAAACAATTTATTAAGTAATTTTGGCTCCAAATTAGGAAAAAAGTTATGGGCTTATGCCCAAAATGTTAGGACTTATGCACAATAATATTTGCGCTTCGCCCTGGGACTCGCCCAAAAAATATTTTTTATACACTGTTGGGGACAACTATTTAGTAAATGATCTTTTTTTCTACTGTAATTTATGGACATTTTAGATCATAGTTTAAAATATTTTTTTGAACAAATTGAATTTTTTTACCACAATCTAAATTTTTATTACCATTGCAAATGTCATATTATAATCTAATATTTTACCTGTAAAGTAAAGCAAATTAAAAATTATAAGAGCATAACTTTTTAAAAAGGGGACAAAATCGAAATGTTTACATAAAAAAGAATATTTGCATGACCAATGGAATGAATGTTTTAAGTTGGGTGTGGAACTGTTATTAATGTCTTTCAGTGAATTTTTCATGTAGAAATGGCATGGGTAGCCACTGTTTAAGCTAGTATTTACTTTTTATCCAGCATTTTTAATGCTTAGCAATAGTGTCACTAGTCTATTAAAATTAATATGAAAAGACTGTGTTACCCTTTCTTCTATCTCTTTTCCCAAACGGAAATACAGTATATTTATACTGTTTCATTTCCGCATCTAAGGTGCGCAATCGTGTATTTGGAATCTCACCTTCACCCATTGGTAAAGAAGGTCAACGAGAGCACCAAATGGTGCGAACTTCTATTAATGCTACTGAATGTTAAATGTCTTTGGTTATAGTTCTTGTTGATAAGCTAAACAAGCATGAAGAATATAAGGGAACGATTACAAAATCAAAAGGAGAATGGGGAGAGGTTCCAGATTTTAAAAAAAAAGATTAAGATATGACGTTGTGAAAATAAGAAAAAGAGTGATGAGTAAACAGGAAATGCAATTCCTTCCCATAAGTTAAGGACATGTAGTCCTGAAGTCCTAAAGTTAAATTCAAAAGTTAAGGAAATGGTCCTGAACTTATAGTTTCAAGTTTAAAAGTTAAGGAAATGTAGTCTTTGTCACACCTCCTTTTTGCGCGCCCGCCCCGAAGGGTTAAATGCGCGAGGGAGTTTTTCCAATTTAAGTGACAATATTCGAAATGAGATTATTTATTTAATTCAGAGTCGCCACTTGGGAAAGGTTTGGCTTTTGGTGTCCCAAGTCACCGGTTTATCTTGAATCCCAAATCGAGGAAATTTTCGACTTTCCAAATGAAGTCTGCGAACCAGAAATTCTAAGTAAGGAATTCTGTTGACCCGAGGGAAGGTGTTAGGCACCCTCGAATCCCGTGGTTCTAGCACGGTCGCTTAAATTGTTATAATGGCTAAATATCTGATTTAAATACATGTTGTGACTTATGTGCTTTTATTAAGTTTAAACCGCTTTTATTATTATCATTTATTTTTTATAGAATTGCAACGTCGTAAAAATGCATCTCGAACCACATCACAATCAATGCACCCGTAGTTGTTAACACATTTCGACTCCGTTGAGATTTGAATTTGGGTCACATAAATGCGCACCCGAATTTAAGAATGTAATTTAATTAAGTCGCGCCTAAAGAGTCTAACGCGTTATTATCTTTGGGGAAGGCAGTGAAATTCACTAAACAGTCCATCCCAAATTCTAAGTATTTATTATGATCAATTATTGAGGGCCCCGCAATTTGCATTTTTATTTGGCGAGGCTCGTCTCATTATTTTTTAAAAGGATAATCTTAGCATGACTACATTTTCTATTTTTTTGTTTTCTAAAATAAATGAAGATAAGGTCCTACTTTATTTACATACTTTCGAGTTATTATGGTTAAGTTTCAAAAGTGAGTTGTTTAAGGAGTTTGCATGGCAACGCATAGAACATTCTACATACAGACAGTAAAAGAAGGAAAAGACTACATTAAATTACAACTTCACATCTTTCTCATTTGTTTGCATTCATGTCTCGAGTGGCTTACAAAATGAACCAGTGTATCAGTTTGTGTACCTGGTATTTGGGAAAGCAAGGAAAGAAGATGAAGATCAGTAGAAGCAGCAGTAGTGTAAATACACAGCAACAACAGCAACCCAACAGCAACAAATTCGAATCATATTCAAGGCCCGGAAAACTTTAAGGAAAAACCGAACAACTCAATAGAACAAACCCAAAAGTTTGTAAGCAAACTAAACAGCAACAAACCACGCGTGTATTAAACCCGAAACTAAACTCGCTTCTCCCTTTGTTTTTGTTTTCTTTTTTTTTTAACTTTCTAACACTCTTGAGATTTTCGGAATGTCTTCCTCTCTCAAAATAATCCTCAAAAATCTTTCAAGTTCAGTCTAAGTTTTTTTCTCTCAAGTCTTAGTCTCTTTTTCCATGTTCAAGTCCTTTAAAATGTGTCAAAATGACTCTATTTATAACAAGACTCTAGTCTTGAATCCCCAACCCCAAATATTCCCTCAATTGCATGCTTTGTCCCCACTACTTAATGTTTTCTTTTATTTTAAACCCTTATCCCCCATGCTTAACATAAATAATTACATTATTCTCACCCCACTACATTATGTCTTGTCCCCCACTATATTAAACAATTATATCAACCCCACCCCATTACATCTTGTCCCCTATGCCTAACATAAACAATTACAATATTCCCCCTCCTCCCCCCACTACATTATGTCTTGTCCCCCACTATATTAAACAATTATATCAACCCCACCCCCATTATACCTTGTCCCCCATGCTTAACATAAATAATTATTCAAAATGTTCAATTACCAAACTACCCCTCCGACCTTATTGCAATTACTATTTTACCCCTGAACGTACTGCAATTTACCAAACTACCCCATCAGCTATAACCAATTCACCTAATCAATCTCAACCAAAATATAGTCAATATGACCAATTTCTAAACAAATTCAACAACAAATCATATGAACACAGATGAATCATACAACTTCAAATTAATGGAAATAAATTAACCATATTGGGAACCAATCCTGGTTAACTTATACCAAAATGGATGAGCAAGGAAACAACAATATTAACAACACAATACATGATTCAATCTAAATCAACAAATCAAAAACCAAAACATTAAATCACTGGATTAAAAACGAACTTCAAACAAAGATGAACATGAATTAAATCTATTTTAAACAACAAACATGACGGATTCAAACGATTTAACCAACGCTAACAATTTCTGGAAAAAAAAAATACATAACACATGAAACAAACTGAAGAAATAATTAATTAAACTTCAATTTGAATCTAACAAACATTAAACTAACAATTTCTCATGAACAAACTGAAAAATTAACAAAACAATGAACATGAACAAAACAAAAATCAAACATTTACCGATTTTAGATTTGAGAATATCAAAAACAAAATACGGACAAAAGTGAAACTCAAAATCCACTAACCGGATCGAAACGACGAACAACGACTGACCAACGACGAACTCGAACTATGTATGGACTGTTTTGACAACCCCAACCAAAACTCGCACAAACGACGACGAAGACGATCCTAAGAAGCAACTGAAGGAGGTGAAGCAAACGTGAAGCAGCAACGATGGGGTCTGTTTGGACGTAGCAAAGAAGAAGCAGTAGCAGCTGGTCGTTTAGATGGAGACAAGTGAAGCGAAGCCCCACGTCCATGGCTGGAGCTCGGGAGCTCGACCACTCAACTCGAGCTCGACGAAATGAAGAAGATGAAGCAGAAGCGACTGGGTTTTGCTGGACGAAGCAACAGGTGACTAGGAGCTTCTGCGAGTGGCTATGGTGAGTGGTTGTTTGGGCGGAGAAGATGAAGCAGAAGGCAGAAGCAGCTGGGTCTGTTTGGATAAGGTCGACGAGCTGTTCGTCGTCGATGGAGCAGTAGAAACGCAGCAGCAATGGAGAAGATGAAGCAGAAGGCGATAAGGGAGCTGAAGCATGGCGAGGCAACAACTGCGTAGTTGTCCATGGCGACGAGGGAGATGAAGAACAGCGAGGAGGTTTCAGTACAGGTACACATGGGAGGTCGACGGACAATGGTGAAGCAACGAAGGGGAGGTACCGGTTCGAAGGCAGTCGCGGGGGAGGCAGCCATAGTCACCGGAGGTGAAGCTCGTTTTGGACTGGTTCGCTGCATGCCGAAGAAGATGACGAAGCAACGGTGGGCAGCCATGGTTGTGTATGTTTTGGAGTTTGGAGAATATGGAGAGAATGAGAGGGGGCGGATGGTTTTCTTAGGTTTTAGGGTTTTTTGAGTTTGTTTTTTGTTTTTGTTTTTTTTTTGAAAAAAAAATGAAAAATGAAGAGGGGTTGGGTATTGGGGTTATAAGGGGGACCGGGTCGACCCGTGTGGAGATGGACCGGGTCATGGGGAAGTTTGGGCAATTATTTGGGCTTGTGGTTTGAAATTGAAGAAGAAGCCCCATCCCGATTTTCTTTATATTTTTGCTCTTTTTTCTTCTTTTATTTTCTAAAACTAAATTCTAAAAATCCTTAAATTATTATATAGAACTAAATTAAGTTATAAAAACGCAAATTAACTCCCAATAACAATTAACGCACAATTAAGTAATAATTAAGCATAAATTTGTACAATTGGACATTAAATGCTAAAAATGCAAAAGATGCCTATTTTTTGTAATTTTCAATTTTTGTAAAACAAACTTAATTACTAACAATTGTAGAATTAAATCCTACATGCAAAATGCGACATATTTTTGTATTTTTATTAATTTAACAAATAAACATACACAGACAAATACAAATAATTATCCAAAAATGTCACAAAATTCTCAAAATTGCACACCAAGGAAAATCATTTTATTTTGAATTTTTTGGGAGTAATTCTCATATAGGGCAAAAATCACGTGCTTACAGCTGCCCCTCTTTGCCTGAAATTACGAAGGGTTTTCGTGCAAAGATAAAGTAAGCGATTTTTGCCCATCCGAGTACTCCATATGAAGCATTTTTTGAAAAAGATTTGACCGAACCTTTGCTTCAGAGGTTTCCTACATATTCTGGGCTAAACAGGAATCAGGTCAATGTAGTTCAGGAAATTTTGGTAGCTGGGACTACCATGGGATTGCAATGCTTGCAGTTACTGCTGTTGTTGTTGCCACTACTAATTTACTGACCTCCTTATTACAACCAAAGGAAATTGAAACTGAACCAACTACTTATGCCTGTCAACCGCTAGTTACAAGATTCCTATCTATAATTCTTTTACAACTTGATCTTGGGTCTTAGCTGATTCTGCTTGCAGACTTCGATCCGAATCTTGATGCTCGCAAGTTGTAGGCGCTTGTTTATTTCTGCAGTATTGAGTGAAACGGGATTGGCGGAGCTCGGGAATTTGATCCAATTTTTGAGCGACCTGCCCTTCGTTTGTTCCAATATGTGGGAACATCTTCTCTTTTTTTGGTTCTTTTCTTCTTTTCTTTATTCTGGATTGAGACTCATCCCATAGGTCGTCTCGATCCATGCACCTCAGGGTCAGACCTGCTGAGACAACAAAACAAACGAATGAAATTTTTCTGCCCCAGTTTCACTAGGAAAATTTCGTGAGTTAATTGCCATGAAAATTTACAACACTGATGAGGGGTTTGGAAAAAATTCTAGTCTACAAAACGCAACTCAGGGATTGGAGCCCTAATGTCGCCAAAGGCAAAAATGCACAACTCAGGGATTGGAGCCCTAATGTCGGCTAAAGGAAAAACGCTCAGTTCAGGGTTTGGAGCCCTAATGCTGGCTAAATGGAAAAGTGCTCAACTCAGGGATTGGAGCCCTAATGTCTGCTAACAGAAAAACGCTCAGTTCAGGGGTTGGAGCCCTAATGCTGGCTAACAGAAAAATGCTCAGTTCAGGGGTTGGAGCCCTAATGCTGGCTAAAAGAAGAATGCTCAGTTCAGGGGTTGGAGCCCTAATGCTGGCTAACAATAAAACGCTCAGTTCAGGGATTGGAGCCCTAATGCTGGCTAAATGGAAAAGTGCTCAACTCAGGGATTGGAGCCCTAATGTCGGCTAACAGAAAAACGCTCAGTTCAGGGGTTGGAGCCCTAATGCTGACTAACAGAAAAATGCTCAGTTCAGGGGTTGGAGCCCTAATGCTGGCTAACACAAAAACGCTCAGTTCAGGGATTGGAGCCCTAATGCTGGCTAACAGAAAAACGCTCAGTTTAGGGGTTGGAGCCCTAATGTTGGCTAACAGAAAAATGCTCAGTTCAGGGATTGGAGCCCTAATGCTGGCTAAATGGAAAAAATGCTCAGTTCAGGGGTTGGAGCCCTAATGCTGGCTAACAGAAAAACGCTCAGTTCAGGGATTGGAACCCTAATGCTGGCTAACAGAAAAACGCTCAGTTCAGGGGTTGGAGCCCTAATGTTGGCTAACAGAAAAATGCTCAGTTCAGGGGTTGGAGCCCTAATGCTGGCTAACAGAAAAACGCTCAGTTCAGGGATTGGAGCCGTAATGTTGGCTAACAGAAAAACGCTCAGTTCAGGGGTTGGAGCTCTAATGCTGGCTAACAGAAAAATGCTCAGTTAAGGGATTGGAGCCCTAATGCTGGATAACAGAAGAATGCTCAGTTCATGGGTTGGAGCCCTAATGCTGGCTAACAGAAAAACGCTCAGTTCAGGGATTGGAGCCCTAATGCTGGCTAAATGGAAAAGTGCCCAACTCAGGGATTGGAGCCCTAATGTCGGCTAACAGAAAAAATGCTCAGTTCAGGGATTGGAGCCTAATGCTGGCTAAATGGAAAAACGCTCAACTCAGGGATTGAAGCCCTAATATTGGGAGGATTGTCAGGTTATGCCGGAAAACTGATCGGGTTATGTCGGGAGAAAAGGAAAAAGGGCTTCTGGGTTATGCTAGGGAGGTTCACGGGTTATGCCGTGAAGAAAAGAGGTCCTCGGGTTATACCGGAAAAGGGTAAGAGTCCTCGGGTTATGCCGGGGAAGTCATCGGGTTATGCCGGAAAAAGGAAAGAGTCCTCGAATTATGCCGGGGAAGTCATCGGGTTATGCCAAAAAAGAGTCCTCGGGTTATGCCGGGGAAGTCATCAGGTTATGCCGGAAAGGGGAAAGAGTCCTCGGGTTATGCCGGGGAAGTCGTCGGGTTATGCCGAAAAAGGGAAGAGTCATCGGGTTATGCCGGGGAAGTCATCGGGTTATGCCGGAAAGGGGAAAGAGTCCTCGGGTTATGCCGGGGAAGTCATCGGGTTATGCCGGAAAAGGGAAAGAGTCATCGGGTTATGCCGGAAAAGGGAAAGAGTCATCGGGTTATGCCGGGGATGTCATCGGGTTATGCCGGAAAAGGAAAAGCGTCTTCGGGTTATGCCGGGGATTTGGATAGAAAAAGCTCCTTGGGTTATACCAGGGAGATCCGTGGTTTATACCGGGATAGTTGAGGAATGAGGTCCTATGCTACCATAATTTGTTTTTCTTTTGGGATTTTCATTTTTATTTCTTGTCTTTTTTTTCCCCTTTTATATTTCCTTTTATTTATCAAAATACATGAAAGAATTCTGGGGAAACTTCCTTTTGGTCGTTTTCCTGCTGCAAAGCTGTTTTAACGCTCGTGCACTTCATTTCTTTTGGGCTACACCTGCTTTTTGCATGGTTGCTTTGGATCGCACCTGTCTCAATTTTCATAAACAAAGAAAACTTGCCAGTTTGAAAATGGTGGTTGGTTCGGTGGCCTTGATCGTTCCAATTGCCTGGTCTCGGCCTAATTCCTGTTGAGAAACTCTGCCATTGATTGGATTCACAGGCGACCCCTTTTAAACTGATCAAACTCGCATTTTCGGATTTTGTGATGATTTGCCCGTGTAAGGCTTTGGTTCTTTCATCCCATTCTGCTTGGGGACTCTTTACGAGGCCAACCCAGTGGGGATTTTTATTGGGAGACTCTGTGGGAATTTGTACAAGGCAGACTCGTTGAGGATTTGATGGGGCAGACTCTTTGGGGGATTGTACAAGGGGAGACTCTGTGGGGATTTTTACAATGGGAGACTCTGTGGGGATTTTTACAAGGGGAGACCTCTGTGGGGATTTGCCGGATTATTTTTTTTTTTGTTCGACTTCAAAAACAATCATCATCATGATCAGTCAGGATCGAACTGACGATTTTCTCCGCTCCTTACTAAACGGAGCTCCGTGAAACCGGTCCTGCCACCTTTTCTTTCCAACATATTTGGAATTTAGGGTTCAAATGAAAAGGATTTAAGGCAAGGGTAAACAAAGAGCGGAGAAAACGAATTTTAAAAGAGAAGTGTCCCTTTCGTGACAAGAAAAACTTATTTGAGGCAAACATGCTGACTTTAAATTGACATGACATGCTTTTTGGACTGGATGTCCGACCTTCATGAACTTGCATTTCCCCATGAACCAAAACGGATTTAAGTTCCCAAACCAGGGAACCTTGCCGGAACTTTCTGAGGTGAAATCATCTTTTCGGCCGACAGCGCCCTTTGCGGGTTTTCGCTAGTCGACCTCTCTCAATTTCTCTCCTTGTTGTCGCTTGATAGCACTCTTTGCAAGTTTTTTTTACTAAACAAGCTCTCTCATTTTCGATTTCTCTACTCCCGTCGCCTCATGGTGCCTGAAGGTTTTCACCGACAAGACTCTCTCATTTTATTTCTCTCAATTTCAGAATGTATCGGCTTCCAACCATGATATCTCTTGGTTTCTCACGCCTTCGGCAATTGATCCGAAGGACTTGTACTTGTTTTTTTTTTTGTAAAAAGAATTATGGATAAAATTACAACTTTGGAACCATTTGGTGGGCCCCAATTTCAACTTCAGGGAAAATTGGATTTTATTTTTGGTGTGACTGAACCCCAGAGAGGGGCTGCCTACGTATCCTTTCGGAATCAAGTCAGACGTAGTTCAGGCTCAATCAATTGTTGGTTTTTTTTTCTTTTTTTTTTTCGGAGCATCAGGGATTTTTTGATCCTCAAACCTAACTGCAATGGCTAGTCGCGTGGGACTTAACCTTTCCAACTTTATTTTGCCTTTGTAGGCCTTTCTTTTCCGTCTTCTTTCTTCCAACTTCAATTTTAGAGCATTTGGGGGTACCTTGGTTTCTTCGACTCTCGCTGAGGCGATTATCCACGTGGAATCAACCCTTTCAACTTCAATTGCCTTTATAGGTGCTTTAATTTGATTTTCTCCTTCCAAGAGTTTTGATTCCTGAGCATCGGCTGCCATGGCCAGTCAAGGTCGTCTTGATGCCCCTACTGAGGCTGGGTGCCTTTTGCACATTAGCGTTTATCAAACGAAAGCCCTGTAAATCAGTCTTGTCATCCTTTCTCTGTCTTGGTTTTGGAACAGTGTTAGACCAAAAGGGATTCAAAGAGAAACAAATAATTGAATGGAGAATGAGTTTAAAACTAGAAGTGTCTCTTTCGGGGAAAGGAGAGAAGGACTTATCTGGAGTACATGCGGACTTCAATGAACATAACATGCCTTTTGGACTGGATGACTGATCTGTGTAAACCGTCCCACTCTCAAAAATTCATCACAACTTTGCCTTGAATACCGAGGAACCTTGCCAGGACTCTGTTGATGCCGATGGCTGTGAGGATCTTATTTTCGATCATGGGCGTCCTTTGAGGGTTTTCACGAGCTGGCATTTTTCCTTTCATTTCTTACCATCTCCTTATAGTGCCCGTGTGGGTTTTCACTAACAAGACTCTCATTTTAATTTTCTCTGCTTAGCGTCGCCTTATGGTGCCCGTGTGGGTTTTCACCAGTAAGACTCTCTCATTTTATTCCTCTCATTTTGTTGTATCAGATCCAAATAACTCCATCCTCCCATTTTGAACCGCTTTGCCGATAGATCAGAAGGACTTGAACAAGGTTTGGGTTGAAAAGAATTTGGATTGAACTACAACTTTAGAATCTTTTGGGCGGGATCATTGCCGAACCATTATAACTTCTGCCCCAGTTTCACTTTTGGAGGACTTCTTGGATTTTTGTTTTGGTGTGACTGAACCCCAAGGAGAGGTTGCCTACGTATCCTTTCGGAATCAAGTCAAACGTAGTTCAGGCAATTTTTGTTTTTGGATTTTTTTTCTGATTTGCTTTGTTTTTCACTTCCTTTCCCTTTTTTTCATTTTCATTGTTTTTTTTTGTATATATATTTTTCTTATTTTTCCAATTCTTTCTTCTTTTCTTTTTTTTTTCATTTTTCTTTTTCATTTCAATTTCTTTTTTTCATTTTATTTTCAATAATATTTTCAGGTTCCAAAGAGGGTAATCAAAGAAGAGTAACCAGCTCAAATGGGTTTGCAAAGGGTTGATAGTGTTTGGGTAGCGAGAATGAAAGCCTTCGTCATCTCAACCGGAAAAGATTTTATTATATAAAGGATCCAACATAGTACCTTTTGACTGCATTTGCATTGACAGTTATTTCAAGGACGTTTCATTCGATGTGTCCCAAGTACAACACACTCTTTTTGGCAGTACTCTTGTTGTAATGTATGGACCTTTCCAATTTCGGGAACCAATTTTCCTTCAGTTGTTCCAACTCTTTGTCTTGTTTCCTTAAGCTATTCTTCATTGCGACCCAATTCTTGATTCATTATTTCGAGGTCTGACAGAGTTTTAAGATCCGGGCATGAAGTCCGCAAGCATGTCATATTATTGAAATCTGCATTTAACAGAACTAAAAGAGAATGAGAAAATTGACAAGATTTAAGAAAAGAGACATTCCGGGAAAATGAAATATCAATTTCATTTGTTTTTTTTTTTGTTTTTTTTTTCTTTTTAATTTTTGAAGGTAGAAGGGTTTACATCGGAAAGTAAGACAATAAAGTAAAACATCTGGATCACACCCCGAGACAATCCAGATGCACAAAAGATAGCAAGACTGGCTACCGAGACTCCCGTCTGATGGGGAACTTTCAGGCTTGGCAATCATTTTTTTGGCTTTTCTTCTGTCTCGGCAATGGCTGCAATAGCCTTCAGTGCCGGATCAAATTCCTCAGCTTCACAGATCATTCCGTCTATTGGCACGTTTGTGAGAGTTGGCAGGGGAATGTTCATCATATTAGGAACCTTTTCGTCCCGGAGAACGATTCTTTCAGCTTCAATCAAGTCTTCAACTGCCATTTTGAGGGTCCAATGACCAACAGTCCTTTGTACCGTGTCCCACTGCTCCAGAGTGGTATTCATATTTAGTATCAGCTCGATGCGGGGAGGGGGGACTCGGTGTTTGCCGATTTGGGGCCACTGGCTGCAGCAGACTTCGCCTGACTAGCTTTTGGAACAAGCTTTAGTATGATTCACCAATAGGGGTGAACTGATTCCTTTTGAAAGACTCTCTTGGGTAAGGATTGTATTGAGGAACATTTGATTGGGGACTATATGGAGCTTGGTAAGGATGGGCATTTCTGGGAGGTGGAGCTCAGTTTTGTGTATAATGTTGTGGCCGCGTGCAAGGCTGCTCATCACCGCATACCAACAAAACCAATCACCTGAACAGAACCTGGCTAATTTACTCACACACACAACCTTGTTAGTTTTAAGGCATTTAACATATAGGAAATCGCACGATGGGATGCAATGCACCTAAACAGTTAAACGCTTCTACCATGTGTTTGAACGGGTTGCATGTTTCATCCCGGCCTTAAACTAGCCCTCTTCACTATGTACCTCTTTTCTTTTATTCCTGCCTCTCTTTAACCACTCTTGATCTTGTTTTTGCCGCTCTTTTATTTTTTTTGCACTCTCTTTTTTTCTTTTTCTTTTTTTTTACTTTGTCACTCTTTCCCTCTTTTTTCACTATTTTTTCTTTTCTCTTTTTCACTCAATTTTCTTTCTCCTTTTCTTTCAGTTTATTTTTTCACTCAATTTATTTTATAGCTATGATCGAATCCGATGGAGATTGCCTACGTATCATGACCCCGCATGAATCAGATCTTGCGTAGTTCGGGACAAACAAGTGCAAAAATAAAGAAACAAGTGTTCATTTTGCATTGTGCTCATCCTGCACATTTATTAAGGTGATTTAAGCAAAAATGATTTGACTCGAAAAATGATTTGACTATTTCTTAGAAAAGAGAGATCCGATTTTCGAACACGGCCTTTCAGCACTTCGGGGATGAAGATTTTAAGGCTGTGAGGGTCAATCGATCCAGACTCTACAGGATGACCGAAAGTGGCCGTTTATGCAAAGTCAGCCTTCCGCCGTCCCTTTCGAGAACATTTGGCTATTTTTGACAAAAACAGCATCACTTGATTTATTTATGACTCTTTTTTATTCAGAATGGTGACCCGACATTGGGAACATGGCCTCGCAGAGCCTCGGGGACGAGGATCCTAAGGCCATTGGGCAATTTGGTCAAAAGTTTTTAAAAAATGACCAAAAATGGCTGTTTATGCAAAGTCAGCCTTCCGGCGTCCCTTTCGGGAACATTCGGCTATTCTTGACAAAACGACATCACCTGACTCATAAATTAAAATTCTGACATTTTGGCTATTTCTGAAAAAGGGGAGGTTGGACCTGATGAGGGTTGCCTACGTATCTCACACCCTGTGGGAATCAAACCGGCGTAGTTCGAGCGATCGTGAATAGAGTAAGTAAACTAACTCCTTTTTTTTGGAATAATTTTTTTTTTAAAAAAAAAATGCTTTAAAAGAATAAAGGTTTTTTTTTTGGATTTTTGTTTCTTTTGGATTTTACTAAAAACAATGCTTTAAAAGAAGAAAAGGATATATTTTTTTGGATTTTTGAACTTGACTCTATATTTTATTTGAAAGAAAGACTTCTAAAAAACAATTCCTTTTCTTTTGATTGGAACTTTGAGAATTTTAAAAGTAAAAAAAAAATATTTTTGTTTGAATTTTCAGTTGTTCTCTCTTTTTCTAAATAAGAAAGAAAATATTTTCTTTGGATTTTGGTTGTCGTCTCTTAATTTTGGAAAGAGGCACTTTTAAGAAAATATTTTGGATTTTCGAGTTTTTTTAAAATAAAAAAAAAATTTACAAAAGTACTTCTAAAGAAAAATGAAAATATTTTTGGACTTTAATTTTTTTAATTCTATGACATTTACGAAAGAAAGACTTTTAAAGAAGGAAAGTCTTTAAAAGAACGAATATATATATATATATATATATATATATATATATATATATATATATATGCTCTTTTTTCTGATTTTTATTTTATTTTTTTGGAAAAATACTTCAAAATAAAGGAAACCCGTATTTTGGATTTTGATTTTTTTATTTCTTTTATTATTATTTTTTTCTTTTATTTCTTTTTCCGTATGAAATACTTCAGAAAGAAGGAAACTACCCTCTCTTTTTTTAGTTTTAAAAACTTCTTCTTCTTTTTTTTTTGAATTTTCTAAGGAAAGAATTTTAAAGAAGGAACTAATGAAAAATATTTTTGGATTTTTTTGAAAATTGGAGTCGGAACCGATGAGGTTTGCCTACGTATCTCACATCCGGTAAGAATCAGACTCGCGTAGTTCGGTCGATCGGCGTAGAGGAAATAAACTACCCCCTTTTTTGAATGAAATACTTAACAAGAAAAGGAGAAAATATTTTTGGATTTCGATTTTTTTATTTTTATTATTATTTTTTGAAAAAAGACGACGATTAAAGAAATATTTTTTCTTTGAACTTTAACTTCTTTTCACTCTTTTTTTTTGAAATTTCGAAAAATCTTCTAAGGAAGTATTTGGACTGTTAGTCTGAATTTATGAAAGAGATACTACAAAAGAAAAAATATTTTTTTGAATTTCGAATTTTCCCTTTTTTTAAAAATTTTTAAACAAATACTTTTTTTTGGATTTTGAAAGTGATTAAAAGGAAATTTTTTTGTATTATATATGTTTTTTTTTAATAAATCAAACTAAAAGACAAATTTTGTTTTCATTTTTTTTTAAGAAAATTTCGGCGAGGTTTTGACACTACTTGGACATTAGTTTTATTTTTCTAAAAATAAGTAGTTATCTCCCTACACTGCTATTTTTCTTTCCCTCTTTAAATTTTTTTTTATTTCAGAAACCGGTCAGCATGCAGATCTGAAGCAAATAAATGCGCAAAACAAACGGGATGCAGCAGGATGGTCTTTTCATTTCGGGTTGCTTGTCCTAGACGGACCCAACCCCTGTGTTGAGTCCCCTATGTCAAATGCAACATGATGCAAATAAGCGTTCCTACTAGGGATCCGGCATGAGGTTTCGTTATACTAGGTTTATAACCTGGGTATATGTTCTAGACTGTGTACCCAAGCGGACAACTCGAGTCGAGGAGGGGGCAACTTACCGGGAACCAAAAGACCATCCGGCTTCGTAACTTGTCCGAGCCTCTTTTTTATTTCAGGGTATGACACTAACAGAATAGGGAGTCTCAACCAGTAAGCACATCCCCGGAGGTGAAGAGAGAAGGGTTCGGCACAGTTTATATATACAGTCAAATAATATCAAAGCGGTAAAAGCAGCATTTAGCACATTAGGCTCGAACATGTAAAAATCAGATAAAGCCAAATATAATAATTTATCTAAGCTCGAATTTCTAACCCTGAACCAGTGGTTCTGGGTTACTAATCCCCAGCAGAGTCGCCAGAGCTGTCACACATCCTTTTTGCGCGCCCGCCCCGAAGGGTTAAATGCGCGAGGGAGTTTTTCCAATTTAAGTGACAATATTCGAAATGAGATTATTTATTTAATTCACAGTCGCCACTTGGGAAAGGTTTGACTTTTGGTGTCCCAAGTTACCGGTTTATCTTGAATCCCAAATCGAGGAAATTTTCGACTTTCCAAATGAAGTCTGCGAACCAGAAATTCTAAGTAAGGAATTCTGTTGACCCGAGGGAATGTGTTAGGCACCCTCGAATCCCGTGGTTCTAGCACGGTCGCTTAAATTGTTATAATGGCTAAATATCTGATTTAAATACATGTTGTGACTTATGTGCTTTTATTAAGTTTAAACCGCTTTTATTATTATCATTTATTTTTTATAGAATTGCAACGTCGTAAAAATGCATCTCGAACCACGTCACAATCAATGCACCCGTAGTTGTTAACACATTTCGACTCCGTTGAGATTTGAATTTGAGTCACATAAATGCGCACCCGAATTTAAGAATGTAATTTAATTAAGTTGCGCCTAAAGAGTCTAACGCGTTATTATCTTTGGGGAAGGCAGTGAAATTCACTAAACAGTCCATCCCAAATTCTAAGTATTTATTATGATCAATTATTGAGGGCCCCGCAATTTGCATTTTTATTTGGCGAGGCTCGTCTCATTATTTTTTAAAAGGATAATCTTAGCATGACTACATTTTCTATTTTTTTGTTTTCTAAAATAAATGAAGATAAGGTCCTACTTTATTTACATACTTTCGAGTTATTATGGTTAAGTTTCAAAAGTGAGTTGTTTAAGGAGTTTGCATGGCAACGCATAGAACATTCTACATACAGACAGTAAAAGAAGGAAAAGACTACATTAAATTACAACTTCACATCTTTCTCATTTGTTTGCTTCATGCCTCGAGTGGCTTACAAGATGAACCAGTGTATCAGTTTGTGTACCTGGTATTTGGGAAAGCAAGGAAAGAAGATGAAGATCAGTAGAAGCAGCAGTAGTGTAAATACACAGCAACAACAGCAACCCAACAGCAACAAATTCGAATCAGATTCAAGGCCCAGAAAACTTTGAGGAAAAACCGAACAACTCAATAGAACAAACCCAAAAGTTTGTAAGCAAACTAAACAACAACAAACCACGCGTGTATTAAACCCGAAACTAAACTCGCTTCTCCCTTTGTTTTTTTTTAACTCTCTAACACTCTTGAGATTTTCGGAATGTCTTCCTCTCTCAAAAAAATCCTCGAAAATCTTTCAAGTTCAGTCTAAGTTTTTTTCTCTCAAGTCTTAGTCTCTTTTTCCATGTTCAAGTCCTATAAAATGTGTCAAAATGACTCTATTTATAACAAGACTCTAGTCTTGAATCCCCAACCCCAAATATTCCCTCAATTGCATGTTTTGTCCCCACTACTTAATGTTTTCTTTTATTTTAAACCCTTGTCCCCCATGCTTAACATAAATAATTACATTATTCACACCCCACTACATTATGTCTTGTCCCATACTATATTAAACAATTATATCAACCCCACCCCATTACATCTTGTCCCTCATGCCTAACATAAACAATTACAATATTCCCCCTCACTACATTATGTCTTGTCCTCCACTATATTAAATAATTATATCAACCCCACCCCATTACACCTTGTCCCCCATGCTTAACATAAAGAATTATTCAAAATGTTCAATTACCAAACTACCCCACTGACCTTATTGCAATTACTATTTTACCCCTGAACGTACTGCAATTTACCAAACTACCCCATCAATTATAACCAATTCACCTAATCAATCTCAACCAAAATATAGCCAATATGACCAATTTCTAAACAAATTCAACAACAAATCATATGAACACAGATGAATCATACAACTTCAAATTAATGGAAATAAATTAACCATATTGGGAACCAATCCTGGTTAACTTATACCAAAATGGATGAGCAATGAAACAACAATATTAACAACACAATACATGATTCAAACTAAATCAACAAATCAAAAACCAAAACATTAAATCACTGGATTAAAAACGAACTTCAAACAAAGATGAACATGAATTAAATCTATTTTAAACAACAAACATGACGGATTCAAACGATTTAACCAACGCTAACAATTTCTGGAAAAAAAAATACATAACACATGAAACAAACTGAAGAAATAACTAATTAAACTTCAATTTGAATCTAACAAATATTAAACTAACAATTTCTCATGAACAAACTGAAAAATTAACAAAACAATGAACATGAACAAAACAAAAATCAAACATTTACCGATTTTAGATTTGAGAATAACAAAAACAAAATACGGACAAAAGTGAAACTCAAAATCCACTAACCGGATCGAAACGACGAACAACGACTGACCAACAACGAACTCGAACTATGTATGGACTGTTTTGACGACCCCAACCAAAACTCGCACAAACGACGACGAAGACGATCCTAAGAAGCAACTAAAGGAGGTGAAGCAAACGTGAAGCAGCAACGATGGGGTCTGTTTGGACGTAGCGAAAAAGAAGCAGTAGCAGCTGGTCGTTTGGATGGAGACAAGTGAAGCGAAGCCCCACGTCCATGGCTGGAGCTCGGGAGCTCGACCACTCAACTCGAGCTCGACAAAATGAAGAAGATGAAGCAGAAGCGACTGGGTTTTGCTGGACGAAGCAACAGGTGACTGGAAGCTTCTGCGAGTGGCTATGGTGAGTGGTTGTTTGGGCGGAGAAGATGAAGCAGAAGGCAGAATCAGCTGGGTCTATTTGGAGAAGGTCGACGAGCTGTTCGTCGTCGATGGAGCAGTGGAAACGCAGCAGCAATGGAGAAGATGAAGCAGAAGGCGATGAGGGAGCTGAAGCATGGCGAGGCAGCAATTGCGTAGTTGTCCATGGCGACGAGGGAGCTGAAGAACGGCGAGGAGGTTTCAGTACAGGTACACATGGGAGGTCGACGGACAATGGTGAAGCAACGAAGGGGAGGTACCGGTTCGAAGGCAGTCGCGGGGGAGGCAGCCATAGTCGCCGGAGGTGAAGCTCGTTTTGGACTGGTTCGCTGCGTGCCGAAGAAGATGACGAAGCAACGGTAGGCAGCCATGGTTGTGTGTGTTTTGGAGTTTGGAGAAGATAGAGAAAATGAGAGGGGGCAGATGGTTTTCTTAGGTTTTAGGGTTTTTTTGAGTTTGTTTATTGTTTTTGTTTTTTTTTTTTTGAAAAAAAAAATGAAAAATGAAGAGGGGTTGGGTATTGGGGTTATGGGGCGGACCGGGTCGGCCTGTGTGGAGATGGACCGGGTCATGGGGAAGGTTGGACAATTATTTGGGCTTGTGGTTTGAAATTGAAGAAGAGGCCCCATTCCGATTTTCTTTATATTTTTGCTCTTTTTTCTTCTTTTATTTTCTAAAACTAAATTCTAAAAATCCTTAAATTATTATATAGAACTAAATTAAGTTATAAAAGCACAAATTAACTCCCAATAACAATTAACGCACAATTAAGTAATAATTAAGCATAAATTTGTACAATTGGACATTAAATGCTAAAAATGCAAAAGATGCCTATTTTTTTATAATTTTCAATTTTTGTAAAACAAACTTAATTACTAACAATTGTAGAATTAAATCCTACATGCAAAATGCGACATATTTTTGTATTTTTATTAATTTAACAAATAAACATGCACAGGCAAATACAAATAATTATCCCAAAAATGTCACAAAATTCTCAAAATTGCACATCAAGGAAAATCATTTTATTTTGAATTTTTTTGGGAGTAATTCTCATATAGGGCAAAGATCACGTGCTTACAGTCTTGAACTCCTAAAGTTAAGTTTAATAGTTAAGGACATAAGTTCAAAAGTTAAGGACAGGCAGTTCTTAACTAACAGTTACAAGTTCAAAAGTTAAGGACAGACAGTCCTTAACTTACAGTTACACGTTCAAAAGTTAAGGACAAACAGTCCTTAACTTAAAGTTACAAGTTCAAAGTCCTTAACTTTGACTTATAAGTTCAAAAGTTAAGGACGCTTGGTCTTTGAAGTTTGAGTTCCAAGTTCAAAAGTTAAGGACATGTGGTCTTGAAGTCCTGAAGTTAAGGACATGAGCAGAAGGGTATTTTCGTCTGGGCAGTTAAAGTTTATTAAAGCAGTGGCTAAAGACTAAAGACATTTTAAACGGTGACTTAAAAATAAATACATGTGTTATTAGTGACCAACCGTGCACTTCCCCATTTTTCATTGGTGCTCCCTTCTTTATCAACTGTTGACCCTCTTTTGCTTTTTTTACAATTGATAGACCTTTTACACCATGAGTTAAAAATTCTTTAAGAAAATAAAAAATTTATAAAGAAATTTAGATCACGATTTAAAATTTTGTAGGTTATTGCATTTATTTTGATTATGAGCAAATAGAAAATCGGAAGCGATAATTTTTCAAGGGCTATATGTGCACAACTGTTTAAGTTTAATTGGCTATTTATGTAAAGATCCCAAAAATGGACTAAATATATGCTTATATCACCTGTCGTTTAAGCTTTGGGTCAGCCCAATAATGGGATAACGGGCCTGGTTGGCCTAATCGAGACCAAGAGGCTATTAATTTTTAGAAATTTTACCTCCTATCCTGTAGCAAAGATTGATACCTTATTTATTATAAATAAATAATTTTTTAAAAAATTATCTCCTATAGCTATCTTTTAATTTTTATAGCAAAATATCTATTTAATGTCACTTCTTACCTTTAAGCATTAAATACGATGTGTATTATTGTTCTCTCTCCTTCTTTCTTTTTTTTTTTCTCTCACAAAATTATCGTATAGGAAGTTAACTTCTTTCCCCACGACCTCTCTCTCCAATTTCTCTCTGTCACAACGTCATTCTCTTCCCGTTTCTTTCTATCAACGATTCTTCACTGATTCATCCTCATTGTCTCTCTCAATTTTTTAGCCAAGCTTGTGGAAATTACTGGCGGAGGACTTGATAGACCATTGTCGAGATCAAGCCCCATTGGCGATGCAGCATTGGCATAATTATACCACCGAAGCCATTTATTCCCTCAGGAAGTCCAAATGCAGTATTTGCTATAAGGGAACCATTGATGGCCAAGGATGATAAAGGCCCCAGAACTGCAGATCTCAATATTTTCAAAGTAGAAATGAGAGATTCACTACCTGAACGACTCAGAGGGCGCCGGTACCGGTGGCGACACCCCACATGACAACGGCGTAGATATCGGTGGATTAGGGACGGATTTTGGGGCTAAGGAACTTGAAAAGTCTGTTACCTTTTTTCATTGTATTTTAATGTATCTGGTTGTATTCCATGTATTTCATTGTATTTACCATTTTTAGTTTTTTTTCTACTTTTTCAATATATTCACTGTATTTAACTGTATTCAATGTAATTATATAATTTCAAAGCTTCACTTTGTTTCACTGTTTTGTCCAACAATATATATTCAGCAGTATGTATTTAATGTACTATAGAATGTATTCATATATTTTTTTAATTAATATAATTTATGAATTCAGATGTATATATGTATTCAAATGTATCTGCAGTATGTATTCATATATTTTTGCACTATAGATGGCCTGCTATACTTCGTGTATTCAATGTATTTTTATATATTTAATTGTATTCAATGTAATTATATAATTTCAATGTATAAATATATTTGTAAAAATACCACTAAAAAATATTTTAGTAAAGATACCACTAAAAAAAAGAAATGATGGATTGAATCTCTGAAGATTGCTCTATTTTGGGGTATTTTTCAGTTGAGAATCTTTTCTATAACTGAAAATACAAATTTTGTGTGTTATAATTGAGTTTGTTGAGTTATATTAGGAGTCTATCGCGTTAATTGATTTACTTATCGTTTTAAAACAGATGAAGACTTTTTTTTCGCAAATTTTGTTACTGTATTCATGAATACAGCTCGCGAATACATATGAATACAGTATATACATTAGCTGTAATTCCTTTTTTTCTGCCGGCTTTTCCTATTGTACTAGTCTTAGTGTACGCGCGTTGTGCGTGTTCCTTATCTTAGTAAGTAATTTTTGGTAAGAAAATTAAGTATATATTTTTAAATTATAAAATAAAGTGTAAGCTTCTGTAGTTAATTAAATATTAATCATATATAATTAACTCAATAAAGAAAAAAATTTGTTCATAGAAGTTCTCAATCATTATCAATATATTCACTTTAAATTATGTTCTATTTTTTTTAGTTTCATCAATTCAATTTTACCAGTTGTTATACTTCCTTTTTAGTTTCAGTAAAAACACATAACCTTGAAAATTTAAAACTTTTTCTAAAAATATTATTCAAAAGCTATTCTCAAGTTCATACGAGAAGATACAAACATGTTTAATTAGCACTTTTATTACGATTCTTTAAAAAAAATTCATATAACATAAATTTAAAAATTAAATCTTATGTCTTAATTTATCTCCTTTCAAAGGTTTCAGTATTACCTAAGTGGTAAGGTTTTAGTTGCTGAGATGAAAAAAATATTATGATTTACATAACTTTGTCGAAACGTGCGTGGCAAAGAAAGCATTACTAAAACATAAAAATCTAATAGGATGCACAAATACTATAAAACATTATTGAAATTTAATGTGTGTGCATGTACATATTAAACATTTTATTTTTAATATATAATCTATTTTAAAGTTCTAAATATTTATACTTCCTATATAGTTTAAATAAAAAAAGATTTAATAAGTAAAAATTTAATTGATTTTAAAGTCCTAATATTAGAAAAATATTTAAATTATATTTGTATTCAATGTGAAATTTATTTTTAAAGAATAAAAAGTCAATCATTATTTTCTGTAGAGGTTTCGTGCTTTTATAATATAGACTGGCTTTTATGGTTTAGTATGATTAAAACATGCATCAAATAATTATTTTGGTTGCTTAATTGAATATGGATTAATTATATTATATGACTAAAATAAGAATATTTAAAGTGCACATTTAATTATTCCATGTTAAAACAATTTTAATGTGGATGCTATTGTATTAAAAAACATTAACTTAATATGCGATTTCATGTCCTCATATTTCAATTAAATTAAAATTCAATTCAAAGCACCGTATAAATGTTCTCATCTATTTTCAATTAGTATAATATATATAAGGTAAAATATATATGTATTTCTTCTCACCTAATTTAGTAAGGAAAAATAAATTTTAACTGATTTTAACGTCCTAAATATTAGGAAAGCACTTGAGTTACAATTTTATCCATTATGAAAGGTATTTTAAAGGGTAAAAAAGGTGAACGACATTTCGCTAAGGGTCTTCGTGCTTTTAATATAGTATATAGATAGATATAGATTCATGAATACATTAGCTTAAATACATTGAATACACTCTATAACAAGTTAAAACATATCTATAGAAAGTAATTTAGTAAATGGTAGCTATAGCAAGCTAATAATCACTAAAACATAGTGGTTTCTGAAATTTCTCTTTTGTAGCCGTGCTACCGTAATACCCGCAGACAAAACCATCTCATCTCTACTGTGTTGTGCTATTGTGACTTATAACCTGTTTGACCAAGCTTTTTTTTTTGGGCCAAAAGTATTTTCTTTGGCCAAAAGCACTTATGTCCAAAAATCGAGTTGTTTGGCTAAGCTTTTGGAAGGAAAAGAAGTGCTTTTGAGGAGAAGCAGAAGCAGTTTTTGAGAAGCAGAAAAAAGTAGCTTCTCTCTAAAAGCACTTTTGAGAAAAATACACTTAGAAGCAGTTTTCAAAAGCTTGACCAAATACTAATTACTGCTCAAAAGTGCGTTTCAAATTAATTAGCCAAATGCAAATTGTTTCTCACTAAAAACACTTTTTAAAAAAGTACTTTTGAGAAAAACACTTCTCAAAATAAGCTGATATTAGAAGTTTGGCCAAATAGGCTATTATTTTGGTTCGCCCCCTTTTTAAAAAATATATTTATCTTACTCACAATTCTAGAATATGTGAATATGACCACCTCATTTTGAGAAATCACCACGTGATGCAACGTGATTTGCTGTATGACATTCACTCTTGAGCTGCATCTACACTAGATTAGGGATGACAATGGGAAAGGGTGGGAGGGGATGGTGGGGTCTAAGGCTTTCCGGGGCGAGGCGGGTTGGCACTCCAGTTCTTTCCAAACTATGCGGGTGCGGTATGGGTAGGGGCAAATGAACCTTCCTTTGTCGAAAAATTATATTGTATAACGGTTTTTTTTATGTATATATAATATATGCAAAACCCATCAGACATAAGTTAAAAATTAGCTTAGTGGTCAACGGGTTCAAATTCATTCAAGGATCATAGGTTCAATGCCGGCTAAGCATAATTCGATTCCTTTATTCCTCTCCTTTATTAAGTAATATTTTGATTGTGAAGCTTTCATAAATATTTCACTATTTCTTAGTATTTTAATATTTGCAAGCAAAGAATTGATCTCATTTGAACTTGAATTATGATTTAAATTTTGAATTCTTATGTCTGATCATATTACTTTTAAATATCGTGTTTTAAAAGTTTTACTCGTGATTAATATTAAAAATAATATTTAAGAGATTTAATATTATTACTTCTTATTCTCTGAAATATTTATTTTTTTGCCATGGAATATAACTATTTTATTATAAAAATTATTTTACATGACGTAACCAAATAAAAACCCAACCAAAAACCAAAAAATATTAAAATTTGAATTGGATCGTACTATTTTAAAACCGAAAACATAAAATATAAAATCAAACCGAAAACCGAATGCATCCCTATTTTATTTGTATTAAATCCCTAATTTCAAAATCAAAAGATATAAAATAACTCTCAAACTGAAAAATTCGCTGAGCACAGGTTCTTGCCTCTTGCCGCTGCTTGCTGCTCGTCTTCTCATCCTCACCTTGTCAGTTGCCGGTCGCCTCTTCGGTCGTGGCTTCCCCGGTAAGTAAGTAAGTTCCCTTCTCTATGTATTCTTTTTTTTTTGTTTATGGTTTAGGAATTTTGTTAAATGAGTTGCTTGGAATTACAGTAAGCATTGGGATTTTCGTAGATATTGATGAATTTGGAGTTGAAGCTTGAAAGAGATGGGATGAGTGTTTGTTATACATGTGGCTTGGGCTTTGCTGGTTTTAAACTTTGTTCATGAAAAATAGATACTTTTACATTTTTTTTTGTCAACAAAAAGTATCAATCATATTATTGCCCAGTAAACTGAAAATTATAGACTATTTGACTATCCTGGCCTTGAGTTCGAGAAATTGAGATAGATAAGTGCTTTAGAATTGCCCTCTACCAAGTGCCAATGTATTCAATGGCTAACTTGTTAAATATCCAAATATATATAAAGTTAATTACTTTTTCTGTTTATTCTTGTTCAAGATTATAAGATAGTTGATCTCATTGCGTCCTTGTAACTAACACAAGACTTGTTTTTTTTTTCTCTTTCAAAAGTCTTGTAACTATGGTCTGGTTATCTTAGCACTATAGTTTTGTTGAAAACTTATCTTTCTATTAATAAAATCTGTTACCATATAAATGTTTTTGTTATGGTTGGCTTCTTTGCTTGTTTAGTTTTTTAATTTTTTGAATCCTTTGGAAAAAATCCTTCCTCCGCCACTGGCGTTTTAATACCTCTTTCTCGCTCTTTGTGCTGTCTCTTCTGGGTCTTATTCTTCCGCCATTGCTTCATAGCTACCTTCTTTATTTTTATTTTTTTGGTTAGTTAGCATTTTGTTTCACGTTCTAATTTACACCTTGATGTCTGCTTCTTTATTAGATATAGACATATAGTTCATTAACGTTTTATCTCAGGCATTTAGAAGGTCTTGGGATAGATTAGATTGATAAGTTAGGTGAGATTACATGATGAAATAATCAGTAAAACAAATTAATGTAAAAATATATGATATGATAACCATTACGATCTATTCTACTTTATGTTAGAAATTGATGGCCTCTGGATTACAAAAATTCATATTGTATTACAAATTTCTTCTTGACAGCCTGATGTTTGTCTCTTTATTAGAATTTCTTATCAGCTCTATAGTATTGTCATAGGTTTTTGTCTTTCCTTGGAGCTAATATATCCTTTTTTTGGAATCATTGTATCTTCTGAATGCCTTCTTATTAACACACCACTTACTTCATCCCAAAAAAAAAAAAAAGGTTTTCTTCTTGGCAGCTTTAATGGTTTTATTTCAAAATACTGGAAGCTAACATTATGTTGGAATTTTAGCGACATTTCTTCCCTTAGTATTTAGTTATATGCTTTTATTTCAATCCTAAAGAAAAATTACCGAACAGACAATTAAGTAGATATGACTGCATTAACATTATGATCTATAGCCCACAAATGCAGATGAATACTATTTGCTCCTAAGATTGTAATGCATTTAAATTATGCATACTTAGTTACAGTATCATCATAGCACCAATCGGCATGTGTAAGAAGCCATTATTTATTACCTGAAATTATTCTTTTGAAAGTTGTTCAGAATTTCTGAATTTATTTAATATATAGATAGCAAAGTAGACAGGGAGCTTTGGAGCAACGGTAAAGTTGTCTTCGTTTGACCTATAGGTCATGGGTTCGCCGTGAAAGCAGCCTTTAATGCTAGCATGGTTGTCAACACACGCTCCTCGGTATGCGACCCGGACTCTGCGTGAACGCGGGATGCCTTGTGCATCGGGCTTCCCTTTATGGATAACAAAGTAGAAAATAGGAAGAATTTTTTTTTTGGCAGGGCAGGGCGGGTTTATGCAGGTCAAAGCGTGGCGGGTTAAAATCACATAAAATTCCTATGTGGGGCGAGACGGGGCGGGTTGAAATTTTTACAGGTTAAGTCTAGCCCCGCACCCTCCCCACCGCGCCCCACTGCCATCCCTACACCGGAGGTTAAAATTGTTGAAATTATGGAACTCTTAAATCTTGAAACACATCTGCAAGAGACTTGAAAACTCGTTTATTTACTTCTGAAGTTAAGTTTATTATTACATGTCGTTAACAGTGGGAAGAGCTTTTTCTTCAACGGCATACACTAAAATTAACTTGTGAAGCAAAATTGGTGAAGAATTTTTTATATTCTTTAGTTTGTTATATGGAGGATGAAGTTTTTGAAGTGTACCTAATTCAAAATATGACAAGTCATCGAGTACAATTATAACGGTAATATTTTTATTCATATGCTGTGTTTAAGTGGTTTGTTAATTTGTAAATATATACTGAATATCGTACCCGTTCCTTGGTTTGGTTATTAATGTTTATTATGAAAATTAGATATCTTTGTCGAGTGTGTCATTTCTGGTCTTTGTAATTTGGGTTTGTGTCCATGTAATAGTTCTTAGACAATTTAGGGCATAGAAGTTCGAATCTGATCTGTTGATCAGTTTCTTCAATTTGAAAGTGCGACAATTGTTTTTTATATATAATTACTGTGATAGATTAGTGGATGGATACAACGTGCTTCTAGTACTACTCCCTTTTGTTATCCTTCTTTTTTATGGGTTTTATTTTACATTTTAATATTGTGAAAAGGCATCTGCTATAATTTTTCCTATTTATGCATTTCAGTTATTTACAACTTATAAATTTGTAAATAATATGTGATAGACTTTTGATATGTAAACTTTTGAGATTGTAGTTGACTGTTTTGTTGCTAATACTGAATAGTTCATGATTTAAACCAATCGCTGTATTTAACAAATAATTAGCAACAAATATGTTTAATTATGAGAAATTCTTATTAGGCTATTCTTATATGAACCTGCAAATATGGTATCATTATTTACTTTACCAATGCAACCCCTCAGTCGTAGCAAAAAGCAGTCTGTTGGTTATTATTGTATGTTCTTGACGGTCTTCTCTTCTAACTGTAGTGATATTGAATCTATAGTAGCGTATGTTCTTTGCACTAGCTTAATCAAGAAATGTTCTACTTGTAGGCCATAAAGAGAAGTCAACTTTAATAATATGGACCTCAAACCGTTCAAATTAGACATTGATGAGCTTATAAATGAGTTTGCCAAGGTACTAATATGCCTGTTTTTTCCCTTCAATCTAAGCATAGTTTCGATCTACTCATTTATCTTGCAACACCAATTACGCCCCAGTCCCAAGTAAGTTGGGGTCGGCGATATGGATCCTCATTCCTTTCATTTAGCTCAACTCGTCATCATCATTACCAAAATAAAATGAATGTTATTCATTTATCTTGCACTTTTCATAATGGTTCATACCAGTAATATAGTGTTTTATAGGGTGGATCTCCTAGTTTTGCAGAAATGAAGAGAGTGTGGGTCTCTAAAAAGTTCTCCTATATTTTTGAGGCGAGTCCCTCTAAAGATCAGGCATGCTTTATGCAATCACTCTATGCCTACTGTAGTGGTATGTCTAAATGTTTTCTATTTTACTTTTTTGTTAGTTTTCCTATTTTAACATATTTTAGCTTCATCCGGAGAGAATGATTCTGATTATTGTGGTATACACATGCTTATATTTGAAAAACTTTCTACCTTTAATGTGAAACGTAACCATCGTAAGGTGCATGGAACTACAGGAATGTTGAGAAATGCCACCTACTTCAACCCCTCCCCCTCCCCCCCCCCCCAACCCAAAAAAAAGAAAGAGAGAGAATGTAGAAAAACTTTATAGCACTGAGGTAGCAGTAGATTTGTATTATTTGTCTTTTGCTGAATAGAACTGAAGTCAATCTTGTGTTCAAGTGAACACCATTTTGCTTATTTATTTACGTGGTTAAAAGTTACAAATTACAGATATAAATGACTGTTAGATTTATTTGATTGCTAAATATGATGCATTCCATGTGCTACTATAACCAAATTTTACCTGCTTATCAGTCAGTGAGTAGCAATGTGAAGGGTCACAAACTAAGAGAAACACAAACTCTTTAAAGATTTTTCCAAATCACGATTTCTAAGAGAAATATAGAAACCTTGAGAGATTCTTCCAAATCAACTCAGACATTTCAATTTGCCCTAATATTCTCTCCCTCGTCATCATATGCTCTGGTAAATGTCGATAGATAGCACAGTAGGTGTAAAAGTTTGGCTCTGACACCAAACAAAGCCTTTGGAAAGTGATTTTAGTATTTGGAGAGATATCAGAGTGAATGTGAGTGCATCCTTAAATTCTTTTTCTGATGTTTATTTTCTCTTAAATTTCTATGAGAGAGCTGTCATACTAGTGTAAGATTTTCACCTTTCCCTGTGGTTGATATTTTATATTTTACTGCTTTAGATTAACCGAATTGAATGCATTGCAGGTTACATGGTGTCTACTTATTCTCTTTTGAGTAGACTGGGTGGGCTTTATTCCCTATACTGCCTTTATGAGACGCAACCATTCAAGCCTCCTTTCAAGATTTATATATCTCTAGGTATATATATATACACACAACCTTTTTAACATGATATATCGTGAATTAGGGTGGAAGGATGACTGGTAGTCGCTAGTGTCTCTTAGTCTTACCAGTAGTACTAGTACTATTATTGTATTTCTCTTATTTCTGGTTCTTTATTATTACATGTTGTGTTGTTTGCTTCTATTGCATTTTTTTTACTACTGTTTGTTGCTTTATTTTCTTTGTTCCTTGAGCCGAGGGTCTCTGCCTTCACAAGGTAGGGGTAAGGTGTGCGTATACATTACCCTCCCCAGACCCTACTTGTGGGATTACATTGGGTTTGTTGTTGTTGTTGTATGTCGTGAAATAGTGCTTTTTATGTGGTGATTCTCTCTCGGCGGTGCAGTTTTGGTCTTATGAGATGAAACAATTAAACATTACAATCGAATCTTTACAAACAATATTAGAATCAAACCTGAATCAGTCACTTTACTGATTGAGTTGCAAATTTCTTTCTTTGTGATGGCACTGTCTGGAGCATATATCATCATAGGTACTTTCTAGATTCTTGTTTCAAAATATTTACCGGAACTATAACACAATATTAATGCTGTATATCAGATGAATTATGACGTAACATGTATATGTAAATCAAATGAATAGCTCTAGTGAGGATGTTAATTCATCGTTTACTCATACTCTAAGTAGGTTGCTTCAGTTCTTTGAAGAGTTCTCCAAACATGTAATTGGACTATCAAGTATCTATATTTTTGCAGGTTATATGAATGGAATTGGACCACTATTAGGTGTCCACCGTTGTTGCTTCGACTTAAGTTAAACCTTTTCTTGGTTTAGCTTTGAGGACATTAACCTGTATAACACTCTATTCAGTTTTCTTATCAAATCATAATAATAGATGAAGCACAAGAAGTCAAGGAATGCTTGAATAATTGGTGAAAAATTAAAATCTAGGTGAGGAATACATTGATGCTACTAAGATACCAATCACAATACCAGCTCGTACTATCATTTTGCTAAAAAGTTCTTAAATGTCAGTTTTAATTTCATTTGAAGAACAGGTTGTGTTTCATTGGTCCAACATCAACAGGACCTCCAATTAAATCTTCCTTTGATGCCAAATGATCTCCTTTTCTCTATCATTTCTCAAACTACCTTTTGACAATACTAAATCCAGGGAAAGTCATTGCGCCCTCATTTTCACTTTCAGAAATAACCCATTGAACAGTATGTGTTTTCAACTATAATTTGCAAGTTCAATATATGTTCCTTGTCACTTGTAGAACTGGTTCACCATAATTTATTGCTCCTGATATGTAGCATAGCATCACCCTTGTTTAAATGAAGTATGACAGTCTGTTCATATTCCTTTATAGATCTTTGAGGATATAAAAATTTGTATGTTTGTGGGTGCGTAGCCGATGTAATTCTTCTAATCTAGCAGTGCCAATCAGAGAAGAAATGTCCCTCTGGAAGACCTTCTTGTGTTATTTGGGGATTCCTTAAATTAATATTTGGACTTTGAAACTCTTACTTTGGCTAGTGTTTATTTACAAAATTTGGCAAGTGTTTAATTGCCAGTTTAGTTTACTGTGCAACTGTCAGTAGCTTTTGATGCTTTGTAGTTTTACCATAATTCTTTTTATTCCATTTGGCAGGAGACCTGAAGAATCTTCGGAACATTATCGCAGAGGCAAAGGCTAAAGATGTTAAAGTAGTCCCTGCTTTAGTCAAACGTATGTTAGACAGGAACATGTTTCTTTTTGGGTCTGTGGATGTGAATGAAGGCTCTGTAGCTGAGAGATTAGATGAACTGACGGAAATACAAAATGCAAGTATCCGCATAGCATCCAAAAAGTATGTTACTGATACTTTTCTGGCAACCGTTTGTTATGTGGATTTGTTGAACTCAGCCAACATTTTGATGGAAATTTTGAGTAGACCTATACTTTACTGATTTTGCAAGAAACATCAGGTGCAACATCATCAAAAATAAAAATTATAAGTAGGATTTTAGTAATTTTTGACCAATTGACTGTGTAAAACTTCCTTCATTAAATTGGTTGGATTTTTTCCATCCAAATATGATTGATATTGTTTGCTGGAATACGAAATTGTTTCTGTTTTTGTGTGGGTCTGTGTTTGTATTTATGTAATTTAGCAAGTATTTTCAGAATAGCTTAAGATTGTTCTTTTATGATTCTTTTTTCTTGGAGTGGATGCTTAGTTTTTACCTTAGCAGTTAGCAGTGTGATAGTTAAAAGGGCAAGTGAAATGAAGTACTACAAAAAGAATGGACTATTCTCGAGTTGCCTGTTTGTGAGAGGAAAAAAATCAACGGAGGTTTCTTTTTAAATTTTAAATAGTACAAAAATCAGATATCTTGTTAGAGGATCATTTGACCATATGATGCATTCTTTGCATTGATCGGGAGTTTTTTTGAATGTTTGAGTTGATCAGTATAAGCAAATTAGCTTGTTACTTGTCACTAGAAAGTGGACAAGTTAGCTTTTTGGGAGGCTGCTTTAGTGATGCAATTCCTTTCATTAGGTCTCTTGTCACTTAAACCTGCTATTGCATGTCTCTATCTTTGACTTCAGAGTGCTGAATTCGTATTATTTATTTATTCCAGGGCATGGAGCTTGAGGTGGATTTGCTCAAGCAAAAGTCAGCAGAATATGCAAGGGCCAAGGAACTTGCTATTAGAGGTAACCTCAATGAGCTTCTTAAGCTTTTAACAGAAAACATATTTTGGTCATTTTCTATTTGTTGTCAGCACTAATGATGCGTTACACTGTTTGTTACTGCTTGTTGATACTGCTCATTTTCATTTTGTCTTTGAGCCGAGGGTCTCCGAAAACAGCCTCTCTATCTTCTCAAGGTGGAGATAAGGTCTACGTACATATTACCCTCCCTGGACCCCACTTATTGGACTATACTGGATATGTTGTTGTTGTTGTTGTTATACTATACATGTGTTAAGACACATTTTGTATTATTTCGAAAGGATTATCCAAGTCTGAGTAATACAGGTCAAATTTTCTTCTATCTTAGAAGTATTCCTTTGCTAAAGTCAATATCCTATGTGAGGTAATAAAAAAATCATTTATGGTCTAAATTTATATATTTGGTACATACAAAGCTATTGTGAATATGGTGACGCAGTGAAGCTACCAATTAGTTCACAAAGTATTGCATTCCTTTTGTTGAGAATGTATATAGGAATGCACGCATTCCTTTTGCATTCCAAGATTCTTCTTGAAGCGGCTAAAGACATGGTGGATGTAGAAAATATAAAGCACATAACAGAGAACCAGACATTGATAGGGGATGTAGTTGAGAAGACTGCTGAGGATTGGAAAGCTCAGAAGGAATTATTCTACCAACAAACAGGCGCTCGTTATCAGCCTGTCAAAGACTCGCTTGACATTGTAAAGGAAAAGCAGGAAAAGTTCTCCCAACAAGAAGTGGCTGAAGAGCAAGATGGCAACGAAGACTTCAGTAAGGAACTAGAAGCAGTGCTATTGTCGGAGCAAACTAGACAATAGGGAGAGAACTTGTATAAAAAGCTTGTGTTTAGAAACTGGACAATATTTTTAGAAGGTTTGACACTAAGTTATAAGTATGCTTGTAAATGATTTTCGCAGCTACATGAAAGAGCTTGCAGCTTCTATTGAGCATTTTCCAGAAATGGGATAGGCACATGAAAAATTTATTCCTTTTTTCTGCTTCACTATTTCAGTTTTATCACTTCAATTTGATCCAGAAAGGAAGGAAGTTTTGCATGCATATATATATAAGATGAATGTTTCCAGTCTTTCTATCTGTACTGAGCCTTGTCGCTCTCCTTTCTTTCGTCGCGAGCAGCAAGCATACCGGCGGGCATATATTGCACGATTCTACTATGTTTTTTGTGCTATGGTAGGAACATTTTTAGATATGAAGATTGTTAAGGACATATGCAAAGAGAAAAAGATGGCTTCTTGTTGAAAGCAAGTGAAGTTCAAAAAACTTGCACGTCTTGGGTTATGATTAAAAAGTTTAAAGAAGAATTAAGCTAAATAGCAGCCCATTCAATTTCTTAAATTAAAAATAGTCAGCGAATTTATAATCTATATATAATCATGTATATACATGATGTTTTTGTTAATGTCATCTTTAACCAAAGAACCTTAGTTTCTTAACATATTACTATTACTACTACTTATTATTACTTTACTTTACTTTTCTATATATTAGAAGAGCTCAAGTTTCTACGTGTGTGCTTATTGTCTTTTTATAAAGTTCGAGGGTGATTTAGTCATTTCACATAAGCTCCTACAAATCTATTCCTATACTTAATAACCAGGCAGCTCATGGTCAACATGTCTGCTTGGCATAAGGATATTTCTGGAATTTCACAGTTACTTTGGCAGCGCCGTTTTTTTGAAGAATTCTTATGCCCCTGAGTAATCTCTTTATTGCTTCAGTTGCCACTGGTATTTGAGTAAATATAACAAACTTTGAGAACAATTTGCCGTTCCTTCTTTTTGTGTTCTTTTTTTTTTGGGCTAAAAAACATGAATCTTTTACTTGCACTTTTCTTAAGTCAATTTTGCTTGTCCAAGGTTGTTTGACCCTTTGACAGTGTAAAGTTATACAGTAATTCTTCCAAAAGTGAAATTCTATTTCCCGGTAAAATAGAAGTAACAACAGACTTTCCTTGAGCTAAAATTTATCTAATTTAAATATTAAATATGTATTCTACGATTATTAAGCATGTTAATTTTTATTTAATTTAATTATTCAGTGTCAGCCTTTTTATGTTCTAATTATGAAAACATTGTAACCCATCTTTCCTCTCTGAATTAATTGTATCGGATCCTTACTAGACCTTTACACATCATTTTACTAATTTATTTTATTTTATAGAGCTTTTCATTAATTTTATAGATCTCTAAAGCATTAGTAAAAGTATCTTTGCCGAGGATTTATCAGAAACAATATCTTTGCCTGTTCAGAATAGTTCAGAATAGGGGTAAAGCTGCGTATATCTTATCATCCTCAGACCCCACTTTTGAAATTACAGTGGGTGGTTGTTATTGTTGTTGTCTAGAGTATTAGTAAATTGACATTGATATACCTGAAAATAAAAAAATTCATTCAAAATATATTTTAACAGTAATAGTAGCGCTTATAATTGGAGCAGTAAATTGGTTAGCTAAAATTAAATTGATCCATTGTAACTACACATATCTTCTTTCACAATTCCTATGACTTTGTATTGTTTGTTATTTTCTCCCACTAAAAAATTGTAGATAGTTTATGCAAAAAATGGTACTGCTTCTGGTAAAAAACAATAATGACATTAGATGCTTAAGAGATAAATTTTATATAGATCTTAACTATGCCAAATTGAAATTTTTTGAAATTATTTTACCTTTTTAAATAATATCTAAATATATAATTTTTGGAAAAAATAAATTAATTTATGCCTGACTTATCAATTATGGCATTGCCTAGATGGTATATTTTTGGGATAGAAAAACATTATTGTACTATTATATATTTTTAATTTGGGTTCGACGAATGGGTATAGAATGACGTCGTTCTTACTTGGTAGGCGCTACCATATCAGGTTATACAAAAAAATTAATTGTTTTGTGAGAGAGATTGTAATTTCATTTCCAAATCGCTATTTTTTTTTAGAATAACCAATGAGTTACTTTCAATTGTTTTTTGGATTATTTTGTCTGACCGTTTTTCCTTTTTAGCTTATTGTAGTTGCTAAGCAGCCATTCTTTCTCTTTTTGGTTTAATTATAATCATATTTTAAATGTACTGCATAATTTAGACTGTAAAGGACTTTGTTGATTTCTAATGAATAGGGATAAAATTTCCTGAAATCTTGGCCAACCATATATTGTTACTATAATATTAAGAAAATATTTTTTAATTAAAGCCTAACACAAACTTCTACTCTATAAAGTACTTTTTCAAATAATACTGTTCAAAAATCTTAATATATTTTTAAAATTTATAATGATACCTAATTCAAAACTATTTTACAAACTAAAAATTAACAATGCGATCTCTTTGCTATCCATTCATTTCATATCAAACTTGCTTTCTTACAAATTAACCTGTTCAAACTTATAGAATTATGCGATAAATGAATTCAAATAGACACCATGGCCCATTCTATTATTAATAATGCAGGAACACGGAACAGGAACATAGGATTTAATCATTTTTTTTAATTTTATAAATTGAGTAAAGTGAATACCCAAGTTGGACAATTTTGTGACAAAAGGGAAGCTAAAAAAACGTTCTTCAATTACGAAAATACAACCCCATGGTTTGTTATTATACCACCAATAAAAGATAAAACCACTCTAAAAGAAATGCAAGAGCCCAAAATACTTTACAACTAGAATGAATAGGAACAAATATTGTATTTTTGAAGTTACAGTAAGATATCATACAACTTAGATCACCAAAAATTTAAATGAATGACAAAAAAAAAATCAAATCTGCAATATAGTGATTGGGCCCATGCTCAGCATGGGCCATTCTTTACTAGGTTCATATAAATGGCTGGGTTTGTACACGCAAAACTATGTGAGTATTTTTTATATGATTCCACCTGTATTTTAAGAAGCTAACACGTTATGTTTCCATTAAGGCAGAATACATAGTTTACCCCTGGAATTATGGACCAAATCCCTGTGACACATTTTTTGGGAACAAAAATTACCTTGCACACTCAACCTTTCCCGAGTGTGTCTAATACACACCTCTTTAGTGTTTGACCACTTTTTTCTCAGCAAGTGTAATCACGCACTAATAATAATGTGGCACGTGTGATTAACCTTTTGTAAAAAATAAAAAATACTTGAAATTATAATTATATCCTAATTGCCAAAATATTCTTCCATCTTCTTCATCGTCCCCAAGCTATACCGCCATGGCTGCTAACTCTCCAAAGCGAAACACTGATGCAAAAAGAAGAAAAAAAAATACCACTACCTCATCCTACTACATTTAAGACCCACCACCCCAACCGCATAAATTCCCCGCTAATCTTCATTTTCTTTGCCCCATTCAACACCCCGACAGTTTAAATTCACTATTACTCTCTATTTTTTTATCGTGTTCAACATTCCACCCATTTAGTTATAAAACTCAAATTTGTCTGTGCTATAATTTTGAAAACTGGTGGTGTCTCTTCCAGTTCATGAGATCATAGGCAAGGTCTTCGTCATTGCCATATATAAATAAGACTTCAGAAAAAGGACTGCATATCAAAGTTGTTAGAGAGAAAAAAATAAAACCCGATTGGGATTATTCTATATCTAGTTTATCAAAACTGGAAAAAGAGCAATCATTCTGGGATTAAATCACCTTCCTTATTATTTCAAGAAGCTAATCAAAATCTAAATCTGAAAAACACCCAATCTCAAAAACAATTGTCAATTTGGAGATTTGAATCGCGAGTCATAACCAAAATATATTGGTGTTCAAATATGGAAACTCTGGTTCTTTGTATTTTCTCGTTCCCCTTTAGATCTTGGGAGAAAAATCTGGGGGGGGGGGGGGTTGTAGTGTTGTGACAGAAGAACCTGGAAAAGAATTGATGAAATCTTTTTAGAAAATAAAAAAATGAAAAATGAAAAATCTGCACAAATAGTTTCCAGATGACGATTTAGATACAACATGTTAACTCTTCACTCGCTTCTTATGCGTGTAAATCACGAGTGTAAAAGTAGTGTGTATTAGATACACTTTGAAAAGGTTGAGTGTGTAATTTTTGTTCCCAAAAGGTGTGTCACGGGGATTTGGTCCATAGTTCCAGGGGTAAACTATGTATTCTGCCTTCCATTAATTTCTTTCAGATTATTTCTCAGTATACAGTCTTCCATGCTCCTCTTCTCGCTCAAATTGAGGTATGTTTCACTTTCAATTAATTTTTCCCATATCTTTTTTCTGCTTTTTCCTTTGTTCTTTCTTCACTCTGAATTTCTTTTGGGTTTTCTTCATCATTGTCTGTTTCGAAATACAATGGTTTCTCCACATCTTTTTCTTTTTTCTTTTCAATCTTATCCCTTTATGTATTCTTTTGGCTAACTATGAAGTTCAGTCAGTGGTGCAGGTTCTCTTCGCCTGTTTCTTCTCTTATTTGTCCCGAATTCTTTTTCCCTTGTTTTAATTTTTGCCCTATCTTCTTTTGGTTCACTTCATGATTTTTGACTTTTCAATCAAGTGACCGGTGTGTTGTTGTTGTTTGTTTTTATAGTATTTATATGCGCCTAAGCCTACAAAATATCGATTTTTATTGGGGAGATCGACTTTATTGGGTAGGATGGATGAAGCGAAGGTTAACATCTGGAGTCTTGTGCGACAAGAGAGTGCCAACGATACTCAAAGGTAAGCTCTATAAAGCGGTGGTTAGATCAGCCATGATGTATGAGGCTGAGTGTTGGCTTAAGAACTCACATATCCAAAAGATGAAAGTAGCAAAAATGAGGATGTTGAGGTAGATGTGCGGGCACACTAGGATAGATAAGATTAGGAATGATGATATTTGGGAGAAGGTGCACGTGACTCCCATTGATAAGAAGATGCGGGAAGCGAGGCTCAGATGGTTCGGACATGTACAGAGAAGAAGCATAGATGCTCCAGTAAGGAGGTGTGAGTGGCTGGTTGTGGAAGGCATAAGAAGAGGTAGAGAGCGGCCTAAGAAGTATTGGGGAGAGGTAATCAGGCAGGATATGGCGAGGCTTCAGGTTTCCGAGGACATGATACTTGATAGGAAGTTGTGGAGGTCAAGTGTTATGGTTGTAGGCTAGGAGGTAGTTGAGTCTTCCGTTACTTTGTGTCTTCGTGAGCCTAGTCCGATAGGGTTTTGTCTAAGATAGCTAGGGGTAATGTCGTTTCTTACTATTTTCTGTTTTCTATTTTCGATGCAGGTTCCACTTATTAGCCATCGTTTTTGCTTTGTATTTTTCTTCTGCATTTTAGGTTCCTATTTTTCTTATGATCTCCGTGATGAATCTAATATTCTCTCCTTTTGTCTTTTTATTATCTTGAGCCGAGGGTCTTTCGGAAACAGCCTGTCTACCCCTTTGGGGTAGGGATAAGGTCTGCGTACATACTACCCTATCCATACCCCACTTGTGGGATTCTACTGGGTTGTTGTTGTTGTCGTTGTTGACTGGTGTGTGTTAAATCAGGTGGTAAAACTGTATTTTTAAACTCTAAGCTTGCGGAGTTTTGGACTTTCGTTATTTGCTGGGTTTTTCGCATACTTCTTAATTTTGCAGTTTTGTGTCTATTGTGTGCTAAATGTTAGAAAAATAATTTTAATAACTCAAAAAGAAATATTCAAATTGATATTTAGATTCATTCTATTAATATTATGTTAATGGGTATTTATTATACAATCAATTTGAATGCATTTTAATGTGTGTAATGGTACATTATAATAACTTTAAATATAATATTTTATTAATATTGAATGGCTATCAAAATCAATTATCTTTCTATAACTTTGAATCTGACCAAAGTTGGTCTTGGATGACTGTTTCCTTAACGTTAATTTTGATAACATTTCCTTAACTTTGATAGCTAATGCTTCTTTGGTCTTAAATGATTTTAAAGTTGATAGCCTTAAATGAATTTGAAGTTTTGGCATTTGACTCCTTAATGGAGTTTAACGTTTTTCATTACCTATGAGATGTCCATCTTCCTTTTGGACAATATATAAATATTATCTATATATAAGTATATGTTGGTGTTTGTTTTGGAGAATGTGAAACTGAAAAAACTTTTCTTCTCATTCTTTTGTGCTGGTTTTTTTTTTATTAATTTTTGTTGTTTCTACTCCAAGTTTATACTAGAAGAGCTTGCTGAATCCTGGGGGATATGCCTAACTTTATTTATCACTGTGCGGCCGAAATATCCTTAAGGACAGTCTCCTTGACACGTCTCAAGCTAATTCTTATTCTCCATAATTAATTTTTCCAACAATCTTAAGGACATTTCCACATTTTTTTATTATGGAGAATCAAATTTGATGTTGTCCAAGTTATTGTTCTAATTCTGAAAATGGAACCTACACTTTAAGTTTGCACAATGGTCTTATGAAGTATACCACTCTTTATTGAAATTATTTTTGTGAGTTACAGAATATTAATCAAGTTGTTGTTTCAATTTTGTGCACTATCGCATTATGGAGGATAAATTGCACCACAAAATTAAGGTACACTTTTTATAGTATTTATATGCGCCTAAGCCTACAAAATGTAGACTTTTATTGTTATCCATTTTTGGAAATCTTGAAAGCTCTAAGATAGTGGATTTAAATTTATTCTTCAATTTCAACAAATTTAAGTTTTAAATTTGGAGTGTTACAAATAAAAGCATGATTGATTTCACCTAAGTCGTATAAGTTCTTTGCTAATTCTATGAGAATGAAAGAGTGAATAATTTACTATACATGATAATCATTCATGTCAAATAGAATTTGACAGATCTTTTTGATGGAAGGGAAGATGATGATTATTGTGTTGGTGGAACTCTTTATGAGTTGTGGAAAAATTATCTCTTTAACTTGATTTTTTTAAAATGTGGGGTTCGTGATGCCCAGAGTTATATATCATGTTCCTAAGAAGGAAAAATTATTTGTTAAAATTATAACGAAGCCTTAAAAAATTGAGATTTTGTGTGTGGAAATTTATAATGAAAGATAAAAAAAATATATGTATTTCTGGCTCTAAAAAATTATCATGCTTTGGGTCTCTTAGTAATTTGGGTAAAAACATTATTGAATTATGACCCCTTTCCTACTAATTTGAGATATTTTTGTAGAAGTTAAAGTTGCTTCTATGTTTAGAAAAATTTACCTTGTTATTTGAATACGAAAGATACCAAAAGAAAATAAATTCTTGTATGTGTTGAAAGATGTTCAAAAAGCACTTGTACAGAAGTCAAGTTTTATTTCATTTGAGATGATTTTATGCTTTACTTGAAAAATACTATAAGTTAGTATTTTGTATGTGGATTTTTCACTGTATTAGAAATAATATAGTGATGATATTGAAACTCTGATTCAGATGGAAAAAAACTAGCTAGTTGTTGTGTGATCACCTTTGGTGGGTGTTATGATATTAAAATTGCCTGGCAGGGAAGTTGATTAAGCAACCTATTGGCGTGTATTCCACTAGGAATTAAGCCGACAATATTTGTATCGATGAATTGGGATTGCCAAGGTGAAATAGCCATTGTAAGAAAATAAATCTTTCAATGGGAAAAGTAGACATATTTTTTTAAGATATAATGTCATAAAGCAATTGCTTAGAGATGAGAATTATTTATACATATTATGTGTAGTCAAAAGAGGATTTCGCCGATCCTTTGACTTATAAGTGAAACATCGAGGGGTTGAGACTTTTGCCAATTTGAGATGTATCAACAATGATGGTAACCCAACCTATGTGATTGGAGATCCCATGAAGTAGGTTCATATGGGTAATAACAAGTTATTAGTTGACCAAATGTGCACTATTAAAGTATGTCTCTTCCTATGGTGTATGTGTACATAGTGCAAGGCTGCAAGGAATGTGAGGTTGAGTTATTAAACTCTTAATCCAATAATCCATGGCCTTTTTTAGGTGGTGTATTTGATAACGCCAAACTATGCCTTATACAAGGACACATACAGACGTAGCAAATATAATCTGAGTAATTCTGCCCAGAGTCGAACCACAGAGAATTAACCTATCAATTACTTTTGTCGGATTTACTAAATTCACATGATCAATTTCCCCCAAACTTTGTAATTCGCAATTGATGATATTTCTAACAACTAAAAACTGAAAATAATTAACAGCTGAAAATTAACTATGCTTGATGTGTAAGAAGTTGGAATAAGGTCTAAGGTAATGGTTTCCCCAGTTGGTGATTTCCTTGGTTGTATGTTTCTTATAGAGATGCCTTAGTTATCTCTATCAATCAAGAACTCTCCAGCTATCATAAATCTCTCTCAAGCAATTATAATAATTTACTAGACCCACTCTCTCAGGCTACGCTAGCTAGATTCACATTACCGTTCTTTTAGATTGCACTCGAGGTATCGTTATCTCTAATCCAACCTCTAAACTCTCGGTTATGACTCTCGTCTATACTCCGGGAGTGATGTTGTTCAAACAACTACCTAAATATGCACTCTCTCTCAAGAAGATACATAATAAATAGGAACGAATAATTGAGGGCCCTTTCAACTAACCACAATCAAAACGCAGATGAACAAATAGAGATTAACAACCAATTCAAATTATATCACTATCACAACCAAGTCATCCCCAATGGGTTTCACCAAAACCTTAGATTAAAGTATTTAGCTACTCATGACAACGTAAGAATAAACTACGAAAATATTCATAATGGAAAATTACAAGAAAAATAAAAGAGAATAAGAACTATGATGTTTTGGGTGATCTCTCACATTTGTTCTTCTTGCAAAAGTAATCTCCAAAAATCATCCCTCCCCCCTGTCTTGGGCGAGTTTCTACATCTTATAAGGGTTTTACAAATAGTTTTCCCCGAATTGACACTTTGACCCCTTGAATTTCTGGACTGTGAACAACTCGCCGCGGCCGCAGCGTCGACCGCGATGCTGATGCAGGAAGAACTGACTCAAACTGTGGCGCGGACCGCGGTGGCAATCGCAGTGAGTACTGCTGAGCCTTTTTTTTCTCCACGTTCCTTCTCTTTTAGCTCTTTTGTGTTCGGGTACTTCTTGAATGGGTGTTTTTTTCACGTTATTGCCTCTAAACACTTCATGTTGTTTCCTCGCATCTTATATTCCCTGCGAAACCAAATAGCATCAATTAAAGCATTTTATTGGCAACTTACATTATAAAACAACAACAAAGCATGGGCAATTATGGTGTAAATAACAACTATATAGCCTATTATCAACACCCCACACCTAAATTATTGCTAGTCCTCAAGCAATTCACCACACTCCATAAAAATTCATTCCCTATGCTTTTCCCTCAACGACTCACACCATGAACATTTTACAAGTGTTACACCTAGTAGTGAGCAGCCTTTACCTCAAGAATCAAGTTTTTCGTACCCTGTAACATTTGCACTTACTCAAACCACTCTACACACTAGTCAAGATGCCTTTCCTTTGTGAATTACATGCCCTCACATCACACAAGAGAGTAGTTCTATCTATATAATGATAGTGATAACAATTAGGAACTCAAATAGACAGAATTCGCTAACTCTCCAAAAAGAACATTCACATGCCACAAAGATACACCATAGGCTTTCCCCTAATGTAGTACTTGACTAATCGAGCCCCACTCAGTCTAAGATCAATAGGACTTTATTTGGTTGTAATGTAGGCTAAGGGACGAGTAGGATACATTTGGATATAGTGACTAACCTCCCTAAGCACTTTTAATACCATTACATTGAACTTCAAGATCATCATTTTGTAAGACAACACTCCACCACATTTATTTAAACATCCCCATACATTAGGTGCAATTTGTACAAGCTACCACTTATTAACCACTACAAAATATATGATTTTTTTTTTCGTGGTGCTTCTCTTTTTACGCTTCACATTCTGCACCTTTTCTCTATTTCCATGGTTCCACTTCAAAAACCAAACCACCACCCCACACTTTTGTTTTTGCATAATCTCAATACCATTCTAGTGCTTAGTGAGAGGGAGGAAAATTGGTTCAAACAGCATGTTATTCAAACAATTGGGTAAGGTTCACATTGTGGTTGCTAAAGAAATAAGCTTATAGGCTCAACGGGGTTAACTACGATGTAATGCATTCAGGTGGGTTCACTTTATATGTCTGGCTCAACAAAGAAATGCTTATATCACTTCTAAAACTGAATGAAGCTACTATTTCGCTTTGCAAACACACAGGGCAAGTTCTAGGCATCAAATGTACAGCATGGAATAAAATAATACTCACACCCACATGGCACGACTCACTCCGGATTAGTTTATCAAGACATTCTATTTTGAGTGTTCAAGTTAGGTACAAACATACAATTTTTAAGGCACTTAAACAAGATTCAACCCTTGAAGCTAAGCACTATACTCTAGCGTCTTTCACGTTCAGGTGTAAGAATGCTAAGGGTTTCTTTTTCTCAACTTAGTCCCTCAAGAACCCCACCGAAAGAGATCCATCGTTGGGACAAGTCGCTTCTATTTTAACTTCCTAAAAAAAACTATTACTCTATTTCTAAAGCAACTAACATAAAACAAAACCAAGAAAAACAAACAGATAATATTCACAAGTACAACATACAACGAAGTTTCCCCCACCTCACACTTAAAGAAAAAAAGACATGTCCCCATGGCTTGACAATATAAAAAGTAGTGAGGTAAAGAAACTTCCCTGAAGGGTCACTCTTGATCCGAAACAGTGTCTGGGTTCACTTTGCAGGCGCGACCCAGAGCTTTCAACCAGCCCATGAACTTCTTTTCCGACTTCACCTATCGGTCATCCACAACATCAATGCGGGTACCCAAGTCAGCGACGGAGGTCCGCAGTCCAGTCATTTCCTGCTCCAAATCAGTCATGCGAGTGCTCTGGCGTGGCTGTGATGATCCTGCCTCGTCCCCTTTAGGAGGGGCTATGATCTCAGTAGCTTCAGCAGCATCAGCCTCATCCTCAGACTCAGACGAGTCGTCATTGTGTTGTACCGGCTCTCTTCCCTCTTGCCCAATTTTTCTCGCCCGGAAAGGGTTTTTTTAGGTAATTTCCCATCAACTCGAAAGTTCTCAGGAACATTAGCAAGGTGGCATAGACGGGTGACAAGCGAAGGGAAGTAGTGGCCTTTTCTTAGTTCGGGCAATCGGATGAACATTTCTTCAGAGAGGACTCGGGCGACATCAAACCCTTGGTGAGTCATGAAGCAGTAGATCATAGCGGCTAGTGGCCCATTTACATCGGTGGTATTGCTGGATGGTAGCAACCGAGTGGTGATGATAGTGAGCCAACATTTGGCCTCCCAAGTAAGAGACTTGGAGTGCAGAGTCGTCGGTTGTGCTACCCATTTGGGTTGTCTGCCAGGTATACAAATGACCTCCAAAATTCTGTCCCAGTCAACCATCGGGCGACTAGCCATGATGTAATGATCATCACCCGTGAATGCGGGGAGGCGATACACTCTGCGGATGACCTATATAGAAGCATTAACCGGGGTGTTGCGCCCAGTCACAACCTTGTCCTCGTGTTCTGGCAGGTTTGCATAGAACTCCCTCACTAGCTAAATATTGACTTACTCGGGAGCCTCAAAAAAGATGTCCAGCTGACACCCCCGTAGCTCATCAAACATATTGGGGCATTCCTTCACCAATGCCTTCATGTCGATATGGACCTCATGGAGTAACTTCTTGGCAAGTTTTTGATTGTACCTTGCCTCTGCTTCTACAGAGATGAACTGAGTGCTATCAAATCGTGGTGCACTGGTTTGGCCCCTAGCTCATGAGGAGCCTCCTAGGCCACTAGCAAAGGACCCGGTGTTTCGTCTCTTACGGGCTGAACTCATAATACCTGTCAAAATAGAGAAACGCGTGTTAGGATGAGCCTAAAATGTGTGACTATGCGTGGTTACTCAGACTTCACCACAACCATGTCACAACATCTCCTTATATCTCCATTGAGGCAATTTCTCAAACACATTGTGGGCAAGGCATTTTTCTTCATATTCATGGCCCCAAGGGAATCAAGAAAACTTCCCCAATTCAACTATCCACCAACAACACCATTCCAGACATTCAAAACACATCCCCTTCACCAAACATATGCTAAAAACGAAATTACACTAAAAAGAAGAAGAAAAAACTAAACAAAACAAAATCCTATCACTAACACTACATTAGAACAACATTAACTAGCATAATACAACAAAAACAAATGGAAAGAAAAGAGAAGGGGGTCGGAATCATACCTTAGGGGGAAGAAGATGGGGGTGATTGTGAAAGAGGAAGAAGAAGAAGAGAGTATGGGGGAAAGGCTAGGGTTTAGAGAGAGAGAGGGATTTGGGGACTTTAGGGGGGAGTTACGTTTGATTTAGGGGAAGGGGGGTTGTGTTTTATTTTTAATTTGAAGAGAAGAAATTTTTTTTTGTTGAAGAAAACGAAACAAAAGAAAAATTATTAAAAACAATTATCGCCTGGTACCCGACCGCGGTCGTGCGCGCCGCGGTTTAGGACAGAGTCTCCCGCGGTCGACACCGCGGTCCGCGCCACGGTCGACACCGCGGTCCGCGCCGCGGTCGACACCACAGTCCACGTTGCGGTCTCAGAGGATTTGCAATGCTTCAGTGATTTTCGCAGTCCGCACTGCAGTCGCGGTGACTTTACGTCGCCAGGCAGTGTCTCCCGCGGTCCTGGTCGCGGTCGCGGCTGGCAACTTTTTTTTTTAAACACGAAGTTACATACTACACTTACAACACATTCGTGGGTTGCCTCCCATGCAGCGCCTGATTTAACGTCGCGGCACGATGCAAGTAGTTGAGCCATCACTCCTCATTCGCGTACTGGGGTTCTTTCAAATTGATCATCACTGTATCCCCTTTTTCTTCAGCTATTCCACGGTAATGTTTCAACATTTGCCCATTTACTGAGAGCTTGTTTGTCCCATCTTCTGACTTGATCTCAACAGCTCCACTTGCAAACATTTGCACCACTCTAAATGGCCCTGACCATCGGGACTTTAACTTACCCGGAAACAATCTCAACCTTGAATTATACAATTACCTTGTCACCGGATTTGAAATTTCTGTCCACAATGTGCTTGTCATACATATTCTTCATTCTTTCCTTGTAGAGCCTCATGCTTTCAAAGGCTTGATATCTAAATTCTTCCAGCTCATGCAACTCTATCAGTCAATTTTGTCCAGCTGCTTCGGGATCCATGTTCAATTGTTTTAATGCCCACCACCAAGCTCGATGTTCTAGCTCAACAGGTAGGTGACAGGCCTTCCCAAATACCAACTTGTATGGTGACATACCTATTGGTGTTTTGAACGCAGTTCTATATGCCCAGAGTGCGTCATCAAGCTTCTTTGCCCAATCAGTTCGTGTGGCATTCACCGTCTTGGTTAGTACACTTTTTATCTCCCTATTGGACACTTCAACATGCCCACTGGTTTGCGGATGGTAAGGGGTGGCCACCTTGTGGCGTACATCATACTTTGCAAGCAATTTCTCGAAGGCTCTGTTACAGAAGTGAGTGCCTCCATCACTGATGATCGGTCTTGGTATCCCAAATCGGGTGAATATGTTATTTTTCACAAAACCTATCACCACTCTTTCATCATTAGTGGGCAACGCTGCAGCTTCCACCCATTTAGACATGTAATCCACGGCAACAAGTATGTACTTATTGCCACAAGCTGACGAAGGGGCCTATGAAGTCAATCCCCCAAACATCAAACACCTCTACCTCTTGAATCAGATTCATGGGCATCTCATGGCGACGGGAAATGTTCCCAGTTCACTGACATTCATCGCAGCCCTTCACCCATAGGTGTGCATCTCTAAACACTGTTAGCCAAAAGAACCCGGCCTCTAGCACTTTCGCAGCTGTCCTGGCTCCTCCAAAATGTCCTCCATATGCTGATGTGTGACAAGCCTGCAAAACAGAAGATTGTTCTACCTCGGGGACACACCTCCGGATCATATTATCAACACAGATTCTAAACAAATAAGGCTCGTCCAAATAATACATGCGACAATCACGATAAAACTTTTTCTTTTGGACAGATAAAAGGTCATAGGGAACAATACTGCAGGCTAGGTAGTTTGCAAAATCTGCATACCATGGCGCATCCTCAAGACTGGCTGCGAGCAGCTGCTCGTCTGGAAAGGTTTCCAGGATATCTTCGACCTCGACTGATTTTTCAGCTCATTCAAGTCGCGATAGATGATCATCGACTTGATTTTCTGTGCCCTTACGGTCACGAATTTTGAGGTCGAATTCTTGCAACAGTAGTACCCAATGAACCAGGCGCAACTTAGACTCCTTTTCTCAATTAGGTACCTGAGAGCTGCATGGTCAGTATATACAATTACCTTGGAACCAATCAGATATGATCGGAACTTGTCAAAAGCAAACACCACTACCAACATCTCCTTCTGCGTCACTGTGTAATTGAGTTGTGCACCGCTTAGCGTTCTGCTTGCATAGTAAATCGGGTGCATCAGCTTATCTCTTCACGGCCCCAAGACTGCTCCTATAGCATAGTCGCTGGCATCACATATGAGCTCAAATGGTTGCTCCCAGTTGGGTGCAACAATGATGGGTGCAGTTATCAACCTCTTCTTCAGTTCGTCAAATGCCAACCTACAATCATTAGAAAACACAAAGGGCTGATCCTTTTCAAGGAGTTTGCATAATTGGTTAGCAATTTTGGAAAAATCTTTTATGAAACGCCGGTAGAACCCAGCGTGTCCAAGAAAACTTCTCACCGCCTTGACTGAAGTGGGCGGTGGTAGCTTCTCAATCACGTCAACTTTAGCATGGTCAACCTCAATTCCTTTACTGGACACTCGATGCCCCAGGCCTATACCTTCTTGTACCATAAAATGACACTTCTCCCAGTTTAGCACTAAGTTTGTCTCCACACATCTTTTAAGCACTCTCCTTAAGTTGTAAAGACAGTCTTCGAATGAATCTCCCACCACGGAGAAATCATCCATAAAGACCTCCATAATATCCTCTACCATGTCTGTGAATATGGCTAACATGCACCGTTGAAAAGTCGAGGGTGCATTGCAAAGCCCAAAAGGCATTCTCCGAAAGGCAAAGATGCTATATGGACAGGCGATGGATGTTTTCTCTCTATCTTTGGGGGCTATTGATATCTGATTGTACCCCGAATATCCATCCAAGAAACAAAAGTGCGATCGCCCAGCCAGCTTGTCCAACATTTAGTTAATGAAGGGTAAGGGGAAATGGTCCTTCCAGGTGGCTGTGTTCAATTTCCTGTAATCCATGTAGATACGCCACCCTGTGACTGTACGAGTTGAGATCAACTCATTGTTCTCATTTTTTACAACAGTCATTCCCCCCTTTTTCGGTACATATTGGATAGGGCCGACACAATTACTATCAGAGATGGGGAAGATGATTCCCGCATCTAGCCATTTGATCACTTCTTTCTTTACAACCTCTTTCATTTTTGGGTTCAACCTTCGCTGGTGTTCCCTGGAATATCTGTGCCCCTCCTCCAGTAGAATCTTATGCATATAGAAGGCTGGGTTGATACTCTTTATGTCTGCCATAGTCCAACCAATGGCAGTCTTGTTTTTCTGCAGTACGTGTAAGAGTCGTTCTACCTGCACATCTAGCAAACCGAATGATATAATAACAGGCAAGGTCGAATCAGGGCCTAAGAACACATACCTGAGGTGATCTAGGAGTGGCTTCAGTTCCAACTTGGGTGGTTCCTCTATTGATGGCTTTGCTGGAGGAGTGTCCCTTTTTTCTAGCTCAAGGGACTCGAACTGAGGTTCCCTTGACCAAAATCCTCGGCCTTCCAGTGCCATGACCCATTAAACTAACCCTTCACCATCCATTTCTTCTAAATTCGTCAGACATGCCTCCAATGGATCTTTTACAGTTAGGGTCATATCATCTTATTGCAGGATTACATCCACGACCTCCACTAGAGAGCAATTAGCATATTCACTAGGACTCCTCATAGATTTCTGAACATTGAATATAACTTCTTCATCGTTCAATCTCATTTTTAATTCCCCAGTCTCACAGTCGATCAGTGCTCTCCCAGTGGCTAAAAATGGTCTCCCTAAAATAAAGGGTATCTCCTCATCCACCTGACAATCCAGGATAACAAAGTCTGCAGGGAACACGAACTTCCCCACTTGCACCAACACATCATCAAGAATACCAGTGGGCCTCTTCACTGTGCGGTTATCCAGTTATAGCAGCATCGAAGTTGGCCTAGCTATGCCAATGCCCAGTTTGGTGTACACAGCCAGTGGCATCAGATTTATGATGGCTCCCAAATCACACAACGCCTTTGCAAAGGCATAACTTCCAATTGTGCATGGAATAGTGAAGCTACCTAGGTCCGACATCTTTTGAGCCATCCGTTTTGCCATCACTGTGCTGCAGGTCTGTGTTAGAGTTACAGTGGATAGATCCTGAAAATCAAACTTCTGTGACATTAGATCTTTCATCATCTTGGCAGGCATCTCCCTCAAGGCATCCATCAAAGGAATATTCAACTGAATTTGACGCAGCATCTCCATGAACTTCTTGTATTGGTCTGCCTTCTTTTGTTTGACCAGTCTCTGAGGGAAGGGTGCAGGTATCACCCTTTGTGCATTGCTTGCTGGATTCTCTCTGTTAGAATTTTCTGGCACAAGAGGTGCCACATGTTCTGCAACTTGGTCATTCATCTTTTCTTTGCCTTTTTCCTCCTGACTCTACTCAACCACCACTTCAGTAAGTTCTGTTGGTTCCTTTACCTCTAATTGAACTGGAGTGGATGGCGTAGTATCCTTGCTGGCTTGTGCAATTTCCTGCTCTCTGTCTAAATCTCTCCCATTCCGAAGACTTACTGCCATCAGCTGATTCGGGTTTTGGTTCTTGGGGTTTATGTTTGTGTCTGCAGGCAAAGTTCCCTGAGGAAGGTTGTTCAAAGCCATGAACAGTTGACCCAGCTGCGTTTCAATATTCTTTATGGCTGAATCATGCACTGCCAATTTTTCCTGCACTTTATTATTTGTCCCAATGAGTTGCTGAAGCATACCCCTGATTTTCACCATGTTGTTATTTTGCTGCTGAGGGGGTGGTTGGTATGTCAATTGTTGCTGATTTTGCTGTGGATAGCCCCGTGGTTTCTGATATGGCACTGGCACTAATTGGTTTGAGGGTGCATACCCCCAGGCTACTGCATATTAGGCATGTACTGCTGATTTTGTTGCGGTCTCCACTGTTGTGATCCTTGCCTCTGACCCCATAGTTGTTGACATAATTCATATCTTCACTTGCCCTTTGATTTTCACCTTCTCCGCTCCATGAACATGCATAAGACTGATTAATACAAGGTGTACACAGTCCCCCATTTGTTGTATCAACAATGTGCACCTGTTTATCAATCTTCTTTGTCAATATACTCATCTGGGTCATGAGTGTGGCCATGTTCTCTACATGCGAATTATTTGGGTCAAGAGGAACTGAATGCACTATGGATGCCAGTGTTGTACCTCTAGTCATCCACCCTGAATTTTGTGACATCTTATCAAGAAGGATTTTGCACTCAATGAATGTTTTACTTAAAAATGCACCTCCAGCTGAAGCATCCACATTTGCTTTCAAATTGTCAGCTAGCCCCATGTAGAATCTCTGGCCGAGCATCTGGTCTGGAATGCCATGGTGAGGACACTTTACTAACATCCCTTTAAATCTTTCCCAAGTTTCTTGCAAAGACTCAGTGGGTTGCTGCCTATACTGCAATATGTCATCAATCTGTTTTGCAGTCTTGTTAGGCGGATAGAACTTGTTTAGGAACTGCTTGACTAATTCCTCCCAGGTGGTAATAGAGTTGATATGGAGTGAATTTAGCCAAGTCTGAGCTTCCCCGGTTACCGAGAATGGAAATAGTAGCAACTTGATAGCTTATGGAGTCGCATTTGGCTGCCTTTGGGTCATACAAATTGACAAAAAAAATTCAAGTGTTATTGTGGGTCTTCAATGTGTGACCCGGAGAACAGTCCCTTATTATACAGCAGATGCAGCATGTTGTTGGTGATCTGGAATGTCTCCGCTTGAATTGCGGGCACAGCTATGGCAGTGGCCAGATTATCAGTTGTGGGTTGTGCCCAGTCATAAAGTGCAGCTTTGGGCACAAGAGATGCCACCCCTCTGACATTTAAGTCAGTTGGCTCATTCCTAATGTTACTGTTGACGTTATCTACGTCACCCATGTCAAATTCGAGTTGGTGTGATTATTGAGATTGTTGAAGTCTTTTGTTGGCACGGTTCAATGACCTGAATGTTTTCTCAGGGTCTGAGAGTCCTTCTAGCAGTTCTCCAGTCCTCGAAGAACTTCTAGGCATACACCTACTTTCCACAAGAGCTCAAACGTTAGAATTTCAATAAAAAGATTGGGTATAGAGAAAACTGACTACACTTAGAATTTTTGTACATCTCTCAATTGTAATTGATAACACCGTTAAGTCCCCGGCAACGACGCCAAAATTTGATAACGCCAAACTATGCCTTATACAAGGACACATACGGACGTAGCAAATATAATCTGAGTAATTCTTGCTCAGAGTCGAACCACAGAGAATTAACCTATCAATTACTTTTGTCGGATTTACTAAATTCACATAATCAATTTCCCCCAAACTTTGTAATTCACAATTGATGATATTTCTAACAACTAAAAACTGAAAATAATTAACAGCTGAAAATTAACTATGCTTGATGTGTAAACAGTTGGAATAAGGTCTAAGGTAATGGTTTCCCCCGTTGGTGATTTCCTTGGTTGTATGTTTCTTATAGAGATGTCTTAGTTATCTCTATCAATCAAGAACTCACCAGCTATCATAAATCTCTCTCAAGCAATTATGATAATTTACTAGACGCACTCTCTCAAGCTACGCTAGCTAGATTCACATTACCGTTCTTTTAGATTGCACTCGAGGTATCGTTATCTCTAATCCAACCTCTAAACCCTCGGTTATGACTCTCGTCTATACTCCGGGAGTGATGTTGTTCAAACAACTACCTAAATATGCACTCTCTCTCAAGAAGATACATAATAAATAGGAACGGATAATTGAGGGCCCTTTCAACTAACCACAATCAAAATGTAGATGAACAAATAGAGATTAACAACCAATTCAAATTATATTACTATCATAACCAAGTCATCCCCAACGGGTTTCACCAAAACCTTAGATTAAAGTATTTAGCTACTCATGACAACGTAAGAATAAACTACGAAAATATTCATAATGAAAAATTACAAGAAAAATAGAAGAGAATAAGAACTATGATGTTTTGGGTGATCTCTCACACTTGTTCTTCATGCAAAAGTAATCTCCAATAATCAGCCTCCCCTCGTCTTGGGCGAGTTTCTACATCTTATAAGGGTTTTACAAATAGTTTCCCCCGAATTGTCGCTTTGACTCCTTGAATTTCTAGACTGTGGACAACTCGTCGCGGCCGCGGTGCTGACCGCGGGAAGCACTGACCCAAACCGCGGCGCGGACCGCGGTGGCAATCGCAGTGAGAACTGTTGAGCCTTTTCTTCTCCACGTTCCTTCTCTTTTAGCTCTTTTGTGTTCGGGTACTTCTTGAGTGGGTGTTTTCTTCACGTTATTGCCTCTAAACACTTCATGTTGCTTCCTCACATCTTATATTCCCTGCAAAACCAAATAGTATCAATTAAAGCATTTTATTGGCAACTTACATTATAAAACAACAACAAAGCATGGGCAATTATGGTGTAAATAACAACTATATAGCCTATTATCAGTATTGCACTGCAGAATACACTTGATGGATGGACCTATATGAGTGTGGAGTGGGGCCGCTCCTATGGAATTTGTGGCAAAATTTCTAGAGCACTCATAAAAAGCAGGCGCGCGCATGGCCTATTAGAGCAAAACCGCGTCAAACAACAAAGTTTGTGCGAGTATAATGTGATAGATAAGACACTAAATTTACAAAAGAATTCTTGGTTCATAGAAGTTTTAAACTTCACCAATTGTTCTGTAAGTTTATTCTTATTTTATCTAGGTTTGGTTCATAGTCTAAGAGACACCAGATTCGACGCATTATGCTTATTTGTGAAACCCATTGAATTTTTTTTATAATATTCTTTTTGAGTTATGTGGGGGATTGTTAGAAAAATAATTTTAATAACTCAAAAAGAAATATTTAAATTGATATTTAGATTCATTCTTTTAACATTATGTTAATGGGTATTTATTATACAATCAATTTGAAAATATTTTAATGTGTGTAATGGTACATTATAATAACTTTAAATATAATATTTTATTAATATTGAATGGCTATCAAAGTCGGTTATCTTTTTATAACTTTGAATCTGACCAAAGTTGGTCTTGGATGACCGTTTCCTTAACGTTAATTTTGATAACATTTCCTTAACTTTGATAGCTAATGCTTCTTTGGTCTTAAATAATTTTAAAGTTGATAGCCTTAAATGAATTTGAAGTTTTGGCATTTGACTCGTTAATGGAGTTTAACGTTTTTCATTACCTATGAGATGTTCATCTCCTTTTTGGATAATATATAAATATTATCTATATATAAGTATATGTTGGTGTTCGTTTTGGAGAATGTGAAAATGTAAAAACTTTTCTTCTTCTTCTTTTGTGCTGGGTTTTCTTTTGATTAATCTTTGTTATTTCTACTCCTAGTTTATACTAGAAGAGCTTGTTGAATCCTAGGGGATGCACCTAAATGTCTAATATAGTCAACTTAAAGAATTGTCTAAATGCACTTCTTATAATAAATCTAAAAGAACTGTTTGAATCTCTATCTGTTTACAAGTCTAATATGTCAGTTCTTACTTGAGTTAATACAAGTGGAAGTAAAATTTAGTACATTTGTATTTGTACTTGGTATACAGAGGCTACCGTGAAGTTGCACAAAGAAATATATATATGCAGAGACAACAAAGAGTGCGTTACGATAAAGTTGTCCATAGCATCTCAAATCAATTTACATTTTACGTACAACTAACTTCTACCACGAGGTGAATTTAAGTGAGTGAATGCATTTGTTTAACTTCTGAATAGATACTTCAACTGATTGCAATGTGTTGGTTTTGATGCCACTGAAAGGTCTTCTACTATTGTGTTGAGATGTAGTTGAAGCAACTTTTTGTTACTGTTCGAATGTTGAATCCACTTTTGCTTCTGTTGCTACCGTCAGTTTTTGTTGTAGTGATATTAGGTTAGTTTTACCTGATTCTTCATCTTCGTTTCCTTCTTATGTATGCTAGCAATCTTTTATATCTTGGTCTGCAATTTTTTTCGGTTGCAGTTGGTCATATAAAATTTGTGAAGGTTTTATTTACCAGTCTAACTATAGTGCTGGCAAGTTGTAATATGATCATCAACGACTCTTTCTGTTTATAGAAACATTGCCCTTGAGCTTTGGTGGGGAAATCACTGTTGTTGAATCTACCGTTGATGTTTTAGATGATTTTCTTTGCAGATTACGATGCCAAGGAGGCTAATAGATTCAATCACTTGTTTGGATTTGGTGCAGGTGTTGCTCTTATTTTCTCTGGTTGCATGGTAAAGTACTTTTCGAGCTTCTTTGTCTCCTTTGAAATCTTCATGGTTCTTGATCAATTTTCTTGGATTAGATCAAGTGAATCTGCAACGGATTATCACCTAGGTAAGTTAACTTTAAATGGCCTCTACTTGCCTCTTTTCTCATATATACTACTACACCTACTTCTTATCTCCTAGCTTTACACATAACCTATATTAACTGGGTCTATTTTGAGAAAATATTGAAGAAGAATTTGAACTTTCCCCGAAGACATTCTACTTAAATAATTATTATCTATTATGTTGAAATATAAAGTTCACACCATTTCACTGTGATCTAGGTAGCAAGAATGATAAAATACTGTCGAAGGTATAATAGTAATTGATTTCATTTCCATTTTTGGGTTGACGTCTGTGCATTTATCTAGCATTTTCACCCATATTTTTTGATTTCTTTCCTTTCTCTACTGAAGATCTAGCCTTCTTTTGTTCACCGACCCCGAACTAACTTTCTCTGATGCTAAAGCTTCCTTTTAAAAAGTGCACAGTCGCCTTCTTTCGGGGGGAAAGAATTGCCACAACAGTGGCCTTCCTCAAGGGAGGAGTTCATACCCGGAGAAAGAAAGCAGACTACTAAATCTACTATTTAAACATATTGTTTGCACTAGTACATGAATGCACAGAGAAGGCCCTCGCTCGGGTTCTTTGACATCGACTCGGTTGCTAGGAAGAATGCGGGCTTAGAGCCAATAGAACTAGTGTTCCTTCGTCTGAATGATAGGTCCTCCTCTCCCTGACCCCACTTGTGAGATTACACTAGGTTTTTTGTTGTTGTTGAATGACATGTCCCTAGCTATTGGATTGTGTAACCTTTTCTTTGAAGTCTAATTTAGCCTCTGCAAATTAGCAGAACTTTAGAGTATATTTTTGTCACGACCCAAATCTACGTGACCGGCACCCGACACACTATCTGACCCGAGTGAACCAACCCATATGATGCACCCAAATCATGTGCATGAAAACCAATTTAACTGCAGAAGCTCCTAGAAAACCATATACATTTTCAAGTTAAATGATAAAATATTTTCCAATTCAAAATCACACATGACACCCTTTCATGATAATAACAATGAGAGTAAATAAAATAAATATACTTCCATGAATGTCATGTACAACCCCGTTACTACAACCTTTCACAACCATCTATGGAGCCTCTATAATAAAGAATAGAACCAACGGTTGGAGAAATTCCAACAAAATAAAATAAGGAAGAACATGATAGCTACCACGAAATAAAAGTGGTGCTTCATAATACCTTGGAAAGAGAGTCATACTGACCTGACCGCATGTCATGTATCATACATCATCCTGAAACATGTAAAATAAGCAGGGCCCTGGAGGGGGCCTCTAAGGGCTGAGTACACCACAGCGGTACTCAATAAGTGTCATGGACTCTCTCTAACTTAAGTTCTTGGGACAAACTTTATAAAAATAATGCACCAATATTTGAAATAAAACGATAAGAAATTCTATCAATTCATGACCCTTGTCGTTTTGAACCAAAGCCAAGTGAAATATAACCTACAATATAAACTTTTAAAATGCTTACACCAATCCAAGATTTTGGATAAAATCATACAAATTCATTTCAGTTGCTTTAAGTCATTGAAATCATTTTCGGCTCCTTAGGCCTAAACATAAGAAAATCATCCTTACCTTTCAGCGGGAGTACCATACCATCGCCGACATAAGAAGGTCAACTAGGTTATGTATCTAGCGGCAAGTATCATATACCCTACTTGCTCAGGTCGTCTCATCGTAGTGCCGTACGAATCGACTCAGCCATGCTAATAATAGCACAAAATAGTACTCTCTCGAGGGATAGTACTCTGCCGTAGTCTATACCACAAAGTGGTCATCTACGCCTACACTGGCACGTGTAGTTTCATGACGACGAATACAATATATCCGAAGTCAATCTCGGTGAACACAAGTAACTCCCAAAATATTTGATACTTCAAAAATAGATTCATAGCATAGTAGCTTCAAAGGATCTATTTTTATCAAATCATAGCATTAATATAAAATCTAAATTATTTGAACAAAAATTAAATAAACAACCTTTTACATGCTAAAGCCTTTAGCAATTTAACATCAATCTTTAAAAGATATCACAAGGGCTATTCTGCATATCAATTTCCAAAAGAAATACTTTCCATAAAAACTTTTCTTTAGCACTCAAATATGTATACTCTTATCAATACATAAGTTTTGATAAAAACTTATAACATTTACCTTGAGTGTCATTTAGCCAACAAGATTTAAAATAAAATTTTATAAAACAACATGACACTACATATGCAACATAATATTTTAGTACATGGTGACATCCGTACTTGTTTGTCCCCACAAGTATGAAAGCATATTTGCAAACAACTTAAGTATTAACTTGAAACATACTTTTAGAGAAAGTTCCTCAAGAAGAGTAAGTTTTAATCAACTTACCTCGCTTTCGCTTTATTAATATTCACAAGCTTTCAATCCTCTTCCATGATTCCAATGTTGATTAAAAAGCTCAACATCACCAACAAGTTGATATCTACAATTAGATATCCTAATTACATCAAAATATGACCTAAGATATTAAGCAATATCCATATATGGCTCATAAAGTGGCTACAAGCCTCCAACAACTCAAATCGCCAAATAGATTTATAAGCTAGACCATTCAACTTCATCCTTATATTTTAATACCTAGGGGTGTTCATGGTTCGGTTTGGATCGGTTTTTCCCTAAAAAGAAACCAAACCAAGTAAATCGGTTTTTCAAATATTACAACCAAACCAAATCAATTAAGTCGGTTTTTTCTCGATTTGGTTTAGGTCGGTTTTTCGGTTTTTTCGGTTATTTGTCGGGTTTTTTCTTAAATATAAGACATACACTACCAAACACATATTTCGGCGACCACATTTTTAACGCAACACTATCAAATCAATTACCCTTTGAGAAATCTATTATTTACCAAGATATATTGATGATAGTTGAATCAAATAGTGATGAATAATTTAAGGACTCAATTAAAAATATATTATTTTTAACATGAAAAAGATTCTTACACTTAATAAAAGAAAACTACCAATCAAACTAGAATGTAAAGGTAAAGAACCGTACTAAAAGTGCAAACGATTAACATTTACTATAAAATTTTTGAAACTTTGTATAAAAGTATACATATATATAGGTGTAATTCTAAATTTAAAATAGCTACTCCTATATTCGGTTTGGTTCGATTTTTTTTATTAAAACCAAAACCAAACCAAATTTGATCGGTTTTTAAATTTCAAAACCAAAACTAAACCAAACCAAAAAGTATCCATTTTTTTGGTCGGTTTGGTTTGGTTCGGTTTTTCGAATTTTTATGAACACCCCTATTAATACCCATTCGAAGTCATTAATGTTACTACATCCATTGCCTAATGCCACCAAGTTACTATTCATCATCTTCCATAATCAAAAGTTGCACCATATATAATTCGGATGATTATTTAGTTGATCACTTCCATCTTTTGCTAACAAATAATTCCATAGGTTCATTGTATTCAATCAATTTCATCCCCAAGATTCACCATTCATCTTTTCTCTTATTTCCTTAAAAGTACTATTCATGCCATGAATTAGATTATAATCCAATCTTTCAATCAATAAAACTTGTAACAAATACTTCAAACACTTCTAACTACTCATAATAAACAAGTTTGAAGCATTGGAATTACCTATAGTAGATCAATCTTGAAAAATCACAACTTTGGTGATTTTTGTGTTCTTGAGGATTTGATGATGAAATCTAGAATTTGGATGTTAGAATGATGTTAGAACTCATGTATGTTGAGTAATATCAACCCAAAACATCATTAAAAACTTACGTCGGTTGATTGGACTTGATTTAAGCTCAAAATCGCCCCTCCACCTCAAGAACCCTAACCCCCAATACTCAAAATACTCTCTCCCCTGACTTGGTATTTATAGGCCCAGATTTTTGGGCTTCGAACGCGACCTTGGACGCTATGGCAGCACTTCACTGCCAGTCAATCTTTCGGACGTGGCTCCGGATGCTTCGCATCCGCAGGCTCCTCCGCCAGCCTTTGATAATTTGGTCATAACTTCTTGTAGGAATATCCAAATGACAAACGGTTTGAAGTGCTAGAAAATAAACTCAAAGACCTTTCATTTGATAGGTCCATCACATAACTCTTTATATATATGTAGATATGCTCGTCCAAAGTTAGGTCTTGTGCGTACTTATTTGGAACTTTAGTCTACCATGTAATTTCCAACTTGACTTGGACTTAGGGCTATCCTTAGACCCCACATTACTTATAATATACCTCGTACACTTATTATTATATTCAATTAATATCCATCATATTAATAGTCTTCGTCTACATACAAAATAATGTAATTAGCACACATCAACTTTCTTAATAGCACTTAAGTACTTCGAAATTTTCCGGGGTGCTACAATTTTTATGGTAATCAAATGAATAACAAAGTATTAAAAACAAGAAAATTTTGCAATGAATTTCAATTCAGGTAACTAGCACGGCTACAAATGAAGAAGTTCGATGCTATTTGGGTGATTGTGGATCGGCTGACCAAGTCTGCGCACTTCATTCAGTGGGTACTACTTATTCTTCAGAGCGGTTGGATGAGATTTACATCCTAAAGATTGTTCGCCTTCACGGTGTGCCAGTGTCCATCATTTCAGATCGGGGCACGCAGTTTACTTTGCAGTTTTGGAGAGAAGTGTAGTGAGAGTTAGGCACCCAGATTGAGTTGAGTACGATATTTCAGCCTCATATGGACGGATAGTCCGAGTGAACTATTCAAATATTGGAGGACATGCTACGCACTTGTGTCATTGATTTTAGGGGTTCATGGGATCAGTTTATACTGCTCGCGGAGTTTGCCTACAACAACAGTTACCAGTCGAGCATTCAGATGGCTCCGTATGAGGCTTTGTATGGGAGGCGGTGTAGATCTACGGTGGGTTGGTTTGAGCAGGGTGAGGCTAGGCTATACGGTACTGACTTGGTTCAAGATGCATTGGACAATGTTAAATTGATTTAGGAGCGGCTTCCCTCGGTGCAGTCTAGATAAGAGCTATGCCGACAAGAAGGTCTGTGATGTTGCTTACATGGTTGAGGAGAAGGCTCTGCTGAAGGTTTCACCCATGAAGGGTGTTATGAGGTTCAGGAAGAGAGGCAAGTTAAGCCCTCGGTTTATTGGGCCGTTTGAGGTACTTTAGAGGATTGGGAAGGTGGCTTACAAGCTTGCGTTGCCATCTAGTTTGTCGAGTGTGCATCTAGTATTTCATGTTTTGATGCTCCGAAAGTATGTCGACAATCCGTCTCATGTTTTGGATTTCAGCACGGTTCAGTTGGATGGTGATCTAACTTATGATATGGAACTGGTAGTCATTTTGGATCAGTAGGTTCGAAAGTTGAGGTCAAAGGATATAGCTTCAGTGAAGGTGCAGTGGATATGTCAGCCCATTGAGAAGGATACATGGGAGACCGAGCGGGATATGTGGAGCAAATATCGACACATATTTGAGATTCCAGGTATGTTTCTAGACCCGTTCGAGGACGAACGTTTGTTTAAGAGAGGGAGGATGTAACAACCATTGATCGTTTCGAGAGTTGTAGCCCCGTTCCCCTATTTACTATTCTTTTTATGCTTTATATCTATTATATGACTTGCTGGGTTAATCGGTTTAGCTTCAGAAGGATTTCGGAATGAATTGAGACACTTAGTCTCATAATGGAAAGCTTAAGTTGAAATATTGACCGGATATTGACTTATTGTAAAAGACTAAGAAATGGAGTTATGATGGTTCTGTTAGCTCCGTTGAGTGATTTTGGACTTAGGAGCATGTCTGGATTGTGATTTGGAGGTCCGTAGTGGAATTAGGCATGAAATGGCGATAGTTGAATTTTTTGGAAGATTGACTGGGAGTGGACTTTTTGATATCGGGGTCGGATTCCAATTCTGGAAGTTGGAGTAGGTCCGTGGTGTCATTTGTGACTTGTGTGTAAAATTTGGGGTCAATCGAACGTGATTTGATAGGTTTCGACGTCGTTGTAGAAATTTGGAATTTCAAAGTTCATTAGGCTTGAATCTATGTACGATTTGTGTTTTTGATGTTGTTTGAGGTGATTTGAGGGTTCTACTAAGTTCGTATGATGTTTTGGTACTTGATGGTATGTTTGGTTGAGGTTCCAGGGGCCTCAGCTGAGTTTCAGATGGTTAGCGGATCATTTTTGGACTTGGGCATGTTGGCTGAAGACTGCTGGTTTTTGTTACTGGTTTCCTTATACGCAATCGTATAAGATGGTCCGCAATTGCGTAGGCTTAGCTGAGCAGTGGAGGAATTCGTTCTACTCGTTCGTGAGAAGGAGGCTGCAATCACGTAGTTGTGGTAAGCTGTGAATCGCGAATGCATAGCCATGGTCGCGTTCGCGTAGTGTTTTGAGGCAGGAGCTGGGCTATGCGTTTTATTCATCGCGAACGCGCGAGGTCATTCGCGATTGCATAAGTAGGAGGGGCCAGTGCATCGCGTTCGCGTAGATATTTTCGCGTTCGCATATGGTTAATTCATGGGGCAGCAAAGTTGTGCTTCGTGATCATGTGGGTTGTTCTGCGATCGCGATGAAGACTTAACTGGGCAGATTATAAGTTTAAAAAATGAAAGTTTTGAGTTCATAACACAAAATTTATTTGGGAGCTCGGTAGAAGGCGATTTTTGGAGATATATCATGTGGGTGTTTAGCGTAAGTGATTCGTATCTAGTTTTGGTTAATTTCCATGATTATGCCTTTGATTCTACCATTAAATTTGTGATTTGGGGTGAAAAATTAGGAAAAATGAAGAAGAGTTCTTAGGCTAGATTTTGAGGTTTTGAATGGGATTTTTATATATCGGATTTGAGTAAATTTGGTATGATTAAACTCGTAGTTGAATGGAATTTCGGGTCATTGTTTGATTTTGAGACGTGGGCCCGGGGCCGGCTTGGAGCCGATTTCGGATTTTTGAGTTATAACTTAGTACTTTCTTGTGGAATTTATTCCTTTAGCCCGTATTGATTGTGTTGTACTGCTTGTGGCCAGATTCGGGACATTTGGAGGCCGATTTGCGAGGCAAAGGTGTGTTCGAGTAGAGTTTTGCTCAGATTGAGGTAAGTAACACTTCTAAACTTGGCTCTGAGGGTCCGAAACCCCGAATTATGTATTATGTGATTGGTGTAGAGGTAAACACATGCCAAGTGACGAGCGTGAGGGCGTGCACCGTAAGAATTGTGACCCCGTCGATTCCTTGGCACTGTATAATGGTTCTATCTTGTTGATATCTGTGTTTTCATCATGTGATAAAGTAATTGAGCTGTCAAACATGCTAGAGATCATGTTTAGGCTATATGCTGGTACTGTTAGGACCCATAGTGGTCGTTTCTTGCTATTGACTTATTGATTTTATTGATATTTCGTACTCAGTCATATTCATTCATTTCATATCATATCTCAGTCTCTGTTGTTATTTATTGATACATCATATTATCATGTTCGGGCTAGTTTCATGACATTGTGAGCCCGTGAGAGAGACTGGAGAGATTGATGACTGAGTGAGGCCGAGGGCCTGATTATGGGTGATATTTATGGGATCGGGCTGCACGCCACAATGGTTTTACTGATTTATGATAGCGTTGGGGATGAAGAAGCCCCCCCCCCCCCGGAGTCTGCACATACCCTAGTGAGAGCGATTGATTATATTAAGCGATGGATCTTCCCTGTACTTGGATCTTGTCCGAAGCATTTATACCTGGGGATGGATCTTCCGTACGGGATGGATTGGCCCTACTTAGTACTGAGTGACTGATTGTCGGTTGATGTATATATTTCGAGATTGATCTTTCCTGGCCGGATTAGCCATATACAGTACTGAGTGATTGAGCATTTTGAGAGTGTGAGCACATGAGGCTGTCAGCATGGTGCATCACATACAGCATGTGCATTGGCATATAGAAGTAGAGGAGTTATATTCTTCGTATCATTCAGATTTGAACGATCTTACCGTATTGAGTTTAACTGATGAATGTGAAAGCATGCCTATGTTTCCGCATTGTTATTTCTATATTGAATTGTACCGGTTGAGTTCGTCACTACTTTCAGTCCAAAGGTTGGATTTGTTACTTATTGAGTTAGTTGTACTCACGCTACACTATGCACCTCGTGTGCAGATCCAGGTGCTTCCGGTCACGGCGGCTGTTGAGTGAGGAGTCAGGATCTTGGGAGACTAGAGAGGTAGTTGCATGGCTTTCACAGACCTTCACTCTCCTTCATTATCTTTACTTATATTTCAGTTTTACTCTTTAGACTTTGTATTAGACTATATTCCGTTGTACATGCTCATGTACTCGGTGACATCCCGGTTTTGGAAGAGATTTGTATCGAGTTGCGAATTTATTTCTAATTTTAAAAGGTTTTCCTTAAATATTAATTGCTTCCATATTTTTCAAAGACTTTATTGTGTTGAAATGGTTGAGTAGTTGGCTTGCTTAGTTCTGCGATAGGCGCCATCACGACGGTTCGATTTTGGGTCGTGAAAAGTTGGCATCAGAGCCTAGGTTACATAGTGTTACACACCATATTTTCGTACATGAAAATATGCCATAAATAAATTACTGAGAGCCCGGAAGTGAGATGTCACGTCCCGCAGTACTACATTACGACAATGTTGCACCCTGTAGTATTGTACAATGTATTTTCCGTAAGATAATTGACATCAGTCCAAGGAAAATATTATTTGAAGATTATAAGGATTATGTTATTTCAACCAAGTAACAAGTAAATTCGTGAAGGTGAGAGGGGAAACAAGTAAAAGGAAACGAATTTTCGTCCAAGTTTGGCATGTTGGGATAAAATACGGCCCGAGCTAAAATACTCGGTATTTATGGACTAGTACCATACAAAGTACCATATGACCAGAATAGTAAGGTGTATAAGGTATGTGAAAAGTGAGTAGTATTTTAAATAAGTGGAAATAATTCTCAATTTTGCGGGTAATTGATTAATTACCGGGTAACGAAATATTACCCAATTAACTAATAAGTGGATAAATATTTAATAAGTTATACCCTAGTGTCACACCTCCTTTTTCCGCACCCGCTAGGGCGCGAGGGAGTTTTTTCCAATTAAAGAAAAATCGAAACGGGATTTGCTTATTTATTTCAGAGTCGCCACTTGGGAGATTTAAGGTGTCCCAAGTCACCAATTTTAATCCCGAATCGAGGAAAATAATGACTCTATATTATAGTCTGCGTACCAGAAATCCGGATAAGGAATTCTGTTAACCCGGGAGAAGGTGTTAGGCATTCCCGAGTTCCGTGGTTCTAGCACGGTCGCTCAATTGTTATATTCGGCTTGATTATCTGATTTTATACAAGTATGAACTTATGTGCAAATTTTAACTTTTAACCACTTTATTATTATTGTTTTTACAAGAATGTGAACATCGCTTAAAACACGTCTTTGGACTGCGTCACATGAAATGCACCCACAATCCGGAACGCATTTTATTTGATGTTTTGAGATTTGGATTTGGGTCGCATGAAATGCACACCCGAGCTTAAGAAAGTAAATTATTAAACACGCGCCTAAAGAGACTATCGCGTTATTATTTTGCGGAGGCCGTGAAATTCGCTAAACGACCCTCCTGAATTCTAAGTAATTTTAAACAAGTATTTACTGAGGGCCCCGCAATTTGTGTTTTTATTCGGCGAGGCTCATCTCATTCTTATTTTTTAAAAGGAATTTGCAACGTCATGGACATGCATCTCGGGCCACGTCACAATCAATGTGCCCGTGACTAGAGACATATTTCGACTCCGTTGAGATTTGGATTTGGGTCACATAAATGTGCACCCGAGTTTAGGGAGATAACATTATTAAAGGCGCGCCTAAAACAACTAGCGCATTATTATTTTGGGGTAGGGCCGTGAAATTTGCTAAACGGCCCGTCCCGGAATCTAAGTATTTGATACATATGTTTTGTGAGGGCCCCGCAATTTATATTTTTATTCGGTGAGGCTCGTCTCATTTTATTTTTTATTATCATTTATTTTTTTTATTTTTTTTATATTTTAAAAGGATGCCATTTTTACGCCTTTAACAATACTAAATCTTACGGCTTCTTTACAACTAAAATCTCATAGCTTGTCAAAATTTAATAAAATGAGTCTAGTGAATGGGTGTTCCGGAAGTGGTAACAACAAGTACTAATGCTAATTTTGTCCGAACGAACTAAGCAAAGGACCACGAACAAATTAACGTCAAACTTGTGTCAAGAACAACTAGCCCAACTTAATTAAATGACATCAAATAAACAAGAATAACACAACGCAAAAATGAACAAAATGCATACGGTGAAACATGGGCAGAAAATTACCATACCAATTTCTATATTGCATTTTTTGAACATTCCGTAACATTTCCTTGTCTAATGCTTGAAGTTTACTAACCTGAACAAACAGAGACGGATAGAACCATGGACCAACCCTCAACACCGACCTCGACGGATAACCTCGAACGGGAAACCATAGAAAAAGGTCGTCAGAGCTCGGACTGAATAGCTCGCGCCGGAAACTCGAACACGAACGGACCAAAATGAGTCACGGCTGGGACTGGTTTTTCCAGGTGGTTATTTGGACGCTCGTTATTTTCAGGGATGGGTTCGACGGAGTTCCGATTGAGGGTCGTTTGGCAGAGTCGGAGTTCAGTGGTCGTTTGATCCACTGCTGGGCACGATGAAACGACGGGGAGAGGCTGTTCGTGGTAGGGGTGGCAGTTTGGGCGAGATGGTGAGGAGCCGATGAGGGAGTTGGTTGCGCTGGACAGGGACGACGGGGAGCAGCTGTGGGGGGGGGGTCGTTTGAGCAGTTGACGGTGAGGGGTCAGCTGGGGAAGGTGACGGAGGTGGTGTTTGAGTGTGACGACGAGGGCAGAGTTGGGTTATGGGGTGGTGGTCGTGAGGCGGAGAGGGGTGTTGGCGATGGAGGTGGTTGTTTGGGTGAGGGTTTTCGTTGGTTTTGGTCCGGTGGACTGCTTGGGCAGTGACGACGAGGGTGGCGTTCGGACGGTGTCGAGGAGGCAGTGGTTGTTTGACGACAAAAGGGGGGAGCTGTTTGGGGTGGTGGTTATGGCGTTTTCCAGGGACCGGAGGGAAGGTTTTTTCTAGGGTTTCTGCTTCTTCTCCTAAAGAAGAAGAAGCGTGAACAGTATTTGTTTTCCAAAAAAATTCAAAGTCCCCCCCCCCCTAACTTTGGCCCTCTGTCCGTGTATTTAGCATGGGTTTGCCCAGAAAAATGGGCCCACGCGTGGTGGGGTTCAAGGCATATGTCCCCTACGCGTGGTGGGGTTCCCCACGTGTCCTGGACACGGTTTATTATGGGCTAGGTCCGAAAATTAGGCCTAAAACCGGGTAGTTTGAACCCGAATATTATTCTTTTGCCCGGACCCGAGAAATAGGAACACGTTGCTTAACTAGTCCTATGTAAGCAAAATAACTACCAAAAATAAGACTAGTATTTAAACAAAACTATATCTTTTTAAATATTTTTTCAAGATTTAAAATAGCTACAAAATATTAATGAAACTATTTTTTTGTAATTTTCGTTTTAAATATTAAGATAAAATATGAGGTAATATTTTTGTATTTTTCAAAGTTAAAATGACTATAAAACCTTAATAGAACTATATTTTATTTTTTTTTTTTTGTAATTTTCGAAATTATATAAAGTACAAAAATAAAGTGCAATTTTTGTATTTTTCAAGTTTATGAGAGATACATAAACTAAAATTTATATATATATTTTTTTGAAATTTTTTCTTTTTGCAACGAAATAAAGTAAAAATAGTTAAAATAGCTATTCTAGACCCAATTTCACATATTTACGCTACAAATGTGAAAATTCTCGGGGAGGGTCAAAAATCACGTGCTTACACCTAGTAACGTGGCAGCCCACCTTTCCCAATTTAGTGACTCTTATGTCACATTTCAAGGTGGCAAAATTTGTGAGTTTAGTGGCTTAGTCATCCCTAAAGTGGGGCCCACTCACAAGGTAAAAAAAATCAATCTCCTTAATTCATTAAAGGAATGGATGAGCTTCAACAAGATAAGTTATACAATATTTGATCAAATTCAAAGGGAGAGATATCTATTCTCAATAGCAATGTGACATTTTCACATTTGCAGTTGGCAGTAGTAATTGAATATATTTCTGCTTGATGTATGATGTGAGGCTTAACTTTCTCTATCATGGTTGATAACGTGCCAAAAATTCTTAGAAGACATGGATCAAATATCTTGGGAAATATTCCAGGTTGGAATGGGATAAGTTGATGAATCCTTACAGTAATATAGGAGGAACAAAAAATGATTAGGAGAGCGGGAACAAGTATTTCTCTGGTGAAGTCACATTACAGATGCTTGCTCTGCTATGTTAAGGCTATCCCTTCTTTCTTTTGGCATGTTCCATACGATACGAACGAAACATGCAAATGCACAAATTCCATGAATGACTCTATTCATAGAAGTATTAGAGATATCTATGTTCTTGAATTTTCGTGTGTCATAATATTTTATCTTCTGCTCGTGGGTCTCAGAATAATACACAGTTGAAAAAGTTTATCCGGAAGAAATATTGAGATTATTACGTGTTTTTCATGCATTTCATACATGTGCTTTGACCCATGACCAAATGGCATTATATACGCGTATATATGTAAATATATGTATATGGGATATGGGAAAAGGTTACGGCGTTATATACACACCACCACCTGATCAGAAATTCTATCAATTCATGACCCTTGTCGTTTTGAACCAAAGCCAAGTGAAATATAACCCACAATATAAACTTTTAAAATGCTTACACCAATCCAAGATTTTGGATAAAATCATACAAATTCATTTCATTTGCTTTAAGTCATTGAAATCACTTTCGGCTCCTTAGGCCTAAACATAAGAAAATCATCCTTACCTTTCAGCGGGAGTACCATACCATCACCGACATAAGAAGGTCAACTAGGTTATGTACCTAGCAGCAAGTATCATATACCCTACTTGCTCATGTCGTCTCATCGTAGTGCTGTACGAATCGACTCAGCCATGCTAATAATAGCACAAAATAGTACTCTCTCGAGGGAGAGTACTCTGTCGTAGTCTATACCACAAAGTGGTCATCTACGCCTACACCGGCACATGTAGTTTCATGACGACGAACACAATATATCCGAAGTCAATCTCGGTGAGCACAAGTAACTCCCAAAATATTTGATACTTCAAAAATAGATTCATAGCATAGTAGCTTCAAAGGATCTATTTTTATCAAATCATAGCATTAATATAAAATCTAAATCATTTGAACAAAAATTAAATAAACAACCTTTTACATGCTAAAGCCTTTAGCAATTTAACATCAATCTTTAAAAGATACCACAAGGGCTATTCTGCATATCAATTTCCAAAAGAAATACTTTTCATGAAAACTTTTCTTTAGCACTCAAATATGTATACTCTTATCAATACATAAGTTTTGATAAAAACTTATAACATTTACCTTGAGTGTCATTTAGCCAACAAGATTTAAAATAAAATTTTATAAAACAACATGACACTACATATGCAACATAATATTTTAGTACATGGAGACATCCGTACTTGTTTGTCCCTACAAGTACGAAAGCACATTTGCAAACAACTTAAGTATTAACTTGAAACATGCTTTTAGAGAAAGTTCCTCAACAAGAGTAAGTTTTAATCAACGTACCTCGCTTTCGCTTTATTAATATTCACAAGCTTTCAATCTTCTTCCATGATTCCAATGTTGATTAAAAAGCTCAACATCACCAACAAGTTGATATATACAATTAGATATCCTAATTATATCAAAATATGACCTAAGATATTAAGCAATATCCATATATGGCTCATAAAGTGGCTACAAGCCTCCAACAACTCAAATCGCCAAATAAATTTATAAGCTAGACCATTCAACTTCATCCTTATATTTTAATACCCATTCGAAGTCATTAATGTTACTACATCCATTGCCCAATGCCACCAAGTTACTATTCATCATCTTCCATAATCAAAACTTGCACCATATATAATTCGGATGATTATTTAGTTGATCACGTCCATCTTTTGCTAACAAATAATTCCATAGGTTCATTGTATTCAATCAATTTCATCCCCAAAATTCACCATTCATCTTCTCTCTTATTTCCTTAAAAGTACTATTCATGCCATGAATTAGATTTTTATAATCCAATCTTTCAATCAATAAAACTTGTAATAAATACTTCAAATACTTCTAACTACTCATAATAAACAAGTTTGAAGCATTGGAATTACCTATAGTAGATCAATCTTGAAAAATTACAACTTTGGTGATTTTTGTGTTCTTGAGAATTTGATGATGAAATCTAGAATTTGGATGTTAGAATGATGTTATAACTCATGTATATTGAGTAATATCAACCCAAAACATCATTAAAAACTTACCTCGGTTGATTGGACTTGATTTAAGCTCAAAATCGCCCCTCCACCTCAAGAACCCTAACCCCCAATACTCAAAATACTCTCTCCCCCGACTTGGTATTTATAGGCCCAGATTTCTGGGCTTCGGACGCGACCTTGGACGCTATGGCAGCACTTCACTGCCAGTCAATCTTTCGGACGCGGCTCCGGATGCTTCGCATCCGCAGGCTCCTCCGCCAGCCTTTGATAATTTGGTCATAACTTCTGGTAGGAATATCCAAATGACAAACGGTTTGAAGCGTTAGAAACTAGACTCAAAGACCTTTCATTTGATAGGTCCATCACATAACTCTTTATACATATGTAGATATGATCGTCCAAAGTTAGGTCTTGTGCGTACTTATTTGGAACTTTAGTCTACCATGTAATTTCCAACTTGACTTGGACTTAGGACTATCCTTAGACCCCACATCACTTATAATATACCTCGTACATTCAATTAACATCATATTAATAGTCTTCGTCTATATACAAAATAATGTAATTAGCACACATCAACTTTCTTAATAGCATTTAAGTACTTCGAAATTTTCCGGGGTGCTACAAGTTTTATGGTAACCAAATGAATAACAAAGTATTAAAAACAAGAAAGTTGTAAATTTTGCAATGAATTTCAATTCAGGTAACTAGCACGACTACATTTTCTGAACTATCAACCCTAAGATAAAGATGCAGGCAGAATAGAACCAGGAGTATGAAGTGTTGCTGAAATTTTGTATTCTATTTATACCTTTCAACTACTTTGGACCTGATTTATATGATTAGCATTATAAAATGGAAAAGGATGCTTCTTGAAAGTTGTTATTGGATCTAATGAATAGTTGAAATACATAACTTAGCTGCACTGCTTTTTGTATACTTCTCTCATCACATGGCAGTTTTCTATTGTCTTTTGCTTTATACATTCTTACGAATAATAAGTTCCTACCCTGGATATGTCATGTGACAGGCCTCAATGTGTTTGCCGAAGACCATAACAAATGAAGCTGACAACTACATATCTTGGTTGACCTTCAAATCGATGCATCGCATTTTGTTGATATGTAAATTGTCTGTAAACAAATATCTTTAACTTGCTATGTCTGCATTTTTTTGGGTGATTTGTTGTTGTAGGATTCTAAGGCTATCCTATTAATTCAATATAAGCAATGCAATTATGCCACAAGGATGCGCTCATTTTTTTGACCGAACTAGACAAGTAAACAGAGGCATGAGTGAATAGGAGATGAAAAGAGGTTAACACTTCTTTAGGCTTTGAGTGATAGGTAGCTTCAAATTTTATATGGAAATTGGTTTGATGAACTTGGTATCAACTTTCAAGTATCTATCTGATTTTGTAGTACTCGAGTCTATGCAAATACATTTGACTAATATTCAATATAATGAAATAATATAGATCTACTTCACGTTGGGGTCGTGCAATTTGATTTTTGAGGAGTGTGGCTCGGTACGATTATCCTTTTCTTTTAGGACCTGGGTATTTTTATGTGGGGAATTTCATCGAACACCTAACACAACTACGTTCTCCAGCCACCACGTGGCTTTCGTAGCACCGTCTAAACCCCACGTGTCTCTGACTCAATTTCATATACCCGCCATCTTCATACCTCCCACAAGTACAACCGTCACCCACGCTTCAACAATGCACCGTTTTAAACAATCTCTTCACTTCTTCAAACCAAACGCTTACAGATGCTTCTCCAGTCAGCTCGAAAATGCGGGGCCCATGGCAACCCATCTCAAGACTCGATCCGTTATCCGATTCACCGGACCCGACACCGTTAAATTCCTTCAAGGTCTCGTTACCAACGATGTACGGAGGTTAGGGGACCCACAAGATCAGGATAGGACTACCTTGGCCACTTCGAATGTCCCGTTCGTTTCGGTTCCGCCGGTGTATGCAGCTCTTTTGACTCCTCAAGGGAGATTTTTGTATGATATGTTCTTGTACAGGCCGCCTCGGCCCGATGAGAAGCTTGATCGGACTGGTTCTGGGCCGGGCCCTGATCCGGGGGAGCTTGAATTGTTTGCAGATGTCGATGGTTCTGAATTGGATGAGCTTCTGCAGATATTGAAAAAGTGAGACTCTTTTTTGCTATTTGCCTATTCATGTTGTATTGCTTCAAGTTTGTTGCTTTATGTCATTTTCTTATCAAATTCAAGTTAATTGTTATATGAACATCTAGATGACCATAATTGCAAATGTAGCCGTGAGGTCTACCAAATCAATCAATTAGCTGTTTCAATCATAAACTAGATAAGGTTGGTTATGTGAATCGTCTGCATTCAGGCAGCTCTGTTATTGCATGCACGGATAACTACGAACACCAAGGATAAGATAACTTGAGATGGTTTAGTAGTCCTGCGTCAACTTGCCCATGCACCTGCTCCGTAGGTGTGAAATTATGGTGAGTGAGTGTTAAAAGGGGATCGGGTAGACCTAAAATCACTTAAATCACATGGAATGAAGTTGTTTCGAAAGACCTACAAATTTTTTGGGATCGGTAAAGATAGGCACAATAGAAGAAAAAGATCTATATAGGTGATGTCTCTACTAGTTGGGAATAGGTTTTAGTCTTGTTAGAGAACTTCTAATATTGTTATTATCATTATTTTTATATTTATTGAACTTATATTTTAGTTGATATGATGAGGACATGAGTTGAGCTTAGAAGCGAAAATTCATATAGCCGACCCCAACTTGTTTGGGACTGAGGGTGATGTTGTTGCTTGCGAGTTGCTTCCTAGTTGCTGCTACTCGTTACAGTGGTCAAAACTTGGTTTTCTTTTCATGAAAGGTTTACTTTGAGGAGACACAGAAATGATTGATCAATTGATATTGGAGATATTGTGCCATTGGATACAATTTCTTTTACGCTTTATTGTTTATTTGTTTATTTGTTCGCTCTTGTTAAAGAAACGTGTATTGTTTATGCAGGTATAGGTTGAGGTCTAAGGTTGATATAGAGAGTGTGGCTGATGACTTCTGTTGCTGGCAGAGGTTTGGCCAAAATTTAGATCAGAAATCCTCTGTAGAGCCAGAGGCTGCCTCCCTTGGATGGGGTGGTGGGTTTGATCGATCTGGCCAGTCATCTGCACAAGGAAACAATCGTGGGTGGCTATGGTATAGAGATCCCAGATTATATTGTCTTGGATTCAGGGGTATTTTTCCATCCAATATAACACGTAAGTGTTGGTTACTTACCTTTCCAATGCTCCACCTTTTTCCAAGCAGAAACACATTAACACAACAGGGAAAACAATAAACAAAATTTAGATCAATAAAATAAAGGAGGTGTTTTTTTAGGTACTGCAATATAACAACATATCATTATTTGAGTCACAGAAGATTATTCGTTATATGTTTTAAATTTTTTTTTTTTAAATATTAGGTTTTGATTTGTTTAAAAGTTGAAAAAAGATTTGGGACAAGTTGGGGGGTTGGGTTACAACCCATTGTTTAGCCCACTTTGACCCTACCAATCTTGACCCAAATGAACTTTGGGCGGGGTTGGGCATTAGCCCATTTATTTACTCAGCTCATCTTGACCCGCCCAACTGCAGCCCAAACAACCATTAGCCACCCTACTTAGATGCAGAATTGACTTTGAACAAATCAGATTATTGTTAGTATAGGGGCTCTTGGGCATGTCATCTAAGTACTTCTTTCCACATGATGAAGCATGATTTTTAATATGTAAATTTGACATGCCATATCACTCGTAGATCTTGTATATGCTGCTCATATATTTTCATATTCGCAACAGCACCTTTGGTTGAGGCAGACAAAGAGACAAATGAAGATAATTTTCTTCTCTGGAGGTTGGAGAAGGGAGTTGCAGAAGGCTCAGCTGAGATTCCTAAAGGTGCGCCTCAATTGATCTATAGTATTGAATTTCCTGAGCTATGTGTTTCAACTTGAGTTCACTTTCTCTGTTCTTGTGGTTATACATTCAAATGGCATGTTCTCATGTTTAGCACGTTGAATTTTCATTTTTTGTTCTCGTGTTTAGCATGTTTAACTCCCTTCCCCCCTTTTTGTGTGTATGTGGGTGTATATGTGTGTCCAAGCTAGTTAGTCCTACTGTTGCATTCAACCAACTGAAACTTGAGTGTTAAAGTCATAATGGTTCTTCAGTCATATGCTTCTTGCTTCACTATCCCCTGTGAAAACCTCAGCTGAATGTCCTCTAGCAATTTCCTTTTCCACTTAATATGTGCTATCTTCGGTTGCTTATGTGGTAGGGGTGATGATTTGTAGGAGTTAGAGGTAAGTTTGCAGGGGAGAGTAAAAGGTATTTTCTGCTAGGTAAGGGAGTCTGCGCAGGTTTGACAGGGAAAAAGAGGGTTGGTGGCAGCTTGCTGCATTATTTTGCTTAGCTTGGTCTGTGGGAAGATTAGCTCTTTTGACAAAGGTCAGTATGTGAGGGGGATTAACAAAGATTTAAAGAATTGATAGACTAATAAAATAAGTATTTCGTCCTGCCTTTTTGGGTGACATTCGTACGTCTTTTTCAAGTAAGTTGTTTCCACACTTGGAGGTTGTCATTGTGGAACTATGCTTTCTGCTTGCTTTTCAGCTTCTTTCCACGTCGATTGTTTTATGAGAATATATCAATTAGAGAATCTAGAATGTCCAAGTGTCTAAAATACTCCAAATGTAGGGAAATGGATCATGTGAGAGCTTTGGAACTTTTGGGTCCTAAAATGGAATTTTGAGTTTCATTTATTCCTTTCTGTAGTCTTCATATCTACCTTTATTGATAGTAAGTTAGAATTGTAACACTATTACAAAATTATTACTTCATATAAGATAAGAGCTCTCTTGTGTCTCATTATCAAAAAGAGCTCTCTTGTGTCTGGAAAGCTTGTCGATTGCTGACTTCATTTTCAGGAGAAGCTGTCCCTCTAGAGTACAATCTAGCTGGTTTAAATGGAATAAGCTTTGATAAAGGATGCTATGTGGGCCAAGAACTCATTGCTCGCACACATCATCGTGGGGTCATTCGAAAACGTTTGCTTCCCCTTAAGTTTGTGAATGACAGTGGAAAAGGTAGCTTTCTTATCACTTGCCAAATTACTTCATACTACTTCAGAATCTTTGACAACTCTCCCTTCTCCTTCTAAACCAGAGGTAGAACAAAAAGTTGCTCCAAGGTCAGAAGTAGTTGATGCATCATCCGGAAAGAAAGCAGGAACTGTCACAACTGCCCTTGGAAGCCGTGGTTTGGGTCTTCTGCGCTTAGATGAAGCCTTTAGAGGCTCTTTAACAATACGAGATCTGGACGATGTTAAGGTCCAGGCAATTAAACCAGAGTGGTGGCCTGCTGAGTGGTTATTAGATCATCAAGAGCAGACGGCAGCTGCTTAGTTATCCAGTTTACTGACTGCTTGCATCCTGCCAAGGTTGGCAAATAACCCATTTCAAATTTCAGGGTTCCTTTTTTGAAGATTACCAGTACACTAGATATGAAGGACAGAGTTCTGTACTAGCAATTGTTGTTTTGTTGTACAAATAGATCTCTTTTATTGACTAGGATGTTCCCCGTCTTGGTCCCCTTCTATTTAAGCAAACATTGTCGATCTTAGGATCTAAGATCATGATGTATGGGAACAGTTTGAAATTCCAGTCTCTCTCAAGTAAAGATCCCAGGGGAGGACAAAAAGGTGAAATCTTGTTATCCCCCGGCCATCAGCTACTGATCTCCAGCAGGCAGTATGCGGCATTGCAGACAAAAGGTATTTCCTTACTATTCCAGTTCTACTTCTGCTGAATTGGTGTTTGGTAAAAGGAATAATTGTTACTGTCTGATAGATTCCTTGATCTCTTTATATTGTTACTATCTAATAGATGCCTTGGTATCTTGTGTCTTTAATTTTCAATTCAAGGGCAATATAGACATTGTTGAGAGACCTTTACTTACGTGGCTGTCGCTTTTGCAACCACCGCTCTTCCTTGTCTTTCTCTGCACCGCATCTTCTTCCTTCGTTTCTTTCTTATGGGTTCCTCTTCTTATCTTGTTATAAGAACATAGGCGCTGCTCCGCAACATGTGTGCTCCCTGGAATTACCAAATAATCTAAGGGTATTTCTGTAATTTTATATTCATTTCATGTTCATCCCTACAGCTGACTCTTTCGGTTGCTGGCGGATTCTCATCTTTAATATCTAAATATTACTTAACAAAGTGATCTGGACGGGAGTTCACAGCATATAAATTTGGATTTTGTTGGATAATTTTGAGAAAATATTTAGATAAACAGAAAGAATTATCCTGACTGTTGTGTCGCTTGTGTGTAGCATATACGTGGAAGTAGAAGGTGACCATAGTTTTATCTATTTTCTGCTTTTATTTTCCTTTGTTCTTAAACTGCAAAAGTACAACTTCCTTTTAAACATCAGTTGTTAAAAGATTGAACCTAACGTTGTTATTACCTTTGTATTCCCAATTAGTTGAAAGCTATCAAGTTTCAACTTCTAACCTTCGGCGTTTCTGCGGAAGATTCAGTGATTGTATGTTTAGTTTCTTTCTTGGTGTTCCATCTTTTGTTGATGGACTGCGATCTGCTTCTAAAGAAGTGATGGCTTCTATCTTTCTTTTACTTCCCTCGCCAATGATAGTTGATGTTGAAGATTGTGGCAAGTCGAAGACAATCTGTTTTTGGACGTGCCAGGTGCTCTATCTATTGTCCTGAGTACTACAACAACAATATACCCGGTATAGTCCCCAAGTGTATGCAGACCTTACCCCTGCCTTCTAAAGGCAGAGAGGTTGTTTCCGGTATACCCTCGGCAGAGGAAGAAAAGGGTGTCCTGAGTAGTGACTTCTCCAAATGAATTTTGGACAGCTTGTGCAGCAACTGCTCTCTGATATGCTGAACAGGTAACAATTGCTTCTGCGGAAAAAAAAAGTTTAGAGCATGCATAATGAGTAAAGTGAAGATTTTAAATTAACTTTCAGTAAGTTGAAATAATCCAAGAACTAATCCAAGAACTGTTAGTATGTACACTTTCACAATGGTAGTTTCATATATTTGGTCAGTTGTTAATGAAAGCATTCTTTCAGCCAATTTCTCTGACACTACTGCTGCTACGGTTCTGTTCCCGTATGTGATTTCAACTTCAAATTTATATCTGCAATATTTTTTTGTGCTGAGTTAGTTTAGATGAAATATGATAAAAAATAAAGTTTTGGCTATCAGATGTCCAGAGTTGATACTATGTCAATGGTAACAGTTATTATTACCTTGGAATCAACATTCTTTGTAGCTTGCAGTTGATATAGAGAACTTTCTTTTTGCGCTCGAGTCGTGCTAGATGTTGACATTCAGCGCATAGAAGCACGAAGAAAACTGAACTTGCAGTTTTTATTCGTGCTTCTATGCTCCGAGTGTCAACATCTAGCACGGCTCAAGCGCAAAAAGAAAATTCTCTTTATCTAACTGCAAGCTACTGAGAATGTCGATTCCAAGGTAATAACAACTTTACCATTGACATAGCATCATTATGGACATCTGATAGCCAAAACTTCATTATTTATCATATTTCATCTAAAATTAACTCGCACAAGAACAACATCGTAGATGTGAATTCGAAGTTGAAATCACATACAAGAGTAGCAGTAGTAGTGTCAGAGAAATTGGCTGAAAGAATGCTTTCATTAACAGCGGACCAAATATATGAAACTACCATTGTGAAAGTGTACGTACTGACAGCTCTAGGATTATTTCAACTTACTGGAAATTAATTTAAAATCTTCACTTTACTCATTGTTTGTGCTCTAAACTTTTCTCTGCAGAAGCAAATGTTACCTGTTGAGCACATCAGAGCGCACTGTTCAAAATTCATTTGCAGAAGTCAGTACTCAGGACGCCAGATAGAGCAGCTAGTATATTTGTCATCTTATCTTACACCCAAAAAACAGACCGTCTTCGACTTGCCACAATCTTCAACATCAACCACCATTGGCGAGGGAGGTAAAAGAAAGATAGAATCAATCACTTCTGTAGAAGCAGATCGCGGTCCATCAACAAAAGATGCAACGGCAAGCAAGAAACCAAACATACAATCACCAAGTCCTCCGCAAAAACACTGAAGGTTAGAAGTTGAAACTTGATAGCTTATACTTTTACTTTAATAGCTTTCGACTGAGTTAGTTGGGCAAAGAGTAAGTTCATATGTAATAAAAGTTTTGTTGCGTGAAAAGTGAACAACAATGTTTAAAAATTTGAATACAGTTAGCTTTTCTGAACAATTTAAGTCTTTTTCTAGTAAAGAAGTACTCATACTATCTCTTCATTTTCATTATAGAGTATTGAAAGTATTGAACTGAGAAGAAAAAACTTGTACCTTTTTTTAGCAGAAAGAGTGTGTGGTTAACTTTGGAACAACTCAAAATAAAATGTATGTACAATCTGCATATTTCCAACTGTTCGTTTATTCTAACTGTCAATGTATTGTTCATACAGATACTTCATCAGATTTTGACTGCAACGAAGCATGAATGATTTTTGATAGCCTATAACAGTTGTAATGCTTGCGTTCAAGACAGATTTTGATGTTGTTCACTGTAGTACAGTCTTCCACAATTTGTGTAAATATCTATGCAGATTTTGATGCGGTTGTTGACTGCAGTACAATCTTTCACATTTTGTATAAATAAGTATGCAAACTGTGTCTTTGTATATTCTTGTAAATGCAGGTAGCTCATTTTATGCATGCATTTATGTTTCCATCATACCTCCGAAACTCAGAAGCTTCTGATCGTAGCTCTACTCTAATTGAAAAACCATGGCTGGATATTTATAGAACAATAATATTCAAGCTTAGCTTAGCAGTAAGACAACTGTTCTCAAAGATAAAATTTTGTTGTCGGCTTAAAATGAAGACTATTGTTCACTGAATGTTACGCTTAAAATAACAAGGTAACATAATGTATACCAAAAAAAGCATAACATTGTTCACGTCCGGCGGAAGCGGAAGTCGAATTATGGGTTCGGCGGAACTCAGTAGCTTTTGCTCAAGCAATGTATTTTGTGTTGAGAAATTCATTGAATATGTATAATTACTAAATTTAGAATCACGTTATCGAAGTCGTCGCTCCAAAATTCAGAACTCATAAGGTTGAAATCCTGGCTCCGCCTTTGACGTGGGGTTCGGGTAAAACTCGGGCTGCCCCTACTAGTTATGTGATATGTGGCAAGATCACCATTAAATTTTTATTTATTTTATTTTATTTTTGATGAAAACATCACCATCAATTATCTACGTTTAATATCTTTATTTCTGCTTCAAATTGGCAAAAATGTTGGAAAGAATGAACACACTATCAAATACAATATTCTAGGACATGAACAGTCCATCGAAAGTAGAACTACATAGATTTATCCTTCAACTCACCAGCTTTTGCCATGCCTTCTTTCAATGAAAAGGCAAATGAAGCTAAGTATTCAATGGTGATACAAATCAGTTGAGGTGACAGAGCACAGGGATCATAATCTTGGCTGGGAAGTTAATACAAATCTAACTAGTCCCAACCAGTGTAGTCTAACTCGCGATTCGCGAACCGAAAGGAGGGATGTGAAGAGCCAAAGAAATACTGTAGTAGGTTTTCCTTACTTTAATCCCAGAAACATCTATGTCCCCGAAATAATGCCTTTTAAATATCTATACTTCAACTTCAATGAGATGCACTTTCTGATCAACTGGAGGCATACCATCAAGATTCAGAGTTAACAAACCAGAATCTGAGTCGTAGGCAAAGTCAACCATATTTCTACCAACAGTGCACTTCCTTGGCTTGACAGACGAGTAAGCACCAAATCGATGACACCCCTTTACTTCCATCGACACTACTGCAACTGCTTCTGTGCTCAAGTTCTCGATTCTATCTTCAGCAACAAGATTTCCTTCGCCTTGGTATCCAGTCTCTAGTTCAGACAATTCTGCGCCTGCCTTTACCTCGTATTTTAGTCCCTCGATTGCCCCACCAGCATTGTACATGTCAATGAGCCCCAATGGTGCAAAGCTGAAGCCAGGTGCCAAGACCTGAATAGGTGTAACAGTGTACGTCTCGTGCTCGAGGACCTTCAAAGAAATAGGAATCGCTGCATTGTGAGGGAGAACAACAAGCTCAGCGCGCACATTGGAGTAAAGAGCACAGTCTCCAATCCAGTTGGGGTCTACGGAAGCTTCAGATATGAAATGGACATCGCGGCCCCTAACATAGCCTGTTATCGCCTCGGAATTAGTTTGGTGGAATGTGTTCTTCCTTTCAACTGTGTTCCATGCTGCACCTTGGCAGTTGTATACTCCAAGCACACCAGTGTATTTGTTCATGTTCCATATCTTCAAGAGGCTGAAACACATTATTAGATTAGTTAGATGCTATTCACGCCATGGCAATCAAATTAAGAAAACAGTTCATTGCTCATTTCCAGCCAAATAAACATCATAGTTAAAACTTCAAAAGACAAGTAGAGAAGAGTCTAATTGCACCTTTTTGTGGTTAAAGTACACTACCATTACACCCTTTTTCTTTTTTGCATATGCATATTTGGTTCGAGTCTGAAGCAATGGATTCTACTAGTTTCGTTTTCACTGAAATAGCAGCCCGGTGCACAAAGAATTCCGCATTCACACAGGGTTGGGGGAAGGGTCACACCCCAAGGGGTGTGATGTAGAAAGTCTACCCTAATACAAGCATTAATGGCTACTTCCATGGCTAGAACTGTGACCTATAGGTCACACGGACACAACTTTACCGTTCCTTTTCACTCTGATCAAATAAAGTTTATCGCTTGAAAAATTCAAAATTAAGGACCACCTAAAGCAAACTTACTGTAAATAGCATTGATTTTGAAAATGAAATGCTTACCTAACACCATCCCGAGAAGGATCGGAGAAAAGGGAATCCTTTGTAGGTCGACCAGGCAAACGAGCTCGAAGAATTGAACCATCTCGGAGAACAAGCTTCCTTAGGACATCAAAGTTGTGCTTGCCAGGTGCATCACTGTCAATTCAGAACACAACAAAATTAGAAACTTGTCGCAAATCATCATTTGATTCATCGTTACAAAAAAAAGGATTCACAGATACTCGTCAAATCCCAGCGGAGGCAAAAACACTAGATGATTTATTCCCATCTATCCAAGCCTTGGTGGATAGTGTTACCTGGTACCTGTTGCTGGTGGGAGGTGGTAGTTATTCCGTGGAATTAGTCGAGGTGCGGGCAAGCTGGCCCGGACACCACGGTTATTAAAAAAAAAAAGGATGCTTGTGAGATATAATTTCTTACCTAACATAGACAGGTCCACCACTCAACGCCCTGGCCGAGCCGTGATACTCGGCAGCTGGATGAAGGGAGTGGAACATGTCCCAATCAGGCACCATAATTTCTCCAAGGAACACACTGTTGTATGCCACACAAGCAATGTGAATGGTGTGTGAGATTGGATCTCTTGGATAGAAGTCATCTGATGCTCTTACAACAGCTGTCTGCTTTGAGCTGTTTCATTCAATGATCCAAACACAATATATCAGTATAGTTCAGAATTTCAACATTAAAATAAGTTATAGAATCTGCAACTGCAATAGCTTCATACTATATGCCATAAGTTCTAGCTCAACTACCACATTAGTCACATATATGATTGACATTGAGAAATCAAGAAGAGACACATCGGTCATGTATCATATTGAATGATCATTCTTACGAAAAGAAAAACTTTAACAAACAAGAAACTGTTTAGATCGTAATATAATTTACTTAAATATTAGAAATATTCTATTTCTTCGTTAAAGATAATCAAGACACCACCACAGGATAGTCTCAAAAATCAGATCTTTACCCATTATAAATTGCCTTTACTTCCCAAAATCAATAAATATCTCAACATTTTCAAGAAACTGACCAAAAAATTAGTGGATAACATGAGAAATACAGATCATGCTAACATCACATGAATAACTTAGAACTAAATTTCAGCTTTTAAGATTTAAAGTTCATCATAAAAATGATTCTTCTTTTTTTAAACATAAACAAAATAAGTAAATAGAAAACACTTATAAATGGTAAACTAGATCCTAACTTCTTAACCATGAATCAGTATAAAAAGATCAAAAATATTTAACCAAAATAGAAAGTGAACATACCAGTAAAGTGCATCAGTGCTGTGACTCATGCAAGCAATGCAACCATTATCGGGGAAGTTCTTAGAAACAGAAGCATCAAGAGCTTGATGATACTGTTTTGTGAGTTCAACCCGACCCCCTAAGCCACCCCCTAGGGTCTCCAATATACACTGAACATCCACCTTCAATCCATCTACCCCAGCTGATGCCAAATAACTATGCATTTCATTATAAAACTTATAAGCACTTTTCGGGTTAACCAAACCTAAACCCTGAACCGCAATCGCATCCGTTTTCCAACCCGGTTCGTTTTCCATCACCCCTTTCGTAATCTCCGGATACTTCATAACCGACCCGTATTCCTCCATCCCCTTCACTCCGGGTCGGACCCCGCCCCAATAACCTGTTATCGCGTGCCACACGTACACGTAATTCAATCCGTATTTTTCTTTAGCTATATTCACAATGTTTTTAATCCCCACGGTTGGATCTTTGTTCTTCTGAAACTTCTCATTTTCTTTTAATCCAGTAAGTCTCATTAACGGCTTTTCAACTTCCATGTCTGCGCCGACGGATTGCCAACCGTCATCGATGATGACGAACTTTGGCGGTACTCCGCCGGCAGTGAGACTTTCAAGGCCGGCTTCAACGCCTTCTTGAGTAACTTCTTGGTAAAAAGCATCCCACGTACACCACCCGAAGTAATCAACAATTCCGGGGAGTTTCTTCTCATGCCGTTGCCGGAAAGTCTTGAGGTGTAATTTCACTGCCCTTATCGCCTCTGTAATAACAATAAACGGATCACAGCCAGCATGCACATAAACTGCTTGATTAAATGCCGAGCCGACAGTATCCTTATCCCCGCTCTCGAGGCACAATTCGAGCTCGTCTTCAGGATTCCCTTGAAGAACAGCTCGAAATGAACCTTCAATTAATGGAAGGAAAACCGCATAAACAATATTATTGTCATTGTTGTTGTTGTTATCGGATCCGAGGTGGGACCCATCTTTGGTTTCGACAAGTAAAAATTGGGTTTCCAGTGGAATCTCACTTCCTTTGTCACCCATTTTTTGAGCCATCCACCATAATTTGAACCTGAAACAAGATAAGAATTTAACATCCTGTAATTTTCCTAACGGCACGACATGGCGGCTGTTTTCTTGATCGAATTCCGCACCTATAAATACACCTTCCACTGGACCTGATGCTGCACCAGAAGTGGTAATTACATTGTCTGGTACATTCGTTAATATTGTTCTGTCTTTTATCACCAGCTTCCTATTGGAAATTCTAATCGCTGGAGTAATCGTCATAGCGGATTCCTCCTCCTCGACCTCCTTCTCAAACTCAACTTCACTTCCCTAAAAAGGAAAAAAAAATCAAAACCAAATTATAATCTTTTATCACCATGCTATAATAAGAATCTTTTCCCACTAATGGAGTTAAAATAAGAAGGGATTGTTACACAAATAGCCGGCCATATTTACTATTTACTTTTTCTAGCCGGTATACATAGATTATACATAGTTATACATATAGTATACATCAGTTATGCATATATTATATGTTCGTCGGCTATTTTCAGTTTAAGAGATTGGGTTCGCAACTATTTGGGTTAATTCTTCAATTAATAACAACGAGTAGGCAGAGAGCTATTTAACTATGGAATTTAAGTTTTATGCACTGACAGTACAAAAAAATATTTAACAATCTCGTATAATAAACAGTAATTAGTAATTCCATAACTTATAATATACCCAATTTGAGTAATTTATGTTCAGGGTCATAAATTGAAAGTGAGCCTTGGCGTAACCCATGTGACGAGGAGGTCATGGATTCGAGCTGTTTAAACCAGTAAAACTTAATGCGCCGGGCATGTTCAGCGTCATAAATTAAGGTGAGAATAGAAAACAGACCAATTAATCATAACTAGTGTTTATTTTAAAAGATTTACTGCTATCTTTTAAGGTAAACATCAGCTAGATTGGTTTTCTCTGTTATCAGATTATGACCCCGTGATCAACCTATTATTATTTAATTAAAAAAACAACTCTATGGTTCGTTAATACAAATTTATAATGACCAAAAACTGATTAAACAAAAAGTACAAATGAGGAAAAAGCAAATGCGAAAAGGCAGAATAGACTTACTTTGTGAGCAAGAATTGAAGGAAGTGACGAAACAGAGGATCGAAAAGGAATAATGGATTTGGTTAATGAGTTGGGAAAATGGGTTATTGGGGAAGAGAAGGGCGTGGGAATTAGCTTTTGGATTTGGCTATTTATAGTAGTAATAATGAAGGGGTTGAGACGATGGACAGAAATAGAACTGAGTTGAAACATGATTGGTGATTTTGGTCTGCCAAAACCAAGCCTACATCAAAAATATTGCTTCGAGGAAAACGGCGATCGTTAAATGTTACGGTGGATCAGACCTCCACGTTTGGACCGCCGTTTTCTGAGCCGGCAACTTGTGCCTACTTGTTTGAAGAGAAAATGACAAATTTAGGACGACTCTTCGGTTTATGATAAGAATAATTAACCTACATACTCAATTCAACCGCTTAAACTAAAAATAATTAGATGGATATAAGATATAATTATAATTTAAATACGATATATGTGTGTTATCAATGCATACTCTAATATACTAACTACAAAAAGTAAATAATACTATTTGTGTAAAGAGAAATTCCGTACACTTGATTTGATAGGACAAAAGTGGCGTACAAAGGATTTTACAAAAAAATTTGTGTATATAAGTAAAATAACTTGTTGTCGGAAAAAAAAATTCACTTTTTCAATTTTGAACGAAATTTCTGATTTCGCCACAGAAATTGATGCACATAGATACGGCAAAGTCCGAGGTCATCAAATGGCTGATACTTTCGAAAAGAAAAGTAAAAGTTAATTTTTGGAGGTCAATTATATAGAAATTTATTAATAGTAAATTAACAAGGTGATTATGTGAAGAAAACGAAAAGAGAATTTTCGTGACGGCTAAGAATTGAGTTATTTAAATTATTGACGAATGAAGACAGTTTCAAGAAATTCATAAACTTTTTTGAGATTGGATGGGTGAGGAAATATTTTTAAAAGTAGTATAATTTTGTAATTTAAGGGATTTTTAATGGTTTTCCTAAATATGTAAAGATTATATTCAAACAAATTGTTCAAATTGTCCTAGTTAGTTCAAAATTAATTTGTTGGTATTTACGATACGTCGGTTCTTTTTTAGAGAAGATCTAATCATATAGAAGGAAAAAACGGTTGTTAAAGTATCTTGTGTTTATGCAGAGTTTCGAGAAGGGTTACACTCCAACGGAGTGTGATGCAGGCAGCCTACGTTTAATGCAGGTATTAGTGGCTAATCGCATGGAAACAATTTTAATCAGGAGCACTTTAATGTTATAGATAATAAGGCAGGTGCCTTGGGCCGCCAAATGTGTGGGGACCATTTTTTAGAAATAAAAGATTTATAGGTTATACATATGTTTAAGCTGCCTCTTACTTTTACGTTGCTTTAAGAGTCTCGTCCATGATTCCGCGTCTCGAACTCGTGAATCACATAGAAAATATTTGAGATTAGATTGTGGAGGAAAATATCTTGCGTCTAAGGAAGTGATTACACAGAATGGAGCCACAAAGACAATCATTAAATGAACACGTGGAATATTCGAATGGGATTTTAATTGTTTTTAATATGCTCAATTATGGGAGTCAAAGAGCTGAGGTGGAGCTGATGCCTAACTCAGATAGTAATTGTTGTGTTAAGAAAGTTATCTGGTGCAATTTGCGTACTTATTTTCTTTCCACTTTTCCATCAAGTTTCAAAAGGATAAGGGAAAGAAAAAATCGTCTGTCATGATTATGACATCACTCGTTGGCCACATTAATAAGTGTGAATTAATATTTGTACTAGTCAATCATATTGAAACACTCCTAACCAAACACCTTCTATTAGTAGTGTACAACAAAAATCGAAAAATGCATTAAATTCGTAATTCGCATAAATAAATACAAAAAAAAAAATTTAATACAGAGGCGGATCCAAGATTTAATAGTTACGGATATCTATTTTGAATTTATTCAATCCAATTTTAAAAGATTTTTTTGCATAAACGAATGTGTGATACACCCCTTCAATCTACATGCAAACTAATTAATATTATATTATGTCTTTGACATTACAGGTAGGGGTGTTCATGGTTCGGTTTAGATCGGTTTTTCCCTAAAAAGAAACCAAGTCAAGTAAGTCGGTTTTTCAAATATTAGAACCAAACCAAACCAATTAGGTAGGTTTTTTCTCGATTCGGTTTATGTTGGTTTTTCGGTTATTTGTTGGGTTTTTCTTAAATATAAGACATACACTACCAAATACATATTTCGGCGACTATATTTTCAATGTAACACTATCAAATCAATTGCCCTTTGAGAAATCTATTATTTACCAAGATATATTGATGATAATTGAATCAAATAGTGATGAATAATTTAAGGACTCAATTAAAAAATATATTATTTTTAACATGAAATAGATTCTTATACTTAACAAAAGAAAACTACCAATCAAACTAGAATGTAAAGGTAAAGAATTGTACTAAAAGTGCAAATGATTAACATTTACTATAAAATTTATGAAACTTTGTATAAAAGTATACATATATGTGTAATAATAAATTTAAAATAGTTACTCTTATATTCGGTTTGGTTCGATTTTTTTAAAATTAAAATTAAAACCAAACCAAATTAGATCGTTTTTTAAATTTCAAAACCAAAACCAAACCAAACCAAAAGGTATCGGTTTGGTTCGGGTTTTTGGATTTTTATGAACACCCCTAATTACAGGTGAACAACTAAGACATCGAGAGAGTCTCGATCCTAGGTTTTGCGTATGGGACTTCCGCACTTCAACCATGGCACCTTCAGTCATTTTGTGACTTGGGGTGCCACTCGTTGGTTATTTAAGATATTTTGAGAAAAATACTAGTATATATACAAAATTTTATCCGAGAGACCAGGTGGTACCACTAGCGTACCACCCCCAATTGCATACGTAAATTCGCCGCTGGCTTAATGGTTCGGTTTGATTGGTATAGTATTGAAAAAAAAATCTGATCATAATTGATTTGGTTTAATTTTAATTAAAAATATCAAATTAAACTAAATCAATCCGATATTATATGTATATATTGTTAAAAAGTATAAACACCTCTTATACACTATTATACACCTATTTACAAAATGTACCTTCGACGAACTTTTATAATTTTCAGTTGCAATTCTTGTTCAAAACCAATCCAAATCTCCATTAAATGACTTTAAATTTTATAGATAACTTTTGAAGACTAATTCTAACAAGTCTTAACAACTCCTACTCCAAAATTTAACAAAATCATATTCAAAATTTAAATTCACTTATTTAACCTTGTTCAACAACGGCGAATCACCTAAAAATCTAATTTTTACCGCCGAAATAGATTTGATTTGTCAAACTAATGGGCGAGACACAATTATTGATTTGGAAATTGGGCTAAGCTTGATTTTTTTAATAAAAACCCCAATACGGACTTTGAGAACCTATTTGAAGTTGAAATTGAATCTTGGCCTATTTTTTGGGCTATAGCTTTGTAAAGTTATATATAGGCTACTCGGCTGCAATATATGTATATGAGTTGTATTTATGTATAATTCTCCCTTTGTTTTATGCGATTAATTATCTTTATTATTAAATATTTTAGTATAATGACATGACTCATCTCACATCTTTGTGTTATTTTCTTGCGAAGCACCTTATATAGTTGTATCATATTAGGACTAAAGAAATATTTAGAGCACAAGTTATATATTTTGTGCTATGAAGACTTTACCGGAAAAAATCTGAATAATCGAGAAAACCGAGAAACTGCGAGAAATTGAGATTGAAGAACTCGGCTTTTGTTGGTTTGATTTGGTTTATAAATTTAAAAACCTGACATAATAAGTTTGGTTAATTGAAAAATCTGAAGCAACCCGACCTATGTATACCCTTACTTTCTTTTATAAAGATTATTTTTTTTGTAATGATCTAAACTTTAGAGTGAACTTTTGATAAAAGCCAAGTAAAGTTAGTGAACCGAGTTTAATTTCATAATTTAAATTTGTATTTGACTTGAATATTATCGTAGCACTTTCGATGTGTTTGGTATGAAGGAAAAACAAGTCATTTATCTGACAATTAAATATCAAAAATATTTTTCCTTGAAAAATCTTTTCCATTAAAAGAGGAAAATGTAGTTTCTTCTCTTATACTTTTCTTCGATAATCTATTTAAAATAGTTTCTGAAGTTTGGAGAATATTAAATAGTGAGATATTCATTATCAAAAATATTTTCGGTGATACGACCAAAAAAGAAGATTTGAAAACACATAAAATAACTTTCGTATTTTGCGATAAGTTAACTTACGACTTAGTATATGGCATCATTATCTGCTTACGAACTTTATACGAGAGACAGCTTATCTCTTTTTCTTTTGAGAGGATTCATTGCCACACTAACTGTAAGATGCTCTTTTGATATTAATTTGAACATCATGATAAATTATGTATTTTATTTATTATTTTTTAAGGGGCATGAAAAGTCAAAACGTACCAAGCAAAGGAATGAGTATTTTCTTTTTGTTACTACTGAAAACACAAAAAAGAGGAAAACTATCTATTCATTGGCTAGGACAAAAGAAATAAAAAAAGAACCCGAGTGGTGAAATCTGTAATGGGTCCAACTGTGCGTTATACAATTCCAAGAAATCTGCTAACGTATAATGTGTCATAACAAATTCTTTGACAGAGTTGGCCGATTTCTAAACTAGAAAATAACAAGAAAACCAGCCACTTGATGAAATGTATTAAAATATTAATGATTTACAAAAATCATATCCCTTTTCCTTTCCCCTTTTTTATAAGTAGAAATCATTTTTACAAGCAAAATATTATCTCAATAAACTACTTGTCTATATTGGTAGTTTTTCCCTTTTTACTACGTAAGTACTATTAAATATTAGGAGGAGGGCCACCCTTCTACTATCAAAAAAAGGTTTAAATGTATCATTTATTATATTTTGAGTTCAAATATATTTTTGTCGTTATACAATTAGTTCAAATATACCTCTTTCCTTTAAGTTTGTTCAAAGTGGACATCCAATCCTACGTGGTACTGGCTTTTGATGAGGTGAATGCCATGTGGCTTGCCACCTCAGCATCCCTAACCTATTTTACCCCTCCCTTCTATTTTTTTCCACCACTAAAATTTTCTTTTTCCCCCACCACTATTGTCACCATTACTGCTACTATGAAAAATATTGTATTTCAAATTTTAGTCTTTTATATATGGATTAGGGGCACTGAAATGACATGTCATATGACATCCACCTCATCAAATATCAGTGTCACGTAGGATTAGATGTCCACTTTGGACAAACTTAATAAAACAAGAGTATATTTAAACCAATAGTATTACAGCAAGGGTATATTTGTGCCAAAGTATAACGAATGATATATTTAAACATTTTCTCATAGTACAATGATATATTTGGCCCTTTGCCGTTAAATATTCGGAGAAGTTTTAATTACTTAAATGTGAAAAGACTTTTATCATCTATCAAACTATTATGTGATTTAAATTTTCGACTTGCTTTGATTTTCTAATTTGAATTACTATTTTTGGCTCATTCTTAAGTCTGGGACTTAAAACTTATGATTAAATGTACAAGGACTTTTATCCTATCATACTCCTAGTAATTTTAATTTTCGAGCTGCTTTCACTTTCTAGTGTCGATTTATGATTTTTTTTCTGTTCAATCATATTATCTCCGGTTCATTTTAAAAGTTCTTTTTTATATTTGGTTAAGAATAAGAGCCACTTTTTAGGGGACAGTTGTTATTTTTCTCTATAAAACTTTACAAACAACCAATAGTGTACCGTAGCTAGTGGTGCACGTGTGCGGTTAAATTCCAAAGTCTGATTACAGAAATATCTAAAGCGCAGATCTCTATAGTATCTTCCCCACACTTATAACGGCAAGCTGACACAAATTTCCGGCTTTTTCGCATGTCGAGTATGCAATAATTGAATTTGACCCCCCAAAAAATAGATTTTTGTTTCTTATTTTCTTTCTTTTAAACAACGATAATCTTGATCCAAATAGGAGCCGAAACCCAATTGTGGTTCTTTTGGACTCAAAATACATAAATAGGTGGGAAAAAAATTATATTTTTATATATAGCGCCACAATATCTGGCGCTATACATTAACTGTAACGGCACCGTTAATGTATAGCGCCAGGTATTGTGGCGCTATACTGTAAAATCTGACACGCCCAGGTATAACGCCACAATACCTGGCGCTATACATAGATTTTATATATAGCTTCAGGTATTGTGACGCTATACTCATTTTTCCTGGCCCCACCAACAATTCCTGACTTGAATATTTCAAAGGCATATAGTGTCAACTTTTTGGGCGTTATATATATATATAAAAAAATTCTCGGCTAGCCATTTCCTATATAAAGAGGTTAGGATTGTATAGAAATTCATTCAAAAAAGATTTTAACTCTTGTTGAAACGTTTATTGTTGTTAAATTCTCCAACATTTTTTCATTATGTCTAAAGAGCGTAGAATAAGAGTTTCATTATATTGGGGGGGTGAGGGGTGAGGTTGTGATGAAGAATAACTCTGTGGGCTACAGTTTACCTGCTCAGTGTCATGTTAAATTCCCACTTACAATAGAGTACGATAAATTGATATCGTTGTTATGCAAAAAATGAGTGTGAGGAAACGTTCAGTGATACTTAAAGTAACTGGAAGATATCCGTATTCTGTCACTCCGCAAGGAGTTGCTTTTTACTCGGAGTTTAACATCGACGATGATGAAACTTTGAGTGATTTTCTGAGGACTCCGGACGAATACCGGGAATTTCTTGTAATCACAATGTTGGAGATGTACGTGAAGGTTGAAGTCGTTCCAAAAAACGAGGTTGTGCATAGTAGAGATAACCCCTGGTCATCGGGTGGTTATTCTGGAGCAGTTTTTTCCGGACAGGTTCCGGATGAAAGAGTTTTCCTTGATTTAAACTTATCACCGCCGGCGAATGTGCAGCGAGAAAATAATGTATACCCTGCTTTCCATAATTCACAAGACGAGTGGTAAACTTCAATTTTCATTTGTGTTAATTATGTATATTTTTGGCGTATTGAATTTGTATTAACGCTCATATATTTAATAGGGGGTACCGGCCGGATATGAATTTTACAAGTGGCCCATCCGGTAGTCATCACCTAATTGAAAACGTCCATCATGGAATTTCATCACATTACGACTTGTAAGTGAAGTGATATAGCCATATGGAAAGTATTTATTAATTCAGTAGCTTATATTTTTTGTTGGTTGTGCAGTGAAAACGAGCAAGTTAAACCACCCGTAATCACTCAATTGACCGAAAACGACGTATTACATCGGGATCTGGCAGATGCACAGAGTGAGGAACAGAACAGTGATTACGATAATCCGATGAATCCAGAGACGAGACACCTTTTTTCGTGAGGATGGTGATGAGCAGGATGAGGAGGAAGGACCTGATTTGAAGAGATACCCCCTAGACGAAGAGTGTACGAGTCCGAAGTGTCGTTTCATTCAAGGGAGATTCCTTACATTGATAACTTGCCAACCGTGCCGGATGTGGAAGCTCTCACAAGGGATTTTGATGAAATCCGAACAGCAATGTGGGATGAGTCTAGACCAACGGTGCTTGCAAAGGGGATGCTTTTTCCCGATAAAGCGCGCTTAAGCAGGCCTTGTAAAATGAACAACGTAAAAGAGTGTCGTGAGATGCAGGTATGGGAGTCAAGTCCGATGGTATACAAGGTTGTTTGCCGCAGGTGGTTTTGGCCATGTAATTGGATGTTGCGTGCGACCAAGAAGAAGACAGGTATGTGGAAAGTGGGTAAATACGTTCCCACCCACACATGCGAAATGGACACATTCAACGGGAATCACTTCAACTTGGATACTGACTTGATTTCTCTTGTACTTATTCCGCACCTCGAAGCGTCAAACACATATTTACCCACATGCGAAATGGACACATGCGAATGACTTATCCCATGTACATCAGTCCACCAGGAATATGGCCATACCATTACGAAAAGAAAGGCATTTCTCGGGCGCAAACGAGCGTTTGAAATTGTGTACGGTAATTGGGATAAGTCATTTGCATCTCTGCCAAAGTACATGGCCGCACTGCAGCACTTTAACCCCGGGACAGTTGTTGAATGGAAGCTTGAGCAGAGTTCGGGAACACCAGAATACATATTCAATTACGTGTTTTGGGCCTTTATGCCAACAATTGATGGTTTTTCACATTGCCGGCCCGTAATATCCATAGACAGAACTCATGTCTATGGAAAGTACGATATCAAACTATTGATAGTTGTGGCAGTAGATGCTAATGGACAGATATTTCCTCTAGCTTTTGCTGTTTGTGCCAATGAAAGCACGGAGATGTGGACGCTATTTTTGAACCACCTGAAAGAGCACGTTGTCAAACAGCGTTCAGGTATTTGTCTAATATCTGATTGGCACGATTGTATATTAAGTTATGTGGAGAACTTGCATGCATGGCAAGAACCTTATGCATACAATCGTTACTGTGTGAGGCACTTTAAGGCCAATTTCTAGAAGGCACATCCCAACAAGGATCTATATGATTTGATGTGGATGGCAGCAACAGACCACCAACAGCATAAATTCCGGAGGCATATGGATTCTATCAGGCAAGAAGACGAGGCAGCCTATCGTTGGTTAATGCAATATGACCCTGAAAATTGGACGTTATATGCGGATGGTGGCAGACGATGGGGAATTCTTACTATAAACGTGTCAGAGTCCTTCAATGGGTTATTAAAATTGGCAAGAGGATTGTCCGTTACAGCCATGGTGCGTATGTTGTCAAGCAGATGGCGGAGAGGTTTGTTGAACAGTCTGCAGCTGCAACGGAATTGATGGAGAGGGGTGTTGAATTTATGCCAGTGCCGATGCAGAGATTTGAGAAATATAGACGGCGAGCACATTGGCATTCATTTCTGCAGTATGATAACGAAAGAGGTGTTTTTGAAGTTCACACCGCTATCCATAATAATCGGGGTAATAATGTACATACCCTAAATGAATCAGCAAGGTTATGCTCCTGTGGGAAATGGTCCATCTACCACATGCCTTGCTCACATGCCATCAAGTGTTTTCAACGTGTTAGTTATGCGGAGACCAACTATGTTGATCAACAATATAGTGTTTCCAAGTACTTAAACACATATAGTGGTCAGTTGCAGCCAGTGGGTGCTGAGCATTATTGGCCCCCGGAACCATTTAAAATGGTGTGTAACAAGTCCTATTTGCATAAAAGACAGGTGCAGAAGAGAGACGCGTATACGGAACCAAATGGATATTAGTGACATCGTTTATGCGCGCAAATGTGGTATATGCTCGCAAACAGGACACGACCGTCGTAAATGTCCTTCAGCTGGTTTGGGTGGCAAAACTAATCAAGCTCGTGGTGGGTGTTCTTCTAGTGTACCTAACTACCCATGAGTTGATGTTGTAATAATTAGTTGTTATATCTATGTTGCAAGATTTATGAAATAAAATTATGCTTGTTAACTATTATTTGTACTTTCCCATTTTACCTATTTAAATAATAATTTAATAAAATTATCTGTATATTTATTATGTGTGTGTTGTCTTGTCGAACTGAAAAAGCTGACCAGCTGACATAAAGTTGTCTTGTCAACATCATGATATTTAACACGCAAAGTATAGCGCCATTAGATAGTACGTTATGTGTGTGTTGTCTTGTCGAACTGAAAAAGCTGACCAGCTGACATAAAGTTGTCTTGTCAACATCATGATATTTAACACGCAAATTATAACGCCATTAGATAGTACGTTATGTGTGTGTTGTCTTGTCGAACTGAAAAAGCTGACCATCTAACATAAAGTTGTCTTGTCAACATCATGATATTTAACACGCAAAATATAGCGCCATTAGATAGTACGTTATGTGTGCGTTGTCTTGTCGAACTGAAAAAGCTGACCAGTTGACATAAAGTTGTCTTGTCAACATCATGATATTTAACACGCAAAGTATAGCGCCATTATATAGTACGTTATGTGTGTGTTGTCTCGCCTATAAATAGCGGGCTCATTGTAGTTATTTTGTGTGCTCAAAATTTACTAAAAGCAAATATTTTATTAAAAGTAAGGTTTTTTTTACTAAAAGCAAATATTACACAAATGGCTCAACCTCTTCGTCCACCAAAGTGCAACTGTGGAAAAACATGCTTGATGCAAAATTGTTGGGACGGTGGTGAAGTTGGACGCCGCTACTGGCACTGTATGAACCAGTTTTACAAGGTTCCCGGCGAACCTATTTGTGATTTTCAAGAATGGGTTGATGAACCATGGTTATCAGGAATGTTACAGAGAACAACTGCAGTTTCTTCATAATATGTGTTTAAGACAACGGGAACATGAAAAAGAAAGCAATAGAATTATTGCAGACTTGAGGGCGAACCTGAAGGAGGTGGGAGAAGAAAAATGGAAAACACAATGGAATTGTGAAGCACAAAAGGATCGTAAAAAAAATATAAACTGGAACTTGCGGAGGTGAAGGCGAAACTAAAAGAGGTAGAAGAAGAAAAAGAATAACTGGAATAACGATTTAAGTGGTTGGGGCGGAGAATAAATAGCAACCGGGGCTAAACATTGGCATGTATGTGTTTAGTGTATTTTTCATATTTCATGTATTTTTATTATGTTGGCCTGCAATGTTTGTGTTTGTGATTGTGTTGGCCTGAAGTGGAAGTTAAGTTTAAGTGCTTGTGTTGTACTAAATTTTATTTTATAAAATTATCAAACGAATGGAGAACTAAAAAAAATTAATGCGCATATTAGATTAAATTTTGTTGTTAATGTATACAAAAATATTATTTACACAATGTCACTGTGTCCTGCATCCGGTGTGTCTCAATGCAGCTGCTGGCCTGAGGCGCATCCCCTCCCGCCCGAGTACGCTATCAGGATCATCATCATCAAGTCGTCTCCTTATAGCCGGATGCGGCGTAGGATGACATGTATCGGTGGTGCTGTCAGCTCCAGTAGAAGGCTACATAATAATATGAAACTTAGTATAGAAAACTACATAACAATTCACAACAATTTATATTGTCTTACCATCATCGTCTCTAGATCCTGAATGTAGTCATCTGTCGCTGCATCGCATGAAGCCTTAAAAAGGAAATTAATAAAGTTAAAGAAAATAAATAAGTTACAGTTAAAACAAATTCAAATTCAATGCTAATAAACTCATACCTACGCATGTGATGTGGAGCCATAACTCAGTTGGCGCCCACTATAAAAATCTCGGGTCGGTCGATCCTCAATAGTGGTAGACGAGCCTGGGAAGTATCTACCCCAATCCACTCCTTGAATATCCGAGCCCGTGATCAATAATTGACCCGATGGGTCACCTGCGATGGCACTGGAGTGCGATAAATTCCAAGGCTGTAAGACGGCATGTCCGTCTCATGCATGCCACCTGCCATATCAGCAGCAACATCATCAGCAGGAGCCTCAACGCCCCCTTGCTGGGGACCACCTCCTCTTTGCCCACGACCACGTCGTCCGGCACCACCAGCTTGTCGGCCACCACTAGCTCGTGGGATACCACGACCTCGATGGTACTGCACTGGGTCCATATAATCAGCCTCGTGTGCCAAACGCTGATCCGATCGGGCTTGCTGCAGTATCTGGGCAACCACATCCATGAATCGACGACTATACTCCTGCATGGCCACAGGATTGTGGACATAACTCTGCATCTGCTGCCCCATATGATAGACGGTATGCAATCCAATCGCCTGCACAAAGTAAAAAATATAAACTACATATTTGGCACTAAATTACAGGTATATAACTAATAATAACAGAAAACATACCAGGGCCTCGTGTCTCCCGGCGTATAGGACGTACCGACCGTGTTCCTGATGAACTGGGTTCCCGATAAAAAGTCGGGAAACAGTACGGTACCATGCCATATAACGTTGAATAGGAAAGTGCTGCGGAGGTGGGGTCAAGTCCCTTCGCCTGTCCCAAGTACCCAACTGCTCGTTAAGCCATGCCATAAATGTGTCGTCCGCCCTGGACCGATCATCCCTCTTATAATGTAAAGCATGCCATGTAGGCAGAGTCGGTATAGGTTGCGACAGGCCAAACTGACGTAATACTCGCTCGGAGGCATGATGCTCGACAATATCGAGGCATATGAGCGGGACAGAAACCCTCCAAATATGTCGGCCGAACATGCAATACGCTATCAGGGTACCTATCACCTCATCACTGTACGACGTCCAGATGAACTATCAAATAAGAACACAAATCGTTAGTATGCACAACACTAAGTTAATCTATAACAAGTAAGTTTAGTTAGATATTCACCTGTGTGTCCTCCAGCAGATCCAACACATCCCTGCAGAGGGGGAGATTATGATGGGCATCATACTCTCGTGCAAGAGTACGATGCATAACCCACCTACAGGCTAGAGGGAGTTGCGGAATTTCTACATTAGCCGATAGATGTGGTAGAGGTGGCTGAAACTGCAGAAATCGCTCCCAAACCCAAACCTAACATACAAAGTTGACGTAAAGTATAAGATTAACTATAACTAGGTAGAATTGTAACTAATGGACATATTATTTGAATATGTTGTCACCTGTAGAAGCGGCAGAAAGCCACCAACGTCTCTCTGTGTGCCGATGCAAGCCCGGCACACCTACCTGTACATATAAGAGATGACAGCACCACCCCAGCTGTAGATGGCTGTATCCTCGAACTAGGCAATATGATGCAGAAAACGGAGGCTCACTAGGTTCCCCAAAGTGTTCGGGAAAAAGACCTCCCCAAATAGAAGGAGCAACAACAACCTCGTATATCGCTGTACATCCACCTCCGCTGACTCGTCGGTGATAGTATGGTGGATCTGCACCAGGTGGTCTCTAATGGGGACCAGCTGTATACGACTGGACCCAGACGTTACCGCCTCGTCCTCCGGCATGAAACCCGTGAGTATGTGCAGCATATCCCAATATGCCTGCCGCGAATAATATCTCATGGTCGCAGGCAGTAAAACTGGCAAGCCATCAGCGGACAGGCCATATAAAATCTCAGCGTCCCGGAGTGTGATGGTGGCCTCGCCGATGGGCAAATGGAAAGTGTGCGTCTCCGGTCGCCACCACTCAATCAAGGCCGTGATCAAAGCATAGTCGAGCTGTATTCGGCCAATCCTAATAATCCTATATAATCCCATCTCCTCCAGGTAATGGACCACGCGGGGATGTAGAACGCGGGGAGGACTCAAAAACTCCCACAATAGATCCACTCTCCTAGCCCGGAAAGTCTGCGTAAGCAACTGTCCGTCCCATATATACTCGGATCTATGCTGGGGCTGTAGGGCTAATAGATCCAACGTCCGAGGGCCGGGATGTATAGTCGCGTCCATGTCGTCAACTGTAAATTTATATTTTTTAATAACTTAATTGTACAAATTATATATATATATATATATGGGTTCAGGGCTCGATATTTTGAGGACCAGTGACACCAAACTATCATTAATAATTATATGTTTTTATTATAATTTAAATTCATATTTTTTAATAACTTAATTGTACAAATTATATATATATATATATGGGTTCAGGGCTCGATTTTTTGAGGACTAGTGACATCAAACTATCATTAATAATTATGTGTTTTTATTATAATTTAAATTCATATTTTTAATAACTTAATTGTACAAATTATATATATATATATATATATATATATATATATATATATATATATATATATATGGGTTCAGGGCTCGATATTTTGAGGACCAGTGACACCAAACTATCACTAATAATTATGTGTTTTTATTATAATTTAAATTTATATTTTTTAATAACTTAATTGTACAAATTATATATATATATATATATATATGAGTTCAGGGCTCGATATTTTGAGGACCAGTGACACCAAACTATCATTAATAATTATGTGTTTTTATTATAATTTAAATTTATATTTTTTAATAACTTAATTGTACAAATTATATATATATGGGTTCAGGGCTCGATATTTTGAGGACCAGTGACACCAAACTATCATTAATAATTATGTGTTTTTATTATAATTTAAATTCATATTTTTTAATAACTTAATTGTACAAATTATATATATATATATATATATATATATATATATATATATATATATATATATATGGGTTCAGGGCTCGATATTTTGAGGACCAGTGACACTAAACTATCATTAATAATTATGTATTTTTATTATAATTTAAATTCATATTTTTTAATAACTTAATTGTATAAATTATATATATATATATATATATATATATGTGTGTGTGTGTGTGTGTGTGTGTGTGTGTGTGTGTTTTATATATATATATGGGTTTTTATACAATTATTAACTTAATTGTACAAAGTTTGCATTTTCAACAACCAATATAAGATACTTAAACAAAAGGATTTCTAAGCTAAAATACTACACATTACTACGCTATAAGGCTCTAAATTTTACTACGCTAAAAGGGTCTACATTTTACTACGCTAAAAAGGTCTAGATTTTATTACGCTAAAAAATAATCTAAACTAACCATAAACAACAAATAAATTTAATTGGAAATAAAACACAAAACGGCATGAAAACACATATATATATAAATCAGGATATTAACAGACAAATTTATTTTATAAATTTATATTTTTTTAGAAAACACTAATATTAAATCTGGATAAATTTAACATGCTAGTTTCGGAAAAAAATACAAACCGAAATAGAACACATACAAATCAAATAATATGCATTATTATAAATGTTTCAACTTAAAATAAATCGAAATACCTCGATTTAAAATTTTCGGAAAGCAAAATAATTGAATTTTTGACTCCGGAAGTGTGAATCAACAATAACACGAAGCTCTACTCGAATGTGGGACCTACGTTCTTCAAGTTTTATGTGTCGGGGGGCCCAATTTTATTCTTTTTTAAAAATGAGGACAGAAGCGGGTATGGGGTGGGGGACCAAGAGGGGAAGGTTAAAATAATGGAGGATGAATCGACGAAGAAGACGGAAGGGGTTTAAAAAATGTATGTATAGCGCCACAATACCTGGCGCTATACATTAATGATGTATGTATAGCGCCAGGTATTGTGGCTCTATACCTGGGCGTGTCAGATTTTACAGTATAGCGCCACAATACCTGGCGCTATACATTAACGGTGCTGTTACTGTTAATGTATAGCGCCAAGTAATGTGGTGCTATATATAAAAATATAACTTTTTTACCACTTATTTGTGTACTTTGAGTCCAAAAGAGCCACATTTTGGTTTCGGACTCGGTTCATAAGGACCCGAAAAACTAAATCAAATTGAAAACCGAACCAAACTAATTAAGAAATTCGATACTTTTTAGGTTTGGTTTGGTTTTGGTTTTGGTTTTGAATTTTAAACCGATCAAATTTAGTTTGAATTGTAAACCGATCAAACTATAGAAGTAGCTATTTAAATTATTATTACACCTATAGATATGTATATTTTTATATAAAGTTTCTAAAAAAACTCGCCATGGGCCGGGTCTTTCCCTGTTGTTCTCGAGTTTCAAGACACATCGCATCCCCCTAACTAGTCGTACTCTGACCAGGCTTCGAAAAACTTCGAGATCACCGGGTTTCTCGGTGAATCAAGGGCACTGTCTGAGTTGAAGGAGTTGAAAGAGCAGCTTCAAGAACTTCTTGATAAGGGGTTTATTAGGCCTAGTGTGTCGTCTTGGGGTGCACCGGTTCTGTTTGTGAAGAAGAAGGATGGTACCATGCGGATGTGCATCGATTATAGGCAGTTGACTAAAGCTACCATCAAGAATAAATATCCTTTGTCGTGCATTGATGATCTATTTGACCAACTTTAGGGAGCAAAGGTGTTCTCTAAGATTCATTTCAGGTCTGGGTATCACCAGTTGAAGATTCAGGACTTGGATATTCTAAAGACAGCATTCAAGACCCGTTATGGTCATTATGAGTTCCTTGTGATGTCTTTTGGGGATGGCCAACGCCCCAGTAGTGTCTATGCATCTGATGAACGGTGTATTTTATCCTTATATCGACTCGTTTGTCATAGTATTCATTGATGATATCCTGGTGTACTCTCGTAGCCAGGAGGAGCATGCCCAACATTTAAGGATTGTGTTGCAGCGGTTGAGGGAGGAGAAGCTTAATGCCAAGTTCTCCAAGTATGAGTTTTGGCTCAATTTAGTGGCGTTATTGGGCACACGGTGTCCAATGAAGGGATTTAGGTGGATCCGAAGAAGGTAGAAGTGGTTCAGAGTTGGACCAGACCGTTCTCAGCTACGGAGATTTGGAGCTTCCTTGGGTTAGGAGGTTATTATCGTCTCTTCGTATAAGGTTTCTCATCTATTGTACTGCCCTTGGCCAAATTGACCAAAAAGGGTGCTCCTTTCAGGTGGTCGGAGTAGTGTGAGGAGAGCTTTCAGAAGCTCAAGATTGCCTTGACCACAGCTCTAGTTCTAGTTTTGCCTTCAGCTTTAGACTCTTATATAGTGTATTGTGAGTCTTGGATTGGTATTGGGTTTATCTTGATGCAAGAGAGTGGAGTGATCGCTTATGCTTCGCGCCAGTTGAAGCCTCATGAGAAGAACTACCCTGTTCATGACTTGGAGTTGGCTGACATTGTTCATGCATTGAAGATTTGAAGGCACTATCTCTATGGTGTGTCTTGTGAGGTATTTACAGATCATCGGAGCCTCCAGCACTTGTTCAAACACAAGGATCTAAATTTGAGGCAGTGGAGATGGTTGGAGCTGCTAAAGAACTATGATATCACCATTCTGTATCATCCGGGGAAGGCCAATGTGGTGGCCGATGCCTTGAGTAGGAAGGCGGTGAGTATGGTTGCCTTGCATTAATTCCTGTTTGTGAGAAACTTCTTGCAGTTGATGTTCAGGCCTTGACCAACCAGTTTGTCAGATTAGATGTATTAGAGCCCAGTCGGGTTCTAGCTTGTGTGGTTCCTCGGTCTTCCTTATTTGACCGCATCAGAGAGCGCCCGTATGATGATCCTCATTTGCTTGTCCTCAAGGACAAGGTTCAACATGGTGATGTCAGATATATGACTATTGGAGATAATAGGGTGTTAAGGATGCAAGGCCGGATATGTCTGTCTAATATAGATGGGCTACGGGAGTTAATTCTCGATGAGGCCCATAGTTCGCGGTATTCCATTCATCCGGGTGCCACGAAGATGTATCAGGACTTGAGGCAGCACTATTGGTGGAGGAGGACGAAGAAGGATATAGTGGGGTTTGAATCTCGGTGCCTTAACTATCAGCAGGTAAAGTATTAGCATCATGGACTAGGTGGATTGTTTCAGAGGATAGAGATTCTAGAGTGGAAATGGGAGCGGATCACCATGGATTTTGTAGTTGGGTTCCCAAGGACTTCGAAGAAGTTCGATGCTATTTGGGTGATTGTGGATCGGCTGACCAAGTCTGCGCACTTCATTTAGTGGGTACTACTTATTCTTCAGAGCGGTTGGTTGAGATTTACATCCTAGAGATTGTTCGCCCTCACGGTGTGCCAGTGTCCATCATTTCAGATCGGGGCACGCAGTATACTTTGCAGTTTTGGAGAGAAGTGCAGCGAGAGTTGGGTACCCAAATTGAGTTGAGTACGATATTTCAGCCTCAGATGGACGGATAGTCCGAGCGAACTATTCAGATATTGGAGGACATGCTAGGCACTTGTGTCATTGATTTTAGGGGTTCATGGGATCAGTTTATACCGCTCGCGGAGTTTTCCTACAACAACAGTTACCAGTCGAGCATTCAGATGGCTCCATATGAGGCTTTGTATGGGAGGCAGTGTAGATCTCTGGTGGGTTGGTTTGAGCCGGGTGAGGCTAGGCTATATGGTACTGACTTGGTTCAAGATACAATGGACAATGTTAAATTGATTTAGGAGCGGCTTCCCTCGATGCAGTCTAGATAACAGCTATGCCGACAAGAAGGTCTGTGATGTTGCTTACATGGTTGAGGAGAAGGTTCTGCTGAAGGTTTCACCCATGAAGGGTGTTATGAGGTTCAGGAAGAGAGGCTAGTTGAGCCCTCGGTTTATTGGGCCGTTTAAGGTACTTTAGAGGATTGGGAAGGTGGCTTACAAGCTTGCGTTGCCATCTAGTTTGCCGAGTGTGAATCCAATATTTCATGTTTCGATGCTCCGAAAGTATGTCGACAATCCGTCTCATGTTTTGGATTTCAGCACGGTTCAGTTGGATGGTGATCTAACTTATGATGTGGAGCCGGTGGTCATTTTGGATCGGCAGGTTCGAAAGTTGAGGTCAATGCTTTAGTAAAGGTGCAGTGGATAGTCAGCCCATTGAGAAGGATACATGGGAGACCGAGCGGGATATGTGGAGCAAATATCGACACCTATTTGAGATTCCAGGTATGTTTCTAGACCCATTTGATGACGAACGTTTGTTTAAGAGAGGGAGGATATAACGACCGCCGGTCGTTTCGAGAGTTGTAGCCCCGTTCCCCTAGTTACTACTCTTTTTGTGCTTTATATCTATTATATGACTTGCTGGGTTAATCGGTTCAACTTCAGAAGGATTTCGGAATGAATTGAGACACTTAGTCTTATAATGGAAAGCTTAAGTTGAAGTGTTGACCGGATATTGACTTATGTGTAAACGACTAAGAAATAGAGTTTTGATGGTTCTGTTAGATCTGTTGGGTGATTTTGGACTTAGGAGTGTGTCTGGATTGTGATTTGGAGGTCCGTAGTGGAATTAGGCATGAAATGGCGATAATTGAATTTTTAGGAAGATTGACTGGGAGTGGACTCTTTGATATCGGGGTCGGATTCCAATTCTGAAAGTTGGAGTAGGTCCTTGGTGTCATTTGTGACTTGTTTGCAAAATTTGGGGTCAATCGAACGTGATTTGATAGGTTTCAGCATCGTTGTAGAAATTTGGAATTTCAAAGTTCATTAGGCTTGAATCTATGTGTGATTTGTGTTTTTGATGTTGTTTGAGGTGATTTAAGGGTTCGACTAAGTTCGTATGATGTTTTGGGACTTGATGGTATGTTTGGTTGAGGTTCCAGGGGCCTCGGCTGAGTTTCAGATGGTTAGCGGATCATTTTTGGACTTGGGCATGTTGGCTGAAGACTGTTGGTTTCTGTTATTGGTTTCCTTATATGCAATCGTATAAGATGGTCCGCAATCACGTAGGCTTAGCTGAGCAGTGGAGGAATTCGTTCTACTCATTCGCGAGAAGGAGGCTGCAATCACGTAGTTGTGGGAAGCTGTGAATCGCGAACACATAGCCATGGTCGCGTTTGCGCAGTGTTTTGAGGCAGGAGCTGGGCTACGCGTTTTGTTCATCGCGAACGCGCGAGGTCGTTCGCGATTGCATAAGTCGGAGGGGCTAGTGCATCGCGTTCGCGTAGATATTTCCGCGTTCGCATACGGTTAATTCATGGGGCAGCAAAGTTGTGCTTCGTGATCACGTGGGTTGTTCTGCGATCGCGATGAGGACTTAACTAGGCAGATTATAAGTTTAAAAATGAGAGTTTTGAGTTCATAACACAAAATTGATTTGGGAGCTCGGTAGAAGGCGATTTTTGGAGAGATTATCATGTGGGTGTTTAGGGTAAGTGATTCGTATCTAGTTTTGGTTAATTTCCATGATTATGCCTTTGATTCTACCATTAAATTTGTGATTTAGGGTGAAAAATTAGGAAAAATGAAGAAGAGTTCTTCGACTAGATTTTGAGGTTTTGAATGGGATTTTGATATCGGATTTGAGTAAATTTTGTATGATTAAACTCGTAGTTGAATGGAATTTCGGGTCATTGTTTGATTTTGAGACGTGAGCCCGGGGCCGGCTTGGAGCCGATTTCGGATTTTTGAGTTATAACTTCGTAATTTCTTGTGGAATTTATTTCTTTAGCCCGTATTGATTGTATTATACTGCTTGTGGCCAGATTCGGGATATTGGGAGGCCGATTTGCGAGGTAAAGGTGTGTTCGAGTAGAGTTTTGCTCAGATTGAGGTAAGTAACACTTCTAAATTGGCTCTGAGGGTTCGAAACCCCGAATTATGTGTTATGTGATTGGTGTAGAGGTAACACACATGCCAAGTGACGAGCGTGAGGGCGTGCACCGTGAGAATTGTGACCCCGTCGATTCCTTGGCACTGTATAGTGGTTCTATCTTGTTGATATCTGTGTTTTCATCATGTGATAAAGTAAGTGAGCTGTCAAACATGCTAGAGATCATGTTTAGGCTATATGTTGGTACTGTTGGGACCCATAGTGGTCGTTTCTTGCTGTTGACTTATTGATTTTATTGATATTTCGTACTCAGTCATATTCATTCATTTCATATCATATCTCAGTCTCTGTTGTTATTTATTGATACATCATATTATCATGTTCGGGCTACTTTCATGACATTGTGAGCCCGTGAGAGAGACTGGAGAGATTGATGACTGAGTGAGGCCGAGGGCCTGATTATGGGTGATATTTATGGGATCGGGTTGCATGCCACAACGATTTTACTGATTTATGATAGCGCTTGGGCTGAAGAAGCCCCTCCGGAGTCTGCACACACCCCAGTGAGCGCGATTGATTATATTAAGGGATGGATCTTTCCTGTACATGGATCTTGTCCGAAGCATTTATACCTGGGGATGGATCTTCCGTACGGGCTGGATTGGCCCTACTCAATACTGAGTGACTGATTGTCAGTTGATGTATATATTCCGGGATTGATGTTTACTGAGTGAGCATGTCTTTTTTTCTTCTATGTACAATATCCTAAAGTTCTAATGAAAAGAATTTATTTTCATTTTTCACTAATTTCCCAAAGAAACTTCTCAAAAGAAAATCTTTTTTGGATTTTGAATTAACACCTTAAATAAAGCTTTTAAAGAAATACTAAAAGAAAATTCTCTTCTCTTTTTTGAATTTTGATCCTACTATACTTAAAGGAAACATAAAAACAATTCATTTTAAGTCCTAGATATTTATTGCCTAAAGGAAAAACAACCTCAGAATTTTTTTTTTCATTTCTAGAATTAGTAATCTAAAGAAAACTTATAACGGAAATATAAAATGTAATATCTCTTTTTTTGGATTTTTGAGTTACAACACCATTTTTCAAATATAAAGAAGAAAATACAATAACAAAAGACTTGACATTACTGTACAAAATAAAAAGTAAAAGACGACATAAAATGAAGAACGGACTCAAAACATAAAAATAAATCAAATCTCCTTAAGCAACTCCTGATTGAGCGATCCTGACTGGATGGTCACGGGGTGTCTGTCATGATCAAACTCCGGTAAATAAATCCACACCTTTATGAGAAAATTTTAAACCAACACTATGTGAGACAATAGCACTCCCTACTGGACACATGCAAGACATGATTGAGGCTATTTTTGCAAAATGGCTTATTTGGCCAAAAGGTGGCTAGAAGTGCAAAATTTGGCTAAGACCCCGCAAAGCCAAGAACATAATATTTACTAGGAATACCGGACCCTATGTGGGTTGCCTACGTATCACGCTCCGAAAGACGAGAAACAGGTTTGCGTAGTTCTGGCTGATAGGATACGGGCGGGAAGTAAAAATAACAACTAATTTAGAGAAAATATGTTTTTTTTTTCTTTCTCTTTTTTTGAAAAATGATGAAACATGTAAACTCTTTTTTTTTTTTATTTTCTTTTTCCTTTTTTTTTTATTTTTGATTTTTAAAAAATGATGAAAAAGTATAAAAATCTTTTGAATTTTCCAAGCTCTTTTTTTTTCTCTTAACAAAATGTAACAGAAAACATAATTAGGCCCCACTTGCTTTATCTTCACACTTCACCCTCTCTTTTTTTTTATTTTTTTTTTCATTTGCCCTCAACTATCATTAGTCCGCCAAATGACCCTTTTACCCTCGAAGAAATGCAACATGTAGCACATAGAATGCATCAAGATGGTCTGTTATTTTGGGTACACCTGTCCTAGACGGACCCAACCCCTGTGTTGAGTCCCCAAAGTCAAAATGCACATGATGCAAACAAGCGTTCCTACTAGGGATCCGGCATGAGGTATTATTATACTAGGTTTAAAAACCTAGGTTTATTTGTTCTAGACCTGGCTTACCCAAGCGGACACCTCGAGCCGAGGGGGGAAGCGTACCGGGACTACAGAAGCTTCACCGGCTTTGCAGCTTGTCCGAACCTCATTCTAAATTTGGAATATGACTCTAACAGAAAAGAAGTCACACGAAGTGCACACTTCTTCATGATTTAGAAGACTCAGAGAGGAGAAGGATTTCGCAACAGTTTATATACAGTTCACGGAATATCAAAGCGGTAAAAGCAATCAATTAGCACATTAGGTCCAAATTATGTAACAAAAATCAGATAATGGATAAAATCAACTATAACAATTATTCTAAGCTCGAATTCTTGAACCCTGAACCAGATATTCTGGGTTCTCGTCCCCAACAGAGTCGCCAAAGCTGTCGCACCTCCTTTTTACCTACACCCATAAAGGGCATAAGAGAGTTTTTCCAATTAAAGGACAATCAAAACGGGATTTATTATTAAAGATTTAGAGTCGCCACTTGGGAGATTTATGGTGTCCCAAGTCACCGGTTGAATCCCGAATCGAGGAAAAGATTGACTCTGTATTACAGTCCGCGAACCAGAAATCTGAGTAAGGAATTCTGTTAACCCGGGAGAAGGTGTTAGGCATTCCCGAGTTCCGTGGTTCTAGCACGGTCGCTCAACTGTTATATTTGGCTTAAATTATCTGATTTTAACAATTATGAACCTATGTGCAAATTTTAACCTTAACCGCTTTTATTCATTTTTAAAGAAAATTGCAACGTCATTAAAACAAGTCTTGAACCACGTCACATAAATGCACCCGTGGTTTTTGGACATACTTTAACATCGTTGGGATTTGGATTTGGGTCACATAAATGCGCACCCGAGTTTAGGGAGGTAATGTTATTAAAATATGCGCCTAAAGAGACTAACACGTTATTATTTTGGGGAAGGCCATGAAATTCGCTAAACGGCCCGTCCCGAAATCTAAGTATTTTAATATATACAATTATCGAGGGCCCCGTAATTTATGTGTTTTGTTTAGCGAGGCTCATCCCGTTTTATTATTTTAAAGTGCAAACCTAGAGCAATCTATAGTTTTCTACTTAATTTGTCTCTAAAATAAAAGAAAGGCCCTAATTAATTTGTTACTGGACTGATGCAAACTAAGTAATATTTTTGCACCAACATCCGACCATTGGGCTCCGATGTGAGCCCAACAGAGGGAATTTAAAACCAGATATACACCATAAAATCGGCCAAAACAGACCTTGGCCCAGGCCTAAATGAGAAAGGGGCCAAAACTGGCCTGGGCCGTGCATCAATTATCCTGAGGCCCAAACGTTTAGGGACTAGCCTGTTAAGCCCTGTCTTTTTCACTAAATGGAATTTCAATTTAATTAAGAACACAAATCTGATGAATCTACTACTAAAATTAACTAGCCAGCAAAATAAATTCAATGCAACATTAAACATGAGATGGAAAGCAATTGATTTCAGATTTCATGACCCACGTAAACTGCCTATGATCACAATTTCAAACATGGTGCATACTAGTTCAAATTTCAAATTCCCTACTATGACTCATTTTTATTAAAATGCTGACTCATGAACTTTGATTAAACACTAACGTGACCACATATGAGAATTGAAACTCGAGAATTAAGGATGCTGGACGAAAATGGATTGCCTAAATTAACCTTACGAATTACATATCTCATATCTACTTTTAACTTTCTGATTTCGAACCCACACACAACCACTCAAACTCAGAATTATAGATTAACTCACATCATCACTACTAAATATAAAGCTCCCATGATCAGAAGAAGTATCACACTACTTTAACAGTCTACAGCCTAATTAATCACAGCTTGAAAATACCATTTATACAGATCTAGGAAAATCGGAAATTAACTAAACTAATAGAAACTATTCTGTTAGTCCAGCATGGAATTATTACAACGAATACTCAACTAAACTCATATGCATTTCTAAATATCTAACACACACTTAACGGTTCAAATGCACAAACTTATAATTAACAGTCCATCAGTACGGTTATTACAGTATAATGAAAGCAGTAAATCAACAATAGGCCTCCACTTCAACAACAATAGGCCTCCACTTCATTCATTTTCAACTGGATATTTACATACATCGAGTTTCAGGACATGTACCTGGTATGTAGAACAGAAAAATGGGGCAAACAATCAGCAACAGCAAACAGCAAAATACAGCAGCAGAAAGCCCAACACAGTAGCTTCAACACCTCAATCCAGAAATCCCAGCAACACGGAGAAAACCAGTAAAAATGGAGAAGAAAAATAGTCCAGAAATCTCTCTTTGTTTTCTCTTTCTAGCTTTGAACTCTCTCTGGTGTTCTTCCACTCTCAATATTTCCAAAAATTTGGTTCTATTTTTTTTACTCTCTCCAAAATGAATTCTGCCCCTGTATATCCAGTGTATACCGCTCTCTCCGCCCACTTCTTTTTTCTCCTCTCTTGTTTTTTTCTTCTCCTATTTATAGCAAAATTTTCGAGATTTTTTAGATTTTGTTTTTTAAAAATATTTTATTATTTTATCATTTTTTAATTAAAAGAAATCCCACTTACAAATTGCTTTTATTTTTTTATAAAAAAATCCCACCTTTCTTTACTTTTATTTTTTAAATTCCAACTTTAATTACTTTTATCTTATTTAAAATCTCACTTTTTTTACTTTTTAAAAGAGAATTCCACTTTATTTAACTTTTCTTAAAAAACAATCCACTTTCTTTTGCTTTTCTTTTAAATGCTACTTTCTTTTACTTTAAATTTTTTTAATTTTCAGATACCTTTATATTTGTTTTTTAATTTCAACTTTCTTTTACTTTTTATTTTTTTTAAATTTCCACAAAACTTTACTTTTATTTTTTAAATTTTCTACTTTCTTTTACTTTTTAAAAGGGAATTCCACCTACTTTTACTTTTATTTTTTTATTCAATACTTTCCTTTTTCTTATTTTTTAAATCACTCCCGAAAATTAAAAAAATTAATATTTTTTCGGAATTTATTTTATTATTTTAAAAATAAAAATAAAAATAAAATAATATTAATAGTAATAATTCACCTTTTAAATTTTGTATTTTTACCCTATAATAAAAAGTGTAACAAAGCTAAAAATTGTAGGTTAAAACCCCTAAAATATTTACATAGAAGAAGTGATAAAAAAATTAAATATTATCAAAAATTAGGTGCTCACAGCTGCCCCTCTTTGTTTGGAAACATGAAGAGTTTTCAAGCAAAGATAAGGTGAGCCAGGTGACTAATTTTTGAACATATTTTTATTCAAAAGGGAAGAAATAAGGATAAGAGAAAAGAGAAAGGGTGCAACCGAGTCTTGGTTTTGGACAGCCTACATATCCCGCGTTATAGGGGAATCATGTTGCGTGTAGTTCAAGAAGTTTGGTAGTTGGGACTACCATGAAGCTGCGGTTTTACTGTTACTGTTGTTGTTGCTGCTGATACTACCTACTGACCTCCTTATAACACCACGACAAAAATGAAGAAGCTAGACTAAGCTATAATCTATGCTTTACAAAGATTTATTTCCAAACTTGATCTTGTGACTGATGTTGCCTTGTTGATTTGTGCTTCCTCCGCTGTTTCTTTACTTCTGGCTCGACTTGTAGTCTTCCTTCTGATTTCTGCTGGGGATTTTTGTTGTAACCCTCCACTTTACTGACTTCAAACTTCAATGTATTTCTCTGTTATATGGGCGGGCTCCCAACTTCAAAACTTGAAAAATGTAAAGACTGAAATGTATTCCCTGCTCTCCAGGCGGGCTCCTGACTGCTAAACTTGAACTACTTCTCCCTGTTCTCCAAGCGGGTACCTGATTGCTAGTCTTGAAATGTATTCCTTGCTCTCCAAGCGGGCTCCTGACTGCTAACTTGAAATGTATTCCGTGCTCTTCAGGCGGGCTCCTGAATTCAACCAAAATAGACGAAAACAAAGGAAATTTTTCTGCCCTAGTTTGGGTATCTGAGAACATATGTAAGTGTAAAACGAATCACATTACCAAATATCAATAAGAACTTGAAAACTAAAACTTGAATTGTACTCCCTTGTTCTCCAGGCGGGCTCCTGACTACTGAACTTGAATGTATTCCCTGCTCTCCAGGCGGGCTCCTGAGTGCTAACTTGAACTGTTACTCCTTATTCTCCAGGTGGACGCCTGATTGCCAAAACTTGAATTGTATTCCCTTGCTCTCCAGGTGGGCGCCTGATTGCCAAAACTTGAATTGTATTCTCTTGCTCTATAGGTGGGCGGCTGATTGCTGAAACTTGAATTGTATTCCCTTGTTCTCCAGGTGGGCGCCTGATTGATGAAAATTGACTTGCTTCTCCCTGTTCTCCAAGCGGGTCCCTGATTTCAACAAAAATAGACAAAACAAAGAAAATTTTCTGCCCCAGTTTGGTAGCTGGGCGTATATGTGAGTGTTAAATTGAATCATATTACCAAATATTACTAAGAATTTGAAAGTTATGTCCCATTATTCAGGGGGGTCCGGACAACTCTTAACTAAACGACAATTTTAAATCTAAGCTATATCTTTTAAAGGTATGACTTCCGCTAAATCTTGTTATCTAAAAGGGTCTTAAACTACTCCCCATTATCCAGGAGGGTCCTGACAACTCTTAACTAAACGACAATTTTAAATCTAAGTTATATCTTATAAAGGTGTTACTTCCGCTAAATCTTGTTATCTAAAAGGGTCGGTCTTAAACTATTCCCCATTATCCAGGAGGGTCCTGACAACTCTTAATTAAACGACAATTTTAACTCTGAATTATATCTACTGAAGGTATGTCTTATGCTAAATCTTGTTATCCAAGCCAGTTTTAAACTACGTCCCATTATCTAGGAGGGTCATGACAATCAAAAATCAAGTCTTATCTTAAGAGTGACAATTTTACGGCTAAACTATATTACCCTACAACAGAACTTATGTTAAATCTTGTTATCTAATGGAAATCTTAAAGCTAGGTCCCATTATTCAGGAGGGTCCTGAAAACTCCTAATTGAATCCTATCTTAAACATGCAATCTTTGAAACCAACTTATATTCCTTTGGGGTACATTTATGCTAGATTTTTCTATTTATGATTGTTTCGTTTTTTTAAACTAGGTCCGATTTTCTAGGAGGGTCCTGACAACTCCTAGCTGAATTCTATCTACAGAAAAAAACTTTGAAACCAACTTATATTCTTTTGGGGTACATTTATGCTAGATGTTACTACTCATGATTGTTTTGAATTTTAAACTAAGTCCCATTTTCCAGGAGGGTCCTGAAAATTTCAAATTAAATCTCACCTTAAGAGTGACAACTTCAAAGCTAAATCATATTTCCTAAAGGTAAAACTTACGCTAAATCTTATTTTCTATGAAGGTCTTAGAACTAAATCCCATTGTCCAGGAGGGTCTTGAACACTTAAAACTAAATCCCATTATCTAGGAGGGTCCTGAAGAGCCGAGAATGAACTTACCTGAGCCATGCTTTCTTTCTGGAGGATCTCTGCATGACGAACAAAATTCCTTGCCTCTGAACCATGCTTTTCCTCATGGAGGGTTCCTACAGATCGAACAAATTTTCCTTTCCCCTTCTCAAACCGCCTTTGTGCTGACAAAATTTGGGCATGACATTTGAAAAAAATTCAATCTTCCAAGCTTTGATTTGGACACAATATTTGTCCCTGTTTCAAACAAAGAAAACTTATGAGTTTATAAATATGGTGGTTGCTTTGTGGCATTGACTTTGAAGGCGATTGCTCCTTCACTTCCCATGATAACTTTGGTTTCAACTTGAAAGACCTTGCCTGTTTGTTGACTGACCACTTTCTCTGTCACCCTTATCACAGAAAATACCTCTGATCTGTTCAGACCCAATACCTTCTATCTGTTGCATTGCTCATGAACCGGCATCTACCAAACCTTTGTGTTTCACATGATCCCCACGGTATATTGATTATTACCAACTTCAATGTACACATTGTTCTTTCCTGATTCAAATCACTGGCCTTGGTCTTAAGGTCTATTGCTCCATTGTTTGCCATGATAGCTTTGATTTCTGCATGGAAGATCTTGCTTGTCACTAGTTTACCACATTTGTTTTTTCTTGTATTTCACATGGATCCCAACGCATGTTGATTGTTACCAACTCAGTGTATACGCTGTTCTTCCTTGACTTAAACCACTGGCCCTGTCCTTGAGGTCTACTGCTCCCTCGCTTGCCATGATAACTTTGATTTCTGCTTGGAAGACCTCGCTTGCCACTAGTTAACCACTTTTGTCAATCTTAACACAGAAGATACATTTGATCCATTCACGTAACACCCTTTATTTGTTGCATTGTCTATGGATTGATATGTACCAAAGCTTTGTATTTCACAAGGATCCCAAAGCAAGTTGATTGTTACCAGTTCAGTGCGCTTATTGTTCTTTACTGACTTATGATGCTTTGATGTGCTAGCCAGATCTCATTTTGTGCACTTAGAAAGCTAGTGGCAAATTTTGAATTCATTTCTCACTTATTTTAACCAAACAGACTTAGGAAGAGGAAGTAAATAAGACAAGAGGAACAGAGTAAAGGACAAAGGAAAGAGATGATTCCTAACAAGAAAATTATAAAGTAGAAACCTATTAGATGTGGATACCAACTCTAATGACCATGACATGCACCTGTGGCCTATTCTGTTGAGCAAGTCTAATGTTCAACTCCTGTTATACCCCTAAACCGTGAAACTGGGCTTCAATGCTCTGATTATCCAATCCGATTCACAGTCCTTATTCGACTTGTTATGCCCGAAGGGTTTTCACCATCAAGCCTCTCTCATTTTGTTCTTTCTCTCAACTTACTGTCGCCTTACGGTGCCCGCGAGGGTTTTCACCAATAAGACTCTCTCATTTTTATTTCTCTCAGCTCCCATAGCCTTACGGTGCCTATGAGGGTTTTCACCGATAAGACTCTCTCATTTTCATTACTTTTCCTGCTTGGACCAGAGTGTTACCCTGATATGAATCACCTCTATTTGCTCGACTTGGCATCTCTCGAAGACTGATCGGAAGGTCTTTATTTGGACTGTAATGTGGGATTTTGGATGGGGTTAGAAAGAAAGGGTATCAAAGGCTCAAAACAGTTCGACATGAGTTTAAAATTACAACTTTCGGAATCAGATTTCCTACCACAACCACCACTTCTGCCTCAGTTTCTTTGCTTGGGGACTTTTGAATTTTTACTTTGATGAGACCGAAACGTGAGGCTGCCTACGTATCCTTAAAAGGAATCAGGTCGAACGTAGTTCATGACATAGGAATTACTTTGTTGTTGTGATTTTCTCTTTTCTCTTTATTTTCTTTCTCTTTTTTGCTTTCTTTTTCTCTTTTTGTTGTTTTTTTTCTTCTTTTTTTCTTATCATTCTTTTCGTTCTCTTTTTTTCTTTCCTTTTTTTTATTTTCATTTTTCTTCTCTCCCTTTTTATTCTTTTCTTTTCTCCTTTTCCTTTACTTATCTTTCACGCTTGTATTTCTGATCTTTGCTACTGATTCCGAAATAGGGGTATGAAAGAAAATAAACAAGGCTCAAAGGGGTAACGAATGGTAAGGTATTTAGATAGCAGAACAAAATGCCTTCGTCATTCCAATCTTCAAAACATGCCAAGTACAAACAACACAATTAAACAAACCAAGGAAAATATTCGTAACATCTTTTGATTGCGCCAGCCTTGATGACCATATCCACGCATTCGCCTTCTACATCTGTTAAGTACGAAGCACCATTGGACAACACTCTCATTACGATGAACGGCCCCTACCAATTTGGGGCAAACTTGCTTTTAGCTTCAACCTGATGCGGCAGGATGCGTTTCAACAATATTTCTTTTTGTTCTACCTGCCCCAGTTTCACAATTCGGGCTTGAAGTGATCTCAAAATACCTTTACTTATTTCCCTCAAATGTCCCTATCATCTTCAAAATTGTTCCATTGCTTCATAACTAAACTGACTTTAAGACCAGGCCTAGAATTTTGCATGCATGTCATGTCACTAGAACCAGCATTAGACAAAAGACAAAATGAAAGGATAGAAAAGAACTAAACAAAGAAAACGACTGGAAATAACAGAAGACAGGACATTGCATTAGACAGAAGGTGAAACGGTTCGAATAACAAAAAAAGTAAAACAAACTGGGATACAACCCTGGAACAAACCTAGACAGCACTAAATGAGATATTACGACTAAAGGAACTAGACAAAATAAAAGAATAGAAGGGTTTGAGTCACAAGACAATATCTGGATTACAACCCTGAAATAACCCGGACAACAGAAATGACAATAAACTAATCCACCAAAGCTCCTCCCTGGCTCACCAAGAAAGGGCATCTTTCCAATCCTCAAACTCAACATCTTAGCCACTGACTTCTGCATCAACAATACTAGGAACTTCACACGTCTTCATCACATTGTTCTTAACAAATTGCTTTTGGGTTCCTTCCGCTGGCTCGTTCTTAAGATCAACCTCTAATAGCGCTGAAAGCTTTGTAGCATGTGGACCTCCGAGGTTCTCAGAAGAATTCTCATATTCCTTTTCAAAATAAATCATACCCATCATATGCGTCTCATTATACATAGGGGATGGACTTTGGCTAGTATCTGCTGCATCTGGATTTTGCACAACAATATCGCCTGCATTAATAAGCTTCTGAATTGCTTTCTTCAGATTCCAACACTTCTCTATGTCATTCCCTGGGGCATCTGAGCAATATGCGCACCTTTGAGAAAAATCAAACTTCTTTGGAAGAGAGTTTGACATTTTTATCTGGATCGGCTTCAACATGTCCAATTGCTTCAACCTTTGGAACAAACTGGCATATGACACTCCCAATGGGGTGAAAGCCTTTTCTTTTTTAAGAAACCTCTCATTCTTAAATGCTTGATTGGGCCGGAAACCTGATCCAGGGGGTTTTCGATAGGCTCATGGGGGTGGATAGGCATTTTGTGGAGTTGGGTACTGAGAGAGTGATGTACGATTTTGGGAGTTCCATGGAGAGAAGTGGCATTGACGAGGATCACCAGGTGCATCAAGATATCCATGGGGACGATGTCGAGGTTGGAAGTGTTGATCGGGAAAGCCCATCGGATCAACTTTTCTATTTCTCTTTATTCCACCCAAGCTTACTGGGATGTTCTGAATGTCTTTCTAACAACTCATGATTTTGCCTGACTTGATTCCCACTTCTACTAGCTCCCCCATTTTTAACACATCTTTAAGGCTTTCCCAAGGTCGGGATCAAATGACTGAAGTAGGTGGGCTCTTGGGCTCGTAGGAAAAGCTTAACCATTTCTTCTTCACCAATCGGGGTATTGACTCGAGAAGCTTGTTCCCTCCATCTGAGCCCAAACTCTCTAAAGCTTTCCTATGGTTTCTTTTCCATTTTAGATAGGGAGGAGCGGTCTGGGGTAACGCCTGATCTGTACTGAAAGTATCGAACAAAATCTTGAGCCATGTCTCCCAATGTAGGCCACTTACCAACATCTTGACGAATATGTCAGTCCAAAGCTGCCCCAGTTAGGCTCTTACTGAAATATGCCCTCAACAGGACATCTTTCTCTCCAATGCTTCTCATTTCACTGCAATAGACCCTTAGGTGGGCTACCGGATCTCCACACCCATCATACAAGTTAAATTTTGGCACTTTGAACCCCGCGGGCAGGCGAACATCAAGGGACACATACAGTTCTTTGTAAGCCATGCTACCCTAGTCTTTCCTTCCTTGTTTGTTCTTCAAGGATTTTTCTATGCCTTTCAGCCTCCTGGGTATCCCTTCTTTCCCTTCTCTTCCTGTGAACCTTTCATTTTCAACATGAAGCTTATCCCGAGGGCTCTTCTTGTATGAGTCGGGAACCTTGTAGGCAACCTTTACGGGGTAGTTTTGGTCATGAGCTTTGAGTGGATATTCATTGTTAGGAATAGTGGATATGACAGGAGGGCACTTTTGGAAAAAGATAGTTGGAGGACGAGTGATGGAGCTACTAGGGTGGTTGGGAAAGTTGTGATAAGCGGGTAGATCTGGAGAGTATGGAGGATCATCTGGCATTGTATCCGGAGTTTGGGTAAGGGCAGCATCTAGGAAGCTAGGTGGTGGCGGGGGTGGTGCCTTACCAGTCATCCAAGCCTGATACATGTCTGTCATGTGTTGTCTTAACATCTCTACCTCTTCAACCAACCCATTGTCCTGTTCAACCAACTACTTTCGGGCACCGGTATCAACCAACTCAGTTCTGTTGTTGTCTGCCATTGCCTTTTGACTTTGTGTTGTAGAGAAGAGTTACCACTTTAAAAACCACAAACCAACCACCCTTCTGCTATGAATATAACAAAATGAGGTCATCACGTTAGCGTTAGGGCATTTAACAACAAAAATATCACATTGCGTGCAATGCACCTAGCCACAATTAACGGTTTTAGAATGACTTCGAGGGTCATAAGGTCACTTGGCATCATCCCAATTTGTTCATTTCAAACTCCCTTTTCTTTGTTTTTCTAGCACTTGCTTGATCATTTTCCTTCCTCTTTTTTTTCCTAATTATCACTCTTTTCTTTCCTCTTTCTCACGTCCCATAATTTCACCCTTTTTTCTTTTCTTTTTCCCCCTTTTTTCCTTTTTTTTTCTTTTTTAAAAAAATAAAATGATTCGATCGAATCCTATGTAGGTTGCCTACGTATCATGACGCCACATGAATCAGATCTTTGCGTAGTTTTGGAAGTACGGGAATAAAGTAAACAAACTGACATTCTCCTTTTTTTTACCTCCACAACTATTCTGACGAGAAAAGATAAATAAAACTAACAAATCCTTTTTTTTTTTTGAATTTCTAGACTTAAGTCTATGACCAATTCTAAACTCAAGCTTAACGGGCATGTTTTTTTTTATCCTTTTGAAACAAATATTCTATTAAGGAAATATCCTAGAAGAGAAAAATTATTTTTTTTATTCTTTTTTTTAGGAAGAAATCTAAAGAATAAACCACAGAAAATTATTTTGAATTTTCATTTGATATCTTGACGCAAGATTTTGAAACAAGCAAAAAAAAATATTTTTGGGTTTCAATTTTGATTAACTAAAAGAGAAACTCTGAAAATAAATTAAAGATAAAGTATGTTGTCTTTTTTTCTTCTATGTACAATATCCTAAAGTTCTAATGAAAAGAATTTTTTTTTCATTTTTCACTAATTTCCCAAAGAAACTTCTCAAAAGAATTTTTTTTTGGATTTTGAATTAACACCTTAAATAAAGCTTTTAAAGAAATACTAAAAGAAAATTCTTTTTTTTTTTTTGAATTTTGATCCTACTATACTTAAAGGAAACATAAAAACAATTCATTTTAAGTCCTAGATATTTATTGCCTAAAGAAAAACAACCTCAGAAATTTTTCTTTTTTTTTTTCATTTCTAGAATTAGTAATCTAAAGAAAACTTATAACGGAAATATAAAATGCAATATCTCTTTTTTTTGGATTTTTGAGTTACAGCACATTTTTTCAAATATAAAGAAGAAAATACAATAACAAAAGACTTGACATTACTGTACAAAACTAGAAAGTAAAAGACGACATAAAATGAAGAACGAACTCAAAATATAAAAATAAATCAAATCTCCTTAAGCAACTCCTGATTGAGCGATCCTGACTGGATGGTCACGGGGTGTCTGTCATGCTCAAACTCCGGTAAATAAATCCACACCTTTATGAGAAAATTTTAAAACAACACTATGTGAGACAATAACACTTCCTACTGGACACTTGCAAGACATGATTGAGGCTATTTTTGCAAAATGACTTATTTGGCCAAAAGGTAGCTAGAAGTGCAAAATTTGGCTAAGACCCCGCAAAGCCAAGAACATAATATTTACTAGGAATACCGGACCCTATGTGGGTTGCCTACGTATCACACCCCGAAAGACGAGAATCAGGTTTGCGTAGTTCGGGCTAATGGGATATGAGCGAGAAGTAAAAATAACAACTAATTTAGAGAAAATATGTTTTTTTTCTTTCTCTTTTTTTTTGAAAAAAATGATGAAACATGTAAACTCTTTTTTTTTATTTTCTTTTTCCTTTTTTTTTTTGATTTTTGATTTTTCAAAAAATGATGAAAAAGTATAAAAATCTTTTGAATTTTTCAAGCTTTTTTTTTTCTCTTAACAAAATGTAACAGAAAACATAATTAGGCCTCACTTGCTTTATCTTCTCACTTCACCCTCTCTTTTTTTTTCATTTGCCCTCAACTATCATTAGTCCGACAAATGACCCTTTTACCCTCGAAAAAATGCAACATGTAGCACATAGGATGCATCAAGATGGTTTGTTATTTTGGGTACACCTGTCCTAGACGGATCCAACCCCTGTGTTGAGTCCCCAAAGTCAAAATGCACATGATGCAAATAAGCGTTCCTACTAGGGATCCGGCATGAGGTATTGTTATACTAGGTTTAAAAACCTAGGTTTATTTGTTCTAGACCTGGCTTACCCGAGCGGACAACTCGAGTCGAGGGGGGGAAGCGTACCGGGAATACAAAAGCTTTACCGGCTTTGCAGCTTGTCCGAACCTCATTCTAAATTTGGAATATGACTCTAACAGAAAAGAAGTCACACGAAGTGCATACTTCTTCATGATTTAGAAGACTTAGAGAGGAGAAAGATTTCGCAATAGTTTATATACAGTTCACGGAATATCAAAGCGGTAAAAGCAATCAATTAGCACATTATGTCCAAATTATGTAACAAAAATCAGATAATGGATAAAGCCAACTATAACAATTATTCTAAGCTCGAATTCTTGAACCCTGAACCAGATATTCTGGGTTCTCGTCCCCAACAGAGTCGCCAAAGCTGTCGCACCTCCTTTTTACCTACACCTGGAAAGGGCATAAGGGAGTTTTTCCAATTAAAGGACAATCGAAACGGGATTTATTATTAAAGATTTAGAGTCGCCACTTGGGAGATTTATGGTTTCTCAAGTCACCGGTTCAATCCCGAATCGAGGAAAAGATTGACTATGTATTACAGTCCGCGAACCAAAAATCTGAGTAAGGAATTCTGTTAACCCGGGAGAAGGTGTTACGCATTCCCGAGTTCCGTGGTTCTAGCACGGTTGCTCAATTGTTATATTTGGATTAAATTATCTGATTTTAAGAATTATGAACCTATGTGCAAATTTTAACCTTAACCGCTTTTATTCATTTTTAAAGAAAATTGCAACGTCATTAAAACAAGTCTTGAACCACGTCACATAAATGCACCCGTGGTTTTTGGACATACTTTAACATCGTTGGGATTTGGATTTGGGTCACATAAATGCGCACCCGAGTTTAGGGAGGTAATGTTATTAAAATACGCGCCTAAAGAGACTAACGCGTTATTATTTTGGGGAAGGCCGTGAAATTCGCTAAACGGCCCGTCCCGAAATCTAAGTATTTTAATATATACAATTATCGAGGGCCCCGCAATTTATGTGTTTTGTTTAGCGAGGCTCATCCCGTTTTATTATTTTAAAGTGCAAACCTAGAGCAATCTATAGTTTTCTACTTAATTTGTCTCTAAAATAAAAGAAAGGCCCTAATTAATTTGTTACTGGACTGATGCAAACTAAGAAATATTTTTGCACCAACATCCGATCATTGGGCTCCGATGTGAGCCCAACAGAGGAAATTTAAAACCAGATATATACCATAAAATCGGCCAAAACAGACCTTGGCCCAGGCTTAAATGAGAAAGGGTCCAAAACTGGCTTGGGCCGTGCATCAATTATCCTGAGGCCCAAACGTTTAGGGACTAGCCTGTTAAGCCCTGTCTTTTACACTAAATGGAATTTCAATTTAATTAAGAACACAAATCTGATGAATCTACTACTAAAATTAACTAGCCAGTAAAATAAATTCAATGCAACATTAAACATGAGTTGGAAAGCAACTGATTTCAGATTTCATGACCCACGTAAACTGCCTATGATCACAATTTCAAACATGGTGCATACTAGTTCAAATTTCAAATTCCCTACTATGACTCATTTTTATTAAAATGCTGACTCATGAACTTTGATTAAACACTAACGTGACCACATATGAGAATTGAAACTCGAGAATTAAGGATGCTGGACGAAAATGGATTGCCTAAATTAACCTTACGAATTACATATTTCATATCTACTTTTAACTTTCTCATTTCGAACCCACACACAATCACTCAAACTCAGAATTATAGATTAACTCACATCATCACTACTGAATTTAAAGCTCCCATGATCAAAAAGAAGTATCACACTACTTTAACAGTCTACAGCCTAATTAATCACAGCTTGAAAATACCATTTATACAGATCTAGGAAAACCAGAAATTAACTAAACTAATAGAAACTATTATGTTAGTCTAGCACTGAATTATTACAACGAATATTCAACTAAACTCATATGCATTTCTAAATATCTAACACACACTTAATGGTTCAAATGCACAAACTTATAATTAACAGTCCATCAGTACGGTTATTACAGTATAATGAAAGCAGTAAATCAACAATAGGCCTCCACTTCCAACAACAATAGGCCTCCACTTCATTCATTTTCAACTGGATATTTACATACATCGAGTTTCAGGACATGTAACTGGTATGTAGAATAGAAAAATGGGGTAAGCAATCAGCAACAACAAACAGCAAAATACAGCAGCAGAAAGCCCAACACAGCAGCTTCAACACCTCAATCCAGAAATCCCAGCAACACGGAGAAAACCAGTAAAAATGGAGAAGAAAAATAGTCCGGAAATCTCTCTTTGTTTTCTCTTTCTAGCTTTGAACTCTCTCTGGTGTTCTTCCACTCTCAATATTTCCGAAAATTTGGTTCTATTTTTTTTACTCTCTCCAAAATGAATTTTGCTTCTGTATATTCAGTGTATCCAGAGTGTATACCGCTCTCTCCGCCCCCTTCTTTTTTCTCCTCTATTGTTTTTTTCTTCTCCTATTTATAGCAAAATTTTCGAGATTTTTCAGATTTTGTTTTTTAAAAATATTTTATTATTTTATCATTTTTTAAGTAAAAGAAATCCCACTTACAAATTGCTTTTATTTTTTTATAAAAAGAAATCCCACCTTTATTTACTTTTATTTTTAAAATTTCAACTTTAATTACTTTTATCTTATTTAAAATCTCACTTTTTTTACTTTTTAAAAGAGAATTCTACTTTATTTAACTTTTCTTAAAAAACAATCCACTTTCTTTTGCTTTTCTTTTAAAAATGCTACTTTCTTTTACTTTAATTTTTTTTAATTTTCAGATACCTTTATATTTGTTTTTTAATTCCAACTTTCTTTTACTTTTTATTTTTTTAAAATTTCCACAAAACTTTACTTTTATTTTTTTAATTTTCTACTTTCTTTTACTTTTTAAAAGAGAATTCCACCTACTTTTACTTTTATTTTTTTTATTCAATACTTCCCTTTTTTTATTTTTTAAATCACTCCCGAAAATTAAAAAAATTAATATTTTTTCGGAATTTTTATTATTATTTTAAAAATAAAAATAAAAATAAAAATAAAATAATATTAATAGTAATAATCCACCTTTTAAATTTTGTATTTTTACCCTATAATAAAAAGTGTAACAAAGCTAAAAATTGTAGGTTAAAACCCCTAAAATATTTACATAGAAGAAGTGATCAAAAAAATTAAATATTATCAAAAATTAGGTGCTCACACCTATGTTTCTGCATTGTTATTTCTATATTGAACTGTACTGGTTGAGTTCGTCACTACTTTCAGTCCAAAGGTTGGATTTGTTACTTATTGAGTTAGTTGTACTCACGCTACACCATGCACCTCGTGTGCAGATCCAGGTGCTTCCGGTCACGGCGGTTGTTGAGTGAGGAGTTAAGATCTTGGGAGACTAGCGAGGTAGTTGCATGGCATTCACAAACCTTCACTCTCCTTCATTATCTTTACTTATTTTTCAGTTTTACTCTTTAGATTTTTTATTAGACTATATTCCGTTGTACATGCTCATGTACTCAGTGACATCCCTATTTTGGGAGAGATTTGTATCGAGTTGCGAATTTATTTCTAATTTTAAAAGGTTTTCCTTAAATATTAATTGCTTCCGTATTTTTCAAAGACTTTATTGTGTTGAAATGGTTGAGTAGTTGGCTTGCTTAGTTCCGCGATAGGCGTCATCACGACGGTTCGATTTTGGGTCGTGACAAGTTGGTATCAGAGCCTAGGTTACATAGTGTTACACACCATATTTCCGTACATGAAAATACGCCATAAATAAATTAGTGAGAGCCCAGAAGTGAGATGTCACGTCCCGCAGTACTACATTACGATGATGTTGCACCATGTAGTATTGTACGATGTATTTTCCATAAGGTAATTGACATCAGTCCAAGGAAAATATTATTTGGAGATTATAAGGATTATGCTATTTCAACTAAGTAACAAGTAAATTCGTGAAGGTGAGAGGGGAAACAAGTCAAAGAAAATGAATTTTCGTCCAAGTTTGGTATGTTGGGATAAAATACGGCTCGAGCTAAAATACTCGGTATTTATGGACTAGTACCATACAATTTACCACATGACTATAATAGTAAGGTGTATAAGGTATGTGAAAAGTGAGTAGTATTTTAAGTAAGTGGGAATAATTCTCAATTTTGCGGATAATTAATTAATTATCGGGTAACGGAACATTACCCAATTAACTAATAAGTGGATAAATATTTAATACGTTATACCCTAGTAATGTGGCAGCCTACCTTTCCCAATTTAGTGACTCCTATGTCACATTTCAAGGTGGCAAAATTTGTGAGTTTAGTGGCTTAGTCATCCCTAAAGTGGGGCCCACTCACAAGGTAAAAAAAATCAATCTCCTTAATCCATTAAAGGAATGGATGAGCTTCAGCAAGATAAGTTATACAATATTTGATCAAATTCAAAGGGAGAGATATCTATTCTAAATAGCAACGTGACATTTTCACATTTGGAGTTGGCAGTAGTAATTGAATACATTTCTGCTTGATGTATGATGTGAGGCTTAACTTTCTCTATCATGGTTGATAACGTGCCAAAAATTCTTAGAAGACATGGACCAAGTATCTTGGGAAATATTCCAGGTTGGAATGGGATAAAGTTGATGAATCCTTACAGTAATATAGGAGGAACAAAAAATGATTAGGAGAGCGGGAACAAGTATTTCTCTGGTGAAGTCACATTACAGATGCTTGCTCTGGTATGTTAAGGCTATCCCTTCTTTCTTTTGGTATGTTCCATACGATACGAACGAAATATGCAAATGCACAAATTCCACGAATGACTCTATTCATAGAAGTATTAGAGATATTTATGTTCTTGAATTTCCGTGTGTCATAATATTTTATCTTCTGCTCGTGGGTCTCAGAATAATACATAGTTGAAAAAGTTTATCCGGAAGAAATATTGAGATTATTACGTATTTTCCATGCATTTCATACATGTGCATTGACCCATGACCAGATGGCATTATATACGCGTATATATGTAAATATATGTATATGGGATATGGGAAAAGGTTACGGCGTTATATACGCACCACCACCTGATCAACTGGTATATGATGATGATATTGCCACAATGGCTAAAATATGATTCAAACGGCGTTATATACGCGTATATATGTATGTATTCAAACGGCGTTATATACGCATATATATGTATGTATGTATATATTTATATGGGATATGAGAAAGGTTATGGCGTTATATACGCACCACCACCTGATCAGCTGGTATACGATGATGATTTTACCCATAGTGGCCGATATGATATGATGGGATGCCCTCAGAGGCTGATGATGTTATGAAACATGTACCTATGCACGACATGACATTCATACGCATATGCATGATGCTAAAAGTATTTTATAGTTTACAAAAGTTATTCAGACTTACAGGTTGAGTCATGTACTCTATATTTCTTCCATGTCTCTTATGTACTTACTTATGTGCCTTACATACTCGGTACATTATCCGTACTAACGTCCCTTTTGCCTGGGGACGCTGCGTTTCATGCCCGCAGGTCCTGATAGACAGGTTGAGAACCCTCCGAGTAGGCTATCAGCTTAGCGGGAGATGTTGGTGCGCTCCATTTGCTTTGGAGTTGCTTGTTTGGTTAGTATGATTTAGACGTGTATTGTTTGGTATGGCGGGACTCTATCCTGACCTTTATGACATTTATGTACTCTTAGAGGCTTGTAGGTATATGTCGTATACGTGAAAGATTGTACGGCCTTGTCGGCCTATGTTTGAGTTTATAAATGATTATGTTGGCCTACTAGGCCCCTATGTCACGTGTATATAATGATGTAATAAGAAAGATATGTTACGTTGGTACTCGGTCGAGTAAGGTACCGGGTGCCCATCGCGGGCCATCGATTTGGGTCGTGACAAAAGTTGTATCAGAGCAGTTCTGTCCTAGGGAGTCTATAAGCTGTGTCTAGTAAAGTCTTGTTTATGGATGTGTCGTGCACCACACTTATAAGCAGGAGGCTACAGGGCATTTAGGATTGTCACTCTTTCTTCTTACTCTAGATCGTGTGGTAGAGCTCACTTATAAGAATTCAAATTCCGAAATTCTTTTTTTTATTATTCGTAATAAGACGATACCTACATCTGGAAAGAAGGATTGGAAAGAGAGATAGTTGTGGAAGAGCTGAGTCAGAGGAATTGGATTTTTATATAATGCCTACGATAAGTAAATGTGAGGTCTTTAGCAGATCATGGGTGTACTGAAAGGTGCAAGCTTCCTGATAAGAAGCCTTAAGGCAAGAATGTCTATCCATCTTTATGGTAAAAGACAATGAGAGATTAAGAAGATAAATACAAGTTTCAACAAGTAGAAGAAGCAAGATTATGAAGGGTACGAGGCGCCCAGTTAATGAAGGTTAACAACGTTTATAATCGAGGAAGAGGAACATAAGATTTTTGAGTTATATTCAATAGTAACAGAGGTATATACAATTGGTTGCACCCATTCCAGATATGCTCTATGGGGATTAACAGAAGTAGTATAAGAGATATGATGGATTAATTGTTTGTGTCGGTTGACATTTCCGAAGGATATTGCAAATATGCTAATAGATCTCTTTATGAGACACTCTGATGGTGCACTCTGAAATAGTGCAGCTAGATATGAATATTACAAAGACATGCACTATAAGCCTTGAAGATATAAATATTACCTCAGTATGGCTCGCGTCCTTAATAAAGCGAGAACGTTAAGCAACTTGAAGAGCCACTGGATGGAGCAAAGGGAAACTAAGAGCAAAAGAATGTCTTGTTCAAGAATAAAGCGATATGCATAAATGTTAGTGGGAAATAAGAAAAGAGTTAATGAAGTATTATGAGTAAGATGTGATACATGGATGACAACGGTAGATCAAAAGATGACAATGTTACAAAATCTATAGTCAAGTGAAGGAAGAAACAAGAAGTGACAGGCCTTCGGACAATAAAAGAGTATAGGCCATACAATCATTTCCTCATTTCGAGAAATAAATTCGCAACTCTAGCGTGATTACCCAGAGGAAAAGTTAGACCCCAGAGTAATAGAACCAGTATGGATTGGTGAACAAGATAAACTAAACATGAATTAGGGACTGAGTGACTGATGATAGTCACCACCATAAGAATTTCATATTTTGTTCTGCCAATAATAGAATGGACGACAAAAGAAGATTCATGAAAAATTCAGAGAATGATCATTCAGGAAGACGCTTCCCTACAACAAGCAATGTGAGCAAAGTTCAGCTTAAGGGACTGTATGTGCCAGTTATACTAAGTTTTACCCTCGTGAGTAAGGAATTTTGCTATCCTTGGTACGAAAGGATTACCGCAAGGCGAGTAAGGGTCATCGATAATGTGAAAGGATGCCAAAGATGAAAAGGTGAAACATCTATAGCCAGGTCATCGTAGCTCCAACTCTTAGTACTCCCCTAAAGGGGGGAATATGGAATAATAGAAGGAAGAATGCGATAAAAATGAGAAATGGATGAGATTGCACTTATCCAAATGCCACATATATGCTACGATTCCAGAACATTATACAAACACGACGTCAAGGAGAAGAAGTAAGGGTTCCTGCCGAGATGTTATTGATAATTAAGGAGCCGGTGTGAGATGTAAGTTAAGACCAATGAAATAACCCAAGAAATATTTCGCGGAATATTGATATGAGGATGGGCCAACGAGTAGTTAGTAGTTGATTCAGGAAGAACCTAGCTATGGCTAGTCAAGAGGATACAAAACAAGACAGCAGGTCGTATAAGATAAAGATAGTAAAACCCAATATAGTGAATTTAGCCCCACAGTTATGACATTGTAATACTTGAGAAATATTCAAATAGGAGTTGGGGTAATTAAAGGTATTATATGAATGTTACAGTAATAAAAGAGAGTGCCACTGGAAAGACAATCAAAACTACAGTTCAGAAGCAGTTGTACGAGCAGATGAGTGTGGAGGTAAGTAACTAAGGATAATTACAAGTAAGCACGAACATCAAATTCTATCGGGAATACGATATAATAAGCTCGCATCTTTACAAGAGTTAGAGGATCCTCCCTCAGTACTACAGTAAAGGACTAGCTGAGGAAATGAGGAAGAAGGCTTCAACCTAAGCACAGTGACCTAAAGAGGAAATGGTGTTGTAACAACAGTTTCACAACAACGTTGTACGTCCTCCATAAGAAAGAGGAACCTACCGTGGCTAATGAATGGGAAGTAAGAATTAAAAGTAACATTCCAGATCAGATGAGTTGTATGAAAAATCTGGCAAGTGTGGGCACTAAGATAAGCTAAGTATGGACGCAACAAGGGAGCAAAAAGACAAGGAAAAGTAATAGCTTACGTTGAAAAAAAGCTAAGACGGAACGAAAGAATTATTTGATCAATGCTCCAGAGTTAGTACGTTATGGATACACTCAAGATTTTGGAGTATTATCCAGGCAACATATTTGTTGACAATCATACAGCCATAGAAGACTCCGGTATAAGTTAAAAGAAAGAATTGAGCCCAGGGCATAGTCAAAGGATTGAATCGTTAGAAGATTGTATCATGGATATTCCATAACGCCCATAAAAGGCTAAGGTAATAATTGATACCATGAGCCACAGACTGGAAGATAGCTTAAGCCTACGTAAAGGCTGATCAGAAGGAAGATGAAACTAAAGAATTACATCACCCAAATAAATCAGGAGTCTGATTATTGGACCTAGAAAAATTATAGAAGTTATGCTTGAGAACATGATAGAATCACTCTTAATATCAGATGTTTAAGAGAAATCATAATAACCATAATCTATAACGGCTCTACAAGGAAGCCAGTTAGAAGAAGTACCAGCCTTATAAGAAGTCAGTACGAAGTTGCCACTGGATTGTGTATGTACCAGAGGTGCGAGTATTATAATAGAGCTTCAAATTATGGATGTGAATTACACCTAGGTGAAAGGGAAGTTATAAAGGAGATAAAAGATACGGTACGAGATTTTAATTAAGTAAGGTAAAAATTAACAGCGTACGAGATACTCAAAGGCAGAACATGCGAATAGTCCATACTTCATATAGAAGGCTAGAAGTGCTGGGATTCAATATCCAGGAATGATAGCGGCATTGTCAGTGGCATATCTTATAGCCTATGGTTTCTAGGTATCGAGGAGGCTAATTAAGAAAGTAAAGAAAAGTTAGAGATGATGTGATGTCTCGCTTGATGTCCCAGAATGACATAAGGAAATCTATGATGCAAGCAAGTTGAGAGGTTGCAAGTAATATAAATAGAGTTGAGTAGGTCGCAAGCCATTGTATGGTGAAGCGACAAGGTTCTAGAAGACAAGAGTAAGGATAAGAAAGGGCTAGTGAGAAGGTAACGAAAAGGGATAAGTCCTCAGGATTAAGCCCATGAAAGCAAGAAGAGCAGATGGTTTCTCTAAATTATACAAAGCTCATTATAGCTTGAATGAACTCAAAGGAGTCTAAGACTAATAGCATTTAGAATGCCACCCTGGTAATAGAATGAAGGTGTAATTGTGATAGATAAAAGATGATGTTTGGGCCTTTGATTGAGTAATGATTCAGCGAAGAAAAGAAACGGATCTTATGAATTGGACATGATTAAAGTACCCACACAAGGTGAATCACATTGGGATGTTGTGAGGTACGGTTATGAAAGCAGGGTATCGCCCAGGTGGATCAATCTAATCATTTCAGATGTTCCTCGATAAAACGTGAATCCTAGCAGCAATATTCCATAAAAGGTTAAGGTATCAGTGGTATATTGTAGATCAATATTGAGGTAAATCAATAATGGATGGATAAAAGTTATAAAATATGAGATAAGATTAGGCCGTCATTATAAAAATGAACAGTAATGAGGAAGCATTAAAGGACTTAACTTTATACATATGGAATGAGCAACGAGAGTAAGCTGAGATTTGGTAGCAGACTTCAACAACGATAAATTAAAGTAAGAGTTATGGCAGTAAATTCATACGGATGGTTAAACGGACCTATGCAATGAGATATAACAATATTCATGAATTCAACGAAGTACCGAGCGAAGAAATTCAGTATACTCACAAATGCCCAAAGGTACATCTTATCAAGCTCTACATGTGAAGCCTAGAGATTGGGCACACTTACAAGATCAAAACTATAGAGTCTGCAAGATGAAAGGTAGCAACTGTTACGAGATTGAAAGGATTCTGACCACAAGTAGTGGTGTGAGAAGGAGGCCCGTACTTTGGACTTATTCACAGAACAGTTGCATAGATGGCAAGAGGACTACTAAAGTATTCGCAAGAGCTATGGGATACGAGAACGATAAGCACATCAGTCAACATTCGAGGACAAATGTTTCAAAGGAGGGAATGATGCTACATACCATATTTTTGTACATGAAAATATGCCATAAATAAATTAGTGAGAGCCCAGAAGTGAGATGTCACGTCCCGCAGTACTACATTACGATGATGTTGCACCCTGTAGTATTGTACGATGTATTTGCCGTAAGGTAATTGACATCAGTCCAAGGAAAATATTATTTGGAGATTATAAGGACTATGCTATTTCAACCAAGTAACAAGTAAATTCGTGAAGGTGAGAGGGGAAGCAAGTCAAAGAAAATGAATTTTCATCCAAGTTTGGCATGTTGGGATAAAATACGGCCCGAGCTAAAATACTCGGTATTTATGGACTAGTACCATACAAAGTACCACATGACCATAATAGTAAGGTATATAAGGTATGTGAAAAGTGAGCAGTATTTTAAGTAAGTGAGAATAATTCTCAATTTTGCGGGTAATTGATTAATTACCGGGTAACGGAACATTACCCAATTAACTAGTAAGTGGATAAATATTTAATAAGTTATACCCTAGTAACGTGGCAGCCCACCTTTCCCAATTTAGTGACTCTTATGTCACATTTCAAGGTGGCAAAATTTGTGAGTTTAGTGGCTTAGTCATCCCTAAAGTGGGACCACTCACAAGGTAAACAAAATCAATCTCCTTAATTCATTAAAGGAATGGATGAGCTTCAGCAAGATAAGTTATACAATATTTGATCAAATTCAAAGGCAGAGATATCTATTCTCAATAGCAATGTGACATTTTCACATTTGGAGTTGGCAGTAGTAATTGAATACATTTCTGCTTGATGTATTATGTGAGGCTTAACTTTCTCTATCATGGTTGATAACGTGCCAAAAATTCTTAGAAGACATGGATCAAGTATCTTGGGAGATATTCCAGTTGGAATGGGATAAAGTTGATGAATCCTTACAGTAATATAGGAGGAACAAAAAATGATTAGGAGAGCGGGAACAAGTATTTCTCTGGTGAAGTCACGTTACAGATGCTTGCTCTGGTATGTTAAGGCTATCCCTTTTTTCTTCTGGCATGTTTTATACGATACGAATGAAACGTGCAAATGCACAAATTCCACGAATGACTCTATTCATAGAAGTATTAGAGATATATGTGTTCTTGAATTTTCGTGTGTCATAATATTTTATCTTCTGCTCGTGGGTCTCAGAATAATACACAATTAAAAAAGTTTATCCAGAAGAAATATTGAGATTATTATGTGTTTTTCATGCATTTCATACATGTGCATTGACCCATGATCAGATGGCGTTTTATAAGCATATATATATGTAAATATATATATATAGGATATGGGAAAAGGATACGACGTTATATACGCACCACCACCTGATCAGCTGGTACATGATGATGATATTGCCCATAGTGGCTAAAATATGATTCAAACGGCGTTATATACGCGTATATATATAAATGGCATTATATACGCATATATATGTATGTATTCAAATGGCATTATATACGCGTATATATGTATGTATATATATATGTATATGGGATATGGGAAAGGTTATGGTGTTATATACGCACCACCACCTGATTAGCTGGTATACGATGATGATTTTGCCCACAGTGGCCGATATGATATAATGGGATGCCCTTAGAGGCTGATGATGTTATGAAACATGTACCTATGCACGACATGGCATTCATACGCATATACATGACGCTAAAAGTATTTTATGATTTACAAAAGTTATTCAGACTTACAGGTTGAGTCATGTACTCTATATTTCTTTCATGTCTCTTATGTACTTATGTGCCTTACATACTCGGTACATTATCCGTACTGACGTCCCTTTTGCCTGGGGACGCTGCGTTTCATGCCCATAGGTCCCGATAGTCAGGTCGATAGCCCTCCGAGTAGGCTATCAGCTCAGCGGGAGATGTTGGTGTGCTCCATTTGCTTCGGAGTTGCTTGTTTGGTTAGTATGATTTAGATATGTATTGTTTGGTATGGCGGGACTCTATCCCGACGTTTATAAAATTTATGTACTCTTAGAGGCTTGTAGATATATGTCGTATACGTGAAAGATTGTATGACCTTGTCGGCCTATGTTTGAGTTTATAAATGATTATGTTGGCCTACTAGGCCCCTATGTCACGTGTATATAATGATGTAATAAGAAAGATACGTTACGTTGGTACTCGGTCGAGTAAGGTACTAGGTGCCCATCGCGGGCCATCAGTTTGGGTCGTGACACATAGGTCTCACGAGTCATAAGCAGGTTTAATAGAGTCTTGCGGATCGGTACGGAGACGTTTGTACTTATCTTCGAGAGGTTGCCAAACCCTTAAGAAACTTCACGTTTTTGTATTCTTGTCGTCCGAATCTGTTGATTCTGGTAACTAAACTTTTATTATTCCATTCTCTCATAGATGGTGAGGACACATGCTACCGGACATGATGGATAGCCACCAGTATCGCCAGTTAGGGCCGCAAGAGGCCGAGGTCGCGGTAGGGGCCGCTGTAGGGGCAGAGGTGCAGCTCATACACTTGCAGACTCACCAGTTGCTCCAGCTCAGGAATAGGTGCCAAATACAGTTGAGCTAGTAGGGCCAGCTCAGGCACCAGTTGTGCCTATTGTGATTCCAGATCTCTAGGAGCCTTTGGCTCAGATTCTGACCGTGTGCACCAGTATGCTTAGGCGGTCTCAGTTCTGGCTGCAGCAACCACTTCTCAGTGGGAGGTACTCAGACTCCCGCAACCCATATACCAGAGCAGGTGATGTACGGGCTCTAGACACTGAGGGCTCTACCAACCCAATTGGTTGCAGCTGCTCAGGCCCATTCGGTTCCTATTATGACTGATGATGAGCAACGGAGACTAGAGATGTTTGGGGGGCTCTAGCCTCCATCTTTAAGTGGGATAGAGTCGGAGGATGCCTAGGGTTTCTTGGACAAGTGTCAGAGGATTCATCGTACAACAGGTATTCTGGAGACCAGCGAGGTCTCGTTCACTACTTTCAGTTTTCTGGGGCTGACTTTAGATGGTGGAAGGCTTATGAGAGATGCAGGCCAGTTGGTACAGCACCACTTACATGGTAGGAATTCTCTGTTCTCTTCTTAGAGAAGATCGTGCAGTAGTCTCGCAGAGAGGATCTGCGCAGATAGTTTGAGCAGTTACATTAGGATGGCATGTCTGTGATGCAGTACGAGATGAGGTTTTCTGAGTTGGCTTAGGAGGCTCATTGATGGCCTCACATATCAATTACAATTGCTTATGACCGGGGAGAGGGTGTCTGGTGATACTTTTGATAAGGTGGTCGACATTGCTCGGCAGATAAAGTTGGTCCGCAGTGGGTGAGAGGGAGGCCAAGAGGCCTCATTGATCGAGTGGTTTTAGTGGTGTTCCTTCTGAGGGTCAGTTCTACCACGGCAGAGGACGTCCTTTTAGGCACGCCTATATGGCTTTCCTAGTTAACCGTGGTGCATCATCTGGCCATGATTCATACACTGCACATCAAGGTCAATCATCTCTCAGTGCCCTTCCATCTTAGAGTCTGTCTCATGCACCATCAGCTTAGGGTTCATTTGTACCGTACCGGGTCCTTAGTTCTCGGAGTCCGTCTCTGTATTCACTGCCATTCACAGGGAGAGGTTGTTTTGAGTATGGAGATTTGGGTCATATCAAGAGGTATTGTCCCCGCCTTTAGGGAGGTCCAGCTCAGCAGAGGAGTCGGCCTAAGACTGCATCATCAGTTACTTCACCACCCGCCCAGCCAGCACAGGTGGGGCTCAGGCAACACTACTAGAAAATGGGCCTATGGGAACAGTTATTTTGGTAACGGTTCACAAACCGTTGCCATAAATCAGATATAGTAACGGTTGAAACCGTTACAATAGAATTTGGGTGCTATTAGCACACTGTTGACATCAAACCATTGCAAATGTAACAAAACCGTTGCCATAAAGTTTTTGTTTCACAACGGATTTGTAAACCATCCCAATAGAAATGTATATGGCAACGGTTTTGGGAAAAGAATTGCTATGGGAACGGTTATTCATTCCCCCTCATTTTTTCCGCTGAAAATTTACTCGCGCGCCAAGCTAATTAATTAAGTGACCTGTATTTTATATTTTTTAACTAATTTAATACAAAATCCCTCCGCCCATCGATACACCCAAAACTACTCCCCAGTACTGTATCCAAACTCCCATCGTCGAACACCTAAAATCCCCTCGTCGATACACCAAAAATCCCCTCTCTGATCTCTTTTCTTTTTGCATATTTGCCGAGTTTAAGATTAATGGCTGAGTTTCATCAAATACCTCTTCATTAGACCTCCATAATCATCAAACCCTAGAGTTCCCAAAGCCCAAAACCGTGAGGACAGTCGGGGTCTTTCCGAAAAATCTCAAAGATACTTTCGTCGGTCTTTCCGACACTTTTTCAAGGACAGTTGCTTCTCTCGCACTCCTTCCCCAAATTCCCAAATTCTAGAATTAGATTTGTGCTCGAATCAAAAGAAGCCCAAAATCACCATAGCCTGGTAATTTTCTTAATTCTTTTGGTCATTTTTACTATTTTTGTTACCAATTCTATACGATTTTACTGTGTTTTTTAGTTCTTGGCAAAAAGGTTCTTAATTCATGTTGTAGTCTTTTGGGTTCTGTGTTTAATTCATATTGGTCCTGTGTTTTTAATTATGTGTTTAAAAGTGATTTAATGAGGTGAGAAAATATTTTAATTAATCATGGTTAAATGCTAGAAGTTTATGAACAATTATATGTCATGTATCTATTGAATTAGTGCATGTCGTCGTATAAGTATTCAAAAACGTTGTACACGAAAAAAGGCATCGCTGGCGACTAAACTTTAAGTGGTGCCATATAGGCGCCACACACAGCTCATAAGGTTGACATAATTCCCAGCGTTTCAGCAACTCTTGATGAAAATTGGTTGACTTCTTACACTTTCTCTCTTTACGCAACTATGTATCACGAATCTGCCCATATCCCTATTGAGCTTGATTTTGTTTGTGAATATCCATTCGGTAAAAGCTATACAATTTTAGTTTCTGTATTTCTTGTGATTCTGATCAGGATCCGTGTGTTTGGAATCCATCGATAAGAAATATTCCCTCTTTAGGAATTGATGTACGCGATGGAATCGCCTCTATTGAAACCTTACTGGCTGCTTGCCTCAAGCACAAAGATAATACATGCTCTTCTCCTTTGTAATCTGTAGGCAAATACACCAAACAATTTTTACTAGTATTTAATACATTACACCATCCTTCCATAAGTGATTTCTTCTTTGATCCCAAAAATCATCAGAAACAAGTACTACACTTTTTTAGGAATATCATAACATCCACCGAGTATGAAAAGATTGTATAATAGCAATCTGGTGGTTGACAACACAATAGAAGAAGGAAGTAGAATCCAATTCAATTCTGGAGAACAAGATGTGTACCATCTCTAGTGACTGATAAATATTGCTAGTCAAACTATCAAAAACCAATGACGACTCGTAAGCTCTTAGTTGGGATTTTTCTTCCAACAAGAGTTGGGTCTAGGAAATTCACCTCTAGGAGCTTTAAAAGAAGCTGGTTTTTCTTGTGTAATCTTCTCTGAAACAAAAAGTGTGGGAAAAAAATATTTTCCTTGACTGCAATTTTCTGAAGATATACATTTTCTAACTACTTACTTGACATCCACAAGGAACTTAATGGTTTTGATACTTGACATCCCCATAGTGTCTACTACTGCATTGAATACTAGTGTTTAACTGTTTGAATTGAACGAGTGAATAGCTACTGTTGGTTGAAAGATTGATCAGATTTGTTTATGAAATATTAAGTTGCTGCTATCAGCTCTAAACTGACTTGGAACGCCATCATCTTTGCGAGCTTGTAATCCCCTGAAGGTTGTCGATTAAGCATACCCAGTTATTTGGTTTGAAATCTGATAGTTGTTGTAAGTCACTGTTTGAAAATTGCTACTGCTGGTTTAATACATGAATTGTATGAATTGTTTGAAGTTGCTGCTGATTAATATAGGCTGCATACCAAGAAGGTGACCCTCTAACGAACCATTTGGCATGAATTCGTACACTAATATTCTCTGATCACCATCTGAACAATATCCTATTAAATTGACAAGGTTGGAATGATGGAGAAGACTCAACAACAGGACCTCCACAAGGAACTCTTTAGTTCCTTGGAAACCATTCCTGTCAAGTTGCTTCACAGCAACATCCTAAGCAACACGAAAACAATACAACAATGGTTAATCGGTTTTCCCATATTTTTGTTTTAGAGTTGAAGAAATCAACATCAATTTTTGAACAAATTAAAGAAATATGGGGAGAGTACCATATTCTTGCTTTTAATATGGCCTTTGTACACTTTACCAAAACCATCAGAACCAAGCAAACACTTACCGTCGAAGTTTTGAGTTGCAAGACACAACTCGCGGAATGTGAAGGCCTGAGCTGCAATATTCCCCTTTCCAAATTTTTCTATTTCTGAAGCTATGTATCTCCTTCTACTATTATCTGAATATTTACCACAATTACAAAACAGACAATCACTCATGATTTGATTGAACTAACATTAATACTTAGTTTTCATTAGTCATTCCAAAAGTTTCAGCCAAAAAAACAATGAACATCCAATTGCAGGAAAACGCAATTGGATAAAAGACTCATTATAACAAAGTATCCTACACTGTAAACCTGTGAACATGGTTGATGAAAATTCTGATAAATCACTTGCTGCTTACTTTGGAAGAGTGCCTCATAGGCCTCCAAATTTATGGTTGTACGTATTCAATACTTCTCTGTTTCTATTCTTCATTTAGTTTTTGCACCACTAATGCTCTACAGTCATGACTTTTATTCTAATCCTATTACTGTTATCTTCCAGTTTGTTATTCCTATTTTCATCAATTGAGGTATTCTTTCTGATTAATTGAACATGGTTGCTGATTAATTGTTTCAGTTACTTCAGTTGTGCTATTCATACAATTGAAAATTCTGCACTTTGTGAGTTGCTGTCCAGTGGTTGACTCGTTTATTTGCAGAAAATGTCCAAAACCAATACAGAGAATCGAAATAGGTTGAAGTGTCCGCACACTGCTGGCAGAATACCTTTTGCTCTAATTCGCAAGGTTTGATGTTTTATCTTTCTTAATTTTTTTTAAATTATGAACTTGCTAACTTTATATGGAAAGATTCTTATACCTTTTTCATGTAACTAGGAAAAAAAGAAAATCTTTGATACTTCAGATACTTTGTCAAGTAAGGACATCTTTATGGCTACAAGAAAAAGAAAACTTGGCCAAGTATACAAAAGCTCATATGACAATATGATTAGTAAAATTGTACGAAATTTCTAATTTAAAGTTTGTCGTGATTATTTATTTGTTCTTAATTATTGATTCAATTTTAGTTACTTAAAACTCTTTTCTCTCGCATTTGGTATGTAGGCTGAAATGGAGATAATACAATCAACTCAGGAAAGTGAAGATGACACTCATTCAGTTGACGTTTTTGCATCAATCATGGGACCTGAACATCCAGGTCGCGTGAGATTGTATGGACGAGGGGTTACCAAGACTTTATTAAAAGAGGCAAAAGGGAATCTTGGATTTTCTTTAGATGCCGATGAGAGGATGCAGTAGAAAATAGAGGAAATGGAAGAGAGGATGCAACAAAGAATGCATGAAAAGTTGAACGAACAAAAGGATGCTATGGAACAAAATATTACAATGAACGTCATTGCACGACTTCAGTGTCTGAACTCAGATTTGCGACTTGATCCTGACATGTTAAGGTTCAGTGCACGTTCACCTGTATATGCTTCCTCTGCACAACAAGCTGCTGTTCAACTAAACAGTCGACCATTTGCTAGTAGTAACAATCAAGGTCAGTACGTACCAAATGTCATACATCTTCTTCCATTTCTTCTCCTCCTCCTTCCTTGCTTGGGATTTTGCTTTGGTTCAAGGCAGAGTGGATATGGTAATATCCTTTTTTTCTATTTAGTAGGAGTATATGATTTTTTAAGTGCCAAGTGGTCTCCTATGTATAGTAATTATACCTGAGTAATACTGCAGTTCTATGATAGTAGAACTTTGAGAATTTAAATTGGAATAGATAGATAGGTTGATGCTTAAGACAAAGTTATGGAATTGACTTCTCTGTAGCAATGCTGAAAGACAAAGTTCCCATGAGCTCCTAGGTCTTTGATCTTCCTGATGAGGTGTGCTACCTGTCATGCTATTGTTGTTGTTCCATTGATCGTTTTAATATTGTGTTCGATTTTAACTTCTGAAAAAATTGTAGTAATATGTAAGATATTAGCTTATTGTGTGTGTATATATATATATGTTGAGTGTCACATTTACAAGGAATGGAAAAACATATTAATTGATGATTGATGAAGCATGTGTTGCCATAGGAGGAACGACCACCCTTATTTTGTCTCCTAATTTTCCTAAAGAGGATATTTCAAGTTAAGTAAACGTTACCTCTTTGCTCTATGATTTCATTTGGTTATATAGTTCATATGACTGATTAAGCAGGCGTTTGGACAATATATACTTGAGTTGACGTTGAAACAAAGTTGGTAGAAGACTCGAAACTGAGTTAGTTGTGTTAACGTGAATTTCATATTGAAAAATTATTTGTTAAAGTTGAAGATTTTGTGAGAGACAACCAGTATTGTATTGATCTAAACTTTCATATTAAACTAGTATTTCAATGTTTTACTTGAAGTTCGATTTCTAAAGTTTATATATATCTTTTATTTGCAAATACTAATGACCTAACTAGTATTTGAAGAGAAATTCATATGCGCATTAGTTTACCCCCTTTGAAAATTATGTGAAGCCCATAAATACTTGGAAACAGAATGTTAAAAAGTAAAATTGACAGTAGGGTGTAAATGATGTTATTGAGTGCAATTCCACCAGCACATTGGTATACCCATTGTTAATACACCAATACACTCCATTAAGAAGGGCTTTGGCAGAGAAACTGAATGATAAACAGAAACATGCTCATGTTCTCTAAGCAGCTAGGCATGTTACGTGTGTGGTTTTGTTGATAGAGATGTTTAAGGTAGTTGATATTTCGTGCTGGTTTTGTAATTATGTTTGTGATTCTTCTTATGCATTATTATTTACTTTGCCATCATAGCTTGGTAGTTTGAAAGCCTTGGTCCTTGGTAATAATATCATATTGTTATAATATTGCGTATAGTTTGTTGAGATGAATAAGTTAGATTAATAAAAGAAGAACGAAAACAGTTAAATGCTTGAGTATTCTTAGACCGGATTCTATTGAAGGGTAATAACTTTATTTATCCTCTTTTGTAGGTGGAGTAGATCAAGAAATGGATGATGAAGATGATGAAGAACTAGACCTTACTTGAAATGAATTTTGTATTGTTATAGATGAATGTTCTAGGAATCTTTTGTTACCAACATTTTTGAAACTTATTTACTCTCTTGAGATGTACTAAACTTATGCACTCATGGAGTAGAACATTTGCTTTATGGATATTATTTGCTTGATGGATAATTTTGTATTATTAATAGTTTCATTTTATGATGTATTTAAATTTTAGTGTTATTATAATTTATTATATGTATAAATATTTATTTATAATAGGTGTTATATTTTGGTTTTAACTGAACTGATACAATAGCCTACCAGAACCGTTGCAATAGGACACAAATGGCATTCTAGTAGACAATGTAAACCGTTGCAATAGGTCCCATAAACTGTTCCAAATAAAATATAACCGTTACAATAGCCTAAAGAAATTGTGGCTATATCCAACATAACCGTAGCAATAGCTTACATAAGTGTTGCTTTAAATAATATGGTAACGGTTAAAAATCATTGTATAAATAATACAATAACAGTTTTAAACCGTTCCAACAGAGAAAGGGAAAATCATTGTGATAGACGTATCTATTGTCACGGCGATGCAAACCATTGCAAGAACTATTCCAGTAGACCTATGGGTACGTCGGCTGATGTGACGGTCTTTAAACCGTTGCAATATCCCTATGGCAACGGCTTGGCAATATGTGGGAACAGTTTTTCAACCATTGCCGTGGACAAATTTTTTAGTAGTGCAACTAGGGGTCTCCCTAGAGGGGAAGGCCGATCAGGGGGCAGCCAGGCCTGATACTATGCAAAACCTTTAGGAAAAACTTCATATTCTTGAAATTCTTGTCGTGCGAATCTATTGATCCGAGTACTAAACTTCTGTTATTCTATTCTCTCACAGATGGTGAGGACGCGCTACCGCTTAGGATGGACGACCACCAATACCACCAGTTGTGGCCACAAGAGGCCGAGGACATGATCGTAGTCGTGGTAGGGGCAGGGGTGTGGCCCGCATAGCAGCTAGGGCAGCATTTGCAGATCCACCAGCTGCCCCAGTTCAGGATCAAGTCCCAGTTGTGGATGCTCCAGCAGCACCAGTTCAGGCACCAGATGTGCCCATTATGATTCCGGGTCTTCAGGAGGCCTTGACTCAGATTCTATCAGTATGCACTGTCCTAGCTCAAGCGATCTCAGTTACTACAGCCGCAGCTACTTCTCAGGCCGAGGGAGGCACTCAGACTCCCGCCGCTCACACACCTGAGCAGGTCGTGCAGGGACTTTAGACACCGGGGGCACATCTAGCCCAGCCGGTTGTAGCTGCTCAGGACTATGTAGTTCCTGCCATGCCAGAGGACGAGCAGCGTAGGTTGGAGAGGTTTGGTAGACTTCAGCCTCTGACTTTCAGTGGTGCAGAGGGCGAGGATGCCTAGGGTTTCTTGGATAAGTGTCAGAGGATGCTTCGTACAACGGGCATTCTGGAGATCAGCGGGGTCGCTTTCAGTATTTATCAGTTTTCTGGAGCTGCCTTCACTTGGTGGGAGGATTTTGAGAGGCGTAGGCCTGTTGGTGCAGCACCCCTTACCTGGCAGCAGTTCTCCGTTCTCTTTTTGGAGAAGTATGTGTCGTAGTCTCGCAGAAAGGAGATGTACAGGCAATTCGAGTGGTTGCGTCATGGAGATATGATCGTGTCACAGTATGAGATGAGGTTCTCTAAGTTAGCTCGCCATGTGATTTGGTTGGTTCCGACAGATAGAGAGAGGATTAGGAGGTTTGTTGATGGCCACACTTATCAGCTTCGTATTCTTATGACCAGAGAGAGGGTGATTGGTGCGACTTTTGAGGAGGTTGTAGACATTGCTCGTGAGATTGAGTCAGTTCGTCGCCAGGAGTGAGAGGAGAGGGAGGCCAAGAGGACTCGAGGATCTGGTAGTTATAATGGTGCTCCTTCGAGAGGTTAGTTTCATCATGGCAGAGGTCGTCCATTCAGATATGCTCAGCCAGCTCGCCCAGGTTATCGTGGGGCGTCAGCGGGTCATGGTTCTCACAGTTCTCATCAGGGCCAGTCATTACTTGGTGCCCTTCCAACTCGGAGTTCGTCCCGTGCTCCATCAGTTCAGGGCTCTTCTATGCCAGGTGCATCTGCTAGTCATTCCGGTTCTAGGGGTTCCCTTCAATCCCCGTTGTAAGCACGTGATTTTTGTTTTACGCGACAATCACTCCAAAAGAAATAAAAATAATAACAAATGGTCTTGTTGTACAATTTTTGGATTTTTACGTGGCATTTTGTTAGTTACTTGTGATCTTGCCCGTGTTTGTTTTATTCAAAACAAAATATAAAAAATATATGTCGTGCGGACCGTGATCCGTTTATTAAAAGAAAAATAAAAAAAATGCATCTTTTATTCTATTTTTCATTAAGTGATGTTAGTGTAATTAAATGTTAATTGTGTGATAACTGTTGTTCTATGTTTTATATAGTATTATTTGGCAAATTAATTTAAGAAATTAAAAGAAAAAAAAAGATAAGGATTTTCGGATCAGGCTATTCCAATTTAAAACAAAACAGGCCCAAAACTGAACCAAATCAAGCCCAAAACCTGTGTTTTGCCCGGTCCAAACCAGCTGACCCTAGGGGCGTCCAAACGACGTAGTTTTGATCTGGTCTGATCTGGGCCGTTGATCTCAGAATGATCAACGGTCAAGATCACATCCCCCATATCCACAAACAAACCCGACCCGTTCAACCTTGGTCCAACCCAGCCCCGTGCATTTGAAACGACACTGTTTCCCTTTAGTAGATAGATCACAGCCGTTGATCATCAGCAATCCAACGGCCAACATCCAATAACTCACCCCCGTATATAAACCCTTCCCCATTTACCTCGCGCCTAAACCAAACCCCCCCTGCCTTAGGTCGTCCCCTTCACAGACCCCAACCCCGGAACCCTAGAGCCGCCCCCTTTCCCCTGACCAAAAATCCAGTGGCATGGACGTCGGTGACCCCCGCCTTAACACCATAGATGCATCTCACCATCCTGAACCCAAATCCACCAACCACTTAGCTCGAATCCCCTCCCACCTTCTCGAATCTTCATTTGAAGATTCGAGTCGGAACCTGACTTACACCGATTGACCCCAGTTTCACACCAGACAGTCCCCGAACCTCCCTCATGACCAAACCATGCTTGGTTTGGTCCGAATCTAACCAGGGAAACATAAATCCCAGATCTGCTTTTAGGAGCCCTAGGGTTCCTCGTGACTGATCTGTGTCTGTTTGAGCCAAGTGATTAGGGTCTAATGGACCTTAATCGAAGTGTTTCTCATTTGAGAACACTTCGATTAAAGTCCGTTCAACCCTAAGAAAGATCAATTCGAATCCGAGCTAGGGTTTGCTGATTTTTCAAGATTTCAGGTATTTTTGTGTTCTTTTCTATCAGTTCATGAGTCTTGTTGTAATTGAATGTTTGTTTATTGCCCCAAAATGTTAGTTGATTTTTATTTCTGAATTGTTGGTCGACTGTGTCCTGTCCGCCTTGCCTGAACCTCTGTGTTTGATCGAGTCTTTCTTTTATTCACTGATAATGTGTATATGTGTATGTGCTGTGCAATCAATTGAACTTTAAATTTGACTGATTAATTGATTCCCCAGTACAATTTTTGCTTAGTCAGTACAATTCGAATCATGTGTTTGATACTCTTAGATGTCTGATCATGGTTTTCGATTGTACATGTTATAATTAGTATAGTCGACTCGATACGTATCGTCGAATAGTTTCAGCTGTTTGAATAATAACAATTTGATCTGTTTCTGTTAAGCATTGTCTGAATCAATTAGGAATTGAGTTTAGCTACTTATAATTGATGTATTTGAATCAGAAATTTGAGGATTTGTTTTGTTTAGTTGCAGTCTGAAATGGGGGGCATGTGCATTTGTGCACAACATGTGCATTAAGGCCTTTTAAAGTTTAAAATAGTTTGACAGCATATGCTGTCAGGTTATATTCCTGCTGCCCGTGTCTACTTTTAGTTTAATAAAAGGATAAGGGGAAATGTCAGGGAATATCATGGGGGGGGGTTCCTAATTTTAAATGTTTGAGTGGGAAAAACAGCTGAAAAGGAATAGGTTCTGAGTTGTTTAAACAGGCTGTTGAAAGCTGATGTTAGGCTATAAAAAGGGAGAAGAACTTCCATTAGAGCGAGGACTCAGACTGAATTTTGAAAAGAAAAAGGCAGACAGATTTTTTTAGACTGAACTCAGATTTTTCGAGACTTGATTGTTAGATATATACAGACATACACAAGAGAGAAAAACACACAGAAAAATCAGAAACTATTTCTTCCTATTGTTGTTTGGGCTTCATTTGTTTTCAGCCTTTTCAATCAATTCTGATTCTTTGAAGTTCCAATTGAGTTTATTGGTTGAGTGTTTTCATTGGTTTATTATTGGTTTTGGTCTGCCTGGAGTTCTGATTCTACTCCATTATGTGTTGCTGTCATTTGGCTACCTTTTCTATCGGCTATAGTTGCATTCTTGCATTCAAGCCTGTTCTACTGTTACCAGTTGTTACTGCTGCTGTTTCTATTGCCATTGTTACTCTACTGACTTCTCTTCTTCTTCTGTAAGTACTTCCAGGTACACACTTTCGAAACCATGTTTGTTGAAAGTTTGAAGTTTGAAGCAGAAATAAAGAAATGAATGTTTGTTTACTTCACAATACTTGTGTTCAAAATAGGTTGAATGGTAGTTGGCCTGTATTTGTTTAAGTTAGTTCCAACTGCAATTGCTCTGTATGAATTAACACACATCCTGATTGACATGAACTATTAGATAGTATTGTTTGTTAGATCAGACGCATTTTAAATGTGTATAACCATTAGGTTTCGATTTAGTTATGACAGTATAACGTAGAATCATGGCAAGCATCTGATGTATTTTTGTCTAGACCTCTGAACTGTCAAATCTGTTATATTTGGTCCCATTTGATTTCAAGATAAATGCACCCCAAGCTAATTCTCATGTGGTGTTACGTTAACAGGGTGGCCATGTACGCCAACTCTCTTGTTAGATTCCTTGTTTCGATATAGGTTCGATATGGGTTTCGATATAGATTCATTGCTTCGAAATAATGCGACAATTTTGAGGAAAATCAATTTAATAGGCATGATTTAGAGTAAGAGGTTTTGGCGTTTAGATCAAATAAATTCCCAAATGAGCATTAATAATTAAGGATAATCCCAGCACTAATAGTCGCGGACGAGTATTCGTTTGTTCACATAATCATGGGGAGTTAATTTAGCTATAGGATGATTAATCATGTTTGATATATTGTTTCATAGTCTTCGATTTGGTTCATAATTTCTAGTAATGTTCCTTTCAATGAATGCGCTCCTCGATCTAGCATTTAATATGGTACACATCTTTTAAGCTTGTAACGATTTAGGATCTTTTCTCATTTATTTTTAGAAAACAAAAGCAAAAAAAATGTAGTCATGCTAAGATTATCCTTGTAAAAATAACGAGACGAGCCTCGCCAAATAAAAAATGCAAATTGCGGGGCCCTCGATAATTAACCATGATAAATACTTAGAATTCGGGATGGACTGTTTAGTGAATTTCACTGCCTTCCCCCAAAGATAATAACGCGTTAGACTCTTTAGTCGCGATTCAATTGAAATTACATTCTTAAATTCGGGTGCACATTGATGTGACCCAAATACAAATCTCGACGGAGTCGAAATGTGTCGAACAACTACGGGTGCATTGATTGTGACGTGGTTCGAGATGCATTTTCACGACGTTACAATTCTATAAAAAATAAATGATAATAATAAAAGCGGTTTAAACTTAATAAAGGCACGCGAGTCGTAACATGTATTTAAATCAGATATTTAGCCATTATAACAATTTAAGCGACCGTGCTAGAACCACGGGATTCGAGGGTGCCTAACACCTTCCCTCGGGTCAACAGAATTCCTTACTTAGAATTTCTGGTTCGCAAACTTCATTTGGAAAAGTCGAAAATTTCCTCGATTTAGGATTCAAGATAAACCGGTGACTTGGGACACCAAAAACCAAACATTTCCCAAGTGGCGACTCTGAATTGAATAAATAATCTCATTTCGAATATTGTCACTTAAATTGGAAAAACTCCCTCGCGCATTTTACCCTTCGGGGCTGGGCGCGCAAAAAGGAGGTGTGACAGCTCTGGCGACTCTGTTGGGGACTTAATACCCAGAACCTCCGGTTCAGGGTTCAAGAATTCGAGCTTAGAATAATTGTTATATTTGGCTTTATTATCTGATATTTATTACATGTTTTGACATAACGTGCTGCAATGTTTGTTTTTTACTGCTTTGATATTATCTGAACTGTATATAAACTGTGCCGAACCCTTCTCTCTTCACCTCCGGGGAGAAGCTCGCTGGTCGAGGCTCCCTATTCTGTTAGTGTCGATACCTGAAATAAGAAAGAGGACGGATAAGTTACGAAGCCGGACGGCCTTTTGGTTCCCGGTAAGTTGCCCCTCCTCGACTCGAGTTGTCCGCTCGGGTACACAGTCTAGAACATCTACCCAGGTTATAAACCTAGTATAACGAAACCTCATGCCGGATCCCTAGTAGGAACGCTTATCTGCATCATGTTGCATTTGACATAGGGGACTCAACACAGGGGTTGGGTCCGTCTAGGACAGGCAACCTGGAATGAAAAGACCATCCTGCTGCATCCCGTTTGTTCTGCGCATCTATTTGCTTCAGATCTGCATGTTGACCGGTTTCCGAAAAATTTTCAAAAAAAAGAATAGCAGGGTAGGGAGATAATTACTTATTCTTTTGGGAAAAAAACCAATGTCCAAGTAATGTCAAAACCTCACCGGAATTTTCTTTTAAAAATATATATATATAAAAAAAATGAAAACAAAGCTTGTCTTTCAGTTTGACTATTCCTTTTAATCACTTTCAAAATCCAAAATACATATAAATAAAACAAAAATTAAAAAAAATATTTATTGTTTCATTTGTAGTACCTCTTTAAAAGATTTTCGAAATTTCAAAAAAAAATGAAAAAAGGGAAGTTTAAAATGTATAAATATTTCCTTGGTCTCTTTTCAAAAATAAATACTATAATAAAAAAAATATAACAAAATTCCAGAAAAAAAATAGTTATTCTTCTTTTCTTTAAAGGATTTTATTTTTGTTTCCCCTATTTTGATCCGACCGAACTACGCCGGTTTGATTCTCACACGGTGTGAGATACGTAGGCAACTCTCATCGGGTCCAACCTCCCGTTTTGCAAAAAAATCTTTAAAAAAAAGATCTAAATAATTTTAATTTTTGAGTCTAATAAAGGTTTTTTTTATCACCCTAAATAAATGTGCATGATGAGCACGATACAAAACGAACCATTTTCAATAATGACCAAGATCCCTTTTGAGTTGCGATTATGGTGGAACGACTTAGACAAGGAGGGGCAAGGCAAAGTAAGGAAATATCTGAAAAATCTCCCGGATTTACTAGACATTCAGCCTCGGGGCGATATTATCAGATCATTGGTCACTTACTGGGATTCGGCGCACAATGCATTTCACTTCTCAGACTTCGAGCTCACCCCGACTTTGGAAGAAATAGCGGGATACATCGGGGGTGATGAAGCTCCGTTAAGGTTCAAATACTTGATTGCACCTAGGGCCGTCACGGTACACCGGTTTCTGGATTTCCTAAAAATACCCCGAACATTTCACCATCCAGATCTTGTCAAAGGTTTCTGCAGTCTCCACCTCATGTATGCTGGATACGGTCACGAGGGTGGGTTCAATAAGCCGAATTTCAAACTGTGTAGTAAAGGCAACCGACAAAAGTGGGACGAACACAGGTTGTTAGCTTTTATGACAGCCTTCTTGGGTCTTATAGTGTTCCCAAGGAAGGACGGAAACATCGATCTAAAAATAACTAGGGTCGTCAGTACTTTGCTTACCCAAGATAAAAGTACTCTGGCGCCTATGATTATGGCTGACATTTTCCGGGCTCTCACCGCTTGTCGATCCAGGGGCGACTTCTTCGAAGGATGTAACCTACTGTTGCAAATGTGGATGACCGATCATTTATGCCACCGCTCCCCGCTCTTGGGTTACGGTTCGCCCGAAAAAACTTGTATTGGAGAATTCTACACAAGAATCAAAGGGTTCAATTTACCTGAGGGAGTCACATCATGGACCTCATTTCTCCGAACTCTCACTGCTAGCCAAATCCAGTGGACGCTCGGATGGTCGCCTATTGAGGAAATCATATACATGCCGGCAACCAGGCCCCACTTTCTGTTGATGGGACTTAAAAGCATCCAACCCTATGCACCATATCGGGTTTTGAGGCAACTTGGGAGATATCAAGTGGTGCCGAAAGATGAAGATCTGAGTACCCAAGTGATTGAAATCAATCCGGACGGTCGTTTCCCCGAAGAAGAAGTTCGCCAAATCTGGAGTGAGTGCCAACATCTGACAGCAAGCACTTGTGTGATGGATATAGAAAAAGGGGAAGTTGCCCCAGGGTACCACGCTTGGTTCAGAGGCGACCTGTCTTGCGAAAGACCAGCTAAGAGACCGCATCTCAAAGATTTTGTAGAATCGTCCCAAGGGCAATGGAACTGGTTAGCAAACGAAAAGGGGTATCGGGCAGAGATCAGTGATTTGAAGCTACAAATTGACAGTCTGAAATTCAATAACAGCATACAAATCGCGGCAGATCAAAGCGAAAAGAATAAATTGATCCAAGAGAATGAAGAACTTAAGGCCCAAATCCAAAAATTGAGATTGTCTCTTGATGAACAGCCCAGAAGTCGATCAGACCAGCAGTTGATTAAGGGTTTAAAAAGAGAAGTCACAGAATGGCTAGATGGTTTAGAAGAATCTGAAAAGGTCATGGCAAAGCTCAAGGCACAGTGGGGAACAAGAGTAGAGAAGCATCGCCGATACTTGAACCAATTGAAACGCGACCACGAGAAAACTGTTGTCAAAATGAAGAGAGAGATGGCTATACTTGAGATCAAAACAGTTAATCAGGCCAAGGATTTCCAAATTGAGACCAGATACTGGTACAACTTGTTAGCCCAGATGAAGTTAGAAGTACGGCGACTGAAGAATCAGCATATACAGGATTCTCAGGTATTCAAGATGTGTAGCGATCAGATAAAACGCCTACTCATAGAGAAGAAGCAAACCAGAGATAGGATCAAGGCCATTGCCCATGCCATCACCAGACGATGTCTACGATGTGAGAACATGACCAGTGTTACCGTCCTCTCGGCAGTGATGGGTTATGTCAAGCAGACCATGCATGAGCTGGAGCAGCTTGAGAGGGATCTCACACCTAGGACCGCGGCGAGGCCGAATGATGCCCCGCGGGCACCAATTTTCAAAACCATAATGTACTCATAAGTCGAGTCTGTATCTTAGCATCTTCTGCCTGTTTTTCCCATCAGTTTGTTTTAGTCTATTTTGAGTCTAGGTTTATTTTCAAAGTTTGCTCTTTCTTTTGCAAAATGTAGTTTGTAATAGACCGTTTCAACAATAAAAGGTGTGCTTCTTTTACGCTCATTTGTGTTTTTGAACTACGTAATGATCTGATTCACGTGGCATCGTGATACGTAGGCAATCCTCATCGAATCCGGTCGCGGTTTAACCAAAGAGAAAAAATAAAAAAGAGGAAAAATAATAAAAAGCCTAAAAGAATGTCGGAATGACACATGCTTTCGTCGCAAACATGTAGGAATCCATTTAACTGTATAGGTGCATCATGCCCCAACGTGAGATTGCCTATCTGTTATTTGATTCGAATTAACTGTTCGTTTGTCGTTGAGTTCCTTCCAGGTTTTTGGAAAGGTGGTTGGTTTGGTGAAAGTCTGGCCTCGCACTCATATTTCACGAGATCGAAAGGGAGTGTTCAATTACCTATTGTTAAGACAGGAGGCAGTGCTCACACTTACTTCACAAGGTCAAAAGGAAGTATAGAAATGTCTTCAGAGATTCCGTTGCCAACAATCCCTGTTCCCGAGGAAAGTTCTATCTCGGCCATCCTCACGCCCGAATCCGCAACTGCGGAGGAAAACATAATCTTGCGGCTCCGTATGCTGGAAATGCTTGATGACTGGAATAATGGGAAAGAGCCGCCAAGCATCGTCCCTGGATTCCCTGAGTTATTCTCCAGGACAAGTGGGACTTCTAGTGTCCCCATAAGCTATCCTGCTACCCCGTTTGGATACCCAGCCATTTCGGCCTTCTCTGCTGGATCGCCCTCTGAGTCTTATCCCCGAGTGTCAACATCGGATGTAAACACCAACATCTTTACTACACCACCTTGCCCGATCACGGCACAACCTGCTGCATACAAGCCGACTTTTGACTCGTCCTCGTTTACATTCCAAGCCCCATCTTTCTCAATGGAACCAACTAGGTTCGCCACCAGCACTAATCCTCCACAGCCTCAGTGCGAGCTTGCACTTGGGCAGGATCAGAACCCTAGAATTGCTGAACAAAATGAGATGGCCAAAAGAATGAGAAGCCTTGAACAAAGTTTGAAGAACATGCAAGGTTTGAGCGGATAGAAAAGCGTCTCTTACGCCGACCTATGCATGTTCCCTCACGTACACCTACCAGTGGGTTTCAAGACCCCAAAGTTTGAGAAGTACGACGGGCACGGTGACCCCATTGCTCACCTAAAGAAATATTGCAACCAATTAAGGGGAGCCGGCGGAAAAGAGGAATTGCTAATGGCATATTTCGGGGAAAGTCTGGTAGGAATAGCCTCGGAATGGTACATGGACCAGGACATGTCCCGATGGCATGTCTGGGATGATCTCGCTAGAGATTTTGTGAGACAATTCCAGTATAACATCGACATCGCACCAGACCGAAATTCTCTGTCGAACTTGAAAAAGAAACCTTCAGAAAGCTTCAGAGAGTATGCTATTAAGTGGCGCGAGCAGGCGTCGAGGGTGAAGCCTCCCATGGATGAGGTGTAAATGGTCACTACTTTTCTCCAGGCTCAAGAGTCTGACTATTTCCAAAACATGATGTCAGCCATGGGAAAGCCGTTCGCAGAAGCGATTAAGATTGGAGAGATGGTGGAGAATGGGCTAAAAACGGGTAGGATTTTGAGTCAAGCAGCCATAAGATCAACCTCCCAAGCCGTCCAAAGCGGGTCTGGAGGAATGGCAAGAGGGAAGAAAAAGGAGGAAACGGCTATGGCGGCATCAGAAACAAGGGAATATCGTAATCCCAGGCCCCGTTTTCCAGAAAGGACTCCACAACACTACTACCCCCACCAAAACATGGCATATGCTCCTCAACCATACATGGTTATGAACACCCAGCCTTATGTCCATCCGCCACAACAAGCCAACCGAGGCCAAGCTCCACCTCCCAGAAATCAGCCTCCATACCGCAACCACTATAACCCACAACCTCCGCAAAATAATTTCTGTCCTCAGGAACCACCTAGAAGGCGGACTTTCACGCCCATCGGTGAGCCATACTCTACTTTGTTCCCGAAGCTAGTCCAGTTGGGTTTCCTGCAGCCAGTCCCTCAAACAAGGCACAACCCGGCATCACCTTCTTACAAAGCCGGTGTCAGATGCGCCTATCATTCAGGGGCCGAGGGGCACGATACAAATGACTACTGGTCATTGAGAAGAGTGGTCGAGAATTTAATAGAGCAAGGGAAAATAGTGCTAAGGGACGAGGAGGTCCCAAATGTGACTAACAATCCATTACCTGCTCACAATAATGGGCCGCTGATCGGAATGATTTGCGAAGACAAAGAATTTGACCCTGCTTTGAAAGCTATAACCGCTATTGTTGATGCAGGGAAAAAGCCTGAAACAGCCCAGGAATCAGAAAAAGGGGAAAAGGCCGGTACTGTAAAGTGCGAATCCGAAAAGAAGGTAGAGAAGAAGGCGGTGCCTATGAAGAATGGAGTTCTTTACATCCCACGAGGACGAGCAGAAAAGACGCAGAGCTTTGAAGTCAAAAGGGCAAAGCCTATGTACGTACCAAAAGGGGCCTATGTGGTCTGGGGGACGATTCAACCACCTCGGCTGAATGAGCTAGTGGTTATCGGACGCGTGCCACAAAAGCCGATGACCAACCCGTCCACGGTGCCGTGGAATTATCAAAGGATGTTGGTAACGTACAAAGGTAAAGAAGTCACGGGAGAACTTCCAGAAAATACTTTCATTGGAAGGTATTCAAATACCCAAGAGCTGAACGACGCCACACGGAGACACTTCCCACCAAAGAAGCCTGTAAGCATTGAAGAAGCGGAATTTTTCTTCCGACAAATGAAAATGCCAGACTACGAAGTAGTAGATCAACTGCGCAAGTGCCCTGAGCAAGTGTCCATGCTAGCTCTGCTAATGAGGTCAACCGAGCATCAAAAGATCTTACTCAAGACCCTGAATGAAGCATATGTACCAGCTGAAACCTCAGTTGAACAACTGGAACGGATGACGGAGAGGTTCTTTGCCATCAACCAAGTCTCTTTCAGCAAGAACGATTTACCCCCAGAGGGAGCAGCACACAACAAAGCCTTGCATCTAGCAGTTAAATGCGAAGGCTACTACGTCAAGCGGGTGATGTTGGATGGGGGTTCAGGTGTCGACATTTGTCCCCTCTCCACACTACAGAGAATGGAAATTGGGACCGGAAGAATCCGCCCCAATAATGTCTACGTGAGGGCTTTTGACGACATCAAGAGAGACACCCTTGGGGAAATAGATTTGATTTTGACCATAGGGCCAGTAGAGTTTGAGGTAACTTTCCAAGTACTTGACATGGATACGTCCTACAATTTCCTCCTTGGAAGACCTTGGATTCATGCGGCAGGAGTTGTGCCTTCCACTCTTCATCAGATGGTGAAGTTTGAGTACGAAGACCGAGAGATCGTGGTCCATGGAGAAGACGAGCATGCTATTTATCGGGACCCATCTATCCCATATCTTGAACCAAGAGAAGGGAGCGAACACACGGTCTATCAAGCTTTCGAGATTGTGTTAGCAGAGCAGCATGAAGAGGGAAAACCTTGCCCCCAACCTTTCTTGTCTAACGCCTCGGTTATGGTGGCTAAAGAGATGATCCGGCATGGATTCAGGCCAGGAAAAGGGCTCGGACGAACATTGCAGGGAATAACGGAACCCATCACCCTGCCTTCCGCCAAAAAACCTTTTGGGATAGGTTTTCAACCGACCCCAGAAGATGAAGAATGGGCAAAGAAAAGGAAGAATAAGGGGTGGAAATTGCCTCGACCATTGCCGGCTTTATATGAAATTTTCGTCGGACCAAGATACACTGAAGAAGAAGACGACGAGATTTTCACGGTTGAGGAAATCGATGAGATATGTGGGGAAATGAGAAAATGCTCTACGAGGCTCACATGGTTCAACCAAGAGAAGGCACCAGCACCGCCGAAATACTATATATAGGGCAAAACACCAAACTCCAAAACTGGGAGGCCACGCCATTCCCGACTAGACGGAAGTCCGGGTAGACCTGTCCTGTCACATTTCCTGCATCACAAGTTATCTCCAGGATATAACTTGGATGTTTTCTTCTTTTACTTGTTGTTTTGAATTCCTGAGTTTGTAAACATTGTTGTCTTCCAAATTTCAAGAAGAAAAAATAATAAAAAAATCATCGTTGTTTTCCCATTTTTCCTTTGTTCTGATTTTGTTATTTTTCCTTTATCTTTTCTTTCAGTTATAATAATGCGGCTTTAAATATGACATGCTCGCGGACTTCACGCCCAGATCACAGTGAGCTATTTAATTGTGAAATAATGAACCCAGAACCAGAATATGATGAAGAAGAGGCTTTTAGGGAAATAAACCGAGAGTTGGAACAGTTTGAGAATAAACCTAAGCCAAATCTGAATGACACCGAACCGGTTAATTTAGGAACTCCTGAAGAAATCCGGGAGACCAAAATAAGCATTCACACGGACAAGAAAATGCGAGATGCGATAATTCAACTTCTTTTTGAATTTAAAGATGTGTTTGCTTGGTCATACGATGACATGCCGGGATTAGGTGTTGATCTAGTGGTTCATAAATTTTCAATTCACCCTGATTGTCCTCCAGTTCAACAAAAGCAGCGAAAGTTCAAAACTGAGGTCAGTGACAAGATTAAAGAGGAGATCACCAAACAACTGAAAACGGGAGTGATTCGGGTAGTCCAGTATACAACATGGTTGGCAAATGTGGTTCCAGTACCGAAAAAGGACGGGAAAACTCGGGTATGTGTAGATTACCGAGATTTGAATAGAGCAAGTCCCAAAGATAATTTCCCACTGCCCAACATCCACATCCTCGTTGATAATTGCGCCAAACACGAGATACAGTCTTTCGTAGATTGTTACGCTGGATATCATCAGGTATTGATGGATGAAGAAGACGCTGAGAAAACTGCCTTCACCACGCCTTGGGGCACCTACTTTTATCGGGTCATGCCATTTGGTCTGAATAATGCTGGGGCTACTTACATGAGGGCCATGACTACCATTTTTCATGACATGATGCATCAGGAAATAGAGGTGTACATGGACGACGTGATAGTCAAGTCCAGGACGCAGGATAATCACATCCAAGACTTGAGGAAGTTCTTCGAGAGACTGAGGAAGTATGACTTGAAGCTGAACCCAGCCAAATGTGCTTTCGGAGTTCCATCGGGCAAGCTTTTGGGCTTTATAGTGAGCAGGAGAGGTATCGAATTAGATCCAACAAAGATAAAATCTATCAGGGATCTACCTCCCCCAAGAACGAAGAAAGACGTGATGAGTCTGTTGGGCAGATTAAACTATATCAGTCGATTTATTGCCCAGCTGACAAGCACGTGTGAGCCCATATTTAAGCTGTTGAGGAAAGATGCGGCGATCAAATGGACGGTTGAATGTCAGGAAGCTTTTGACAAAGTCAAAGAATATCTTTCAAACCTCCCAGTTTTGGTCCCGCCAGAGCTAGGGAGACCGCTGTTCTTGTATCTGACAGTCTTGGAAAACTCTTTCGGTTGCGTCCTCGGGCAACATGACATAACCGGAAAGAAAGAACAAGCAATCTACTACTTGAGCAAGAAATTCACCGGCTACGAGGCCAAGTACACTCTGCTGGAAAGAACATGTTGTGCTCTGACGTGGGTTGATCAAAAGCTGAGACATTACCTCCAAGCCCACACTACTTTCCTCATAAGCAGGCTGGATCCTTTGAAGTATATATTTCAGAAACCGATGCCTACTGGAAAACTGGACAAGTGGCAAATCTTGCTTACTGAATTCGACATAGTCTATGTCACTCGCACGACAATGAAAGCTCAGGCGCTAGCAGATCATTTGGCCGAAAATCCAGTCGATGAGGAATACCAGCCATTGAGTACCTACTTTCCAGATGAAGAAATAAACACTGTAGAAATGGTCTTGGAGAACGCTCATGTTTGGAAGATGTTCTTTGATAGAGCCGTAAACGCCAAAGGTGTAGGGATTGGGGCAATTTTGATCTCGCCCTCCGGTCAGCATTATCTCGCCACAGCTAGACTGCGCTTCTTTTGCACAAACAATACAGCTGAGTATGAAGCCTGCATTATGGGCATGCATATGGCGATCGATCAGGATGTCGAAGACCTATTAATCATGGGAGACTCTGACCTGATTATCCGGCAAGCCCAAGGTGAATGGGAAACTCGGGATGTCAAGCTTATCCCTTACCGATAGCACGTAGAGGACCTCAATAAGCATTTTAAATCTATAGAGTTCAGGTATGTCCCGAGGTGTCACAATGAACTAGCGGATGCACTTGCTACTCTGGCTTCAATGCTACCCTACCCGGGCAACGCCCACGTCGATCCTTTGGAAATCAAAATCAGGGAAAGACACGGTTATTGCAACGTAATCGAGGCAGGATCATATACGCAGCCTTGGTACCATGATATCAGGAGGTTCTTGAAGACACAAGAATACCCCAAGCATGCTACTGGAGATCAAAAGAGAACCATTAGGTGGAATGCAAGTGGTTTCTTTCTGTGCGGTGAATTGTTGTACAAGAGGACCCCGGACCTCAACCTACTAAGATGTGTCGACGCCGAGGAGGCAAGAAAGATCATGCACGAAGTACACGCAGGTGTGTGCGGACCTCACATGAACGGGTATGTCTTGGCAAAGAAAATTCTTCGAGCAGGTTATTACTGGATAACCATGGAAAAGGATTGCTTTAGTTTTGTTCGGAAGTGTTACCAGTGTCAGGTGCGCGGTGATTTGATTCATGCACCTCCCACGGAATTGCATCCCATGTCTGCACCTTGGCCATTTGTTGCATGGGGCATGGACGTCATTGGACCAATCGAGTCAAAGGCTTCAAATGGACACAGATTTATACTGGTTGCCATCGACTACTTCACAAAATGGGTAGAGGCTGTCACTCTCAAGTCGGTCACTAAAAAAGCTGTAGTGGATTTTGTACACTCAAATCTTATCTGTCGTTTCGGTATTCCTGCGACTATCATTACAGATAACGCAGCAAACTTGAACAGTCACTTGATGGGAGATGTATGCGAGCAATTCAAAATAACGCATAGGAATTCTACTCCTTATCGGCCAAAGGCCAATGGCGCTGTAGAAGCGGCAAACAAAAACATCAAGAAGATTTTGAGGAAAACGATCCAGAGTTCCCGACAGTGGCATGAGCAGTTACCATTTGCATTGTTGGGGTATCGCACTACGGTACGCACGTCAGTAGGAGCAACTCCTTATCTTTTGGTTTATGGGACCGAGGCTGTGATACCAGCGGAAGTAGAAATCCCTTCGCTTCGAACCATTGTTGAAGCAGAAATCGAGGACAGCGAATGGGTTAAGACTCGATTGGAGCAGTTGACTTTGATTGATGAGAAACGAATGGCCGCGGTTTGTCACGGACAGTTGTACCAACGAAGAATGGCCCGTGCTTACAACAAGAAAGTCAGACCTAGGAATTTCGAAGTAGGTCAACTGGTACTGAGGCGCATTCTGCCACATCACCAGGAAGCAAAAGGGAAATTTGCTCCAAACTGGAAAGGCCCAAACATCATCAGGAAGATATTGCCAAGAGGAGCATTGTACCTAGGTGACATTGAAGGAAATGATCCCGAAACAGTAGTGAATGCGGACGCAGTCAAAAGATACTATGTCTGAGTGACGCCCCAGCGGTCCTGACACATTTGAAATGCTGAAGGTTTTATTCCCATCAACTCTCTCTACAAGCCTTTGAGCCGGTTACAAAAAAAACAAATAAAAACAAACAATTACAAAAAAAAACAAAACAAACAAAACAAAACATTGATCGAGGCTTGAACTACGTCTGACTTGATTCCGAAAGGATACGTAGGCAGCCTCTCCCTGAGGTTCAGTCACACCAACAATAAAATCCCATTTACCCTGAAATTGAAACCGGGGCACGTCAAGCGGTTTAGAAGTTAGTATCATCTACTTTTCTTTGCCAAGCACAAGCCTTTCAGATCAATTACCAAAGGTAACGGGAAGCCAAAAAGTGTCACGAATGGAGACCGATACACTGTAAATTGAGAGAAATAAAATGAGAGAGTCTCGTCGGTGAAAACCTCCGGGCACCGCGAGGCGACGGGAGTAGAGAAATCAAAAAGAGAGAGCTTGTGTAGTAAAAAACTCGTAAAGAGTGCTATCAAGCGACAGCAAGGAGGGAAACGAGAGAGGTCAAATAGCGAAAACCCGCAAAGGGCGCTGTTGGCCGAAAAGATGACTCCACCCCAGGAAGTCTCGGTAAAGTTCCACCGGTTTGAAACACAAACCCATTTTGGTTCATGAGGAAATTCAAGTTCATTGAAGGTCAGGCGTCCAGTCCAAAGAGCATGTCATGTCCATTTAAAGTCAGCATTGTTTTCCTCAGATAAGTCTTTTTCGTCCCGAAAGGGACACTTCTTTTCTGAAGTTTGCTTTCTCCTTTCTTTGTTTTTCTTCAAATCCCTTTCATTTTTAACCCTAAGTCTCCAGATATACCGGAAAGGACAGGTGGCAGGTTTGGTTTCACGAAATTCCGTTTTGAAGGAAAATACCTCGTTTCGGTTGCACGTTTGTCCGAACCTGATGAATCATGATGTTCGACTACATTTAAAAAAAAAAGGGGGAGAGAAATTTCCCCAGCAAGTCCACCTTGTACAAATCCCCACAAAACTTCCCTTGTACAAATCCCCACAGAACTTCCCTTTGTATAAATCCCCACAGAGCCTCCCTTTGTAAAAATTCCCTAGCGAGCTTTCCCAACAAATCCTGGCAAGTCCGCTTTGCAACAAATCCCCGACAAGTCCGCCTTGTACAAATCCCCACAGAGTATCCCTAATAAAATCCCCGTTGAGAATATCCAAACAAAACGGGACAAAAAAAAAAGCCTTACGAGGCAAATCATCACAGAATCTGGAAATACAAGCCTGAGCAGTCTAAAAGGGTTTCGCCATTTGAATCCAATCAATGGCAGGACTTCGCAACAGAAATAAGGACGCAACAAAGCAACTGGAACGATCAAGGTCACCGAACCAACCGCCATTTCCGAACTAGCAATTGTTCTTTGTCTGAAAAGTTGAAACAGGTATAATCCAAGACAACCGTGCAAGAAGCAGGTGTCACCCAAAGAAGAAGGTACATGGGTACAAGAAACAGTTTAGCAATAAGGAATCCACTCGAAAGGTAAGTTTCCACGAGATTCCCCTTTATCTTCTACTAAAACAAGAAAATTCAAAAAAAGAGGTCTGTTAGTATCCTCAAACTTTGTCCCCAGCCAATCAGCATTAGGGTTTTAAACCCTAAACTGAACTTTTTCTTTAGTCAGCATTAGGATTTTAAACCCTAAACTAAACTTTTCCTTTAGTCAGCATTAGGGTTTTAAACCCTAAACTGAACTCTTTTCCTTCAGTCAGCATTAGGGTTTTAAACCCTAAACTGAACTTTTTCCATTCAGTCAGCATTAGGGTTTTAAGCCTTAAACTGAACTTTTCCATTTAGTCAGCATTAGGGTTTTAAACCCTAAACTGAACTCTTTTCCTTTAGTCAGCATTAGGGTTTTAAACCCTAAACTGAACTTTTCCTTTAGTCAGCATTAGGGTTTTAAAACCCTAAACTGAACTCTTTCCTTTAGTCAGCATTAGGGTTTTAAACCCTAAACTGAACTCTTTTCCTTCAGTCAGCATTAGGGTTTTAAACCCTAAACTGAACTTTTTCCATTCAGTCAGCATTAGGGTTTTAAACCCTAAACTGAACTTTTTCCATGTAGTCAGCATTAGGGTTTTAAACCCTAAACTGAACTTTCCATTCAGTCAGCATTAGTGTTTTAAACCCTAAACTGAACTCTTTTCCTTTAGTCAGCATTAGGGTTTTAAACCCTAAACTAAACTTTTTCCTTTAGTCAGCATTAGGGTTTTAAACCCTAAACTGAACTTTTCCATTTAGTCAGCATTAGGGTTTTAAACCCTAAACTGAACTTTTCCTTTAGTCAGCATTAGGGTTTTAAACCCTAAACTGAACTTTTTCCATTCAGTCAGCATTAGGGTTTTAAACCCTAAACTGAACTTTTTCCATTCAGTCAGCATTAGGGTTTTAAACCCTAAACTGAACTTTTTCCATTCAGTCAGCATTAGGGTTTTAAACCCTAAACTGAACTTTTTTCCTTCAGTCAGCATTAGGGTTTTAAACCCTAAACTGAACCTTTTCCATTCAGTCAGCATTAGGGTTTTAAACCCTAAACTGAACTTTTTCCATTCAGTCAGCATTAGGGTTTTAAACCTTAAACTGAACTTTTTTCCTTTAGTCAGCATTAGGGTTTTAAACCCTAAACTGAACTCTTTCCTTTAGTCAGCATTAGGGTTTTAAACCCTAAACTGAACTCTTTTCCTTCAGTCAGCATTAGGGTTTTAAACCCTAAACTGAACTTTTTCCATTCAGTCAGCATTAGGGTTTTAAACCCTAAACTGAACTCTTTTCCTTTAGTTAGCATTAGGGTTTTAAACCCTAAACTGAACTTTTTCCTTTAGTCAGCATTAGGGTTTTAAACCCTAAACTGAACTTTTTCCCCTTAGTCAGCATTAGGGTTTTAAACCCTAAATTAAACTTTTCCTTTAGTCAGCATTAGGGTTTTAAAACCTAAACTGAACTTTTTCCATTCAGTCAGCATTAGTGTTTTAAACCCTAAACTGAACTTTTTCCATTCAGTCAGCATTAGGGTTTTAAACCCTAAACTGAACTCTTTCCCTTTAGTCAGCATTAGGGTTTTAAACCCTAAACTGAACTTTTTCCTTTAGTCAGCATTAGGGTTTTAAAACCCTAAACTGAACTTCTGTCCATTCAGTCAGCATTAGGGCCCCAACCCTAAACTGAACTTTTCCCCAGTTGGTCAGCATTAGAGTTTCAACTCTAAACTGAGCTTCTCCCCAGCTAGTCGGCATTAGGGCTCCAACCCTGAACTGAATTATTTCCATCCCGCCAGCCTTAGGGCTCCAACCCTAAACTGAGCATTCATATCTTGTGGCCATACCGTTGATCCAATCCCGGAATTGGCATTTTGGAAACTGAAATTTTCCGATTCCTTCATCAATTCTATGAACTTCCTGGCAAATAACTCACGAAATTTTTCCTAGTGAAACTGGGGCAGAAAATTTTGTTCGTTTGTTTTACCCGCAGGACTAACCTCGAGGCGCATGGATCGAGACGACCCACGAGATGAGTCTCAACCCAGAATAAAAAGGGGGGAAGAAGAAGAAGATGTCCCGAGATACCGGAGAAAATGGAAGGCGGATCGCTCCAAGACTTGATCAAGGTCCCGAACCCTGCCAATCACGTCTCACTCAGTATCCCAGAGATAAACAAGCACCTGCAACTCGCAAGCATCAAGATTCGGATCGAAGTCTCCAAGCAAAATCAGCTAAGACCCAAGATCAAGTTACAAAAGAATCATAGATAGGAATCTTGTAACTAGCAGTTGACATGCATATAAGTATTTAGTTCAGTTTCAATTTTTCTTTGGTTGTAATAAGGCGGTCAGTAAAGCAACAATGACAACAGCAACAGCAGTAACAGCAAGCATTGCAATCCCATGGTAGTCCCAGCTGCCAAAATTTCCCGAACTACATTGACCTGATTCCTGTTTAGCCCAGGATATGTAGGAAATCTTTGAAGCGAAGATTCGGTCAAATCTTTCAAAAAGTGCTTCACACGGAGTAGTCCATAGGCAAAAATCGCTCATATCCGCTCACTTTATCTTTGCACGAAAACTCTTCGTGTTTCCGAACAAAGAGGGGCAGCTGTGAGCACGTGATTTTTGTTTTACGCGACAATCGCTCCAAAAGAATTAAAAATGTATGTGTCATGCGTAATTTAAACCATGACCCGTTTGTTAGATGGAATTTTGTTAGTTACTTGTGATCTTGCCCGTTTTTGTTTTATTCAAAACAAAATATAAAAAATATATGTCGTGTGGACCGTGATCCGTTTATTAAAAGAAAAATAAAAAAAATGCATCTTTTATTCTATTTTTCATTAAGTGATGTTAGTGTAATTAAATGTTAATTGTGTGATAACTGTTGTTCTATGTTTTATATAGTATTATTTGGCAAATTAATTTAAGAAATTAAAAGGAAAAAAAAAGAGAACGATTTTCGGATCAGGCCATTCCAATTTAAAACAAAACAGGCCCAAAACTGAACCAAATCAAGCCCAAAACCTGTGTTTTGCCCGGTCCAAACCAGCTGACCCTAGGGGCGTCCAAACGACGTAGTTTTGATCTGGTCTGATCTGGGTCGTTGATCTCAGAATGATCAACGGCCAAGATCACATCCCTCATATCCACAAACAAACCCGACCCGTTCAACCTTGGTCCAACCCAGCCCCGTGCATTTGAAACGACATCGTTTCCCTTTAGTAGATAGATCACAGCCGTTGATCATCAGCAATCCAACGGCCAACATCCAATTACTCACCCCCGTATATAAACCCTTCCCTCTTTACCCCGCGCCTAAACCAAACCCCCCCTGCCTTAGGTCGTCCCCTTCACAGACCCCAACCCCGGAACCCTAGAGCCGCCCCCTTTCCCCTCACCAAAAATCCGGCGGCATGGACGCCGGTGACCCCCGCCTTAACACCATAGATGCATCTCACCATCCTGAACCCAAATCCACCAACCACTTAGCTCGAATCCCCTCCCACCTTCTCGAATCTTCATTTAAAGATTCGAGTCGGAACCTGAATTACACCGATTGACCCCAGTTTCACACCAGACAGTCCCCGGACCTCCTCGTGACCAAACCATGCTTGGTTTGGTCCGAATCTAACCAGGGAAACATAAATCCCAGATCTGCTTTTAGGAGCCCTAGGGTTCCTCGTGACTGATCTGTGTCTGTTTGAGCCAAGTGATTAGGGTCTAATGGACCTTAATCGAAGTGTTTCTCATTTGAGAACACTTCGATTAAAGTCCGTTCAACCCTAAGAAAGATCAATTCGAATCCGAGCTAGGGTTTGCTGATTTTTCAAGATTTCAGGTATTTTTGTGTTCTTTTCTATCAGTTCATGAGTCTTGTTGTAATTGAATGTTTGTTTATTGCCCCAAAATGTTAGTTGATTTTTATTTCTGAATTGTTGGTCGACTGTGTCCTGTCCGCCTTGCCTGAACCTCTGTGTTTGATCGAGTCTTTCTTCTATTCACTGATAATGTGTATATGTGTATGTGCTGTGCAATCAATTGAACTTTAAATTTGACTGATTAATTGATTCCCCAGTACAATTTTTGCTTAGTCAGTACAATTCGAATCATGTGTTTGATACTGTTAGATGTCTAATCATGGTTTTCGATTGTACATGTTATAATTAGTATAGTCGATTCGATACGTATCGTCGAATAGTTTCAGCTGTTTGAATAATAACAATTTGATCTGTTTCTGTTAAGCATTGTCTGAATCAATTAGGAATTGAGTTTAGCTACTTATAATTGATGTATTTGAATCAGAAATTTGAGGATTTGTTTTGTTTAGTTGTAGTCTGAAATGGGGGGCATGTGCATTTGTGCACAACATGTGCATTAAGGCCTTTTAAAGTTTAAAATAGTTTGACAGCATATGCTGTCAGGTTATATTCCTGTTGCCCGTGTCTACTTTTAGTTTAATAAAAGGATAAGGGGAACTGTCAGGGAATATCATAAGGGGGGTTCCTAATTTTAAATGTTTGAGTGGGAAAAACAGCTGAAAAGGAATAGGTTCTGAGTTGTTTAAACAGGCTGTTGAAAGCTGATGTTAGGCTATAAAAAGGGAGAAGAACTTCCATTAGAGCGAGGACTCAGACTAAATTTTGAAAAGAAAAAGGCAGACAGATTTTTTTAGACTGAACTCAGATTTTTCTAGACTTGATTGTTAGATATATATAGACATACACAAGAGAGAAAAACACACAGAAAAATCAGAAACTGTTTCTTCCTATTGTTGTTTGGGCTTCATTTGTTTTCAGCCTTTTCAATCAATTCTGATTCTTTGAAGTTCCAATTGAGTTTATTGGTTGAGTGTTTTCATTGGTTTATTATTGGTTTTGGTCTGCCTGGAGTTCTGATTCTACTCCATTGTGTGCTGCTGTCATTTGGCTACCTTTTCTATCGGCTATAGTTGCATTCTTGCATTCAAGCCGGTTCTGCTGTTACCAGTTGTTACTGCTGATGTTTCTATTGCCATTGTTACTCTACTGACTTCTCTTCTTCTTCTGTAAGCACTTCCAGGTACACACTTTCGAAACCATGTTTGTTGAAAGTTTGAAGTTTGAAGCAGAAATAAAGAAATGAATGTTTGTTTACTTCACAATACTTGTGTTCAAAATAGGTTGAATGGTAGTTGGCCTGTATTTGTTTAAGTTAGTTCCAACTGCAATTGCTCTGTATGAATTAACACACATCCTGATTGACATGAACTGTTAGATAGTATTGTTTGTTAGATCAGACGTATTTTCAATGTGTATAACCATTAGGTTTCGATTTAGTTATGACAGTATAACATAGAATCATGGCAAACATCTATATGTATTTTTGTCTAGACCTCTGAACTGTCAAATCTGTTATATTTGGTCCCAATTGATTTCAAGATAAATGCACCCCAAGCTAATTCTCATGTGGTGTTACGTTAACAGGGTGGCCATGTACGCCAACTCTCTTGTTAGATTCCTTGTTTCGATATAGGTTCGATATGGGTTTCGATATAGATTCATTGCTTCGAAATAATGCGACAATTTTGAGGAAAATCAATTTAATAGGCATGATTTAGAGTAAGAGGTTTTGGCGTTTAGATCAAATAAATTCCCAAATGAGCATTAATAATTAAGGATAATCCCAGCACTAATAGTCGCGGACGAGTATTCGTTTGTTCACATAATCATGGGGAGTTAATTTAGCTATAGGATGATTAATCATGTTTGATATATTGTTTCATAGTCTTCGATTTGGTTCATAATTTCTAGTAATGTTCCTTTCAATGAATGCGCTCCTCGATCTAGCATTTAATATGGTACACATCTTTTAAGCTTGTAACGATTTAGGATCTTTTCTCATTTATTTTTAGAAAACAAAAGCAAAACAAATGTAGTCATGCTAAGATTATCCTTGTAAAAATAACGAGACGAGCCTCGCCAAATAAAAAATGCAAATTGCGGGGCCCTCGATAATTAACCATGATAAATACTTAGAATTCGGGATGGACTGTTTAGTGAATTTCACTGCCTTCCCCCAAAGATAATAACGCGTTAGACTCTTTAGTCGCGATTCAATTGAAATTACATTCTTAAATTCGGGTGCACATTGATGTGACCCAAATACAAATCTCGACGGAGTCGAAATGTGTCGAACAACTACGGGTGCATTGATTGTGACGTGGTTCGAGATGCATTTTCACGACGTTACAATTCTATAAAAAATAAATGATAATAATAAAAGCGGTTTAAACTTAATAAAGGCACGCGAGTCGTAACATGTATTTAAATCAGATATTTAGCCATTATAACAATTTAAGCGACCGTGCTAGAACCACGGGATTCGAGGGTGCCTAACACCTTCCCTCGGGTCAACAGAATTCCTTACTTAGAATTTCTGGTTCGCAAACTTCATTTGGAAAAGTCGAAAATTTCCTCGATTTAGGATTCAAGATAAACCGGTGACTTGGGACACCAAAAACCAAACATTTCCCAAGTGGCGACTCTGAATTGAATAAATAATCTCATTTCGAATATTGTCACTTAAATTGGAAAAACTCCCTCGCGCATTTTACCCTTCAGGGCTGAGCGCGCAAAAAGGAGGTGTGACAGCTCTGGCGACTCTGTTGGGGACTTAATACCCAGAACCTCCGGTTCAGGGTTCAAGAATTCGAGCTTAGAATAATTGTTATATTTGGCTTTATTATCTGATATTTATTACATGTTTTGACATAACGTGCTGCAATGTTTGTTTTTTACTGCTTTGATATTATCTGAACTGTATATAAACTGTGCCGAACCCTTCTCTCTTCACCTCCGGGGAGAAGCTCGCTGGTCGAGGCTCCCTATTCTGTTAGTGTCGATACCTGAAATAAGAAAGAGGACGGATAAGTTACGAAGCCGGACGGCCTTTTGGTTCCCGGTAAGTTGCCCCTCCTCGACTCGAGTTGTCCGCTCGGGTACACAGTCTAGAACATCTACCCAGGTTATAAACCTAGTATAACGAAACCTCATGCCGGATCCCTAGTAGGAACGCTTATCTGCATCATGTTGCATTTGACATAGGGGACTCAACACAGGGGTTGGGTCCGTCTAGGACAGGCAACCTGGAATGAAAAGACCATCCTGCTGCATCCCGTTTGTTCTGCGCATCTATTTGCTTCAGATCTGCATGTTGACCGGTTTCCGAAAAATTTTCAAAAAAAGAATAGCAGGGTAGGGAGATAATTACTTATTCTTTTGGGAAAAAAACCAATGTCCAAGTAATGTCAAAACCTCACCGGAATTTTCTTTTAAAAATATATATATATAAAAAAAATGAAAACAAAGCTTGTCTTTCAGTTTGACTATTCCTTTTAATCACTTTCAAAATCCAAAATACATATAAATAAAACAAAAATTAAAAAAAATATTTATTGTTTCATTTGTAGTACCTCTTTAAAAGATTTTCGAAATTTCAAAAAAAAAATGAAAAAAGGGAAGTTTAAAATGTATAAATATTTCCTTGGTCTCTTTTCAAAAATAAATACTATAATAAAAAAAATATAACAAAATTCCAGAAAAAAAATAGTTATTCTTCTTTTCTTTAAAGGATTTTATTTTTGTTTCCCCTATTTTGATCCGACCGAACTACGCCGGTTTGATTCTCACACGGTGTGAGATACGTAGGCAACTCTCATCGGGTCCAACTCTCATATGGTGGATTTCAATGTTATTTTGGGCATGGATTAGTTATCTCCGTATCATGTTATTTTGGACTGTCATGCTAAGACAATGACATTGGCTATACCAGGTGTGCCACGGATTGAGTGGTGAGGTTTGACTGATTATGTTTCCAGTAGGGTAATTTCATTCTTGAAGGCCCAGCGTATGGTCGGGAAGGGTTGTCTTTCATATTTAGCCTTTGTGAGGTATGTCGGTGCAGAGACTCCCAGTATTGATTTTGTTCCTGTTGTGAGGGATTTTCTCGATGTATTTCCTACAGACCTGCCAGACATGCCACCGGGCATGGATATTGATTTTGGTATTGATCTGGTGCCGAGCACTCAGCCCATTTCTATTCCGCTGTATCGTATGACACCAACAGAGTTGAAGGAGTTAAAGGAGCAGCTTCAGGAACTCCTTGACAAGGGGTTCATTCGGCCTAGTGTGTCGCCTTGGGGTGTTCCAGTTCTATTTGTGAAGAAGAAGAAGAAGAAGAAGAAGAAGAAGAAGGATGGCACAATGAGGATGTACATTGATTATAGGTAGTTGAACAAAGTAACAATCAAGAACAAGTATCTTTTGCCACATATCGATGATTTGTTTGACCATCTTCAGGGAGCGAGAGTGTTTTCCAAGATTGATCTCCGTTTAGGTTATCACCAGTTGAAGATCAGGGAATCGGATATTCGCTTTCAAGATCAGATATGGTCATTATGAGTTCCTTGTTATGTCTTTTGGGCTGACCAATGCCCCAGCAGCGTTCATGCATCTGATGAACAACGTGTTTTGACCTTATCTTGATTTGTTTGTGATTGTCTTCATTGATGATATTCTAGTATATTCGTGTAGTCAGGAGGAGCACGCGGAGCATTTGAGAGTTATGTTGTAGAGGTTGATGGAGGAGAAGCTTTATGCAAAGTTCTCCAAATGCAAGTTCTTGCTCAGTTCAGTGGCTTTCTTGGGACATGTGGTGTCCAGCGAGGGTATTCATGTTGATCCGAAAAAGATAAAGGCGGTCTAGAGTTGTCCCGGACTGTCCTCAGCTACAGAGATTTGCAGCTTTCTTTGTTTGGCGGGTTATTACTGCCATTTTGTTTAGGGATTTTCATCTATTGCATCGCCCTTGACCAAGTTGACTCAGAAGGGTGCTTCATTTTTATGGTCGGATGAGTGTGAGGAGATCTTTTAGAATCTCAAGACAACCTTGACCACGGCTCCAATGTTAGGTTTGCCATCAGCTTCAGGTTCATATACCGTGTATTGTGATGCTTTGAGAGTTGGTATTGGGTGTGTGTTGATGCATGAGGGTAGAGTTATTGCTTATGCTTCTCGTCAGTTGAAGCCCCATGAGAAGAACTACCATGTTCATGATTTGGAGTTGGTTGCCATAGTTCACGCGTTGAAGATTTGGAGGCATTATTTGTATGGTGTGTTTTGTGAGGTGTTTACTGATCATCGTAGCCTCCAGCACTTGTTCAAATAGAAGGATCTCAATTTGAGGCAGCGGAGATGGTTGGAGTTGCTAAAGGATTATGATATTACTATATTATACCATCTGGGAAAGGCCAATGTGGTGGCCGATGCTTTAAGCTAAAAGGCGGTGAGTATAGGGAGTTTGGCATATATTCCATTTGGGGAGAGACGTCTTGCAGTTGATGTTCAGACCTTGGCCAATCGGTTCGTGAGGTTAGATATTTCGGATCCCAGTCAGGTATTGGCTTGTGTGATTTCTCGGTCTTTCTTATATGATCGCATCAGAGAGCTCCAGTATGATAATCTGCATTTGTTTGTCCTTAAGGACAGAGTTCAGCACGATGATGCTAGAGATGTGACTATTGGTGATGATGGGGTATTGAGGATGCAGGGCTGGATATGCGTGCCCAAGGTAGATGGGCTTCGGGAGTTGATTCTGGAATAGGCCCATAGGTCGCGGTATTCCATTCATCCAGGTGCCACCAAGATGTATCAGGATCTAAGACAGCATTATTGGTGGAGGAGAATGAAGAAAGACATTTTGGGATTTGTATCTCGGTGTCTTAATTGTCAGCAGGTAAAATATGAGCATTAGAGACCGGGTGGATTGCTTCAACAGATGGATATTCCAGAGTGGAAGTGGGAGAGGATCACTATGGATTTTGTAGTCGGACTTCCACGGACTTTGAAGAAGTTTGATGCTATTTGGGTGATTGTGGATCGGCTGACCAAGTCCACGCACTTCATTCATGTGTGTACTACCTATTCTTCAGAGTGGTTGGCAGGGATCTATATCCGAGAGATTGTTCGTTTGCATGGTATTTCGGTTTCCATCATTTCAGATAGAGGTACTCAGTTTCCTTCGCAATTTTGGAGAGCCGTGCAGAGAGAGTTGGGTACTTAGGTTGAGTTAAGCACAACTTTTCACCGTTAGACAGACGGGCAGTCCGAGTGCACTATTTAGATATTGGAGAACATGTTGCGTGCTTGTGTCATTGATTTCGGAGGGTCATGGGATCAGTTTTTACCACTCACAGAGTTTGCTTATAACAACAGTTCCCAGTCCAGTATTCAGATGGCTCCATATGAGGCTTTGTATGGGAGGCAGTGTAGATCTTCAGTTGGTTGTTTTGAGCCGGGTGAAGCTAGGCTATTGGGGACAGACTTGGTGTAGGATGCTTTGGACAAGGTGAAGGTGATTCGGGAGAGGTTTCATACAGCGCAGTCGAGACAAAAGAGTTATGCTGACACAAAGGTTCAGGATGTGTCCTATATGGTTGGTGAGAAGGTCTTGCTGAAGGTTTCGCCCATGAAAGGTGTTATGAGGTTTGGAAAGAAAGGTAAATTGAGTCCTCGGTTCATTGAGCTTTTGAGGTACTTCGGAGGATTGGCGAGGTGGCTTATGAGCTTGCTTTGCCACCCAGTTTGTCGAGTGTGCATTCGATATTTCATGTTTCTATGCTCCGAAAGTATATTGGGTATCCGTCTCATGTTTTAGACTTCAGCACGGTGCAGTTAGATGGTGATTTGACTTATGATGTGGAGCCAGCAGCTATTTTGAAGCGTCAGGTTCGAAAGTTGAGATCAAAGGATATAGCTTCAGTAAAAGTGCAGTGGAGAGGTCGGCCTGTAGAGGAGGCTACCTGGGAGACCGAGCGGGAGATGCGGAGCAGATATCCTCACCTATTTAAGGCCAGGTATGTTTCTTGACTCGTTTGAGGACGAACGTTTTTTAAGAAGGGGAGGATGTGACGACCCGGTCAGTTGTCTCATGAGTTACCGCTCAATTTTCCCTATTTCTGCTTTTATTTGCCTTGTTCAGTTGTATTTTGTGTTATCAGGTTGGTTGGCTTGGGTTCGGAGAGGTTTTGGTAAGGTTTGAGATACTTAGTCTCTTTTGAGGAAACTTAAGTTGGAAAAGTCAATCGGATGTTGACTTATGTGTTAGAGGGATCGGATGTGAGTTCCAATGGTTCGGATAGCTTCTGGAGGTGATTTGGGACTTAGGAGCGTGATCGGAATGAGTTTTGGAGGTCCGGAGTAGATTTTGGCTTGAATTAGCGAAGTTGGAATTTTGGCGTTTTCCGGTTGATAGGTGAGATTTTGATATAAGGGTCGGAATGGAATTCTGGGAGTTGCAGTAGTTCCGTTGGGTCATTTGGGATGTATGTGCAAAATTTCAGGTCATTCGGATGTGGTTTGATAGACTTTTTGATGGAAAGCGGAATTCATATGATTTTGGAATCTTAGGCTTGAATTCGATGTGATTTTGGTATTTTGATGTTGTTTTGGGCGTTCCGAAGGTTGGAACGAGTTTTATGTTTAATACCATTCCAATGCCTTTATATTGGGAAAGAACTAAATCTTGCCAACAAGCTTACTGAGAAAGCTATATCATTGGCAAGATACACTAATGCCACAATTGCACTAAGATATGGTATTTCGGTACCAAAAAGCTCTTCATCATTTTCATGAGGTTGGAATGGATCTTTCTTTATATAAAGTGATCTCACAACCATCGAGGTACTCAATGGATGTGCTTTATCCATATAAAATCCTTTTAAGATATTTTCGGTGTATGTTGATTGATGGATAACTATTCCATCTTTCATATACTCATATTGTAGACTAAGACAAAAACTTGTCTTTCCAAAATATTTCATTTCAAATTATTTCTTCAAACAGTCGGCTGCATTCCGAAGCTCACGAGAAGTTTCAGTGATATTTAAATCATCAACATACACATCGATTATAATAAATTCAGATTCAAGCCTTTTTTATAAAGACACATGGGCAAATTGGATCATTCTTGTACCCTTCGTGTAACAGGTATTCACTCAGGCGATTGTACCACATACGACCTGATTGTTTCAATCAGTATAAGGACTTATGAAGCTTTATTCACCAAGTTTCATGGAAACTTTGATATTGTCACGACCCTAAATCCGGACCCGGTCGTGATGGCGCCTCTCGTGAAGACAAGGCCAGCCGACACACTCCCAATTTATTTTTAAGCAATTAAATAATAGAACTAAGTCTTAATCATAGCAATAGATCCCAAAAGAAGGTAAATAATACAGTTTGCGGAAAAAGAAAGACATGGACCGACATCGGGGTGTCACCAATCATGAGCATCTATAATAATACTACAAGTCTGAAAGAGTCTACTCCACTATTACATAACTAAAACAGAAGGAAATAAGATAGAGGTAGAAGCACTGGGTTGCGAATCGCCGGGTAGCTACCTAGTGAATCTCCGGAATCTGCTGGACAACTCTCAACCCTCACAAGCAGGACCTGAAGCGCCTGAATCTGCAGACGGGGAGCAGGGAGTAAAGTGAGTACTCCAACTCAGTGAGTAATAATAACAAATACAGACTGAGTAATAAGAAATCACGTAAGGCACATCAACAGGCTATAAGGAAACAGTAAAAGCCAGTAAAAGCAATGAAACAGTGAAAATATGTAAAGTCATTTTGGTTCAGTTTAAACTTCTATGGAATGCCTTTTTAACAGTTAAGCAAATAAATGATAGGCAATTAGGAAAAATAAACACAATAAGAACCTCCCCTCGGGCACAATACCAACAGAATCAGTCCCTCGGGCTATATCTCACATCACAATGGGTACCCGCGCTCATTGGGGGTGTACAGACTCCTGGAGGGGCCCCTTACGGCCCAAGCGCAATATCAAGCCATCTCGTGGCATAATCAACAGGCTCTCGACCTCATATCAACAAGCCACCTCGTGGCGTACAATCTCAGGCCCTCGACCTCATAATCATAATCAGTGTATCCTCACAACACAGGCCCTCAGCCTTACTCAGTCAGAATCTCATAAGCCACTCGGGCAACAATAAAACATGATGCTCAACCCAATTTATCATTTAAAATATCATTTAATATTTAAAACAGAGTAAACATGGCTGAGTTATGAAAATAGTAGGATACGACATGACAGAGTACAAGTATAAGGTCAAAACAGTGAGGAAATATTAGTAAAAATCCCCTAAGGGTCCAAATAGTTGGCATGAGGCCCAAATATGGCATTCAACCCAAAATATGATGATAACAAATAGTTTTCAATCAAATATACAGTAAAACAGTCATTTAGGACGGACTAAGTCACAATCCCCAACGGTTCATGACTCCATGCTCGTTGTCTAGCATCTGCATCACCTCAATATAGCACCACGATGTGCAATTCGGGGTTTCAAACCCTCAGGACAACATTTAAAATCATTACTCACCTCAATCCGGTCTGAACTCTAGCCCGCGACGCCTTTGCCCCTCGAATCAGCCTCCACTCGTGTCGAATCTATCCAAAATCAGAATCACGACGTCAAAATATGCCAAGGGAACGAAGCCCATGCGAAAATAATCAATTTACAACATAAATCCCAAACTCTCCGTCAACCATCCAAAATCACCCGGAGGCCCCCGAAACCTCAACCAAAAGCACAAACATATCCCATAAGATACCTCCGATGGATCATTGATATGAGTTTATTTTATTCAATGATCCAAGTCATCATTGATTGGTTATGCAAATGCATGATATTTGTCGGATCCACACAAAGGTTGATCTCGGACAGGCTATTTAGTTTCAAGTGGAGGTACAACCATATCATGGCATTCAACGAAACAAACTATGGTTGCTACTTCTTTAAATCATACAGAGATAATAGCCATTCACGAAGCAGGTCGAGAATGCGTTTGGTTGAGATAGATAACTTAACACATTCAGGAAACATGTGGTCTTTCTTTGAAACAGAATATTTTAACAATATTGTATGGAGACAATGCTGCGCGCCTAGCTCAATTGAAAGGAGGATACAACAAATGAGATAGACAAAAATATATTTCACCGAAATTCTTTTTTTACTCATGATATTCAAAAGAATGGTGAAATAAATGTTCAACAAATTCGTTCAAGTGATAATTTGACGAAATCTGGTCACTAAGGCATTACCAACCTCAACATTTGGGAAGCTGCTATACAAGATTGGAATGCGTCGTTTTCGAGACATTAAGTGATATTTTCATCAGGGAGAGTAAATACGCTCTATAGTCTTTTTTCCTTAACCAAGATTTTGTCCCACTGGATTTTTCTGGTAAGGTTTTTAATGAGACAACAAACAATGCGTATAACAAATAACTACATGCTCTTTTCCTTTTACTTGAAATTTTATGTTTAACATGGACATCCAAGGAAGAGTGTTGAAAATAATAGATATGAATGCCCATGTGTAGCCCTATTACATTTAGTATGTAGTAACCATTCCTTTCACTATTTTACAATATTAATTTTTCACTTTTCATACCTATATAAAGACTTTGTAATAAATGGGTAAATACTAGGGGTTGGCGTTCAAGCAGTTCGAATTGAATATGAAAATTTCGGTTTGGATTTTCTAATTTCAGATTAAAGAAATAACAATCCAAATTCAAACCAAATAAGCTCGAATTTGATCGGATTTTTAAGTTCGTTTTCGGATTAATTAGTTTGAATATTTTGGATTTCCGGTTTTGAGCTTATAAGTTGAGATGTTTCTTCATTTTATAAAAATGGATATCCAAATGAAGTACTCATGTTAAATTACCTGAAAAGTTTCTCATTCTCACCGCAATCATCCAAATAAAGTATTCAAGTAATGGAATTATTAACAAAGACATTAATAAGGCCGATAAGAAGTAGCAGACAATGTCCAAATAGAAAGTATTCTGATAATAACTTAGTAATTAATATTGAATATATGAGATAATATCTAATGGGTAGGGTATTGAACTTATTATTATTGGTATATGGATAATGGACTAAAAATAAAGTATAAAAAATTTGGATTTTCGGATATCTAAAATTTTGAAGTACCAAATCCAATATCCAATTGGAAATCCAAAATATTTAAAATTAAATCTAAAATCCAATCCTTAATCCGAAACCCCAAACCAAAAATCCAAAAAGTTCAGATTCGGTTTGGATTTCGGTTTTGCCCAAACTATGACCACCCCTAGTAAATATACACAATTGAAGAAGAAAATTTATTCCTTCTTTCTATCTCTGTTTCTTATTTATGTTTTACTAAATTATTTTTATTTTGTAATATATATATATATATATCAATTTCAATTAGTATTATTTTTTAATTTGTCTCTATCTCTGCTTACTGAACTTGTCAATTGCTAGAAATAGGAAGAGATGGTGGATGAAAAACAAAAGTTTTTACAATTAATTATGAGGTGACTTTTTAGAGTGTTGTATACGGTTAAAATAGGGCTTTCCCGATTTTACCATTTTATCGAGACCAGGGAATCATGTTAAGGGTGGGTCTCGTTATGGATCAAGTCAGAACACGAAGATAAAGTATCAAGCTCGAGAATCGAGGTGCTCATTGAGATCGGGGCCAACAACGATCAGTGCCAACAATGATCGAGACCATATATGACACACTTTGAGCGAAGTGCAATAATGGAAAGGCGAGATATCCGTAACCGGTCGAAGATCACGGCGGAAATCCCAAAACAGATCAGATTAAGGGCGGTGTTTAGGCTAATCATGGAATTTACTTCTGTAAATTATAAATATACCATAATTAGGACTCCTCTACTATATAAAGAGGAGTCCCCATCATTTGTAGACACATTACATTCACTCAGATTAAAGCAATACAATATTCTCTCTTTCTCTTGTTTATCAGCTTGTTGCATTTTAACTATTCTGGCATAACTAGCTTGAGGGCTCTATCCGAACGCTGGTTTACTTTATATTATTATCAATTTACATTACTTATATTTACGATTGTCAATTGGTATTAGTTGAAATCACATATCCTTAAAACTACATTATAAGTTTAATTGTTATCTAATTTTTAAGGTAAACAGTTTGGTGCCCACCGTAGGGCTAAGGATAATAGTGATTGCCTAGTATTAATCCTCATAACACACACTACTTTTAGGCTTGTTTTCGTAAGTGTCTTTGATTTCAGGAATCGAAATGTCAAACTCTCAAGCAGTACCCACTCACACGGATACCAGCTTTGGTCTTCATGGCGGGAACGAACACGTAGTCGCCTCGAGAAACGGAGTACCTCCAATGAATCTTGATATGCCACAAGCTGTAGATCCCGTCGATATTAGTTCTCGTGTCGCCATTCATGGAAATTTAGGCACCGACCCTAAAAATAGCATCCGTAGAGATGCCCGGGCAGTCGATCTGAACGCACAAAGTGGTGAAGAAGGAAGGATTAGCCTTCGAATGATATTTGATATGTTACAAACTCAGCAGGCTGCGATAACACAACTTCAAAATCAAAATCGAGCACCAAGCAGAATCGAATTCGATACATCACAGGAAGTTGTTCATAGGGTCGAGCCTATACAAGAGAAATTGAATGATAATGGATCAGGAACTAACCCCGCCATCATGAAGATGCTCGAGGAGCTCATTAAAAGGATTGAATCTGGATTAAAAAAAAATTGAGGCTAATGATAAAAAAAGTAGAAACATACAACTTACGGGTTGATCAAATACCGGGGGCACCCCCGATTCTGAAGGGTTTAGATTTGAAGAAGATCGTACAGAAGCCTTTCCCACTAAGTGCGGCTCTGAATCCCATTCCGAATAAATTCCGCATGCCAGAAATCCCCAAGTACAATGGAACATTGATCCTAATGAGCATGTCACTTCTTATACATGCGCAATAAAAGGAAATGACTTAGAAGACAATGAAATTGAATCTGTTTTGTTGAAAAAATTTGGAGAAACTTTATCGAAGGGGGCAATAATATGGTACCACAATTTGCCGCCCGATTCCATCGATTCGTTCGCCATGCTTGTTGTTTCGTTCATGAAGGCACACGCCGGAGAAATTAAGGTCACGACTAGGAAATCGTACCTCTTCAAAGTGAGACAAAAGTATAATGAAATGCTAAGGGAATTCGTATCTCGGTTACAGATGGAACACATGGACCTACCCCTAGTCACCGATGATTGGTGTCACGACCCTAATACCGGCCCGGTCGTGATGGAGCCTATCGTGAAACTAGGCCAGCCGACATAATTCCTGAATTAACCATTATTCAATAAAAGTCATTTTTATGTCTTTAATTAATCAAATATCTCATAATGTAAGTCTAAATGAACGGTGCAGACTAAATACATAAGCCAGACATCGGGGTGTCACAAGTCACGAGCATCTACTATGGTCTGAATACAACAAAGAGTCTGAAAATATACTAAAAACAGTCTAAGGAAGACAAGAGGGAGAAGAGTAGGGTTGCGAACGTCGGGCAGCTACCTTGCTAACTCTGATGACTCTGCCATTGAGTAATCAACACCTGTTACCGAGTTCAGAAATACCTGAATCTACACACAAGGTGCAGGGAGTAATGTGAGTACGCCAACTCAATAAGTAATAAAAGTAAATGAAAGATGAGCAGTAAGAAAACATGTAAACCACGTCATAATGCTACAGCAAATACAGTACGTTTCCAAAATAGTACAGAAATCATTTATTTCGTAAATCAAACTCAGTTTAGTAAAAACACTTTCCTTTTTAAAATATCTTCCAATAGTTTCAAACGAGTGATAAAAACAGCGAGTCAAAATGATAGAAATGTAAACAGCCCCTCAGGCAAAACATGTACCATACACCGCCCCTCGGGCAAAATATCAATAGAACCAGCCCCTCGGGCTACCTCACAATCACTCGTAATCAGACCCTCGGGCATAACATGAATCAAGAACTGCCCCTCGGGCAAAATATGGATCAAGGACAGCCCCTCAGGCAACAACACGAAACAACAGCAACCCCTCAGGCAATATCACATCTCACACTGGGTACCCGCGCTCACTGGGGTGTACAGACTCCGGAGGGGCTCCTACAGCCCAAGCGCTATAACAAGACATCTCGTGGCATAATCAAACTAGCCATCGGCATCATAACAAGCCACCTCATGCGTAACAAATCAGGCCCTCGACCTCATAATTAGAATCAGTAACAACTTGTTGTTGCGTGGAGCCCGATCCAATAATATCCTCACAACATAGGCCCTCGGCCTCACTCAGTCAGAAATCTCTCAAGCCACTCGGGCAACAGTAAAACATGATGCTCAGCCCAAAATATCATTTAAAATATCAAAACGGAGTAAATATGTCTAAGTTATGAAAACAGTAGAATACAGCATGACTGAGTACAAATATGAAGTCAAAATAGTGAGGAATAGTAGTAAAAATCCCCTAAGTGCCCAAAACAGTTGGCACGAGGCCCAAATATGGCATTCAGCCCAAAATATGGTAATACTTTCCAAAACACATTGATATCAAGCAGTTTTCAATCAAATACGTGACTTAACAGTCGTACGGGACGAGACCAAGTCACAATCCCAAATGGTGCACAACCCCACGCTCATCATCTAGCGTGTGCGTCACCTCAAAGTAGCACAACGATGTGAAATTCGGGGTTTCATACCCTCAGGACAATATTTACAATCATTACTTACCTCAAATTGGTCCAAACTCTAGCCCGCGATGCCTTTGCCTCTCGAATCGGCCTTCAAATGCTCCATATCTAACTAAAATCAGTATATTATCATCAATATATGCTAAAGGAACAAAGCCCAAGCGAAAATAATCAAATTAACTCAAAAAACCCGAAACTTGCTTAAACCCGGCCCCCGGGCCCACGTATCGAAATCCGATAAAAATTACAAAACTGGAAAACCCATTCGCTCATGAGTCTACCCATATCAAATTCACCAAAATCCGACATCAAATGGCCATCCAAATCCCCAAAATCAACTTTCCAAACCTTCTTCCATTTTTCCCAATTTTTACCCCAAATTCTCAAATTAAATGATAAGAATCAATACATAATCATGAAATTTAACCAAATTTTAGTGAAGAACACTTACCCCAATCAATCCTCTAAAAATCCCTTCAAAAATCGCCTTAATCCGAGCTCCATAGCTCCAAAAATGCAAAAATGGCCGAAATCCTCGAAATAGAGTACTTTATAATCTGCCCAAGCATTTACCCTATGCTATCACGGACAAGCTAATGCAATAGCGAAGCACAAAATTTTCCAACCCTTCTTTTATCCTATGCGATCGCGGCCATTCTCCCGCGATCACGTAGAACAAATTTTTCCAACAACCTTCTCCAACTCTTCCGAATAGCCTCTAGTATAATGGTCATAACTTTTTGTAAAAAAACTCTAAATTACAATTGGTTTAACTTTCTGAAAACTAGACATCAAGGGCTACAACTTTCATTTTTGAATCATCTTCAAATTCCTTAAAAATTGTGAGATATAAGCTTCCAAAGTCGGGTCAGTGCATCAGAGATTTTACTCTATGCGATCGCGGGAAGACTTACGCGATCTCATACCATTTTTCCAAATTTTCTCTATGCTAACGCGATCGGATCTATGCTAACGCACTGTACACCCCTGAAGCCAAAAACCAGCAACTAGAAATGGCCTAGAAATGGTTCAAAACTCACACGAGGTTCTCGGGACCTCAAACAAGCATGCCAATACATCCCATAACATCATTGAAACTTGTTCCAACCTTCGGAACGCTCAAAACAATATCAAAACATCGAATCACCATCGGATGCAAGCCTAAGAATTCCAAAACTTCTGAATTCCGAATTCGATCAAAAAGTCTAGCAAACCTCGTCCGAATGACCTGAAATTTTGCACACACGTCACAAATGACACAACGGACCTACTCCAATTTTTGGAATTCCATTCCGACCCCGATATCAAAATTTTCACTACCGACCGGAAAATGCCAAATTTTCAATTTCGCCAATTCAAACCTAAATCTACCACGGATCTCCAAAATACATTCCGGACGCACTCTCAAGTCCAAAATCACCTAATGGAGCTAACCAAATCATAAAAATCCAAATCCGAGATCTAATACTAAAAAGTCAAAATTTGGTCAAACCTTTCAAATTTAAAACTTCAAACTGAGAATTGTTCTTCCAAATCTATTTCGATTATCCTAAAAACTAAAACCGATTATTTACATAAGTCATAATACATCACACAGGGCTAGTCATGCCCGAGAACTAGCGAGCGAAATGCAAAAGCTCAAAACAACTGATCTGGTCGTTACATCCTCCCCCACTTAAATATACATTCGTCTTCGAACGTGCCTAGAGTTGTTCCGAAACCTATCAAATCGCTGTGTAACCTTACCTAGGTCTGATAACACAATATAATTAAAATTTCGCCATCCAACCTAGCCCATAAACCTTAGAATTACATTTCCACTTCTGAAATCATCTACATGATCAGAATCTCACATCTATACTCTGAATAAGCCCGAACCAGCTGTAACAAACCATACCTGCAGCCTCAGATGCAATTACATGATATACTAGGGGTGGGCATTCGGTATTTCGGTTCGGTAATTAAGAATTGCGGTTCGGTATTCGGTTTATCAATTGTGTATACCAAATACCATACCAAATTATTTCGGTACAGTTCGGTATTTTTTTATTTTAGTTCGGTACGGTTTCGGTTTAATAATCGCTAAATAAACTTATGACGCTTGACATCTCTCTGCCCCTCTTCGTGCACAATTCTCCAATGAATTCACAATTCATTTATTCAATGAATTCATAACGTTGACAATTTGGCATTCAAAAACAGAGGAAACTGTAGTACTTAAGAATTCACAATGAATTCAAAAACACAAAAGTTATCAGAGCCAATGGCCTATCTCCAGTCTGATCCTCTTGACATATTTTCACTATTCTATACTTAGTTAAAACAATGGCCTATGTTTGTTTTTCAGAAATGTAGGATCAGGGCTAGTTCAATATAATTGTGTGATCATGTGTATCCTCTTCTAAGAAAGAGTCTTCTTTTTGAATGTGGCTGCTTTATATACTTCTCTTTGAAGTATATAATTATTTTTAAAAAAAATAAGTACAAGACTTTTATATTTCGTGTTTCATGTGTTCTTCGTGAATGTTCAAAGGGAAAAAAAGGAGGTTTCATATATTTGTGGAATATGATTAAGATGTCATTAAGTACTATACTTTAGTATTATAAATATATCATGAAATGGAATTACTTTTTGTGTTATTAGTGGTGATTAAGGGGATGTTGGTGATTTTTTTATAATATTTTGCTAGGTGAAAATGGATGAACTATCCAACTAAAATCTTCTAAAAAAATCGGTATTTCGGGGTTGGGCAGTGGACTGGGCTGGGCAGTGGACTGGGCAGTAAGAAAATGTCTTTAAAAAATCGGTATTTCGGTATTTTGGTATACCGAAATTTCAAAATTCTAATACCGAGGACCATACCAAAATACCGAAATTGCAATACCGAATTAGACGAAATACCAAAAAAATCGAAACCGAAATACCGAACTAATTCGGTCCGGTTCGAAATTCGGATTTTATGCCCACCCTTATAATATACCACATAGCTCAAACTCTCGTAGCGATAACTTCTGATCACAACAGTTGCTCAGAACAACCGAATATCAATAATAAACCTCTTATCAAATAAAGCCTCATTCCAACACTTCTGTATACTGCCAATGATAAATGAAACACGTAGAAAGTCATAACCATTCCTCAGATCAACCATTCGTGAGACCATTTCTCCTTTAGCAAGGACCATAGCAAATTTCTGAGCCGAACATCGATATTATCCTTCCAACACGCTGAAATCGAATCCGTTTGTATTCATTCTAGATCCCAATGATCTCATCTAATCCAACACAACTACTCTGGTGACATGACACATCAATACAATCTAAAGCCACAACTCTTGCAATCCGCACACCAATAAACAACAATTCGAATGTACTCAAATCATGAAAAATGACTCAAATGAGAGAGTTGTACCGCAAGCTCACCAGTACCACAACACACAATGCTGAGAACCCGTCACATATCGTAGAAATAGAACATACGAATCTAACCCGAAGGGTCATACCTCCACATAACTTTACTACAATGCGCGACCCTATCCAAACACTGGTCCATATGAAACACCTCAAGTCACTATGCTCAAAATCGACAACCACGCGTAATTTGATGTCTAGAACCAAAACAAATCATGATAACCACGGTGAAGCAATTGACATAACATTACACAAACCCGAAAGGACACAACCGATACGCCATCCGTTGAGCAATACCCAATACTCTTCCAGCTCGAATCCCACTGAGAGGCCCTAATAAAACCGCACCACATGTGCCTATAACCAACAAATCCTAACGCCTCACAACACGGAAAGGTAACTCATAGATCTCCACGGATCACTAATAACCTCAATAACAATCGAATCAACACATCTCTCAACAATACAACTCGGTGTCAACCAAGCCGACTCGATGTAGAACACACATCCCTATTGGCCTACCAATGAACCCCTTATCAAGGAGTTCCTAAAGTTGCTCCTTCAACTCCTTTAACTCTGCAGTGCCATACGATATGGTGTCCGGCACCAAATCAATACCGAAATCAGCAACCATGTCCGATGACATGCCCGGCAGCAGGAAACACATCCGAAAAATCCCTCACCGCCGGAACTGAATCAATGGTAGGAGTCTCTGCACTGACATCCATCACAAAGGCCAAATAAGAAAGATAACCCTTCCTAGCCATCCGCTGGGACTTCAAAAATGAAACCACCCTTCTGGGAACATAATCCATCGAACCTCACCACTCAATATGTGGCATTCCCAGCATAGCCAACATCGCCATCCTAGCGCAACATCCAGAATAACACGACACGAAGACAACCAGTCCATACCCCATATCACACCAAAATCTAGCATACTAAGCAACAAGGATCCACTCGGGCCTCCAAACCTCTAAAAGTTACCACACAAGATCGATATACGCGGTCCACAACCATGACCTAACCTGTTTATGAGGACTCCCAGTCTCCAAATTCATACAGCACGTGAATCACCATATTCGATCCCAACTCCACCATCTGAATATAAAACACACCTCTAACCCAATCATTCCACGAGAAGTACTCCTATAATTCTTCTGTGCCCCAAAGCAAACTCAAATATCAGCAGTCGATCTAACAAGAGAGTGACGCAATACTAATAAAGTATCCTCAACTCAAACACATCGCCCTTTCTAAAATGTACGCCCTCATCAAGCCACACCAATCAGTGATCTCATTTATCTGGTCATCTGAAACTGTCCATGCTACCTAAGAATTTGTGAACTTCCTTTCAAAACTGAACCGTGACCTTACACATGCAAATCTCAATCCTACACAACATACAACATATATACCATACCATCCTAGGATAAACATGAGAACTTCATATCCATTTCGAGCCACAAGAAACTACATACTTAACTAGCCAAGAACTTTCCAGTGATCCCATCTAGAAGAAAATCACTATACATCCCATGCTCCTCACGCTTGTAGAAAATATACATCTCTAACAGTGGTAGAAACCATCAAGAACTCTCCGAATTCCATTTGCACAAAACTAAACCGTCAGGACTGAATCCTTCTAACTCAACCAAGCTACGCAGGCCACTAAAGCCCAAGAGCATTGCCGCAAAACACTTGTAGAAACTCATTACCTCGTAAGCACCTAAAGCACTAATCATATCCTTACCATGCCAACCCGGCCTACTACCAAGCTATCTCATATATTCAAGTTCCTTCTGATTTACCTTCAAGTTAATACTTCTTCTCGCTATAACACTACAATCCTCGACCCAGACTCGTCACACGAGACCCAAGCATAAATCCACACCGTCCTACAGTTCATAAGTCGGTGACTATTCTATCTAATATCCCCAAAAGCACCACATTTGAAATACTTTCCCTGAAGAGACTCCCTGCGAATCTAAAGCCATTACCTTCACCTTCCTGATACTGATGTGTAGAATCCATAATGATATAGAAATACTACAAGTCTTGACACCCTCCAATGCAAGCCTCAGTTTCTAGCCAAATATACAATCTGAAAATCTCCAATTATAACATATAAAATCTTGAACCCATTAGAACCATTCTCGAGAGTCATCCACTTTACTCAAACTGCAATTAGACCGATTAAACGGACCGGACGACCAGTGCTCCAATAGCACTCCGACACTGCAGAATGTAACCTCACCTTAATGCAACCAAGCAACTCATGTTCTATGTACCGTACATCCTTTACCAATAACAACTCAAGTCATTCCGTGATTTTCATACACCCATAAAGCATAACATAACCTTTATTAAAATTTCCTTTAATCGAGACATCTTCGGTCTCAACCTCCGTAAGCCATAACTAATTTACTAGTACGCCTAAAACTGGAACCAACATAGCACATAACCGTGCAATCAACTAATCAATAGCAGACTCCCACACTTGGCTCAAAGCCATAGATCAAAACACAATAACTCATAATTCATATACTCTATTACTGCCATAATATCGTAGTGAGATTAAACTAAATCCTTCATAAGCTCGTGCAACACAAACCATCTAGTACTTCAAATCTTCTGCAAATCTCGCATTCACCCTCGTAACAGTCAAGCCCACTCTCTTAAGCAACCCAAATTCAAATTGCAACACATATATTTTACTGGTAAAAGAGGTCTTCCAACAAATGACATAAGGATCACACAACTTCAGAACGCTTCGCAGGAGATAACCCACCTGCTTCACCTCAAACTAACATCTCTTTATACCCTTCCACCATCATAAACATCACGCAATCACTCAATTCTTCCTGAGTCTGAACTCATATCACAACGTGAAATCTACTTCTCCCCCCAACTTGACAACATGAAAAGATCATTAAACACACCCATAACTCGGGGCTATACATCAGATCAAGATGGAAATCAAGCACCAAATATTTCTTTCTACCCTCAAGCAGACCCTCCTCGTCAAATCCAAATCATATGAACACATATCGCATTCACATTATACTCATCACGTAGCATCCATCCATCACTTTCACTAATAGGGACACTACCGAACACATGAATCCAAAAGCACGTGCTCACACAATCAACGCCTCAATGCTTAAGCTATAGGCAAAACCCGGCCTCAAGTCCTCCAGACTGGCCCAACATCAACATACATAAATCACATCACGCCCTCCAATCAGGGAATCACAAGCCGTCAATGCACAATCAGTATATTATCATCAATATATGCTAAAGGAACAAAGCCCAAGCAAAAATAATCAAATTAACTCAAAAATCCCGAAATTGGCTCAAATCCGGCCACCGGGTCGACGTCTTGGAATATGATAAAAATCATGAAACTGGAAAACGCATTCGCTTACGAGTCTACCCATATCAAATTCACCAAAATCCGACATCAAATGGCCATCTAAATCCCCAAAATCAACTTTCCAAACCTTCTTCCATTTTTCCCAATTTTCACCCCAAATTCCCAAATTAAATGATAAGAATCAAGACGTAATCATGATATTTAACCAAATTTGAGTGAATAACATTTACCCCAATAAATCCTCTGAAAATCCCTTCAAAAATTGCCTCAATCCGAGCTCCATAGCTCCAAAAATGCAAAAATGGTCGAAATCCTCGAAATAGAGTACTTTATAATCTGCCCATGCATTTACCCTATGCTATCACGGACAAAGTAATGCAATAGCTAAGAACAAAATTTTCCAGCCCTTCTTTTACCTTATGCGATCGTGGCCATTCCCCCGCGATCGCGTAGAACAAATTTTCCAACAGCCTTCTCCAACTCTTCCAGATAGCCTCAAGTATAATGGTCATAACTTTTTGTACAAAACTCCAAATTATAATTGGTTTAACTTTCTGAAAACTAGACATCAAGGGCTACAACTTTTATTTTTGAATCATCTTCATATTCCTTATAGATTGTGAGATATAAGCTTCCAAAATCGGGTTAGTGCATCAGAGATTTTACTCTATGCAATCGCGGGAAGACTTACGCGGTTGCATAGCACAACTTCATTTTTCCAAAATTTCTCTATGCTAACGCGGTCAGATCTATGCTAACGCACTATACACACCTGAAGCCAAAAACCGACAACTAGAAATGGCCTAGAAATGATCCGAAATCACTTCGAAACTCACTCGAGGCCCTCGGAACCTCAACCAAACATGCCAACACATCCCATAACATCATTCAAACTTGTTCCAACCTTCGGAACGCTCAAAACAACATCAAAACATCGAATCATCCTCGGATTCAAGCCTAAGAATTCTAAAACTTCTGAATTCCAAATTCGATCAAAAAGTCTATCAAACGTCGTCTGAATGACTTGAAATTTTGCACACACGTCACAAATAACACGACAGACCTACTCCAATTTCCGGAATTCCATTCCAACCCCGATATCAAAATTTCCACTGCCGATCGAAAAACGCCAAATTTTTAATTTCGCCAATTCAAGCCTAAATTTACCACGGACCTCTAAAATACATTCCGGACGCGCTCCCAAGTCCAAAATCACCTAACAGAGCTAACCAAATCATAAAAATCCAAATCCGAGATCGAATACTAAAAAGTCAAATCTTTCAAATTTAAAGCTTCAAACTGAGAATTGTTCTTCCAAATGTATTATTATTATCTTGGAAACCAAAACCGACGATTTACATAAGTCATAATACAGCACACGGGGCTAGTCATGCCCAAGAACTGGCAAGCGAAATGCAAAATCTCAAAATGACTGTTTGGGTCATTACAATTGGGTTGTCCAAGCCTTCATTCAAGGATTGAAAGAATAGAGTTCGATAGCATCACGACAGCTTAAACAGAATTTAATTGAATATCCAGATGTGACCTGGGCCGATGTGCATAATCGATACCAATCAAAGAATAGAGTCGACGATGATTAGTTAGAAGCCCCTTCTGGTTCCGTTTATCCAAATAGATTCGAAGGCAGGATTAAAAGAGACATCGACAGAGAGCCTTGATCAAACAGATATCGGTACCAACCATACAGTGCAGATCGTATAAATAGTGGACTGGGACGTAACCCCGTTCGAAATGATCGAAGGAATGATCGAGGTCAAAACTCCCGAGGGCCCCTGAGTAAGAGTGGATTCAATAAACATGTCGAGCCTAAAGAATCACCACGATTATAAGAGTACAACTTCAACATTGATGTATCGAGTATTGTATCCGCCATTGAACGAAACAAGAATACTAGGTAGCCTAGACCCCTACAGACCGATCCAGCTCAAAGGAATCCTAATCAAATGTGCAAATACCATGGAACCCATGGTCACAGAACCGAAGACTGCAGGCAGTTAAGGGAGGAGGTGGCTCATTTATTCAATGAGGATCACCTTCAAGAGTACCTGAATGACCGAGCTAAAAATCATTTCAGAGACAGGGATGCAAATAGGAAAAATGAACAGGAAGAACCGCAACACGTGATCCATATGATTGTTGGTGGGGTCGATATTCCTCAAGGACCGATATTCAAATGCACCAAAGTGACAATCACAAGGGAGAAGCATACCCGGGACCACTTACCAGAGGATACCTTGTCTTTCAACAATGAGGATGCAGAAGGGATCGAATAGCCTCACAACGACGCACTGGTAATATCTATCCTTGTAAATAAAATTCAAGTTAAATGCGTGTTGGTTGATCCAGGTAGCTCGGAAAATATTATCTAATCAAGGATCGTAGAGCAACTCGGCATCCAGGATCAAATCGTGCCTGCAGCTCGGGTGCTCAACAGTTTCAACATGGAAAGTGAAACCACCAAAGGGGAAATCATGTTGCTAGTAAATGTGGCCAGAATTATCTAGGAAACAAAGTTCCATGAAATTGAAGGTGATATGAGATACAATGCGCTGCTCGGGAGACCTTGAATCCATAATATGAGGGTGGTACCTTAAACGCTTCATCAAGTGTTGAAATTCCCAACATCAAAACGGTGTGCGGTGAACAACCAGCAACCAAAGAGATATTTTCAATTGATGAGGTAATACCAGTATTGACACTAATATCAACAAAGGGACCAGAATCAAAGGAAAAGTAGGAAGTCAAATAGCAACCACACTCGTCGGCCTCGACCAGATCGGAACAACAGGAAACTTTTGAAGATGATGATTATGCGATACCTCAAACCTTCGTAACCCTCGATGATTCTGATGCCACGAAATTAACAGTTAAAGAGGTGGAACAAGTCATACTGATCGAGCATCTTCCCGACTGAAAGGTATACCTGGGCATGGGGTTAACTCCCAAGCTTAGGGAAACCTCATTAAATTCCTTATTAAAAATATATATTGTTTTGCTTGGTCCCACCATGACATGATAGGGATCCTACCAGAGATTACCACTCATCGATTGAGTTTGGACCCAAAGTTCAGACCGGTAAAGCAAAAGAGAAGACCACAGTCTGAGGTAAAGCATGCATTCATCAAGGACAAGGTAACCAAACTTCTCAAAATAGGATCCATCCGGGAAGTAAAATATCACGAATGGTTAGCAAACGTAGTTGTAGTCCCTAAGAAGGGGAATAAACTTAGAATGTTCGTACACTACAAAGACTTAAACAAAGCATGCCCTAAGGACTACTTTCCTCTACCGAATATCTATTGCATGATCGATGCCACGATCGGCCACGAGATCCTCAATTTTCTCGATGCCTACTCCGGGTATGACCAAATACAAATAAGTCCGGAGGATTAGGAAAAGACATCGTTTATTACTAAGTATGGTACTTATTGCTATAATGTAATGTCGTTTGGGCTAAAAAATGTTGGTGCTACTTAACAACGCCTAGTAAACCGAATGTTCGAAGAACAAATAGGTAAATCAACGGAGGTTTATATTGATGACATGCTAGTTAAGTCCCTGCATGTAGAGGACCATTTGACACATTTGCAGGAAACCTTCAACATATTCAGAAGTAAAATATGAAGCCCACCCCGATAAATGTGCATTCGGGGTCGGTTCAGGCAAGTTCCTCGGCTTTATGGTGTTAAATCGGTGAATCGAGATCAACCCCGATAAAATCAAGGCAATCGAACAGTCGTGGACAACTTTAAAGTCGTATAAAGATTAACAGGGTGGATATCCGCTTTAGGCCGATTCATCTCGAGGTCTTCATATCGAAGTCACAGGTTTTTCTCACTGCTCAAAAAGAAAAACAATTTCACTTGGACTCTGTAATGCCAACATGCATTGGAAGAATTAAAGCGGTGTCTTTCGAGCCCACCATTGCTTCATACTCCAAAAGCGGACGAGCAACTCTACTTATATTTGGTAGTCTCGGAAGTTGCGGTAAGTGGTGTCCTAGTTCAAGAAGAGCAAGGTACACAATTTTCTATTTACTACGTTAGCCGAACTTTAGGTAAAGCCGAGACCCGGTACCAACACTTAGAAAAATTAGCGCTTTCTCTAATAAGCGCCTTTAGGAAATTAGAACCGTATTATTAATGTCACCCAATTTGCATCGTAACCACCTACCCCCTTCGCAATATTTTGCACAAGCCCGAACTCTTGGGCCGACTGGCCAAATGGGCCGTCGAAATCAGTGGGTATGATATTGAGCATCAACCCCATATGGCCATCAAGTCTCAAATCCTAGCAGACTTCGTGGCTGACTTCACGCCAACCTTCGTACCTGAGGTCAAAAGGGAACTTTTGATAAAAGCGGGAACGTCTTTGGGGGTGTGGACCCTTTTCACAAATGGTGCTTCAAATGTGAAGGGGTCCGGTCTAGGCATCGTTTTGAAGCCGCACACATGCAATACAATTAGATGAGGCCAAGTGTGATTCCTTTCTTGTGGTTAACCAAGCCAACAAGACCTTCAAGATTCGAGAGGATCGAATGCAGGGGTACTTGGACAAACAGCAAGTAACCCTGTACCGGTTCAAATAATGGACCCTACAGCATGTACCTCGAGAGCAGAACAGTAAGGCTGATGCCCTTGCAAATTTATGGTCATCAGTCGAAGATGATGAAATTAGCTCGGGGACTGTCGTACAACTTTCGAAGTCAATAGTCGAAGAAGTCCACGCCGAAATAAACTCCACAAGCCTAATTTGGGAATGGAGGAACAAATACATCGAGTATCTAAAGAACGGGAAGCTTCCATTGGACCCTAAGAAATCAAGAACTCTACGAATGAAAGTTGCACGATTCACATTGACCGGAGATGGAACGTTGTACATGAGGATGTTCGATGGGACGTTGGCAGTATGTTTGGGTCCGGGAGACACTGTATCCTATGAAAAATCCACAAGGGTACTTGTGGGAACCATTCCAGTGCTGAATCACTGGTTCATAAGGTCATCGGAGCAGGGTACTATTGGGTTAATATGGAAAAGATACGAAGGAATTCGTTCGAAAATGCGACAAATGCCAACGACATGCACCAAAAATCCACTAGCCCGGGGAACAACTTCGTTCAGTCCTATCCCTATGGCCGTTCATGAAATGGAGAATGGATATCAGCGGCCCTCTGCCATCAGCCCCAGGTAAAGCTAAATTCTTTTTATTTATGACCGACTATTTCTCTAAGTGGGTTGAAGCACATGCCTTCGAGAAAGTTAGAGAAAAATAAGTCATAGACTTCATTTGGGATCATATCATATGCCAGTTCGGGATACCAACCGATATCGTATGCAACAATGGAAAACAATTTGTCAGTAGCAAAATAACAAAGTTCCTCGAAGATCACAAGATAAAAAGGATCTTGTCAACGCCGTATCATCCTAGTAGGAACGGACAGGCCGAATCAACAAATAAGACCATCATTCAGAACCTAAAGAAAAGGTTGAATGACGCTAGGGGAAATGGAGAGAAATTTTGCCCGAAGTCCTTTGGGAATATCAGACAACGACAAAATCCAGTACGGGGGCAATGCCGTTCTCCTTAATATATGGCACCGAAGCTCTGATCCCGGTCTAAGTCGGGGAACCAAGCGTCAGGTTTCAATATACAATGGAAGAATCAAATCACGAGGCCATGAACACAAGCCTCGAATTGCTAGATGAAAAACGGGAAGCAACACTCGTTCGAATGGCTGCTCAGAAATAGTGAATCAAAAGATATTACAATCGAAGAGCCAATCTTCGACACTTCAAAATTGGGGACTTAGTTCTGAGAAAAGTCACCATCAACACTCGAGACCCAAACGAGGGAAAGCTTGGTCCAAATTGGGAGGGACAGTATCAGGTCCTCGACATCATCGGAAAAAGGGTCTTACAAACTTGGCACGATGAACGGCGAACAATTGCCAAATAATTGGAACATATCACTCCTCAAACAATATTATTGCTAAGGTATGGTTTTATCCTTTCTCACTTGTATTTTATACTAACTTATTGCAGGTGTTTAGTCTAAGACGTCGAAGTCTTCTCCAAAAATGAAGTCCTTAGGTCTTAAAGCACGCGTTGCACTCTTTTTCCCTTCGAGCAGTTTTTATCCCAAATGGATTTTTCCGACAAGGTTTTTAACGAGGAAACCATTGTTCATGCTAACTTAGAGCAATTCAATAGTATCTTAGGCTTCTTTACAATCAACCTCGAATACTGGGGGGAATCACCCTCGGATGTTATGTTTTCAAGGAAGATGCTTCGTGTCAACGGGGCCTCGATAGGAAAATTTTGTAAAGGGCCAAATGGTCAAATAAACCGTGCCCATGTAGATTGCCCAAGCCCTAATGACAAAACATGTACGTATGAATGATCTATTGAAAGAAGTACTTTTTCCTTATCAGATGTTCCATGCCTTAGTGAAATTTCTACTTTACAATTTCATACTTTTGACACTGGCTTAAGCGCCGATCGTAAATAAAGCTCGAGCAATTAACCCCGCACTCGGGGACTGCCGTCCAAAAATTGACATGCTCGAATTATTAAACTTCGAGACCATAAGACCTTGAAAAGGCAATCCTTGATTTTATAGTCCACGACCACCCCACTCAGGGACTGACACTTCGAACAAGTTCAAAGTATAATCGAGAAACAAGCCCAAAGGACAAATCTCAAGTTAAAGGCTATGGCCAAACTAACACGCTTCAAAGACGTCCGAATTCCGTAATCAAATAGGACTTCAAATATTTTCATAAAACCGGTTAAAAAAGGCTACCCTCGGCAAAGTTACAAAAGGTTTCCATAACATCAACCCTCAAAAACCTTAATAGGTACCAAAATTGTTCGAACTCTTGAACAAACTTATGCTAAGTCATAACAAAGTTTTTCAATAACACTGAATCCTAATAGGTATAGATTTATCTCGTGCTAAGGCATAACAATTTTTATATGATTAAACTTTTTAAGTCGAAAAGGGGAAAAGCCACTCTTTTAAGGCTATATCGGCCCGATTCAACAGCCTAAGGGACATTATATTGTTGAGTTCGAGGATCCACCCTTGCCCAACCAGAACTTCAGGGTTTTTTCTACTCCGAGTTCGAGCAAGTACACACTCGATTATAGAGACTATACTAATCTAACTTCAACAAAAAAATTGCAAGGCAACGAAGTGAGTAAAAATTCTCACAAGATATAAAGTATATCAGAATTATCATAAGACGAAAGCAAAACAGAGTTTTACAAAAAAAAAATTGGAGACAAATCGGAAAGAAAAGGGATCTTTCATATATGCAAAAATATTTGCAAAGACCACACAAGGTCTTACACAAAAAATCCAAAAAAGAAAGAAAAAAATTTGAAGTGCCTAATCTTCCCCGTGAGCCTTATCTTCATCTTCTCCACTCTCAGATCTACTCGCACTCCCAGAGTCATCATCATCAAAAGAATGTAGCGCTCTAGCTTTGGCCTCGAGTACTTTCGCACTCTCGATCTCGGCAGCAAGGCCAAAGCCATGAGCATGAATCTTCTTAAGAGTCTCTCTCTGAAACTGGCATCTGGCGTGATGGGAAATGGATAATGCTTGAGCCAGAGTGGCATCGAAAATTTCCTTTTCTTGAGCATGAGCAGCTTCAGCATCGGCTCGGTAGACGACCATGACCGCCTCCACATCAGCCTTTGTTTTTTCTGCCTCAAATGTGGTCTTTGCGAGCTCGGCGACCAAATGAGCCTCGAGCTCCTCGATTTTCTTGGTGTGGGACAAATTTTCCTCCTTCATACTTTGGAGCTGATGTTCGGCCGATGACAGTTGAGCTCAAGCAACCTCTTTCTCCGAGGCAAGGCGGTCCATATTTTGTTTCCACCCCAAAGTCTTTGCCTTTTTCATCTTGTCCTCCTCGTGAAGTTGCTCGATCTTTTTAGCCTTCTACTGAACTTGCAGGATTGGAGTGTTAGTCGTCATTTTCGGATTAATACAACGAGCTTCCAAAAATTTACATTACCTGCTTAATTAGGTGAGTTTGCCCTTTATGAGTTGTTGCCAATTCAGCTCAGAGGTCCTTGATCTCCTCTTCTCTTTGCACAATGAGAAGTTTTAGGGCATCTCACTCCTCCGTAAGTCTTTTAAGGTCGGCTTTACACCGGTTCAGCTTTGCCCGGGATTTAGAAAAAGCTTCCCCATGAAGCGTCTGTCGTGGCCCCTTTTTCCCCTTTCGCGAAAATCGGGTTCATGACATTTTGGTATGGGACAACTCTTTCCTTTTGGGAAAGGGATTTTTCAATTTTGAAGAGTCGCCACCTAACGATTTTATGGTGTGTCAGGGAACCTATATGGTTCATCTACAACTATGTTTGATAACCAGAGGTAGGGTAAGGGCTTGAAATTATCCTAAGAGGAAGGTGTTAGGCACCCCTCAGGATCCACTAGTGTGGTTCCCGGTCAGATAGTTTTTGTGAATTTGTGCAATTAGCAAATAAACAAGTAGGACTCAAATAATAGGAGATTTAAATACATAAGTGTTTGAAAACGATTAACGAAAGCAAGGTTTTGAAAAGAGTTACAATCTAAGCATGCTTATGAATGTAAAGGGGGTGTCATAGGTTTGTTGGTAATATGGATCATATCAATGCAATACCCGGTATGACACTCCTCAAAAGAGGGGATACACGTGGTATTAGCGCACCGGTCATCATATCCATATCTACCATTTCCCACCCCGTGAAGTTAATTAGAACGAAGGTTGGTCTCGACCCCCTTTGCATGTTATTAACCGTCCCTTCCTATCGGTCCCGGAGGAATTTAGGACTCCTATCCTATAAGAGGGAGATTCTAGGCAGATCCTTAGGTTTAAAGGCAAAATACTAAGGCGACATACAAAACAGGTAGGACTACATTTAAAAATGGAAAACATAGAAACAAGCAGAAGGTTCAGATTTACCTCTACAAATAATGCACATAGACAGCATGACTTATACACAGTTAAAGCCTGAATTTAAAATTCTAAAGCAGGGTGTTTAAGTGATAACATCAAAACCAGATTTATTACATGACTCAGAAAAGAAATCCGAATCAGGTTTGCCTACGGATTTTAACAGTTGATAATTAAACAAAGGCAGTTCTAGTTTTATTTAAGTCATTACCTAAGGTTGGTCTAGGCATAAAGAAATATGCAATAGTTATTCCGAGTTATTAAGACAGTTTGGAGATTATTTTATACCTAAAACATGTTGTCCTAGTTGCAGAGATTGTTACCAAATTTATTCAGAAACTTCACAAGGCGAAAATTATTATTTTACTACCTTTTCGTGAATCAGTAATTAACTAAGCATTTTAAACAAAATGCAAACAGGATCCTAGAACATGATATCTAATATGCACATGCGAATGGCAGGGTTGTTGAAAAACAGAGTCCCTAAGGCATGATTTCTAAATGTACACAAGAGTTGCAGAATTGTTGAAGTACGACCTCATGAGTAACAGTTTTTATCCCAATGTTGTTACTTATCCTAGGAGCAGGATTTCTAAGTGATAGACATAAAGCAGGGATTAATGAATGAGGTGTTGAAGCAACAGACATAGGTCCTAAGAACATAATTTCTAATGCATGAATGAATCCTAAACATGGTTTCTATTGCATAATTAGGAATATAAACCTAATGGCAGGTTTTCTACCCTTAACGAATGATGGCATGCATATTTACCCCCATCCCTTTTCACTAGCCACCCCAATACTTGTTTACAAATTATTACAGGCCATGTGAATGAATTACATAACTAGAAGTGAAAAAAATAAGAAGCTACACTATAGGAAGCCTGATTAGGACTTCCTCTCTGAGTTATGTAATAAACCACCTCAAATGCCAATATTGTTCCATAACCTTTCTCATATCTGGGTGTGTCAGAGTTCCCTAAGGACCTCGAGGGGTCCTGGGCAGTGCTTACACCCAGATTGCATAACCAAGAGTAACTGCAGTGTGGAAGGGCCAGCTCTTATGTGTCCAGGCTCAAGGGAGCTCAAGGGTCCCAAAGCAAGGCTCACACAAAAGGGGAAGAACCTAGTAGCCTAAGAATATATGAGAGTGCTTGACATAGTTTGAAAGAAGTTTGTTTAAAAAAACTAGACAAACAAGTCCATTTTGAAAGCAATCAGTAACAGAGATGATTGAAAGTAGTGGTAGTAGTAAACAAAACTCAAACACCCACAGAATCAGTAGTCACATGGGGGGGTCAAGGGATTTGGGATACACAGACATTTGACCGTAAAACACATAACCCCATCAAGGGTCTTAGGACAAGTTTGGACATGCTCAACAATGATTAATACTGGCATGATCACAAACCAGTAAGAAAGAATACAAGCACATGGAGGGGATAAGGATTTGGGATTCATAAGATGGTAAGTACACAGTAAGTGATTGACAAGGAAGGCTTTGAAACACACATAGGGGAGTGTATTAATCTAAAGGGGAAGGGGAGACATTATAACATGCTAGTAATGTAACTCAACTACAGGTTCCACAACAGAACCACAAGTACAAGTAGACCAGAGAAACTAAAACAATAAGAGGAGCAGGTTGTTGTTGAAGCTTTAAAATTAACGAGGGCATACCAGTTAAAAGAATCAAAGTGCAGAAAAGTAAAGCAAGTAGAATTCCACAATCTAGCCTTGGCTTTCAGCCGGCTAGGTAAAGCAGTAGCACAAGTAGTGGAGAAAGGAGAGAGAGTTTGAGTGTTTATGTCTGTGTTCTGAACTATATCTTCGTGTGTCATGCTAAAGAGAGGGTAGAGTATTTATAGTTTTTGAAAACAGGCAGGAAAATAAGGTAATAAGTACTGACGTAGCACAATTATAGAAATAATACAAATCAGAATCAATTAAAGACCCGGACTTCGTCATAATTCAAACGGCTACAAGTTGTATCAAAACAAGGAAAAGAATTGCTTGTAAGATTGGTTTTACCATAATAGGAATTGTAAAAGCATGCATCACGTAATAGGGATTAAGTACAAAATAGTTTCAACATAAGGAAGGAACATGTTAATTAACAGCATTCTTGTGCACATAAACAAGGCAGAGTACAAATTGATTCTGAAACTAGTTCAAAGAATCACGGATGAGATTGAAAATCACAGGGAATCAGTACTAACTAAGGAAAGTATCACAAAAGTAAGGAAGCAATTTCGGAAAAAAATCAGCACAGAATTACAAGGAAAATACACAAAATCAAAGCTTTAACTTTAAGGAGATAACATAGAATCACCATAAATTATGTAAACAATTAGTAAAATAAATGGTCGGACCCATAAGTAACACGGGTTTGGAAGAAATCAAAGAAACCTTAAGAACAAATTAAAACAGCAAGCACAAGAGCATATAGAACACACACAAAGCCCAGAATGTTTATAGTAGTCATGCAAACACACCGCAAATAAATTCAAACTTCAAATCGAACCCAGAAGTATTAGGTTCTTGACAAAACAAATGAATCGAGCCAAAAGGAAAGACTCAGGTAATGTTTAAACATGCTAAAATCACAGTAATCAGAAAGGAATCGTTTTTGCAAAAGGGTTTTGAAACCCTAGTTTGGAAAATGAAGAAACTGTTTGAAATCGGAGAAACATTTTTAGGAAAACAAGTGAAAACCTTAAGAAACCCATAGATCCATCACAGATCTAAAAAGATCGGTGCATTTTTAGCTAGGGTTTTTCAGAAAAATAAAAGAGACGAAGAAAAGATCGATTAAAACCCATGGATACACCTAAATCGAAGACAGATCTAAAGAGAAATAACAAGTCTCAAGAGCTAGGGTTTCAAAGAACTCAAAGAAGATGAGAAAATATTAGATCATTACCGGTTTTAGCCGGAAAAACCATGGATCTGACTCAAACGACCATGGATAGCCGGAAAAAGACCATAGATTGAAGTTGAGCAAGGTTTGGACTAGATCTATTCAAGATCTTTCCCTAAAATCACAAAAGTGGGCCACCAGGAGACATAGGAGACAAGTACACATCTCAAACAGCCATGGGAGTCCATGGATTGAGTGAAGATCGAAGGGGATTAGGGTTAGTTTAGGTGGCGGCGGCTAGGGTTTGAGTTAGGTTTCAGAGAGAATTGGAGAGGAAAGGGGATTCAAGGGCGGCGGATTGGTAGGAAATAAATTAGGTTAGGGGGTCGTTTGGGTTTAATTTAGGAAAGGGGAATGCGGACCATTGATCTGAATGATCAATGGTCAAGATCGAATGTGGTAGGTGGGGTTCCGGGTTTGGGCTTGGGTCCGGTGGGTTTTCAATTGGGTTGGGGCCCGATTTTTAATTAAAATTGGGCTGCGAATTGGGTCTTGATTTGGCTATAATTAAAAGCCAAATTTGGCTATAATTTAAATAGCCATTTTTCCCTGTTGAATTTATAAAAAATAGTAAATAGTTTCTGAAAACTAATTTAAAGGGCTAAAATGATTTATAATACATAATTAACAATTTAAAAAAAAATTATGCATATAAAACATAATTAAACCTTAAAAGGGCTAATATTGCAATTATGTGCAATTTAGCTTTAAAAATACTAAATATAATTGTATAAATATGTAAAAAAATTACTTTAGCCATATTTTGGCATAAATATAGATTTACCATAGATGAATTATCAAAACAATAATTTTGGAAATAATTATTGAGGATTTTACGAATAAAAAGGGAGAAAATAAATCAATTTAAACCTTTAAAATTATGGGAAATATAATAAAATACTTGGACATGCTTATATATGCATATATATGCTATTTTGAAGTTATTTTGCATATTGAAAATATATAGGAAAAAATTGGGTATCAACAGCTGTCCTCTTTACCCGGGAAGGATGAAAGAGTAGTCGGGTAAAGATATGATGGCCAATTTTGACCGAGCGAAACGGTTTGAAGACGTTTAGGCCGCACTCTAGCTTCTGAGTTGCCTACATATCCCTAATTTTACAAGAATCAGGCCGTATGTAGTTCAGGATTCACCGGCGGAGTATACCGATGAGGAGATTTCAAGAACGAACACAACATCTAGGCTGGGTGAGTGGACAGTTTACGGGAATGGTTAGGCTTGATATGGCTGCGGGAACTAGAGCGGGATCTCTCCTGCTAGGATGGTCGTTGCTCGCCGTCTTACCTGCAAATAAGCAATACAAGCATATATTTTGCATAAATGAAACATGATGCAAATTCCCGTCGGACCATGAAGGTTGTCTTCGGACGATGAGGATGACGTCCTTAGACCATGATTTCCTGGGCCATGAAGCATATGATAGAGGATTCGCATACCATGAAATGATGTACTCGGGCTATGGGGATGGTGCCTCTAAACCATGACGCCTTTGAATAATGATATGCAAAAGATTGAAAGGGATCCTCAGGCCATGACATGGTGTTCTCGAGCTATGAAGATGGTACCTCCGAACGATGATGCCTTTGGATGAGTTGGCGATATTTCAACCCATGAAGGATGCAGTAGTATGATACAGACAAGACAGAGCTTAGTCTTGTGAATTGAAGGGCAAAGCTTAGCCCGTAAGAGAAGTGAGATAAATAGTGCTTGGGATAGTGCTTAGTTTTTGAAGAAAATTGGAGGTCGAGCTTAGCCTTGAAAGGCAGAAAAGTAGCCTTATGCAAAGGAGTGAATGTAGGTGGAGGTAGAGCTTAACCTCGGAAGGCAGAATGGTAGCCTTATGCAGAAATGTGGATGGAGACAGCGTTTAGTCTCGGAAGGCAAAATGGTAGCCTTATGCAAATTGGAAGGCAGAATAGTAGCCTTATGCAAGAATGCAGATGGAGACAACATTTAGTCTCGGGAGGCAGAATGGTAGCCTTATGCAAATTGGAAGGCAGAATAGTAGCCTTATGTAATGCAAATGCAGATGGAGACAGCGTTTAGTCTCGGAAGGTAGAATTGTAGCCTTATTGGAAGGCAGAATAGTAGCCTTATGCAATGCGGATGCAGATGGAGATAGCGTTTAGTCTCGGAAGGTAGAATGGTAGCCTTATGCAAATTGGAAGGTAGAATAGTAGCCCCATGCAAGAAATAAAATAACAAACGATAGTAGAGTTTTCTTAGCTGATAGCAGATTGTGGCATCGTGATTATTGGGAGCATTGTGACATACGGAACATCATTGGTGTGTGCTGATAGCAAAAGTTGGCAAGTGCAACAGTTCGGGGAGTCGTATTCTTGAACAATGTTTGTTCTATGGCGTACAGTGTGTTTACTAATTTTTGCAGTCCTAGTGCCTGCATCCAAAGAAAAATCATGAGTTTTGTAAGGGGGAAGGTTATTTCGTACCCCCGTTGGCTTTGCTTGACTCGTTCGGCTTTGATCTGGTGATACCGTCTGTATCATTAGGGTAGCGTCACTAAACAAAGAAATTTCAATAATAAACATGCATGATTTTATATAACATAAATGTATAGTTAAAATAGCTTTTAGATGAACCGACGGTTGTGACGTAGTCCGAGACATTGCAACCTCTCCTGCTACGGAATTTTGAGGGTCCTCCTCAAAATTCTGCCTCAGTTTGATGGGTTGACGTTTCTGATTGCTGCTCGTGCGGTGATTGCCTGAAATTACTTCGAAATTTTGAGGGTCCTCCTCAAAATTCTGTCCTAATTTCCAATTGCGGGGGGAAATGAAAATTTTATTGAATTTGTGACCGAACCCATAGGGCTGCTTACGTATCCCCTCTTAAACGGGAATCAGGTCAGGCGTAGTTCAATTTACATCATATAAGGAAAGTATAAAGATTACACATAGTAGCGCTTGACTGCATCTGAATTGATCGGCTTTGGCCAGACTTCTCTATCCATTTCTGCAAGTATGAGGGCTCCTCCTGTCAAAACTCGGTGAACCATGTATAGACCCTGCCAGTTGGGAGAAAACTTCCCTTTGGCTTCATCTTGTTGCGAAAAAATTTTCTTTAACACCAGCTGCCCCAGTGTGAACTGTCTTGGCTTGACTCTTTTGTTAAAGGCTTTGGACATTCTGTTATGGTATAGTTGACCATGGCAAACTACATTCATTCTCTTTCCATCTATAAGGGTTAGTTGCTCATAATGACTTTTCACCCGCTCTACATCGTCGAGCTCAACTTCTTGTATGATCCTTAGGGAAGGAATTTCTACCTCAGCGGGAATGACAGCCTCTGTACCGTAAACCAGCATATAAGGGGTTGCCCCGGTTGATGTGCGGACTGTGGTGCGATATCCCATAATGGAAAATGATAACTTCTCGTGCCACTGTTTATGTCTCTCTATCATTTTTCTCAATATCTTCTTGATATTCTTGCTGGCGGCTTCTACAACTCCATTCATTTGAGGCCTGTAGGCTGTGGAATTCTTGTGTCTGATCTTGAAGGTTTCACACATAACTTTCATCAAGTCGTTGTTGAGGTTGGAGCCATTATTAGTAATGATTGACTCTGGAATTTCGAATTGACAAACAATGCGGTCGCGGACAAAGTCTACCACGACTTTCTTAGTCACTGCTCTGTAGGATGCTGCTTCGACCCATTTGGTGAAATGGTCGATGGCAACTAAAATAAACCTGTGTTTATTGGAAGCGGCAGGCTCGATTAGTCCAATAACGTCCATTCCCCAAGAGGCGAACGGCCACGGTGAGCTTGTTGTGTGAAGCTCACTCGGAGGTATCTTTATTATGTCTGCATGTGTCTGACAGTGGTGGCATCTCCGGACATACTTGGTGCAGTCCGTTTCCATAGTCATCCAAAAGTAACCAGCCTGGAGTATCTTCTTTTCTAAGACAAAGTCGTTCATATGTGGACCGCAGGTCCCAGCATGAATTTTCTCTAGTAGCTTGGATGCTTCCTTTGCGTCAACACATCTTAATAATCCCAAATCAGGAGTCCTCCTATAAAGGATTCCTCCGCTATGAAAGAAGTTATTGGACAATCTCCGAAGTGTGCGTTTCTGAACAGGATTAGCAAGCTCCGGGTATCCTCCTTTTGCCAAATATTTCTTGATATCATAAAACCAAGGCATTCCGTCTGCTTTCTCTTCGACATGGGCACAATAAGCTGGCTGATTATGGATTTTTACCGGAATGGGATCAATGAAATTCTTGTCTGGATGTTGTATCATAGATTACAGGGTAGCTAATGCATCAACAAACTCATTCTGGATTATGGGAATATGATGGAATTCCATCTTCGTGAACCTCTTTCTCAGTTCCTGTACATTATACAGATACAGGAGTATCTTGGAGTTCTTGGTTGTCCATTCTCCTCGTACCTGATGTATAAGCAATTTTGAATCTCCAATCACTAGCAGCTCTTGAACGTTCATGTCAATAACCATTTTGAGTCCTAAGATGCAGGCTTCATACTCGGCCATATTATTAGTGCAGGGGAATCTGAGTTTGCCAGACACCAGGTAATGCTGACCGGTTTCTGATACTAGGATTGCACCTATGCTAACTCCTTTAAAGTTTGCTGCTCCATCAAAGAACATTCTCCAACCGTCATAGGATTCTGCAATGTCGTCTCCTATGAATGATACCTCTTCATTAGGAAAATACGTTTTCAGGGGTTCATATCCTCCATCCACGAGGTTTTCGGCAAGGTGGTCTGCCAGTGCATGTCCCTTGACCTCTTTCTGAGTTACGTAAATAATGTCGAACTCACTCAACAGGATTTGCCACTTGGCTAGCTTGCCGGTGGGCATGGGTTTCTGAAAGATGTACTTGAAATGATCCATTCTCAATATGAGATATGTATTATAGGTACAGAAGTAATGTATCAGCTTTTGAGCTACCCAAGTCAAGGCACAACAAGTGCGTTCCAATAGAGAATATCGGGCCTCGTACGGGGTGAACTTCTTACTGAGATAATAGATGGCTTGCTCATTCCTCTCTGTTTCATTATGCTACCCCAGAGCACAGCCGAAAGCTTTATCTAACACTGTAAGGTAGAGTAGTATGGGTCTACCTAGCTCGGGCAGGACTAAGACTGGTGGTGTTGACATGTACTCTTTGATTTTGTCGAAGGCCTTTTGGCAGTCATCGGTCCATTTGGTAGCGGCGTCCTTCTTCAACATCTTAAAGATTGGCTCACAGATAACTGTAGACTATGCTATGAATCGGCTTATGCAGTTAAGCCTTCCCAAGAAACTCATCGCATCCTTCTTGTTCTTTGGCGGTGGTAGTTATTGAATGGCTTTGACTTTTGATGGATCCAGTTCTATTCCTCGGCGGCTCACAATAAACCCGAGCAATTTCCCAACAGGAACCCCAAATGCGCATTTTGCGGGGTTTAGTTTCAAGTTGTATCTCCATAGTCTATTAAAACTTCCTTAGATCTTCCATGTGGTCAGTGGCCTTCTTGGATTTGATAATGACATCATCTACATATACCTTTATCTCCTTCTGTATCATATCATGGAAAATGGTAGTCATGGCCCTCATGTAGGTGGCCCCTGCATTCTTCAGGCCAAATGGTATCATCTTGTAAAAGTACACTCCCCACGGTGTAATGAAAGCTGTTTTCTCAGCATTTTCCTCATCCATCCAGATCTAATGATAACTAGCTAAGAAATCTACGAATGACTATAGCTCATGCTTGGCGCAATTGCAAATCAGGATGTATATATTTGGCAAAGGGAAGTCATCTTTCGGACTGGCCCGATTGAGATCCCAGTAGTCGACACAGACTCTGACCTTTCCATCCTTCTTTGGCACTGGCACAACGTTGGCTAACCATGTCGGGTATTCAACTACCCTAAGAACCTTGGCTTTGATCTGCTTGTTGACTTCTTCCTTGATTTTCAAACTCATATCAGGCTTGAACTTTCTGAGTTTTTGCTTTACGGGTGGACACATTGGATAGGTTGGCAATTTGTGAGCCACAATAGGCATACTTAGATCAGTCATATCATCATATGACCAGGCAAATATGTCCCCATACTCCTTTAGAAATTCTGTGTATTCTTTCTTCTCTAATGGTGACAGGTGAATGCTGATTCGTGTTTCCTTGACGTTTTCTGCATCTCCCAGGTTGATAATTTCGGTCTTGTCCAGGTTGGAATTAGGTCTGTTCTCAAAATTCTCAACTTCTTTGACAATCTCGTCAGGTATGTCATCTTCCTCTGAATCCATATCCGTTTATTGCATTGTCTTATTGCATGTCACAATCATCGCTTCATCAAGATAAGTAATAGTAATGCTGTATTAGTAAAGTAAGGAGAGAAAACGATAGCAATAAATATTAATTCATAAGAAAATCAAAATGTTTTTGATAAGTTGAATAACTGTTTTGAGCATTGAAGATCTTATTGCGGGAATTGAAAATGCGAAAAGAAAATCATTTAGTAAAAATAATGAATAATGCTTGTTTTAGCCTTGCTACCCCGATGCACGTTGGGCTTTGTTTGTCCTAATGATACAATTCTTGAGATGGGCCCCTCTGCTCACAGCCTATATAGAAGGGCCTTCCTCCCCTCCTTCTCAAGAAAAACACAACCGTCCATATCATTGTCCTCCAGAAACAAGTTCTTTACCGTTGTAAGTGCTTCTTCTTCATCTAACCCATAAATAATGTCTGCCTATTGGAAAGTCTGCTCCATATGTGATATTGGATGCTCTAGTGGATAGTAAGGACCGCTCCATGGTGGCGACCAGTTGTTGAATTCTTTCCAAGAGTATTCATATCCCAGACCGAAGGTAGTGCCATGTTTCTTGAGTTTTATGGGTTTAGAGATTCCTTGGAAGTGCTTGTCGAGCCCTTAGCCAGGTTCGTACCCACTCCAACTTAGTATACTCTCGATTTTGCTATCCTACCATTTGTCTTTGTCAATAGCATTGACCCGTTCAATGTGGTGGTAAGTTTCTCCACCCAGCTTTCTTCTTCCCTCGATCGCCGGAATGGTTTGGAGACTGTATATAGGGTTGCTACCATCGTCGTTAATGATCACTTCCTGGTGATTCCATTCGAACTTTACTACCTGATGCAGCGTTGATGCTACGGCCCCAATAGCATGAATCCATGGTCGTCTCAATAGCAGGTTGTAAGATGTTGGTACATCTGTTACCTAGAAATCAACCTCAAACCAGGTCGGTCCTATCTGCAAGCACAGACTAATCTTACCAATGTTGGACCTCTGAGAACCGTGGAAGGCTTTCACATTGATCGCTCTATCCTTTATCTCATGCAGCCCTTTACCCAACTTTTTGAGTGTTACCAACGGACAAATGTTAAGACTGGAACCTCCATCGATCAGGATTCTGGTGATGAAATAATCTTCGTATTGTACGGTGATGTGCAGTGCCTTGTTGTGCCCCAGCCCTTCAGGTGGTAGCTCGTTCTCATGAAAGGTGATCTTATGGCTTTCCAGAACTTGTCCTACCATATTAGCCACTTCCCCGCTAGCGATGTTACTTGGTACATATGCCTCATTCAGCACCTTTAACAAAGCGTTCTTGTGCGCCTCAGAATTTTGCAGCAAAGAGAGAATGGATATTTGTGCTGGCATCTTGTTTAACTGGTCAACGACCGAATATTCCTTGGCATGTATTTTCCTCCAAAAGTCTTCCGGACCTGCCTCTATGAGGGGTGGACGATTGGAGGCCTGCTTGCTTGATTCAGCTAGATGCTTAGGGGTATAGACTCTACCAGTTCTCGTCATACCCTGTGCTGCGACAATTTCTTCAATTCTGACCTTGTCTTTCCTTCTTGCCTCGACTGTGTAGTCCCATGGTATAGAATGGTGTCATGGTTGACATTGACATTGGTGTCGGCGCAGCTATCCTCACTTCGAATGGAAAATGTGCCTTGGGTGGAAAGACTACAACCTTAAATGGTGCGGGTGCATCTGCCATCGACACGAATTCAACCTCAATTGGTGTTGGTATCTTTGCGGATGGTGTTGCTTCAAACTCAAGTGGTACAGACATATTCACCTCAGCGTCCTCAGACGGTTGGATCTGGACTATGATTGGATTGAGAGTAATTGTTGGCTTCTTTGGGTCATCATCTTCTACGATCAACCCGATTGATCCTTCGGGATCCCAGTCATCTTCTATTTCAATCATGTGGATACCTCCACCCTTATGGCCTGGTAGAGGGTTGTTGCAGACGTTTGGAGCTGGTTCTTTTGCCACAATAATCTTGTTATCAATCAAAGACTGTATCTTGTCTTTCAAGGAACGACACTCATTGATGGTGTGCCCTTTCATGCTAGAGTGATATGCACATGATTTGTTTGGGTTAACCTACTGAGAAGGATTCTCAGGGGTTGCAGCAGGGATGGGGGTGACATAACCAGCAACTTTGAGCCTCTCATACAGCTGGTCGATGGGTTCAGCGATGGCTGTATATTGTTTTGGAGGTCTGCGATCAAAATTAGGTCGGGTTCTAGGGAAATTTTGGCGTGCAGGGGGGTGATTGATAATGGGATGATTGAGCATTGTAAGTTTGGTAGACATGAGCGGGTTGGGAGTATCTGGGTGAAGTAGGTTGATATGTAGGAGGTGGGGATGACTGATAAGTTGGTGGCGGAGCTTGATATGAGGGTGATGGTGCTTGATAATTTGGGGTTGGCTGGTATGTGAGTGGAGGTGTTGGGTAAGTTTGGTATTTGAGGGGAGATTTAGTCCTCTGTGCAACCATCACAGCCCTTACGTCCCTTTTCTTGGACTCACCACCGGACTGTAAAGCCTTATTTGTATCTTGCAAGGCCTCGAAGTTTGTAACCATACTGCTTTTGATTCCTTCTTCAATTCTTTCACCCAATTTGATAATGTCAGAGAACTTGTGGTTCTCAATCATCATCAGCCGCTCATAGTACTGCGGGTCTTAGGTCCGGACAAAAAACTTGTTCATTTGCTCCTCTTCTAAGTCAAGTCTGACCTTAGCATCTTCAGACCTCCAGCGAGTAGCATACTCGTGAAATGTCTCCGTAGGCTTCTTCTTCAAATTCTGAATATAGAACATGTCTGGTGCATTCTCTATATTAAACCTGAATCTATCCATAAAGTCAGATGCCATACCTACCCAGCTTGACCACTTCTTGGGATCTTGGCTGATGTACCAAGATAACGCATCTCCTTTCAGACTCCTCATGAACAGCTTTATGCGGATCCTTTCATCCTTCCCTACTCCAACCAGCTTGTCGCAATATGTCCTTAGATGGACCCTTGGATCACCCGTACCATCAAACATCTCGAACTTAGGAGGTATGTACCCCTCGGGCAGTTCAACATCGGACTGTATGCAAAGGTCCTCATAGTTCAACCCCTCAATTTCTTTGTTCCCTCGACGCCCTAAATCCGGCTGGTCAATTTTTTAAGCTCCTCGGCCAAGTTCTTGATAAGTAGATCCTTTTCATCAGATTCAAGTGTGCTTGAGATATGTTGGGTGGAGTGTAGCATGGTCTCCACGTAGATAGGAGTGTTATGGTGGCCTGGTGTATGGGTGTGGAAATAGTCGTGTGTGGAGTTCTGAGGTTCTGGGATGAGTAGGGGAATGTTGTTTGGGGTATGGCAGGTGTTACATTGGTTCTTTGGTGGAGCAATGTATTGGTGAGGAGCGGGATAATTCTGTTGTTTTGGGATATTTTGAGGAGGTGTAGGGTTTTAAGTGTTGGGGAAGTTGACATCTGGGGAGTTGAGGGAAAATGACAGGTTTGCCAAATTTCAAACTTGATCGAGCTCTTCCTAGAATTTCAACAGTTTCTGTTCAAGCTGTGACACATTCTCGTTTGGAACTCGAATACCCTGGCTATCAGTGGCCTTTACCCGTTCAGCCGTGTTTTCCTTCCTGATGTTGTTCAACTCTTCCATCTTGCCTTTGTTATTGACTTTAATGGGACTAAGAGGAGGAGTGGGTGGAGGACCCTTGGATCTTATGAAATAAGATGAGGATGCTAGAGTGCACAAACTAATCTTTGGGGAGGGGAATAATAAAAACAAAAATAAAAGGTAATCAAGTTAGCGAGGATTATAAAAAGTAGTGTAATATTTAAACATATAGCGCGGGAATGTAATGCGTGTCCTAATTTGGGAACCTCTTTATGCTCGAGGTAGGCCTAGCAAAAAATAGACTTGGAGAACTTCGAATGCTAATAAATGCTTTATTTCATAATATAAAAATAGACGAATCCCAAAATGATACTAACATAATAATAAGTCACTACTGATACTTGGTCTTATTACATTTGGAAAGCGAGTAAACCTAATCTATTTGGCCTCAGAAGGACCTTCCTCAAGTTGAATACTCTTGTTGATCAAATCCTCCAGTTCGCGTAGGTTCACCAGTAAAAATGCCTTTGCCAGGTGTTCTCCTTCGTTTCCCTCAGTTTTCTGCCAGTCGGTGACTCTCTTCCTCACCTTTCCTTCCAATTCCAGCAGATTGTATTCCAGATATTCCAACTTTTCGCTAGCTTTGGGGGCCCTTTCTTTCCACTCATTGATTTGGTCATTCGATGGAAGACTCTTCCACCAGTCTAGCAAGAGTGGGGGCGTGCTAACCATACCGAAACTAGGTACCTCGTGCCTCATTTTCTGCAAAACAAAAGGGTTAGACCCTACCCCCATCGGACTCGACTATTTATACATTTATGATCAGCACATCGACATTTAGTTCTCCAAATTAATGTACAAAACATGGTTTCGTCCATTGGGATTATATATATCTTAGAGGATCATTATATAGACAACATAACTGATCCAACTAGGTTTGATCACGATGCATGTACAATTTAAACAGAGTAAGGTTTCTATGGGGTTTTAGACTGGTACCCTTAAGCGAACAACTCAAGGGGGAAGGCACGGAATTGTCGACTGCACCGCTGATCGACTAGTTTTACCGCAAATACGCCTTTCCGAATTTAGGGGGAAATGATATAGGAAGAGCGCAACCACTCATCAAGCATTGCTATAATATTTGTTTGGAAGGAGTGGAGTATGATGTTTAGCATGATTATGCAATTATTGAAAGCATGTGACATGTATTTGCACGTTAAGAAAGCGATAAATACAGCAATTTCATAATTTAAAGCAATAGTGAAGGAAAGAAACAAGAAAGATATGTCAACTTTACTTTTGAAGAAGAAATGAAATGCTTAAAGAAATTTAAACAAGTAATTTCACATAGGGAGGTACAAATTCACAAGAACAATCTGATATGGTAAAAGCCTAAAAAATAATTCCAGCAAAGTCGTCATACTGTCGCGCCCCCTTTTCCCCCTTCCGCGAAAATCGGGTTCATGACATTTTGGTATGGGACAATTCTTTCCTTTTGGGAAAGGGGTTTTGCAATTTTGAAGAGTCGCTACCTAACGTTTTAAGGTGCGTTAGGGCACCTATAGGATTCATCTACAACTAAGTTTGATAACCAGAGATAGGGTAAGGGCTTGAAATTATCCTAAGGGGAAGATGTTAGGCACCCCTCAGAATCCATTGGTGTGGTTCCCGGTCAGACAGTTTTTGTAAATTTGTGCAATTAGCAAATAAACAAGTAGGGCTCAAATAATAGGGGATTTAAATATAAATATTTGAAAATGATTAACGAAAGCAAGGTTTTGAAAAGGGTTACAATCTAACATGCTTATGCATGTAAAGGGGGTGTCCTAGGTTTGTTGGTAATATGGATCACATCAATGCAATACTTGGTATAACATTTCTCAAAAGAGGGGCTACACGTGGTATTAGCGCACCGGTCATCATATCCATATCTACCCTTTCCCACCCCGTGAAGGTAATTAGAGCGAAGTTTGATCTCGAACCCTTTTGCATGATGTTACCCATCCCTTCCTATCAGTCCCGGAGGAATTTAGGACTCCTATCCTATAAGAGGGAGGTTCTAGGCAAACCCTTAGGTTTAAAGGCAAAATACTAAGGCGACATACAAAACAGGTAGGACTACATTTAAAGGGGGAAAACACATAAACAAGCAGAAGGTTCAGATATACCTCCACAAATAATGCACATAGACAACATGACTTATACACAGTTAAAGTCTGAATTTAAAATCCTAGAGCAGGGTGTTTAAGTGATAACATCAGAATTAGATTTATTATATAACCCAGAAAAGAAGTCCGAATCAGGTTTGCCTACGGATTTTAACAGTTGATAATTAAACAAAGGCAGTTCCAGTTTTATTTAAGTCATTACCTAAGGCTGGCCTAGGCGAAAAGCAATATGCAATAGCTATTCCGAGTTATTAAGACAGTTTGGAAATTATTTTTTACCTAAAACATGTTGTCCTAGTTGTAGACATTGTTACCAAATTTATTCAGAAACTTCATAAGGCGAAAATTATTACTTTACTACCTTTTCATGAATCAGTAACTAACTAAGCATTTTAAACAAAATGCAAACATGATCCAGAACATGATATCTAATATCACATGCGAATGGCAAGGTTGTTGAAAAACAGAGTCCCTAAGGCATGATTTCTAAATATACACAAGGGTTGCATAATTGTTGAAGTACGACTTCATGAGTAACAGTTTTTATGCCAATGTTATTATTTGTCCTAGGAGCAGGATTTCTAAGTGATAGACATAAAGAAAGAATTAATGAATGAGGTGCTGAAGCAAGAGACATAGGTCCTAAGAACATGATTTCTAATGCATGTTGTCACACCTCCTTTTTCACCTACACCCATGTAAGGGCATAAGAGGGAGTTTTTCCAATTAAAGGACAATCGAAACGAGATTTATTATTTAATTCAGAGTCGCCACTTGGGAGATTTATGGTGTCCCAAGTCACCGGTTGAATCCCAAATCGAGGAAAAGATTGACTCTGTATTACAGTCCGCGAACCAGAAATCCGAGTAAGGAATTCTGTTAACCCGGGAGAAGGTGTTAGGCATTCCCGAGTTCCGTGGTTCTAGCACGGTCGCTCAAATGTTATATTCGGCTTATTTATTTGGTTTTAATACATGTTGAACCTATGTGCAAATTTTAACTGTGTTCCGCTTTTATTATTATTATTTTTTACCGAGAATTGCAACACCGTGAAAATATATCTCAAACCACGTCACATTAATGTACCCGTGGTTATTGACACATTTCAACTCTGTTGAGATTTGGATTTGGGTCACATAAATGTGCACCCGAATTTAAGAAGATAACATTTATTAAATACGCGCCTAAAGCGACTAGCACATCATTATTATTTGGGTAGGGCCGTGAAATTTTGTTAAACGGCCCATCCCGAAGTCTAGTAATTTTACCAACACGTATAGAGGGCCCCACAGCTTGTGTATTTTTGTTTGTCGAGGCTCGTCTCATATTTTTAAAAGGAATTTGCAATGTCGTGGAAATGCATCTCGAACCACGTCACAATCGATGTACCCGGGATTAGCACATTTCGACTTCGTTGAGATTTGGATTTGGGGTCACATAAATGCACACCCGAGTTTAGGGAGGTAATGTTATTAAGATACGCACCTAAAGAGACTAACGCGTTGTTATTTTGGACGAGGCCGTGAAATTCGCTAAACGGCCCGTCCCTGAGTCTAAGTATTTAATATATACATTTAACGAGGGCCCCACCATTTATGTGTTTATTCAGCGAGGCTCATCTCATTTTACTATCTTTAAATGGCAAACCTAAAGTAATCTATAGTGTTCTACTTAGTTCGTTTCTAAAATAAAAGGAGGAGTCCTAGTTAATTATATGGTTTAAGAGTTATTATAATTGGGTCATAAACACCACCCGTTTAAAATCAGAACCTAAGTACGTAGACAGGCATGACTATTCACCAACCTAATAGCGACTATCAGCAATTACTTGATTTTTACAAAGTAAGCAGTTCAACTCTATATAACCATGGCAAATGGTATTACTTTCATGCAGTCCTTATGATTAATATACTGAAATGGCCTAGAATGTTCAAATCTTACATGTCTACCATTATTTCAAAATTAACTACAAGCCATATCATTAACAATTTGAGAATCAGATTTTTACTACTAACTCTCACAAACCTCTCATGCTAAACTATCATAAGTCAAATATCAGATTTAACTACAACACGAATTGAGGAGTAAACCAGATTAAAATCGGTGTTTCAATTCTTCACGCAAATCAAATGAGTTAACAATCCTACACGACCTCAAATACTCCAATTATACAAGTGATATGAAATTCGAATAAACATAATTGCACTACACTTTTGAACTAAAACAAGACATGAGAAGTCAGAAATCATCTCAAGCAGCATTTCATTTTATGTCCACAAGCTTGAAGGTTCCAGGATATGTACCTGGATGTTTGAAATATAAGAAGCAAAAGAAGAAGAGGAAATCAGCAGCAGCAGAATGCGAGCAGTAGTACAACAACAGTTCACAATAGCAATGCACCAAAAGGTAACCAGCAGCGACTCAGGAGAAACCAGTTAGAATTCCCAGCAATACCAACAGCAACACAAACAACTAGTAACTGACCCCAAATAGCTTGACAGCAACCAAATATCAGTTAAAACACAAACAGAAACACTCCTAGAATTCAGTAATCAAGAGAAAACTCGAAAATACAACTCCACAGTCAAGCTGGAGCTCTTTTCAGTCTCAATGGAATAGTACTAGTTGAACTAGGCTTACTCTTAAGACTCTTCTAGTTTTTCAGAATGTTCAATACCCTCAAGGTTTTCAGAATGTTCTCCTCTTAAGGTCTGCCCAAAAGAAACAGCCAGACCAGACTCAAAAAGCCTAAAGAGAACTGATTTTCTGCTCCCAAAAAAACTAGCCCAAAAAAGGATCCCCTCTAATTCTGTCCAGACCCCTATTTATACCCAAACCTCATCCCCTTTCCAGCTTTAAGGAGCGCTTAGCTAATTAAGAAAGTATTTTCTGCCCACTACTACATGTTTTGTTCTCCTTTTAATTCACTTGTTCCCCACTACCCTTGTCTTTTCTTTATTTAAATGTTCAAACATGTATGGGCAACATATTTTAATCAATCCCCTTTTAAGTCTTTCATACCATTATGTTTTGTTCCCCATCAACACTAAACAATTGCATTAGTTTAATGGTATTTTAGTACCCTACTGTCAGCCCATTCATCTTAAGCCATTTTCAAACCTTTTAAACCCCAAAATACCCCCTGAAAACCCCTGTGATTTACCCTAGAATCCCCTACTGTAAACCCTTTAATCTATACTATATCTTTTAGCTATAACCAATTCAATTCGAATTCAAATGACCATTCAAACTAGATTTTAAATCAGATCAAATGACATCAACATAAGAACAAAGATTCAGGGAATAAACTAAACATAATTCCATGTTAAACCTAAATACGAACAACATTGTAAATACATTAAATGAAAACACTGAATTCATATACAAAGTGATGGGCGATCACAGATGACATACTTTGAACTAACAGTAATAGCAAGCAATTAAGGGAATAACTACAGTTTATACAAAACTTACTAATATTGACTGATTCGAATCATTCAGGAAAACAAAAGAAGAAACAAAATACAGAGTAAGCACAAAACATTCAAATTTAAACAAAAAATAAGAAAGGAGTAGAGGATGAATTTATTGAACAAAAAGAAGATACAACGAAAATCTACCAATTAAACGGGGCCTGGGTTCGAACCTCCGATGCCTTTTGGACTTGGGGCCAAGATGGACCCTAGTCGAGTGTTCCTGAACGAGAACACATTCGACTAAGGTCTGTTTTGACCTCAGTCTTTGAACTAGCTTCAGATCACCACTCTGAGACTTTTGATTCAAGGCTTTCCGGTGTGATTCGACGCGAACTAAGGGTGGTTTGGGAACGAGGGAGGTCAGGGGGTGGCAGGGTGTGAGTTTGGTGGTATCTGAACGGATTAGGGTTTGGGTCGATTCCTTTGATCTAAGATTCGGGGATGATTCGAAGAAAACTGAGCGTGGGACTGGAACGAGGAAGTCTTGGGGAAGATGTGGTATGAATTTGGAGGCTATTGGACGAGATAAGGTTCCGGCCTAATTTTCGATCTAACATTCGAAGTACACGGCTGGGATTCGAGGGATAAGAGTTAGGGATTCAGAATGGGGAGGTCGAGGGGAATCAGTGGTGAGAAGATAGGGTCGTTTGGACCACCGGAACCTCCGTGAGGCGATTTCCGGTGGGCGGAGCACGATGGTTGAAGGCGGCGGATCTGTTTGGTCTCTGAAGCTCAGAGACGAAGAGGTGAGGGGGGTATGGCTTTGGGGCGTGGGGTAAGATTTAGGAATATATACGGAGGGGGTGTTTTAATCTTGGTCGTTGGATCAAGCACGATCAACGGCCTGGATCAATTCACTTGACAGGCAACCGTATCGTTTGAAGTAATACTGGGGCTAGGTCGATCCAGGGTGAAATGGTCAAAAACGGGTAAGGGAGGAGTGGTCTAGACCGTTCGATCAAAACAAATCACCGGTCCAGATTGAACGTGACAAAAACGACGCCGTTTGAGCGGTCGTTTTGCCAGATTGACTGGACCGGGTACAAGGGTAAAATTTGGGCCTGGTTTTGGTCAAAATCAAGACGACCCAGTTCCGATCTGGTCCAATTTTCACTCCTTTCTAAGAACCAATTTTCACTCCTTTCTTTTAATTCCTAAATTAAATTGTAAAACCAAGCTTATTTTAAAAAGATATTAATTAACCCTTAACAATAATTAACACACAAGATCAAACAAAAATAAAATCACACAATTAAACCATAAAAATGACAAAGCTACCAAAAATCCTATTTTTGTGATTTTCATTCTTAAAAATAGGACATGGTTTAATTAATTAAAAAATGCAAAATTAAATCCTAAATATGCATGCAACATGTATTTTGTATTTTTCTTACTTAAAGTAGAAATAAACATGCACAGACAAAATACAAATAAATCACAAACAACACAAAACCATTTTATTTTGAATTTTTTGGAGTAGTTCTCATAGGGCAAAAATCACGTGCTCACACATGTATGAATCCTAAACATGATTTCTATTGCACAATTAGGAATATAAACCTAATGACAGGTTTTCTACCCTTAACAAATGATGGCATGCATATTTAACCCATCCCTTTTCACTAGCCACCCCAATACTTCTTTACAAATTATTACACGCCATGTGAATGAATTACATAAATAGAAGTGAAAAAATAAGAAGCTACACTATAGGAAGCCAGATTAGGACTTCCTCTCTGAGTTATGTAATAAACCACCTCGAATGCCAATATTGTTCCATAACCTTTCTCATATCTGGGTGTGTTAGAGTTCCCTAAGGACCTCAAGGGGTCCCAGGCAGTGCTCACACTCAGATTGCATAACCAAGAGTAAGTGCAGTGTGGAAGAGCCAACTCTTATGTGTCCAGGTTTAGAAGGAGCTCAAGGGTCCCAAAGCAAGGCTCACACAAAAGGGGAAGAACCTAGTAGCCTAAAAATATATGAGAATGCTTGACATAGTTTGAAAGAAGTTTGTTTTAAAAAATAAACTGGACTGACAAGTCCATTTTGAAAGCAATCAGTAACAGAGATGGTTGAAAGTAGTGGTAGTAGTAAACAAAACTCAAACACCCATAGAATCAGTAGTCACACAGGGGGTCGAGGGATTTGGGATACACAGACATTTGACTGTAAAACAAATAACCCCATCAAGGGTCTTAGGACTGGTTTGGACATGCTCAGCAATGATTGATACTGGCATGATCACAAACCAGTCAGAAAGAACATAAGCACATAGAGGGGATATGGATTTGGGATTCATAAGATGGTAAGTACACAGTAAGTGATTGACGAGGTAGGCTTTGAAACACACATAGAGGAGTGCATTAATCTAAAGGGGAAGGGGAGACATTATAGCATGCTAGTAATGTAACTCGACTACAGGTTCCACAACAGAACCACAAGTAGAAATAGACTAGAAATGATAGAAACTGAAACAATAAGAGAAGCAGGTTGTTGTTGAAGCTTTGAAATTAAACGAGGACATACCAGTTAAAAGAAGCAAAGTGCAGAAAAGTAAAGCAAGTAGAATTCCATAGTCTAGCCTTGGCTTTCAGCCGGCTAGGCAAAGCAGTAGCACAAGTAGTAGAGAAAGGAGAGAGAGTTTGAGTGTGTATGTGTGTATTCTGAACTATATCTTCGCGTGTCATGCTAAAGAGAGGGTAGAGTATTTATAGTTTTTGAAAATAGGCAGGAAAATAAGGTAATAAGTACTGACTTAGAACAATTATAGAAATAATACAAATCAGAATCAATTAAAGACCTGGACTTCCTTTAATTAGGGAGTCATAGTTCAAACGGGTACAAGTTGTATCAAAGTAAGGAAAAAAATTGCTTGTAGGATTGGTTTTGCCATAATAGGAATAGTAAAAGCATGCAGCACGTAATAGGGACTAGGTACATAATAGTTTCAACATAAGGAAGGTACACGTTAATTAACAGCATACTTGTGCACATAAACAAGGCAGAGTACAAATTGATTCTCAATTTGTTCAAAGAATCACGGATGAGATTGAAAATCACATGGAATCAGTACTAACTAAGGAAAGTATCACAAAAGTAAAGAAGCAATTTCGGAAAAAAAAAATCAGCATAGAATTACAAGGAAAATACACAAAATCAAAGCTGTAACTTTAAGGAGATAACACAGAATCACCATAAATTATGTGAACAATTAGTAAAACAAATGGTCGAACCCATAAGTGACACGAGTTTGGAAGAAATCAAAGAAACCTTAAGAACAAATTAAAACAGGAAGCACAAGAACATATAGAACACACATAAAGCCCAGAATGTTCATGGTAGTCATGCAAACACACCGCAAACAAATTCAAACTTCGAATCGAACCCAGAAGTATTAGGGCTTCTTGACAAAAAAAATGAATCGAGTCAAAAGGAAAGACTCAGGTAATGTTTAAACATGCTAAAAATCACAGTAATCAGAAAGGAATCGTTTATGCAAAAGGGTTTTGAAACCCTAGTTTGGAAAATGAAGAAACTGTTTGAAATCGGAGAAACATTTTTAGGAAAACAAGTGAAAACCTTAAGAAACCCATAGATCCATCACAGATCTAAAAAGATCGGAGGACCATTGATCCGAATGATCAACAGTCAAGATCGAATGGGGTAGGTGGGGTTCCGGGTTTGGGCTTGGGTCCAGTGAGTTTTCAATTGGGTTGGGGTCCGGTTTTTAATTAAAATTGGGCTGGGAATTGGGTCTTGATTTGGCTATAATTAAAAGCCAAATTTGGCTATAATTTAAATAGCTATTTTCTCTATTTAATTTATAAAAAATAGTAAATAGTTTCTGAAAACTAATTTAAAGGTCTAAAATGATTTATAATACATAATTAATAATTTTAAAATATAGGATCTAATTTTATGCATATAAAACATAATTAAACCTTAAAAGGGCTAATATTGCAATTATGTGCAATTTAACTTTAAAAATACTAAATATAATTGTAAAAATATGAAAAATATAATTTAGCCATCTTTTGGCATAAATATAAAAATACCATAGATGAATTATCAAAACAATAATTTTGGAAATAATTATTGAGTATTTTACGGATAAAAAGGGAGAAAATAAATCAATTTAATCCTTTAAAATTATGGAAAAAATAATAAAACACTTGGACATGCTTATATATGCATACATATGCTATTTTGAAGTTACTTGCATATTGAAAATATATAGGGAAAAATTGGGTATCAACAACGTCAAGGCATATGAAAAAAGAAAGGAAAGTTAGACAAGAGGAAATAAAAACAAAAATGATAAAGGGAGCTAAGGCTTACCTGATTCAGAAGTCGATGGGACACACTGAAGACACTCGTTGCATCACCCAGATTGGAAGTATCTTCGACTCTCGTGAAGCAACCGTGGAAAAAGGACCTCCCTTTCATGGGTCGTTCCTACATCGGGGGTCTCTATGGCCTAGGCTTCCTGAATTTGCCCCTCAAAAAATATGGGGAGGGGCGACGAATCGTCAATATTTATTTCCCCAAGAGGGTCACTCGGGGCATTCTCTTCGTTTTGAAAGGCCTCAGAACTGGCCCATTTAGGTACGTCCACCGGCTGCCCATCACGACGGGAGGCATCTTCGGCCTCTGATGACTCGGGGACTTTGCTCGGGCCATCTTCCGAGAAACCCTCAGTCCGAGGCTGAACCTCTTCAGTCATTACCGGCTCAGTGACCTTTGGGACCTCGGCGCTCCTCTTTAGAGCCACCAGCTCAAAGGCGGCAGCTTCATTCTCCTCTTCCTCATCTCGTAGCTGCTAAACTACATTGCAGGCTGGGCGGTAGTATCTTTCTTCGACTTGCAAGCCTTGATTTTATTGGGCTTTGGAGTATCAGAGGGTGAGACCCTTTTTTCTCTTCTTATCCTTAGCCAGCTTCGGGGCCTCCTCCTCCCCAGACGGGGCCTTATGATAGCGTTATCTCTAAGACCTGTATGAAAGGAAATCAAGTAGAAATAAAAAAGAGACATTTCAGAAAAAGAGCGTCAAACACATGAAAAGAAACTTACCATGATTTTTTGCCTCCCATCGCCCCCTTGCCAAATCATGCCACGAGCGCTCGGCATATGAAGAAGTCGATGCCAGTTTTCGAACCCAGCCCTCAAGGTTTGGAATTGAACCAGGCACCCAAGAGACCAATGCATCATAGGAATGAACATCGATGAGAAAAAGCAAAAGGAACGAACAGTAAATGGGGGCCAAGGGCGGGGTTTGTACTTCCGCTTCATATTTCACTCTTCGGGGAATGGCATCTTCTCGACCGGAATTATGTCGGAAGTCCTCACTCGGATAAACCGGCCATCCACCCTCGGTCCTTGTCCTCATCTATGATCGAGAACAACACCTTGGTGGCCAGATGTTGAAGCCTTATTGATCCGCCTCGATAGAGACAGAGGTTGTACAATCTAATGAGATGGTCGAGGGTAAAAGTCATCCCCTCGACTTTGCTCACGAAGAATCAAAGTAAAATGACAATGCGCCAGAAAGAATGATGGATCTGGCCTAGGGTTATTTGGTATTGGCGGCAGAAATCGAGGATAACGGGGTCGATGAGACCCAGCGTAAAAGGGTAAGTGTAAACACTTAAGAACCCTTTTCACGTATGTGGTGATGTCCTCTTCGGGGTCGGAATCACCACCTATTTGCCTTCCGAATGGTAATCTTTCTTCACTTGCTTAAGGACGCTATCAATTTTCGAGCATATATATCTCGACATTGGCTCACATCGGCCAAGGACCGACGAGGGTTTCTCAACCTTGAAATTGGAAGTAAGATCGCACACCCCGGGAACACACTCCTCGATGCGTGGCTCCACCGGCGTCTTGTCTCTGGTCGTCCGGGATGAAAAAGCTTTATTCTTTTAAGGAATGGTTTTTAATGTATTTGCCATTTTTATATGGATTTAGGAAAAGAAACAGATGAGATTTGTAGTTTTGAAAAAAGGTTGGTAACGAGTCCTAGAAACTGTGCAAAGACGATTAGGCTTCATAAGATGTGAAGAACTTTAAATATTTCCAGAAAGACTTGAAAAACTCAGAAGGATTTTGAAGATTAGTGTAAGAAAAATCTAAAGTAAAGCTTAAAGAAGTGAGAGGAAGGCCTATTTAAGGATTCACGGCAACGGTCCGAAGGTACTAGTGTCGGACCACCAACTGACGCTTATTAGACGCTTGTACCACATGGGTGGATATATATATATATATATATATGAATCCAAATCTATCGAATCACTCATGTTATGATCTTCTACATCCTGCATCTTCCCGTTTCATCATCTGACTTATGTTCTTCATGTAGCATTCAGACCGAATGACTCTATGAAATTACGTCGATACTTCCACATATTATGGGTAACGTAAGAGACATTTCTATTTTTCTCCTGGGTTCGGTTGCTTCAGTCGCTTACGTCACAAGGGTGACGTCACAACTAGTCGAGATATAAAATCGAATGCTCAGTTCATTTCTTCTTATTACACTCCAAGAAACGAGGGGACTATCTGTATACGGTTAAAATAGGACTTGCCCGATTTTTCCATTTAATCGAGACCAAGGAATCACGTCGAGGGTCGGTCTTTATAATGGATCAGGTCAGAACACGAAGATAAAGTATCAAGCTCGAGAATCGAGGTGCTCGTCGAGATCGGGGCCAACATCGATCGAGACCATATATGATAAACTTCGAATGAAGTGCAATAATGGAAATGCGAGATATCCGTAACTGGTCGAAGATCACGACGGAAATCTCGGAAAAGATAAGATTAAGGCGGTTGTTTAGGCTAATCATGGGATTTACTTATGTAAATTAGAAATATACCATAATTAGGACTCCTCTACGATATAAAGAGGAGTCCCCGTTATTTGTAGACACATTACATTCACTCAGACTAAAGCAATACAATATTCTCTCTTTCTCTTGTTTATCAGCTTGTTGCATTTTAACTGTTCTGGCATAAGTAGCTCAAGGGTATTCAAGCTCGAGGGCTCTATCCGAACACTGGTTTGCTTTATATTATTATCAATTTCCATCATTTATTTTTACGTTTGTCAATTGATATTAAGTGAAATCACATATCCTTAAAATCACATTATAAGTTTAATTGTTATCTATTTTTTAGGGTAAACAAGTGTATGCTACGCAAACTCACTCAATTCACGTGAAACCTAAGCTATTATTTTCAACTTGTATTATAAATCCCACCAATCTCAAATTCGTGATTTTTTTAAAAAAAGCTTCAAGGCAAAAATGTTTTACACAAAAATTCTAAACAATAAGATAGGACGATTAATCTTTATAAAATCAGGCATAAAAAATAGTTATTTTATATATCATCCTGTGAGAATGTTAATGTATTATTAAAGAAGGATGAAGTGAGCCAAACATATTAGACTGAGGATTCTCAATTAAGTTGTCGCAACGAGGGTAGCCACTTTCAAGGTGCTATTTTAAAGAAGAAACTTTCAGAAATCACTATGTTTTAGTGGTTATTAGCTAGTTGTAGCTATCATTTACTATATTACTTCCTATATCTATGTTTTCATATTTTTTAGAGTGTATTCGATGTATTTAAGCTATTGTATTCATGAATACAGTAGCATTTCTAGGAGTGAAACAGGGGATTGCAGCTAGACATATTTTTGTATTCGACTGTATTCAACTGCGTGAAACAGGGGATTGCAACTGTTTTTAAACGGAAAGTGAATCAATTAACATAATAGACTCCTAATATAACTCAACAAACTCAATAATAACACACAAAATTTGTATTTCTAATTATAAAAAAAAATTCTCAACCGAAAAATACCCAAAAACATAGCAATTTTCAGAGAAAATATGCTGAATATTTTTCCCAGTCGATAAATACAACAAAAGCAGAGTAATTTGAATACATATATACATTTGAATACATAAATTATATTAATTAAAAAATATATGAAAACATTCATGGAATACAACAAGACAGTGAATACAATGAAATACATGAAATACAACGAGATACATTGAAATACAATTAAAAAAAAGACAATGAATACAATGAAACACATGGAAATACAGCGAGATACATTGAAATATATTAACAGAAAATTCAAGTTGCTCAGCCCCAAACTCCGTCGTCATTGTTCAAGAACAACCCTAATGTCGTCTCGTTGAGAGACCCGTGATTCTGACTCGAAACGTCACTGTTCCTGTTATCATAATACCCTCATGTGTGCTTCAAAAAACCTATTCTTTACAATTGAATTTGAATGGCGCTTGTGGATTGGGACGAAAACCCCCAGATTGGGCAGAACCCTAGAACGACGAAGAGAAGAGGAAGACGAAGATTTATATAGAATTTTGTTTCTAAATTCCAGATTGGTAATATAATCTAAAGAGAAGAGGAAGACGCAGAACCCTAGAACCCTCACGTTCTGATCTGAGCAGCAAACAATTTTCTGGCATTACAATGCTTTCCTCAAATTTTCTCTCTCATTCCCGTTTCGATATGTATTTGGGAGAATTGTGTTTGAGAGAATTGTGCTTGTATTCACGGAGAAAGATTGGAGTTGAGAGAAAGAGGGTGGAGAAAAATCCGTAAGAATAAGAGAGAAAAATAATACAATACGTATTTTATGGCTTAAGAGTAGGAGGTGACCATAAATAGATATTTGGATATAAAAATCAAAAGATAGCTATGAAATATAATTTTTTAAAGGGTATTTATTTAAAATAAATAAGGTATCAACCTTTGCTATAGGAGGTAAAAATTTCTATTTTAAACGTAAAATTTCTCATGCACATCGAGTGATAAAAAGTGATACTTGTAATTAATAAATTGTATAATCTTTAAATTGGCTATCTACAAATTTAACTTTAGACACGATGTGGCTTAAATTTAAACGAATTAGGCTATTTTTTAAATAACGGCCAAAAGGCTAAATATTGGCTATCTGTACGCTTGTGCCAGTTAAGTTGGAGCAGTTAAGTTAAAGGGCTCATTTGTTATTTTAGACAACAGAAAGACTCAAACTCCACATTTCAAAAATCTACAAAAGGACCATTTAGAAAACATTTCCATTTACACACACTGTCCTCTCCCTCCCTCCTTTTTTCCCCCTTCCTTTCTCGAATTTGGCGCGTAAATCCACCATTGACACACTTCTCTAATCTAGGGCAAAACTCATCACTTCAATTTTCAAAATCCACAAAAATGGAAACCTTCAAAGAGCAACTCGAGCAGATACAAACTCTTTTACTTTCATCAAATAAACCGTTGGCTTACTCGACGCTGCTTCATCTCCAGCAACAATCCGGCACAGACTCTTCTTTCGTTCAATTGCTCGCCGATTCGGCTTCTATCATCCTGCCCTATATTCTCGTCGACGTATCCAATAACGATGAGGAAATGTGAGTTCCTTCTAACCATCTTTTCAAAGAGTTTAAGTTCTATTTAATGACAGTGCAAAAAGTAGAATCATGTCACTTATTAGCTAATTACAGCTTATTCTCTTGATAACTATTACTACTATATCGTTGCATTTTATAGTAGTTTGAGAAGTTTACAGTCAAACTGTTTCTAAATATAAAAAAGTGTTGTTCTTTTCGGTACTAAAAAAAAGTGAATCTCATAAATCGTGCTAACCCGAGGCGGAGCCAGTATTTGAAGTTTATGGGTTTGAGTTTATGGGTTCTGAATCTGCCACCGTACTCATAGCTCGTTTAGTTACTGGGTTCGTTGTTAAATATTTATATATATTTCATGAATTTTCTAATATAAAACAGGGTCTAAGCAAAAGTTACTGGGTTCGTCCGAACCCATAAACCATACACTACCTCCGCCCCTGGTGCTAACAATTAATTCGATAAAAATGATAACTAAACTGCTTTGCGGTACAAGATTTGCGGATGTAAAAGAAATTCTATTCTCAGTTATTTTTACTTAAATCCCATTTCAAAAGGATTCAATTTATAGACTGACATTGATAATAATAGTTATTGTAATTACGTTGAAGATGTGATTTAACGTACTGGTCACACATATCGTAGACATGTTACCTGTAATTGATTTCTAAGTAACTTGATAATGTTTATTTTAGTGTAAAATTTTTTTACACTAACGAATTGTAGCAGGTAGTTACCATCTTTTTCAGGTTTAACAAGCTACACTTACTATAGATGGTTACTTCTACTTGGTTTCTAAGTGATATAATAATTTAACTTTTTTTTCTTTGTGTACAAAACTTCAACTCTCTTTACCAAAATTATCTCTTTGCGTTGAAAGTTTCAGGAACTGATCTGGTTTTCTTTTCTTTTGGTTTGTTTCCTCAATATTTTTAGTGCTGCTCAGGCTTTGAAGTGCTTGGGATTTATGATTTATCACCCATCTATAGTTGGCTCAATCAAAGGTTCATTCTTTTGCCCTTTATATTTTTGTTTTTGTATTCTCTATTTTTGGCTTATAAGATTCCCTTTTAGTTGTCCATCTGAACTCTCAAAAGAGGTGTCCTTAGTTAGTCCCTCAATCTCATAATTTTGGACGTTTGTACTTTCCAAGGCTCAAGAAAAGGAAACAACCCACAAGTTGGAAATTTTAAGTCCAACTTTAAAGTGGTTGTCAAATTTAGTATACTCGTCTATTACAAAGTGAGAAGTGACAAAACGCTTCGGGAGAGAGAGTAAAAAGAGAAGAAAAATCTTATTTTGTATCAGGGCGAATGTAATGAAGTTGAAGAGTATGTCTGAAAAATTAAAGTATGTACTTTGAAACATGATAAATATGCCACAAACACAAATATGAAGGAGATAGATATTTTTTCTTTCCTTTTTTTTATGTCATTCATACAAAGCCACATGTTTAAGTTATTCATTTACTGCTAATGTACAAGTACATGTCTTGGGGCAGATTCAGAGTTCTGGTGCTAATTTAGCTTCGGTGACTGAATGTAGGTGACGATGCCACAGCTATTGTTGATTCTCTTGTTGAGGTCATTACGACCACCAAGATCAAGGTACTCTGAACTTCTTGATAGGCAACAAAATAGTGTACTTGAGAAAGCATTTCCTAAGAAGTATGCTCGGAAAATTTGACGTAGCTATTGCTAATTGCAGTCTGTTTGCAACTTGGGCGTCTGGTGTATATCGATGCAACAGTTCCACTCGTCGCTTTTGGATGCACATTTCCAGTCTTTGCTGAGGGCAATTATCTATGCCCTTGACAATCCTATTGGGTCTCTTTCAGTCACATTTGAGGCTATGCAGGTATATCTGAGTGTATTGTGCGATAATCTGTCTAACCTAATACTGTGTATAGTCTGGATCTTGTCAATGAGTAGGAGTTCAAACTCTTCTGTCTACTCTCCTCAATATCATATATGTGAAAAGTGATTCATTCAGCTAAAAAAGGGTATACTAGTATACTACTGTCACGATACAGGGTGCATCAACATTATCGTGCTGAAATTTGGTACTTAGAAGTAGAGGAACAGCTCTTTGAAATATTTGTATGAGCAGAATTTATTTAGCAAGCTTTTTTAAAATGAGTAAAGAAAAACACTTCTGCTAGAAAACTGATAGTTGCGTTGCTTGTAGTAATCTATGCTGAAAAGAAGCATCATCCTTCTCTTTGACTGAACAAAAGATGAACGCTAAATATAATGTTTATCCCAGCTTTTTATTCATTTGAAAGGAGTATAATGTCTGTTTTTGTTGAATAGAGCAAGTATAGTTTCTCCCAAAATGGCATGCAACACCTCAAATTATTCTCATGATACTGTAATGAGAAAAGAAATAAAAGGAGAAAAGCTATATTTTGTACCTGAATATTAACAGAATCAGAATTGCAAATTTTTTATTAAAAAAGTATTGCGTACTGGACTTCTCTTTGTACACCTTTTGCCTATAAGCCAAATGCACTGCCAATATATATATTTGAAAATTTGTCCCCTGATTTCTCTGTGATTATACTGCTACAGGCTGTAATGAAGTTGGCGAGTTCGTCAGCTCAAGATATGAGAGCCATGTCAAACATATGGGTTCCTCCAATTTATAGAAGACTTGTCAGCAGTGATAAAAGGGAAAGAGATATGTCAGAACGTTGTTTATTAAAAGTCTCTAGCGTGATATGTCCTCCACCAGTAAATCTCTCAAAGGTAGCAGATGAAAAAAGAATTGCATCTATAGTATTATGTATTTCAACTTATTCTCCAAAACAAAAAGCTATCACCTCAGTTCCAAATAAGTTGGGGTCAACTATATGAATCCTCATGATCACGCCTAACTATGCCTTATAAAAAGGACTAAGCGGTCGTTGCAAATATAATCCGATTTACAAGTCCGGAGTCGAATCCCCAAGAGAACTAAGGCTTAGCTACAGTTGTTCAATATTGCTAAGAAACATAAGTCCAAACAATTTCCTAATTATAGAGATTATAATGTTTATTTCTAATTAATTAACTAACAACTATTATAAAGTAGTAAAATTATCAACTAACAAGGATGAAATTTGAGACAAAACTAAGGAGGTCTAGAGTTATGATTTCCCCAATTGTCGGAATCCTTCCCGCTATGCCTTCTATAATTTCGCCTAAGTATTCTCTACCAACCGTGAGTACTTCGGGTGTCATAATTCTCTCTTCTGAGCAACTACCTCAATTTACTAGACATATTCTTCCGAACTACGCTAGCTGACACTAGTTTACCACTCACTAAGATCGCACCAAGGTTTCGTTATTCCTAATCCTACCTTTAAACCCTTCGTATTGATTCCTCACATACGTCAAGAGTGATGTTGTTCAACTTCAACAACTACCTAAATATGTACCCTTTTCCAAGCAATACATACTAAATAGGCACAGTCAATTGATGACCATTCAATCAACAAAAATAAACACATAGTTGAACAAGTAGAGAAATCCAACGGCTCAATTATATAAAAACATAACAAGAATTTATCCTACAAAAGGTTCTATCAAAACTCTAGATAACAAATTAGCTATTCATAATAGTATGCATAACTACAATACTAAAATTCGTAACCAATAATGGAAATAGGAAGAAGAAAGGGGAAAGGGCGAGGGAGTTAGATGAATTTGAGAAAGAGAGATTGGGGGAGGTTAAGAGGGAAATAGTTGAGTTAGCAATAGCTCAGGAGACTAGTTGGTGGCAAAAATCGAGGGCGCTATGGTTAAAGGAAGGGGATTCGAATACCAATTTTTTTCACAGGGTGGCGATTGTAAATCGAAGGAGAAACTTCATAGAGTCCTTAGTTGTGGATGGGGTGAGGATTGAGGGAGAAGAGGAGGTAAAATGGGCGATAGTGGGGTTTTATGAGAACTTATACAAAGAGGAAGTTAGTTGGAGGCCAACTTTGGGGGGAATAAAGTTCAACCACATAGGGGAGGGAGATAGTGAGTGGCTAGAAAGGGCTTTCGAGGAGGAGCAGGTGCACGAGGCTATGTCGAGTTGTGCTGGTGATAAGGCCCCCGACCCTGATGGTTTCTCCTTGGCCTTCTTCCAGCTCTGTTGGGACACCATCAAGGAGGAGTTGATGAAGCCATTGAATACTTCCATGTGAATGGTGTTTTCGAGAGAAATATCAATGCTTCTTTTATTACTATTGTGCCTAAGAAAGAAGATGCATCTTGTATGAGCGACTACATGCCTGTTAGTCTCGTAGGAAGCATTTACAAGATCATTTCTAAAGTGCTTTCCAATAGACTCAAGAAGGTTCTTGACGTGTCTGTTTCGTCCCCCCAAAATGCATTTGTGGAAGGTAGGCAGATCCTGGATGCCGCTTTGGTGGCAAATGAACTTGTATACTCCAGAAGGAAAAACAGAGATCCCAGCTTACTATGCAAGTTGGACCTTGAGAAGGCTTTCGACCATGTCAATTGGGAATTCCTTGATTTCATTGTGATGCGGATAGAGTTTGGGGCAAGATGGAGGGGATGGATCAAATTCTGCATTTCCTCAGTCAGATTCTCTGTCCTGGTTAATGGTTGCCCATGTGGTTTCTTTGGCTGTTCCAGGGGTCTCAGGCAAGGAGACCCCCTATCCCCTATGCTATTCATTCTAGTGATGGATGCTTTGAGTAAAATGATGGATCGAGCAGCGGGCGGAGGCTTCTTGAGAGGATTCTCAGCTTCGATCGGGGTGCCCAGTGCCCGAAGAGTCTCTCATTTGCTTTTTGCGGATGATACCCTGGTTTTCTGTGATGCCGATATAGATCCGTTGACCTACCTGAAGCAGGTCCTGCAGTGGTTTCAGATAGTATCAGGTCTCAAAATCAACCCGGCAAGTGTGAGATTTTCCCGGTGGGTGAGGTTGCTAACATTGATGCTTTGTCTTATGTTCTCAGATGTAAGGTGGGCTCCCTTCCCACTACTTATCTGGGTCTCCCATTGGGCGCTTCGCATAAGGATACGGTTTGGAATTCAGTGATCGAAAGGGCTGAAAAAAGATTAGCACGCTGGCAGAAATGGTGCTTGTCAAAAGGCGGAAAGGAAGTGCTCATTAAAAGCATTTTATCGAGTATGCCCATCTATTACTTGTCCCTGTTGCAAGCTCTTGTGAGCATCACAGAAAAACTGGAGCGGCTTCAAAGGAACTTTCTATGGGATGCAGCGGATGGAACTAGAAAGTATCGTCTAGTGAATTGGCAGACAGTCACTTCCTCAAAGAAGTGGGGTGGACTTGGAGTAAAAATCTTAGGGTATTCAACAGAGCTTTGTTGGGGAAATGACTATGGAGATTCGGGGTAGAAGAGCATGCTCTATGGAGGGAGGTCATAGTAGAAAAGTACGATTCCACGGGAGGGGTTGGAGGACCAAGGCAATCACAACACCTTTCGGGTGTGGCATGTGGAGGAGCATCATGAAGAATTGGGAATCCTTCAGTGGCAACATCTCTTACAGGGTGGGAAATGGAAGGAGAATCAGCTTTTGGAATCATAGGTGGTGTGGAGAGGATACTCTAAGGGTCTCCTTCTCCCACTTCTTCAGAGTTTCAAACCAAAAGGAATTGATGGTCCAACAAATTCGTAAGGAACATGCAGGGGGGGTAGTATGAGACCTCTCATTTAGAAGGAACATGCAAGATTAGGAGATTGCGGAGCTCCAAGATTTATTGACACTACTATATGGGCAAGACTTGCCTTAGCCATCTTGTGATTCTTGGAGATGGGGTTTGCGTGGCGATAGTCTGTTCACCGTAAAGTCCTTTTACCAGAGTATGTTGGTGAGAGAGAAGGCCTCTTTTCCATACTCGATCTGGATTCCTATGGCGCCCACGAAGGTGTGCTTTTTTGCATGGCTAGCGGCCATGGGAGTGATTTTGACTGTTGAGAATCTGCGAATGAGGGGAATTACACTTGTTAGTTGGTGCTATATGTGTAAAAGCTCAGGGGAAGAAGTTGATCATCTTTTGTTGCATTGCCCTGTGTCCTCGGTTTTGTGGAGGGCGATCCTGAACCTTTTTGGTGTTCAATGGGTGATGCCAAGCACTGTAAAGGAAATGCTATATAGTTGGGCCGGTTTCCGTAGAAGAAGAAAGCAAAAGGCGTGGAAGTTCGCCCCGTTAGCTCTCATGTGGATAGTTTGGGGGAGAGAAATAGGAGAGCTTTTGAGGGGATTGAGTCTCCTTTTTCACATCTTAAGAATAGTCTTTTATTTTTGATCGCTTTTTGGTGCACTCATATAGCCCCCATTTGTATAGAAGATTGGGCTTCTTTTATAGAGAATCATGTTTTGATGTAAATTCTCTACTTTTTGGTATACTTCTTGTATACGGGAGTTCTCTCCCTTTTGATTAATACAATTTACCTTATCAAAAAAAAGAATTCTCCGCCTTGCTTCTAGTGTGTTCTTGCCTCCTTAGGTCGAATCCTCGGTCTAATCTCCCCAAAAATGGTGTTTAATGACTATTTATATGTATAGGGAAAAGACCTAGACGAAATAGCCAAGTCCAAAAGCCAAAAAGGAGACAAAATAGACTCAAAACCAGGACCATGCGTCGCTACGCTAAATGCACGAAGCACCTCGCGTCAAACCGCGCGTCGCGTGCTCAAACGCGAGCAGAAAGTCTCGCTTCGCCAGCTGCTGTTCCGTTTTCAATTTTGATGCCAAACTTTTGCCTCTCACGTTTTCCCTTCTTTTCCTCACTTTTCAATTCTTTGCATTTGTTTCATGTATTCTTCCTTTCACTTCTTGTTTCCTTTCTTATTTTAATCATCACCCCATCATTATGTCTTCAATCATCACTAATTATTAGAGAATCGTGAGCCTATTATTGTAGTGTATAAAATACACATAAAATTTCTACTTTGCTCCCATTTTCATCTCCAAAGTACCTACACATAAAATAAATTTAATTAAGCACACATATGATGCAATTTAGCATTAAAACACCAAAATGCAAGATAAGTAATGCACTAAAAATATGATATTATAGCCATATTTCTTCTTTTAAACTCACCTCATGCTAATATTATACAAAATAAAAATAAAAATTAAAAATTACTAGAAGTTCTCTATATTTTTTGCCGGCATATAAATCTCTAGCAGGGTAAAAGGCTCCTAGAAAGCATAGGACCTGAAGGAACGTACTAACATGGTTAAAATATATTCACAACTAATTTGTATCTCCTACACATATATTTTTCTTCCATTGTGCCCTTGAACGGGTATGTTTCCAATTTACTACTCCCTCCGTTCCAGTTTATGTGAATCTATTTCCTTTTTGGTCCGTTCCAAAAAGAATGAACTTCCATTCTACCCTTAATGAGAAGCTTTTATGACCACACAAATACTCTGAACCCCTTTTTGACTTATTTAGGACCACAAATTCCAAAAGTCTTCATTTTTTTCTTAAACTCTGTGCCCAGTCAAACAGTTTCACATAAATTGGAACGGAGGGAGTAATATTTAGTGTTTTGAAGAATTATGCATGAATGAAGGATCCGCGTAACACTATAAAAATGCATATCTAGAATAGGAGGCATTAATTGCCTGTTGATATTTGTTTATTACTATAGGACTCCATAGTAAGAGCCTACTATCCAAATGGTTGTTGAGGTGGAATGATAGCTTAAGGTAGCAGCGGAAAGATGTAATTAATTTAAAATTTGGGTTTCAGAATTATGGGGAGACAGCTAATACAAGTGCACCACATGGATGTGCTTTCTGGAGACATATAAACTGTTTGTTGGTGGAATTTCAAGAGCTTATTGGATTAAAATTGGGAAATGGGAGAAGATTTAAAATTATGGGAGACAAATGGTTTTTGGAGAACACTAACTGCCTCTTTCCTGATTGTACAGCATCGTGCTGAACAAAAATTGTGTTAGAGACAAGCCCTTTATGCATAATGTTGAGCATTTGTCTAGAGAGAAACCAATGATGCTTTGGTGGAAAGGGGGGAAATTTCTGCTTTGTAAAGAATAGATCTATCCTATGCTTAAAACTGTGTAAAATCGATTCTAGTTATGACCTTGATGCTATTCTGGAGTTACTGGAGTCCTTGCAGATTCAAAAGATTCCTTCTTGTTTATGTTTGTGCCTGTTCAGTACTAGCTTGGTATTGAATGCTCTTATAAATAAAATTACCTTTTACCTATTAGAAAAAAAGGGGTTATAGTGATGAAGCAGAATTCCCCTTCACCCAAAACCCTTATCATTTAAAAAAATAGGAAAGAAAAAGTTGAGGATAAAATTTGATAAAATGGCTATAGTTCATGTTAACTATTAGGTGACATATTTTATTGATTTTTCTTTGTATTTTTATGAAACAGGCCGTTGCCATAGAGTTGAAGAAAACTTTGCTTTTGACAATGGAGGAGCTACTGAACCAAGGCCTGAAGATTCAAACTCTTCTAGCATGGGGATGGTTTATGCGTCTACTTGGACCTTATGGAATGAAATATAAGCATTTGGTGAACAAATTGCTTAAAATTACAGAACAAACTTTTCCGGACCTTGATCCACAGATTCAGAGTGCTTCACTGGTACGCTATTCATTCACCTAAAGTTGGCACATCCTTCAATTCAATTCCAGAGAATTTAATGCAACTTCAAGTTAAGCAAAAGTACTTCCCTAGTATTGACATTAATTACGGGATTCAATAGCGGCTGGTTTTTCATGGGATGCTCCAATACATATTCATAAGTATTCTGAAAAACTATGTTACTCGGACTCTTCAAAAATATTGTTGGGTGCGTGTCGGATCCTCCAAATTTAGAGCATTTTTGGAGGATCCGACACGGGTGCGGCAACACTTTTGGAGAGTCCGAGCAACATAGCTGAAAAAGCTGTAGTTTTGTTTGCACTATGAGTGCTTCATTGGCACCGTTAACATGTCTACCAGACTCTTAATTTTAAAATGACCATATCAACTTTATGTGATGTTGATATCCTTGCTTAATATTGACTTCACTTCGATGAACATTGATTAGCATCTTACACATCTTCTGGTGTTATCAGTGAAGTGTAAAAGTGTCCAACCAAAATTTCTGCATTATCTATGTAGCTGGAAATTCAGTTCTTACAGTCATCTCTTACATACCAAGAAGCTAAAATTCCCTTCCTTTTAACCTTTTCTTAATACAACTTCTTTAGTTAAATGAATTCTTCATTATTTTATTTGCTTGCTTTAAGTAATAGAAAAGGCTAAGAAATAAATTCTTCTGATTTTGTTAGATTTGCTTGCTTGGAGTCACAGAAAATACCTGTTAAAATGAGCCAACTTTAAATAGTGCTTTGACCAAGTTACAAATTGCAATTTCATCCATGAATAATTGATTTGAGGGAGAATTCTAGGATATTATCCTGATAAAAGAGATCAAGTTTGTCAATTTAATTTTAAAAAATCTTTTAAACTCACGAGTAACTTAATTCAAATTCGTCCATGAATAATTGATTTGAGGGAGAATCTAGGATATTATCCCGATAAAAGAGATCAACTTTATCAATTTAACTTTAAAATTCTTTTAATCTTATGAGATTAACCTGAAGTGCATATTCAGTTTTTTATTGCTTAATTGTATACCATTTGTATTTTGAGCGTCATATCAAATGTTTGGTGTAAGAAATTTGTAACCTCCTATAGCACATATCTGCCCCAATCCCTATTTGAATACTGTATATTTTCTGTTATCTATAGTCTGAAAATTCTTAACTGCTCAATTTGTTGTTAGTGCCAAGAAGTTTTTTTTTTTCCATTGCAGGAAGTTCAGCTCATTGTGCCCTTTTTTCTAATTGCCTCTTTTTTTTTTAAAGTTAAAAAATGGAAAATAAAGCACTTCCACTAACTCAACTTATTGAATAATTGGAGGATAGTTAAAGTTAAATGCATGCCGTATTCCTGCAGATTGCCTGGGAATGTCTCATTGATGCTTTAATCTGCTCGACACTTCATAATCCTGAAAGCAATGCACTTGTAAAGAATTCTGCGGACCAAACTGTATTCGAGGGAAACAATCCAACTGAAGCTGATGGGTTTTCCAAGAAGATCAAACTTGTGATGACGCCCCTGATAGGAATCATGTCAAGTAATTGTGATGCATCTGTCCATGTATCCTGCCTGAATACATGGTCTTATCTTCTGTATAAGCTTGACAAATTAGCTAGCTATCATTCGGTGGTTAAAACAGTTTGGGAGCCCATCTTGGAAGTCGTCATCAAGGTTGGACCTGTCAATAAAAGTATATGGTCGTGGAATTTCTGCATCGAGCTGCTCGATAATTTCATTTCAGCAGGAAACAAAGATGTAAATAGTAAGTTAATTGACCAGAAAGCTGATCGGTTATCTAAAAGTTTCATAATGAAACTTCCAGAATCTGCAAAATGCTCATGGAAGTATCATCCAATTAAATGGTCACCTTTGGATTTTGGAAATTTGGAGTTTTCCCTAAACATGATTCATGGTGTGATCACGCAAGGGTCAAATATTACTCTGTCCCATGAAGTCAGGACACTGACGTACGGTGCTGCCTCAAGTTTGTTTCGATCTCTTCTGAGATCTGTTAAACATTTATTTAAATCCGACATTATAACATATGACGAGATTATCTTATCTTTGAATATGATGTTTAAGTTTTTGAAGAGTGTATATGAGAGTATGCATTCAAGGAATGGTGGTATAGATGATTTGCAATCTTTTTTACTTCAGCTTCTGGAGGCTTTCGTTGAAGAATTAGAACCATCAACTTTGCAATCCCCTCTTTACAAGGTGGCATTAGATCTAAAAAATTTTGAAAAGTCTGAACCAGTCTATAGATTCAAAAGTGCAAAGATACCAGATATCTGCTTTGTGAATTATAAGGAGAAGGTATCACCAGTTGCATGTATAACTTTTCTCTATTTCCATTCAGTAACCAAGTCAATGTTGAAAGCACCTGATTATGATATAGTCGAATGGATACACAAATTTGTGAAGCTTTTGCTCTCCTCATATGAGCCTTTTGAAATTCTCCATCTCTTTGTTAGTTTACTATACAGTGAGAAGATGTCTCGTTGCTTTGAGATCTGGGTAGCTCTGGCAATCTGTCTGAAAGATTACATAGATAGTAACAGCTTTGTCTCACTTTTCAAATTGCAGCCGGATAGTCCTGGTTATGCTACAACAATACATTTCCTATGCTACCCATTTGCTGCATACTCTTGCCCTAACGTGCATCTCAAGCTTCAGCATGTAATCGAAGCATGGATATCACTTTATGTTTCTCTTAGTCGGGCATCGGAAAATGGTTATCCTACTCTTACTGAGGACCTGTGCTCAATGCTCTGCTCATATTTCAATGAAGCACTAACTAAGGGCGATTTTGTCGCTGAACCTCAGTCAAGTGTAAAGGGTCAGGATATCGATGTTCTTCTATTGTTTGGAGAAGCAATGATATGTGCTGTAGAACAAGCTTCTTTGACAGCAAAATCTAAAGCTAAAGAGAGCGAAAGTTGGAGATCCAGCAATATCAAGAGTAGCTTGGAATTCGCGTCCTGGTAAGCAACATGATATTGCAAAATTTCCACTTACTGAAGCAATTACCTATCTCACTGTTGAGATTGGCTGGTGGTTTAGAATATTTAAGAAGTTAAAGCGAAGGCCTCTTGACAGGTCAAAAATATTGAATCATTCTACTGATGTTTAGGTAACAGGCGAACCAGCAACATACCATTTAACTTCTCTACCTATAGGCTATAATTATTCTGGTCCTATTTTAAGATTGCTGCTCCATAGAAAACTTTAGCACTGCAAATTCATAAAAAATGTGTTGCTGCAATTGGAAGCTGTACAGGTAGAATGATTTGGTTGAAACACTGATCTGCGTCATAAAGAATACTTGGATTTTTGACAGCCTTATTTTGATCGAAAACTCTGTTTGTTGTTTTCCTCCATTTTATTGAGTAAATAACCAAAGTTCCTTTTTTTTTAACTTGCTCCTTTGCTTTCCTGAGAAGCCGACAACATTATAATATGTCTAAGTAAAAGCTTTTAATGGTATCCTTAGCTATTATCACTTACGTTGAGTCTTTCAGTGATATGAAGAGCATTGTCATGTACCATTTCCTTTAAAACAAAATTTGTCAATCAATTGACTTAAGCAAGAAAACAGTTGAAGAAAGAGTGGGAGATCATCGAAAAACTCTTGAGTAAGCTTAGATAAGCTTTATTCTGCATGTACTTCAAATCTCTACTTGTTTTTTATGCGCCCGCTGCTTCTGCAGCTTCGTGAAGCTATCCTGGGAAAAGGATGAAACTAATGTATCAACCAGCCTCATCAAAACAAGGTAATGGCTTCCTATCTTACTAGTTTTGTTGAATGATGCATGGCATGGCTGCTAACTATGAGAATTTCAGGCTGCTATCGTCACTGATTCACTTTGTCGGCTGCTTGCACTTGCAGAAGGATGTAACATTATTCATTGAGGTATGTACTTAGACTCTTCGATCCCTACGGCTATGGTGCCATTAGATCCTAGTCTTGAGATGGAAAATATGTATGAACTATTAATTTAAACTATGTTGATATGTTATGCTCAAATTGTAAAGAGCCTTTGCCATGTTTTTCTTCTTTTCCATTTTAAGGTTGGTAAGTCATACCTTGCATCATCTTTCCATCTTCTAATTATCTCTCCCATATGTGTGCACTCTACAAATCGAATTATTAGAAGGGAAACAGAGATGATTAGCAGCAGTTTAGATCCATTACTTAATTTGCTTTCTTTTTTGTCCTCTCTACTAGTACAGAGGTTTAATTCTTTACCACTTCTTCTCATCAGATCATGACCAGTTCACTACTTCTGTGGCTGTCACATTTTGAAGCTCAAGAAAGTAACTTCAAAGATCAACTTCAACAGTTATGGATTCAAACACTGAACTGTTTGCAGAAACTGCGACCAATAATAGAATTCAATTCCTCCTTTCTTCAGCTCCAGGAGCCTCTTCTTGAGAAAACTCTTGATCACCCAGATCCCATCATTTCCGACTCTACTGTTAACTTCTGGAATTCTACATATGGAGAACAGATGAAGTTAGATTACCCTCAAAGCTTACTTCCAATCCTGGACAAGCTGTCAAGGAAAGGAAAAATAAAACTTTGCAAAAAGAGCCTGTCGCCCAATGGTAAAACCAATTCTGAGGTAGATAAAGTTACAGCTCCAAATAGATACAAGGTGCCAACAACACTGCGTAGGTGCTCAAAACGAGTTGAACTCTTGGGGAACGCAGCTAATAGTTCAGAGGGAAATGACAGAATTTATCCAAAGTCAAAACGAAGGCATACTGAGCTGACAGAACATCAAAAAGAAGTGAGAAGAGCACAGCAAGGTCGATCAATGGATTGTAGTGGACATGGTCCAGGAATCTGGACATATACCAGTGTTGATTTCTCTCAAGGAAATGAAGAATCACAAGAAAGCCAGGACGTTAGAGATGCAGATTCTATTTTGGAAATGTTGCGCAAAGTTAATTAAAATTTGCGTTTTAACTTTATGCTATCTTGTAACTTTTACAATACCGCTTGTATATATGTACTATTGTCTTGAGCCGAGGGTCTATAGAAAACAGCCTCTCTACATGCTTCGTACACACTACCTTCTCTAGACCTCACTTGAGGGAATACACTGTTGTTGTTGCTTGTATATATGTATTCAAGGACGGAGCTAGCCTTTGAGTTATGGATTCAGTCGAGCCTAGTAACTTTGGTTCAATTATTGTATTTGTCTTGAGAAATCAATTAAATATGTACAAATTGTTAATTTAGAACCTAGTTACTTAAAAGAACTAGAATCCCGAATACACAAACTTCTAATCCTGACTCCGCCTCTGCATGTATCTTAATCTTCCCGTCTCTAATGCTGCTTCATTCTGGCTCTGACCGTTTATTCTTTTCCCTGTACATTCTTTTGTTAGGAGTTTATGCAATGAGGTGTTGTGTTGTGTTTCTTCATAAGAATCTGCTATTAAGAGCAGCATTTTTCTTTAATCATGTGTCGTCTTGTTAAAAAATTTTAGCCTGAGATTTTCTTGAACTTTTAGGTGGTCTTTGCTGAGTTCCTACTTCCTACGTATCTGAAGGTGAAGAGTTCTGATGTTTTGCTTTAATCAATAAGTTTTTTCAGGACTTATAAAGTTTTGAAGATTGCATTCATACGATAAGGGTATGGAATATACAAAATAAATAACTGCAATCACAAAATAAATGAGAAAATTATTCCATTGATAAATGTTTATGTATAACTCCAAGCATCCGTCGATTCTTGTCTTCAAATTATAGAATATAAGCTAAACTATTCTTTCTCAAATTGCTCTAGTATGACGGACCTAAGGAGAGGGGTACGTAGAGAAAATATAACATGAAAAGAGTTTGCTCCGCCATGTAAGATCCTCGAATTAACCATGATAATATAGACTAAACTAACTAGGTTAGTTGAGATCGAACAATATGATCCTCTAAAATTATCTTTTAGTTATACACTATATAACTCACGTCAAAGGATTCAAAGCTAGTACATGAAAATAATCTCCTAAATTATAGTAGAACAAGATAAAAAGAATTAAAGTTTGTGCATATTATAACAAAAATATTATAATATGTAACATAATTTCAATCAAATAAGTAATTAAACAAATTTTAGAATTTTACTATTAACGCCAAGTAGTGAATGCTATGAAACTTGATATTCCTATTAAATTAAAATAAATTATCGATTTAATTATCTCAAGTTTTGTTGTCTTGTTCCACGTGTATGATTAATCAAATATAATATTCAATCAATGCGTAATATCAATATGAGCACCGATGCACCGGTGAGGAGGTGTGAGCGACTGGCTGTAGTGGGCACGCAGAGAGGTAGAGGGCGACCTAAGAAGTATTGGGGAGAGGTGATCAGACAGGACATGGCGCGACTTAAGATTACTGAGGACATGACCCTTGACAGGGAATTATGGAGGTCGAGCATTAAAGTTGTAGGTTAGGGGAAAGTTGTGAATATTTCTACAGCACAATAGAGTGAGACTAGCCAGTTAGGAGTTAGACTAAGAATGCCATTGGTCTTCTATTGATGCAGGGCTTTACCTGCTAGTTTTTACTATACCAGCCATCTATTTCGTATTTCGTATTCTGTATTTCATATCTCTTATAAAGCTGTTATTTTATTATGCATTTTTATGGTACTAATATGTCGTCTCCTGTTGCTTTTTTGAGCTGAGAGTCTCCTGGAAACAGCCTCTCTACCCTTCGGGGTAGGGGTAAGGTCTGCGTACATATTACCCTCCCCAGACCCCACTTGTGGGATTATACTGGGTCGTTGTTGTTGTTGTTGTTGTTGTTGTTGTTGTTGTTGCGTAATATCAATATGTTCAAAACATCAATTTTTTAATTTGAAGAGACTTTTTGAGTAAGTAATATATTCGCTTTTGAAATTGATTAAATAAACTTTTTCTACCTTATGCATTCAGCTGAAATCTATCACAATATGTTCAAAACATCAATTTTTTAATTTGAAGAGACTTTTTGAGTAAGTAATATATTCGCTTTTGAAATTGATTAAATAAACTTTTTCTACCTTATGCATTCAGCTGAAATCTATCCGTCCGATTACTAGAATTCATATAAAATTCCCATTATAAAGTGTAAAGATCATATTAATAATACAAGATGGCAATGTTTGCAAAAATGTGACGTAATGATCATTATAAGTGAGGGAGAATTACAAAGTCTCGAGTTCAATGACGTCGATATACATGTTATTATTTAAAACTTGTAATTTTTATTATGGTCAGTTGATCAAGTTGACTTTTTCTACCTTATGCATTCAATATATGAAATCTTAGTAGTATTCGCATAAAATCACCATTATCGAGTGAAAAATCAATATAATAATACAATATGACGATATTTATAAAAGTACGACGTAGTGAATAATAAAGGTGACAATATTTACAAAAATGTTATAAATATATTATATTATGGATGTTCATTTAGTACTCTGTTGTAAATAAGCTTCCTGAAGAAGCTTATCCATATGGGACTCCACCGTAAATATATTTATCTATTTAGTACTATATTGGAAATAAGCTTCCTGAAGAAGCTTATCACTTCGGTACCCGGTTATGGATAAACATTACCCCCGGTAGAAGATTATCCATACCGGATATAATAAGCTTATCCATTCAGTACTCCGTTATGGATAAATATTGCTCTCAGTAGAAGATTATTCATATCTGGTACAGCAGCAGCTTACACAGCAGCTTGTAGCAGCTTACACAGCAGCTTATAGTAGTAGCTTACACATCAGCTTATAGTAGCTTACACTGCAGCTTGTAGTAGCAGCTTACACAGCAGCTTGTAGTAGCAGCTTACAGAGCAGCTTCCTTTCTTCTATAAATAGAAGAGATTTCAGTTCATTATGTACATCAGTTTGAATTCGAATAATATATCAGTTTCTCTCTATACTTGTCTTTACTTTATAGTCTTTATTTCATAACACGTTATCAGCACGAAGCTCTACCATCTCGAGCAAATATTTTGAAAGTATCTAAGGTAAGAACTTTCTTTTCCTAAATAATGTCAAATCTTTCTAAACTTGAATTTGTAGCCCTGAATATATCGGGCAAAAGCTACATGTCGTGGGTGCTTGATGCTGAAATTCATCTTGATGCGATGGGTCTGGCAGACACCATCAAGGATAAAAATCAGGCATCAAACCAAGACCGTGCCAAAGCAATGATATTCCTACGCCATCACCTTGATGAGGGCCTGAAAATGGAATATCTCACTATTAAAGATCCAGTCATACTGTGGAATAATTTGAAAGATAGATATGACCACCTGAAGATGGTCGTTCTTCCACAGGCACGTTATGATTGGACTCATCTAAGGCTACAAGATTTTAAATCTATCAGTGAGTATAATTCTGCTATGTTCAGAATTATTTCCCAATTAAAATTATGTGGTGATAATATTACTGATCATGATATGTTGGAGAAAACTTTCACCACTTTTCATGCCTCGAATATGCTCCTGCAGCAGCAATATCGAGAGATGGGATTTAAAAAGTATTCTGAACTTATCTCACATCTTCTTATAGCAGAGCAACATAATGGGCTATTAATGAAAAATCATGAAAGTCGACCTATTGGTTCTTGTCCATTCCCTGAAGTGAATGAGACGAACTTCCACCAAGCTAAACGTGGAAGAGGTTGTGGCCCCAGTCGTGGTCATGGCCGTGGTCGGGGAAGAAACCCCAATCATGGTAATAATAATGCACCAAAGAAGCCTCCTCACCACCAGCAGTGGAAAAGGAAGGAACAAAAGCATGAAGCGGTGCAAGCGCCAAATGCAGAAAATGCATGCTATAGATGTGGAGGAAAAGGGCACTGGTCACGTACTTGTCGTACGCCAAAGCACCTGGTTGAGCTTTATCAAGCCTCCCTGAAGAAGACAGAGAAAAATGCTGAAGCAAATTTTATTTCTGAAGATAATTTAGACTTCATGCATTTGGATGTAGCTGATTACTTTGCACTCCCAGAAGGAGAAATAAGTCATGTAATCGGTAGTGAATCTGTAGAAATGTAAATATTTTAATTTTTGTTGTTTGTAATAAATAGTATGGTTATGTAATTATTGTACATAAATAAAAGTTATGTTTTGATAATGATATTTACTATAATATATTTTATTTATGTTATTTTGAAGAATATGGATAACCCTCAAATTATGTTTGGATCAAAGACAAATCATGAAGATATGTGTGTTATTGATAGTGGAACAACACATGCCATATTCAACGATCAGAAATACTTTTCTTATTTGCATAAGGAAAAAGCAAATGTTTCAACAATTTCTGGTAATATAAGTTTGATTGAAGGCTCCGGAAGAGCCATAATATTTCTGTCTAAGGGAACAAAACTTATTATAGACAATGCATTGTTCTCCTCCAAGTCCCGAAGAAACTTGTTGAGTTTTATAGATATCCGCCGAAATGGGTATCATGTAGAGACAATAGATGAAATGAACAGGGAATATCTTTGTATTACAAAGAATATTTCTGGCCAGAAATGCATTGTAGAAAAGTTACCAACTTTATCTTCTGGCTTATACTATTCAAAAATTAGTACAATTGAAGCACACTCTATCGTAAACCAGAAGTTTACGGATTCAAATACTTTTGTGCTTTGGCATGGCCGTTTGGGCCATCCCGGATCAATAATGATGAGACGAATTACTGAAAATTCGAGTGGGCATCCATTAAAGAACCTGAAGATTCTTACAAATGACGAATTTTCTTGTGATGCTTGTTATCAAGGAAAAATGATCACTAGACCATCACCAATGAAGGTTGATATTGAATCCCCTGCCTTTTTAGAGCGTATACATGGGGATATATGTGGACCTATTCACCCACCAAGTGGGTTGTTTAGATATTTTATGGTCCTAATAGATGCATCTTCAAGATGGTCTCATGTGTGTCTACTATCATCTCGCAACCTGGCGTTTGCAAAGCTATTAGCCCAAATAATTCGATTAAGGGCACAATTCCCAGATTATCCTATAAAGGCTATTCGCCTTGATAATGCTGGAGAATTCTCATCTCAAGCTTTTGATGATTATTGTCTATCCGTTGGGATAAAAGTTGAACATCCTGTAGCTTATGTTCATACTCAAAATGGCCTTGCAGAGTCATTTATTAAACGCTTGCAATTGATAGCAAGACCACTACTTATGAAAACAAAATTGCCCATTACTGTTTGGGGCCATGCTATCTTGCATGCAGCATCACTTATCCGTCTTAGACCGACACATTATAATAAATATTCTCCATCACAATTAGTTTTTGGTCATGAACCAAATATTGCCCATCTACGAATTTTCGGATGTGCTGTATATGTGCCAGTAGCACCACCACAACGTAGTAAGATGGGACCACAGAGAAGGATAAGAATATATGTTGGGTTTGAATCACCCTCTATTATTCGCTATCTTGAACCATTGACAGGAGATTTATTTACTGCTCGATTTGCAGATTGTCGGTTTGATGAAACAAATTTCCCACAATTAGGGGGAGAGAAAAAGGAAATCAAAAGAGAAATTGTGTGGAAAGTTTCATCATTATCTCACTTTGATCCCCGTACCCCTATATGTAATCAGGAGGTCCAGAAGATCATCCATTTACAGAATATAGCAAATCAAATGCCAGACGCATTTACTGATTTGAAAAGGATAACTAAGTCACATATCCCAGCAGAGAATGTGCCTATCCGAATTGATGTCCCAGTAGGACCATCTACTAGCATGAGAGCTAGTGAACCTAAAGCACGCCTGAAGCGTGGTAGGCCTTTGGGTTCTAAGGATCGAAATCCTCGAAAAAGAAAATCGACAAATGATCAAAACGATACTATGAAGGGATCCCCTGAAGAGACCCAAAATCTGATTAGTTCTGAGATTCCTGAAGAAATCAATGAACCTGAAGCTCATGTGAGTGAGGAACTTTTAATAAGTTCGAACGGTGATGGGATTAATTTAAATCGATTTGAAATAGTGGTGGATAATATTTTTGCATATAATGTTGCACTTAATATTATGCAAGATAGTGAGGATCTTGAACCTCGATCTGTCGAAGAATGTCGACAAAGATCTGATTGGCCAAAATGGCAAGAGGCAATTCAATCGGAATTGAAGTCACTTGCTAAAAGAGAGGTCTTTGGACCAGTAGTCCAAACACCTGCTGGTATAAAACCAGTTGGTCATAAATGGGTTTTTGTGCGAAAAAGGAATGATAAAAATGAAGTTGAAAGATACAAAGCTCGCCTTGTTGCACAAGGATTCTCACAACGACCTGGAGTCGATTTTGATGAAACATATTCACCTGTTATGGATGCCATAACATTTCGATATCTCATCAGTTTAGCACTACATGAAAAGCTTGAAATACATCTAATGGATGTAGTTACAGCTTATCTGTACGGTTCACTTGATAATGAAATTTATATGAAAATTCCTGAAGGATTTAAAATGCCTGAAGCAAAATCTCAGGAAATGTATTCAATCAGATTACAAAGATCTTTGTACGGTTTAAAGCAATCTGGGCGCATGTGGTATAATCGCCTTAGTGAATATTTGCTGAAAGAAGGTTACATAAATGATGTTATTTGTCCATGTATTTTTATAAAGAAAATGACATCAGAATTTGTTATACTTGCTGTTTATGTTGATGACATAAATCTTGTTGGAACTCCAGAAGAGCTCCAAAAGGCAATTGAATATCTTAAGAAAGAATTTGAGATGAAAGATCTTGGAAAGACAAAACTTTGTCTTGGTCTGCAAATTGAACATTTAGCAGACGGGATCTTTATCCATCAATCTGCCTATACAGAAAGGGTCTTAAAACGCTTTTACATGGACAAAGCGCACCCATTGAGTACACCAATGGTTGTTCGATCACTTGAAGTGAATAAGGATTTGTTCCGACCTCCAGAAGAGGACGAGGAACTCCTTGGTCCCGAAGTACCCTATCTCAGTGCAATTGGTGCACTAATGTATCTTGCTAATGCTACAAGGCCTGACATAGCATTTTCTGTTAATTTACTAGCAAGATATAGTTCTTCTCCTACACGGAGACATTGGAACGGGATTAAACATATATTACGATATTTAAAGGGAACTCTTGATATGGGTTTGTTTTATGCTAACAAAGATAGTGCAGACCTTGTTGGTTATGCAGATGCAGGTTATTTATGTGATCCCCATAAAGCTCGATCTCAAACCGGCTACGTATTTACATATGGAGGTACTATCATATCATGACGCTCCACAAAGCAATCTATTGTTGCTACTTCTTCAAATCACGCTGAGATAATAGCTATTCATGAAGCAAGTAGGGAGTGCGTATGGTTGAGATCAATAATTCATTTTATTCGAGAAAAATGTGGTTTGGAATGTGAGAAAAGACCCACAATTTTATACGAAGACAATGCTGCATGCATAGCCCAATTGAAGGGAGGATTTATAAAAGGAGATAGAACGAAGCACATTTCACCAAAATTATTCTACACACACGATCTTCAGAAAAATGGTGACATTGATGTGCAACAAATCCGTTCAAGTGATAATCCAGCAGATTTATTCACTAAATCTTTGCCAACTTCAACTTTTGAGAAGATGGTATACAAGATTGGAATGCGGAGACTCAAATATTTGAAACAAGGTTTTCATCAGGGGGAGTAAAATACGCAATGCACTCTTTTTCCCTTACTAAGGTTTTTTCCCATGGGGTTTTCCTTATAAGGTTTTTAATGAGGCACCTAACAATGCGTATTACTAAATATGTGTACTCTTTTTCCTTCACTAGATTTTTTTTCCCACGTGGTTTTTTACTAGTAAGGTTTTAATGAGACACATTATCTTTTAATGAACATCCAAGGGGAGTGTTATAAATATATTATATTATGGATGTTCATTTAGTACTCTATTGTAAATAAGCTTCCTGAAGAAGCTTATCCATATGGGACTCCACCGTAAATATATTTATCTATTTAGTACTATATTGGAAATAAGCTTCCTGAAGAAGCTTATCACTTCGGTACCCGGTTATGGATAAACATTACCCCCGGTAGAAGATTATCCATACCAGATATAATAAGCTTATCCATTCAGTACTCCGTTATGGATAAATATTGCTCTCAGTAGAAGATTATCCATATCTGGTACAGCAGCAGCTTACACAGTAGCTTGTAGCAGCTTACACAGCAGCTTGTAGTAGTAGCTTACACATCAGCTTATAGTAGCTTACACTGCAGCTTGTAGTAGCAGCATACACAACAACTTGTAGTAGCAACTTACAGAGCAACTTCCTTTCTTCTATAAATAGAAGAGATTTCAGTTCATTATGTACATCAGTTTGAATTCGAATAATATATCAGTTTCTCTCTATACTTGCCTTTAGTTTATAGTCTTTATTTCATAACAAAAAATATAATATAGTGATTAAGGAAAAAATCATAAAGTCTCCGGTTCAATATATCATATCGGGTTGACTCGTTAATACTCCTCATTCCCAACTCCCACCATAACTCCAATTAACTCTTTTAAAAACTTCCTATGTTGGAGTATATTGTTCTTTTTTCCAAATATTGTTTTCAATTTTCATTTTGTTTTAATTCTGAAAACAGCAACCCTATAGTATACTGAAAGTGTAAAACAAATTCCCCCTTCACTCTCTTTCTAGATTTTCTCTCTCTATCCGAATTCTCCCATCACTCTTTCTCTCTCTCTAAATCCAACGCATCGCAATCGATACATACATATATATACCCATTTCATTGCGAGCCCTAGGGTTTTTATATCCGAATTTCAGATTCAAAACTTAGGGTTTTGGTTTTGTTACAGTTCGTTTGATTTTGTGGATCTGTAGGATTTTTGAATGGATACGACGTCGTTAGCGATTAACAGAGATGCTGCTCCGTCTTCGACAACGTCCTCCGCGGCGGAGGACGATGGCGCACTCTCTGTCAACTCAGGACTTGCGAAGGAGGCTGCGTTGCTGTTCCAGTCGGGGAAATTCGCCGATTGTTGTAGAGTTTTGCATCAACTGTTGCAGAAAAAGGAACGCGATCCTAAAGTGAGTGTTCTTTCTTTTTTGCTTTTTGCATTTTGTAGCTTTTTACATTTTGTAGCTTTTTACATTTCTAGCGGTTTTAGTGTATTGATGACTATAATTTTTAAGTGATATACGGTTATTTTTTGTTTTCTCTCTTGGAGTATCTTTTATTGTATTGATTGCTTCGAGCTCAATTTGTTTTTCAAGTTCAAATTCGATTCAAATTATAATAAATTTTAGTTAATATAACATTTTTAATAGTCATGCTTATTATTCTTCCCATCTGCCTAAGCCTTCGGGGGCAAAGTTATACAGTACCTGTATCTGTGTTGTTGTGAGGTAGCTAGTATCCGGTGGAATAGTCGAGCTATGGGCAAGCTGGCTCGGATACCAGTATCATAAAAAAATTATGTTTATTAGTCTTAACTAACAGAAAGGTTATCTCATAAGATGCTATAGAGTTGAATAAAAATGTGTTTATGGTCCTTTCTAGTTGGTGGAAATTGTTTCTGTGGAATACTGGGTTGATAATTGAGGATTTTTGATAGGTGGGGAGTTAAATGAGTTCGGTGAAATGAGCCATCTGTGGATTTTTTGGAAGTTGGTTTTGGAATATTTAAACCGGCATTGTGGATTTAATTCGTTTTAAGTGCTCTGAACTCATTGCACAATAGGTAGTACTTGCTTTGGAATATGAATTATTGGTTTGGGTTGTTGGGAAGAACAAGGCTTGCTGCAGCAGAGGTATTTAAGGTGTTTATTATAATTGGGATAAATGGAGTATGCTAAGGCCTGAATTTAGTTTTTGGAACACAGCAATGAGCCCAACATAGATACTTGCACTTGATCTTTGGAGAAAAAAATGAAATATATCTTGTATTTATCAATTACCGGATAGGCGTAGATATGTTAAGAGAAGGGACTTTGGTTTAATTTCCGCTTTGTGGGGGCTGAACTAATGAGTCCATTAATAAGTCTACATTTGACCATGTCCTATGCAATCATTTAAATGTGCACCAGTTTGTAAGTAGGACATTATACTGATTGAAAGTACTAAAAGGAGATGAGCTAAGCTTAAAATCACAGAGAAAAGTTGTTTGGTAGACCTACGATCAATAAAAAATGCAAAATCAGCTATGTAGACGATATCAACTATTTGGGACCTAGCTGTTGTTCGTACACTTACGTTAGATTTGGATAGAGATAAGCACAAATCCTTGAGAATCTCTAATTTGCTGTAAAAGACAACGAATTTGCTGTCATTGGAATTTGTAAAATGGGCTGTGTAGAGCATAATGCATTTAGAGAGATCGTAATGCTGATCCTGAGTCGCTTGAGATTTAGGCATAGTTGATTTTGGTGTTATACGCACCATAATCATGTTGATCGAATTATCAAGCTGTTGGATTTGTTGATATATCTTCTTGCTTTGGTTTCATGATGATGTTTCATTGTTTTCACTTTTAACTTATCCATTCTTTATCTATGCTGTCCTTTGCTCCTCATGCTCTAGGTTCTACATAACATTGCCATTGCTGAGAACTTTCAAGATGGTTGCTCCAATCCTAAGAAGCTGATTGAAGAACTTAATAGTGCTAAGGTACGTAAAGCTAGCATTGAGGTATTGAGGTATAGTAGTCTGATTGTTCATCAGTGTTATGGTTGTGGTACTGTTTGTTTGCTCCTTTTATTTATTTTGAGATGGTTCTGTATTTTCTGTGAGCTTGATTTGTTCTGCAGAAGTTCACATGTTACATGCTTAGGCATTTTAAATGCAAAGTTAATACCTGTTTGTATCTCTTTATGTATGTATGAACCTCCACTGGTTTAGGGCAGTCATAAAGTCTAAAGGATATTTAGGAATATAATTAATCGGGGCCAGTGCACCCCGCGGAGTCAAAAAACCTTCTGAATGTAGGGGATTGAACCACCCTTGTCGTGAAATATTGTTTTCCTGTTGAACACTGTGAATTATGTGTACGATACTCCAAATTCGGGTGGGGTGGGGGTGGGAGGGTCAAAGAGTTGTAAAAAGAGTTAGTGGCGGAAAAAAGGGGTGAATGAAGGATGTCACTGAATTGAATTCGATCTATAAGTCTGACTCTTTTCATTCATTTTTTTATATGCTTGGATGAAGTCTTTTTATAACCCAAAAAAAGTAATTTAATCCATTGGAGTGGGAAAACTCCCAGTAGATAGACCTGCAAGAAATTGTGGCATCATTCCAACAGATCAAATTACTACTGTTACCTATAATAAGGATCAGATTACTACTGCTATTTGTAAAAGCCTTGATGTAAGTTGGGCATACAAAGGAGATTATAAAGCTTCCTCAGTCGTAGAGATACAGAATCAGAGCTAGATGTTAATATCGGCTGACTTTCGCTTTTCATTTTCTTTTTTGACAAGGTATTGGCATTTCATTTACTTTCGAAAGGGATTTTCATTCTAAAAGTTCTTGTTCAAGGATGCGACACGACTGAGGAGCTACAGCCTTTAGTTTCTCGTTTTGGTGTGCATAGGACTAGTCTGGTAGTTATAAAGTTAAAAAGTAACAGAAATTAAGGATGTACTTCCTCTATTCCAAGTTGTATATTTGAACCAGTTGGATTATCTTCTTAATCTCCATTCTAGTCAAACTTTGTTAACACAGGGCAGTCTGGTGGACTAATATAAGGAATGATCAGATAAATTCGTCTTTGTGTCTTCCATTCATGAATATTCAATGTTGTCTAAGTGGTTGAGAACAAGATTCACCTAATGTAGTTACTAATTTTTGTTGATTTGTGCTTCTTGGAAAAAATTCAACTTTTCTGTTGAAAAGGTTCTGTAATTCCTAATTTGATAGCATCCCCCATGAAGATGGTCCTTTTATATTTAGTGCACTTATGACTAGCAGCAGTAAGGAGTTTAATGCCTCAATTAGATATTTGTTTTTCTTTAAGTGATTAAAATATTGACTTCCCGTACAGGCTAAAACAAACAATTGTTTTTTTCTTTTTGAAAAGGTAAAGGTTAAAACAACAATGGTTGTTATTTGCTTATGGATATTGATCTGCCTAAATCGTGGATGTCTTCCTTTTACCTTCTCTTAGTGAAGTTGATTTCTGCATTTTCTTTATCCGTTTCTTCTTAGAGTCATTTTCGTCTATTGGTTTGACGCTTGGGGTGGCACCTTGGTTCCATTCTTGTGCGAATTTTCTTTTTTACCTGAGAGCTATCTAGCAGGAAAGGGGAGCATTTGACTCAGTTAATCTAATTCTAAATGTGTGGTATAGAGTAGCTCAAAAATTGCTCTTTCTCAGTTCTTCATTTTACTTTTCTCTTTCTGTCTACTTTGGCTGTTATAATTCTTAATGTAGTATTATAACTGTATTTAGCTGGTCTTATTTCCGTGTCCTGATACATTATTATTGCTTTCAATGTTTAGAAAAGAAGTGAAGAGCTTGCTCGTGCTGCTAGCGACCAAGCAGAGCCTGCTAACAATGTTGGAACCAAAGCTGTGACAGGAGTTAATGGAAGTAACAGTGCGCCACGGGAGCTATCTTCTCAACAGAGTTCCACTCTTGTTTACGCTGATGAGTTTGACCCCTCAGTTACCATGTACAATCTAGTATGTTCACCTGGTGCTGGCTTGGCTAGTTTTTTCCCAAACAAATGCCCTGTTTATTTGTGAAGGACCTTTATTTGTGCTAATGTATGCGTTTGAATTTTACAGGCAGTTTGCTGGTTTCATTTGCATGAACATGCAAAAGCATTTTCAATTTTGGAAGGATTGTTTCAGAACATTGAACCAATCGACGAGGTACACTATTACTGCAGATTCTGAAATATCAGAAATTCATATCAGATCATTGATTAATGAATTTGCACACAGGAAATAGCCAAGCGCATTTGCCTCTTATTGTTGGATGTTGCATTACTTACTCAAAATGCAGCAAGATCGGCGGTAAGTCGTGCATGCCCAACTGTTTGTTTCTCTTGAACTTTTTGTCTTTTGATCTTGTTACTATTGTAACTTGTTAAGACCCATACAAAAGATAAAAAGGTAGTATAACTTGTCAGGAGTTTATTTGAAAAGCCTTTTCCTCTTTTCCTTCCATTAAATTTTATCAGTAGAACTCTCATTCTTGGAATGCAGCTCACATACGAAGCAACAAAAGCTACTAATGTAGAATATTATCCACAGTTTTCTGCTAGATTAAGTTCTCATAGTTCTTGATAGCATTCGCGATAGTGGAAGAATATCAAACATATTCTACGGTTTGTAATAGATTCCAATTCAATGATATAAAGAATGAGACGATTAAGTAAAGATATGTTTTGATTGAAACTAACAGAATAATAGGTATTCAAAACTGAAAACCTTGTTAATATTCGAACAACAATTCAATTTTGGAAACCCAATTTGAGTTCTAATTTAACCCTACAAGCCCACATATAAAAACGAAGAACCCTAGAATTAGAATAGAAAACTAGTCAATTTTATCACGGAGAAATCTTAACAAGGAATCGAATTACCTTGCAAAGATCAAGAGTTGTTCAAAGAACAAAGAGATGGGTTTTCCTATCTCAATAACGTCACGATTATCACGAAAACTCAGTTCTTAACTAGTGAAAAACTTTGGGTTTAAATAGGACTTGGAAATAATAAAGTAATTTCCAATAATATCCATAAAGTAAAGTTTCAGTTTGGCTGAGCGGAACCATTCGAATTACCTTGCAAAGATCAAGAGTTGTTCAAAGAACAAATGAGATTGGTTTTCCTATCTCAATAATGTCACAATTATCACGAAAAGTCAGTTCTTAACTAGTGAAAAACTGGAAATAATAAAAATAATTTCCAATAATATCCGTAAAGTAAAGTTTCAGTTTGGCTGAGCGGAACCATTCGCGCTGCAGCACACTTCAGCAAGCTTCATAAAAATACAGTCTGTGCTGCAGCATAGTTTGCAGTTCAACCACAAATTAAATTGACATCCATTTTTGGTCCCTTTGGCCCCTCCAATGACTCTATTTCATCTCTCAATAATGTCACGAGCACATGAAAGTATTTGCAAGGTATTCCTAGGCGTTTGAGCTCCTCTTCAAGAAGAAAACACTTCTTGATCTTCACTTGCAAACCGACTAACTTCTCTTGGAGTTGCTTGGCATGTGATCTCGCCATAGGATGTTAGGTGTGACTTCTTAATAGCTTCCACGTGTCAGTGAGCCATCATTGGCGTTATCAGTTCTCCACTTTTTTTCCTGTTTGTCTGGTGATGTCTCTTCTCGATCTGATTAACAGAAATGAATTTAGACCTTGAAGCAGGTGTTCCACAAAATCAGCTTGTTTTATTGAAGTATTTTTCCGGGTTTCCTTTCGAAGATATAAAGCCAACCTGGTGATATCTTATCTTTCCAACCAATATCTCATCTCCTAGCGGTAGTTCAATTGCGTACATGGCAAACCACTAAGTATGACTTATTGGTAGTTTCATTTTCATTAAGTTTTGAAGTGATATAATTTATTGGAGTGCTGAGGTAGAATGTTTCGAGATCAGTTTATCTCAGGACAGCATAAGTGGAATAGAATTATTTTCTTTACTCATTTTGGTCTAAGGTAAGAAATACTGATGTTGTTGCAATTCCGCAGACCACAGAAATGTGACATCTAAAGCTTAAAAACTGCTTCCTATAGTTTTTAACTTTATATAAAGTGAATTCACACAGAAGTAGGTGATCTTACTAAAGGATCCCGTAACAATTTCATCTCTTATCAGGAAAAAATAAACTAGAGGTCCCGTAACAACAAAAACAACAACAAGCCCAGTGTCACCCCACAAGTGGGGTTTGGGGAGGGTAGTGTGTACACAGACCTTAGAAGGTAGAGAGGCTAGACACTCGGAAAAGTTAAAAAAAGAAGCAGTAGCAACAAACAGTAACAACAACAAGATAATAAAAACCAAAGTAAAAGAAATATCAGGTAGTAATAGAAAAAATAAGACTAACACTAATACTACTGGTACAAAAAAGAAGAGAAAAGAAAAGTGCTCGACTACCTATTAATCTTCTATCCTAATTCTCGACCTCCACACCCTCCTATCAAGGGTCATTTCCTCGGTAAGCTGAAGCATCGCCTAATCATAGAGGTTCCCTTAACAATTTTAAAAAACAAAAACAGATTTCCTTGTGAGAGATTGCCATTTACATTTGCGCAACTCTTTCGTTTTTTTAAATAACAATGGTGTCTAGGCAGCTTACCTACATGTCAACTAATCCATGATGTACATGCAATCTTCTGTCCCCATAAGTACGAGATAATTCTGTCAACTAAAGCTCACAGAGGAAACAATTCACCTAGTATCACCTCTACAAGGGTACTATTTGCATTTGTTGTATTTGTCTCCTGCATGATTAACCTTTGGTTCTATATTTATCTATTTTGTTCGTTTTGAATAACTTTCAATTTTTTTTTGTGTGGGTGAATCTAGGCAGTTGTTGGGCAGTGAATATTTGCTTCTTTTAATTATTGCTGGTTTTGATGTTTGTGACTTATGGTTTAATGTGCTTCTATACATATTGCTGACTTTGAACTTTTTGACTTACGGTTTAACGTCAGTAGTTTTGTCATGTAAGATGCCTGTAATGGTTTTTGACTTTGTTGTAATCATGATTGTTCTATTTAAAGGTTGATTATATGTTCAGACTCCATTTCTAGTTTTATTATTTCTAATAGCTAAATGATGATTACCAATTTTATATACGCATGAAAAGGATGGTTGTTTTCCGTTTTTCCTCTTGCTGAGATGTTGCTGTACCGTTGCTGAGATGGTGGAATCATGTAGGAATCTCATGTTTGTTTTCTAGTGTGTTGCTTCTTTTCCATTTTGACTTTCTTTAGCGCGCCCTTTTTTCCTTGTATCAAATGGGTTAATCATGATTCTTGCTCCCAGGATGTTATCAGTTATGTGGAGAAGGTCTTTTGTAGCAGTAGTTTATTGAGTCAAGTTGACAACGGAAACTCTGCACAGCCAACAGCTTCATCCGTCGTGGTGAAATCGGCTTCATTTCCTAGCAATTCAACTATTCCTGATTCATCCAATCCAGATTCACCTGCTACAGGAATTACCTCTGAAGGTTCTTTGTCTAGGACGTTATCAGAAGATGGACTTGAAGATGATGCTCTGCATTTAATATCATCCATGGAGATTGGTGGGCAGAATTTACCACGACAGTCTGGCTTGAAATCGAAAAATGATTCAATAAGGAGCCAAACTGATGAATCTATCTCAACTGCTGATATGAGGATTAAACTGCACCTTTGCAAGGTCCGGTTTCTTCTCCTCACCAGGAATCTCAAGGCAGCTAAGCGTGAAGTTAAGATGGCTATGAACACAGCACGGGCGAAGGATCATTCTATGGCTCTCTATCTCAAGTCCCAGCTTGAATATGCTCGCGGGAATCATCGAAAAGCGATCAAGCTCTTGATGGCATCAAGTAATCGGACAGAAATGGGAATTTCTAGCATATACTACAACAATCTGGGGTGCATATACTATCGACTTGGCAAGCATCATACCTCTTCTGTACTTTTTGCCAAGGCTCTGAGTAATAGTTCCTCTCTCCGGAAAGAGCAGCCTCTAAAGCTCTCAACCATCTCACAGGATAAGTCTCTTCTCATAACATATAACTGTGGTGTGCAGTACCTGGCTTGTGGGAAACCATTACAAGCTGCAAGCTGTTTCTATAAGGCCACTCAGGTTTTCTATAATAGGCCTCTTTTATGGCTACGGATTGCAGAATGTTGTCTGATGGCCCTTGAAAAGGGACTGCTCAAGGCCAGTGGTGGTGCTGCTTCTGACAGGTCTGAAGTTAAAGTTCATGTCGTTGGAAAAGGAAAATGGAGGCAACTTGTTATGGAAGATGGGATATTAAGAAATGGACAGGAATGTCTTTCAGGTACCGAAGATTTGGTGGTTAATGATAGACATCCTAAGCTATCAGTATTACTGGCTCGTCAGTGTCTTCTGAATGCACTGCATTTATTGAACGGTTCTGAATCAAAAGGTCACAAGTCCGTGCAACCTTGTGCTTCTGGTCTGGAAGAAAGTGAAACAGGAGAAGCAGTACCATCCAAGAGTGCAAACAGTAAGAATGGGTCAAGTGGTGACCCTAAGTCACTGAATGTGGCAGCATCAGGTCAGATTAACGCAAACGGGGAGGTGAAGGAGCAAAAGGGTGTGAGCAGTCAACATGCCTCCTTATCGAGTTCTATCTGTGAGTATGAAGCCATTGGTAGAAAAGAGAATCTGATGATTGAGCAAGCTGTATTGGCTGATTTGGCTTTTGTAGAGCTGGAATTGGGAAATCCATTGAGGGCCCTTACAATTGCAAAATCTCTCTTGAAAGTCCAAGAATGTTCTAAAATATATATCTTTCTTGGCAATGTGTATGCAGCTGAGGCTCTGTGCTTGCTAAACCGGCCAAAAGAAGCCGTGGATTATTTGTCAACATATATCGCCGGTGGCAAGGGTGTTGATCTGCCGTTTAGTCAAGAGGATTCTGAAATGTGGAGACAGGAGAAAACATTGGATTCTGAAGATACTAATGGTGGATCAGCGACTTTGAATTCATTTCCATCAGAGGAATCTCAAGCGTTTGCATTCCTCAATCCAGAAGAGGCACGTGGAATGCTCTTTGCAAACTTAGCTGCCATGTCTGTGATGCAAGGAGACATCGAACAGGCCCAAAATTATGCAGTACAAGCACTTTCCATAAAACCTCAACGTCCTGAAGCTATTCTTACTGCAGTATACGTGGATCTGTTGCGAGGGAGAGCACACGAAGCTCTCATCAAGTTGAAACACTGCAGTCGGATTAGGTTCCTACCAGGCAGTCCGACTTTAAATGGTTCATCTTGATGATTTATATCAGTGGGTTTTACTGTTCTTGTCCAGCCCGCCTTTCACTAATGAGTTAGCAGGTAGTTCAGGAATCCCTTCATAGAGGATTTGTACCATATATATAGCTCAATTCAGGAATAAGTTTTTGTTTATTAAATTTTATGTTTTCCCTTTGAGTTACAGTCTTTAGGTTTTAGGAAATCGTGGTGTGGCTGAAAATGTTTTGGTTATTGCAGATACCACCTATTAGAGATGTATTTTTCTTATAGAGAGCCCCAATCTAGTTCCCATTCGAAATATCTAAAGAGGTTTATGAGCTCTCAACTCTCAAGAGATGAACCTTGAACTTTTCATTTCTTTCAGAAATTTATTTTAATCCTCAACCAGTCTTATGGCTTTACTGTACAGCTGCAGTTACTTTGGATGGGGTTGGTGTAATTGACTAATTGCCATACATTATTTCCTTTTATTCCCTATGATCTATCTGCTTGCGGGGGAAATGCACGAAAACAAACCCCTGGCTTTTGCCCGCTGATAGCCGACAGTTGAATCAAGGGTATTTTGGGTGGTGATTTAAAGGTTTTCTTTTTTTATTTTAAATTTCTATTACATTGGGGATAATGGAACGGAAATGGCTAAGGGGATAGTTAGGACTGAACACAACATGTATTTTGTGGAGATTTCCGCTGATATATAACGTTAGACTTGTAAGGTTTGTAGTTGGTTTTGGGAGGGTGGGGGGAGTTGAATTTGCAGCTATATATTCTTTGAAGTTACTGTAGAGCACAGAATATGAGAAGATTTATATGGAAGATCTGAATTTTGAATTGCCTTCATCCCTTTATGAAGGTAATTAAAATAGGGATGACATTAGGGCAAGTCTTCCCCGTCAAATTGTTGTACCACCCAACCTCTCTACCCTAAGACTTTCAATTTGTGCCCCTCTTTTTTTTCCCGATTTCTTATCCAGTGTTCGGTACTCTTTTTGAAGCCCCAACTAATGGGTAGCGATCGGGATCTTTTTCATTCTAAGAGCTTGAACCCAAGACCTCTAAAGGTGGAGACCAAAGAGATCCTATCCCTCCCACCACAATACTTTCTTTATTGTATGAATTTTTTTTGATGTAGCATTTATACTTATTGTTTTTTTAGTGATTGCTTTTTTTTCCTTATTTGAACGCTGTTTTTTTATAAACATATTAACATTGACATGTCTAATTTATCATTTAAAGGAGAGAACTAAGATCTCAGTTTACTAGATAAGTAATAATCGATGTCCCTTATTATTTATAAAATTGAAATAATTGAGAATGATATGGATATAAATAGGAATATCTAAAACAAAAAATTTTAAAGATCCGTCTCACCTTGTTTTGGCTCCACTCCAATTGAAAAAAGTAGTTTTTTGAAGAGTTCTCTCGTGTCCGTCCCATTTGCTAAGCCCCATATCCATCCCCGTAAATATAGTAAAAACGATAATTAACTTAAAACATACGTTAAAACGGAAAACACTATAATATATACAAGTTAAATATTTTTTTCACCTCTCTTTTCCAATCCCATTAGTACTAGGAAATATATACCAGAATCCAACTGAAATATGGTCATAATTACGTACTCCTATACCTGTCCTAATTAGGAATGGATTTCCTACAATCCCAACATGGTGCCTATATATACCCTTTAATAGGAGACATATTCCTCATAATAACAAAATTCTGTCTCACGTATTCTTTTGAAGAAAACTCTATATTCAAGAATCTTGAAAACTTAACTAAATATGAAGGTGATCGCAGCCTATTTGTTGGCACAATTGGGTGGCAACACTAATCCTTCAGCTGATGATTTAAGGAAAATCTTGAATTCTGTTGCCTGTTGGTGCTGAGATTGATGAGTCGAAAATCGAACAATTATTGTCTCAAGTCAAAGGCAAAGATATTACTGAATTAATTGCCGCTGGCAAACAACAATTGGCTTCTATTCTGTGGCTTTTGGATGTGGTGCTGCTTCTTCTGTTGTCAATGGTGCTGAAAGTAATGTTGCTGAAGTTGCTGTTGAAGAGAAAAAGGAGGAGGAAAAGAAAGAAGAGTCTGATGAAGAAGATTTTTACTTTAGTCTCTTTGATTAGAATAGTTTTATATTGCTATTGGTGGAACCATCTTCGTTAGTCATGTTGTCTTATATTTAAGTGTAGTTTGCTGTTATTTTATGGAATATGTAGTTTGCTGCTTTTAGCTCTCTTTAGGTTGAAAGTTTTGTTCTTTAACAACTTCTCTAGTAAAGCTGCAAAACTCAATCACTTTCTGATTCAAATTCTATGGCATCAATAACGGACATATATTCTATATCATCGTTAGATAGATACATGGGTGACTCGACTATAAGGCTAGTAAAGCAATCGCTTGGGGTCCTAACTTCTTGAGGCCCCATTTTTTTCTTAAAGATATATTGTATATTTAAATTTAAAAAGAATTTTTGGAGCGAAACTTTAATGTGAGGATCGTTGTTTCCTTGCATGGGCAGCGTAGCTATTTTTTTGCCTCATTTATATCCTAGCAACTAATACGAGCTCGAATTATTATTTAATATTTACCTTTTCAATTTTTTCTTTTACTATTCTTATTCTTAATATTGAAAAGTATAATGACCCGGCTGGTTATTTTGAGTATTTTAGTCCCGTTTTCCTATTTATTGCCTCCTCTATATTATATTGTGGTTATGTGACTTGCAGGGTTGATTGGTTTGGTTTCGAATGAAATTCGGAGTGAAACGGGACACTTAGTCCCAAAATTGGAAGCTTAAGTTGAAAGAGTTAGCCGGAGTTTGACTTTTGTGTAGACGAATCGCAATAGAATTTTGATGGTTCCGATAGCTTTTTATGGTGATTTTGGACTTAGACATATGTGTGGATATTTATTTGGAGGTCCGTAGATCATTTTGGCTTAAATTGACGAAAGTTGGAAAGTTGAAGGTATGGAAGATTGAGAAGTTTGACCGAAAGTTGACTTTACTGATATCGGGTCTAGATTTCGATTCCGTAAGTTAGAATAGGTTCGTTGTATAATTATGACTTGTTTGCAAAATTTGAGGTCAATTGGAGTTGGTTTGGTAAGTTACGACATTAGTTTTAGAAGTTAGAAGTTTATAAGTTCATTAGGCTTTAATTAATGTGCGATTCGTGATTTTAGTATTATTTGATGTGATTTGACGCTTCGAGCGAGTTCGTATCGTGTTTTAGGACTTGTTGGTATGTTCGGACGGGGTCCCGAGGGCCCCGGACGTGTTTCGGATTGACTTCGGACCATTTGTGCTTGCATTGAGATTGTTGGTTTTCTGATTTTCTGGTTTCCTTCATCGCGTTCGCAGAGGATATGGCACGATCGCGTAGAGTAGTTAGTGACTGATGGATTTTTACTCTTCGCGTTCGCGAAGTCAGGGATGCGGTCGCGTAATTTGGGGTGCTTGTGCATCGCGAACGCATGCGTGGGACCATTTTTCGCGTATAAGGAAGGAGAGACTGAGCTGAGGCACGCGTTTTTCTTCGCGTTCACGTGGCCATGACCGCGATCGCGTAAGCTGAGGATGACGGGTTACCACATTCGCGACTGAGGTCACGCGATCGCGTAAGAGGTTTTGTGAGCAGGGAGAATTTTGTTCTCCGCGATCGCGAGTGCTTTTCCGCGATCACGTAAGGCAATAACTGGGCAGCAATATATTATTTTCAACTCGAGGGTTTTGTTCCATTTTCCATCTTTTGAGCTAGAGACCTCGGTTTTGGGCGATTTTGAAGAGATTTTCAAGGAGTTGATCGGGGTATAAGTGATTTTGACTCGGATTTGATTATTATACATGAATCTATCATTGATTTTCCATTTAATTAGTGTTTTGGGTTAGAAAAATTGAGAAAATTTGTGAAAACTCACAAGCTATATTTTTAAGATTTGAGGTCGGAATTGAATAACTTTAGTATAGTTGGACTCATTATTTAATGGGTGTTCAGATTTTATAAGTTTGGTCGGGTTCCAAGACGCGGGCCAGAGTTGACTTTTTGACCTGACTTTTTATTTTTCTTTAAAGATTGCAACTTTATTGTCCGAAATAGTTTTCTATGGTTTGTATTTATGGTATAAAGTTAGTTTGAATAGATTCGAACCGTTCATAGTTGGATATTCAAAAAAAGGCTTACTAGTGGATTTAGTTTGCATGTTTTGAGGTTAGTATCTTGCCTAACTTTGTGTAGGAAAATTACCCCTTAGGATTGAAGTTGTTTTGTGTCAATTGTGGTACGTAAAAGTTGTGTACGCAAGATGACGAATGGTTATACAGGCTATATGTGATAATTGACCGGTTTAGGCTATGTATATTCTTTTCATGCTTTTAATCGAATTGTTATAATATGTTATATTCATCATCGTTAATCTATCCTTACTTGCTTTACTTGACATTGTTATACTTGTCTCATCTCTTACTTATTATTTTCCCTTACATGCTTAGTTGAAGTTACTGTTTCCTTATTGCATTGTTAATTATTTGACTGTTGAGTTACTGTTTTTAAAGTTATTATTTCTGGAATATCTTATTGTTGAGTTTTGGTGTTGAAGTTGTAAAAGCCGTGATCACATTGAGGCAAAGTTGTAAATTATTGAAATACTATTCTTGTTGAGATATTAACTTTCAATTGATATTGTTAAGACTCTTGTACTCATTGTGGTTGAGCCATGAGTTATTTATTGTGGAAACATTATTATTATTGATTCTTTTGGCAACTTGTGATATTTGGACACTTGAGGTGCAAATTGTGATATTGATACGCATGTGGTGGTATACGAATAAGGGTTGTACCCATGCGGTGAAATAAGGTGCGCTTGATACGCGTGTTGCTAGTCGGGGAACTACTTGAAGCCACGCGGTGTGATAAGGTGGGCTAAAATGCGGGTAGCTATTTCGAAAAAAATAATTTTCAAAACTAAAAGTAAGACTCCCGCGGTGATATAAGGAAAGATTGTGATTGTGAATCTTGTTGTTATCTTTCATTTACATCACTTGTGTTTGTCTGCACATTTTCCCTGTTATTCTTATTATGTGTTCCTCCCTTGATGCCTTTATTGCCTTAGTTTCAGTGTAACTTATATTGTTGTATTTCTTCATTGTATGATTTTCTTGTTTCCATTATTATACTGTACCATATCTGTTCAGCTTCTTTATTTATTCCAGTAGGTGTCTTGACCTGACCTCATTGCTACTCTACCGAGGTTAGGCTTGATACTTACTGGGTACTATTTGGTGCATCATACTACGTTTCTGCATATTATTTTGTGCAGATCTAGGTACCTCATACCAGGCTAGGCACCAATGAGTAGATCTTCCTGATCAGAGACTTCAAGGTATACAGCCGACGTTCGCATGCCTCGGAGTCACCCTCTGTCCTTATTTTTCTATTGCATACTCTTTATTTAGATAGTGATATATTAGAGACGTTCAATATACTCGTATAGAACTTATGACTCAGTCTCACAAGATTTTGAGAGTTATTGTCAGCTGTATTGTGGAGTTCTTTGATGATAGCTGGTTGGTTTAAATTTGAATTTCTATTATTATTTCCGTTATTCTTAATGTATGTTAGACTTACCTAGTCTTAGAGATTAGGTGCTATCACGACATCCTACGGTGGGAGATTGGGGTCGTGACAAAAAATCTCTCAATCGACAACTTACCGGAGCTTACAAGTTGTCTTCTTCAAAGCATTACAACAAACAATCATTATATTGGAGCAATGCAATATTTTTCGATATCATTATATCAACTTATCTTGCTCTATAGTTTCTTACCCTTTGATTTCTGCTACTATCTATTATTTCTTGTACTTCGATTATTTTATTTATATGTGATAGCTACTGTTCCTTTTCAGACTGCTTTATCATGACTTATTCGCTTTTGTTACTTTCATTTTCATACTGCATTGAATTGATTGTCCTTATCTGGCCTTTATTTTGTCGTGCTTTCTCTTGAGCCGATGGTCTTTCAGAAACAACCTATCTACCTTCCAAGACAGAGGTAAGGTCTGCGTATATTCTACCTCTCCAGACCCTACTTTAATTTGTGGGTTTTCACTGGGCATGTTGTTGTTGTTGTTGTTGTTGTTGTTGTTGTTGTTGTTGTTGTTGTTGTTGATGTTGTTGTTGTTGTTGTTGTTGTATATCAGCTTATCAAATTCTTGAGCCAGTTTTATTATTCTACCTTTATTTTATATTTTTTCATTGCAAATTTTATTGTTGATATTCTTACTTAGGGCATCTCTCTGAATTTTGGCTTTAGGCCCCAATCTTCTTGAGATGGACCTGGTCATAGATAGATGATTGAAGGTTCCTCCAACTTGAGGGCATCATAATCTCTTGATTAATATTACAAGAAGCTAAGAAGTTTCAACATATAGTATATATACATATAAGAACATTTTGGACCTAGCTACACTATGTAATTTTCCGGCTAAGGCGTGTCTGACACTCCTTAGACTAAGGCGTGTCTGGCACCCCTTATGTATATATACATATAAGAACATTTTGGACCTAGCTACACAATGTAATTTTCTGGCTAAGACGTGTCTAACACCCCTTAGACTAAGGTGGCCCCGTCACTAAGTATAACCTATACGATATTGTGGAGTTAAAATAAACTATCTTCTCCTATGCTTAAAGAATAGTAATTTTAGAACATATCTAGCTTATCAAACCTTTTGTTTCAATACTACAATTTTCTCAATTAAAAGGAGTAGCGATCAAGATCTTTTTTATTTTAGAAGCTCGAACCCGAAGCCTCTAAGGGTAAAAAGATCATATTTATTCCATTACAATACCTTCCTTATTTTTATGAAGTTTTTCCCGTGTAACATTTATCTTAATTATTTTTCCAGTGATGTTTTTCCCAACTTTTTTTCTTTAATAAACATATTAACTATTTTTTTTTGAATATTGGATTTTATTGACATGTCTAATTTATCATTGTCACGACCTAGATTTTCCACCGTCGGGATCGTGATGACGCCTAACTCTTAGAATGCTAGGTAAGCCAACAGATACGGTTCTAACACATTAATCATTAACCAAAACAGTAATTAACAATAATTTAAACTAGACAAATATGAAGTACGAAAATTTTATAACAGTTTAAAATACTAATACACGACTATCACAAAAAATCTGGTGTCACAATCCACGAACTTCTAAGAATTTTCTTCAAATACTGGTTTAAAAGAAATACATTTGTTCATGAATGAAAGGAGACAGGAAAACTAAGATAGAGGGAAGGGGACTCCAGGGTCTGCGAACGCTGGCAGATCTACCTTAGGTCACCTGATGGACTGAAGGCAGCAACCCAACTCTAATCACGAGGTCCGACACCAAAATCTGCACAGAAAGTGCAGAGTGCAATATCGGTACAACCGACCCCATGTACTAGTAAGTACCGAGCCTAACCTCGGCGAAGTAGTGACGAGGCTAGGACACAACAAATAGCATGAACCCGTGCAGTTAAATTATTTACGAGAAAATAATAATAACAGAAATTTAATAGATAATAACGGGAAGGGGGAAAACATGCTGAGGGGAATGTCAAATTCTAAAAATAGTACAGTACAGAAACACAGTAAATATCATGCTTTGAACCAACAGAATAATAACATAGCAACATGTGCACGACATCACCCTTCGTGCTTTTACTCTCGTCCTTACCATAAGAAACAACATAAGCGGTACGTCATTACGCTTCGTGCATTAATTCTCTCATAACATGGCACGACACCACCCTTCGTACATTATCAATATGGAATACGACACGACATCACCCTTCATGCATTAACACTCACAGAATATGGCACGACATCACCCTTCGTGCTTTATCACTCACACATAATTTTGCACGACATTACCCTTCGTACTTTACACTCTTCCTCACCCAAACAGCAGAAACAATAGCAACCCAACAAGGGAATCATCATTAAACAGCCTCGTTTCAACATTTAACTTCACAATATAAATCTCAACTTGAGTCAATACTCAACAAATATTCAATACCAGGAAAACATAATAAAACTTGTTTAACATGAAGAATAACCCGTTTAAGCATGAATAATACGTATAAAAAACACAACAGTCACAAGTATAAGACTCACTCGTATGCTATGACCCGACAACAACGTATAGATACTCATCACCTCACCTATACATCGTACTCAACAACTAAACATGTAGCAAATAAGGCAACAATACCTACTCCCTCAAGCTAAGGTTAGCCACAACACTTACCTCGATTCCACAGCCGATCTCAAAGCTCAATCACAACTTTTCCTTTCACACAAGCCTCCGAATCAATAGAATCTAGCAAATTACCAACCAAAAGATTAAATTTAAGCCTTAGGAACTACCCATGATAGCAAGGAATTCAATTTAAGTCATTTTTGAAAAAGTCAACAAAAGTCAACACCCGAGCCCGCTTGGTCCAAACCCGAAATTCAGACCAAAATTCGATTATCCATTCACCTCTGAGCCCGGATATACAATTGGTTTTGGAATTCGACCTCAATTTGAGGTCTAAATCCGCAAACTTCAAAATTTATAAGTTCTATCCAACAATTCCCAATTCCACGATGAAAACCCTAGATTCTAGGATGAAATCTTGTAAAAAGAAGTTAAAAAGTGAAAGAAATGAGTTTAAAATCAGTTACTTATGATTTGGGGAAGAAAAAGTATTTGAAAAATCGCCTCTTATGGTTTAGGGTTTTGAAAAATTGAAAAATGAATGAAAAGTCCGATTTATATAGCCCTCTCTGATCCCTATTACGAAGGCCGCGAAATATTGGGTGCGCCCACGAACCTCACCGCGGTCCGCGAATTAATGGGCGCGACCGGAGAAAATTTGGCCTTACCCACCGCGGTCCGCGAAGCCCTCCACCGCGATCATGAAATCTCACCGCGGTCCGCGAAGTTTCCAGCGCGGCCGCGCTCCTAGGTTCAGAGACCTGCAACTATCCTACATAAGGTCTTTTCTAAGCCTAGACATCCCGTAGCCTATTCAAAACTCACCTGAGCCCTCGGGGCTCCAAACCAAACATGCACACCAGTCTTAACACATCATATGAACTTGTTCGGGTGAACAAATCACTAAAATAACACCCAAAACTACGGATTTAGCATCAAAATCAATGAAATTCTCAAGAACACTTAAAGTTTCTATTTTCACAATTGAGGATCCGAATCACGTCCAATCAGTCCCGTTTCTTACCAAATTTCACAGACATGACTGAAATACGATATTAAACCTGTACCGGGCTCCGGAACCAAAATACGGGCCTGATACCAATAAGCTCAAGCATTATTCATTTTCTAAAAACTATTATATTTTCAGTTTAACAAATTTCTTCAACAATTCATTCCTCGGGCTAGGGACTCGGAATTCGATTCTGGGCATATGCCCAAGTCCCATATTTTATTACGGACCCTCCGGGACCGTCAAAGCACGGGTCCGGGTCCGTTTACTCAAAATGTTGACCGAAGTCAGCTTAAATCAATTTTAAAGGCAAAACTTAGTATTTTCTCAAATTTTCATATAAAGGCTTTTCGGAAACGCGCCCGAACTGCTCACGCAAATCGAGAAAAAAGAAAATGGAATTTTGAAGGCCTCGGAACCCCGAATTAGGTTTTAAAATACGAGATGACCTTTTGGGTAATCACAATCATTTAAAGGAGAGAACTAAGATCTCAATTTACTAGATAAGTAATAATCGATATCCTTTATTATTTATAAAACTGAAAGAATTGAGAATGGTAAATGGAAATAAATAGAAATATTTGAAATTAAAAATTTTAAAGATGTATTTCACCTTGTTTTGGCTTCACTCTAACTGAAAAAAAAAGTTTTTTGAAGAATTCTCTCGTGACCGTCCCAGTCTGCCTTTAAAAATAACGTTCATACTAGACAAAATAGATATTTAATAATTTTTCTAATATTTAGGACTTTAGAATCAACTAAAATTTATTTATTAATTAAATGTTTGCTTATTTGAAACACTTATTACAGTAAAATTGGTAATTAACTTAAAATATATGCTAAAACGGAAGAAAACTATTGGACTGTAGTATATACAAGTTAAATCTTTTTCTTTTACTCTCTTTCCCAATCCCATTAGTACTAGGAATTATGTACCAGAATCCAACTGAAATATGGTCTTAATTACGTATTCCTATACCTGTCCTAATTTGGATTGGATTTCCTACAATCCCAACATGGTGCCTATATATACCCTTTAATAGGAGACATATTCCTCATTAAACAAAAATCAGTCTCTCGTATTCTTTAGAACAAAACAAGGTATTCTCTATTTTCAAGAATCTTGAAACTTAACTAAATATGAAGGTGATCGCAGCCTATTTATTGGCACAATTGGGTGGCAACACTAATCCTTCAGCTGATGATTTAAGGAAAATCTTGAATTCTGTTGCCTGTTGGAGCTGAGATTGATGAGGCGAAAATCGAATTATTGTTATCACAAGTCAAAGGCAAAGATATTACTGAATTAATTGCTGCTGGCAAACAACAATTGGCTTCTACTTCTATGGCTTTTGGATGTGGTGCTGCTTCTTCTGTTGTCAATGGTGCTGAAAATAATGTTGCTCAAGTTGAAGAGAAAAAAGAGGAAAAGAAAGTTGAGGTGAAGGAAGAGTCTGATGAAGAAGATTTTAATTTTAGTCTCTTTGATTAGAATAGTTTAATATTGCTTTTGGTGGAACCATTTTTGTTAGTCATGTTTTCTTATAATTAAGTTTAGTTTGTTGTTATTTTATGCAATAGTATTGTTTTTAATTATTTTTAGGTTGAAAGTTTTGTTCTTAAACAATTTTTCTTTGTATGGCTATCAAATTCAATTGACGTTGTTGAGTCGGTAAAATATAAGCATTATTACTCCTCTGTTTGATCATTAAGAGAAAAGTTGCGTTCTTCCATCATTATATACGCTAATTTAGCAATACTTTGCCGCTCGAAAAATATTTTGGACTTCTATAAATTGATAATTATTTTTTTCGCTTTATATCATCCACAATGTAGTCATTAAGAATCTTGTTTAAGGGAAGAATTGTTTCTCTCGATATTTTATATATCTTTTTATAGTAGATTTTTTCTTTATCACCATCTGTATGTAAGTCAATTAATCAACTCTTTTGGTGTATTTTTCGTTTGTCGTTTGATTTATTTTTCGCTTCTGCATGACATCTTGTTACATCGATCCCACCAACAATCCATAGTTTTCTCCAAACTGCATCAGTCAATCAATTTCAGATTCAAAATCTATGGTATCAGTAAGGGAAAATATTCTGTTTCATCGTTAATTAGATGATTGAAGTTTTCCCAAACTTGAGTTGCAACACTCTATCGTTTAATATTACAAGTCTTATATGAATTAAAAGTTCCTCATGTTTGGTTAAACTCCAGGGGCGGCAGAGTAAAAAATTCCACTAACGGGTATCAAAATATAAAAGTAAAGAAGCTGGGTTTCAATATATATTATATATACATATCCGCCGAGTCTGATGCAATCTGTTAGAAAAATAATAATCAAAACTGGCTTTGAGGCGTGAAAATCGACTGTCCTTAAAGAGTTATCGCCTGTATACTAATTTAGGGAAAATACAAAACGATTCTTTTCAGGATACAACAAAGCCTGCAGTAACACTTGTGATTTTCTATATCCACTTCGTTGGAATTCTTGTGTATTTATAGGCAACCAATAGACCCTTTCAGAAAAGATGTCTTGTTTCACAAACAAACACGACTATTTATTCGAATTTTGAATTTAAAATTCAAATAAATAATTAACTCTAGGATCTCGTGCCTGTTGAGTTAATCTCGTGCCTGTTGAGTTAGTCTCGTGCCTGTTGAGACAGTCTCGTGCCTGTTGAGACAATCTCGTGCCTGTTGAGTCAGTCTCGTGCCTGTTGAGACAATCCCGTGCCTGTTGAGTCAGTCTCGTGCCTGTTGAGACAATCCTGTGCCTGTTATGTGCTATTTCATAATGATCAGTTCCGAGTCTAACAGGCACGGTACGAGTAAGGTCGGTCCCGGGAGTGTTTCACATGACAGGCACGGAACTTCTTTCTTCCGTTGTGGGAAGAATCCCACTTCCAACTTGCCAATAACAAACTATCTTACAATCCCCCACTAGTTTGTTATTTCGCTTCATAACACTTGTGAATAATTGAAAGTATCTTTTACAGATTTGAACTTTCCTTTAGTGTAAGTATATTAAAGTTTTGACGAAGTTAATGGTATCTTAAGATTTGAACCACAACTCCTTGTGCCAAAACCGAAAATACCACACACACAGCATTATCTAGTAGCTTAGAAAATCCAGTATTCGCTTTAGCACGTTTGCGGTCATGTGCTCATCCCGAATTCATGAATATTTACAAGATCAACCCTTTAAATCTTGCTAGAAGCGGCACCACTTCAATATTCATATAGGTGGAATTAGTTAATATGTCCCTATTACTCCAGACATTAATAATTCCATTAAGATTAATCAACCTCTTCATGTAACAGTATGCACTTTGGAGTTTGTCTTTATGCCCCTGTTATAACAAGAATTTAACAACTCCTTAACTCCTCATATAACAGTAAGTAGTACATTAGAATTAGGGCTCCTAAAGAGGAGATCAGTGCTTAAACAATACAAGTAACTTGTTATTACCTATTGAACTTATATTGTTAGAGTGTATACTAACTCAAAGTGGGGTTCCTATTCCTTGTATTTAATTTAAGGGTCTCAGCCCCATCTCTCCACAAGTTTGTTGTACTACATCTCTACCTAATGGCTTCGTAAGTGGATCAGCCAAATTCTTATTTGATCTCACATATATTATAGTTATAGCTCCATTTGTAATTAATTCTCTTATATAAGCATGTCTCAAGCTTATATGTCTCGATTTCCCATTATATATTTTATTGTGAGCAACACACATTGTAGTCTCACTATCACAGAATATGGAAATGGCTGGCATAGGTTGTGGCCACAACTTTATATCAAGTAACATATTCCTCAGCCATTCTGCTTCTTTTCCAGCAGCTGCTAATGCAATAAATTCAGATTCCATAGTAGAATGAGAAATACATGTTTGTTTCTTGGATGCCCAACTAATGGCTCCACCGCCTAGAGTAAATATCCATCCTGATGTGGATTTATTATCATTAACACTTGTAATCCAACTTGCATCAGAATATCCCTCTAATACATTAGGAAAACCATTATAGCAAATGCCTAAGTGCTTTGTATATTTTAAATATCCAAGTACTCTACTTATTGCTTTCCAATGATCATTACCTGGATTACTGGTAAACCTTGAAAGTTTACAAACAACAAATGCAATGTCGGGTCTAGTGCAATGCATTGCATACATCATACTACCTATCGCACTTGCATACTCCAACTGTGCTACTGCTCTTCCAGTATTTGCAGTTAGCTTAACACTAGAATCATAAGGAGTATTATACCCCTTTATTCCTAAATGACTGAATTTAGTAAGGATTTTATCTATATAATGTGCTTGTGACAAAGTCACTTGCTTGTTATCTCTTTTGACCTTGATTCCCAAAATAGTATCAACTTCATTTAAATCCTTCATTTTAAAAACTGAGGTTAGATACTTCTTGGTCTCGGTAATTCCTTGTAGATTCGTACCAAAAATCAGCATGTCATCGACATATAAACAAATTATTACTCCATATTCTTTTGTAAATTTAGAGTAAATGCACTTGTCTGCATTATTATGTACGAATCCGGTTGATAGTATTACACTATCAAATCTTTCATGCCACTGTTTAGGCGCTTGTTTAAGACCATAAAGAGACTTTATCAATTTACAAACTTTCTTCTCGTTTCCCGGAAGAACAAATCCTTCAGGTTGTTGCATATATATTTCTTCACTAAGGTTCCCATTTAGAAAGGTTGTTTTAACATCCATTTGATGTACGTAAAGATCATAGATAGAGGCTAAGGATAAAAGGACTCTAATGGATGTTATTCTTGCAACAAGAGCATATGTATCAAAATAGTCTATGCCTTCCTTTTGAGTGAAACCTTTTGCAACTAATCTTGCTTTGAAGGTTTGGACAGAACCATCTGTATTGTACTTTCTCCTAAAGACCCACTTACAACCTATAGGTTTTGATCCAAGAGGAAGATCAACCAAAACCCAAGTGTTGTTGGATATAATTGAGTCCATTTCATCATTAATGGCCTCTTTCCAAAAGGCAGCGTCTCTAGAAGACATTGCTTCTTGAAACGTCTTTGGGTCTTCTTCAACATTTAATATAATAGAAATTTGATTACAAACGTTTGTCCTATCTCCTTCAACAAGAAATACTATAAATTGTGAAGAAATAAAATCAGAACCAAGATGTTTTTCTTTTCTTATTCTTTGGCTTTTCCTTGGTTCTATTTGCATATCGTCACTTCTTTCCTTAGTTTTAATAATTTCAGAAAGCGACAATTTATTAGCATTGATACGTTTTCCATTTATTTCAGTCATTTCATCAACATTGTCATTTATAAATCTATTTTCAATAAATTCAACATGTATAGATTCTATAATGACATTAGATTCTAGATCTAGCAGTCTATAAGCTTTGGAGTGTTGTGCATATCCTACAAAAATACTTTTAATTCCTCTAGGACCCAATTTTGTTCTTTGATGGTCAGGTACTCTATAATAGGATATACACCCCCACACTTTAAAATAATTTAAATTTGGTTTTCTACCATTCCAAAGCTCATAAGGCGAAATATGCATACTCTTTGAAGGCACTCTATTTAAAATATAACATGCAGTTAGTAGTGCTTCACCCCATAAATTATGTGGCAAATGTGCATTAAGTAACATAGCATTAACCATATCCACCAAAGTTCTATTTTTCCTTTCCGCTAACCCATTTTGTTGAGGAGTATAAGGGGCACTCATTTGATGTATTAGGCCATGCTCTTCACAGAACTTATTAAATTCGTTAGGAAAATATTCTCCGCCTCTATCACTTCGAATAATTTTAATTTTCCTACTCCTTTGATTTTCCACAACAGACTTGTATTCTTTAAACTTTTGAAAAGCTTCGTCCTTAGTTCTAAGTAGGTAAACATATGTAAATCTAGAGAAGTCGTCTATAAAAGTAATAAAATATCTTTTGCCTCCTCTAGTTAATTCTCCATTTAATTCACACAAGTCTGAATGTATTAAATCTAATAGTTCTGTGGATCTTTCAACTTTACGAAATGGTTTCTTTGTCATCTTTGCTTGTATGCAAATTTCACATTTTATATGTTGAGTTTTACATGAGATATAACCATTTTTGGACATATAATTCAAGGAGCCAAAATTTAAATGTCCTAGTCTAGCATGCCATAAACAAGAATCAGACTCAACGATGTAAGCAGAAACATAATTTATTTCATTAATACTCAATTTGAACATGCCGTTACAGTTATAGCCTTTTCCAACAAAAACACCATTCTTAGACACTATTACATGATCAGACTCAATAACTATCTTGAAGCCTTTCTTTGACAGCAAAGCAGCGGACATTAAGTTTTTCTTCATATCAGGAACATGATACACATTCAGTAACGTCAACTTCTGGCCAGATGTGAAGTTAATCTCAATACTTCCTTTTCCAGCAACATCTGCCGCAACATGGTTTCCCATCAAGACTTGTTCAGAATCCTGCACTTCTGCATATGTCTTGAACATCTTCTTGTCATAACAGACATGAATAGTAGCACCCGAATCTAGCCACCAGTCTTGAGTATTTGTAGCAGCGGTAGCCACATTCAACTCTGTGACCATACCAATTTGCATTGCGGAAACCATGGCAACCAGTCCTTGGGCAGAATTTTCCACTAAGTTTGCCTTTTCAGAATTTCCAGATTTTTTAATCTTTTTAGACTTTTCGGTTTTGCCTGCATTGAAATTTATTCCTGCCTTTCTATATCTGCAGTCCCGAATCATATGGCCTTTCTTTCCACAATGATGACAACTAAAGTTCTTTCTCTTTTTAAAAGAAGACTTTTTGGAAACTTTCAGATGTTTGTTCCCACTTCCTGAATCATTCTGACTGACAAAATTGACTGCGGAACTCGAAGGCTGACTAATAACATCACGAGCACGAGTCTCACTTTCAATTTGAATGTGAGTACGAAATTGTTCCACAGTCATTTTATCCATAGAATGTAGGATTTTCTTTCTATAGTCATTCCAAGAGGAAGGCAATTTCGAAAGAATAGCACCTATTTGAAGTGCATCAGGAATTTTAACTTCAAGATCACTTAGTTTTGATACTAAGATTTGCAGTTCATGAATCTGATCCATTATAGGCCTAGTATCAAATATTTTAAATTCAAAGTACTGCAGAGCCAGGAATTTGTCAATACCTCGTTTTTCATTCTGGTATGCAGTTTGTAGAGCAGTCCAAATCTCTCTTGGCGACTTCAGATTGCAGTAAAGATCATAGAGTCGATCTGTCAAAGTATTCAGAATATGGCCGCGACACAACAGTTCATCATGTTCTCGTTTCTTCCTTTCTTCCTTGACTACGTCAGAATCTTCTGCTGTGGGCTCAGGCATCAGAGGCAAGGCAGAATCAAGAACATAGTAGATATTGAGAGCGGACAACAAGAATATCATCTTGTCTCTCCAACGGGTAAAGTTCGTTCCATCAAAGCGATCAAGTTTGATGAACTCCTTCGGATTCTCAACAACAGACATCAATTTCTCCATAGCAGAATAACTCTTTAAGATTGTTAGAAAAATAATAATCAAAACTGGCTTTGAGGCGTGAAAATCGACTGTCCTTAAAGAGTTATCGCCTGTATACTAATTTAGGGAAAATACAAAACGATTCTCTTCAGGATACAACAAAGCCTGCAGTAACACTTGTGATTTTCTATATCCACTTCGTTGGAATTCTTGTGTATTTATAGGCAACCAATAGACCCTTTCAGAAAAGATGTCTTGTTTCACAAACAAGACACGACTATTTATTCGAATTTTGAATTTAAAATTCAAATAAATAATTAACTCTAGGATCTCGTGCCTGTTGAGTTAATCTCGTGCCTGTTGAGTCAGTCTCGTGCCTGTTGAGACAATCCCGTGCCTGTTATGTGCTATTTCATAATGATCAATTCCGAGGCTAACAAGCACGGTACGAGTAAGGTCGGTCCCGGGAGTGTTTCACATGACAGGCACGGAACTTCTTTCTTCCGTAGTGGGAAGAATCCCACTTCCAACTTGCCAATAACAAACTATCTTACACAATCTTGGGTTAGCGTCTTAACTACGTGTCACACTCGCTGCAACATGCCAAGTCCTTGCCACAGTCGTGCCACATTGCTAGCGGCTTGTTTGAGGGACTAACAAACCACCTCCACCAGAAGAATTCATCGTCCTCGAATAGGTATGAGTTTAACTTCTGTACGCTGTTTGTGTATGATCTTTTCATAGCATTAGGTTAACGAGTTCAACCTAGGCATGGAAGGCGGAATAAATAAACTTTGAAGGAAAAAACAGAAGGTAAAGTTACTCCTATGCTTAACATTAAGAACAGTAATTTTAGAGCATATCTAGCTGATCAAACCTTTTATATTAATAGTACAATTTTCTCCATAAAATCAGCTTCATCACAACCTCAAAATAGATGCATATACAACTCAATAATACCTTGTTTACTTAATAAACTGCCCAACAAAATCAAGCATTCACAGTTCATACAAAATCCAATTATTCTTCTCACAGACGCGACGAGGGTACGCTGTTTCCATTCCCTTGAAGAAAAGGGTAATCTGTGTACCCTACAATTGGATCTTGAGTATAGAATGTCTTCCTATTATACTTAGTTAGAGGTGCATTAAGCTTGAGCCTCATAACCAAATCAGGATTAGAAATGAAAAGGCGACCATATGACACGAGATCAGCGTCACCCTGTGCCACAGCCTCGATTCCTAGCTCCCGAGTATATCCGCCACTACAAATAAACGTCCCCTGATACGCGTCTCTCAGTGTCCTCATTAGACGCGCTTCCTCCTCTTCACTTCCAAGCCTACCTGCTTCAGTTTGCCCATAGGCAACGTATCGTGGCTGAGTCACATGAAGATAGGCAAGTTTGGAACCAAATTGAAGTTGGAGTTTGTTTAGTCTTTCAACAACTGCTAAGCCTAGGCTGAGTGGATTTGAGTCCATGGCGTCGAGATGATCTATTGCTGGTGACATCCTTACACCTACGCGATCAGCACCTATTGCTGTAACGACTGCTTCAACCACCTGCATTATGAATTTGCAACGGTTGCCTAGCGATCCACCATATTCATCTGTCCGGTCGTTGATCCCATCTTTCAAGAATTGGTCAATCAAGTAACCGTGAGCTCCATGGATTTCGATACCATCAAAACCTGTACATAATTATCCAGGATTTTAAGTTTATCTGTTCGACCTTTAAGGTTCTTACCACTGAACTCAATGTACTTTTAAAATTATGAATTCTTGAAATTTTGGGGAGTTTTTACATAAAATTTATGCTTTACGTCAAAAATACTGGGATCGGCTGAACCAGGTGCCGAAACACTTAATTCGCCCCTGGCTTGGCTGGTCCAATCTTGTACAGAATGATATAACAAAGAAGCAATAGATATTCAAACTGAGATGTACTTAGAACTAACCTGCTTCAATAGCATTTAAGGCTGCCTTGCGATAATCTTCAACTACTTGTGAGATTTCATTGATTCCTAGAGCTCTTGGTTTTGGATAAATAGCATGAGTTCCATCTGGCATTAGTATTCTCCATCTCTTTGATATTGGCTTCTCAGTTGAAGATATTGGTGCACCTCCATCAGGTTGATACACTAATGAATAGATATATATATACAAGCTTGGTTAGACAACTAACAATTTGAAACTATTCAACTTCTATATATTAATTGTCACATGAAAGGTAGAGGGGCAGGTCCATTATCTATCGAGTTTCAGAATCCTGTATGGTCAGAGGCGGAGCCACAATTTAGATGTAGCGGGAGCTCTTTTACATTCAGCCAAAATTTGCTTTGTATATAAGGTGCCACTACTAAACAATCTTATTTTTTAAAGACATATGCATGTATATATAAATTTTTTGCCAAACTTTATGGATGCCGATGACCCCTCATTTTATAATATAGTTCCGCCTTTGTGTGCAGTTGACTCTCCTATATTTCTTGGTTAGAAGGGCAGCATTGTGCGCGAAGCATCCCGCATTCACGCAAGGCACGCAAGTGGAACCGCTGCACCCCAAGGGGTGTCATGTAGGTAGTCTACCCTAATGTAAGAATGCATCAGTGTCTGATTCCACGACTCGAACCTTTGACCTATAGGTCACTTGGAGACGACTTGACCATTCTCCTTCATCGAATATTTCTCGATTATAAAAAATTAAATGCATGAACTGTCCCAAGAAATGAACATATAATGAAAGAACATCCAGTGTTGCCAAAAAACTATTAAAATTTAGCAATGCATCCTTGCCCCCAGCAATTAGTACAGCTAATGTAGTGGCCAACAACTCTAGTAGAAAAAGAAGATTGTCTAAACAATATTGGCACTCTTGATCTTCTTTGGTGTAAATATAACCACGTTGACCATTTTTTTATAATGACCGTGGTGTTCGAGTCAGTTTTATTACCTTCATGAGATGCGCGACCAACATGCCACAACTGACAAAAAATTACAGCACCTTTTGAATGTACTACATCAACAATTTTTTTCCATGCCTCTTCTTGCTCCTGTGTGAAAATCCCTGGCACATGTGGAAACCTGAAACACCACATAATATATGAGCAAAAAGGGTGGATCTCACATTTTTATAGTTCCTTCGTTATAGTTTGTGTGACATTATTTTCTTATTATTCTGTTCCAAAAAGATTGACATATTTTTATATTTAAAAAATAATTTAACTTGAACTTGTACTTTTAATGAGAAGCTTTTATAACCACATAAATGATAAGATATGTTTGAGACTTTAAGTTTAAAAAGTTAGTCACGAAAATATTAAAATTTGTTTAAGATCACAAGTTTTAATATTTTTTTATTTCTTTCTTGCATTCTGTACAGAGTCAAACCACGTCACATAAATTGAAATGATGGAGTACTATTTACTAACTTTATAACTTTGATATTTATTACCAAAAAAAACTTTGATATTTTCCTTTTTATTCCTTTTGTTCTTCTCCAATTCAAGGTATTTCCATGTGAAAGTCTGACATGATTTATACTGTCTGAAAGGAGATATCAAAGCTTAATATGTTACTCAACTTCATTAGATTTTGAATCCTAAAGGTCCAATTCAATCTCATACTTCAAAGATGTTTATGTGTAAATATCTTTTGAATTATCTGATAGCGTAAAAATTTCGTTACAGTAACAATGTGTGTATAAATTAAACCTTTGTGTAATCTCTAAAAATGTAGAATTTGTTTTCCTAAAGTATCTAGCAAAGCAAGCTTCACTCAAGTTCAATTGATGATAATAGTAATGTATGAGCCTAAAAATCACAACTTCCAACAACTAAATTATAATGGCAAAATAGATTATGGTAAGATATACTATGAGCTGACATTACAAATTATAGAGGTAAAATATACACGTGGCATGATGTGACTCGTCCTTAACAGTACTTTTCTCATAGTGCAATGTGGGGCCCATAAGGTAATGTATGGAAAGTCCCATAATTTTGATACAAGCATTTAATGCTTTATTTAACCAATGTTTAATTCTTTTTGGCAACTTTTGAAGTTGCAAAAGTAAATATAACCTTAAAATACTCTCCCATCTCAAAAAGAACAAAATTATTATTATTATTTGAGAAGCGAAATTCTTTTTTTTTACTATAGAATATAATATGTGTTGGTTCGGTTCTCATGTCTCCCATCCCCACTTAACTTTAGTAATTGGGAAAATAAAACTAAAAAGAATCACAAGCCTTAATCCTAAACCTCGGGCGACCAACATGACTCAAGAATGTATATACAAAGCTCCTCTAAAAGGCAATACATATACTTTGTGTGAGTGATATACGCAACTTTATCCTGCATTTTGCAAAAGACTGTTTTTACGGCTCGAACCCTGGCCTTCTCTTCTTCTGACATTACATTAATAATTCTTTCGAAATTATATGAACTTTCTAAAAAATATATATATATATCATGCAAAGCGTGTCTTCGGACCCACAATATTCCACTAGTAAATTATGTGGTACATGTACACGTGTCAATAAATTACTCGCTTAATAGTAGTTTTCAAATAGTCCAATGGGGACCAAGAGCATCAATAATTGAATACCCCCAAGTATTATTTACCAAAAAGACCCTGAAATATAACCAAATTTACGAACATACCCAGCTGAAGTTGGAGAAATCATAGTGCCTTCAGTGATGAGAAATCCACCGTCGGTTGCTCTCTGCGCATAATACTCTGCCAGCGCTGGCTGTGGAATACTATTCAGTGCTCTACACCTTGTCATTGGAGCCAATACTACCCTGCCACGTGGCAAACCAAACATAAATATGATCCCCAATCAAGGCTAAATATGTCCAAGAAAAAAAAAAATCTTCCCCCACATTTTCCCATGAAAAATTCAAGATCAGATTTTACGTGATCCAATCATCTCAATACGTAAAAGTTGTAAATTTTGCCTTTTTTTTTTCTTAGTCCTAACCGTGGAGTCCGAACCGGCTTGCGTGCATAAGACACCTGCCACCTCTCACCAACAACAAGTAAAAGATAACTCTGCCCCATTTTAAGTTATAGATTTGTCAAATAATCAATATTTATAAACACACACCCTTTTGGATTCTTGATCAGAAAAGCTGAGAAAAAATTTATTGAAAATTTTCAGTTCTTAAAATTTGAAGATGTTAATGTCCATTTAGAGCTTGAGATTTGTTACATGATCCAAAAATATGAATTATAAATACACCCTTTTGATTCTGATTTAGAAAAGCTTAGACAAATCAGTAAATTATAGTAAGTTGTTATACAGAAACTGGCCTATGGAGAATATTGGTAACTAGCCCATGTTAAATTAATTTTTTTTTATTGTGATGAGATTTATCATATGATCCATTTATATAAAGAAAATAGCCTTTTGGAAACTTGTTAAGAAAAGCTCAGAAAAATGTATAAAGATTATTTTAAGATGTGATTAAAGAAACAAACCTGTGAGAAAGATTGAACTTTCCCATTTTGTAAGGAGAGAATAAGCTTGAGTTATTTCCATCTTGATTAGCCATTGCTGAGGAGAGAAGAGTGAGGATTATGTTTTTGTTTCTTCTATTTTTCAAGAATTTGTTTAGGAGAATTGGCTACAAAAGAATATTGGTGAAATGGAGCTATGATTTAATGGTGAGATTGGACGGCATAAGAAGGTGGACTGTGCAGTAATTAGTGAAGGTCGTTTTCGTGGAACTTAGAATTGATAAGTCAAGAAACAATAGTGAGGCACGCTGTTCATATGGGAAATATTGAACATGAATAAAATAATGTACATGGTTTGACTATAGATTTCTGGATCTTATTGGTCTATTTTAACTATATATATATGCAGCTACCACGAAGGAGGTTGTGCAAAAAAAAAAAAAAATTAGTGTTGTATCCGGTCAATACAACAAGGTAATCTGGTGCACAAAACATCTCGCATTCATGGAAGATCTAGGAAAAGATTGTACCACCAAGGGTGTGATGTATTCGGTTAACATTATTTTTCGTATCGTATAATATATAAGTAGTCTGGTGTAAAAAGCATCTCGCTTTTATGCAGGATCCAGGAAAGGGTTGTACCACCAAAGGTGTGATGTATTCGGTTGACATTTTAGTATCTTATTCGGTCGACAATAAAAGGTAGTCTGATGCACAAAGCATCTTGTGTTTTAGTATCGTGTTCGATCGACACTAAAAGGTAGTCCGGTGCACAAATTAAAGTATATCGCATTCATGTAGTGTCTAGGAAAGGGTTGCACCACCAAGGGTGTGATGTGTTCGGTTGACATTTTTAGTATCGTATTCGATCGACAATAAAAGGTAGTCTGGTGCACAAAGCATCTTGCGTTTTAGTATTGTATTCGATCGACACTAAAAGATAGTCCGATGCACAAATTAAAGTATATCGCGTTCATGTAGTGTCTAGGAAAGGGTTGTACCACCAAGGGTGTGCTGTGTTCGGTTGACATTTTTAGTATCGTATTCGATCGACAATAAAAGGTAGTCTGGTGCACAAAGCATCTTGCGTTTTAGTATCGTGTTTGATCGACATTAAAAGGTAGTCCGGTGCACAAATCAAAGTATCTCGCATTCATGTAGTGTCTAGGAAAGGGTTGTACCACCAAGGGTGTGATGTATTCGGTCGATATTTTTAGTATCATATTCGGTCGATACTAAAAGATAGTCTGGTGTACACAGTATTTCGCGTTCAGCAGGGTCCAAGGGCGACACCACCAACGTGTAATGTATTCGGTCAATATTTTGTAGAATCGTATTCGGTCTACTTGCATGTCTTGATTGTTTTATCGGGTGCCTATCGCTTATCATCGTAACTCTGCTAACTAATGATCGGGCAATTATCATTAACACTAGGTTACATGTGAATTTCGACAGATAAAAATTAATTAATACTGAGTATTGTCAAATGATAATTATATAGTATGTCTTTTCACTTTTTAAACTTGTGATGCTTAAGATATGATTATTTTATTTGGTATAAAACTATAAATATCAACTGTAAATAAGTATTTACTAATATCATTTGTAAGTACTTATATATAAGTCATATGCTTATTTATTTTTTTATGATTTGTTGATTTTTTGCATAACTACATTTTTTTATATATAATCATCTGATATCAAAAATCCAAAGCTTGGACAACAATATCACAAATTCTAACTCCAGTGACTTTTGGGTTACGTACTATTCAATTTTATATTATCCTTTTTTCTTTATAAAGCTTTTGGCTCAAGTTTTTAGTCCAGTTGATGTAGTACTTTTAATTATAAATATATGTTAGCTTGATTTGTTAGATCTGATTATGACTAAGAAACATATTGTTACCATGTGATCTTACTCTCATTTTATATTCCTTTTTATTTTTATTATTGTTAAATTCTATTATACTAAAATTTGCACGTTTGTCTACATTATTGACGGACACTTGTGACTTGTGTACGGTGGAATAAATTCATTTGTATGCATAGGTCTTGTCTTTGTTCGCGGCGAATCTTACCGCAATTTTTATTAAAAAAAATTCACTTCACTTATCCGAGAAAGTTTTATTATATTTGACCACAGACGCGGACCGATGCTATAGGTAAAGGGGTCAAAAGCATCCATAAAATTCGATAAACTTTTTATATATACAAATATATATATTTTTAGAAAATAGTAATATATTAGTAATTGACTAAGGTTATGCGGTAGCATGACCTTGACATTTACCACGATTTACCTAGGTTTCGCACTAATCAGGAGTTGGTACCTTCTGTTTTTCGTTTAATATCTTTGTCTCCCTTGTTAGTATCCAATTAGTTTGCGTTAGTTTAAGAGCCCTTTTGGACATAAGAAATTTTTCTTTTTTTTTTCAAAAAAGAAACACTTTTTTTTCAAAATCAGCGTTTGTTCATAAAATTTTCAATTTTCACTTGAAGATACATTTTGGAAATTTTCGAAAATTTGAAAAACTCCAAAAAGTTGTTTTTCAAAATTTTCACTCAAATCACTCACAAAACTTCAAAAAAACCTAAAATTATAATCATTTCCAAACACAACTTTAAATTTCAAATACCATTTTCACTTGAAATTTTTTCCCTCTATTTTTGAATTTTACAAATCTTATGTCCAAACGCCCACTAAGCCTAATTCTTGATTGCCTATAATTATTTAGTGCATCTGCCTAGATATTTTTCTTGCTAATAACTATTTTGGGATTTCTAGACTGTAATTTGATTTCTTAGTAGCTGTTCTGTTGGCCTTTTATTAGAGATATTGTTATCACTTGTTTAATTCTTGATTATCTATTTGTCTTATTTGTACGCATTTCTAGTGGTTAGAGTTGTAAGTGTTAGACCTGCCTCCTTTAGTTTAATCCTTTGTCTGTTTTAGCGGTAGTTCTAGCGTAATTTTCTGTAGATTATAATGGCTGGGGTAAGTGATGGTGGAATAAGGTCATGTTCTCGGGTGGGGTGGGGTAGGGTGGGGAGGGGGAGGGGGAGGTAAAGGTGGCAAGGGAGTCTCTAGGCTGAGAGTGGGGTCCTGGAACATAGGAACTTTGACGGGGAAGTCTATAGAGTTAGCGAAGATCCTCCAGAAGAGAATGATCAACATAACTTGTGTCCATGAGACTAGATGGGTGGGTTCAAAGGCTCGAGAAGCTGATGGATTTAAATTGTGGGTCTCGGGACGTGAAGAGGGGTAAGAATGGGGTAGGTATCTTAGTTGACAAGGATCTTAGGGAGCTAGTGGTAGAAGTTATGAGGGTGAACGATATGCTAATGGGTATTAAGCTAGTTGTGGGATGGTCTACTTTAAGTGTGATTAGTGCTTACGCGCCTCAAGTGGGTTTGGACGAGGAGATTAAGAGGCGCTTCTGGGAAGAATTTGACGGGTTGGTACGTGGCATTCCGCTCACCAAAAAGTTATTCATAGGAGGTGACTTCAATGGTCACATTGGGGCGACATCTAGGGGGTATGACAGTGTGCATGGCGGTTTTGGCTTTGGAGTTAGGAACGAATGAAGTACTTCGTTGTTGGACTATGCTAAAGCTTTTGATTTGGTAATTACCAACTTGTGTTTTCCAAAGAGGGAGGAGCACTTGGTTACATTTCGAAGTTCGTTGGCCAAAAATCAAATTGATTATCTACTCATTCAGAAGTGTGATAGGAGTCTGTGCATAGATTGCAAGGTTATACCAAGCGAGAATCTCACGACTCAACATAGATAATTGGTGATGGACTTAGAGATCACGAGGAAAAGTAGGAAGAGGGTCGTGTATGGTTGACCTAACATTAGGTAGGGTGCTTTGAGCGCTGGAGTTGGGGGGGGGGGAAGTTGTTGGCTATGGGAGCCTTGACGTGCAGTGTGGACTTGAGCTGTCCGTGGACCATGACAACTGAGTGTATTAGAGTAGCTGCGAGAGAAGTATTAGGGGTCTCAAAGGGTTTCTCTGGTGACCACACAGGTGACTGGATGAACATGGAGGGGTATAGAAGGTTAAGAAGAAGGCAAAGTTAGCGGTTACTGCGGCTAAGACTGCAGCGTTTAGACGTTTGTATGAAGATCTTGAGGCCAAAGGTGGGGACAAGAAGCTATACATTCTAGCCAAGGTGAGAGAGAGGAAGACCGGTTATCTGGATCAAGTTAAGTGTATCAAAGATGAGGAAGATAGGGTTTTGATGGAGGAGGCTCAGATTAGACGAAGATGGCAGGCATATTTCTATAAACTCCTCAACGAAGAGGGTGACAGGGACATTGTGCTAGGAGACTTGGAGCACTCCGAGATGCGCCTGGATTTCAGGTATTGTAGGTGCATAAGAGTAGAGGAGGTCGAGGGGGCTATATGTAAGATGTACAAGGGTAGATCTATGATGACGTTCAAATCCACTACTAAAAAGTAAATGGACACGGTCGCATGCAATATAATTTACCCAATTATGAGTCGGGGTCGAATTCCAGAGAGAAAAATATGTAGTCGATTAGGAATGTACGAGAATTATCACTTGTTATGCAATGCCAAATACTTAGAATTGGTTTTAAAAAATATTTATACCTAAATGCGGAAATGTAAACTAACCTAGAAAGCAAGTAAAATGATCAATGGCTACAAGGATGGATGCATCGGGAATTACACTCAAGTAACGATCCAATGTATTTCATGATTTTACAAGTATGAGCGAGTTTATGTTAATTAGCCACGGGTAATAGTTCTATATTAGCTTCTTCTAAAGACTAACGAGACTTCCTAATTGAATTATCCCTAAAACAATTAAGAGATTAAGCACACCCGGAATGGCTACAAGTAGTTCAATCCTATCACTAGGAAGAATATATAAAATGAGGGTCAAGGTATTTAATCCACACTTTAAATATGAATATTTTCATAAACAAGATTCAAGTGTTGAATAAAATACTACAAACTTAGATATACAATACAAAGCTAGGAAATGAAGAAATAAACATAAACGGGTAAGAAATTCTCAACTACAAACTTCAAATCTTCAAGACCAAAGTGTGTGTGTGCAAAACCCTAGCTTCCCACCTTGTTCTCTCTAGTGTTTGGAACTGAAAATAAGCCAAATATTCTGAAAATATCTGCTAGGTCATGTATAAAAATTGTTTGGGGGATAAAAACGTGAAATGTCAAAACTGCACAACACCTGACCAGAAAGTACACTGTGCGTTCGCCACTAAAGATATGCGATCGCAGAGAATGAATTCCCTAAGGTATGCGATCGCATAAGCTGCCCTATGTTCGCACATGTATGTTGACCAGCTGCTGACTGGACTTTGCCTTATGCGTTCGTATGTGTTCATACGCGTTCGCACTGTTTCATAGGCTTAAGCTTATGCGATTGCATTAAGAATTATGCGATCGCACAACATAAAAACTGGGCAGACTTTATTTTTCCATTTTAGCTCCTTTTTGACTTGTTTTCACGCGGTTTCTTCACAATCATCCCTAAATCACTTGACACCAGAAATATACCAATAAACATCAACAAAATTCCTTAGTTTCTCAATAAAATTATACAAAGGATTAAGTATTAAGAGGAGATAAGTTGGTAAAATACGAACTTCTGTGGAATTTTGGAAGAATGCAGGTATGGCAGGTTTGGAGTGGCTCACTAGGTTGTTCAACATTATTTTTAGGATGAAGAAGGTGCCCGATGAATGGAAGTGGAGTACGATAATTCATGTGTATAAAAACAAGGTCGATATACAAAGTTGCAATAATTATAGGGGGATTACGCTTCTAAGCCTTACTATGAAAGTTTGGGTAAGGGTGGTTGAAGCGAGGATGAGAACCAGTGTGTCCATTTTTGAGAACCAGTTCAGTTTTATGCCGAGGCGTTCGACTATAAAAGCCATTCACATTGTGAGGATATTGGTAGAGCGGTATACAAATATGAAGAAGGACTTGCACATGATGTTCATTGACTTAGAGAAAGCATATGACAAAGTCTCGAGAGAGATGCTCTAGTGATGCTTGGAGGTTAAAGGAGTCTCAGTAGCCTACATTAGGATTATTAAGGACATGTATGATGAATCAAAGACTCGGGTTAGGGAAGCAGGAGGAGACTCGAAACACTTTCCGGTTATCATGGGGTTGCATCAGGGATCGACTCTTAGTTCATTCCTATTTTCCTTGGAAATAGACGCATTGACGATACACATTCAAGGTGAGGTAACATGGTATATGTTATTTGCTGATGACATAGTTTTAATTGACGAGACGCGGGGTAGTGTTAACGAGAGGCTGGAAATTTGGAGGCAGATCCTAGAGTCTAAGGGTTTCAAGTTGAGCAGGACCAGGATGGAATACATGGAGTGCAACCCTTCGAGCAGGACCAGGACCAATCACCTTTGTGGCCGCCAGAGAAACCCTTCGAGATCCCTAACACTTCTCTCGCAGCTACTCTAATACACTCCGCTGTCGTGGTCCACATACAGCTCGCGTCCCAACTGCTCTTCCATGCTCCTATAGCCAATAACTCCCTCCCCCCACTCCTGCGCTTTGTCACTAGTCAAAACACCTCACCTGATCCTGGGTTGACCATACACGAACATCTTCCTCGCGATCTTTAAGTCTATCACCAATAATCTATACTGAGTCGTGGGATTCTCGCTTGGTATAACCTTGCAATCCATGTACATACTCCTATTGCACTTCCGAAGGAGTAGATAATCAATTTGAGTCTTGGCCTATGAACTCCGGAATGTTACCAAATGCTCCCCTCTTTTTGGAAAACACGAAGTGGCAATCACCAAATCAAAGGCTTTAGCACAGTCCAATAACGAAGTACCTCCTCCGTTCCTAAATCCAAAGACAAAGCTGATATGCACGCCGTCATACCCCCAGATGTCTCCCCAGTGTGACCATTGAAGCCACCTCCTATGAATAACTTTTTGTTGAGCAGAATGCCACATACCAACCTATCAAATTCTTACCAGAAGTGCCTCTTAATCTCCTCGTCCAAACCCACTTGAGGTGCATAAGAACTAATCACACTTAAAGTAGACCCTCCCATAACTAACTTAATAGCCATTAGCCTGTCGTTCACCCTCCTAACTTCTATCACTAGCTCCATATCAACCAAGATACCTACTCTATTCTTACCCTCTCACATCCCGAGACCCACAATTTAAACCTATCAGCATCTCGAGCCTTCGAACCCTCCCATCTGGTCTCCTGGACACAAGCTATGTTGATTTTCCTTTCCTGGAGGAACTTCACTAACTCTATAGACTTTCTCTCAAAGTTTCTATGTTCCAGGACCCCACTCTCAGCCTAGAGACTCCCTTTCCCCCTTTGCCCCCCTCCCCACCTCACCCCTACCCGAGGACATAAGCTTATTCCACCATCACTCACCCCAGACACTATAATCTGCGAAAAATTACGCTAGAACTGTTGCTAAAACAGACAAAGGATTAAACTAAAGGAGGCAGTTCTAACACTTATAACTCTAACCACTAGAAATTCATACAGATAAGACAAACTAACAAGCAAGAATTAAACTAGTGATAACAATAGATATCTAAAAGAAGGCCAGCAGAACAACTACTAAGAAATCAAATTATAGTCATAAACCCCTAAGCAGTTACTAGCAAAAAAAATATCTAGGAAGATGCACTAAATAATTATAGGCAATCAAGAATTAGGCTTAAACTAACGCAATCTAATTGAATACTAACAAGGGAAGACAAAGATATTAAACGAAGAACAAGAGGTATCAACTCTCGATTAGTGCAAAACCTGGGTGACTCATCGTAAATGTCAAGGGCACGCTGTCGTAGTAACCTTAGTCAATTTGCCGCTTCCTCCAACCGATTTGATGTTCGCCGCATGCTCTGATCCAGTAATGAATACTAGTGATGATTTCTCCCACAGCTACAAGCAACAATTTTCAGCGAGGAATGAGATCGAAGAGATGGAAGAAACTTTATATATGTTACCTTTGATATTGTTATAAAAAAAGATTTATTAATATGAACATTTAAGTAATTTAATTCAACTTGAGATGGAAGAAACTTTATTTATGTTACCTTTTGCCCAAGGTTTTTGTACTTTTTTTTTTTTTTTGCAAACTTTAATAATGTCTAACTTGAAATAAAATCACAAAATTCATTATTGAAAATTTTTGGGGACCTAAATCAAAGCTTTACTAGTCTCCTACTTGAGGCTTGAGCTACATGTCTACCCCTGCCATTCTCAATCAAATTTTATAGAGTTTCAATTAAGATAAGACAACAATCAGTGAATGTGTTATTTAGTTACCAAATATGAATGAAGCTGGTTGAACAACACGTTCATAAGGTAGTGATATATAAATAATTTTTGATCATTAATCAGGGCAGCTCAACAGAACTAGTGTCTTAAAATTAAAATATATTAAAAGACCCTAAAATTTCTTTCATAAAATTCATATAATATTGAGATGAAAAAAAAAGACTACATGGCTTTGATCTATTGGTGAAAGAGCAATGTCTATTGTGTGGGTTAGACGCACATCATGTGGTGTCACACCCCTTTTCTACCTCCGAAAGATATGTGTGTTATGGATTGTGGATTGAAGAGTTTTTTCAATTAAAGTGACAAAACTTGAGTAGGAATTATTTTATTGTTCAGAGTCACCACTTGGAATTGATTTTTTGGGTGTTTCAAGTCACCCTTTGTTTGAATCCCTAGTCAAAGGAAGGTTTGACTCTATTATTATTGGTCTACAAAAATAAAGTCCGGGTAGGAAATTATGTTGACCGGGGAGAAGGTGTAAGGCATTCCCCGAGTCCCATGATTCTAGCACGGTCGCTTTTATTGACTAAAATTGGCTTGAATTAATTTTTGGATAAACTGTGCTTTATTTGATTTTTATGTTTGCCTATATCTACTTCTATTATTGATGACTTTATTAACTTCAAACTAGGATGAGTATCCCCGACCCTAATTTGCACTAACCAAGATGAGTATCCCCAACCTTAGTTCGTGCGTCGCACCTAAAACTGAAGCCTACTTGAATGTAATTAAATATCAACTTTTAATTAATTGACAAAAAATTAGAACAAGACATGTTCTCACGACCTTGCCATTTTATTTACGTCTTTATACTGAAGCTAGTCTACCCGACATTGGTTGAGACGAAAAAAGTTGGTTCATCCTTATTGTGAAAAAGATAAACTTCTTTGTAGCTTAAAGATAATGAGTCCGCATATGAATAATTAAAAGATGTTGAACTAATTTATAACCTTATTTTTATTATTGCTTTATTAATTAAAATGATGAAACTAATATAAACTAAATATTTTAAAAGAATTATGTTTATACCTAAAATTTACCTAGTGTTTAAATTAATAAGAAAGAGAATTATTAAGTCATTTTAATAATAATTTAAAAAAGAACTGATTGTTTTTTTAAAACTACTTCAATAAATTAGGATGTAAGAACAGATGTCACTTACGTTGAGCCTAGTAAAAAACTAAACTTTCATCCCAAAATCTTTTCCTTTCTGCTAGTTTGTAAACTCATTGCCCGATCCTATTTGTATCCATTTGCATTTTAATAATAGAGCATAATACTACAAGTAATTAAAAGAAAAAGAAAAGAAATACAAATAAAGTAAAATAAAATTAATGTATCATATTCCTTTTAATTCCAAATAAATGACCCCATGACTCAATAAAATGATCCACTCGTAGACATGTAAAATCTATTCACCTTGACCAAATAACAATGATTTCTAATTTTTAATACCATAACAAACATGATGTCTAAGGCTCATTATTTTAATTCTTTAAACCTTCTTGACAGTAAGTAAATTACTTGTCACACCTCCTTTTTACCTACACCCCCAAAAAGGGTATACAAAAAAGATTTTTCCAATTTAAAGTGACAATCGAAACAGGATTATTGCAATTAAAGATTCAGAGTCGTCACTTGGGAGATTTATGGTGTCCCAAGTCACCGGTTGAATCTCGAACCGAGGAAAATATGACTTTGTTTAACAGTCCGCGAACCAGAAATCCGGGTAAGGAATTCTGTTAACCCGGAAGAAGGTGTTAGTCATTCCCGAGTTCCGTGGTTCTAGCACGGTCGCTCAACTATTATATTTGGCCTAATTATCTGATTTTAAGAGATTTTTAAACCTACGTGCAAATTTTAACTTTCCACCGCTTTTATTCAATTTTAAAGAAGATTGAACGTCATTTAAAACATGTCATTGGATCGCACCACATGAAATGCACCCGCAATCCGGAACACATTTATCCAACGTTTTAGGATTTGGATTTGGGTCACACGAAATACGCACCCGAGTTTAAGAAGGTAAAATTATTAAGTAACGTGCCTAAAAACAACTAACGCGTTGTTAATTCTACGAGGGCCATGGAAATTTGCTAAATGGCACGCCTCGAATTCTAGGGATTTCAAGATTAATTGAGCGAGGGTCGTACATTTAAGATTTTTGTTTGGCACGGTACACTTCGAATTTTCTAGCCAAACGTTTTTTTGTAAAAAAAAAAATAATCCATGAAGGACCATATACTACTTGTGTTATAAGAGATGATTCGCCTCAGTTATTGATAAGGGCCTAATTAATCAAAATGCCAAGTGCAATCAAAGGTTTCTCTAAAGGCTTACAAGATAGGGTCGGTTATTTAAGCCAAGGGGTTTAACTCAACTCCAAATGAGCTGATAGCTTAGTGAACAAGGGGCCGCACACTTTGGGCCCAAGCGTGAGCCCAAGACTTTGGGGAGACAGGGCATCAGCGAAAGAGGGATTCCTGATCGAATCCCGGAGGCCCACCAGTAGCGTCTAAAAAACGTCACTGGATACAACATGAGTCCAATTGGCTAACAACGGAATACCCATATATATTCAATCGACCTTAAAAATCAGCCTCCGACTACTCAATGCATGATTATGTGCAGTTTAACAATAATTTAGTTTGCAAGTAGCTGAGAGTCTGATTAAAATAACTAGCAGTAGGCAGCTTACTGTCAAACCTCCATATTAACTTAAAGGCCTGAAGATTTAAAAACAAATCAAACCAGTCTCGCTTAAGTAAAATCCAACTAACAATTGACCATTTCACAGTGGACTCAAACGTACATCAACATCAAAGAACCCCAGTAACTCATAGCCAAGAAACTGACTGAGATCCATACCTCACAACCAAAAACATCAAAGAGTCAGCTAGTGCTACATGGCATGTTTACAACTAAACAATTAAAAGAACATGATAAAGGGAAGGTCAAACTACTCTACACATTCTGACAGTTCCCCAAAGACATGAGTGAGATTTGTGAACAAGACATAAACGTGGCTAAACTTAGCACTGACTTACAGCACTGCAACAGTCCAATAATCCAACATTTCTTATAACACATAGGTGCAAACCCAAAGTCTGAAAAGGAAACAGGCTACAAACTATATATAACTAACTACTCATAATAATTAACGAGAAAAATGTGCAGGAATCGCAAGAAAACCAATAGCCTCTGTTCGAAGGAACAAAATAGCCATTTCAGCTTGATTTCATAAAACTTCTGGTCTACATTTACTCAGGGATCAAATGTCTTTACATACCTGAAAATATGAAGAAAACAACAGCGAGATAATCAGAGATCCAGCATCAGTAACAAACAACAGAGTGGAACTCAAATCCAATGGAACAGTGTACCAAAAACAGATCAAACCCCAGAAAATGCACTTCAACAGACCAGATTGCAGTGTCAAATACACTTTCAAACAAGCAAACACCAAAACCTAGCCTTAATGACTAAATCTCAAGCCATTTCGAAGTCCAAACCTTCAGGAAATTGATTTAAAAGGAGAAGGATTTCAGATTCTCAAGCTACAATTCAATGGAACAGTGTTTTTCCTAGAGGTTTCAGGCGTTGCAGATTTTTTCTTCTTTGGATTCTTAGCTCCCCACTCTTTTTTTTTAAGTCTCTCTCTATCTCTTAGGTCTTGGGTCTCCCTTGAAAGGCAAGAAAAGCTGCCTTTATAGGCAAGTTATTAGGGCAACATAAAATGGATTCTTATTTGCAATTTAAACCTTTTGATATTTTAATTTTTGCTATTCAATCCCTAACTTAAAATCAGTATTTTCAGTGAAGTCCCAAAGCCAGCTTCCAGGAAGCTTCCTTCAATCAGTTACAAGAGATTCCCCTACCTAATCTCCTTAAACTACCCTTAAAACCCCGGTCAATTACCTTAGTTTACCTCATGGGTCAAGTCTACCCAGTGAATTAAACCCAACTGAGCGAGCTCCTCTTGAAAATGGGTTAGAAATGACCCAAAGCCCAAACCAAAAATCAGAACTCCCATTGACTAACTCAAACGAGAAGCAGAAAGGAAAACAAATGAACAACTACAAAAGCCCAAAATCTAAACTAACCATTGATTTTCTTTTAAGCTAAATACCAAACGAGAATTAAACTAAACTAACAAATTAACAAAATCCAACTTAAGCTAATTAACAGAACATGCCATAACCTAAAATAAAATTAAGAACACGGAGAACAGCAATTAAAAACTTGAAAAGAGAAACTGAAAAACTAACAAAATGAACCCTAAATTAAGCTAAAAGGAAAGGCTTGGTTCGAAACTTTTCAACAAATTCAGACGGAGGACATGCCATTCAAACCGACATAGGAGAGAAGGAGAAGAACAAGAGAAGGGACGAACAATAATGGACAGAGAAAGAAAGAAAAACTCACTCATCAACCTGAAATTGAAACTGATACTGATTTAAACCTCAAATAATTTCAAACGCCTGTTCTTTATCAAGAACAGGCGAACAACATTATTTGTGGTGAAATCAGTCTTGAGAACTCATCACGACTCAGAGAAACGACCTTGCATGCATAGGCTTAGGTTAATCTTAGATTTAAGATTCGAAGATTTTGGGCAAGTTTCGAAGGAAACGGGGTAAGGATTTGGAGTGATGGGGTAAAGGGGGTTGTAGGGTGTCATTTTGGGGTTGAACGGAGGCGGCACCGCCACTGGAGAAACTGTGGCGGCGCTAGGGTTTCCACCTGTAAATTGAGATTCGAGAGGTTCTGGGTATATTTGAGAGAAATTGAACGGAGATTTGGGATGAGGTGGTGGAGGGGAACATTTGGTGTATGTCTGGTGGCGGTTTGTGGTAGCGCCGCCACCGGCGGTGGAGGGTTTGGGGCGGATAGCTAGGGTTTTCGGGTCTCTGGAGTGGGGTGTGTGAGAGAGACGAGAAATGAGGGGGGGGGGGCTGGTTCAGACACTTAAATATAGAGAATAAACCAGTTTTGGACCGTTTGATCAACTGAGATCAACGGTCCATATTAGAATTAACCAATACGGGGTCGTTTGGTCACAGTATGGGCGGACCGGGTAGAGGCGGGTTTGGGCTCAGTTTTTGGAACGGGTATAGGAGGAAATAATGTTGGGCCTGAGTGTTTGGACTTAAAGAGTAGCCCAATTCTATTCTTATTTCCCATTTTCATTTTAAGACAAATTATCCAAAATTCCTTTTTTTTTCTCCTTTCTTTTTCTTCTTTTTTTTTCAATTCATTTTTCTTCGAAATTCTTTTTCTTTTTTCAAAATTAAAACCTAAATTAAATCCTAAAACTAATTATCCTACCAAATTAAATTAATTAACCCTAATAATTGTTACTACAAATAATTAAAAACCAAATTAAAGGAAGAACTACCAAAATTCAAAATTAAAATTAAAAGTGCAAAATAAACTATTTTTTGTGATTTTTTCCATTTTTATAAAATAAATAATTTGTCACTTAATCCTAAAATGTAAAATTAAATCCTAAATGCAAATGCAACATATTTTGTATTTTTCATTAATTAAATTAAATAAACATGCACAGACAAATGCAAACAATAACAAACAAAAATCTACGAAATTGCAAACAAATGGAAAAATTATTTTGTTTTGAATTTATGGGAGTAATTCATACAGGGCAAAAATCACGTGCTCACAGCTGCCCCTCTTTGTCCGGAAACGCGAAAAGTTTTCGTGCAAAGATAAAGTGAGCGGATACGAGCGATTTTTGCCCCTCTGAATACTCCGTGGGAAGCATCTTTAAGATTTGACCGCACCCTGCTTCTGAGGTTGCCTACATATCCTTGGCTAAAAAGGAATCAGATCAGTGTAGTTCCGGAATGTTTGGTAGCTGGGACTGCCATGAAGCTGGGCTTTTACTGTTGCTGATGCTGCTGCTACTGCTTACTGAACCCCTTATTATACCATGTCAAAAATAAAAGAAGCTAGACTAGACTATGATCTATGTTTTACAAAATCCTATCTAGATCTTCCAACTTGCTCTTGTGTTTCTTGTTGCCTTGTTGTCCTCTATTCTCTTGGTGATATCCATTTGTTGTCCCCTTGAATTGTAAGCTGAGATGTCTTCCCCTTCTTCAGGTGGGTGCCTGACCGTTGAACTTGATACATATTCCCATGCTATCCAGCGGGCTCCTGACTTCAAAATGTGAATGTATTCCCATGCTATCCAGGCGGGATCCTGACTTCAACAAAAATAGACAAAACAAAAAAAATTTTCTGCCGCAGTTTGGGTATGTGGGCCCATGTGTAAGTGTAAAACAAATCACGTTACCGAAGATCAACAAGAACTTGAAAGCAAAAACTTGAACTGTACCCCCTTGTTCTCCAGGTGGGCTCCTGATTGCTGACTGGAAATGTGTTCCCTGCTCTCCAGGCGGGCTCCTAACTGCTGAACTTGAATGTATTCCCTGCTCTCCAGGCGGGCTCCTGACTGCTGACTTGAAATGTATTCCCTGCTCTCCAGGCGGGCTCCTGACTGCTAAACTTGAATGTATTCCCTGCTATCCAGGCGGGCTCCTGACTTCAAAATAGACAAAACAAAGAATTTAAAAGCTAAATTTAAATTGTACTCCCTTGTTCTCCAGGCGGGATCCTGACTGTTGCGCTTGAAAGTATTCCCTGCTCTCCAGGCGGGCTCCTGACTGCTGCATTTGAAAGTATTCCCTGCTCTCCAGGCGGGCTCCTGACTTCAAAATAGACAAAACAAAGAATTTGAAAGCTAAATTTAAATTGTACTCCCTTGTTCTCCAGGAGGGCTCCTGACTGTTGCGCTTGAAAGTATTCCCTACTCTCCAAGCGGGCTCCTGACTGCTGCATTTGAAAGTATTCCCTGCTCTCCAGGAGGGATCCTGACTTCAACTTGAAATGTATTCCCTGCTCTCCAGGCGGGCTCCTGACTGCTAAACTTGAATGTATTCCCTGCTCTCCAGGCGGGCTCCTGACTTTAAAATAGACAGAACAAAGAATTTGAAAGCTAAATTTAAATTGTACTCATTTGTTCTCCAGGCGGGCTCCTGATTGCTGAACTTGAATGTCTTCTCCCTGTTCTCCAACGGGTACCTGATTTCAACAAAATAGACAAAAACAAAGAAAATTTTTCTGCCCCAGTTTGGTAACTGGGCACATATGTGAGTGTTAAACTGAATCATATTACCAAATATTACTAAGAATTTGAAAGCTAGGTCCTATTATGCAGGGGGTCCTGACAACTCTAAACTAAACGACAATTTTAAATTATATCTTCTACATATGTGACTTCTGCTAAATCTTGCTATCTAAGAGAATCTTTAAACTACTCCCCATTATCCAGGAGGGTCTTGAAAATCAAAGGTCAAATTTTATCTTAAGGGTGAAAACTTTCATGTCTGAATTATACTACCCTACAACAGAGTTTACGCTAAATGTTGTTATCTAATCAAAAATCTTAACGCTAAGTCCCATTATTCAGGGGGTCCTGGAAACTCCTAATTGAATCCTATCTCGAACATGCAAACTTCTAAGCTAACTTATATTCTTTTGGGATACATTTATGCTAGATTATGCTATTTCCGAACTTTAAACTAGGTCTCATTTTCTAGGAGGGTCCTGAAAGTTTACGGTCAAACCTGTTTTGGTGCTTGCTCTTTTCCCCTACGGAGATATTCTCCGAATCAAACAAATTTTCTGTCCCTGTTTCAATCAAAGAAAATTTTGTCAGTTTAAAGTGGTGGTTAGCTGATGGCATTCTTGCTGAAGATCTTTCTGCTGTAATGTTTTGTTCTGACTGGCTTCTCCGAACTGGCCCTGAACCGCTTTGACTTTCTGACTGACTTTCAAACCCCATGAGCTTTGACGAGCCGAGTGTTCTATAACCCCCACTGTTGTTTTACCTCTGACCCCTTTATCTGAACCTTTACATCTCCCATGACATTACCAAACCATTCCACCGGTGAAACTTTTGGTGATTCCTTGTATCCCCCTCTTACATCATGTTATCCTTAGTATGCTCCGACCACGATGTGCTTTGCAATTTTGGAAGTTGATAGTGAGCTTCGACTTGCTTTGAACAAGACTGACATTGAAACATCTTTAGATAAATACCCAAAAGAAAATGAAATGAAATGACTTTGCGGGTTAAGGATAAGAAGAATCTAAAACCAGATGACTGCTACAAAAGGAAAAAGAAAATGAAACTTATCTGAGTGAAACAGCTAGTACCAATGATCATGACATGCATTTCAGATTAATCGGCCCAATCTGTCTAACCAATCAACTTTTAGTTGCCGTACTTTGTTGCCCCAGAATTTCCATGACTTGATTACTTTACCCAAACCTTGACCTTGTTCATCCTGCGGTGCCTTGAAAGGTTTTCACCAGCAGACCTCTTTCATTCGTTCATCTCTCAACTCATTTTCGCCTTACGGTGCTCGTGAGAGTTTTCACCAATAAGACTCTCTCATTTTTTTTCTCTCAACTCCCGTCGCCTTACGGTGCCTGTGAAGGTTTTCACCAATAAGACTCTCTCATTTTTATTTATCTCAACTCTCATTGCCTTACGATGCCTGTGAAGGTTTTCACCAATAAGACTCTCATTTTTATTTTTCCTGCTTGAACCAGAGTGTTGCCCCTGACATGAATTACATTTACCTGCTCGACTTGGCATTTCTCAAAGACTGATCAGAAGGTATTTCTTTGGACCGTAATGTAGGCTTCTGAACAGGGTTAGAAAGAAAGGGTATAAAAGGCTCAAAACAATACAAATGGGTTAAAATTACAACTTTCGGAATCAGGTTTTTCACAATAACCACAACTTCTGCCCCAGATTTTTGCATGGGGATTTTTGGATTTTTGTTTTGGTGAGACCGAACCGTGAGGTCGAACGTAGTTCATGTCATATATTACTTTGTTGTTGTGCTTTTCTTTTCTCTTTCTTCTTCTCTTCTTTTTTTTTCTCTTTTGCTTTTCTTTTTTTTTTCTTTTTATTGTTTTTCTTCTTCTTTTCTCTTTTCCTCTTTCTTTTCCTTCTTTTTTTCTCTTTTATTTCTCTCTCCTTTCTTTCTCTTTTTCTTTTCTTCCTTTTCTTATCTTTCACACTTGTGTTTCTGATATTCACTACTGATTCCAAAAGAGGGGTAAGAAAGAAAATAAATAAGGCTCAAAAGGGGTGACGAGGGATCAAGTGTTTAGATAGCAGAACAAAACGCCTTCGTCATTTCAATCTTCAAAATATACCATTTCCATTCACTACTGATGCCAAATATAAACAAGTACAATCAAACAAAGAAATCATACATAGTATCTCTTGACTGCATCGGAATTGATAGTCATTTACACTCATTTCCTTTCTACATCTGGCAAATATTACGTGCCATTGGACAACAGTCTAGTTACGACAAATGGCCCCTGCCAGTTTGGGGCGAACTTTCCTTTTGCTTCAGCCTGATGAGGCAAGATACGTCTTAACACTAACTGACCCACTTCGAACTTCCATGGACGTACCTTCTTGTTATATGCTCTCGCCATTCTCTGTTGGTACAATTGGCCGTGATATACTGCTGCCAATCTCTTTTCATCAATCAGACATAATTTCTCCAAGCGGGTTTTGACCCATTCAACGTCATTAGTTTCTGCCTCAGCGACAATCCGAAGGGATGGGATTTCAATTTCTGCGGGTATCATTGCCTCCGTACCATACACCAACAAATAAGGAGTGGCCCTACTGGAGTATGAATAATAGTGCGATAACCCAACAATGCGAAAGGTAACTTCTCATGCCACTGTCTAAAACCTTCCACCATTTTTCGAAGTATCTTCTTTATATTCTTATTGGCCGCCTCGACTGCTCCATTCACCTTAGGGCGGTATGGGGTGGAATTGCGATGTATAATCTTAAACTGCTGACATGTCTCTGTCATCAAATAACTGTTGAGATTAGCGCCATTGTCCGTGATGATTACCTTCGGAATCCCAAACCAACAGATGATATTTGAATGCACAAAATCAGCCACTGCTTTCTTGGTCACAGATTTGAAAGTTTTCGCTTTAACCCACTTGGTAAAATAATCAATGGCTACTAGAATAAACCTGTGTTTGTTTGATGCTGCTGGCTCAATTGATCTAATGACATCCATGCCCCAAGCAACAAAGGTCCATGGTGCTGACATTGTATGTAATTCAGATGGTGAGGAATGAATCAAATCTCTGTGCACCTGGCATTGATGACACTTGCGCACAAAACTTATGCAATCTCTCTCCATAGTGAGCCAGTAATAACCTGCTCGGAGAATCTTCTTTGCCAGAACGTATCCACTCATATGCGGTCCACAAACTCCGGGTGTACCTCAGTCATGAGAGCTGTGGCCTGTCTAGCATCTATGCATCTTAGCAATCCCAGATGTGGAGTTCTTTTGTACAATACCCCTCCACTGAAGAAAAATTCACTTGCCAATCACCGAATTATTCTTTTCTGATCACCTGTAGCCTGTACCGGATATACCCCCATCTGGATGTATTCTTTGATATCATGGAACCATGGCTCCCCATCAAGTTCTCCTTATACCATATTGCAGTAAGCATGCTGATCACGAACCTGAATCTGCAAAGGGTCCACATAGGCCTTATCTGGATAATGTAACATTGACGCCAGAGTAGCCAAAGCATCGATGACTTCATTATGGATCCTTGGGATATGCCTGAATTCTATCGACTGAAACCATTGACAAAGATCATGCAAACATTGTCTGTATGGTATGAGTTTCAAATTCCGTGTTTCCCATTTTCCCTGAATTTGGTGCACCAGGAGGTCCGAGTCACCCAAGACTAAGACTTCCTGGACACCCATATCCACAACTAACCTTAAACCCAAAATACATGCCTCGTACTCAGCCATGTTGTTGGTATAGTAAAAACGAAGCTGAGCCGTAACAGGGTAGTGCTGCCCTGTTTCAGAAATAAGTATTGCTCCTATCCCCATGCCCTTCATGTTTGCGGCTCCATCAAAGAAAAGTTTCCATCCAGGCTTCTCGACTTGTTCCAACTCATCAATGTGCATCACCTCTTCATCAGGGAAATAAGTTTTCAAAGGTTCATAATCTTCATCAACCAGGTTCTCAGCCAAATGGTCCGCCAAGGCCTGTGCTTTCTTTGCAGTTCGAGTCACGTAGACAATGTCAAACTCTGTGAGCAGGATCTGCCACTTTGTAAGCCTCCCTGTGGGCATAGGCTTCTGAAAGATATACTTTAATGGATCCAAGCGAGATATGAGATAGGTAGTGTAAGATGACAAATAATGTTTCAGCTTCTGTGCCACCCAAGTTAGGGCGCAACATGTCCTCTCAAGATGAGTATACTTAACCTCGTACGGCATGAATTTCTTGCTGAGGTAATAGATGTCCTGCTCCTTCCTGCCAGTGATATCATGTTGACCCAATACACATCCGAATGAATTGTCCAAAACCATCAAATATAGAATCAAAGGTCGCCCTGGCTCTGGCGGGACCAACACGGGTGGATTTGACAAATACCCCTTTATCTTATCAAATGCCTCCTGACATTCATCTGTCCACTTGACTGCAGCGTTTTTCTTTAACAGTTTGAAGATTGGCTCATAGGTTGTCGTGAGCTGAGAGATGAACCTGCTGATATAATTCAATCTCCCCAACAAACTCATCACCTCGGTCTTGTTCCTCGAAGGTGGCAATTCCTGGATAGCCTTGACTTTTGATGGATCCAGTTCAATGCCCTGGCGGCTGACTACAAACCCTAACAACTTTCCAGATGGCACCTCAAAAGCACACTTTGCAGGATTAAGCTTGAGATTGTACCTGCGAAGCCTTCGGAAGAACTTCTTCGGATCCCTGACATGGTCAGACTGCTTTCTAGACTTCACGATCACATCATCCACGTACACCTCGATTTCCTGGTGTATCATATCATGGAATATTGTTGTCATCGCCCTCATGTAGGTTGCCCAGCATTCTTCAAGCCAAATGGCATGACCCGATAGCAGTACGTTCCCCACGGCGTGATGAATGCCGTCTTTTCTGCATCTTCTTCGTCCATTAAGATCTGATGATAACCCACGTAACAATCCACAAAAGAACCAATCTCATGTTTGGCGCAATTATATAGATATTCGGCAAGGGGAAATTGTCTTTTGGACTCGCCTTGTTGAGATCTCGATAATCGACACACACCCTGGTCTTGCCATCCTTCTTCGGCACAGGCACAACATTGGCTAACCAGGTGGGATACCAGGTGACCCGAATGACTTTGGCATCGAACTGCTTGGTGACCTCTTCTTTGATCTTTACACTCATATTTGTTTTGAACTTCCTCAGCTTCTGTTTGACAGGAGGGAATGCCGGGTCAGTGGGCAACTTGTGAACCACTAAATTAGTGCTTAGGCCCGGCATGTCGTCATAGGACCATGCAAAAACGTCTTTGTATTCGAACAGTGCTTTAATTATCTTCTCCCTAAGTTGAGTTTCCAGATGGACACTTATTTTAGTTTCACGGACATTTTCTTGGTCCCCTAGATTAACTGCTTATGTGTCATTCAAATTAGGTTTGGTCTTTTCCTCAAAATGACTTAGTTCCTTACTAATTTCTTCATAGGCCGCATCATCCTCAAATTCCAACTCGTCATCACACTAAATTTCTTGTATTATTATTTTAGAGTTAGATTGGCCTTTAAAACTGGGCCAAAGATTCCTCATGCATGTCATGTCATTGATATCAGCATAAAAAGAACTGTACAAAAGAAGAAAACAAAAATAAAATTAGAAGAAATGAAGGGAAAGGAACAATTGCATTTCATTGAATTTAAAGATAACAGGGTTTTAACACATCCAACTGGACGGAACATAATATCTGAATTACAGACAACTAAAAGAAAATCAAAACCCACTACCAAGACTCCCTCCGGATAGGAAGAGAAGTAGCTTCCCAGTTGTTGATTTTTGCACGTGATCCCACGAATTTGCTTGACCCTTACCCAGCCTCAACCATGTTAACCTCGGTGAACAACCTTTCGAGTCCCTTCTCTAAGTCTCCATCAACACTAATCAGTGATCCAGGAACCTTTGACAATAGCTGCTTTCTGACACCCGGCCTGACGAATAATCTGGACAGACGCGGGATTGGCTTTGGCAATGCCCATGCTTTTTGTTTCATTTTCCTGGCTCGTCTCACATCTGCAACTGTAGGCTTGAACCCCAGACCAAAAATATCCAAATTCCTTGGAAGAGAAACTGGTTGCACACTACCTTGCAAAGATGCACCCAAACCCTTGCCCGGTACAAAATCATTTTTCAACATTTCAATGGCTACCATGACTAATGCAGCAGCCATCTTTGGAGTTTGAACGCTCTTTCCTTCCGGAATTTTCTCTACCGATACTGTGTCGAAAACCTGATAAGCCCATGGTCCCTTGTCATCGTCAACCTCTATGAACGAAACAATGGCATCGTTGGGCACACACAAATTATCTTCGTCGTGTACAACAATTTCCTGTCGATCCCATTCAAACTTGACCATTTGATGCAGAGTAGACGGGACTGCTTTGGCCGCATGGATCCAGGGTCGTCCCAATAGCAGATTGTACGAAACAGCCATATCGAGCACCTGGAATTCCATGGTAAATTCAACTGGCCCTATTGTGAGTTCAAGCATTATGTCCCCGACTGAATCTTTCCCTCCACCGTCGAATCCCTGAACACAAATACTGTTCTTGTGAATTCTTTCATCCTCCACTTGCAGCTTGTTCAATGTGGAGAGAGGACAAATGTTCACGCTAGACCCGTTGTCAACCAGTACCCGAGTAACCACGGAATCTTCGCATTTCACCGTCAGATAGAGGGCTTTATTGTGCTCGGTACCCTCCATGGGCAACTCATCATCAGAAAAAGTGACTCCGTTTACCTCAAATATCTTGTTAGCTATCTTTTCCAAGTGGTTTACTGAGATTTTGTCGGGAACGTGAGCCTCGTTCAAGATCTTCATCAAAGCCCGGAGGTGCTCATCTGAATGGATCAATAATGACAAGAGCGAGATCTGAACTGGTGTCTTCCTTAACTGCTCCACAATGGAATAGTCTTGCACTTTCATTTTTCTCAGAAATTCTTCTGCTTCCTCCTCAGTCACCGCTTTCTTCACCAACACTGGATTATCTTTTGAGATCTTAGATTTTCTCAACTCTTCAGGGGCGAAGCATCTCCCCGATCGAGTAAAACCTTGAGTCTCACACACTTCTTCTCTAACCTCTTTCCCCTTGTAAGTTACTGTCACTCGTTCATAATTCCATGGGACTGCCTTGCTGTTAACTATTGGTAATTGAGTTACCAGTTTGATAACGATAGGATCTGTGGGGGCGCCCTTCAAAATTACCACAAGTTTATTCGTCACTCCTAGAACAACCACTTTTGCTTTTTCATGTTTTCCTGCAACATCACTTGAGGACCCCTTCTTGACCTCCACAGATGGTTCAGTATTTGCCCTGTTCAACTTGATCACAGACTTCTCACTTGTTGACTTTTCAAATGGCCTGGCTTCACTAGCCCGAATCATCAAGACGGTTTGCGAAGGCTTCTTAAGCTCCCCTTCCCTATGCACTATCTTAATCATATTTGTTTCATGATGGGCTGACAAGGGATTCTGATTGATATTGGGCGCCTCCGGAGCTTGGACCTCAATCCGATTGGTGTAAATGAGTTCTTGAATGGCTGTTTTCAATTTCCAGCATTTCTCTGTGTCATGTCCCGGGGTCCCTGAACAATACTCACAACTCACCGAGCGGTCAAGATTTCTGGGAGGGGGATTCGACAATTTAGCCTCGATCGGATTCAACATACCCAACTGTCTTAGTCTGTGGAATAAGCTAGCATACGATTCTCCCAATGGAGTGAAAGTCTTTTGCTTCTACAATCTTTCATTCTTAAAGGCTTGGTTGGGTCAAAAACCTATTCCAGGAGGATTTCTGTGAACTTTTGGGGGTGGGTAGTTATTTTGTGGAGCTTGGTATGGGTTTTATGGAGCTGGCGCACGCCATTGCGAGTGAGCGGGCGACTGGGTATAGGTTTGTGCGTGATGGACAGAAAAATGGGGATCTGGCGGTGGGTAATAGTGTTGTGGTGGTTATATGGAGTGTGGGGGTAAGTTTGGAGATAGGGTCGCGGCTGATTGTAGTAACGGGGAAGGTTCCTGGATCCAACCCAAGCTCCCGACTCAATTGTCGCAACATCCTCCTCCTTCTTCTTCCCGAGCACACCTCCAGTACTGTTTTGAATGGCCTGAGTGGTTTCCTTGATTGCTGAATAACTCATGATCTTATTGGACTTGAGTCCCTCTTCAACCATGCCTCCCATTTTCACGACTTCATTAAAGGACTTACCTACTGCTGACACCAAGTGACCGAAATAAGTGGGTTCCAAGGCCTGCAAGAAATAATCAACCATCTCGCTTTCTTTCATCGGAGGGTCAACCCTCGTCTCTTGCTTTCTCCAGCGGAATCCATATTCCCTGAAGCTCTCACCGGGCTTATTTTCCAGCTTTGTCAACGACAGACGATCTGGGATAATTTCAAGGTTGTACTGAAAATGGCAGGCGAAGGCTTGGGCCAAATCGTCCTATGTGTACCACCTGTTGTGATCTTGTCTGGTGTACCATTCTAAGGCCGATCCACTTAAACTTTGGCTGAAATATGCCATCAGCAATTCATCCCTTCCACATGCTCCTCTCATTTTGCTACAAAATCCTCTTAAGTGTGATACCGAGTCACCATGCCTATCGTACAGATCAAACTTGGGCATTTTGAACCCTGCTGGCAACTGAACATCTGGGAATAGACATAAATCCTTATAGGCCACACTCACTTGACCTCCCAGTCCCCTCATATCTCGGAATGACTGTTCTAAGCTTTTGACCTTTCTGATCATCTCTTCATGCTCGGGATTTTTGGGTGGTTTCTCGGTCTCTATCGGGATATCAAGATGAGGGGTGTAAGGAAATGGTTGTGGAACTTTGAAGGTGGGTTCAGGGGGATAGTACTGGTTGTCGTGAGTTTGGAACAAGGGTTCACTGGAAGATCGGTGTAATGTAGCAGGTGGAGGTGCCACAAAAATAGGTGAAATTGGTGGGGGAGGGTATGGGACTTATTTGGGTGGTGGAGCTTGAGAAGTATGGGAAGTGGCACCGTGGCATTGTTAGTAGAGGGGAAAGGCTGGAGATGAGTTCACAGTGGGAGGCTCCGGAAGTTGGGTTGATGGTGGGATGTAAGTAGGATTAGCGGGATAAACTGGTGGTGGATGCCCCTTTGCCCAGGCTTGGCACATTTCAGCCATCTGCTGCTTTAGCTTATACATTTCTTCCCTCATCACATTAACGTCCATTTCCTCCACCTCTTTTGATGGGTCGACAATACTTGTTTCCGGTTCCTAGTTAGCCATATTCAGCCTGTCTTTCGATCAAGTGTTGTAGGAGTGAGTTGCCAGAATGTCAGTCAACTAACCTCCTGCCTGGACTCAATACATCAAACAACAATCTTGTTAGCGGTTAGGCTTTAACAGATTAGAAACCGCACATTGGGCATGAATGCACCTAAGCAGCTAACCATCTCCATTATGTATTTGATCGGTTGCATGCGTCATCCCTGCCTTTTCTTACTTTCAATTGAAAACTTCCCCCTTTTCTTTCTTTTTCGTTTCCTTCTTTTCATTCTTGCCTCTGTTCACTCTTTGTTTTTACTCTCTCTTATTTTCTCTTTTTCCTTTCTTGTTTTTCCGCTCTTTCCTTTTCTTTACTCTCTTGTTTTTCCTCTTATTTTCTTTCCCTCTTTTCTTTTCATTTTTTTTTATTTTGTTGCGGTCGAATCCTATGGAGACTGCCTACGTATCATGACCCCGCATGAATCAGACCAAGCGTAGTTCTTGTAGATAAGTGCGAAATAAAACATTTTTGGGATTTTTAGTTTTCATAAAATAAAATAAAAACAACAAATGCTTCCATTACAAACTCAAAATTAATAACTTCCAAAAGACTAACAGATTTCGACGCAAAGATGAAATACAGACTCCGAAAATAGACATCAACAACAGAAAATACAGACTCGAAAACAATTTGCCAAACTCTAGCAGAAAGAAGATACAAACTCAACATGACTGACAGACGCTAATAAAAGGGAAATGCAGACTCAAACGGACAAATCATGAATACATCAATGCTCCTGGTGCCCGCGGGACATCATTCGGTCTCGCCGCGGGCCTATATGCAAGCTCCCTTTGAAGTCGATCCAAGTCGCTCATTATCTGTTTGACAAATGTCATTACTGCTGCAAAGAAGGTAGTGCGTGTCATATCCTCACAGATCTGGCACTTCATAATGATGTAGTCAGCAATGTTTCTATGTCTCTCTCTTATGACGCCTTTTTCTTGTAACAAATGCCTAATCTGCTGGGCCCTGGCTTCCAAAGTTTGCTCAGCTGCATGATTTTGCTCCTAAAGTTGTTGCAAATCTATTTCTAATTGCGCCAATGCTGTATAACAATGTTCCCTTTCAACTTTGAAGTCTTTTGCATGTTTGATCATTTTGTTTTCCGTGGCGATGACCCTTTTCTTTAACCCTGCAACCTCATCGTCGTACCTTTCTCTCAACTGCTTAACCAGGCGTACCGTTCGTTTGCGTTCTTAGCTAATTGTTTTTGAGCCTTGGCTAGTTCACTTTCTGCTTTGTTCAAATCGAAACTATAGTCACTCACTTTCTGCCTCAGGTCAGCTCTGAGCTTTTCATCTCTATCACTTCGGACTGGATTTTCTGCCGCTACTTTCAATTTTTGAATTTGAGCTCGAAGGGCCTCATTTTCTTTGGCTAGCTTTTTCTTTTCTCCTTCATCCTCCGCCACTTGCAAGCTATTCTCGAATTGAAGTTCTCTAACTTGCTTTTCCAACTTGCTTATGGTAGCCCTGTACTCGTTTTCTTTGGTTAGCCAATCCCATTGCACCTGAGCTCCGTCGGTGAATTGCTGGACATGGGGTCTCTTTGCGGGCCTGTCAGGTTTATGTTGCGCTCGGGATCTTATACCATACCAAGCAGTATAACTAGGCTCCACCTCGCCTCTGGGTAGGTCTCATACTTGAGTATTAGGCCCTAAGAATCTGCATTGATGCCAAATCCAGCGCACTTTCTCTTCTGGGAAGGCAACTTTTGGATCTAACTCAATGACTTGCTGACTCAAATCTTCATCATATGGGATGGTCTGGTATCGGCCTAACTGAAGCAAGACTCTGTGCGGAGCATAAGGCTGGATACTCCGAAGACCCATCAACAACAAGAAACACACCCTAGCTGACATATAGATTACTTCGTTGATCGAGAGCCACCCGAATGTCCATTCGATCTTATTTGCGGTCAAGGATCTCAAATGAGCATGCCATACTTCCGCACCATCCGGAAACTCATAACCCTCTACTCATTTTTCATGTTTTTCAATGCACTCAAGGCCGGTCATACCGCAATTCAAGTAGCTAGGACGGTGGCAAAGGTGTTCCTCCATCCATATTTGTAACAATATCTTGCACCCTTCAAAGCATTTCTCTCCTTCTCGACAGAGAGTGAGAGCTCGGTAAATTTCTGCCAAGATCAGCGGCACTATAGTCCCATTTCCCTTTTTCATCATAAAGTCGGCTATCCCTACTAGCCCCATCTCTATGTTCCCGTCTTTTCTCGGGCAAACCAGGATACCCAAGAACGCCACTATGAAAGCTAATCCTCTCCGAGCTTCCCACTTGTCTTGATTTCCAGCGTGAGTAAGACCGATATCTGGTGTTTCGAAGCCACGGGGATTCCCGTAACGTCGATACAGAAAGTAGAAGGTACAAAATCCTTTGGCCAGATTTCCGTCTCGGGTGTCCCCACTGATGCTTAACAAGTCCAGAAATTTGTGGGGGGTCACTGTTCTTGGTGCTACCGGGTATTGACTACTGAGATTCCCTTCGAAACCGGCATAGCCTGCTATCTCTTCTAGCGTAGGAGTTAACTCGAAATCTGCAAAGTGGAACACATTATGGGCTGGGTCCCAAAACGGTATCAAGGCCTCAATCACATCTTTTCTGGGCTTGACCTTCAAAATCCCAATAAGACCGCCCAATGCTTTTGTCACAACTTTTCTACTATCGCCTCCTAGATCATGCCACCACATATGTAGCTCCAAAGGGATCTCTTTACGGACTGAGAAAGGTTCATTCTGATTTGTGCTCATCCTGCACATTTATTAAGGTGATTTTAATTAAAAGAACCATGACTCGTTTTGACTTAAGAGAAATGACCATTTTTCAAAATCTCCACAAAACATCCGGCCTTGCCAACACGGCCTTTCAGCACTTCAAAACGAAAATTTTAAGGCTGTGTCAGCTAACCGACCAAAACTTTTGAAAGTGGCAAAAAGTGGATGTTCTTGCAAAAACAGCCTTCCGGCGCCCTTTTAGGGACATTCGGCTATTTCTGACAAGAATGGCATCACCCTAGTTATTTTCAAATTAAAGTAAATTTTTTTGTTCTTTTGGCTACTTTCGCAAAAAGGAAGTTGGACCCGATGGGAGTTGTCTACGTATCTCACACCTTGTGGGAATCAAACTGGCATAGTTCGAGCAAATAAAACAAACTATTTTTATTTGAAAACAAGACTGTTTGGACCACTCTTTTTTTGTTTTTTATTTTCTCAAAAATTCAGCAGAGTTTCGACACTATTTGGACATTGGTTTTTTTTTCCAGAAGAGGTGATTAACTCTCTTTAACCCTCAAACTGCTATTTCTCTTTCCTCAACTTTTCCCAATATTCATAAGCCGGTCAGCATGCAAGTCCGAAGCAAATAAATGCACAAATAGCAAGTAGGATGCATCAGGATGGTCGTTTTATTTCGGGTGCACCTGTCCTAGACAGACCCAACCCCTGTGTTGAGCCTCCAAAACCAAAATGCACATGATGCAAACAAACATTCCTACTAGGGATCCGGCGTTAGGTCTTGTTATACTAGGTTCAAAACCTAGGTTTATTGTTCTAGACTTGGCTTACCCGAGCAGACAGCTCGAGCCGAGGGGGGCAGCGTACCGGGAATACAGAAGCTTCACCAGCTTTGCAACTTGTCCGAACCTCGTCCTAAATTTGGAATATGGCTCTAATAGAAAAGAAGTCACACGAAGTGCACACTTATTCATGATTTAGAAGACTCAGAGAGAAGAGGGATTTCGCAACAGTTTATATACAGTTCACGGAATATCAAAGTGGTAAAAACAATCAATTAGCACATTAGGCCCAAGTCATGTAACAAATTCAGACAATGGATAAAGCCAACTATAACAATTATTCTAAGCTCGAATTCTTGAACCCTGAACCAGAGATTCTGGGTTCGATCCCCAGCAGAGTCGCCAGAGCTGTCACACCTCCTTTTTACCTACACCCCCGGAAAGGGTATACAAGGGAGTTTTTTCCAACTTAAAGTGACAATCGAAACGGGATTATTGCAATTAAAGATTCAGAGTCACCACTTGGGAGATTTATGGTGTCCCAAGTCACCGGTTGAATCCCGAACCGAGGAAAATATGACTCTGTTTAACAGTCCGTGAAACAAAAATCCGGGTAAGGAATTCTGTTAACCTGGGAGAAGGTGTTAGGCATTCCCGAGTTCTGTGGTTCTAGCACGGTCGCTCAACTGTTATATTTGGCCTAATTATCTGATTTTAAGACATTTTTAAACCTATGTGAAAATTTTAACTTTCCATCGCTTTTATTCAATTTTAAAGAAGATTGAACGTCATTTAAAACATGTCTTTGGATCGCGCCACATGAAATGCACCCGCAATACGGAACACATTTATCCAACATTTTAGGATTTGGATTTGGGTCACATGAAATGCGCACCCGAGTTTAAGAAGGTAAAATTATTAAGTAATGTGCCTAAAAGCAACTAAAGCGTTGTTAATTCTGTGAGGGCTATGGAAATTTGCTAAATGGCACGCCTTGAATTCTAGGAATTTCAAGATTAATTGAGCGAGGGCTGTACATTTAAGATTTTTGTTTGGCACGATACACTTTGAATTTTCTAGCCAAACGTTTTTTTTAAAAAAAAATTAATCCATGAAGGGCCACATACTACTTGTGTTATAAGAGATGATTCGCCTCAGTTATTGATAAGGGCCTAATTAATCAAAATGCCAAGTGCAATCAAAGGTTTCTCTAAAGGCTTACAAGATAGGGTCGGTTATTTAAGCCAAGGGGTTTAACCCAACTCCAAATGAGCTGATAGCTTAATGAACAAGGGGCCGCACACTTTGGGCCCAAGCGTGAGCCCAAGACTTTGGGAGACAGGGCATCAGCGGAAAGAGGGATTCCTGATCGAATCCCGGTGGACCACCAGTAGCGTCTAAAAAACATTACTGGATACAACATGAGTCCAATTGGCTAACAACGGAATACCCATATATATTCACTCGACCTTAAAAATCAGCCTCCGACTACTCAATGCATGATTATGTGCAGTTTAACAATAATTTAGTTTGCAAGTAGTTGAGAGTCTGATTAAAATAACTAGCAGTAGGCAGCTTACTGTCAGACCTCCAGATTAATTAAAGGCCTGAAGATTTAAAAACAAATCAAACCAGTCTCGCTTAAGTAAAATCCAACTAACAATTGACCATTTCACAGTAGACTCAAACGTACATCAACATCAAAGAGCCCCAGTAACTCACAACCAAGAAACTAACTAAGATCCATACCTCACAGCCAAAAACATCAAAGAGTCAGCTAGTGCTATAAGGCAGGTTTACAGCTAAACAATTAAAAGAACATGATAAAGGGAAGGTCAAACTACTTTACACATTTTGACAGTTCCCCAAAGACATGAGTGACATTTGTGAACAAGACATAAATGTGGCTAAACTGAGCACTGACTTACAGCACTGTAACAGTCCAATAATCCAACATTACTTATAATACATAGGTGCAAACCCAAAGTCTAAAAAGGAAACATGCTACAAACTATATATAACTAACTACTCATAATGATTAACAAGAAAAATGTGCAGGAATCGCAAGAAGACCAATAGCCTCTGTTCGAAGGAACAAAATAGCCATTTCAGCTTGATTTCATAAAACTTCTGGTCTACATTTACTCAGGGATCAAATGTCTTTACATACCGGAAAATGTGAAGAAAACAACAGCGAGATAATCAGAGATCCAGCATCAGTAACAAACAACAGAGTGGAACTCAAATCCAATGGAACAGTGTACCAAAAACATCTCAAACCCCAGAAAATGCACTTCAGCAGACCAGATTGCAGTGTCAAATACACTTTCAAACAAGCAAACACCAAAACCTAGCCTTAATGACTAAATCTCAAGCCATTTTGAAGTCCAAACCTTCAGGAAATTGATTTAAAAGGAGAAGGATTTCAGATTCTCAAGCTACAATTCAATGGAACAGTATTTTTCCTAGAGGTTTCAGCCGTTGCAGATTTTTTCTGCTTTGGATTCTTAGCTCTCCACTCTTTTTTTTAAGTCTCTCTCTATCTCTTAGGTCTTGGGTCTCCCTTGAAAGGCAAGAAAAGTTGCCTTTATAGGCAAGTTATTAGGGCAGCATAAAAGGGATTCTTATTTGCACTTTAAACCTTTTGATATTTTAATTTTTGTTATTCAATCCCTAGCTTAAAATCAGTATTTTCAGTGAAGTCCCAAAGCCAGCTTCTAGGAAGCTTCCTTCAATCAGTTACAAGAAATTCCCCTACCTAATCTCCCTAAACTACTCTTAAAACCCCTGTCAATTACCCTAGCTTACCTCACGGGTCAAGTCTACCCAGTGAATTAAACCCAACTGAGCGGGCTCCTCTTGAAAATGGGTTAGAAATGACCCAAAGCCCAAACCAAAAATCAGAACTCCCATTGACTAACTCGAACGAGAAGCAGAAAGGAAAACAAATGAATAACTACAAAAGCCCAAAAACTAAACTAACCATTGATTTTATTTTAAGCTAAATACCAAACCAGAATTAAACTAAACTAACAAATTAACAAAATCCAACTTAAGCTAATTAACAGAACATGTCATAACCTAAAATAAAATTAAGAACACGGAGAACAACAATTAAAAACTTGAAAAGAGAAACTGAAAAACTAACAAAATGAACCCTAAATTAAGCTAAAGGGAAAGGCATGGTTCGAAACTTTTCAACAAATTCAGACGGAGGACATGCCATTCAAACCGACATAGGAGAGAAGGAGAAGAACAAGAGAAGGGACGGACAATAATGGACAGAGAAAGAAAGAAAAACTCACCCATCAACCTGAAATCGAAACTGATACTGATTTAAACCTCAAATAATTTCAAACGCCTGTTCTTTATCAAGAACAGGCGAACAACATTATTTGTGGTGAAATCAGTCTTGAGAACTCATCACGACTCAGAGAAACGACCTTGCATGCATAGGCTTAGGTTAATCTTAGATTTAAGATTCGAAGATTTCAGGCAAGTTTCGAAGGAAACAGGGTGAGGATTTGGAGTGATGGGGTAAAGGGGGTTGTAGGGTGTTATTTTGGGGTTGAACGGAGGCAGAGCCGCCACTGGAGAAACTGTGGCGGCGCTAGGGTTTCCACCTGTAAACTGAGATTCGAGAGGTTCTAGGTATATTTGAGAGAAATTGAACGGAGATTTGGGATGAGGTGGTGGAGGGGAACATTTGGTGTATGTCTGGTGGCAGTTTGTGGTGGCTCCGCCACCGGCGGTGGAGGGTTTGGGGGCGGCTAGCTAGGGTTTCCGGGTCTCTGGAATGAGGTGTGTGAGAGAGACGAGAAATGAGGGAGGGGGGCTGGTTCGGACACTTAAATATAGAGAATAAACTAGTTCTGGACCGTTTGATCAACTGAGATCAACGGTCCAGATTAGAATTAACCAAAACGGGGTCGTTTGGTCACAGTATGGGCGGACCGGGTAGAGGCGGGTTTGGGCTCAGTTTTTGGAACGGGTATAGGAGGAAATAACGTTGGGCCTGAGTGTTTGGACTTAAAGAGTAGCCCAATTCTATCTTATTTCCCATTTTCATTTTAAGACAAATTATCCAAAATTCCTTTTCTTTTCTCCTTTCTTTTTCTTCTTTTTTTTCAATTCATTTTTCTTCGAAATTCTTTTTCTTTTTTCAAAATTAAATCCTAAAACTAATTATCCTACCAAATTAAATTAATTAACCCTAATAGTTATTACTACAAATAATTAAAAACCAAATTAAAGGAAGAACTACAAAAATTCAAACTTAAAATTAAAAGTGCAAAATAAACTATTTTTTGTGATTTTTTTCCATTTTTATAAAATAACTAATTTGTCACTTAATCCTAAAATATAAAATTAAATCCTAAATTTTTTTATTAATTAAATAAAATAAACACGCACAGACAAATGCAAACAATAACAAACAAAAATCTACGAAATTGCAAACAAATGGAAAAATTATTTTGTTTTGAATTTATGGGAGTAATTCATACAGGCAAAAATCACGTGCTCACATTACTAACACAAGCTAATTCCATAACTCAATACCTTTGATCTTAATAAACTAATAAATACTAAATCATGGAGAACTAACCGTTACCAATTCTAAACCTCTTTACAAACTCCAAAACAATAACCTTGAAAAATAACTTCCATGTAATCTTTAATATTACTAAAGTTTTCTAATCCAGGTATCAAGAGGAATATTTCTAATGAGAGTCGGACAAAGCTCAATAATGAACCTAATAGGCATTCAAAATAACTCTATGGCTACGTTCATATCCAAACAGTGGCAAATGAGACTCCAGAACTTAAACCTTAACGCAAAGATAGAATCTTTTAGGGTTTTCATACACAAACTACTTATTAAACATAAAGGCCATCAAGAGTTTAACAACAAAGCAATCCTCAACTCCATAATCTAATATAGATAAAGTTACCGAAAATAATCACAAGATCTTCTACATGTCTATTATTGATACATGAAAGAAAACAAATTCATAAGCCGACATTCTGATGGATTCGAACACTTGAACACTTATTCCAGTTAACTTGAGGGATATTTAAAGCAGTCCGTACAGAATATTTTCAAAAGCTCAAAATACACTGAAGAACTCAAATTGCTTCACTTGCATTCATTCTTGATCAAAGATTTCAGTATATTAAAGGAATTACCTGGATAGCAGAAAAATATCAGCAATGGATGAACTAAAAATCAGTAGCGGTGACAGCAACAAACAGCGAGAGGGACAACAACAAACAAACGAAAAAAGAACCAGATAAACCAACCCGAATAGACCTTGAAGCTCAACAAACTTTCAGGGAAGGAAAACCCAAAAACTAAACTTCAAGGACCTTTGTTCTTTCCAGTATTTTAGTTTCAGAAAACTCCCTCAAAAAGCTCTTAAACTCTCTCTTTTTTAATGCTCAAAGTCTTTCTCATGTATATAGACTTAAAAAGCTCTTAAACTCTCTCTTTTTTTGTGCTCAAAGTCCTTCTCATGTATATAGACTTAAAAAGCTCTTAAACTCTCTCTCTTTTTTTTGTGCTCAAAGTCTTTCTCATGTATATAGTGTGTGTCCTTAGTGTGAAAGAATGACCTCTTTAATTAGGAAAAATAAGTCCTTTTGGACAGATTTTGATTTATCAAAAATCTGTCCAAAAGGACTAACTTTTGTGTGCCAAAACAGTCATCTTTTCACCAAATTCTGACACACAGCAGAGCATTTGCATTTCCAGCATGTTTAAATAGTAAAATACCCAACAAACACGTACTTTAAACTCAAGTATTTAGCTTTTATCTATACATGACTGGAATTCAGCTTATACACTCAAACTCCAACCAAATATGAACTAGCAAAGTAGAAACAAGACTCAAAATGCAATCGAACTAAGTATTCAAACAAACTAGATTAGAATGAATTCGATTTGTGCAAACTAACATGGAGCAACAACTGAATTTCACAAGCTAATGCTTTGAAACAGAAATTAAACGAATATCGCTAAACTATCACGATTAATAACAACTAAATATACGACTAACTATATAAACAATTCAACTAATCTTTTGATTTTTCATGAAATTAACATAAAGACTTAACTATTCGACCGACTAGGTCGAAGAACTGAAAATTCAGACTTAACAACTCTATACAAAATAGTCGACCGACTAGGTCGAAGAACCAAAAATCAGAACTAACAGACAAACAAAAAATAGTCGACCGGCTAGGCCAAAGAACTGAAAGTTCAAAATTAACAAATCCACACAAAATAGTCGACCGGCTAGGTCAAAGAACCAAAAATCAGAACTAACAGACAATAACGAACTACTCGACCGGCTAGGTTGAAGAACTGAAATTCACATTTATAAAGTAAAATGTAATTAAAAATTAATACTCATTGCACATAAATAACAGAAACATTAATAAAGATTACACCTTTAAAACTAATACTAATTGCAAAAGTGAAAAATCAGAAAAGACAAAATAGAAGTTCAATCGAGGGTATTTGACACTATTCGAGCCATGAGAAAATGTCGGAGATACCAAATGGTGGCTGTCCGACCTTGGAGCGTATGTTTCTTTTTGGCAGACGCTAAATCAATATATTCTGGCGTCTTGCCAAAAGGAAACAAATACCTTTGGGTCGAAAAATAAAATTAAATGGAGAAGCAGTAGCGTTGGAAGAGGTGGCGGGCAGTGGTGGATGGTAGAATTCCAGTCGCCGGAGTTTGGACTTGAAACTAACACAAAGAGATAGAACCAAGCAAGACATACATATATATATATATATATATATATATATATATATATATATATATATATGAAAGTCTTATGTGAAAATGGGTCGTGGAACTTCATCAATTTGGGGAAAAAGAGGCTAGGAAGTTTTTCGGATTTTGGTAGATTTATGGAGATTTGGAGGATATGAGGCTTGGATTTATGGAGAGGAGGTTGAGAAGAAGAAATGGTAAAATTTTGGCATGGTTTGGAGGTTGGCCGCCGCCGGTGGCGAATTCCAGCGGGCGCCGCCGCCATGGATGGCCTGCGGAGAGGAATGGAGAGAGTGAGGAGAGGAGTTTAGGGTTTGGGTTGGGTGTGTAAATGAGGGCCAAAAATCTGAATTTAGGACCTTTAATACCTTTAAGGATATTGAATAAAGGCCATTGGATCAGAGTATAATTGAGGGCTGAGATTTGGTCTTAGCTTCACTTAATGAAACAACAAAACTACGTCGTTTTATCCCTCTCCTAGCAGCCACTTAATTGGCATTAAAATTGAACTCTTAGCCACCTAAACATTTCAATTTTAACTATTTCCCTTTAATTCTATCTTATTAAACTATAATCTAATTAACCTAAATACCAACTAATAAAATCTAATAAAATTTATTAGCTAACAATTGAATTAATTATATGAGAAATTAATTTGATTAACTTACCATATAATTAGTCAATTAAAAGAGCACACACACAAAAATACAATATATTTTTTTGGTATTTTTGTGATAAGAAAAATTGCAATAAAAAAATAAGTAAAAATTGAGAAAGAAAAAGAAATGAATAAAGCAACGAAACACTTATAAATTTAGGAGATGTTAAAGTAGTACAAAAATTAGGTATTCACATGTGGTATTGAATTCTCCCATATATAAAAATATAGTAGTTCGGTGCACTAAGCTCATGCTATATGCAGGGTCCGGGGAAGGGTCGGACCATAAGGGTCTATTGTACGCAACATTACCCTGCATTTCTGCAAGAGGCTGTTTCCATGCGCTCGAACCCGTGACCTCCTGGTCACATGGCAACAACTTTACCAATTACGCCAAGGCTCCCCTTCCGTGTATAAAAATATAGCATTAGTAAAAATGATAAAAGGGTCGAGCCTATTATCCATCGTGTTTTAAACCTTACGACACTTGTCTCGAGGATTTCTTAGTTAAAAATGATGAGACAAAAGAACTTATTTTCTGATATGTGGATCAATCAAATGTGACGAAAAAGAATAACTAATTTAGAGATTTGGGTTGAAATTAGAAAGTAAAATATTAAAAAAATATGAAAAAGATTATAAATAAAGAAAGAAAAATAGAATTGATGAGAAGTTAAATATATTATTTAATTTACCGAGAGAAAAGTTTTATCCTATTAACTCGTTCAATCCTATCTCTACTAAATTTTTAAAAAATATTAAAATTTAAAATATTTTATTCATAATTGTATAATATATATATTATAATGATACAATAATATTTTCTATTTTCGGGCCTTAAATATTTGGGAGCCTAATGCAAGAGTTTTACTTGCCTTACCCTAGAGCCGTCCTTGTTTAAATAAATTAAATAATTAATCTTAACATTTTGTGATTGCACTCACGTTCTAGGCTAATAATCATAACTCCGTTCACTATTTTCTCCTCATTTGCTATTCACAAAAGGGGCGGACGATTAATATATCTGTATAAATTTACTAAGTTTTTTTATCTAAATAATAATGTATGACTCCAAAGTAATACTCGAGCATTCGTAATCGTAACGTAGGTCCGTCGCTGATTCACGAGCTTAAACTATACAAAAATTCGATAATTTCTTACTTCTTTGGGGGGAAAAGAACGTTTATCCTCTTCTTCTTCCTTTTATGGGACGTGAGGGTGGGGCAGTGAAAAATTAATTTAAACATTAAGTGAACAAATTAAAAGACAAAAATTAGCAGTAATAGAACTATAAGCAGGAAAAAAAACAATACATAGAAAAAAAGTTATCAATACACTTTTTCATCTTTGCAAAAATCAAATAAAAACATTAATTTATAAATAGTTTTCATAAACTAATTACTAATTCTACAAAAGACAAAAATCAACAGTAGTACCACTCTTGGGTAAAAAAGGGTTGGGGCCGGGGGGGGGGGGGGGGGACAGTAGTACCGATCACGAGATACAATTTGGTGTGGGGGTTGTTGGAAAGTGAAAACAATTTTAATCAGAAACTAAAACATCATCTCATGTCGAACATAGTCCATACAATACTCCAAAGTGCAAACCTTAGCTTGTAACCTGCAATTTCAGAATAATTTATGACTAAAATGAGCTTAACCGCCTTTCTAAATATATATAATAAATAAACCTAAATTAAATATGAATTATTTTCGTTTACTAGTCAACAACAGCTAAAACAATAACTCACATTGCTAGAAAATACAATCAAAATATTTGTCCTAGCTAATCTCCCAGAGCCTTGAGTTTCAAAACTACAATACTCTTCTGTCAAGAGGATTCAACGATTTAGACATAAATAATTAAAATAAATTCATTTACCCATGTCACAGTAGATTTTTCTGATAAAAGATATTTAATTGAACTTTCTTTGGACCATGTAGCTACACCTCTTCATGTGTTGCATCAAATCGAGGTACAACACTATCAATCCATACTAAATGTTTCTACATAAACCAAAACGTATTTATGATGCAAGCTAGTGTGCGTCTTAATAGTCAATGAAGCGGGAGAAAAATCAGGAGGCCTCAAGATCTAATTCTTGGTGAGCAAAGTTTCTGATATCATACTAGTAAGAGGTAGCAGATATCCACTGAAAAAGTCAGTACACGTAAACCGGCCCCAATACCACTAATATAAAAAAAAAAATGCGAGCTAGAGATATATAAAGGTTAAAGGGGTAGTACAAGAAATTGCATACTTAACTCAAAAAGTCTACAAAGAGCAAGTGTAGCCAGGAGGTGGAGTCTTGCCACAAGTTAGAAGGAGTTGAAGTGCCAAAGGGACATAAAGATTAAGATTTAGAAGCTTAAGCTTAAGAGTTGTACAAAGACAAACTGCAGCTTCAATTTCCACAAGCCCTTGAATAATTGGACAACATTCATTAATAACAGGATTACCAATCCCAATATGAACTAGCCCACCAAGAAGATCAACACAAGCTCCAAGTTTAAGTGTATCAATAGGGCAAGTAGTAGTCTCTTTTGGTGGTGATGGAATATTATTAATAGGTGGAATATTGGGAGTAGTTTTGGGTTTCTTGTGTTTTTTGCAATGGTTACAACCAAGAATGGGAGTGATTGAAGAAATTATGAGAAGTATAGAGATGAAAAGAAGAGATGTTTTTTTGGAGAAATCCATTTTTTTTTTCAAGTGAGGAAAGGGGATAGGGTTGAGATATTGGTACAAATGTTAGATGTTATATAGAATGAAATGATTTGAGATAAGTGGTGAAAACAAACAAAACTCCTAAAACTTTGCACGTGAACAAGGGGGTCTAATATGGTCATGCCAAGTTTTGTCTACTACATGGCAAATATAATATGCTTCTATCAATATTACAATTACTTCCACTCATAGCCGAATTCATAGTCAATCGGTCGAGATGATATTATTATTATACTAATTTAGTTTTATCTTTTCTTTATATATATATATATATATATATATATATATATATATATATATATATATATATAGGAATCTAAATTACATTTAATTTTAGTCCTTTTTATGCATCAATCATGATAATCCATACCATCACTCATTGTAAAGAATCATTATTAATTTTGTGGAGTTTAAATACACTATCTTCTTATACTAAGAGCGCTTAGGGGAGCTTAATGCACTGAACTGCCTTATTTTATTTTATTTGCTGATATATGTGACATGGGTATGAGTTTAACCTTTGCATTGTATCAATAGTTCGACCCGCATGGAAAGTAGAGTAAATAAACTTTGAAGGCAAAAATAGAAGATAAGAAGGAGTAAAGTTACTCCTCTATATGCTTAACAACAGTAATTTTAGAGCATATCTAGTGTAAGTACGTAATTTTTGATCCGAGCAACTTTTAAAAAGTAGTATTTTTAAAGAAATATTAGGATATTTATTTGGGTTTATTTCTATAGGAATTTACTTTATTATTAATTTTAATTCTATTTTTAAGGCACAAAAACTAAAAATATATATATGTATATATATATATATATATAGTTTCATGTTTTACCTTATTTCTATTTAATTTAGGTTATTAATATTTTATAGCCATATCTTTTGTTTTTACCATGATTTTTTACTTTTATTTTGAATATAATAATTTATATAAAATTGATATTTTAAAAAAAATGGTTTCATAGTATGATATATATTTTATTTAATTAATGGGAATTAGTTTTATTTTTTATATATAGTTAAGAAATTGGGTTTGTTAGTCAATGAACCTTATGAATTAAAGAAGTCCCAAATTTTGGCCCAATTTCGGCCAAGACAAGGCCCAAATCTGGGCAACCCAATTCCCCCTTGCAATGTAGCCCCATATCCACCGACCCAACATTTTGACCCCCAACCCGTCTGCCTATTCGCCCCATTTTCCCCCTCTAATCTTGGCCTTCCATTAACTTTGATCCAATAGACCCAATTAATCCCCACATCCATATAAAATCTTACTTTTAACCAAACCCTAAACCTAAAATACACAACACCAAGCGGCGCCCCCCTCCCATGCTCTTACCGTTTCCAGCTCGTGCCAAACTCGCCGGGAAACTCAAAAAAAAACCGGCGAGTTCACTCAGCCGAGTGCCATGGTCCCCCCTCTCGTCTTCTCCTTCTTCCACGTCATCCCTTCCGCACCAAATCTCATCATTTTAATCTGATTCATGCGGATTCCTTCTTTTATTTCTTTTGTTTAAACAAAAATCCGGACCCTTGAATAAATCGGGGAAGAATGGGAATCGTTGGATGAAATTTTTGTCCAAAAATCTCCATTTTTCCTATTTTTATTTGTGAAAGGGATTTTCGGATTTTATCTGGTGGTCCCACATGCTTTCTTGGAGAAAACGGAGGAGGAAGCTTCGAGAGGGAGCTATATATTTGATGTTTTTCGGACAGAAAAGGGAGAGAAAAATTTGGAGAATTTCTTGACAAAAAGAGCTAGGGTTTTTCGAATTTTTGGTTGTTCCGTAAATTTCAATTCATTCAAAAATTGGAGTTTTCTTTTAGTGTTCTTTGATTCTGTTTTGTTTCGTTTTTCATATATAAAAAAGAACAAAAATTAGTTTCTTCTGATTCGGATTTTACATCAAAGTGAGAAAAATACAAAAAAAGAGTCAGTTTCTTCTTTTGGATTCTTGTTCGAAATGGAGTTTAGCTGAGGTTCGAGGTTCGATATCAGTCACCAATCTGAAGTTCCGTCTGAGCTCCTGTCCGATTCATTTGCTTGTTTCTTCGTTGGAATTATGGGAATTGAAGTCGAGCTTCCGTTGAATCATATATTGTTACTTAAAGAGGAGTTCAACTTTACAGGTTCATTCCCGCGTCCCTCTTCTTTATTTGAATTTGTTTGGAATAGATTGAAATGTTTAAGAATCATAACAAATGGATTAAATAAGCAGTGATTTCGAAGATTGTATTTAACTTCCCTTTGATTCGAGTCTACGTTCTGTGTCGATTGTATGTGCGTTGAATTTTTCTGGTGAAACCTCCTAGATGATAAACGAGCATGAACTGTTCGGATCCCTGTTTGGTTCAGTCAGATTGATATTTGAAGTGTTAGAACCAATCCCGATGAAACTGTGTATTCATCGTGTCGAGCGGAAGTTGATTTGTCATTGTTTTTGCTTATGATTAAGTAGTTGAAGGCCTTCAGCCATTAGAGTAGTATGTTCTTTGACTTCATCTCTGTTTAAGGTTTGGAGTTCCGAGTTTGGATTTTCATACTCTTTGAAACATGCTTACAAATAAAACCATGCCTTCCAGCTATCCTTATCTGAAACGGAATCACACTTTCTCACATGTGTTGAACTAGAATTTCTCTGTTGTTTCCATGACTAGACAGAATAGTTCAGTTCGCTTGGATTTGTGAGTTGTTTTCCCATATAGTCAGTTCGATCATGAGTTAGTAAATCAAATAGTGTGCATTTTGGAGAAGGGTGTGGCATTAATCAACTGGTATTAGACTGCTGATTGCTCTTAATCTCCTGTGTTGCAAACTAAGTTTGGATTAGTTTACTTTCATCATGGTCAATCTTGGCATGTTAAGTGTTTGATTACCAGAACTATAGTTTGTGTCCGCATCAACAGTTTGCATAATTATTCAGTTTATCTGCTCAAATGTGTGCTAGTATACATGAACTTTTCATAATAACGGGCTTGATCTAATGGGCGTTAGGTATTTATTGTATGATTGTTTTCTTATGCAATGAAAAAGGGCATTGTTTTCCAGTGTCGAATGCATTTTTGAGTTTATAGTGGGAATTAGAATAGTAATTAAATAGGTAAACATGTGCTTATGTGATTTTATTGGTAACGGGTAATTGTTTGTGAAGAGAGGGAAATATGCAATTATTTGGTCTCCAAAGGGATGGTGAGGTGGACATGACTGTTCTTGTCATGCTTCAATTCATTTTCCTTACTATATTTTTCCTCTCCATGAGCATTGGATGTTATTTGTTATTTCACTGATTGGTTGTTGGATATGAAATTGTTTGGATGATTGTTGGGCCGTGGGAGTATGGAAAGACCGAAGCCCATTAACGATTAATTTGTCTCCATGCTTTAAGTGTCGTGCTCAGTCTAATAAAAACGAAAAGTTAAAAAGGGAATGAACATGAACTTAACTTTATATATTTAGTTTCTATTTGTTTTGATTTTATTATATTGCCCGCTAGGAGCATGTTAGGCTGTCATCATTTGGGTAGGCAAGCTTTAGGATTTGTATTGGTTTCGAGGTGAGAGGTCATTCCCTTAGTTAAATTTATCCGGGGAATGCCCTGAAGGATTTGTACATATTTTATTACGGGGAATACCCCGTAGTATTCTGTAACTGGAGGCCGAAGGCGAACTCATAGTACTTTTATTTCTATTTCACTTTTGTTTTTATCTTTCTTTTATTATATGGGAACGACCTCGAGCCTCTTGTGTGTTTGTTTTTCTTTTCTGTGTTTGTTTAAGCTCAATTCGAATATTTTAAAAGCCAACTTGATCATGTACACAACCGTACTAGCTACGGGACTCGGGGAGTGCTTAACACCTTCTCCCCGAGTCAAATGAATCCCCTTACCCTAATCTCTGGTGCGGACTTAGTTTTAGAGTCTGAAATGTTTTAAAAGGAAAAGTCATTTTAAAAGAAAAACGGTAACCTGGCACACCGAAATCAAAGTCAGGTAGTGACTCTGAGTTATTTCCTTTTGAACACAATTTTGTCACTTTTTAATTAAAAACTCTTTTGAGCTTTACTAAATCTTTTTATTTATTTAAGATGGTTTAGTGAAGTTTGGTTAAAAAGGGGTGTGACATCTCTGGCGACTCTGCTGGGGAACTGCAGATTCGAGCTAGTATTTGATCTTGTTGGTTTTTAGGATATTCAGTTGAGGTTTTTATGTGTTTTGTTTGCTTTTTTATTTTGTTTATATCGTTTTTATTTGCTAGTTGCTTATTTGTTTACAGTTTTTCCTTAATGTGTTACTGCTTTATAAACTGTCATCATGTGCATAACCATGGGTCTTCTTTCTGCAACAAATCTCGGAGTACGCGTCGCGTGCACGAACTCTTTGTTGAGTCACCCTCAATTTAGGAGGGGGGGCCGTCAAACGTATGGAGTGAGTGGAAAGCTTGAGCAGCCACTATCGACCATACGCTCCCCCGAATTGCCTTGTTAGTGAACCCCAGACTTAGGTCAGCCTTTAGGTCATTTTTATTTGCATCATGTCATTTAGACCTAACAGGGCTCGGTCTCAGGTACCATGTCCCTTTGTAGGAAGCCTATCCAAATTTTGTCAAAATGGGCCCGTGGCCCAAAAAGACATTCAATCATCCCTATGTGATACATGTTGCATCTTTAAGGGTAAAAAGGTCATTTGGCGGACCGATGCTTGGGAAAGAAGGGTGAAAGACGAAGCAAGTAGGGTCCAGTTATATTTTTCTTTCACTACTTTTTTTTTTAAAAAAAATGAAAATGAAAAATCCAAAAAAGATTTTACATTTTCCCATTATTTTCCAAAAAATTCAAAAAAAAAGAAAAGAAAAAAAAAGAAAATCCAAAAGATTTTACATTTTCCATCATTTTCCAAAAATTCAAAAAAAAGGAGTAAATAAAATCCAAAAAGAGTTTACATTTTCCATCATTTCTTAAAAAGACAAAAAAATATGGTTTTTTCAAATTAGTTGCATTTTTTTAAAAAAGGCTTTCTCCCATGACCAATCTTCCCGAACTACGCGAACCTGATTCTCGTCTTCTGGAGCGGGATACGTAGGCAACCCACATAGGGTCCGGTCTTCCTATTAGGTCCTAGGTTCTTGGCTTCCGAGGTCATAGCCAAATCTTGCATGTATAGCCATATTTGGCCACATTGGCCGTTTTTGCAAAAATAGAAGTGTTTTCTCAAAGTAGTTTGTTATTTCTTATCTTAGGATCTTGAGTCTACAATAAAGTGTCCTCTTAATTCTAAAGGTTCATTCCTGTCAAATTTGCTTGTCTAGCCACTTTTGGCCATGTCGGCCATTCTTGCAAAATAAGGTTATCTTCGCAAGAGTGGCTCAATTACCCATGTCTTAGGATCTTAAATTTATAACTCAGTGTCATATCACTTTAAGGTCCATCCACGTCGTGTTTGCGTCCCTAGCCACATTTGGCCACATCGGCCATTTTTGCAAAAAAAAGGTCTATTTCTGCAAAGTAATTTTTAAGACCACGATTGTCGGGATATTAGAGTCATGTAAGCTTTAAATGGAGTATTTCTCATGCATTAGGGGTCAACTTTGTCAAGTTTGCGCTAATAGCCACTTTCAGCCACTTAGGCCATTTTGCAAATATAGACAAGTTGTGTCCTGCATTTGTCGACTAGGAAATGTGGTGGGGTCACGTAGTGTACCGAGGTGCTAACCATGTTTGCTTCATTCAGGTATGGACCCACTGATTCGATCCAAAGTGTTGATGGTAGTAAAGATTCCTAGGAAGTTGATCAAGTGGTGGAAAATGTTTTCATCGTTAGAGCAGCATGAGTTAATGCAGAGATTGGGCACCCTAACTTCCCTTCTTGATATCACACCCCACCCAGACTTAGTGGAGGCGATGCTGACTTATTGGGATCCGCAAAAGTTGATTTTCAGATTTGGAGAGTGTGAGATGACTCCTACCTTGGCGGAAATCTCTGGTCTCACTCGTTTAAGCTATATAGGCAAGGACATGATACTTCCCCGAGACCACTCTAGGACAAGATTCCTCAGCGACCTAGGCCTGAAAGATAATAAGCATTTAAAATGTCTCGAGCAGTTCTGGATATCCTTGGATTATTTGTTTGCTAGATTTGGACCACAGGATAGTTTTGATATCTTTTGGGATGAGTTCTGCACAACCAAGGCAAAGTGGCAAAGACGTCGCCTCGAAGCTTTCAGCCTTACTTTGTTGGGATTATTGGTTTTTCCATTAGATGAGAGGCACATTAGTACCCGTCTATAGTCAGTGGTAATGGTACTATTTCATGAGAAGCAACGCAAAACCGTTACCGTTGTGCCGATGATCTTAGCAGAGTTGTACCGAGCCCTGAGTAAGGTTAGGGGAGGTGTCAGATATTTTGAGGGAAGTAACCTTTTGCTACAGTTGTGGATGATGGAGCATTTGCACACCGCTTCCTTACTTTGTCCCATCGACCGTGCCTTGAGGGATCGGGTGGTATACATCGAACGCAGGATGAAATCTCCTAAGTTTACGTACCCAGTAGGCGTCACGGCTTGGATTGAGTTCCTTGGTTTGAGGACAAATGGGAATGTTTTTTGGGCTTACCTTTGGCTACCTTTGGATGATATCTTGGTAGGGTGCCTCATGCAGCCTTTCCTGATGCTGATAAGACTCAAGTGTGTCAGGTCGTACACTCCCGTTAGGGTAATGCGGCAATTGGGCAGAAGACAAGAGGAGCCTCCAACTTTGAACCTTCGAAGGCACATCATAAATTTTAGCAAAAAGGCGGCTGATAAAATCAAGTATGTGCAATACTGGAATAATGCAAAGAGGATGAAGAAAAATACATTAGTAGAGGACGTTGGCAAGCCCGAGTGTATTCAGGAGTACTTGATTTGGTTACAGTCCGTCCCGCCAGGGGTCAGCATCTCATTGCCAGCCCAACTCAGGGGTCGGGCAGTTCAGACAAATGATTTTGGGGAGGCATCGGACCAAGATCCTTGGGATAAGCTTGAGTTGATAAAGTCTCAGTTAGCGGGATTGGCAGCAAACGTGGAGCAGCATAGCCAGTATTTGTTTAGGGTCGGCCTTCAGGATGCGGGGGCACACGCCAGGGCCTTTATTCCCAGCATCGGTGTTTCTTTACTAGGCATGTTACAGAGTTTGAGCATGATGGACAGCCCAGGACCATCCCGGTCAGGACAGTCGCATTCAGGAGCAGCTTGAGGAGTCATTCTATTTAGGTGTTTTGAGATTGTCTTATGTTGTTTTTACTTTCGTGTCTTGTCTAGAAGTACCGAGTCCTTTAGGTAATGTCAGAGTCTGTCGTAGTGTAGTTGAGTCTGTCATGTCTTTTATTATCATATTTCCCTTTGTATTTTAATATCGAAAAGTTTTAAATGAAAAATCCCAAAAAGATTTTGTTTTCAATTTATTTTCCACCACTTCTCCTGAACTACGCTTGGTCTGATTCATGAGGGACATGATACGTAGGCAACCTACATCGGGTTCGATCAAATCATTTTTGGTTCAAAATAAAAGGAGAAAGAAAAAGAAAAGAGTGATAAGAGGTGTTGGGAAGAAAGAGAAGAAAGGATTGAAATGAGCAAATTGGGATGATGCCATATGACCCTGCGACCCTCAAAGCCATTTTAGAACCGTTGATTGTTGCTAGGTGCATTGCACGTAATGTGATATTATTATTTGATAAATGCTCTAATGCTAACATGGTGGTTTTGTGTTGTTGTCCTTTGTTATCTCTATTAAGTTTCAAGAAGGTGGTTAGTTTGTTGGCATCCTGGCAAGTCATCCATACAACACCCGATCAAAGCGTCAAACAATCATGGTTAGCAAGGAAACAGACACTGGAGTTGTAGACCCACCAAGGGAGATTGTTGAGTCGGAATCGGAACTGCAAGAGGAGGTCCGGAGGTTGAAGCGTCAGATGGCAGAAATGTATCAAGCCTGGATTAAGGGACATCCTCCACCCTCGTTCCCTACCAACTACACAGAAAACCCTGCTTCCATTCCACCACTCTCTCAATCCCAGATGCCCAATACCATTGATCTTTCCCCACAACACGCACCTGTCTTTACCCCTTACCACAACTACCCCGACACTTCAGCCCAAACTGTTCATGCTCCGCCAACCAAAACAACCTCATACCCTGCTCCGACATCTGTTCCTATTTTTGTACCCCCTCCACAAGCTACCCTCCACCGATCCTCCAGTAAGCCTGTGTTCCCCGCTACAGATGCCCACTACTATGCACCGGAGCCCACCTTCAAAGTCCCAGATCCTTACTCTTACAATCCCCAATTTGAACCTCATGTTGAAACTGACAAACTGCCCAAGAACGCAGAGCAAGAAGAGATGTTTAGGAAGGTAAAGAGTCTGGAGCAATCATTGAGAAATATGCAAGGGTTGGGAAACCAAGTGAGTGTAGCCTATAAGGATTTGTGTTTGTTCCCCGACGTCCAATTGTCTGCCGGGTTCAAGATGCCCAAGTTTGACTTGTATGACGGACATGGGGATCCTGTAGCTCATCTGAGAGGTTATTGTAGTAAAATGAGAGACGCCGGGGGAAAAGATGAATTACTGATGGCATACTTCAGCCAAAGTCTGAGTGGGGCAACTTTAGAATGGTACACCCGCCAGGACGCCAGTAGGTGGTACTCCTGGGACGGTATGGCTCAGGCCTTCGCCCAGCACTTTCAGTACAATATAGACATTGTTCCAGACCGCCTATCTCTGACCAAGATGGAAAAGAAACCCAGTGAAAGCTTTAGAGAATATGGGCTCCTATGGAGGGAGCAAGCTGCACGAGGCAATCCTCCGATGGAAGAGGACGAGATGGTTAAATACTTTCTTCAAGCCCTAGAGCCCACTTACTATGGCCACTTGATCTCAGCCATTGGTAAGTCTTTCAATGATGTGGTGAAGATGGGAGAAATGGTGGAAGAGGGGCTCAAATCGAGTAAGATCATGAGCTATTCTGCTATAAAAGCAACCACCCAGGCAATCCAGAGTGGTACCGGAAGTTTGCTAGGCAAGAAGAAGAAGGAAGATGTTGCTATGTTTGTCTCCGGATCATGGCATGGCCAGAGGGGTTCACCTCATCAGTACATCCATCCTCGACCCCGACCCCAAGCCTACGCCCAAGCTCCATATAATCCACCTCAATATTACTTTCCCCGCAAAACCCCCAATACTCAGCCAGGTCATCCCAATACCTTGTTCACCACGCACAGTCATATGCTCAACCCCCTCCTTACCCGCAATGGCGTGCTCCAGCTTCGCAGAATATCTACCCAGCTCCACAAAATACCTATCCACCCCCACAACCCTATCAAAACCCCATTGGTTCAAATTTTCGATCAAGGCCAGAGTATACGAGAGAGAGGCAGCAGCGGAAACAAACTTTTACCCCGCTTGGAGAGTGCTATGCTAGTCTGTTTCAAAGATTAAGGCAGTTGGACATCTTGAGGCCGATTGAGTCAAAGATACCAAATCCCCCTCCAAAAAAACCTCGATTATTCCCTAAGATGCGCTTATTGTTCTGATGCTCTAGGGCATGACATAGAGAAGTGTTGGCATTCGAAACGGGCAATCCAAGAGCTCATTGATACAAACTAAATTGTAGTCCAAAGCCCAGATGTGCCAAACATCAACCAAAACCCTTTGCTAGACCATGCAGAGATGCACATGATTGAAATAGTTCACAAGGATGGGGAGCCCAAAATGTCTTCTAAGTCCGTCATGATGATTCGGGCCAGTGAAAGCAATTTGGTTAAAGCTCCAGACTCTACCAAAGCAACGCCCTTGACAGTTGAAGGGATGACAAAAAAGCCTAGCTCACTCAATTCAAAACCACCAGTGTTGGTCGTGAAAGGGCTGTCGAAAGATATCGGGGCAAGTCCGGAAAGTTCAAAAGTGGTAGTACCAGGGATTTCAAGTAAGCCTGTCATAGTTGTGAAGGGGGTTCCTACTACCCCTATCATCATTAAACCAGTAACCTAGCTTCCAGTGGTGGATGCCAAGGCTGTTCCGTGGAATTATAAATAAGTGATAGTGACATACAAAGGAAACGAAATAGAGGAAGAAGTCAATGAAACAGGAGGATTGACTCGTTCTGGGAGATGTTTCATCCCAGAAGAATTAAGGAAAGCCAAGCTATTCAAGGATAGCCCAATGCCAGTAAAGAAATCGGTCACTAAGGAAGAGGCTGAGGAGTTACTGAAAAAGATGAAAGCGCAGGATTATTCCATTGTGGAGCAGTTAAGGAAAACACCAGCTCAGATTTCTCTTTTATCTTTGTTGATACATTCAGATGAACATCGCAGGGTCTTGATGAAGATTTTGAATGAGGCACATGTTCCTTATAAGATCACAGTGAACCACCTGGAAAAGATTGCTGGCAGGATCTTCGAAGCAAATAGGATCACTTTCTCGGACGATGAACTTCCTATGGAGGGTACAGAACACAACCAAGCTCTTTATCTCACGGTGAAGTGTGAAGATTCTGTTGTCTCAAGGGTTTTGGTTGATAATGGTTCTAGTGCGAATATTTGTCCCCTGTCTAGTCTACAAAAACTAAAGATTGGCACCGAAAGAATCCACTTGAACAGTGTGTGTGTCCGAGGCTTTGATGGGGGAGGTAAAGATTCTGTTGGAGATATAATGCTCGAATTGTCAATAGGGCTTGTTGAGTTTACCATGGAATTCCAAGTGTTAGATGTGGCTGTCTCCTACAATTTGTTGTTGGGCAGGCCCTGGATACATGCTGCTAAGGCAGTCCCGTCTTCTCTACACCAAATGGTGAAGTTTGAATAGGACACGCAGGAAATAATTGTGCACGGTGATGAGGACTTGTCAGCCTGTAATGATACAATTGTTTTGTTCATCGAAGCTGAAGATGATAGGGGACCTTGGGTCTATCAGACTTTTGAAACAGTGTCTGTTGAGAAAATTCCTGAAGGAAAATGCATTTCGGGTCCTAATCTATCCTCCGCGTCCGTCATGGTTGCGAATGAAATATTGAAGAATGGTTTTGTACCGGGCAAGGGCCTGGGCTCATCTCTGCAGGGTATTGTGCATCCAGTGCGCCCCAGTGGGAATCCTGGTACATTTGGTTTGGGATTTATTCCCACAGAGAAGGACGTAAAAAAGGTTAAAATCTGAAACAGAAGGTATGGTCTCTCCCCAAGCCCGTCCCGCACATCTCTATGTCTTTTGTCAAGCGAGGGGCCGAAAAGCCTCCAACCTCCTCAATCCCAAAACCTGTGGTCGATGTTGATGAAGAGCTGATCAAGAGGTTCCAAAGTCTGTTCAAAGAGGTCAATATGGTAGAAGTTGGTGAAGGCTTTAGTAAAGCAGATGTGCATCTCGTTGGCCCAAAAGTGAAGCTTAGCAATTGGGAAGCTACTTCTCTCCCCACAAGGAAGGAGTTTTGGTAGTTTGCTTTGCTTTCCTTTCTGTTATCTGGGTTATTCCAGGGTTGTAATCCAGATTTTTAGTTTTTGCTTGTTTTGATGTTCAAACCCTGCTATCCTTTTATTTTCAATGAAATGCAATTTTCCGTTTTCCGTTATTCTTAATAGTGTTTTATTTTGTTTTTTTTCTTCTCTTGTATAGTTCTTTTTATGCTGGTTGCAGTGACATGACATGCATGAAGAGTTTTCAGCCGAGTCTTAAAAACCAATCTAATTCTGAAATAACAATCCAAGAAGTAGAATATGATGATAAAATAGAATATGATGAAGAAGCAGCATTTGAGGAAATCAGTAAAGAGCTAAAACAATTTGAAGAAAAAACAAAGCCTAATTTGAGTGAGACTGAAGCAATTAATTTAGGGGACCAGGATGATGTTAGGGAAACAAAGATAAGTGTGCATTTAGAATCGCGAGTTAAGGAGGAAATAATCAAAACATTGTTTGAGTACAAAGATGTTTTTGCATGCTCATATGACGATATGCCGGGCTTGAGCACTGATCTGGTAGTTCATAAATTGCCAACTGATCCAGCATCCCCTCATGTCAAGCAAAAGTTGCGAAAGTTCAAGACCGATATGAGTGTGAAGATCAAAGAAGAAATCACAAAGCAGCTTACTGCAAAGGTCATTCGAGTCACTCGATATCCCACTTGGTTAGCCAATGTTGTGCCAGTACCGAAGAAGGATGGTAAGACCAGGGTCTGTGTTGATTACCGTGATCTTAACAAAGCAATCCCAAAGGATGATTTTCCATTGTCGAACATTCACATTCTGATCGATAATTGTGTCAAACATGAGATTGGGTCTTTTGTGGACTGTTACGCGGGATATCACCAAATCTTGATGGATGAGGAAGATGCAGAAAAGACAGTGTTCATCACGCCATGGGGAACATATTGTTATCGGGTAATGCCATTTGGTTTGAAGAATGTTGGGGCAACTTACATGAGGGCGATGACCATCATATTTCATGACATGATACACAGGGAGATTGAGGTTTATACATATGATGTGATCATAAAGTCAAAGAAGCAGTCTGACCATGTTAAGGATTTGAGGAAGTTTTTCCAAAGACTCCGCAGGTATAACCTCAAGCTCAATCCAGCAAAATGTGTATTTGGTGTCCCGTCGGGGAAGCTGCTGGGATTCGTGGTTAGCAGACGCGACATTGAGTTAGATCCATCGAAGATCAAAGCCATTCAAGAGTTACCGCCGCCAAAGAACAAAACAGAGGTGATGAGTTTGCTTGGGAGGTTAAATTACATCAGAAGGTTCATTGCTCAGCTCACGACAACCTTTGAGCCCATCTTTAAGCTGCTAAAGAAGAATGATGCGGTCAAGTGGACTGACGAATGTCAAGAAGCATTTGATAAGATTAAGTGGTACCTGTCGAATCCACCTGTGTTGGTCCCACCAGAGCCTGGAAGACCTTTAATTCTCTATTTGACAGTCTTGGATAATTCCTTTGGATGTGTATTGGGTCAACATGACATCACGGGAAAGAAGGAGCAAGAAATCTATTATATCAGTAAGAAGTTCACTCCCTATGAGGTTAAGTACACTCTGCTTGAGAGGACATGTTGCGCCCTGACTTGGGTGGCACAAAAGTTGAAGCATTATCTATCGTCCTACACTACTTACCTCATTTCCCGCGTGGATCCTCTAAAGTATATCTTTCAGAAGCCTATGCCCACGGGAAGACTGGCGAAGTGGCAGATTTTACTTACTGAGTTTGACATCATCTATGTGACTCGGACCGCGATGAAGGCCCAAGCCTTGGCCGACCACTTGGCCGAGAATCTGGTGGATGATGAATATGAGCCACTGAAGACTTATTTTCCTGATGAAGAGGTCATGTGTGTTGACGAGGTTGACTGAGATGAAAAGCCGGGTTGGAAATTCTTCTTTGATGGAGCTGCTAACATGAAGGGTGTCGGAGTAGGGGCTGTACTTATATCTAAAACAGGGCAACACTACCCTGTAACAGCCCAGCTTCGATTTTATTGCACCAACAATATGGCCGAGTACGAGCATGCATTCTAGGTTTGAGGTTAGCTGTAGACATGGGAGTCCAGGAAATACTAGTTCTGCGAGATTCAGATTTGTTGGTTCATCAGATTCAAGGAGAATGGGAGACTCGAGATTTGAAGCTCATACTGTACCGATAGTGTTTGCATGATCTTTGTCAACGGTTCAGGTCGGTTGAATTTAGACATATTCCCAGGATTTATAATGAAATTGCTGATGCCTTAGCCACTCTGACGTCAATGTTACATCATCCGAACAAGGCTTATGTCGACCTCGTGCACATCCAAGTTCATGATCAACATGCTTATTGTAATGTGGTGGAAGAGGAAATCGATGGCGAACCTTGGTTCCACTATGTCAAAGAATACATCAGGTCAGGGGTATATCCAGTACATGCTACAGGTGACCAAAAGAGAACCATTCGATGTCTGGGTAGTGGATTTTTCTTGAGTGGAGGAATCTTGTACAAGAGGACTCCGGATTTAGGACTGCTGAGGTGCATAGACGCTAAAGAAGCTTCAATTATCATGGCCGAAGTGCATTCTGGAGTTTGCGGGCCACATATGAACGGGTATGTCTTGGCAAAGAAGATACTTTGAGCGGGTTATTATTGGCTCACCATGAAACGGGACTGTATCAGTTTTGTTCGCAAGTGTCATCAATGCCAGGTACATGGTGATTTGATTCATTCTCCCCCATCTGAGTTACAGACAATGTCTGCACCTTGGCCCTTTGTTGCTTGGGTCATGGATATCATTGGACCAGTTGAGCCGGCAGCGTCAAACGGGCATGGGTTTATTCTGGTGGCCATTGATTACTTTACCAAGTGGGTCGAAGCTGTAACTTTCAAGTCCGTGACCAAGAAGGTGGTGGTGGATTTTGTTCATTCAAATATCATTTATCGGTTCGGAATTCCCAAGGTGATCATCACAGACAATGCTGCTAATCTCAACAGTCATTTGATGAAAGAGGTATGCCAACAATTCAAGATCATGCATCAGAACTCCACTCCGTATCGCCCCAAGGCAAATGGAGTTGTTGAGGCTGCTAACAAGAACATAAAGAAGATACTTCGTAAGATGGTTCAAGGTTCTAGACAGTGGCATGAAAGGTTGCCTTTTGCCTTACTGGGTTATTGCACTACTGTTCGCACTTCAGTAGGTGCAACTCCTTATCTGCTGGTATATGGAACTGAGGCAGTTATACCTGCGGAAGTTGAGATTCCATCCCTTCGGATCGTTGCAGAAGCTAAAATTGATGATGATGATGAGTTGGTCAAAACCCGGCTAGAGTAGTTGAGTTTGATTGATAAGAAAAGGTTAGCTGCAGTATGTCATGGTCAATTGTATCAGAAGAGAATGGCAAGAGACTACAACAAAAAGGTGCGTCCTCGAAAATTTGAAGTGGGCCAGATGGTATTGAAACGCATCCTTCCTCATCAGGCTGAAGCTAAAGTCAAGTTCGCCCCAAACTGGCAGGGGCCGTTCATAGTGACAAGAGTGTTGCTCAATGGCGCTTTGTATTTAATAGACATAGATGGCAAATGTGTATATACGGCTATCAATTCTGATGTAGTTAAGAGGTACTATGTATGATTTCTTTGCTTACCTTCAGTTGTATTTGGTACTTGGCATGTTCAAAATTGAAATGACGAGGGCATTTTGTTCCTCTACCCAAACACTTTCATCCTTTGTTATCCCTTTTGAGCTTTATTTATTTTCTTTTATACCCCTCTTTTGGAATCAGTAACAGAATTAGAGAACGAAAAATAAATGATGAATGAATGAATGAAAATAAGAAGAATGAAAAAGAAAGAAAAAGAAAATAAGAAAGAAAAAAGAAAGAAAAAAAGAGAAAAGAAAAAAAGAAAAAGAAAGAAAAAAGAAAAAAAGAAAGAAAAAAGAAAAGAAAAGAAAAGCAACAAAAACAAACAACGTCCTTTTGAACTACGTTCGACCTGATTCCTTTTAAGGATACGTAAGCAGCCTTACGGTTCGGTCCCATCAAAATAAAAACTAAAATTCCCCAGACCCAAAGAAACTGGGGCAGAAGTTTTGGTTTAAGTAAAGATCTGATTCCAAAAGTTGTATTTTAACCCCTTCTCATCTTAAATTAGTTTGAGCCTTCATGTCACCCTTTCTTTCTAACCCTGTCCAAAAGTCTACATTACGATCCAAAGAAAGACCTTCTGATCAATCTTTGAGGATGACAGGTCAAGCGAGACAGAGGTATGATTTACATCATGGGTAACACTTTGATCATGGGCACAAAGGAAAATTGAAGAAATGAGAGAGTCTTATTGGTGAAAACCCTCATGGGCACCGTAAGGCGATGGTGAGCTGAGAGAAAATTTAAAATGAGAGAGTCTTATTGGTAAAACCCCTTGCGGGCACTATAAGGCGATGGTGAGTTGAGAGATGAACAAATAAGAGAGGCTTGTTGGTGAAAACCCTTTGGGGCACTACAAATCGAATGAGGCTCATGACTTTACAGAGAATTTGGATCAGTGAAAGCCCGGTTTTGAAGTATGAAGACAGGACATGAACTGAAAATATGATTGGTTGGACGGATTAGGCTGATCGATCTGAAATGCATGTCATGATCATTGGAGCTGGTTGCTTCCCTCAGATAAGTCTTCTTTTCTCATTCTTCTTCATATAGTCATTTGTGCTCAAAATTTTCCTTTGTTCCTTTTTGTCAAAAATCATTTCACTTTGCTCTTTGAGTCTATCTTTATGGGTCTCTTTTGAGTCAGCCTTGTTGAACAAGCAGGAACGGATTTCAAAGCCTACTACCAACTTCTAAATTGCATAAAGCGGAGTCCGGCCAGGCACACCACAATTGACTTGATTTAGAATAAGCAGTATGGTGATAACTGAGGTTCAGGCAATCAAGTGAATCTTGAATTTTGAGTAAATACAAGGATTCAACAACTTTCAAAATGAAAACACAATACAACAAGTGAGTGTGAGAGATTCATGTCATGCAGAGGTTTTGTGGTTCAGTTCTAATCAAAAGGTCAAACAACTTCTTGCTAGCCCGAAGCAGCTAATCAGAATGAAGCATGACAGTGGCGGAAGCAGACACTCAGCAAGGATGCCATAAACTAACCAGCACATTTTCAAACTAACAAAATTCTATTTGTCTGAAACAGGGGCAAGAAAATATTTAAATCCACAGGGGCCTCCCATGGAAAAGCATGGTTCAGGGAGCAAGAAATTCTATTCAGAATCCTCAAAGATGAGAGCATGACTCAGGTAAGTTCGTTTTAAAATTTTCAGGACCCTCTTGGATAATGGAATTTAGTTTTTAAATTTTCAGGACCCTCCTGGATAATGGGATTTAGTTTTTAAATTTTCAGGACCCTCCTAGATAAGGGGATTTAGTTTTTAAATTCTCAGGACCCTACTAGATAATGAGATTTAGTTTTTAAATTTTCAGTACCCTCCTGGATAATGTGATTTAGTTTTTAAATTTTCAGAACCCTCCTAGATAATGGGATTTAGTTTTTAAAATTCTCAGGACCCTCCTGGATAATTGGATTTAATTTAAAATTTTCAGGACCCTCCTAGATAATAGGATTTAATTTAAAATTTCCAGGACCCCCCTGGATAATGGGATTTAGCTTTTAAATTTTCAGGACCCTCCTGGATAATGAGATTTAGTTTTTAAATTTTCAGGACCCTCCTGGATAATGGGATTTAGTTTTAAATTCTCAGGACCCTCCTGGATAATGGGATTTAGTTTTTAAATTTTCAGGACCCTCCTGGATAATGGGATTTAGTTTTAAAATTTTCATGACCCTCCTGGATAATGGGATTTAGTTTTTAAAATTCTCAGGACCCTCCTGGATAATGGGATTTAATTTAAATTTTTCAGGACCCTCATGGATAATTGAATTTAATTTAAAATTTTCAGGACCCTCCCGGATAATGGGATTTAATTTTAAAAAATTTCAGGACCCTCCTAGATAATGGGATTTAGTTTTTAATTTTCAGGACCCTCCTGGATAATAGGATTTAATTTAAAAATTTTATGACCCTCCTGGATAATGGGATTTAGTTTTTAACATTTTCAGGACCCTCCTGGATAATGGGATTTAGTTTTAAATTTTCAGGACCTTCCTGGATAATGGGAATTAATTTTAAAAATTTTTAGGACCCTCCTGGATAATGGTATTTAGTTTTTAAATTTTCAGGACCCTCTTGGATAATAAAATTTAATTTAAAATTTTCAGGATCCTCTTGGATAATGGGATTTAATTTTTAAAATTTTCAGGACCCTCCTGGATAATGGGATTTAATTTAAAATTTTCAGGACCCTCCTGGATAATGTGATTTAGTTTTTAAATTTTCAGGATCCTCCTGGATAATGGGATTTGGTTTTTAAATTTTCAGGACCCTCCTGGATAATGGGATTTAATTTAAAATTTTCAGAACCCTCATGGATAATGTGATTTAGTTTTAAATTTTCAGGACCCTCCTGGATAATGGGATTTAGTTTTTAAATTTTCAGGACCCTCCTGGATAATGGGATTTAGTTTTTAAATTTTCAGGACCCTCCTGGATAATGGGATTTAATTTAAAATTTTCAGGACCCTCCTGGATAATGGGATTTAGTTTTAAATTTCAGGACCCTCCTGGATAATGGGATTTAATTTAAAATTTTCAGGACCCTCCTGGATGATGAGATTTAATTCGAAGTTTTCAGGGACCTCCTGGATAATGGGATTTAGCTTTTGAATTCCTAGAGCTCTATAGGTAACATGATCCGATTAACACTCACAAATATGCCCAGATCCCAAATTGGGGCAAAAAAGTTTCTTTTGTTTTGTCTGTTTTGTTGCAATATCAGGCGCCCACCTGGATAATGAGGGAATACAATTCAAGTTTTAGTAATCAGGCACCCCACCTGGATAACGAGGGAATACAGTTTCGAGTTTTGGTAATCAGGCGCCCACCTGGATAACGAGGGAATACAGTTTCGAGTTTTGGTAATCAGGCGCCCACCTGGATAACGAGGGAATTCATTTCAGAGTTACTTTCAATTCGTAAATTCAAGAAGCATCAGGATCTTGTATTTTTCTTTTACTTTTGCTATAATTTTTCCATTTTATTTTCGATGTAATGGCAGGAACCGTGGTCCGGAACCTCGACGGCATTTCACTCGACTCTCCACCTCGGTATACTCCATCATTTTACGCATTTCTGAACTACACGTGGACTGATTCCTTTATAGCCAAGGATATGTAGGCAGCTCAAATACCAAGGCTCGGTCATAGTATTTATAGCGATCTTTATTTTCTTCTGAATAAGCGTCGGGTCATAAATCAATTATGTCGCTTATTGTTCTTTGCTCCGAAACTCTTCGTGTTTCCAAGCAAAGAGGGACAGTTGTAAGCACGTAATTTTTGACCCGAGCAACTTTTAAAAAGTAGTATTTTTAAAGAAATAATTAGGATATTTATTTGGGTTTATTTCTATAGGATTTTACTTTATTACTAATTTTAATTCTATTTTTAAGGCACAAAAACTAAAATATATATATATATATATATAGTTTTATGTTTTACCTTATTTCTATTTAGTTTAGGTTATTAATATTTTATAGCCATATCTTTTGTTTTTACCATGATTTTTCACTTTTATTTTGAATATAATAATTTATATAAAATTGATATTTTAAAAAAAATGGTTTCATAGTATGATATATATTTATTTAATTAATGGGAATTAGTTTTATTTTTTATATATAGTTAAGAAATTGGGCTTGTTAGTCAATGAACCATAGGAATTGAAGAAGTCCCAAATTTTGGCCCAATTTCGGCCAAGACAAGGCCCAAATCTGGGCAACCCAATTCCCCCTTGCAATGTAGCCCCATATCCACCGACCCAACATTTTGACCCGCGACCCGTCTGCCTATCCGCCCCATTTTCCCCCTCTAATCTTGGCTTCCATTAACTTTGATCCAACAGACCCAATTAATCCCCACATCCATATAAAATCTTACTTTTACCAAACCCTAAATCTAAAATACACAACACCAAGCGGCGCCCCCCTCCCATGCTCTTACCATTTCCAGCTCGTGCCAAACTCGCCGGGAAACTCAAAAAAAAAACCGGCGAGTTCACTCAGTCGAGTGCCATGGTCCCCCCTCTCGTCTTCTCCTTCTTCCACGTCATCCCTTCCGTACAAAATCTCGTCATTTTATTCCGATTCATGCGGATTCCTTCTTTTATTTCTTTTGTTTAAACAAAAATCCGGACCCTTGAATAAATCGGGGAAGAATGGGAATCGTTGGATGAATTTTTTGGCCAAAAATCTCCATTTTTCCTATTTTTATTTGTGAAAGGGATTTTCGGATTTTATCTGGTGGTCCCACATGCTTTCTTGGAGAAGAAGGAGGAGGAAGCTTCGAGAGGGAGCTATATATTTGATGTTTTTCGGACAGAAAAGGGAGAGAAAAATTTGGAGAATTTCTTGACAAAAAGAGCTAGGGTTTTTCGGATTTTTGGTTGTTCCGTAAATTTCAATTCATTCGAAAATTAGAGTTTTCTTTTAGTGTTCTTTGATTCTGTTTTGTTTCGTTTTTCATATATAAAAAAGAACAAAAATTAGTTTCTTCTTATTCGGATTTTACATCAAAGTCAGAAAAATACAAAAAAAAGAGTCAGTTTCTTCTTCTGGATTCTTGTTCGAAATGGAGTTTAGCTGAGGTTCGAGGTTCGATATCAGTCGCCAATCTAAAGTTCCGTCCGAGCTCCTGTCCGATTCATTTGCTTGTTTCTTCGTTGGAATTCGGGGAATTGAAGTCGAGCTTCCGTTGAATCATATATTGTTACTTAAAGAGGAGTTCAACTTTGCAGGTTCATTCCCGCGTCCCTCTTCTTTATTTGAATTTGTTTGGAATGGATTGAAATGTATAAAAATCATTAAAATGGATTAAATAAGCAGTGATTTCGAAGAGTGTGTTTAACTTCCCTTTGATTTGAGTCTACGTTCTGTGTCGATTGTATGTGCGTTGAATTTTTCTGGTGAAACCTCCTAGATGATAAACGAGCATGAACTGTTCGGATCCCTGTTTGGTTCAGTCAGATTGATATTTGAAGTGTTAGAACCAATCCCGATGAAACTGTGTATTCATCGTGTCAAGCGGAAGTTGATTTGTCATTGTTTTTGCTTATGATTAAGTAGTCGAAGGCCTTCAGCCATTAGAGTAGTATGTTCTTTGACTTCATCTCTGTTTAAGGTTTGGAGTTCCGAGTTTGGATTTTCATACTCTTTGAAACATGCTTACAAATAAAACCATGCCTTCCAGCTATCCATATCTGAAACGGAATCACACTTTCTCACATGTGTTGAACTAGAATTTCTCTGTTGTTTCCATGACTAGACAAAATAGTTCAGTTCTCTTGGATTTGTGAGTTGTTTTCCCATATAGTCAGTTCGATCATGAGTTAGTAAATTAAATAGTGTGCATTTTGGAGAAGGGTGTGGCATTAATCAACTGGTATTAGACTACTGATTGCGCTCAATCTCCTGTGTTGCAAACTAAGTTTGGATTAGTTTACTTTCATCATGGTCAATCTTGGCATGTTAAGTGTTCGATTACCAGAACTGTAGTTTGTGTCTGCATCAACAGTTTGCATAATTATTCAGTTTATTTGCTCAAATGTGTGCTAGTATACATGAACTTTTCATAATAACGGGCTTGATCTAATAGGCGTTGGGTATTTACTGTATGATTGTTTTCTTATGCAATGAAAAAGGGCATTGTTTTCCAGTGTCGAATGCATTTTTGAGTTTACAGTGGGAATTAGAATAGTAATTAAATGGGTAAACATGTGCTTATGTGATTTTATTGGTAACGGGTAATTGTTTGTGAAGAAAGGGAAGTATGCAATTATTTGGTCTCCAAAGGGATGGTGAGGTGGACATGACTGTTCTTGTCATGCTTCAATTCATTTTCTTTACTATATTTTTCCTCTCCATGAGCATTGGATGTTATTTGTTATTTCACTAATTGGTTGTTGGATATGAAATTGTTTGGATGATTGTAGGGCCGTGGGAGTATGGAAAGACCGAAGCCCATTAACGATTAATTTGTCTCCATGCTTTAAGTGTCGTGCTCAGTCTAATAAAAACGAAAAGTTAAAAAGGGAATGAACATGAACTTAACTTTATATATTTAGTTTCTATTTGTTTTGATTTTATTATATTGCCCGCTAGGAGCATGTTAGGCTGTCATCATTTGGGTAGGCAAGCTTTAGGATTTGTATTGGTTTCGAGGTGAGAGGTCATTCCCTTAGTTAAATTTATCCGGGGAATGCCCTGAAGGATTTGTACATATTTTATTACGGGGAATGCCCCGTAGTATTCTGTAACTGGAGGCCGAAGGCGAACTCATAGTACTTTTATTTCTATTTCACTTTTGTTTTTATCTTTCTTTTATTATATGGGAACGACCTCGAGCCTCTTGTGTGTTTGTTTTTCTTTTCTGTGTTTGTTTTAGCTCAATTCGAATATTTTAAAAGCCAACTTGATCATGTACGCAACCGTACTAGCTACGGGACTCGGGGAGTGCTTAACACCTTCTCCCCGAGTCAAATGAATCCCCTTACCCTAATCTCTGGTGCGGACTTAGTTTTAGAGTCTAAAATATTTTAAAAGGAAAAGTCATTTTAAAAGAAAAATGGTGACCTGGCACACCGAAATCAAAGTCAGGTGGCGACTCTGAGTTATTTTCTTTAGAACACAATTTTGTCACTTTTTAATTAAAAAACCTTTTGAGCTTTACTAAATCTTTTTATTTGTTTAAGAGGGTTTAGTGAAGTTTGGTTAAAAAGGGGTATGACATCTAGCTAATCAAAAGTACTATAGATATAAAGTATTATAGATGAACACCATGCTCATCCGAAAGTTCTCCTAATGGAGGATTGTAGGTAGGGTCACTAGGGTGATCCCCCCGCTCCCACTGGAGGAAGCATCTCCCTCCTCGTCCCCAGCAACTTTCCCAGCATTTCAACTCGCACCTGAACCCGCATCATTCGGAGCTGGAGGGGGCAAATCGTCATTGGCAACCACATTCAAGCCTAATGTGATTACCAATTGCTCCACCAGCTCCACTCTCCTAAATAAGATAACATTATAGCAATAATATATCTATATAAATCAATCAAATAAACTGTGATGACCTTTCATCACTTGTTTTCAAAATGAATTCTGCGTTTCGAGGACTTAAAAACCTCTTCAGCATCGCCTCGATTTGCATGCGCAGCCCGGACGTGTAGCCAGAAAAGCCATTATGTGAAAATCTGTGAAAAATGTTAAAATTTTGACTTAAAATGCATTTAAGTTGACTTCGGTCAACATTTTGGGTAAATGGACCCGGACCCGTGATTTAACGGTCCTTGAGGGTCCGTTCAAAATATGGGACTTGAGCGTATGCCCGGAATCGAATTCCGAGGTCCCAAGTCCGAGAAATGAATTTTTAAAAGAAATTATTTTCTGAAAAATATAAAGGTTTTTGAAAGTGAAATGCTATGTGAAATATGTGGTATCGGGCCCGTATTATGGTTCTGGAGCTCGGTACAGGTTCAATATGATTTATATGTATTGTCAGTAAAGTTTGGTAAGAAACGGGATCCATTTAACGTGATTCGGACCTTAAATGCAAAATTTGATGTTCAAAGAAGTTTTGAGAAATTCCATTGATTTTGAGGTTTAATTCGATGTTCATGATGTTATTTTGGCAATTTGATCACCCAGATAAGTTCATATGGTGTTATTGAGTTAGTGCGTATGTTTGGTTTGGAGCCCCGAAGGCACGGGTGAGTTTCGGATGTGTTCCGAAAGGTTTTGAACTTATAAAAAGTTGCAGGTTTTTCAGTTCTGGTGTTCTGGTATTTTCTTCTTCGCGTTCGCGATCGCGAACAGTTATTTATGCTAAAGGAAATTTCCTTCTACGCGAACGCGAGACCAAGGTCTCGAACGCGAAGCTTTGGCAAGTCTTCCCTTCGCGAACGCGAAGGCTTATGAGCCTGGGCGGGGGAGGGGTATTATACCTACGCGAAACCGACCACCTGGATGCGAACGCGAAGGCTCGAGGAGTTAGTGCTCTGCGAATGCGAGCCCATTTCCGCGAACGCGAAGGTCTCTCAGGCCTAGCTCATCCCGAACGCGATGAGCTTGTCGCGAACTCATAGACCAAATTCGCCCAGTTATTTTTAAGTTCAAAAACAGAATGCATTACGGGAATTTCACCATTTTTCATAAACTTCATCTTCTCCACACCTCTTGGGCTATTTTTGAAGAGGAACTTCACCATAGCTTCATAGGTATGTAATCCTAAGCTCGTTTTCTTTCATTTTTATCAACACTCACTAGATTTCTAGGCCTAAAACATGAGATTAAGGGTAGAAAATTAGGGATTTGGGTAGAGTTAGGGCTTTTTGATTATTTGGGAATTTGACCTCGTTTTGGGATCGGATTTCAAAACAAATTATCTATTCAGGCTCGTGGGTGAATGGGTGATCGGGTTTTAGTCTGAACCTCATGTTTTGACCAAGCGGACCCGGGGTCGATTTTTGACTTTTTGGGAAGAATGATTAGAAAGCTATAATTAAGCATTGGAATTGGATTGTTTAGCATTTATTGATGTTATTAAGTCGAGTATGTCTAGATACAATTGATTTGGAGCCAAATTCAAAAGGAAAAGCGGTGTTTGAGGTTTGAGTTGGCCATGGAAGTTCGAGGTAAGTGTTTGGTCTAACCTTAGCTTGAGGGAGTAGGAGTTGTGTCCTATTTGCTACTTGTTTCTTGTTGAGTACGACGTATAGGCATGGTGACGAGTATCTATATGTTGGTGTCGAGCATGACCGTGAGTTTTGAATTGCAATTTAATGTGTTCTTAAATAATACTACGGATGCTTTAATTGATGATTCTCGGTATTGAGCAAGGATTAAGATTGTTCTCGTGGAAATTACTCATGATTGAGTATTGGTGTTAGCTGAGATGGTTAGATGTTGGAATAAGATTGGTTATAGTTGTTTCTCCCTTGCCGGGACTCTTGGTATGATTGTTGTTAAATGTATAGATATGGCTCGGGTTGCACGCCGCAACAGTGTTATATTGGATCTGGTTGCACGCCGCAACAATGATATAAATGGATCGGGTTGCACGCCGCAACAATGTCATATTGGATCGGGTTGCACGCCGCAACAATAATATAAATGGATCGGGTTGCATGCCGCAACAATGATATGAATGGATCGGGTTGCACGCCGCAACAATGTTATAGTGGATCGGGTTGCACGCCGCAACAATGATATAGTTGGATCGGGTTGCACGACGCAACAGTGTTAAATGATCGGGATCGGGTTGCGCGCCGCAACAGTGTTATTATTATTTTGTTGTAGATCTTGAATTGTTCTCTTATATTTCTCTAAATTTTCTGTTGGATTTGATATTTCCCCCGCAGCATGCACCCCCTCCCATCTTTAATTGTTTATTCCTGTTTTATTTTCTGCTGTATATTACATAACTGCACAGGTTTATCTGGGGTCTGGTCTTAGCCTCGTCATTACTTCGCCGGGGTTAGGCCAGACACTTACCAGCACATGGGGTAGGTTGTGCTGATGCTACACATCCCAGAGCAGCTCTTGGACCATAGCATACGGGTGGTTGCCTTCAGTCCAGCTAGAGATCCCGAGGTAGTCTTGTAGGCGTCTGCAGGCCCGGCGTTCTCTTCTATTTCATTATGTGTTCTGTTTTCACTTGTATTCGAGACAGATTGTATTTCCTTTTCAACTCTTGTTTGTAATACTCGTAGACAGTCCATGATATTGTGACTCTAAATTCCGGGTAGAGGCGTATATTGGCATTGTAGTACTGGCTTTGGTTATTTTTATCTGTTTAAGTCTTCCGCTTGTTCTATTTATCACTAATATTCAATGTTGATTACCTGTTAATATAAATTGTTAAAAAGGACTAAAAGTTGAAAGAGTTAGTGATTCTTTGTTGCGTGACTTGCCTATCTTCCACGAGTAGGCGCCATCACGACTCCCGAGGGTGAGAATTCCGGGTCGTGACAAGTTAGTATCAGAGCTCTAGGTTACATAGGTCTCACAATTCACGGACAGGCTTAGTAGAGTCTGAGGGATCGATACGAGACGTCTGTATTTATCCCCCATAGGCTACAGAGTTAGGAAAAACTTCACATGTGTTCTTTCTTGTCGTGTGGTTTGGTTTCTCAATGCTAATTGAATTTCTACTATGTTCTTTCACAAATGGAGAGAACACACACTTCCTCATCCACCGATCAGTAGCCCGAGCCCCCAGTAGCAGCTCCCACGAGGGGCAGAGGGCGAGGCAGAGATCGTGTTAGCAGCCGAGGCGGGGGCAGAGCTCAGCCTAGAGCAGCAGCACTAGAGGCGAAGCCTCAGGTTGACTGTGATGATGAGGTTCCGGCCTAGACAGTTTCGGTGGGCCCAGCTCATGTCCCAGAATGGTTTATTGCTACCCTAGTACTCGAGGATGCTCTGGTCCGTCTAGTGGGAATTACAGAGAGTGTCACCCGGGCAAGCTTGTTTTCTGTAGCACTAGCCATCTCTCAGGCTGGAGGTGGAGCCTAGACTCTTGTTACTCGCACTCCGGAGCAGATGGCTCCCCAGTTTCAGACTCCAGCAGCTCAGCCAGTTGGAGCAGTTCAGCCGGGTGTGGTAGCTTAGGCCGGTGATGAAGCAGCCATGTTTGTCGATGCTTTGTGAAGATTGGACAGGTTCACCAAGCTCTTCACTACTACATTTAGCGGTGCATCTTCTAAGGATCCCCAGGATTATCTAGACAGTTGTCATGAGGTTCTTAGGAACATGGGGATAGTTGAGACCAATGGGGTCGATTTTGCTGCTTTTCGCTTGTCTGGATCCGCCAAGACTTAGTGGAGAGATTATTGCTTGGCTAGACCAGCTGGATTGCCAGCTTTGACTTGGGAGCAGTTTACTCAGTTATTTCTGGAGAAGTTTCTCCCTATCATTCAGAGAGAGGCCTATCGGAGGCAGTTTGAGCATCTCCAGTAGGGTTCTATGGCTGTTACCCAGTATGAAACCACATTTATCGACTTGGATCGTCATGCTCTTGTCATACTTCCCACCGAGAGAGAGAGAGAGGGTGAGGAGGTTCATTGATGGACTTATTCAACCGATTCGTCTTCAGATGGCTAGGGAGACAGTGAGTGAGATTACTTTCCACGAGGCGGTCAATGTGGCCAGGAGAGTGGAGATGGTTTTATCGCAGGGAGGTGGTCATGGGTCAGACAAGAGGCCTCGTCATTCAGGAAGGTTTTGTGGTGCCTCATCTGAAGGCAGAGATTCGTATGGTAGAGGCCATCCTCCTAGGCCCTTTCAGTCAGCATTTCAGGTTTCTCACGGTGCTTCAGGTGGTTGTGGTTCTCACATACAGTATTCTGATCAGCAGCCCTATAGTGCACCACCAGCTCCTATCAGTGCACCGCCACTCCAGAGTTTTCGGGGTGGTCATTCAGGTCGCCAGGATCAGTCTCAGTTTCCTCAGCCGCAGCACTCAGGTGGATGCTTTGAGTGTGGTAAGTATGGTCATATCTGGAGGGCTTGTCTGATATTTGTGGGTACTTAGTCACAGCAGCTGGATTCCCGTGCTATGGTTCAGGCACCAGGTGTTTCACAGCCCGCCCAGCCCGCTGAGGTGGGGATAGAGGTGCTAGAGGTGGAGGTAGAGGTGCTAGAGGTAGAGCTCAGACCGCTAGAGGTGGAGGCCAGCCAGGTGCAGGCCGTCCCAGAGATGTAGTCTAGGGTGGTGAAACCCAGCTCCGATGTTATGCTCTTCCAGCTAGGCCTGAGGCTGAGGCTTCCGATGCAGTCATCACAGGTATTGTTCTGGTTTGTGGAAGAGATGTTTCCGTTTTATTTTATCCAGGGTCTACATACTCCTATGTGCCATCTTATTTTGCACCGTATGTGGTCATGCCTAGTGATTCCTTGAGTGCCCCCGTATATATGTCTACATTGGTGGGTGATTCTATTATGATAAATCGAGTCCATTGCTCTTGTATAGTTGTGATTGGGGATCTTGAGACCCGCATAGATTTGTTGCTTCTGGACATGGTTGATTTCGATGTTATATTACGGATGGACTGGTTATTATCTTACCATGCTATCTTGGACTGTCATGCCAAGATTGTGACTTTAGCCTTACCGGATTTGCCTCGTTTAGAGTGGAGGAGGAATTCTGGTCATTCTACCCGTAGTGTTATCTGTTATATGAAGGCTCGGTGTATGGTCAAGAAGGGGTGTCTAGCCTATTTGGCATATGTTCGTGATTCTAGTGCTGAGGTTCCATCTATTGATTCTGTGCCCATTGCTCGTGAGTTTCCTGATGTATTCCCTTTGAAACTGTTAGGTATGCCACCCGACAGGGATATTGACTTCTGCATTGATTTGACTTCGGGCACTCAGCCCATTTCTATCCCGACGTATCGTATGGCCCCGCCTGAGTTGAAAGAGTTGAAGGAGCATTTGCAAGACTTGCTTGAGAAGGGTTTCATTAGGCCCAGTGTTTTGCCTTGGGGTGCACCGGTGTTGTTTGTTAAGAAAAAGGATGGATCGATGAGAATGTGTATTGATTACCGGCAGTTAAACAAGGTTACAATCAAGAATAAGTATCCGTTGCCGAGGATTGATGATTTGTTTGATCCGCTTCAGGGTGCCAAGGTATTTTCGAAGATTGACTTGAGATCTGGCTACCATCAGTTGAGGATTAGGGCATCTGATGTCCCTAAGACAGCTTTCCGCACTCGGTACAGGCATTATGAGTTCTTGGTGATGTCATTCGGGTTGACAAATGCCCCAGTAGCTTTTATGGATTTGACGAACTGAGTGTTCAGGCCTTACTTGGATTCGTTCATGATAGTCTTCATTGATGATATCTTGATATACTCCCGCAGCTGGGAGAAACGCGAGCAGCACCTTAGTGTGGTTCTTTAGACTCTGAGGGATAGTGAATTGTATGCAAAGTTTTCGAAGTGTGAGTTCTGGTTGAGTTTAGTTGCATTCCTGGGTCATGTTGTATCAGCAGAGGGTATTCAGGTTGATCTAAAAAAGATTAAGGCAGTCAAGAACTGGCCTAGACTAGCATTAGCTACAGAGATTCGGAGTTTCTTAGGATTGGCAGGCTACTATCGTCGGTTCGTGGAGGGGTTTTCATCTATCGCAACCCCTATGACCAGGTTGACCCAGAAGGGTGCCCAGTTCAGATGGTCGGACGAGTGTGAGGCGAGCTTTCAGAAGCTCAAGACAGCTCTGACAATGGCACCGGTGTTGGTTTTGCCCACAGGTTCAGGGCCATATACAGTTTATTGTGATGCATCTCGTATTGGACTTAGTGCTGTGTTGATGTAGGATGGCAAGGTCATTGCCTATGTTTCACGGTAGTTGAAGATTTTCATGAGAAGAACTATCCAGTTCATGATTTGGAGTTGGCAACCATTGTTCACGCGTTGAAGATTTGGAGGCATTATCTATATGGTGTGGCATATGAGGTGTTTACGGATCACAAGAGTCTACAGTATCTGTTGAAGAAAAAGGAGTTGAATTTGAGGCAGAGAAGGTGGTTGCAGCTATTAAAGGACTATGATATCACCATCTTATATCATCCGGGAAAGGCCAATGTGGTGGTCGATGCCTTGAGTAGGAAGTCAGCCAGTATGGGCAGTCTTGCTTATATTCCGGTCGGTGAGAGGCTGCTTGCTTTGGATGTTCAGGCTTTGGCCAATCAGTTCGTGAGGTTGGATGTTTCTGAGCCCAATCGGGTATTATCTTGCACAGTCGCTCGTTCTTCTTTATTGGAGCGTATCCGTGATTGGTAGTATGATGATCCCCATTTGTGTGTCCTTAGAGACACGGTGTAGCACGGAGGTGCCAAGCAGGTTACCTTAAGTGATGATAGAGTTTTAAGATTGCAGTGTCGAGTTTGTGTGCCTAATATGGATGGACTCCGAGAGTTGATTTTAGAGGAGGCCCATAGCTCCCGGTACTCTATTCATCCGGGCGCCGCGATGATGTATCAGAATTTACGGCAGTATTATTGGTGGCAGAGAATGAAGAAGGATATCGTTGCATATGTGGCTCAGTGTTTGAATTGTTAGCAGGTTAAGTATGAGCATCAGAGGCCTGGTGGTTTGTTCCAGAAGATTGAGATTCCTGAGTGGAAGTGGGAACGGATCACTATGGACTTCGTTGTTGGACTCCCACGGACTCAGAGAAAGTTCGATGCAGTGTGGGTCATTGTTGATAGGCTGACCAAGTCAGCGCATTTCATCCCTATGGCAGTCTCTTATTCTTCTGAGAGGTTAGCTGACATCTATATTCGGGAGATTGTTCGTCTTCATGGTGTGCCCAAGTCTATTATTTCGGACCGAGGTATGTAGTTTACCTCACATTTCTGGAGAGCAGTTCAGCGAGAGTTGGGAACACGGGTTGAGTTAAGCACAATGTTTCATCCTCAGACAGATGGGCAGTCCGAGCAGACTATTCAGATTTTGGAGAATATGCTCTGAGCTTGCGTTATTGACTTTGGAGGCTCATGGGATCAATTTTTGCCTTTAGCAGAGTTTGCCTACAACAACAGCTACCAGTCGAGTTTTCAGATGGCTCCTTATCAGGCTTTATATGGTAGGCGCTCGGTTATTGGGTACGGATCTGGTTCAGGATGCCTAGGACAAGGTCAGGATTATTCAGGATAGGCTTCGTACAGCTCAGTCCAGGCAAAAGAGCTATGCCGACCGCAAGGTTTGAGATTTGGCTTCCATGGTCGGTGAGCGGGTATTGCTTCGAGTGTCGCCTATGAAGGGCGTGACGAGATTTGGGAAGAAGGGCAAGCTTAGCCCTAGATTCATTGGCCCGTTTGAGATTCTTGATCGAGTGGGAGAGGTGGCTTATAGACTTGCATTGCCGCCGATTTTATCAGTCGTGCATCCAGTGTTTCATGTGTCCATGCTTTGGAAATATCATAGCGATCCATCCCACGTGTTAGATTTCAGCACTGTCCAATTGGACAAGTACTTGTCTTACGAGGAGGAGCCGGTAGATATTCTAGACCGGCAGGTTCTTCAGTTGAGATCGAAGAGTTTTCCTTCTGTTCGTGTTCAATGGAGAGGTCAGCCTGTTGAGGCATCGACCAGGGAGTCCGATTCCGATATGCGGAGCCGTTATCCCCATCTTTTCACCGACTCAGGTACTACCTTCTTATGTCCGTTCGAGGACGAACGGTTGTTTTAGAGGTGGAGAATGTGATGACCCAAAAGGTCATCACTTGTTTTCAAAATGAATTCTGCATTTCGAGGCCTTAAAAACCTCTTTCAGCATCACCTCGATTTGTGTGCACAGTCCGGGCATGTAGCCGGAAAAACTATCATGTGAAAATCTGTGAAAAATGTTAAAATTTTGACTTAAAATGCATTTAAGTTGACTTCGGTCAATATTTTGGGTAAACGGTCCCGGAGGGTCCGTGGAAAAATATAGAACTTGGGCATATGCCTGGAATCGAATTCTGAAGTCCCAAGTCCGAGAAATGAATTTTCAAAAGAAATTATTTTCAGAAAAATATAAAGGTTTTTAAAAGTGAAATGCTACATGAAATCTATGGTATCATACCCGTATTATGGTTCCGAAGTCCAGTACAGGTTCAATATGATTTATATGTGTTGTTGGTAAAGTTTGATAAGAAACGGGATCCATTTGACGTGATTCGGACCTTAAATGCAAAATTTGATGTTCAAAGAAGTTTTGAGAAATTCCATTGATTTTGAGGTTTATTTCGATGTTCATGATGTTATTTTGGCGATTTTATCGCCCGAATAAGTTCACATGGTGTTATTGAGTTAGTACGTATGTTTGGTTTGGAGCCCCGAGGGCTCGGGTGAGTTTCGGATGTGTTTCGGAAGGTTTTGAACTCATAAAAAGTTGCAGGTATTTCAGTTCTGGTGTTCTGGTATTTTCTTCTTCGCGTTCGCGGGAGGATCATGGTCCTTCCGACTCTACACTAAGGTAGGAAGAGCAAGTCGCAATAGCTTTTACCCGATATGAGGGTCGGGGTCGATTTCCTCAGGGAGCTAGTAGTGGAGTTGGATTGTTTGTCTAGCCTAGAGATGTGTTTGTACTCCTAATTTCACTTCAAACATTTTTGGGTTTTCGAATTATAACTATTTTTATAAAACTATTGATTAACACTAAATTATGCTACGAGAATATTGCTAAGTTGTATCTAATGGGAAGAAGGGCACTAGGGTCGTGACACTACCTAGGTGGCTAATTGACGGGTAGATGTTACTAAGGTTCGATTGACATAATTGGGGCTTATGCTATAACCGTTGCACAATTTTACCCACTCTCACACCTCTCGGTAGAGAAAGTGATTTTGCCCAATTGCCTCTCTCGAGACCAAATGGGTAGGTAAATTAGACCAAGCAACTAGGGTTCAAGTAGGGTAATTACTCTCTCGAGGTTTAACCCGTTAATTGGAACTATCATTTCTCATGAGTCCATCCCAATTCCTTGTTGGGTCAATTTTGGGGTCATAGACTCTCTTTCTCAAGAAGAGTTAAACCCACAAAGCTTGAATCAGTGTTTGCAACCACCAATTCTAGATTAAAACATAAAATTAACCCAAATAGCAAACACCCATAGTCAATCTAACATTAGATGGCAACACTCATCAATTACCCATACTAGGGTTGGGCCACAACCCTAGCTGATAGGTTTAGCTACTCATACTTGAAGAAGAAAATAAAGAAATAGATGAAGAACAAGGCATATTAATTAAATGCTAATGTAAATACAGAGAATCTATTGTTAATTTGAAGCTAAGATGCCAAAAATGGCTACAAATGATGTTCCCACGAGCGCAACTCAACTTTGATATATCTGATTACCTAAAAAATGGTAAAATATTCTATTTATACTAGGCTGAAAAAACTTTACAAAAATACCCCTGCGGGGTCAGTGCGGGCCGCATTAAATGGACCGTGGCCGCACTGGGCTCACTTCTGCTTTTCAGAACTTGGACTTCGTGGACCGCGTAGAATAGACCGCGGCCGCGGAGGGAGCAGACGCGGTCCGCGCAATCACGACCGTGGACCACATGGCATTAGCTTTGTAAACGTTCATATCTCTGACTCTCATGACCGCGGACCGCACAAAAGAGTAGCGCGGCCGCGGAGCCTCCACCGCGGACCGTGAGATATGTACTACGGCCGCGCTTCTTCTAGCCTGGTTTGCCAACTCTTTGAACCACCCAGTGCGTCCGCACTCCTGTTTGCGCGGTCCGCAATGGGCCTTTTTTCCTTAGATTTCTTGGTCTTTGATACTTGAGAAGGTTTCACTCCTTCTTGAGTCGATCCTTGACATTTTGTCACTTTGTCGATCAAACCTGCAATCAAGCACAACTTATGAGCCTTTTAGGACTATTTTGTAACAATATATGATCAAAGCATAGGCAAGTAGGAGCATAAAATATGTTAAAATCCTAACTTATCAGACCCTCACGAACGCGATGAGTTATTCATGCCGAAGGAAATTTCCTTCTACGTGAACGCGAGACCAAGGTCGCGAACGCGAAGCTTTGGGGAGTCTTCCCTTCGCGAACGCAGGCCTGGTATCGCGAACGGGAAGGCTTATGAGCCTGGGCAGGGGGAGGGGTACTATACCTACGCGAACGTGACCACCTGGACGCGAACGCGAAGGCTCGAGGAGTTAGTGCTCCGCGAACGCGAGCCCATTTCCGCGAACGCGAAGGTCTCTCAGGCCTAGCTCATCGCGAATGCGATGAGCCTATCGCAAACGCATAGCCAAATTCGCGCAGTTATTTTTAAGTTCAAAAATAGAATGCATTACGGGAATTTCACCATTTTTCATAAACTTCATCTTCTCCAAACCTCTTGGACGATTTTTGAAGAAGAACTTCACCATAGCTTCATAGGTAGGTCTGTTGTGTCATTTAAGATGTGTGTGCAAAATTTCAGGTCATTCGGACGTGGTTTGGTAGACTTTTTTATCAAAAGCGAGATTCGGAAGATTTTAGAATCTTAAGCTTGAATTTGATGTGATTTGATGGATTCGATATTGTTTGAGGTATTTCGAAGGTTGGTATAAGTTTGGGTAGTGGTATATGACTGGGTTGTGCTTTTGGTTGAGGTCTCGGGGGCCTTGGGGTGATTTCGGATGGTTGGCGGAAGGTTTAAAGTTGAGTTGGGACAGCTGAAGCATATTGTTGCTATCATAACCACACCTGCGGTTGGGAGGCCGCAGGTGCGATGATCGCAGAAAAGGAAGGTAGTCGCAGATGCGACCAAGAAGTAGTTCTTCAGGAACCACAAAAGCGATGAAGTGGGCGTACCTGCGGTAGCGCAGGTGCGAGTATTTAATTGCAGATGCGGAAATGGCCATTTAAGTGAAAACCACAGATGTGGTGGATTAGGCCGCAGAAGCGGGACCACAAAGTGGGAAGCAGAAGCGGGAAAAGGACCGCAGGTGCGAAAAGCCTGGGTCAGAAAGTATAAAAGGTTTCCTCCTAAGCTCGTTTTCTTTCATTTTTATCAACACCCACTAGATTTCTAGGCCTAAAACATGAGATAAAGGGTAGAAAATTAGGAATTTGGGTTGAGTTAGGGCTTTTTGATTATTTGGGAATTTGACCTTGTTTTGGGATCGGATTTCAAAATAAATTATATATCCGGGCTTGTGGGTGAATGTGTGATCGTGTTTTGGTCCGAACCTCGTGCTTTGACCAAGCAGGCCCGGCGTCGATTTTTGACTTTTTGGGAAGAATGATTAGAAAGCTATAATTAAGCATTGGAATTGGATTGTTTAGTGTTTATTGATGTTATTACGTCGATTATGTCTAGATACAATTGATTTGGAGCCAAATTCAAAAGGAAAAGCGGTGTTTGAGGTTTGAGTTGGCCGTGGAAGTTCGAGGTAAGTGTTTGGTCTAACTTTAGCTTGAGGGATTAGGAGTTGTGTCCTATTTGCTACTTGTTTCCTGTTGAGTACGACGTATAGGCATGGTGACGAGTATCTATATGTTGGTGTCGAGCATGACCGTGAGTCTTGAATTGCAATTTAATGTGTTTTTAAATAATACTACAGATGCTTTAATTGATGATTCTCGGTATTGAGCAAGGATTAAAATTGTTCTCGTGGAAATTACTCATGATTGAGTATTGGTGTTAGTTGAGATGGTTAGATGTTGGAATCAGATTGGTTATAGTTGTTTCTCCCTTGTCGGGACGTATTTATTTTTACGGTCGAATCCCTTGCCGGAATAGTATAGTTCTTTGTTGATCCCTTGCCGGGACTCTTGGTATGGTTGTTGTTAAATGTATAGATATGGGTCGGGTTGCACGCCGCAACAATATTATATTGGATCGGGTTGCATGCCGCAACAATGATATAAATGGATTGGGTTGCACGCCGCAACAATGTTATATTGGATCGGGTTGCACGCCGCAACAATGATATAAATGGATCGGGTTGCACGCCACAAGAATGATATGAATGGATCGGGTTGCACGCCGCAACAATGATACAGTTGGATCGGGTTGCACGCCGCAACAGTTTTAAATGATAGGGATCGGGTTGCGCGCCGCAATAGTGTTATTATTGTTTTGTTGTAGATCTTGAATTGTTCTCTTATATTTCTCTAAATTTTCTACTGGATTTGATATTTCCCCCGCAACATGCATCCCCTCCCATATTTAATTGTTTATTCCTGTTTATTTTCCGTTGTATATTACATAACTGCACAGGTTTATCTGGGGTCTGATCCTAGCCTCGTCACTACTTTACCCGGGTTAGGCCAGGCACTTACCAGCACATGGGGTCGGTTGTGCTGATGCTACACTCTGCACTATGTGCAGATCCCGGAGCAGCTCTTGGACCATAGCATATGGGTGGCTGCCTTCAGTCCAGCTAGAGATCCTGAGGTAGTCGTGCAGGCGTCCGCATGCCCGGTGTTCTCTTCTATTTCATTATGTGTTCTGTTTTCACTTGTATTCAAGACAGATTGTATTTCCTTTTCAGACTCTTGTATGTAGTACTCATAGACAGTCCGTGATACTGTGACTTCAGATTTCGGGTAGAGGCGTATATTGGCATTGTAGTACTGGCTTTAGTTATTTTTATCTGTTTAAGTCTTCCGCTTGATCTATTTATCGTTAATATTCAATGTTGATTACCTTTTAATCTAAATTGTTAAAAAGAACTAAAAGTTGAAAGAGTTAGTGTTTCTTTGTTGCGCGGCTTGCCTAACTTCCATGAGTAGGCATCATTACGACTCCCGAGGGTGAGAATTCCGGATCGTGACATAAACAGCTCAAGGTATGCCACGTTGTGATTATGAAAAATTCCAAAAACACAAGAAACAAACCTATAAGCCAACTCTGACTATTTATTACCACTGCAATTTAAGGTAATCCTTGTCCTTTTGCTTTCTGGGGTGGCCTATTAGAGGATTACTTACACACTTCACTCTTTAGCTCACTACTAGTAACAACTAAAAAAATAAATGTTATACATTAAAACATTCTTATATAAAGCAGTAAAACAGATTTAAGTTACATATAGTGACAATATTAATATAATTTAATCGCAACTTCGTTACCATTTTTATAAGCAATGATATTAAACAAGATTAGTCATAATTAATTTTTATATATGCACGCACGCACACACCCACACACACAAACAATTAATTTTTCTTTTATTTGTATTTTTTGTGTATAATGTTTTATTCTTAAAGGACATTAAATTTTTAATTTCACATAATAATATTAATATTTATATTGATAAAGGTTAATTTAAGTTAATAAGATAGTAATCATGTCTTGTATATATTACCTTGGATGTTGTTGTAAAAAAATTTATTTACTAATATGAAGATTCGAGTAGTTCCATTCAAAGTTCTAAAATATTTCTAATGTTAAAAGTAAACATCATTTCTTTCTTTCCTTTTTTCTACAAACTTATATAAAAAATAATATCAATAACAATAACATACCTAGTATGATCCCACATGTGAGATCTTGGAAGGGTAGGTGTACGCAGACTCTACCCTTATCTATGCACTATTAAATAATTTGGGACGACAAAATTTTGGGAGTTTAAAGAAAAATCTTTACTAGTCTCTCCTCGAGCCGCCCCTAGATCTATCTTGTAATTACCTAAGCGGCATAGTCTATAAGCTCAGTTGGTCTGAGAACCCGATGTGTTATGAAATTTTAGTTTTCTAAAGGCCTCTATTGGAAGATTGGTTAATTAACAAATAGCATATATATATATATATATATATATATATATATATATATATATATATATATATATATATATATATATATATAAAACCATTGCACGAAAACACCGGTGTCTATTTTCTCTCTCTTTATCCAAAAATAAAAAGAAAAGGGAAAACCACTAAATAACACTTTTTCTTTCCTATTCGGTGCCCGGTACCCACATTGGAACCCGACTATATCTAGATTCGCGCCGCGTAGGACCCCATTCGGGGGAAAGAGCTCCCTACCAAGGATTTTTTCATACACAGGGCTCGATCTCGAGACCTCTGGTTAAGGTAGAAGCAGTCTCATCCGCTGCACCACATCCTTTGGTGGTAATAACACTTCTTTTTATCCCCACAAATAAAGAGAAGAGCGTCTATTAATGGATCTTAGTGATCCACTTTGGGTCGTTATAGTTGGGCCTTTTAATAAAATATTGGAAAGGAATTTTTACATTTAGGAAACTATATTACCCTCCCTACTCAAGTTTTACTATAATTACATTTTATATACTCAATTATCATTTATGTACATTTAAGGGAATTAATGATAATAATTAGTGTCCTAAAATTACTCTAACATGTCTTTCACTCCCCCACATTTCTCTCTCCACATCCCACCCCCTCCCCCACGTATCTTGCACCCACCCACGATTCCACCATTGACAACTATTAAAAAGCTTTTGAAGCTTTGAATTCGAATTTGGGTTTTCAAAAAAAAAATGTTTGAATTGGATGTTGTTGCAAAAAATTGGGAATTCTCTCTACGTCTCTCTCTATCTCTCAATCCCTAATTTCAGTAATGTAAAGCAAAGAAAAAGAGAACAGTAATTCCACCATTGACAGCCATTAAAAAGCTTTGATGCTTTGAATTCGAATTTGGGTTTTCAAAAATCATTATTTGTTTGAATTGGGTATTGTTGCAAATAATTAAGAATATGGTTTGGAGTTTATATCTCAATTTTGAGGGGTTTTGGTGAAGATTAGACTTGGTTTTGGCTGAATTTCAGATTGAAACTCGAAGAAGAAGAAGAAGAAGAAGAAGAAGAAGAAGAAGAAGAAGAAGAAGAAGAAGAAGAAGAAGAAGAAGAAGAAGAAGAAGAAGAAGAAGAAGAAGAAGAAGACGTGATATACATTATATTTACGAAATTGTAGTAAAATTGTAGTAAAATTATAGAAAAATTGTATTATGTTGTTTATATATTTTTCTTTTATTTATTTAACTATTGTATGAAAGTTGACCAACATTGTATAAAAATTATATTTAAGTTGTATGATATTATAGGTATATATAACTGAATAGAAATAATGTATGAAAATTGTAGATAAGTTGTATAATATATAATTAGTTGTATGAAATTTATTTTTGTTATGTATAAATCAGATACAAAATATACAAAAGACATATTGTATAAAACTTGTATAACAATTGTATTTAAGTTGTGTGATATTGTAGTTGTATTTAACTGTATAGAAATAATGTGTAAAAGTTGTAGATAAATTGTAGATTAGTTCGTTTGAATCCTAAAAATATGCTCAGCTTGTAAGCAAACAGAATAGTACGTACTCTTTAATTTTAGATTTTGTGTATCCAAATTTTTCCTCTAATCCCAAATTCAATGTCAATCGTTTTGCTCAAACTTTGTCCCGTGGAGGAAAGTCTTCCAAATAATGGACCCATGTCAAAATTTTGTTAACAGTGATGGGATTGATTTTTGTTTAAGTTTAGGAAATTCCCAAGTCCTTTGGTATTGTAGTTGTGCTGTAAAAAAATGAAAATAGATTATGTTCTTCCTCTATATATTTTCTCTTGTGTGATGTAACTTTAGGATAAAGTTTTCAAATTGTTATTTGAAATTTTCATCACTGAATATATATACGTTGTGATATCATGAAACCATAAAATCCAACCATACACTAAATAAAATAATCTCACATTTTATTTAGGAACTAATTAATTTCTTTATTATTAACAATAGATAGACCCTAAGTATAACAAACAAAATTGTAATAAAAGAAATATTTTTATTGGTATCATATTTTAAGATATATAGAAATTACCTTTCTTATAATCATGGTTGTTATAGTTATTTTGTGTGCGAAAAATAAACTTACACGTTCCCCCGTAAATAAGAAGGAAAGAAAGTAAGAAAAAAAAGTAAAACTAAGGAATAATTTTGGTGTAAACTATAAGAAGAAAAAACGTTGAAAATAAAACTAAGAAATAAGAATAATATAGGTCTAAAATAGTATAGAGATTTCAACTAAAACTAACATTGGCTAATCAAGTGATATCAAATTGTATGAGTTAGTGCAAATTCACAGCTAGTGTGAATAGCTAGTCATAAGATGAACGAGTGACAATATAATTTCTATTACTAATAAAGATACTAAAAGAGAAGAAGAGAAAAAAAAAAAAAAAGGTAAAGAGTGTAACTAAATCTCTTAATTGAAGGCACTAATAATGGATTGGGAGCCTTTTAAGGTGGAATGTATATATTTTGTAAACAAAACTTGTGTAGGTAGGGTAATTTAGTAAACATGGACATTTAGGATAATAAAGTTTCCAATAGTGTATAGGAATGAAAAAATCCCTTATGGAAAATAGTAGGGATTTTTTCCTTCCTATACAATATTTAAAATTTATTTATCAAAATTATTCAATTTTATACATTACCTGCCCTAAATAAGTTTCTCTTATGATTTATATGCAATCCATTATTAGTGGCTTAAATTAAGGGATTCTTTGCTTGAAAAGGGTGTAACGGAAGGAAACGAAGTCCAAATTGTCCTTCCATCTAAATAAGACTCCTTCCAGTTGTGTGTTACCTATTTTAAGTCATAATTAGTGCAACTCTTCTCTCCTTTTGCCATAACTACCGATTTAAAGAAAAGAATAATTTATGGTACAGCAACATAAATATTAAAAATAAATTTTATATAAATTTAATACAAAATTTGATTCATCTACAGCAATATATATACTAAAAATAAATTTCATACATCTAATTATAAAGTATACAACTTATTTAATATTTATCATAACTTTCATACATCATTCTTACCCAGTTAAATACAACCACAACATCATACAATTTAAATACAATTTTCATAAAATTTTTATACAATATACCTTTTGTATATATTTTGTATATGATTTGTAAATATTTTGTATGTGGTATATTCTTCTGCTTCTTCTTCGAATTTTAATATGAAAATCCAGCCAAATCAAATCTAATTGCTTCCAGTCGTCATAGAGATGCTTCAGTTCTATTTGATCAGGACTCTACTTATTCCTACGTGTCATCCTATTTTGCTTCATATATGGTTGTGCCTTGTGATTCTTTGAGTGCTTCTATGTATGTGTCCACGCTTGTGGGAGATTTTATTGTTTTAGATCGTGTCTATCGCTCATGTATGATTACTATTAGGAGTATTGAGACTAGTGTAAATCTCTTGCTTCTTGATATGGTAGATTTTGATATTATCTTGGGTATAAATTGTTTGTTACCTTATCATGCTATATTGGATTGTCACACCAAGACGGTGACCTTAGCCATGTCGGGGTTGCCTCGATTAGAGTGGAGAGGGACTTCTGGCCATTCTACTAGCAGAGTTATTTCTTACGTGAAGGCTCGACATATAGCCGAGAAGGGATGTCTAGATTATTTGGTGGATTTAAGTGTGGATGTTCCTTCCATTGATTTAGTACCAGTTGTGCGTGAGTTTTCATAGGTATTTCCTGCAAATCTACCGGGGATGCCATGCGATAGAGATATTAACTTATGCATTGATTTGGCTCCGGGCACTCAGCCCATATCTATTCCACCATACCGTATGGACCCGCCAGAGTTGAAGGAATTGAAGGATCAGTTGCAAGATTTTCTTGATAAGGGGTTCATTAGACCTAGTGTCTCGCCCTGGGGTGCGCCTGTGTTGTTTGTGAAGAAGAAAGATGGTTCGATGAGGATGTGTATAGACTATCGACAGTTGAACAAGGTCACTATCAAGAACAAGTATCCATTGCGAGGATTGATGACTTATTTGATCAGTTTCAGATTAGCAAGGTGTTTTCGAAGATTGATTTGAGGTCTGGCTACCATTAGTTGAAGATTAGGGCATCTGATGTCCCTAAGACGGCTTTTCGAACTTGGTATGGGCATTATAAGTTCCTAGTGATGTCATTTGGGTTGACAAATGCCCCAGTAGAATTTATGAATTTGATGAACCGGGTGTTTAAGCCCTATTTGGATTTCTTTGTGATTGTGTTCATTGATGATATATTGATCTACTCCCACAGCCGAGATGAGCACAAACAGCATCTTCAGATTGTACTTCAGACTCTGAGATAGGTAGTTATATGTCAAGTTCTCAAAGTGTGAGTTTTGGTTGGACTTAGTCGCCTTTTGGGGAATGTTGTATTGGCAGAGGGCATAAGTATGGATCCTAAGAAGATTAAGACAGTTCAGAACTAGCCTAAACCTACTTCAGCTACAAAAAATTGGAGTTTCCTAGGTTTGGCGGGTTATTATCGCCGGTTCGTGTAAGGGTTTTCATCCACAGCAGCCTCATTGACTAGATTGACCCAGAAGGGTGCTCCATTTAGGTGGTCTGATGAGTGTGAGTTGAGCTTTCAAAACCTCAAGATTGTTTTGACTACGGCGCCAGTGTTGGTGTTGCCCACAGGTTTAGGATCCTACATGGTGTATTGTGATGCATCTCGTATTGGGTTCGGTGCAGTGTTGATGCAGGATGGCAGGGTGATTGCATACGCATCACGGAAGTTGAAGGTTCATGAGAAGAATTACCCTATTCATAACTATCACGACCCGGATTTCCCACCCTCGAGAGTCATGATGGCGCATACTTGTAAAAGCTAGGCAAGCCAACTATTAAGGTTTTAAACCATTAGCAATCAACCTAAACAGATATAAACAATAACTAAAGCTAAACAGATGAAAAGTGCGGAAGAGTTATAACAAATTCAAATAATCCGATACATGTCTACCCAAGGATCTTGTGTCACAAATTCACAAACATCTACAGATTTCTACAAATACTGGTCTAGAAAGAAAAGTACAATTGTTCTCGGAATGAAAAGAGACAACAAAAAGCTAAAACAGATGAGGGGGACTTCAGGCTCTGCAGACGCCAGCAAATCTACCTTGGTCTCCCTGGACTGAAGGCAGCTACCTCAGCTACTCACTGGGTCGGTACTGAAATCTGCACAAAAGAGTGCAGAGTGTAGCATCAGTACAACTGACCCCATATACTGAGTAAGTGTCGAACCTAACCTCGACGAAGTAGTGACGAGGCTGGGACACGACGACCATATAAACCTGTGCAGTTAAATCATATACAAACAGAATCATAATAATAGGAATCAACAGAATAAGGTGGGAAAGGGACATGATGCGGGGGGTATCAAATTCTAACAATAAACCAATAAAGAAGCATCAATAAAGAAGCATAATGAACATCATATCTATATCAACAAGAATAATGAAATGGTAATACGTGCACGGCATCACCCTTCGTGCTTTTACTCTCGTCCTTGTCGCTCCCCCTTTTTCGCTCGCGAGAGTCTGGGTTTCGACGTTCATAAGAGAATAACTCGTTTCCTTTCGGGAATTTGGGTATTTGGAGAGTCACCACCTAACGGATTATGGTGCGTTAGGGTACCCAAAATGATTAACTCATGTAACTAGTTTGCTTTACCAGAGATTAGGGTAATGGATTGAAATAACCTTGAGGGGAAGGTGTTAGGCACCCCTCGCGGTCCACAATGGTGGGTCCTGGCCAAACTTAAACTATGTGAATTAGTCATTTTAACAAATAAATAGTTTTAACACATACTCGCAAATAAAGGCATGTTTTGACATTCTAAGTACATGTATGATTCAAGTAATGAAAACAAGGATTGAACAATTTGCACATATATAAAGAAAAGTAAATTTATTTAAACAACGAGAATTAGGAAAGAGGGGTCCTAGGTTGGTTAGCCTATAGGTGTATACCCACACAATGCCCGGTAATCACTCCTCAATGAGGGGCTACACGTGATATTAGCGTGTAGTCATCATATCCTTACGACCCAATTCCCTCCCCTTGGTCATAGCCTAAAGCGTTCTAGCAACCTTGAAAGATATCCTATGCGTGCACTACCCGTCCCTTCCTTGTGGCCCTGTAGGTACTTAGGACCTCTAATTTAGGTAGTTCTAGACCGTCCTAAGGTACTTAAAGGAGAAAAATCGAGGCGTCAACCCAAAACAATTAGGACTAGATTAAATAGGGAATAATTAAAGGCTCATATTTTACCTCCACAAATAGAACAAGTAAGTGCACGTCTCAAACAACAGTTTTCAGATATTTAAGAGGAACTCTAGAACAGGATATCTAGGTGAGTAGAGAATATGCAGTATTAAGTTTGGACCAAAGTGTCAACGACCTATTCAGCTTGCCTACTGATATTAGACCTGTTGAATATGAGCAGTCACAGATAACAGAACATAGTTTTACAGTTGCAGGATTTTTAATCGCCCTATAGGCTTGCCTAGGCGTATAATAGTGATATCATATGAGCATGGTATCTAATCATTAATCAGGCATGCAGTAAATCAGTAAACAATTTTAAATGGGCAATTTGGATCCTATAGGCATGCTCTCTAGTAATATGAATTACGGCAGCGTTGAAAACTTATTAAAGAAACAAATAGATTAGTTAATTAACCGATTCAGAATCTACAAACATGAGTTAAAATTAAACTAAACTGGTTTTAGATCCTATAAGCATGATTTCTAATTAAACATAAGGCGAAGCAAGCGGAATTTATTTGACCAAAGCAGATCCTATAGGGCATATTATCCAACAAAACATTTTTTGAACCAAATGAACCCCTATAGGCATGTCATCTAATAAAACACATTTTGAATTGAAATGGACCCTATAGGCATGTTATCTACCCCCAACTTTACCCACAGTATGTGACTACCCCCCCCACTAATCACCCCAATGTTTGTTTACAATAATTATTACAGACCAAGAATTGAATATAAATTACATAAATAGAATAGAAGTTAAGCTATAGGGAGCCTGAAGCAGGCCCAAATCAATCCTGGTGTACCAAGCCTTCACTAGTCTCAAATGCCCAAAGTTCCATAGCCTAATTCATGTCTAGGTGTGTTAGAGTTCCCTAAGGACCTCAAGGATCCCGGGCAGTGCTCACACCTATACTTTCCTCAAACAAAGACTGATTATGTACAGTGTGGAAGTGTCAGCCCTGATATACCAGAGTTTAGAGATATCTCAAGGATCTCAAAGCAGTACATAAACCAGAGGGGCAGAACTTAGTAATCTAAGAGTAATGTGAGAGTGCATAATGATTTGAAAGAGTTTGGTACACAGTATAAAGAAAGGTCATAGCATTGAAAAGAGTTTTCTAAAAACCTGTACTGGTTTGAGTAAAACAGTAGTTGGAAAAGCATGAAAAAGAACATCTTGAAATCAGAATACCAATCCCAGAACAGCTTCAAAAAACACTTTGGCAAATAGACTTCACACAAGGAGAAAGGGATAGGGGACACCTAGAATGCACTTTAGTGATAGCAAACAAATACACAAATTTCTCAAGAAGTTATGGAATTGACAAGTTAGCTACAAAGATATGTTGAGAACACAGAGGTCTTAGACATGATCAATGCACACAACTAGAGTACCTTTGAAAGGGGTAGATGTCTTAACATGATCTCATTAGTGAACTAGAGTAGGTAAGACTTAGATGAACAGAATAAACAAGCACTTCATGAAGCATTCAAAGTTTTAGATATACTAATCACATGTAGAACAAGAAGAGTTTAGACATGCTGGGTGAGACAGTAAACAAACAATATAGCTTGGACATACTAGTGAACAAATAGAATTCATGCAATTATCTAAAGCAGGATTGTGCATGCTAAATAGTATACTAGTTACAGCTTTTAACAGAACAAACTTAAACATGCTGAGTGATACAGTAATCATGCAGTGTAATCTAAGCATGCTGGTTACACATTAAGCATATGACAGTAGAATAGCAAATAGAACTAGAAATCACAACTAATGAACTCCAGCAACAAAGAAAACACATAGTTTTGGAATGTTAATTGAATCAGGAAATCCCAGTTAAGGAGAGAATACAGAGTATAGAGCAGAGATGGTGCAAATAGACAGCCTTGGCTTATAGCTGACTAGATTAGTGAGAATTGCAAGTAACAGAAGAGAATAGAGAGCTTTTGAGAGTATGAGAGCGTGGAGGAACTAGTGTTCGTGTGTTTGAAGTGAGGAGTAAAGGAGAGTATATATAGCGGTTAAGAGCAAGGAAAAATAAGGTAAAGGGAATCAACCCTTCTGCAATTAAGGAAGCCACATAATCAATTATACACTAATTAGTGTAATTTTCCCTTAATTAAGGGTAACTGACCAACGGTAAAGGCAGAATACATTTAAGGAAAGAAAATCAAATGACCAATTAGGGGTAAATAGACAGAATTTTAATTAAGGAAATAATTAGTGAAGAATCAGTAAATACCACAGTTAATCGAATAAGGTAAGAAAGCTAATCAAGATTGTAAATAAAGGAAATAGTCAGGAATTAGCACATAGGTCTTAACAATGCAAATTGATAAATCAAGAATCCAAATCAGTTACTGATTTAAGAAGAAAAACATAGGTTTACCATGAATAGGTAAAAAATGAATATAGACACATAGAATCAGTAGAAAAAGTCGAACCAAGGACCTTAGTAGAGGCACATTAGGACAAACTCAGAATCCAAACAATAATGTCAAAAAAATTAGGGTTTTTAGCATAAACAAGTTAGGGTTAAAGAAAACTTCATGAAATTGGTTAAAACACATAAGAAACAAAAGATTAAACACTCAAAATTATCAAACGTTTTGGAGAAAGAAATTTTTGGGAAACCCTAGTTTGGAATAACTTAAAGAAGAAAACTGGAAGGTGTGTCAACATATAGAGATTCGAACAAATAGAAGTCAAAAACCTGAAGTATTGTAGTGTTTAAAAATCGGTCAGTAGTAGAGGATAAGAGAAACTTAAAGAAAAATCACAGAAACTTGAAAACATTTCAAGTATGCAGAGATTCAAAAAGTAGATAGCAAAGAACCCAAAATATAGTGCTAAAATCGGTTAACAGTAAAGAAACAAGAGATATTTAAAGAAAAGTCATTGACAAACTCAGAATCATTCCATATCTACAAAGTTCGGGACGGATTCATTTCCAAAGATTAAGGTTTTTGAGAGGAAAGGGGAGGGGTAAAGAGAATCTGGTTTAGAACCAGAGATTTGAACCGTGGAACTTCAATAGAAATTACTCACAAATCATGGACGAACTCTTGAAGAGCCTTGAACGATATATAGACTGGATCTCTTCGAGGTTCTTCCACAAAAACCACATAATTGAACAACCAGGGAGATAAGAGACAAGTAGAGGCTTCGTACAGCCATAGGACGCCATAGATTGGACAAGGATTTGAAGGATTAGGGCTGATTTTGGATGGCGGCGGCTAGGGTTAGGTTTAGGTCTCAGAGGGAATTGGGGAGAAGGGGGTTTCACGACGGCTTTTGGTGAGAAATGGCCGTGTTTGGGGGGTCGTTTGGAACTAAAAAAGGAATGGGTTAATTGTGGCCGTTGATTATGATCAACGACCAAGATTGAAAGGGTTTGGGGCCGGATCGGGTATTAAGGTTTGGGCTGGGTATATTTGGGTTGGTTTAATTTGAAATTGGGGTTAAAATTGGGCTAGGTATTTCGGCTAAGTTTGAAAATAAGGGGACATTTGTTAAGTACACTATTTAATTGATAAAATAATTTTTAAAAATAACTAATAGGTTGTAAAATGATTTTTATGCATGGAAATATTTTAAGATAATTACTTAATATTTTAAAAATATAACATGGTATTTTCTTGTAAAATAATGTCATAATGCATGCATATGCTATAATTGTAAAGTAATTACAATTGCATTCTAAAAATACAAATGTGGCTATTTGTGCAATAATTGAAACTTGGTACAAATGCAAATAATAAAATTAAGCCAAAAAATATTATAAAACTAGTTGTGATGCAATTAGTGATTGCTTTTATAAAATAAATGCTGGGATATATCAATTAAATATTTTAAAAATGCAAAAATTGTATAAAAATACTAATTGATGCCAAAGCATTGTTTTGAAAATATTATGGGAAAAATTGGGTATTAAAGTCCTCACCATATGAAACATCAGAAATGACACGACATCACCCTTCGTGCATTACCTCTCATAATCATGGCACGGCATCACCCTTCGTGTATTATTCCTCCCAATATCGGCACAACATCACCCTTCGTGCATTATCTCTCAAATCATGGCACGGCATCACCTTTCGTGCATTAACACTCACTTACAATATCGTGCACGACATCACCTTTCGTATTTTACACTCTTCCTCACCCAAACAATAGAAACAATAGGTCCCAGCAAGGGAATCAACAATATCAAGAAAAATATCCCAGCAAGGGATTCAGCTATAACCAATCTCGTTTTCAACAAATATGTTACAATTTGGAGAAGTTTGAGCCTTTGAAAAATCACCCGAGGATGTTTAGGGTTTGAGAAAGTTGTAAAATGATAAAAAAAATCCCGTCTTAAACCTCACTTAACAGGTGTAGTTATCACAATTGCGATCAGGGGTTTGCAATTGCGAACCTTTTGAAATCTTGCTATCTTCGTATTTGCAAAGTAGACGTTGCATTTGCGATGAAGGGCCTTCGCAATTTCGAGCCCAGTGTTCGCAATTGCAATAAGGGCCTGCCCAGGATTGGTTCGCAATTGTGACACTTTGGTCGCATTTCCCAAGCCTAACCACTTCGCAATTGCGAAGCCTGATCTCGAAATTGCGAGATCAGAGGCCTGTGCAAAACACCAGATGCACAACTGCATTTTCCTAAGTCCAAATCACCCCGTGGCCTATCTAAAACTCACCCAAGCCCTCGGGGCTCCAAACCAAACATGCACGGAAGTCTAAAAATATCATACGGACTTGCTCGTGTGATCAGATCATTAAAATAATATCAACAATTACGAATTTAACCTCAAATTCATGAAATTCTTTAAGAACATTGAATTTTTCATTTTCTCAACCAAAGGTCCGATTTATACCAGATCAACTCCGATTCTTACCAAACTTCACAGATTCGACTTAATTATTATTTTAAACTTGTACCACGATCCAGAACCAAGATACGGGCCAAATACCATCAAGAACACGGATCATTCCATTTCAAAAAGTCTTTATATTTTCCAACAAACAATTTTCTTTAAAAATTCTTTTTTCCAGCTAGGGACCTCAGAATTCAAGTCCGGGCATACGTCCAAGTTCCATATTTTACTACAAACCCTACAAGACCGTTGGATCATGGGTCCGGGTCTATTTACCAAGAATATTGACCAAAGTCAACATTAATTAATTTTAAAGGCCAAATTTATTATTTTTCTCCTAAATTTCACATAAAAGCTTTCAGAAAACGCGCCCGGATTGCGCATGCAAATTGAGGTAAGATAAAAGGAGGTTTTAAGGCCTCGGAACACAGTTTTGACTTCTAAAACAAGAGATGACCTTTCGGGTCATCACATTCTTCACCTCTAAAATAACCATTCGTCCTCGAACGGACATAGAAAAGTACCTAAGTCAGTGAAAAGATGAGGATAACGGCTCCGCATATCGGACTCGGACTCCTAGGTCACTGCCTCAACAGGCTGACCTCTCCATTGCATACGAACTGAAGGGAAATTCTTCTATCTCAACTGACGAACCTGCCGATCTAGAATAGCTACCGACTCCTCCTCATAAGTCAAATCCTTGTCCAACTAGACAGTACAGAAGTCTAACATGTGGGATGGATCGCCGTGATACTTCTGAAGCATGGACACATGAAATACTAGGTGTACAGCTGATAAACTCGACGGCAACACAAGTCTGGAGCCACCTCTCCCACTCGATTAAGAATCTCAAAAGGACCGATGAATCTAGGGCTTAGCTTGCCCTTCTTCCCTAATCTCATCACGCCCTTCATGGGAGACACCCGAAGTAACACTCGCTCTTCGACCATGAATGTCACATCGCGAACCTTACGGTCGGCATAACTCGTTTGCCAAGACTGAGTTGCATGAATCCTATCCTGAATGATCTTAACCTTATCCAAGGCATCCGGTACTAAAATCTGTACCCAATAACCGAGCCTCTCCTGGCTCAAACCACCCGACGGGAGATCGACACCGTCTACAATATAATGCCTCATAGGGAGCCATCTAGATTCTCGACTGATAGCTATTGTTGTAGGAAAACTGTGCTAATGGCAAGAACTGATCCCACGAACCTCCAAAGTCAATAACATATGCTTGGAGCATATCCTTCAAAATCTGAATAGTGCACTCGGACTGTTTGTCCATCTGAGAAAGAAATTTTGTGCTCAACTCGACCCGAGTACCCAACTCACGCTGAACTACCCTCCAAAATGCGAGGTAAACTGCGTACCTCGGTCAGAAATAATAGACACGGGCACACCATGAAGACGAACAATTTCCCGGATATAGATCTCGGCTAACCTCTCTAAAGAGTAGGAGACTACCACGGGAATGAAGTGTGCTAACTTAGTCAGCCTATCAACAATAACTCATACTGTATTGAACTTCCTCTGACTCCGTGGGAGTCTAATAACAAAGTCCATAGTGATATGCTCCCACTTCCACTCGGGAATCTCAATCTTCTGAAACAACCCACCAGGTTTCTAATGCTCGTACTTTACTTGTTGACAATTTAAACACCGAGCTACATAGGCAACAATGTCCTTCTTCATCCTCTTCCACCAATAATGCCGCCGCAAGTCCTGATACATCTTTACGGCGCCTAAATGAATAGAATACCGGGAACTATGGGCCTCATCTAGAATCGACTCACAAAGTCCATCCACAGTAGGCACACAAATACGGCCCTACATCCGCAAAACTCCATCATCTCCGACTGTAACCTGCTTGGCACCTCTGTGCCACACTGTGTCTCTAAGGATAAGCAAATGAGGATCATCATACTGCCGATCTCGGATACACTCAAATAATGAAGAACGAGTGATTGTGCAAGTTAAAACATGGCTGGGCTAAAAAACATCCAACCTCACGAACTGATTGGCTAAATCCTAAACATCCAAGGCAAGCAGTCTCTCACCGATCAGAATATACGCAAGGTTGCCCATACTGGCTGACTTCCTAGTCAAAGCATCGGCTACTACATTGGCCTTCCCCGGATGATACAAGATGGTGATATCATAGTATTTCAATAACTCTAACCACCTCATCTGTTTAAAATTTAGCTCCTTCTACTTGAACAAGTATTGCAAACTCTTGTGATCCATGAACACCTCACATGATATACCATATAAATAATGCCTCCAAATCTTCAGCGCGTGAACGATGGATGCTAGCTCCAAATCATGAGTGGGATAATTCTTCTCGTGAATCTTCAACTGCCGCAAAGCATATGCAATAACCTTGTCATTCTGCATCAACACCGCACCAAGTCCGATACGAGATGCGTCACAATACATGGTATATGGCCCTGAACCTGTAGGCAATACCAATACCAGTGCCGTAGTCAAAACTATCTAGAGCTTCTGAAAGCTCACTTCACACTCGTCCGACCACCTGAACTAGGCACCCTTCTGGGTCAACCTGGTCATCGGGGCTGCAATAGATGAAAACCCCTCCATAAATCGACGGTAGTAGCCCGCCAAACCCAAGAAACTCCGGATCTCTATGGCTGATGTGGGTCTAGGCCAGTCCTTGACTGCCGTAATCTTCTTAGGATCCACCTAAACACCCTCTGCTGATACAACATCACCCAAGAATGCAACTGAACTCAACCAAAACTCATATTTTGAAAATTTAACATATAACTAGCTGTCCCTTGGAGTTTGGAGAACGACTCGAAGATGTTGCTCATGCTCCTCCCAGCTGTAGGAATAGATCAAAATATCATCAATGAAGACAATCACGAAGGAAACCAAATAAGGCTTGAACACTCGGTTCATCAAATCCATAAAAGCTACTGGGGCATTTGTCAACCCAAATGACATCACTAAGAACCCATAATGCTTGTACCGAGTGTAAAAAGCTATCTTAGGGACATTGGATGCCCTAATTTTCAACTGATGGTATCCAGATCTTAAATCAATCTTTGAAAACCCTTTGGCACCTTGAAGTTGATCAAACAAATCATCAATCCTCGGAAATGGATACTTATTCTTGATTGTGACCTTATTCAACTGCCGATAGTCTATGCACATCCTTATCGATCCATCCTCCTTCTTTACAAATAACACCGGTGCACCCCAAGGCGAGACACTAGGTCTAATAAAGCCTTTATCAAGCAGGTTTTTCAATTGTTCTTTTAATTATTTCAACTCTAGCGGGGCCATACGATATGGCATGATAAAAATGGGTTGAGTGCCCGGAGCCAAATCAACACAAAAGTCAATATCCCTGTCGGGTAGCATCCCCGACAGGTATGAAGGAAATACCTCTGGAAACTCACGAACAACGGGCATAGAATCCATAGAAGGAACCTCAGCACTAGAATCGCAAACATACGCCAAAAAGGCCAAACATCCCTTAACAACCATACGACGAGCCTTCATATATGAGATAACCTATAGGTAGATTGACCAGGAGTCCCTCTCCACTCCAAACGAGGCAACCCCAGCAATGTTAAGGTCACGATCTTGGCGTGACAGTCCAATACAGCATGATAAGGGGATAACCAATCCATCCCCAAAATGACATCAAAGTCTACCATATCGAGAAGTAGGAGATCTACACGGGTCTCAAGACCCCCAATAAAGACCATGCAAGTACGATAAACACGATCTACCACAATAGAATTACCCAATGGTGTAGACACATATACAGTAACACTCAAAGAATCACGAGGCACAACCAGATAAGGGGCAAAATAAGATGACACATAGGAATATATGGACCCCAGATCAAATAGAACTGAAGCATCTCTACTGCAAACTGAAACCGTACTTGTGATAACTACATCGGAGGCCTCGACCTCAAGTTTGGATGGAATAGCATAACATCGGGGCTGGGCCCCACCACTCTAAACTACATCTTGAGGAAGGCCTCCTACTGGATGGCCTCCACCTCTAACGGCCTGACCTCCACCGCTAACACCTCGACCCCTACCTCTAGTTGGTTGAGCGGGCGGTGGAACACTCAGTGCCTAGATGATGTCACGGGAACCCTAATGCTGAGAGATGCTTAGTGCTCGAGAGAAAAATCTAGCAATATGCCTCGTATCGCCACAAGTATAACAAGCCCTTGGCTACTAGGACTGCTGACTTTGACGGCCTGAGTAACCACCCTGAAAACTCTAGAATGGAGGTGCACTGATAGGAGTTAGTGATGCACTGTAAGGTAGTTTATCCGAATACTGCATATGAGAACCACGGCCACCTGGAGCACCAGAGAAGCCTGAAGTGCTGAATGAAACAGCCTGGGAGAATGGGCCCTACCAAAAGAATCCCTGCCTCCAAACGAGGCACCACTGAACCTGCCAGAATGACGAGGCCTCTTGTCAGACCCCTGACCACTCCCCTGAGCTAGAACCATCTCAACTCTCCTGGCCATATTAGTCGCATCCTAAAAATAAATCTCGCTTCCTATCTCCTTAGCCATCTACAGTCGAATAGGCTGAGCGAGTCCCTCAATGAACCTCCTCACCCTCTCTCCCTCTCTCTTGGTGGGAAGTATAATAAGAGCATATGGGCCAAGGCAATGATCTGGTCTTGTACTGAGTGACGGTCATAGAACCCTGCTAGAGACGCTTAAACTGCCTCCGATAGTCCTCCTTCTGAGTCATAGGAAGAAACTTCTCCAGAAATAATTGAGAGAATTGATCCCAAGTCAAAGCCGGTGACCCAGCTGGCCTAGCCAAACAATAATCCCTCCATCAAGTTTTGGCGGAACCTGACAGATGGAAAGCAGCAAAGTCGACCCCATTGGTCTCCACTATCTCCATGTTTCGTAGAACTTCATGACAGCTGTCCAAATAGTCCTGGGGATCCTCTGAAGATGTACCGCCATAAGTAGTAGTGAAGAGCTTGGTGAACCTGTCCAACCTTCATAAAGCATCAACAGATATAGCTGCTCCATCAGCGGGCTGAGCTACCATACCCGGCTGAACTACTCCAACTGGTTGAGCTGCTGGAGTCTGAAACTAAGGAGGCATTTTGCTCCAGAGTGCGAGTAGCGGGAGTCTGTTCTCCTCCCATAGCCTGAGAGACGGCTGGTACTACAGAAAGTAATCCTACCTGAGTGACACTCTCCATAAGGCCACTAGACGGACCAGAGCATCTTGGAGTACTGGGATAGCGATGAACCCCTCTAGGACCTGAACCGGCCCTGCTAGAATGGTCTGGGCTGGAGCCTCCTCCTCAAACTCTACCTAAGGCTCCGCCGCTGGTGCTGCTGCTCTAGGCTGAGCCCTGCCTCTACCTCGGCCTCGTCCACTGCCCCTCGTAGGAGATGCCACTGGGGGCTCGAGCTGCTGATCAGTGGATGAAAAAGCACGTGTTCTCGCCATTTGCGAAAGAACAGAGTAGAAGTTCAATTAGCATTGAGAAGTCAAATCGTACGACAAAGAAGAATAGATGTAAAGTTATTCCTAAACTCTGTAGCCTCTAGGGATAAGCAAAGACGCCTCCGTACCGATCCCTCAGGCTCTACCTAGCTTGTTCGTGAATTATGAGACCTAGGCAACCTAGAACTCTGATACCAACTTGTCACAACCCGGATTTTCCACCCTCGGAAGTCGTGATGGCGCCTAGTCGTGAAAGCTAGGCAAGCCAACTATTAAGGTTTTAACCCATTAGCAATCAACCCAAACAGATATAAACAATAACTAAAGCTAAACAAATGAAAAGTGTGGAAGAGTTATAACAAATTCAAATAATCCAATACATGCACGGATCTGGTGTCACAAATTCACGAACATCTAAAAATTTCTACAAACACTGGTCTAGAAAGAAAAGTACAATTGTTCTCGAAATGAAAAGAGAGACAGTAGAAAGCTAAAACAGGGGAGGCTTCAAGCTCTGCGAACGCCAGCAGATCTACCTTGGTCTCCCTGGACTGAAGGCGGCTACCTCAACTACTCACTAGGTCCGGTACCAAAATCTGTACAAAAGAGTGTAGAGTGTAGTATCAGTACAACTGACCTCATATACTGAGTAAGTGTCGAGCCTAACCTCGGCGAAGTAGTGACGAGGCTAGGACACGACGACCATATAAACCTGTGCAGTTAAATCATATACAAACAGAATTATAATAACAGGATCAATAGAATAATGTGGGAAGGGGACATGCTACGGGGGATATCAAATTCTAATAGTAAACCAATAAAGAAGCATAATAAACATCATATCTATATCAACAAGAATAATGAAATGGTAACAATATCAACAAAAACATCTCGGCCAGGGATTCAACTATAACTGATCTCATTTTCAACAATTATGTTACAAAATAAAACTCAACTTGAGCCAATACTCAACAATAGTAAATTACCAAGAAACTTTCATACGCTTTATTCAACATTGATAATCATCAGTTTGAGCATGAACGATACATAATAAAGTTACAATAATCATAATATAAGATCCACGGGCATTCTTGACACCAACGTATAGATACTCGTCACCACACCTATATGTCGTACTCAATACTAACACATAGCACATAAGACCACAACTCCTATTCCCCCAAGCTAAGGTTAGGCCAAACACTTACCCCGATTCCACGAACAAGATTAAGTCTCAATTACCATTTTACCTCTCGGTTCCACTTCCAATCCGCTTGTATCTAGTCATAATTTACTTAATAACATCAATAAATACTAAATAAACCAATTCTAATGCATGAAAATAGATTTTCCATTGTTTCCCCCAAAAGTCAAAAATTGACCGCGGGACCGCTTAGTCAAAACCCGAAGTTCGAACCAAAACCCGATTACTCATTCACTCACAAACTCAAATATGCAATAGTTTTGAAATTCGACCTCAAATTGAGGTCCAAATCTCCAAAATTTGAAAATCTTAATTTCTACCCAAAAACACCCAATTTCCCATGAAACCCCTAGCTTTTGAAGTGAAATTATGTAAAAAGATGGATTAGATTGAAGAAGATGAGTTAGAAATTACTTACTTATGATTTGGAGAAGTTTGAGCCTTTGAAAAATCGCCTAAGGGTGTTTAGGGTTTGAGAAAGTTGTAAAATGATGAAAAATTCCGTGTGAAATCTCACTTAACAGGTGTCGTTATTGCAATTGCGATCAGGAGTTCGCAATTGCAAACCCTTTGAAATCCTGCTATCTTCGCATTTGCGAAGGAGACGTCGCATTTGCGAAGGAGACGTCGCATTTGCGATGAAGCAATTTCCAGCCCAGTGTTTGCAATTGCGATAAGGGCCTGCCTAGGCTTGGTTCACAATTGCGATACTTTGGTCGCATTTCCCAAGCCTGACCACTTCGCAATTGCGAATCCTGATCTTACAATTGCGAAATCAGATGCCTGTGCAAAACCCCAAATGCACAACTGCATTTTCCTAAGTCCAAATCACCCCATGGCCTATCCAAAACTTATCCGAGCCTTTGGGGCTCCAAACCAAATATGCACGCAATTCTAAAAATATCATACGGACTTGCTCGTACGATCAGATCATCAAAATAATATCAACAACTACGAATTTAACCTCAAATTCATGTAAGAACATTGAAATTTCCATTCTCTCAACTAAAGGTCCGATTTATGCCAAATCAACTCCAATTCTTACCAAACTTCATAGATTTAACTTAGTTATTATTTTAAACCCGTATTAAGCTCCGGAACCAAGATACGAGCCTGATACCATCAAGAACACGCGCCATTCCATTTCAAAGAGTCTTTATAGTTTCCAGCAAATAATTTTCTTTAAAAATTATTTTCTCGGGCTAGGGACCTTGAAAATCGATTCTGGGCATACGCCCAAGTCCCATATTTTACTACAGACCCTACGGGACCAACACAGGTCTGGGTCCGTTTACCAAGAATGTTGACCAAAGTCAACTTTAATCAATTTTAAAGGCCAAATTCATTATTTTTTCTTAAATTTCACATAAAAGCTTTCCGGAAATGCGCTCAAACTATGCACGCAAATCAAGATAAGACAAAAAGAGGTTTTAAGGCCTCGAAACACAGTTTTGACTTCTAACACAAGAGATGACCTTATTTCAGGACATCACAATGACTTAAAGTTGGCAGCCATTGTTCATGCACTGAAGATTTGGAGGCACTATATTTGTGGTGTGTTGTGTGAGATATTTATGGATTATCAGAGTCTGCAGTATTTATTCAAGCAAAAGGATCTCAACTTGAGGCAGAGGAGGTGGTTGGAGCTGTTGAAAGACTATGATATAATCATTTTGTATCATCTCAGAAAGGCCAATGTCGTGGCCGATTCCTTGAGTAGAAAGACCGTGAGTATGGGTAGCCTTGCGTATATTCCAGTTGGCAAGATACCGTTTACTTCAAATGTTCAGGCTTTGGCCAATCAGTTGGTAAGGTTTGATGTTTCCGAGCCCAATCATATTCTAGCTTGCACAGTGTTTTGGTCTTCCTTGTATGAGCGCATCAGAGAGCATCAGTATAATGACTCCCATTTGCATGTCCTTAAGCTCACGGTGCGACACGGTGGTTCCAAGCAGGTTATTGTTGGAGTCGATGGGGTTTTAAAGATGTAGGGTGGTATTTGTGTGCCCAATGTGGATGGGCTTCGTGAGTTGATTCTTGAGGAGGCCCACAGTTCCTAGTATTCTATTCATCTGGGTGTTGCCAAGATGTATCAGGACTTGCGACAGCATTATCAATGGAAGAGGATGAAGAAGGATATAGTTGCACATGTAACTCGGTGTCTAAATTGTCAGCAAGTAATATACGAGCATCAGAGGCTTGGTGGTTTGCTTTAGAGGCTAGAGATTCCTGAGTGAAAATGGGAGTGTATTACTGTGGATTTTGTTGTTGGGATCCCATGGACTCAGAAGAAGTTCGACGTGGTATGGGTCATTGTGGACAGGTTAACCAAGTGGGCGCATTTCATTCCAATGGCAATTACCTATTCTTCAGAGCTGTTAGCTGAGATCTACATCCGCAAAATCGTTTGTCTCCACGGTGTGCCCATGTCTATCATTTCTGATCGAGGCACGTAGTTCATCTCGCACTTCTGGAGGGCGTACAATGTGTGTTAGGCACACGGGTTGAGTTGAGTACATCATTTCATCCCCAAACAGATGGAAAGTTCGAGTGCACTATTCATATATTAGAGGATATGCTTTGCGCTTGCATTAAGAATTTTCGGGGTTCTTGGGATCACTTCTTACCGCTTGCAGAGTTTGCCTACAACAAAAACTACCAGTCGAGCATTCAGATGGCTCCCTACGAGGCATTGTACGGGAAACAGTGTCGTTCGCCAGTTGGATGGTTTGTGCTGGGAGAGGCTCGGTTGTTGTGTACCGATTTGGTTCAGGATACCTTGGATAAGGTCAAGATTATTCAGGATCAGCTTCGCACCGCTCAGTCTAGGTAGAAGAGTTATGTAGATCGTAGTGTTCGTGATGTTGCATTCATCGTTGGAGAGAGGGTATTGCTCCAAGTTTCACCCATGAAGGGTGTGATGAGGTTCGGAAAAAAGGGCAAGTTGAGCCCTAAGTATATCGGACCTTTTAAGATTCTTGAGATAGTGGGTGAGGTGGAGTTCAGGCTTGCATTGCCACTGAGTTTATTAGTAGTCCATCCGGTAATCCATGTGTGCATACTCCGGAAGTATTACGGTGATCCGTCCCATGTGTTAGATTTTAGCTCAGTCAAATTAGACAAGGATTTGACTTATAATGAGGAGTCGGTGGCTATTCTAGCCCGACAGGTCCCGTAGTTGAGGTCTAAGAGATATCCTTCAGTTCGAGTGTAGTGGAGAGGGCAGCCGATCGAGGAAGCCACGTGGGAGTCCGAGTCAGATATGTGGAGTAGATATCCACTCCTTTTCACTAGTCCAGGTACCTTTCTATGCCCGTTCGAGGACGAACGTTTGATTTAGAGGTAGAGAATGTGATAAACCGATAGGTCATTTATAGCTTTACCCTTCATTTATATGGTTTGAGACATCGAATAGCTCTGTTTAGCTTTTCCCGATTTGCATGCGCAGTCTGTGTCTTTTTTTTGGAAGATTTTTATGTGAAAAATTGATAAAAATGTAAAATTTTGCCTTAAAACTCGTTTGAGTTGACTACGATCAACGTTCTATGTAAACGGACCCTGATTAGTATTTAACAGTCCCCGTGGGTTTGTATCGTAATTTGGGACTTGGGTGTATGCCCGGAATCAAATTCGGAAGTCTCTAACTTGATTTAACGTATTTTGTTGAAAACTATTGGAAGACTAAAGGAATTCCTAAGTTTGACCGTAGGTTGACTTTGTTGCTACCAGGTTCAGATTACGGTTCTGAAATTTGGTATAGGTTTATTTTAGTATTTATGACTTTTCTACAAAATTTGGTGCAAAATGGAGTTTATTTGACGTGATTCGGACGTCCGGTTGTAAAATGACATGCTCTTGAGTTTCTTTAAAAATATTATTCATTTTGACATCTGATTCATAGTTTTAGGTGGTATTTTGGTGTTTTGATCACGCGAACGAGTTTGTATGATGTTATTATACTTGTGTGCATGTTTAGTTTGGAGCCCAAGGGCTCGGGTGAGTTTCGGATAGGCTACAGAGTGATTTTTGAACTAAGAAGAATGTTGTTTTTGTTGTCATCTAATGCATGATATTTTGTGCTTCGCGATCGTGAAGGCTCTCTCGTGATCGTGAAGGGGAACTGGGCTGGGGAGGAATTTACTCTCCATAAACGCAAGGAGTTGGTTGCGATAGCGGAGTAGTGGTGGGATTCTACCATCCGCAAACGCGACCTGTCCTTCGCGAACGCGTAGTGTTAGGAGGGGGAAACTAAGGAATTTGACTTAACTCTACACGAACGTGAGCCCAAGCTCGCAAACGCAAAGGCGAAGAGGCTAAGCCTAACGTGTAGAGTTGATCGCGATCGCGATCGCGATGGACAACTGGGCAGTGCTCTTCGCGAACGCATTAGGTGTCTCGCGGACGCGATGAACACCTGACGCCCAGTCATTTAAACTTCTCAAAAGTCGGTATTTCACCCATTTTCACTATTTTCTCATTAGAGCTCGGCCTAGAGGCGATTTTGAAGAGAAATTTCATTATCATTTCATAGGTTAGTATACTTTAACTCATTTCTTCCAATTTCATCAACACCCATTGATTTCTAACCTTAATTTATGCTCTTTCATGATAGAAAAAATGGGGACTTGGGTAGAATTAGAGTTTTGTTTTTGTAAAATTGAGATTTAGACCTCAAATTGAGGTCAGATTTTGAAACTAATTACATAATTGGGGGTGAATAGGTAATTGGGTTTTGGTCCGAATCTCAAGTTTCGACCAAGCGATCTCGAGGTTGATTTTTGTTGACTTTTTCTGAAATAATTGAAGATTGAATCTTTTCCACTCATAAGTAGTTTCTAAAGCTTATTTGAATTGTTTGAGTGCTTTTTGGTTAGATTGGTTTGGAGGCGAATTTTATAGGAAAGGCCCCGGCTGAGCTTTGACTTGATTGTGGAGCAAGGTAAGTGTCGTGGTTAACCTTGACTTGAAGGATTAGGACTTATTTGCCTATTTGCTACGTGCTTAATGTATGGGTACAATGTATATGTGAGGTGACGAGTACTTATGCTTTGTTGTTGGGTTAAAGCATGCGGGTGAGACTTGTTTTCTTGTGATTCATTGCCTCTTTAATTATGATACATATTAAGTTATTACTTATTCGATCATTCTTTCCGTATTTATTGCTTATTTAGTAATTGTTCAGTATTTTGGAAGTTGAAATTTGGTACCTTGGCATCATATTTGATGTTAAATACAGATTTGCGCACTATTTACTTCCCAAATTTATATTATCTTTGTTTCATGGTAAGAAAGGGGTTTAAAGCACGGAGGATGATGTCGTGCCATTGCATTTATCTCATTTATTGATTTATACATAGTGAGGAAGAGAGTTAAAACACGAAGGGTGATGACGTGTCATTTATATCGTTTATTCATTATATTATGGCGAGGAAGAGAGTAAAAATACGAAGGGTGATGCCGTGACTTTCATTTCATTTATTAATTGTTACATAGTGAGATTGAGAGTAAAAGCATGAAGGGTGATGCTGGGCCATTTTATTTTACTTATGTCATCAATTAATGGTGAGGATGAAAGTAAAAGCATGAAGGGTGATGTCGTGCCATTTTTATATCATCTTTATTTGTCTTCGTCATTGATGATTTATTTGGTTATTACGTGATGTTACTCCTGTTGTAGTTATCGTATCTTTCCCCTTCCGCATGTCCCCTCCCAATTGCACATCGTTAATATTTGTTTTGTTTCTGCTTCGTGTGTGTGTGCATATATGTGATGACCCAAAAGGTCATCACTTGTTTTAAAAACAAAACTTCCGTGTTCTGAGATCTTGAAAACCTTATTTAGAGTCACCTCGATTTGCGTGCATAGTCCGAGCGCGTAGACGGAAAGCTTAAATATGAAATTTTGTGGAAAATAATAAGTTCTGACTGTAAAATGAATAAATTTGACTTCGGTCAACATTTTGGGTAAACGGACCTGGATCCATGATTTGACGGTCCCGGAGGGTCCGTAGGAAAATATGAGACTTGGGCGTATGCCCAGAATCGAATTCCGAGGTCCCGAGCCCGAGAAATGAATTTTTAAAGAAAATTATTTTCTGGAATTTTTTAAGGAAATTTGAAATGAAGTTTGATTATAAAGAGATGATATCGGGCCCGTATTTTGGTTCTGATGCCCGGTACAAGTCTTATATATGGTTTAAGTCATTTCTGTAAAGTTTGGTTGAACACGGACATCGTTTGACGTGATTCGGACCTAAAGTGCTAAATTTGATACTTGATGAAGTTTGAGAAAAAGTTCTTGATTTTGAGGTTTGATTCATTGTTACTGAGGTTATTTTGGCGATTTGATCGCATGGATAAGTTCATATGATGTTGTTGAGTTAGTACGTGTGTTTGGTTAGGAGCCCCGAGGGCTCGAGTGTGTTTCAGATGTGTTTCGGCAAGTTTTGAACTTAGGAAAAAGTTGCAGATTCAGAGAAGTTGCAGGTCTTTGAAGCCAGGTCTCGTGGTCCGCGGTGGAAACTTCGCGGCCGCGGTGGGATTTGTGCGGTCCGTGGTGAGCAATGCCAAGCCTCCGCGGCCGCGCTCGATTTCTTGCGGTCCGCGGTGGAGCTCTGCGACCGCAGTCCATTTTATGCAGTCCGCGGTGGAGCTCCGCGGCCGTAGTCCTTTTTATGCGGTCCGCAGAGAGGGTCTGAGAAGAGTATATTTAAACGGACTTTTCAGTTATTTTTCACTTTTCAAAACCCCAAAAACATAAGAGGCGATTTTTCAAATAATTTCTCTTCTCCAAATCAATTGTAAGTCATTTTTAACTAGTTTTCTTCAATCATTAATATCTTTTAACATGATTTCAACTTCAAATCAATTATTTTCATGGGGAAAATTGGGTGTTTTGGGTAGAACCTAGGTTTTTCAAAAAAATGGGGGTTTGGACCTCGATTTGAGGTCCGATTTCAAAATAAATTACATATTTGAGCTCGTGGGGGAATGGGTAATCGGAATTTGGTCCGAATTTCGGGTTTGGACCAAGCGGGCCCGGGGGTTAATTTTTGACTTTTTGGGGAAATCTTTATAAAACCTTTTTTCATGCATTAGAATTGATTCATTTAGCATTTATTGATATCGTTAAGCAAATTGTGGCTAGTCACAAGCGAGTTGGTGGTGGAAACAAGAGGTAAAGCAGTAGTTGAGGCTTGAATTGTGTTCGTTGCATCGAGGTAAGTGTTTGGTCTAATCTTAGCTTGAGGGATTAGGAGTTGTGTCCTATTTGCTATTTGCTTCTTGTTGAGTACGACGTATAGGCATGGTGACGAGTATCTATACGTTGGTGTCAAGCATGACAGTGGGTCTTATATTGTGGTTTTCATGATTTCGTTGTATTATTCATGCCTTGGTGAAGATTCCTAATTATTGTATAAAACTTGTGGAAAGAATTGTGACCTATGAACATTGAGGAGCGTTGGCTCAAGTTGTATAATAAAATTGTGAAAGTATAAGTGCTTTTAGAGCTTTGGCTCGAGTTGTGAAAGTATAAGTGATAATCGAACCTCTAGAGCATTGGCTCGAGTTGTGAAGTGAATTGTGAAGAAAATTTGAGAAAGAGAAAAGATCATTATGTTGTCACCCTTGTCGGGCTATTGTTGATTTATTTGTTGTTCCCTTGCCGGGATTTAATTGTTTAATTGTTGTTCTATTGCTGGGATTCTTATTGCAAAATTTCCTTTATTTCCTTACCCTATTGTTTGTGATTATTGTTTGGGTGAGGAAAAGAGTTAAAACACGAAGGGTGATGTCGTGCATTGTTTGTTATTGTGAGGAAAGAGTGTAAAGCACGAAGTGTAATGCCGTGCCGCACAATGTACCATTCTGTGCCGATTTTATTGATCATATGGTGAGGAAAGAGAGTAAAAGCACGAAGGGTAATGTCGTGCACATTTTTATTATATGATTGCTTTGGTGAGGACGAGAGTAAAAGCGCGAAGGGTGATGTCGTGCATTTGTTGATTTCTGATTCTTTGTTGATGTTCGAGTTATGCTGTTTCTTCATTACTTGTTGTTATTTGATTTACTTCGAGGTTATAGATTCCCTTAGCCTATCTGCCTTGTGATTGTTGTTTGGGTGAGGAAGAGCGTAAAGCATGAAGGGCGATGTCGTGTATTGTTTTGGTGAGAACGAGAGTAAAAACACGAAGGGTGATGCCGTGCAAATTGTTGATTTCTGCTTCCTTGTTGATATTCTAGTTATGGTATTTCTTTCCTTACTTGATGCCTTTCTATTCAGAACTATTATCTCCCCCACAGCATGTTTCCCCCTCCCACATTGACTGGTTATTTCTGTATCTCTTTTCCAATATATATATATATATGAACTGCACAGGTTTATTTGGAGTCTGGTCCTAGCCTCGTCACTACTTCGCCGAGGTTCGCTAGACACTTACCAGCACATGGGTCGGTTGTACTGATACTACACTCTGCACTGTATGCAAATCCAGGAGCAGCTTTCGGACAGTAGTTAGAGGGATTCCTTCAGTCCACCCGGCAACCCAAGGTAGACCTGCAAGAGATCGCAGGCCTTGGCGTCCCCCTCTATCTCTATTTCCTGTTTCATTTCCTTTTGTTCAGAAACAATGTATTGTATTTCTTCAGACCTTGTATGTAGTAACTCTTAGATAGTCTATGACACTGTGACACCAGGTTTTGGGGTATTTGAGGTTTTAAAAGTTGTAATGGACGTAGCCTTAAGATATAAATTGTTGACTTCCGCTTATTTATTTAAAATTCCGCTTTTATCATATTATCGGCTTGTGTTTGTTAAAAGAGGCAAAAATGAAAGTGTAGCAAGTAGTTAAGGTTTGTCTTGCCTAGCTCCCATTAGTAGGCGCCATCACGACTCCCGAGGGTGAAAAATCCAGGTCGTGATAATATATACTTGTACAGGTTTATTTACGTGGGTGTCTTGTCTTAGCCTCGTCACTACCTCGTCGAAGTTAGGCTCGACACTTATGGAGTACATCGGGTCGGTTGTACTCATACTACACTTCTGCACTTCTTGTGTAGATTTTGGTATTGGTCCTAATTGTGCGTGAGGTGCATCAGCTTGGATCATTGCATACGGAGATTGAGGTAGATCTGCTGGCGTCCGCAGACCTTGAAGTCCCCTTCCTCTTCCCTCTTTTACTATTCATTTCCTTCGAAACAGTTGTATTTATTTCAAACTCTGTTTGTAGAACTTCTAGTTGCTCGTGTACTCGTGACTCCGAATCTTTGGGAGTAGTTATTATTACATGACTTATGCTGGTATTGTATTAGATTGAGCTCCAATCTATCGCTATTTATAATCATTTGGTTTAAACTATTAAAATTTGGCTATTTAACTATCTCACTCTGACTTGCCTAGCAAGTGAACATTAGGCGCCATCACGATCCCGAGGTTTCCATCACAAACCCGAGGTTGAGATTTCGGGTCGTGACACTTTTATTCAAAATAAAGTTTAGAATCTCACTGTTTCTTGCTCCTAATCTGCAGTAGTTTCCTTTGCCGGTGCATTAATGTTGTGCTAGCCATTATGTTGTATTGAAGCTTAAATATAGAGAGATGCTAAGTTGGTGATCAAGCTCTTTTTGCAAAAGATTAAACACTTTGGCATAACAATATGCTACTAACTCGTTATATCTTGGGAAGTTGTGCTTGTTTGAAATTAGATCTTGTGCTAGACTCAAATTTACTTCTAATAACATGTCCAAGCAAAATATGTTACTTGTCTGTAGCCTCATTTAGCACGCAAAATGTTATTTTTATTTGTTGTTGGTGCACTTTAAAGTCGGGGTTTTGACACAATTATCCATAAAAATAAAATTATTTACTCTTGTCTACCCATTTGTTTTTTTACCCATAAATTAATTACATTTCTTACCCATGGTAGGTTTAGTGGGGAATTTTTTCTTTATTCTCCAGTTCTTTTTTTTTTCTATGCTTCTTTTCTTTTCGTTTCTTTTTCTCCTTTTCTTTTTTCTCATTTTCTTCTTATTTTTTTCTTTTTTCCTATTCTAATTTTATTTCATTTATTTTTTTTAATATTCTTTTTCTCTTCATAATCTAATTTCATTTACTGTTTTCACTATTTTTTTATTATTATTTTTTTATATTATTAATAAAGAAAAATCAAATTGTGTACCAATTAAATATAGCTAATACAACCAAAAAAATATTAACTAACATATGATACCAGTATAATATATAGTTATACCAATAGGGTATACAATTGTACGCAAAGAGTTACAAAAAGTTTTATTCAATTATTAAACTGAAATAATATCATTTGTCAATAAAAATTTCAAAAAATTCTAAAAGTATCTAATTGTAAGAGTGTACCGTTACATTATATAGAATACTATAATTTTTATTTTTATTTTGCATTTTCAATTTGCCTCTCACACTAGGTAAAAGTTTAAAGCAAATTAAAAGAGAAAAGGCAAGTGAATTTATGGGTAATAAGTATACTATTATAGTAGATTGTATACTATTACAGCATATTGTTACAATATATTGCATATTATTACAGTATACTATAACAATATATTGTATACTATAATAGTATATTGTTACAGTATAATTATACACTCCTATAATATTGTATGTTGTAGCGGCATACTGTTAGGTAACTGTGTTTGCAGTATAGCTATATACTCCTACAACATATTGTATACCATAGCAGTATACTGTAGCTGTGTTCTTCTTCGATTTTCAACTGAAAATTTCAATCTCAATCACCTCAAATCAGCTCCAAATGCTATCAAATTTTAGTATGAACTTCCAGAAGGTACTATAAACAATATTTAACAGCACCCACCTTGAATCAAACAAGAAATCTTCAAAAATAAAATTGAGCTTCAAGCCCAATAATGGTGGAAATTCAAATACACACAAAAATTTAGATCTGGGAAACTTACTTGAAGATACTATAAGCAATATATTATAGCACCACATCGAATCAAACACTAAATCTTCAAAAAAAAAGTTATTTTCTTCCTTTAAACTTTACTATAACATATAAATTGAAAGTAAATACTATTGAAAAAAGAGATAGAGAAAGAGGAGGGTTGAGAGTGGGCGAGAAGTTGAACTAATATTTTCGGAATGGGGTTTTGACACAATTGGGGAGTTGAGCAAAGAATTGGAGGAAGGTAAAATGAGGAAGAAGAAGAAAAAAGGAACATAATAAAAGCGGCTAAATAGTTTGGGCACATGGGTAGGAGTAGTAAATAATTTGGGCCTGAATATTAAATGGTAAATAGTTTGGAATTAATGGGTATAAAATGAGATTTTCTCTTTAAAGTCTCCTTACAAAATTTTACGGGCTTTACAGTACCCTATTATTAGGTTTACATAAAATTGTATTTTATAGACCATTACTATTACTCAATGAACCAAAACATCCAAAATACAAGATACGACTTCAAGAGATAATATGCAATTAGTATTTTTTTTTTTTGGATCATTTGATTTTTAATGACAATTATTATAAACTTAATATTAAAATGTAATAGCAATGCCTAATGATGAGAGTGGAGCAAAAATGTTTACACTTGCAATATAATCAATTACAATATATTTTATTGATAAGCTACAAGTCTACAACAATGATGTAGTTCGAGGTGATGCTTACTAGTAGAAGACTGCAAATTAGTAAGCTAGAGATGCACAAGTTAGTGGTGATGCTTATTGCTTATTGCTTATTGCTTTTGGTCAATGATAGGGACTGTTTGCTGAAAAGTTTTCCGATCAAAAGACCATAGGTCAAAAATCAACCAGCTTAAAATTAATTTTTTTGATTTAACTGATACATACTTATCGAAGATCGTACAATTAATTGACGACAACATATGAAAGATCAAGACACAATTCGTAACTCTCGTGTATTATTCCTTCAAAATGCATTACACATAAAATGTTTTATATAATAATATTAGTTCCACCTCAATTAATTGGATTACCCAAGCCCTTTAAAATGCAAAATGCATCTCTCTCTCTCTATATATATATATAAGTGGGCAATAAGAAAGTAAGGTGGGACCTCTTTTAGGCTAAGAAACATATTTATCTTTTTTTCTCGTTTTTTGGGGAACTTTCATCATTCTTTCCATTTATTTTACAATAAAAATAAAAAAATTATTTTAATAACTCACAACTCTTTATCTTCATAACTTATAATTTTAATAGTATCTCAATAACTCCAATCCCTTTCATATTCATAACCTCTAAATGTTTAATGTGTAAATTTATGATAATTTATCTCATTTTTTAAATCTTCCCCTTCATTTCTCTCATTTAATCTAGAGTAAATGAGTAATAAAAAACCCATGTAGTAGTTTTCTAGAACAAAGCTCACGTAGCTTTAGCAATTGAATACCATTTCCTTTATTTATATTTGTTGTCCTTTATTTACTTTAAAATTTAAAATTTCATTTTCATAACTCATACTACCTTAACTTCAACTCTTAATAATATCCATAACTCTCATGCTTTTCATATTCATAACCCCCACATATTTAATTTAAAAATTAAAATACCTTATGGTATTCATTTATTTTTTCCTATATAAATTCATAACTTTGTTTCATGAGACCCCTCCCCAAGACTACCCTTTCTATTCTGAAATAGTAATGCTGTCATATTTGATTCATGTTTTAGTTTGGCTTGAGGAAGAAGGCTCTTGAATAATGATCGATATTGCGGGAGGGGGTGTCGACAAGAACTCGAAAAATTATACACTGATTTTGCATTTCTATTTCCTGCTATTTTCTTAAGATTAAGGTCTCAAGTTGTATCTTTTCTTCTCTATTTACTTTCTCGCGTGTTCTCTTTCGCTTTATTTTCTATGAACTTTTGTTTGTCGCAAGTTTGTATTTTCGTTTAGACTCAAATTAATTACTTATGAATTAAACTTTGTTGGAAGTCTGCTAAATACTAACCAATAATAGCTCATTGTGTAAAAGGGATAAATTTTAAACATTCAAATATGCCCTTCATTAGATATTTTGGCAACACTTCTTATTTCTTTTAGTCAGTAAAAAGTGTTAGGGCTAAAAGTCACAGAGCAGGCGCATGTTCTTCTTTGCTGAGCCATCGACATGTTTGTTTCTTGTAAAATAGAAATTATTTTCTACTTTATTTTTACTTGTGATTTTATAAAGTAAGTAGTAAATTATCTTTCATTTTATTCGTATGATTGGATCATGTATTATATGTACGACAAAATAAAATAAAGTATTTGGTTTACTATGTAACTTTTGATTCTTTTTGAAGTATTGTGATAATTATCTTTTTTTTGAAAGTTATGTTTTGATTTTCTTCTTTGAATTGCCTATTATTTGTAAGACAAAAACTTATTTATTTTGCTGATAGGATACAAATAATTGAGCAAGTATTCTGAAGTGAAGTACTCTAGTCTCCTTAGAATGGAGAATATGAGAGGGAAACTAATGAATAGAAAAGAAAAGACAAAGATGAAGGCTAAGAAGGGCATAACGAGAAGGAATATAAAAAAAAATATGTCGCAATTTTCACATATTTCTTTTGTTTTGTTTTATTTTATTTTCATTATTAGTTTCTTTACTTTTATTTCATATTTCTTTTATTTGAATAGGAGAAATTTTAGCAAAGCCGATGTTTTACCGTTTAATGAAAAAATTATCTATTTACATGTCTCTAACATATAATTGTACTTAAAGAGTCATCTATTAACCCCTCACTTCCTCCTCATTAATTATAATATATGTAAGTGAAATGTTTTTCTTAAAAATCCTTTCTCTTTTATTCCTTTTAAAAAGAAAATCAAGAAAAAATGTAGTTACCTAAAATCTAATTCTAATTAAAATGCTAAGTATATGATTTATCAATATGTAGAATTATCTTTTATATCCATATTAATTTTTTTTTAAAAATATCTCTTGCATCCACTATATGTCGTTATTTTTCTTTTTTAAATTTAGTGATATTTCTTATACCCGTGCGAAGCGCGAAAATTTTTACTAGTTTAATTCATATTACCCAAAATAATAAAAATCTTTTCAAATTGGACAATCCACTAATCTCTTAGGCCTCATTTGTTTTTTTTAAAGATTAAAACGTTTGAATCTGAATATACGTTTGAATATCAAGATGTGTATTAAGATTAAGACATCTGAATCCATATCTGAATGTTTTGATATGTATTAAGACCTGAATACTAAATGATTAAGACTGTTTTATTTTAACATCTAAATGTATAAAATTTACTTTTATTTGAAAATTAATAAACATAAAATTCAAATAAATACTAATTAATCTAATATTCCATCAATAAAATATATAACTTTTTAGAATATGATAGTTGCTCGTGGTGATGGCTAACGGTAGTGTTTGTGAATGCCGACTAAAAATGATGGTTGGTGGTAGATTTAGTTGATGGTAGTAGTTTAGGAAGTGATGATTGGTAGTGGTAGCTATTATGATTAAGGATGGTGATGGTGGGTGGTGATAGTTAATAATGACGGGTGGTGGTAGCTGTGATTGAGGAAGATGGTGATGGGTGGTGGTAGTTTATAATGATGTCAGTGCCAGCTATGATTGTTGATGGTGATGGGGTGGTTAGTTGTGTTAGTTGAGATGGATGAGTATTAGTTGTCATTGATAGTGGTGGGAGTGGTAGAGATGGTGGGTGGTGGTAGTTGACAATGGTGGCGGCTATGATTGAAGATAATGGTGGTAGTAGTAGGTGGCACAGTGATAGTTGATAATGGTAGGCGGTGGCGACAGTTAATAATGAATATAGATGGTAGCGTCTTAATGAAATTAAGTTGTGTTATAGATCTTAATCATACGGACCTATTCAGAACCCATTAAGTGGTTGTGAAATAAAATAAAAAAGAATTACAAGAAAATACACGTGACTTTACACCATAACAAAAAAATGGTCTATGTTTTTAAGTTTTACCTGACCTAGCCCATATTGTACATATTTTGAAAGCAATAGCAAATTCAAAACATGTGTTCTTACAACCATTGCTTCTAAAAGCTATATATGGAGTTAAATATGTCTTCTCATAACCATTTCTTTCACTCTATCTTCTTCTCACATCTTCTACATATGCTTCAAGGTCATTCAAAGCTTTGCTTTTGAAAATAGGATTTTTTGAGATTGTTAGTGTTGTTTCAATTGATTGAAAATATCAAAGGAGTTCAAAATTTAAATTTGAAGTGATTTGGAGTAGATTTGAGCAAGATTTTTGAATTAAATTTCAAAAAAGACACAAGGAAGAAGACGAAGTCAGTTTTTTGTATAGTCATGTATAATCTTGCATAATAGTGTATATGAGTGTATAAACACATCTTATACACTATTATACAATTTTATACACATATATACAAGGGTCTATAGACGAACTTCTTCCACGATTTTCAGTTGCAATTCTTATTCAAAACCAGTCCAAATCTCCATTAAATGACTTCAAATTTTATATACAACCTCCTTATACTATTTCTAATAAGTTTAAATAACATCCGCTCCAAATTTCTCACAAAATCAAATTCGAAATTTAAACCCACATATTTAAGCTTATTAAAAATCTAATTTTCACCACCCAAATGAATTTGGTTTGTTGAACTAATATTTGAGTCACAATTACTGATTCAAAAATTAATTTAAACGCTTGAACAATTTTTTTAAAATCAATTGGAGTTGGATGTTGAATCTTAGCTTATTATTTTTGGGTTAGTTGATTGTAAATTGAAATATGGTCTATAAAATTAAAAAGTAGGGAGTCCAATTATTTTTATATAAAAATATATATATACAACTATTAAAATTTAAATAATTAAAATTCAGACTTTAAAAACAAACACACTTAATATATTTAAGATTTGAATGACCTTGGTTAGGTGCACGAATGAAGCCTCGGTAGTCTCTGTGTGAATTGTAATTTGTAACGGTCTACTTTATCTCACCAAAACAAAACAAAAAAAGTAGTACCAACCTAGGTGGCAAATAGGTGGGACCCTTCAAAGGGTCCAAGTGGATAGAATTAGAAATAACTCCCTATTTTCCCTACTGATTGGATTCTCAAAATCTACTAAACCCTTCTTCTGTTTGCAATTGCAAAGACTCTCACCCCGGAAACACACACTCTCACTCAAATTCACCCAAAAAACTTCACTTGGCAATAACGGGTTTCAAACCCTAGAAATCCAGGTATACCGATTAGTCCCCCTCAAATTCTCCGTCTATTTTCTGCATTCGGTTCAATGCTATTTTGTTTGTTGTTACTCAATAGTGCTCTGATTTTATATTCTGGGCCATTCGTTCAGCCCTAGATTATTCTTTTTGGGCATTGATTAATTGGGTTTGAATTTTCTGCTTTGCTTGTTTGTTGTCAACTATTTGCCCCCCCCCCCCCAAAAAAAAAAAAATATAAAAATATAAAATCACCTTCATGTTGCTGTTGTTTTTCAAATAACATTAGGGGTTGTTTGGGTTGGATGTATTAATTTAAGTATTACTGAAATTCCAATTTAACTATGTTTGGTTGCTTTTTAAATCATTGTATTGATAAAATCCCTGTATTAGTTACGTTGCAATTAACGTATTATTTTATCCCGAATTCGATGTGGAAAAACCATAAATGTCGTTGAAGTCGAGCACGCAAAACATAAAAATTTCCTGAATTACTTATTTAGTTATAATACTACTTATTTATTTCTTATAATTTAGAGGATGATAAGTTTAATACTTCGATATATATGGCATAAATACTAGTTTTAACAAGTAAAGCTCACTTGTAGCAATTATGTTGCTTCTATAAGGTCTTGAAAGGCCTAAAACGTGATTTCCTTTGTAGCTAAGAGTATGTTTGATAAAAATAACTTATATTGTGTTTAGTCCTATCGATTTTGGGTTGCTAGTTGGTTTTCTATAATTCTGTCATTTTTGTTTGAGAATCGTGTAGCTTCCTCTAATGCAATCTCTTTGTTGATGGAGTATTATTTCAGATACGTCATTTGATATTATGGTGCCTAACTGCAAATAATTCAAATACCTAGATCCATTCTTTCAGGAAAAATTACATGTTAGATGAAGATGTAACACATGTAATTATACGCTAGTTCTTTATTGTACTTTTGTGGTCCTCCTTGGTACATATTAATGAAATGTACTTTGCATTATCAAACATATAATACGATAGGATTATACCAAACGAAATGCGAGACAAGTTCTATATAACATTGTGAGACTAGCAATATATTGTGAGAGTGAATGTTGGGTCTTAAAATGTTCCCAAGATGAATGTAACGAAAATGCGAATGCTAAGAGAAGTATCTCAAGATTGACGATTGAGAATTATCTCAGGATTGACGATTGAGAATCGTTGGACAAGGAAGATGACACACATTAGTTGGTGCTTTATGTGTAAGGGTTCCAGAAAAGACATAGATCATCTCCTACTTCATTGTCCAGTAGCCACGAGGTTATGGTGGGAAAACATGTGCGAGTTCAGAATGTCTTGGGTGGTGCCAGGCACATTGAAAGAGCTTATGTGGGTCGTTTGGAGAAAAAATAGGAGAGTTTCTTTAGTGTTGAGATGCATTTTGTACAATGCGGAATAGCCTCTTATTCCTTATTTCGTTTTGGTGCCACCATGAATTCCCTTTATGTATAAGGTTCAATATTGTTCGTAGAAAACATATCTTTTTGTAGGTTTTCTACCTTTTGGTATACTTCTTGTGTATGAGTGGTTTTTGAGCCTTGTTTTTTAAATAAATATATTACTTGAATAAATAAAAGGAAGAAGATGAACGGTCTCTGACAAGATTATACAACATTAGAATAATAACATCCAACAGAGGGGCTCCCGAGGCTTAGTTCAAATGGCAAAGGTTAAGGGACTTGTGATTTAGGTCACAGGTTCTAGCCTTGCGCCATGCAAACTAAGTCTGATATTTAAGTGGGGAAAGAGGGGCAAGCCCTTTATTCACGACTTTCGAAGGCTGTGGTTGGTCTAGATGGATTTCTCAGTCATAAACAAAACTTAATAGAAGGTGCAAATAAATACACAGAGGATAAATTGAGAGAAGATTGCCTAAGATGGTTTGACCATGTCTTACTGATGTACTTTAAAGGTTTTGTATCTTTCAAGCACAAAGAAGAGAGAGAAACAAAACACCCCGCTAAAGTTTTCACAAAACTAGCGAACGCATTCTTCAACCTCACGTTAGAAGAGTGTAAAATGGATAAACCTTACTCATACGTTTCTCAATCCCAAAAGATTGCAAGAAGCATTGAAAAGTGAAAAAAAGTAAACAAAAATGTCAATCACGTTTTGAATCATATGCTCAAAGAAACTAATCACCAACCTTTATTTTCAACATATTGAGCCATTTAAATAGGCCATACGATGAGTAAAATTGATGAGGTTAAGGAAAACTAATCCTAATTAAACTAGAATAAGAATAAGGTTAAGAAAAACCTATCCTAACTAAAATAGGAAAGAATTCTAGTAGGAATGGAATACCAACTAACAATTTTAATTTGAACAGGACTATAAATATAATCCTACTAAATCAAGAATCAAATTACTAGGAAATAGGAAATAAGAATTCCTAATCTTTATGAAAAAGAAATCCTAATCTTGAATGGATTCTTGAACTTCTTGAATTTCTTGGATTCTTGGCCTTCTTGATCTTGCGTCATTCTCCCCCGGTTGTAAAAGACTTATCGTCGAGTCTAACAGATGGTGCAAGATTTGCTATACTAAAGAATGGGCACCCAATGCTCACCAGGTTTCAAGTTACATTTTGGTAGCTTATCATAGAGCTTCTTCGTGTTGTAAGCAAACTAGCACTTGGTCGAACTAAATCTCACTTTCTGAGTTTCAACTTTCTACCAAGCCTTCTCCATGTAATCTTTCTATGTTGACTATTAAACTTCAACTTACGATATGAAGTTATTGGTGTTAGAACTTCATGAATCTTAACCAACTCCATGTCTAGTTTTGAATTAAACATGGAGATCGACACTCTTCATGGGAATGCATTAATTGTAACGCTTGTACACCAACAATCACTTTGATAATAACCACATATATTTATGACGTGAAGACATCTTGTTTCTTCAACATACCTCAAACTCTCCATTATTCATACCTTTTTAGGTAATCCTTCCTCTTGTTCATGCATATTTCTATGGACTTTAAGATTAATGCAATATATTGACTTGTTAGTAATTTTAGAGACAACAATCAAGTCAATATGGTGTTGAGCATCTCTGAAAGGCGAAAAATCAACGACTCACATAGTTGGATACTCCACTGGATCGTCATAAACCTTTGGTGCTAAATTCTCAACTTGTGGATCCAATGCATATTCCTCATCTCTTTGATAATGGTCTCCATCCGTTGTGTTCTCTTCCCTCAATTTGATTATCTAAATATTTATTATATTGGGCATGGTGCCTTGGTACTCTTATGCCTTGGTCAGATTCAACCTCTTCAGCCTGCTCACTATATCTTACTCTACACGGTTGAATTGATCGAAGTGGTAGACATGGTGGTAGCACTGGTATGTTATGTGATGGTGGAGGTTGTAGTCATTGTGGCGGATTTGATAGCTGATTTTGAAGAACTAGACCTTCCACCCATTCGGTCAGATGCCCCACTGATTTTGTCAAGCTATTTAGTTGCACTTTAAAGCCATCTAGCTGCACTTTAATTTCTTCATTATCTCGTTCAAGGGCTGTATTTCTTAATTTCTGAATTTATAATTTAAGATCCATTGAAGAGGATCCCGAGCTTGCTATTTCCTTGTCTGGTGACACGGTGAACAAGATAGCAAATCAGGAATTCAGACATGGAACCTGTGTTTTGATACCAAATTGCTGTACTTTCAAGATTTTGCACCTCTCAAGCACAAAGAAGAAGAAAAATAAAAGCACTCTGTTAAAGTTTTCACAAAACTTGCGAAAGCATTCTTCAAAATCACACTAGAAGAATGTAAGATGGAGAAAATCTTACCCACACATTCCTCAATCCCACAAGATTGCAAGAAGCATTGAAAAGCGACAAAAACGAAACAAAAAAGTCAATCACGTTTTTGAAACTTATGCTCAAAAAAACTAATCACCAACCTTTATTTTCAACATATTGAGCCGTTTAAATAAGCGATACAATGAGTAAAATTGATGAGGTTAAGGAAAACTAGTTCTTATTTAACTAGAATAAGAATAAGGTTTAAAAAAACATATCCTAACTAAAATAGAAAAAATAATTCTAGTAGGAATAAAATACCAACTAACATTCTAGTTTGACTAGAACTACAAATATAACCCTACCAAATCAAGAATCAAATTACTAGGACATAGGAAATAAGAGATCCTAATCTTTATGGAAAAGAAATCCTAATTTTGAATGGATTCTTGAACTTCTTGAATTTCTTGGATTCTTGGCCTTCTTGATCTTGCATCACTTACTTATACGTTAATATGCACTTGTCAGTAGGTATAACAATACTAATATGCACTTGTCAGTAGGTATAACAATACGATGATTGAAGGTGTTAAAAGAGGATGAGTTAGACTTAAATTCACATAGAGGGAAGTTGTTTCAAATAACCTATAATCCCTCAAAATCAAAGCAAATTTTGCTAAGAACAGAACATCATGGAAGCAAATGATTTGCGATACCAACTAATTAGGATTGTAGCTTAGTTGCTTACACATATACTTGCGAGGAGTAATTTTACTCCGGCTAGAGGTTAGAGACTTGTATGTCTGTGAAAAGATAATTGTGAGATTTGAAGAACATCTAGTTTTTGGAGGACCCCCATTTGTCTTTCCTGAATAGAGTAGAATGGTTGCTTAGTATACAGATACAACAATTGCAATTAGTTTGGGTTAGTCTTGAGGTAAAATTGATTGATACTGATATTATTTGGGAGATGATATAAGGTTTCTAGTTATTTTTGAGCTATAAAATGACATTTACTTCTATTGTTGATAACGTTAGTATGTCAATGGACGCCTCGTGTTCATTTGGAACCAAAGTAAAAAGATGTAGAATGTTTTGGTTTCAACATTATATACCATTTTTTTATGAAGTAAGAGAATTTTTATTGCTGGCATCATGAAGATGCAAGAAATATAAAAGAGGGACCGTACATAATAGAGGGGTCAGCTTTGATACAAAACAGAGCTAAGCTAAAGCTAGGGAGCTGACAAAATCCAAAAACTTAATAGGTCAATTTGCAGGGGCTAAATTATGCCAACTATACAACCATAAGAGACATCTAGCCTTAAGTGTGCAAGGGAGAGTTGATATCCCATCAAAGCATCTGCAATTCCTTTCTGTCCAAACACACACACACACAAAAATGCCAGCAGGGATCAGACTTTTTTGATAGACTTATCAACTTTTCTGGAGACCAACATTCATAGGCTTCTTTGATGCTTCGTGGTATAACCCGGGTGAGACCAAAAATAGCAAGGAACATGCACCGAATATCCGTGACAACGGGACAATGTAGTTGGAGGTGCCTATTAGTTTGTGATTTTTGTAGGCACATGAAGCATCTATTGACAGTCTGTATGCTCTTGTTGATACTCAACATTATACACTTTATCCCTCCGACCTGCAGGATATTTTCTTTACATACCCTTTCTTTGCAGGAGTCCTTTAACACACCCTTAATTTGTCAATTTGGTAGCTAAGATTCCCATATCTTCTTGGGAAGTGCATGACACGCGCCAATGAGAGTGCAACATGTGTCATAACGTAAAATAGAAGGGAAAAACTGAAAAATACTCCCTCACTCCTCTTGAGTTTCATTATTTACAATTTTAACCCCATAATAGTTTTCATCTTGCTAATTTACCCTTTTCTTTCTCTCTTCAAGCCCACTTCTTTCTATGTGATTATTTGGAATACTATTGCACTGCTGTTACTGTAATCCCCCTTATGAAAATATGGGAAAACAAACAACAAGAAATCAACGAAAGAAAAAAAAGGATGCTTTTTACCGCAATATGTTTACTCTTTTTGTAATAATGCTGACAAATGTTCCATAGCAAGTCTAATCCTTTTTTGCCGCCTAATGGTGGCCTAAAATGTGCTTAAATATGGCTTGATCAAAACTTAGTTGGATATAGTCAATAGGTCAAACTGCTTAGACTGCGTAGAGCTTTTCTACTTGGTCGGAAAGCGATTTCTGACAAACCCTTCTCACTATTTCACTACACCGAACTCACCAGCACTACCATTGATGTTGCATCTTGTTGATTGATGCACTTTCATCTATTTGCTTTAGAAAAATTATTATTTTCTTGATTGCTAGAGTTTGGTGAAATCGTAAGCTACCCTTCTATATGCAAAAATTGAGAGAATTGCCAGTCCTCTCAAGACATTCTCTGCGCACTTCCGGTCATTTATGTTTTTCCTTCCCCTTTTAAGTCTTCCACGAACTTTACCAATAAAAACCTTTCAATGTTCAATCATCAATTGGTAGGTCAAAATTATGGTAATTTAAGGGTTGTTTATGCTGAGGGAAGGGGCACTCATGGCACTGTCAATGGGTCCCATTTGCTGATATCCTTTTCTATTCCGTTTGTTAACCAAATCGTGAAGATGAATATGCAAGGTGTTAAAGCATACACTTGTCTTTCATCGATTATATAAAGATTGGCAAATGGGTTTATAATGTACTGGGCCACTCCATCCATTGCCTAAAGGTTTTGGATTGGATGCTTAGATTCTTTCTTATGGTATTAGAGCCAAACTTTAGTGAGCCTGTTTGTACAACCACATTCTTTCTTCATGTTCTATTACTCTAGGATTTGCTTCCCTCAACTTAGCCTATGGAGCTGCTCGAAGCTTCTCTCTCTCAATTCATTCGAGTCACAAACTTTCCCTAGTACTCCTCTCTCAGCTCTAGGCTCACTCTTCGGCCTGTTGAGCCTGATCTCTCTACATCAAGTCAACCCCTCAATCTTTTAGATTCAGCTCACATGTAAAGAATCCGGTTACACATGCGGAGGGTATTGGAGAATTCAGTTGTCTCTCATTGACTGTGTACCGGTTACAAATGGGTTTATAATGTCCTAGGCTACTCTATGCATTGCCTTAAGGTGTTGAACGCCTAGATTCATACACAAAAGGATTAAAGCTGCCGAAAGAATAGGTGATACATTGGAATGGAAAGGGAAGAAATCTATATATATGTTGGACATGTGGCATTCAAATAGCGTCTCAAACACAATTTTACTGTTCACACGCTGCTTTTTTGTTTTTGGCTTGCATGCCACCTGTCATTTTAGGGGGGAGGTAATAGTTTCCCTTTTTACAAGTTGAGGTATGTAAAAGGATGTCGATAAAGAAAAAGTGTGTTAAAGAAATTTCTTTGCAAGTCCGAGGGGTAAAGTATGTATTAAGCCTTTTTTATGTTAAATTCTGTAACTATTTTGTGAAAATTGGAATGCCTTTTCGATTGAAAGCAAAACTTTCAGATGGATGCAATGGTACTGCTTTTAACAGCAAGATTGTTACTGCTCGAAGTAAAAATCTCAAAACTGTTAATGCCTATTTTTGTGATGAAAAGAACCATAATTAGCATTCTTCTATCTACTCTGCATCCAATAGTTACCAGAAAGGACGAGGTTGCGGTTTGTTAAAGACGGACTATTGTGTTGCTTCGATTTATATATCTACGCGAACCAAGACGCATACTTTTTTTATTTTTTTATTTTCTATATCACGGTGTTTGGCCCAACTTGCACGCACTTCAACTAATCCACTAGGTATCCTGTCGTCACCCAAGTGTTGTAGTTGGAACTACAATATGAGATCTCCAGGTTGTACTAGCATGTGTCATGCACTAGGCCATCCCTGGAGTAGTTGTATACCTTTCTTAATGATCTTATAGACAATATTCTTTTTATAGAATTCAACTCAATCATTTCAAATAGTAAAAATGATGAGTTTATGTAGTATTTTCCTTGGGAAAATTGCTCGTCATGTTGGAAATCCACTCTTTCATGATAAAGACTCCTCAAAGTATAAGTGTCATTATCTAAAGAAACTTTACCTAGTGAATGCATTTTGATCCATTCCATTAATTTTTTGAAAAAGAAAATGACATTGATCCATTCCATAAATCAAAATGACTAAATATTAGGTAAGAGTTGAAAATAAGAAAAAAAGATGAAAGTATATTTTCATAGAGTGATGAAAATGTCTAACAATTAAAATTTCAGAACTCGAGTATTCAACTAGTTATCCTGAGTCTTAAACACAATGAGACTGTAACTAATATTGGACTGAGATAAATCATTTTTGACAAAAGAATATTAGAATGAAATCCGAATAAAGCAGAAAAGATATAGAGAACTCACATAGTAGGCACAACTAGTTTGGGTTTGAGCCTTATTGGTGTTGTTATTGCTGTATTTTATTTCAATTTTGGAGCACACGTGATATTTCAACGTATACATAAGATTGATAGTTTTACATAGGAACTCCTCATAAGTAGACTTTGCTTTACTTTATCTCCTTGCGTTACGGGCCTTACTTTCAGTCACTCAAATCCCTATGATTTTTTTGAAACAAAAAGAAGGAAAGAGGTTCAAAATGTTCTTGAAAATGTGTACTTTAAGTTGAGGTATGCCGGAGACAATACTTAGAAGTTAGAATTATGCTACAAAGAGATTCAATTCTTTGTTTCTCCCTGGAGGAAGTTGGCTCTGATTTTGCACCAAGGGTGTGGCCTAGCGGTCAATGAAGTGGGTTGAGAACCATGAGATCTCAGGTTCAAGTCCCAGCCTGGACAAAAATACTAGGTGTTTCTTCCCGTCTGTCCAAGCCTTGACAGATAAGTTGCCTGGTACCTGTTGCTGTGGCGGGAGGTAGCAAGTACGCAGTTGAGGTGTGCGCAAGTTTGCCTTGCCAGATCCTCATCTAGAATACCTTCATTGAAAAGAAAAATAAGGAAAACCAAATAGAAGTTAGACACTTTGAGCGGAAAAAAAAATCAGAGATTCCAGAAGGCTATTTTGTCAGATTAGAGATAAATGGTCTAGAAAGAATTACTGAGTGTCATGATGTTAGGATTAGGCGCACGTCACGGGTTCAAACACTATCACTAACAAAACTGGCCTTTAAGTGGGAAAGGGTAACAAGGCAGACCCGTTATCCAGATTTTAGAGCTGTGTGCCACTGGCCCTCGGGGGTTTCTTGGTTATTAGAAAGAAAAAAGAATTAAGGAACAAAGGGGAATGAATCGTTTTTTGGGAATAATCATCAGATAAAGCTTCTAACAGTACCATTAATTTCTATTATCACTCATAGTATTAAGTTTTTCCAGTTATTCCTCTATGCTATTTCTAGCTTTTTGAAGCGCTCGGTAGATTGACTTTTGTTTGTTTTCTTTTGATCATTTCCTTATGTCATTCATCTTAATTTGCCAGTGAACAGGATTGAGTTGCTACTTTTCGCCATTGGATATTGTTGTGACTCGGGAGGGGGCTGATGTGCAAGGCATGATCATAAGAAATATTAAGTTCATCAAGTCTGAAAACTTCTGCTTTATTACGACATAAGGACGCTTGGATGGAAAACAAAATACTTCCATCTTCTTCTGGAGGGTACGACATTGATTCCTGTAGACCGCGTTTAGGCAAAAGGATATCAAGGCCAGTTGATTTGCCTGAATTTTCCTGGCCTCCAGAATCAAGATTAACAGAAGGTGGTCTACTCTTAGGAACTGCCACAGAAGAAAACATTCGTGAATTAACTGTAAACCGATCGAACTCTGCCAAAATGGTTGCTCTTCATGGTGATCAATTTAATTATCAGAACAGTGTCGAAGGTTCTAAATTAACATATAATAGGAAGTCCCAAGAAAATGAAGCTGAAAAACTACACCAGTACCCTTTATGCATGCAGTTGCAATCTACACAGCACCAGCATCCGCATTGGAAATCTGATGTCCCAGCTGGGGAGATGCCCGAATCGCTAAATTGGATATCAAAGAAAAGTAACATGCCTGCACAAGCTGACACCGGTAGATCTTCTTCAGAACCCGATAATTCGTACACTGAAAAATCTCAATTTCATCCTGATCAGGAAGATTTGGCTTCTGGGAACCCTGTTGTCACCTCTAGGATGCCATTGGAAATGCATAATGTTTCCCCTGGATTTGTGAGAGAGGTTGGAACAGTTGAGCAGAATTTTTCTCAGCACCATACCTCATATGCTTTTCACGGAAGAGGTCCCGAGGAAGCTAAAAGATTTGGGAATTCCTGTGTTTTGGAACAAAGTCGTCAGTGTTCAAACAGCAGTGGATGTAATAATCCCTCATCTAGAGATATTCTCTCCTCAGGAGTCTCAGCTTCTACTGAACAAAACATTGGTGGAAGGTCATTGCATAATGAGGTTCAGAGTTCCATTGGTTCTCTCGATAATGGTGTAGACAACTTACTTGAAAGTAGAGGAGGAAGTCATATGGAAGGTGCTATGAAAATGAAGGACCTGGAAGTAATAGATAAGGAGAACATCAAGAGTTCTTTGACAGATGACCTTTCCTCTAAAGATGGCCATCGTCCATCAAATGGTGTTCAACATGTTGAATCAAAGAAGTCAAATCATAGCTCTCAAAGATTAGATGAGAAGAGTAGGTTATCGTCTAATAAAATGCCTCTTGCGGCTGAAAAGCTATGGGATGGATCTCTTCAGCTAAACTCATCTGTTACTGTGTCTGTGGTGGCTTTCTTCAAAAGGTCTTTCCATTTACTTTTTGGTTATTGGCATTTGCTTACAACTTGTAAATAACTGCAAGCTACCTTAGAAGTAATACAAAGTCTTTTTTTAATATATTATTTGAGTTGTTGTCTGTTGTAGATTTATATTGGCACTAATGTTGCCAAATTAAGTATTAAAGAGTCAACCTCCCTAGATTATCTGGTCTCCCCTGTCCCAGTTAAAATAATGTCTGAAATGCTGCTCCTACGCATGTTCATCTTGTCTAAAATGCTAGATGGAACTTATTGCTTTCAATATTCTGCGGTTGCATTACTACATTCTTTTTTGATCAAGTATAAGAAGAAAATACTTGCATTACTACATTCTTTCCTGACTGCATTGTCTTGTTTTGATGAACTTCCAACCCAGCAGCCTGACATTTAACTACTTTGACATAACATGATTTTCATCAGGTGGACCCCTCTTAGAATTTGATTTATATTAAAAATGATGGCACAGTTTATGCATATTTTTATAATAATTTTCTAATGTTATTCGCTTCAGGCATAGATAGCTAAAAACTCAAAGTAGAATGATATTTTAGTGAAAACATTTCAAGAAACATAAGCCCCCCCCCCCCCCCCCAAGGAAAAAAGAAGGAATAACTGGTTAAGAAGTGGATTGGAGATAGGACAGTCCAAAAATTTTAGTCTTAAGATTTTTCAAGTTGATGATGGATACTGGAATTTTTTTGATGTATGGAGCTTTAGGAGATACCTGAGAAGTTATGATAGGGTATTGGGGTTTAACCGTGCTCTTTGTAAGCCCAAGTGGATCCTAAGCAACTACTTAACTTTTGCTGCTTTATACTGGACCTACCCAAGCATAATTTAGCCAGCTGATCCCGAAATGACTTAACATGGAGTGGCAGCTGCTGGAGTGTTTAGATAGAAGCTAGAGCTGTGAACTTGCTGCAATTAATTATTGGTGTATAAGCAAAAAAGCTATGTTGTGCTGTCTCTCCAAAAATGTTGCCGTACCCTGTGTTGTATCCTCCAAAAATACGCTACTTTTGGAGGATCTGACACGCACGCGGCAACATTTTTGCAGAGTTCGAGCAACATAGCAAAAAAGAAGCTGGAAATCTGGACAGATTTCGGAAGGTAACGATAAATATGAGAACTGAGAGAAGAAATGGATTTTCGAGGAGGTTGAATTTGTGCTGAGATGATGAAGGAAGCTGTAATTACAGGGTGAGATAGAAGAGAAAGATATAGAATGGGGGGAAACAGATAAAGAAAGAGAGCAATTGGAATAGGTAAAGAGAACGAGAAAGTTGAAGAAATCCAATTATTCAGAGCAGCAGCAGAAGAATTTCTGGAGTTGAAGAAGAATCAGGTTCAAGAAAAGAATTAACAAGGAGTGTAACAAGAGAATAATAAGTGGGTAGCGGGGAGAGGGGGGGGAGGGAGAGAGAGATTAGAATAAAGCTCAGCAATTCTCCATGCAGAGAATGATCTATATACCATCCCCTGTTCCACAATAGTTAATCTCTCTCTACGTAGTAAATACTAAAATTTGAGGTTCATGTTTCAACACCTTCTGCCACTTCCTCAAACTTGGTGTTATCTAGTTTGGCAATTAAGTTGGGTACAGTGGACACCACTAAAGGTTTATGTACATGATAAGACAACTTAATAATAAAAAAAGGATTTACACCACAAAATAGAAAACAATGAAAGAAGAACCAAGTCAATTGCATGTGAAAATTAAGGTAATTTGTCCAATTCTTCAAAACACAGAGACTGCTTTGATCTTGATTTTATAAAAAAAGAAAGAGACTACTTCGATCTTGATAATTGAAAAGCTTAATAAATATTGTAATTAGTTATTCCAGGCCTCCTTACAGCACCATTTTAAATTTTAGCTGATCTGCTTGAGATCATCCCTAAAAAACACCAAGTGTAAAAAGTTGATCGAACCAAATAAAATGAGCCACTTCATTTTCCATGTTCTTTAAACTGTCCCTTCATGATCCAGATTATCGTCAACAGAGAGTATTGGCCAGTGCTAATCTTACTCAAACTCATGAGTTAGAAGCTCCACTCAGCACATTCAGAATGAGCAGCTTTGGTTGGGGCCTAAGCTCACGAAGTTTTTATTTTTCCTAATCTTGCCTTGTTATATGTACAAATGAGGTGGTATATTCAGTGGTTGATTAAGTACAGTACTTGTGACGATACACTAGTAAATAGAAAGATTAAAAGAAAGGAACAATAGCACGAGCTTGATAGAACAGCAAAGTGATTGTTGTCCATGAGCAGTCGAAACGTTCCTTCAATCAATTTATAACCACACTGTATCCATCTAGTGTCAATTTTCAGAGAATAGCTTCATTATATCCCTATTTGCAACTTATTTTGATATGAAGTGTACGAATTAAAAGAATCCATATTTCATTATTATACATTTAAAATGCTGCTGCTGTAAATTTTTTGGTAGTTTTCCTGGGAATTTTTTCTCTTGCGCCCCTTACAATTGAAAGATATCTGGCCGTTTTGGTGTTTTAGAGTTTGCCAGTCAGTCATATTTATCTCAGTGCTTAAATGTGGAACTATTTTAAGGTACATCACAGATACCAGTTAATCTTGAATGCAGTTTAGAGAAAAGGTGAAAAAAGAAATCTTGCCAGTGGGATGTGTAGTATAAGATCTTAGGATATCTTGTCTTTATATTAGAGAGACAGAATCTGTATGATGGCCTTCATTCACACAGTGTTGATATGACAAACATACTGTGCATACTAAAATTGTCCACCATAAAAGAGTTGGAAATTTTCACTTCTCTTCTACTGTAGTAATTGATCATGGTTTTTTCATTCATATCTGTTCGATTTAATTAGCTATATTCTTGAATTGTGCCTATTGCACTCAATGTAGTTAACTTAGTTCTAACATATTTCCTTAGTTATATTTAGTCTTTACTAACTGTTTAATATGGTAGGCTCTTTTGATAT